>NC_050574.1:272384978-277209978 GCF_011100635.1 Trichosurus vulpecula | reverse complement strand
CCCCCATATACATATATTTCCTTTGTTTTTTAATATCAGACTTCGTATCATGCTATGTTGTTTTAGACCACATAAATTTGAATCCTTCTAAAATTTAAATATGGACATTTAGAACTCTCAGATTGCTGAATCTCAAACTGTTTCATTCTATGACACAATAGTTTTTCTTTCTTGGAGATCACAATGTCCATCTCATACCTTACTGCATCTCTCTACCAGAAATGAAACAACAAAAAAGCACAAGAAATTATGCAATACATTTCACTTTGGCACTCAAGAGGAATAACATGGCCATGGATGGAAAACTGGCCTTGGAGTCAGGATGACATGGGTTCAAGTCTTGCTTCTAATACATGCTAGCTGCGTAACCATGGGTCAGTCATTTAATGTCTCAGTGCTCCACACAATCCTTTAAGACTCCTAAGTTGCCAAGAAGGCACAATGCCTGTCTGCATTGTTTTCCCCACTCTGATGAAATCATTGTCCAGACTAATTGGAAGAAAACAGCAGAAAATGAAAAAAAAATTTATAGACCTTGTCAAACCCAATCCTTCCAATCCCCCCAAATTTCTTAGATCTTCTGAATAATCATGATATGGCACATATAGGATTAATCATGAAAATCAGTGACCTTTATTCAATTCAATTTATTCAATTTAAAACATGAACTAATTTAGGACTCCATCATTATTCACTTTTGTCTTTCTCTTTATCTGTGAAACCACAGTTTCCTGCTCAAAATTGTTTAGATTTGATCTTTCTAATATTACGAATTGAAAAGAAAAGGTGGCACATATGGTGTTGCTACTGTTTTTTTTTACTGTGATTTCAGATGTAGCTTGAAGGTAAAAAAATTATTTATTATTTCAGATGCAAATTTTTACAAAGTTATCTTTGAAATAAATGCCCTCAAAAGTATAGAGTATGCTTTAAAAAGTGGGCCTTGAAAAGGACTCTATATTGGTCACTGAGCACTGCATCCATAGTGGCTATATTGTTACACTTCTGATAATCTATTTAGCAGCCTTAGCTATTAAGGCTAGTTTTACTTCTCATAATGGATAGGATATAGAAAGAGATTTTTGTAATGTGTTGCAGTAGGGATATTATTTCTTCTGTAGTCACACCCCTGAATCACATAAAAAGATCTGATTTAGGATGGCTAGAAATATCTGGCCACCTAGGGAGTATCATAGTATTTAGGTATAAAAAATAAATGGATACTCCTGAGACCTTTGGTCCTCTTAGGTATATCATTTCTTTTAATACTCTAACCTTATTTTTCTTTAAAATTTTCTTGGAGGGATATATTAAGAGTGAGTCAATATTTAATAATAAGAAAAGTCTTTGTTCTAAAATTGATGCTACATTGAAGCTAAACTAAGCTAATAGTTTTTTTTTAAAGAAGGAAAATCGGTATACTTTATTTTTACCTTTTAAAAATCATGGAGAAATTAAAATTCATGGGAATTTTTAGTGGTTTAAAACTTTTACTTGCATGTAATTTAGCTGTCTTAGATATTCAACCTTGCTTTCTGCTAATTCTTTTCAAAATGGGGTTGGTCACTCTTCTTTAATATTATCTGTCTATCCATCTATCTATGTATTTTAGCCCTAATAGTTTTCCTGCAGACTGATAATCTTATAACAAGGATAAGTCAAATATAAATTGAAGTATTTGGATAAAACAAAAAAATGGCAGAATGTGGTAGAGATAGGAACAAAGATCTTCCAATTTATTGAATCACTAGTGCTTAAAGCAGCAAGTCGGTTGCAAGAGAGCCTGTAAAGTTCCAATATGGTTAGAAGCCGGGGAGTAAGTTAAGCTGTGACAGCTACTTCAATATCAGTGCTTCAATATAATTTCAGAGAAAACACTGGAATATTACAAGCTATAATTAAAGGAATAGCAGCCCAATTTTGTAACAACAAAGATATAAATTACAATTTTGGCTTATTAATTTAATTGATTGTTTGGTTCCAATGCATATGTAAGAGTTTTCAAAACCTTTCAGACCCCTGTGGTTCAATATAAATCTCAAAATATTAAAAGCATCTTGTAGGAAATTAGAAAGCAGATGAGACACTTCAGGACTCAAGATAATGTGAATGTGCACATTTTAAACCAATATCAACACAATTACTCTCTGCCTGCTCTTTTATCTTTTAAAGTTCACCTCTCTTATTTATTTCATTGTATGGCAATTGAAGTGATTTTTTTCTCACTCGTCTGTTTCATGTAGTCTCTTTAACCTTAGAAAGGACTGGCCAATAGAAATACTTTAGACTTGACAAGGCACTGGAGCAACAAATGTTGCAAATCCCCTAGGCTGGATTAGGAGTATCTAAAAATAACTTTATTTATTTTACTGTAAAATGCTTGTTGAAACTATTTTTCCTGAGTTTTCCTCAATTGTTTCAAATCCTATGTCCCAAGGGTGTAAGCACTTTATTATTATTATCATTATCATTATTAATAATAATATTTCTATATTGCTTTAAGATTTATAAATCACTATGTGTATGTAGATACATACAGGCATTTACTCATTCGATCCTTATAATAACCCTATGAGATAGGTTTTATTCCCGACCCCCATTCTACATATGAAGAAAATGGAGTCTCAAAAAGATTAAGTAGGGGCAGATGGGTGGCGCAGTAATAGAGCACTGGATGTGGATTCAGGAGGATCCCAAGTTCAAATCCAGCCTCAGACACTTGACATTTACCAGCTGCATGACCTTGGGCAAGTCACTTAACCCCAATTGCCTTGCCCTACCCCCACCCCCACCAAAAAAAAAAGAAAGAAAAAAGGTAAAGAAAACTACAAAGAAAAGATTAAGTGACTTGCCCAAGGCCACACAGTAAGTGTCTAAGGCAGGAACTTCTTGATTTGCCTCACCCCACCTTTTTTTTTTATATTACATCAAGATGTCTCTTGTAACTGTAAAGCTTATAAGTTGTGTCTGCTAATGGCATAACCACCTGAATTTCTTTAATACTTTATAAAAACCTGTCAGAGTTCAAGCCATTGAAACTTCAACAGTCAATTTCTCAAAGGGAAAATGAAGAAAAGAGGAAAGGTAGGAAAAGGAAAGAAGGAGAAAGAGCAAAAAAGTAAGGGAGAAAGAGACAAATGGAGGGATAGAGGGAAGGAAGGAGAGAGGAAGAAGAGAAGAAAAGTGAGGAAGGAAATAGGGAGAGAGAGGAAAGGGAAATTAAAGCATACATGCCCTTTAGTCCTTTTGCTTTAAATTCCTCAAAATATATAAAGAAGAAATACAGAAAACAGCTTCAAGAGAACTTCATTGATTTTTACTAACTCAATCATTGTTATCTCCTCCTCCTAAAATCGTAACTAAGTGACCAATTGCAGTGTTAAACATTACACAAAGTATGCAGAAGAGCCATAATCTCTGCCATTGAAATGAAGAACATCTTCTAAAAACAGTATTGATTCAAATAAAGGTTTTCAGTAGATATTTTGTCTCAGCATCATATATCCCTTACTATGTGTATTTGCTTCAAATGTATCATAATCATCATAACTATTTACTCTTTTGGAACGGATTTGGACAAGAGGATTTTCAATATCCATTTATCCTTTGAGTTTTGCAATATATAGTCTAGAAATCTATTAGGTGAATTTTTATATTTTATTTTACAGTTGTACTTGTTTAAAGTTCATGCATCTCAATGTATTTGTCTAATTCTTGCTATTTTTACAAAACCTTTACTATTGTTTGTAAATAAGTTTTAAAAATAAGAGAAAGAATTCTGTTTCTCAAATTTTCTTCATTTGGCAGCAAGGATGAAAAATTGGTTTCTTAAAGTAAAGAGCCATTCTGAATCTAAGATAAACCTTATCTATAAAAGTTTTAAAATACTTGGATAGTGACTATTTCTCTTTTTCTCCACACCAAAATCTGCTTACTATTCCTGGAGTAAGGTAGTCAGGGATAGCATGGGAATATAGAGAAAACATGAGATATACAGGAAGTTATTAGTGAATGTAAGTCTTAAAAAATAATCCATTAAGTTTCAACTGAGACAGCATAATACAACATTTCAGCCTAACCAGGAAAAGAATTAGTAGAGAGTATACAAGGCATACCTACAAAATAATGAGACAGGTTTTATGTGTGTGGCTTCTGATAGTGGAAAAGTAGTTGTCTTAGGAGGCACATTTTGCGACAAATTGCAACTTGCAACACTAGCACTTTCAAGGTCGGCTAGTTATCCTGGTGACAGCAGTTGAAGTGAACAGAAGTTCATAGTTTTTCCATGTTGGCATAAAAATTAGTAACCATTTGTATAGAGGAAAAAAATAATATTAAATGTTTTGGGAGGTTAAAAAAATCCTTTTACATAAGACATCTGACATATTAAAGATGTTAATACAGGCGTCATAAAGTCAAGAATGAGTTTTTAACCATTGCAAAAGATTTACAGAAGGGAAAGATGGACAAAGTAGTCATCCACTCACCCACAAGACCAGTAAGAATGTTGTAAAGGTCAGAGATTTGGTTTCTTCAGATGAATGATTAACCTAAAATGATGGCTGAGGACAGATTTTGATAAAGATACAGACTGATTTTAAAAGAAGCCAAACATGAAGAAAGCTTCTATAAAAGATTGTGCCCTTTGCATTTTGAAGGATGAATCAAAATAGCAACATTGACATTCATTCTTTCTTTCAAGGGCAACTGTGTAAAGCAAAAATGAAGGATTTTTTTTAAGAAGATGGCAACTCAGCAATAAAACATGGCATGTCTAGTATGGATTGTGAATGAAGTTTTCAACAGAAAACTATAACACCCCTGAGACATAGCAAAGAGGACATGTCAAAATTACACTGAAAGATAATATGGACTTTTATAAGTAATCATTGGCATTAATCATGAAGAATTCATATAATAAGGACAATCTGCAAGACTTACCTACAACCTCGTTGAGGGTGAGAACTTTTCTGTTTCTGGCTATGTGTCCCTAAATTCTAGGTGCATTATGTAGACATTCTAAAACACCTAAGTTGTTCTACATGACACAGGAAAGGGAGAAATGCACTCCATTTATTGATGTCTTTGCCTTGGCATTGTATCAGTGCAGCTTACTTCCTAGAGGTTCTGTTTATTTATTTAGGTAGTTTATCTACAACCATTTATTAAGTGCTTACTATGTGCCAAGCACTGTGCCAAATGATGGTAGTATTTTAAAAAAGGAGGAAAAAAAAAGACAGTCCACAAAGAGTTCACATTCTAATGAGGATGATAATATAAAAATATATATTATATATTATTATAACAATATATAATATATTGTATAATAATATATAAATAACTATATACCTACTATACATACATTTATATATATTGTATAAACATACACACACACAGAGGTATAGATAGATACCTATCTATACCTTGATGTATATGTGTATGTACAAAGTAACTGAAAGATCGTCTCAGAAGATACTAGCAGCTGGACCAGAAGAAGCCTCCTGCTTTTGGCAGGAAGTGGCATAAACAATTGACCAAGTAAAATCGGTCAGGACTACAATTATTGTTATTACCTCCATTTAATTTTTTTCTGATTCTTCTAGTTTTTTGTTGCTAGAATAAAAAATTTAATTAAAAATACTTTTTTTGTATACTTGTATGTAGAAAATGGATAAATGTAAAAAGACATACTGTAAGAAAGTCTGCATTTCTTGACATATGCACTTGCTATAAAGGTGCTTAGGTTTCTTCCTTCCTTCCTTTCTTCCTTCCTTCTTTCCTTCCTTCCTTCCTTCCTTTCTTCCTTCCTTCCTTCCTTCCTTCCTTCCTTCCTTCCTTCCTTCCTTCCTCCTTTCTTTCAATTTGTTATATTTAATAGTACCTTAGTTTTATCATATATTTCAATATTCATTTTAAAATTAGTTCTAAATTCTTTCCCTCCCTCTTGTCCCACCCCATACCACATGAGCTGAGATTAATGACAGCCAAATAAACAAAAGGTAGAAATGAGAAGGTAGAACATTTCAGGTAAAGTGTGAAGGTACAGTCAGGAAACATTAAGTAAATCATTGTAGCCAGATTGTAGATTGCGTAGAAGGGGATCAAATGCAAGAAGACTGGAAAGACAAGAAGGGACCAGGTTATGAAAAGTTTTAGCTAATAAACAGAAAGCTTGTGATTGGTCTGTCAGGTAATGGGGAACCCCCAAAATTTATTTAATAGTTGGGGAGAGATGATCGCTGTTTGTCTTCTGTTTTTCAAAGAGGGTCAATGACATCACAGAGTGATGTCTTGATTTCTTTGTGAATTAAGTGAGGCAGAGTTGCACAGTCATCAGCCTCATTTTCTCTTCCACAGTCACTAAAGTTCAGTGCCAGGACAAAAGTCAAGACAACTGGTGATGGCCTGGGATGCAATGGATGGCCTTCATATTTTCAATGTCTGCCGAAGCTGTAAGCACTCCATATTGCCTTCTCTAGCTGCCTTTGCTGCCATTGGAACAAATTGTTCTTGTCTGTCTATTTCAATGGGGAAAGTCTTCACATGCTTGGGGTAGACATCTCCCTAACTTACTGACAGGTTTGAGACCTGTTGCTTATGCTCAGCTTGGTTTAGTCCATCTTGAGAGAAAGTTTAGTGGGGTATGGCTGCTGAGTTCGCAAAATCTTCTTGGAGTCAAAGGTGAGAATGAATGAATCTGGTAGATACCATTGGGGGATGAGCAGCCCCTAAAAGTGATGTATGGGGTGTATAGGGTATACAGGAAGACTAGGACCCCTGATATGAGGATGTGCTGGAGAAATGATTAGATCCATCCTTTAGGAAACTACTTAGTTTAGTGGAATGTGGAATAACTTGATGAAGAGAAAATAATTAGAAGGCTATTAAATAATCATTCTAGGTGAGAGCTGATAAAGCCCTGAAACAGTGTGATGCTTCAGAAGGAGACACAGTGGAGCACAGACAAGGGAATGCATATGATAGATGTTGTGAAGAAAGAAATCACAAAATTTGGTAAGTGATTGAAAGTGAAAAATTAAATGTAGCACTGAGGTTTGGAATTTGGTAATTGTTAGGATAGTGATGTCCTGGAAAATGATAGGGAAACATGGTAGAAGCATGGCTCTGAAGGGAAAGATAATGAGGTTTACTTCAGACATGTTAAGTTTAAGATGCCCAGACTAATCCAATTCAAATACACATGCGCTGTTCAGTCAGATGTGTAACAGTAAAGATGTGTTCACTATAGGGAAGGGGATATAAAAGAGAGCTATTGTGAAGGTGAAAATAACAAAATTGATATAACTGGATGTCAGAGGGATGAGAGTGAGGAATTAAGAATAACACAAAGTTGTGAGCCTGGGGCATGAGGATGGTAAGAAGTTAGGAAAGGAGGAGGGTTTGGGGCTAAACATAATGAGTTCTGCTTTGAACATATTGAGTTTGACATGAATGCAGGAAATCTAGTTTGAGATGCACAGAAGACTTTGATGCAGGACTGTGGCTCAGAAGAGAGACTAAGGCTGGATATAAAGATCTGACAATCATCTGTATAGGAGTGACAATTGGACTCCAGGAAGAGATGAGAGCAGCAATTCAGATAATACAAATCTGGTTACTATCAGGGACTTATATCATGGTCAGATTCAGTAGGATCGTCCTAAGGAAACAAAAAATATCAGAGTATCATACCCAAAAATTCAAACCTTCACACTGAACAAAATTTCAAATGTCTCTAAGAACCAAGCAAGAGTCATTAAGAGAATAGAGCCTTCCATTTTTATTAATTATTAAGAATTATGTGTGCTTGTAGAAGCCCTCATGGTTTAAACTTTCGTGATTTTGGCCAAGAATAAGGAGGAAAGTAACCACAAGAAGGGTTGTGACATGAAAACACTTGTATGAAGTCAAATAATCATTTAGTTGACTATATCCCTGAGACTGGTAGGCTGTTTTTTTTGACTGAACACCAGAGATTGGATCAAAATAACGGAGCCTCAATCAATATGATGGTAATGCTACTCCAGCTTGAACTCAGTGATGGAATGGGGAGCAGGCTTACTCTGCTAAGAGGAATGCACCTTTACCACTCCTCACTTGAACATATAGACACAACATTTCTCACCTGGCTAAATAGGAGACAGACATATGAAATTAGAGAAGATGATCTAATTAATTTGAGGATCTTAAACAGGAGTCCTTAACTTTTGTGTGTCATGGAATCATAAAAATCCAAGTGTAATTTTTATAAACAATTGATCAAGTAAAATCAGTCAGGACTACAATTATTGTTATTACCTCCATTTAATTTTTTTCTGATTCTTCTAGTTTTTTGTTGCCAGAATAAAAAATTAATTAAAAAATACCTTTTTTGTATACCTGTATGTAGTAAATGGATAAATGTAAAAAGACATACTGTAAGAAAGTCTGCATTTCTTGATGTATGCATTTGCTATAAAGGTGCTTAGATTTCTTTCTTCCTTCCTTCCTTCCTTCCTTCCTTCCTTCCTTCCTTCCTTCCTTCCTTCCTTCCTTCCTTCCTTCCTTTCTTCCTTCCTTCCTCCTTTCATTTAATTTGTTATATTTAACAGTATTTTAATTTTCATTTCAAAAATGAGTTCTAAATTCTTTTCCTCCCTCTTGTCCCACCCCATACATTGATAAGACAAGAAATGTCATATCAATTATATATGTGAAATCATGCACAACATATTAGCATCTTGGACATGTTGAAAAAAAGCAATAAAAAAGTGAAAAAAATCATGCTTCAATCTGCAATCATACTTTATGAGTTCTCTCTCTGGAATTGAATAGCATTTTTCATCATAAGTCCTTAGGGATTATCTTGGATCATTGTATTGATCAGAAGAGCTAGTTCATTTACGGTTGTTAATTGTGCAATACTGCAATTACTGTGCATAATGTTCTCCTAGTTCTGTTCACTTCACATTACATCAAGTCATATAGTTCCTCCCAGGAATTTTTGAGCCCATCCTGCTTGGCATTTCTTATAGTACAATAGTGTTCCATCATAATCATATGCCACAACTTGCTCAGCCATTTCCCAATTGAGGGACTTCCTGTCAATTTTCAACTCTTTGCCAACACATAAAAGACCGCTATAAATATTTTCACACACACACACACACACACACACACATATATATATATATATATATACACGCATATACATACAGATACATATACATACACATATACATACATGCATATACACACACCTATCTCTATCTAATGGTAGCCATCTCTAGGGCTGGAGGGGAAAGAAGAAAAAAAAAGGAAAACAAATATGATAACTTTATTACATATTCAAAAGAATGGCAAGTTGTACATAATAGATTTGTAGTTTCATGAACAGTCATCTTTTTATAATTATATTATATTTTAGAAATGCTTTTTATTCTATAAAATAAAAATTAAAAAATTAAAATGATTGTAGATAGTTTTGATTTTCTTTTCCTCTGAAACTGCCTCTTCAATTGCCTTTGAACATTTATCAAATAGGGAATGACTCTTTTTGTAAAACAAAAAATTGACTCAGTTCTCTAGATAGTTGAGTAATTAGGCCTTTATCAGGAATACTTGGAATTTCCCTCCTTACCCCCCACCCCACCCCACACTTTCCTGTTTTGCTTCTAATCTTAACTTCATTGGTTTGTTTTGTGCTTTTTTTATTTCATGAAGTCCAAATAATCCATTTTACTTCCCATCATCTTATATATCTCCTATTTGGTCATAAATTCTACTCTTATCCATAGATCTGACGAGTAAAATTATCCATGCTCCCATAATTTGCTTATGATATTACTCCTTATATTTATAACATATACCAATTTTGATCCTATCTTGGTATAAAGCATAAGATATTAGTCTATGCCTAATTTCTGCCAAACTGCTTTCCAGTTTTCCTAACACTTTTTGTTAAATTGTGAGAGCTTGCCACAAAAGCTTGGATCTTTGGGTTTTCTAACACAAGGTAACTATGACTATTTACTACTGTGTGGATTGTACACCACACTATTTCTTATCCAGTACCAGCTTATTTTCATTATTACCACTTTGTAATACAGTTTGAAATCTGGTATGGCAAGGCTGCCTTCTTTCACTTTTTTTTTTTACTGATTCCCTAGATAGTCTTGACATTTTGTTCTTCCGTATGAATTTTGTTATTATTTTTTTCTAGCTCTATAATATTGTTTGCTTGTTTGATGTGACACTGAATACATAAATTAATTTAGGTAAAATTTTCATTTTACTGTGTTGGTTTAGCCTACTCACGAGCAATTGATTTTCCAGTTGTTTAGCTCTGTATTTGTGTAAAAAGATTTTTGTAATTGTGTTCACAGAGTTCCTAGATTTATCTCAGCAGGAAGACTCCCAAGTATTTTATATCATCTACAGTTACTTTAAGTGGAATTTCTCTTTCTGTCCTTCCTGCTGGAATTTCTTGGTAATATGTAGAAATGCTAATGATTTACATGGGTTTATTTTATACCCTGCAACTTAGCTGAAGTTGTTAGTTATTCCATCTATTTTTCAGTTGATTCTCTAGGATCCTCTAAGTATATGATTATACCATCATATTGTTTTCAATGAGTGATAGTTTTGCTTCTTTGTTGACTATTCTAATTCTTTCAATTTCTTTTTCTTCTCTTACTGCTATAGCTAGTATTTGTAGCACAATAATTAATAATAATGGTGATAATGAACACGCTTGCTTCACTCCTGATCTTATTCAAAGATCTTCTTGCTTATCCCCATTACAGATAATGCTTAGTGATGGTTTTAGATAAACATTACTTATGATTTTAAGGAAAGCTCCATTTATTATTGTGCTTTCTAGTATTTTCATTCAATATGAGTGTGGTATTTTTTCAAAAACTCTTTTCCTACATCAGTTGATGTAATGATGATTTTTATTAATGTTTTCATTGATATCGTCAATTATGCTTTTAGTTTTCTTAATATTGAACAAGCCTTGCATTCATGGTATCAATCCCACCTGGTTATAGTGCATGATATTTGTGACATATTGCTGTAATCTCCTTGCCAATTATTTTTGTTGAAAAATTGTGTATCAGCTGTAAGGAAATTGATGTATAGTTTTATTTCTCTATTTTTACTCTTCCTGGTTTAGGCATCAGAACCATATATCTGTCATAAAAGGAATTTGGTAGGAATTTTTCTTTACCTTTTTTTTTTTAAAATAGCTTATATAGTATAATAATTAATTATTCTTTAAATCTTTGGTAGAAATCACTTGTGAATCCATCTGGTCCTAAGGATTTTACATTAGAGAGCTGATTTATGGCTTGTTCAATTTCTTTTTTCTAAGATAGAGTTATTTAAGTATTCTATTTACTCTTCTCTTAATTTGGGCAATTTATATTTTCATAAATATTCATTCATAGATTGTCAGTTTTACTGGCACAAAATTGAACAATTAGTGTCTAATAATCACTTTAATTTCATCTTCATTGGTGATGCATTCACCCTTTTCATTTTTGTTACAGGTAATTTGGTTTTTTCTTTTGTAAATCAAATTAGCCAATGGATTTTCTATTTTTTTCATAAAACCAGCTCCTACAATTATGTTATTAGTTCAATGTTCTTCTATCAATTTTATTAATCTCTCTTTTTCTGAATTTTCAGGATTTCCAATTTTGTGTTTAGTTGGGGATTTTTAAATTGTTATTTTTCTAGTTTTTTTTAATTGCATATCCAATTCATTGATCTGTTCTTTCTCTCTTTCATTGATGTGTGTATGTGTATAGATATATGTATTTTCCCTGAAGTGCTGCTTTGGTTCCATCCCACAAATATTGATATGTTGTCTTATTGTTGGAAGTCTCTTTGTGAAATTATTGATTGATCTATGATTTTTCTTTGACTCATTCCTCTTTTAGGAGTATATTATATAGTGTTCAATTAATTTTTAAATTTATGCTTCTATATCCCTTTACTGAATGTAATTTCTGTTGCATTATGTTCTGAAAAGGGTGAATTTAATATTTCTGTTTTTCTGCATTTGGTTATGAGGTTTTTATGCCCTGATACATGGTCATTTTTTTAAAGCACTATATACAGCCCAGAAAAAGATACACTCCTTTGTATTCCCATTCAATTTTTTTTTCCAGAGGTCAATGATTTGTAACATTTTTCAGATACTTTTCTTCTCCTTGACTTCTTTCTTATATAGTTTATAGATTTATCTAGCTCTAAAAGGGGAAATTTGAGGTCCCCCACTAGTACAGATTTAGTATTTCCTTTCATAACTCACTTACTTTGTCCTTCAATAATTTGGATGCTATGCTATTTGGTGCATACACATTTAGTATTCATTGTCTATGGTACCTTTTAGAAAAATGAAGCTTCCCTCCTTATCTCCTTCAATTAAGCCTATTGCTGGTTTTGTTTTGTCTGAGATTGTTTATTGCTCCCCCTGCCTTTTTTTAAACCTCATCTGAAGTATAGTAGATTCTTCTCCAGCTCTTAATTTTAACATTGTGTCTGTCTCTCTGCTTCAAGTGGGTTTCTTGTGAATAACATATTGTTGGATTATGGTTTCTAGTTCAATGTTTTTGGTGAATTCATTCCATCTGAATTCACAATTGTGATTGCTAACTCTATATTTCCTGTCATCCTTTTTTATTTATCCTTCTCTCTCTCTTTTTATCCTGTTTCTTCTCAAAAATCTGGTTTTATTCCTGATGACTACCTCCTTAATGCAGCCTCCCTTCTATCACCACCACCCCCTTTAGTTATCCACTTCCCTTCCATTTACCCTGTTGGCTATGATAGATTTCTATACCAAACTGAGAGCGTATAGTATTCCATCTTTGAACCTATGCTGAGGAGAGTCCAGTTTAAGCATTGCCTGCCACCCCTTCATCTTTACTTCCACTGTAAAAGGTCTTCTTTCTGTACCTCTTTTATGTGAGATGATTTTCCCTATTCTTTTTCACTCTTCCTCATCCTCCATTGCATCCCCTCTTTCTCAAACCTTGATTTTTCTTTTTGAGATCTTCCCATCATAGTCAACACAAATTCATGCCCCCTGTCTATGTATGCTCCTTTGGACAGCCCTAGTAATGATGAAGTTCTTAGGAGCTGCATGTATCATTTTCCCATAAATAATATAAACAGTTTAACCTTATTAAGTCCCTTATGATTTCTCTTTCATGTTTATGTTTACATGCATCTTTTGAGTCTTGTGTTAGAATGTTAAATTTTCTCTTCAGCTCTGATCTTTTCATCAGAAATACTTGAAAGTACTGTATTTCATTAAAATATCCATTTTCCCCCTGAAGGATCTTAGGTGTAATCCTAGTTCCTTTGCCTTCCAAAGTATTATAGTCCAAACCCTCTGCTCTTTTAACATGCAAGCTACTAAATTTTCTGTGATCCTTACCATGGATGGCTCCATGACATTGGAATTGTTTCTTTCTAGCCACTTGTAATATCTTCTCTTTGACTTGTGAGTTCTGGAATTTGACTATAATATTCCTAAGAGTTTTTATTTTGAGATCTCATTCAGGACGTGAATGGCACATTCTTTTAATTTCTGTTTTACCCTCTGATTCTAGGATATCAGAACATTTTCCTCTATATTTTCTTAAAAAATAATGTCTAGGTTTTTTTTTAATCTTGACTTCCAGGTAGACAAATAATTTGTAAACTATTTCTCCTCAATTTATTTTTGAGGTTCTTTTGTTTCCCCAAAAAGACATTTCACATTTTCTTCTATTTTTTTATCCTTTTGACTATGTCTTATTATTTCTTAAATTCTTATGGAGTCTTTAGCTTCCACTTCACCAATTCTACTTCAATGAATTTTTCTACCCCTTTTTCTGCTTGGTTCATTTTGCTTATTCAGGAGTTTTTTTCTTCAGTGAATTTTTGGGCTTCTCTTACCATTTGGCCAGTTCTGTTTTCTTAATATGTTTCTTCAGTTTTTATTTGTGCCTCTTTTACTAAGTTGTTGACTCTCTTTTCATAATTTTCTTGTGTTTCTCTTATTTCTTTTCTCAATATTTCCTCTAACCTTTTAAATTGATTTTTTCTTTATTTTTTAAATTTTAATGTATGGAATAAAACAAGACTTTCCATGACATAGTACAATAAAAAGATGATTATACCTGAAACTGTAAATCTACCATGTACAACTATTATTTGTTTCAATGAAAGTATCATTTAAATTTTTTTTCTTTTCTTCTCACCCACCCTAGAGATACTCTATCATAAGACAGAAATATTTATATACACATACACATATGCATATTCAAATACATATATACAACACAGATATACATATACATATTTGAAATTATTCTATACATCATCAGTTCTTTCTCTGGGATGAAGATAGCACCTTTCATCTTATGTCCTTTATAGTTTATTTTGGCATTTATAATAGACAAAATAACTTATTTGCTCAAATTATTTTTGAAAATGATATTGCTTATTTGATTATATCGTATTTACTTTTAAAGATTCTTTTCAAGTTCTTTCATGAATTCTTGTTGAGCTTGTATCCAATTCAACTTTTTTTTCAAAATTTGAAGCTTTCCACATAGTTTTTTTAAACATCATTGTCTTCTTCTGAGTTCATTCCTTAATCTTTCCTGTCACCATAGCAGTTTTTTATGTCCAGGTTCTATTGTTGTTGTTGTTTTTCATTTTCCCAACCTTCTACTTGACTTCGAACTCTGCTGCTGGGGGCAGGGGTGTAGGAGCACTCTCTCAAGCCTCAGGGTTTTGTGCTATTTCCAGAGCTAGCTCTGAGGGTCTGTGAGTTTTTGATCCTTCCATGGTGATATGATCCAGAGAGAGGTTTTGCACTGCTCTCTTGACATGGTCTCTAGTCTTTAACTAGGGAGGGACCTTGCTGCCCTGCAGCTGCAAGTGTTAGTGCTCCTCTTGGTCCTGAGCTATGACTGGTCTCCCTGATTTGCTGCAGCTGCAAATGTTAGTGTTCCTTTCTGCCTTGGAACTGAGACCATGACTCCTACTTCCCTGTATCTATAAGCACTAGTGTAGCTCTTTGCCCTGGAATTGCAACCCCGAACTGCCTATGGGCAATGGAACAGGGTCTTATACCCAAGGCCAGGAAAGGGTCTCCTTAATGTTTTTCTGACCATTAGTCTGACTCACTTATTATCTCTGGGCAGAGAGCTCTTGAAGCTTCTACTACTATCACAGCTGCCTCCAAGGCCTACTACTGGTGTTATTACAACACTACTGGTGCTCTGAGGTGCCCCACTCCATGCTGCCCTGGTTCATAGACCTCAACAGCTATCCTCCCAAGCTATTCAGGGTTCAATAAATGTCTAAGCCCAAACTTTTATTGGCTGTGCCACTCCCAAATTTGATTTGTGGAATTATTTTAAAGTTGTAGGGTAATTTTGGGAGAATTCAGCTGAGTTGCTGAATCTACACTGCCATCTTGATTCCACCCCATCATTATGGTGGCTAGATATTCTGAAGAAAGAGATAGAAGTATTGGGCAATGATCTTCATATATGTGGGAGAAGTCAAAATTGCAAGTATTTTGGGGGACCTATTATATACACAATCAGCAATGAGCCAGATGACTGACTGGATATAGAAGATAGAGTCAGATTTTGAAAAAAAGTGATTGTCGACATGGTAGATGACAATGCAGATCCAACAAGATACTGACACTCTAGAAAACTGGGGAGAAGCTAATCAGATGACTTTTATAGAGATAATTCAATTCAGCAACTATTTTACATATTGTTTAACAGGTAGTGTTCTAGACATCAGGGACAGAAAGATAAAAATGAGATTACGCTTCCACTCAAGTACCTTACAATCAATTTGTAAGGCACAAAAGCAAATATAAAATTAGAATATGGTTGTATGCATGTGTAATTTAATTGTATATTTATTAATTATATATAGATATATAGGTATATAACATTCAATGGGTTGGCACACGTCTAAAATGAAGTGAGTTTTGTTAACAAGGAAAAGGTAGGACATGTTCCAATCAATCAGTCATGTACTACACTGTACTAGGCACTGTGCAAAACATTAGGGATACAAAGAAGGAAACAATCCTTACTTGCAGGAGGCATGCATACATACATAAATACATACATGCAAACATGCATACAAATAGGTACATTGATATGTAGTTACGTCTTAAAAGAAGAGAGAGATTCCATAAGGCAGAGATAAGGAAGGAGTACATTCCATGTATCTGGGATGAAAAAGGCAAAGTTACAGGAGTAGGAGATGTAATATTATGAGTGAAGAACAGAGAAAAGGCAATTTTGGATTTAAAAAGAAAGAGTGAAGAAGAAGGAATAATGTACCATGAATTTTAAAAGATACATTTGGGCAAAATTGTGAAGGGATTTAAATTAAGAGGAGTTTATATTTTATCCTAAAGACAAGAGGGAGATGTTGAATTTGCTTGAATAGCAAGATCACATGGTTAGATGTGTATCTAACTGAATTTACTTTGGCAGCAATGTACAAGATAGCCTTGAATAGTGAGAAACTTGAGGCAAGGAGCCTAAGTAGGAGGCTATTATAATAATCTAGGTTAGGGATAATGAGGGCCTGAAATTAGGTGGTAACTATGTAAATGAAGACGAGGTGGATATGAGAAATACAGAAAAGGTTGAAATGGCAAGATTTGGCAACTGATTGGATATATGGGGTGAGGGACAATGAGGGCCCAGGTTATGAATAGAGGAGATGGGGAGGGTAGTGATGCTGTAGGTTGGAAGAAGGTTGAGTTTGGGGTAATAGGATGAATTCATTTTTGATCATGTTCTAGAGAGTAGAATGGAAGGACAGGGATATCTAAAGGACAGGAATGAAATGGATTATTATGAAGGAGCATTAATTGATGGTCAGGGAAGAGGCCTTTTGATTTTGTGGGTTTTGTTATAGAAATTGTCCACATCAATGAAATCATAAATCCAATGATTATATGCTGTGTTATACTATAGTTAAAGTTGTCTGATTATAAGTTCCTTTAAAGCAAGGTCCATGTCTCATCTCCACACCTAATATGTTTACTACTCTCTGAGGCCAAGAACAAGATAAATATCTCTTCCATTTTGTAGTCCTGAATATATTTGAGTACAGCTTTCATTTCTCCCTCTTTATTCTTCTTTTCTGGACCAAACCCCCACAGGACTTTTAAGTGATTCTCCTTTGGCGTACTGGTCTCAAGTTACTTTACTATCTTTTGGATGCTTGCCCCTTCCTAAAACATAGTAAGAACAACAAACTAAGTCACATTTATATAGTACTTACTTTGTGACAGGCACTTTACAAATATCATCTTATTTAGTCATTACGACAGCCCTGGGAATTAGGTGCTATTATTGTCTCCATTTCACAGATGAGCAAACTGAGACAGAATATGTGTCTTCCACAGGGTCACACAGCTAATAAATGTCTGAGTACAGATTTAAACTCAAGTATTCCTGACTCAAGGCCTAGGACTCTATCCATATTACTACCTAGCAGCCCCAAGAACTAAATATAACTCTATTGAGGGTCTTATCATGGCAAAGTACAGCAGAAATATTACCTCATGAATCCTGGCCATTATACTTCTCTCAATGTAGTCTAAGACTGTATTTACTCTTATGGATTCTAAATATTGTTGACTGATTGAGATATAAGGGACCTCTAAGAACATCTAGTTCAACTCTCCCTTTTTTACAGTTATGGGAAATTATAAAGGCATGTTATTCCCCATCTTCTACCTCCCATGCCACAGAGACCATATAGATAGAGGCAGGGACAGAATTAAAACCTATGCCTTTTGACTACAGTGACACACAGCATAGCCATACAAAAAACAAGTAATTCCAAGCTAATTTTATTTCTTTTCAAAAAATTAGATGACTAGAATGGTAAATGAGAGAAATACTGTATATATAGTATTTCTGTATTTTAGCAAGGCAGTTACCAAAATGTCCCATGATCAACACATGGTTGAAAGAATGGGCTTAGTGACAGTACAGTTAGGGAGACTAGGATTTGGGGCCAGTTAAGCTACTATTCCTAAAAATGTATTAATTAATGTTTCAATATCATTCAGCTGTTTTTTCCTTTTTCTTCGCAAACATAGGCAGGTCTCTTCCATTCTTAACAATAGCTTTCACTGGGCCTCCCCATTTCTCAAGCTTTCATCCTATAGCTTTTCTCCCTTTTATAACCAAAACAAAATGTCTTCTACATTCATTTCCTGAATCTCACTTGATGCTTCTAAAACACTTATGATGTGGCTCAAAACCTTACCACTTGATGGATACACTACTCTCTCTATGATTTAAAATTGCTCAATCTCCTGGACTTTTCTTAATCTTAATTCTTCTTGAATTATCTGTAGCTTTTAATACTGTTGACAATCACTTCCTCCTGGAAACTCCCCTCTGGCTTTGTCTGGCTCTCACCTATGGCAGCTTCTCTCTTCTGATTTCTTTCCTGCTTATCTGTTCCTTCTGCCTATCTTGACCATCATCTATGTCACTTTCCTAAATCACGAGTGTCTAGAGGTTTCTGTGCTGTTCTCTCTTCTACTCTTTTTACACCATCACTCCTCATGATATCATCCATTTCCAAAGGTTCAATTATCAACTATACACAGATGACTTCCGGTTCTAAGCTTTCTTCCAATTTTTAATCCTTTCAAGATTTTTCTTAGGTGCTGCCTCCTGGGGTAAACTTTTCCTCATTGTGTTGTTGCTAATATTCTCATGTTCTCTCTCCCTCTACCTGTCACTCCTCAAATTATCTTGTATTTATTATTTGTGTGAATGTTCCTCTCCCCCAGCTACCCAGTTGAACATCAACTCTTTAAGAACTGGGAAATTTAAAAAACAACAATGTGTGTGTTTATCCCCAGCATCTAGTGTACAATAGGTAATTAATAAATGTTTGTTATAATTCTGATTATATTTGATGCTATTTTCTCCCTGTTCTGTTCAGCATTTTTATCAATAACAGAGATGAAGATATATGTTTGTATCTATCTACCTGTACACACATACGTATACATACATATACATGCATGTGTGTGTGTGTGATCCTAATCAGATTATGATTGACTCAAAGCTGAGGAGAATAGCTAAAACACTGAATAACAGAATCAAGATGTAAAAATATCCCTGAAAATCCATAATAACACATAAAGTCAAATGATGATATTTCATACTTATCAACAGGACAAATGTAAAATGCTATGGTCAGGCTAAAAAAATCAGCTGCACAAGTCTAAGATGTGGGAGACATTTTAACATCTCTTCCTATGAAAAAGACTTAGTGGCTTTAGTTAACTGCAAGGTCAATGTGAGTCAACAGTGTAATGTTGCTGCCAAAATAGGTAATGGATTCTTAGGCTACACTAATAGAAGTTTATTGTCCAGAACACAGGAGGTAATTGTCCCATTCTATTCTGTGTTGCTCACAGTACACTATCTGAAATACTGTGCTTAGTTTTAGGCATTACACTCTAAATAGACTGACAAATTAGAGAAGAGCAACACGTGTAGCATTGGGGTATGAGAAACATATCATGTGAGAAATAATTAAAGCAAATTGGGTTGATTAGTCAGAGGAGAAAAAAGATCGAGATAGGATAGCATCGAATATTAAAAGAAAGTTGTCTAGAAGGAGGGAAAAACCTCAAATTATTCTGTTTGGCTCTAGAGGGAAGAAATAGAATCAGTGGGTAGAGTTAGCTTAGTACAAGAAAGATATTCTTTTATAATTAGAGAAGTCCCAAAATTCATCCCAATGAAATGGGATCTTTTTTTGAGGCAATAAATTTCCCATCACCAGAAGTGTTCAAACAGAGATATGCTGTAGATGGTATTCACAAGCATGGAAAAGGGAGCTTGCCTAGAGAATCTTTTACTATCTCTTCCAAATATATCTATGATCCTCAAGTTTTTATCTTGGAGGAATGGTGATTTACAGAAATATAGAAGTATAGTTCAGGGAAAAAGAGTAAATTTAAATTTTTGGAGTTATAAGATTGGAAGGTATCATAGAGATGATCAAGTTTAGCATCCTCATTTTTCAGATGAGGAAACTGAGGCCCAGAGATGTTAATGGACTTGCCTAAGGTCACATAACTAGTAAAGATATGAGGAGGAATTTTTCCCCAGATCTTCCTGACTCCAAGTCCAGTTCCCTATCCAGTAACTAGTATTAAGGTGATGGTACAAGCCATAGGTCTAGTGTAATGAATATTGAGTAGAGTAATGAGAAGGGACCCACAGGGCTTTGAGTAGAGCTCTAAGGCATGCTCACCACTGGGTGATTAGAAGAGAGAGAGATCTCAGTGAAGGAAATGTGGGATAGGACAAATAAATGAGGGATTTCAAGACAGATGGTTCAAGAAGTAGAGGAATTAATGGAAATAAATATATTTTCTTTTTTAAAAAAAATATTTATTTATTTTTAGTTTACAGCATTCAGTTCCACAAGCTTTTGAGTTCCAAATTTTTTCCCCCTCTCCTCCTTCCCCCTTCCCTCCTTCTCCTCCCTGAGATGGCTTGCAATCTGATATAGGCTCTACATATACATTCATATTAAACATATTTTCACATTAGTCATGTGTCAAAGAAGAATTATAATCAATGGAATGAACCACAAGAAAGAAAAAACAAAACAAAGCAAAAAAGAGGGTGAGCAAATAGTATTCTTTGATATTCATTCAAACTCTGTAATTCTTTCTCTGGATGCAGATAGCATTTTCCATCATGAGCCTTTTGGAGTTGTCTTAGAACCTTGCATTATTAAGAGCCAAGTCTATCAAAATTAGTCATTGCACATTGTGGCTGTAACTGCGTACAATGTTCTGCTGGTTCTGTTCACTTCACTCAACATCAGTTCATATAAGTCTTTCCAGGTTTTTTGGAAGTCTACCTGCCCATCATTTCTTATAGCCCAATAGTATTCCATTGCATTCACATACCACTTGTTCAGCCATTGCCCAATTGATGGACATCCCCTCAATTTCCATTTCTTTGCCACCACAAAAAGAGCTACTACAAATATTTTTGTACATGGGGGTTCTTTTCCCATTTGTATGATCTCTTTGGGATATAGACATAGAAGTGGTAAAGCTGGGTCAAAGGGTATGTACATTTTTATAGCCCTTTGGTCATAGTTCCAAATTCCTTTCCAAAATGGGTGGATCAGTTCATAACTCCACCAACAATGCAGTAGTGTTCCAATTTTCGCACATCTTCTTTAGCATTTATAATTTTCCTGATTTATCATGTTAGCCAATCTGACAGGTGTGATGTGGGACCTAAGAGTTGTTTTGATTTGCATTTCTCTAAACAATAGTGATTTAGAGAATTTTTTCATATGATGATAGATATATAATTTCTTTCTCTGAAAACTGCCTGTTCATATCCTTTGACCATTTGTAAATTGGGGAATTACTTGTATTCTTATAAATTTGACTCAGTTCTCTATATTTTTTAGAAATGAGGCCTTTATCAGAGACACTGGTTGTAAAAATTCTTTCCCAGTTTCCTGCTTTCCTCCTAATTTTGGTTGCATTGGCTTTGTTTGTACAAAAACTTTTCAATTTAATGTAATCAAAATTATCCAACTTGCATTTCATAATGTTGTCTGTCTCTTGTTTGGTCATAAACTCTTCCATTTTTCATAAGTCTGACAGGTAAACTATTCCTTGCTCTCCCAGTTTGCTTATAGTAACAGCCTTTATATCTAAATTGTGTACCCATATGGACTTCATTTTGGTATACAATGTAAGATATTGGTCTATGCCCAGCTTTTGCCATAATATTTTCCAGTTTTTCCAACAGTTTTTGTCAAATAGTGAGTTCTTATCCCAGAAGCTGTAGTCTTTGGATTTATCAAACAGTAGATTACTATAGTCATTGACTACTGTGTCTTGTCTACCTAATTTATTCCATTGATCCGCCACTCTATTTCTTAGCCAGTACTAAGTAGTTTTGATGATTGCTACTTTATAATACAATTTAAGATCTGGTATGACAAGGCACCTTCCCTAGCATTTCTTTTCATTAATTCGCTTGATATTCTGGACCTTTAGTTCTTCCAGATGAATTTTGTTGTTACTTTTATACCTCTATAATTTGGTAGTTTGATTGGTATGGCATTGAATAAGTAAATTACTTTAGGTAGAATTGTCATTTTTATTATATTAGCTCGGCCTAACCAAGAGTAACTGATGTTTTTCCAATTATTTAGATCTGACTTTATTTGTATGAAAAATGTTTTGTAGTTGTGTTCATATAGTTCCTGGGTTTGTTTTGGCAGGTTGACTCCCAAATATTATATAATACCTATAGTAACTTTAAATAGATTTTCTCTTTATATCTCTTGCTGTTGGGCTTTCTTGGTAATATAGGGAAAAGATTTATGTGGGCTTATATTATATCCAGCAACTTTGCTAAAGTTATTTATTATTTCAAGTAGTTTTTTACTTGATTCTTTAAGGATAATCATATAATCTGGAAAGAGTGATAGCTTTGTTTCTTTATTGCCTATTCTAATTCCTTCAATTTCTTTTTCTTCTCCTATTGCTAAAGCTGAAGTTTCTAGTGAGATATTGAATAACAGTGGTGATGATGGACGTCCTTGTTTCACCCCCAATCTTATTGGAAATGCTTCTAGCTCATCCTCCCCATTACATATAATACTTGTTGACGGTTTTGGGTAGATGCTACTTATTTTAAGGAAAACTCCATTTATTCCTATACTGTCTAATGTTTTTAATAGGAATGGGTTTTCTATTTTGTAAAAAGCTTTTTCTGCATCTCTTGAGATAATCATATGTTTTCTGTTAGTTTTGTTGTTGATATGATCAATTATGCTGATAGTTTTCCTAATATTGAACCAGCCCTGTATTCTGGGAATAAATTCTACCAGATCATAGTGTATAATTCTCATGATAAGTTGCCATAATCTTTTTGCTAATATTGTATTTAAAATTTTTGCACTGATATTCATTAGGGAAATTGGTCTATAATTTTCTTTCTCTGTTTTTACTCTTCCTGATTTAGGAATAAGTACCATTTTTGTATCATAAAAAAGAATTTGGTAGGACTGCTTCTTCACCTATTTTCCCAAATAGTCTATACAGAATTTGAATTAGGTCACTGGTAAGTAGAATTCATTTGTAAATTCATCTGGCCCTGGAGATTTTTCCCTAGGAAGCTCATTGATGGTTTGTTCAATATCTTTTTTCTGAGATGGGGTTATTTAAGTATTTTGCTTCCTCTTTTGTTAATCTGGGCAATTTATATTTTTGTAAATATTCATCCACTTCATTAAGATTGTCAAATTTGTGGGCATACAGTTGGGCAAAACGGTTCCTAATTATTGTTTTAATTTCCTCTTTATTGGTGGTAAATCCACCCTTTTCATTTTTGATACTGCTAATTTGGTTTTCTTCTTTTTCAATCAAATTAACCAAAAGTTTATCTCTTTTATTGTTTTTTTTTTCATAAAACTACCTCTTAGTTTTATTTATTAGTTCAACAGTTTTCTTAATTTCCATTTTATTAATCTCTCCTTTGGTTTTTAGTATTTCTTATTTGGTATTTAATTGGGGATTTTTAATTTGTTCTTTTTATAGCTTTTTTAGTTGCATGCCCAATTCATTCATCTCTTCTTTATTTTATTCATATAAGCATTTACAGATATAAAACTTCCCCTAAGAACTGATTTTGCTGCATCCTGTAAGTTTGGTATGTTGTCTAATTATTGTCATTCTCTTGGATGAAGTTATTGATTATTTCTATGAATTGTTTTTTGACCCACAAATTCTTTAGGATTAGAGTATTTGGTTTCCAATTGATTTTTAGTCTATCTTTCCAGGGCCCTTTATTACATATAATTGTTATTGCATCATGACCTGAAAGGATGCATTTAATATTTCTGCCTTTCTGCACTGGATTGTGAGGTTTTTATGTGCTAGTACATTGTCAGTTTCTGTGTTGGTGACATGTACTGCTGAGAAAAAGGCATATTCATTTCTATCCCCATTCATTTTTCTCTAGAAGTCTACCATATCTAACTTTTCTAAAATTCTATTCACCTCCTTAACTTCTTGTTTATTTTGCAGTTAGATTTATCTAGTTCATAGAGGGGGCAGTTGAGGTCCCCCACTACTATGGTTTTGCAGTGAATTTCTTCTTGTAACTCCCTTAACTTCTCCTCTAAGAATTTGGATGCTATACCACTTGGCGCATATATGTTTAATAATGATATTGCTTCATTGTCTATGGTGTCTTTTAGCAGATAAAGATATTTTCTACCATATTGTGTCAGATTTCCATTATGTTTCATCTTCTATTCCATTCTATTTCATCTTATCTTTAACAATGCTTCCTATTCCAGTGCCATTTTAAAAATTTTGTAATTGTGCTGCCTCTATTTACCAAATTTTTTCCATTATCTGTATACACATACAGATTCATACATGCAGAGAAATTTGCACATCCATAGATCTATGCAGACTAGAGAACTGAAGATAATCACTGGTTGAGAGAGGAATTGGGTACTGAAGAGATGAAGATCTTAACAGATAGAATGTAGTTTTCAGAAGAAAAAACAAAGGTGATATAGCAAAATGCTAGTAATAGCTTTTGGGATTTGAGGAAATGGCAAAAATGGTTTATAAAGATAAAAACTATCCCAGTACCTGTATCATAAGATAGCAGAAACAAACACACTTTCTTAGTCATTTATATGTAATTGCTTTCTTATACAAGTCATATATTTATATCCATATGACCTTTCTCAACCCAGCCTCCAAAGTTAATCTCTTCCTTATGGACTTACCTTCCATTTACATTATAAATGTCTTACGTATACATAGCTATTTTCATGTAGTTTCCCCCATTAGAATGTGAGATTCTTGAGGTAAGTGTCTCTGTTTTTTTTTTTTCTTTCTTTGCATCCTCAGAATCTAACACAAGGCCTGGCACATGGGAAGTGATTGATGAATGCTTATTAACTGACTGATTACCTGACAAATGTAAATATCCACATATGTTTACACACAATGGATTTAATGAATAGACATAAAACACAACATTCATTTGTGCCATACTTTAGAGAATATAGTCTGGCAAATGTTTTAAAAATACATCTGTGAATTGATATACTATACTTTCATATGTTTATAAAACTCTGTTTCCATTAGGAAGGTATTTCTTTAGAGACACACATGTGCAAAATCTTAAAGTTTTGTGAAGGAGTATTATGTGGTCAACATTATGATAACATGGCATGATAAGGTTGGTAAGCCTATGATGATTCCATGCTGCTGAAATTCAGAAGAGTCATTAGACATGGTTTGGCAAAAATGTGGTTATTCTACCCGGGTGAACAAAGTGAGACCTGAGGGTTGAAAATAGTCCACAGAGGCCTAAAATGTGGAGTATATCTTGCATTTTACAATAATTGCAGTACAAAATTTGATCAGTATTTTGTTGCTGGCACCCTCAGTGTATTTGAGAAGACTTTGATCTCCCTGTGGGCAACACAACTCTGGGTTTCTTCAGGCTTTGCATCCTTCATGGATCATACACGTTGCAAAGTTTGATTTGACTATCATCTCACAGGTTTCTATCAGGAGCTTTTATACCTGTGAAGTCAAAAGTGTCCTGATATAGGTAGCATTGTTCCTATCTTTATCCAACAGGACTAAATTCAACATACAGCCTTTCAAATAAACCATAATGGTTTCTTTAGAGGAGCTCCCAGAGTAAAACCCAATTGTTTTCAGCACAGATATTAAGGGTCAAACTTTTAGGTCTGGGGTTTTAACCTTCATTTACATTTTTAGGCTTCCAGAACAACAATATAAGGTCTCACATTTCCCAGAATTCTCATTCTTCCTTACCCCAGATTCCTCGTTGTAATTTATCATCCCATTTGCAATTCTTAGAACCATTGACCTCACTGTTTTCCCCTAATACTTTTAAACCTTCATCTTTCCACCATCATGTATTCCAATAAAGATCTTGATCTGGGCCAAAGAAACCAGAATCAACAGCTAGGAAAGAGAATTAGTCAAAAAATCAACAAGTTTTAAATAAGGGCCAATGTGCCAGGCACTGTGATAGGTGCTGAGAAGAGAAATGTAATAAGTGAAACAATTCTAACTCACCAAGAAAAAAAATAAAAGCAATTTATTTTCTAATAGGGAAGGCAAAATGCATATAAGTGTATACAGAATAAGTGTAAATGGAATAAATACCACCCAATACAAAGAGTTGAATAAAAGGTAATATGGGAGAAGGGTCATTAACAGTTCAGGACCAGGAAAGGCTTTGTGTAAGAGGTGGTGCTTGAGCTGTATGAGGAATTCTGTGAAATTCTGGAGAGTAGGGAAAACACTCTAGTCATGGGGCATAGCCAGTGCAAATGCATAAAGACAGGAGATGTAGCATAGTGTTTGAGGAAAAGAGAGGATAACAGCTTAGCTGGACTGCATAATATAAGACAGAGTAAGAATAAAGAAGTACAGAAAAACAGGCTATGGCTAGGTTGTAAAAGGTTTTGAAAGCTAAATAGAAGAGTATATATTTGATCCCAGAAGTAATAGAAAGTCACTAAAGTTTGTTAAGTAGAAGAGCGGCATGTTTAGATTTGTGCTTTTTGGCAACATTGTAGAGCAGGTTGGGGAACTTGTGATCTCCAGGCCACATGCAGCCCTCTAGGTGCTCAAGTGTGGCTCTTTGACTGAAGCCAAAGTTCACAGAACAAATCCTCTTAATAAAAGGATTTGTTCTGTAAAACTTGGACTCAGTCAAAAGGCCACACTCAAGGACCTAGAAGGCCACATGAGGCCTCAAGACCTCAGGTTTCCCACCCCTGGTCTAGAGGATTGATAGAAGATACTTAAAGTAGAGAGAATAATTTAGTAGGATGTCACAACAATCCAGGCAAAAGATGGCGAGGGCCTGAAGTAAGAGTAGCTATGTGAGTAAAGAGAAGGAGATCTAATGAAAGAGATGTTGAAAAGAAATTATGTATATATAGGTGTATGTATGTATATACATACATGTACATATGTATATGTACATGCATGTATATATCTGTGTTTGTGTATATATTTATAGGTATGTGTACATGTATATACATATTTACACAGAGAGGGGGGTATATTTGTGTATAGTTGTTCATCCTTCACTTCTTTTTATTTTTTATGAGGCAAGTGGGGTTAAATGACTTGCCTATGGTCACAAGCTAGCAAGTATCTGAGGCCAGATTTAAACATAAGTCCTCCTGATTCCAAGACTGGTGCCATCCTTTACTTTGGAAGAGGACCAATGACATCACAGAGTAAGATCTTGATTCGCACATGAATGGAATTTAAGTAAGGCAGTTGCACAAAGTTGTCAGCCTCACTCTTTCTTCTGGAGTCATCAAAGTCCACTGGCAAGACAAAAGTCAAGAGGATTGGTGATGGCCCAGGATGCCGTGGATGACCTTGGCATCTTTGATGTCTGACTTGGAGAACACCCACAATTAAGGATCTTTTCTGGATGATGAATCAGCAAAGAAGACTGAGAAGGAGCAGTTAGCCAAGTTTCTGGAGAAAAAAGGAGAAAGTAGTGTCATAAGACATCTGAGAGTAGAGAGTATCAAGGAAAGGAGGGTGTCTAGTGTCAAATGCATCAACTATGTAAGAACAGATGACCGAAATAAGACCATCAGATTTGGAAGGTGAGATCATTGATAACTTTGGAGCAAGCATTTTCAGTCTGATGAATTTGGAAGTCATATTGAAGAGTGCTAAGAAGCAAGTGAGATGAGAGAAGGAAGGGAATGTTGATAACTCTTTCTAACAGTGTGGCTGAAAAAGATTGAAGAGATAAAGAATAGTAGCTTGATGAAATGTTTGAGTCTAGTGAAAGTGTGTGTGTGTGTGTGTGTGTGTGTGTGTGTTGTTGTTGTTGTTGTTGTTGTTGTTGTCTGTGTGAGAGTCCTGGGTTTTTGAAGGCAGTTTGAAAGAACTAACAGACAGAAAAAGATTAAAAATAAACTTAAGAAGAGGGGATAATTAAGGTCGCAATGTGCTTAAGAAGACAGAAAGGGATGAAAATGACAATGATATTAATAAGAATCCTGGTTCTTATCCTTTTGGCCACAGTGACAGGACACGTGATACCAATATCAATACCAAGGGGAAAGAAGTTACATTTTCCCCTGTGTCAGGGTTCTGCAAATAGATTTCAGGGGGGCTCCATGAACTTGGATGGGAAAAATACATCTTTATATTCACTAACATCTAAACAAAATTTAGCATTTCTTTCAATTAAGAATGTATACAATAAAATGTCATTCTGAGAAGAGATCTCAACATTTTTCTAGATAGCCAAAAGTGTCTACAAATCACAGAAAGGCTAAGAACCCGTGTCCTACAGGCAATACTATTTATGATGGTTATAGTTGGTGCTATGGAACTACTTGAGCAGTATCATACTTCAGGTACATTATACAGCAGTTGGAATAGATTATTTTAGTTCCTTGAAAATCCAAACAACCCAAATAATATTGTTTGCATGTTTTTACAAGCAAAGTTTATATAAAAATTATTCTAATACAATGGCTACCTGTACTGTCAGAACACATTTTGTTTTCTAGAACAATCAATTTTTTAGATGCTCCATGAGAGCAAGAACACAGGCAGGAAAACCTCAATCTTAGCCACTTGCTAGCTCTGTGACCCTGAGCAAGTCTCTATTTCTCTGTCTGTTTCCTCATTTATAATATAAGGCAGTTGGATTAAATGGCCTCTAAATTTCCTTCCAGCTTTATATCTAAAATCCTAGAAACCTATAAATCAAAATGGTGTTTGGATTTAGTCAAAGGGATGCACTTGAGGACCTGCAGAGCCACATGGGGCCTCAAGGCTTCAGGTTCCCCACTCCTGGTTTAGACTCTGGATCATACTGAAATAATTTTATTTCACTAGAATTTACCATGGAGAGAGTGTGTCACACCAATTATGGCATGCCCACCCTCAACAAACAGTATTACATCCTTAGTCATTAGCCAGTTTTGTGTATCCTAAAGAAGAGTTATTGGATTATGGATCATTCATTGAATGACAGTATGGAATGGTAGATAGATCCCTAAACTAAGAGTCTGGAAGACCTTGGTTGAAATCCTGTCTCAGACACTTAATAGCTGTTTAACTTAGGACAAGTCCAAAGCTATCTCTCTCAGCCTCATTTGCCTCATCTGTAAAATGAACATAACAACTGCACCTACTTCACAGGATTTCTGTGAGGATCAAAAGAGATAATGTATGTGAAGCACTTTACAAAACTGAAGACACTATATATCTGAGCTCTTATTATTACAAGGTCTAAGACTCCAATAAAAGGAGGGGGGTAGGGAACCCAAGAATAATAAGGTCAAGTAAATGTTTATTCATTTCTGTTTGGCATTATATAAACTCTGGCTAGATTTGTGGCAAGATCTTAAAAGATGCTGTTTTTCATAGCTGCTAAAATAACAATGAGATTGGTGGCATAAAAACTATAGTACCTTGTCTGCTTGACACAAAAATTACCATGAGATTTAATGAATTCATTCATTTAAATAGCTAGATTGAATGAAAGTACCCAACTGATAACCTTTAATGCAGGAGGGCTGAAATAAAATTCCCCAATGGTATAACAGGTAGAATCTCTGACTAGGTATATTGCTATTTTAAAAATAAGCATCTTTTAACATTCCTGTATTATTCCACAGCAACATAATAAAAGGAATCATTGGGAATCTGCTTGTAGCACACTTCCTTAATACTCGATGTTCCTTTGACTAAATAAATCAATACTACTAAGGGCAAGCTAACCTAAAATAAAAAAAAAATCATTTCTCTCAATGTAATTATATCTGTTAGCATTTCTGGAAATAATGTATAAATCAAGCAATAGTTTTTGATTAGAGATAATACATACACACACATACATATGTATACACACACACACACATATATAGAGAGAGAGAGGTGGGGGGAGGGAGGGAGGGAGTGGGAGTTGCCTTTGGTCTAGAGTTTTTTTTAGTGAGCTTATTGGTTAAAGAATTATTTCATTTAATGTTTTAGGATAATCTCAGTTCACTATTCAGACACAATAATTGATAAAACTTTAGCTTTTGTGCTTAATTTTATGTCTTTAAAAAGTAAAAATTATATTTATAATCCTTACATTTTTAGCTGAATTGTTCCTAATTTAGAGAGAGAGAGAGAGAGAGAGAGAGAGAGAGAGAGAGAGAGAGAGCGAGAGAGTTAGAGAGGGAGGGAGGGAGAAAGGGAGAGAGAGAGAGAAATGAGAAAACACATTTTGCATATGCTTTGCATATAGCGCTCCACATGATTGGTATAGGATTGCTGATAATGTAAAATCAGCTCAGACAAGTAATAAAATTAAGTCATTATTAGTAGGTACACTTGATTTGAGATGGAAGATGTTTTAATGGTTGTTAAATGAGGTATAGTGTATAGAGATTTATATTATGAAAGGTGTTTAAATTGTTTTAGGAATGAATATTACAACTAATGTTATCATTGGCTGCTAATTTGCAATACTAGTACTCCCTGAGAAAAGTTTATACAGGAAAAGAACTGACTAACAACAAAGGTTTCTTCTGTGACAGAAAAAAAATGTTAGTAAATAAATACTATAAGATACTCTCTATAGATGTGGAGTGGCACTTCTCAACTGAAAGCATAGGTTAGTACACATTATTATGTTTTGCTAGATTCTGGAAGGATAGACTTTATTCCTTAATATGTAATTCATTACACCATGGTTTCAGGGAATATATCTTAAAACATTATCATTGAATGATACCAGAAATTTGCTGTATTTGTTTAATAACCTTGAGTCAATACCGTTCATGAAGACTTCTATGTGGATGAGTACTTCAGGCACTATCCATTGAATTTTTTCCAGTCTTTACAGCCCCCATGCTCATACACGTTATTCCTTGTTTTAGAATTTAACATTAATCTTTTTTCTTTTTTTTTCACTTTCCTTAGTCATCTAAAATCCTCCCTCTTTTCCCCTTTATTTTGCCCCCCTCAGTTAAGTGGTTAACACCCCTTATTTCCTCTCTTCCTATCTATTTTGTTAGGTTTTTCTTTTTCTCTTTTTGTTTTCTGTTCTTTCACATTTTTTCTTTGTTCTCTTCTTTTTCCGTTTAATCTAAACATTTATTAATTAGTTCATAGTCTTTATACTTTCTTATCCTTTGTTTAGTCTCTTTTCATTCTTTGTGGAATTAATGTTTCTGAAGTACCAAGTTTGAGTTAACCTCTTCTAAACAATTTTATGTTACTGCCTTGGGGGTCTTGCCCTCTCACTTCCCTATTTTGTACTTTTCTTAGAAGCAGCAATTCCTGAGTGAAGTAATAAGGTCAGAAGCTCTGTGGCACAGTAAATAGAGCACTGGACCTAGAGTCAGGAAGACCTGTTTTCAAATCTGGCCTCAGACACTTACTAGCTGTCTGACACTGGACAAATAACTTAACCTCTACTCCAATTTCCTCATCTGAAGACTGGTGATAATAATATCATCTACCTCCTGAACTTGTGAAGATAAAATAAAATGTATTTAAAGCATTTTAATACCTTAAAGCACCATATAAATTATTATTATGATGATTATTAGCATTATCCCGTGGTAGAAAATTTTGTTTCTAAAAATGGGCAGTGTAATTCGATTACTTGCCATCTCCATGATCCTCCTCCTCCTCCTTTTTTTCTCCTTCTTCCTCCTCTTTCTTCTCCTCTTCCTCCATTCAGTATACCTATTGGGTCCCTGCCTCATATATCTTGGTGTTGGTTGCCTCCCACAATTGAATTGAGATCTTCTGTTCTTCCCTAGCCTGCATTTCAATCCATCCCTATACACCTCACCTCTTCTTTTGTAATCCCTCTTCTTGTTGAATAAATAAAGGAGTTATTTTCCCTTTGTTGTTTACTATGAACTTGATTAAGATACATTACACATTACCCTCTATTCATAACCTTTCCCCTCCTTTTTATGGACCCTCTCATTCTGCAATTCAATATGACAAATAATAAATAATTCACCTGTAGGGTGGATATGAGCTTCAATCTATGGTTTTTCAGACTTATTCCTCTAACATCACTACGATTCTTTAAGTTCTACTTTCAACTTTTCTTTGTGTACTTCTACAGTAAGAAATCATTCAATGGTCTATGTTATTTATTTTTAACCCCATGGTTAATTTGCTAGTTCTAGTATTTTTTGCCTCTAATTGTCTCTAGATATGGGACAATTTATTTTGTTATTTGTGCTTTTTTAAAAAAAAATGTTATTTTATTTTTCCCCAGTTACATGTAAAAATATTTTTAACATTTGCTTTTAAAACTTTGAGTTACACATTCTCTCCCTTCCTCCCTCCCTGCCCAAACTCCTTCATTGTGAAGGTAAGCAATTCTATATCAGTTATACATGAGAAATCATGTAAAAATTTCCATTTTAGTCATGTTGTGAAAGAAAAAATAGACCAAAAAAGCCTCAAGAAAAATAAAGTTTTAAAGAAGTATGCTTTGATCTGTATTCAGGCACCATCAGTTCTTTCTTCGGGGATGGATAGCATTTTTCATCACAAATCCTTCAGAGCTGTCTTGGATCATTGTATTGCTGAGAATAGCTAAGTTATTCAAATCTGATCATCTTACGATATTGCTGTTACTTTGTACACAGTACATTTCACTTTGAATCAGTTCATGCAAATCTTTCCAGGTTTTTTTTGAGAGTAACCTGCTCATTACATCTGATAGCACAACAGTATTCCATCATAATTGCATATTACAACTTGTTCAGCCATTCCCCAATTGATAAGTATCCCCTTAATTACTAATTCTTTGCCCCTCCCATGAGCTATTATAAATATTTTTGTACCTATAGCTCCTTTTCCTTTTTGTTTTTTATCTCTTTTGGGGTAGAGATCTAGAAGTGGTATTACTAGATCAAAGGGTATACATGGTTTTATAACCCTTTCAGGATACCCACATTGCTCTAAAAAGTGGTTGCTTCAGTTCACAACTCCATGAACCTTGCATTAATGTCTCATTTTTCCCACATCCCTTCAAACATTTCTCATTCTCATTTTTTGTCCTATTAGCCAATTTAATAGTTATGAGATAGTACCTCAGAATTTTTTTTAATTTGCATTTCTCTAATCAATAGTGAGTCAGAGCATTTTTTTCCCATGTGGGTATAGATAGCTTTGATTACTTCATCTGAAAATTGTTCATATCATTTGATCATTTCTCAATTGGGGAATGACTTTTACTTTTATAAATTTGACTCAGTTCTCTATAAATTTGAGAAATGAGGCCTTAATCAGAGAAAGTTGCTTCAATAATTTTTCAGTTACTATTGTATTTCCCTCTATCTTATTTCCCCCATGGATTCTATTCTCTCTCTCCTTTCACCCTGTACCTATTCAAAAGTGTTTTGCTTCTGACTTCCTCCTCCACAATCTGCCCTTCCTTCTATCACCACCCGCCTTCTCTTATCCCTTCCCTTCCTGCTTTCTTGTAGGTTAAGATAGTGTCCATCTCTTTTGACTTGTGCATGGGGTCAGTTCTGTAGAGTCTATCACTTGGGTTTGCATGTGAAGTTACTTTGCTTTTTGGAATATTTTATTACAATCCATTGCATTGTTTCTAGGGAATACACACTATTCTTTTATTATTTGAATTTCCTTTTTATAATATATTTGAATGTCTTTCTCTTGGAAATTTGCTGAATTCACTGTTTGTCATGGAACTATTTGATTTAAAATTATGTCTTTAATACTTATGTGTCTTCAAACAGCATAGTATTTTTTTCTGAAGGAAATCTGTGAATTCTTTGTTTTAAAAGTATTTTTTTATAATTTATGGAATAAAAAGAGCATTTCCAAAATATAGTACAATAAAAACATGATTATCCATGAAGTTACAAATCTACTTTGTACAACTTGCTATTCCTTTCAAATACACAACAAAATTACAATGTAAATTTATTTTTTTCCCTTTTTTCTCCCTCCCCCCCCTAGAGATGGCTATTATTAGACACAAGTAGGTGAGCATAGAATTCGTATTTTCTTTCCTATATTCATAAATTCTGGGCAAACTTATGGGGATTTTGTATTACAGGGTTCAGCTTTTTGTTTTAGCTTCACTCATAAAGTTCTTCTGAGAAGTTAATAATCTTTAAATTATCTCTGTATATCCCATCCTTGAGATCATTTCATTTTGCTTATGAGAAGATCATGTGATCATTTAACATAATTTTTTGTTTGTTTCTCTTCCATCTTTTCCTTCATTTAAATGAGGTGTTTGTTAAGTGTGTGTCATAGTTCCTGGCACATAACAGGCACTTATTAAAGTCTTGTTCTCTACCTCTTCCCTCACTGTGGTGTATTTACATTCCTAATCCATTGTACCCTCTTTTGCTTTTTTGGAGAGACCACCATTCATTCAAGTTATTCTATTCTGCTAAATATTTTTTTTTACCACACTGACCATATGTTCTGCCATTTGTTCTCATGTAAAATTTTTCTTCTCAAATTTCTGAATTGTTTCTTGAACTATTTGCAAACATTCTTCTCTCTATGCTCTCTCGTGAATCCATAAAATTCTGTTTCATCTAGTATTGGTTCTTTGGTTTTGAACTATTGTTTAAGTATATTTACCATGTTTTTATGTGTCATAGTAACCACATTCCCTTCTGAATTTAGTATCATCCCTGTTGATTTTTCTGTATGCATTCTAAGTTTATAGCTGAATTTCTTCTCCTTAGAACCTTTGTCATTTTTATCTTCCCCCCACCTTATATTACCCTGCTGTTCACCTTCTGACTTCTTAAATTTTTATGGTGTACTTATCTTTGGACTTCCAAGTCATCTTTTGCATTGTGAACTTCACTTTTCAGTAACCTGGGATAGGATTGGCTCCATATGGATGTCAGTTTCCCACATGTTCACTGTCTGTCCCATTTCCCTGTGTACTTTTTGTCTTGATCTAGGACAAATGAATTTCTGTTGCTTTTTGAATGCTTGGGGGAGGGTGGACTGAATATTTTGAAAGATGTTTCTCCTTTCAGGCATACTTTTAGGTGTCATGGTGCTACCACATGCAGTAGATAGTATTTCCCTCCTATATTACCCTTCCTCCAAACGTAGCAGGGCAGAATTGAGATCTTTTAATTATGACTTGCTGCCTGAGCACTTGTACTGTATTCTTAGGAATCCCTAGCAACTCCTTAATGTCTACGCAAGCCCACATGCACATGTATATACGCATACATACACAAACAAGAAAACATATACCATTTTCATAATACCATAATTCTGGGTAATGTTATATGTGACTGTACATCTCAAAACTAAAGTTTACCTTTGAATAACACAAAAGTCAATGAAGAGATGAATGCTGGGCATTTATAGGATATGGTACATTGCCCGTGCTTGTGTTCCTATGTAGTGTTCCACACCTAACTCAGCTCCAGGTGGTATCTCTGCTTAAAGATTGGAACAAAATAAGTCACTCAGTCTATCTTACACATAAGGAAGGTTACTTAGCTACTGAAGATGATGGATAGATATTCAAAGTAGGAATAGAATATTGAGCAGTTAAGCAATTTCTTTTTGCTGGTAGTGCTGCCAGTCTCTCAGTCTCAAGCTTCAGGATAGTGTCCCTGACTTCTTGTCTTCCGATTTTTCTATTGAAGTGATGAAGAAGCATTATTCTCTCCACCTCCAATGACTGACTATAATCTTCAGCTCCTTCTGAACCTTCTAGAAATATATAATCCCCCTGTTAGATTCTCTTGCTTTTCCTTTCTTGTTATTCCACTGATCTGCCAATACACTTCTGTCTGCCCCATACTCATACACACTCCTACCTAAAATTAATTTTTCACAGGATAGGAATATAGATATTTAAGGTTATAGATATAGTATTTAATAAATGCTTATTCAGTTTGATTTTATTTAAGTTTATAAAGTGAGAATAATAATACTTGTAAAGGCAACCTCACAGGGTTGTTGTGAAGATTAAATGAGATAATGAGGGTAAAGTACTTGGTAAACCTTAAAGTGCTTTTGAAATGTTCCTGATTATCATTACTTTGGCATAACCACAATGAGGTGTTCATGTGAATGTAACAATAGGCAGCAATCCTGTATTATTCCCACACAGACACTTCTGTCTAAGAAATTCAATAAAAAGACACTAGGAAAATAGAGGACTTCAATTTTCATTGCTCTTCATGTGAAACATTTCATTAGAACCAAATTCCCTTGACTTAAGGCCACCCTTAAGCAATACAGGGAGCCATTTTCTAGATCTTTCTGACCCACATTTAACCCTCAACGTTCATCTCATTTACTCTTCATGTTCCTGTCTGATTTCATTCACACGTGCTTTCATTCTACTTTGAAGCTCTATATTCAAACTTCCACTTTGTGCTTGGCATTTTCTGGAGACAGATAAAAGACAGCCTAAGTGAATAAACTAGTATGATTAATAATATTTATTATTACATAAGCTAAAGAATACTGGGCTCATCTAATTGAATAAATTACTTTAATATGTTTCTCTAAAACAAACAATGTTTGGAGAGAAAATATGTTCATGGGCTAAATTTATAGAAATACAGATGATCAAAAACAAGACTGATACCTGATTATTGTAGACATGTAGAGGAGCTCTCCCTTCAGGTTTTGACCAGCAAAATCTTGCATTTTGCTTACAGATGTGCATATTATATTCATACAGGAAGTTGACGTTCTATTTCCTTGTCTAAGAGTAAAAATAACCAGTCCATCACAATCACATTTGGCAAAATGAAATTGGAAAACTATTCAAAAATACAATGTATGAAACTGTTGCTACACATGTTCCTGCATGTCATTGCACCTAAGGGTACCATTTTCCTAAGGGATATTGAAGAAGACAGTCCAGGTGATTGTCTTCTCTAAATAAAAACCAATGGCTCTAATGTGTCTCTTTTGCTTCCACAAATATTCCACAATATATTATAAAGTCTTTTTAAGATACAGGTTGAGGCTTATGCTTTTTAGGCAGGAAAATGCCAGTATTTTCAAATGATGGGGAGAGAAACAGTTATTTCCAGCTTATTGTGCTAACAGACAGCAACTGTGTGGATGGAGCATCAAGGTTCATTAAACAATAGCTAGTTTCCAACCCATTCAGAGAAAACAATTTGAAGTTTACATGATACATTATTTTGGCTTGGCATAGATTGGCTCCTGGGAATAAGTGAAGAGAAGAGTTTAAAAAAAAAAACAGGATAATGATAGATAAAGCAATTTATTTAACAGTTTGGCTAGCTGGTAGAAATTCATACCATAACACGCAGTTGAGACTCATCAAAAATAAGCATATCTGAGCTTAGTAATTTCAATGTGGCATATTTTATTTTTAATAGACTCTTATTAAATTCATAAAAGTTAATGAACTAGGAATTAAGTCATTATGAACTCTGTCCCAATTGTCTGTTATTAATAGCATCACGATAGTGGGGCTATTGTTAAATATCTCCACTCTAACTTCCTACTTTTAACCACTCATCATTTTAGGGGCAGAGGGAGTATATCTTTTTTCCCTAAACATTTCTTTCAAACTCCTGCAAGTTGCCCAATTAGTGGAAAATTAGTTTAAATTCATTTTTAGAAATCTCAAAGCTTTTATTATTATTTTGCTTATGATTTGTTTATGATTCAATTAATGAAAAGCATATTCTTTGGAGAGCTTGGGTCCTATACTGATGAATGTACTCCTCCAGCTGGTTCTGACACTTAAATGGGCAAGTCAGATTATGGGATCATAGATCTAGAGCTGGAAAGGAACACAATGACCATCTAGCTCAATCCCCTTATTTTTCAAATGAGGAAAGTGAGGCCAAGGGAATTAAGTGACTTGCCCCAAATTGCACAGGTAGTAAGCAGTACAGGCAAGTTGCAAACCTGGGTTTTCTGACTCCAGACTCAATGTTTTTTCCACTGTGCCTCTTAATTTCTTCATCTATAAAGTAGGAGAGATAAACTATCTCACAGAAAGTCTAATAATTGGGAGGAGCTAGTGAGATGAGGTTTGCAGTCAGAAAGTACTATATAAATATAAGTTGTTAGTATTATTGTTACTTGTGTTATTTCCACTGTGAAACAGAGAGGTATTATAAATTACATTTGACAGATTGAGTTATAGAATACTCTAGCAAGGTGGCTAGCCAGACACCTCTAGGATGAGGCCCCTAAAGTGTAGAGGAAATACTTAATAATAGCACCACTATCATGACATTATTAAGAACAAAGTATCATGTAAACACTGGAGTTGGTGACCTTTGACAATCTCTGTCCTTGAAGTTTGCCCTAGGTTTATTGCTCTGAGGTTGTCTGTCTCTTCAATAGGGGAATTGGGCTACTCAGCTCTCTGATCCCAACACACCCCAGATTCTTAAGGAATAATTCGCTTTTTGACTCTAGTCTAAGAGGTCCTCCTCAGCAGAGGGATGTGAGAGAGAGGGAAAAGCCAAAGGGTACCCAGCACATAAATTTGAATCAGATGTAGAACAGGTAGTTTTATTCCCACAAAGAAAAGATAATGTTAACCAATAAAGAATCATAGAATTATTTCAGTCAGTTGGGAAGCCAGTATCCAAGCTCTATTCAGACAACTTCATCAAGGCTGCTCATTAGTTATTTTATATTTTACTCTACTGAGTACAGCTGTGTCAATGCCAAGCTTACTCTTTCCAATAATATCTTTCTCTGTCTGTTTTTTTTCTCTCTATGACTCCTTCATTCTCAGCTGGTCTGACTCTGTCTGTATCTTTATTTCTTCTACAGTTGCTGTGGTTGCTGATATCCTTCAGCTCAGGTGCCCAGGCAGAAAAAAAAAATGCCAGTTGCCCTATTCCAAGATCTCTTAAGTCTTTGTACCAAAGCAAAGAAGACACAAACAGGAGATGAACTCCTTCCGAGACATAAGTTTGCCTAGGAGGCCATGAGCTCTTATATTATGGCCTAATATGGGGAAGAACATGCGCTGACAGATTAGAGATTTGGCTTTTATCTTCAGGATATGCTAGAAGAGATATCATGGGTGGGGCTTGCCTCAAATATAGCCATTGAATTCTCACTCAGCAACCAATTAAAATATTTCTCATGGTCATCAGGAAGCCATCAGAGGATATTTGTGCCTTCTCTAAAATATGTATGCATGGGTTAGGAGGAGGGTTCCTCAATCATATATCATGAAAAAGATTTATACTTTTCATAACTGCCATGAGAGAACTAGCCAATGAGAGCCTGGTGATTATACTTAGTGGGCTTTGTCTGAAGCAATCCCCCATGTGGACTTTGGAACATACACAGCCATTTGGTGACTATTTCCAGTCCACTAACCACGTGGTGAAGACATAGACTTTTGATTTGGTACGAAGAAAGAACTGAATCCCGTACAAAAAATACCCATGGGAACATCTTGGCCCATTTCCCTACCCTAGTATTCAGGGAAAAGAATGAGCTGCTATGGTCCTTAGGTTTCTGGCCATTTATCAGGAAGAGCCAGCCTAAAGTCTAAAGCACCTGATCCTACTGCCATTTAGAGAAGTAGCACCCAACCCTAGTGGTCTTTTCTCCCTACCTAGGGCACTATGAAGCCACGAGCACTTGGCCTTGCTGTTGTGTCAGTTCTTTCCCATCTTAGATAAAAAAAAATTAGAGACAGAACAGACTAGGCTTTGACTTTGTGAACTTTGAAAGGTTAGGATAACCACCAGAGCTCCAGAAGCTGAAGTCCATGCCACAGTTTGCAATCAGCCAAACCAAAAAGCCCCTTGGATAGATTGATCCTACAACCAAGATGTCAGTTCCTAACAGAGTGACTTGCTAGTCCATTGACCATGTCACCTTCAGAGTTGAATTTGGTATATGTAGGAATGTGTGTGTTTGGGATGTAGCAGGATGAATAGTTTATAGAAGCTTTCGTTTGAGCCTATTCTCCTAGAGACTGAGGTGGTATAGGCGAGAGTATATCCCCAGTGTTTTGGAAGTACATGTTTGTACTTCTCTTCTTTACTATATCTTCTCAATTCATCTCTTCATCAATGTTAATTGGTTAAATGATAGTAGGAAGCAAGCATAATTGACATTTGACAATGGGGAGAACATAAAAAAATGGGAGCTTGAGCCAATAGAATTCAAGGAAAAAAAACAGACCTCTCAAGGGTACCCTTAGAATCCTGAGGAGAAGAAGATGTAGCCACTGTGGACTCTATGGAGACTCTACTCATCAGTGTGAGTGGAAGTTGGAATAAGGACCCCAGAATTTAAACAGATCTAAATACATATGACTGAATCAGGAGATAGGTGAATTGGGTTACAAGTCCTTTACCCATGCTATTTGACCATGCATTCTTTAGAGATGACCCTAGGTAAATTTTAAGGTAAATATAGTTTGTCTTCAATATTCCTTATGCTTTCAAGACCTCCCCTTTTTCAAGCCTTCTCATCCTCCTCTTATTGAATCATCTAATACTCTAGGTCTGTTGCTCTACCCTTTATGCTCTCATACCTTAATAAGAAAAGCTTGTTACTACCAGGCTTACCCCTTACAAATTTTCCTGTCCCCTATTTTATCCTTTCTGGCCCCACGTGTCAAGCATCCAATAAGATAAATTATTCTACACTGGTGAGTGCCTATGCACATAAAATTTGCACTTTGACTATGACCTTCCCTGGGATAATACTGCCATCTTTGTTGTCTGACCCATTAGCTACAAAAAGTTACAATGAAAGGGGTTAAAGGGGCAAGGAAGTTGATTGTTTGAAAGCCATTTGGTGGTTAGTATGCATGTTATCTCTGCTTCTTAAAACCAAGTTATTGGTTTGATTGGTACATGAACGAGTGGCTGAACTTGATAAGGAGAGCTTTTTTAATGGGTATAAAATATGTATATTTAAAAGTAAAATTGAACATAAATGATGTCATCGGGAAGCCACAAGATGGGAAATCTAATGCACTTTGGGAGATCTGATTTGGATTTCTACATCTACTTTCTTTCACTTCAAGAGCTAGAAGCTAGGGCCCTGAGGCAACTTACTTAACTCTAGAACTTGTGAGTTCAAGTCTTCTTGGCAGACTCAACTTTGCCCTCCTACACAGAGGCATTGCAATAGTATCTTTTATAATGTTTTCCCATAACACTGTGTGACATACCATTTGTCAAATAATACAATAGGAACCATATTTGTTCTCTAATCTTAACTGTGCATATACAGTTTGTGGATTACATTCCACAGACTGTCCCCTGTATAAATTTGATTACTGTTCATCTACTAAGATTTTTAGACCAAGTTGAATTACATGAGGTGTATTTATGGTTTAAATGGTGCTCTCTTGTCCAAGTAAATAGAATATCCTTCATATTGCAGGATAGCATACATGTGAGAAACAATAATAACTTTGGTCATTTTAAACTCCATGTGGAATTGGGGGTGGGTGGGAGGAGTTTTGATAATATAGATCTCAGACCTGTTTTTGTCAGAACAGCTATGGTAGCTTTACTTTGAATCAGTCTTGGATATCGAGAGAAAGGGGAAAGGTGGCGGGGTGGGGGGGCAGAGAGAGATAGAGAGAGACAGAGATATAGAGATGGAGACAAAGAGAATCAAAGTCAGCTTATCCCTTCCCTTTCAAAGAGTAATTCATTTTCCTAAATTGCATATTCCCTAAAACTTGAAAGTTATATAATTTGGAGACAAATGAAAGAAAGCAGCACTTTGCCTTGTAGCTTCGTACAAATGGAACTCACTCATTTTTGGGATAGCAGTAAAATATAGAGTTCAGAAAGGTTTCTATACTACTTATTACAAGAAAATTAGGATTGCTAGAAATTCATTGATGGATTTTGAGGCTAACATAATTATAAAATAGGTATTGTGCCTTCCCACGATCATGCCTTAGTTAGCTTGTCACACTTAGGACCGTAGGGTGAACAGATCAAGTTTCTGATGACAAATGACATTTCTTAAGATCTTATGAATTAAGAGTCAGAATCAGATAGCATTAATTGCTCATCATAAGACAACTTAGAAAAATTTAGACCTATGTCAATTTACTTAGAAACAATTTCACTTCTTCTGCCACTTTTCTTCTATGTCAAATGGGGAAAGTATAAAACTAGGAGAAACAAACTCACTCTTGTGCCCTTAGGCTTTTTCCTATAACCAGGGGAAGAGCAAGTGAGGGGTAGATAGATTATAGATCACCTAGATGACCTGTGAGGCTTTTGAAGACTTTTTTTTTTAGGGGATGAGTCAGAAATTAAGGCTAGTATAATTCCAGATTATACTGCCTTTCTTTTTCATTTGTTCTTCCTTCTCTCTCTCCTATAGTTTTTAAATACTTGTTCTTATTGATTATACTCCTACCATCACCATTACTGTTAAGCTTCCATAGGCACAGATGAGTGTTTATCCATTTATTCTCCTTTTTTCACAATTAGCAGAACATATTACACTTTTCAAACTTTTGCCTGAAACAACAACTCTGATTGCATTTAATACACCTTTGAATAAAAAGTCTGTAGCATGCTGTGACAGTTGTCATTATTTTATAGGTTTGGGTTTTCAAGGCCTATGTTCCAAAGCCTGTTAATTTTCTGATGTATAGCACTGGGGTGGGCTATGGTGCAACTTCTGTTCAACCCAGGTCCTGTTTTAAGAATGGATCATGGACTTTACCTTTAAGAATAGGTTTTGGCTACCTAGAAGAGAGCCTGACACACCGTAGGAACTTAATAAATGCATATGACCTCATTGATTAATTATATTAGGTCACATAGTCAGGTACTTAAAAAAATCAAAGCACATTTGTAAATAGAAGAGACCTGTTTTAACAATAAACAAAATGACATAAAAGAAAACAGCTTGAAAAGACTTCAGAATCATGATCAAAATGTGTTGACCAATCACAGCTTCAGATGATTGATGAAACATCCCATCTGCTTCCTGGAAGGGAGGTGATAAAAGAGAGGTACAGAGGTAGGGGGTATGTCTTTAGACATGGCCATGCTGTTTATTTGTTTTGAATTACTGTACTTTGCTATTATAAGGGAGAGCTTCTCTTAGGGAAGAAGAGGTGAGTTAGTGAGAATGAACAAAGATAAAAAAGAATCAATAAGACTTCTAAGAATATATTGGTGAATGGAGGGTGGAGGCATGATGGTGGAATAGAGGAAGCACTAGAGGTGAGATTTCCTTATATTCCCCTTCAACCAACTTTAAACTAATGCCTCAAATCAATTTCTGGAATGGTGGAGCAAACAAAGGTCAGGGTGAAATATTTTTTTCCAGCCCAAGACAACTTAGGATGTCTGAAGGAGAAGTTTGTGATGTTGAGTTGGGAATTGGTCCAGAATATGCATGACAGCAACACCAGCTGTGGGACTTGGTGGTGACAGCAACAGGAGTGACTTCAGGGGCTCTCAGCTCAGAGATGGTAAAGGGATTAGGAAACTGCTCAGAGATTACTGGTACCGGGTGTGGAACAAGGCACCGTTTGGTAAATCTGTTGCCCAAATCCACTTCCCAGGTTGCCGCTCCAGAAAGGAGAAGAGCTTTCAGTTGCAAGGGGGCAGGGGCTCTAAGGAGCACTAGCATTTGTCACTGGAGGGATCAGGGACCCTTTCTGGAAAGGACCAGAGAATAGACCAAGAGAGCAGGGATCAGCACCACACAACCTTGGAAAACACCCAAATTTCCAAACCCCCAGAACTAGCTCTGAAAAAAGCAGGGCAAAAAAGCATGAAACTTGGATAATTCTTCTCTACCCTAGTTGAGCAGAGACCAACTTTAACATAAGGTTCAAAGTCAAGAGATAGGCTGGAAAAAAGAGAAAACAACAACAACAACAAAAAAAAACCCAACCATAAAAATTTACTGTCGCGGCAGGGAAGATCAAGAGATAAAACTTAGAAGACAACAATGTGAAGACATCTCTAAACAAAGTCCTTCCCCCTTCAAAAATTGCAAATTGTACAGAAGCCCAACAATAATTCCTGGAAGAGTTGAAAATAGTTTTAAAAATCAAGTGAGAATGATAGAGGAAAAATTGGGAAATGAAATGAAAGCAATTTAAGAAAATTATGAAAACACTATTAACAGTTCTGTAAAAGAGGCACAAAATTTGCTGAAGAAAAAACACCTTTTAAAACAAAATTGGCCAAATGGAAAAAAAAGATTTATGAAAGCTCACTGAAGAAAAACAATTCTTTCAAAATTAGAACTGGGTAAGTGGAACCTGATCATTCCTTGAGGCATCAAGAAAAAATAAACCAAAGTCAAAAGAATGAAAAAAATATAAGAAAATATGAACTATCTCATTAGAAAAACAACTGACTTGGAAAATAGATTGAAGATAGATAATTTAACAATTATAGGACTACTTGAAAATCATGATCAGAACAAGAGCCTAGACATCATATTTGAAGAAATCATAAAGAAAAACTGCCCTTATATAATATACCAGAGTATAAAATAGAATCTACCAATCACATCCTGAAATAAATCCCAAAATGACAACTTTCAGGAATATTATAACCAAATACTAGAACTCCTAGCTAAGAGATAAAATATTTAAAGCAACCAGAAAGAAACCATTCAAATACCATTGAGTCACTGTCAGGATCACACAAGATGTAGTAGCTACCACGTTAAAGGAGCAGAGGGCTAGGAATATGATATTTCAGAAAGCAAAGGAGCTAGTATTACAGCTAAAAATAATCCACCCAGAAAAACTAAGTATAATCCTTCAAGGAAAAATTTGATATTTAATGTAATAGAGAACTTTCAGCATGAGTGATGAAAAGCTCAGAAATGAAGAGAAAATTTGACTTTTCAAATGCAAGAGTCAAGAGAAGCATAACAAAGTAAACATGAAAGAGAAATCATAAGGGACTCAATATAGTTAAACTGTTTACATTTCTATATAGGAAGATTATACATGCAACTCCTAAAAACTTTATCATTATAAGGGCATTTAGAGGCTACCTAGATGGAGGACAGAGGTATGAATAGATATATAGAATAGAAATAGAAAGAAAGATGCACTGGGAGAAGGCGGAAAGGTAAGAATGAGGGAAATTATCTCACATAAAAGAGGCATGCAAAGAAGTACTTTTACAATGAGTGGTGAAATGGAGGGTTGGGCAGTGCCTGAACCTCACTCTCATCTCAATTTGTTCAAACAGGAAACCAGGATTGGAAGAAGATAAAAGAAAGTGGGGGATGATGATAAAGGGAAGGACATATTAAGGGAGGCAGTGCTCACAAGCAAAACAGACTTTGAGAGAGAGGGAGAGAGAGAGAGAGAGAGAGAGAGAGAGAGAGAGAGAGAGAGAGAGAGAGAGAGAGAGAGAGAGAGAGAGAGAATTAGCAGGGGAATATAGGTTTCAAACCAGAATTCAACAATGAATTATTTAGAATAAAGATACTTGAAACTGAAAGATACACAGAGAGTTAAAATAAGGGGCTGGAGAAGAATCTATTATGCTTCAGCTGATGTTAAAAAAAGGCAGGATAGCAATCATGATTTCAGACAAAGCAAAAGCAAAAATGGACTTAAGTAAAAGAGATAATGAGGGAAACTACATTTTTCTCAAAGAAAAGGAAGTATTAGCAATAGTAAACATGTACATACCAAATGGCATAATATCAAAATTATTTGAAGGAAAAGTTAAGTGAGTGACAGTAGGAAATAGAAAAACTATAATAGTTGGGGATCTCTAATTTTTCTCAGGGCTAGATAAATATAAGAATGAAATAAATAAGAAGTTAGATGAATATGGTTTTGAAAAGTTAGATTTCTGGAGAAAATTCATTGAGAATGGAAAGTGATCTACCTTTTTCTCAGCTCTTCATGACACTTGCACAAAAAGAACCCTACACCAGGGCACAAAAACCTCACAAACAGATGCATAAAAGCAGAAATATTAAATGTACCCTATTTGGTCCACAATGCAATAAAAACTACTTTCAGTAAAGGGCAGTAGAAGCACAGATTAAAAATCATTTAGAAACTAAATAATCTAATCCTAAGGATTAATGGGTCAAAGAAGAAATCATTGAAACAATCCACAATTTCATTAAACAGAATGACAACAATGAGAATACATGTCAGTATATGTGGGATACAGCCAAAGTAGTCCATGGGACAAATTTATATCTCTAAACACATATATCAATCAAAAAGTGAAAGAGCAGGTCAATGAAGTGAGAATGAAAATAGAACCTAGAAAAAGAACAAATAAAAAAATTCCTAATTAAATACCAAAGTGGAAATCCTGTAAATCAAAGAAGAGATTAATAAAATTGAAGCTAAAAAAAGTAAAATAAAACTAGGAGCTGTCCTCATGAAAAACCAACAATAAAGGAGATATTCCATTGGTTAATTTGATTTTAAAAAAAGAAAGAAGAAAACAAAATTAGCAGTTTCAAAATTGAAAAACGTGAATAAAGCACAAATGAGGTTAAATTAAAGCAATTATTAGGAGCAATTTTTTTACATTTAAATTTATTTATTTAACATATTTGGTTTTCAGCATTGATTTTCACAACAGTTTGAATTACAAATTTTCTCCCATTTCTACCCTCCCCCCCACTCCAAGATGGCTTATATTCTGGTTGCCCTGTTCCCCAGTCAGCCCTCCCCTCTCATCCCCTTTTCCCTTCCTTTCTTGTAGGGCAAGATAAATTACTACACCCCATTGCTTGTGTATCTTATTTTTTAGTTGCATACAAAAACTTTTTTGGTTTTGAACATCTGATTTTAAAACTTTGAGTTCCAAATTCTCTCCCCTCTTCCCTTCCCACCCACCCTCCCTAAGAAGTTGAGCAATTCAACCTAGGCCACACATGTATCATTATGTATAACCCTTCCACAATACTCATGTTGTGAAAGGCTAACTACATTTTGCTCCTTCCCAACCCATCCCGCTTTATTGAATTTTCTCCCTTGACCCTGTCCCCTTTCCAAAGTGTTTGTTTTGATTACCTCCACCCCCATCTGCCCTCCCCTCCATCATGCCCCCACCTTTTATTTTTTTTTATCTTCCTCCCTCTTCTTTCCTGTGGGGTAAGATACCCAACTGAGTATGTATGGTATTCCCCCTCAGGCCAAATCTGATGAGAGCAAGGTTCACTCATTCCCCCCTCACCTGCCCTCTCCCCTCCTCCCACAGAATTGCTTCCTCTTGCCACCTTTATGCGAGATAATCCACCCCATTCTATCTCTCCCTATCTCCCTCTCTCAGTATGTTGCTCTCTCATCCCTTAATTTCATTTTATTTCTTTTAGATATCTTCCCTTCATCTTCAACTCACCCTGTGTCTGCTCTCTCTCTTTTACATATATATATATATGTATATATATATATGTATAAAAACACATATATATATACACATACATACACATACAAACATATACACATAGATATATACATACATACACATTCACTTATATATATACATAAACATATATATATATATATATATATGCATATTCCCTTCAGCTACCCTAATACTGAGGTCTCATGAATCATACACATCATCTTTCCATGTAGGAATGTAAACAAAACAGTTCAGCTTTAGTAAGTCCCTCGCAATTTCTGTTTCTTGATTACCTTTTCATGCTTCTCTTGATTCTTGTGTTTGAAAGTCAAATTTTCTATTCAGTTCTGGTCTTTTCACTGAGAAAGCTTGAAAGTCCTTTATTTTATTGAAAATCCATATTTTGCCTTGGAACATGATACTCAGTTTTGCTGGGTAGGTGATTCTAGGTTTTAATCCTAGCTCCATTGACCTCTGGAATATCGCATTCCAAGCCCTTCGATCTCTTAATGTAGAAGCTGCCAGATCTTGGGTTATTCTGATTGGGTTTCCACAATACTCAAATTGTTTCTTTCTGGCTGCTTGCAGTATTTTCTCCTTGATCTGGGAGCTCTGGAATTTGGCAACAATATTCCTAGGAGATTTCTTTTTGGGATCTATTTGCGGAGGCGATCGATGGATTCTTTCAATTTCTATTTTGCCCTGTGGCTCTAGAATATCAGGGCAGTTCTCCTTGATAATTTCTTGAAAGATGTTATGTAGGCTCTTTTTTTGATCATGGCTTTCAGGTAGTCCAATAATTTTTAAATTATCTCTCCTGGACCTATTTTCCAGGTCAGTGGTTTTTCCAAGGAGATATTTCACATTGTCTTCCATTTTTTCATTCCTTTGGTTCGGTTTTATAATATCCTGATTCCTCATAAAGTCACTAGCTTCCACTTGCTCCAATCTAATTTTTAAAGTAGTATTTTCTTCAGTGGTCTTTTGGACCTCCTTTTGCATTTGGCTAATTCTGCCTTTCAAGGCATTCTTTTCCTCATTGGCTTTTTGGAGCTCTTTTGCCATTTGAGTTAGTCTATTTTTTAAGGTGTTGTTTTCTTCAGTGTATTTTTCAGTATTTTTTTGGGTCTCCTTTAGCAAGTCATTGACTTGTTTTTCATGGTTTTCTCTCATCCTTCTCATTTCTCTTCCCAATTTTTCCTCTATTTCTCTAACTTGCTTTTCCAAGTCCTTTTTGAGTTCTTCTATGGCCTGGGGCCAGTTCATGTTTTTCTTGGAGGCTTTGGTTGTAGGCTCTATGACTTTGTTGTCTTCTTTAGGCTGTATGTTTTGGTCTTCTTTGTCACCAAAGAAAGAATCCAAAGTCTGAGACTGAATCTGGGCGCGTTTTCGCTGCCTGGCCATATTCCCAACCAACTAACTTGACCCTTGAGTTTTTCAGTGGGGTATGACTGCTTGTAGACTAACGAGTTCTATGTTCCACATTTGGGGGGGAGGTGCCAGCTCTGTCAGACCCTCACTACTCCTTCCCCAAGAACCCCCAGTCCAGACTGGGCTTAGATCTTCAGCAGGCTGTTTCACTCCTGCTCTGATCCGCCACTTAGTTCCTCCCACCAGGTGGGCCTGGAGCCTGAAGTAACAACACCTGTAGCTGCCCCACCTCCGCTGCCCCCGGGGCTGGAAGCCGAACCCCGAACTCCTTCCACTCCCGCACCTTTCCCACTAACCTTCTCCGCAGTCTTTGGTGTTTGTGGGTCGAGGGGTCTGGTAACTGCCGCAGCTCACATATTCAGGGCGCTAGGGCCCCCTCCGCCCAGCTTCTGGTCTGGATGGTCCACGCCACTCAGGCTGGGCTCTGCTCCACTCCGTTCTCAGCTCCCAGCTCCCAGCTTCCAGCTCCGTGTGGAATAGAGCTCACCAAGAGACCATCCAGGCTGTCCTGGGCTGGAGCCCTGCTTCCCTCTGCTGTTTTGTGGGTTCTGCCATTCTAGAATTGGTTCAGAGCCATTTTTTATAGGTTTTTGGAGGGACTCGGGTACGGAGCTCACTCTAGTCCCTGCTTACCAGCCGCCATCTTGGCTCTGCCATTAGGAGCAATTTTGTCCAATTATATGCAAGTAAAACTGACAATCTAAGTGAAATGGATGAATATTTACAAAAATATAAATTATCCAGATTAACAAAAGAGGAAATAAAATATTTAAATAGCTTATCTTAGAAAAAGAAATTGAACAAGTCATAAATGAGTTCACTAAAATAAGATCCTCAAGACCAGATGGACTTAAAAATGAATTCTACCAAACATTTAAAGAGCAATTAATTCTGATACTATATAAATTGTTTTTATTAAGGTAAAGAAGGAGTCCTGCCAAATGCCTTTCATGACAAAAATATGGTTTTGTTCCTAAACCAGGGAGAACAAAAACAGTGAAAGAAAACTACAGGCCAATTTCCCTCATGAGTATTTGTGTAAAATATTTAAATAAAAAAATACCAGCAAGGAGATTACAGTAGTATATCACAAAGATTATGTACACTAACCAGGTAGGATTTATATCAGTAATTCAGGGCTGGTTCAATATTAGAAAAGCTATAAGTGTAATTGACCAAATCGATGACAAAACAAACAAAAGCCATACTATTATACCAATAAATGCAGAAAAAGCTTTTGAAAAAAAATGCAATACCCATTTCTATTAAAATGTTAGAAAGCATAGGAATAAGGGGAGTTTTTATTAAATTGAGTTTACATTTATCTAAATCAAGGGAAAGCATTTTCTGTAATGGAGGTAAACTAGAAGCCTTCCCAATAAGATCAGGGGAGCAGCAAGGATGTCCAGTATCAACACTATTATATAATGTTGTATTAGAAATGCTATTAAAGCAATAAGACAAGAAAAAGAAGTTGAACAAAAATGAATAGGGGATCAAGAAACAAAACTATCACTCTTTGCATATGACATGAAAGTGTATTTAAAGAACCCTAGAGAATCAACTAAAAATGAGATGAAACAATTAACAAATTTAGCAAAGTTACAAGATATAAAATAAACCTCCATAAATCATTAGCATTTCTATATATTACCAACAAAGTCTAGCAGCAAGAGATAGAAAGAGAAATTAAATTTAAAATAACAGTAGGCAATTCAAAATACTAGAGACTCTAGCTACCAAAACAAATCCAGGGACTAATAATTACAAAGCATGTTTCTTACAAATAAAGACAGATTAAAAATGAAGAAATATTAAATACTCATGACTAGGCTGATCCAATATATTAAAATTACATTTCTACTTAAATTATTTAGTCAGTTCCACTCCAATCAAACTACCAAAGAAATTATTTTGTAGAGCTAGAAAAGCATAATAATTAATCTGGAAGAACAGTCAAGAATATCAAAGGAATCAGTGAAAAAACTGTGAAAGAAGGCAGACTGACAGCACTAGATTTTAAACTATATTACAAAGCAGTAATCATGAAAGCAGTATGATACTAGAGATGAAATAAAGTAGTAGATCAAGACCAAGTCTGGAACCTGCAGCCTTGAGGCCACATACGGCCCTCTAGGTCCTTAAGGGGGAGCAGTCCTTCGACTGAATCCAAACTTCACAGAACAAATTTCCTTAATGAAAGGATTTGTCCTGTAAAACTTGGACTCAGTCAAAAGGCTGCATCCAAGGACCTAGAAGGCCACATGTGGCCTCAAGGCCATAGTTTCCCCACTCCTGGATTAGATAAACAATGTACAGTAGTAAATTACTATAGTGATCTACTGTTTGAGAAACCCAAAGATTAAAGCTTTTGAAGCAACAACTTACCAACTGAAAAAAATTGCTAAGAAAACTGAAAAGCAGTTTGGGAGAAACTAGGCATAGTGCAACACCTCATGCTGTATACCAAGATAAAGCCAAAATGAGTGCATGCTTTAAACATAAAGAGTAATATCATAAGGAAATTACAGAAGCATGGAAACTTTTACCTGTCAGATGTATATAAATATATATATATATAGACATATATATATATAAATATATATATATATATATATATATATAGACAGACAGATAGATAGATAGATAGATAGATAGATAGATATAGATAGATAGATAGATAGTTTATTACAAAATAAGAGATAGAGAGGGTCACAGGAAGTAAAATCGATAATTTTCTTGATATGAAATTAAAACAGGTATTGCACAAACAAAGCCAATGCAATCAAAATAAGGAGAGCAGGAAGCTAGGGTTGGGGTGTGAATTACAATGTGTTTCTCTAATAATGTCTTAATTTCCCAAAAATATAGAGAACTGAGCCAAATTTATAAAAAAAAACAATAACCATTTTCCAACTGATAGTCAAAGAATATGAACAGGCAGTTTCAGATGAAGAAATTAATGATATAAAAAGTCACATGAAAAAATGCTGTTAATCACTATTGATCAGAGAAATACAAATTATAATAACTCTGAGGTACTGTACCACCTATCAGATTAGCTAATGTGATAGAAAAGGAAAATGACAAATGCTAGAGGGGATGTGGAAAAATAAGTACCCTAATATAATGTTGATGGTGCCATAAAACTGTGCATAATCTTTGGTCTAGCAATACTACTACTAGGCCTGTATCCAAAAGAGACTGAAGAAAAAGGAAAAGGACATCTGTATAAATTTAAAAATACTTATAGCAGCTCTTTATTGCAGCAAAGAATTAGAAATTGATGGGATGCCCATCAATTGGGGAATGGTTGAAGAAGTACATGATTTTGATGGAATAGTCTTGAGCTATAATAAATGATGAGGGGAATGGTTTCAGGAAAACCTGGAAACACTTATGTGAACTGATGAAAAGTGAAATAAGCAGAACCAGGAGAATATTGGTCATAGTAACATCAATATTATAAGGATGATCAATTGCAAAAGACTTAGCTACTCTAATCAATACAATGATCCAAGATAATTCGAAAGGACCCATGATGAAAAAAATCTAACTACTTCCCAAAAGAGAACTTATGAACTCTGAGTGCAGATAGAAACATACTTTTTTAACATGGTTAATATGTTTTGTATGATTTCACATATATACCTGGGCATCATTGCTTCCCTTCTCAATGGGTAAGGGGGGAGCTAAAGGGTATGAGAAAATTCTGATCTCAAAATTTAAAGAAAAATGATTGCTGTAAATAAATAGAACAGACCCCAACATAATGATAAATGTTTTATCAGTGCCATTGATTTCTGAACAGTCATGCTGAATGAACACCACTGGTGCTGTAGGTCTGGAGAAAGGCCAATGTCTCTTACATGTGGGGGAGGGGAATGCAAATGGAGTTTGTAAACCTGAGGCCAGAGAATTGAATGGTAATTTCTGGCACAATTCTTGAATATATCAATAAAGGCATAGTTAGAGAGCATCTAGGTTACAAAGAGCCAGCATGACTTCATCATGGACACATCATGTGCAATTCACCCAATTTCCTCCTCTCTCCCATACTGCACAGAGAATGCTGTAGATCAAGTGTTTCCCTGGATTTTAACCAAACAAATGACAGTTTGCCATACTACCCTTGTGGTGATAATTAAAAAATAAGATGTAGGACAGACGATGGCATATTATGAAGATTAGAAATTCATCGATAATGAGACTTAACATTCATTAATGATCATTTCTTCAAGAGGTTGTAGAATGAATACTTGGTTATCAATCAAACTAAGCGGTCTCTCAGGTGCCTTGCAACACTGGGTTTCTGTGATTTTCTTTATCTCTGGATTCCTTTGAGTCTATATTTGTGGAAATTGCCTCTCAGCAGACAAATGGCTTCTAGGGGCTCTAACAGATATGTTTCATTTAAGATCATCACTGTCTTTATTTTCTCCCAAGGTCCAAAATCAAGATGCCATGTTTCTATGGCTAGGCATTTTCCACATTAAACATTAACAGTTATTATTGACTACTTTATCTAACTCTAATCTGAGACCCAATTAGAACAGGTATATCTAACACACCCCAATTATTTTCTAAGAATAGAGAGTCTTATATAGAGAGCTCCAGCACTTAGGAATTTCAGGGCAACTTGACATCAGGATCCCTCATAGTTTCCAATAAAACTTCCTGTCTCTTTCTATTCAAAAATATATGTAAATCACTGAGCACAAGATTTCAAAAGAATCAAAATTGTAGGTTACATAAAAAGCAAAAAAAGACACATGATAGGTATCAGTTGACTGTAGCATGCTACCACTGATGGCATGTATGAGAGATAGAGAAAAGACATTGCCAAAAACATCTATGCATAGAAAAGGATTTGAGCTGGTCACATAGTGAGAGTAAGGGATAACAGATGGATAGGCTGAATGTTGGCTCTGGTATGAAATGAAATATTAAAGAAAAAATACAAACCTTAAAGAAAGTCTTCCAGTGAGTTGGATAGATCTTTTATGGAGGATACGGACAAGTCATGCAGAGCAAGACTGAATTGATATGCTTTATCTGCACCAGTGGAGAAAGTACTCCCATTGTTTGGATCACAAAGCCGGTGAAATTTTAAAGAATGTAACTCGTGTCATAGTTTTACTTAATTCAGTCTTAAAGCTGAAAATTTATGTGAACAAAGTTGAAAATACGAAAACAAATGAAAATGTATTCTCTAATTGTTGTGCTGTGCCTACTTATGTTGTGCCTAGCTATTAAAACCATGCCTAAACCTTCAGCCATGGGACCAGTATGTTGCATAAAGTCCTTCCAATTTCACAAGCCTATGTGTGATTCTTTGACAAAAACAGTGGCAAGGTCAATGTCAGATAGCTGCAGCAGATGTGTTCTACCACCCCAGAGAACATCATTCTCTTAGGTCACTCAAGGACTTCTGTACTCAGCTGCACCAGCCGCAACATTCTCATAATTATACGCAACTGAAATCTGTGGAGCAGCTTGAAATTCATGTTCTGAGGCCACAGGTTATACTCTGTCTGGATGTTGGGTTTTACAAGCTTTCTTGAGACTGTGTGGAAGGAGAAAACACCCCAAACTTGACCCAAGAAGAATTTCAGATGTACAACAATTAATGTTTGGGTAATAGAATGAAACTGTAGAGCATAAAAACAAAACTATATGTGAAAGAATCATATTATGATCCAAAGAAAAAACTATATTCTGTTTGAATGTTTCTAAAAATTAAGTTACAATAAAAATTAGTCATAGTTCCTTTAAAATATTGTAAGAGTCCATATAGCACCAACAAACAAGGATAATTTAAACACATAAATGATATTTATCTGATGTCAGAGAAGTATCAGGAAACTATGCCAGGAAAACTGATGATAAAAAAGTAATCATTTAAAAAAATGTCCATTGTCAAATTTTTGTTTTACAACATTATTCACAATGGAAACATGAAAAATTATAAGAAGGTGGTAAAATTGTAAATAAAAGACTTGTATTTAAAATGTGGTTCTAATACTTAGTATTTGTATGACTTGAAATATTCATAATCTCAGTTGTATTTAACATTTTACAGCTTCAATATATAACAAACATTATTATCATCATAGTCATCTCTATTATACGGAATAGGTACTGATATTCAGAAAAGCAAAGTACTTTACTAATGGTTGCACAGTTAATATGTCATTTAATAAATAGGGACATTATTTTCTCTATAATTTAGCTCACAGAGCTATTGTTAGGAAAATGCTTTGTAAACCTTATTAAAGTATTCAGGTATATAGTTTGCAAAGATATGTCTACCTGTTATATTTCTCAGACTATCTTTTGAAGAATTTTGTATGCTATTGCATATACATGGCAGACACCTGGCTGCAAGAGGGCCTTTAAGGTTGTAATTTTGCTTTATTGCCTTTTTGTTTTGTATTTATAATAGAAGACAGGATGATCTTAAATTTTCTTCACTATTCTGCTGTGATGTATTCATGAAGATGTAATCAGATGTTTAAAATTGTTCACTAAAGCTCAACACTCTCTCTCTCTCTCTCTCTCTCTCTCTCTCATCTTAGTGCATTACTATGACATTGTCATAAAGATTTTAGAGATGAAATAGTTAATTGTCCCTGTTATCTTCTCAATCACCTTTTTATGTATTATTTTTATGTATTATGCTGTTTTTTATATGTTTCACTTGTTTGTAATTCTGGGATTTTTCTGCTATTTAAAAATTGGTCATAATTGCCTTAAAAATTGTGTCACAGCACAGATTCATTCTGTATTTTAGTCTAGTCAGTTTGCTTGTTCTTGATTTCATCTGCTCAGGTGCCGTTTATACATACAGAAATTGGGTAGAGTCCAAATTTAGGGAGTGTGTTGTCATCAGTAATGAGAATAGATTTCTATAGAAAAACAAGTAAATCTGTGCTACTTCACAACTATTTGTTTTCCTTCTTGGGAAGATCTGGCCCAGTTGGGTTTTATGCCAACTTTTTGCAGGCTAATTTTCCTCTCCACTGATTTTTATGGTTTTGCATGGCAACGATGCTCAAAATTCTGTTATCCTTTTTCTTAATGTTTTGCAAATGAGCTTGGTATTCAGAGTGTTGCCTTTGGCTGCCATGACTCTAAGCTTGGCAAGGAAATAAAGTCTTTTGTAGCTAAATAAATTTTAGGACTATTTTAATCTTTACAGTATGAGTTGTTTTCAGCTGGTTCAATTATTTCTGAAAAAGTTGATATCTTTAATCAATTTCCTATTTTTCTGGGGCAACAACTTGTTTAAATAGATTGAGTTGGAGCTATTACAATTATTGACACTTTCCATTTTTATCAATTCTCCTGATTTGATACTGAATTTTACTCTAAATAATTAATGATGTGACCACGCACAGACTGATTTTGAAATGGTTCCCATATCAGTGAGAAATCTTTTTTTGTTTTTTAAGAGATTGACAATTTTGTGTTTTTGTGCTTGTGTGTGTGTGATATTATGTGTATAATGAATCAATCGTTCATTGGCATGAACATTCTCAATAATTCATGTCTTTGGTGTTTTGGATTTCTTAGGCTCACCCCTACTTTCTAAAATGGCTTTCAACAAGATGGGTTTTTGACATCTTTTCCTATATGTACAATAATATCATTTGATTTAGTATATATTTACTTTGTTTATAGATTATTATCAAGTTATTCACTGAATTTTTCTTTATGCTCTGCAATAGATGTTGATTCACAAACTAAGATTATTCTCATGGTGGTATATTTATTTATATTTATCATGAAAATTGTAATGTAAGTTCATCAAGTGACCCACATGATATTTCTAATTATGATTAAGTACATAATTAAAAAGGATCATCTTTATACACTTCTGAGATAAAGTACAAGTGAACTTTTCTTTTTCGCTACAACTTTTTATGTCATTTGGTTTCATGTATGGTGAAATAGCAATGTGAATGTGGTTCATTAACAAGGTCAGTGCTACAGAAGGAAAATACACAAGAGAGGCAAAGGCAGACAGGGACTTGTACTGGCTTATGACCTGTGTAGTTGAGGCTTGTTCTATGTGGAGCATCATTATGACATGGTAGAAATAAGCAGACCTTCTCTCACAACTTGTCACTTGAAGGGATGTATTCAAGAGAAATTTGGCATGCCTCCTTATCTACCAGGTCTGGCACCTAGCATCCTCAGTTCTTCTAGTTGATCAACCAATCAGGGGACTCATTAGAAGATAAGTCACACATGACTAGAAGTTGCTTTCTGCCCCACCCCCCAACACCACACTCAATTCCCTAGTGGTAAATTGAAATGATAGCTGCACATGTTCTGGAGAGTGTAGGATAGGGCAGAGGTTTCAAATTCAGTACCATCTAGCCAGAATCAGATTAAAACATAATTAGCAAGTGTTTAACAAAATAAATAAACATATAAAACAATATAGGTAAGATTAATTTGTGATTTCATAAGTCAATGGGCAGCTTTAAGAGATTTATTTGAGTTTGACAACACTGGGGTAGAGCAACTGATACATGTCACTAGGACAATGTCTAAATTATTTACTCTGTGGTAAATCATTTGATTATCTGGAAAACCCATCATGAACCCAGGATAACCTCCATACTATAATGAAACACAAGAATGGAATTCTTCCACAGGCTCTCAAACATTGGCATCCCATTTTTTTCATACCTAGCTTCTAGAGTGGAAAACAATTTCCTTATTTCACAAATTTCAAAACTTTTTGTTTACTGACTCATAAATATTTGTTTTCATTTGAATGAACACTGCATCTTTGGTGCATGGATATCATTCCAAATATCTTTCACAGATCTTTTTTTTTTCCTTTTGTTTTGATCCATATTTACTGGTCCATGTTGTTGATCCTCCATAAATATTCAACTATCAGGCCTTGCTTTGAGTTAAATGACTAGTATAGTAGAAGGAACTTTGGATTTGGAGTAGGAATACAATAAAAACATCATTTTCAGAGAGAGAAACAAATTGTTCCATTTTATTGAGTGCTTATATTTTTAGACATACAGCCTAGTAATGTTTTTGGTCCACCTTCTTTCAGTATGTTGATGTTTTTGTTGTTGTTTTGTAGCTTTGGTGTGGATTTGAAGTAAGAAGATCTAAGTTCAAATCTGGCTCTTACACCTACTAGATGTTTGATCTTGGGCAAATCACTTAAGCTCCCTAGGCCTCAGTTTCCTAAGAATTAAAAGTAAGAGATTGAACCACATGCCTTCTGAGATCCCTTTCAGATCTAAATCTATGATCTTCTGAACTTTTTGTTTAGAACTTCCGCAAAAGTTTTATCCTGATGCCTCAGTAGAGAATGGAGATGGTGATAAGTTCTAAATATGACATGGAACCCTGGGAAAATGTAAGGTAAGGGAACACCTGAAATGAAAATACTGCCTCAGCACATCAAATAAACAAGAAGACTAACCACTCCCCCATTCATCAAGAAAGATCAATTAGGAAACAAGAAATTACTTTATATAACATAATTATAACAGATAAAATAAATGAAAATTATTTTATTATCCTGTTACTATAGCTATTCCTTATTTCTCTTCACACAGAACAGGATAGTCCCATATTAATAGTAGAAATTACTGTCATAAGCACCAACTTCATATTTTGGCAATATTACAGAGGACATTATATTATCATAGCATATAGATCAGCTCTGAAGTTTGGGGAGTCCTTAAGGGGAACCTTCCCCTTTTTACTTTTCTGCTCCCTTTTTATGTGTTATGTTTTTGAATTAGAATGTAAGTTTTTTTAAGAGCATGAATGATCTTTCTTTTTGCTTGTCCTTCTATACATAACTCTTAGCACAATAGTAAGTGCTTAATAAAGACAAAATGTGTTTATTGACTTGACTTCCATAAAATCAGGGTAGAAATGGAAACAGGTAAGAAAGAAATAAACTATTGTTTCTTTTTAGGTTGAAGAAACCCTGTTGGAAAATTGAATAAAATTATTAGAAGCAAAAGGGAAATATATATATATATATGCACATAGATATATATGTATATATGTATCTATATCTATATATATATAGAGAGAGCCAGTACCAGCTAGCCTATGGAACATAAACAGAAAGAAATGTAAAATTTAACTCACCAGGGAATATCATGGGCAAACTGGAATTTTAGAATAAAACAACAAATTTTGCAAGCAACATAAAACATTTTCACATTCAAAGGACAATTTATTTGAATACAGGTTTATTCAGTATTTAAAAGAATTCAAAGAAAAAAAGAATTTGATATTCTGAATTAAACAGATTGGTTTATATTCCAAAATAATATATACTGAGAAACTGATAGAATATAATTAGATGTTAAAGAAGATAGAATAATTGATTCCTTTAAAAAAGTACCCAGAGGTGAGCAGTCTTCATTATGTAAATTGACCACATCAAATAAAATTAAACACATTCAGATACAGCAATGAAAGACTAAGAAATGATATATATATATACATATATATGTATATATATATATATGTTTTGTACAGCTAAAGCTAGACAATATCGTGACTATGGGATGAAAGAGTCATTTAAATAAATAAATATACATATACACACATACATACACATATATGTGTAAAATTCTCTTTAGAAAATACTTTCCAATTATTTTGGAGATATAGGGAAAAAAAGCAAAGACATCATCACAGCATTAACAGGACAAAAAAAGCAAATAAAAAGGCAGACACTAGTAATAGCCCGGGAAGCTACCGAAGGATTGAGGAATTGCATCATGAATAATAGGTTTAGGAAACAGCAGCACAGAGAAAGATGAAAAGATAAGAGATTATGATCATATAAAGCAATTTCATAATTCTTGATCATGGAAGTATAATATTTTTGGGCTCAGGTCATCACCCTTGCTCTGGCTACATTAACTTCCTTCTCCATGTTAACCTTCTGATGAAGCCATTCAATCCTATACTCTCCTTCACCCTGGAATTCCTTATTCCCCCTCTACCCTGGAATCCTTTAATCTCTTATACTTTCAACTCTCCTAGTCAAACCCATAACCTTACCTTACTCCCACTCCCCATCTCTCTGCTCCTACACATATGCTGCTGAATAGAACTAGAAGAAACCACACAAACATGTTGACTGTGTCAACTACACATTTATTATCTAATCTCAGCTAGGCCCTCATAGAATCAATGCAATCTTTTTACCTGTCCTTAATTGATTATCTAACTCACTTACCACAATAGCTATAGCTAAATCACCCCCTTTCCGCATTCAAGCAGTTGAAATTTATTGCTTATACTTTAGGAAGGACAATTAAGGCAATTCACCTTGAGATCCCTTTTACCCTCTTCTAATCATCTCACAATCTCTATCCGTGTCTCAAAACTCTACTGACATCATAATATACTCTTTCTTTGTTTACTCCAGTTTATAGTGAAAACATACCCCTTTTCCTCAACAAAACCAATCAACTAGATCTATACCTTTGATCCCACCCACTCCCATCTTCTCCAGCAGAATGCCCCTACTATTATCCTTCCCTGTACCTTCATTTTCAATCTCTATCTATGAGTTCTTTCTCTGCTATAAAATCTAAATGAATACTGTAAAACATGTTCCTAACCACTCATAGTAAGAGAAATGCAAATTAAAACAATGAGTTTTCACTTGATACAATTGGCAAAGATGACTGAAAAGGGAACTGTCAGTGTTGGCAAAGCTATGAGACGACCAGCAACATAAACATATATAATGTTGGTAGAACTGGGAATTGGTCCAGCAATCTTGGATACTAATTTGGAATCATACAAGAAACATAATTATATTGCTCTAACTCTTAGATTTGTCCATCCCACTAATATGCATATTCACAAGGAAGGAAAGCTCATAAAACAACTTCCAAAATATATCAAGAGATACATAGCAGCAACAATCTTTGGGGAATCAAAGAACCTGAAAAAATAGTCTGTACCTATCAATTGGGTAATGGCTGAAAGGCCATGGGATATGAATGCATGATATATTATTTCATCAATTCATGGAAATCCTCCTAAATTTCTCTGACTTTTTCATGCTGGTTATTCTTTATTACATAATAACATTTATTTATACCATTCACTAAGGCACAATGAAGTTGCAATCTACACTAGAGGAGAGAATACTCATTGTGCTAGAGGGTGAAAAAAAAGGAAATTTTAAAGTATAAAAGTATGATGCTAATATTCATTGGATTATTTTTGGATAATTTACTGTAGAGAATAAGGTTATATTATGACTGTTTATAGGCTCTGTGCTTTGCTAATTAGCATGTCATATTTTGCTCTTTTGATGCTGCCCCAAAAGCCTTCTTCCTCCACTGAAGAGCTAAAGAGTTACTCTGTTTGTCTCATTGTGATGTAGAGGGGACCTACAATTTCTGAAGGATATATCAATGAAACAGAAGCTAAGATTTGCTCCACTGGTCTGCAAAAGCTTTGAGAAAAGGCCTGGTGATTGCCCCCGTAGCTTTCCTTTGAGGGCTGAAGTTGGAGAAGCATGCCACATGAGACTTCTCTGCCAAGTGTGGAACTCTTTGTTTACCCATACAATAGTAATAATAAGAATAAGAATAAATAATAATAATAATGATGGAATTTGCTAAAAATGCCTCCAGAACAATTTGGCTTCAAAGTGAGTTTACTTCCAGAGCTTCTTTCCCTTTCTTAGACACTGATTGAGTATGTGATCATGCCGTACTTAGGCTCAAAGGATCATGCATTCAGAGCTAGAAAAGACCTCAGAGGATATCTGCTCCAGGAGTGTCAAACTCCAATAGAAACAGGGACCACTATACCATACAGAAGGATCCCAATGCATCACATATTGGCTTAGTAAACCACATGTTGACACTGCCTGTTTTATCGTATTTTTTAATTTCATTAAATATTTCCCAATCACATCTTAATCTGATTCAGGCTGTACTTCGGAGTGTTGTGACATACATATTTGACACTTCTGCTCTACTCCAACCTCCTCATTTCATAAATGAGGAAAGAGAGGTCCTAATAGATAAATATCTCAACTAATGACCCATAGATAGTGAGTGGCAGAGCCAGGATTTCAACACAGGATCTCGGACTCAAAATCTAGTATTTATTCAGTACTCTACACTTCTCATTTTGAGTCTCTATGATATCTATAGCCATACATACATATGTATATGCATATATGTGCATATTTATATGTATGTATTATTCTGAACTTAGCAAATGCCCTCAAAAGGATTATTTCCATATAAAAGTAGACCAAAAGAAGAAGATTATATATGAAGCTACGAATCACTATCCTATCTCACTTTTGGGACAATAATAATAATAACAATAACAACAACAACAATAATAATAATAATAAAATTTTTATTTTACTTTTTTGCACTTTTCTTTTTCTTTTTGTAAATAGTATTTTATTTCTTCCAGTTACATGTAAAGATAGTTTTCAACGTTCATTTTTATGAGCTTTTGAATTCCAAATTTTTCTATCTTCCTCCCTCTTGTCCCTTTTCCCCAAGATGGCAAACAATCTGATATAGGTAACACATGTGCAATCATTTTAAACATATTTCCACATTAGTTGTGTTGTGAAAGAAGAATCAGAACAAAGAGGGAAAATCATGAGAAAGAAAAAACCAAAAAAGTTAAAATAGCATGCTTTGATTTACATCAGACTCTATAGTTCTTTCTTTGAATGTGGATAGCATTTTCCATCATGAGTCTTGGAATTGTCTTGGATCACTGTAGTGCTGAGAAGAGCTAAGTCTATCACAGTTGATCATTGCACAATGTTACAATATTAATCAATGCACAATGTTTTCCTGGTTCTGCTCACTTCACTCAGCTTCAGTTCTTATAAGTCTTTCCAATTTTTTTTGTGTAATCTCCCTGTTCATCATTTCTTATAACACAATAATATTCCATTACATTCATATACCACAACTTGTTCTGCCATTCCTCAATTGATGGGCATTCCCTCAATTCCCAATTCTTTGCCACCATGAAAAGAGCTGCTATAAATATTTTTGTACATGTATGCCCTTTCCCCTTTTTATGATCTCTTATCCCACTTTTTAAAAAAGAACATAATAAATTCAACCTGTTACTTTCAAAACTGTCCCATCTATCTGCACTTCTTTCTGAAATTCCCTGTGTACTTCTCTTTGCATATTTCAATGGTCCTATTGTTTCTTTCCTTCTTGTAATTTAGGGGAGGGCATTACCACTGTTGCTTCCTTCTCTATCCAATTAAAATGTATGTGTGTGGGGATGATGTCTCTTGTGACAAATAAGCAATAATATAGCAAAACAGATTCATGCAGTGACCAAGTCCAAAAATTGTATGTATTGTTTCCCCACTTTCAGTCCATCACCTTTCTGTCAGAAATTGAGAAAGTGGGTAACATGTTTCACCATAGGTCCTCTGGAGATGTACCCTATATCATTTTAAATTACATTTCTATTGACCACTGTTCAGGGACTTAAAATTTTCAACAAAATTCCTCCTATTTCTATTCCATTCCACCTTCCTTTAGTTTTCCTGGATATATTGTCCGGCTTCAGTGCCTATCATTCTGAAAAATGTTCTAATCTTTTAATAGCCAATTTTAGTGCTATCTCTAGGTTTCCTAATTCCCTTTTTTGTGCCTTTAAATTTAGGATCAGATTTATTCAAAGGAGAACAGGTACATAAGAATTGTTTAATACCTTTTCATGACTTCTATTATCTCTAAGAAAGCCTTTTTTATATTACTAATTGCATTTAAATATTAAAAGTATCAGTAAAACTTTTGGGGCCATTTTCCTGAAATTGGAATTATAATTTTCTCTTGTCCAGATTCTTATAAACTTTTTAGTCTTTGAAAATCCACTAGAATCACTCCACAAGAACTATTTTTCAGAGTTTATAATATCCATAAAGAAACATGTTCCCACCTATGAGTAGCCTAAGCTTGCCAACCAAGAACCACATTTTATTTTTTATGTGATTTTATGTGTTCTCAAGTACCTATATACCAATACATCCAAAACACAGACAATCTGTTTGTTGACATTCTTTCTCATTTGTCAAACTTTGAGGAATTTTGTATTTTATTTTTAAATAAATGAAAGATGGTACAAATAATACAGGTAAGTTACTAATAATGTTTACTATTATTTTCAATATGAATGAGTGGGAGTTTTGGCACCATTTAGACTTAGCCAAATTAATATTTTTAAAACCTTTTAATCAAATGAGATAAAAGAATAGAAACTTGGAGAGCCTGATTATCACCTTGAGAAGAAAGAGTATATGTAAAGAAAAGTGAGCATATAAATGGTCCCAACAGAGAAGTATAAATACACAGTCCCAGCCAAATTGTGTTAATTTGAACAAAGTGTTTTAATTTGGTAGCGAGTAACCACCAGTGGGCATTGTTTCAATATGGGCGGTTGTTCCATATAATGCCAGGAGATCTAACAACAGAGAAGATTGCCCACAGCTATAGTAATTAACTCAGTGGTGAGTGCCCCCATGTTCAGCACAGAGGTTAGCTGTACATAGCAATGAAGGCAGGAACAATTCATACATCATAAATGGAAGAAATGAAGGGTGAGAGGAATAAAACTATGTATCTTTTTGGAGAAGATAACTGAAAACAAGGGGTTAGTGAAAAGGATCCCCCCCAAAACAAAATAAAACAACAACAAAAAACCTATGTACCTGTGATAGACAGTAATGCATACAAATGCTGCAGCACTATCTAATATTGAATGATGTTGAGAGTGTCATTTAAACTCTTCTTCAAACCATCAGAGCAGTTGGAAGGTATTCTCACTCATGATTTTTGACATAGGATTGGGAGACATTAGCAATCGAATACCATCCTTTCATTCTTCCTTACTCTAGTTCTCAATCTTCATCCTTTTTGACCTCTCTGCAGACTTTGACACTGATGATCACCCTCTTCTTGATAGTCTGTTCTCTCCAGGTTTTAGTGACAATTCTCTGTCCTCATTCCCTTTCTGCCTTTCTGACCACTACTTCTCCTTTGCTGGGTCTTCATCCAGATAATTCCCAATAACCAGAGGTGCCCTAATGGTATGCCAGAGCCAGTTCATTCTGGTGTGAAAGAACCAATTATTAAATTTTCAGTGTAAGCAATAACACCACAGAAATCAGTAAATGCTACAAATCAAGGCTTGATTTATTGTTTACTTGATTGTCTAAACTTAAGAAAGTGACAGAGAAAAAGTTAGTAATGCAGATTAAATTTAAATGTGTATCATGAAATTTTTTTCACAGGTCTGGTTACTAAATATTTATCAGCATACTGCTAGATATCTCCTAAGGCTCTTACTGGACCCTCTTCTCTTCTCCTTCAAGGTTATTTCACTTGGTGATTTTGTTCATTCCCATGGAATCAATTATCAAGTCTATGTTAATGTTTCCAAGATCTATTTGTCTGGCCCTAACCTTTCTTCGGACCTCCAGTTCCACATTTTCAACTACCTATTGGACTTCAAATACTGGACATCCTAATGACATTCTAAACTCGGTTGTCCAAAACTGAATTATCATCTTCCCTCCCTCCCCCCCCAAAAAAAACTTCCCTTCTCCTTAACTTTTCCTCCCAGGCACCTAAGTTTGTAACAGGTATTATCCTTAACTTTGTCTCTCATCCTTCATATTCAGTAAACTAACAAATCCTGTTTGTTTCACCTTTGTTACATCTCTCTGATATGCATGAACCACTGTGGTTCATGCCCTTATCACTTTATGCCTATAGGCTTCAATGCTATTGAATAGTCCATAGTATTCAATAGTCTGTTAGCTAGTCTCCCTACTTCAAGTGTCCACTCTAGTCTATTCTAGTCCATTCAGCCATCAAATAGATTGTCCTAAGTACTTTCTGACCCATTGATATCCTCAACCCCATTCCATAAACTCCAGGAGTACCCTATTACTTCTGGGAAGAAATATAACATTATCTGTTTGGCTTTTTTGTTTGTTTCTTTGTTTTGTTTTTTGAGGCAAACAGGTTAAGTGACTTAACCAGGGTCAAACAGCTAGAAAGTGTCAAGTGTCTAAGGCTGAGTTTGATCTTTTTGGCTTTTAAAGACCTTTACAAAGTTGCCAATTCCTATCTTTCAAATCATTTTATATATTGTGCCCTTCCATATACTATTTGTTCCAATGTCATTGGTCTCCTCACAAAAGATATTCCATCTCCCTATTTTGGCATTTGTACCTTTTTCTCCCCTATTCCTCAAATTGGCTCCCTTCTTGTCTCTAACTTTTGTCTTCCATGACTTCTTTCACATGTTAGCTAAAATTCCACTCTCTAAAGGAAACTGTTCTTGATCTTTCTTAATGCTAGTACCCTCCCTCTATTGAATATCCTCCCTTTACTGTGTATGTAACATTATTATACATTATTATTTGAATTTTGTTTCTCCTAATAGAATAGGAGCTCTTGGAGTTCAGGGACTTTTTTTCTCTTTCTACTTTGTATCCCCATCACTTGGCACAGTACCTGACACATAGTAGTTGCTTAATAAATGTTTGACACAAGGAAGCTGGGTGTGCTTGTCCAAAAAGAGTTCCTGATTACCTTTTACCTTCTTCTCTCCCTCCCCTATGTCTTTTAGGCAGAACCCAGAAACCTGAGATGTATGACTCCATTTTTCTGCTCAAAAGGTGGAAATAAATAGGTCAGCAGCAAGGTATGCTAGAAAAGCACATAAGAGTTAAAAGTAATCAAGCACACGGTCTTCGGATGAGGTTAGGGCAGTGTTATTCTTTCATTCTTTAGTTCCTGCCTCCTAGTTAGAGGAAGGGTATTACCTGGGTAGCCCAATACCATAATCTAGCCCTCATATCTGAGAAGTGATATTTTGTTTTTGTTTTCAGAACATCAGCCTTAGGGGTTGTTCTTTAAGTAGTCCCAAATTCAAAAGTACAGTTTCTCTATCCTGAGAATGTAAATTTTTTGAGCGTTATGGCTCTCAGAAAGATTAGAGTAGCATCCATGTTTTCACTGATCCTCTTGCAACTGGAGTATCCCTAAGGGATTAAAGCCACAATATGAGGGAATAAAAGTCTATGGTTTAGTACTCACCATTACAGTAAGATACTGGGTTAGTGCAAGCCCTGCCCAGCAGCTCCAAAGTGTTTTTACCTTCCAGGTAAGTCTCAAACCACAGAAGGGGAACTATGATGCTTGGAGGAAAAGTCTATGGAGAAATAGAGATTAACTGGAATTTGAGGTTATTGCCCTGATAAAAACCAAAAGTTCAGTTCACCTACAAGAATATCCCGAACTATAGTATGGTGGCACTGAGTCTGGAAAATTCTAGGATGCTGTACGATCTAGAAACCACTAGAACCAGAATTATATATATATATATATATATATATATATATATATATATATATGTATATATATATATATATATATATATATATATATATTTGTGTGTGTGTGTATGTGTGTGTGCATGTGTATGTATATGCATATATACATATATCTGTTTACACACATATGTATATATGTATATGACTTATTGAGACTGCCTCTAAGAGTTTGCTACATTTCATAATGTGAACCTTCAAGCCTTTTTCTTTATATGTATTGCAAAATAAATTGTTTTTGTTACCTCAAGTGCTTATTGTGGGAACTGTGGACCCCACTGTTCACATTTGTGGAACCACAAACACAATCTATATATATCAGTTTCATTCAGTGATATTTTCCAGAGTAAACTCTGGGTGGTAACATAATGAAGTGAAGAGATATTGATCTTTTAAAACAGTAGTTGCTAAACTTTTTGGTTTGAGGACCTCTTTACACTTTTAAAAATTATTGAAGACTCCCCAAAGGGCTTTTATGCGTGTATGTGTGTACGTGCGGGTGTATATGTGTATATATGTACATATGTGTGTATATGGCATACATATTAATATATATTATATAATATATAATATAATAATAAAATATATAATGTACGATATATAAATAATATATTACATACACAGCATATTATTACTTCTATCATCCTAGTATTATATGAAAGTAGTTTCGAACTTGCAGACCCTCGTGTGGACCCCAAGGAGTTCCTGGTCCATACTTTGAGAACCTCTGTTTTAGAGACTACCTATAGGACTGAATCCTGTCAATGTAAATCCAGAGGTGCTAAGCCATGGGTTGCAATTATAAGCAACATTTTCATAGTATTATAGTTACTCAGAGCCTACTGTTACTGCCCAAATGCAATTCTTAGCTTTATAGATAAGGCAAACGCTCAAGTTGTGCCTGTAGTTTCATATTTCCACTTCAAATAGCAAATCCAACTGAATTTTTTTGAATACTTCAATAATCCAATTATGCCATTTTATCAACATAAATCAACGTCACCTATATTGGGTTGCTCACCAGAAATTCGATTCCAGCTGTGCTGAATGATCTTGTCCCAGTTATCTCATCGTCTCACTCTCATGATCTTACCAAGCTAATAATTAGAGATGACCTGGCAATGGGACCAGAGCTAAGCTGGCAAGATGGAGAAGGATTCTCTCCAGGAGCTTCTGTAGACATAAGAATAGTGCTTTAAAATGAAGTGATTAAAGTGAACGGTTTTTCCAAATGCTTAGTTTTAGGGTGGCTGGTAAGAAGAAACAATCAAACCAAAATATGAGACAATTTTAACCCTATTTCCATATAGAACACATTTTACAAAACAACTATTCCAGAGAGATAGGTGAAAGAATTCAGTGGACAGAAATTTCTACTTTATAATAAAACATTGCCTGTGTTTTCGAACTCGGACTCAAACCAGATCTTGTTTTAGAAATGACTTGTTGGCAACCAGATCTCCTAGTACTTCTAAGTGAATTTCTAAGTCAGAAAACTTGATTAATTCAGATAAGCATTGAATAGGCATCCCACCTTAGGTCAGTTCTTACAAACCAAAGCCCAAACTCTAGAGCTTTTGTTGTGGATTAGCTAACAGATTCAAAATTCAACCCATTTGTCAGATCTATAGCATTGTAAATGTGCCAGGACTTTTATGTTAAGTTCTTTGAGCCTACAGACATAAGATCCAGCCGAGAGACACAAAAGCTCTACTGCAGATTACAAAGCAGTTTTTACTCTCATTTCTTTCCCCTTTATTCCTTTCCACCCATTTATTTTTCCCCTTACTGGCACTGGTACTTCATACTGCTTAGAAAATTTGAATTCTAACCTCACCCAATCACTTTTAGATAATTAGCTTGCGGTCAGGATACCCAGCCCAAATTATTGTGGACAATTTTCTGACTCATTAGTTGGCAGAGATGGGCTTTCTTTTTGACACCAAGAATAGGACATATTGATATATATGACTGTGTATCCATCCATAGATCTCAGATTGGTGAATCAATACTTGTGGATGAGTTTTGTGGCTTTTGACTGAGGCTGTAAGATGCTGTTCCTTATCCTATGGTCCCCTGCCTGCTATAGGGTCTAGAAAGTATTTCTGTCACAGGTCAGGAATTTCAGGTAGTGAACCTTCAGGGAGTCCAAAGATTTCAACCTTAATGTATTAACTGGATAATGAACACCCCAGAAAAACCTCCTCATGTATGTCTACTACAGTATTGGCACATTAAATACAAATATCCAAAGTCATTTATAAAGGGCCCATAAACTTCAATTCATTGGTATTTGTACCCTCACATTATTCCCTCAAGCCATAAATCTCTACTTGGTGATTACAATACTTGCCCATCAATCCAATGTCAGTTTTTCCACATGTAGTTATTTATTGACTGGATCAAGGGAACTATCCTTCAAACAAAATGGGATATTCTATTCACAATTAGGTCATTAATATCTCAGCAAAGTTACTTTTCTTCAAAGAATAAGAAAATAAATCTTTAAAGAGATTTACATCCATATAGGCCCATTAATGAGCAACCATGGTGTCATTTTTCAAAACTTACGTGACTTTGTCGCTTAATAAAATTTACATAATATTTTAAGGTCCATATTTGGTAATTATCATAGAAATCACTTATGGTAGCAAATGCTTTTCTGGCTATTGACAGCTTCTGGGTTTTTTGTCTCAGTTTTAATAAAAATGTTAACACATTTTTGAGAGAACTCTAGTAGGTATTGTAATAAATTAACTGTGGCTTCAAGTATGTTTGCAGAGACCCCAGACTTTATTAATAAAACACCAAGCTTATCTAAAGTCTTGATGATGCATTCTTTGGGAGTATATCTTCGCACACTAGCCAAACTTGCAAGAATATCAAAAATGACAATTTTCATAAATCATAGGTCTTATGTTCTTTTTTCACCCTCCATGATTCAAATCATTCAGAAATAAGTTTTTAAATGAAGTCTACTAAAACACAAGCTTTTCTGAAAACTGAAAGGTCTTTGGGGCTCTCAAGTAGCACAATTATGGGCCTGTTCCATCTAACTTCATTAATTAGGTCTATATTGACATGACTTTGAGATAAAATAGTTTTTCAGGAGAGTGGGTACTTCATTCAATAGCAATAATTTTATGAATTAAATATATCACCATAAGACATGGTCCTGTAGCCTCAAAGAACCCTAGAATATATCTAGTCCAATTTTGTCATTTTACAAATGAGGAAATCAAGGCCCAAATGAAGTGATTTACTCAGGGTCACATGGGTACTAAGTTATAGAGCCAGGAATTAAACCCAATCCCTTTGACTCCAAATGTAGTGCTCTCTCCTTTGTAACATATTGTTTCCATAGATTTCTGAATGTCCCAATTCCAATAAGAACTTTAAATCAGTTTTTATGGAGACCAAAGAAAATAACCAGTTTGGGTTGAGTTTAGATACCTAATCGAGTCAGCATTTGGAGGAGACCTGACACACCTAACAATCTCAGAATGCATGCACACAGGGGCACACATATACAGATACAAAATTGTTTGCATGGAGAATCCCAGAGATCATGCAGTCCAATGATGCCTAAACAGGTATCCATTCTCTTTTCTAAATAATAACTAGCATTTATGTAGGACTTTAAGGATTGCAAAGCTTTTTACAAATATTATCTTATATTCTCATTGTTCTTGTCCAGTCATTCAGTTGTGTCCAACTCTTCATGACCCCATGGTCTAGAGCACTCCAGGCCCTTCTGCCCCCCACTATCTCTCAAAGTCTCCCCAAATTCATGTTTGTTGTTTCCATCATATTCGCTGTCCATCTTATCCTCTGCCATTTCCTTTTCTTTTTGCCTTCAATCTTTCCCAATATCAGGTTGTTTTTCTCCAATGAATCCTATCATCTTATTATGTGAGATTTAAGTATTTAAGTATTTAAGCCTCAACTTCAGTATTTGACCTTCAAGTGTGTTAATTTCTTTAAGTATTGACTGAGTTGATCTTCTTGCTGTACAAGTGACTCTCAAAAGTCTTCTCTAGCACCACAATTTGAAAGTATTGATTCTGTAGCACTTGGCTTTCCTTACAGTTCAACTCTCACAACTATTCAATGCTACTGGAAAAACCATAGCTTTTACTATATGGACCTTTGTCAATAAGGTGATGTCTTTGCTTTTCAGTATGCTGGCCAGATTTGCCATAGCTTTCCTTCCAAGGAGCAAGCATCTTTTAATTTCATGGCTGCAGTCACCATCTTCAGTGATCTTTTAGCCCAAAAATATAAAATCTGACACCGCTTCATTTTTTCTCCTTCTATTTGCCGGGAAGTTATGGGACCAGTTGCCAAGATCTTAGTTTTTGTTTTTTTTTTTTTTTGTTTATGTAAGGCCCCTAAGCCAGCTTTGATTCTCTTTCTTTAACCCTCATCAAGAGGCTTCTTAATTCCCTTTCACTTTCTGCCATCTGAGTAATATTGTCTACATATCTGAGAATGGTGATATATCTCCTGGCGATCTCAATTCCAGCTTTTGATTTATCAAGCAGGCATTTCATATGATGCACTTTGCATATAAGTTAAATAAACAAAGCGACAATATACAGCCTTGTAATACTCTTTTTCCAATCTTAAACCAATCAATTGTTTCATGTCCAGTTCTAACTTTTGCTTTTTGGCCTACATACAGGCTCCTCAGGAGATAAGATGATCTGGGACTCCCATGTTTTTGAAGACTTGCCACATTTTGTTGTGAGGATACAGTCAAAGGCTTTAGTATCATCAATGAAGCAGAAGCAGATTTTTTTTTGTGGAACTCCCTTGCTTTCTCCATAATCCAGTGAATGATGGCAATTTGGTCTCTAGTTCCTGTGCCTCTTTGAAAACCAGCCTGCTCTTGATAATTCTTGGGTCACATATTGCTGAAGCCTAGCTTGAAGCGTCCTTAAGCATAACCCTGCTGTTATATAAAATGAGTGTAATTGTATGTTAATTTGAACATTCCTTGGCATTGTCCTTCTTTAGGATTAGGATGTAAACTGGTCTTTTCCCATCCAGTGGCCATTGTTGTATTTTCCAAATTTGCTGGTATATTGAGTGTGGCACTTTAACAGCATCATTTTTAAGGATTTTAAATAGCCCAGCTGGAATTCCATCACCTCCACTAGCCTTATTGTTAGCAATGCTTCCTAAGTTCCATTTGACTTCATTCCCCAGGATGTCTTGTTCTAGGTCAGTAACAACACCATCACAGTTATCAGTGATACTAAGATCTTTCTTCCACAGTTTTTTTGTATATACTTCTACCTCTTCTTATTCTTTTCTGCTTCTTTTAATCCCTACTATTTTTTGTCCTTTAACATGCTCATTCTTGCATAAAACATTCCCTTAATATCTCTAATGTTCTTGAGGAGATCTCTTTCCCATTCGGTTGTTTTCTTCTATTTCTTTGCTATTCTCTTGAATTCTGCCTTCATTCAGGCATATCTTTCCTTTTTTCCTTTCCTTTCCCTTTCTTGCTTGCTCAGCTATTTTTAAAGCCTTTGCTTTCTTACTCTTCTTTTTCTTTAGAATTTTTAGTTATTGTTGCTGCTGCTGCTGACTCCTGTACAATATTGTGAACATTTGTTCACAATTCCTCAGGCATTTATTTAGTAGATCTAATTCCTTACCTCCCCTTCATATTCATATTCACATTCTCCTAGCTAGGAGCCATTATTATTTCCATTTTACAGATTGGCAAACTGTGGTAGATGGAGGTTAAGTGTCTTCCCTAGTGTCACAGCTTGTAAGTATCTGAGGACAGCTTTGAACTCAGGTCTTTCTGAATCCAAAGGAAAAACTCTCTCCACTGTACCACCCAGCTTTCTCTAAAATATTACTAATACATGCTCACCCAGATGCTTTTTGAAGACTTCTAGTGAATAATAACCCATTACCCCTTAGGCAGCTCATTACACTTTGGGAAAGCTCTAATTGTTAGACAGTTGTTTGTTACATCAATTTAAAATCAGTCACTTAATAGTTACCATATTTCTTTCTAACTCTTCTCTAGACTAAACCTTCTCATTTCCTTCAAATATTCTTTATAGGGCAATGATTTCTAGATGATGCAAGACTTCAGACAAGTGAACTTCAGAAGAGGAAATATACACCAAGTTTGTTATATTTGGGGGATTTAGCAACTATTTAAATCAAATCAACTTGGCAGAAGTAGAGGAGTGTTTACTCTTTCCCTCAAATTCTCCTACAGTATTTTATCTAGATCTTTCCTTAGCTCTGATTACTCCTATCTTATACAACACCTATCTCAGTGTAAGCTCCTTTAATGCAGAGCCTGTAGACCTTGTATTTTTCCCCAGCACTAAAGTGTGTGCCTTCTACTTTTTTTTTTTTAAACAGACCTGTGATTTGATCAGTGTAAGAGATTTCAAATGAGGAAATTCATCTACCAGTGAAGATTGGCACCTTCTTCGAAATTTATAGTCTTACAAATTTGCTTGGGGCACAGATATTTAGTGACATATGGAGGGTCCCACAGGCAGTGTGTAGCAAAGGCAGGACTTAAGCCCAGGACTTCCATACTTGAAGGTCAGCTCTCTCTTTATCTTCCTAGGCTGCTTTTCTTTATGTGCCAAGAAGAGGCGGTGCTCAGTAAATGTTTGCTAAATTTCATTGAAAACCTCCTTCTAAGGGAAATGTCTCAGGAGTTTATCACTCTTTTGTTCTATTTGCATCTTCCTGAATTTAGCCTTCAATTTTTTTCCCCTGTGTTCCTTTGCATAGGCTGAACCAGGAGTGCGGAACCTGCTGTCTCAAGACCACATGTGGCCCTCTAGATCCTCAAGTGCAGTCCTTTGACTGAATCCAAACTTCACAGAACAAATCTCCTTAATAAAAGTATTTGTTCTGTAAAACTTGGACTCAGTCAAAAGGCCACACTCAAGGACCTAGAAGGCCACATGTGGCCTTCAGGCTGCAGGTTCCCCACCCCTGTGTGAATTGTGTTCCTAGAATGAACTCCCTCTTCATCTAAGAAGCATCTGGGTAAGTAGACAGGATAGAGCACTAGGCCTGGAGTCAAGTAAAACCAAGTTCAAATCTAGCCTCAAATACTTTTAGATGAACGATACTAGACAAGCCACTTAACCTCTGTTTGTTTCAGTTTCCTCAACTCTGAAACGGGTATAATGATAGTCCTCCCCCAGGGGTAGTTTTGAAGATCAAAAGCAAATGTAAAGTGCTTAGCCCGGTGCCTGGCACATAGTAAGTACTTAATAAATGTTTCTCTTTCCTTCTGTGATACCTACGATGCCCAGAATCTCTGGCTTTCTTCTTGATTTAATTCAGGTCTTTGGAAGATCTTACTAAGTGTTTAAACTCTCTTCCTCCTCAAATTATGTTGGTTCATGGGATCTAATAGAAAAACTAGAAGGACTTTTAGAATTCATCTAGGTCACTTCATATTTTTGATAAGGGTTAGGCTGAAGATTAAAAGAAATAAAACAGTTCCTGCCTTCTGTTAAACCTGAAAATTTGGTTGAAGGAAACAACAGAGCTAGGTGATAAAAAAATCCATGTTGTTTATTATTTTCCCTTAAAGCATAGTGGAGCTAGCTTACTTGTATGTACAAGGAGTCAGAGCATAGGCTCTGGCTGCCTGAACAAAGCAATGAGAAAACATATATACGTTATTTTAGCAGACTTAGTAAGCCTGTATTACCTCACGTTTATGACCCCCATGTATGTTTAACCATGATACAAGAAGAGGATTTTATTTGTAAAGAATGTTGACAAAGGTCAGTTAATATTAAGTGAGGTAGTCTCTCTTGGGGTTAGGGTCTCAGCCTTTAATGGCTAACAGGGGTAAGAATGTCTCTAGGTCAGTCTAATCTGGCCTTGTTGACAGAGGTAAGGGTATTTCCTGAGCAAACTTTTAGAGAGAACAAAGAAGCCCAGGTTCTGGAACTTTATCCAGTTACTCATTAATTCAGGCTCTGGGCCTAGTTGAAATTAAAAATGATATAAAATGGTATAAAAAGTTCCACACTTCTTAGAGTTTACACTCTCTTAGGGGATAGAAGTTGCACAAAAATGAACAAATACAAAATAATTTCAGGAGAGAGAACACTGATTAACTGAGGGGATCTAGTAAGGCTTCAGGAAGGAATTAATAGCTGATCTGAGCCTTGAAGAGGGAAAATGATTCTCCAAACCAGAGAGAAAGAGAGTGAACAGTCCAGGCATAAAGGTCCTACTGGGTGTGGAGAAGGTGCTGTAAGAGCAATTTTGTTCATAGAACATAGTACAGGAGGAACAGAGTACACAAGGACTCTTTTCAATATGCTTTTATTATTTTTGTCATGTAAGACTATGTCAAGAGGCAGCAAGATCAATGCGTATCAGATAGAAAGTTGGTCTTGGAGCCAGGAAGACTTGGGTTCAAATTCTAACATTCTTTGTCTATGTGACTTAATCTTGCAAATCTCTAAGACAACTAACACTAACTTGCAGAGAACATGCTGATATTCATGTGTAAAGAAGTTCCTCATTGGGAGCTTCAGACACCTCTGAAATCACAGATCCAGGCCCAGGCCTGAGATAATTTCAGAATCAGCCATCCAAATGCAGTCCTATCATAGAATACTTAGAGAAAATGTCAAAATTAATGCCAATCTAAGTGGGAAAAAATGAAAATGAGAAAACTACGAGGACATCAGAAGCATAATTTGATGTATGTGGGAGGTATCCCTAGCAGGAGGAAAAGAAGTCTTCAAAGGCTTTGGGAAAGGGAATCCTGACTCTGGTTTCCTACTCTCTAGGTTTAGATGGAACCAGTGATAACAAGTCTCCAATTCGTAAATTTTTGTTGTAACTTTTCCTAAACATTGATGATTCACAGCTGAAGAAAGGTATGATGAATCTCTCTAGAGGAGCCAGTTATTGGAAAATTACTGGATGTTCATGTAAGGAATAAAAGGCATAGAAAGGTTCGATGGGAAGGGCAATGAATTGCAGCTGGAGCCTGTGAGTTCAGGAACCAAATTTACTTAACCTCAGTTTTTCAAGGATCTGGTCAAGTAAGGCACCCAATAGGAAAGTGACATTGAACTGACAGAAGTTAGGCTAAGTAAGGGCTTTTAGGCTAAAATTAGTCTCACTCTCTGCTCCGCTCCCCCCCCCCCCCCACTCTATTTCCTTTTGTTCCAGAAACCACCAAGGAAGGCAATTAACTTGTAGCCTCTTTGTTTGTGAATGGAGCTATGAGTGATAAGGGTGGAGGCCTTATCTGTGAACTCAACACTTCCCGGTTTTAATTAACAACCCAAAGTGAAGGGATAAAGGCTAGTCTTAGGCAAGGCTGACCTGGCATTTGTGAAAGGATAACTTAAAGTCAAGATAGGATTCACCTGACTTAGCCTCTTCCCACCTACATTTACAGAAGAAGCTGTAGAAAAAGAATCCTCCCCTCCTGCTACCCTGTCATTATAAACTCAATTAAAATATCCAAAATTCCAATAATTTAGTATGTCTGTGTTCAAAGCAGGAATATAAAATGAAAACAAAAAGAGTACTTTACACTGCTTTTTTATTTTGTTTTGTTCTTTAAGGAAGTCATGTTGCCATGAAGGAGCTAGAGTCAGGCAAGGCAGGAAAATAAGGATGTCAGAGCTGAACCAGTGGGATGGGGGTGGGGAAGAGTGTTCCACTGCTTATGCAAACTATGATTTAGTGGGGTCAGTAGGCATTTTCCCATTAGCTAACAAATAATCCACTTAGGCTCTCTATGCAGAAGAGTCAAATGGAGTCTTCAGGGGTAAAACTGGGTTGTAGGCCAAGTATATTGATGGAAATTTACTTCCTTGTCTTAGATTCCTGTTAGAAGTAAGCTAGCTGAGAATGCCTACATTCTGAACTTATAAATATTAAGTTAATTCTTTACTAAGACAGTCAAAACCAATTGTGGGCCAAAGTAGGGGGCCACCTATATAATGCCATAGAATATGGATATTCCAAGGAATATTTTTCATTTCTAAGTATACCTTGCACTGATGATAGTATGTCCCGAAGCGTATTAATAATAAATATATAACTGATAAGTTTGCAGTCGTTAAAATATGAAAAGTTATAATCATCATTAAGTTAGCAGTTACATATGTATTTAAGTGTGATTTTGTTGTATAATTACTATTATAATTGAAATATATTACTCTTTTAAGGGTTTTCATCATGTATATGTGTATATGCATACATACATATATGTACACATATGCATATATACATATATGTATATGTACACATATGCATACATGGATGTATACACACACATGTGTTTGTATTCCCAAGAAGTTCTGTAATGTGTCCAAATCAGTGTCCTGTATCTGGGTTAAGAAAATAGTAGCCAATTAATAAAACATATAAATGTCCTATTTCAATTCAAAAAGTATTTCTTAAACAAAACTAGAGATGGGGCTCTGAGATAGGTGCTATCGTTGCTGGTGCAAAAATTTGTAATCTCCAGAAACAATGTGAGAACTCCCAGTTGCTAAGTTTGATCTGTCAGATTGAAAACCTCTGTTCAGATGCTGAAGGGCACAGGTGTGCTGAAGAATCAAGTATCTTTGTAGACATACGTAGTCATACTCTCGCGTGCTTGGTACACCCTATGTAATGCCTTAGGAAAACCCGGTGGGAAGTATAAGCCTCGCTGGTTACTTTGCAGTTGGTATTTTCCTTTGTTCCTGGATGGGGTTTTCATCACGGTGATTCTGATACTGGAAGTTTACCCCCATTCACCCATTAATGGTATTTCTGAGGAAGTCTAGTTATACTTGGTGTGGAGTAGGACCACTTTTCACGCATATATGAATATATTTGTTTTTTTCCTTATAGGGTTCGTGTATTTTGTGTGACTTTGGGGAGAAAGGCTTCCCTTGTAGATCCATTTATCTGTTTATTATTATGCAAGGCTGAGTGTACCTAGAAGTGATTTCTGAGCAAGTCACTTTATGAGAGGGCAGGATCTATCTCAGTGATGCTGACAGAACCTTGCATGGAAGTTAAACTTCTAGGTTCCACATATAATCAACTGTCAGAGAAAGAAGTCTGGATCAGAATCATAATGGGTCACATTTCCATTGACTGGAGTGCAGCAGAAAGAGAACTAGATTTGGAGTATGAACACCAGGGTTCAAATCCCAGCTCTTTGAGTTACTACTTGTGTGACTTTGGACTAGTCACACAACCTTCTATTTCTAGATTTTCTCATCTATAAAATAAATGATCTATACTAGATTCCCTTCTAGTTCTGAATCTATAGTCCTGTGATTTGACTTCATACTATCCTAATGGGGATTTGGGGGATCTTAGCGGTACCTGGAGGCTGACTGGCATGATGAGCTAGATAAAATTGAGAAAGAGTTGCTATTGTTTTCTTGTTCATATTTGGGTGGAGGTAGCAAAATATTTAAAATATGGCAATCCCACCAAAAATGAGATGTCTACTTGCTTAATCCCCTAGGCAACTCATGAAAAAAGTGTTATTTTAAACACTGAATAAATAAGCCAACACTATTTTGTGCTGAGAACTATACAGAACGCTAGACACAAGTGAATATACTGTTAGTGAGGATGATCTAAGTAGTTCTTATTCTTGTCCTCAGATTTGTAAAATCTCAACAATTTGTCCTCCAAAGGCTTCTGGAAAATAAGAAAAAGTTCAATTAACAACAATTACGAAAAAAAGTTACCCCACCCCCCAAAATGATTCATATATGAGTGAAAAGTTTCATTTTCTTAAAAAGGCAACATACAAAACCTGGAAGTTATCACATTCCATACTTTTATCTCACTTTGTTATTAAAGGGGACAAATTTGGAAGTCCAGGAGGAAGGAAAGTGAAATTAAAGTTGAAAAGCCCCTTGTGATTGTAATAGTAATTGTCAATAGTCATGCTTTCTAACTTCCTCAGTAGATGGATGTTGTTTGGATTAATCAAGTAGGATTTGTAAAATACCTTAAGCTCCTCAGATGATATACTAGAAGTACTAGTAAAAGTGGGGTAGTGAAAAATGCTATAAGTAGAATTGTCTTTTACTATTTTTATAACCTGAAACTGAAAAAAGAGCGAATTTTTAATTCTTAAGGAAGTTTTTCTTTTTTTAAATTTTAAATCCTCACCTCATATTGATTTATAATTTCTTTTAGTTTTTATCTTCTCTTTTGGTGATTTTAGTTCATGAATACTATTCAAGAAGAAAAGATGGATTTTTGTGGGGTTTGAGGAAAGGAAATCCTAAAATGCAAGATGCAAGACATTTCCTCGTATGGCAAACAAAGCCTGAGGAATACTGGATTGTCAAGTAAGAGAACTATTAATTGGGTAAATCACCCCAGATGTGTAGCTTAGTTCCTGATTGGCTCATCTGCCTACTTACCGTAAATGACATTTTCTACTGCTGATTTAACATTCAGATTTTTTTTTCATGAGACTAGTTCATTTAGGAGATTCTGTTTCAGTATACACCTTTAAATTTGCCCTGAAAGACTTTAAGAATGAAGCTGTTACAGTTTTGAAAAAAAAAAAGTCATTCAATTTGATTTTCAATTTGTGCGTGAGATATTTTGCTCCTGTGTCCTTCTAAATAATAGGGTCTAATATATGGTTATGGGGCAGCTGTGTGTCACAGTGGGTAGAGTGCCTGGCCTAAGTCAGGAAGACTCATCTTTCTGAGTTCAAATTTAGATTCAGACAGTTACAAGCTATGTGACTCGGCAAGTCACTTAACTGTGTTTGCTTAGGTTTCCTCATCTGTAAAATGATCTGGAAAAGAAAATGGCAAAGCACTCCAGTATGTCTACAAATAAAGCCCCTAATGGGGCCATGAAGAGTCAGACACAACTGAAAACAGCTGAACAACAAAATCTGTGGTTATTATTTATTATTCAGGATTAACTAGGAAGCAAAATTATCACAAATAGCAAAGGTATCACTGGCCCTAGTTGCTAGGGCCCTCTCCCTTCTGAAAATGTTTTATCAGCTTCTCTGTGTATATTTGCATGTTTCTCTTCTATACCCCACATCCAGCAGACTCTAAGTCTCTTGAGGACAGCCAACACACATACACACACACACACACACTCTCTCTCTCTCTCCCCCTCCCTCCCTCTCTCTCTCTCTCTCTCCCTCCTCCTGCTCTCTCTCTCTCTCTGTCTCTCTCTCTCTCCCTCCTCCTCTCTGTCTCTCTCTCTCTCCCTCCTCTCTCTCTCTCTCTCTCTCTCTCTCTCTCCCTCCCTCCCTCCCTCCCTGCCTCTCTCTCTCTCTCTCTCTCTCTCTCTCTCTCTCTCTCTCTCTCTCTCTCTCTCTCCCTCCCTCTCTCTCTCTCTCTCTCTCTCTCTCTCTCTCTCACACACACACACACACACACACACACGCACACACACAAATGTGTGTGTATGCACATGCATAGAGAAAGATTCTGTGGTGATTGATCAGGATTTATTCTTTTCTGTTTTTTTAATCACCAGAATTAAGCAATTTAGCACAGTGCCTAGTACATAGTTAGCACTTAATCAGTGTTTGTCTATTGAGTGATCATGGCCCAGGACTTACCCAAAGAACATTGTACATCTGCCCTATTAGTCTAGTTGTATCATTTATAGTATATGATCAAAATCTCATCTTGTGCCAGTATGTAGCTGAGATTAAAAAGTAAATGAGCTCTGTTTTTTTAGTAGCTAGAGATTATCAATAAACTAAGTAATCGAAACATTCAGATTCTTGTTCCAGCTCTCCCTCTGAGTAGCTATGTACTTTAGGATAAGTCAGGTAAGATCTCTGGGACTCATCTGGAATGGTCTTAGCAAAGATCAAGGGTTCTTAAGCTTATTTGTATGTCCTAAACACCTTTGGCAACCTGGCCATGCCTTTTGTACCCTTAGGAATTATTGCCTATAGTCATGTTTAGAGGAAATGCTGAATTTAGTTAAAAGCTAGTGAAAATAAAGTTGTATCTTTTTTTCCATCAAAGTTCTTGGACCACTTGAAATCTATCTATAAACCCCTTTGGGTTCCAAGGACCCCAGGTTAAGAACCCCTGGAGTAGATAATTCCTAAGGTCCCTTTCTGCTTCCAAATTCTGTGGTTCTGAATCCCTGTGGTAACAATTAAAAGTGAATTCTTTTCTTCAAAAAAATTTTTTTTCAGATGTTCATTAGACATACTATTTTAACTACTTCAGCATTGAAATGCAGAATAATGGTTTAAAACAGACATCTTTAATATATGTAGGATAGACATTTCCATGTCTATTTTGTGATAATTCTTTGCATTTGAGGAAGCATTATTAAAAAACTAAAAATGGTAGAAGAAATGAAAGCACTTTAAAACAAGTTTAAATAAAATGAGATCTATAGAAGGATGTTACTCATAACCACCTTTTTCCTTTATCTCAGAATGATTGTTATTTGGTTACCAAATATAACAAAGCCAATAAGATTTATCTTAAATTCTCCCCTTTTTCCCAGCTGTCATATCATTATCCCACTTGATTTTACTTTACATTTCGCCATCAAAGAGTGGGAGAGAAGTGAATATATTTCAGTGAAATGCAAACAACAAAACCTGACCAGACAACTGAAATTTAAAAGGGAAAGTATTTACTGTAGTTGCACATTGGCTACCCCTTTCAAATTGTATATCTGGCAGCAAGGAAGCTAAGTATGAAAGCTAGTAAGATGTCTAATGCCAGTAAATAAGTATAAGCTCTTTCAGGAAATGCTGGACTTGTCCTGAGTAGCTGAAGTGCCTTCTTTTTCCAACTTACTTTTGCCCTATTCAGGTGTCATCTTGAAAAGGAGAGTTAAGCAAGCAAGGTGTTCATTCAGCTTGATTTTTAACAATCCTTGTAGTGAACAATTCATGACCCAACAGCTCTCCAAGAAGCTGAAGGTGGATTAATCCATGATAAGGCAAAAGGATGAACTACAGCCCCTCACTTCTCATAGCTCTATCCCACTGCACAATAGGTCAAATCACAGTGAAAGTTTCAAAGAAGAGTTCTCAAATAAGCCTTTTCCAAGATCTGATATCATTTTATTTAATTCATTGATAGTCCGGGCACAGTTCAGGTTACCAAGGGAAGATTCATTCTTTTCTGAAGCATAATTACATTATCAGATATTAAGAAGAGGCCATAAACCACAAAATGGAAATTAGTCTTCCAATGACCATTTTATACTCTGAAGATGATTATATTTTAACATTTTTGTTGTCAACCAGGGCAGTGGCAAGCTAGAATTGTGAATCCCAAATTTCAACATCACTCCAACCTGAATAAAATTTAAATATATGAACGCTAAATTGAATAATCAATAATAGTCTTTTTAGCAAGATAACCATCTCTCTGGCAGTAACCAGCACTTGGGCAAATCCATCTTAGCAAACTCTGTCTTCATTAGTGTCACTACGTTGCACGATCTTTTTGAAGCAAGAGGAAACTTTGCATGTTTTCCTTGGCTCTATTGTTTTTCAGTCTCCATTAAAAATAGCAGGCTGCAGGACTGCTTTCTCTTCATTGCCCATTCAGATTTGTAAATGGAATTTATTGCATTCAATGTCCTCTTATAGATTAAATTAATGTTATTGTAAAGAGCTTTAATCCTCAGAGATATTTATGAGTCATGCTGAGAAAGGGTCTGTACTCAGTTATAATGATTAATACAATTTCCCCAAGTTGTCACAGACAAAATTGCCACCATATGCATATTTTGAGCATAAAACAGATAACAATAATTTTTTTAAAAAAATAAAGCTGCAATGTTTGTGTTTTTGTTGTGCCATTTGTAATTAGCAAGTTATTAGTGACCTGGAATATTTTCTGTCTCTCTGTCTCTCTCTTTCTCTCTCTGTGTCTTTGTCTCTCTGTCTCTTCTCTGTTCTCCCATACCCTCCCATCTCTCCATCCTAGACAGACTCAAGCGTTTGCATGTTTCTAAAGCAAATGCACTGATGTGATTCTTACAAAGGAGAAATGAAAATTGAAAGATAGTATTACAAACATCCAACTCTAGTTATAATAAGAGCTTCCATTTCCATAGTCCTTTATGGTTACAAAATACTTTGCATAAGTTATCTCACTGAAGCCTCACAATAACCCAGTGGAGCAAGGTAAGGCAGGTATGAATATCCAAATTTATTTCTGCGAGACTGACTTCTCTGGGGAGGTTACAAGATACACCCTCCATCAGTAAATGTTTGACTTACAGTTAAGACCTGGAGGCAGATTTTTCTTTTACCCTAAATCAAAGGCTGATTTCACCAGATGGTAGTACTGGTCTCCTCTCCTTTCAGTAGGAGCATTAATGCATCAAGACTAGGCATAAGGGAGGTGGCATAGTACAGTGGAAAATAAAAACATGTGTTGAGGCCAGAAGATTTGGCTTCGAATCCTGCTTCTGTCACTTACTACCTGGGGGACCTCGAACGAGTAATTCAGTCTCCCTATGCTTCATTTTTGTTATTTGTAAAATGTGAAGATTAGACTAGAAGGACCCTGAGAAGGACATCTTACTATGTATTTCTATGATAGTAACTGACCACTTTCAAATGAAAATATTAAACATGAGGAAACACAATATCAAACATAGGTATTTTCTGAAATACTAGGAAACCTTGAAAGATGTAAAACTTGCCAGTTGGAGCTGTTGATAATCCAGTCTTATCGACATTATGCTTTTAAAAGAAAGAACCAAATGGCAATAGTATAATATCAGAATTTTTCTCAAATCACCCAACTAAATCTTTGGGTCAGTATCTGAGCCTAATAACATTTTACAAACCAATATAATAATAATAATAATAATAATAATAATAACATGCACATGAACATGTGAATATAATATATACATGCATGTATATATATATGTTTGTATGTATACACACACAATATTTAATTATTGATGTGCATGGTAGATAGAGTTCCAGGCCTGGAATCAGGAAGATGAGTCTTCTTGAGTTCAAATCTGACCTCAGACACTTAGTAACTGTGTGACCCAGGGCAAGAAAATTAACCTTGTTAGCTTTAGTTTCCTCATCTGTAAAGTAAATTAGAGAAAGAAATGGCAAACAACTTCAGTATCTTTGCCAAGAAAACACCAAATGGATCCATAAAGAATTAGGACTTAAAACCTACTGAACTGAATACCAATGGAGTACTACAGCATGTCCTATTTAGTACAGACCCTATGACAGCGTCTGTGTCCAAAACCATAAGTAAGGTAGGGCAACTTTGCTTTTTTCCCAGGAAGCCAAATTTAGAAGGTCCTAACAGCATCTGTTCTTCTTCAGCATAAAATCAACATAGCTTAGCATCAGGTTGGCAAGGATAATTACGTAAAACAGTGAGCTACTATATTGTGGTATTTCTCATTCTCTTCTCCCCTTCCCACCCCTAAATTCTTAGTTATAGTCTATCTCTTTGTCCACTAATGATCAGTTTAACTAAATTAACAGAGGCTCATAACTAGATATTTGGCCACATGGTGCTGAGTTTGGGGGTCACAGTAAGTCTTGGAATAATCTACTAATGTGTTGAGTGGTTGAGGTCAACATCAGTGCAGGGAATATCCACACCAATGAAACCATGATCTTTTGAAGTAGACAAGAGACCCAGGAGCACTGCTAGATACTGAATCACCAAAGATTCGATTTGCTTTACTTACTAAGGCAGAAAAATGAATTGATGTTTTTAAAGAGTATAGTTTTATTGACACTTTATTTCTGAATTAATCAGAAGCAAGCAGACTCCATTTCCTATGAATTCCAGTTAATCAAAATCACACTTGGTTGAGGACACTTATACACTGAATGTTTTTCAAACATATTTTCAAAAAGCTATAAAAATATTTGGAATTTATATTGCTACTTTCTGTAAATGAATTACCTCAATTGACCTCATTTTCCTCATCTGCAAAATGAAAAGGTGGCACTTGATAGACTCTGAGACTATGATCCTATGACCCTATGATGCCACAATGAACTAGTTATATTTCCAGCTGCAAAGTAACCCCAAGACAACAATAATTCTACAATAACCACAACAATTACTGCCTTAGATATGGTGCTTCTTGCCATATAAGCAAGAATAGCTCAGGATCTTCATGCCAAATTGTATTTTCCTTGTAGGATATGTAAATGCTGAGTTGAATTACAAAGCAATTTCATTTTTTTCTTTTTATATCAAATGGCCCCTTTGGTAGATTTCATTAAAGAGTGATCTAAGTAGAAATAGCTGGATTCATTTACACCAATTCCTTAAAAATAATATAATCGAGTACATTATAATTAAATAGCAAACTCTTTTTCTCCATATTCGTAGAGTTACATTGTTTAATCTTGGTTGGTCTTTATGCACAATTAATTCAGATTTCATAGTCTTTTCAGCCTCTTCTGTAAATGTGCAAAATTAATAATCTCCCCAGGGATATTGCACTTTTGGTGGGGAAGCACATTCCTTTGTATTATGCTAAAGGGAGGTATTCAACAAATGAAATCCAGTGTTACTATAATAATTTTATAACACATGCAATATTTAGAAACCTTGAGAAGTATGTTCTGATGGAAGAAGCAATGAACTTAGAGTCAAAATATCTAGGTTTAGGTCCTGACTTTACCATTTACTAGCTGTGTGACCATGGATATGTTACTCCTGATATTCTATTTTCTCATCTGCAAAATGGGCATAGTATTTAGACCACATATTTAAAGGAGAAGTAAGGAAAAGTTTTATAAATATCAAAATACATTTAAAAGTGAGCTATTGTAATTGTAATTTCCATGATAAAATGAGATACAGAGCACATGGTTATCCTTGTGATATTTTTTAAAATCCATTATGCCATCAGTTTTCTAGTTTGGTTATATCAGTATTTGAGCTCAACATATTGCTATATTTTATTATGACATTTTGGATCTGGTTTTTGTCAGGACAGTCAACTAGCGTCACACATGAAATCCAAATTTCTTTTTCAAATTCAACTGAATATAAAAATTGTTACTAAACCATCTCCATGATAATGAAGTTTGGTCCAGTTTGTATTTTATTCTTCATGACATAATTTGATATCATAGGATTTCTTAATTATTTTGTGTATCATGGACCCCGTTGGTAGTCTGATGATGTTTATTGACCTTTTGTAAGAATAATGTTCTCAAATAATTGAAGTAAATACTAAATTTCAGTTAGAGATTAAGGAAAATTTTTTTAAAAATGCTGTTTTCTCCATCCAAGTTTACAGATCCTTTAAAAAAATGTATCCACGGACAATCCTTGTACCTCAGGTTAAGAACCCACGAAGTAACATGTCTTAAAGTTAAAAAGTTAAACTCAGAGTCAAGACAAAGTGACAAAGTATTGATCAGTTGTTTCCTAAGAGAATACCTTTACTTTTCAATACACAACATTCTCCATTTCTTAAAAAAGAAGGAAAATATTGGACATCAATACATGAAATGAAGCTTAATGGAATTCATGGATTTACTTCTGAGGTGAAATTGGAAGAAAAAGATTTTTTGTTTGTTTGTTTCTTTTCCTCCTGTAATCACTGAATGAGAAGAGGGTAGAACTTGACATCAGAACAGGCCCAGACTCACAGTTCCTCCTTAACTGTATCCACCTGGGTGAGTCACTTAATCCCCAGAGCCCTAGGTTGAAATGTTAACCTACCTCATAGAGTTTTTCTTACAAAAACACTTTCTAAATTTTAAAACAGATTGTAACTGTAAACAATTTTTCTTATTACTGAAGAATGACTGAGCTATCAAGTTTAGCTCAGTCAGAGTTATAGAACTATTTTGGCTCATTAATGACTACAAAGAGATTTGGCCAGCTACATGAATTGTTAAGTTCCTTTAGAGCAGCATTTTTAAAACTCTATGTAGTGAAATTCCCCTTTAAATTTTTTTCTAGTTTTCTACAACACATATTTTTCATAAAACAATCTAATTGAATTATTTCCTTTATTATATTAAAATGTAATTTAGAATTTATTAACATGTTAATACTAATCTTAAAAGTGGTCAGCTAGGTGGTGCAGTGGATAGAGTACCTGACCTGGATTCAGGAAGATATGAGTTCAAATATGGCCTCAGATACTTTCTAGCTGTATGACTGTGGGCAAGTCACTTAACCCTGTTTGTCTCACTTTGCTCATCTGTAAAATGAGTTGGACAAGGAAATGACAAATCACTCCATTATCTTTTTTCAAGAAAACCCCAAATGAGATCTTGAATAATTGGACACAAACGATTAGACAAAAAGTCTTAAAAGTTAAAAAATATGCAAGCACACGCACATATTTATTTATTGATGAGCTCCTTTATAGTATATTGATTTATGACTTAATAGCAGAAAGGCAGAGTGGATAGAGAGTTATTTCTGGCATCAGGATGACATGAGTTCAAGTCCCATCTGACATATGCTGGCTGGTGACCTCTGAGCAAATCACTTAACCTCTTAATGCCAAGGCAATTATCTAAACTTATACATTGCATAACAGCTGTCCATCTGAATTGGCAGGCACAATTTCCTCACTAAGGAACTCTTTATACTGAAAAAAATCCCAAGTTCAAGAAAAAAATAGTAACTATTATGAAAATATTGGTAATGTGATAAATGGCCTAATTTTGTGGCATAAAGTTTCTCAACTTTGTGTCATCAATGATAGTACTACTCATAATTCTTTTTAGACAAGTAATCAGTGATATTTTGACTTTATAACAGCAATAACAGAAAACTGTTTCAAACAAATGTTATGTCAGTTTATGTCATAGAGATCTCTCATTTGCCCATTGCCAAAATGTGCTAAGATTTTTCATGTTTAAACACTAATTTTAAACTATCAAAAGGTAAATCTGTTAATCATTCAATTTCGGAAGAAGTATGACCAAACATATTATATTTATTCTTGACAAAAATGTGTTTCAATAAAATTATTTTTAAAATATCCTGGTCTCTAAATGAAACAGGAATTGCTTTTACATACAGTTCAAGTTAATAATACAGTGGATTTTTTTTTTCTATTTAATTTTCAGGGCAGTTATTTTTAATTAAAATATATTACCCATAGCTATGTCTTATTTTATCTCTTTGTACCAGAGTACAAATTTGAGGAATATTCATTAATTTACTAAAATTATTCAGAGTATTTTTAAATCTAATGAATATGAATTTAAAGTAGAAATTTTTATTATAGCATGAAATTTGCTGCATCTTTATTATTATTATTATCACTGAAAAGGACAATTTCTTCTTTTAGCTAAGATATGTTTTCAAGTATTTTGGGATAAGAAAGTCAGCATGTTTCATAATAATAAAGAAGTGCTCTATATGCTATTCTAATATTGTTACACAGATTTGAAAGGATCCTTAAACTTAATGGACTATTAATTCTCATAAGAATTTGAAAATTTTTATATGGCTCTTCACATGCATTTCTCAATATATTGGTTAATTGTGATGTTTTCAATACATTATTTGTTTGAATTATCTGTGATATATTAAAAAGCAAAATAATATCCCTTTGTGATTCATGCATTTGTTTACATATTTATTTGTGAGTTATTGGATTCAATTCAGGGCAGCTAGGTGGCACAGTGGATAGAGGACTGGCCCTGGAGTCAAGAAACCTTAGTCCAAATGCGACCTCAGGCATTTATTAGCTGTGTGACCCTGAGTAAGTCACTTAACCCTGTTTGCCTCAGTTTTTTCATCTGTAAAATGAGTTGGAGAAGGAAATGGCAAACCAACTCCAGTATCTTTGCAGAGAAAAGGCCAAATGGGATCATGGAGTCCAATATGACTGAAACGATTGGACAACAAAATTCAATATATGCAAAATGCAAAAGCAGTCCTAATTTAAAAAAGCACTTGCAAACCTGAATTTCATCCCAATGTTAATTTTGCTCTTTGAGAACGTTATCGAATACTATTCACCACCATATCATTTTCATTTTTGAAAATGTGTTAATTATATCAAAAACATGTCTTGATGTGGCATTGACATCAATAGGTCTTCAAAGTAACATTTCCCTTAACATCAGTTTCAATATCATATTGCTCATATGTAATCAAATTAAGGGGTACCTCTGGTGTAAGGTCCATTGAGCCCTTTTCTGGGTTGCTTTGCTTCTCTGGTCTTCACCTGATCCTCTCAACTCTCACCTGTGGCTCCCAGAAGCTATAGCACATGCAGTGGCCGTACCCTGGCAAACTATTTTGACAGAAGAGCTAAACCAGGTTGAAGATAACTGAGGGGTCTTAAACCCTTCAGGGACTTAGAGGTATTGTCCACTCCATGCAGGTGAAGACTTTCCCTGGTGTAATGAGCAGATGAGACCAATCTGTTCCACCAGCCAAGAAGGTGGCTGAAGCTGGCACTGTGGAACACTTACAAAAGCTCATATGGCAAGAGGAAGTTATCCCCCAGGAGTTCAAGGATTCCTCCATTGTCCTTCCTTATAAAGGTAAAGGAAATAGATAAACCTGTGACAATCATAGAGGTCTCTCTCTCTCTCTCTCTTAGTTATTGCTGCCAAGATTCTTGCCAGAGTCCTCCTTAAGAGGATGATCCTTCACTTGTAAGATGGTCATCTACTTGAGAACAGGTGTGATTTCAGAAGGGATCGAGGAACAAACTATGGTGTTTGCTGCCTGACAACTTCAGGAGAAATTTCAGGAGCAGAACAGAGGTCCATACACAATGTTTCTCTATTTGACAAAGGCCTCTTTGCTACTGTCAGTCATAAAGGCTCATGAAAAATTATGTCAAAATTTGGTTACCCTGAGTTCATCAGTATTGTATGTCAATTTCATAATGGCAAGCTTGCCCAGGTTCTGGATAATACTAGATGCTCTTATACTTTCCCAATCATCAATGGAATGAAGCAAGATCATGTGCTTTCTCCCATGCTTTTTAGCATGATGTTGGCAGCAATGTTGTCAGATACAATCAACAAGGGTGAACATAGCATAAAGGTCAGCTACCACAAAGATAGTAGGTTATTTAGCTTGAAAAGGCTACAGGCCAAGACTGAAGTCGAGGGAGAGTTCTTGCATGACTTTTTTGTTCACAGATGATTGTGCACTAAGTCCAACCTCTAAAACTGAGATGCAACAGAATATGCATCAATTCTCTGCTGCTAATCTTGGCTAACAATTAACAAGAAAACATAGGTTCTCCAACAGCCAGAACCACACTATCCATATGTAGAGCCATCAGTTACAGCAAATGGAGAAATTTTGAGGACTTTGGATAAGTTCATTTACCTTGGCAGTGTACTTTCCAGGGATGAACACATAGAGGATGAGGTACACATATGCATTGCCATAGCTAGCTCAGTATTTGGAAACAGAATCACTTCCATTTGAATTGTCTTAGGAAGATTCTGAAGATTACAAGGCAAGATAAAGTACTAGACATTGAGGTCCTTTCTCAAGCTATATTGCCAAGCATTCAAATTCTACTATAAAAGTGCAACTCTGATGGACTGGTCAATTGTTGGAATACCAAGTGCTTAAAACACTATTTTACAGATAACATATGCAAGCAAGGTGCTCACGTGCTGGTCAGAAGAAGTGATACAAGGATACTCTCAAGGTCTCTTTTAAGAACTTTGTAATCAATTGCATGACTTGGGAGAAGCTGGCAAAGGACTTCCCTCCATGGTATACCCACATCAAAGAAGATACAGTGCTCTATGAGCAAATCAGAATTACAGTGGCTCAAAAGACATCTTTACTTAGAGACATCTTTACTCCAAAAGTTTACATGAACTCTTTGTGTCCAACCTGTGGCAGAGTGTTCTGAGCTCATATTTGTCTGATCAGCCACAGTTGGACATGTGGTACCTGCTTCATCCACTTGCAATGACCACAAATATCTTCTATCATATGGACAATTATCCTTTCGTGTGAGTTATCAACAATCATATAAACTATAACAAAAGTTGAAAGTGAAATATTTTTTTTGTCATGTTGACAGAGGCATTTTATACTAAGAAATTTTGTAAGCAATTTTATGCAACCCATTCATTTGATGTCAAAGACAAGGTTATTTTTTAAATTTTTGTTTACTAAAAACATTTAATTTTTTCTAGGGAAAAAACTACCTTTTCTCTGTAACATTCTCTCAATATACACTTTTAACATACTATTTCAAATTATCAGATTTCAGCCAAACATTGGTACTAAGTAAAAACAATATTTTTTTCTTGTCATCAAGAACAGTACTTATGAATCCCAATGATAAATACAATGCATTACAATTTATGTATCTGGGCCTTTTAGTATGTGTTTCTGTTTTTTTGCTACTTAAACTGTCTCTATCACCCTGGTTTGCACATTGGTTTCAGTTGCTTCATTGGATTTTCTTATCACATTAATTATTTGTGCATCCATCACAATGGAATAATATTTTACTTCATAAAAACTAGAGAATAAAATTATAAGACAATTAAATTTAGATTTTCAATGATTATCTGCAACCCTTCTCTGTATTGGACTTTTCTCAAAATGAATGTCATTGAAAAACAAAACATATTATATTTTTTAACTTTCACATAAAAATAATGTTTAGCTTCTGGTTTATGTTCAAAAGGAGAAGCTGCATGAGGACACAACTCCTCTGTCTCTTAAGTCAACAGCAGTTTACTTTTTTTTTTTTTTAGTTTACAACAGACGGTTCTACATAATTTTGAGTTCCAGATTTTCTCCCCTCCCATCTCCCTCCCTCCCCAAGACGGCATGGAATCTCATATAACTACCACGTATAACTTCGTATTGAATTAATTTATACGATAGTCAAGTTGTGGAGAAGAATTATGACCAATGGAATGAATCGTGAAGAAGAAGAAACAGAACCCCCCCAAAAAACCCCAAAAACAAAAAAAAAAGAGAAGAGAAAAAGGCGAGTACGAAGTGTGCCTCAATCTGCATTTAAACTTCATAGTTCTTTCTCTGGATGTAGATACCATTCTCCATCATGAGTCCTTTGGAGTTGTCCTTGCACCTTGTGTTGCTGAGAAGAGCAAAGTCTGTCAAGGTTGGTCCTCATGGAATCCATATATCTGTGGTTGTGTACAGGGCCTATATGAACATAACTATGAAACGCTTTTCACACGAATACAGTCAGATCTAAATAAGTGGAAAAATATGAGTTGCTCATGGTTAGGCCAAGCTAATATAATAAAAATAGCAATTTTACCTAAATTAATCTATCTATTCAGTGCCATACCAATCGAACTACCAAAAAATTATTTTACTGAGCTGGACAAAACAATAACAAAATTCATCTTGAAAAACAAGAGGTCTAGAATATCTAGGGTATTAATGAAAAAAAATGCTAGAGAAGGTGGCCTAGCCATATCAGATATTAAACTGTACTACAGAGCAGCAGTCATCAAAACTACCTGGTACTGGCTAAGAAACAGGGGTGTGGATCAGTGGAATAGGATAGGAATACAAGATAGAGAAGTCAACAACTGTAGCAATCTACTCTTTGATAAAGCCAAAGAGGCCAGCTTCTGGGCTAATAACTCACTATTTCACAAAAACTGTTGGGAAAATTGGAAAATGGTAGGGCAGAAACTGGGCATAGACCAATATCTTACACCATATACCAAAATAAAGTCAAAATGGGTTCATGATTTAGGAGTAAAGGCTGATACTATAAGTAATTTGGGAGATCAAGGAATAGTTTACTTATCAGATTTATGGAAAAGAAAAGAATTCATGACCCAACAAGAGATAGAGAGCATTACAAAATGCAAAATGGATAATTTTGATTATGTTAAATTGAAAGGTTTTTGTACAAAAAAAAGCCCATGCAACAAAAATTAGGAGGGAAGCAGAAAATTGGGAGAAAATCTTTACAACTAGTATCTCTGATAAAGGCCTCATTTCTATACAGGGAACTGAGCCAAATATATTGGAATACAAGCCATTCCCCAATTGAGAAATGGTCAAAGGATATGAACAGGCAGTTTTCAGAGGAAGAAATTAAAGCTATCTATAGGCATATGAAAAAATGCTCTAAATCACTACTGATTAGAGAAATGCAAATCAAAATAACTCTTAGATACCACATCTCTCCTGTCAGATTGGCTAAAATAACAAAACAGGAAAATGATAAATGCTGGAGAGGATGTGGTAAAATTGGAACATTGTTACATTGCTGGTGAAGTGAGATGATCCAGCCATTTTGGAGAGTAATTTGGAACTACGCCCAAAGGGCCACAGTAATGTTCATACCCTTTGATCCAGCAATACCACTTCTAAGGTTGTATCCCAAAGAAATCACACAAGCGGGAAAAGGACACATATGTACAAAAATATTTATAGTGGCTCTTTTTGTGGTAGCCAAAAATTGGAAATCAAAGGGATGCCCATCAATTGGAGAATGGCTGAACAAGCTGTGGTATATGAAGGAAATACTATTGTGCCATAAGAAATGGGGATGATACGGACTTTGTAACAACCTGGAAAAACCTACATGACATAATGCTGAGTGAGCGGAGCAGAGCCAGCAGCAGTTTACTTTTAATAATGACACATGCATAAAGATTAGATTAGTGCTCCTAATTATGTCATTGAGGCAAAGCAGAAAAGTTTTAAGAAGTCTACTTGAAAGCCCTTCAAATCATTGAAGGCGGTTGTGATACCTGCCTAATTATCCTGCTGCCTCACCCCTAAAAAGTCTCATGACCTGGATCCACCTCTAGCAGTGCCACTAACAATTAGGAACAAATTGTGTTACCTCTCTGGGCCTCCACTCTCTTTATTTGTAATCTGACCTACTTGTCTCACAAGGTGAATGGAGGATCAAATGAACTTTATCTGTCTGAGAGACTGGTGCCTACTATAGTAGCAAGACAACTTGGCCATAGAAACGAGGAAGAGAGTGAGCTGTTCCATTGCAGTGATTGAAGCAATTATGGGACTTGAGATGTAGAGGAAGATCCCGACATCCTGTATAAGCTATTTGTGAAAGGAACATTGCCAAAACAATGAATAACTAAGAGAACAGAGCTATGAAAGGCAATATGGTATTGTGGCTTGGTTGAGGTTTAGGAGTTTATGGGTGCTCAGGACCCCAAAATTCTGACATGCTGGGTCCTGCTGAATGAATTCAGCTCAGGCCTTCTTATAGCCAAAGAAAAACAAAGTTTATAAAAGATTCCCCATACTGGGTAGAGTCTTAAGTCTCATCATTTGTGATGCTACCATTGACAAACTGGCCAGATTCAGTCTGCTTGAATCTGAGCACCTTCATGGAGGCAAAAAGGATCTTATATACAGAAAGGTTGGGGGAGGAATCTAGGATGGTCAAGTAGTCTGGGGTGATGGGAGGAGGGGCTTAGGGAGGATCTTGATGGGACTGGGGTGACTGGGGAGACTGAGATGGGGCCAGAATCCAGGAATGGGATTACGGATGGGAAGTAGCTGAAGGCTACCTGGAAGTGACAGACAACAGAGAACTAGGGTAACAGACTTGGGTACAGACATTTTGATAGGATCAAGGGTAGGAAATGGCAGGAGGCTATCTGGAGGTAATCAGACCATGGAGGGCTAGGCTAGGCTATTTGGGCATGAAAAGCCAGATCAAGTGGGATGAATTCAGGGAGAGCTCAAGGGGTTTCCCAGAGTCTATACTCCATCAGATTTATTGCTAGATCTGGATCAGGGAGACTGTTCAGATCCTACTTCCAGTACTTATTAGCTATATGACCATGGGTAAATTATTTTAGCAACCCTCAGAGGCTCACTTTCCTTGTCAGTAAAATAAAAATTCAAAATAGTACCTACCTCACTGGATTTCTGTGAAGATCCAGTGACTCTATGCAGAAAAAGCTCTTTGCAAACCTTACAGTATTATTATAAATGTCAGCTATCATGACTGTGTCCTCAACCTTTTCATTGAGCTGCAAATGGAAACTGACAAATAGAGAAGGGAAAAAGATGAATAATTTCAGTAAGCTGGAGGGAAAATAAATCAGAATGGGGAAGAGGAAGAGGGAATAGGGGGACAATTAGGGTTGGTTTATTGGTTCTCTTTCATGATGAATTTTGTGAGGAGGTGAAGACAATAGGCAGAGAGAAGATAATTCTACTGCTCCTGTGAAAGGGGAGATGATGAGCTCATCCTTAAAGGGAAGATTTCCTATAAGAATCCACATTCAGAAGGGAGAAGGGCAGTGCCCATCAAGAGGTTATATGGTGGGGATTGCTAATTCCTTTGAGATGAACCCAAGACAAAGAATTGTACCAATTTATAGCCCAGGAAAGAGTTCAATGGAAATTTCAGATCAACAAAATTGCATTTTGAAGAATTTACTAGGAACGAATTTTGTGGGGATTTCACTTTCATAGACTACGGGTAAAGATCATTTATTTCCTTCAGGAATAAAATGGGGATTATAGGAGTCATTGTGATTTGCCTATAAGTATAGTATGTTACGTTAACAGTTCCATTTGGTGGTGCTAAGAATTGGTGCAGGCATTCTGGAAAGCAATTTAGAACTGTAGCCAATAAAAATGACTAAATAATACAGAACCTTTGACCTACTGATACCATTCCTAGTCACATTTTCCAAAGAGATCAAAAATGAAAGGCAGGAACCCACATGTACCAAAATATTTATAGTGGTATTTTTTTGTTGAGGCAAAGATCTGGAGAAAAAGAAGTAGGTGCCGTCAATTTGGGAAAAATTGAATATGTTATGGAATATGAATGAAGTCAAACTATTTAGTCCACTACAGGAACAAAGTCAAACTATTTAATACACTACAGGAAATGACAAAGGACAGATTCAGAGAAAAGTGGGAGGACTTGTATTAACTGATAAAGCAAATGAAAAGTTAAAGGAGAAGGAGAACAATTTGCACAGTGACAAACACTGTAGTGAAAAACAAATTGGAAACAATGAAAACAATATAAGTGATTTTAATCATGGCAGTGACTAGACAGAAAATCAGAAGTCTGATGGTGAAGTATGAGTGTCACCTCTCAGAAGAGAGTTGGTAGGTTATATTTTCAGAATGATATGCGTAAATTTGTGATAATGTGTTAATTTGTGATTATGTGTAAATTTGTTGTGCTTAACTGTTTATTAGAAAAAGGCACATCTATTTGGGGGAGGGAATGAAGGTGTGGGAGGGAAATTGTTGTGGGTTAGTGATTCCAATGTAAAACAAAACAAAAGGAACTATCAATAAAATATTTAAAGATATAGCGAAAACAGAAGAAAATGCACAAAGGTACACAGACAAATAGGGTAATGTTGGTAGTACTGTGTTACATTAAATATATTCTTTTACAAACCTGATTGTAATGTTTATACCATTTATGATTTTTAAAAGAAAATTTTTAAAAATCACCTGAAGTTGTTGACAGCTTCAGAGTTTAGACTAAGGAATATATGCATAATACAGAGCTTTGGCAAGGAAAGGACTAGAAAATCAAGCATTTGACAGTCAAGAATTGAGTACTTATGTGTCGAACATTATGCTAGGTCTTGAGGCTGAAAAACAAAAAGTTAAACAAGACAATATATACATTTTATAGTCATGTACAAAAGAAGTAAAAGTTGATTGGCAGGATCATGTGGTCAATAGTACTTGATCTAGAGTCTCTGGGCCTCAATTTCCTCATCTGTTAAATGATGGGATTGGACTTGATGACTTCTAATTTCTCTTCCAGCCCCAACTCTGTGAACTGGAGTAATATATAGTCAGAATAAGAAAGTACTTTAGGAACAGAGAATGGGAACATAGTTTAATCTGCCAAAATAATAAAGATGGGGAAGGGGACAGGTTTACACATACATGTGAGTATATATAATTTCTTTGGCAAAAAGAATGAGGGGCATGATAATATTTAAGAAAAACTGTGTGAGACCCCATCAAGGAAGAAATGAAGAAGAGGATGGTCTGCCTGAAGGATCCAGAATGAAAAGGTACTGAAATAACTGAGCAGGTAAGACATCCTCACTTAAATTCAAGGAAGCTATCTGGAACTCTAATAAGGGAGGAGGTGATTCAAGAAGTCCTTGTTGAAAATATAAAAGAAAATGGATTTGTGATAGCAGTCAGGGTTGATAATGATGAAGGGAAGCATGTGTTTTAAAGGTAGGGAAGAATAAGAGGTTTAGCAAGAAAAGATTAGGAAGGCTATGTTCTTATGAAGGAAAAGAAATGAGGAATACTTGCTTCCCAATGGATAGATTATATCTGAAGCTGACTGCATGGCAGAAAATAAGTGGTTAACAGCTTGAAGACAAGGCAGAGAGTGAGGCTTTTAGGAATCTCTGTGAGAATCTGGTTTGGGCAGAAGGTGTCAGCCAGAAACATCAATTCCAATGGAGCAGGCAGAATCAGAAACCAGGCACCATCTGAGGAAAAGAAAAGGGGGGAGTAGAGCAGAGGGGCACTAAAGCAAGCCAGAAAAGACACAAGAATGGGAAAAAGCCAGAACTGAGAGGCAAGGGTCAAGATCACAGAGGAGCCAGACAAAACTACAGGAAGCCAGGTCACTGTGGAGACAAGCTCCCAAGTGTTCAGGAGTGCTAGTCTAAAGCTTTCTGGGTTTGTTATTTGTTTTGTTTTTGGACAGAACATAGGAATGTGACTGACAACCAAACCCAATCCATTATCTAAAAGGAACCACCACAAATTCATAGAATCCCTGGCCTGCAAGGGGGCTCTAAGGTCATGTAGTTTAACTCACACCTGAGCAGTGATCTCTTTCTTTGGCATTCTTAGTAAGTGGCCCTCCAGCTTCCACCTAAAGAGCTCAATGGATGAAGAAACTCACTAACTCTAGAGAAACAGCATGTTGCAGTAAGATTTGGAGTCAGAAGCCCTGCATACAAATTCTCCTCAAACACTTGCTAATTGGGTAACCTTGGGCAAGTACTTTGACTGCTCTGCCTCTCCCTTTCCTCACTGGTAGAGTAGGCGGTTTGTACTCAGTGGCCTCTAACATCTCTCTTAATTCTAAATCAATAATCCTATGGTAGCCCATTCTAGATCAGGACAATAATTATCTGGAAAAATCAAAGATGAGGAAGTAAAAAAAATGTCAGTTCTACCTTAGCTAGAACCATAGTCCTCAACATATAAACAAAGAAGAAATATGATAGGAGTGAAATAACAGTGATGATGTTCAAATCTATTGTACCATACCTGGCAGTCAAGAAAACCTGTGGGGAAAGCATATATTTAGCAGGAAGTGAATAAACTTCCAAGTGCAGGGCTAAAGTTAGGGCCTCCATGAAAATGCAATATATCAAAAGGGCTGGCTATTATAATACAGAGGCTAGGATAGAGAGAGTATTGGAACTTGCTTAAAATATAGGAATGACAGGCTCTTGGCTAGGGAAAGTGTGTAACTAACAATGGCTAGTAAAAAGATACAAACAAACTGAAAAGGATAGGAAAGGAAGAAAACTGTTTATGGATAGCCACCAGACTAGATATTGTAGAGAGTATACTGTGCAGAAAGAAAACTGTTATTGTAGATACTTCAGACTTTGCAGACCAAAAAAATATATTAGAAAAGAGGCAACAATTTATGACCTCAAATGATTATACATACATTTATGCATTGTGGGTAACAAAAAAAAAGGTCAACTAGAAATCCTTAACCAAGGAGACAAATTTCACATGAGAAGGTCATTTACATTTGGAGTGAAACTGAAAACTGGAAAATGGCTCTGGAAGAGTATGTGCCCCTATTAAAAAGAAAAAGAATAGGTTAAAGTGAACTGGTAATTAAATTATGGGAGTATAAAATTATGAAATAGAGGCAAACATGCTTAATTCTTTGAGTACTTTCTTGGAAGGATCCTCAATAGCAGTGGGCATGAGGCTATAATCACACTTTAAAAAGGCAAAGAGAGTGTCAAAGCAAACAGGAAGGGCAGAGACAAGTGGCAAAGGAGATACAGAGGCAGATGGTGGGAGGACAGGCAATGGGGATGTAAAGGAAAGCCGGTAGCATGGATCTGGTGGAGATGGAAGGGTTATTGGGGGGCAGGAGCTTGAGGGCTAATTTTAGTAGGGGTTTTTGGGGGAACAGAAGCATTTAGATGAATGCCTCAACAGAAGCAGAAACCAAAGCACTCTCACTTTCACACTATACCACACACTATTTGGACAGAAAGAACTAGATGAAGAGTTTGGAGAATCAATTGCCAGCTAGAAAAAAATGTATATCATAATAGTGATGGGAGACTTTAATTATCTGTGTTTCTGCTGGTGCTCTCACTATGCCAAAAGCAGGCCACATGTTGACTTAGAAAACCACATAGTGACATTGTTTAAATTCTATTGTATTTTTATTTATTTTATTAAACATTTCCCAATTACATTTTAATACGGTCCAGGGCCCTATAAGTATGCTGGCCAGCTATATAAATGTTTGACACTTCTGGACTACATCCTAGGGAACTGAATAAAAATAATGGAATGTGTGTTATTGAGCAACTTTTAGTAATCTTTGAAATTTCAGTGAGTTTTATCCCAAATATTAAAAAAAACTGAAGGGAATAGAAAAGCTATAGTCCTATGAGTGGGACTGCTGCTCTTCACAAAATTCTAGATGATATTATAAAAGGAAAGGTTAGTAAACCTAGGGCCAATCAGTGAAAACCAGAATGACTTCACCATGAATATGTCATTAAAAACATTAACTTCCTTTGTTATTTGGATAAGGTTAATAGGTCATAGAGATGCTTACCTGGATTCTGGCCGAGTACTTGACAGTCTCTCCCAAAAACCTTCTGTGGAAGTCATGTTGGGAATGATTTTCACTTTGTATTCATCATTACCTAGCAGAATCTTTTGAACATTGTATGCTAGATCTAAACAGTTAGATTGGGATAGATAAAACAAAGAGATATAGGCTACATGATACAATTAAAGGGATTCAGAATGTGTTGAATGGCAAGATACAAAGAGTAGTAGCCATCAATTGAAGTAAACTTGAAAGGCTAAATCTAATGTGCTATAAATATATGTGCTTGGTATATTTAGTGTTGTATTTTGAATAAAGGCAGAGATGTCATACTTATCAAATTTGTAGATGATAGAAAGCTGAAAATAATTTGTAATATAGATAAAAGATTCAGGATCTTTAAGAATGCAGTGCCAAATCTCGTAGTTTAATGAGGCTACAATATAGGGGAGTTACAGATCTGTTTCCTCCAACAATCTATAAAATTACAGAACATAGGCAGTTGTTTGAAGGGAAGGAGGTACACCTCATCAAAATACATAGGTGCGCCCACTGGAGCTGTACTAATCGGGTTTCAGAGGTTAGGGATGCCTACTGATAATTACCAAACTGAGAACCAGCCACACTTCCATTAATTGATAAAAAGAGGTCATCACTTTCTCTCATTCTCTTCAAGACACTCTTTGCTTTTTCATTTGTTCCTTTTTCCAGAGTACAATAAGGGTAGAGGAAAAGGGCATTTCTCATGGACACACACACACACACACACACACACACACAGACACAGACACACACACACACACACACACACACACACACACACACACACACCAGCCTATGAGCAATTGATAGTGATGCTGGAGAAGTAAATGGCATGGTAGAAATGTGTTGGTATGTGGCATGAAAGGAAAGATCCTGAGTATCTACAATTTTCACAGATGGTGGAAAGCAGGGAACTAAGAGATTTCCTCTTGGAGCACAAGACAGAAGCAAGCATATTTGTGTTCATTTGTCTGAAAAAGGGAATTTCAACTTTTGGAGTGGCCTCAAAGGTAGAAAGTTCAGGCCATGGCCTTTTTCAAGGGAAATTTTATGACATAATATGCTCATTTGTTGGAGAAATATCACATAGTTCTTGCTCAGTGTTCTACTTGGAAAGCAAAGCCAGTGATTTACTTGAACCATACAAGTCAGCAACCCTCGAAATATTTTCATCTTCTGAGGGTAGTATAAACACGAATTGGTAATATAAGCATTTAAGGGACTGAACATGACTGAAGGAAAGAGAGGTTCCACTACAATGTGGGAATGTTGTGCTGTTGGCAATCCCAAGCTCAGAGCCTATCTAGGGTGATGTATTTGAGGTGTGTGTGTGTATATACATTTTTTTTAAATTAAGTTGTTTAAAATATAAATTTATCTTCTCTCCCCCACACTCAGAATGAGAAAGCAAGAAAAAAAAACCCATGTTACAAACATGTACAATCATTTTAAAAAATCCCACATTGGGTATGTTAAAAAAAATTCTAAATCTACTCTGAGTCACTCACCTCTTTTTTTCAGAAGGTGAGTAGTAGGTTTCATCCAAAGTCCTCAGGAATCATAGTTGGTCATTGTGTTGATCTCCTAGGTAGTCTGTACCTAAGTCCTTCAAATTTTTCATTAAAATACTGTTACTATATAAATTGTTTCTTTTTTTCCTGGTTCTGTTCACTGAATTCTGGATCAGTTCATTCAAGTCTTTTCAGCTCTCTGAAACTATTCCCTTCCTCATTTCTTACTGTTTGATAGTATTCCATCATATTCATAGCTTGCTCTTCAATCCCCCCCATCTGATGAGGAACTCTAATTCCTTGCCACTGCAAAAAGAGCTACTATAAACACTTTTGCAAATATGTATCCTTTACTCATTTTAAATATATATGTATATCTGTGTGTAATATTTGTGTATATACATGAGCATATGTGTGCATATTGTTATCAGTATGGTCAATTATACTTATAGTTTTTCTAATATTAAACCCAGTTCTGCATACATTTATGATTTTTGTGATACATTGATATAATCTCCTAGCCAATATTTTGTTTAATTTTCACATCAAAATTTATTAGGGAAATTCATCTAGAGTTTTCTTCTTCTGTTTTTGCTCTCTCTGTTTTAGGTTTCAAAACCATATTTTTTGTCATAGAAGGAATTTGGTCAGACTGCTCTAACTTTAAATGAATGAAAAACCATAGAGAAAGAGTTTCTGGCTAATTAATAACCAATTTGGTTCTCTCTCTCTCTCTCTCTCTCTCTCTCTCTCTCTCTCTCTCTCTCTCTCTCTCTCTCTCTCTCTCTCTCTCTCTCTCCCCCCATCCCCACACACATGCATTTGGGGGATAGACCTAGAAGCTGTCTTGCTGATTCAAAGGATATGCAGAGTTTAATAACTTTTCGGTATAGTTTGAAACTGCATTTCAGAACAGCTAGACCAATTCATAGCTCTACACTGCATTAATTTAAATATTTTTCCACAGCCTCTCTAATATTTGTCATTTTCCCTTTTTGTCAGTTTGTCCAATCTGATGGGTATTCGGTAGAACCTTGAAGTGGTTTTAATCTGCATTTTAAAAATTCTTATTGAGTTAGAGCACTTTCTGTGGCTATTGATATCTTGGATATCTTCCCTAGAAACCTTTCTGTTTGTATCATTTGACTATTAATCAACTGGAAAACAACTGATACTCATATATTTTAATTGGTTTCACATATATTCTAGAAATAAGATATTTATCAGGGAAACTTACTGCAAGGATATTTTTTCTCACCTTTACCTAATTTGAGATAGAATCAGATAGTATCTGAAAAGTGTTTAGCACAATGAATGTCACATATTAGACATTTACTAAATATTTCCTTTTACTTCTCTTCTAAGTTTAGCTAAATTGGTTTTGTTTCTATAAAAAAAAACTTTATTTTATGTAATCAAAATTGTCTATTTTACCTCCTGTGATCCTTTGCAACTCTTCTTTGGTCATGAATTCTTCCTTTATCCAAATACCAGACAGGTAATTTTTATGTGTCTCTTTATGACCACATACTCATTTTGAGCTTCTCTTGATATGGTCTGTGAGATGTTGATCTACCCCTAATTTCTGTAAACTTCTTTCTAGTTTTCCCAGAAGTTTTTGTCAGATGAGTTCTTGCCCCAATATGTTAGACATTTGAATTTATCAAACACTAAGTTTACTTTGGTATATTGTATACCTACTCTGTTCAAATAGTCAACTTCTCTATTTCTTTTCCATTGCCAAATTGTTTCAATGATTAACACTGGAGTACAGTTTGAGATATTGTGTTGCTAGGCTGCTTTCATTCACTTTTCTTTTTTTTCATTCATTCCCTTGATATTCACGACCTTTTGTTCCTCAAGATACATTGTCATTTTTGTTTTTTCTAGCTCTATAAAATATTTTTGGTAGTTTGGTATGGTGCTGAATAAGTAAATTAATTTAGGAAGAATTATCATTTTTATTGTATTAATTTGGCCTACCCATAAGCATTGATATTTTTCCAATTGTTTAGATCAGACTTAATTTGTTTGAAAAGTGTTTTTGTAATTGTGTTCATATAATTCCTGGGTTTGTCTTGGGAGGTAGATTCCAAAACATTTTATGTTGTCTAAAGTTATTTTAAATGGAATTGCTCTTTTTATCTCTTTCTGTGGAGTTTTGTTTGCAATGTGTAAAAATGCTGATGATTTATGTGGGTTTATTTTATTTCCTGCAACTTTGGTCAAATTATTAAAAAAAACTCAAGTAGTTTTTTAGTTGATTTTCTGGGATTCTCTAAGTATAGTATCATATAATCTGCAGAGCGATAGTTTTATTTCCTCATTGCCTATTCCAATTCCTTTAATTTCTTTTTCTTCTCTTATTGATAAGGCTAACATTTCTAGTAAAATATTGAGTAATATTGATGATAATGGGCATCTTTGTTTCACCCTGAGCTTATTGGCAAAGCTTTTAGCTTATCACCATTACAGAAAATGTTTGCTGATGGTTTTAGATAGATACTACTTATCACTTTAAGGAAAACTCCAGGGAGCAGAGCCAAGATGGCACTGTGAAAGGAAGGAACTACTGGAGCTCTCTCACAAATTCTGTCAGATACATCTAAAAAAGTGAATCAGAGCAGATTTGAGAGAGTTAGAAGCCACTAGCAGACTGAGAGGGGTAGGAGCACTGGGCACATGGAATGGCACCGGACCAAACCAACCAGGAACTGCAGAGGAATCCAGCCAGTGCATGGGTCTGGGAGAGTGCTGGGCCAGTGAAACACTGGAGCAGGAAAAGGCCCAGGGTGGAAGTACTGGCTATGGCTGCAATCGAACCCCAGGCCTCTCAGCCCAGGACAGAAGTCTGTCAGAGAACAGAGCCTGCAGCTGTGGGAGCAGCTAGCCCAGAGGCCTCCAACCCACAGTCTAAAGGTTTGAAACTTGCCTTCTTGAACTTCCAGGAGCCATGATGGCCAGGTAAAATGGTTTTTATCCCTCCCTTGAATAAACCCAGAGAATAATACCTCAGGGGAAACAGAGGAGCCAGAAGCAGGGGCTTCAGTAGTGAGAGAAGTGGGGGAGAGGGGCCTTCCTGTGGTGGCAGAAGGAGACTAGTGCAGGAAGAGAGGTGTCTCAGCAGCATTCACCTCAGCAGAATGACAAAAGTAACTGAGCCCCAGGGGGTGGAGCTAACTAACGTCAATGCCAGGACCCCAGACTTGGCTTTGCACAGTCAGCAGAAGAGGCAGACACCAATATAGATGAGCTGAGACCACCTGTGCTATAGAACAGTCCTGGGGAAGAGGAGACTCCCCAGCAGCCAGATTACCCATCTCCCACACCTCACAAAACAAGAAGCCATAGAACATAAAGCCAGTGAGCAGACCCACAGATTCCAACATAAGAAACTTGGGACAGAGTCTCCAGAGCCTCAGAAACAAAGACCCACTTTAGAAGCCAGGAAGGAAAAAAATCACCATGAAAAAACATGCTAAGAAGCCAAAGACAATTGATTCGTATTATGGAGACAGGGAAGACCAAAATACCAATTCAGAAGAGGACAACATGGACACTACACTCACATCTGAAACCCCAAAAGGGAAAGTGAACTGGTCACCAGACCAAAAAGCATTCCTGGAAGAACTTAAGGAGGACTTTAAAAACCAAATTAGGGAGGTAAAAGAAAAAATAGATAAAATGGAAAAAAAATTCAGTGAGGAAAACAAATCTTTAAAAGGTAAAATTGGGGAATTGGTTAAAGAAAATAAGAATATAAATGGAGAAAATGTCTCATTGAAAAGTAAAATCAACCAAATGGAAAAGGAAATAGAGAAGATAAAGGAAGAAAACAAAACATTAAAAATTAGAATTGGGCAAGTAGAAGCTAATGAGACATCAAGAATCAACCAAAATCTAAAGAAAGAAGGAAAACTCCACTTATTCCTATACTCTCTAGTGTTTTTAATGGGACTGTGTGCTGCATTTTGTCAAAAGCTTTTTCTGCGTCTATTGAGATAGTCATATGATTTCACTAGTTTTTTTTTTTTTTTTTGATGTGGTAGACTATACTGACAGTATTCCTAGTATTGAACGCGCCCTGCATTTCTGGTATAAATCCCACCTGGTCATGATGTATTTTCCTGGTGATAAATTGATACAATGTCTTTGCTAATCTTTTATTTAATTTCTTTTTGCATCAGTATTCATTAGGAAAATTTGTCTTTAAATTACTTTCTCTTCCTGGCTTAGGTATCAGCACCATATATGTGTCATAAAAGGAATTTGGTAGGACTCCTTCACCTATTTTTCCAAATAGTTTATATGCTATTGAAATAAATTATTCTTTACATGTTTGGCAGAATTCAATTGTAAATCCCTCTGGCCTTCAATAATTTTTTTCTTAGGGATTTTATTGATGGTTCATTTAATTAGTTTTTTTTTCTAAAAAGGGGTTATTTAAATATTTTAGTTCCTCTTCTGTTAATCTGAGCAATTTATATTTTTCTAAACACTCATACATGTCACATAGATTGCCAGACTTATCTGCATACAGTTGGGTAAAACAGTTCACAATTATTGTTTTAATTTCCTCTTCATTGGTGGTGGATTTACCTTTCCAGTTTTGATACTTTTTAAATTTTTTCTTCTTTTTTTTATTCTAATTAATCAACATTTATCTAGTTTTATTGTTTCCCCCCCCATAAAATCAACTCTTAGTTTTATTTATTAGTTCAATGATTTTCTTCTGTTCAATTTTATTAATCTCTCTTCTGATTTTCAGGATTTCTAATTTGGTATTTAATTGGGGATTTTTAATTCATTCTTATTCTAAAATTTTTAGTTGCATACCCAATTTACTGATATGCTCTTTCTCTATTTTATTCACATAAGCATTTAGAGATATAAAAAGTATCATCTTCTTGTGTAAACAGTTCAACCTTATTGAATAATATGTTTTTTCCCCTTTTCCTATTCATTTTTCTATGTTTCTCTTGAGTCTTGTGTTTGAAAATCAAATTTACTGTTCAGCTCTGTTTTTTTTAATCAGGAAAGTTTCAACATCACCGATTTCATCAAATATCCATCTTTCCCCTAAAAGACTATGCTCAGTTTTGTTGGGTAGTTTATTCTTGGTTGTAATCTAAGCTCCTTTGACTTCCAGAATATCATATTCCAAACCCTCTGATTATTTAATGTAGAAGCTGCTAAATCATGTGTAATACTGATTGGGGCTCCTGGTTACTTGAATTGCTTCTTTCTGGCTGCTTGCTGTATGTTCCCCTTGAACTGAATTTGGCTACCGTATTCCTTGGAGTTTTCATTTTGGGATCTCTTCAATGAGGTAATTGGTCAATTCTTTTCAGTGACTACTTTATCCTCTGGTTTTAGGATATGAGGGAAATTTTCCTTGATACAAGATGGTGGCTGGAAAGCAGGGACTTGTGTGAGCTCCCCGCCACGTCCTTCCAAAAACCTAAAAAAAATGGCTCTGAACAAATTCTAGAGTGGCAGAACCCATGAAATAGCAGAGGGAAGCAAGGCTCCAGGCCAGGACAGCCTGAATGTTCAATGCATCAGGTTTATCCCACAGAGCTTGGAGTGGAGGAGAGCAGAGCCCAATGTGGGCTGTGCCTAGACCAACCAGACTGGGAGTCAGACAGAAAAGGACCTAGTGCCCTGAATCAGTGAGCTGTGGCATTTACCAGACTTCTCAACTCACAAACGCCAAAGACAACAGAGAAAGTTAGTGGGAAAAGCTGTGGGGACAGAATGAAAGGAGTTCATGGTTAGGTCACCTCCCTGGGGACTGCAGAGGTGGTACAGCTCTGAGGACAGACCAACAGCTGCAGTTGCTTCTGGACCCAGACCCACCTGGAGGGAGGAATTAAGTGGTTGATCAGAGCAGAAGTGCAGAGCCTGTTTAAGATCTGAGTCAGGTCAGGGTTGGCAATTTTTGGGGGAGGAGAAGCGCTGTTGTGGCAAAGCTTGCTGCATAGAAATAGCTCTGAAAACAACAGTGCAACCCCTCTAGCTTGGGACAAAGTACTCTCTACTCCACAAACAGTCATACCCGATGAAAAACTCAAGGGTCAAATAGCTGGCTGTGAACATGGCCAGGCAGCGAAAATGGACTCAGATTCAGAATCAGACTTTGGAATCTTTTTTGGTGACAAAGAAGACCAAAACATACAGCCAGAAAAAGTCAACAAAGTCAAAGATCCTACATCAAAAGCCTCCAAGAAAAACATGAACTAGTCCCAGGCCATGGAAGAGCTCAAAAAGGATTTGGAAAAGCAAGTTAGAGAAGTAGAGGAAAAATTGGGAAGAGAAATGAGAAGAATGGAAGAAAACCATGAAAAACAAGTCAATGACTTACTAAAGGAGACCCCAAAAAATACTGAAAAATACACTGAAGAAAACAACACCTTAAAAATAGACTAACTCCAATGTCAAAAGAGCTCCAAAAAGCCAATGAGGAGAAGAATGCATTGAAAGACATAATTAGCCGAATGGAAAAGGAGCTCCAAAAGACCACTGAAGAAAATACTACTTTGAAAATTAGATTGGAGCAAGTGGAAGCTAGGGAGCTTATAAGAAATCAAGATATTATAAAACAGAACCAAAGGAATGAAAAAATGGAAGACAATGTCAAATATCTCATTGGAAAAACCACTGACCTGGAAAATGGATCCAGGAGAGATAATTTAAAAATTATTGGACTACCTGAAAGCCATGATCCAAAAAACAGCCTAGATATCATCTTTCAAGAAATTATCAAGGAGAACTGCCCTGATATTCTAGAGCCACAGGGCAAAATAGAGATTGAGAGAATCCATTGATTGCCTCCTCAAATAGATCCCAAAAAGTAATCTCCAAGGAATATTGTCGCCAAATTCCAGAGCTCCCAGATCAAGGAGAAAATACTGAAAGCAGCCAGAAAGAAACAATTTGAGTATTGTGGAAACCCAATCAGAATAACCCAAGATCTGGCAGCTTCTACATTAAGAGATCGAAGGGCTTGGAATACGATATTCCGGAGGTCAGTGGAGCTAGGATTAAAACCTACAATCACCTACCCAGCAAAACTGAGTATCATGCTCCAAGGCAAAATATGGATTTTCAATAAAATAGAGGACTTTCAAGCTTTCTCAGTGAAAAGACCAGAGCTGAATAGAAAATTTGACTTTCCAACACAAGAATCAAGAGAAGCATGAAAAGGTAATCAAGAAACAGAAATTGCAAGGGACTTACTAAAGCTGAACTGTTTTGTTTACATTCCTACATGGAAAGATGACATGTATGATTCATGAGACCTCAGTATTAGGGTAGCTGAAGGGAATATGCATACACCTATATATATATATATATATATATATATGTTTATGTATATATATCAGTGAATGTGTATGTATGTATATATCTATGTGTATATATATAAAAGAGAGAGACAGCAGACACAGGGTGAGTTGAAGATGAAGGGAAGATATCTAAAAGAAATAAAATCAAATTAAGGGATGAGAGAGGAATATACTGAGAGAGGGAGATAGGGAGAGATAGAATGGGGTGGATTATCTCGCATAAAGGTGGCAAGAGGAAGCAGTTCTGTGGGAGGAGGGGAGAGGGCAGGTGAGGAGGGAATGAGTGAACCTTGCTCTCATCAGATTTGGCCTGGGGAGGGAATACCATACATACCCAATTGGGTATCTTACCCGACAGGATTGGAAGAGGGAGGAAGATAAAAAAAGGGGGGGATGATGGAGGGGAGGGCAGATTGGGGTGGAGGTAATCAAAAATAAACACTTTTGAAAGGGGACAGAGTCAAGGGAGAAAATTCAATAAAGCGGGATGGGTTGGGAAGGAGCAAAATATAGTTAGTCTTTCACAACATGAGTATTGTGGAAGGGTTATACATAATGATACACATGTGGCCTATGTTGAATTGCTTGACTTCTTAGGGAGAGTGGATGAGAAGGGAAGAGGGGAGAGAATTTGGAACTCAAAGTTTTAAAAACAGATGTTCAAAAACAAAAAAAAAAGTTTTTGCATGCAACTAGAAAATAAGATACACAGGCAATGGGGCGTAGAAATTTATCTTGCCCTAAAAGAAAGGAAGGGAAAAGGGGATGGGAGGGGAGTGGGGTGATAGAGAGGAGGGCTGACTGGGGAACAGGGCAACCAGAATATATGCCATCTTGGAGTGGGGGAGAGGGTAGAAGTGGGGAGAAAATTTGTAATTCAAAGTCTTGTGAAAATCAATGCTGAAAACTAAATATATTAAATAAATAAATTTAAATTAAAAAGAAATAAAAAAGAAAATAAAAGATGTTTAGTAAAAGATAAAAAAAATTAGACTGGAGCAAGTGGAAACTAGTGACTTTATGAGAAATCAAGATATTATCAAACAGAACCAAAGGAATGAAAAAGTGGAAGACTACTTGAAATATCTCTTTGGAAAAACCACTGACCTAGAAAATAGATCCAGGAGAGATAATTTAAAAATTATTGGACTACCTGAAAGTCAAGATCAAAAAAATAGCCTAGATATCATCTTTCAAGAAATTATCAAGGAGAACTGCCCTGATATTCTAGAGCCAGAGGGTAAAATAGAAACTGAAAGAATTCACCGATTGCCTCTTGGAAAAGATCCCCCCCAAAAACTCCTAGGAACATTGCTGCCAAATTCCAGAGCTCCCAGATCAAGGAGAAAATACTGCAAGCAGCCACAAAGAAACAATTAGAGTATTGTGGAAACACAATCAGAATAACACAAGATCTAGCAGCTTCTACATTAAGGGATTGAAGGGCTTGGAATGTGACATTCCGGAGGTCAATGGAGCTAGGATTAAAACCAAGAATCACCTACCCAGCAAAACTGAGTATCATGCTCCAAGGCAAAATATGGATTTTCAATAAAATAGAGGACTTTCAAGCTTTCTCAGTGAAAAGACCAGAGCTGAATAGAAAATTTGACTTTCAAATACAAGAATCAAGAGAAGCATGAAAAGGTAACCAAGAAAGAGAAATCTTAAGGGACTTACTAAAGTTGAACTATTTTGTTTATATTCCTACATGGAAAGATGATTTGTATAATTCATGAGACCTCAGTATTAGAGTAGCTGAAGGTAATACACACACACACACACACACACACACACACACACACACACACATATATAGATAGATAGATAGATAGATAGATAGATAGATAGATAGATAGAAGGCACAGGGTGAGTTGAATATGAAGGGATTATATAAAAAAAACAAATTAAGGGATGAGAGAGGAATGTATTGAGAGAGGGAGAAAGGGAGAGATAGAATGGGGTAAATTATCTCACATAAAAGTGGCAAGAAGAATCAGTTCTGTTGGGAGGGAAGAGGGGGCAGGTGAGGGGGAATGAGTGAATCTTGCTCTCATCAGATTTGACCTGAGGAGGGAATAACATACACACTCAATTGGATCTCTTACCCCACAGGAAAGAAGGAGGAAGGGGATAAAAAAGGGGCTTATGATAGAAGGGAGGGCAGATAGGGGGAAGAGGTAATCAAAATCCAACACTTTTGAAAAGGGACAGGGTCAAGGGAGAAAATTGGATAAAGGGAGACAGGATAGGAAGGAGCAAAGTATAGTTAGTCTTTCACAAGATGAGTATTGTGAAAGGGTTTTGCATAATGATACACATGTGGCCTGTGCTGAATTGCTTGCTTTCTTAGGGAGGGTGGTGGGGAGGGAAGAGGAGAGAGAATTTGGAGTTCAAATTTTTAAAAGCAGATATTCCAAAAAACTTTTTTTGCATGCAGCTAGGAAGTAAGATATACAGGCAATGGGGCATAAAAATCTATCTTGCCCTACAAGAAAGTAAGTAAAAGGGGGATGTGGGGGGAGTGGGGTGACAGAAGGGAAGGTTGACTGGGGAATGGGGCAATCAAAATATATGCCATCTTGGAGTGGAGGGAGGGTAGAAATGGGGAGAAAATTTGTAATTCGAACTCTTGGGAAAATTAATGCTGAAAACTAAAAATATTAAATAAATAGATATCAAAAAATTTAAAGAAAAACAAGAAAATAATTAAAAAAAAGTTTCTTTGATAATTTCTTGTAAATTGCTGTTCAGGCTCTTTTTTTTGATGATGAGTTTCAGGTAGTCCAATAATTCTTATATTATCTCTCCTACATCTATTTTTCAGGTCAGTTGTTTTTTTAATGAGTTAGTTTGCATCCCTCCCCCTCTTTTTTCATTCTTTTGATATTGTTTGACTGATTCCTGATGTTTCATAGCTTCTACTTGCCTAATTCTATTTTTTTAGGAATTATTTTCTTCAGTTACTTTTTTGCCTCCTTTTATATTTGGCCAATTCTACTTGTTAAGAAACTGTTTTCTTCAGGGGATTTCCCCGCCCCCCCCAATTTGGCCAATTGTCTTTTTTATGGAATAGTTTTCTTCAGTCAAATTTTTGTCCTTCCTTTTCCAAGCTGTTGACTCTCTCTTGCATAACTATCATTTCTTTTATTAATTTTTCTTCTACCACTTTTATTTGATTTTTAAAATCCCTTTTGAGCTCTTCCACACAGGGTTTTTAGGCTTGAGACCAATTCATCTTCCCTTTGAGGCTTTGCATTTAGACATTTTGACGTTGTTATCCTCTCCTGAATTTGTGTTTTGATTTTTCCTATTGCCACCCTAGCTTTCTGTGGTCTGGACTCTTTTCTGGCTTTTGCTCATTTTTTAGCCTGTTTTATGATTTTTAAAATTGGGCTCTGCTTCTAGGGCATAGAGGACTCTATCCCAAGTTTCTTGGCTTTCTGTGTTGGGGCCTCAAGTGCTGGTGGCTTGCCCACTGCCCTGGGGGGAGGAGGGCTGGTCTAATCATGCCTGTTGTGCTGGCCATTCTGGGGTTGGCAGTTTGCCTTCTTTGCTGGAGTTAGAGGCTGCACAGCTGGCTTGCTGTGCCACTGGCCCATTGAGCCAGGAGTGAGGGGCCTCAGTTGCTGATCTGTGCTGTGACTAAGAGCCTCTTGCCTATCCTAAGTACTTTACTTTTTCTGATGTTATTTTAAATGGAATTTGTTTATCTATTCCTGCTACATTTTATTTGTAATATATATAGAAACATTAATGATTTATGTGGGTTTATTTTATATCCTGCAACTTGACTAAATTTGTTAATGGTTTTGACTAGTTTTTTAATTGGCTCTCTAGGGTTTCTCTCCCATCTTATCATCCATGAAAAGAAAAATGGTAGTTTTAATTTCTTGTTCCCTCTGCTTATTCCCTTAATTTAATTTTCTTGTCTTTTTGCTATAGTTAGCATGTCTAGTAAAAAATTGAATTGCAATGGTGATGATGGGCATCTTTGCTTTATCTCTGATCTTATTAGGAAGGCTTCTACTTTATCCCTACTGCAGATAATGCTTGCCCTTGGTTTTAGATAGATACTTCTTAATCATTTTAAGGAAAGCTCCATTTATTCCTATGCTTTCTAGTCTTTTTCATAAGAATGTGTTGTATTTTGTCAAATGTCTTTTCTGTATCTGTTAAGATAGTTATATAATTTTTGTTCTTTCTGTATCAATATGGTCAAGTATTCTTATAAATTTTCCCCTATTGACTCAGCCCTGCATTTCTGGCATAAATCTCACCTGGTTACAGTTTGTGATTTTTGTAATATATTGCTGAAATCACCTTGGCAATATTTCATTTAATTTTTTTCATCAACATTTATTAGGGACATTGATCTAGGATTTTCTATTTTTCTGTTTTTGCTGTCCCTGTTTTAGGTTTCAAAACCATTTTGTGTCATAGAAGAAATTTGGTCAGACTCCTTCTCTGCCTTGAAATGAGTGAAAAAACCCAAGAGAGAGCTGCTTGGTAATTAATAATCAATTTATTAATTAAGCCAGCCAGTAATCAGTAAATTGATGGTAAGAGGTTTTACTCCACAACCAAACACCCCCAAAGAAAACCCTAAAAGTCTTCAATAACTGTTCTAAAAGGGAAGTCCTTTGACAAATAAAAATCAACTATAACTGGTAGATATTTAATGAGCAAGTGGTCTAAAAGCTCCTCCTGCTGAGAATGTGACTTGATCATGAGACTGAGCATCCTCCAGCAATCTAGAAAGGGGAATCCACCTCCATCTGGACCTTTCCAGCTAGTTTTCTCTTTTATGACCTAGGCCACCCTGAACTCTAATGGAAGGGAACAAGGACAGGGGTTCCCTTCCTCAGGGTAAGGTCTCTCCAGACTGGATTCTCTTTATATGCTAAACAGAAGTTATGTCTATTAGTTGGGTGAGGTCCCTCTTCTTAAAGAGTCCTATTCACTGAATGGACATTACCTCTCTCAAAGTGAGAACCTGAAAAAGCCTTAGCCTAAAAGGGCCAGGGTCTCTTATTGCATCCTGGGCCATGTCCAGTATCCTGATGAATAGCTGGCAATCACACCCAGATGGCTCTGGAAGAGAAAGTGAGGCTAGTGACCTTACACAGCCCTCCCTCACTCAAAGTCAACTGCAAATCATGTCATCATTTCCCTGATGTCCTGGTCCTCTTTGAAAAGGAAGGGCAGACACAACAGTCCTTGAGGGCCAACAGTAATCTCATTGATCAGTCAGGTCCTGCAGAGATAGACTAACCTTAACAAGACCTGGGACTCTAAATAGAAATTAGGAGAAAAGCTTGGATCATGCATTAATAACTAGTTATTAGTATAATACTATAATAATAATAATGATAATTATCTCAACCTATTTTTTCCAAACAGTAAATATAGCATTAAAACTAATTATTCTTTAAGTGTATTTTATAGAGCACACTTGTAAATTTATCTGGGCCTAAATTTCTTTTCTTAGTAACCTCATTTAAGGCTTGTTCAATTTCTTTTTCTAAGATAGAATTAAGTATTTTAATAATATATTTCCTCCTGTTAATCTGGACAATTTACACTTTTCCAAATGTTTATCCATTTCATTTAAATGGCCAATTTGATTGGCATACAGTTGTGCAAAATATCTCCTAATAACTATATTAATTTCATTTTCATTGATTTAAAAAATTTGAATTGGTATTTTTTTTTTATTTTTTTGAAAAACTAAAACAAAAGTTAAAAATAGTAATGTGTTTTTCTTCTTTCTTTTAAAAATTAAGTTAGCCAGTGATTTATCTACTTTATTATTTTTAACTAAACAAGCTCCTAATTTTACTTACTATTTCAATCTTTTACTTTCAATTTTATTAATCTCTTTTTTGATTTTCAGGATTTTTACTTGGTATATAATAAGTACTTTTTAAAAAATTTGTTCCCTTGAAGAATTTTTTCTAAGTTGTATAACCAATGAATTCACCTGTTCTTTTCCTTTTTACTGAGGTAAGCTTTTAGAGATACACAAGTTTCCCTTACTACTGCTTTGGCTACATCTAACAAATTTTTGTATTTTGTTTCATTGTTGTCATTATCTTTAACGAAGTTATTGATTGCTTCTATGATTTGTCCTTTGACACACTTGTTCTTTCATATCAGATTTTTGTTTCTAATTAGTTTTTAATCTGCACTTTAAAGACCTTTTATTGAATGTAATTTTATTGCTTTATGGTCTGAAAGGAGTATATTTAATTTCTTTACTTTTCTGCATTTGTTTCTTATTTTTTTTATGCCCTGATCTGTTGGTCATTGTTTATGCAAGTGACATAAAAAAAACTGAGAAAAAGGCATAATAATTTCAATTCCCATTCAATATTCTGTAAAGATATCTCATATCTAACTTTTCTAACATTCTATTCATCTCATTAGCCTTTTTTTCTTGTTTATTTTATGTTATAATTTTTTCAGTCTGAGAGGGGTAAATGGAGGTTCCCTCACTTGAATAACTTTACTGTCTATTTCCTCCTGTAATTTTTCTTTCAATAAAGGGACCCTATTTAATTTGGTGCTTATATGCTGTTTTGCTATTACTTCACTTTCTACAGTACCTTTTAGCAAAATGTAGTTTCCCCAAATGTCTCTTTGAATTATATATATTTATTCTTTTTGCTTTGTCTGAGATCACGATTGCTACCCGGTCTGTTACTGTTTTTTCTTCAGCAGAAGCATAATAGATCCTGTTCTAGCTCTTTGTTTTTATTCTGTGTATATCTCTCTGTTTCAAGTGTATCCCTTATAAAAAATAACTAAATGAATGTCTATATGTGTGTGTGTATACGTGTGTACATATGTTCACATGTATATGTGAATGTGCATGTATGAATGGATTCTGCTTTCTAATCCATTCTTCTCTCTGTTTCCATTTTTTTGGGATCACTTCATCCTATTTACATTTGTAGTTATGATTACTAACTTTGCATTTCCTTCCCTCCTTTTCTCTCCTATTTAACTTTCTCTTTTTTGCCCAGTCCACTCCTCAAAAATCTGTTAAGTCTTTGCTCATTGACTCCATTAATCTAACCTCCCTCTTATCATGCCCTCTTCTTTTTCTTAGCCATTTTCCCTCCTATTTCCCTGTTGGGTAAGAAGAATGAGGTTTCAAGCCCTGCCCAATATCCCTCTCCCTCCAGCCCCCATTTTTTCCTTCATTGTACAAACTTTTCCTTACATTTTTGGTTGTAATCCAACTCCTTTGTCTTCTGGAGTATCGTATTTGAAGCTATCTACTTCTTTATCACAGTAGCTTCTAAATTTTGTGTGATCCTAACTGTGGTGCCACAGTATTTTAATTATTTATTTCTAACTATTTCAACATTTTATCCTTGACCTGAATACTCTGGAATTTGGTTATAATATTTTTAAAAGTTTTCATTTTTGGATTTTTTTCCAGGGGATGATAAGCAGATTCTTTCAATTTCTTCTTTGGACTTCAGGTCAGTGAAGCTTAGAATCTAAATGAAATAGTAAAATATTTAAAATGATATAAAATTCTCAGATTAACAAAATAAGAAATAGAGCACCTAACTTACCCAATCATAGAAAATGAAACTGGACAAGCCATAAACGATGTCTTTAGTGGGAGAAAAAGGACCAGGTAGATTAACAAGTGAATTCTATCTAACCTTAAAAGAACAATTAATATTACACAAAATCTTTGGGGGGAAAGTGGAAAAGAATTGTTCCTACAAAATTTCTTCTATGACATAAATATGGTCTTAATAACTAAAGCAGGGAGGGTCCAAACAGAGAAAGTAAATTATAGACCAATATGCCTACTGAATATTGATGCCAAATTTTTAAATAAAATATTAGTGAGGAGACTACAGTAACATATCACAAAGAAGTCCATTATCACCATTACTATTCAATACAATGCTAAAAATGCAAGTTATAGCAATGAAGCAAGAAAAAGAAATTGAAATTTACAAGTTTCTCTGATAAAGGCTTCATTTCTTAAATATATAAGAAACTACCAAGTTTAGAATAGAGCCATTTCCCAATTCATCGTCAAAGGATATGAATAGATAGTTTTCAGAAGAAATCAAAGCTATAAGGTCATAGGAAAGTGCTCAAAATCACTAACAATTAAAAACACAAATTAAAACAACTCTGAGGTGCCACCTCAAATCTATCATTTTGGCTAAGAAGACAGAAAAGGAAAATTACAAATGCTGGAAGGGGTGTGAAAAAAGGTACATTGATGAACTGCTTGTGGAGCTATGAACTTGTCCAACCATTATAGAGAACAATTTAAAACTATGCCCAAAGAGCAAATTATGCATATACTTTTATTCAGCAATACCACTACTTAGACTGTACCCCAAAAAGATTGAGGAAAAATGAAAAGAGCCTATATGTCCAAAATATTTATAGCAGCTCTTTTTGTGATGTCAAAGAATTTGAAATTGAGGGTATGTCCATCAACTGGAGAATGACTGTGGTATATGATTGTGATTCACCATAATTGTGCTGTAAAAATGATGAGGGGAATGGTTTCAGCAAAACCTGTGAGAACTCATATGAACTGATGCAAAGTGAAGGGAACAGAAGTAGGAGAAATTGGTACATAGTAACAATGATTTGTAATGAAAATCAACTGCAAAAGACTGAGCCACTCTTATTGATGCCATGATCCATGACAATTCCAAAGGAATCGTGATGAAAAATGATATCCACCTTCAGAGAGAGAATTGATCAACTCTGAGTACAGATTGAAGAATATTTTTCTTTTACTTTATTTTTCTTGCCCACCCCCCCCAACATGGCTAATGTGGATGTGTTCTGTATGATTTCATAGATATATTTCTTACATTCTCAGAGGGTAGGTGTAGTAGAAATTTAGATTTGAAGATCTTTCCCATCCATTAATAGGCCATGTGAACTGCTTAAGTCACAGGAAGCCTAAGTCATGTGTGGTGGAAGGAGCTTCCTGACAGGAAAAGGAAGTTATGTCACAGGAAATGCAGGGAGTCAGAGAGGTTTTGGGATGACAGGGCTCCATGTTGTGATATTATGTATGGAATGTTTTACTGCTCTGATAGATTGGGTAAATGGCTTGTGAGATATGGTTCTCTGGAGCCTGAATAAATGGTTTACTTCTTCTACCTTCTATGTGGAGTCTCATATACTTTGTGATACAGAACCACATAGGCATTTTGACAATTATCCTCTACATTGTTGTTATTGCCTTACTCATACAGTAGGGGCAGGATAGAAGGGAGAAAGAGAAAATTTGCAGTTATATATTTAAAAAAATAAAATGTGAAACAAAGGAAATGCATTAATAAAAGGAAGAAGATCCAAAGAAAAACACTCCAGTTGGTGAGGTACCACCTCACACCCATCACATTAGCTAACAAGACAGAAAAGATGATACCATATGGTGATTTATTCAGACCATTTGGATTTTTAACCTGAATAAAAGAAGTAAGGAGTACATAATATCTGTCTGAATATTTTGAAGGGTTTGTAATGCAGAAAGAAGAGTTAGATTAATTCTTCTTGGCCTTAATGGGTAAAACTAGAAGCAATGGATGGAAATCAGAAAGAGACAAATGCAGGGTCAATGTGAGAGAACAGTAAAGAAAAAGAGCTACTAAAAGTAAAAACCATTACTTTTCATTGGAAGACTTTAACAAGGATAGTCAATAAATCTGCTGTAGAGGAAATTCTTGTTCAGATATGTGTTAGACAAGAGTATATATATATATATGACTTCTTTCAAATCTGATATTCTGAGATTCTTTTATACTTCTCAAGGGTAAGTGGGAATTGGGGACCAGCTTAAACTGTATATATTTTCTTTTTCTGTCATGTTATCCAATCTGCTAGACCTGGGGTGAACCTCAGTGTTTTTTTATTAATTTGCATTTTTCTAATCAATAGCAATTTAGAACATTTTTTCATATGCCTATTAATAGCCTTGATATTTATTTTCTTCTGAAAACTGCCCATTTATATTTCTTGAGAATTTATCAATTAGTGAATGGCTCTTATTTTTTTAATAAATTTGACTCAGTTCCATAATAAATATATATATTTTAGAAATGAGGCCTTCATCAGAGAAATTTGCTCCACTTCTTAATCATGGTATCTGCTAAATCTTGTGTGATCCTAACTGTGGCTCCACTGTATTTGAATTACTTCTTTCTGACTATCCTCAATATTTTGTCCTTGATCTGGGAGCTCTGGAATTTGGTCAAATATTCCTAAGTTTTCAGTTTTTGAATTTCAGTAGGTGATCAGTGAATTCTTTCAATTTCTTCATAGACCTTTGATTCTACAATGTCTGGGTCAATAAAATATACAATCTAAATGAAATTGTAGAATATTTACAATAAAATAAAATGCTCATGTCAGCAAAACATGAAATAGAGCAGCTAACTTACCCAGTCTTAGAAATAAGTCCCCTAAGATTCTTTCTGCTTTCTGACAGTGAAAAAGAATCACATAAGAAGGGGATTATGTTTACTACACCATGTGGATGTTTAAAATTTGTCTGTGTTGACTATACTATAAAATTTGGAGCACACATTGCTCATTTATTTTCTTTAATATATTTTATAGGTATATTTTATATTAATATTATCTGTATTCCCTAAATGCACTTCCCTCACTCCTAGGAAGCCATCTTGTAACAAAGAATAACAAAGCTAGAAAAAAAGGGGGAGGGGAATTCAGCAAAACCAATTAACACCTTGAAAGTGTCTGACATCTTAAACAATATTCCACACCCATGTATGCCCCACCCTTACAAAGTAGTAGGGGAAGATGCATATACATAAATCATCTTTGGAACCTAGTTTGTTCATTATAGGGTTTATTTTGTTTGTTTTTGATCTTCAGTTATGCAGTGTGTGTGTGTGTGTGTGTGTGTGTGTGTGTTTAGTTTTCCTGGTTCTGCTTACTATGCTTGGCATCAGTTTATTTAAGGTTTTCCAAGGTTCTCTGTATTTATCATGTTTGTCACTTCTTATCACATAGCACTATAATACTACATCATTTCACTTACCATGGTTAATCAGAGACTAATTTATAGGTATTAACTTTATTTCTAGTTTTTTGCCTCCAGAAAAAAGTGCTGCTAAATTTTGTGTGTGATGTAAATGAATCTTTCCTTTGTGTCATTTTTGTAAAGTATTTGTCTAGCAACAGAAGCTCTGGGTCAAAATACATTGACATTTTACTCATTCTATTTGCATTACTCCAAATTTCTTTCCAGAAAAGTTGTACTCATTCATGTCTCTAGAAACCATACATTAGTGTGCCTGTCTTCTCACAACTTTTTTGTTATTGATTATTTCCATCTTTCATCACTTTTGCCAATTTGGTGTGTATGAAATGAAACTCATGGGCATTTTTTATTTATATTTCTTTTATTATTAGTGATTTGGAACTTTTAATATGATTGCTATTAGCTTACAATTCTTCCTTTGACAATTAATGATAGCCTTTGACCACTTATTTACTGAGGAATGGCTTTTAGTCTTACACATTTCTAATATTTTCCTCATATTGTGGGTGTCATTTTCTTATATCATGGATATCTAACCTTCATCAGAAATGTGTGCTACAAAATTTCCCCTTTCCCTCTAAATGACTCTTCCCTTATTATCTCAGATACATTAATCTTGTTCATGTAAAAAGCCTTTCAATTTCATGTAATCAAAATGATCTATTTTATCCTTTGTAATTGCTTCTGTTCCTTGTTTGGTTAAGAATTTCCCCCTTCATATAGTTGTGAAAGAAAGGTATATGGTCCCCATAATTTCTTTTTCTGAATATACTGCAAAATTTTGGTGTGAACCCAATTTCCAAATTCTTGTTTTCTGTTAACAAGCAGCAAAATACAAAAATGAAAGTTCAGTTGCAACCAACATAGTAGGAAAGCTTGCTTAATAAATTTGGGAGATATATTTTGAGGGCATGTTTCCTAGATATCTTTGAAGAAGAGTCTCGTAAATCAAAATTTGTAATTAAAAAATCCATGAAAGAAATTGTTATGGATAAATTTTAGAGAGGAAAAGAAATCAGGTTTTCTAACTGGAAAGATTTATATGAACTGATGTTGAGTGAGGAGAGCAGAACCAGGAGAATATTTTACACAGTTACAGCCACATTGGGTGATGACTAACTTTAAATAGACTTGGCTCTTCTCAGCAATGCAAGGTTCCAAGACAACTCCAAAAGGCTCATGATGGAAAATGCTATCCACATCCAGAGAAAGAACTTTGGAATCTGAATGCAGATCAAAGCAAATTATTTGCTCTCTCTTTTTTGTTTTGTTTTGTTTCTTCTTTCTCATGTATACTCTTCGACCCAGCAATACCACTACTTGGTCTATATCAGAAAGAGTTTTTAAAAAGGGGGTCCCCCAACCGGGGGAGACCTATATCTACAAATATATTTATAACAACTCTTTGTGGTAGCAAAAAAATGAAAATACAGGGAATACCCATCAATTGCAGAATGGCTGAACAACTTGTGGTATATGAATGTAATGGAATGCTATTGTGCTATAATTGTGATATTGGCTATAATTCTTCTTTGCAACATGACTAGAGTGAAAATATGTTTAATATGAATGTATATTTAGAGTCTATATCAGATTGCATGGCATCTTGGGGAGAGGGAAAGAGGAAGGAGGGGGAGAAATTTAAAACTCAAAAGCTTGTGAAACTGAATGTTGTGAAAGAAAAATAAATAAATAAATAATTTTTTAAAAAATTAAGTTAAATTAAAAAAAAGAAATCAGGTTTTCTGTTTCCAACTACTAGTCTAAATTAAATTTAAAAGGACATTTATTTTGAGGCTGTGTTACCTTCTATAATATATTATTAATAGAATCCCAGATTTAAAGCTGGAAAGAACCTTATATACCACCTAATCCAGATAAGGAAACAGGCACAAAAAATTGAATTACTTACCCAGGATCCCTTTAACTAGTAAATATCTAAGGCAAGATTCAAAGCCAGGTCTTCTTGACTCCAAGTTGAAAGGCTTATACACTTATTGTGATCTGACTTAAATTAGAATTGACTGGCTTTGAATTTTAGCTGAATTCTGAGCAAATATGATAAAGGCCTAAAAGAAGCCAGAGGTAAAAAAATATTTAGAATTGGTTGGCAAGATTGCAGGATTAAAGAATTCTTTTTTAAGATAATAGTATAGAATAGCGCTAAGTAAAAAGGGATATGTCTAAGAAAGAATAGGTATTAGGTTATATAAAATCAAGGCTATAATCTTTCCCATGAAGTCCTTCTTTAATTCCTTGTCCTCCCTCTCTAAGTGAGTGATTTCCTCAAATTTATTTTTTTAGTAGTATTATATTTTTTCCAATCACCTGTAAAGACACTTTTGAACATTCATTTAAAAAAATTGAGTTCCACATTTTTCTCCCTTCCCTCTCTTTCCTCCTCCTAGAAAAGTAAGCAATTTGATATAGGTTATATATGTGCAATCATGTAAAACATATTTCCATATTAGTCATGTTGTGAATGAAGAAATAAACCAAAAGGGAAAAGTCACAATAAAACAAACAAAAAAATTGAAAATGGTATGCTTCAATCTGCATTCAGACTCTGCCAGTTATTTCTTTGGATGTGGATAGAATTTTACATCATGAGTCTTTTGGAATTGTCTTAGATCATTGTATTGCCAAGAAGAGCTATGTATGAGGTTCTTCTGTTTCTGCTCATTTCACTCTGCATTGGTTCATGTGAGTCTTACTAGGTCTTTCTGAGGTTGGCCTGCTCATCGCTTCTTATAGCACAATAGTATTCCATTACATTCATATACCAAAACTTGTTCAGCCATTCTGCAATTGATGGGTATTCCCTGTATTTCCATTTTTTTGCCACCACAAAGAGTTGTTATAAATATATTTGTAGATATAGGTCTCCCCCGGTTGGGGGACCCCCTTTTTAAAAACTCTTTCTGATATAGACCAAGTAGTGGTATTGCTGGGTCAAAGAGTATACACAATTTGATTGCCCTTTCGGAATAATGACAAATTGCTCTCTAGAATGGTTGAATCAATTCATAGCTCCACTAACAGTCTGTAGGTGTGCCAGTTTTCCCATATCCTCTCCAACATTTATCATTTTCCTTTTCTGTCATATTAACTAATCTGATAGGTGTGAAGGAGAATCTGAACTGTTTTAATTGGCATTACTCTAATCAATAGTGATTTGGAGCATTTTTTCATATAACTATAGATAGCTTTGATTTCTTCATCTGAAAGTTGCCTGTCTATATCCTTTGACCATATATCAGTTGGGGAACAACTTGTATCATTATAAATGTGATTCAGTTCTCTATATATTTGAGAAATGAGGCCTTGCAGAGACACTTACGGTAAATAATTCCCACCCCACCCCCCAGCTTTCTGCTTTCCTTTGAATCTTGGTTGCATTGTTTTGTTTGTGCAAACCCATTTTACTTTAATATAATCAAAATTACTGATTTTTCATCTTTCAAAGCCCTCCATCTCTTGTTTGGTCAAAAATTCTTCATTTCTCTGTAGATCTGACAGATAATTTATTCCTTGCTCTCCTAATTTATTTATGTTACCTTTGTGTCTAAACTTTTTTATGTTTAAATGTGACCATTTTGTCCTTATCTTGTCATATGGTACAAGATGTCTATCTATAATTAGTTTCTGCCATAATGTTTTCCCAGAACTTTTTGTCAGATAGTGAGCTCTTATCTCAGAAGTTCGGGGTTATCAAACAATAGATTACTATGGTCATTTACTACTGTGTCTTGTGTACCAAATATATTCCATTAATTTACCACTCTATTTCTTAGCCAGTACCAGATAATTTTTATGATTGCTGCTTCATAATATAGTTTGAAAACTTGTACAGCAAGGCAACCTTCCTTTACATTTAAAAAAATAATTCCTCTGATATTCTTGACCTTTTGTTCTTCCAGATGAACTTTGGTATTATTTTTCTAGATTTATAAAATATTTTTTGGTAGTTCGATTGGTATAGCACTGAATAAGTAAATTAATGTAGGTAGAATTGTCATTTTTATCATATTGGCTTGGCCTACTCACAAAAAATTGATATTTTTCCAATTGTTTAGATCTGACTTTATGTGAAAAACATTTCCTAACTGTGTTCATATAGTTTCTGGGTGTGTCTTGGCAGTTAGACTCCCAAATATTTTATATTGTCTACAGTTATTTTAAATGGAATTTCTCTTTCAGTCTCCTCTTGCTGGGCTTTGTTGGTAAAATCTAGGAATGTTGATGATTTATGTGGATTTATTTTATATACTGTAACTTTGCTTAAGTTGTTATTTTAAGTATTTCTGGATGATTCTCTAGAATTGTCTTAATGTACCATTATATCACGTGCAAAGAGTGATAATCTTGTTTCCTTATTGCCTATCCTAATGCCTTCAATTTCTTTTTTCTTCTCTTATTGCTATATCTAACATTTCTAGTACAATATTGAATAAGAGTGGTGATAATGGGCATTCTTTGCTTCACCCCTGGTCTTATTGGGAAGGCTTCTAGCTTATCCCTATTACACATTCCTATACTCTCTCATGTTTTTAATGAGAATGCGTGCTGTATGTTGTGAAAAAGTTTTTCTTCATCTATTGAGATAATCATTTGATTTCTGTTGGGTTTGTTATTGCTATGGTCAATTATGCTTATAGTTTTTTCTAATATTGAACCATCCTTGCTTTGCATATGTCTCACCTGGTCATAGTGTATAATCCTGGTGATATGTTGTTGTAGTTCCCTTGCTCATGTATTATTTAAAATTTTTGTATCAATATTCATTAGGGAAATTGTTTTATAGTTTTCTTTCTCTGATTCGGCTCTTCCTGGTTTAGGTATCAGAACCATGTTTATATCATAAAAGGAATTTGGTAGGACTCCTTCTTTGTTTTTATATAGTATTGGAGGTAATGTTTTTCCTTTAAATATTTGGTAGAATTCACTTGTAAATCCATCTGGCCCTGGGGATTTTTCTGAGAGAGTTCATTAGTGACTTTTTCAACTTTTTTTTTCTAAAATTGGGTTATTTAAGTATTCTGCTTCCTCTTCTGTTAATGTAAATTATTTATACTTTTGTAAATACTCATCCATTTCACTTGGATTGTCAGATTTATTGGCATATATTTGGGTAAAATAACTCCAAATTATTGCTTTAATTTCCTCTTCATTGGCGGTGAATTCACTTTTTTCAGTTTTGATACTGGTAATATGTGTTTCTTCTTTTTTTATATCAAATTAACCAAAGGTTTATCTTTTTTGTTGCTTTCTCTCCCCCCTCCCCATAAAATCAGCTCTTAGTTTTATTTATTAGTTTATTAATTTTCTTACTTTCTATTTTAATAATCTCTCCATTGATTTTCAGGATTTCCAATTTTACGTTTAATTGAGGATTTTTAACATGTTCTTTTCCTACCTTTTTTAGTTGTATGTTCAGTGCATTGATCCACTCTCTCTCTATTTTATTGATGTAAGCATTTGCCAATATGACTTTTCCCCTAAGTACTACTTTCATTGCACCTCATAAATTTTGGTATGTTTTTTCATTGCTGTCATTCTCTTTGATGAAATTATTGATATTTTCTATTCATTTTTCTTTGACCCACTCATTCTATAGCCCTTTATTAAATGTAATTTTTATTACAGTATAACCTGAAATGGATACAATTAATATTTCTGCCTTTTTGCATCTGAATGTGAAGTTTTTATACCCTAATACATGGGCAATTTTTGTGTAGATGTCATGTACCACTGAGAAAAATGTATATTTCTTTTTATCTTTATTCAGTTTTCTCCAGACGTCTATCGTATTTAACTTTTCTAAAATTTTGCTCACTGCCTTAACTTCTTTCTTTTTCAATTTGTGGTTTGCTTTTTCTAGTTTGGAAAGGGGAAAGCTTAGCTCCCCCATGAATATAGCTTTACTGTCTATTTTCTCCTATAACTCATTTAACTTCTCCTTTAGAAACGTGGATGCTATGCCATTTGGTGCATATATGTTTAGTGGCCAATAATAGGTCCCAGCTCAGGCCTCACTTGGTCATCATTTGTGTTTTGATGACTTAGAGTGAGTGTAAATAAAAGAAACTCCAAGGGTCTTTGCCTTCCAGTTCAATTTTTTTTGCATAGTCAAACCAGGCCATATTTTGCCTCATTCTATATATCTATTCGTATATACCTGTCTGTCTGTCTATCTATCTATCTATCCTTAAATCACTGAATGGGTGTTGCTTCAGACAAACTGAGTCCTGGGAAAGATCTTAGCTTAAAAAGGCCAGGGTCTCCCACTGCATCTGAGGTCATCTGCACTTGTCCTGACCTGTCTTGCCACTGGTCTCAGATGACCCGAGAGGAGATAGTGAGGGTGATGACTTTGCACAGCACTGACTCACTTAAATCCAATTCATTTGCAAGTTGAGACACCACTCTTCTGATGTGATTGGTCCTCTTTGAGAACCAAGGATGAAGAACAACAATATCACTTCACTGCTATGGCACCTTTTAGCAAAATGTAGTTTCCTTCCTTGTCTCTTAATTGTGTCTATTTCTACTTTTACTTTATCTGAAATCAAGATTGCTACCCCTTTTTGTTTTGTTTTGTTTTGTTTTTACTTCAGCTGAAGCTTAATAGATTCTGCCCCAGCCCCTTATCTCTGCTCTCTCTGTATCTCTCTTCTTCAAGTGTGTTTCTTGCAAACAACATATTATAAAATTCCAGTTTTTGTTACACTTTGCTATCCATTTCTTTTTATGGGAAATTTCATCCCATTCACATTCACAGTTATGATTACTAAATGTGTAGTTTCCTCCATCCTGTTTTTCCTCTTGTTTATTCTCTCTCTCCTTTCACCCTTTCCCTCCCCTACAGGGCTTTGCTTCTGTCTACCCTGGTCTGCCCTCTCTTCTGTCAGTTCCCCCTATCCCTGCCTTTACTTAATCCTTCCTCTTACTTTCCTGTCAGGTAAGATAAATTTCTATACTCAACTAATTGTGTATATCATTCTCTCTTTGAGCCAATAATGGTGTAAGAAAGGCTCAAATGATGCCTGCCACCCACCTTCCCATCTTCCCCTCCACTATAATAGATTTTTTCATGTGAAACAACATACCACATTCTACCTGTCCTTTCCTTCTGCACTGTTAAATATTTTTATGTGATTCCCTCAAATTCACCTTATACCCATACCTTCTATAATTTTTAAGAATTACAAGTATTATGTTCCCATGTGGGGATATAAACAGTTCAGCTCCATTGAATACCTGTTTTCTTTTCTTTTCCCCCCTTTTTAGGCTTCTCTTAGGTCTTGATAGTGGAGATCAATATTTGTTGTTGTTCAGTTCTGGTCTTCTTATGATAGCTTGAAATCCTCCTCTTTCACTGAGTGACCATTTTTCCGCATTGGAGTATTATGCTTAATTTCACTAGGTAGGTGATTCTTGGTTGTAGTCCTAGTTCCTTTGCCTTCCAAAGTATCATGGTCCATGACCTCTGATCCTTTAATAGTGCAGGTGCTAAGTCCTGTGTAATCCTGATTGTGGGTCCTGGAAATTTGAATTGTTTCTTTCTGGCATCTTCAGAAAAACAGAACACAAACAAGTATATCACAGTCTTATATAGATGCATATGCATTTATATGTCTATATATGATTATAAATATCTAAATGTAAATGTAAGTGTATATATGTATGTGTGTATATATATACATACACACACACACATATATACACACACATATACATAACCACACATGTAACAACAATGCTGCTTGAAGCTGCTGTGGAGGTATAAGGCCAATAACACCAGCACACAGGAGGGCTGCTAGCAAAGGATCTTTGGTCTTCTTTTCTAAGGAAAGCAACTTTAAGGGGTTTACAATCTCACTTTAATTAAACATACGTATATCATTCACTTAGTTCAGGGGGAAAGTCAGCACCCTGAACTTCAGAGAAAATACAAACAGAAATTACGAGCAGAAATTATATAAACAGAGCAAAAAACACAAATCAGCAGACAGGGCTTCTGTCTGTCCACAGCAATACATACATAGTTCCCAGACAAAGAAGCACCAACATCTGGGTTTTAAAAGCCAGCAGGGCTCCTTAATGGCTCCTCTGGCCAAATTACATGAACATTCTTCCAATGAGTGAGCCCCAAGGCAAAATGCTACCCTCAGAATATGTCTTCAGGGTCAGAGGACATCACAACCATATGACTCAAACTCATATGATTTAGGCTTTCTTGTAACTTAAGCTGGTCATCAAAGACTCTTGATTTAATCAAAAGCAAGGCTGAATTGAAGAAACTTGGTTACCTTAGAGCTGAAAAGCACTGAAAAAGAAAGAAAAACAGTGGAAAGTTCCATTTTGCTTGCCATTTCACACACACATACCATATATACATTTAAAGTCTTTTTCAAGTTCTTTTATGAAATCATTTTTTGGCAGTTGACCATTTGATGTTACTCTTTGGGTAGGAGAGCCTTTTTTTTTGCTTCAGCATCCTGCTCTGAATATAAACCCCAGTCTTCTCTGTATTTTATATTCCCTTTGATTGCTCTTTTTTTAAAATTTGTCACAGCTTATCCTTGTAATAACTTCTAGTTCTGGGGTATGGGGGATGGTGCCTCTGGCCTCAGATTCTCCTTCAGTTTTCCTCTCTGGCCTGGAACTGAAAGCAAGAACTCTTTCCTCTTGTAAGTGCCCAAAGCCAGCAGTGTCCCACTGGTTTACTCAGGTAGGGCTTGCTGTTGGCTTGCTAGGATACTTCCTGTCCTAGACTGTGCTCCTCTTTCACCTCAGTGAGACAGACTTTTTTGCCAATCTTCCAAGTTTCTCGGGCTCAAAGATTGTTTCACCCTGTGTTTTTGCTGTTCCAAGATTTGTTTTGGAGCAATATTTAATGGTTGTGTGGAGGTGAATATGGGAAAATTACAACAATTTACTGTTTACTCTGACATCTTGGCTTCCAGAAACCTGAATAATATTTATTGAATAGCATTCTTTTTCTTTCTTTCCCATTTGCCTTTTTATGCTTCTCTCGAGTCTTATATTTTAAAATAAAATTGCTTGTTTAGCTCTGGTCTTTTCATCAGGAATGTTTGAAAGTTCCCTATTTCATTGAATATTCATCTTTTCCCCTGAAAGATTATGCTCAGTTTTGCTGGGTAGTTGATCCCTGGTTGTAATCTAAGCTCCTTTGCCTTCCAGAATATCATATTACAAGCCCTGTGATCCATTAATGTAGAAGCTGCTAAGTCTGGTGTAATTGTTACTTTCATGCTTTGATATTCGAACTGTTTCTTTCTGTCTGCAGTATTTTCTCCTTGACCTGAGAGTTCCAGAATTTGGTTGTTTTCATTTTAGGATCTCTTTCCGGAGGTGATTGGTGCATTCCAATGACTATTTAACCCTCTGGCTCTAGGATATCAGGCATTTTTCCTTGATAATTTCTTGAAAGATGCTTTACAGACTGACCCCCTTTTTTATCATGTTTTTCAGGTAGTCTAATAATTCTCAAATTATCTCTCCTGGATCTACTTTCCAGATCAGTTTTTATTTCAAATCAGGTATTTTATATTTTCTTATATTTTTCATTATTTTGATTTTGTTTGATTGATTTTTGATATCTCATAGAATCATTAGCTTCTACTTGCCCAATTCTAATTTTTAAGAAGTTGCTTTCTTCAGTATTTTTATAGCTTATTTTCCATTTGGCCAATTCTGTTTTTTAAGCAGTTTTCTTTTTCCAAGTTGTTGACTTTTTTTTTTTCATGATTCTCTTGCATAACTCTCATTTCTAGTCCCATTTTTCTTCTGTCTCTCTTATTTGAGTTTTAAAATCCTTTTTGCGCTCTTCCAGGAGATCTTTTTGGGCCTGAGACCATTCATATTCTTATCTGAGGCTTTCCATGTATTTCGACATAGATATCTTCTTCTGAGTTTGTGTTTTGATTTTCCCTATTGCCATAATATCTTTCTATGGTCAAGGCTTTTTGTGTGTTTGATTTTTTTTGTTAACTTTCCAGCCTATTTTGTGACTTTTAAAGTTGAGATGTGCTCCTGGGGTATAGAGGCACTGTCATAAGCTCCTTTAGTTAGGGCTTGAGGGGCTCATCACTGGCTTTCTGTGCAGGAGCCTCTGAGGCTAGCAGCTCACTTGCTGCACTGGGATAGCCTGGCCTAGTCTAGCCAGCTGTATTGGGGCCTCTGGGCTTGCCAGGCCTGACCACTAGATGCCTGCATTGGGGCTGGAAGACTCACAAATGGCTCACTGTCCTGCTGGCATGTTGAGCCAGGACCTCAGGGCATTGGTTGCTACTCTGTGCTGGGGCTAGGGGCTTTCTGCTTGCCATTTGGGACACTGCCTGCAGTGTCCCAGAACTATGCTCCCCTTTTACCCAAGAGAGACAGATCTATCCTGTAGTCCTTCTAAGTTGTCTTGGACTTAAAAAAAGTTTTAACCTGTCCTTTTGTGTGTTGTGTCACTCCAGAATTCATTTTGAGGCATGATTTAAACTTTTTTCAAGGCAAATTGGGGAGAGCTCAGGCAATGTCCTGCCTTTTCTCTACCATCTAGGAGCTTACCTTCTTCAAGTTTCCTATCTACTTCTTTGTCTGCTCCTCTGATCTCAACTATTATCTGGGTGTGAGGGACAAAGAGCTAAAATTGCTGTCCTGAGAATCCATGCTGCATCCCATGGACATTTAGATCTGATAGTCCTATAGACATCTCCTAGTCAATGTGACCCAAATGCCACTCTTTATTTTCCCCCAAAATTCACCCCTCTTCTGAACTTCTCTATTTCTCTCCAGGCCACAATCATTCTTTCCATTACCCAAGTTCACAACATCAGATTGAACCACAACTCCTTAGTCTTTCACCCCATGTGTATCTAACTAGAAACATTTTGGTGAGTTTGTCCCCAAAGATCACTTGCATCCTTCCCAGTTGTCTTAACTCATGTGGCCACACTCTAATTCAAATTCTGCACCCCACAATAATTTCTCCTGGACTATTATAAAAGCCCTCTAATTGGTTTTAATGCTTAAATCTGTCTTTCCCCTTTTTAAAATATATTTTCCACAAGGGTGTTAAAGTGCTGTTCCTCTATTTCAGGTCTAAGCCTATCACTCCCCTGCTCAATGAAATGCTGTGGTTTATTGACTACTTCTTGTGGTACAAAAGAATTTCACAACTTTGTCATACCCTTATACATTATTAAGCATCATTCATTTGTTGGTCCAGCAAAATTGTCCTTTTAGTTATTCTTCACACATGACTTTCCATCTCTCATGTCTGAACCTTTCCACAGCATATGTGGGATTTTTTTGCCTTGAAAATAGTTCTGCCATGACCTCTAACTCTTAGTAATCTTTCATTTCCTTCAAAACTCGGTTCAGAATTTGCATTGTTCTTGAGGCTTTTTCTTAATATTTTACCTATTAGTAATCCCCCAAAATGAATACAATTGCTTAGTATTTCTTTTATACATACATATTTGTAGACTTATCGTCTCTTCTATATTCTCGAGGATAGACTGTTTCCTTTTTGTTTTTGCATCTTCAGGGTCTAGCACAGTGCTTGGCATGTAGCAGGTTCTTAATAAATATTTGTTGAATCAATGGATTGATTGACTGAATTCTGATAATACTAATTAACCAAAGTTTGGGAACTTTTGGAACAAGTAAATGGTGTATGAACAAATTTCAGCTGGAACAGAGCTAAGTAAAACATATTGTAAGGAATGGTCAAGGGAAAGAAAGCTGAGCTTCCATTGTACAATGTCAACTCTTATTAGGGGAGACATTAAAAATGCCTACTTTTTGAAGAACACTTTCAGAAAAGTAGTAAAGGCAAAAATCTTAAGAAGACACATAGTCTCATAATTTATGCCAAATGGTTTGCAAACTTTAAATACTACATAAATGTTATCAATATTCTTGTTATTTCCATGTACAGAATTGAATAGTAACCTGCCATCATAGCAAGTGCAATTATTTTGAAGTTAGATGATGTGGGTTTGAATTCAGATTCAACTATGTAATACAGATGTTTGAATCCCACTTCAGAAGCTTAATAGATGTATGATCTTGAGCAAGGAATTTAACCCTTTAGGACCTCAGTTCCTCCTCTCTAAAATGAGACCAGACTAAGAGACTAAGTTGTCTAAATTCCCTGTCAGCTCTAGAGCTATCTCCCATTGACTCTATAATTAATGAAGTACCCAGAGGAAAAAAAATGAAGAAACTGGGGTAGAAATAAGAAAAATCAAAGCCAAACTGGGAAATGTTTATTTTATTATTGTATCATACAGATATTTAAGTTGCTTGAATTCATATATAGATCATCCAAAATGCGAAGACTATTGAGTTCAAATGAGAGTGTCACCAACCTGCAGTTAATAGGTAAATTCTAAATCCTGGCCTGAGGCATATGGAATTAAATGAATGACATAGGGTCATGTGGCTAGTAAGCATCAGAAGCAGGATTTGAACCTAGGACTTCATGACTCTAACTGCCCCCCCCATTCTATTCACTCACCGCTCATGTACTGTGTAAATGTTGGTTATTATTATTCATGCCAATAATAGATTCTAAGCTAATGACTAAACCTTTATTCTTGCCATTCTTCTCAGAATTGCCTTCATCCTATTTTTCTTAAATGCTTATTTCCCCTGGCTAGTTCCTCTATATTGAGACTTCTAAAAACAAAGACAGAAGAAATAGCAAAACAGACACATGAATGCTCTCTTGCCCTCTGTGCTCATGCCATGGCTGACTGTCTTAGACAAGGACAATACAAATGCCCAGCAATCACAAAGAAAAAAAATAGTTGATTTTCATTCTTCCAGAAAAGTGTTTAATAAATGTATTTGATAATGGTCTCTTTCTCATTGTATTTTTGAAAATAATACCAGGACCAAGAACTCAGCTGACTTTCAAATATGACTTGGCTGTTACTCTGACCTGCAAAGCATCTCAGTGTCATGTGGGAGTTTTCTCTGTAACACTTCTCCATTACCGCAGGGATAACCATGAGAGGGTAAGACAACAGGAATCATTTTAACAATCCCCAGCCACTTAAAAAGCCCTCAAATCCAGACTTTTCATCCTTTTTTCCTCTTCGCAAGAGTTCTTGTCAACTTGCATTAGATGTGAATAACACAAAGACTTAAAGACATACCCTCTGGTTAAATAAGAAAACCTAACAGTTTTCCGGAGCAGGCAGGATTAATCACACATAATAATTATACAAAGTGATAACACACTTATTATGAGAGCACATAAACACCATTAAACAAACAGTGGCAGCAACCTCTAGGAAAGAGGAAAATAAACATTAATTGTTGGTAGCTAGGGGAGAGAATGGTACCCAAAAATGCAAATCCAAATATCCACTGACTAAACATTCTGCATTATAAGGTTCCTGTAGTTTCTGTTACTTCTGGCCCCTAAATCAGCCCTTCCTTCTTGAAGTAAGTATAAGAGAAAGACTGATGTTTGTCCCCTACATTGTAAAACTGGCAGAATAAAGCAGGGGAGACTGTCCAAGCCCTAGTTTTAAATGTCTTCTTATGTTAGAAGAAAGTAAGACTGCAACCCAGAGAAGGAATTCTAACACCACAAAGTAGATTCAGATGTATATGCCAATTTTAATATTGTTCTTCTTGATCCAAGAGCTAAATCTACTGAACCATAAAGTTCACTTGATGAGGTTGTCAGATTGACCTTCTCACAGCTGTGTATTATGAGGAAAGCGGTCTTCCTGTGTAACTCAGTCCTGTGGATGACGGAGTGCTCAGAAAGCAACTGGAGGTGCATAGCAGTGGGAAATAGAGAAAATGCTTACTTTATTTTTTTCCCTACAAGAATAATTACAACAGTCATTTTAAATGCATTTATTCTCTGACATCCATTTCCTAACACTTTATGGTTTATATTACTCGTTCAAGGCATGGCACAACATCTGCAATTACCCTTCTGTACGGTCAGATTTCCTTTGAGTTATGTCCAGGTTTGACCTCAACCAATCATAACTTGTGGGCATTTCCATGTGAGGAGAGGTATATGGCTAGAAGCTCATGGGTAACTACAGACTGGCCTCACCCAAATGATCACTGAAGGACTTCACTACCTCCCCAGTCAAGAATTTCATCACTGGCACCCCTACGTTTCCCCGCTCCCTCCCTAAGAGATATCAAGGACTTAGTGAAATAACTAAGAAGTAGCACTTCTGATCATAGAGTACTTTACAGTTTACAATGAAGCTCCTTCCCAGAAAAAAAAGAGGTGAGGTACAACTATTATTACTGCACAGGTTCTTTTCTTTATCCCAATTTCTCTTTGACTAACTGCTTTTGTGTTGTAGCAGCCTTATAGGGTTAGCAGTAGAAAACTTTGAGACATTAGTAAGAATATTTGAGGTGCTTTCAGTATGATAATGATGTATTTCTAATCCCCCTGATAATTATTTTCTTGAGCAGCCACAACAGGAATGTGATTGTGGCTTTCTCAGCACGAGCAGTAGCATATTAAAAGCTGTCCTCCATCTTGATGTGCTGATGTGATTACCCATCTCCCTTCCCTTGCCTCGACATTTTTACTGTTTGCCTATTGTCGAACTACAGAGTCTGGGATCATTAAATACATAAGAGGCTCAGAGATCTATATTTTACCTTTATGTCAAATATTTACATGTCATGTGTAGAACCTCACAAAGGAGCTGTTGTGATTAGTTGCCAAGAAATATCAAGAATCAAATGCAATTGTTAGTGTTTAAAGGTTTTCCTGTTTATTTCTGCAAATACAGAGGATAAACACTGTCAGTTCAAAGTAAACTCTAGAGTATATATTACTTTCAAAGATGATAGTCCCTTAAAGCTCTTGCATTGTTGAAAACACATGCCACAGTGCTACGTTTTTCAGCCAACCCTTTGTGGTTAATGGTGCCATGTGTGAAGAATCAAGCAACTGCCTTGCCCTCCGGCCACTTACCAACTAATTAGAAACTTGCATTAAGGAGGCAAACCTTATGCAGCCTTACAAGTAAGGAGAACAAACCTAAACAGGCAAAAACAAACCTGGTTGACATCTTGGAAGGGAGCAAATTATGAGTTTCATATTTGGGATAAACAGGAAAACAACACCACTATTACCAGAGTTTGGAGGGGTGGGAGGAAGAAAATCGTGCAACAGTTCAGTTACTGTAAGCTACTGTTTTAAAGGTCTTGATTTTGAGTGATGTTTAGGAGATTTTGATTTAAAGCAGCCATTTGTTTCATTCCCTTGAGGACTGTTTGCTAGCAGTATCCTCCTTGCCATTTTTTTCCCTCTGATTCCCACTGATATGATTAAGAAGTTAATTTCATTTAATGATGAATCCCAGTTGCGTGGGAACCACTATCTACTATATAGTATTATAATTTTTATCCTTTTAAAAATATATAAAACAAAACAGTTGGGGTATGGAATTTTCCCTAATGTATGATATGTGCTTTCTTCATATAGGAATCACCAGAAAAAAATGAATAAACCTGTTTTAGTAAAGTTTATGCCATTTCGTCTCCATCATTATCACTTCTAACATAATCTGCCTGCATTATTCATCGTACTTGGAACTCTGCACAGTAAATGGGCATCCTCTAGATGAAGAAGCTGAAAGGTTAAGTGACTTGGCCCTACTCTTTGTTCTTCTACATGTATACCCTTCATCCCAGCCCCTTCTTTCTCCTTCAGGCACTAGCCCTTTAGATTATATCTTTCTTTCACTAATTTTTAAAGTCTCTCTCTCTCTCTCTCTCTCTCTCTCTCTCTCTCTCTCTCTCTCTCTCTCTCTCTCTCTCTCTCTCTCTCTCCTCTCCCCTCCCTCTCTCTCTCTCTCCAGACTTCTTCAATGCTTCCTACAAACATTTCCAGTTCTTCTCTATATGTAAAAAAGCCTTTCACTGGACCCTACTATTTCAAGCTATTTTTCTATGTCTCTCCTCCCTCTCACAGCCAAACTTTTTGAAAAAGTAATTTATATTCATTAGTCTACTTTCCCATCTCCCACATTTTTCGATCACTTACAATCTGGTACCCATCCTTTTGACTTCACTGAAGCTATTCTCTCTAATACCAATTCAGAAATCAGGAGCAAAGCCCAGAGAGGAATAAAGGAGTAGTCACTAATGATCTCTTTATTGCTAAATCTAATGATCTTTTCTCAGTCCTCATCTTTCTTTGACCTATCTACAGTGTTTAACAATATTGACCACCTCTTCTTTCTGGATGCTCTCTCCTTATGGACTTTTGTGACAATAGACTGTCACTGATCTCTTCCAACCTGTATGTTCAATTTTCATCTCCTATCTACCATGATGGCGCAGACTGTCCCATATGCCTGGAATTCTCTCCCTCTTTACTTCAGCCTCTCAGAAGCCCTGTCTCCATTCAAAGATAAGCTTGAGTACTTTCTTCTTCAAAAGACCTTCCCTGGTTTCTGATAGTTGATAATGCCATCATTTATTCACTGTGTATTTATTTTGTGAATATTCTCTTTATTTATATGTGAACATGTCCTAAATCCCTCCAGAATTAAGCTGCTCAAGGTCAGGTACTTTTATATTTGTTTCTCTAGCTCCTAATACAATGCTTCTCATATAATAATGATTTAATGGTTGTTGGTTGGTTGCTGTCCTTCATTGTCAAAGAGGACCAAAATGACATCATTATGCTAGGGTCAAGTTACTGTGTGTCCGACTCTGGCTGATCATCTCTAAATTTGTGCATCTTGTGTTTCTTTTGAGATACGTCAATTCTACTTTGCTCATAGAGCACAGCACCTTTTCTAATGTGGGCAAGACTTGCTGAGCAGTCCTGTGCCAGTGTCTCCCATGTCACACAATGAATTCCAAAGTTCTTAAGAGAGACATTGAGAGTGTTCTTGTATTGCTTCTTCTGACCACCACGTGCATGCTTGCCCTGTGTGAGTTCTCCATAAAATAGTCTTTTTGATAAGTGTACATTTTGCATTCAAACAATTTGGCCAGCCCACCATAGTTGTGCTTTCTGAAGTAGAGTTTGAAAGCTTGGCAGTTCAAGAAAGGACCTCACTTTCTGCTATCTTATCCTTCCAGGTGGTCTTCAGAATATTCCTAAGGCAATTCAAATCAAAGTGATTCCTTTTCATGGCATGGCGCTGGTATATTGTGTAGGTTTCACAGGCATACAACAATGAGGTCAATACCAAGGCTCTGTAGACCTTCTTTTTGGTGGTCATTTTAATACCTCTTTTCTCCTACACTTCCCTTCAGAGAATCCCAAACACTTGGCTAGCTCTGGCAATGCGTGTGTCAACCTCATTGTCAATGTGTACATCCCTGGAAAGTACACTACTGAGTTAAGTGAACTTATCCACAGCATTCAAAACTTCTCCATTTGCTGTAACTGAAGGTTCCATATATGGGTAATATGGTGGTGGCTGATGGATCAACTTGGTTTTCTTGGTGTTGTTAAGCCAAAATTAGCACAAGCAGCAGAGAATTGATCCATACTTTATTGCATCTCAGCTTCAGAGGCTGCAATGGGTTCACGATCAATGGCAAAAAAAAAATCATGCACCAACACTTTCTCCACTTTGGTCTTTGCATGTAACCTTTTCAAGTTGAAGAATTTACCATCAGCGTAGTAGCTGATCTTGATGCCATTTTGTAATGTTAATGGAATAGGAAGATATTCCCCATCCATTAACAGGCCTATGTGACCACAGCTGCGATACGTCCTGAATCACACAGAGCCCATTGGGGGTGGGACTTTCCTAAGGAGGGGCTTGCTTAGGGTGGGGCTTGCTTGTAGGAAGGCTTTCACATCTTTTGGTACTAAGCTAATCAGGCACTGAGTAATGAGGGTTGTGATGCCTTCTGGCTCTAAGTCTATTAGCCAAAAGTATATACATACTGTGAGTTGATATTTTGTTTCAGGGGCTCACTAATGAGAAGGACCTTGTGATTTCCTGGTCAAGACTCTGAGTAGCCATATGTTCAGACTCCCTGACTGCTCAGATGTAAAGGACCTCTCCATCCATGGATGTATGTAAAGTGTATAGCAATATTGCTTTGATCAGGCAGTTAGAGCCCTGTCTGTTGGTCTTTATGCTAATTTCTCTGCTTGTATTTTCTCTGTTTGTATTTTCTCTGACATTCAGGGTGCTGACTTTCCCCCTGAACTAGTGAATATAATTAAAGAAGATTGTTGACCCCTTTAAAGTTGCTTTTCTTTAAAAGCAGGTGAAAGAACCTGTGATAGCAGGCTATCCTGGGTGTACTGGGGTGTTTGATCTTACACATGTTCATCCTCATTGAAAACATTTGAAACATGGCTGAAAACAATAGCTATTTAATACACACTTGTTGATAGGTTACCTGCTATCCCAATAAATACAATAGTAGGTGGCAGATAAAATTGGATTTTGAATTCAGATTTTATGACTACTAATGTAGTTGTCTTTCTATTTTGACAATTTAGCTGTCTTGCCACTAAGTGGGTATCATTACAATAGAAACAGAATAATTCATTCCCATGTTTTCCATGAAAAGTTCTTAATGAATGTTCTTAATAATCATTTCTTATTGTATGTGCAAAAACAATTATCACACGTATGACTTGATCCAACTTTCAAATATGATGTGGTGTTGGCTCTTGCTTCCAGAGTATCTCATTGTCCCCTTGACCATTTCTCTTTAACATTTCACAATCATTTCAGAGATGATTATAATAGGTAAGTCAATAGCAATTATTTTCACAATTTTCAACCATTTAAACATTTATTTTCAGACATTCTTAAATTCAGATTTTTCATCTCCTTTCCTCTTCAAAAGAGGTTTTGCCAATGTCCATTCCCAATGAATAGTACAAAAGCTTACAAAGAATATCATTTTCAGAGGACCCCTGTTAAAACCCAATGATCCCTGAGGAAGCACACATCTCTAGCCCACATCTATAAGATTATTGGTTGCTACCTTAGAAGGAGAATAGACACAAACTCTGAGAGGAGGAAATGCTGTATAGATAAACAATGTGGTAGGTACTAGACAAGTTCAACAATTCAACTGATATTTATTAAGTTCTTCTATATTCAAGATATCTTACATGGAACAGGATGAATTAATAAATATGATAAAGTGAGAGGGAGAAACATACAACTCATTAATACAAGGATATGATTTCTGAGGCATCTAGGTAAAGCAATAAAATGCTAGGTCTGGGATCAGGAAGAAGTGAGGTCAAATATGGCTTCAAGATACTATCTGTGTGATCCAGGGACAAATTGTTTAATTTCTGTCTGCCTCAGTTTCCTCAAACATAAAATGAGAATCTAATAACACTTTTCTCTCTTAGCAATTGTAAGAATCAAATAAAAACATATTTGTACACTGTAGGCACACAGTAGGCACTTAACAAATGCTTATTTTCTTTTTTCCTTCCTCCCTTCCTCCATCCCTCTCTTCCTCACTCCTTTCCACCTTCCTTTTCTTCTTCCCTTTCTCCTCCCTTCCTTTCTCCTTCTCTCCCTTCTTTCATTCCCTCCTTTCCTTCCTTCCCTCTTTCCTTCCTTCCTTCCTTCCCTCTTTCCTTCCTTCCTTCTTTTCTTCCTTCCTTCCTTTCTTCCTTCCTTCCTTCCTTCCTTCCTTCCTTCCTTCCTTCCTTCCTTCCTTCCTTCCTTCCCTTTTCTTCCCTTCCTTTCCCTTCCGTTCCCTCCTCCCTCTCACCCTTCCTTCCTTCCACTCTTCTCCCCTCTTACCCTTCCTCCCTCCCTCCTTTCTTTCATTTGAAACTCAACCTCATGATAGAGTGGAAAGAACACTATACTAGGAACCAAAAGATCTGTGTTCAAATCCTGGCTCTGCAACTTACTGCCTGTGTGATCTTGGGAAAGGGATTATCTCTCTCTAGGCCTCAGTTTCCTGATTTGCAACATGAAGGAGTTGAAGCAAATAATGTCTAAGGTTGCTCCAAATGCCAGAAATCCTATTATCATCCCAACCCATAAAATTTCCTAGCTAAAAACTAAAATTTAGTGTAAAGGTCTCTGTCCGGCTATCTATGCAACACATCAAGCCATTATCAAGCACACACACCCATGAGTCCTACTGGTACCCAATACTCCAGTTATCCCTGTTGTCAGAGCAAGTTCCCAAGTCCTACCTAAGCACTGATTTTACAGTTTAACTTCTTAAATCAGCTCAAGTCATCTCTGTCATTTTTCCATATACCATTCAAAGTTCTACCATGAATGCAGACTCCTGTAAAATTCATACATAAGAGGGGGAAGTAGAGAATGTTGAATCTATCTAAGGCTCCTACTTGGTTTCTTCTATACTCCATGCAATATATGTACAGTAAATCAACATTTCACTGGAACATTTCTAAGGTAACAACCAGAAGACAGAAAAAATCATCCATTCTGATGTGTTAATGAAAGTGGGATACATGGGCTCCTTCTCCTCCCCTCCGCACCCCTGGTCAGATACCTTGTATTGTAAAATTGTCATGGGTACAATAAATCATATGTTATGGGAGAAATGTGAGAGATGTGAGGGCATAAGTAGTGAAAGCAGACCCAAAGAGGACACTGTGAGGGGATGTAACAATAAGCAGACAGAAGCGATTGTGGAGGTCTTGACATTGGAAACTTTTTCACATTTAATTTTTAATTTATAAACTAAAACAAGCATTTCAATAACACACTATAATAAAAAGATGATTGGACATGAAACTGCAGATCTATTATGTACAACTTGCTATTCCTTTTGAAAACATAATAAAATTATCTTGTAAATTTCTTTTTTTTCCTTTTTTTTTCCCTTCAAATTACCGGAACATTTGTCAGAGGAATATTTGGCCCTATGAAAAATCAAAATAGGCAACTGTCCTCATTGTGTAATTTGACAGGCTAGTTAAATATTCCTTATTTTCTTTCATGGTGGTATCCTGCCTACCTACCACATCAATCATTTGCTGTTCCCACCGAGCCTATTTGCTTCACTCCAATTTAGTATGTAGTACTTTTTAATAGTCTTTTGTGATCGCTGAAAGATGATACTACACAGCTCTTCTGGTTATTGGGTTTGATCCTGCTGGAAATGTGGTTGTAGAGCTTATAGCTTCTGGCTTTAGACAAAGTCCTTAGTGGAGGTACTACCCTTTCCTTATAAGAGAAAGAGGGAGTCCTGCCATTTCTTGTTAAGTTTTGAGTCAAGAAATTTAAGCAACAGCCCCTTCACATACAGAGTATCAAACTAGGAAAACTATTAGCTGTTTTAGTCCGTATTCTCTGTCTATCCTCAGATCCTTGGCTAAGGCAGGCTTTTCTTCTCTAGAAGATGAGTCCTTATTTCCAAGGATCAGCCTTTTGGGGCCATAGAATAACCACTAAGCTAAGTAACATTCACAGGTATTAAGTATCTGGCTTTGTTATTTTTTTCTCCAACTCAGTGGAACAAGGCTTCTTCCCTAAGAATCTGTTTAATTTAGTGTTAGAAATTTCTTGTAAATCCTATTTAATTATAAATGTCAAGCTGTACTGTTACATAATTTCTGCAGCTGCTATTAACTACTTTCTTTTTAATGCAATCTCTATACCTCCTCCTTTTCAGCAAGATGTCCTTAGCTTCTACCAAACTAAGAAAACATAGGTTGTCTATGGTGAGTTCCATCTTCCCCGTTACTATGCCTCAGAATTCCTCCATATTAGGCCCTATTCTCTTGGTTGTGCCAGTTTCTAAAGAGGTAGTAACCTTTCTCCTAAAGAAGACATTATCCCTCTATTTACACTCTTGGTTTTATTACTTTTGTCTGTTCTGAAGGTCTGAACCTTTCCTTCTCCCTTATATTTTCAGTCTCTCTTTATAATATTGCTTCTTCTGTTATAAATGCAAACACACATCTCTCACGTCTCTCCATCCTAAAAACAAAATGTAACAACAACAAAAACCCTTGATTTGACCCTGATATCATTTCAATGCTTCAGTGTATTCTAATATGCCTCTTCTCCATTTTAAGACAACCTCTTTGGAAAAACAAAGTTGTTTTTTTTGATCAATTATTTCTATCTACTTCAATTTACTCAGGGCTTACCCATACTCAGCCTTTTATAATCTGGCTTCTGGTCCCACCAAAGGACAAGCTGCTCTAAGCTTATCAACTATTCAAAAAAAAATTAAACCTAATGCCTTCTTCACAATTCTCATTACAATTATCTTTCCTGAGTTGTTAGTTTTCTTTTTGTTTGTTTGTTTGTTTTGCTTTTTGTGTTGCAGGGGAGAAGGCAGGACAATTGGGGTTAAGTGACTTGCTCAAGGTCGCACAGCTAGTAAATGTGTCAAGTGTCTGAGGCCAAATTTGAACTCAGGTCCTCCTGGCCCCAGGGCCAGTGCTCTTCTCACTGCACCACCTAGCTCCCCCTAGTTGTTAGTGTTCTTTCCCACTTCACATTGTCTAGTATTTATTTGTTTGTATATGTAATATACATTGTTTATCTCCCCTCCCCTCCCCTCCAGTACCATACTATCTACTTAAAGACTGAGATTTTTATTCCTTTAACAATGTCAGATACACATGCATGTGTGTGAATATATGTGTACATATTATACTTATGCATATATACCTATATGTGTTTGTTGAACTGAATTGAATAGAAAACAAACTCCCAGAAGGTCACTGTTAAAAATACTCATTAATGAGATATATTAGGAGAGAAAGAGAGAGAGAGAGAGAGAGAGAGAGAGAGAGAGAGAGAGAGAGAGAGAGAGAGAGAGAAGAGAACAAACAATTTCTTAATTTATCTGATTTCATCTCATTGAAGAAAAATAGTGCAGCAGAGGGGAGGAGAGCCTCAACTTTTAGGGGGAAAAGTAGAGGTAGAAAGAGGCAGAAGAATAGAATGGAAGACAACAATGGAAAAGAGAAGAGAGGGTGACAGAGAACTGTAAGACATCTAGGAATGAACTCTGGAAAAATCATATTCCAAGGTCATACAAGAAAAGGAAATGAACACTCAATGTCCCGTAACTTACCAATTGCAAAGTGCCAAAATCAGCTATGCATATTTTGTAGCTCTTTATCAATAATCAATGTAGAGCTTTCTTCAGAAACCTAAACATACATGTTTACTTCCTCAAAGATATCAATTTAAGGGTTTCTTTTCATTTATTTTTGTACAAAATGAATAATTATGCTTCATGGAAAAAAAAACTCTTCACCTCAAACCTATTGAGTTTCTTAAAATATTTCCCACTGAATTTCACAGAAAAAGTAACCATCCTTTTGTGAAAAAGGAATTTCCAAAAAAATGAAAACATGTGAATGAATCATTACAATATACTAGCTATACCTATACTAAGAGTTAAGAATGAAATATATTAGAAAGTTATCCTTTACATTAAATAAAAATGTCCTATGAATTTATGACAAGGGAGGAAATAGCATATTTCATGTCAAGTGAAGTAAAAGGAGAATGTGTCAGAAACAGGTGTTATGTGCATCTATTGCTAGGCCACTGCAACCTGATGATGGTAAAAGTAATTAATTTCACTGATAATGTGTTAAGATGCATTATCAATTCAATTCAATGAACATTTTTAAAGGAAATACCTACGATATAAAAATACCATGCTATGTCCTGGAGAGAAAAAGAAACAACAGCAAAATTGTTCCTAATTTCAAGGAACTCATATTCTATTAGGAATAATATATGTATGCAAACCAAAGCACATATCCACAAATATAAAGTACATGCAAAGTTGTAAATTAAATTTCTTGTGTGAGTTAAAACTATTATCTGGGGAGATTATGAATGGCTGCATGTAGGAGTTGTACCTTAGCTGAGATTTGAAGGAAGACTCTGGAAGGTGAGTGAGGAAGAGGTTCATTCCAGACTCAACCCACATTTTATTGCTGAAATAGCAATTATTTTATGTGCAACGTATGTATATCTACGATATATAAATTTACAAAATATGTATCTTCATGTATATGCATGTATATGTACATATTATGATATATGTATATTATAAACATGATATATAGGTACAAATTAGACACACACATATACTGCATGTATGTGTGTATGCACGTGTGTGTGTGTGTATATATATATCAATATCATACATAATGTTTTGGTGATGAAACCTGTGGATTCTCCAAGACTGAAATATTCTCCCTTCTCACTCACTTTCCAGGACCCCAGACTATCTTCAAATCATAGCTAAGGTGTCACCTTCTACATGGGGCTATTCATAATCTCCCCCATTGGTAACATGTACACACATAAATATTTGCATATATCTATGTGGTTTTATATATAAATATGTTTACATATATGCATGTTTATACATATATTATTTATTAGTAAAACAGTGACCAAAAATAACTTTTAACAGGTATAAAAGACTTTTTTTTATTAGGTACTCTTTTCTGATAATAATTAACCTGTACATCTACCCTGTATTTGTAGACAGAGGACTTAGATTCAAATCCTATCTCTGCCACTGAATATCTGTGACCTCAAACAAGACACTTTCCCCTCTTTGAACCTCATTTTGCTCATCTTTGAAATTAGGTACAGAAGTGGACAATTAGAACTAAAGGGCCTTCCAACTTGATAGCTGAGATCTGATGTCACTTCCTTCTGTCATGAATAACTCTACCCAGTTTTATTCTTAATTAGAACAAAACATAGGCAATGGAGAAAAGAGGGGGAAAAACCTCTTTCAGTGAGACAAATATTATTTGTTCTTATTCTTTATCAGTTTCCTCTAGGTCTAGGCACTCCAAAACTCATGTTGACAACTCAACCTTGAACTGAGAATTAAGAGATAGCTCCCTGCAATGCTGAAAAATTAACTCAAATCCCAATATCAACCCCAGGAGCATAATTGCATCAAAGAGGAGGAACCTTGTCAAATACAGTCCCAAGCAAGATAATCAGTGGTTTTCAAAGAGGGTTTGACATTGAGGAGGCCTGAAAAACAACATAGAAGCCAAAGAAACACACATCGATGGTCTGTCAAATTTTTTTGTTAGACATGATGCTATTATCAAGGCACATCAGGATGAAATAAAATGACCTGGCTGACCACAGGCTTACAAATGTCTTGGGAAGGAAGGAAAAACGGTGAATCAAAAGGTAGCTTTGTTGCATGTCCCCTCAGGCCTTTTTATTGACAGGAATGACAATGGTCCCAAGATGCACCATTATCTATGACCAGCAAGCAGACATCAAATGCTCCTGAGCTGTCTCTGTCAGAATAGAAAATGCTGCTCAAAACATACAGGGCTTGTTACATTTTGTTCAGCTAAGGTTTGTCAAAAGCCGGGGTCACTGTATGTGCCCTGCCCTGAAGGGGAATTTTAAAGTGAGAGAGGCACTCAATCCTTCAGTGCTTCTTCTGCAGGGAGACTTGGAGTCAGTAGATGACCAAAATGTTTTGAAAGTCAAATAATGACTCAGAAAAGACAGGAAACAAAGTTAGTTGGAATCCATTGGACTGTCTCCTTAGGATGTGAGCTTCATTCCTAAGAAAGGTTTAGGTGCATTCCCACATTTAGAGAGCTTTTGTGATGAGTTTAGTCTGTAGGTCAGATGCCCAAAGGTAAAAGCTATGGTTCAGAAAAATGTCCTGAAGAAACTAAAGAATGTTTCATTCAAACATCCAGGCCATGGCATTTAGCAGTTTTTACACTGAAATATTTACAATAGTAGGAAATATCTCTAATTTGCTCCTATTTGAAAAGGGTAAGTGATTTTATATACAAAGTCCAGTCTCTGAAACTTAAGCAGACTCCTTTACTCAGGGAAACATTTTTAACCACTTACTAGGAATGAATGTTTAAAAAAATCCTTAAATTGAAACTTAAATACTTCTTAGTATGGAATTTTTACACATATCTAAAAACTGAAAAATGCATCCATTCAGTGAATTCCTCAACTTGCATTTGCCCTCACAGATTAGGTCCCGCAGAAGCCAGATGCTACCTCAAGTTCTAGTGGTAACCCTTTGGGTGTATTCTTCTACCCCTGTTGTTCACTAGTCCCAAACCGGGAGCTTACCATTAATAATTATTCAGTAGATACACTTGGCTCTCAGCCGTCTTTTTGCTCCCACCAATCTAGGGCACATTCTTTCACAAATATGGACTTTATAAAAAGACTTGACTCAGACTTAGAGTATAATGATAGTAAGTCAGACTCACATTTGCATGCATTTGTGGCAAAGACAACTTACAACCGTTCCACCAGAGCCTAGAAGTCCTTTCTTCATAGAGTCCTGACAGTTTGTTTGCATGCAGTATCTCTGATAAGTTGGAGCCTCAGTATGTGAACCCTCTACAGCAGTTCGCTTGTTTTTGACAGGGATCTTGCTCTTTGTAGCTGCTTGTTCTCTTAAGAGATTGATTTTATATATTGGTGTCTGTCTAGAGTATCTCTGCTTCCTCAACTGTGTCTTGAAATCTCTCGAACCTGATTAATTTTCAAATGGGATGGGTGTTTCCCACTCTCTGCCTAGATGCCATGTCCCATGGGGCAAAAGAGAAAGAAATGTCCTCCTTTCCTAGCCTCATGAAGAGACCTCCTACACAAAGTTTCCTGTACCTGTATTGTTTGCAATTGAACTATTCCACGAGATCTTATCTACTTAAAGCTATACAAATGTATGTCCAATTTTTTCTCATCCAGTAAGGTTGCTCCTTGTATTTTTGTAAGGGAAAAGTATTCATAAATCATAAAGGGGTAAGGTTGTAAATGTATCTTTAGACTTAGTTTAACACCTTGTGATTATATTAGGGGGTTGATTGAAGATAAACTCTCCTACAAAAAGATCAGATCATTCTCCCCCTCCCCCACCTAATTCTCCCCTGCGGGATTCAACTCCTTGTTCTGCTGCATAATTACTTGAGTGTTTTTGATCAAAGTCCTTAATTCTCTGCACCTCAGTTTCCTTCTCTTTAAAAAGCAAGAGTTGGACTCTGTGACATTTTGGAATCCATCCACCATTAAATCTATCATCTTCTTTTCCTCACCATCTCTTTCTACCTTCTTTTCTCTCCTTCCCCATCTATTTTTGTCTTCCCCCTTTCATTCTTTCTCTTTTTTCTGCTTTTCTACCTCTCTTTCTCTCTATTTCCCCTTCCCCTCAACCACAACCTTCTAATAGAAGGTGTCTATTGATAATTTAGTTTTCTTAAAACAAGAAAAAAAGAAAGTGTCATAAAAAGGGGGCAGGGAAAGGAGAAAGATGTAGACCTTGCCTTCGACTCTCTTTATCAAGCAGACAATTACAAAAAATCAGCAACAACCAAACCTCCTTCTCCCCAGAAAAAATATCTCCATGAAATAATGCAGTTATAATAGCAACCTCTAAAAATTGTAGTTGTATGTGTTGAACATTATCCATAAACTCATCTTTATTTTTTCTTTAAGAAAAATTAAAACTCTAAGTGAACTAGCCAGATAATTCTCATATTCGACTGGGTTATAATTGTATTGTTCCCTAGTTGTTGACTCTGTTTTGGATTACTGGGTTGTTTAGGGAGGATCTTTTTTTTTTAATTAACAGGCATTTACTTTCATTTCCAAGTCTTGCGAAAGAAAAACAGAACTTTTTAAACAAATGTGTGATCCAACATCAAGGAAAACAAAACCCCACATTGGCCATGTCCAAAAATGTATGTTTCATTTTTCACCTTGAGTCCATCACTTCTCTTTCAGGTGGTTGAAATGAAAGGAGGGAGTAAAATAAAACATTTGTGGAGCACCTTACTACGTCTCAGGCATTGTGATAAGCACTTTGTAAATATCATCTCATTTAATCCTCACAGCAACCCTGGGATGTAGGTGCAATTATAATCCCCATTTAAAAGACGCGGAAACTGAGGCCAACTAAGGTTACATGACTTGCTTGGGGGTCCTAAGCTAAATGAGTAAATGTCTGAAGTTGGTCTTCCTGACACCAGAATAGCATTTTTCATCATCAATCCTCTGGTATTATGATTGATCCTTGCATTGATCAAAATTATTAAGTCTTTCAAAGTTGCTCTTATTTACAACGTTGTTATTATATAAATTCTTCTTCTGATTGAGACACGATCTCTTATGCTTCATTTATGTCCTCCTAGCATTTAGTATATAACTGACATTCAGTGTAATATTTGTTGATCAATTGACTGAATTCATTTTTTTGTTTTTTTCCACATTTTATTTCTTTAGTATTTTTTAGTTTTTAACATTGATTTCCACAACATTGCAAGTTACAAATTTTCTCCCCATTTCTGCCCTCGCCCTACCCCAAGATGGCATATGTTCTGATTGCTCCTTTCCCCATTTTACGCTCCCTTCTGTCACCCCACTTCCCCCCATCCCCTTTCCTGTTACTTTCTTGTAGGGCAAGATAGGTTTCTATGCCCCATTTCTTGTATATCTTATTTCCCAGTTGCATGTAAAGAAACAACCTTTTTTTGAGCATTTGTTTTTAGAACTTTAAATTCCGAATTTTCTCCCTTCTTCCCTCCCCACCCACCCTCCTTGAGAAGGCAAGCAATTCAACATAGGCCACACACGTGTCATTATGCAAAACACTTCCATAACAGTCATGTTGTGAAAGATTAACTGTATTTCCCTCCGTCCTATCCTGTCCCCCTTTATTCAATTTTATCCCCTTGACCCTGGCCCTTTTTAAAAGTGTTTGCTTTTGATTAACTCCTCCCCCACTCTGCCCTCCCCTCTATCATCCCCTCTCTCTTTTCCCCTTCCCCACTACTTTCCTGTAGGGTAAGATACCCAATTGAGTATGTATGTTATTCCCTCCTTAAGTCAAGTCTGATTAGAGCAAGATTCATTCATTCCCTTTTACCTGCCTCCTCTTCCCTTCCAACAGAACTGCTTTTTCTTGCCACTTTTATGTAAGATAATTTACCCCATTCTATTTCCCCCTTTCTCCTTCTCCAAATATATTTCTCTCTCACCCTTTAATTGTATTTAATCATTTATTTTTTGATATCATCCCTTCATATTCAACTCACCCTGTGCCCTTTGTCTAGATAAAGAGAGAGAGAGAGAGAGAGAGAGAGAGAGAGAGAGAGAGAGAGAGAGATTCCCTTCAACTACCCTAATACTTAGATACTTAGGTCACATGAGCTACAAATATCATCTTTCCATTTTGGAATGTAACCAAAACAGTTCAACTTTAGTACGTCCCTCATGATTTTTTTTTCCTGTTTACCTTTTCATGCTTCTTTTGGTTCTTGTATTTGAAAGTCAAATTCTCTATTCAGATCTGGTCTTTTCTTTTTCAAGAATGCTTGAAAGTCCTCTATTTCATCAAAATTCCATATTTTTCCTGGAGTTTTATACTTAATTTTGCTGGGTAGGTGATTCTTGGTTTTAATCCTAGCTCCATTGACCTCCAGAATATCATATTCCAAGTCCTTTGATCCCTTAACGCAGAAGCTGCTGGAGCTTGTGTTATTCTGATTGTGTTTACACAATACTCAAATTGTTTCTTTCTGGCTGCTTGCAATATTTTCTCCTTGACCTGGGAACTCTGGAATTTGGCTATAATATTCCTAGGAGTTTTCTTTTTGGGATCTTTTTTCAGGAGGTGATTGGTGGATTCCTTCAATGTCTATTTTGCCCTCTGGCTCTAGAATATCAGGGCAGTTTTCTTTGATAATTTCTTGAAAGATGGTATCTAAGCTCTTTTTCTGATCATGGCTTTCAGGTAGTCCAATAATTTTTTAAGTTATCTCTCCTGGATCTATTCTCCAGGTCAGTGGTTTTTCCAATGACATATTTCACATCATCTTCCATTTTTCATTCTTTTGGTTCTGTTTTACAATTCCTTAATTTCTTATAAAGTCACTAGCATCCAGTTGCTCCATTCTAATTTTTAAGGTAGTATTTTCTTCAGTGGTCTTTTGGACCTCCTTTTCCATTTGGCTAATTCTGCCTTTTAAGGCATTCTTCTCCTCATTGGCTTTTTGGAGTTCTTTCACTGTTCAGGTTAGTCTTTTTTAAGGTGTTATTTTCTTCAGTATTTTTTTGGGTCTCCTTTAGCAAGTCGTTGACTTGTTTTTCATGATTTTCTTGAATCACTCTCATTTCTCTTCCCAATTTTTCCTTTGCTTCTCTTACTTGCCTTTCCAAATTCTTTTTGAGCTCTTCTATGGTCTGAGACCAATTCATATTTTTCTTGGAGGCTTTTGATGTGGGCTCTTTGACTTTGTTGACTTCTTCTGGCTGTATGTTTTGCTCTTCTTTGTCACCAGAAAAAGATGCAGTAGTCTGAATCTTTCACTGCTTGCTTATGTTCCCAGCCAACTACTTGACGCTTGAGGTTTTTGTCAGGGTATGACTGTCTTCAGAACGATGAGTGCTTTGTCCTAAGCTTCAGGGGTGTTGTGTTGCTTTTTCAGAGCTACTTCTACATGGTAAGCTCTGACACACCAGCACTCCTCCTCCCCCAAGAACCACCAACTTAGACCATGACTCAGATCCAAGCAGGGCAAAGTAAGAAAACCCTGCACTCCTGCTCTGATCCGCCCCTTGATTCCTCCCACCTGGCCCTGGTGCCTGAAGCAACCACAGTTGGAGCTCTGGGAGCAGCCACAGGAGTGCAGCCACAGTGCTGCACCACTTCTGCAGCCCCCGGGGCTGGGACCAACCACACACTCCTCTCACCTGGGTGCAGCAGCTTTCCCACTGACCTGCTAAGTTGTCTTTGGCATTTGTGGGTTGAGAAGGCTGTTGGCTGCCACAGCTCAGTGATTCATGGCCCTATGGCTTGTTCTGTCCCATCTCCTCCGTGCCTGGTCTGTTGTGGTGTGGCCAAGGCTGGGCTGTGCTCCGCTCCCAGCACAGTGCAATAGACACTTTCCAGTGACCATCCAGGCCGTTTTGGGCTAGAGACATGCTTCCCTCTGTTATTTCATGGGTTCTGTACTTCTAGAATTTGTTCAGAGGCATTTTTTGCAGGTGTTTGGAGGGATTTGGGGGAGAGCTTAACAAGTCCCTGTTTTCCTGCTGCCATCTTGGCTCCACCCCTCTGACTGAATTCATTAAGGCAAACAGAAACAATCTAAGATTTGTGTTCTTCTGAGAACTACCTCTTTTCTGATTGTTGGATCACAAGTGATCTTTCTACAATTTTTGTTTCCCAGATGAACTCTTGTAAAACCCTCATAGGTAATAGAAAACTGTAGTTGTAATAAAATGTGCATTTTTGATAGAAATTTTTTACCTACTAAAATTATAAGCCACCTAAATATTTTTCTCAATCAGTGTTTGATTTTGTTATCAAAGTCATTGAACATGGCATACAAATACTGTTAGGACCTAGGACAAAACCTCTGATGATTGCTCGAAGGGACCAGACTTGAAGGGTCTTTATCCTTCCAACTAAAAATGAGTCAGCTGTACTTCTTCCTGAACCATCCTTCAAGGAACTTGCCTAAAGCTCAGAGCAGTCTTTACCAACTCCCCAAATTTGCTCTGATTCAAAGGACATGCCATTATTTCCCAACTTGGAGTAAGAAAGTATAGTTTAAGGTAAAATAAGCATGTCCAATCTACTGTAAAGGGGTCCTATTGATTCAGCTAAGCTATCTGACTTTTTTAAGGCCCCAAACAACATAACTAGGCATCCATTGACCCCCACCTAACACATTAGGTTTGGGATAAAAACAAACAAACAAAACAAAACAAACAAAAAACCTCGATGTTATTACTTTGGATGTTACAAGAAATCAGCTAATCAACTGAAGAAGATTATAACCACTAAGCAAAACGTCAGCATTCCTTCCAGACAAATACCCTTCTTTTCATACCATGTTCTACTTGCCAGCATCTGTGTAGCCAACCTGGTAGTTATAACAGGATGAGTTCAGTTTCTTGACCAACAACACCTGTGTTTTGAAATAAGAATCACTGTTCTTTCTTTGAGGGCATCTTCTACCAGTGCTTCAACCTCTATGAACCATGATTCCTTACCTAAGTACCATTGTAACCCAGTTCAACCAAATTCCTTTATGCGATCACTTACAGTTTATGGTTGCAGAAATTCAAGGTGGAAACCAATAAATAAAAACCTATGGCTTCTGTGTAAATCCAAATACCAATGTGAAAAATGTAGGGACTTCTAGAAACCACTTTTATTTTTACCAGGCTCATAGACCATGTTAACTTGGCATTATAATTGTGCTTTCCACATCCAGGACTAAAAACAAAAGCAAAAACAAACAAACCAAAAACATATTCATGAAACTTCATATACTCATAAAAATTAAGCCAGTTACCACCATGCAAAGTCACATATCCATTTGGAGTTTATGTTTGTATGAACATGTATAAGACATTGGACTAAACATAATAATAAGGATAAGAATAACAACAATAATAATAGTGGCACTTACAGAGTACCTTCAAATTTTCAAAGCCCTTAAAAATATGATCTCATTTTATCCTCACAACAATCAAAGTAGATGGTATTATCTCCATTTTACAGATAAAGAAACAGAGGCAAATATATTTTAACTATCTTGCCCAGGTTCACATAGCTACCAAGTGTCTGAGACTAGATATAAAACTTAGTTTATCTTGGCTCCAGGTCCAGTGCCCTAATCACTGTGCCAACTATGTAACCTCTAATATCTGCCTAACTGCATTCTAGTTTTCCAAGAAATTCTTAAGGAAGAGTGAATATTTCTCCTACTGATTTGTATTCTCAAGTATATCTAATGCTGCATTATACTGGGCATTAATGCTTCAGAATCTTGCCTTACTTGTTTCCCCCCATTTGTTTTTGTTTCTATTTTTTGACCAATTCCAAATAATTTTGAAGATTACCACTCTATAATATCATTTCTAATTTCATAATGCAAGGCCTCCTTGGTTCCAATCCCCCCACCCACATTGTTTCCTTATAGATTGTGAAACTTTTTTCCATCCATGTGACTTTTGCAAGATTTAAATAATATTAAATATATTAAATAATTAAATAATGCCTTCATGACTTCTTTAGTATAGCACTAAATCCATAAATTATCTTAGTAGTAATGCCACTTTTATTATAATTGGCAATGTCCATCCATGAGCAATAAATGTCTCACCAATTTCTAGAGTCTTCCTTTGTTTCAGTACAGTGTTTGCAATTTTATTTAAGTTTTAAATTCATCTTCATAGTTTACTTCCAATTGTTATATAGATATTGTAGTAATTTAAGTTGAATTTATATTTTTATTCTTCACCACTGGCCTTTGTTAGTTATCTGCAGAAAGACAAAATTTTGCGGAATTTCTTTCATATTGTTTGACTCATTATATCTTCTGAAAATAGAGATGATTTTTGGTCTTTGCCAATATTTAGCAGCATAATTCATTTTTCTTAATGATATATTAGAATTTCTGGACAATTGAAATCCTAGCTTTACCATTATCTTACTGGGAAAGCTTCTAGAATCTCTGTAACAAACAACACTAGCTCTTGATTTTAGACGTATAGTCATATTCCTTTAATCCCTTTTTTCATTCTTTTCAAAGTAAATAAGTACTTTTATTTCTTTAATGTTTTATGTGTATTGAGATAAACATGAGCAGCTCAATCTTACAGTTGAAAAGGAACTTCCTTTCAATTCAGATTCAAATGGATTCAAATCCTTTTCACGTAAACCTGGTATTGAACTTAATTTAACTTTCCTGAGTCTTTTTACATCATCCATAAAGTGAGGTGATTGGCCTAGGTGGACCCTAATGTCCTTCCATTTCCAGATGTATTATTATATGTGATTTTTGTTGTTAAAATTAACTATTATGTTTATAATTTTACTACTACTTAATTTTCCCTCAATTCTTGGTACAAACAGTTTTTATTTATTTTTATTTTATTTATATTTAATTATTCCTGGTACACATTTGATTTTAAAAACAATATTTCTATAGCACCTTTGCTATTTTATTGTGTATATATTACCAATATTCATTATTCTTGTAGTTTAGAGTTTTGTTTCTCTTTTATCTCTATTTTATCTGGGTATCAGCTATATATTGCAAAAAGAATTTGTCAAGGCCCCTTCTATCTCTATTTACATTAATATCTTCTGTAGCACAAAGGTTTATTTCACATTAATTTTATTTTAATAAAATTATCTAGAAAGCACATTTTGACTGAAATATTTTTGTTTAGACATTCATTTACAGCTTCCACAAATTTTCTGTCTAGGTAAAGTTGATTATATTCTCTATCTCTTGCTCATTCCTCTCTCTCTCTCTCTCTCTCTCTCTCTCTCTCTCTCTCACTCTCTCTCCACACACATATATATTTCATTTAAGTTCTCAATTTTGTTGACATATAATTATTTTAATATTTTCTGACAATTTCCTTTATTTTCACTCCATTTGTTATGAATTCTCTCCTCTTATTTTTATAACAGCAACTTGGTCAAACAAGCAAATGGTTTATCTATTTGATTGGTCTTATACACATACCTTTGTTTTTCAACTCAATATCTTTTTTGGTTTTGTTTTCGATTTTGTTAATCTCTGAATGGAAATTTCTTTTTATGTTTTTTGGGGGATTATTTTTTGTTTTCCAATGTTTTAGATATATTTAGGTATATTATATGTGTATTTATGTATGCATGTAGGTATGCACATATTCCCCCCCAACAATTTCCTTAGCTTCTTTCCATAAAATTCCTTTTATATTCACATTATTACATTTTATTTAATATTTTATTTGGTGTTTTCATGGTTTAATTTTTCCTACTTATCTTTTAATATAATATTGCTTATTCTTCGCTTAAGCCTGAATTCTTTCTTCATATTTTCCAATTAAATACACTTTAGTACCTAAAGATATTTAATACTTCTGCCTTTGTTTATGATTTTATTACTTCTTAGCACATTATCAATTTTTAAAAGATATGGTACAGTGCTGAAAAATATATACATGTATGTATACTTCTTATAATTTCCATTTAATATTTGCCAAATTACTATTAATACCATTTTTCAATTATTGTGTTTAAATGCTTACCTTCTTTGTTCCTTATCTTTATGTTACATTTGTGTTAGTCTTACAGAAGCATGTAGAATTAGGTGACAAATTATATTTTGCTTTGTATACTAGGTGTTGGAAAATCTACAGCCAAATATGGCTCACCACTTATTTTTGAATGGCCCACAAACTAAAAAAGTTTTCTTACATTTTAAAATATAATAAAATTTTATTTACAAATGTAAAAGCCATTCTTAGCTTTCAAACCATACAAAAACAGATGGCAGTTTGGATTTAGTCCATGGATCATAGTAAGCCAACCCTGGGTTTAGATCTTTCTGTTATTTGGTTAGCTTTTCCTTTAAATACTTGATGCTGTATCACTTGGTGGGTACTTTTAATATTGATAGCATATCATTATCTCTGATATGTTTAAACATAATTTGTTTTATCTGCTTATTACTTAACCATGTTTATCTTTCCACCAAACCATGTTATACTTCCTTTCTTTGTTCACCCTCCCCTTAGAACTAAATAGATTTGAGAGAAATAAAGATGAAATCAGAACTTGTTTGTAATTTGTAGTACTTGGGAAAATCCAGTACAATTTCTCCCCTTTTCTTCTTCTCTCAGGCCAGTCCCAAATTAATTTCATTTTATTTTTTTTTTCCTTTTGTAACTAGCCCTCCATAATTCTGTTTTGTTTTCTTGTGCCTGTCTTCCCTTCAACTCTACCTTCCCTTTTAAGTCTCATTCTTTCTCCCAATCCCAAGTTCTTCCCTGATTTATTTTATCTCATGCCATTTTCCACCTCAATATTTCCTTGTCTGATTCAGATAATAACAAGATTCATAAAATCCAAATTCTTGACATTTGAAACTTTCCTTTTTAATAAATTTATACTATGGCACTTAAATTATGAGCAATAGCATGTTCTACCTTCTTCCTCTTCACTTCTTCCCTATGGTATGCTTTCAAAACAAAAGATTATTATTATCGATAAGATCCAAAGGGACATGGTTTTCTTTCTCTTTGAGGACTTAATGATTTTACCAACATTTACCTTTCTCAAGTTAGTCAAACAATTGCCTTTCTAGGTTTCTTTGTTGATTTGCTCTTGATAGATTCTATCTGATTCTGATTTTCTCAACAAAATTGCTTATAAGTGACTGAATATATCAAAAATCCCCTTTTTAGTAGGATTGTGCTCAGTTTTGCTAGTAATTTATTATTGCATAAAGCGCCTTTTTTCTTTTTCACTGTGAAATATGTCAGTCTTTCCTCTCCTTTCCTATATTATATATGCAGTATTTGATTCTGACTGGGTCTTCTCATATGTGATTTATGCGTTTTTAGCTTCTTGGAATAATTTTCCTTTGACCTGGAAGCAGTTTGTCAATCCCATTTCTGTATGTGCTAAATTTTAGGTTTCTTTTTGTTAAACAAATGTCACTCTATTTTCACTTTCCTTTTCATTCTAAAGCTTCTATACAGAATTCTTTTATATTTCTTGAAATATGATATCTAGGTTTCTTATTATCTGGGACTGTGATGATTCCAAAATGATCCCTTCATGGGCTACTTTCAAGATCAGTAGTCAATGAGAGTATTTATCTCTAGTTTCTCTATCTTTTGTCTTTGCTCTAATATTCCTTGTTCCACCTGAAGACTCTTCATTGCTTCCCCACTTCTCTTTTCAAGGTCTTCAAAGGCCTTCTAATTTTTGTTTATGATTTTTATTCTTTTAAGGGTTTTTTTTCCCCAGGAAGAGTTCAAATATCTCTCCTTATGGATTTGTTCTCATCTGTTATCAGACATTCCAAATAATCTCAGATCTCTTGTCAAATTGTAATGTACTATAGATTATTCTCTTCTTCTGGCATTTTATACCAATTAGTATTTTTTCATTGTATTAGGAGTTTTCCTAAACTCACTCATTTCCTTAGTTTTTGTTCTGTTTTTTATTTGTTCTTCCCTTCTGAATTACCCTTATTGAGTGTTAGAGGGCTCTGATTGAATCACTGTCAATGGATTTGGAAAGGCCAACCTCCCATATGCTATTATTTTCAAATTCTTGCCTTTTTAAAAAAATTTCCTTTCTATAATTGATAAAGTATAGTAGAATAATAGATGGTACACTAGTTTATATAAGAAATGCATGAGATCAAATCTTACCTCACTCACTATCTGTGTGCTGCTGGGAAAAATCCTACATCTTTATGTCTTTTTTTCTTCTTCTGTAAAATAAAGGGCCTGGACTTTATAGTTCTTAAGTTTCTTCAAGCACCAATCTATGATCCCATGATAGGTTTTGAAACTTAGTCCCTTAGGTCTAGTACATAGGTGTTCTGGACGCAGTTGGCTGGGTACAAATAAATGCCCAATAGGTACTATGAATGGTTCTCTGTCTTCCTGCAGTGCCCCCCAAGCCTTTATTTCAGAGTATTAAGCCTTCAATGAGCAGCCCCTCACTTTCAATATGGATATTTGTCTTTTAGCTTGTACTCTTCTGCAATAAGCATAGGTTGAAAGATAAGGATGATGAAGTTGGAAAAAATACCAAAAAACTGGTCAAGTGTGTGGATATTTTCTTCTTTTTTTGGGGGGGTAGAGATTATGGGGATATTTTTTGGTTATGCTGTCAGCTTTTTATCTTTTGGTTGTTGGATTCACTGTTTAATATTTTGAGGTATTTTATTAGAGAATTATTGTGCAGAACCTGTGACTCCACCATCTTAAACCATGAGTATCCTAATCCGTAGAGGTCGTCTAACGATGAATGATCATGCTGTTACTGAAGTAAAGCTGTGTCAGGCAGACTTTCAAAATGTATCATTAGACCAAAAAAGTACTATTGGTTAAATATTGCTCATCCAGTACCCACTTGCTTATTATGACTTTATAATTTCCCTTTGAAATCCTCATTTCTACACTCTTAGAATAATTCCAGGTATGTATCTGCTCTGTATTCTGTTTACTCTAGTCCTTACACCTACTCACCTCTATTTGGAATTCTTTTCATACAGCTTTGTTTTGGTCACTGATTCTTTTACCTACCAACACCCATTTTCCACAGCAATCCATTGATCTTATACCAACTGTCTGTTGAAAAATTATATAATATCACTTGTTGACATAGCTTCACCTTGCCGTTGATTCTAGGCTATAAAAAGTGTGTGTTAAATAGATAGATGGACAGAATATAGTTGTATAGAAATTTATATATATATATGTATATATCTTAAAATATATGTGTATATATGTGTGTATCTATTGTATTTGTATACTCATGCACAGGCATGCACGCATGCACGCACACACACACGTACATACACACACAAGATCCTGGTCTTTTCATAAAGATGAATTATATACTTTGTCTGAAAAGGCAACTAGCCTTAGGGTGTTTTTTTACAAGTTCAGTGAAAAAAACAGTCATGCAAGTCATAGGAATAAATTAGTTTTTCACTTCTGTTGAGTTGATTATGTTACATTAAATGGCATTTTTTATCCAAGTAGTTTGCAGCACTGAGTAATTTAAACAATCCTGCCCACTTAAACCCAAAGCAACTCAAGAGATCTCTGGATACAAGTAGAGGTTAGGACAGCAATTACAGTGTTTTTTGTTTATTTGTTTGCTTGTTTTGCCAAACTTCTAAAGTGGTTGTCTCTAGGTACTAAGGGAAAGAGAACAGTAGCCTGAACTTACCCTAACCTAGTATGTGTCAAAAACAGAGACCTTTTTGTAAAGATGGAGGGAAAGGTATCCTACCTGCTGTGAAACCATTTCTGTGAGGTCAGTGGTCATTGGGAATTATATCTCAAGGCATCTTGGTCTGGTCTAGCATTTGAGCTGTAATACCAGAACTTTTTGGAAATCCTGAATGTCCTTCCCCCTCCTCCAAAAAAGGTATCCTTCTGTAGTGCTGATAGGAGTTTTTGACAAAACAGATACTTTTTAATTAAAATAAAAATAAGAATAGGCCAGCATTATTATTTTTTGGGAGCTAAGAAGAACTACAAGCAGAGTGATGTGTAATATACACAGTGGTAAACAGCAGAAAGAGTGATAACCTATCCTATATTGTAGGCTGGGAGCTCTTGAACACTTCATTAAAGTGATGATGGACACAACCTGTTGGGGCCTTCAGCAAACAATAGTAGATGTCATGTGCTGAGGAGGTACAAAACACTTTCTGGGAAACTGGTCGATGTCTATACACTCCATGAACTCTACTAAGAGTTGAACTATTTTTTTTTTTGCTTTCTTCAGCCTCTAATTAACTTGCTCTTTGAGCTTAACGAACCATATGCTTGCAAGATAAGGTGGTGACAGTAAGTTGGGTGTCATTCAAGGTGCTTTCCCAATTTTCTGAGAGGCGTCAAGGAGTCAAAGTATACCTCTTCCCAAAGTGTCATTTGACAGCTTCTAACACAAAGATTTTGTTCAAAGTCCACAGTAGAGAGATTGACCTACTGAGGTCTTCCATGATTCCTCATTGCATTGTGGTCTTCTGCTACCCCCATCTGAGCATTATAGTGATTTATTGTGCATTGTTGGTATCACTGTGGCTTCATCACTGCTCTCTCCAATTCCCAGCTACTGAATCCTTTGCTCTTTAAAATGTTACTTATATTAGCTTTTAGTTATCTCTTATAGAAAACATGCTTTCTTACCTGGTATGTATCTTCTCCTAGCTCTCTAGTCACTTGTTAAGCACTAATTAGTAAGATGATAAACCCCAGGATTTTAAATAGACTGCAAGTTCAATCGTACTCATGGCAGTCAAGAAACAAAACAAAATAATTACACTGTTAGGCAACATTAATAGAAATGTAGTATCCAGAATGAGGGAGGTCATTATTCCCTTCAGAGTTTCTCTGATTAGACTATAGCTAGAAGGATATGTTTAGCTGTAGACTGAACATTTTAGGCATGACTTTGACAAGCTGAAGACTATAGAGAGTGCTGACCAGGATGATGAGGGAATGTCATAGATGGGGACATGCCGTTTTTCTTCTAGTTTTTAAAGGGCTGCCATGCCAGAGAAGGATAGGTTCATCAGATGATTTCTTCTGGCTAGTGAGTAGAATTCTTCAAATTGCCTCAAGCCGGGTATGTTTTTCAGCTTCAACCAAAGTATGATTATCTATCATGGAGGAAGGAAATGGTTAGATTGAGTTGAGCTATATGAAAATTGATTACTAGTTTGTATTCATCTTTGTCATTTTCATTTTGTAGAAAACTTTGGGCTGTTTTGAGTAAAAATATAATGACAACAACAATAATAATACCTCATATTCTTGAAATTTCTCCTGTTTTCAGCATGTTTTCACATATATTATCTCATTTTGTCTTCACAATATAGCATCTCTTGCAAATAGTTCAGTAAGTGAAATCTTCTTGAATAAATTTTCTAGTTCCATTGAAATGCCCAACATTTTCATTCTTAGTGATGTAACATTTTATATACAGTTTAAAACATTTTATAATGATTAGGGTTTATTGAAGCTATATGATTATATCTGCTAGATTATTTTTACACAGCTTTAGAGTACATCAGACATTAGATGTAGTTGTCATTCCATAATCATCATAGAGATGTGACTTTACTTTTCATCCTTCCCTCCATTCTAAAATACACACATATATATGTATATATACATACATACATATATACATATATATATATATGTATATACGGACTTCTAACAACAGTAATATGGTACTTCTGAGTCACAAAAGATTTGGTATAACTAATAATTAAATCCTCCCCTTGGCCTTCAGGTAAATGAATGGAAAGGACTTGGTTGGGCCTAGTGTCATGTCTAAGTAATATTTTAGAAACAGAGATAGATGAGAGAATCAGGTTAGTTAGATAAGGGAACTCAGTGAGAGTTTATCATTGAATTAATTGGTGTTATTGCAAACCTAACCAGTAAATAAATAAAAAAGGTAGTTGAGGGTATTTTTACAAAAGTCATTCCATATTACTGTTGCAAATAATTGAAATGTTTGACTCTGAAATGTGAAATCAAACTTACCATGAATAGAATTATCCATTAATATCTCAGAGACTACATGGACTTGCTTAAGATATCTTTTGGAATTATTACATAATTACAGGTAGAAAACACTTATTTTCTCCCTTGTGATCTATATGTAGATGAATGACATATTTTGAAAAATAATGTACTTAATAATATAATTTCACTATATAAGTCACTTTTTTAACCAGACCTCTTAATGATAGATTAAAAGTTATGATTTTACTCAAACTATTCGCAGCTCTCAATATGAGAAAATTTACTCACATTTAAAACAAAGCAAAAACAAAAATATAGAGATCTTTTTCAAAGCTCTAGTTCATGTGTCCTGCTATGTATAAGCTAACAGCATATTAACTGTGTTCTAGGGCTATATGAACACAAATAATTTGGAATTATATGTTAACTTCAAGCCTCTAGTCTTTGAAGATGGTGTTTGAGATGAGATGCATTTAGGTATATGAATCTTAATACAAAGAGGGGTGAATGAGTTTGTCTATGTATCTATCTATCTTTGTTTATCTATCTGTCTTTTATTTATTTTAAGGATACCAGGGTAAGATCAATGGTTTTTTGAGGATGCCGAAGAAAAATGTCATGTTCTGAATGACATAAATCTGAAGCAGAGACTTGAGTCTAGATTGTTTAGATGCATATGTTGTTTCCTTATTTTACTATCCATGGTCACAACAATTGAGAACTTCAGACTGAAGAAAAGATAAACAACAGTCACTGTTGGCAAAGTCTCTAGCTAGGAAATTTCGTCCTTCAAATATTGAGAAAATGCTGTATTTTTGACCTGGGCAATATTCCTTGATAATAGGGTACTAAGCTTACATCTTCATATAAGCATCTAATTAGATTAAGCTGTGACAAGTTCTGACCAATAGTTATTGCTTTCCCAATCTCACCAGCAAGTCCTTGGTCTTCTTACTGACATCCACAGTGAGATACAGACTTCTACTTCTCATTCTCCTTCCCCCCACCCCAAGCATTGCATTGTCCTAGGAATGCCAGGATAAAACACGTGTCCCTTTTGTCAGACCCAAAGGGACACAAGCAAGCTCACACGAAAAACCAATGGAGCAAAAAGTCCCAGAAGTTACATGGCTCTATATCCAGTATATCTTTGACTATATTGTTACATGAGAATTCTGAAGGAGAACAAATACCTTGTTTTCTTTCTGTAGTTAGATCACCAGGGTTAAACACTTCTATGAAACTGATTAGACTAGATCTAGGCTAACTGTATCCAGGAAGGGTTAGGGGCTATTATGAGTTGCTTGGGGTTGTAAACTACTTAGTTTAGTGGCACTATGGATGTTGAAGTCTCTAGTCCATTGATTTCCTAGAGCCAAGCTTCCCAACAGAACTTTGTAATGGTCAAGGCCAACAGTACTTATTTATTACTGTGAATGACTCCATACGAGTATGGGTTCACTTAATAATTCCAACTATCAGGAACACAGAAACTCTGAGTTGAACAGGGCTTTAGAGATCCATCATGTATTTAAATACGAATCTACTCTACAGTATTTTTGACAAGTAGCAATCCATTTTCCGAGTGAGGACCTCCAGTGGTGACACAGAAACTATGCCTTCCTGAGCCAGCTTATTCCATATTTAGAGCCGTATTTTTTAAAGTAGACTTTTCCTTTTATCTCTCAAAAGTCCAGCTATGTATAAGTGCCATTATTTATACCTCATTCATTCTCCATCGAGTCTTCTTTGTCATGATAGATCTTCAAGTGGTTGATAGCAACTATCTCTCCCCCTTCAGTATCCAGTAGTCTCTGGTGCTCATGCCATCCTAGTCACTCCATTCTGGCTATGCCCTGGTTTGTTAGTGACCTAATTATGGCACCCAAAACTCACAGTGCAATACTCCAGATGTGATGATTTCGGAGCCAGTAACAGCTGGACTATAACTTACCTCGTTTGGACATAATGCCTCTATTACCATTTCCTAATATTTTATTGGCTATCATGGCACACATTTAGCTTGTGGGTCGACTAAGGTCTCCAGACTTGTATTCTTTAGATGAGCAATTATACAACAATGCCTATTCCATTCTTTATTTGAGTTTTATAAAATCTTTCATTTATCCCAATTAAATGTTGTCTTAAATCCATCTCATCATCCTAGTCTGTTATTTTTTAAAATGCTTAATGTAGTGAGCATGTGTTAAGCTATATCTACTGCCATTTTGTTACCTGCAAATTTAATAAATACGAATTTATTCTAAGCATTGATTACATACTAGACTGCGTAAGGCCAAAGACACTGTGGCATTTCATGAAAGATAAAAGCCGACTAAATTTGATCCCATAGTGAATACTCAACCAGGCCTTTCATTCAACCAAATGAAAAGGCCACATTTCTCTATCTTGGATGCATGGATCCTCCAAAACACACAATGGACAGTTCAAGGTACACAGCAAAAGCTTAATAAATACTTTACCTAATCAATTGTTTTGATGAAATCAAGATCTACTATGTCTGAGCATGAAATACACTCCTGGATGATGCCAAATACAGAGTATTTAATAAGACTTTACATCAGTGCTTTGCTGAAACTAAGATCTGCTATGTCAGTAGCATCCTCCTCACACCCCCAATACAACAGTTCAGCAAACCTATGAGCAAAGGAAATGTGATTAGTTTGGAATGGCTTCTTCTTGATGGACAAGTTATAAAAGAATGATGCTAGCAATTGGAGGGTGAGGTAAGGCTCTGTAAAGAAGGTCTAAGATCTATCTTAAAGGAATTGAGGAATTCCATGAGGCAGACATGAGGAGAGAATACTTTCCAGGCCTGAGAGTAGTCATGAAAAGCCTGGAATATGAGAGATGTATAATGTATAAGTTTGGCTGGACTATAGACTGTTGTAATGTTAATGGAATAGGAAGATCTTCCCTCTCCGTTAATAGGCCTACCCTATGTGACCTGCTTTGAGCTCTGGCCCAGCTCACAGCTGTGATACATCCTGAGTCATAGGGCCCATTGGGGGAGGTACTTGCCTAAGGAGGATCTTGCTTAGGGGGAGGCTTGCTTGTAGGAAGGCTTTCACACCCTTTGCTAATTTCTAATGAGGCACTGAATCACAAGGGTTGCGATGTCTTCTGACTCTGAGAAATGTATATATACTCTGAGTTGGTATTTTGCTTTAGGAATTTGCTTATGAGAAGAATCTTGTGATTTCCTGGTCAAGACTGAATAGCCTTATGTTCAGAGCTTCTTGACTGCTCAGATGTGAAAGCTCTCTCAATCCAGTGATGTACATAAAGTGTATAGCAATATTGCTTTGGTTCAGGCAGTCAGAGCCCTGTCTGTTGGTCTTTATGCTAATTTCTCTGCTTGTATTTTCTCTGACATTCAGGGTGCTGACTTTTCCCCTGAACTAGTGAATGTAATTAAAAGTAGGATTGTTAACCCCTTTTTGAGCAGTCGTTCCTGGAAAAGTGGATTACAGAACCTGTGCTAGCAGGCCATCTTGGGTATGCTAGAGTGTGCTTGCTGTTACAACTGTAGATAGAAAAGCAATACAACTGAGACTGGAAAGATAAGAAAGCTAGGAGCTTTTCATCTAATTAGTGGAATTACAAATCATACTTTTTTTGTGGTTTTTGAAGGCGCAAACCATTAAATTTTCATATTTGTATCTCAGAACCAACACAATGTATGGAACATAGTAGGTTTCAATAAATGCTCGTAGTTCGATATCTCTCCTGAAGACCTTGAGTTTCAGAAGCCATTTTTGTTTGATCCTTTTAAAGACCCAAATAACTACCTGGAACATAGTGAGCAAGCTGCTTAGTTTTTCTGTGGCTCAGTTCCTTCATTTTTAAATTTAGGAGTTGGACTAGGTGATTTATAAGATTTCTTTCAGTTCTCAAATTATATGACGTTCTCTGATACTCTGCACCTGTGCTCCTGAGGCCCTGGGCATAACTGCTACAGAGCTGTCTTTGTTGTCAGATATACAAATTCCTGGCTGCTGACAGAAGACTTAGTGGCTACCTTGGGATAAAGCTGCCACTGACTTGTCACCCTACTTGTCTAGTGAAACTGGGGCAACTGGTACTCAGGGAAGGATATTCCATGGTGACCAGAACACTTCAGTTACAGGACAGTCCATGGGAAAAATAGATGAGCACATGACAACCATGAAAAGAGGAATTTGGAGCATTTGGCAGAATTTTAGCATCATTATACATAAGGGAGCATAAACTCTGACCTTAGCCATTATACTGTAGGGAAGTGCTGTAAAAGTGATTTATAGCCTGGGAATAGTGTGGCTCTATAAAGATTATCAGAATAAGAACACTTTTCCTCATTCCTAAATATTCTGAATGATCCAAAAAGATCCATCAGCTTGATTGCAAAATTACTCTTTGAAACTAGAGATAGGATTCTGTGTAATGTTTGACCCTTTGCATGCATAGACCTGTTAGACATAGATAATAGCATATGAGGGAAGGACTGGTGAAAGTCCTACAGAGGGTAGAAGGATCAAAGATGTTTGTGTGTGTGTGTGTGTGTGTGTGTGTGTGTGTGTGTGTGTGTGTGTGTGTAGTCATTTATTGACTGATGTGTATCCTGAGTCTCAATGCCTGTATCTCTATGACTACAGATATTAGCCTGATCTGTTCAGAAGGGAACTAGGGAACGATGAACCAGATGTCAGCTGCCACTAGCCAGAAGTACTTTAGGGAATAAGGATTTTCCCTTTTACTGCCAAACTGAGTAAATAAATGTGGACCAGGGGTCATTGTAACTGTAGTTGTATACCTTGCTTTTAAAACAAAATAGATGAAATCACTGTTTTCTCATACATACTTCTTGGTTGGTGTTTTCCCCATCTGTTACTTTATAGATTCCTAATGGTTTTAGCAACACTGCTACAAGAAAGTAATGTCTTGCCTACAATAAAATTACAAGGGTTTCTTCATTTTTTTCAGTTACAAAAATATGTGATATTATTGGTTTCTCATCTGAGTAGGGATATAGTAGAATGCTACAAGTTAAGTTTTAATTTATTTAATAACTTACAATCATATTCTAAAATGAAGTCAAAGGTATGTATCTGTGAGCTTTTATGATTATCAAGATCACTCATTGTGGGAAATTTGGACACTTTTGGCACGTAAACAGCATGTTTCAGATGGGCCAGATGAGGTAGAAGCAGTGGGCAACTGGAAGAAAGAAATACTCAAATTTCAAAACATCTTTTTTAGTAAAATATGTGTAAAAAACCTTCTGTCCTTATAATAAGCTTATTTTTCAGTTGGGAATATTTTGGATGCTTAGTTTATGGGGGACATCTTAACATAGACTAAAGTCGATTGTTAAGGATTATCACAGTAGTTGAGGGATTACAAACCACATATATGAAGGACTGGCCTCATAGATATGATGGAATCCAACTTCAAATGATGTTAAGGATCTTTGAAAACAATGTCTACTTCCTTAGAATGGATTTTTTGGCATTAATACCATACCACGGTTTTTATTTATGATAAAGGAGATTAAGTGAGAGAAAAGATTGCATCTGCCTTTTTTCACAATTACTCTATTCAGCCATTCCAATAAAAACAATCTCAGAAGAGATAAAAGCTAAGAGAACACAACACAATCAAATAATTTTTAAACTAAACTAAATTAAATAAAAATTAAACTAAATTAAAATTACCTTATTTCACCTGACTAGAAAATTTAGTCAAAATACTTGTTTTAATCATTCCATATGGACTGTCATTTAACAGGATTAGCAAATAGTGCTTTAATTAACTAGAGTTTCTGCTTTTTCAAACATATGATAGCACTAGAAAAGTGAACCAAATTTCTTGATCTGAAAAAAATAGTCACTAATTTGTTTACAAATAGACAAAAGTACAAAATATAGACACCTGAAGCAGCAGAGAACACATAAAATGACAATTCTAGTTCACAGCTACAGAGACCTTCAGAACTATAGCCTTGGTATTCCACCTCATCACCACTCTCTGTCCCTATGATTACAGAGTAGAATCATGAACCCCAAAACTTCTCTTTAAGGTGAGAGCTCCTCATTTCTTGCATGGCTGTATTATTTTGGGACTTCTCTGACTTTTCCACCATGCCTTCACATCAGGTACTTTTCCTGGCTCCCCATCCCCACCCACCACTTACCACTTTTTGGCTTCCTTTTTTGTTTATTTGTTTTATCTTTCTCTATTAGACTGGAAACTCCTTCAGGACAAGGAATTTTTTAAATTTTTATTCCCATTTCTTAGCACAAATATTTATTAACTGACTGACCATAGTCAAAGGACACTTGGGTACTTGGATACTTTTAAAATTAATTTTATAAAATATGATCAAATTTCCCCCATAGTTCATGAATTCCCCTGTCAATGTCCTTTTGCAAGGTCTTCTTAAATGTTCTCTAATGAAGCCTGATTTTAGGATTCCCACAGTAATATCTTTCAACTAATGGGAGAGAGACTAATTTCTGTCAGGCACCTAGAGGGAATTTTCAAAGGAACCTCATCCTGAGTGTTTTACCTACAACCTATCTCACTACTGTCTTTAACACCAGTTGAGATAACAATGGGGTAGCCAGAAGTGGGTTTGAGGAATGCAAACTTAGACCCAGAATACATTCACTGGTGATGGCTAGTTTTTCTACCCTTTTGCTCACCCCTGTGCCAAGTACTTTGCAGATTAATGTTTTATTAGAGTTTATCCATAATTTCTCCATCCTCGTCTCACCTGGGGGCTGAGTGAGGTGGTACAAAAGGTAAAATTTTAAGTTTATATAGTCATTTTTTTTTTTACCAAGAAGATTATCTTCCATTTAGAACACAATGGAATATGGCGGCTGGAAAGCAGGGACTTGCCTAGGGCTCTCTCCCAGGACCATCCAAACACAGATAAAAAATGGATCTGAACAAATTCTAGAACTGCAGAACCCACAAAATAGCAGAGGGAAGCAAGGCTCCAGCCCAGGACAGCCTAGATGGTCACTGGGTAAAGTCTATCACTCACAGAGCTGGGAGCAGAGCCCAGTGTGGGCTGCACCTGGACCAACCAGACTGGGAGCCAGGCAGAAAAGGCCCTAATGCCCTGAATCAGTGAGATGTGGCAGTTACCAGACTTCTCAACCCACAAACACCAAATACAACAGAGAAGGTTAGTGGGAAAAGCTGCAGGGACAGAGTGAAAGGAATTCATGGTTCAGCCACTGCCCCAGGGGCAGCAGGGGTGGTGCAGATACAGAACTACAGCTGCAGCTGCCTCTGGCCCCTTGCCCACCTGGTGGGAGGAATTAAGTGGCTGATCAGAGCAGGAATGCAGAGCCTGCTTAAGATCTGAGCCTTGGTCCAGACTGGTGGTTCTTGGGGGAGGAGGAGCACTGCTGTGGCAGAGCTTGCTGTATAGAAATAGCTCTGAAAACAGCAGTGCATCCCCTCAAGCTTGGAACAAAGTAGTCTTTACTCTACAAGCAGTCATACCCCTGACGAAAAACTCATGGGTCAAGTAGTTGGCTGGGAACGTGGCCAGGCAGCAAAAAGGGACTCAGATTCAGACTCAGACTTTGGAATCTTTCTTTGGTGACAAAGAAGAGCAAAACGTACAGCCAGAAGAAGTCAATAAAGTCAAAGAGCCTACTTCAAAAGCCTCCAAGAAAAACATGAACTGGTCGCAGGCCATGGGAGAACTCAAAAAGGATTTGGAAAAGCAAGGTAGAGAAGTAGAGGAAAAATTGGGAAGAAAAATGAGAATGATGCAAGAAAACCATGAAAAACAAGTCAATGACTTACTAAAGAAGACCCAAAAAAATACTGAAGAAAACAACAACTTAAAAAATAGACTAACTCAAATGACAAGAGTTCCAAAAAGCCAATGGGGAGAAGAATGCCTTGAAAGGTAAAATTAGCCAAATAGAAAAGAAGGTCCAAAAGACCACTGAAGAAAATACTACCTTAAAAATTAGATTGGAGCAAGTGGAAGCTAGTGACTTTATGAGAAATCAAGATATTATAAAACAGAACCAAAGGAATGAAAAAATGGAAGACAATGTGAAATATCTCATTGGAAAAACCACTGACCTGGAAAATAGATCCAGGAGAGATAATTTAAAAATTATTGGACTACCTGAAAGCCATGATCAAAAAAAGAGCCTAGATATCATCTTTCAAGAAATTATCAAGGAGAACTGCCCTAATATTCTAGAGCCAGATGGTAAAATAGAAATTGAATGAATCCACAGATCGCCTACTGAAAAAGGTCCCAAAAGGAAAACTCCTAGGAGTATTGTCACCAATTCCAGAGCTCCCAAATCAAGGAGAAAATACTGCAAGCAGCCAGAAAGAAACAATTTGTGGAAACACAATCAGAATATGCAAGATCTAGCAGCTTCTACATTAAGGGATCAAAGGGCTTGGAATATGATATCCCGGAGGTCAATGGAGCTAGGATTAAAACCAACAATCACCTACCCAGCAAAACTGAGTATCATCCTCCAAGGCAAAATATGGATTTTCAATAAAATAGAGGACTTTCAAGCTTTTTCAGTGAAAAGATCAGAGCTGAATAGAAAATTTGACTTTCAAACACAAGAATCAAGAGGAGTATGAAAAGATAAGCAAGAAAGAGAAATCATAAGGGACTTACTAAAGTTGAACTGTTTTGTTTATATTCATATATATATATATATATATATATATATATAGAGAGAGAGAGAGAGAGAGAGAGAGAGACAGAGGGCACAGGGTGAGTTGTATTTGAAGGGATAATACCTAAAAAATAAATCAAGTTAAGGGATGAGAGAGGAATCTATTGAGAGAGGGAGAAAGGGAGAGATAGAATGGGGTAAATTATCTCACACGAAAGTGGCAAGTACAATCAGTTCTGTTGGGAGTGAAGAGGAGGCAGGTGAGGGGGAATGAATGAATCTTGCTCTCATCGGATTTGACCTGCGGAGGGAATAACATACACACTCAATTGGGTATCTTACCACACAGGAAAGAAGGAGGAGGGAGATAAAAAAGTGGGAGATGATAGAAGGGAGGGCAGATAGGGGGAGGAGGTAATCAAAAGCAAACAGTTTTGAAAAGGGATATGGTCAAGGGAGAAAATTGGATAAAGGGGGATAGAATAGGAAGGAGCAAAATATAGTTATTCTTTCACAACATGAGTATTGTGGAAGGGTTTTGCATAATGATACACATGTGGCCTATGTTGAATTGCTGGCCTTCTTAGGGAGGGTGGGTGGGGAGGGAAGAGGAGAGGGAATTTGGAACTCAAAGTTTTAAAAAGAAGGTGTTCAAAAAAAGTTTTTGCATGCAACTAGGAAATAAGATATACAGGCAATGGGGCATAAACATCTATCTTGCCCTACAAGAAAGTAGGGGAAAAGGGGATGTGGGGGAGTGGGGTAACAGAAGGCAGGGCTGACTGGGGAACAGGGCAATAAGAATACATGCCATCTTGGAGTGGGGGTGAGGGTAGAAATGGGGAGAGAATTTGTAATTCAAACTCTTGTGAAAATTAATGCTGAAAACTAAAAATATTGAATAAATAAATAATGATTTAAAAAAAAAGAACACAGTGACTATAGAACTAGATAGCACCTCCAAAATTGTTTTCCCAAAAGGTAAATTAATAGGGTTTAACCATATAAACAAAAAAGTGCTTAAAAAGACCCATCTCTTTTTAAAAAAGGTGTTCAGTAATGCACATGTTCCTGCTACTTTTACCTTCCTGGAGTCATACCACCTCAATTCTGGTGGCCAATTCTAATTTTTATTCTACATATTTCCTCTTAAGTATCAAAATCAAGTTATGATCAAGAGCATAACTACTATTTGAAAAAAAAATTTATAAGGACAACACCATTATTATCAGTAGTTCAATTCAAATATGCTTCTCTAGGGGAGTAGAGAGATGAAGAGGGAGAGGTAGACAAAGAAGAAAAAGCAAAGGGAGAGAGAGAGGGAGGGGGAAAAGAAGAGGAAGAAAGAGGCAGAGACACAGAGAGAGAGAAAGGAAGAAAGAAAAGGAGAAGAGAGGAGGGGAAGAAAAAAGTAACAAAAAAATAAAAAAAGGTTCTTTTAATTAGACATTTTAATGTTTTAGTCCAACTATTGTGAAAACTGAGAGTCATTGTCCTGTTAATTACCCCATTCCTCAAATTTTTTTAAAGAACTGAGTTCAGGGCCCAATTTTAAAGCATATGTAATCAATTAAATTACTTATGCTAAATTATGTGCTATATAATGCAGAAATGAACATTATTTTAGACTGTGTATGTTTGTGTAATAAAAACCTACTAAAAATCCCTATCCTTTGTTTCTTCCAAAACTCATTAATACTTCCATGTGACTGGTAACAGAGAGTATAGCACAGCGGATTAAAAAGTTGGCCTCAAAGCCAGGAAGGCTTGCATTCAGGTCAGACCTCTGACATTTAATCTTTCAGTGCTTTAGTCTTCTCTCTAAGACTCTAAGTTGCAGAAAAGATGCTCATATATATCCATAGAGGGAATTTCTTTCACCATTGAAATCACAGTCTAGTCCTGGGATCAATGTGGCTCTGCTACTTATGTCTTTCTGTCCACTCCCAATGATGTGACATTTCACACTATATTATAGCCCTCTAGAAGACTCTGGTTTCTCTCTCCACCAACCAATCTTTCTGAAATACCACTTTTATCATTTGCCATTTGGCTGCTCAAAAAACCTCAGTGGGTGATAAACATCAAATAACTGGTACCAGGTATGAGTCAAAACTTCAATATATTCAATATATTTTCTAGTTTGAAATAATTACCATTGGATAGTATTTGTACTCCTTTATCCAATGGGCCAAAAGTCTTTCTGTCTCAGGTAGATATGATACAGAAAAAGCAGAAATATTAACTATCTCTTTGGAGAAATCAAAATGTTCTTTAACAAAATTTAATTTAAATAACTTAGTTCTTAGAAAATTCAAACATCAATCTGGAATAAGGATGAAATTTAATTTAAGTATCTAGGTTAAATTAGCCCTGGGTTCTAGGAAGTCTTGACCCTGCTACTACCTTGTTTGACAATTATTTAACCTCCCCAAGTTTCAATTGTTTTATATGTAAGATAAAGGGATTGGGTTAGATAAACTGGAAGGACTCTACTAGCTCTAAAATTGCATGTTTGTATGATTCCAATTATGCGACAATTTGCTATTTAAAACTTTTTCTAACCAAATCCCCTGATTTTACCCTGAGTTAATGGCCCAGTAGCAAATTGAAGTAGTAGAAAGAACATTGAGGTGGAATTTGGAGACCTGGGAAACAATCCTGATCCTGATGCTCAATCACTACATGAGCAACATTCCCTGGCCCTCAGTTTCTTATTCTGTAAAATTATGGATTTTGACAAAATGATCTCTACGGTCACCTCCAGCTTCAAAATTCTGTGATTTTTCTCCCTCATTTCTTCTACTCAAAAGAATTTTAATCTCTTCTGCCTGTTACTTATTGGTATATCACCTTGTATTTGAAGTTTGGCTTTGTAGGTATAGTATTTTGAAATTAACTACTCTTTACTAGCCTAATTTCTAAGCAGAATTTTGTATCTGAGAAATGCAGTTGCTGCTATTGAATCTGTTCAATTTCTTATGTCTTAATCAGTGTCTCTACATGTTATTAACAAGGTGCAGAGCTAGGGGAAAAGATCAATTGATAAATGGTACAGTATGGCCCATTCCTGCCATATTGAATTGAAGAAGCTAGAATGAGGTGTTTTCTCAGTCTAATTGCCTTAGAACATCTCTTTAATACGCAAGCAGACAGACCTGGAGAGGAATCAGAAACAAAAGTTCTCTCTGTTCTCCAGATGTTTCTGTTTCTGATTGCCCCCTTTCTTTTCTGTGATGCTCAGGAAAATATGCTCCAATAGGATCAACTTGCATATTCCCACCAAAGATTCAGATTGAAACCCATCTGCTCCTTCACATGGTGACTAGTCCATGCATCCTCCTTTATCCTCTACAGGGAGGCCACTTAACATGCTGGAGGCCTTCCATGAGTTCTCTTGACATTAGGATTGTAATCATTTGTGTTTGTTTTAAACAGCAATGGGGAAGCTACTTATTAACTCATTCAGCTCTAGCTCTGAAACTGTCAAACTAGTTGCTGCCTACAGGAACTTTTTCAAATCTTTAAAACACCAAAATCTTTAAAAAGTAGATAGTGCAGTCCAACTGCCCCCATACCCCCTGCCATGCTCACATACATATTGGAGTTTTTTCCTTTAATATCCAGGCTAATTGTCATTTGGGGTAGTGAGAAGGATTTTTTCATAAGACACTTGGATTTGGAGTTAGAAATCTTGACAAATTGGGTTCAAATCCTGAATCTGAAACTTAGGATCTTGGATTCAGAGGTGAAAGGAGGCTCAGAGATTGCGTATGTCCATATAGTAGTACTCATACCAGAATTCATCTAGTCCAACCCATCCCCACCCTTACATTTTACAAAGAGAAAAACTCATTTCCTTTCTTTGGACCTAAATTTCCTTCCTTTTAAAATGGGAATCATAATGTTTTTAGCACCTCTCATAGCAATGAAAGAAATGCAGTTTGTAAATCTAAAAAGATTACATGAATATATACTTATTAATAGGCTTTTGATATTGGTATTTGGAGGTCCTATATCTATCCCCAAAGTACCTATCCAATTTACCTTCCCCATCATGCTCCTCAAGTTATCACAATTTCTACAGATATGGCATTCCCCACTGTCATGCATGAATTCAATTTATTTTTATCTAGACCATTCAATCCTTCCTTCTAGCCTCATTTGCCTGTTGCTACCCCTCAAGACCTATCTCCTTAGTGTAGATAATATATCATATTCAGTCAATATTGATTGATTACAATATTTAAAAACCTGGGTCTAGTTAATGTATGTTTAATGATCTTTTCCTTCTGATTTCACAGGTAGAAAATTCATGACAGTAATTATTCTAAAACAAAGACCAGAAGGCAGAACATGTAATAACTATATCTGTATTTAAATCTCTATACCCATAGGTACATATGTATATGTGACAACATATAGAAATATATACACATACAGCTGTAGATCTATCTATCTATCATCTATCTATTGAACAAATATCTGATCTTCAGATGGGATAATATCTACACTGCTTCCTTTCCCAGAATTCCTTCATGATGGAAATTTAGTGCAGAACAAATCAACTTAATCATTATTCTTTGTGCTGTCGGCAAGAGAATATGCTAGCCATAATTTACTTTGGAAAAGTTGTATTAGAAGAATAGGAAGACTGAAGTACTCAAGCCAATTTTTATGTCTACATAAAGGGCAGCAAGGTGGTATAGTGGATGAAGGGCCAACCCTTGAGTCAGGAGGATGTGAGTTAAGATCCGGCCTCAGACACTTACTAACTATGTTTCCCTCAGTTTCCTCATCTGTAGAATAAGATGGAGAAAGAAATCTATGCCAAGAAAACCTCAAATGGTGTCATGGAGAGTTGGTCATGACTGAAATGACTCAACAACACAACAATATCTACATAGGATTACCACCTTGACTACATTTGCCAAACTTTACCACTTTACCAAGTGAAGTTGGCCAGCATTGTTATTAGCCAGAAATTTCTTTTTGTGTGTCTTTGGATATAAATCTCATGAATTTGAAAACAATTTGACATCATTTCACTCTAGTGTCCCTCCTTTCCTCTCTCTCTCTCTCTCTCTCTCTCTCTCTCTCTCTCTCTCTCTCTCTCTCTCTCTCTCTCATCCTTCCCCGTGTCTGTATCTAAGAAACATGGAGGAATGCTTTTTTCTGTCCCCCTTTTCTTTGGGCAACAGAAATGGACACAGCATTTTAAAAATTGTTTCAATGGTATTTCTTTTATTCTACCTAGTCTTTATTCCTTCACTAGGCAACTAAATATAAATTCTCAAATTTATAGTTTGAAATGATTAAACTATTTTTATTTTTTACTTTGGCATTGTTGGCAGAAAGAATGCTTACTATTCTAAGAGCTTCTTAAGTAGAAAAAGAAAGAACTGAGAAAACATTTTTTCCAGGAATAAATTATATTAGAATTTTCCAAAAGTATGATTAAGAGTAATGGGGTACCTATTTTACTGGTCACCTGTCTAGTCTAGTCACCTGTATGCTGTGCTGTGGAACAAGTCAACTTCTACAGTTATCTAGAGGTGACTTCATTAACCATTACAGTCCCCTCCCTCAGCACCCCAAAACAAGGAGAGTAGCCAGACCTGTGGTTTTATAGTACAGGAACCCTCTCACTGGCTTGGATCTCTAATCTCCCAATTTATTATCTTAGAGAATAACCTGGAGAAATGAGGAATAAATGACTGGCAAATGTTTATATGTAGTATATGTCAGAGGCAGGACGCAAACCCAGATCTTCATGATACTAAGGCCAGTCCTGGATCCACTCCACCAAACTGTTTCTTCCATGTTTGGGGGATGTTCAAAGACCAGCGGTATCAATTCCTTATATAGTATATATCAGTTTTGGAGACACCAATCTTAGGTAATTATTTGAACCATAATTTGACTTCCAGTAATCTCAGGAATTGGAGGAGGATAGGGACTAAAACTGTGATTCATTGGTCTAGGGAACTCCCAGGTGATGAAATTCTTTTCAACTTCGAGTCTTAGAGAGTTGCTTAGTGCAGCTTTAGTGACTGGTCATTCAGCCAGTTATGTGTCAAAGCTCAACTTATGTGCAGGTCTAATTGGCTATGAGACTGATTCTCTAACCATTACACCATTCTGTCCCTCTCACCCCAGGATATGGCCTTTTTCATAATTTATAGGATGTTTCAAATCCATTGTCACCTCTACCACTCCAACACTGTTGCTGTTTTTCACGTGGTCTCTCTCTTATTCTCAACAAACTATTTCTTAAAAATCCTCACAATGGTCAGGGTTCATTTTGTCTTTCCCCCTTTCCTTTTCTTTTTTTAAACAAAGTTACACCCATGGTTTGATCAGTCAATTGTCCACACAACTCAGTGGATCTCACATTTGTACACGGTATATAACTCCAACTCTTCTCAGAGGCTTTCCTGAGAATCCTTTCCTTTATCCCCTACCCCCAGGATGCAGACTTCAAAATCAGAATTCATTTAGACTTCAGGCTCATGGTTAAACCTTGTCCTCTGAGCTATGAAGGTTTGATGGCAGGACAGAAATAGAACTTTCTGGCATCTCCATTCTAATTCATTTAATTAAGGACTTCCTTGCCTCTTCTGTGTCTCCTCTTTTGTATGGGGAGTCCCTACACAAAGGCAATCTCCATTCCATAAAAGAGCTCAGAATTTTCTAAGAAGAACAGATTGTTTCTGCCCTCTGTGCCTCCCTGTCATTATTTACCTGGCACCGTAGCTATTTCCAGTTTTAAATGCCATGCAAATTGCGGTGGAAAAGCACGTTAGCCCCATATCTCACCCTAGTGCAGGAAGACAAATGACGGATGCTTGAAAAGAAGGGAAAAGAATTATTGAGCTTTTTTTAGGCTAATGAGGCTAAGTGAAGAAAATCAGGAAACAAACCTGGCTGAAAAGAGAGTTCTAGCTGAAGATACAAACTGCTCTCAACATATTCTTCCTACAGGCTTCTTGAGTTCTCTACCAGAGACCTCTGGCTATGCTCTCCAACCTTTTGGCACTGTTAGGATTCTCTCAGTAGAGATACCCACAACTTAGTATAGAGTGCAATCATATTTTGAACAGCTAAATTAATTAGGGAGTCAATAACATCTTTTCAAATAACAAAACCCAAAGTTACACCAAAACTATTAGAAAAATAAGTGGGCTCATCACTTGGCAGAATGCATACATCTATTTAAAAAGTATGTACAGGGTTGTTTTTTAGGAATTTTTTTTCATGGGATGGGTGAGGTAGGGTATAAAAGAGAAAATTGATCAAATCTGCTGTAGAGAATTTGAACTTAAATCCTGTGTTTCATTTATAACATCTTAAACCAAGTGAGCTTTTTCACTTTAAGGTTTGCAAAATTATTTATGAATATTATTTCATTTTAATAATCACAATAACCCTGTGAGGTAGGAACTATTATTATCTTCATTTTACAGATAAAACACTGAGGCAGAGGTTAAATGACCAGGGGTCACATAGGCAGTAGGTGTCTAAGGCTAGATTTGAACTTGTGTCTTCCTGATTCCAGATCCAGTGTTTTATCTATCATACCATCTGGCTGCCTATAAGAATAAACAGCCTGGACAACAAATGAACACACTCACCAAATATCCAACATCAATGCAAATGTTTGGTTTTTTTTTTTTGTTCTTTAGATAAAGAGAAATTCTAGTAATTGAGAGAATCAATAAAAGCCTTTGTAGGCGATGCTGTCTGAGCTGAGCTTTGAATCTAGCTAGGGATTCCAAAAGGTGAAGGTGAAGAGGGAGAGTATTACAGGGACATTTTTTTTTGTAGGCATGGAGGTGGGGTAAGGCATTCAGAAAAGTTCTTTTAAAAGTTGAACATTTTGTATATTAGATTATATTGCAAACTGGAATTGCCTTTTATTTATTTGTTTATTTGCTTGTTATGGTTCTCCACTTTGTAATAGCTTGAGAAATCATAGAATTTTATAGTTGGAGAGAACTTCAGAGGTCATCTAGTCCAACCTACACTTAAAGAGAAATCCCCAGTACAACATACCTGGGAAGTAGTCACCCTGGCTCTGTGTGAAGACCTCAAATGAGAGAGAAGTCATTACTTGAAGAGGCAGCTCACTCTGCTTTGGGACAATTCTAATTTTCAGAAAGGTCAGTTAAGCCTATATTTGTCTCCTTACAAATTCTACCCCTTATTCTTGGTTCTACCGTCTGGAACAAAATCAGTCCCTGTCCCATAGGATGCCTTTCAGATATTTAAGAAGCGGAAAAGGGAAAAGAAATTAGGCATTTATATTGCACTTATTATGTGCCAGGCATTGTGCTAAGCGCTTTACAAATATTTCTTATTTTATCCTCACAACGATTCTGGGAAGCAGATGCTGCTATTATCCTTATTTTACAATTGAGGAAACTGAGGCAAACAGAAGTTAATTTGCCCAGGTTCCACAGCTAGTAAGTGTCTAAGGCCAGATTTCAACTCTGGTTTTCCTGACTCCAGCCTCAATGCTTTATCTATTGTACCAACTGGCCATTATGTCCACTTCCTAGTCTTCCTCTATTCTAGCCTAACCAACTCCCCAGTTCCTTTGACCAAACTTCATATGAAATAGACTCTTGGTCCTTCATAATGTTTGTTAGCCTCTTCTGGGTGATCTCAAGCTTATTAATTTCCCTAGTAAACTATTGTGCCCAGAATCCAGGACTTAGATATTGTCTGACCAGGACTGACTGAAGCTAGACCATTAACTCCTTATTCTCAGAAGTTATGCCTCTCATAATGTCCAAGAGGACATTAGCCTTTATGGTGCTACTCCTTCTGAGCTTTCAGTTCTCAAAAATCTCAAAATCTTTTTTTTTAAAGACAGACTGCTAAATAGCAAAACTTCCCCTATCTTTCAGTCCCTATTAAATTTCATTGTATTCTCTTCACTCCAGCATTCTGGATTGTCAAGATCTTTCTGATCCTCACTCCATCAGCCAGTGAGTTAAAGTGACTATTGCTGCCAGCTCTGTGTCATCTGTAAATTTTATAAAGCATTCTGTCAATGCTTTTATACAAGTAATTGCTAAAAATGTTAAATAGCTTAGGACTCAGCACAGATCATTCACATCACAGGCATTCCACTGGAGACCTCCTACAAAATTCACATTGAACCATTAATGATTATTCTTGGAGTGTACAGGTCATGCTTTGAGGATTCAAATAATCCTTTTGTAATTTTCCTCTGTGACCACCTTGGGTTTGACTTGAATTGGAGGATCTGATCCTGTCCTTTGTAATATATCTTCATCTCTTTAAACTCAGCAACAAACATTGGGGTGTAGTGGCACAGAGAATGGACCTGTGATCCTCAGACACTGACCCATCAGGGCAGGCCCTCATCACTCACACCTGGCCTATTGCAATAGCTGCTGGTGAGTTGGCTTGTCTCAAGTCTCTCCCCACTCCAATCCACCCTTTATTCAATCACCAAAGTGATTTCCCTAAAGTGAAGGTCAGACCTTGTCACTCCCCACCCCTCAATAAACTCCACTGGTTCCTTATCACTTTTAAATACAAAATAATCTATTTGGCCTTCAGGGCCTTACATAACTTAGTTCCCTCCTACCTTTCTAGTCTCCATACAACTTACTCCTTTCCACAAAATCTTCCATCCAGTGACACCGATCTCCTGGCTTTTCCACAAACAAGATGCTCCATTTCTCAGCTTCAGACATTTTCTCTAGCTGTCCCTCATGATTGGAGTGCATCCCTTCCTCAACTAAACCTACTGACTTCCCTGGCTTCTTTTAAGTCCCAACTAAAGTCCAATTTTGTCAGGAAGCCTTTCTCAACTCCCTTTGATTCTCATACCTTCCCTCTCTTACTTACTTCTTCTATATACTGTATGTAGCTTGCTTTGTATATATTTGTGTGCATGCTTTCTCTCCTATTAATTTGTAAGATCCCGGAGGGAAGGGAATGTCTTTTGCCTCTTTTTGTATTCCCAGGGCTTAGCATTGTACCTGTCACATAATAGGTGCTTAATAAATGTTTATTGATTGATTGAATCAGGAAGACCTAAGTTCAAATTCAGCCTCTGACACTTATGAGCTGAGTAATGTAGGGCAAGTCGCTTCAACTCTTTACCTCAGTTTCCTCAAATGTAAAATGAAGAAAATAATAGCACCTATCCCTCAGGGTTATTGTGAGGATGAAATGAAATAACACTTATAAAGCACTTTGTGAACTTTAACATGCTACATATCTGCTAGCTATACAATTATACTTTTCTTTATACTGCTATTTTCCCTTAAGGTTATAAGGAGTTGTACAAGTGAACATGTCCATATCTCCTATGAAATAATGTGCTTTTTTGTTCTGTTTTGTTTTTGTTATTTGGAGATTAGCAGGCTGACCCTAGAAACTCATGTATTTGTCTCTCTAAAAAGAACCTATCAGCCTTCTTTCCATTACAATGCAACTTCATTATGTCTTCTTGATTCTTGTACATCACCATTTCTTTGGTTAATTTCCTCTAATAGCACAAGATCTAATTTCCTCTAATAGCATGAGATCCTTGGACAAGGATCTCATGTGTACAGTACCAATAGTTAAACTAATGCTCAGAAGTGGCCTAAAAACCTGATTCTTAGCACCCTCTGCCCCTTTTCCTCTACTCTGCAATCAGCCCTGTAGCAATAAAATGGGTCTGCTCAGACATGAAGGTAATTTTGTATTTTTCTTGGGTTAATAGGATTTCCATGGCCAAAGGGTCAATTATGTAGCCCAGCATGGCCCAGGTTGATTGTTAGAAAGGCTGTAAGTCCTTCTGTTCTATTAGTATAGCTTTCAAGAGCCCAAGGTACCTCCATGCCATGAAAATATACTGGAGTTGGGCTCAGAAAGACAAATTTGTTTCTTTGTTTTTTGATCTGGTCTCATAGATGTTCTTATTTTAGTATTAGATTGAATTCACGAAGAAATTTGAAAATATTTCTGGAATATCACATATTTCTGTAGTATCAGCAAGACTATTGAACATGAAAACCTATTGTGCATAATAATGATATCTTGTTATCATTATATATAATAGCTAGCATTTATATAATACTTTAAGATTTTTAAAGAGCTTTATGTATGCTGTACCATTTAATCTTCACAATAACCCTGAGAGGTCGGTGTGATTATTATACCCATTTTACAGTTGAGGAAAGTTGAGGGTAAGTGTTCTACTCATGGTAAAACAGCTAGTAAGCATCTGAGGCAGGAATCAAACTTCTGTCTTCCTGACTTCAAGTCCAACAATTTATCCATTGTGATACCTAGCAGTCAAACTATTAATTTTCATGTCTGGTGTAAGCTGAGGGTTAGGAGAAACTCAACTGGGGTGTGTGGTTGTGGGTAGAGGGCTCTGAGGGGAGAAAGCCCATAGAGTAAACTACAATCTTGGTTTGATGCTCATTGGTCACTGCCCAGGGCAAGGAAATAAGGGAGGTGAGGTTGGGTCTGGGGCAGGAAGTGCTCCTGAGGATGATGGGAAGTTGTCACTTACTCAAGAGAGAAATAATGCTGCAACATGAGACTTCTTGCACTACTAGTGGGGTACATGGAGCAGAATAAGCAAACCTCCAGACAATCCTGCCAAAGCCTTCCAAATTTCCCATCCTGAGGCAAAGACAAATGACTTCACCCTCATTCTGAAAGTGTAATATAAGGTAGAATTTTGGAGACAGCAGACCAAGATATCCCATCATAGGGAGACAGCCTAGTGTAGAGAAGAGAACCACAGAAGTAGAGTTAGATCAGGGCTTAGCAGAGTGCCTCACCACAACACATAATAGGTACCTAATAAATATTGACTGACTGACTTACCTAGGTTCAAATCCCAGCCATTCTATTACCTACCTTTGTAACTTTGCCCAGGCTGTTAAATTCTCAGGGCTTCAGTTTCTTCATTTGTAAAATGAAACGGTTGGATTAGATGATCCCAAAAGTCCATTCCAGAATCAAATCTTCCTCACTACTTAGGGAGAGGTCAGGGAGGTAAATTGCTAGCATTCCACAGAAGAAAATGTTTAAATATGCTCTGCTGAAGTCCAACATTCTTTTCAATTCAGAGACTAGTCATGTTGTAGTTCTCATGTCCCTTCTGATCATACAAACAAGTCTGGTTACATTTCTACTCAATCTAGTACATTATTTCTTGCTAATGGTCTTTAGTCTGGCAAGTACATTTTTGTAATTAAGAATAAGGTATAAAGAATAAGAATAATGTGTTTTTCTTTCGTAACTGTGTGCCATAGGTGGAATTTACTTTGGCCCAGAAGAGTGAGAACTCGGTGCGCAGAATGATAATACTTGGTGAATTAAAGGACTTCATATGAAATGCTTCATTTTTAAGAAAAGACTATTATACCAACTAGAGGAAAAGACAAAAGAAAGAAAGATTTCCTGTGTTCATAAGATTTTGACAATTTATTTTTGTCCTTTCTGAAATGAAATGAAATGAAAAATGAAATAAAAAAAAGATTTCCTTAAGATTATCCTACCTCAGTCAAAGACAAGCATTTTTTAAAGTTCTTCCTGTGTGCCATGCACTAGGAAATAATAAATAGCCCCCACCCTCAATGGGCATCCACATAATAGGGGAGATACTCCTGTCCTGAGATTTTTAATCAGGGGATAAACCATTTGTGAACACAACAGGAGGCAAAAAGTTAATCAGTAGTTTTTTCTTAAAGAAACTTATGTTAGCTGAAAAATCTTTTCTTGGTCTACACCTATCCCTTAATGGATGCAACCACAACTGCATTCTCCTGTACAGTTAAGACTAAGAAAGGCCACACAGACAAAAAAATAAACTTTAATGAATGCAGTTATTGTGTTCTTTGTACCTGTACATCATGCATATAATGTTCTTGCAAATAATGCTTCGCTGAATTATTTTTCGTTTCTAGCTTTTACTCCACTTTCATGTTTACAAAAACAGTAAGTTTTGTTCACATGGGTCTTTTTTTAACTTATTTCCTGATCCAGAAGCACCCAGATTTGAAGTATAGTTTATTTGTATTCAAATTGTAGCTAAAATAATCCATCCATCTATCTATCTAATTGCTTGTCTGTCTGCCTGTGTATCTCTAGTCATCCATTCATTCATCCTTCATCCATACATCCATCTTTCTACCTCTATATCCCTCTATCCACTCACCTGACTTCCTTGCTTTCTATATATCTCTCTTTTCTCTGCTATGTGAAATCCAAAAGCAAAAAGTCATTACCAACTTAAGGAGAGGCATTTAGATTAGACTTTAAAAGAGAGGAAGGGATATAATAGATGGAGGATGGGTGGTGGTAGGAGAAAGACAATGAAGACTTAGAAAATGATGACAGGATGATGGGACGAAATGGTGGTAATGCTTTCAGGATGCTGAGTAATTCTGTTTGGTGAGATCTTAAGGTAAGCAGACAGAGCATGACATAAGCTTGGAAAAATAAAGTGGCAGCAGATTATTGAGAGTCTGGAATCCTAGGCTAAGAAGTCCAATTATTTCTTGGTGGGAAGCAAAGAGCCATCAAAAGGATTTTGAACAAAGGAGTCAGTCACATGACTAGGGTTATTCATGAGGATGATCCATCTGGAAGAAGTATAAGGCCTGAACTGAAGAACGGAGGCACTTTAGCCTCTGAGGAGGTTATTGTTAGAATGGATAAACTCTCCCAACATAAGAAGTTCTGAAGATCTTCTTTGCTAGAAAAATATGAAGATGTTGCTGATCCGAAGTAAATGCTATTGGATTCTCTTTCATGTGTCTGATTTTTGAATATTTTTAAAATTATGAGGATGACAAAACACAAGGAAAGCTTCAATTAAATCCAAGTGGTCTTTAACACCTTGAAAAAAAATCTCCATTCTTTCTTCTAAAGGAAAGGGTATTTCTCTGACTCAAGGCATCTTGCAGGGTGCTAAGTAAGCTGTTACTGTCTAGGAGAGGTTCAGAATAGGACTGAAACAGTATTTGGGAGTAAGACACAGTGAATACCTGAAGCTGTATAGCCTCTATGAAAACTTCAATAGTCCTTATCTTGCCTCATTCACACACTCACAATTTAGATCTCCTGGAGGTCTGGCTACATCTCCCTCTCTCAGTCTTCTAAACCCTTCAAGTGCTTTCTCTTTTTTTTCAATACTATTGGCTCAAGTCCCTATTCTTGAGTGTTCCCCCCAAATATTAGTCATCTGTAATCTCTTCATTACCAAGTGTCAGTTAATATCCACTCAATTTCATCTATTCCATTGGTTAGTCTTCCAGTATCATTTAACCAATTAATATCAATTAGCTTTTACAACATGGATATTGACAAAGACGCCTTAACAAAAACACATGTATAAATGCATCTTCACTTTTCCCTCTGCCATCTTGATCCTGGGTAGAGTGGGCTCACACTTAACGCAGTTGCTACAAAGCCTCATCGTCAATGAGTTCACATTCAAATTTGGGATAGCCAGTGTACAAACTCACTCCCTTGCTTTTCAAGCTGCTGGGCTGAATCAAACAGGATACTTGGCTTCACTCCTCACTGGGCTTGTCAACCCACAAACTCCAGCATGGACTCAAGTTGTTGGTCCTTTGGTACTTTGTCCACTTTTCAAAGCTCAGAAAATTAGAGTCTAGTCTGTTCTGTCTCCAATATTCCTTCATCTAAGGTTGGAGAAAATAGATACAACAGGAACAAAAATGTCAACCTAGGTCTAGAGAGCAGGCTGCTAGTACTCTTATCACCCAGAGGCTTGTAGAAATTATTTTCTGCTCACTCAAATTCAGTCCCTGTGAGCAAAGAAACTGAGTTGTCCTCATGGGTGTTTTTTCATATGCACAGCCAGTTCTAGGTCAGCAGCAAATAAAAAAGGCATGCACGAAACACACTGAAAACAATTGTGGAATACCTCATACATTCTGAAGTGCATGTAGGGAAATTGCATCAGGTTGAACATTGTACCGTTAAGGTCTGAGTTCTCATTAGCCACTTCCCCCATTATGATACAAAATCTTTGATTCAGAATGGTATCCAATTATACATACAAACTCAGACAAATCCAGAAGAATCCAACTTCCTTCCATTTTTTTAATGACAGGATTATTTTTTAAATACTTTAGGCTCAAAAACCTAGTCATAGAATAGGGTTGTTGTTCAGTCATTTTTGGCATATGCAACTCTTCATGATCCCATTTGGGATTTTCTTGGCAAAGATACTGGAATGGCTTGCCATCCTTCTTCAGCTCCTTTTACAGATGAGGAAACTAAGGCAAACAGGGTTAAGTGACTTGCCCAGGGTCACACAGCTAGTAAGTATCTAAGGCCAGATTTGAACGCACAAAGAAGAATCTTCCTGACTCCAGGCACTCTATCCACTGGAGACTTCTCACACACACATACACACATGCACACACAACCCAACAACAACTAGAAGTGACCTTTTAAGCCATCTAGTTAGTCTAAGCCTCTCATTTAATAGATGAGGAAATTAAGTTTCTTGTCCATTTTCTACAGAGCCAGGACTCAAATAAGTCCTGATTATCTCTGGCTTATCTTCATTCTCCCGATTTATCATATCATCTCTAAATGGGACTATTTCTTCCTTTATGTCTTCTCTTAGATTTATCTCACTTTTACTGTATCTTTTGCCACTACTTTGTATAGGTTTTCATCATCTCGCACCTGGATCACTACAACCACAGCCCAAATGGTTTTCATGCCTCTACTCACTCACTACTCCTCAAATTGAAATGGTGCATTGTTGCCAGAATAATTTGTTTATTTGTTTTATTCTTCTTTTTTCACGTCCCTCCCTGCTCAAGGACCTCTTATGGTTCCGTATCGCCTATCAGACAAAGTTCAAATGATTGCCCACTATAGTTTGGATCAATATTATCTTCACTTGTTCCCTCACGTAATTGCCTCTATCTTCTCCTATTACACCATTCCAATCAGTTCTCCACATGTTAGTTTCATTCTCTTCTGTTTCCTATTCCTCATTTTACTCTCACTTCCTAAAATGTCCTGTCCATTTCTCTATGCCAATCAAAATTCTTCACATGAGAAAATAATTTTATATCTCTGCTTTCAAATACCATTCTGCTTTGATGTACTTTTTAAAGTGAGTTCAGAGGGGGAAAGGGAAAAACATGGTACTTTGAAAAGCTGGTTTTATCAGAGGTCTGTGTCAGAAGCAAGACTTTAAGCTTGCTTGAAGACTTAAGAAGTTATTAAATAAACTAATTATATTTTCATTTCAAGGTGGTTGTTGGGAAGGTTATTTAGAGCAAGTAAAGGGTTAAGTTACTTAGCAGAGAATCCCATAGTTTATATATATACATACACATATATACATAAGTTACATACACATATACATACTCATAGATACACAGCGTGACCCCTTTCTTTTCCTCTTATATTCATCTCTACTTATCAGTAGGGGAGTCAGATGTTAGGGTAGAGACCTTAGAACATGGAAGGGGGAACATGCACTTTCTTTGGAGCAACTGAAAGCAGGTGCATAGCATTCTACTTTTATAGGCTTAAAGCTTTGTCAGTGACCTGGAAATATTTTGGCAAGTTGTCCTACAAACCTGAAGTGGAAAAGTTTTGTACTCTTTTCAGCCCCAAAGGACTTTTGATATTCAACAAATATCCAAGCTAAGTTGGAAGTTGTTTTATACTTAGATCTTACACATAAAAATAAGATCAAATTAAATTAATAATACTGATGATTACTAATAATGATTCACCTATTTACCAAGATAAGATGATCAAGGATTCATCTAGACTTATTATTGATCTTTATGAGTATGAGCAACACTCCTTTAGGAGTGTCTTTGATGAAAGTATGTAAAGGGAATAGTCAGGTTTTTGTAAACAGTGTTCTATAGCAAATTAGATTAGAGACAAAATTAATGGTAAGGGCCAAAGAATACATGATTCTCCTGTATTCAAAACTCAGCTCACCTGCTACCTTCTACATGAAATCTTTCTTGTTTCCCCAACTACTAGTGCCTTCCCACACAAAAACAAAAGCACACAAACAAATAAAAACATTTTATTTTATAGGTACATACTGTTAGTCAAGAAACATATATTAAGCACCTACTAAGGGTCTGGCACTGTACTGAGCAATGAGGATACAAAGAAAGGGAAAATAAAGTCCCTGCCCTCAAGGAGCTTACAATCTAATGGGGAAAAAAGAACAAATAAGGAAAAAGAAGCTGAACAAGCAAGGAGGGTACTAGTTTGCAAGCATGATGAAATGGGGGCAGAGGCAGGACCTGTTATGATAAAGTCAAGAGAGAGTGTAGCAAACAGGAAATGAAAAGATGGATGACATCACTGAGGAGCTCTCTACCCTCCAATCAGAAGGTAGAAGGGTTCCCAGGGGCAGAAGGTACTAGTTTGAATTCCAGGCCTGAAGGGATCTTCAAGGATGAAAGGGCACCTGGGGCATGATGAAGTTCAGAATAGTGCAGCTATTTGTCAAACTTGGGCACCCTCTTTAAATGAAAGTTATGGGAAGAGTCCCACTCCTGGGTGTTGTAAGCAGAGAGCTAAACTGTAGAGATTGAAAGCCTTGTGTTCAAGTCCCGTCTCTGACACGTACTGGCTTTCTGATCACAAGCAAGGCACCTGACCCTTGAGTGTCTCAGACAATTCTCTATAAATTGCAGAGAAAGTGTTGACCTCCATTGGTAAAGGGAGTTTCCTCCCCATGAGTTTTCTATATGCCAGTGAAATGGCAGATTCATTCATTATCTCTAAGCCTATATTCTGTACATTTATACGTACAATTTGCAGTTGAATGACCAGTCTGCTGAGTTAGTCCGCCAGTACTGATGTCTTGGACAGGCACTAAAGGTGAACTATAAGCTTGGTTCAGAATTGAGTGTGAAGAAGAATGAAACAGGTTGAATTGTATTTCAGAAGTTTCAAAGTGCTTTCAATAATTCTATACTTCTATCTGGCACAAAATCCCTATATTTAACATAAATATTAGTGGAACAGGGCAAAGAGTGTTGGGCCTATACTCAGAATTATAAAATAAATCAATTGTATTGCAATACAATTCTATGTATGTTATCTATGTGTGTATTTAAGTTCACAGACTCCAGCTTAAGAACCTCTTGTCTAGAAGAAGGTCTCTAACGTAGGAGGTGGATCTTCTGTGCAGCATTTATTTTCATCATTCTTGTGGATGGAGGGAACTGCTAAGACAGACCTTCATCTAACAATGCAAATGTTCATCTTCTCTGCAAGTTGTAGCCATAGGGAATACAACAAGAGTAACCCAAGAGTAACCTCTTGGGACACCAAGAAGTAAAATGACTCAGGATCATGTAGATGATACATGGTAAAAAGGAAGATTTGAAGCTAGTTTTTCTTGTCTCTGAGGGCAACTCTCTATCCAGGAAGTCACATTGTTCCCTCAGTGGAGGGGTGGTAGAAGAAAATGGAGATAAATTAGACAGTATAAGGAAGCATGAAAGGGTTGTGATGTTCACTGATGGAGTGAGTACTCATAAAAATGAGATTGCAGATCTACTAACATATTGAAAAAAAGGAATATTAATATAGAAATAAAGGTTGGTGGAAAGGGTACCACATTGTGTCTGGCATTTAATTATATGGATGTCTTTTTGTCATTTGCGCTCCTCCATGAAAATAGTGTAAGGTGCTAAAGAACAAGGATCACTTCGGCTCTTCCACTTCTTTTCCATATTCCACATAGTACCTAGTACCTAGCACAGTGCTGCAATACGATTTTCTCCATAAATACTTGTCAATTGATTGCTTTGAAGAGATTAATTTAAACATGCCATCTTAACCCCCTGAAGCATGTGACAAAGATCATAAAACTGAACTTGAGCACAAGTCTTAGGTGACTTAGGTGTCTGAATCCCAGAAAAGTAATGCCCAGAGCATATCCCCAAACCTTTCATGCTTAGTCAGCTATTCCACACAGTATTTATTTTACGGTCAGTGAATGTTAGTGAAGTAGTCAGAGATTTTCTTTGCTTTTCAACTGAGATATGCTGACTATTTTCTTTTAACAGAGACCACATCCCATTGGGGGCATCAGCCAGGGCTATTCTAGGACCAAAAGGCAATATACAAACTGCCTTCCATATCCTCCTTAATTAATTTGTCATTGACATCAAAGAACTCTAGAGTGCTGACCCCACCCAGTTCCAGAGTGTGTTTGACAGGCTTCTGGTGAATATCTTTCTTTTTTTCATTTACCATAACTAAAACAGCTCTGTACCATTTCCAATTATGAAAATATAAAGTTGTTTAAGACAGTTTATTTTGATTTTTTTCTATTGCCGATGTCCTAAATTTGTTGTAACTAAAGTCAGTTTGTAAAATTGTAGGGAAATATGGACTCATTGAAGAACTGTTTGTAGTATTCTTTGTATTGGTTCACTGGAAGTAAAAGGGTACTCTATAATCTACTCAATTTGTTCGTTCTCATTTCACCATTCTGAAGCTTCTATATTTGTCCAGACATCCTGAAAATTGTCCATTTTGGGCATTGGCCAAAGTCATGCAGGTAAATGTGTAACTACTGACTCTGGGTGGGTGGTTGTATGTATAACACACTTTTAAGTTTCATCTGACTTATTAACATTTTCTCTGTGACTTTCTGAAGTCTAGACAATCAACAAAACAATAAATCAAGCCCTGATTTGTAGCGTTTGCCAATTTCAGAGGTGTAAATGTTCACACTGAAAATTTAATAACTGGCTCCTGTAAATCAGTCAGAGCTGGCTTTGGCACACCACAATGCCTACCAAAATTTCAAAAATATCATGATATTTTTTATGCCCCTCTTTTCCTTCATGTATGGATGTCATTTCCTAGAGGAGTAAAGGGTTCTTCTAGTGGATATATTTAAATGCTTTTAGGAATCTGGGGAAAATAATAACTCATTAAAGACCCTCCTAGAATGAGTTTTCTTCCATTACATTAGCAAGTTAAGGGAAAACACCCCAACCTACAATTTTTATTAATAAAGGAAACTACTTTTACAAATATGCACCAACACTTTCTCTGTAACTTATAATGATGAATAGTTGCCTAGAATACTAAGAAGTTAAATGACTTAGCCAGGGCCCCCCAGTCAGTAGTAGAACTTGAACCCAGGCCTTTCTGGTTCCAAGGCCAGCTATCTATCCATTTAAACACACTGCCTATCTTTTAGAAGACACCTTGGAATCTTACATTAATCTCAGTTCTCAGAATATAGCTGCTTTTGTTCAAGTACAAACTTAGTCTAGGTTACATCAAAATCCTACCTTTTGTGCCCTGTGCCATAATCACAGAAATGAGAGTAATCAAGTATGTCAGCCATTTTGTTTTCATCAGGGAGATGGTCTTACATGATTGTTAAGAATCTCAAAATATGTATGGCTTAGTCCTTAAAACCAAAATAATACTTTGCTTTTAGTGTAAAGTTTTTAGCTAGTTAATTGTACATCTTAATAAAAAATTATACACTCTCCGATTAACTGAGACAGATTCTGATTACCTGTCTTTGAGGAAACGGACTGCTTTAGAAAATTATTTGGCGCTCTCTACTATTGTACCTGTCACACACTTTTAATTAAAAATGTATTGATGCATGACTAAATTGCACTCAGTGAAAAACAGACCCATTTTAGTTCAATTGCCAGAATGTACACATAGTACAATGAAGTGAGCCCATACAATTATAATATGAAGACAGTCTAGACATAGTGATACCCTCACAAATCAGTCTCACAGCAGATGTATATGCTGCAGCGCCAAACATCACAAATCAGTGTGGACTCAATCAGCACAAATGAATTTACTAATCTAGTCTAAATACCTGTAATGAAGCCATTTCACTAATCTATGGCAAATTAAATATGTGGGGAAATGAATGCAGAATAATGATTAACATTTTTCCTTTTTTTTTTTTCCAGTAGAGTACAGCATTATAGGGCTACCTCACTAAGACTATCTATACGGCCCTGTGGCTGAAACATATTTGCATGTTTCAACAAATGTAGGTACATAGGTGTATTTTATTATTAGGGAAAAAATAAAATCCAAATTATTTCTTTTGTTTAATTGTATTGGATAGGAATTTAAGAAAGCTCACCGCATTTAACTTAGCTGCAGAGAGAATCCCATCCCACTCCCCAGAAACTAGGTACAAAGAAAAGGGAAATCAAAGAATTTAGGAATTTGACACTGTAGTCAAAACTTCTCTTTTCACAGATGAGCAAACTATAGTCTTATAAAGAACTTGAGTAATTTACCCAAAATCACATATGAGACAGTAGCAAGACTGGAACACACGTCATCTGAGACCAAAGGCACTACACTTTATACTGTACCACACTGCCTTTTAGAAGGTGGGTGACATTGTTTATTAACTGCTTATTGGGCACCCCCAAGATGTGAAGGTCTTCAACAAAACTTGAATATATAGATCTCATTCATTAAAACCTACATTAGGTTTAAGTGGTTTTAAAGTGGTAGTTATCACTTCCATTCTCAAAATAGTCCAAGAAAGAAAATTCTACAATATTCCCTGATAATAAAGTAAAGCTATACTTTATTGACATCTTCAGACACTGGGGAGGGAAATCTTGCTCTGCTCCATCTACTTGATGTCAAATTATCTTTGCAAAGTATGTGCCCATTCTTCTAGTTAGTAGATAACAGCAAAAACAAACAAAGAAACAAAAAACAACCACATCTTTCTTTCATAATAAACCATATTACAATTCAAGATTTCAATCTGAACACTAGGAATTATCAAACTAGACTGTAAATATAATGCTTAAAGGTATAAATATTTAGGTTGAATTGATGAATCTGTACTGTCTAGAACATGTCTTGGGATTTTTTTTCAGGACAGAAGACCTGTATTATAATAGTCTATAATAGTAGGAGAAACAAGGGTATTATTAACTGACATATACCTACTTTTCTTTTTTTCTATTCAATCACTCAAAGAAGGAGTTCTAGGAAAAAAAAAACATTCCTCTGAGGAATGTAGGGATCTGAGAAGGTCATCAGAGAAGTGCGTGAAATTGGCAAACCTGAGACTCCACCATGATTCAGTAACTACAGGTCGTATTCCAGATTAATTATTAATTAATTCTAGCTAAGAAGAATGCACTGAGAGCCAAAGAGAATAACATAAGGCTTCTGTCCTGAAAACAAATTCCAGAGCACAACTTAAATTCATTATAGATTCATCTTAATCAGGGTATAAAAGCACACTTTAGAATCTATGCTTTCCAAGCCTCAGAGGTTGGGAGCTGAATGCTTCTCCCACATGTACTATATCCTCTGAGAAGCGTATCTCAATACTCATCACTTTGGGCAGATACCATAGTTGAATTCATTCTGGGTCCAAGTTGCCATAGTCTTCCTCTGCTGCCTCCAGTGTCTTTGAGCAATAAGAAATCTTGAGTCTCAGGGAACCAGATGGAATAGAGGGCCTCCCATACATCAGATATCCTGAGCCTCAGGGCACCAAAGTTATCAGAAGGCCCCTGCTTCCGAGAATGAGAAATTGGGAGCCAATTTCTTGCTCCATAGTAGCTTTTGGGTGTGCTTCAACCCTTACCATCTTGAGATGAACCTACAGGACCGGTGCCAAGTAAGATTGTAGTCCAGCCTGGGGGAACCAGTGTACTAATTATTTACTGACCCATATGCTTGGATAGAACTCCATGCCCCCACCATCTGCCACCTAAAATCTAACTCTTCTAGGTTTTCAGTGACTAGTTATAGAAGCCCATACTACCACCCCAACATGGATACCATGCTCAGTCATCAGAACCTTTTCATCCCCCATCCTATGGAAGGATGTGTTGGTCAGTTAGGCTGAATTGCTTTTGTCTCTCTGGTTTTTTTTTGATATAAGGAATGACTTTCTGAGTAGGTGATGAAGAGGAATATATTAGGAAGTAAAAGTAGTATGAAAACAAAAAATCAATAAAATTTTTAAACTGTACATAGATATTTCCCTCATAGTTACTTATGTTTTTTCTAAGTCTACTCACAGGAGTACCATTTCTGTATTGATATTATACCAAATGTTACAATCATTTCATAGGAAGGTTAAGAAAGGGCTTTCTACCACTGAGAAAGGCCTATCTCCTCAACCAATAAAAATAAGTTTGATGAAGATTGTGCTATTTTTTAACAAATCTTTAATATTTATCCTCTAATGTTTCTTTAGGAAAGTATACAATGATTTCACTTCCTCAAACATGGCAAGGACAGATAACTTTCTCTTCTCTGTTTCTTTTCCTGCCTCTCCCTCCTAACACTCTCTGAAACCTCATTATATCATGGTACATAGGATACGGAGGAGGCCAACCCAAATAGTGGAAGTCTCTTATTCTGTACATCATCCATTTTATAGCCAAGAAAGTAGTCTGGGACATACCAAGATCTGTGGAAGAAATTTTGGTAATTTTTTCCAATAAATAAATATCTGATATGAGAGCAAAAGAGGGTTCAATGAGCAAGGAAGGTCTGAGACAAAGAACTAATCTTATTTAGATCTCATTATGACTTTATTGAGATACATAACAGTGATTTTCTGGCCCCCACTGCCCAATGGGCAAGAATGTTATGTTTCTACCCGTCTTCCAGGGTTCTTCCAAAGAAGATGATCAAGTGGTGTCTAGTTTTTGCCTTTTGCTCAATGCCCCAATGATTGTGTTCCCCCAATTTTAGGGGTCCAAACACCCCATTTCTAGTTAACCACTCAGATTAGCTTTTGTAAAGGAATATTTGCTTCAAAGTATAGTAAAAACCAACATGCAAACAATGCTACCTATATTCACTTGGTCTTTGGATGGATGAATTTGCTTTACATCTTAATTCATTTCTTAGCACTGTCCCACCAAATTTCAAGTTCAGAGTTCTCTTGGGCTCATGTTCTGATACCCTGGCTTCTCAGGGGTTTCCTGCTAGACTGGTAGTGACATCCAAACCCGGAACCCTGACTCCAAGAGCCCTGCGTAACTACTCTTGTGTCCTGGAGCTTCACCCCATTCATCTAGAACTGTAAAGAAAAACTGAAACAAACCAATACCCTAAGTCTATTTCTTGGTGCCACAGGGCCAAAGGAGAAGTTGATTCTTCTCCTTCCTCATCTTAATGCATGGCACCTATTCTTCAGGTGAACAAGTTTCATCCCTGGACAATACCAGAAGGAGAGAATAACTGTACCTCCAAAAGGCATATTTAAAGATATAGCCAATTCTAGCTAGTGGTTAGTAGAACACAGTTGCTCCAACCTATACAGTAGAGATATGCAGAATGTCTTCTCCCAAAAGCAAATCATAGTGTCCTGTGGGTGCCTCGATCTGGTAATGCATCAATACCCCACTACATAAATAGCAGAAGGCCAGGAGCAGCTTTCCAACTCATTTGGGGAGTAACAATATCCCTCTTTCACTATATATGAGAAATAGAGAAAAGAAGGAGGCTTTTGAGAAGATCACTGAAACTAACTTGAAGGTCAAAGAACAAAGTTCATGAAGAATATTTACAGGAACAGATATCATATCCTTTGGCAAAGGCTATGAGGAGGTACTTATATGAAGAATTTTACCTACATAAATGAACCATTAAATGTGAAAAAAATATGAAAATGAAAAACGCTGTAGATATTGCATCTGATTACCATCATTTTAAAAGAGAAGGTTGAAATAAAGTAATCACCACAGTGGTGAGGACAAAAGAGATTTAAAATCACCTCAGCCAGCGAACACTATGTTTTCTTTCTGAGAAGAAATATATGGCAGCCAAGAAAAACAACCATTTAGAACCATTTACAAAAAAGTTAAGTAAGAGGACAGACGTTTCCAAGTAGTATCACCTCTTCCTCCCCCAAAATAAGGCAAAACAATAAAGGAGAAGAGTAATGATATAAATTGTAAGGTTAAAAAATCTTTAAAGATCATCTAGCCCAAAGGCTCTTAATGTGTGTGTGTGTGTGTGTGTGTGTGTGTGTGTGTGTGTGTGTGTGTGTGATTGATCCCTTTGGTAGTCTGCATTACTTCTCAAAAATAATATTTTTAAAAGCATTAAATAAAATGCATAAAATGCATAAGTAAAAAGGAAATCAAGTGTATTGGAACGGTTATAAAAATATTAAAAATATATAGATTCCAGGTTAAGATTTAATATGATCCCATCATTTTATAGATGAGAAAACTGGACTCAAGAAGTAAAATGATTTGTTCCTAATCACAGTTGTTTAGAGGAAGAGTCAGGATTAAAGCCTAGGTCCACCGACTCCAAAGGAGGTATTCTATCTACTACATGTACTCTATTACTTTCAGAAAACTTGCTCTAATCCTCAAAGAAGTCAGTTGATGCCAAGAACACAGATAGATGGAACTGGAGGGAGGACAACAGATAGACACGAAATGAAAGAAATTTGCCAGCATTACTCTAACAATCTATTCTCATCATTCCTGTCAGTAGAATCCCCTCATTTGGACTATAACAACTCAGTTACTGGCACTTAAGAAGATGAAGTTGGGAAGAGTGGCTGGACCCTTAGGGAAAGCACAATAGTTGTCTTCAAGTATTTGAAGGGCTGTCATGTGGAAGAGAGATTAAATTTCTTCTGCTTGGCCCCAGAGGGCAGAACTTAGAACAATGGGTGGAAATTGCACAAAGGCAGATTTAGGCTATTTGCAAGGGGGAAAAAAGAAGAAAAAATACAGAAAAAAAACTTCGGAGGAATTAGAGCTATGCAAAAGTAGAATGGACTGCTTCAGGATGTATAAGTTCACCCTCATTAGAGGTCTTCAAGTAAAGATTAAGCTATCATTATTCTGGTTATATTGTATACTGTAAAGGATTCTTATTTAGGAAAAGGTTGAACTGGATGGCCTCTAAGGTCCCTTCCAGCTCTGAAATTGTGTGATTCTCCATGAAGTCTTTGAACGATACGTGGCAAAAAAATTATTCTCCATTTCCACCATTTCCACTGTGAAGAGGAGAGGAATTTCAATTGGAGGAATTTGTATCATTTTTTTTCTGTTCACAGCTTGTGTTTATATGAACCTATAGCTCATGCTATGTCTCCTATGTGCCAGGCACTGTGCTAGATTCTGGGGATGCAAAGGCAAGAATGAAACCATGTGTCGAAATGTTGACAATGGAAATTAAGATTGCCTGTCGTAGGGGAGGTGTGATGAGAGTCCACACTAGGGTGATGGTCACATGAGTAGAGAGGACATGTGAGGTATTATGGAGGTAAAACTAGTAAAATGTCCAAATTCAGAATATGTGGAATGAGACAGATTGAGGAATCAAAGATGACTTTGAGGTTATGAAATTGAGTGACATTTGGAAAGAGATAGGTTTTATGAGAAAGTAAGTTCAATTTGGGTCTTTATCATTATTATTATTTAATTCGGGAGGCCTATGAAATATCTAGCTTGAAATATTTAATAGGGAGTTGGAGATATCTGTTTGGAGATCAAGAAAGAGACCACTTTACAGAACTTTGGAGACCACTTAGAGAATTACTTCTACTGATTGAGGAATCACTATGTAGAAACGATAATTAAGCTTTAGGAAGCTAATGAGGTTACTAATTGAGAGAGTGTAGAAAAAAAAGAAAATAGGTATCAGGATAGAACCTTGAAGAATTGTTCCTGTTTAGGAGGGTGGTATGCATTATGAATCAGTAAAAGATACTGAGAATAAAACCATAATATAGGTAGAAGAAAGAACCAAAAGAAAGAAGAGTCACAAAAATCCAGGGGGGAGAAAACCAGCATGTGAGAGGCAGGTATGGTCAACAGTGTCAAATGCTGAAGAGAGATTGTGAAAGATAAAGACTGGAAAAAAGGCTAGCTGATGTGGCAATTAAGAGTTGACCTACAACTTTGAATCAAGAGCAATTTCAGTAAGGTAATGAGGTAATCAGCCATATTGCAAAGGATAAGAAGTAAGAGTACAGGAAGTGAAGGTAATAGCAGAAAGCCTATACTGGGAGTTTGGCTGTGAAATGGAAAAGGGTTATACAACGATCACTGGAGGAAATAGTAGGATGCAGTGAAGATTTGTTTCAGGATGGGGGAGACTTGGGTGTATTTTTAGTCAGCTGGTTAGTTGTCAGTAGAGAAGAAGAGACTGAATCAATGACATTTTACTTTATTAATTACTTAATATATGTCAAGCATTGTGCTAAGTGAGAGTACAAATAGGAAAAGCAAGACAGACTCTCCCCTCAAGAAACTCATAATGTATTTGGGATGAAAACATATAAAAAATTCATCTTCAGGGCAGATGGAAGTCCTAAGTTGTCATGGTGAGGTGGATGGAAAGGCCTGGACTGAAGATGAGAGGGAGGGAATAATTTGAAGGACAATCGGTAGAGAAGACGTGAGAGGAGGAAATCAAGGATACATCTAGAGTGTTTGGCATCAGAAGGAAGAAGGGCAATAAAGAAGGGAGAAAAGGGATGATGTCAAAAGGTTTTGAGATATATTAAGAGAAGAAGCAGGTATTCTTGAAAAATGGTCTTTATGTTCACATATAAATACAAGAAAAAGTGCTTAGCTGAGAAGGAGGAGTAAAAGAACAGTGTGAAAGACTTAAGAAAAGAAAGGAAAGCTTGGAACAGCCTCTGTGGAAAGTGGGATAGGGAGTCAATTAGAAAGAAGGATTTTTTAATGAATTTCCACTTTGGGGTTTGGGGATTTGTTTTTGTTTAAACACCAAATCAAGGAACTTTCCAAATACACAGCAGAACACAAAAAGTAGATTGTATATAAAACAACAAATATCCATACATGGCACTTGCTTTTTTTTCTTCAAAAAGTATATAAAAATGGTGCACCTTAGCTTCAGAACTGTCCTGCTTGTCTGTGCTTATTTCTAAACTTCCTTCTATTCCCTTTTATATACTCTTTATAATGTTTCAATGGGCTTTTTTCTTAAATCACAAATCCTTCAATTAAAAATTGAGAAAGACAAAAGTACATACTAAATAAGCATAATTGAGCAAAACAAATCCACATGGTGGTCATGTTTAAAATTATGTCTTACTGAATCTTGAATCCATCACCCTCTTTTAGGAGGTGGGTAATATCCTTCACCATAGGTCCTTCAGAGACATGGTTGATCTATATTGAATTCATCAAAGTTCTTAAGTCATTCAAAATTGTTTTTCTTTGCAATGTTGCTCTTGTGTAAATTGTTCTGGTTCAGCTCACTTCACTCTGCATGTATTCACAGGATTTTCTAAATTGTCACTTTTAAGTATTCCTTATGGCTCAATAATATCCCATTACATTCATCTACCACAATTTTTCATTCATTACTCAGTTGATGGGCCAATCCTTAAATTCTAATTTTTTGCTTTTTTTCCCTTTAATTCTTCCTTCAGGATCAGGGAATTTGGTTTCTTGATAGATGTTTCTTTGTTTTTAGATTATGTTACCTCTTGAAGCTCCCCCATACCCTATCCCCAATTGTTTTCTAATTATTTGTTGTATTTCTACAGCAGGTGTGTTCAGTTCTCCTTTATCCATTTCATATAAGTGAGGTATATCTGATGACTGCTCCCCCAGTCCTTCTTTATATTTGTATGCTCTTCTCACACACCCTTCCTCCTTTCTATACTACTGCATGTGTTTCTTTATCCTCCTTCATCTTTCCAATCTTCAAATACTCAGAAGTAATTAGTCTTCAGGCACTCTATTTTTAAATATTCTTTGAGAACATTAAGATTCTCCCTTTATTTTAGAATGTTAGCACTACATCATTATGCAGCTGCTTCCAACAGAGCAAATAAATTTACCTTTTTATGTTTCTCTGGAATCCTGTGCCTTCATTTCAAAGTTTCTATTTATCTCTGTTGATTTCATCTGAAATGCTTGAAAATACCATATTCTATTAAAGTGTTTTCCCCACATGAGGTTATATTGTATGGAAGGTTATCTTGGTATATACCTTTCATCTTTCAGAATATTGTATTCCAAGATCTCATCTCATTTTTATTAGTAGATACCAGGTGTTGTATGATCCTGACTGTGGTCCCTTGGTTCTCAAATTTATTGTTCTGGATATTTGCAGTATTTTTCTTTAACATGGGAGTTCTGAATTTTGACTATGACTGGGGATTTTCCCTTTGGAGGTTCCTTTCAGGAAGTGACCAGTGGATTTTTTCCCATATATAATTTGCTTTCTAGTTCTAATAGATCTGAGACATTTTCATTTATGATTCTTAATATATAATGTCCGAGTCTTTTTTTTAATTATGGCTTTCAGTGACTCCAATTTTTAAATATCTTACCCTGACCTATTTTATAGGTCAATCGTTTTGATGTCATAAGTCATAAATAATTTTTAATCCTTTGATTTTGTTCCAATATTTCTAACTATCTCATGTGGTCATTTGTTTCTATTTGATCCATTCTAGTTTTCAGGGAGTTCCTTTCCTTGTTATAGAGTGATCTCTTCCTCTTCTTTGCCCTTATCCTCCTTCTAATTCTTTCCTCTAGAGATTTTATTTTATTTAAAAAAATCTCTTGCTCCAATTATCCTCATGTGGTCCTAATGAAAAGTCTGCTTGTTTTTCTTTGAGTCTCTAATTGAAATTGTTACAGTCACTCTTTTTTTGGGAGATCTATAGAAATAATGTTGGATGTTGGTATTTTCTTTCATTTATTTACCTCTGCAACTTTAGTTTCTGAATCAGAACTTTGTGCCTATGCCAAGTATCAGGCTATGTCCCTGCTCCAGTTTTGGGTAGGATAGTCAGTCCCACTTGATCCTGCAACTTTGGTTTCTACTCTGACCTCTACTATGTGGACTAGGTCCTAATCCCAGATCTTTGAGGTTTAGAGTGCTGGATCTTCAGAACCCTCTCTGAGATCTTAAGACTTAGTGTTGGTGATTTTATTGCTGGGGCACTGTCTTGATTTGAGTATTGCAGCACCATAAAGGTTAGTATCAAGCTGGGCAGCAATGCTGATTACTGCTTCTCTAAGAAGTGTCCAAGGTGCCTCCCTGCTTGGAACTTTCTGAACAGAATGGGGCTCTCTGCTTAGCTCTAGAAATAGAGCTGACAAGCTATATCTGTCCCATCTCTAGACATTCTGGATGGTCTCCCTCCTTCCAATTGCCAATGGGGCTTCTGGCTGGCTTTTCGTGCATTTCTGGAACAGAAGAAGTCACTGTAGTTTCACTTACTGTAGTTTCTATCACTGGGTTTTCTAAATCATTACTTGGTCTGCTGTGAATTTCAGGTTTTTGCTGGAGTATGTATATGGGAGCTGGGCTGTCTGCCTGTGTTCAGACAGCCAATATAGCCAGAAGTCCCATTTTACTCTGTTTCCAGATCCTTGCTACTGCTTATTTTTTTTTTGTTTTCAATGCTGCTATCTTGGAATATAAAAGGACTTTCTTTCTATGACCTTTGACCTTCTTGGAGCATATGCCCAACAAACGAGATCTGTGTTGCATAGACTTTTAAAAAGGCCTATACCTCTATGGTTTGCTTCTTAAGTTCCATTCCAATGTCACAGTGAAGAATGCAGATGGCCATGGTGTCTCAAAGGCTATGTCAGTAAATTACTATTCAAGCTCTGGCAGGTCCTACCAAGCTGGAAATATTTCTTGTATCTCTTGGCAAAGGATTATGTGTCTGCCATCCAAGGACCAGTCTGGCTAAATTCAGACACACTCATCACCAGAAGGTTAGCTACCAGGTGATGATTTTTAGATTGGCCCTAGCAACTCATGAAGACATCGATGTAGGGGTGGTACGGCTGTTCTCTGAATCTCTTGAAAGAGTATCCAAGGATGAAATCACAGATCAGTGAATTAAATAAGAAATGTTTGAGGATAATTCTTTCTCCAGAGGAGAGAGTGTGGCCTCACATAAATATATGCGGTATTATCAGCAACAATGAATCTTCCCTGTCTCCCTATCTTCCCCCTCCTGCTTACTATCCCATGTTCCTTTTACCCACTTCCCTACAGACCCTTCAGCAGACAAAACTATCTTTAGGGAAGGGCAATTTGTCTAAGTTAGAGAGACACTAAATTATAACTGCAAATCTGAAGAAAATGGGCTCAGATGACAGTTAGGTGCCCACTGCCATTCATTCTCCACCCAACTCATGAAGAAATGATAAAGGCAATACTCAGTATGACACTTTAGAAAAACTTTTGACCTGAAAGCATGAAACTTTAGCTGAGAAGAGTCCATAATGAGATAATATACTTACTAGATGTATGACTCTAGTCAAGTCATTTAACTGTTTAGCCTCACTATCCCCATCTGTAAAATGGGGATAATAATAGCACCTCTCTCACAGGATTGTTGCAAGGATCAAATGAATTAACATGCATAAGCCGTAAAGCAAACCTTAAAACACTATGCAAATGCTAGCTTTCATTATTACCATTATTACAGGATTTTATGTATTCTAGAAATTTTTTTATTGAAATCCCATTTCTGACCTTTGCTAGCAGTGTGAACATGGGAAATCAGTCAATAAGCACTGGTTAAGCAAGTCCTAAATGACAGGGAAGATAACATATACATCCATACATGCATACCCACACATACATACATACATATACTGACACACACAAATCTATGTCTGTGTAATAAATATACATGTATATATGTGCTTATATATGTAACATACATATTTGTATATGTACAGAATAAATAAAAAGTATTGTATTTATTAGGGATGATGGGGATAAGGCACTAGCAACTGGACATAAGAAATGGCATTTGAACTGAGCTTTGGATGAACAAACAAACAAACAGACTAGGAGTTCTCAAATGGGGGAGTGAGAAGGAAGTACATGTCAGGAATGAGAGACAGGCTGTGTAAACCACGGAGGGTGGAGGTGGAGTACTGTATGTAAGGAACAGCACTGAGGCCAATGTGGCTGGATCTTAATACCTGCCAGAGCTTGAATAGTAATTTACTGACATAGCCTTTGAGACACCTTGGCCATCTGCATTCTTCACTGTGACATTGGAATGGGACTTAAGAAATAAACCATATAATAAACCATAGTGATGTAGGCCTTTTTTAAAAAGTCTATGCAACACAGAGATTTTATTTGTTGGGCATATGCTCCAAAAATGTCAAAGACAGAAAGAAAATTCTTACATATACCAAGATAGCAGCCTTGAAAAAAATCACTAGCAGGGATCTGGAAACAGAGTGGGACATGGGACTTCTGGCTATATTGGCTGTCTGAACACAGGCAGACACACAGGGGGTTAGTGTATAATAAGGCTGGAAACATAGGAGGCTGCTTATGAAGAACTTTCCAAGTCAAATAGAAGTTTGTCCTTGAGTTTATTGAATAGAAGAATGACACGGTCAGACAGGCACATTAAGGAAATCACTTTAGTAACACTGTGGAGAATAAATTGGAGAGGGGAAAGATGTGAGTCAGGAAGATCAATTAGGAATATTCTAATAGTATATGTGAAGGGTGATGAGTGTGAATAGAAAGGAGGGAAAAGATATAGGAGATGTCATGCAGATAGAATCAACAGGAGCAAATCATTTAAATACAGGATAAGTGAGAGGGAGGTGTCAAGCATGATTTTGAGGTTCTGAACTTGGATGACTGGAAGGGTAAAAGGTGGTGGTGCCCTCAACAGATATATGGAACTTCTTAAAAGAGATGAACTTTGGGTGAAAGAAGACGAATTCTGTTCATTTTGAGATGCCCAGAGGTCATCTGTATCTAAATGTTCAATGAGCAGTTGATGATCAGGGACTTGTGATCAGGAGATAAAGAGGCTGAAAAAAAAATAGATTTGGAGGTGATCTGCAGAGCTGACAAGTAGTTGAGACACTTAACCTCTCCAAGCCTGTTTCATCATCTGTAAAATGAGATTAATAATACCTGTATATGGTGTAAGATCTGTCTATGGTCTATGCCCAGTTTCTGCCCTACCATTTTCCGATTTTCCCAGCAGTTTTTGTGAAATAGTGAATTCTTAGCCCAGAAGCTGGCCTCTTTGGGTTTATCAAAGAGTAGATTGCTATAGTTGTTGACTTCTCCATCTTGTATTCCTATCCTGTTCCACTGATCCACACCTCTATTTCTTAGCCGGTACCAGGTAGTTTTGATGATTGCTGCTCTGTAGTACAGTTTAATATCTGGTATGGCTAGGCCACCTTCTCTAGCATTTCTTTTCATTAATACCCTAGATATTCTAGACCTCTTGTTTTTCCAGATGAATTTTGTTATTATTTTGTCCAGCTCAGTAAAATAATTTTTTGGTAGCTCAATTGGTATGGCACTGAATAGATAGATTAGTTTAGGTAAAATTGTCATTTTTATCATATTAGCTCGGCCTAACCATGAGCAACTGATATTTTTCCATTTATTTAGATCTGACTTTATTCGTGTGAAAAGTGTTTCATAGTTATGTTTATATAGGCCCTGGGTTTGACTTGGCAGATAGACTCCCAAATATTTTGTTGTGTCTACAGTAACTTTGAATGGAATTTCTCTTTCTATCTCTTGCTGTTGGGCTTTGTCAGTAATGTATAGGAATGCTGAGGATTTATGTGGGTTTATTTTATATCCTGCAACTTTGCTAAAGTTGTTTATTATTTCAGGTAGTTTTTTTACTTGATTCTCTAGGATTCTCTAAATAAATCATCATATCATCTGCAAAAAGCGATCATTTAGTTTCTTCTTTTCCTATTCTAATTCCTTCAATTTCTTTTTCTTCTCTTATTGCTACAGCCAACATTTCTAGTACCAAATTGAAATACCAAATACCAAAATAAAGTCAAAGTGGGTTCATGATTTAGGAGTAAAGGCTGATACTATAAGTAATTTGGGAGGGCAAGGAATAGTTTACTTATCAGATTTAAGAAAAAGAAAAGAATCCATGATCCAACAAGAGATAGAGAGCATTACAAAATGCAAAATGGATAATTTTGATTATGTCAAATTGAAATGTTTTTGTACAAAAAAAGCCAATGCAACAAAAATTAGGAGGGAAGCAGAAAATTGGGAGAAAATCGTTACAACTAGTATTTCTGACAAACGCCTCATTTCTAAAATATATAGGGAACTGAGCCAAATACATAGGAATACAAGCCATTCCCCAATTGAGAAATGGTCAAAGGATATGAACAGGTGGTTTTCAGAGGAAGAAATTAAAGCTATCTATAGGCATATGAAAAAATGCTCTAAATCACTACTGATTAGAGAAATGCAAATCAAAACAACTCTTAGATACCACATCTCTCCTGTCAGATTGGCTAAAATAACAAAACAGGAAAATGATAAATGCTGGAGAGGATGTGGGAAAATTGGAACATTGTTACATTGCTGGTGAAGTGAGATGATCCAGCCATTTTGCAGAGTAATTTGGAACTACGCCCAAAGGGCCATAAAAATGTTCACACCCTTTGACCCAGCAATACCACTTCTAGGATTGTATCCCAAAGAAATCACACAAGCGGGAAAAGGACCCATATGTACAAAAATATTTATAGTGGCTCTTTTTGTGGTAGCCAAGAATTGGAAATCAAAGGGATGCCCATCAATTGGGGAATGGCTGAACAAGCTGTGGTATATGAAGGTAATGGAATAGTATTGTGTCATAAGAAATGGGGATGATACGGACTTCATAACAACCTGGAAAAACCTACATAACATAATGCTGAGTGAGCGGAGCAGAGCCAGGAGAACATTATACACAACCACAGATATATGGATTCCGTGAGGACCAACACTGACATACTTCGTTCTTCTCAGCAACACAAGGTACACAGACAACTCCAAAGGACTCATGATGGAGAATGCTATCTACATCCAGAAAAAGAACTGTGAAGTTTGAATGCAGATTGAGGCACACTTCATGCTCGCCTTCCCCCCCCCCCCCCTTTTTCTTATCTTTTGTTTTTGTTTTTGGGTTTTTTTTTTTTTGGTTCTGTTTCTTCTTTCTCATTATTCATTCCATTGGTCATAGTTCTTCTGCACAACTTGACTAGTGTATAAATTAATTCAATGCGAAGTTATATGTGGTAGTTATATGAGATTCCATGCCGTCTTGGGGAGGGAGCGGGGAGGGAGTGGAGAAAATCCGGAACTCAAAATTGTGTAGAACTGTGTGTTGTAAACTAAAAATAAAAATTAAAAAAAAATACCTGTAGTATTATTACTACAGGACAGTTAATTACCTCCCAGACAGGAAATTCACTGCAAACTTTAAAGCACTATGGAGCTATCAGTCATAAGAGAAGTGCCATGGCACTTCCCAATTTCTGGTTCCCTTCTTCTTAAGACAAGATGCCTGTGAATGCTACTTACAAAAGGATTTTCCTAGTCAGAACAAAATTATTTAATCAGTCAAGAAGAATGTACTGAGTACCGTGTCAGGCAACGTGAACATAAAGACAAAAAGAAACAGTACTTGTCTTCAGTGAGCTTATTTACTTTCTAGTGGAAGAGAAAACACATACATGGACAGGCATACACACACACACACGTGTAAGTATGTGTGTGTTTGTCCAATTGATAAAGGTAGAGACTGCATCTGTGATTTTGATGGTATAGTGAACCCTCAGATGAGGACAATCATTTACCAGTGAGGGTCAGCATCTTCTCATCAATTTAGAGTATTAGGTCTTAAACTAGACCACTGATAGGTTAAATGACTTGACCAGGGTCACATTGCCCTGGCAGTGTGGCTTATTGGAAATAGAGCTGGACAATCAATCAGGAAGATGTTGTTTCAAGACCCACCTCTGACACATAGTGATTTTGTGATTCTGAGCAATTATATATAAAAGTAAAATATACATATCAAACCAAACAGCAGTAAGATACTTCTCCAGGGGATGGAGATTATGTCCAGAGCTTCCACAATATCCTACAGAGGGCATTCTCCAAACTATTAATTCTCTTCCAAATTTGAATTCTTAAAGAAACACCTCCCCCGCTCTCTTATTTTTATAATCAGTAGTGTTCATTTTCACTTCTGAGACCAGTACAGTAGAAGAGGAAGAGTCTGTTTTAATTGCATATCTTCAGCTCAGCGTACTGGAAGAGATTTATTGCTAGGAAGAGTTGAGTTCTAGGAACACTGAGAGCCAGAGGGCGATACAGATGTGTGCAGAAGTGTTCAGTCACATTTTCAGGTGCCTGCATTCAACATTCTGTTGATGACTGGGGCATCCCCGTGAAAGCCGTCTGTGCAACATCTTGGGATAACATGTGGCATTCGTTGGGACGAGCTTATAGATATGAAATATCTTTGAATGGTCCCCTTGCTCCTTACATTTGCTGCTTCTGAGACTGCAGTTTCACTTATTTTCTCCAGTAAATCACTTGCCTGAATGCTGATAAAATCCATGGTCCTCTGGATTCCTAATTAGTTGGCTTGGCTCTGACTTGGAGTAATCTCATGAGTCATCATTTGATAACTCTTTAAGTTATCAAATTCAGGTATTTTATCATGCAGTGTCAGCCAGTCCATAGCCATTTCAGTTTGAGTTTGTGTCCTGGGCACAGGTGAAAAGTATAAAATAATCGTTGAAGGCAACTGAACAGATTTATATACGTACATATTTTAGAACTTGGTATGAGGTTAGGTTATGAGATTGATGCCTGTCTAGTTATCTTTTTGCAGAAGAACTATTAATAATAACAGAAATTTACATAGCTTCTTAAAATGACCGAATTCCTTTACATACAGTTTCTCATTTGAGTCTCACAATAAAACCTGTGATGTAAATACTTCATCATTCCCATTTTACAGATAAGGAAACAGACTCAGAGCACTTAAGTGACTTGTCCACAGCTACACAGTTAGTTGATGTCAGAGGCAGAATTTAATTCATCTCTTACTATATTTGGCTAGCACCTTATTCACTATACTGTGTCTCTGAATTTCTGTTCACTAGAATCTTATCCCAGTGTAATGATGAATGCGTGATATTTATAACAAAGAGCTTCACCAAGGGGTGGTAGATGGCTCAGAACAACTCATCACCCCTAGTGGTGAATCCCCACTCTGTGTCTATGAAGTAGAGCTCTAAGTACATTTTATAGGCAAGATAATGCCAGCAACCTCATTTAGTGCCTATTCTATACTTCATGGCTTTTAGACCCAACCTTCTGCAAACAAAACATGTTTGCCCTCAACTATAGATTGGTTAGATATGTCTCCTTAATTCTTAAGGCCATGCTTATTTTGCAGAAAACAAATCCCTGGTGTTTTTCATTTACATTTAACTCATCAAAAGACTTGGATGCAATTCCCTGAGAAAATAGTAAATACCTTCATATTTTCCTTCCTAAATACCAGAGGTTGTTTCTGCCAGCAAAAATCCTTATCCAACATTAACAGAGAACTTTGACTTTACAATGTTTCCAGTCATTTTCATTGGCTATTGGTCAAAACCAAACCCTTTGAGGTAAGTTGCTATTATTATACATATGGAAAAAAATTATATCAAAAAATAGTACTTTCACTTTACCATCTGTTTGTCCTCAGTTGATAATCTTCTAGTTATCCAGGGATATACAGGGAAAGGTTTAACAACCTGCTTCCCAGGGGAAAATATGTCATGTGAAAAACTTTAAAGTTTATTTTTATTAAAATTTCCTCCATCACTTTCTTAAAAATCTAGACAATCAAGAAAACCATAAATCAAGCCTTGGTTTATAGCACTTGCTGATTTCTGAAGATAAAATGCTCATACTGAACAATTAACAAATTGCTGTTGTGTGATTGTACATGTTGCCTCCAGAAGACCATTGCTTCTCTCAGTCTGGTATATCCAGTAGAGAAAGACCAGCTGATGAGGAGTTTGAAACTGCCACGTGGGAACTGGTTGAACAAAATGAGAATGAATGACCTAGAGAAGAGAAAACTTGGGGCAGAGGTGGCATTAGCAGAGAGAGGAGATGATCATTGCCTATAAATAATATAATGGTTGTTAAAGAAAAAAATGTATTAAGCTTATTTTAAGTAACTTCAGAGAGTGATCTAGTGTCTGTGACCATGACAGTATTCATATAGCAATAAGGGGGTATTCCTAACACAATCACCATAAAATATGGAGGGTAAACAAGTTATAGGGGACAAAGTATCAGTTCCTATACATCTCCTTTCTAATGTATCTTGTATGTCTTTTCCAGTCTTAGAGCACCTTTCTATCCCTTGTCTTGTTGTTGAGTCATTTTCTGGTCATACCTGACTCTCTGTGACCCCATTTGGGACTTTCTTGGCAAAGATACTGGAGTGGTTTTGCCATTTCCTTCTCCAGCTCATTTTACACCTTGTTTGGCCCTTGGGTTGGTGACTTCTGACTTGATTCAACACAACTGAGTTCTTTATTTTATTTTATTTTTTCTTATCAAGTCTTAGAGAGTACATTTTTTTCCTTTTAAGAAAGTTTTGTCCCTTGAGCTCTAACAGTTGACCTATAATTATTCAAAATCCCAGGATTTGATGACTATTTGTGCAGTATCGGTATGAGGCTTGGATGGATCACTTTTGATTCTGAGACTCCAATTCTATGATAGGACCAATCATTTAGTTTAGTCATGGTGGACCAAATATTTTGATATTTCAAATGAATCCATTTTTTTTCCAATAAAGAAAGCCATGGAACCTGCATCCATATAGACATAGAACTAGCTACCTAGGTGATAATCTAAATTGATCAAGGTAAGCAGATGATTCCAAATCTATATTTTATAATAGAAGAAAATTCAGGCATACAGAGTAGCATGACTTACTCCCTATAATTATGCATCAATTGCAAATAGAACTAAGTTCAGAGTTATAACCCCAGATCCCTAGTCTAAAAACTCATCATTAGTAGGTCAGACCCCATTGCTACCTTTTGGTCAAAAAAGTTGAATTCTCTGTTGTTTAAATGTTCCAAAAAGAAAACCATCCTAGTCCCACTGGGTTCCTGACAGGATTAATGCTGCTTTGTAACCTGACCTCATGGGTAAACTACTCTTTTCAAAGGCCTTCTAACAGTTTTCAGTTCTTGTTTCTGTTACCATTCTGCTTCACCAAAGTAGAAAACCCAACCTCCTGCCATGGGTAAACCATTCTTTATCTGCCACTGGGCTGTTTCCTCTATTATATGCTTTTCTATACCTTTTTCTAAATGCATCCAAGCATCCACTCTGCCTTTTGCAACTGTGCTGTGCATTGGGCTGATATCTTCGTTGAGCCAGCTAGGATAGCAGTGAATTTCTTGTGTCCCTCAGAGGATCCTCAAGTTCACAGCCTCTTGGTATATATGGGAAGTTTAAATTATTTTTCTCAATATTCCTTCCCGTACATTTATCCAAATTGAATTTCATCTGCCACTGTGCTGCCCAATCCTCCAGTATGATTAGAGCCATCTGGAGCTTCTCCCAATCCTCATTAGTTTTTAACTAACCAAAATAGTTTTGTGTTGTCGGAAAATTTCACCACCTCGCTGTTTGTGTTCTCCTCCAGATCATTAGCAAATACACTGAAAAACAGAGGTCCCAATACTAGACCCAAGAGTGCCCCCTTTCAACTTCACCCAGCTCTGAGGAATATACATTTATTATCATTCATTGTTTCCTGTCATTTAACCACTTTCTTTCCATCTATGACTCCATTCATCCAAGCATTCTGATTCATTGCCATGGAGGCCATCAGAATATTGCAGACATTGGATTATATCACTGGAGAATGTATCATATTGCAAATAAGCAGGCTTCCATTTCCTACTAATTCTTTGGTAATTAGTAATTCATGAGATGGAACATGGAATAAAAAACAAGATGAAAATTTGGCAAAATTCACTGGAAATTTTCTTCTAGATACTACCTCCCATAAAGGGTTGTTGTTCAGTCGTTTTCAATTGTGTCCAATTCTTCATTACCCCATTTCAGGTTTTTGTGGCAAAGATATTGGAGTGGTTTGCCATTTTCATCTCCAGGTCATTTTACAGATGAGGAAACTAAAACAAACAGGGTTAAGTGACTTGCCCAGGGTCACATAGCTGAGGCCAGATTTGAACTCAGGGAGATAAGTCTTCCTGACTTGAGGCCTGGCACTTCATCCATTGTTCCACCTAGGCTTGATTTTTTCCTTCAGAGATTTTGGCATTATTACAAAATATAATATGTAATAAGAAGGAATTTGAACTTCAATTTGACTTTCTCCTTAATCTGAGGCCTAGAGTAAGTGATTTAATCCTTCAATGCCTGACTTCTGGTCAGTAAAATTGGGAGCAGTAATATCAATCAGGAGTACCATACAGATTAGCTGTTTAATTATTATGAACCATTCTGGAAACATGCTGTGGGGTGGCAATTAATAATAAAGTGTGTTAATTATTAAGGTGAATTATTGAATTTCTTGGACTTTAGCACATTTGTTCTATAATTCTAAGTGTATTATTAACAAAATAATTGAAGGGTCCAGTCTGTAGCTTAAAGCACCATACAGTTTCTTTGAGCTTAGTTTTAAAAATTTTGTTGTATTTTTGGTGAACCCCTAGCTTTACATAAATGTTTCTGTGTTCTTCATTTTCTACATTGCTTCCTTTTATATTCAAATGTTTTATTTTGATTTGCTTTTCCCCTCCTTTGTCATCCTTTTATTTATTGTGGGCCTTATAAAGTTCATTATTACTATCTTTAAAAGTTTTCTAATGAATTATTTCCATTTATTTCGTATGGGAAATTCTTTTACTTGACTAATAGCAGAGAAAGGACTATAGTGATCCAGTTCTCACATTAACATAAATATGGGAGGCAGTATAGGATAGTGGGAAGGGCTCCAACTTTGGAGTCAGATGACTTGGGTTCAAACCCAACCTATAACACTTCCTACATTACCTTGGGCAAGTCACTTTTCCTCCCTAGGCTTCAGTTTTGCCATCTGTAAAAGGAGTGCATGGTCTCTAAGGTCTCTTCCAGCTCCAAAACTGCAATCTTTGAGAGAATGACAGGGAATGCACTTGGGATTTCAGTAGGATAGTAAACTTCTTGATGAAAAAATTCACTTCATCAAAGCAGATCAGCACCTTCTCTGCAAATTATTGTATTAGAGAATTGCCTAGAAGCCTGAGAAGTTTGTTTATTCCTTCAGAGTCACAGAGACACTAATTCTCAGAGTCAGGATTTGAACTCATGTTTTCTTACCTTTTAGGTTGTCTCTCTTTCTACCATGATATGCTGCCTCTGTGATGCTATGAGCATGTTAGCTAAGCAGAGATAAAGTCTTTTTAAATGATATCCCTCATAGTCCCTTTCTATCTTTACTATACACTTCCATGTAATGAGCCTCAATATAGAGCCAAATAGTACCACACTATCTTTTTTCTGCCTTAGGTGTGCATGTCTGTCACAAACATACGCACATGTGTATGTACGCATGTATGTATGTATGTAGGCAGGCTGCTTTTACTCCATTTTGGAGTAGGGTTATGAGCAAACCAAGGCACTTGAAGTAGATAATGACCCAGCTTAAAATGTCAAGCTAACAAAACAATCCCTTTGATCATGAGAATTTTGCATTGTCCTCCACAAGATTCGGATAGACATTTTCATCCAGAGCCATCTACAAACTTTACATACAATATGCAGGTCGTTCATGAATTCAAATATAAATGTGATCCACACCATGGCAAATATTTTTAAAATATCTAGTATGAAGGGAAATAAAATGCTATTCTTAGAACCCCTGAAAGAGGTCTCCATGTTCAGAAGACTAAATATAACCTATCTGTATTTATATAAGAGGAGCTCCACAAAGTGCTAACATCATGCCACTTACTGGCATGCACAGTTTGGTAGGATTTTTCTGTTTTCATATGCATTCTGATTGTCAGCACATCCAATATGCACTGCTAACCTGTTGTCTTTACCTCCTTAATTATCAATCCTTGTAATTAAAAATAATCAACCTTTACAATAATAAATTTAAATTAATTTAATGCAAGCAATGCTTCTGACAGGCAACATTTCAAACTCCTGAAGCAATTTCAAGGAAGATTTTTAGTGGTAGGTCCTTGTAATGATGAGTATCCACAAATTCCATTATCCCCATTTTAAATTTCTCCAGTGATGGAATGCCTTATAGCTTCTTGCACTTGCCCTTCCTACTGTGAATCTGTCAAGATAATCTCTTTTGATTAGGTGGTATTATCTCAACCATTTGGATGAGGAGTTTTTCCTACTTGTTCTAGAGAGATCAGTACATCTGTGCCCTCAGTTGGTTAATGTGGTAATTGCAATCAACCAATCGATCAGCAGCATTTATTAGTTGCTTGCTGTGTGCCAGGCAACACTGGGGATAGAAGGGCAAAAGACGAAATAGCCCCTCTCTTCAAGGAGTTTCCATTCTATGGGGGTACTCAACATGTACACATATATTATCTGTTAAAAATATATGTATGTGTATACATACATACACATACACATATACATACACGTGTATAAATATGTGTTATTATATATAAATATAAAGATATAGGATAATTTCAGGGATGAGGGAATCTAACAGCCAGGGGTGTAGAAGGGGTAGAGATAAGGAAAGACTTCATATAGGAGGTACACCTGAGCAGAACTTTGAAGGAAATAAGGGTTTTTAAGGCAAAAGTAAGGAGGAATGGCATTCTAGACATGACTCCCAGTCCGTGCCAAGATATGAAGAAGAGAGATGGAATGTCTTGTATGAGGGACATCAGGAAGGCTAGTACAGCTGAATTTTGACTATGAAGGTAGTCAATATATATTTAGGCTAGAAAGACACACTGGAGCCAGGTTTTAAAAGGCTGTATCTAATTGTTTGTATTTAATCCTTAAGATAATAAGGTACCATTGGATTTTACTGAGTAGGAAAATACTTTAGTAATATCACTTTGCTGTTAACTCTCCCCGCAAAGAGATAAGTATGTTTAACTGCATAGAGACAAAGCTCTTATCATTAGTGTGGAATTGATAAAGTAAGTATGTGGTAATTACAAACAATAAGATGTTAACATTATAAAAATCTACAAAATGTCTACATTTTCCTGGCTTCCCTAGACCCTTCTTAAAACCCAGGAGTTGTGGTGGATACACAGCTCATTCTTTCCCCCACCAGTGGATAGAAGACGAGAGAAAATACAATGTAGTTCAAAATTCTTGTTCATGTCATGAATTCAGCATGGCTGATTATCAAGTGAAGACTCAACAATTCTACAGGAACTCCAGACCTGGGGCCTCTTAGCTTCTCTGCTCATAGGGTAATTTGGCATGAAGGCATGAACTTGGAAGAATAAGGAACCTCCCATGGTCAGTGATTGGTTTTGCCTGTTTAGTCATGGGCAGGTGTCTACTATATCATTTTGATCAGCTAGTTCATTGATATGAGAAGAGGGTGAAGGTACAGGTGAGAAATGTATGTGATTGTCTTCAAAAGGTAATATATTTGGTTTCTGCACACCAGTCACTTTACTGCTGTATGGACATAATAGTCACTTTTGCTTCATAGCCACTGAGTTGATAATTGCTAGTAACTATATGCAAGGTATACAAGAGAGGAGGGGAGTTACAGTGTCTGGAAAACCTAGGTTCCAGTCCTGTCTCTGATAAATACTAGCTGTATGACCATGGGTACGTCACTCAACCAGTCAGTTTCCTGGGAATTTATCTAAGATTATAAGTTATAGGATTGTGCATTTTCCAGTTTTTAACATAGAGACTAGTGCAGAGTAGGAAGAGTTTAATAAATGCTTGTAGATTAGCTGATTTCATCAGTGAAAATCATCCACACTGGGAGACCCTCATACTGATAAAACTTCTGGGCAGGACCAAATTCAAACAAACAAAAACAAATTCAAGCAAAATTCTGATGTTAATTAGTTGCAACTATAGAATGGGAAAGTGACAAATGTTGGAGAGGATGTGAAAAAAATAGGACACTAATTCATTGTTGGTGAAGTTGTGAATTAATCCAATTATTTTGGAGAGCAATCTGGAATTATGCTCAAAGACTTATTAACCCAGCAATCCTGTTACTTGGTCTATTTCCAAAGATAATTAGGAAAAGGGGAAAGTAACCTATATGTTCTAAAATGTTTATAGTAGCTTTCTTTGTGGTGGCAAAGAACTGGAAATTGCAGAGATGTCCAGCAATTGGGAAATGGCTGAACAAATTGTGGTATATGATTATGGTGAAATACTACTGTGTTATAAGAAACGATGAGCTCAATGATTTTAGAAAAACATGGAAAGACTTGCATGAAATATTGAAGAGCAAAATGAACAGAACCAAGAGAACATGGCATATAATAACAATATTGTTTTAAGAACGGCTATGAACACACAAGTTGTTTTGACTATTATAAATACCTATATTAACTATAATTAACTATAAAGGACATATGAAGAAAGATATTTGCATCTAGAGAAAGAACTGATAAATAGAAGTATATATAGAATAGTGTTGCATTGTGTGTGTGCGTGTGTATGTGTATGTACACACATCCATTTGTGTTTAATGGTAGCCATCTGCAGGGTGGAGGGGAAGAAAAAAAGAATTTTACACGATAATTGTGTTTTATATTTGGAAGTAACGGAAAGTTGTGCATAGTAGATTTGCAGTTTCATATGCAATCATCATTTTATTGTACTATGTTATGGAAATGCTTGTTTTATTCCATAAATTAAAAATAAAATTTAATAATGAAAAAGTGTTGAAAGTTCGACTTTTTCCAGGATGATACAATTATAATATCCAAAGTACAAGTCTTATAAATCATGAGCTTATTTCATTGTCCATTTATTTGATTTTCTCACATATCCATCCACCCATCCACAACCATTTATTAAGTCAAGCATTGCATAAAGTGTTGTGGCTCCAAAAGAAAGGGTAATATAGCCCCTTCCCTCAAGGACCTAATGTTTTTCTCCACCACAGACCACACTAATCTTTGTTGTTATTATTTTAATTCATTACATTTCTGTTAATGCATAGGAATTCTTTTTATGTTTTGGTGCTTGGTGATTGAAGAGACTTGCATGTGTTGCATGAATACAAATACGAAAGTTTTCTAAATCTAACTTTGAAATTTACCGTTTGACAAATGTCTGTTAGAAAATATATGTAGACAATAAGTATATAAAGATAATAATAATATAATGTAATATTATAGACAAACTATAGAGTGATTTGTACTGTGGTTTAGTAAAACTTTCATCAACAAGAAACCAACCCTAAAAACAACAGCCAAAAAAAAGTCTCAGTCAACCAGAATCTTTTAGTGTTTGGTTTAAAAAGTTGTGTTTGTCCTTTGTTCTCGAAGAGGGCCATCATATCAGGGAGATGATTACATGACTTGGAGATGACTTTGATTTGAGTGAGGAAGGACGGCAAGGTCACCAGCCTCACTTTCTCCTCCAGAGCCATCTGGGTCCAGTGGCTTGATATTCATCAAGATGACTGGAGGTAGCCCAGGATGCAATGGGAGACCCTGGCCCTTTTAAGCTAAGGACTTTTCAGGTTCTCACTTTGAGTGAAATAAAGCCCATTCAGTGAATAGGCCTCTTTAAGAAATGAGTCAAGAGATGGCCCCTTTAATAAAAAAAAATCAAACTGGGAGGGGAAGACCCTCAAGGTTGCTGGCCCAAAGAGAAACAGTTATTATTTATATTCATTCTGAGCCAGGAGGGCCCAAAAAATAGCCATTAAGTGGTGCTTGGGCAGGGACCTATTGTTGTCCAATCTATGGGATTAAGAGTGAGTTGGGTTTAAGGCTTGGTCTCTGAGAAAGAGATCTAGCCAGTAAACCCCAAGGATGCAATGGGAGACTTTGATTTAAAAGAGAAAGAGGCAAATAATAGAAAATAACAGAAACACAATACTCACATAACATCTCTCAGGGACTATTTTGGCATTAATATGCAAATATAATTTCCTATACCTTTTACATTGACAGTAATACATGTTCAGAATGATTCAGAGATACTGAATAATCCTTAATTAGTAAATGAAGATTCTCTGACATTCAATATGCTGAATTTACTAGTTCGACAAAGTATACATTTTTTTTAGAAAATTCTCAATAAACAAACAGTATAGTATTGTGGTTGCTGATGCATGAAATAAAGCTGAGAAGCAGCATTATATAGCAAAAAGATTAGAGGCTATGGCATCATAAATCTTGAGTTCAAATTCAGCCTTTGAGACTTCCCACTTCTGTGGCCTTGGCAAGCCATTTAAAATCCTGGGGCTGCTTTTTTACTTATTGCCAAAAAATGAGAAGTTTGCTTCTGAGGTCCCTTCCATTTCTACATCTTTAGAACCTAGGATATTTAAAATCTAGGTTTGGTTTATACCTCAGTTAACCATGGAACCCAGTCAACCAGAATTTTCTTTCCTCCTAGATAACAGAGGACTTACTATATTAAATTATATGGCACTTCATCTACATTTAGAGGTACTATCTGAATTACTGTGGTGGCAGAGCCAAGATGGCAAAGTAGAAACAGGGACCTGGTTGAGCTCTCCCCCCAAACCCCTCAAGATACTTATAAAAACGACTCTAAACAAATACAAATTCTAGAAGCCACAAAATGACAGAGTGAAACACATTTCCAGACCAAGACAATCTGGAAGGCAAACAGGAAGGGTCTATCGCACCCTGCTCCAAGCAGAGCATGGCCCAGGGCCATGCCAACACAGACAGTACTGGAGCAGGCCTCAGGGCACTGAATCACTGATAGCTGCAGCAGTTTCCGACTTCTCAACCCACAAACACTCAAAACAGCTTCAAAGGTCAGTGGGAAATCTCGATCACCTGGGTGAGAGAGGATCATGATATGGCCCTGGCCCCAGGGTAGCGGCAGCCACTGCTGCAGTTGCAGCTGCTTCTGGAGCTCTCAGCCTGTAGATGGTGGGAGAACTGGAGAACCGAGCAGCTGATCTGGGTTGCAGTCCTGGGTGGTGGTCCTGAGGTGAGGAGGAGCACTGGTGTGGTGGAGCTGGTAGCAGCTGTGGAGAGGGAACCCTCCTTGCAGTTCCAGGGCAGAAAAGAGTACTCCTGGTTGCTCATAGACCAGAGCACAGGCCAGGAGAGGAGTAAACCCCTCTTTTTTGACCATACCACTTTGAAGGAACTGAGAATTTACAGGTCCCTATGGATATCTCTGAAGACAGCTGCACAAAACCCCTGAAACTTTGGGCAGTACACCCTCCACTTAACAAAGAGCTCAAAAGTCAAATAATTGTCTGGGAAATGGAGCAAACAGGGGAAAAAGAATAAGACTATAGAAGGTTACTTTCTCGGTGAAAAGATGTTTTGTTACATCTGGTGGCAGGGAAGATCAAAGCATAAACCAGAGGAAGACAGCAAGATCAATGCTCCTATATCCAAAGTCTCCAAGAAAAATATGAAATGGTTTCAGGACATGGAAGAGCTCAAAAAGGATTTTGAAAATCAAGTAAGAGAAGTAGACGAAAAATTGGGAGGAGAAATGAGAGCGATACAAGAAAATCATGAAAAATGAGTCAAAAGCTTGCTAAAGGAGACCCTAAAATGCTGAAGAAAATAACACCTTTAAAAATAGACTAACCCAAATGGCAAAAGAGGTCTACAAACCCAATGAAGAGAAGAATGCCTTAAAAAGTAGAATTGGCCAAATGAAAAAGGAGGTCCAAAAGGTCACTGAAGAAAATAATTCCTAAAAATTAGAATGGAGCAAATGGAAGCTAATGACTTTATGAGAAATCAAGAAATTATAAAACAAAACCAAAAGAATGAAAAAATAGAAGACAATGTGAACTATCTCATTGGAAAAATAACTGACCTGGAAAATAGATCCAGGAGAGATAATTTTAAAAATATTGATCTACCTGAAAACCATGATCAAAAAAAGAGCCTAGATATCATTTTAGAAGAAATTGTCAAGAAAACTGCCCTGATACTCTAGAACCAGAGGGTAAAATAGAAATTGAAATAATTCACTGATGACTTCCTGAAAGTGATCCCAAAAAGAAAACTCCTAGGAATATTGTAGCCAAATTCCAGAGTTCCTAGGTCAAGGAGAAAATATTTCAAGCAGCCAGAAAGAAACAATTCAAGTATTGTGGAAACACAATCAGGATAACACAAGATTTAGCAGCTTTTACACTAAGGGATCAGAAGGCTTGGAATATGATATTCCAGAGGTCAAAGGAGGTAGGATTGAAACCAAGAATCACCTACCCAGGAAAACTGAGCATAATACTTCAGGGGGGAAAATGGAATTTCGATGAAATAGAGGACTTCCAAGAATTCTTGTTGAAAAGACCAGAGCTGAATAGAAAATTTGACTTTCAAATACAAGAATCAAGAGAAACATAAAAAGGTAAGCAGAGGCAAAGGAACCAAACTGAGTCACCCAACTGGCTGGGTCCCCATTCAGGTAGTTGGACATCTCACAGGTTGTCTTTGTTCTTCATTCTCAAAGAGGACCATGACATCAGGGAAATGATGACATGACCTGCAGTTGATTTTGATTTGAGTGAGGGAGGGCTGTGCAAGGTCACCAGCCTCACTTTCTCCTCCAGAGCCACCTGGGTCCAGTGGCCAGACATTCATCAGGACAACTGGAGATGGCCCAGGATGCAATGGGAGACCTTGGTTTAAAAGAGAGAGAGGCAAATAATAGAAAAAAAAAACAGACTAAAATGAGGGAAGTCATAAGGGACTTATTAAAGTTGTACTGTTTACATTCCTACATGGAAAGATGATATTTGTAACTCATTAGACATATATATATATATATATATATATATATATACATATATACACACACATTGTATATATATTCATACACACATGAGTGTATATGTGTATGTATATGTGTGTATATGTGTATATATATGTATATGCACATATATGTGTGTGTAGGTTTATATGTATGTATATGTGTATATATATGTATATGCACATATATGTGTGTGTATGTATGTATGTATATGTATAGACAGAGGGCACAGGCTAAGCTGAATATGAAGGGATGATGCCTAAAAAAATAAAATTAAGTGTTGAGAGGAATTTACTAGGAGAAAGAGAAAGGGAGAGGAAGAATATAGTAAATCATCTCACATAAAATAGGCAAGAAAGAACTTTTACAATGGAGGGGAAGAGGGGGAAGGTGAGAGGGAATAAGTGAGCCTTATTCTCATTGGATTTGGCTTAAGAAGGGAATAACACACACTCAGTTGGTTATGGAAGTCTATCTTACCTTGCAGGAAAGCAGAAGGGGATGAGAGAGGGGGGAATAGTAGAAGGGACAGCAGAACAGCAGAAGCAAACACATTTGTGAGGGGACAGGTCAGGGGAGAGAATGAAATACATGGAGGGAAAGACAGGATAGAAGGTTGGTCTTTGAGAAAGACATCTAGCCAGTAAACCCCAAGTTAACTAGGCAGCTTTCAGCTATCAAAATTTACCTTTCTTAGGAGAGGAGAGGAGAAGAGAGGCAGAGGCAGAGGCAGAGGATAGAGGGAAATGTGATTAGTCTTTTGCAACATGTCTGTTATCGAAGTGGTTTGCATGACTATACATGTACAGCCTGTATCAAATTTCTTGCTTTCTCAATGAGGTGGGTGGGGAGGGAAGAAGGGAGAGAATGTGGAACTCAAAGTTTTAAAAAATGCATGTTAAAAATGTTTTTGCATGTAACTGGGAAATAAGATGTACAAGCAATGGGTTATAGAAATCTATCTTGCCCTACAGGAAAATAGAGGGAAGGGGGATGAGAGAAGGGGAGGGTGATAGAAGGGAGGGCAGACTGGAGAAAGGAGTGGTTGAAGTTCACGCTGCCCTGGGGTAGGGGGAGGGGAGAAAATTTGGAATTCAAAATCTTGTGGAAGTGAATGTTGAAAAATGAAAATAAATAAATATATAGATAGATGGATAGGTATAGATATATAGAGAGATAAAAAGAACTACTATTGAAGAATGTCCTCAATCATCCCAGTTTTATGAAATAAAAGCAAATAGCCAGATTCCCTTTAAATTGAATTATTTACATAACTCTTTAAATGAACACACACACACACACACACACACACACACACGCACACACACACGCACACACAGGAAGAGATGTTAAAAACCCAGCACCAGGTTTCCAATTCTAATTTTTAGTCAGTCCTAGGTTATGACTTGGCTCTGTTAATGAGAGGTCCAGGTTCTCATGTTCATTGGATATCATGTTAAGAATTAGCCTTTTAAGAGTTTCAATGTTAGTATAATGGAAGGGATAGTGTGATGCTTAGTATTGGAATAGAATCTCCTTATCAGAAATTTAAAGCATTAGAGTCAGGTCCAATTTTAAATTTATTCGTGTTTTGTCATGACTACCAAATTGCTTCCTGTGAAATGTTCTTGAAGTAGAGTTCAACCTACTGTGTACAGAGCAAGTACAAATAAGATCCTTCAGAGGCACATCCTTCTGAGACTCAAGAATCAGTATCAACACTGACATGATGCAGGAAAATGTGCTGCATTTTTATGTAATTGTACTAAATGGTTGTTACCGTCATTTGTGTTACATGATGTATTTGCTAACAACTGGTGTAATTCATGTTATTAGAGAAACATCATTAAGCCACAAAGATAAAATAACCAACAAATGCTCCATCACACCCTCAGAGATCTGGAATGTCTAAGTAAGGATAGGATATTGGTTGATATTGGGCTGTACGGTGAATATGATGAAGAAAAGAAAATACATAAGATTTTTAAAGAAATTAATTATATTGAAATATACTTTTGAAAATATTTGTAAAAATAAGTTTATTAACCTTATATTAATAATCTGTAATCTAGAGGAAAACAGAAATCTCTAAAATACAGTTGATCTTTAACAACACAATCTTTTGTTCATTGTACCTTCCAGAATGGCTCTTGTATAATTAACAAACTACTCATCACCCTATACCACTTTATCTTATAGTCCTTGTAACTTTGGGTAGGGACACGGACTTGGCTTTCTCCAAAAGAAACCGAATCCTTAGTGAATCTTTCTAGAGGGGTGTGTCCCTTCTCTTCCTTCAACATTTGGCCAGAAAGATAAATCAGGCTACAAAATGGTTCCCACTGCTATTTTAAGAACAAACCCTTGCTGCCATCATTTTGCATTCTCCTATTATAAGGTCTTTATATATCATCCTGTCCAGATACAGTATTATTGATATGATATACAAGACTCCAAGATCACTTGGCCTATTTTCCCTAGGAATATAGTAGCTGTCTCATAGGGATGTCTCTACCCCTTCTATACCCTCAAAATGGCGAACTTTATCTCTCTCTATGAATTGCTGTTTCCCTGTCTCTCTGTCTATTTGGTGTTTCTATCTCTGTGTCTCTGTCTCTCTCTCCATTGCTGTTTTTCTTTCTGTATCTGCCTGTGTCTGTCTGTCTATCTCTGTATCTCTGTCTCTCTTTCTCTCTCCTCTCTCTCTCCCTTCCTTCCTCCATCGCTCCACTGTAAGAATAACTGAAGTTTTGTCAGATTATAATAATGCCCAACAGCAAATAAATGTGCCAAATGGGAAGGGGATGAAGAAAAGTAGTCTATAAACTTTGGTAAAAAACAGATATTGTTTCAAACGATTCTAACGAGGGGTATTCAAAGCCATGGAATACACAATTTCTATGGAAAATAAAGTGCCTTCCTGAATGTTCTAGCAACATGTATGCAGCCTTTTCTTTGACTTTTTATACCTTGAAATCATCTATTTTATCCACAAATTAAAAGAAAAAAACACTAGGAAAAAAAACCCTCCTTTTCCCAGGCTGTCTACATAGTTTGGCAACTTTAGACAGGGAAGGATTTTTTTCATGGCTGAGAAAGAGTATATAACCCCATGAAAACTAGGGTTTATGATGGCCCTTAGCAACAGCACTGTGCATGGCGCCTCTATAATTTTATTTGATCCAGAAAAACTAGCTCAAGTTATAGAATAGACCTTCCCTTCAAATTTCCTTTCTTTGCAGTCTCACACATGTATTGTTTTATATATGCCAGTGTCAGGCTTTGTGATAAAATGCTGCCAAAAGTACTCTTTGATGAATGGTAATAAATTAAATGCCTTACATTACCCTGTAGTTTTTGGAGGTGGGGGCAGTGGAGCAGCAGGGGGTCATGCAAAGAACAAAAGAAAATTCTTAATAAATTACAGCATACATTTGACATTGAAGATTGGGCCAAATACTCGTGGCATCAAAAGATGGAACCTATCCAGTCAGACGACCCTTTCCTCCCGCTGCCTCTACTAATCAGTGGGACCGTTAATATAAAGTCCTTTATTGTGCATACCAGCCAATGTAGACTCACACGTTAAAACACAATGATCTCTAGTGAATGGATGTGGAGGTCCTAGTGAAATTCCATTTCATGTTGGAATGTGTGTTATGGCTGTGTTTCTTGCAAATGAATGTTGCAATGCATGAAACTGGCATTCTGAAATATTCATCTGTTCAGTAGCAGATCCCTGGCAAGACTTTGGATTTGATATGGTGGCTCCATTCCCTCCCTAATTGCCATTAACTAATTAACAATTAGAAAACATTTTGCAAGGGCAAAAGGTTTAAACTGTGAATACACTAAAAATGTGGTTATCTTCAATTGTGGATGTCTCTAGTGCCCTTTACTTTAAAATTCTAGGTATATTCATTCTTGTATTTATTTTCTATTCTATTTAGCATTTTTGGAGGCATCCCTTATGTCTTTACTCAGCCTCTGTGAACTACATATTTCTGTTCTATTAATCAATAAGCTTGGAGAAGACTTTGAGGGGCTGATTTAGAATAGGATCTCTTAAACATTTCTGTGTACAAAGCTTGAATTCTTGAATTACCCTTCTCCACCCTCCCCATCTATTTGAGTCCCAACCATTCATCATGGTTCATATGAGCAGCTAGGTGGCAGTGGATAGTACTGGATCTAGAGTCAGAAAGACCTGAGTTCAAATAGGACCTCAGATAGTTACTCACTGTGTAGTCCTGGGAAGATCATTCAACCCTGTTTGCCTCAGTTTCTTCATCTGTAAGATGAGCTAGAGAAGGAAAAGGTAGCCTACTCCAGTATTTTTGCCAGGAAATTCTCAAGTGGGGTCATGAAGAATTGAACATGACTGAACAACAACAGTGACAAACCATTTTCCAAGTTGCATTGTTTTTCTTGACCACTACTGTGAACTCTCCATGTTCTGTCTCCTAGAGTATACATTGTCCATAAGCCTTCATATGGCAATTATACGTGGTAACTTGTATTGTTGCTTATATTTTGCTGATTTTGCTTTGTGTGTATCTCTCTTCTGCAAAGAAATTGTTATTGAAACTGGTCTCATATTTCTTCCTAAATCTCATACTGGCTAGCAGCATCTTGGACTTAGGTATGTATTAGCATGGCTAATTAAGGCCCAAAAGGCAATTGTTAGGCTCTGAGGTATGCCATGTTTGAATTGCCCATCTGTTATACCAGTGAGTACCAGTCTTTGATAAAACATCTTTAGATTTCCTATAAATAATCACACTCTACCCAGACCTGCAGTTTAAGAAAGTCTTCTCTGTTCAATGCAACCGCAAAGGCAAAATTCCCACTTGGGGATTTATTTGCCATCCATGGTAAATATACACACACACATACACAAACACACAATAATACATATATGTATATGTGTGTGTATGTATATCCATCAATCCTATCTATCACATATATACACTCAATATTTATGTCAGTCTTTTCAGTTGTGTCTGATTCTTTGCGATCCCCTCTTGGCAAAGATATTGAATCATTTATCATTTCCTTCTCCAGCTCGTTTTACAGATGAGGAAACTGAAATGAACAGGGTTAAGTGATTTGCCCAAGTCACATAGCTAGTGTCTGAGGACAGATTTGAACTCAGGGAGAAGAGTTTTCCTGACTTCAGGTCCAGCACTCTATCCATTGTACCACCTAGCTACCCTTTGATATTTATACACACATATATATATATATACACACATATATATACACACACATATATATACATATATATATATACACATATATGGAACTGTATAGAGCTCTGCATGTAAAAATGCATTTACACATGTAAATCTATTTATACAAATATATATGAAAGTATTAATATATATGATTGTGTGTACCTGTTCATATGTGTTATTAGATAAATGCATATGCAATCTTTTTTTTTGGCTTAGAAAAAGTCCTGAAAGGGCCTCATCTTTTATAAGATGTTTTGCCAAGGCCCTGTGGGACTAGGCTGTGTGCCAAGGTATTATCTGTTGAGTAGAAGTCCATGAATAATAAAATGGCTGATTCACCTTAAAGTGAAGATCAGAGCAGCAGGACACGTTATGCTACCTCATCTCCCCAACCATTAAAATGCTGAAAAGCAGGAAGCGGAGAGTGAAGCATTGGATTAGGACCCCAGAATGAGGTATAATGAACAGAAATAGGATGGGCTCACTGTATGGATGTTTCAGATTGATGTATTGTACAGGTCCAGGAAGCATCCCCTATGAGAACTAAACTATGCATACATCACAAGGACATACATAAAACTGCATTTTTCCCTTATTAGGAATGGCTCTTGTGGTAAATTAGCAGTGGACTATATGTTCTTGCTGGATAAAAGTGAAATCAATAACACCTAAGAATACCATTGGTGTTATTTCCATGTCATGAGGAACACATCTCCTTTCAGTGAATATCTCTCCAGTAGGAGAGAAATCCCCTCCTCTGACACTTTTGATAGAGCTGGACATGATGGTGATGCATGGCCTGGATACTGTGGACTGGACTCTGGTCACCTCAAAACAAGGGAGGAAGGTGGGCAATATACATTTCTTAATTGCTTATCTCTGTCCTATTATAAAGCACTCCAGAGAAGAGAATGCCACAAATTTTCTCAGCTAGACATACCAAATTTTGCCAGTTCTTACTTAAATGTAATCTAAATTTCTCATGAGGAATCATACATCCTCATCTCCTTTTCTTCCTGGGGAGTTATGGTGAATAATTCAGAAATGGCCTGGATCAGTATTAACAATTTCCTAGCCTTGGCATTATTTTATTCCAGGTGTATGCCTGAGATTTCCAAATACTAACATTTATGATTAAGTGTTCAAATAACTAGACTCTCTACAACACCCTGGCTTTCCTTCCATAACTCAACTCCATTTTACCCAGAATACATTTTCCCTACCTAACTTTTATCCAATATGTGGGTTATATTGCTCTCTAAGTAGGCCAGAGTTTGCAAGAAATGGAGGCTGAATAAGACTCCAAGAAATTATTTTGTGCAGAAGTACCCATGTCCTTAAGTTATTATATCCTTAAGGCCATCTGGAGTAGTGTTCTGGAGGCAGGAAGTACAGTAAAACTACAGCTCTCTGTTTGTCTCTGAATTCAGAACCCATCAGTATGATCTCTATGGTCCACTGAATTGTTCATGATTCCCAGAGTTCATAAATAATAGTTGATAATGGAGCTCTATGAAAGGTAATCACATTGGTTTATTCCATAGAGTAAATGTCTTCAGAGTCTCTTCAAAGCCCAATTCAAAGTGGTACTTCCTACCCAGGACTTTCCTGATGCTCACAGCTGCTAGGGCACCTCCCCACTGTTTACTATTTGTGTGTATGTGTGTGTGTGTGTGTGTGAATACACACATATATGTACATATATGTGTATAGGTGTATTTATATATAAGTATGTGTGTGTACATATATATGCATGTATGTGTGTATACACTTATTTATTTGCATTATATCTCCTGATATAATGTAGGAAACATATTGTGTCTCCTAATTGTAAGATCCTTGAAAGTAGGGGCTATTTTCATTTTTTACTATTACTTTTGTATCAATATATCTCACATCCAAACAATGCTTGGCAAATAGCAAATCGTTATTTGACAATTGAGGGAGTTTGTATGCAGTGTGCTTGTGATCATTTGTAGTTAGTTCTACAGTTATATTCTCTATTTCTTCTAGTGTTTTAATTTGAAAATCTTAAGGGATTCTATGAAAGAAGTAAATTAGAGAATCATTGATTGAAAGCTAGAATGGTCCTTAGAGAAATCTCTTCATCTTAAAGAGAATGAAAATGAACCCAGAGAGGCAAGTGAGTTGCTGAAGGTCACACAGCTGGCAAGGAACAGAGCTAGGAACAGAAACTAGGTCTTCTAGCTGAAAGTCATCTCACCAGATTGCATATTAGCTTCATTCATATCTTAGTACACTTACGTTTGCATAATTGTTCTCTTTCCTTTGAAACATGCCTGCTTTAGGTGCTTGGGTTTTTTAAAGTTTATAAGTAACTTATCCACTAGATTTTAAGTCCCTTAAAAGTAGGGGTGGTGTCTCGCACAACTTGTATCCTATATAGCACTGTAGTAGTAATCAGGATGGGGCTTTTTGCTGTTCTTCCCTTAAGTGCCTTTAATGATTGTGGCCTTTGTTTGAATGGCGCTGGTAAAGTGGGATCATGTCTCAGCACTAAGACAATTAGAAGTCATGGATTTGAAACCCAGTATATGGTGGTACTAGATATTAACTAACTTTCCCACACTCTAAATGGAACTTTTCGTTGTTCTTTGTTTGAGTACTTCTCCACACCGAGGTAATCAAGTGCCCAGGGCCCTGAGACTCTAAATAAGATTCGAGGTTGGTGTTTGACTTTTAGGGGCTCACTCATGGAAGGAGTGTTGAGACTCTGGGCAAGCCTTTTTAACTGCCCCCTGGCTTTACTAACCCAGACCCATTGGTTCATTGGTTCTTCTATGGTCATTATGAACTGTGATTTGAATCAGACAAGGTCTTTTGATGTTTGTAATTTCTGTTCGTATTTGCCTTGAAGTTCGGGGGGCTGATATTTTCCCCCTGAACTTAGTGAATGATATATATATATATATATATATATGTTTAATTAAACTGAGATTATTAACCCTTAAAGTTGCTTTCCTTAGAAAAGCAGATCAGAGACCTGTGTTGGCAGCCCTCTGTGTGCTGGTTGTTATTGGTCTTACACAGCCACAGTAGCTTCTAGAAAAATTATTGTTACAAGCACTTAACATGATGCTTTAAGCATATTAAATGTTCTGCTGAATGAACAAAAAAAAATCCTAGAAACACCCTAGTCCATCCTAGTCCAAACATCCTAGAAAATTTACCATCTGCTTTGTGTCTGAACAGACTTTACAATATACTATTTGTGTTTCTAAAAAGATATAAGATATTTGTTGTTCCCTCAAAAGACCATAATAAAACACATTATCATTTATACTAAGAGCTTCTGTCAAAATAAAACAATGCAGAAGCTCTTTTATTTCATGTATTTTAACTATTTATTATTTTACCATGGGTCCTTAAGCTTTTCTTGTTACGTATTCCTTCATCAGTCTGGTGAAGCCTATGGACCCCTTCTCAGAATATGGTTTTTAAATGCATAAAATAATACACATAGGATTACCAAGGAAAACAATGATATTGAAGTTCAGTTATCAAAATATTTTTAAAAACAATTTCAGAGTTTCCAGGTTAAGAATTCCTATACCAACTATTAGGTTTCTTGAGGGCAAGAATCCTTTCCAAAGGCCTAACAGAGTGAATTGTACTTAGTTGCTTGCCCCTCTGGGCTTATTTTCATTGTGTTTAAGATGAAGAGATTTCTCTAAATCACTTGAGTTTACTAGGGGTGAGCACTGTTCAGTGGAAATGGCCCTCCATCGCAATTTAGGAATCCTATATTCTGGGTCCAACTCTGCAGAAGCTTTCTGAGTTAATCTTCAACATATCTCTTTGCTTCTTCTCTGGGCTTGTTTCCTTTATATTTCCTTCTGCTTAAAAGTAGGATATTGAACTAATTATCTATCTATCTATCTATCTATCTATCTATGTCCCAAGAGTAATAGTGTAGTTTTAAGCTTAAATAGCTTAACAAGTATAGGACTGGTAAGTATCTGAAGTCAAGTGTGTGTGTGTGTGTGTGTGTGTGTGTGTGTGTATGTGAGAGAGAGAGAGAGACTGAGTTACATGTATAAACTATTTTAAAATACATGTAAATAAATACCTTTAATGATGTATGTTATTATATACATTTCTTTCCTAAGAATTTTTTTTCTGTAGATTCCTAAAAATCTGCCTTGTGATCCTAAAACATTATTGCCACTTTTATTTTCTATATCTTCTCCCTCTCTCATTATTCCTTTTTATGTTCCTAGTACTCAATAGGAGTTAAAGGATCAAAACTTTATGAACAGATTTCAGACAATCATATCTTTTTCTCCTCCCTTTTCTTTCCTTCCTTCTTAGGGATGCTGCCTGAAATGAAAGCTCCCTTTTTTCCATTGTCGCCTGTTCTTTGTCAGTCATTTGGGTTTCAGAGGCTTTTCTGGAGTTTTGCATCTATGAAAGCACTTTAAGATAGTAATTTATGTCATAGGTTGGCTATGATAATAATGTATGCCATTTATACTTTATCATACTCACATAGCGTTATGGGTGTGTACCTTTGAGGCAAAGAAGCAAATTTTTATTAACACATGTTTATACATAATTGACCAATTGGGAAATGGTAAGAAGTAATGGTTGTGATTTACATAGTTTAAGAAATGTCTTAGAGCACCTCACCCAGTCTGGAGCTCCCACTGTGACAGATGAGCAAATGCCTATGGGAGATGACAGCATGGTATTTATGGTATTTCCTTCTGAGACAATTAAGTAACATATGCCAAGACCATAGGGATTATCTTTGAGCTACACAGTATGTAACTCTATCTGAAGAGAAATATAATATTTTACAAATTTGACAAACCATAAGAAAGGCTAAATTGAGTCACCAATTTTAATAAATGCAATAACTTTTCTCTGACTCAATAAGATTTGTTTCTTGATAAGTGTCCCTCATAAGAAGATTAACATGTTAACATGTGTGCATTATTCAGAAATATGGGATATTTATTTTGTTGGTATAAGATGTTCATATTGAATTCTTATATGACTTCCTAAAGAACAAAGCTTGGTTCCTTCAGCTAGGAATTCAATGTTTGAATATGCGCAGCCAGGTACAACTTTCCGTCTGGTATAATTTCTCCTCCTGACATGATGGTGACTCTGGTTTCTCAAAGTTTATGCAAGTGAAGTCTAGGGTCTTTCAGGCATTTGTGGTAAAAATTCAATGATATGCCCCATGACAGATAGAACATAATCCCCAAATTGCCCAGTTATGTTCAGTGATGCTTATCACCAGAAAAATGAGCCCCAAATGTCTTTTTTGTTGGTTTTACTATCTCATCAAACTAAGATGTAGATGGGCAATGACATTGTTAAAATAATCTTTTAAATATATAAGAAGCAACTTTGATGTGCAGTCACACTTTTCTCCTCCACACCCAACAATTCTGCAGTTTACTCAGTGTCCAGTGTCAAGGGGTCAAAAGGAGGGGACCCTGATGGTGGCTGGATCCCTAGGAAAGAGCCTTAGTGCACTAGGGTATTGATCTTCATACATCAACTGACAGGTGTCCACTGAGAGCCAGCCAGTACCCCACTGAATCCCACTTTTCAACTTCTGAGGACCCTTGAGATTTAAAAGGTCACTACTGATTTGCATAAATTCATAGATCTTAAAACTAGAAAGAAGCTAGAGAAAACATCTGGTCCACAGCCTCTTGTCTTCATTTTACCATTAAGATGACTCAGCATCTGAAAGGTTACGTGACTTGCTGGAGTCATAAAGTTAATAGGTCATAGGTTATATAATATAGAGCTGGAAGGCTCATTAGCAATCATCTGATCCAATCTGTTCATTTTCCAACTGAAGAATCTGTACAGTTTAATTCTCTCCCTTTGACTTTATAGAGAAGATACAGGCAAGAAATTGTACCTGCGAACCACCTTGGAGTCTCTGCTCAAGCTATTTTAATATCAAATATTAACTGTAAAACTGATCAATCACTGACTAAAGTTGAATTTCCTAATGTACAACCATGGATAATTGATGTGCGCGCACACACACACACACACACACACACACACATACAAACATACACATTAGGACTTGAAGTCTATTGGAGAAAATACTTTACTTTCACTTAGAGTCAATTTTGTTTCTAATATTTTCCAGATGTGTGACCCTTGCTCAAATGACAAACTTTCTGAGCATCAGTGATCTCACCTATAAAATGGGGAGAATGATATTTGTACTTCCTACCTTCAGGTTCATATTGACATGCAATATGAAAATTAACTCTTATTGCCCAAGAGACTTCCTTGTATAGGCTCATTTTAGGAAGGTATTCAAAGATATAATGACCACCCCTCCCCACTCCCTACACACCTTCTTGGACCAAAAGTCATATTTGAAATCAGTTATCCTTTTAAGTAAATATCTCTATTGCAAACAAACAAACAAACAAAAACAACCCTGCACTTTGGCAGTTTTCTCTATGTTTAATTTGATCTTATATAAAGCTTATTTTTCAGTACGGCATATTTTTGTTTCCCCTAAGCTTATATACTCAAATAAATTAGTGATGATGACAATATTATTGCTATTGATAATTCTTTGGATTACTATGGTGACTTTTATCACAACAATAGTATGTCACAACACAGTGGCTTCATAGTAGGTCTCCTGATACCGTGTCTAATGGTCTCTCCACTTTACCATAGCTGAATCCCTACAGAAGACTCTATAATCAGTATTGTTCCCTATCAAGCCATACCTCAAATGGAAGGGAAGGGGTAAGGGTAAAAGTAACATAATATTGGCTTAGCTCCATGTGTTTCAATTAATTCATCAATAGAATCAAGAGGTTAGACTATAAAAACTTGGAACAAAGGATAGAGCAGCGTACTTGTCAAGAGGACCCAAATTGAAACCTAGCGTCAGATCCCTAATAGCTCCGTGGCCCTGGGCAGATCACTTAATGTCTCTGTGCCTCTGTTTCTTCACTTATAAAAAGGACATAATGATAGCATCTTCTGCATGGAGGGGGTGGAGGGACAGCTAAATGGTGTAATGGGTAGAGCACCCAGCTAGAATTTTGGAAGACTCCTCTTCATGAATTGAAATCTTGCCCCAGACATTTTCTAGACATTTGACCCTGGGCAAGTCACTTAACCCTGTTTGCCTCAGTTTGCTCATCTGTAAAATGAGCTGGAGAAAGAAATGGCAAACCACTCCCCTATCTTTGCCAAGAAAACCTCAAATGGGGTCGCTAAGAATTGGATGCAACTAAACAACAACTTCGCAGAGTTTTTATGCAGATGAAATGAAATAATATTTTGATGGACTTTGCAAACCCTAAATTGCTATATAAAAATCATCATTATTATTATTAATTATTATTGTTATTTGAATTCATGAATTGATGAGGTAAAAAGAGAGTCATGCAAGTGTCAAAATAGCAAAGAATGAGTGGTATAAACAAAATGTAGTGGTTACCAATGGTGAGAAATGTCACAGAGCTCAAAGAAGATGAGGAGTGAAAAAAAAAAAAGATCACTGGATTTGATAAGGAAGTCATGAATGACCTTTAAGAGAAGAATTTCAGTAAGATAACTTTATGCTGTCTAATTGTATTTTATCCTGAACATAATGCCCTTAACTAATATTGTTTAATTATTACTTCATATATTGACAATGAAAGCCAACAAAGTAGGTAGATTTCAACCATTTATTAAATTTACTTATAATTGACATAAAATCTGATAACATAATTGTTTAACATAAGATTTTGTTTTCAAAGCCAACATATCTCATTACTCTTCATTCTCATTCTTCCTTATCCACCATTTTCCTTAGTTTTCATAATTACTCTGGCTCTTACAAACAGAAATACCCTACCTAAAAGGTAAGTCACCAACACAGCAAGCAAGTCAGGTGATAATTCTCCATTAGTGTTGCCTCAAGTGGCACTTCTATTTAAAAATATTAGGGCTTCTAACTAAAAACAACATATATATATATATATATATATATATATATATATATATATATATATATATATATATATATATATATACACACACACACACACACATATGTATATATATGTATGTATGTATATATACACATACACACATATATAATGTGTATGTATATGTATATACACACACACTTGATTTATATTTATACACACACACACACACACACACACACACACACACACACACACACACATATATACACACACACATACTTGATTTATACGTATCTGCATGTCAGGTCCAGTCATTTAAGGTTGGTCAAATACTATTGAAATAATTACCATTGCAATCATCGCCTATTCATTACATACATGTGTGTGTATAGATATATATGTATATATAATATATATATGTTCAAATTATACTTATTGAATTTTTATTTTTTTTAAACCAGACCTGTGATTTCATTGGGATAAGGAAGTGCCAGTAAGGAAAGCCGCTCTACCAAGGCAGATTGATGATTATTCTGCTATGTTAAGTTTTAGAGAGTTTTCTTTGTGAACTGGGAGATTGAATGACTGACCTAGGGTCATACAAGTCGGCTTAGTGAAGCAGCAAATATGGACTTAAATACTCCTGACTTTTAGGCTGCCTCTCAATTCATAGTATGCTCTATTGCTTCCCACCACTTGCAATAAATACACCAAAATCCTTCTACAAGAAGGGAAGGGAATAAGCATTTCTATAGTGCCTACTATGTTAAATACTTTATAAACATTATATTGTTATAAATTATACAATTTATAAATACTATATTGTTATATTATCAATTATATATAATCCATATATTATACACATAATATATATAATTATATATCATAAATAAAATCCTCAGAAGAAGCCTGTGAGGTAGTTGCTTTTATTATCCCTATTTTACAGTAGAGGACACTGAGTCAAATAAAGGTTCAGTGACTAGCCTAGGGTCACACAGCTAAGAAGTATATGAGGCTGGATTTGAACACAAGTTGAGTATGGTACTTCCATTGTGCCATCTAGCTATTTCTAAAGAGAAAAGTGGTTGTTGAAGCTGCCAAGGGACTATATGTCACAGACCAATTGAGGTAGAACAGACTTTAGACATTATTTAGCTCAGCCCCCTTGTTTTTGCAGATACAGAACCTGAGGAGTTAAATTACTTTCTCAAGCCATTGAATGGTAGATTCAAAACTAGAGCACAAGGTCTCTGATTCCTATCCCAGTGCACTTACCATGGTACCATGCTATCTTGCTCATGCTGACTGGAAAAATAACCTATTTCCCTTGTAACCTTCAGATATGAATCTCGAGAATTAATCGGCTGTCTATTCCAAAGGTCACCTGGAACAGTACCTGGGTGAACCCCAACGATCACAACCAGTAAGACTCATGGAGATGCAAGCACTAGCTCTAGGTCCTCTCACACAATCCATCTGACTGAACCTTTGAGCTTTTATGAACCAGTTGCTGACACATGAATCAAAAAGATCAGACCAATTGCATGTATAGACAGACCCATAATGAAAGCGCTTCAAAGCGAGGCAAGGTAACATTTTCTAATCATTGATTTAAACATTATTTTACTCTGGGGTTAGGAATGTTATGGCTAGGTTCTGCTTTCAATTAATTTTTACAACCACATTAAAAAACCTTGTAAAAATGCAAGGAGACAACTCTAGTGGCAGTTTTAGGATATCTCCGCTCTGCTGCCTGATTCCAGCCATCCACAAATTCAGAGCACACATTCACAACAGGTAAATCTGTGGCTGAAAAGAAATGATGCATACTGCCGAATAAAAATGATGAATGTGTAGTAATGATTTACCTGTGTACCTCAATAGGACCAATCATCTTAAGAATTTTAATTGCTCAAATGCATTCTCTCAAATTTATATGAGCAAAAATTTCACAAGCATTTTTTTTCTCTTTTTACCTTAGAAGTGGCCAGATTGAAGTCCACTTTTCTAGGAGGCTTCTTCATTCTGTAGCAGGTAGAACTCTGGACTTGGGAGTCAGGAAAACTCATGTTCCATTCTTGTTTCTGATACTGACTACCTATGTGACTATAAGGAGTATCTCTTATATTTTCTTATCTCAGTTTCTCTATCCGTAAAGTTGACATAACATTCATGGTATTTATGTCATGAGTTGTTGTGAGACTAGATTGAAATAAGATTAAGGATTTTGTAAACTTTAAAATAGTATATAAAATCAGTTATAATTAGAGTAGAAATGTCCACATTTCAGCCAGAGACAAGTACGCAGGAAACCACTGATCTGGAAACCGCTGATTAAAACAACAAAAACTGTTTAAGCAACCTACTTTCTCCAAGGCACTAAGCTAGACATACAGGGATAGCAATTAAACAGTCCTTGCCCTCAAGGAGGTTACAATCTCCTGGGAAGTGAGAGGGCAGATGGCTGATATATGACCAGTGCATGGATATGTACCTCAGAAGGGAAAGTGCATTGCAGGAAAAGGAGAGATCCAGACAAGGTTCTCTGGCAATTTATCAGGAGGTGGAGAATGCTGTCAGCTGACAGGAGCATCAGAGAAGAAAATCACAAAGGAGTTGGCACTGGATCTGAGACTTGAAAGCAGAAACTTATTCTGAAAGGTAGAAATTAAGAGCAAGTACATTTTAGACATAGGGAATTTTTAGAAGTGGAAGATGACATACCAAATCGAGGGAAGAACTAGAATTTTAGTTAAGAACATAGAACATTTAAAAAGGAAATAAATTTTTTAAAGGCTGGAAATGCAGGTTGAAGCCAGATTGTGGTGGGTCTTAAATAGCAGGCTCAGGATTTAGCATTTTACTATAGATTAAGGGTTTGCACATTTTTATTTCATATCCCAACAGTAATATATATATATATACATACACACACATATATATGCATATACATATATGTATGTATATATAAACATACATATCTGTCCTTATTTACCTGTTTATAAATTATATACATATATTAACTTGCTAATATTTATGCACATCAGAAAGCTTACACAATAAAATTTAAATTTAAAAATGATCTGATAAAGACACGTATTTCATTGTAAAATCAATAAGGAGTACTATAGTTGATTGAAAAGAGAAGTAATGTTGTCAGAACTTTAGGACAAAGACTTCGGCAGTTGTATGGAAGATGGACGAGAGTGGAGAAAGACTTGAGACAGGGAGTCCATCTAGGGTAGTATTGCAATAATCAACACAAGAGGTGATGAGAGGCTGTCCTAGAGTGGTAGTTGTTTGACTAAAGAGAAAGGAACATACTGGAAAATGTTGTGGAGGGAGAAATGAGGCAGTTTGGCAACTAATTGGATATGAGGGGTGAGGAGTAAGGTAATCCTGGTGGGGTGGCTGAAAGGATGGTGGTGCATTCAACAATCATAGGGAAGTTTGGAAGAAAGGAGGATGGCTGGTCATCCTGTATGATGTGGAGGAGCGTTGGTGCATGATTTTCTGTTTACAGGTGGTTGTGCACTTAATGCAGCCTCTGAAACAGAGAGGCAACAAAGTATGGATTGATATTCTGTTGCTTGTGCTAATTTTGGCCTAACAATTAACATCAAGAAAACACAGGTGCTCCACGAGCCGGAACCACACTATCCATATGTGGAGCCATCAGTTCCAGCGAATGAAGCAGTTTTGAATACTGCAGATAAGTTCATTTACTTTGGCAGTGTACTTTCCAGGGATGTACACATTGATAATGAGGTTGACACATGTATTGCCAGAGCTAGCTCAGTGTTTGGGATTCTCTGAAGCAAAGTGTGGGAGAAAAGAGGTGTTAGACTGCCTACCAAACTGAATGTCCACAGAACTATTGTTCTGACCTATGCCTGTGAAACCTGGACAGTCTACCAGCACCAGGAAACTGAATTGCTTCCATTTGAATTGTCTTAGGAAGATTCTGAAGATCATCTGACAGGATAAGATAGCAGACAGTGAGGTCCTTTCTCGAATTAAACTGGCAAGCTTTCAAACTCTACTGCAGAGAGTGTAACTAATGGGCTGGCCACGTTGTTCAAATGCCAAATGTGTGCTTCCCAAAAAGACTATTTTATGGAGAACTCACACAGGGCAAGCATGCACATGGTGGTCAGAAAAAGCAATACAAAGACACTCTCAAGGTCTCCCTTAAGAACTTTGGAATTGATGGTGTGACATAGGAGACACTGGCACAGGACTGCCCAGCATAGTGTGCCCTCATCAGAGAAGGTGCTGTGCTCTATGAGCAAAGCAAAACTGAAGTAGCTCAAAAAGAAAACACAAGATGCACAAATTTAGAAAATCCATCCCAAATGGTCCCGTGGACTATTTGTGCCCGACCCATGGTAGAGCATTCTGAGCTTGCATTAGTCTGATCAGCCACAGTCGGTCACACTGTAACTTGACTCTAACATAGTGATGGTATTTTGGTCCTCTTCGAGAATGTAGAACTGCAACCAAACCAAACCAAAACCAAAACCAATGATTCACTCTGATTCAGTCTAGATAAAACAAAGTGCACATTCTCAGACATAGGTCACTAAACCAGAGCTTGAAGGACACCTGCTCCAGACTTACATCCTAGTTTTTGATATGGGGCAAGGAACATGGTCTGCATGCAACCCAAACCAGGTTGTAATATAATTAGGAAATATTTAATAAAATAAATACACATACAATAGAATATATGATATTAATGTGGGATTTTAAAAGTCAATATGCACCCTTCAGGGATCCTTATATATAGTTTAGTGACCTCATTTCTATTTGAGTTTGATGCACTGACATAGTGCAGTTCTCTAATTTTACAGAAGCAGAAAACGAGGCCCAGGAAAGTTATAAGACTTATGAAAAATCATCCAGAATTAATGGCAGAACTTGAACACGGGTTTCCTGATTCCTAATGTAGCGTTATTTCCATTATACTAGGTGGATTAGTCATAGTTACTGAATTGCTTTCCAAACCTGAGGAAATAATAAATGATGATGATGATAATAATATTAATAATAATTTTGTTGTTGTTTGGTCATTTCAGTTGTGGCTCTCTTTATGACCCCATTTTTGGGGCAGTTTCTTGGCAAAGACACCAGAGTGGTTTGCCATTTCCTTATCAATGTTATTTTACAGATGAGAAACTGTGGCATACAGAGTTAAGTGACTTGCCCAAAGTCATATAGGTAGTGTCTGAGGCTAGATTTAAACCAGCGTCACACAGCAACTACGTGTCTAAGGACGGATTTGGACTCAGGAAGATAAGTCTTCCTGATTCCCAGCCCAGTGCTTTATGCCATGTGCCACTTAGCTGCCCCTAAAATAATGATAGTAGCTAACATTTATATAGTGTTTACTATGAGCCAGGCATTATGCTAAGCATTTTACAAGTACTATCTCCTTTGATCCTCACAGCATCCCTGGGATGTAGATGCTATTATTACTCTCACTTTACAGATAAGGAAATTGAGTCAAACAGAGGTGAAGTGACCTGCCCAGGGCAATGCAGGTATTAAGTGTATGTGGACAGATTTGAGCTCAGGTCTTTCTGACTCTGAGCACCAGAGCTCCATCCACTGCACCACGATCGGTGAGAGGAAAAAAAAAAGTGGAAATGGTAGCCTTTCTGGTTTCTTAAATGAAAAGTATAAGATCTACCTTCCTGTGTTATTTTCTTATTGAGAGGCAAAAAAGTAGCTTCTGTCCAGACCCATGAATATTTTAAGTGTCCAGCTTTAGTCGCGTCCTAACTTGGTTTCAGTGGGTCTGGTGTGATGGAAAGAATGTTCTCACAGGGGCTTCAAGGAAGAGCTCTTCTTTGTCCTTAAACACTTAACTTTAGGGAGCTAACAAGTGCTGCTAATAAACCCGAAACATGATAATGGACTTCAGTGAGAGTCACAGCTGCACAGCTGTCCTTCTAGGTAATTTTAGATGAGACCCATTGTGTGATATTTGGTACAGAGACCTAGAAAGGAGTCCTAGCTTTATTTTTCCTTCACTCATCTTGTTGTTCTAACAAAGACTATGCTTAATAATTTTATGGTTAACAATAACAAAATGTCACCCCAGAATGAAATGATTCCTTTATTTTGATCACTTAATTCTGGACAATGTCCTCAAAATGCTCTGTAAATATCCAGAAAATGCATTTTGATCTTCTAGGTGAGAGAAATCATACACTTTGCCAATACTAGATTTTTTAAAGATGAGTGCAATTACATCAATATTATTGTAATTAATGATTACATCATGCTTTAGAAGGAAAGTACAGAAAAGGTTGGTATTAACATGCATGACACGCCATAGTGATATCAATACTCATTTTACTGTTCAGATTTTTTTTAAGCTAATAGCTGTCAAAAATACCCATTATAGGCTAGTCTATAATTTGTAGAAGTCAAGTAATACATTTTTTCTGAAGGTATAATGGATGCTCCATGGAGCAATTATTTTAGAAAGACAACTTCATCTCAGCTGTCTCGTGCCAGCAGAACTATTTAAGAGCCAGAGATGCATAATTCAACATGGAAGGGCTGTCAGATTTGAGAATACCTTTAAATTATAAAAACTTAGCACCACTAGTCAGTTATAATTATAATGGAAATGTAGTTTTCTGTCATTTTATCATGGCAAACATCTCTCAAGAAGCAATTTCATGTGTTAAAATATTTTGGCAAAGTGACTTTTGATTCCAAAGGGATACAGATTATCTGGTTTTATACCTGAATATTTTTCTTACAAATTGAGTGCAACAGCCTACACTGTACAAGATGGCAAACATAAGAGTATTATTAAAATCCCATTGGAAATCCTCACTGAATGACCATAGGCTGCAGTAACTCACCAGGACAGGTCAGGTTATGTATAAAAATATATTATTTTAATAGCAAAATATGACAGGACAGTTCTTCATCCAATATCCAATTATTTTACATGGCAAATATCTGAGGAAATAAAAATGGTTCTCGACTTAGACAGATCCCCCTTTCCTTATTATGATTTTTCAACATTTGAAACCAAACTAATGGGAGGGGGGTACTCAACTCCTTCCCATGAATTTAGACTTATTTCTGGGAGACAAAAGCATGGAACTTTATAAGGAGCCTAGAATCCCTGATCTTAGATGCTCATTTTTTAAATATCATCAAAAAAATCTATAAAAACTAAATACAAAATATTGAAATCATTTGCCAAAACATAGAGACTCCATTACTACTTCCTGAAAATGGGGAAAATACTGAATTCTTAGTTTCTAGGAAAATCGTAATCTTGTAATTAATCTCATTAGTACATAGTTCTCTTTTTGATTAATCAAAGTAAGCCACTATGCCTTTTTCCAACAGTTTTGGATACATGCAAACTACACAGACATTATAAAATAGTTTCATCTCTTTGGGGCTAAAATAAGTTATATTTTGTATGATATGTAGTATGTCTATAACCCTGGTTATGTAACCCTTCTCATAAACATCCTTGAATATTTATTGAGCAGCCACTGTGTTTTTAGTTAGTTGTTCTCATCAATTGTCTAAAATCTCAAGTGTGGAGTTTCCCATTGTCCATTTTCAATCATTATTTGTGGGACATTTTTCTTAAATGTTTTCAAATCATATTTTTTTCCAAATATATCCCTCCAGCAAGGAGAGATATTCACCAACTTTGCAAACTATCCCTTATGTAAAAAAAAAAAGAATAAAAGAATGAAAGAAAAAGTAATTTAGCAAAACCAATCAACATATGAACCACATTTGACAGTATGCACAATACTGTCTACCCAGAGTCATCCATCTCTTCAAAGAAGGAAGGGAGGTGGATTTGATCAACTTTTCCCCAGAACCAGCCTTCTTGGTTATTAAAATTATGTAGCATTCAGTTTCTTTGATTTGATCATTCCACTTACATCATTTTAGTCATTGCATATATTGCTTTCCTGGTTTTGATTAGGGTAATAGATTTAGAAATGGAAGGAACCTTTGATGTCATCTTGTTCTATCTGTTCATTTTATTATTCAGGAAACTAAGGGCCATAAAAGTTGAGGTCACACAGATAGTAAAAGGCAGAACAGAGGTTTGAACCCAGACTCCTCTGACTTGAAGTCCAACACTTTTTCCCATTTCACTTGCTTACTTCATTCTACATCAGTTCATGTATCTTCTTACAATTCTCTGAATTCTTCATAGTCATCATTTCTTAAAGTGCAGTAATGTTAAATTATATCAGTGTACCACAGTTGATTTGGCTAATTTCCAATCAATGTATATCTACTTTATTTCTATTTCTTTGGCACATAGATTATCTTAAATAAAATACTAAAATATTTTTTAGCTAAGATATTTCATCATAGGTTGAGAAAATTCAAACCAGCTTTCTAGATATGGATGGAAGATGCAACTCAAACTGTCACAGGCAAGTAAAAGATATTACCTTCAAACTACAAAGATAATTACCATCATGCTCTGCAAGAACATTGCTCCATGATCAGATCCGCATTTTGGACAGCCCTGACCTAAATTATCCATTCTCATGCCCCATTGTCTAACTCATTCAGCACATAGATATGATTATTTGTTATTATATATGTATGCATATTCATACATGGATGGTGCATATATATGCCCAATATAACTATATATACACACATGTGTACATGTATATACAGGGCATGTACACATACATACACACACACAACACACACATTTTGTTATGGTTCTAGTTATGGTTCTGCCTCTGTCTATAGAAAGGAATCAATCTTAAATATTCCAAGAAGCTTTATTAAATATCCTTGAACCAACTTTAAAGAATTCTACAAATCATTCCAAAGTCATAAGACTATACGTTGTTGTATACATTTACGTAAAATAAAGTGTTTATGTATGTATACTCATATAAGTATATATGTGTATATAGATATAGATATATATCCACACACATATATGCATGTTATATATATATATATGTATCTACTTTAAGAAAATACTTCTTCAAAGTTTTGCTACCTTTAAAATACTAAAAGGCTTACTAAATCTATCCTCTTTGTTACCTAGTTATAATTCAAGATGCTACCTTTGAATAATTAGTGGGTAATTTTTCCCCTATGGGACATAATAAGAAGAAAGTATAAAATTCTGCTTTCCTATAATCTAATGCATTAACTCTTTAGAGACTCTCATTTTTCATTTTTCTTTACCATTATTGGAATGAAAAGTATTCTGCTGAAAAATCAAATACAGTAACTATTATTTTATCACTGCATTATTTTATAGCATCATAGGAGGTAGTCATTATGTGGAAAATAAGAAATAAAGTATTGTAGTTAGATGCACTACACATATGATTATTTCTACTATAACATAATATAGTACAAATCAATTTCAAATAACTTCCTAACTGTATAAGGAATATTCTAAGAAATATTCTCAAATGTTCTATTTTTTTTTCTTCTGAATTGTGAACAATTTTAAGGGAAAAAAGAGAAATAATTATGGGAAAAGTGATTTGAATTTTGAGGGTGGGAGTTAGCAACTTATCTTCAATAATAAAGTATTAATACTATCTCTCATAACACTTAGTACCATGCTTTGCGCATAATAGACACTTATTAAATAGTTATTGGATGAATCAATGTGACTTTCCACATGTTCTCCACTGAAAAAAATAGCTCAAATAATTATCATATGAATAATGTGAAAAGCTTCAAAATGTATATCCAAGAGGCAGAGGAACCAATGAATCAACAAGCATTTTTAAAGTACCTACTCTGTGTCAGCAAGAGGCAGGGTCTGGGGATACAAAGGCAAAATAAAATAGTCCCTGCCTTCAAGGATATTATTATGGTCTGTTGCAAAAGACAACATACACAAATAAGTATGTACAAAATTAGTAAAAGACGATTTCTTTTAGTGAAGGAGACACTAACAGCTGAGGGCATCAGCAAGTCACCTGTAGACATTGACACTTGACCTGAGCTTTGCAGGCAACTAGAGATTATAAAGGGTCCAAATGAGAAGAAAAGGCATGTCCTGTAAATGGTCAGCCTGTGTAAAGGCATTGGAGATCCAGCATCCTGTGGGGAAGGAAGGGAGGGAAGGAAGGAGGAAAGGAAGGAAGGAAAAGGAAGGAAGGAAGGAAAGAAAGAAGGAAGGAAGGAAGGAAGGAAGGAAAGAAGGGAGAGAGGGAGGAAGGGAGGCAAGGAAGGAGGTAGGGAGGAAAAGAGGGAAGGAAGGAGGGAGGCAGACAGGGAAGGAGGGAGAGAGGAAGGGAGGAGTGAAGGAGATAGAGTAGTTAGGAGAAATGAGAGGAATAAAAGAGGCAACGTAGAAAGAGGTAGAGAAGGAAAAGGGAAGACAAAAAACAGAGAGGTCAATAAAAGGAGAAAGGACAAAAAATAAGGAGGGAGTGAAGAAAGAGGAAAAAAGGAGAGAGTGAAATTAGCCAGAGTAGATATGTGTGAGCTCGCTGGGTGGGAAGCCTGAATAGTCAAAGTTCTCACTTTAAATGGTTAGATTTAGCCTTTTTCATGGATTTTTCTCATTTAATATACTAATAGTCTAATATAGCACCTCAAATGTGGTCTTAAAATTAATGCTATAAATACAGCCTTTTAATACAATGCTAAGTTTTGCAGAATATCACATTAGAGGCTTCTAATGAGTCAACAAAATTTCTTTTTGCATCTTTCTAATACTCTACAAATAGGAAATTTAATAATAATGAATAATAAATATATATGTATTTTTAATAGAGAAAGAGTTTGCTGTGTAGCTTCTGTGATACAAGTTGTTCTCCTCGGTTCAAACTCAGAACTAGGGTTAGTAGAAAGGGGTGCTGCTCACAAATTTCTTCTAATGGAAATTTTGTCGGTTATTGAATGATGTTCCTATAGACTCGTCCCAAACATAGGACTTATTATGTGCCAGGCATTGTGCTAAACGCGTTACAAGTATTATCTCATTTGATCCTCACAGCAAACCCACAAGGTAGGTGCTACTACTGTCTCCATTTTACAGATGAAGAAACTGAGGCAAGCAGAGCTTAAGGGATTTGCTCAAGGCCATACAAATCTGAGAACAGATTTGAACCCAGGAATTTCTGATACCTAGCCCAGGTCTCTACTTAGCTGCCTTCTATAAAAGACTGGAAAATACTACTATTAGAACTAATAATTGGTGGTATCGGAAGAAGCTTTTTCTAAGTGTAGCCCAAGAGATGAGCCTTGATAGGTCTAGGCATTCCAAGAGGCAGAGCTAAAGATGGAGAGCATTCCATCTGAGGCTGCTAGGTGTCTCTGGAGTCAGGAAGACCTGAGTTCAGATTTGGCCTCAGGCATTTAATAGTTGTGTGACTCTGGGAAGTCCCTTAATCTCTGTCTCAGTTTCCTCCACTATTAAATCTAGACCTATGTTATAAGGCTGTGATTATCAAATGAGATATTTGTGAAGTGCTTAGCACAGTGGCTGATGCATGGTTAGTGCTTGATAAATGCTGGTTTCCTTCCATTACCCCTCCCCGCTCATTTTTTTTCTTTTCAAACCATTTAAAAATAGCAATAAGGCATCATATACTTTGATATACCACTATAGCCTGTCATACTCCCCTTTTTAATAAAACCAGTCATTTCTTCACTGTTTTATCTATTGAAGAGACAGCTTTTAGAAAGTAGGGGAGAAAGCTGGTCCGAGTGGGAAGGGGAAGCAGTATTTGTTATGGTTTATAAATAAAGAGAGGTCTGAATTTAGAAAGAAACTGATGAAAAGAGAAATAAGAAATAACACTCTTTGGAATTAAACTTTCAAATAATGGTAAAGGGCAAAAAAATACATAACATTATTGGACATGCAACCATGAAACCACAGTTTGATAGTTCCCATTTAATAATGTCTGGCCAACAAATATTGAAATGCCTATTAGGGGCAAAGACACTTTGTTGGCTTGAAAGATACATAGGATAAAGGAGGAACAGTCATATTCAATGTTTTTTACTCAGGAGTCTATAACCCAGATTGTCTATATCATACTCCACATGCTAATCCACCCAACAGGTATATGTATGTATGTATTTATGTGTGTATATACATGCATGTGTGTGTGTATATATATATATATATATGTCTGTGCATGTGTGTGTGTGTATAATATGGTATAACTAGATATTTACAAAATTAAAAAACTGTCCCTGCTTTCAAGAATCTAACCAATGAAGTTATTTTGCTTTAATTTAGAATACAAAAATCCCTTTTATCATCCCATTTTCGGGAATGATTTTTAAAATATGTTATATATTTTATGTTGATGGGAAATGTTAAAACTGAAAAATGAGTTAACACCAAACAGTTACTTCAATTCTTCCCCAAATCCATAAAGATACATTTTTTCAAGGCCAGAGACACAGAAAGAGCCTTGGATATGGATTTCCATCATTGATTATTAGGTTACTCTCTTCCTTTTAGTGCCCGTTTTTGAAGTATCAGTTTTGTAAATACACATGGTACAACAAAGTTTCTTTGTCCACTTCTTACTTAATTCTTACCCCAGATCCGTGGGGCTCTTTAAGGCTGTCTTTCCTGCTACTTTTACTTCCTTTTGTTTTTTCCCTTAGAATCCTAATAAAAAGTGGTTCTTACAAATAGGTCTCATAGATTCACATAATTTGTATAACATGTGCCAATATCAAAAGCCATCAGAATGCAATCTGTGCTCTCCTCTGCTGGAATGACTACTGAAGTTGTAAAGCCAGAGACAGGAAAGGAGGCTTTAGTAACAGGCCTAGTGCAAGTCTAATATACAAAAATGCAGTAGTTTTAACCTAAATTCCATTTTTGTTGGTCCATATAAAAGCCAGATCCAGCAAAAACCACTTTCCAGGCTTTGTCCTTTTTTGTCTCTTTAAAGTACCTCTGTGATCTCAAAATTTCTCAGGCCAATATGTTTGAATTCTATTAGTGCAGGCATTCTAGCACTTACGTCAAGTTATACTGCATATAAATGGGGGATAAAAGGATTACCAGATTATAAATCAAATGAGAGTTTCTGGCAATATAAATCTTAGAGACGTCAGACTCCTGTGTTAATGGATATGCAGGATTCCATTGGCCAGGAAGAATTTAAATTCGGTGTTAGAGACATCACTAATTTTTCAAAGGATCCCCTCAGTAAAATCCTGGAAAGTAAAAGTAGAGGAAACCAAACCAGTTTTGAAATGAGGTTGGTAACAGCTTCTGAAAATGGTCTTTAAGTTATTGCCAAGGGAAATGCTGCAGACATTTAACATTTTCATAAAACTTGCCTGTTATACAATAACAAGATTTGATTCTGCACTTGTTTAGTACTTTAATCTCTATAATATATGCAGCAAAATTGTGTCAAGTACAAACCAGATCAAACTTGAGTATTGAAATGCATGATATGGTTTGGCTACTGGGCCAGAATCCATTGAGGTAATGTCTGCTTTAGTCAAATAACCTGTGAAGTCAGTCGAAAGTGATGGTAGTCCTATCAAACTATGTTTTGTTGTTATTGTGGTTGTTGTGGTTGTTTGTTGTTAGGGAGGAATGGGGGGAGGGAGTTGTCTTATTCTTGTTTGTAAGCAGGTTGTCATTGTAAAGTCATTCTTGTATGTAGATCCCCCTAGCATGTTGATTTCTACATTTATTTCTGATGCTGCTTCAGTTTAATTTAACAGACATTTATTAAGCACTTCTTATAAGCTGGACACTGTGCTAGGCATTAGATTCCTTCCTACTCTAAAATCCTAAGGAATCTATGTTGGGAATCACTGCAAAGAAAATTGCTGTTTGGTATGAGAGACCCAAACCTATTTGGGTACTGGAAAAAATTTCATTTCTTGGGCAAAGATACACAGAGAAAAGGGATGAGTGAGAGGATTAAATGTATATATATATGGGGGTGTGTGTGTGTGTGTGTGTGTGTAAACATACATACATATGTATATATATATATGTGTGTGTGTGTGTGTGTGTGTGTTATGTGTGTGTAAACAAGGAGCTTGCTTGCTGAACAAGTATGGGAAGAAACAAGCCCCATGTTTCTGTCTTTGACAGGAATAATTTTATATTATGGCTACTACCTAATGCCAAGTCAAGGGGAGAGTGACTTTCTGTTCTGAAACTTATAGAGAGAAATATTGTCTAAATGGAGACAATCTTGTTTCTGCTTTTACAGGTATAGCTGCAAAATTTTGGTAATAAGTGATATTAAAGATTCAACTACATATGGTTTGAGCATATTGACCAGAGCAATCATCTTCTTCACCCCCCCCCAAAAAAAGCACATACCTTAGGAGTTTTATGAATTTCAATGATAATTTCTAGTCAACGTGATTAGCAGGGACTGTAGATAGAGCAAAAATGATTTATTCTTCCTCATCTTGATCTATTCCTCAAAATGATCTATTCTTCCTCTTCCTTTTTGGTGGCATTTATTCTACTAGTACCATTAAAAATGGAGAGAGAGAGAGAGAGAGAGAGACAGAGACAGAGACAGAGACAGAGACAGAGAAAAAGAAAAGAGAGAAAGAGAGGAAGAGAAAGAAAGAGGAGGGAGGGAAGAAGGAGACAGGAGGAGGAGACAGAGACAGAGAGTGATCAATCACATTGTTATCATGAGGATGGTGGACATTTAAGAGAGATTTTTCATAAAACTTTAGGATAATATACAATTTAGTCACAACTCAGAGACTTTATTTGGCTATGAAACCTCTAGCATACCACAATTCCACTGATATTATTTTACTTGTATTTTTATTGGTTACGGATTTATACCTATGTTACTTGAGAAGAGATATCTGAAGAGTTCCTTCTCCTATCATTGGACATACCTGCCAGCTCTCTCAAACTTATACCAATCTGAATCTAGTCAGGAGTACAGAAGGAAGGGGTCCCAGAGTTTAAAATGATGCATTGTTTTTCTGAACATAAAGTTGATCTTAGTTCGTCAGTCACCACATGCCATGACTTCCTGCCTCAGCTCTAAGAGCATGGTCCTACTTGCTTGTTCACATTGAAATAACTCATGGAACTTTTCACAAAATTGTTTTCCTTAGTGTGGTAATCCTAATATATTAAAATTACCAATATCTTTCATCTCGAAAGAAAACAGGAATTATGTCATCCGTACTTAAGTACAGCCAATTCAAGAATAAGGCACAGAGTTCTCTAGTACTTGTGATGAATAGCAGAGTCAAACCACTCAGGAAAATTCTGAAAGGCATAACCTCATAGAGATTTTAGACCATGGTCAGTCAAAGGGGACCTGAGTGAATGGAGCCTGTGGACTATGACATTTTCATCATTTGCTTCTATAAAATATTTGCTTTTTTTCACTCTACAAATGAAGTGATATAAAGAAATGAGTCTTGGGGCAGCTTGGGGCAGTGAATAGAGCATGGGCCCTGGAGTCAGGAGGACCTGAGTCCAAACCCGGTCTCAGACACTTGACACACTTACTAGCTGTGTGACCTTGGGCAAGTCACTTTACCCCAATTGACCTGCCTTCCCTGCCCCTGTAAAGAAATAGAAAAGAAAAGAAATGAGTCTGATTTTCTTTATTAAACCGATATTTATCAAATAGTGCAAGACACCATGCTAGGTACTAGGAAGATAAGGATAGACAAACCAAAGTCTCTCAAAAGTGCTTACAACCTAGAATCTGTTCATAATCACTCATATTCTTTTCTTCTCTTCATTTTCCCCCTTATTGACTATAAAACTTCTAGAAAGACATTTTTACATGGAAACCTCACGACTTTCCACTTTAGTGGTTTGTATACGAGAAAGAAGAGACTTTGACAGAAGCCTCATACCAGGAATATACAAAGTACATATTTTAATGGATCATTTCTTATGAGTATCCCAGGCCTGGCCTTAAAAATGGGATTTCACCATTCATATACTGAGCACAAGCACCATTCTCATTTTGTTTCTCCCACCACTCTTGTAATTATATGGGAGGAACTTTAGTTCCAAGATCACATTGTGTGGGGAAGCTGGTTTGATAACTGCCATTAAACTAAAAGCACTATGATGTGGATTCCATGTAACAGATATTTATCATCCCTAACTCCTTGAAAGGATGAGTCTGAAAAGAAAATCAACTTGAAGAAATCAAGGTGGAAAATAATAGTGGCAGCGTGACAAATATAAATTTGGGGAATGATTTACCTCCCTGGATTTCTGTGAGGGACAAATGAGATAAATTTTGTAAAGTGCTTAGCACAGGGGCTGGCATGTAGTAGATACTTCATAAAATCTTGTTTCCTTCCTTTTTTTTAGACTTGAAAGGAAAAGCCAATTTAATTCGATTCAACATTACAAAAATATTAGGATCATAGAAATAGAAAGAAGGGATCTTAAAGGTTAAGACCAACCCCCTCATTGAGATGAAAAAACTGTGACCAAGAAGGTTCATAAGACTATAGGTCCAGAATTGAATGTTCCAGCATTCTTACTTTACAGATAAAGTAACTGAAGCCCAGGGAAGCTACATGATTCAGCCAACATCACACAGGGAGTAAATGAAAGGGCCAGAATTTGACACTCTCCCTTTGGATTGAGCAGCCTTTTTTTCATCGTACCATGAATTTTTTAAGCATCTCTCATGTGCAAGATAGTTCACAGGGTTGTTGTCCATCCTTCCTACTCAAAGAGGACCACAAATGTCATGATGTTGGGGTCAAGATACAGTGTGTTCAACAGTGGCGGATTAGTCCAATATGAGCTCAGAAGGCTATTACAGGTTGAGCAAAAATGAACCTCCAAATGAAGATTTGGACTGTGGATATCACTAAACATGTACATCTCACATTTCTTTTGAGCTACTGAAATTGTTTTGCTCATAGAGCACAGAGCCTTCTTTGATGCACAGATGCCATGCTGGGTGGTCCTGTGCCAGTATCTCCTCTGTCTCACAATTCATACTAACATTCTTCAGAGACCTTGAGAAGGTCCTTGTATCACTTCTTCTGACCTCTGTGTGAGTGCTTGCCTTCTTTGAGTTCTCCATAATATAGTCTAATAGGTAAATGTATGTATGGCATTCAGACTATGTGGGGTGCTGAGGACATAAAGATAAAAAGAAGGATACCTGATATTAGGGAGTTAACAGTCTACATACTACCCAGTGCTGGGTAGTTTTAACTATTCAATATTTTAGCATATTTTTTCCAATCATGAGAAAACAAGATTGCTGCAAATCTTCGTCATTAACTGTATAAGGACATCGAGGAGGATTTTCTAAAACTCTACCTGCTCTTCCAGACAAGACAATGTGAAATGATGGTACCATAAAACAGATCTGACTGAAAGTTTTGTGCCTGGTCAACAGCTCCTGCTCTGGGCACATCTAATTACTCTGAAACTTGAAAGAAGCAGTTTCCAGTGCTTTGTCACCAAGCTGTGAGCTATGTCTGTCCACACAACTCACAAGGCCAGCTGCACTCAAATGTTAGACAGGGGTAGAGAAATCATTTAGTGTTTTGTGGGTGGGAAAGCCAGAAGTAGAGGTAGAGAGGTAGTCAGCTACTGTGCATTCTTTTCAGAGTGATGATTTTTTTAAAGCATATTTCTGAAACTTCAAAGAATAGAGTGGGAACATTAGGAAAAATATTTGGCAGCCTGGATACTACCTGAAAGAGAACTAGATAAAAAATATCACTGGGAAAGCAGAAAAGGTCAGATATAAAAGTAGCAACTCAAGGGCAATGTGAACTTATTGCTTTCTGATTTTCTTTGAAAGCATACTTTTTGCTGATTATTATAAGAAATAAATGTCAATGAGACAATATGGCAGAGCTGATTCTGCTAGGCTGTTAAAAAAAGATATGAAGGATATTTTGTCTTTGAAGGGGTAGTTGAGAGTTTATAAATATGATTTTTAGACAGATTGAAAATAAACAGGGTGAAAAAGCTCTGGAACTGGACTTTTTTCAGAGTATGTTTTATACTCTTCTAAGCCACAAACAATCAGGTGCTTAATGTTTAACCGGCCATTGTACTATTTATTGGCTAGAAGAGAAAAGTCTGCTTTGTCAAAAATGGAAAAAAAAGAAATAAAGTTCTTTGAGTACTGTATTCTGAACAAAACACTTGTAACAAAGAGGCTTTTGTAGGACCTTACAAATGTACCCAATACATCAGGATATCCTATTTGAAATAATGGGAATGCACTGAGAAGGCATGACCTCGAGCAATTGAGGAGGGGCCCAAAGAGAGGAGGGTGGCATGGGAGATATTAAATCATGCTTCCTTCTGTCATTGCCAATTATGTATTCAGGTTTCAAGTCAATGTTTAATATATCATCATAGCAATGTATTACAGCCCCAGTATGGTCCGCATAATTGTAGTAACATCGCTCTGATGTCATGTTAGATGCTGGCAGGGAGCCATAATGAACGTGAAACTTGGGCCTTACTAAGAAATAAGTCTATGGTATTTTTTCAAATAAATGATTAATTTTAAGCCAAACTAAAGAAACCACTCATTTGAAGAACTGGAGGTCATTTTCCAACTGTTACTTCATGGTGTACACTGGCAAAAAGCCAGTAAGACAGAAGGGAAAGCCCTGTAATAAAATATGTTTTAATAAATTATTAATTTTTTATAGCCAGGCCAAAGATTTAGAAGGAGGATGATATTTTCCAACTTGGCTACAGGCTTGCTCAGGTTAAAATCCGTTTTTTTCCCTCTTGCCCGACACTGCAGTCCGGATGAGATCTTGCTATAGCTTATCGTAACTGCAGTGCACAATCGATGCATAGAATCCTGAAAGATCAGCAATAATGTACGTGAACTGAAGAGATCAATATCTAGCCTTTTCTGGGCTGTAACTTTTATCTTAGCCCCAATTACTCCATGACACAGAGGTTAGTTTTTTCATCTTTTAGTTGTTTAGGAATCAGAGTAATTTTTTATATTCATTTTATATGATGAAAAAATTTTCAAATTCTCATAGAAATAGTTACTGGTAACAATTCTAAGAAATGCTTGAGTTTTTTCTACCTCTTGGCAAATGTACTTTGCAGAAATAAATTCGAATTGAGACAATTTTATTGGATTTGTTTATTCCTACGTGATCAGATACTATTAAAACTTACAAAGACATTTCTATGTATGCACTTTTGTGTATACAACTTTGTAAATACAAACTATATAGTCGTTTGATAATCTGTTAGACTGCAAATTGGCCATTTGTTTCAAGGATAAAAGTGATAATTTCAAGTATGATAAAAATACTAAGCTCCGAATTATTGAGATCACATTGGATAGCACCTGAAGATTTACCATTCAGTTCATTTGCATTTATCAGGCACCTACTACGTGTCAGAAACTGTACTAAGTGGTGGGATACAAAAGCCAAAAATAAAACTAAATAAATAAATAAATAAAATTCCTGCTTTCAAGTTTAATCAGGGAGACAACATGCAAAAAGAAAGAGTCAAGAAACATTTATTAAGCACTTATTATGTCCCGGGCACTTTATTAAGTACTGGAAATATAGAGAAAAGCCAAAAGGCAGCCCCTCCTTTTAGGGTTCTTACAGTATGATGGAGAGACAATATACAAACAACTATCTATAAGCATACTATATAGAGGATAAATTGCAGATAATCCACAAAGAGAAGACTCTAGAAGTAACGGGGATTAGAAAAGTCTTCTTGTTGAAGGGAGAGTTTATAAAAAGTAAGGGATCATACCAGCTTAAATATCCGAGGAAGAGAGAAATCGTGGCCAAATTAGAGAAAGAAGGAGGAATATTTGGAAACTAATTTTTTGGTAGGGCTTCTTGAAGAGAGCTGTCAATCATGATCTCAGTCCAATGAGAATGTGTGTAAAGTCCCTTTAATGTTCTATATAAACTATCCATTATCATTACTATTATATTACACGTGGTCTATTAAAGAGACACTGCAGGCAAAGTGGATGGAGAACTGGCCTCATGTCAGGAAGATGGACCTGGGTTGAAGGTGCACCTTTGCCATTTATGGGTGGTATAAAGTTCCTGAACTTCAGAGCTCAACAAGCAACAACCTACAACTATAAGCTTCAGACAAGTTGACAGTCTGCTAAAAAGAGAGAGAATTTCCACACTGGGAAGTGCTTACAGTGAAGAAATCACAGTTTCTAGCTGCCTTATCTCCGCCTCTCCTCTCTGCACCTTTATACTGACTGTAATCTCTCTCTAGGCAGCTAGGTGGCACAGTGGGTAGAGTGCCAGCCCTGGAGTCAGGAAGACTCATCTTCATTAGTTCATGTATGGCCTCAGACACTCAGGTCACTGTGTGACCCTGGGCAAGTCATTTAATTCTGTTTCCCTTAGTTTTCTTATCATATTTATATATTTATATAAAGTTGACATGTTTTTGGCCTTTCTTTGCATGTCTAAGGATTTTCAAAATGTATACATCCCAACCAACTGTATAGATTGGGATGAATTTGGTGGAGTTTCTTTTATTTCTTTTCAAAATGTTGCTTTTCTAAGCTTCTTGGCAAGAATGCTCTAACCCTAACTTAGTGACCCAGTTAGCACTATCATCTTATAACTTAAATTTATATCCATAAGCAGCATCCAAATGAAAATAGAGCCAAATGAAATGGTTCATACAAGTTTGCTATGTCTAGAGTGTTTGCCAGTCCAATCAATTCTCCTGTGATCCAAATTGTTTACTATTATATACTGACCTTTGTAGTGGGCCGGTGGCATGGTGTTTTCCCTCTGCATACAGAGTATAGACAAAGGCTGTGACAACTACAGTTAATGGTCCATCACTCAGGATAAAATATATCTGCTTCTTACTTCTGTTAGGAGGTTAGGAGGAATTGATTAAGATTTATTTTAATGGTTTGTTCCCCTGAACTCCCCGATTTCCTTGTAATTCAGCACTGCTATCCGGTTCGACATTTGCTATGTGTTATCTTGACATCAAACACTTCCACAACTGCTGTACAGGAAAGGTGATGTGGAGTGGAGGTGAGAGTACAGGACCTGTACTCAGGAAAACCTGGGTTCAAATCCCAACTCGAACCCTTCCCAGTAGTATTAGAGTAGGCATATCACTTAGGTCCTCTGAGCCTCTGTTTTCTAATCTGCAAAATGGAGATGATAATGATACCACCTTATTCACCGGCCTGTTGTGAGAATCAACAGGAATTGTGTAGGTATAATACCTCACAAGCCTTAAAAGAAAGCAATTTAGTCATTATCTTTTATTAATTCAAAGGTAGGAGGGAGACACCTAGGAGGAAAAATAAAGAATTTACTGTTATCAAGGAAAATTGTTGGTCTCTGTTTTATTTATACTCTGGTATTTTTTAGTCTAATCTAACTCATGATAAAAAGCCCTATCCATTTCACATTTTTTGGAAGTACTATAACAAAATCAAACAAACGTTCATGGGAAAGTCTAATGTTTGTTTTCTTCCAGCAAATAAAGTCATTTGGGTTTCGTCAGCAGTGCACAATAATCGTCTTTTCAGATTTTTTGTTTACATTCCACCTTTAATTCATTTCAACAAGGTTTTTTATGTATAGGTTAATATGACATTTGTATGTTTAAGTGATGTTTAGTAAGCATTGGCCACTTTTAATGGTAGAGATGATGATTTTTAGGGAAGCAAATGAAGATTAAAAGAAATGCTTTTGGTTTCTCTTTTTTAACAGCATACTGAAGGAAGTGATAGTTATGATGCGATGGAAGCATCACAGTGACACAATCTGTTTCAATAATAACAATAAACAGATTGTTCTTATTCAGTCACTTGTGTCCTACTCTTTGTGACCCCATGAACCATACTGTCTACGGGGCTTTCTTGGCAAAGATATTGGAGTGATTTGCCATTTCCTTCCCCAGTGGATTGAGGCAAACAGAGGTTGAGTGACTTGCCCAGAGTCACACAGCTAGCAAATGTCTGAGGCCAAATTTGAACTCAGATCTTCCTGACTCCAGGCCTGATACTCTATCCACTGAGCCATCTTGCTGCTCCTAATAGCAACAGGTATCTGACTCCAAATCTGCTTCTCCCACTGTACTAGGCTGCCTATTGAACAAAAATAATTTTAATAAAAACATAATGAGGTTGATGCATAAGAATAATACAAACTACTGTAAAAGTTGGTGAGATAGAAAAAATTACTTCTTTCTTGTGGAGTCAGAGACATTTGTATGGAGGAGGAAGCATTTAAGCTAGGTTTTGAAGGGTGCTAGATAGGACCTTAGTAGCTAGAGATGGGGGAGAGGGAAGATTATTCAAGGTTTAAGGAACAGTGTGAGGGGTGGTATATTGTTGAGAGATCTAGAATATGTTTTTAAAATGCTAGATTTATTAACCTTCAGTGTTACCTTTGTAAATGAAGAGAAGGTTTTATACCTTTCCAAATCTGACCAAATGATAAAGAATTAGTTTATCTAAGGACCCTATTAAGTAGAAAAAGCATGCTATTTTTCAGTGATCACAGGAAGCTCATCTTTTTTGTTTGTCCTTATCATTGGCTATCTATGATGAATAGTCCCCTGTCTTACTTTCTTTTTTTTTCTTTTTTTATAATTTATTTTATGGTGGGATAGGCAATTTGACATTTCTCTAGGGAATGTGATACCTAATTATAACAGTATTTATGAAAGGATTTACTTGATAAATAATATCCTTTTCTATGAAGCTTACATCTCCAGAAATATAACCCCTGTGTTTTTCACAAAATATAATATCACAGTTGATTATGCCTTTTTAGTGTTTAAAGAGGATTCTGATTATTTTAAAAATATAACCCAAACTCAGATTGTACCCACTTGAGTTAGTGGTAGTATGATTTTGCTTCTTTGAAAAGTCCCCACCTGACATTCCTGCAGTTCATTTTGAGGGCTCTCCACAGGACACCATGTTGTGGCAATAGCAACCATACATAGTAATAGCAAGAATAACAAGAAGGTTTCCATAAATTGAAATTCTGAGACAAAAAAATTGTTATCCTTAAGGATTTCTCCTTTTTCAGCTACTTTTATGTTATGGTACCTGGTTTCTATAAATCATTGTTTCCAAGTGTCATCATCTTTTCCACATTACATTGCTTACTCATAGGATTAGAGCTAAAGAGCCTTTAGAGGCCATCTAGTCTGACTTCATTTTGCCAATAAGGAAACTGAAGTATAAAGAAGTTAGGTGATTTGTTGATTGTCACATAGGAAGAAGGTGGTAGAGCCAGTATCTGAATCCAAGTCCTGTGACATGAAATCCAGCCCTCTCCACTCATCAGTCAATAAGCATTTGTTAAGTGACTACTGTATGCCGAGCATTATACTAAGCACTGGGGATACAAAGAAAGGCAAAAAGACAGCCCCTGTCCTCAGACAGTTCACAATTTCATAGCGGTGATAATAAGCAGACAAATACATACAAATAAGCTATATACAGGATAAATAGGAAATTATTAAAAGAGGGAAGGCTCTAGGAGATCGAATCTTAATTGTCGCTTGAAGGAGGCCAGTAAAGCCCAGAGGCAAAGATGAGGAGGGAGAACATTCTAAGCATGGAGGACATGTAGAGAAAATACCTGTAGCCTTGAGATGGAATATATTGTTTGTGAAACATCCTGGAGGCCAGCTTCACTGGATCAATGAATACTGAGGCGAAAGAGACTGGAAAGGGGGAAGATAGTAGCTTAAGAAGGGCTTTGAATGCCAGAGGATTGTGTATTTTATCCTAAAGGTGACTGGGAGTCACTGAAGTTTATTGAATAGAAAGTTGACATGATTGGAACTGCACTTTAGGAAAATCTCTTCCATGGCTAAAAGGAGAATGGAATAGAATGAGGAAAGACTTGGGGCAGGCAGATTCACCAGCAGGCTATTGCAATAGTCCAGACATAAGGTGACAAACACCTGCACCAGGGTGGTGGCAGTATCAGCAGAGAGAAGGGTGCTTATTTGGGAGAGGTTGCAATGGGGAAATCAGTAGGCTTTGGCAAAAGTTTTGATATAAGGAGTGAGAGATAGTGACAATTTGGGTAACATGTAGGTTGTAAACCTGGGAGAACGATGGTGCCCCGGGCAACAATAGGGAAATTAAGAAGTGGGGAGCAATTTTGGGGAAAAGATAATGAGTTCAGTTTTAGAATTTTGGAGTTCAGTAGGGACTTTCTACTATCCTAAGCTTTCTCCTTATTCCACAGCTTAACAGGTGGCCAATCATTCACGTATCCTTGCAGATTTTCTTGGTTGAAGCAATCTATCTTCTTTCCATTAATTACCCTATTTATAGGATAACTTGACAATGTTTCTGACACTTGAGAATATTTCATTTCCTACCAAAGGCCACATTTGTCAAAATATGGCAGAGAGTGGGAATAAATGGGTATTTTTTTTAAAAATCACATACATACACAAACAAATTAATGTTGAGATTTTCTTCCAGAGGTTTAAATATACTTCTCATTTTATAGTGTGTATTCGCTTCTCTCTTTGCTTTCTAAATCTTTATAGCTAATACTTCACATAATGCTAAGAATGTTAGAAACATGAAGAAAGACTGAATGTAAGATAATATAACCATTTAGCAAGTATTTCTTTTCTATCAATTTACTCTGTTCACAACCACTATATTGGACATAGAAAAAAGAAATCCTTGAAACTTCTATGTTATTTGTAGCAAGTTATTCTTATTATGTCGAATTCATTGTGATTCTTAGGCACTCCATATAATGTAAAAAGATAATTTCAACTCAGTGTCCCCCTCTTTTGTTATTTTACTAGAGAAAAATATATTATAAACTGATCCTCTTCCTTTCGGTTAAAGTGTAAAAGCCCTCACATATTACTTTTAGTTCAAGAAGGAGCTTGAAATCCTGACCAATGTGCTCTAACAAATAATTCCTTTTGGCTGTAATTAAGAGGGCTTTGAAGAATTGCTCTGAATTCTTGGTTGGAACTCAGACCCCTCCTCTCTTCCTCTGAAACAAAATCCTTTATCACATTTTTCTGAATTAATTATAAAAGTTAAAAATTAAATCTTACTGGTGTCCCCCACATTAATCCTCCCAGATCAGTATTTTTTGGCTCATATTAATGGGAGCACAGACTAGTAAGATTTAATTTCAAACTTTTATAATTATAGTTAAAATTAAATCTTACTGTGGATATATTGGATATATTACGCATTACTATAGATGAAAGCCATCCTGGGAGGATTATCAACTGGTACCCAAGTATGACTTATGTTAACTTGAGTAATTAATTAAAATCACAGGATAAAGTCCCATGTTTGCTATATGATTGGGGTCTTTAGCTGGAATCTCTCAGGAAGTTTTAAATAGGCTTGTTGCAAGAAGTAGAGGCCACCCCAGGACATCTTGAAATAATTTGGTGAGCCCATGAAAGCCAATTCAGACTGAATTTGCTCTCTCTACTGAAATTATTTGAATTCATTTGTTTCTTCCCTAAGTTCTCCAGCAGGATCACAGTGAAGTTCTGAACTAGGGAGGCTGATTAACGTTAAGTATTTATAATTGGAGAAGTTCTGTTAGAAAGCAAGGAGTGAGTTCTGCAAGCTTTGGTCCTTTGATTTTTAAACATCCTCTCCTTATTTGCCAAGGTGATGGTATGGCGATGGCTAATGGAGCACCTGTGTTTTCTTGTTGTTAATTGTTAGGTCAAAATTATCACAAGCAGAAGAGAATTGATCCATACTTTGTTGCATCTCAGCTTCAGAGGCTACCATTGAGTTCACAATTTTCTGCAAGCAGAAAATCATGCACCGACACTCCCTCCACTTTGGTCTTGACTTGTAGACTTTTGAAGTTGAAGAATTTACCATCAGTGGGGTAGCTGACATTGATGCCATGGCCACCCTAATTGAAAGCATTTGATAACATGTCATGAAAAAATCATGCTGAAAAGCATGGGAGCCAGCACACAGCCTTGTTTCACTCCATTGGTGACTGGGAAAGCACGAGACCATTGTCCATTATCCAAAACCCCAGGCAAACAGGCTGTCATGAAATTAACATACAATGCTGATGAACTTCTCTGGGCAACCAAATTTTAACATAATTTTCCATAAGCCAGCGTGACTGACAGTATTAAAGGCCTTGATCAGAATCATTTCAGCTTAAAGGAAATGTGGGATGCACAAACTTAGAAAATCTGCCCCAAGTGTTCACAGGGACTATTTGTGCCCAACCTGTGGTAGAGCATTCTGACCTCATATTGGTCTGATCAAACACAGTCTGACACATTGAAACTTGACTCTAGTGTAGTGAAGTCATTTTGGTCCTCTTTGAGAACAAAGGAAAACAACCAACCAGCCAAGGTGATATTTCTGAAGCATAGGCTTGACCGTGTTGTCTGTTGTTCAATGAACTCCTTGTCATGTCCAGGGCTAAATTTGATCTCCCTGGTCTCTTCCTACCTTATTAACCCTGCATTAATTTGCTTCCCTCTGTCTATACTGGCCTACTTGCCATTCCTTGTGTACAGTTTCCCATTCCCCTGCCGTTGCACTGGATGTCTCCCTCAAGTCTGCCTCTTCAAGAATCAGCTCAAATCCCAGTTAATGCAGAAGCCTTTCCCACTCTTCTCTTCCCACCCTACCCCACCCCCCGCTGTAATTGCTTTAGCCTTTCATATAACTTTCATCTACACTGCATATATCTAAATATTTCTATGTTATTTCCTTCATTAGACCGTAAACTCCTTGAGGGAAGAAACTTTAGTTGATTTTTTAAAATTTTGATGTATTTTCAGGGAAGAAACTTTAGTTGATTTTTTAATTTTTTGATGTATTTTCCCTTTCTTTGTAGCCTCAGGACTCAGTATCTGGAATATAATAAGCCCTTACATGCTCGCTGACTGATTAAAAAGGTACTGATTTAGAGAATCACTGGCAAAGCAGAGGGGGAAACACAATTGTTCTAGACACACTGTGCTAGTCCACAGGAAAGATATCCATGAGGACAAAAAAACCTCATTTCATTTGGTATTAAAATATTAACATCATATCAAGTGTGACAAATATAATACATTAATATTTATTATGATTATTTCTTAATAGTCAGCATTTATAAAGCACTTTAAGTTTTGGAAAGCATTTTATATGTATTACTACATTGGATCCTCACAACACTCTCGTGAAGTGTATGTTACCATTATCCCTAGATTGTTGTTTGTCCTTCATGTTCAAAAAGGACCAATAATACCATGGGGTAGTGTCTTTACTTGTGCATTAATTGGATTTAAGTGAAGCAGAGTTGCACAAAGTTATCTGGCTCCCTGCCTCACATTGTTCTCATCCACCCATTCTTCAAGGGGAAGACTTCACATGCTTGGAATATACATTTCCCCTAACTCACTGATGGATTTGAGGTCTTTCAGTTATCCTCAACCTGATTTAGACCATCTGCTGAGAAGGTTTTATGGGGTGTGGCCATTGCACATGCTAAAGTTGGAGCCACAGCTGAGAGTGATCGTTATATTACAGATGAGAAAACCAAGAGAGGTTAAATGATTTGTCCAGGGTCACACAGCTAGTGTTTGAGATAGGATCTGAACTCATATCTTCTTGACTCCAAGAACCCTGAATTGCCTACTTGCCTCTAACTTCCATAATATTATGAACAGCTTCTGACATTTAGCAGGCCCTATTTAAAGAGGCCTGCCCTCTCTTCACAGACCTAGCATGTAAGAAATATCATAAAAGAATGAAGTTGCAAGTGTGGCAAATGGCCACTGTGAAATACAATGCCTCAAGGAAATGATGGCTTAATCTGAAGCAGAAGTCCTTTATGTGGCCTATCCTAAAGCACCCAGCATTCTATCAATGTGTCACACTATTAATAATCACTGCTTCATCTGCTCCCTTGACTCAGGAAGCCCTGTGATTTCAACACGCAAGGTTGTGTTTAGAAAGGCAGCTGCCCGTTTTTTAGCTCCTCCCTCTGATGTTCTCTCACTTGTTTCCTCTCCAGCAGTGACAACCTCTATACTTTGCATGAGTATGTTGTGAAGCCTTTTCTCTCTACCTCTCTCTAGTCCTGCTGTAGGACCTCATATATAGTCTATCTCATCAGAGAGCTTTCCTGACTCTGGTCAATCAGAAATGACTTTCTTAAATCATAAATTGTCACTCTAAATAGGAAAAGAACAAAGATATCCAAACACTAACTACGGTGTCAAAGCAAATGGGTAGAAATTTTGTCCTGTACATTTTCCCTTCACAAACCCTGATGTTCTTTACATTCTATCCTCACTGACCATTCTTGTACTAGTTTAAGCCATTGGAGCACCTTTTTCATGTCTTAATTTTAGTGTTTTAGAAATTAGCAATAGGATTTTGAGTTTGGTGCCCAAGATGGGAAAGATATTGAATTGATGCATCCTGAAACCCCAAAAGGGGTCACAAAGAGTTGGACTTGATTAAAAAATGACTGAATAGCAATAACAAATGGTATAGATGTGACTCTGGTTTGTCTAAGGCCATGTCAGCAGAGTACAAGCCCTAATAGCTCCTCAGGAGTTTAAGCACCTTTGAAGATAAACCTAATGACAGATAACATGTCTTTGATGTGAAAACCAGCCTAAGGAAGAGCAGAGAAATTCACTACCTAGTGGCAGATCACTGAATGAAGAGTATTTTGGCTGTGTCAACTCAAGAAGATAGTCAACTAACTCAAAGAGAAGTTGATATTTTGGGTGGTGCAGGAAATTCCCACGATGATGAAACCAACAGCTTTATAGTATTGAAGAAGAATGATCAGAATGGTTCCAAGAAACCTATCTCTCTCTCTCTCTCTCTCTCTCTCTCCCCCTCTCTCTCTCTCTCTCTCTCTCTCTCTCTTTCTTTCTCTCTCTCTCTCTCCCCCTCTCTCTCTTCCCCCATATGACAACATGTACACACACACACACACACACACAGATATATAGATATAGATATATACTTACATATACATATATAAAAGAAATAAATCTAAGATAAAATCATAGTTGTAGAATAGATAACGCTCCTTCTACATTCATATGTTTGAATTTTTAAAAATTTTCCTTTTTCCCCAATTAATAACTATTTATTTTTCCCTTCCTCCCACTTTAAACTGAAAAAAAAAAATGAAGAAAAACAAAATCTGCATCCTATGAACATGAAAGCAAAACAAATCCCCATGGTGGACATATCCCAAAATGTTTGTCTCATTCTGTATATTGAGTCTTGCTTATTGAACTCTCTCTCAGGAATAACATTCTTCCTTGTTGGTTCTCTGTGGGTTAATCAGTGAAACTTCATGAGACTGTTCTTCTCCAATGCAGAAAGCCCTTCATGATTATCTATATCTGAATTATGCATCAAGGCCTAGTTAAAATGCTCACCTACTCCTTGAAGCCTCCCAGGATCAGTCTAGTCTCCAGCTATCTCTCTCCTCTGTGCTTGTGACAGTTATTATCTAAGTTACTTGTTTAAGAAGTTATGACATACTTCCTTTTGACATCTTTTGCAGTGTTATTTAACTCTTCTCCAGTTTTGCCCCACACATTTGTTATCTTCATAGTAAGATTGCTGAAAGGTTGTAAGATTCTAGAAGAGGGGTTCTTAGTCTGAAATCTGTGAGCTTGCTTTAAAAATATTTTGAACACTGTATTTAAAAATGTTTTCTTAGTAATCCTATGTATTTCATTTTATGAATTTAAAATATTATTCTGAAGAGTCCTCTATAGGCTTCATTGGATTGCCAAAGGATTTGGTGAAACAAAAAGGTTAATAACCTCTTTCTACAGGGTAGAAAACAGGTCTTGTATTATTTCTTACACCCCAAATTATCTAGAAAGGTGCCTATCTAGTACACATGAGCATATACAATACACACATACACACACACACATACACACACACATATGTATATTCTGTACATAATTGAATATTGAAAAGATAGCTGCCAACCCCAGTTAGCCAAAGATCTTGGCCTCTCATTCACCATATTTTGGTTATTTTTGGACTCATTAGTTTAGAGCCATAAGATCATCTGATCAAAGAGAAACAGTCAATGGTTACTATAAACTAGGAAACTCTAAAAGGTGGGGAACTGTGAGCTGAACAAATTAAGAGGCAACTGAGTGGGGTGAGGAAAGATTGAAACGAGTGAGTAATTCCTCTAATCGTATCTGGGTAAATGACAGGTCAGTAGAAGCTATCCATCAGTGACAACAAGGTATTCTTTTTCTTCAATAACATAGTTTCTACGATTTTTTAAAAGAATGATGAAATCTAGACATGCAACAAGGGACTGTGGCCCTACATAATCACATCTCCAATATGATCCAAGTCATCAGCCTCACCATGACTAGGATAACTAATAACCCACCATATGATAGCCACTATTTCCTTTGACATAACAGCATGTCAGACATCTGTTACCACTGCACTCCACTGCTTCTGCATATTTATATTAACCTCATTGACCTAATATTTGTCTTTTGCTTGCAGCAATGTCATATAGAGATACTCTGATCGCTAATTCTCACAGTTAGAGGGTCCACCACATTTTATACATTTAATGTCTTTAGAAACTCTGAAAGTTATACTTAGTTTTATTCTACATAGTTCCAATTTCACCCCAAAGCTACTAAGTATATTAGAGAAATGGCTTTGCCCCCTATGATTCCAGCAGAAGAAATATACCTAAAAGTTATGGGGGAATAAAAACCATAAATTTCTTGTCATCACAGAATTGGAAGGGACCTTAGAAAACACCGAATCCCACCACATCATTTTACAGATAAGGAATCTGGGATTGAAGCAGATGAACTGGCTTCTCTAAAGTCACATACCTGATATTTAGCTGAGAAAGGACTTGAACCCAGACCTCCTGAACCCCTGTCCACTTCTTTGTACTACACCATTAATTTCCGGGCCCTGAACTAAATAACTGGCAATATTGAATGACAATACTATCACTTAAAGCTCACAGTGGCTCATACGCACAATTTAGACAATTTGATTTTGAACAGACTTCTTCCTTTGGCTCCGTGCCTACTTTTGGCTCTCTCCCCTTCAGATCCTTCACTATGCTGATTACAATCAGCTTTCTTAAAGTTCATTATCTTTTTGATTTCTCTCCTTCCTTCCCAGAAGATACCAAATGCTCTCATCTTTCAGATTGCTTCCACTAAGATTTAAATCTATCTTTTTTTTCAAATATTAACTACTTCATTCCTTGGTGCAAGGATGACAGCTATACTCATTGATATTTCAAAGAAGGAAAATATGATCAGTGTGAGTGATTTTTTGTAGGTATTCAGGTATGGATTATCACCAGTAAAGTTTCATAATAAATCCCTATATTGAAATCTTTTTTTTTGCTTCTCACTTTAAACTTACCTTTTTGGTTGCCTATTGCTTTCTGGAATATCAGAGTATCTGTATACACCTCACAAATAAGTGATAGAAATGGGGCCAAAGAACATGGGACAAAATAGCTTTGCAGGAATTTCTGATTTCAATATTCCCCTAGAAGTGAGAAAACAGGGCAGGGCATAGGGTGGAGGTGCAGAAGCATAATGGTACCAATGGGCTAGACAGAAGCAATGGACAAGGGCAGGTAACAAACCAGCAACCTACAACGAAGAGCTATTAAGGGTGTAGTTCAGGTAAGAAATGGAGTAGAAGTTAAAGGTGGAATTAGCAGCTTGGCAGGTCAGTGAGATTAAAATTCGAAGGTGAGCATCATGCCATGGGATAAGAAATAATAACAGATTTCCTCAAGGTGAGAAAGAAATTCTATTTTGTGCCTTCCTTTTCGTGAGAAGATTGAATAGCCCTCCTCGGGCATGGCAAGGTGCCCTGTTATTGAAAGGTTCTTACCATCTGTGGGGCTTGGAGTATTCATGCCAGCATAATGCCAAAAGGATTGGGATCAATATTATGATGCAGATGGATGTAGAAGTAGCAAATTTTATATCCAAAGAAGCCAGGGATATTAGTAGTCACAACGCCCCCTTCTCAGGAGCAAAATAAAGTTGCTACTAGAAACAGAGGCAGCAGGAAGGAAGGGGACTTGGTACCATGTGGTGCATGTCACGTGCCAGCTGGTAAGCCCTTCTTCAGTCATAGCACTGAATGAAAATGTTTAAAAAAAGTTTTAATCAAAAGAAGTGTATGGAGAATGGGACTTCAGCTGATTGTTCCTTCTATTCTGAACATTCATGCGGCTTATGAAACAAGTCAGGAAAATGAAAAATATTCACATCGCAAAATCTTATGAATAGATGGAGAGAGAAATGGAGGAATAGAAATATTAGTGAATAGAAAGAGGAGAAATCAGAAGAAAAAGAAAAGAAATGAGTATTTTAGATTTAAAGCTAAAAGGGACCTGAGAGGTCATTTCATCCAACTCTTTCATTTTATAGATGAAGAAGTTGAGTCCCAGGGTGAACAAGCAATTTGTTCAAATTAACACAGTAAACTTTTGAGAAAAAATTTGAACCTATATCCTTTGGCTCCACAGCCAGTGGTCTTTCCACCATACCATGAGAAAGAGAAAATGAGAAAGGACGAAGGATGAGGGAGGAGAAAGAGGAGATTACCACAGAGGAGAATTCATTTAAGTCCAACTTAATTCAGCAAACATTTATTTAGACCCTACTATATAGAAGGCACTGTGTTAGATGTTAGGAATACAAACGTAAAAAATATCCTTCTGAATATGAAGAAGAAGAAAGGGAAATAAGAACCAAATGTAAAGAGGGGTGGCAGGGTAAGCAGTGCATTTGAGGGCAAGTCAACATTAAATATTTCTTTTAACTTGCTCAGTCATTAAGAAGTGTCTGTCTCTTTGTGACCCCGTGGACCACATTGTCTTGGGATTTTCTTGGCAAAGATACTGGAGTGGGTTGCCATTTCCCTTTCCAGCGAATTAAGGCAAACAGAGGTTTGTGTCTGAGGCTGGATCTGAACCCAAATCTTCCTTACTCTAGGCCTAGCACACTATCCACTGAGCCACTTAACTCCCTCCTTTTAACTTAGATGATTAAATACTTTGATAGACCTGTAACCTCCTTGATATGAGTACTTTTTTCAAAGGTGCAGATCATAACCTATCCATGCTTTTTCATTCTGTATAAACTTTATCTACAATCTCCCATAAATATTTCTCTCAAATTCCAAACAGAAATCTGAAAACCTTTGCTAAGCCCTTTAGACTTTATATGGACAACGAAGTAGATGCAGGCTGCTCGTGTTATCCCTTGCTTTCATCACATCACTTCTTTTTCTAATTATGTGTGGGTTCATCAATTTAAAGCTGGAAGGGATCTTTGATGCCATGTAGTCCAAACTCTTACTTTATAAATAAGGAAAGTAAAGGTCAGAGAGGTTAAATGATTTGATCAGGGTGGTCCTACTAATTAGTGTCAGAGGTGGGATTTGAACACAGGTCTTTCTGACCCCAAGTCTCATACATGACACTATGCCATGTCACTGATTGTATTCTTTACATTTAGAATTGTCCATTTCTTTGCTGGTGACAAGTTGCAGCCTACCTACTTCCACTATGCTCCTCTCAATTTCTATTAACTCCTCAGACACTATGGTATTCCAAGTCTCAGAACCATGTAGCATCACTTGAAGAATATTGATGTAAAAATGGTTTTTACTTTAGAGTGAAATTAGTATCATTAAAGAACAACACAACTTCCCCAAAATGATCGAGCCTACTAAATTCCTCTGTCTGATTCTATGCCCGATTCCTTGTCCATCCATAGTATCTATACAAGACTCAGGTACTAATGGACTAGTTTTGTGGATTATCCATCTATCTGCATATCCAGCTACTTTAACAATAAACATTCCTTATACCTTTGGAATTTGTGGTTGTTGTTGTTGTTTTCCTGTATTGATAATTAGACCAAACTTTTGAATGACTATGGCTTTCATTATGAGGTTATTCGGGTGTTACAGAACTTAATGAAATCAGTATAATATAATCTGGAAATAGAAATATTTAGAGGACTACACCATCTATGGGGCACCCTTTCATTTGGACACCACGCTGCAGATCTTTCATGAGGATGGCAAACATTAATTTTACAACTTACTTGATATTAGTAATCAGAAGGTTGTGAGAAAAAAATATCTCTCTTGTATGTCTTTTGTGATTTTTTATGTGAGTGAGAACTAATTAAGGGAAAGTTTTTAAGGTGCAATTGTTCTCAAAGATACTTGCAGAACACAGAACAGAAAGGAACAGTATAGAAAATAATGGAAAAGAATCTGTATTGGCTTTGGCCTTTTTTGATATACTAGCAGGGCCTGGAATTTTACCTAGAACCTCTTTTCTACAGTCTAATAAGTTTTAGAAGCAAAAGTATCTCATTCACTGTTATGAGGCATCCTTGCCTTTTGTGACCAATCATTTTTAAATGTTTTCTCCAGAAGTTAATGATGTAGGACACTTAGCAGGCCTCTTCTTGAACTATTCTCCATAAAATATACATTTCTGCAGATTCCATGGGTGGAAATGTGATGCCAACTAACTGATGTCATTTAAGCTAATGCATTTGTGTTGCCCAAATAATAGTCTCAGAAAAGCAGGATTTTGCTGCTTTGGGGATAAGGAATTCACTTATACGTAAGTGCAGAGGCCTTGGGACCTGATTGTACCAATCCCAAGGATCTGAAAATAACAGAAATCCAATGAAAAAAGCCTATCTTTCTAAGAGTATTCATAATGAATGAGAGGCAACTTAATGATACATAGAGGCTGGTTTTGACATAAAGAGAAACTGGGTTCACATCCTGCCTCTGATACATATCACTTGCATGACCATTGGCAATTAATTTAACCTCTTAATGCCTTAAGCAACTCTCTAAGATTGTAACATACAGACGAAATACCTATTGCAGTGGTGTATTCTGTGTTTGTTTCCCCCGTACAAGTGAAAGCACATGTATGGAAATCCCCAAAACAAAAAAAAAAGCATAATGAATTAGTGTGACAGATGGCAATAACCTTCAGACTATAGGACATCACAAACCAGAAGTGGCATTTTATATTTGATTCAAACACTTCATGATAGAGTAGAAGATATGCTGTTGCAGCATGCTTGTTAGCTTCCTATTTATTTAGCTTTCTAGCTAGGTTACCTTCCTATTTATCTTGCCCCAGTCTGTAACCAATGGAATATAGTAGGGAAAGGAAAAGATTATAGCTCCCCTCTAGAGCCCAAGGGCTTACACATACCTTTCAATGCTACATTTAAATGACCGTGAATTTGCATTGACCTTATAATGTCTCTGTTTACCCTAAAGTGCACATACCATTTTCCCCTTCTGGTTCTTTGATTAATGACTCTACACTTCTTTGCTGTAGTCTCTCTTTTCTTCACTTCCCTGTTGATAAGTATGTTTCAATCTGGAGGCAGCTTGTCACCTCAGAGCTGGAGGTCACATCCTGTTGGTCTTAGTTACTTGGAATTGCTAGCCCCTTGTGTTTCAGGTTTACAGGGCTACAAATATTTCATCCTGGTTATGTACTCCCTGTGACCATGCTGTGTCATCTATTATTTGAGACTAAGTGGCTTGTATTTCCATTTTTTTTTCTGGTACAGCACTTGAGTAACACTGAATGGCTGTTGATACTAAAGTACATGAGATTAGCCTCCCCCAACTTGAGTCCTGGAAACTGAAGCTTCCAAATTATGGTTATGCCTTCTGTGGCAACTCAACTTTCCTTACCTGTCACATGTGTCAGTTCAAAATGTGGAGACTGATGAAGACTAAACATTCTTTAACTGATCTGCCCCCTCGGCCTTTAGAAATCAGCCAAAGAGACTCCAGTGACACTAAAAAGATGAAACCAGTTAGGTTCCACCCCCACCCTCACTTTCCATACCACCAATCACGTATGTGTTTGGTTGCAAACATTTTCTTTTTATATATCATAAACAACTCACTCACTTAGGTAAGTTTAGGGGCACTGATAAATTTTATCTGGCACTATAATTGAATAAACTTGTTCTCCACCATATTGGTAATTAATGAAGTACCATGATGACCACAAAGACAGCCAGGAGGTACCTGTGGAAACTTTATTTCTTAACATCCTATGGAACAAACAGAAAGAAAACTTTAAAAACAAAACAAAACCAAGAACTCACTTTTATGCAGCCTTCTCCCTACCCCTCCCACCCTTGCCCATGTTCTCATCATGTAGTCTATCATTATTTGAATGACCGAAAGCTTTAATCACTTACTTTGGGGAGTCCCTAAAACCCATGCCATCACAAATACTGATGAATTTTCTGGGAAAGGTTTGAAACGTTTCCAGTTAAACTCTTGACTTAACATCTCAAGATGAAGAAAAAAAATAATGTTTCTACCACATATTTTATTAAACCCTTTAGGTCCTTTTACAAGAGAGGAAATACCAATTAACGTATAATTTAGCAGAACAAAATATTATCCCATTTCAACTAGTACCCACTTCCTTGAAGTTTATTCAAGCATTAATAACCATTTAATGCAATTTAACTACACTGAGGTATCCGTTACATTAATATCATATATCCATCAGGAAATTAGAGTTTTGTCTCCATGAATTTTGTATTACAAGAAGGTCTTTATAATTTTATTCTGCACTTTATGGTGCCTAATTTCAGCTTCTCAGTCTCTTCCACAGTGTTAGGCTATCAAATTGTTACTAATGTTAAAAGATTGCAATTACATGATTTATTAAACAACGCAGTATAGTTAAGGTTGCTCTCACGCAAGTGATTAGATATATGCTATAAACTTGAACTTCTGTATCATGGATACATTTATGTAGGGATGGAGCAGTACTCCCATATTTTTGAGAGTAAGTCATTAATCTTTTATCCTAGAATGTGCACATTTGCTCAGTGTCCATGAAGTAATATCCCAATGGGCTTGGGACCTCAATAGTTTTTTTTTTTTAATTTTTAAAGGGATATATAGGCTTTCTTACATATACACATAGTGGAGCTTTTTGAGTACCTTTGTATCCTCTTTATGGAAAAAAATTAGCTGGTCATAAAATCCTAGCAGAATGTGCAGCACTCACTGTTTGTTTCTGTAAGATGAAATATATATAATATATATATATATATACATATATATATATATATATATATATATATATATGTAGGTAATAAGCTGGTACAAGCAGCCTACTATGTGCAAGATAATCTTTGGATGCGTAATTTCATGATTTTTGAATCATTGTTTCTACCACTATTTCAAAATGAGAATTTCTGGCATTTTGTATAATGACTATTTATCCACCCATTCTACCTAGCATTTTGAGCTGGCAGCATCCTCAGACATCACTTATTCTAGCTTCTTAATTTTACAGATTAAAAAACCTAAGCCTGAAGAAGGAAAGTGAATTGGCCAGGGTGACTTGTCCAGATGTGGAACAGAGTACAAACTCAATCCCAGGTTACCCAATTCCAATTTAATCCTTGTTCCACTCAAACATGTAGCTTGTTTCATATAACCAAATCAAATACAGAAAAGGGGAAGGTACCTGGAGACAGACAAGATAGGTAGATAGACAGATAGATAGATAGAAAGAAAGAAAGATATAGGGGAAAAAACTTGTAATCCCAGCCTAAATGTCCAGTTCTAAATCTGTTATATTAATTTGAGTCTTCTAAAGTGGTTATGTCTTTGAACAAAGAGAAATGCCTCAGTTGGGAATATCAGATATGCAATAAGCAGCTAAACTTATGGGTACTTATTTTGCAATGTAATGATTCCCCTGGTTCCTAATTTCAATGTTTTTATTTGTTTCACCTTTCCTAGACAGATATTCAAAGTGGAAATTTAGGTCTATTCTGCAGGTAAGCATACATGTATGTATATATGGCTGGATGTATGGATGTATATGTGCATGGGTAGATGGATGCATGTATGTATATATGTACTTACATACGAGTTTGTTGGCTTATTGTGTATGTGCATACATGCATGCATGTGTGTTTGTATGTGTCTTACTCTACTGAATTTGCACAACATTTTATTCTGTCACTGCAAGTGAACACTGACTTTTCTATTAGTGTCAGTGACTCAGTGTTGTGTAGGCTGTTTTCAAAGAGCTAGGAGAGTCAGGTACTGATACCAGGTGATTTGCTTGTTCTCCTCTCCACATAGTACTAGGGTCCACATTGTTTCTTCCCTCTCTAATGATTATAATGATGATGATATTCCCTTTACTAGAATATCTCCTGCCCCTATCCTTTTTCCAATAGGACAGACTCACTGGGGCCCTTTGATGGAAGTAACTCACTAGCATAAGGACATGAATATCTTTCATTCATGGGAATTAATGACACTTTACTCGAGATTCTTTCAATTAAGTGATGAGTTTTGCTGTGATTTCCTTTGGTTTTATTGTGCTCTGTGACATGTATAACTCTTCAAGTGTGTGTAGTGCCAGGTCTTTGCAGCAGTCTTGATAGTCAGTTCTGGCTTCAGATTTGTGTAGTTTCTCTCTGCCATCATCAGGAGGTGGGAGCAATAGATAAATGAATTCTGGCTCTAGACCTTTTTTGCTATCCCAGTGGGGTTTTGTACTGAGGCTGTTCCACTTTAAACTCCAGTAGCAGCTATCTTTAATTAAAGAGTGGTTTGGATTATGGATAATCCAGAAAAGTAGCTACCACAAAAGTTCATTTTAGCATATAGAAGTCCTTCCTCTGTTCTGAGCCACTAATCATAAGTAGACCTGTTGTTAATTGCTATAAAAGCAGCTTAATTTATTGGCAATACCCTAAGAAAACCTGGTTAAGAGTAAGAGATATTAAACTCTGATGCTCGTTTGTTAGAAGTGAAACTAAGTTCTGTATCACCCTGGTTTATGAAAAATCTATTTGAAAGCCTTTATGGCCTAGTTTAAAACAAAGCTACTTTATCCAGACCTGGTCAAAAGAATTTCTCTAATTCACAATATAAGCCATTTTGAAGGAGCCAGATCAAAACTAGAGGTACTCAATATTAATGAGCTCACGCACAGTGGGAGAAAATGAGAGAACATCATTCAGGTTACCCCATCATAAACTGATCCAGAGATCTATGATCAATTCCTCAATGAAGCATAAGAAACTTTCTATGGCATGAACAAATTATTCATAACAAGTGAGCAATTTGTGCCTTCTCTACTCATTCTATTACGGATCTGAATGAGCTTTTAGGTATCTTATACGTCCAGCTTGGTATGAACCCTCATCCCTTGGATTCATTCTAAAAGTTCAGAGATTATCAATCCAGGGTTGTGGCTTTCTCCCTTTCTTGGTCACAAAAGAAAAGTAGGGTCCCAATCAATGACCAAAAGTGGCTTTTTGGGCCTTTCCACAGGTTATGTACAGATACTTCCTCAAGATTTAACCATATGTCTCTCCTGTTTATTTAAAGCATAGATGAGCCCATATGTATGAAATGTTCCTGGCAATACAGTAGACAAAGGATATACGATGGAATGGGGGAGAAGAGCTGATTGCCTACTTCCTTCTAGGAGACTACTCTGGTATCATGATATCATTTTATTGATCAATCAAAAATTTATTAAATGCTAACTATGTACCAGGCACTATGCTGGATGCTGGTGATATAAAGACAGTCCCTCCCATCTGAAAGATTACATTCCATAATGGATATAATATGTATATGATCATGGGGATATATTTAGAGCATAATATTAATTTCAACATGGCATTCTTGCAGAGATTTTGGAAACCATTCATGAATAAAAAAGTTTAGGGCCTTATGCTTCCACCAAAGATGTAATTGGGCAACCTGACCACTGTAATCTAAATATGTTGTTATTATTATGTTTTTCAGTTGATTAGTCAGTCTGACCCTTTGTGACCCCATTTGGGCTTTTCTTGGCAAAGATACTGGAGTGCTTTTTCATTTCCTTCTCCATCTCACTTTACAGATGAGGAAACTAAGGCAAACAGGGTTAACAGACTTTCCCAGGTCACACAGCTAGTCAGTGTCTGAGGCCAGATTGGAACTCAAGTCCTCCTGACCCAGAACTCTATCCATTGCATCACCTAGCTACCCTAAATTTAAATATAGTCTCTGTTTTATTGTTTTTTTTTAATTTAAATTTATTTATTTAACATATTTAGTTTTCAGCATTGATTTTCACAAGAGTTTGAATTACAAATTTTCGCCCCATTTCTACCCTCCCCCCACTCCAAGATGGCATATATTCTGGTTGCCCTGTTCCCCAGTCAGCCCTCCCCTCTATCACCCCACTCCTCTCCCATCCCCTTTTCCCTTCCTTTCTTGTAGGGCAAGAAAAATTTCTATGCCCCATTGCCTGTGTATCTTATTTTCTAGTTGCATGCAAAACCTTTTTTTTTTGTTTTTGAACATCTGTTTTTAAAACTTTGAGTTCCAAATTCTCTCCCCTCTTCCCTTCTCACCCAACCTCCCTAAAAAATCAAGCAATTCAACATAGGCCACAGGTGTATCATTATGTATAACCCTTCCACAATACTCATGCCGTGAAAGGCTAACTACATTTTGCTCCTTCCCAACCCATCCCGCTTTATTGAATTTTCTCCCTTGACCCTGTCCCCTTTCCAAAGTGTTTGTTTTGATTACCTCCACCCCCATCTGCCCTCCACTCCATCATCCCCCCGCCTTTTATTTTTTTATCTTCCTCCCTCTTCTTTCCTGTGGGGTAAGATACCCAACTGAGTATGTATGGTATTCCCCCTCAGGTCAAATCTGATGAGAGCAAGGTTCACTCATTCCCCCCTCACCTGCCCTCTCCCCTCCTCCCACAGAACTGCTTCCTCTTGCCACCTTTATGCGAGATAATCCACCCCATTCTATCTCTCCCTCTCTCCCTCTCTCAGTATGTTACTCTCTCATCCCTTAATTTCATTTTATTTCTTTTAGCTATCTTCCCTTCATCCTCAACTCACCCTGTGTCTGCTCTCTCTCTTTTACATATATATATATATATATATATACACATATATATATACACATACATACACATACATACATATACATAGATATATACATACATACACATTCACATATATACATAAACATATATATATACACACACATATATATATATATATATATATATATATATGCATATTCCCTTCAACTACCCTAATATTGAGGTCTCATGAATCATACTCATCATCTTTCCATGTAGAAATGTAAACAAAACAGTTCAACTTTAGTAAGTCCCTTGCAATTTCTGTTTCTTGATTACCTTTTCATGCTTCTCTTGATTCTTGTGTTTGAAAGTCAAATTTTCTATTCAGTTCTGGTCTTTTCACTGAGAAAGCTTGAAAGTCCTCTATTTTATTGAAAATCCATATTTTGCCTTGGAACATGATACTCAGTTTTGCTGGGTAGGTGATTCTAGGTTTTAATCCTAGCTCCATTGACCTCCGGAATATTGCATTCCAAGCCCTTCGATCTCTTAATGTAGAAGCTGCCAGATCTTGGGTTATTCTGATTGGGTTTCCACAATACTCAAATTGTTTCTTTCTGGCTGCTTGCAGTATTTTCTCCTTGATCTGGGAGCTCTGGAATTTGGCGACAATATTCCTAGGAGATTTCTTTTTGGGATCTATTTGAGGAGGCGATCGATGGATTCTTTCAATTTCTATTTTGCCCTGTGGTTCTAGAATATCAGGGTGGTTCTCCTTGATAATTTCTTGAAAGATGATATCTAGGCTCTTTTTTTGATCATGGCTTTCAGGTAGTACAATAATTTTTAAATGATCTCTCCTGGATCTATTTTCCAGGTCAGTGGTTTTTCCAATGAGATATTTGACATTGTCTTCCATTTTTTCATTCCTTTGGTTCTGTTTTATAATATCTTGATTCCTTATAAACTCAGTAGCTTCCACTTGCTCCAGTCTAATTTTCAAAGTAGTATTTTCTTCAGTGGTCTTTTGGACCTCCTTTTCCATTCGGCTAATTCTGCCTTTCAAGGCATTCTTCTCCTCATTGGCTTTTTGGAGCTCTTTTGCCATTTGAGTTAGTCTATTTTTTAAGGTGTTGTTTTCTTCAGTGTATTTTTCAGTATTTTTTTGGGTCTCCTTTAGCAAGTCATTGACTTGTTTTTCATGGTTTTCTCGCATCTTTCTCATTTCTCTTCCCAATTTTTCCTCTACTTCTCTAATTTGCTTTTCCAAATGCTTTTTGAGCTCTTCAATGGCCTGGGACCAGTTCATGTTTTTCTTGGAGGTTTCTGCTGTAGGCTCTTTGACTTTGTTAACTTCTTCTGGCTGTATGTTTTGGTCTTCTTTGTCACCAAAGAAAGAATGCAATCTGGGTGCGTTTTTGCTGCCTGGCCATATTCCCAAGCAGCTAAGTTGACCCTTGAGTTTTTCAGCTGGGTATGACTGCTTGTAGACTAGAGAGTTCTATGTTCCACGTTTGGGGGGGGAGGTGCCAGCTCTGTCACACCAGCACTACTCCTTCCCCAAGACCCCCAACCTGGACTGGGCTTAGATCTTCAGCAGGCTGTGCACTCCTGCTCTGATCCGCCACTTAATTCCTCCCACCAGATGGGCCTGGGGCCAGATTCAACAACAGCTGTAGCTGCCCCACCTCCACTGCCCCCGGGGCTGGAAGCCAAATCCTTAACTTGGTCCACTCCCACAGCTTTTCCCACTAACCTTCTCTGCTGTCTTTGGTGTTTGTGGGTTGAGAAGTCTGGTTACTGCCACAGCTCACTGATTCAGGGTGGTAGGGCACATTCCGCCCGGCTCCTGGTCTAGTTGGTCTGTGCTGCTCACACTGGGCTCTGCTCCGCTCCCAGCTCCCAGCTCCCAACTCCCAGCTCCGTGTGGGATAGACCTCACCCAGAGACCATCCAGGCTGTCCTGGGCTGGAGCCCTGCTTCCCTCTGCTGTTTTGTGGGTTCTGCAGTTCTAGAATTGGTTCAGAGCCATTTTTATAGGTTTCTGGAGGGACTGGCAGGGAGCTCATGCTGGTCCCTGCTTTCCAGCGCCATCTTGGCTCCGCCCCCTGTCTTATTGTTTTTAATAATCCTGAAAGTGCCTTCTACTTGACAAAATAACAGTATGATCTCTTCCCAACTACACCTTCTGTTAGTGACTTGTCATTCATTGTAATTCATTCCCAGATGAGCTTAATCAAAAGATAAGAGTCCGCCTGAATGATTGACTTTATGGTAATCTAGCTAACCAAGATTCAATTAACTCCATTTTATTTGGATTAGCCTCTGGTCATAGAAGACCAGCTTGAGTTTTACTTTGGTGGGCCACTTTGTAGGCCTCTTTTAATGCATTAATTTTTATCACTCTTCCAAGGATTCTTAACCTGGGATTCAATGAATTTATATTTTTAAATATTTGGTTAACTCTTTCAATATTATTTATATTCTTTGTAATCCTATGTATTCAATTTATTCATTTTAGTCAGTCAATAAGCATTTATTAAGAACCTACTATGTGCCAGGTATTTGTGAAGTGCTGCAGATGCAAAGAAAAATAAAGGACAGTCCCTGCCCTTGAAGAACTTACAATCTGATGGGGGGATAACAAATAAATATGCACAAAAACTATGTACAGGACGAATGAGAAATAATTAACAGAGGGAAGGAAGTAGAATTAAGAGGGTTAGAGAAAGGCTTTATGTGGAATTTGGGATTTTAGTTGGGACATGAAGAAGCCAGTGAAAGCCAATGAAAGAGTTGGGAATGAGGAGAGGACGCATTTTAGACATGAGGGAGAGCTAGATAAATTGTCTGTAGTTGAGAGATGGATCATATTTTTGTGGAACAACAAGGAGGCCATTGACACTGGATGGAAGAGTAGGTTTATGTTGGGGTTAGGTGTAAAGTGTAGGAAAACTAGGAATGTGGGAGAGCAGAGCTACTTTACACAAGGCTTTGAGCATCAAACAGGATTTTGTATCTGATCTGGGAGGTGAAAGAGAGCCACTGGGGTTTACTGATATGAGAGTGACATGGTTGGACCTGTGCTTTATGAAATTCCCTTTGGTGGCTAGATGGAGGGAGGGGTTTGAGGTGGCAGACCAAAGCAGGCTATTGAAATAGTCTGGTCATGAGGTGATGAGGGCCTGTACCAGAATGATGGCAGTATCAGAGGAGAGAAGGGAACATATTCAAGATGTGTTGCAAAAGTGAAAATGACAAGCCTTGGCAGCATATTGAATATGGGGCAGAAGGTGAGAGATAATGAGAACTCAGGTGACACCTTGGTTGTGAACCTGGAACTTGAAAGGATGGTAGTGCCCTTGACAATGATAGTGAAGTTTGGTATGCCTGTGGGGTTCTATTTGGAGTATTTGGGCTATTCCTGAGTATCCAGTTTGAGGTATCCAAGAAGAAGTTGAAGGTAGGAACTTGGAGATCAGCAGACAGATTGTGACTGCATAAGCAAGTTAGAGAATCATCAACATAGAGATTATAACTAAGTACACGGGAGCTGATTTGATCACTAAGTAAAATAAAGGGATAGAGGAAGAAGAAGAAATGGGAAAGAGCTTTGTGTGACATTCATTGATGGTAAGTTGGGAAAATCCTGAGAAGGGATCCATTGGTTCACAGGGTACACGACACAAAAAGGATTGAGAACCACTGAGGTCTAGTAGACGTCCTTTCAGATGGAAAATCTTACTTCACTTCTGACTGTCCTCTTTTCCCAGACTCTCAGGGGTTCCCTCCATACTACTTCATAATTTTTTGTCTATATTACCAGACCATGTGATTGAGAAAGATACTTCAGAAGACTGAGCCATCGTGTGTGGCTATACATTAGGGGACAGTGTTCCCCTGTTTATTCCTATGTGGATGGGTTCTGGTACTTCTGACTGGCTCCTTGTCATTGCTTCTTGCCTCCCTACTCCCCCTCCTTAAGCTGCTTCTTCCTTTACCCTTGAAGTTTCTAAACTACATAACCATGTTAATTAGACTAGTGTGGTTCTTAAGTATTAGATCTACCTTCTAGTTTGTTGTTTAACCCTTTTTTGGGTAGTTGAAGCCATATGTATTTGTAATAATGTATGTATTTATCTCATGTCAGCATGGTATAAAACCAGAAAATGTATTATCATATTCCACAAGGGAATAGTATTGCTTCTGATATCCCTAGTGCTATCTCAGTTGTTGGGTAGTATTGGCATCATGGATACCCAAAGATCTAACTAAATTCACTCTGAAATTTCTGGTAATTTGATAAATCTTTGTTTCTCCAACAAAGGAACTGATCTTTCAAGGGTGATTCTTTCCAGTGTTGTTGTTGAGTCATTTCCATTATGTTCAACTATTCATGACCCCATTTGGGATTTTCTTGGCAAAGATACTGCAGTGGCTTGTCATTGTTTTTCTCCAGATCATTTTATAGACAAGGAAACTGAGGCAAATAGGGTAAGCTACATACTGTATGACCAGGGTCATACAGTATGTGTCTAAGGCTGGATTTGAACTCAGGTCTTCCTGACAACAGGACTAGCACTCTATCCACTGTACCACCCACCTGCTTGTGTTACAGTTAAAATTACCACTCCTACCTAGCCCATGGGAGAGATAAGAGGTGGGTCACAAATGCCAGTTTGAACCGTTGAAGATATCCTTGCATTTGTTCCTAACACTGATCCTAGAAAGTAGACAGAGAGAATGGCAGCAGAGTTCAGTAGAGTTGCTTCTACTCTGTCCATAAGCACAAATGGAACTATCAAGATGGAATGAATTAGAAGCTGCTTCTAGGTTATCACTTATGCTATAATCCCATGGGCTGTCTCAAACTGACTTCTCAGCTGCTGGATCAGCACCTGGATGAGCATTCCTAGGACAACTGGAAAGTTATCTTTTTTGTCATGGCTGCTTCTCTTGTGTTATATCTAAGATTTCTGGATCAGGCATGCCCCAATGTGGAAAGGTAAAGGTAACAATTAGGAACATCAAATACACAGAAAGTGGCTGAATTTGAGGAGGCTCACCTCTTTATTGGTCAAATCTCCTAGGGTCTATTTGCCTTAACTTTACATTGCTTATCTGGAAGCACTGAATTGCTGTGTAAAAACCACTAGAGTTGGAATCAAAAAGTTCTGGGTTCAAGTATTGATCATGCCACTCATTGCCTCTGTGACCATGGGCAGTCTTTGCCCTTCTCTCTGCCTCAGTTTCCTCATCTTCAAAATAGGGCTATTGGACAAATATCCCTTCCAGCTCTACATTTATGATCTTTGCAACATAAACAAGATAAGTAGAACTTATATCACTACTTACAGGATGTATCACTCAACACAGAACAAACTCTGGGAATTGTCTTGAGCTAAGAAGCACTGCAGAGAGCCACAAAAAGTGACATGAATGATCAGGACCAAGATACCCATGGACTGTTTATTATAGCAGTAGGATCAATATCGTGGTACAGTGGTTCTTAACCTGGGGTCTGAGAACTTAATGTGTGTGATTTTGTATTTCGATAACTGTATTTCAACATAATTTATTTCTTTTGTAATCTGCATACATTTCGTTTTTGCTTGTCTGTTTGTTTAAAAAAAAAGATTATACAGAGAAGGTATCCACAGGTATCCTCTTTCACTCATGTAGCCCATCCTCTTGCTACAGAATGACATTGGCTAGCATAAACACACTGGCATCATATTGTTGCAGAGACCTACCTTTTAAATAACATGAAGTGGTTTGCCATCCATGTAGGTTAGTAATTGCCAGATACAGCCCACAAAATCATTGTCCTCACCATGAACTATGAAGTACTAAGGGTCTATTGCTTCCCCCTTCCTGTGTTTTCCACATGGCCATAGTGAAAAAAAAGTGAAAATCTGAGTAATTATCTAGTGAATTAGGATGAAGAAATGGGCCAATTGAGACATCTTCCCTCAGTAGGAGAGTTTGGGGAGAATGATTAATTCTCAATTCACTTTCCCTGTATGCCCCTACCCTTTGTTCAAACTATGTGTAACAAAACTGATAGTCACCATTTTGTTCATTATTGGGTCATTTGTGGGTGGAGAAAAGAAAGACTTCAGAGCAGAATTTTTTTCATTTCCTACTTAGTTTTTAGCACTTTAAGGATCTGTGATCTTCTTCCACTTGAGTATATTGCAATTCATCTATAACTTAGTAGATAAGCCTTAGAATACTACCAGAGACAGAGAATTGAGTTTCTTGCCTATGATCACAAGTTAGAAAGTGGCGAGGAAGGATTTGAACTCAGGCATTGCAGGACTCCATGTCCAATACTCTATCTACCAGGAAGTGCTGCTTCTCATTTATATAGGTAATGTTAGATAAATAGTTGAGGTTAGATTTTGGTTGATTCAGGCAAAAATTGCTACTATTAAGGGAATTTGGCCAGTCTAAACCTAATACAATTTACATAGGAAATGGAAACTAAAGGTAGGATAATGGCGGATCTATGTAAGGCAACTGACCAAATGGGAAACTGAGGCTTCATTTGTGTATTTTCCTCTGTGGTTAAAATTTTGCCCAAAATATTCAAATAGATTCTTGAAATTTTCACTTAGCATTGTCTAAAGGTATTACTTTATCACCAGGGTAGTCACAAAATGCTACTTGCGATGTTTAAAAGGTTTATATATATGAGAAAATAATGAATTTTGTTTTTCCCATGATCATTGGCTATTTCCACATGAAATAATTCTTATTTGTCATGAGTTATCCTTTTTTTCTCCTTCAAACTGATGGTCTATAAAACACATAATAAGGTGAAGTTATGTCATAAAAACGTAGTTTGGTTACATTTATCTTATTGATACAACAGTTACTATGATGTTCTTAAGTAATAATATATCAGAGAGACAACATCAGTAGCTTCATGATCAATAAATAAGTCTTTCTCAGTGTAAAGGAAATAGTAAAGGTAGAAACCAAAAGGATAGCACAAAATTTAAAATTGGAAAGCTCCAGAAAGGAGGGGATGTCCAATTTTTACTCGCAGTGTTCCATATTGACTCCCAAGTCCTCAGCCTTCCTATTAATCCTTTCTCTCTGCTTAGTCATGCCTAGAAAGGCTCTTACGCTTCACTGAGGAATTGATTATGGATCTCTGGATCAGTTCATGATGGGGTTACCTAGATGGCATTCTCTCATTTTCTCCCATTGTGCATGAATTCATGAGTATTGAGTACATGTAGTTTTGACCTGGCTTCTTGCTTCTACATGAAGGTGGGGCAGGGTTTTCTAATAATTGTGGAATTGAAGGCCTTGTATGTTATGGGTGTTTAATCAATATTTGTTGAATTTAATTGTAAGGGGGCCCCTCCTACTTTCTTTTCCATGCCTATTTCATATCAGTTGGCATTTAATCACTTTTTTCTTTTCCTCTGCCAACACATTCCCAAGTTTGCTGTTTCCTGCTGTTATCTGACAAGCACTTTGGTTCTCTGTGGCCCCTGAAATGCCTGAAATTCTAAAAGAATATCTTATTCCTCATGACTGAGCAGTAGATAATAGGTATGGCTCAGAGACAAGAAGACATGGATTCAAATTCTGCCTTTGACACATATTGACAGTTTGACCTTGGACAATGGCTGACTTGCATTGGTAAAGGGAGTTTCATCATCTGCAACTTCCCAGTATCAAGAAAATCAGAGATCCCATCCCTATTCCCATTCTTTATCTTTATTATCCATCAAAACTCCTAATTATCAATGAGCTTACATGAGCAAGAGGGGAAAAACTAAATTAATTCATACTAAATCATGACTATTTAAAATGTTTATTTTTTAAAAAGACAATGTATTGAGTATTAACTCAAATGAAGTTCTAATCAATGGAATGTCAAATAGTATAACATAGTGAGAAAAATAATTTCTGCCAGTGTGGGTGAGGTATTTTTGATTAAGTGGGCTTTCTCTCTGCCTCTCCAATCTTACCTTCATGGATAACTAACTACTCTGCCTATGTTTATCGAACATTTTGACTGAATTGACAACCCGATCTTTTTTCAGTTATTCTTTACATAATTGACTAATATTTCTCCTGTTTTCTTTTTTCACTCCACCTGCCACTATTGTATTATAGGACCATATTTTCTATTGACTAGACTCTTTCAATAGCCTTCCATCTGGACTCTCTACCTGCACTCTTTTGCTCTTCCAAACCACATTACACAATACTGCCAAAATAATTTTCCTAATGCACAATTCTGATCAAATCACCCCCTTACTAATAAAATGTAAAGGACTCCTCACTGGTAAACTGAACATTTCTTTGTTAGCTTCTCTTTCAGTACTAGGATGCAAGTATCCAATACCAGATACAACTGACCTTTGTACTTTAGAGCACTGGACTTGGAGTCAGGAAGAACTAATGTTGAATCCACTTCAAGGAAACTTTCTAAAAGTGCAAGCCTTGAAAAATCACTCCACCCCTCTAGACCTCAGTTTTCTTATCTGTAAAATAAGCGTGATAATAGCACGTATTTCTTGGAGTTATTATGAAGGTCAAATGAGATAACATATGAATTGCTTCCTTAAAGTACCCTATAAATGGTAGATATTATTACTGAAATTCAATCAAAACTGCGTTAGTAGGTGCCTCCTGACTTTATCCTGTCCTCTCTTTTCCTCCATAGATGGCAATAATGCATTCTCTCTACCTCTCCTAGTGCTGAAATCCCCTTGTTTTGTGGTTCCACTTAGATGTCACCTCCTCTTCAGAGTCTTCCTGGATCTTCCTAGCTAAAGTAAAATGCTTCTCAAATGTGTTACTCTGTTTAACCTTTCTTATTTACTTAATCATTGTGTAACTTGTAGTGCAATTGTGTGTTCACTTTCCTTCCTGATCTACTATGAAAGTTCCTTGAGGAAAGAGTATGATGACATTCTTAATCTTTGCATCCAGTCCCCTAGCAATCCCTATATTAGACCCCTATACAATCCATGTATTAGATGTTTACTCAATGTTTGGTGAATTAATGGATTGTTTAACTGAATTAATCAGATATTTTGGCTTTGACCTACTTTTCATTAATCAGTTGCACAATTGGACAATCTGTAAAATTAGAATTTGTGTTCCATGGGTGGGTGAAAAAATTAGGAAAAGAAGAATAAAATCAAGGAATTGTAATCTGCACCACTGGCCTGTTGAACTAGGAATGAGGGGCCTCAGTTACTGATCTGTGATGTGACTAAGAGCTTCCCACTTGCTTTCCCAGACACAGCTTGTGCTTGGCTGTGCTCCCCTTTTACCCAACTGAAGGAATTAAACTAGGCAATGAGGAAACAAAACTATCACTTTTTGCAGATGATATGATACTATACTTAGAGAATCCTAGAGAATCAATTAAAAACCTAGTCAAAACAATTAACAAATTTAGCAAAGTTGCAGGATATAAAATAAACCCACATAAATCATCAGCATTTCTATGTATTACAACAAAGCTCAGCAAGAAGAGATAGAGAAATTCCATTTAAAATAACTGTAGGCAATATAAAATATTTGGGAATCCGCTTGCCAAGACAAACCCAGGAACTATATGAACAAAATTATAAAACACTTTTTCACACAAATAAAGTCAAATCTATCCAATTGGAAAAAATATCAATTGCTCATGGGTAAGCCAAGCTAATATAATAAAAATGACAATTCTACCTAAATTAATTTACCTATTTAGTGCCATGCCAATCAAACTACCAAAAATATTTTACAGAGCTAGAAAAAATAATAAAATTTATCTTGAAGAACAAAAGGTCAAGAATATCAAGAGAATTAATGAAAATAAAATGCAAAAGAAGAAAGGTGGACTAGCTGTACCAGCTCTGAAACCATATTATAAAGCTACAATCATCAAAAGTATTTGACACTGGCTAAGAAACAGAGCTGTGGATCAGTAGAATAGATTTGGTAAAGAAGACACAGTTGTAAATGACTATAGCAATCTAGTGTTTTAAAAACCCAAACACTCCAGCTTCTGGGATGAGAACTCACTATTTGACAAAAACTGCTGGGAAAACTGGAAAGTAGTATGGCAGAAACTAGGTATATACCAACACTTAACACCATATACCAAGATAAGGTCAGAATGTATTTAGACATAAAGGGTGATACTACAATAAATTAGGAAAGCGAGAAATAGTTTACCTGTCAGATCTATGGGGAAGGGAAGAATTTATAAACAAACAAGAGATAAAGAACATTATGAAATCCAAAATGGATAATCTGGATTTCATCAAATTAAAAAGGGTTTGCCCAAACAAAACCAATGCAACTAGTATTAGAAGGAAAACAGAAAGATGTGAAACAATATTTTACAGCCAGTACTTTTGATAATGGCCTCATTTCTCAAATATATAGAGAACAAAGTCAAATTTATAAGAATACAAGTCATTCCCCAATTGAAAAATGGTCAAGGATAATGACAGGCAATTGTCAGATGAAGAAATTAATGCTGTCTACAATCTTAAAAAATGCTCTAAATCACTATTTATTAGAGAAATGCAAATTAAAATAACCCTATCGTACCACCTCACACCTATCAGATTGCTAATGTAACAGAAAAGGAAAATAAGTGTTAGAGAAGATGTGAGAAAATTGCTGGAGTTGTGAACTGATCCAGCCATTCTGGAGAGCAATTTGGAAGTATTCCCAAAGACCAATCAAACTCTGCATGCCTTTTCATCCAGCAATAGCACTACTAGGTCTGCAACCCAAAGAGATCATAAAAAAGGGGGAAAGGACTTACTCGTACAAAAATATCTATAGAAACTCTTTCTGTGGTGGCAAAGAATTAGGAATTGAGGGAATGCCCATCTTTTGGGGAGTGGATGAACAAATGGTGGTATACAAATATAATAGAATACTATTGTGCTCTAAAAAATTATGAGCAGGCAGATTTCAGAAAAACCTGGAAAGACTTACATGAACTGATGCTGAGTGAAGTGAGCAGAATTAGGAAAATATTCCACACAGTAACATCACCATTAGGTTATACAAAGTACAGATATGATTGACTTAGTTCTCTTCAGAAATACAATGATCTAAGACAATTTCAAAAGACTTGTTATGGAAAATGCTATCCACCTCCAGAGAAAGATTTATGGAATATGAATGCAGATTGAAACATACTATTTTCACTTTTTTGTTTGTTTTATTATGGCTTTTCCCTTTTGTTCTGTTTCTTCTTTCACAACATGCATAATGTTGAAATATATTTATGTGAATACCCATGTATAACCTATATCAATTTGCTTGCTGTCTTGGGGACAGGGGAAGGGAGGGAGTGACGGAGAAAATATTCAAAACTCAAAACCTTGTAAAATGAATGTTTAAAACTATCTTTCTATGTAATTGGGAAAAAAATACTATTTACCCCCCAAAAAGAAAGAGAGAAAAGAAAAGAATTACTTGGAATATAACCTTCTTGAAATACTTGAAGGGCTAGCATGTGGACCAAGAATGATCTTTGTTCCACTTGTCCCCAGAGGGCAGTGCTAGGAGCAATGGATTGAAGCTACAGAGAGGCAGATTCAAGGTTCAAAGTAAAGGAATCTTCATGACAATTAGAGCTATCCAAAAAAACAAAACAAAACAAAACAGAATAGGCTGCTGTGGGGGAGAATTCACCATTAGAGTTCTTTATGTATAAGCTTGTTGAGGATATATATCTATATATCTATATCTATCTATATATCTATATCTGTATCTACAACAGTGCCTTGCATTTGACAGGTGCTTAATAAATACTTTTTGGATTTGATGTGGTTTAATGGATTCCACTTGGGGTACAGGCTGGACTACATGGTTTCTCAGATCCTGTTGAACTCTGAGCATCTATGAGTACCCATAAATATTTTACAAGTTAATGAAGTACTATAAGAAAGCCCATTTAGTGATAACAAGGAATTAATCAAGAAAAAACCAAAAGCAAGAGTTATGATAAACCACATTCTCCAGGTTGATAATCCCTTTCTTCAGTGCTTATTGCCCCCAGGGGATTTGGAGCAAGTAAAGAGCAGCAACTTGTAGGAGGAAGGACAGCTTCCTGATGTTTAATATAGGAGTTCTACTAGAATGAGAAACAATTTCAAGGACACCAATTTGCTCTTTATTGGTGCTTTTATTGTGTGTACTCAGATTAATCTGATTCTTTTATTTTCTTTAATTGAGTCAATGATTTTGTCTAAGTAAGGTTCTGTCCAATATTGACCTCCACCTTGAAATCTTATAGACTCACATGTATAGTCCCCATTACACAATTTGATAACTAATTGTTTCCTATGTATTGGTCTCCCTGTCACAACCTTCCTCCACTCAGCTGTCAAATGATCTTCCTAAAGTGCAGATCTGACATATCATCCCCTAACACCCACCTAATAAACACCCACGGATCCCTGTTAACTCCAGAATCAAATAACAAATCCTCTATTTGGCTTATAAAGCCTTTCATAACCTGGTCATTTCTCACCTTTCCAATCTTTTTTTTTATCCCTTACTTGTCTCCAATCTGCAATTCAGTAAGACTGGCCTCCTTGAAGTTCCTTTCACACTACATTCAATTTCCCATCTCTGAGCATTTTCATTTATTATCCTCCATACCTCTGCCTCCTCATTTCAGTCTCCTGGCTTCCTCAATGTACTTCAAGGCTCAGATAAAGTCCCACCTTCTACTGCAAGCCTTTCCCAGTCCTGATTAATCTTAATGCCTTCCCTCTGAGGCTATATCCAATTTATCCTATATCTACCTTGTTTGTACATTTTGTGTGTGTGTGTGTGTGTGTGTGAATTATCTCCTGTATTAGATTGTGAGCTCTTTGAAGGCAGAGGCTGTTTTTGTTTTGTTTTGCCTTTCTTCGTATCCTCAATACTTAGCACAGTGCCTGCCACATAGTAAGTAGGTACTTAATAAATGCTTTTTAAATATTAGGCTTTTTACCCTAATGAGATTATTAGCTTCTTGAGGAATGAGACCATTTCTTCATGAGAATATAGATTTAGACCCAGAGGGGACCGAAGACATTCTAGCAATCCAAAACGTGATATAGATGAGAAACCCCAGGAGGTTAGAGATGACTTCCCCAAAATCACATAAGTTAGCAGCAGAGTCAGAATGCAAATGACATTCTCCAACTCCAAATACAGTGTTCTTTTTTTTGTAATTTATTTGTTTATTTTTAGTTTACAACATTCAGTTCCACAGGCTTTTGAGTTCCAAATTTTGTCCCCCTCCCACTCCTCCTTATCCCCCCTCTCCATATACATTCACATTAAACATATTTTCACATTAGTCATGTTGCAAAGAAGAATTATAACCAATGAAATGAACCACAAGAAAGAAGAAACAAAACAAGAGAGAGAGCGCGCATGTAGTATGCTTTGATCTACATTCAGACTGTAATTCTTTCTCTGGATGTGGATAGCATTTTCCATCATGAGTCTTGGCATTGTCTTAGAACCTTGCATTGCTGACAAGAGCCAAGTCTATCAAAATTAGTCATCACACAATGTGGCTGGAACAGTGTACAATGTTCTCCTGGTTCTTCTCCCTTCACTCAGCATCAGTTCATATAAGTCTTTCCAGGGTTTTTTTTCTGAAATCTTCTTGCTCATCATTTCTTATAGCACAACAGTATTCCATTACAATCTCTAAACAACTTGTTTAGCCATTCCACAACTGATAGTTGTCCCCTCAATTTCCAATTCTTTGCCACCACAAAAAGAGCTGCTATAAATATTTTTGTACATGTGGGTTCTTTTCCCATTTGTATGATCTCTTTGGGATATACCCATAGAAATGGTATTGCTGTCAAAGGGTATGCACATTTTTATAGTCCTTCGAGCATAGTTCCAAATTCCTTTCCAAATGGTTGGATCAGTTCACAACTCCACCAACAATGCATTTGTGTTCCAATTTTCCTGCATCTTCTCCAGCATTTATAATTTTCCTGTTTTGTAATGTTAGCCAATCTGAAAGGTGTAATGTGGTACCTAAGAGTTGTTTTGATTTGCCAAATTCAGTGTTCTTTGCAATACATTACACTGTCATTAACGGCCATTTTGACAACCTCTTCTGATGTTTAAAGGAATTTGGATTCTGGAATATCCTCAGAAATTACTTTACATAGTAGCAAATGAATTTCCTTAATCAAATATTATAAAAAGCCATCTCAGATTTTTGTTGCTCATTGAAGCCTTCTTAATCATAATCTTCCTAGCTGTACCCAAACCATGACCCCTGCATTCTGGACCTTCTATTTTCCTCCCACTTAAATTCAGGCTCTTGCCCCTGGGACCCTGAGCACATTACTTCTAAGAGATCATCAAAACCATTCCACCCACACCCTGGCCCTCTTTTCTCATAGAAACTCAGACTCTTTCCTTTGGGACCCTGGGAGCTATATGTCACATGCAGAACATCTCTAAAACATGCCACCTTTTGCAGTACCCACCTTTATCAACCACTTCCATTTCTAACTCCAAATCCCCTAAATATTTTATCTTTCCCTATTACAATGCAAGCCCCTTGAAGCCAAAAACTATCTTGCTAGTTTATTTTCATCCCCAGTGTTTATAGTGCCAGGCAGACAAAAACAACTTAATGAATATCTTTTCATTCATATTGGTATAGCACCTAATACATTTAAAAAATGCTTTCTCAACTAATATGTTCCATTTTTTAAATTGATTTGCTTGGTAAACTTCAACAGTCAAATTTGTAGAGTTACACATGGTAATAAGAAAAAAAAGTGTTCATGGAAGTGCTCATCTTATTAAGATACTACCATTCTTAATGGCATATATTTGCACCATGACTTAAAGTTGTTACAATATGTTTAAGGCCAAATATCAGAAATGTATTGAAGAACAAATCTATATTCCTTGAACAAAACAGCAATTACAAAAAAAAAAATCAGGTCATTGTCTCAATTACAATTATTGGTCCTTGGCATTCTTTATTTATTCCTTTTTTCATAACCAGAATAAAAAATGATCTACTGTAGCAACAGTGTTGCTTTCAGCTGCTGTGGTGGTACAAGGCTAATAACACCAGCACACAGGAGGGCTGCTAGCACAGTTTCTTTGATCTGCTTTTCTAAGGAAAGCAACTTTAAGGGGTTAAAATCTTACTTTAATTAAACACACACACACACGCACACGCACATATATATGCATATATATATTTGTGTGTGTGTATATATATATATATACATAAATACATATAGATCTATATATATCATTCACTTAGTTCAGGGAAAAAGCACCCCAAACTTCAGAGTAAATACAAACAGAAATTGCAAACTGAGAAAATAACAAAAATCAACAGACAGGCTTCTGTCTGACCATAGCAATACATACATAGAGAGAGAAGCACCAACATTTGGTTTTTCAAAGCCGGGGGAGCCCCTTAACAGCTATCCAGAGTCTCATCTGGCCAAATAACACGAACACTCTTCCAAAGAGTGAGCCCCAAAGCAAAATGCTAACCTCAGAGTACATATACTGTTTTCAATCAATGACTCTTGATTCAATCAAAGACTTGATTCAAGCAAAGGCAAGACTCAATTGCCTTAGTGCTGAGAATCACCCCAAAAGAAAAAAAAAAACAGAAAAAGTCCCACTTTGCTTGCCATTACATCTACCAACCTTCCCCCACCACCACCAATAAAAAAAAAAAAGAAGGAGGAAGGGTATTCTTCCTCACACACAGGCTATCACATTTACTCAGTCACTAGAAACTGTCTTATACTGAAGTTATGAATTCTTTCTTTTAATTTTCTAAACACTTTATTTTTTAATTTATATTGATATTTATTTCTTTTTAAATTTTGAGTTCCAAATTCTCTACTCTTCGCTCACCTCCCCACTTAGAAAGCAAGCAATACTAGGCAGAGCTAAGAAAACAGAGTAAAGGCACAGATTCACCTGAGCTCTTCCCCCAACCCTTCCAAATACCTTTAAATAATAACTCCAAACAAATTCTAGAGTGTCAGAACCCACAAAAAGACAGAGTAAAACAATTTTCTAGTCCAAGAAACTTAGAAGATCTGCAGGAAAGGTCTGTTGCACCAGGGTGTGAGAGGAGCACGGTTGAGTTCAGCCTGCACCAGTGCAAAATGGGCCCCAGCAAACAAGGAGCAGGCCTCAGGCAACTGAATTAATGGAAGTAGTGGCAATTTCCAGACCTCTCAGGCCACAGATGGTAAGGGGATCAGACAATGGGTCAGAAGCAGATTTACAGGGTTCAGGGGTAGGACTCTGCTGCACTGCCTATATTTGGATCTGGGTCCCAGTCCTGGATCTTAGTCATGGTGCGAGGAAGAGCACTAGCACAGCAGAGCTTGTGGCCTACAGGGGAGCAGGGACCCTGGGCACAGTTCCAGGGTTGAAAAGAGTGCTTGTGGTCACTCATAAGCTGGTGAACAGTACAGGAGAATAGCAAACATACCTCTCCCTAGATCGTACCACCTTGGAAGAACCACAAACTTAGAGGTGCCCAGAATTACCTCTGAAAACAGCTGCACACACACATACATACATACAAATCTGAAGCTTGGGATGATGCCCTCTTCACTTTGGAAGCAGAGCCCTACTGTAGCATAGAATTAAAAGTTAAGAAATAGGCTGGAAAATGAGCAAAGAATAGAAAAAAATCTAACCATAAGATCAAAACAAACACTCAGAGGAAGACAACAAAGTCAAAATTCCTTCATCCAAGCCTCAAAGAAAAAAATATGAATTGGTCTCAGGCCATGAAAAACCTCAGAAAGGATTTTTAAAATAAAGTAAGAGAGGTAGTGGAAAAATTGGGAAGAGAAGTGAGAATGATGCAAGAAAATCATGAAAAAAGTCAATAGCTTAGAAAAAGGGGCCACAAAATATACTGAAGAAAATAATATCTTTTTTTTTTTTTAAAAAAAGAATAGGTCAAATGATAAAAAGAGGTACAACAATCCAATGAAGAGAAGCATGCCTTGAAAAGCAGAAATGGCCAAATGGAAAATGATATATAAAAATGCACTGAAGGGAAAAACTCCTTAAAAAGCAGAATTTGTTCAAGTGGAAAAGGAGGTACAAAAGCTCACTGAAGAAAATAATTCCTTTAAATTAGAATTGGGCAAGTGGAACTAATGATCTTATGAAACATCAAGAAACAATCAACAAAACCAAAAGAATGAAAAAATAGAAGAAAAAGTGAAATATCTCATTGGAAAAACAACTACCTTGGAAAAAAGATCCAGGAGAGATAATTTAAGAACTTTTGGAGTACCTGAAAGTCATGATCAGAAAAAGAGCCTAGACATGATCTTTCAAGAAATCATCAAGGGAAATAGAGAACCAGAGACTAAAATAGGAATTGAAAGAATCCATTGATCACCTACTGGAAGAGATCCCAAAATGCAAATTCCCAAATAGCAGAGCTCCCAGATCAAGGAAAAAATACTACAAGCAGCCAAAAAGAAATTCAAATATCATGGAACCACAGTCAGGATAATACAAGATTTAGCAACTTCTACATTAAAGTATTAGAGGGCACAGAGTATGATGTTCTGGAGGGCAAAAAAGCCAAGATTACAACTGAGAACCAAGAATCACCTACCCACTAAACTGAGTATGGATATTCAATGAAAGAGAGGATTTCTAGGAATTCCTGATGCAAAGACCAGAGCTGAATAGAAAATTTGACTTTCAAATACAAGATGTGAAAGAAGCATGAAAAAGTAAACAGGAAAGAGAAATCATACGGGATTCAATAAGGTTGAACTGTTTATATTCCTACATGGGATAGTGGTATTTGTAACTCCTAAAAACTTTTTTTGTTATTAGGGCAGTTAGAAGGAGTATACATAGACAGAAAGCAGAAGTATGAGTTGAATGTGATGGTATTATTATCTAAAAAAATTAAGGAATGAGAAAGAAGAATGAACCGGGAGAGGGGGAAAGGGAGAAGTAGAATGAAATAAATTATCTGACATAAAAGAGGCCTGAAAGAGATTTTACAGTGGAGGGGGGAAATGAGGGAAGTGAGGATGGGAGCACATGAACCTTACTTTCATCAGAATTGGCTCAAAGAGGGAATGAGCTACACACTCGGGTGTAGAAATCTATCTTACCATACAGGAAAGTAAGAAGGGAAGGGGATAAGAGAAGGGGGGCACTGATAGAAGGGAGGGCAACTGGGGGAGGTAGAAGTTGGAAGCAAAAACATTTTTGAGAATGGACAGGATAAAAGAAGAGAAAGAGAGAGAGAGAGAGAGAGAGAGAGAGAGAGAGAGAGAGAGAGAGAGAGAAGGATAAACAGGAGAAGATGGAGGAAAATACAGAGTTTCTAATTGTGAAAACATTGTGAAAAAATTAGTGAGTTTCTCTAATAAAACTTCATTTCTCAAACATATAGAAAACTGAGTCAAATTTATAGAAATAAGAGCCATTCCTCAATTGATAAATGGTCAGATGATTTGACTTGAACAGGCAGTTTCCAGACAAAGCAATCAAAGCTATCTATAGTCATATGAAAAATTTGGTCTAAATCACTATTTATGAGAAAAACGCAAATTTAAACAACTCATATTTAAAGAGCTACCTCACACCTGTCAGACTGGCTAATATGACAGAAAAGGAAAATGGCAAATGTTGGAGGGGATATGGGAAAATTAAAACACTAATGTACTATTGGTGACATTGCATACTGATTGATCCATTCTGTAGAGCAACTTGGAACTATGCCCTAAGGTTTATAAAACCATGTATACCCTTTGACCAAGAAATACCACTACTAGGTCTGTATCCCAAAGAGATAAAAGACAAAAAGGAAAACGACCTCTGTATACAAAAAACATTTATAGCAACTCTTTTAGTGGTGGCAAAGAATTGGAAATTGTGGAGATGTCTATCGATTAGGGAATGGCTGTTTTTATATATGATTGTGATGGAATACTATCGTGCTTTAAGAAATGATGAGAAGCATGTTCTCAGGAAGATGTGGGCAGACTTACATGAATTGATGCTAAGTGAAATAAACAGAATCAGGAGAACATTGTACACAGTAATAGTAATATGATCTACTATGAATGGCTTACTATTTTCAGCAATACAATGATCCAAGACAATTCTGTAGGGCTTATGATAAAAAGTGCTGTCTATCTCCAGAGGAAGAAGTTGTGGAACCTGAATGTAGATCAAGGATATTTTCCTTTATTTTCTTTATTTTTCTGGGCTTTTTCCTGTGTTTTCTTTCACAGAATGACTTACATGGAAATTTGGTTTCTGTGACTACACATGTATAATCTATGTCAAATGGCCTGACATCTCATGGAGGAGGGGAGAAAGGGAAATAATTTGGAACTCAAAATCTGTAAAAAAAAAAAAAAAAAAAAGGAATGTTGAAATTGTTTTACATGTAATTGGGAAAACATTAAATCAGAAAATAGAGATAGCAAGAATGTGATATCAATTATACATGTGAATTCAAAGTGTATTTCAATATTAGCAATATTAAGAAAACAAGAAAAAACAAAGAGAATATTAAACTTCAATTTCAACTCAGAGTTCATTAGTTCTCTCTGGAGGTAAATGGCATTTTTTTCATCATGAGTTCTTTAGAATTGTCCTGGATTATTATATTAATCAGAATAGCCAATTCTTTCACAGTTGACCATCATTATAACATTGCTGTTATTGTACACAATGATCTCCCAGTTTTTCTCATTTCACTTTGCATCAGTTCATATATGTCTTGGCAAGTTTTTCTGAAACCACCCACCTCATTATTTCTTATAGTTCAATAGTATTCCATCACAATCATATGTCACAACTTGTTCAGCTATTTGCCATTTGTTGAGCATCCTATTGATTTCCAATTTTTGCCACCACCAAAAGAATTGATACAAATATTTTTGTACATTTAGGTCTTTTTCCTTCTTCTTTAATCAATTTGAGGTACAGACCTAATAGTGGTATTGTTAGATCAAATGGTATGCACAGTTTTATAGCCCTTTCAGCAGAGTTCCGGATTGTTTTCCAGAATAGTTGGACCAGTTCACTACTCCACTAGTAGTTCATTAAAGTACCTATTTTTCCCTCATCCCCTCCAGCATTTGTAATTTCTGATAGGTGTAAGATGATACCTCATACTTGTTTTATTTTGCATTTCTCTAATTGATAGTGATTTAGGACTTTTTTATATGACTATAGATAGCTCTAATTTCTTCGTCTGAAAATTAATTCTTTATATCCTTTGATCACTTATAAATTGGGAAATGGCTCTTATTTTATAAAACTGATTAAATTCTATACTCATATATATTTGAGAAATGAGGAAATTATCAGAGAAATTTACTATAGAAATTTTTGATAGTAGTTCATTTTCCATGGTAACTTTTAGCATGACATAGTTCCCAATTATCCCTTTTAAGTAGGGCTATTTTTGCTTTTGTTTTGTCTGAAATCTTGATTGCTACCCCTGCCTTTTTTAGCTGAAGCATATTAGATGCTGTTCTACACCTTTATTTTAAGTGTGTGTGTATTTCTGTTTCAAATGTATCTCTTGCAAAAAACATATTGTTGGATTCTGGTTTCTAATCCTTTCTGCTATCTGTCATTCACATTTGCAGTTATGATTATTTCCCTTCATCCCATTTTCTTTTGTTTCTTCCTTTAACATGCTCTCTCTGTTTCTCTTTGTCTATATCGCTCTGTCTGTCTGCCTCCATCCCTCTGTCTCTCTGTCTGTCTCTCTGTCATTCTGTCTCTGTCTGTCTCTGTCTCTGTCTCTCTCTGTATGTGTATGTGTCTGTCTGTCTGTCTGTCTGTCTGTCTGTCTCTCCTTCTCTCTGTCTCTCTCTCTCTATGTCTCTCTCTCTCCTGTTCCTCCTCAAAAGTCTATTTTGCTTCTAACCATTGCCTCCTTTAAACTGACCTCCCTTTTATGAAGCCATGAATTCTTGACTCCTTTTGGAAAAGTCCTTTGGGAAAGACACAAAAAAAGTACTTAAAGGATGTGGATGAGTGTGTGGATGGTAGCTAGTAGTTTTATTTTCTTTTATTTTGTTACTGAAAATTTATGAATAAGAGTTCTTTGTTAGAGTCAACTGTGTACAGTAAAGTTACACCATATGTGAGAATTCAATTCTAAACTAAACATGCATAGTGAAAATACATTATAGTCAAAAGTACTCTTTATAGTTTCTTTTTATTTATTTTTTTTATTTTTATTTTACAACATTCAATTATGCAAGGTTTTGTGTTCCAAATATTCTCTCCCTCCCACTCCTGCCCCCAACCCCCCAAGATGGCATGTAATCCAATGTAGGTTCTACATATACCTTCACCTTTATCTGGTCTATAATTTTGTTTCTCTGTTTTGATTCTTCATGGTTTAGGTATTAGTACCATATCTGGGACATAAAAAGAATTTTGTAGGACTCCTTCACCTATTTTCCCAAAGAGTCTATAAAGTATGGGAATTAATTGTTCTTTAAATGTTTGATAAAATTCACATGTAAAACCATCTGGCCTTGGAGAATTTTTCCTAGAAAGTTCATGGTTGGCTTGCTCAATTTATTTTTCTAGATGGGGTTATTTAGGTATTTTATTTCTTCTTCTGTTAAGCTGAGTGATTTATATTTTTGTAAATATTCATCAATTTCCCTCAGGTTGTCACATTTATGGGCATATAATTGGGCAAAATTATTCTTAATTGTTGTTTTACTTTCCTCTTCATTGAAAGTGAATTTACCCTTTTCATTTTTGATACTGGTAATTTGGTTTTCTTTTTTTAATCAAATTGACCAAAGGTTTATTGATTTTATTGGGTTTTTCATAAAACCAGGTCTTAATTTTATTTATTAGTTCAATAGTTTCCTTGATTTCAATTTTATTAATCTCTCCTTTGGCTTTCAGTATTTCTAATTTGGTATTTAATTGAGGATTTTCAATTTGTTCTTTTTCAAGCTTTTTCAGTTGCATGCCCAATTCATTGATTTCCTTTTTAACTATTTTCTCCATGTAAGTATTTAGAGATACAAAACTTCCCCTAAGAACTGCTTTTGCTGCATCCCATAAGTTTTGGTATGTTGTCTCAATATTGTCATTCTCTTCAATGGAGTTATTAATTGTTTCTATGATTTGTTCTTTGGCCCACTCATTCTTTAGGATTAGATTATTTAGTTTCCAATTAATTTTTAGCTTATCTTTCCATGGTCCTTTATTACAAATAAGTTTAATTGCATCATCATCTGAAAAGGATGCATTAACTATTTCTGCCTTTCTGTACTGGATTGGGAGGTTTTATGCCCTAGTACATGATCAATTTTTGAGTATGTGCCATGTACCATTGAGAAAAATGTATATTCCTTTTTATCCCCATTCAATTTTCTCTGGAGGTCTATCATATCTACCTTTTCTTTTTTTTAACGAATTAATTCTTTTTTTTATTTTTATTTTTGCAGGGGGAAGGCAGGGCAGTTGGGGTTAAGTGACTTGCCCAAGGTCACACAGCTAGTAAGTGTGTCAAGTTTCTGAGGCCGGATTTGAACTCAGGTCCTCCTGACTTCAGGGCTGGTGCTCTACTCACTGCACCACCTAGCTGCCCCATATCTACCTTTTCTAAAATCCCATTCATCTCCTTAGCTTCTTTCTTGTTTGTTTTGAAGTTAGATTCATCGAGTCCAGAGAGGAGGAGGTTGCGGTCCCCCATAGTGTAGTTTTGCTGTCTATTTCTTCCTGTAACTCCCTTAACATCTCCTCTAAGAATTTATATGCTATGCCACTTGGTGCATATATGTTAAGTAATGATATTGCTTCATTGTCAATGGTGCTCTTTAGCAGGATATAGTGTCCTTCCTTATTTCTTTTAATTAGATATATCTTTGCTTTTTCTTTGTCTGAGATCAGGATTGCTAGCCCTGCTTTTTTTTACTTTACCTGAAGAACAATATATTCTACTCCAACCTTTTAACTTTACCCTGTGTGTATCCCCCTGTTTCAAATGTGTTTCTTGTAAACAACACGCTGTACGTTTATGACTTTTAATCCATTTCACTGTCTACCTCTGTTTCATGGGAAAGTTCATCCCATTCACATTCACAGTTATGATTACTGTCTTTTTCTCCATCCTATTCCTGCCCCCCCCCATTTGTGCTTTTATTTCTCCCTTCTCCCTTCCACTCCTCAAAAGAGTTTTGCTTTTGACTACCATCTTCCTCAATTTTCCCTCCCTAATGATCCCCCCATCTTACCCTTTTCCCCTTGGTACTCCTTCCCTCCTTTATATCCCACCCCCACCTTTTCTATCCCCTTTCCCCTCCTACTGCCTGTAGAACAAGTTTGATTTCTATACTTATCAGAGTATGTTATTCCCTCCTTGAACCAAATCCAATGAGAGTAAAACTCAAACACTGTTTTTCTCCCTCCCTTTTTTCCCCTCTATGTTTTTGTGTCTCTTTATGTGACTTAATTTATCCTTTTCTACCTCCTCCTTACCTCTTCTCCCAGAACAATTCCGTTGCACTCCTTAATTATGTTTTTTTACATCACATCAATTACTTTTTACTGACACTCTCAGTCTATGGATACTCCTTTTAATTGTTGTAATAACTGTACCATTCCCAAGACTGACATATATAACATATTTAAATCAATATTATCCTATATAAGGACGTAAGCAGTTTTCCCTTATTGAATAACATAATTTTGTTTGTTTTTTCCCCTGTTTACCCTTTTATGTCTCCCTTGAGTTTCGTATTTGAGGATCAAATTTTCCATTGAACTCTGGCCTTTTCATCAGGAGGGTCTGGAATTCCCTTATTTCATTGAATGTCCATCTCCTTGCCTGAAAAATTATGCTCAGTTTTGCTGGGTAGTTGATCCTTTGTTATAGTCCAAACTCCTTTGCCTTTTGGAACACTATATTCCAATTTCTCCTGTCTTTTATTGTAGAAGCTACAAGATCCTGTGTGATCCTGACTGTAGTTCCATGGTATTTGAATTGTTTCTTTCTGGCTGCTTGCAGTATTTTCTCCTTGACCTCATAATTCTGGAATTTGGCTACCATATTCCTTGGAGTTTTCAATTTGTGATCTCTTTCAGGAGGTGATGAGTGGATTCTTTTGATAACTATTTTACCCTCTGGTTCTAGGACCTCTGGGCAGTTATCTTTGATAATTTCTTCAAAGATACTGTCAAGGCTCTTTTTTTCATCATGGCTTTCCGGTAGATCAATAATTCTTAGATTATCTCTCTTAAATCTATTTTCCAGGTCAATTGTTTTTCTAATGAGATGTTTCACACTTTCTTCTATTTTTTCATTCTTTAGATTTTGTTTGACTGATTCTTGATGTCTCATAGAGTCATTAGCTTCTACTTGCCCTATTCTAATTTTTAATGTATTGTTTTCTTCATTTAGCTTCTCTACTTCCTTTTCCATTTGGTTAATTTTACTTTTCAATGAGACATGTTCTCTGTTTATATTGTGAACCTCCTTAACCATTTTGCCAATTTTACTTTTTAAAGCTGTGTTCTCATCAGTGAATTTTTTTTCCATTTTTTTCTTTTACCTCTCTAATTTGGTTTTTAAAGTCCTCCTTGAGTTCTTCCAAGAAAGATTTTTGGACTGGAGACCAGTTCACATTCCCTTTTGAGGTTTCAGATGTGGGTATAGTGTCAATTCTGCCCTCTTCTGAATTGATATTTTGATCTTCTCTGTCTTCATAATAGGAATCAATAGTCTTTGGCTTCCTAGTTCGTTTTTTCATGGTGTTTATTTTTCCCCCGAGCTTGTAAAGTGGATCTCTGCTTCTGGAGCTCACTGGCTTTGTGTGCTGTGGCTTCTGGTTTCATGAGGTGTGCAGCAGAGGTGGTCTGGCTGCTGGAAGTCTCCTCTTCTCCTGTGGCTGCACTATATAGCATGGCTGGTGTCAACTGTTGTCTGTGCTGGTGTCTGCCACTTCCCCAGGCTGCGTGAAGGCACATCTGGGGTCCTGGTATTGACGTTTGCTAGCTCCACCCCCCTGGGGCTCAAGAACTCCCGCAGTTCTGCTGAGGTGGCACCTACTGGGACACCTCTCTTCTTGCACTGGTCTCCTTCCGCCACCACAAGAAGGGGACTCCCCAGCTTCCTGAGCTACAAGGCTACTTAAGCCCCACTTCTGGCTCCTCTATGTCAGGGTTTCTTCTGAGGGAGTATTATCTGGGTGAGGAAGGGAGGGAGAGCCATTTTACCTGGTCAGCATGGCTCCCAGGAGTTCAAGAAGGTGAGTTTCAAAACTTTAGACTCTGTGTGGGCTGGAGGCCTCAGGGGTAGCTGCTCCCATGGCTGCAGGCTCTGCGTTGGTGTCTCCAGTAGCTCCAAAAGACTCCTCTCCTGAACTGAAAGGCCTGGGGGTCCCTGCAATAGCCAGTACTTCCGCCATGGGCCTGCTCTTGCTCCAGCTTCTCACACCTGGCTCTCTCCTAGACTGGCATGCTAACTCAGTTCCTCTGCTACTCCCATTCTGGTGTTTTCTGTTACCATTCCATGCCTGGCACTCCTGCCCCACTCAGTCTATTGGTGGCTTCTAACTCTCTCAAATCTGCTCAGATTTGCTTTTTTAGAGGTATCTGACAGAATTTGTGAGAAAGCTCTGGTAAGATACTGTTTTCACGTGGCCATCTTGGCTCCGTCCCCCACTAGCAGTTTTCTGAGAGAGCATAGCATGTATTCCTAGATAGGATAAGAGGGCTACCCTTTGTTGTATATGGTGAATTGCCAATGCTTTCTCATAGAGATTAGGGAGGAAGAAAACAAATACAGCATTTCTCTCCTTGTGAATGAAGAGATGATGGAGGAATGAATAAGACTGAAGACATAAAAGAGAAGATAGAAATAAAAATATGAGGCACACTGAGAAGTTGGATGGGTGCTAACTGGGAAAGAGAGAGGCAAATAAATAGGTTTTAATAACATATGTGGGCCTGCAGTGTTTTAGGATCCTGGTAACTCCTGGTCTTTTTGTCTGAATCCTTTACACTGCCTATTATACTCCTGGACAAATAGTAAGTGGTCAAGAAATATAAGTTTTTGATAATAAACTATATAATTTATTTCTTGCCAATGAAAGATTATATTCTTTTTTAAAAATGTAGATGTATAAGGGCTTTGCCCAGGTACATGTGGTTCAGCAGCATGATAACTCATAAGATGCCAAGTGGTATCAAAGCTAGAAGAAAAAAGAGATATTCAGAGATGTAAGAAAAATAGAGATGAGAAATATCAGAGTAGGTGCTGGGGGATAAAAAAACAAAACAAAACTGGTTTGTATATCCTGAGCTCCTAGCTCACGAGTAAAAGCAGTACTGTCGTGAGCTAGAGTTATGGTAATGCCATCCTGATGTCCTCAGGGACTATAAGAGCACGAGCTCAGAATTTTGTGTTCATCTGTTTCTGTGCTGAGAAATCCAACAGAAGCACAACTGGTACTGCAGCCATGGCTGTAATCCCAACATCTTACCTGCTGTGCTTCTGGAAAGTAGGGACATATGGAATCCTAGCCTCCCAAGGCAGGAGATGAGGCAGGACATGATTTGAGGAGGTGGGTGGTGAGTATTATATGATCAAATTAACCCCCTATTGTTGACATTACATTTATTTTCAATAACTGTTCTTTTGCCTCAATATGATGACTTGGGATTAAACTCTGGCTAGTCATCAGAAGATCTGAAGGTATAAAGCACCTCTGAGAAATAAAATATGGATTCAAACGGGCTCACTATCTATGGGTAGCATTAGGGGATAACAATATTTCTAGAAATTACCTCAATTATGCAAATTAATAATACTATGGTAGCAATGAAATGTTCTAATTTCATTTAAAGGTCATTATAACATAAAAATCAAACATAGAAATTCAATCCTCACTCTTTTTCTGGGGGTGGGGGGAGGGAGGGCAAGAAAAGAAAAAAGATGATGCTCTCTTCCCTTTCTGTGATCATTGACTCAGAATCAAATAAGAAATCTGGCACCTAATTATTCCATTTTGACAATATTCAAACCTTATTTATTCTATTTCCTATCATCAGGACAAGGCATTCTCTTTCCTGCCTCCAAACCTTTTCATAACCTATCTCCCATGTCTAGAAAACTTTTCTTTCTCATCTTAGCCTCAGAAAACTCCTGCTTTCTCTCAGATCATGACTCAGGCATTCTTTTCAACAGTATTCCTTTCCTGATACTCATGTGTGTTAGTAATCAATTCTGAACAAATTACTCTGCATCTATTTTGTATAAACATAGTGGTGTGTGTGTGTTGCTTTCTGCAAAATTATGTAAGCTTCTTGAGGGCAGGAATTATTTCATTTTTGTCTTTGCATACCAGTACTCAACACAGTGCCTGGAACACAGGAGGTGTGGAATTAAACTGGTGAGACTAGTCACTGTAGCCTTAATGCATTCAGAAAGTAGTTAAAAGAGATGGCGAGTAACATATAAGCATGGTCTTTTCCAAGTTGGCAAAAGAGAGATTAGAGGAAAAAGAAATACAGAATCACCCTGGAGTAAGTGAGGGTGAAGGGAGAGGTTTATTAGTATCCTTTCTTCATCTGAGTCCACACTGCATTCATGCCACAATTATGATTGTACATCATGCCCTTCCAAACATAAGAAGCAAGAAGATCCCTTTCTCCCCAGTGATCCAAGGAGATCCCTAATTACCATAATATTAACACATTTATACAGTAGAATAGTTTCAGATTTTCAAAGCACTTTCCTCACATCTCTGTGAAATAGCAATACATTATCATTACAGCTTTATGAATAAGGAAGCAGAGGCTAAAAGTATAAAGATGACTTGCCTATTGTCACACAGCTAGGAAATATTGTACTCAAAAAGAAAACTTATTTTGAATCCTTTTTTATAATGACCTATTCTCAGCCTATATCTGTCTTTTAGAAAGTGATCAAAACTTTTTAAACACTTTACATAGGTTTAATCTTAACATCAGTTCTCTGTAAGGCACTGCAGACATTGTTACCTCATTTTACAGAAAAGGAAGCTTAGACTCATCAGGGTTAAGTGACTTACCTAGGTTCACAAAGTTGTAGTAATGAAGTATCAGGGGGTGGGGTATGAATTCAAGTCTTCTTAGCTGAATATCTGGTGCCCAATCTGCTATGCCATGATAGGGAAAAAGACAACAGCCACATGACCCAGAGCATGTGTAGAGGCAGCATGAAGCAAGAGAAAGAATTCTACATCTGAAGGCAGAAGACATGAATTAAATCCTGCTTTGGCCAACTCCAGTCTATATGACCTTGGACAATTCACTTAACCAATCTGGGTCTCAGTTTCATCACCTATGAAATCAAGGGTTTGCACTCAATGACCTCTAAGGTACAATCTAGCTTTAAATTTATGACCTTTTATACATAGATGAAAGGAGATGGGACTGTTACTACTGCCTACCTTGAGGTAAGAGAGTAACAATTTCAGCTTGTGTTTGTATGCTGCTTTAAAATCACTAAGTACTTCCACATTTATTCTAGCATTTCAGTTGTGCCATGTCACTATTAAAAAAGTAATACAAATATTATTATCCTCATTTTTTCAGATGAGTAAACTGGTACAAGAGATTAAGAGAGCTGCCTAAGGTCATGTGGGAGAGCTGTGATTTGAACCCCAATCCCCCGATTCCCAGACCACTACTGTTTCAATACACCAAGCTCTCTTCCCTTCCAATGACTGTTGATGGGAATTTAGTTGGCGTACTTTGTACTGCAATTACAGCCATTTATCCATGAACTCATTCTCATAAAAAATCCACCAAATAGGCAACATTGTTTTACAATTTCATTTTTATTTCTACCTAATAAAAATGACACATAGCTGTGATCAGAAGGAAACAAAAAAGATCATAGAAACTACAAACTCAAAGATGCCAACAATTCCTATACAGAGACAGGAAAACTGAAAGGAACTCTTATTTGGCAAGCAAATATTTCCTAAGGTCTCCTTAGAATAAGTTGTTTTCTTGATGAGATTAATTGTGTGACAAATGACATGAGATGGCCTTATGAAATTTCAGTCTGAAGCAATTTCACTGCTAATGCAAATTATAAATAATATGGGCCTTTTGTCAACTGCATTCCTCAATAATCTAATTGTATCAGGCTAATGAGACCTGGGTTAGGAAATGCACTGAGGTTCCCATGCCCCAGGTCAAAGGAGGTTGAAAGCTTCACAGAGCAGATGTGCTTAGTCTCAAGAGGATGGCAGCTGTATCACTTGGTTGACCCAAATAGCTTCAGTTGTGGAGGGAGCCATGCACTTGACCTTTCAGCCAGAGGTAAAGTGCCACCCTGTTGGATTGCAGCAGAAAGGATGGGGAAGGGAGATAAACTCTTCATCTCACTCTGATTCCCTCTTGTTTGCTCTTAATCGTGTGAAAGAGCTTCCTGCCCAGTGAACTGCGAACGCTATCAATACTATCAATTCATATGTGGTCGGATTCCAAAACAAATCCTCATGTTCATGTGCTTGTGTGTTTGTGAGTTGTTCTTATTTGTTATTGTTGTTGGTATCATGGGGATTTTTAGCAGAGGAGACTGGCCTGGAGCAACGAGGAGGTAACTGAAAATAATAACGAGCCATTATATAGGGCTTACTATGTTCCAGGCACTGTGCTAAATACTTTATGAATATTATCTTATTTGATCCTCAAAACAACCCTAGGAGGTAGGTACTATCATGATCCCCATTTTATAGATGAGGAAACTGAGTTAAACAGAGGTTAAGTGACTTGCCCAGGGGCTCACAGGCAGTAAGTATCTGAGGCCAGATTTGAACTCAGGTCTTCCTGACTCCAAGACATGCTCTATCCACTCTGCCACCTAGCTGCCCCACCACCTTCATGACCACCATAGCCACCATGACTACCTTCCTCTTCCTTTTCCTCCTCCTCCTCACCACTTTTCCAAATCAGTATAATTTATTTTACCTTGAGAAGATCTAAAGCCACACCATTCCTGGTTGTGGCTGACTTCAGCTACTTCAACGATATCTTTGTACTATGAGTGATGAGAGACCCTTAAGTGAAAAATTCCATGTTTTAAAAGTAATACATGACATAAGCTCCCTAACCTTGAGGTTAGGCTATATATGTGGGCAGAGATGTAATTCCCTACATCCTTAGCATGATGTAATGTAGGGGCAGGGCTTCATTAGGGCTTTATACTAATGTCTTGGTCCATTTCCAAAGTCCAATTTCAGAACTTTTATTTCAAAGTCTTTCATAACTTTGCTTTTATGCTTCCATTTCAACACAGCTGAGAAAGCATTTTTTGTTTAACATAGGTCTTTTTCATCACTATGATTTGTGGTACCGTGGGACAATAGAGTCCACCACCCCATGCCAACAAAGGCCTGTTTCTTCCGTACACTTATTGGTGTTTTATTTGGGATATTTCTAAAGTCCCAAGAAAGATCTTTCTCATTTCCCCAGGGGAATGAAGAGTTCTCACAGTAAGCTTTCATTATTGTTGTTGTTGCTTTCTCATATTCAACTGAAATCCCTTTTCCTGAGTTCTATTCTTTGCTCTATCCCTTTGCATCCTGCCAAATGATTCTTCCTCCCCTGAGGTGTTTACATCTTTCAAATATTTGTATGCTGTTATCATGTCCCCTCTTAGTCCATCACTTAGCCAAAATATACATTACACTGTGTTCCTTTAATCTCGCCACATAAATCAAGTCCTCCATTCCCCTAATCATTCCACTGTCCTTCTATGAAGTCACTCCAATTTGGCTTTGGGTTCTGAAGTGCCCAAAATGGAAGACAGATTTCCATGTGCAGCCTCACCACTGTCATGTTGAGACTCTATCACCTCCCAGGTCCTTAATATAACGCTTCTTCATCTGCCAACCAAATTAGTATTGGTCTTTTGTGTTGTTTTGCTTTTGTTGCTGCTATATCCCTTTCTTCCTGGAGGTCCAACCACATGCCTGAGTTGAAGAGTTTTTATTAAGTTGTTTTTAAGCAACCAGCAAGAGCAGAAAGCCTACTTTTTTTTATTAAGGAAGAAAAAACAGAATTTTTTCTTTTCCATTTTCTCGTAACATTGGGATTTTTTTTTCAAACTTTTTCCAGGGAAGTTGCATTAAGGATGAAACCAGACATGGAAAATTTCAGCCCCCTCAAAGGAATGTTTTAAGGAGAGAAATGCAGGAGGCTGTACTGGAAGGCCTTGCTGTAACCTTACCAAATATTCCTCCATAAGGCACAGAAGCAAGAATTGATTTTCTGATAGGTATTTTCTATATTTAAAAAAAACTGGATGGCTCCTCAGTGATTTGCAGGAATTCTTCTCCAGAAGCATCTGAGATTATTCTTTTTTAACAATGTCCTTGAAAGAGAGAATTCTTCACCTTCCTGATTGGCCCCAGTGTTTGAGAGGACCTTGTATTTGTATCTGTCTTGATGCTAAAGAAGGGTGTGGATGCTAATCTGTGGGTCATTAACACTTCATTTTTGTTATTTCAAAGACATGGGGGTGTATATGTACTTGCTGTGCCAACTTTTATAGTATTTCTTGGAAATTTGGAGGTTTTGGTTTTTTGGGGGCTCAATTTAAAATATTTTCCACGTTTATTTTCTCTCCTCCTGTGAGTAACACATTTTCTAAGTTTAATCAGGTTCTTCTTTCCTCTGTGTGTAAGTTACCAGAACCAAGGGATTTACTCAATGACCAACTAAAGCCTTGATCATTTCGATTAACCTTCACTCTGAGCCTGGGTTCCCTAGTGAATTCAGTGCAAGCATTCTGCTCCTTCTGTGATTCTGCTTCGTACTCCATGACTACTGCATTTTCTTGTTCAATTGAATCTCTTAACCTTTAAGTTTCACTTAATATAAGGATATAATTTGTCATTAAAGCTTTAGAGCTAATGGCATCTATAAAATAATAATTTTGTAAAAATTAGTCAAGTCAACAAGTAGCTATTAAGTATTTACTATGTGCCAGATGCTTTTCTGTTCATCCTTGGATCACAAATAATCCAAAAGATTCTCTGGGTTGTACATGGACTAATCTCCTATAGTGCTAATCAGAGATACATACAGGTTAGGGCACTTAGGATTTTGCCCAAAGCTCTGGCTTGCTGAGAATAATTCTTCTCCATTATATCCCAAAGACTACCAGGTAAGGGAATGGGACAAAGGATGGGCACAACTTAGACAAGGAGCAAGTAGGGATGGTGCCCTCCCTTCTACTGGCATGCCCATTGTTGAATTCTATACTACCTCCTTCTCTCTTCATTTCCACTGAGTGAATGCAGGGCTGCTACAGCCTCCTCTTCATTGGCTTTTCTTTCAGGTGGGGAACAAACAAACAAACAAAATGAACAAAACAACTAGTTACGTCTCTGGTGTTATAACAGTAATTTTCTTTCTAGTTTTGGAATGAATGACTTGAAGATTAATCGAAAGCAGTTTTGTTCTTTGGGCTGATTTGAGTGAGGTTTTTAAAAAAAACTTTGTTTTTGCAGTGACAAGAAAGAATGGCTAAGGGTGAAATGGTTCACAGGGTCTCTTGATCTGAAAAAGCAGTCGACATACCATAAAAGTTTTCTATTGGCCACTCCCCTGGCTCAAATGGGTAAACATCTAGTACTACATTCCAAAGAGATCTAAATGCTTTCCAAATATGGTTCTACTCTTCTTAGAGCAGTTTAGTTCCCCCTCTATTTAACTCAAAGATGGAAGTGTAATGTTTTGCAGCTCTAGGACACTAAATATTTTTCAGTGCTATGAAAATAATTTATACATTTTCAGGTATATAGCTCAAACTTCAAATCTTGATCAAAGTTGTCACCCATCCTATATGTGGCAGACATTTATCATACCTATAAATTTACTGTATAGCTGAAGTATATCTGTTTTTTTTTTCAAAGAAAATGGTAAAATGGGAAAAGATCGCTGGATTTGACATCAGAGGACCTGTATTCAAATGCCTCCTCACCTTCATTATTTATTTGCCAGATGTGTGACTAAGGACAGATAACTTAACCTGGGGGTGCATCTGTTTCTTCATCTGCAAAATAGTGGAGTGAATGACATTGTCTCTAAGGTCATTTCCTGTTTTAGATCTGTGATCCTCAATCCTGGAATTTAGAGAGTAGGTGAAAGAGATTTCCTCAGCAACAACCATACGTAGAACATTTCTTGAATTGACAATTTTTTACTTCAACAAAGAGGAAAAGCATAAACACACATACAAACCACAAACAAAATATACGTGCTGAAAACAAGTTAAACAATGAACAGCACCAAAGATTAGTTACTACAGAGAGTTGATGCAAGTTCTGTAATTTATTCTTTGTTGAAAGACCACATGTGAGTGGGGAAAGAGGGAGGGAGGGAGTGGGAGTAAGATGGAAAGGAATGGGATAAGCATTCATGTAATTCCTACTATGCAGCAGAATAAGCCTGGCAGGTAGGTGCTATCATTATCCCCATTTTACAGATGAGGAAACTGAGGCAGAAAGAAGTAAAGAGACTTGCTCAGGGTCACACAGCTAGGAAGTGCCTAAGGCCACATTTGAACTCAGGTTTTCCTGACTCTATATCCAGTGCTCCTTATCCACCATGCCACCTATCTGGTTCTACTAATACTTTGTTGGTGCAAAGTAATTCTGACATAGCTGGTTGCATTTAAACTGAATTTCTTCACCCTTAGTGTTGTCTGCCCTTATGCAGATGGAGTCAGTGGCACAGGGGATGGAATGCTGTACTTGGAGTGAGAAAGCCCCGGGTTTCATTCTTGCCTCCAGTACTTAGTAGAAGTGTGGCTCTAAACACAAAACTTAGCTTTCCTCAGTTGTCAAGTGGGTACTATCATAGTGGGGTACTTCCTTCCCCAGGCTGTCATGAGGGTCAGATGAGATCATGTTTGCAGATGACTTTGCAAACTTTAAAGTTCTACAGAAATGCCCTTAATTATTATTACACTGTGTTCTAGCTTTGCCTTTTCCATTATGCTTCACTTCATACAAATCGTCCTCATATTTCTCTGAATTCCTTATTGCATAGTAAAATTGTACTTACTTTTATACACCCTGCAACTAATTCAGGCTGACCCTAACTGCAGGGAATGTGGTTTCTAACTACCCTTTATCTTTGCAAATTATGCTGCTACACTTTGTTTTGCTCTGCTTTCCTGGGGAGGGGGGGAGGGATTCAGGTGGGTCTTTTATTCCTGTCAATAACCTCTTTGGAATATAACCCCAGTAGTGGGTTCTGGGCCAAATGGGTTGAAGAGTTTTGTGCTTTTATCGTATAATACCATATTGCTGTCCAAAGCAGCCAGAGCCAAGTCACAACCCCACCACATGCAGTGCACTTTATTAAGTTCTGTGGACACAGCTCCTGTCCTTAAGGAGTTTATAGATGAATAAGGAAATCAAGGCCCCAGTATGTGAAAAAAGTCTAAAGATCATACATAAGGAAGACATACTGAAAAGCACCAAACAAATGCAACTATGGAGAACCCCATGCATAATTGCAGAACTGATGCTGGGAGGAATGAAGTTAGTGATATCAATGATGGTTCACGCTTACATATAATATTAAACTCTCTTAATAATCAAATAATAATTCAGTAATGTAATATCTACTGTATCCCCTGCAGGAGAAGGGTGATAAGTGCTAGTAATTAGGATGATCACCTGGGTTGGGTCAATCCCTTTCCACACACAGGGAGGCAGAGCCTGAATTGAGATCTAAGCTGTAATAAACCAAAGTCCAAACTAATTTGAAACCAGGGTTTCTTCTGAGTGTCAAAATTTGAGGAATTGAAAGATAGAAGCAAGAAGGCAAGGCAGGCTCAGAGTTCAAGTTAAGGATATCAATAGTACAGCAGGCAGCCAGAGATAGGAAGGTCAGTGAACCGGCCATTTGCTTGGCTGATTGACCCTTGAGAAACTCTGTCTATTTTCTCTTATCACTGAATTCTTCACCACTCCTGGCCTATGGGACATGACTGTTGCTTGGCTGACTGAATTGTGGGAACTTTGGAAATGGATACTCTCTTGTATAGACAACTATGACACTATTATGCCCCAACAGTAGAACACTCTTCTTAAAGTATTTTTCCAGGAGAGGGTTGTAAAGTTGTACTGATTAATGTTGGTTCTCCATATGCCCAAGGATTTTTTTAAAATATATGGCCAATGGTGGACTCTAGACTTCAGAACACAGTAAAGGTGACAGAGCCATAGGGGATCAAATACATTATTTTGGCCTCATTCACATCTTACTCTAAGCAGCCAAGGTAATCAGTCAAACAGTATTAAGAAAGTTCATACTATAATAATCAATATCAGGTTAGGGACTGAGAGAGATGTCATACTTAGAGTTTGCAAGTAGGACAATGACATAGAAAGGGATAATATATCTTATTAAACAATGAACGCATTAGAGTGTTACAGAATAAAGTGAGATAACATAGGGAAGGCTTTGCATACCTTCAAACACTGTGTAAAATATCTGTGATGGTGATGAGGAAGAGGAGATGAGGTCTGAAGCAAAAGGTCCATACCAACCTGAAAGATCAGGACCGATTTCCTGCAAGTGAAAGTATTTGCCTTGAGCTCATCTAACAGATGGGTGAGTCAACCGACAGTGATGGGGAAGGGTATCATTCCATGCATAAGGAACACCCAAAGCAAAAGAATAGAAGTGTCAGAGAGCAATTCATGTTCAGATCATCCAGTTTAGCTGCAGTATAGAATGCAGAGAGGTGGGGGGAGCAATATAATATTTTGCTAGGGAAGTGAGAGTGGTGCTGGATTGTGGGAAACCTTTGAATGCAAAAAAAGAGGATTTAAAAAAAAGACTTTAAAAAAACAGGAAATCACTGAACATTTCTGAACAAACATATGACATAAAGGAAGGTTATGGTTAAGGAAAATTATTCTGACAGTGATATGAAGGCTAGATTGAATAGGGGAGAGAGTGGTGGCAAGCAGACTTTCTTAGCCTATCATTGCTGGCAAGGAACTGGGAGGTGAAAATTAACCTCCCCTCATTCCTAAAAGAGCAGCTGAGACTGTTGCAAGCAAGAAAGTTGTACCGACTTGAGGCAGATGGGATTAACTTTGCCTCCAAGTATATCGATCTGGGACACAGCTGTGGGTCCCTTGGGAAAGAGGCATATAAAAGTAGCTTTTAAAACTTTGTCGAGGAGCTCCTGACACCCTAGGGAAACTTGCTGACTTTTAGCCTTCTGGTTGGTGGATTTTAATTATTTTTATCATCTAGACTGTTTTTTAAGCCACTTTGAGATTACTTCTACCTGAGAGTACTGCAATATGATTTTACTAAAAGGATTGTTTATATAGCCAGAGGTGGGGGACCTGTGGCTTCCAAGCCACATGTGGCCTTCTAGATCCTTGGCTGTGGCCTTTTGACTTAGTCCAAGTCTTACAGAAAAAATCCTTTTATTATGGGGATTTGTTCTGTGAAGTTTGGATTCAGTCAAAGGGCCACACTTGAGGCCCTAGAGGGCCACATGTGGCCTTGAGGCAACAGGTTGTCCACCCCTGGTAAACCCTTTGGCTCTGAATTATCCTTGTAGTAGATATAGGTTCCTGACATACTATAGCCTTTTGCAAGGCAGAGAGAAATAGTAACTCATGCTGGCTCAATACGGTGATATAGAGGGAATGGGAGAGATGAGGGTGTAAGAGAAATGCTGCAGTCATGAGCTACAATGTTTGAGAAACTATCTCCTCATCCTTCTGACTTACCACTTACAACCCTGAGAAGACAAGGAGCCAGTCTTCGGACTCAATGTGTTCTCTTTTTTTTGTACATATTTTGTTAATTTTAAAAATTTTTGCTAAATTACATGTAAACAAAAATTTTTAAACATTCATTTTTGAAAATTTTGAGTTTAAAATTCTTTCCTGGAGCAGCTAGGTGGCACAGTGAGTAAAGCACCAGCCCTGGAGTCAGGAGGACTTGACTTCAAATCCGGCCTCAGATACTTGACACACTTACTAGCTGTGTGACCTTGGGCAAGTCACTTAACTCCAGTTGCCCTGCCTTCCTGCCTCCAAAAAAATAAAAATTCTTTCCCTCAACTCCCTCTACTCCCCAAGAAGGAATACAATTTGATATGGATTATTAGATATGTGAAGTCATGTAAAACATTTATACATTAGCCATGTTGCAAAAGAAAACACAGACAAAAAGAAACCCAAGAATAATAAAGTTTTTTTAAAGTATATTTCAATTTGCATCCAGACTCCATCAATTCTTTCTCTGGAGGTAGACAGCATTTTTCATCATAAGTCTTTTGGAAGTGTCTTGGATCGTTGTATTGCTGAGAATAGCTAAGGCATTCACAGTTGATCATTGTTTCAGTGTTGCTCTGTTTACAATGTTTTCCTGGTTCTGCCTATTTCACTTTGCATCAGTTCATTTAGTCTTCTCAGTCAACCTAGTAATTCGGTGTAAGTTGGAAAAATAGTCACAAACCTATGTGCTAGCTTTGCAAAGAATTCTAAAATACTTCATCTTATTTGAACTTCACTACCACCATTTGAAATATAATTATCCCCATTTACCAGCTTAAAAAAAAACCCTAAAACCAAGGAGAATAAGGGAGCTGCCCACAGTTACTTATCTAGTAAGTTATCAGAAATGAAATTAGAACCCAGGTCTTGTTGATTCTATCCATTCTATCCATTAAATCATAATGACTCTTGTACATATATCCACTAAACCACGTGACTTAGATCTTTTGGTGCACTCTGTGTATGATTGGTCAAAAGTTTCTATGTGCATAGGTATTAATCACAATTAAAAAAATCAGATTGTTTCTGAGCCCAGACCTTTATTTTTTTCTTTCACTTATTTTACATAGTAATAGGACTGAAGTTGAGAAGAAAAGTACATATTAATGTTTCAAAAGATTGTTCTCCTTTCATTAAGCTATAACATGTTATGGTTTTACAGTAGTTAGAACTTTGGACCTAGAGTCATGAAAACCTGAGTTCAGATCCCACCTCAGACACTAGCTATGTAATCCTGGACAAGTTACTTAACTTCTTTCTGCCCAACTTTCCTCAAATGTAAAATAGGGCTAATAAAAGCACCTACCTTTGAGGGTTGTTGTGATGATCCAATGAGATAATTGTGAAGCACTCAGCACAGTGTCTGGTACATTTGTAGTGTAGTTGTTCAGTCATACATGACCTTTCATGACCTCATGAATTTTGTTCACGGGGTTTACTTTGCAGAGGTACTGGAATAGTTTACTATTTCCTTCTCCTGTGGATCACCTTTTGGCAGAACTCTCCACTATGACCTATTGATCTTGGTTAATTCTGCAAGGTATAGTTCCATTGAGCTCCACAAGTCACAACAACCTAGTGATCCAGGAGGGCGCCTGGCACATAATAAGTGTTTAATAAATGTTTAGCTCTTTTTTCCTTCCTTCCCTCCTTCCTTCCTTCCCTCCTTCCTTCCCTTCTTCCTTCCCTTCTTCCTTCCCTTCTTCCCTTCCTTCTTTCTTCCTTCCTTCTTTCCTTCCTTCCTTCCTTCTTCCTTCCATCCTTCCCTTCCTCTCTCTCTCCTCCCATCCCTCCTCTCTCCCTCAGTCCACAGATGTGGATGCTTGACAAATAATTTCTGTTATAAGAGTTTCTTTTTTTCTAGAAAAGGAATGAGGTAGAAGGGAGAAAAAAAATAAATGCTTGATAATTGATAAAATAAAATTTAATTAAAAAGCCATAGCATATAATATTTTCTCAATTGTCCAATCCTCTTTCATTGATAGTCTATATGTTACCATTTTTCCTTTGCAGTATTCTCGTTTTTATGATGATTTAGTCCTTATTCAGTTATTCCCTTACAAATCAAGACTTAAGCAAATGGCATATTGATGTCACTCCTATTTACATGTATATTTTATTTATTTGCTCCAATTTTGTATATCAACTAAATGATGACAATTTTTCAACAACAAATTAGGAATCTACCATAAAACTGTCAGGGTCAGAGCCATTAGATAAGTGATTAAACACATAAACATTTTTCAAAAGAATTGCAAAGTACAGGTGTCTATAAGAAAACATGTTGTAAAATATGAATAATAAGAGAAATGAAAATTACTAATTGCTCCTATGATTGCAATTGAAGTCATATAGCAGTATATGACTCCCCCACAAAAAAATCCCTCTGATTATTATCCTAGGTCAAGACACGTTGAGGATGGGATTCAGCATCCATCAGAAACCATAGTTCACAAACTCCTTCCTTGTGATTCTTTTACTATCCCAATGGAAAAAGAACATATTAGTTCTAAGCAAAAATAATTTAATTGAATAACATAAAAAATTAAGTGATAAGAAAATGCTGTACCCCCACATCCCAAACAAATGGAGTATTCTCTCCCATGGGTTACAACACTACCATTGAAGAGAATGCGTACTCAGAAGATGAGGATGACCAGGGAAGAAAATTGGAGGGAACATGCTCCAGCGCACAAAGACAGTAGGCACATACATATATTTAAGGATATGTTCAGCCAAGGATATGTTCAATCACATGTCTGGAGAACTCACATCTCTTGCTGAACCAACAGCGTAATCTAATGATGTCATCACACTGCTCATTGCTGGACATAATATCTCTGCCTAAGCATGGTGTCCCCAATCTCCAGTGGGCATCTCTACTGGTCTAATATTCCTTCTAATGGTCTTCCACTTCTTGGGAGACATCTGCTGCTCTCTACTACCATCTGCTGGAGTACAGTGTTTGACTAGTAAGCAAAGGAAGACTAAAGCTATTTTAGTAGAGGATTATGGGCTACTTCACCTGGTCAGGCAATGCCAACAAAATGATCAGAATAAAATCGTCCATTATTTTGACTTTTTTTTTCTTCATGCTGATAAGGTCCTTGACCGAAGCCAAATGCCTGATTTAAGGTTAGAAAATTCTTATTAATTTTTGTAAAATATCAGATTGTCCTTTTATGTGATCAAAATACAATTCAGAAACTCCACCCAAAAAACCCACACTGGAGCTCTTGCAGAAGCTATAATGAGGAGGTTCCCTCAAGCTCTGATTAGCATGTAAGATAGCTAAGAGCAAAAAGAAAAGGGCTAGTTGGAGCTGTGTTAAACTTATCCTTTTTTTTTTTCTATATTCTTCCCTAATAACAAAATCACTGTATATTTAGTGTTCTGGAGATCACAAAAGTATTGTTCTCTCAGTACCTCTTGAAGTCAGTTTGATTTATATCAATTTCCCCAGATGTTGCCACTCTGGATTCCTAGCCAGGAAGCTTTACTCTTACGGAAGCTCTCTGAATTGTTCTGCCATGTCTATTGTATGAGATGCTAGCTGAAAGCAATTTCACTGTCACACTCCTGGATAAAGCAACTTGATTCTCTCTCTCCTGTCTCTCTCTCATTATTTATATACCTCTCCCTGACTTCTCCCTTCTCTTTCTCCCACCCTCTCTCTTTCAATAATTTGGCCATGTATGCCCCAAAAGGATGCATGTGTGTGTGTGTGTATCAATAGGTGGGAGGTTTTCCCACAGTTTCATTGCTGTCACTGGACTCCAACGAACATTTAGATCAATGAAATGCCAGTCAGCAGCCATATTTGTAGTCTTTCCATAGGGAAATAATTTGGGACAGCTTTCTAGGGAATTCCCTGGTATGTGACAATACAGAATTCTTCCTGGAAAGGCAGTCCTAGCTTTTGCCCTTAGGTCTTTCTACCCTCCAGTAAATCTCCTGGGGTGGCTAGGTGGCAGACTAGATAAATTGTCCTGGAATCAGAAGGACCTGAGTTCAAATGTGGCCTCAAATACTTACTAGCTGTGTGACCTTAGGCAAGTCACTTAACTCTGTTTGCCTCAGTTTTCTCATCTATAAAATAGCTGGAGAAGGAAATGGCAAACCACTCCAGTGTCTTTGCCAAGGAAACACCTAAGTAGGGTCACAAAGAGTCAACTGAAACAACAGTGGAACAACAATGTGGTTCAAACTGTTAATTTGTTTGTTTTCTCTACTGGGCAAGGGAAACAAAGAGAGCAACTGATTGCACTATTTTAGCATCCTGGTGAATTAATCATATAAAGGCAAATTCCCGGGGCGGGGCGGGGAGATTCCCATGAAAAGGCCTCAGGATTCTCTCTTAACCCACTAAGGACCTCAGATCTGCAAACACAGAAGTTTGATGGAAATTTTTCCAACAGCTTAGCATTGCTGACTGGACATCTTTACATGACAAACACCAGATGGAAAAAATCAGTTGAGAGTCACAAGCCGGGGATGATTTTGCTCTTGCATTATCATTTTCTGTTAATTATTAAAAAACAAAAATAAAGACCTACTATTCCTTTGCAATAACATTTGTGTTAGCAGAATATAACACAGAACATACTTTAGCTAAAACTTTATGCTCTAATCTGCAGGGGCAACTTCAAAACACATTAACTGTCTGTATGATTTTTAAACCAGCATTTTGGTTTCCAGTAATGCTTTTCACCACTATTCTATTTGCAGATTTCCTGCTTAACTGCTGTCTGCAAAAATATTGTAATAACACAGCTTTTTTGATTAACAAACAACCAATAACCAAGAACGCATAGTGACTGACTATCATCCCTATGTAAATAAAAAGCTTATTTTTGCTCCCTAATAGCTGCACATAACAATGAAATGCTCTTAATAAGTTTCAAGAGGCTAAGACCAAGAAATCAATTTAGTGAATGCCCTTTTCAATGACCGCACAGCATGGCTACGGCTGTATCCTGACATGTTTGCATTGTTATTTGGCTGTAAACAAAATGAACAGATCTGTCATTGAAATTTAAACAGATAGAGATTGGTTACATAAACTGAAAGATTCTAAACCCAGTACAGTACAATCAACAGTCTGAAGAGGCTTGTACAGCTAAACAAAGTTGGATTTTTTTTCTCCAGAGAAGTAGGATTAATTGTGAAAATCAAAACCCTTGGCTTTTGTTACAGATAAAAATGAAAGTGCAAAAAAAAAAAAAAGGAAACTTTAAAAAGATTAACATACAGTGGCATCTAAGTATTTATTTACAACATAAACTATATACACCCGCAGTGAGGGGCAGGTAGGGGTGATTATCTTCTCTAGCTAGTAATAATGCAAATTCCATATACTTTCACCCTGCCAAAATTCCAACCTTCTGATTCCCAAAAGAGAAGAAACTGTTTACAAGGAGGACAGCTAAAGAAAAGAAAACATGCTTATTTAATGGAAGAAAATAATATTGTTCAGATAATTGTATCATGCTAGCAGTACTTATTTGTGCCTTTTCTTATCGGTGTTTCATCCTGAAATTCCATGACAGAATGTCCTGATCGTTATTACAATCAAGTATGGAAGTCTCAGATATCAATTTGTGTTTGTATCAAACAGACAACCCTATAAGAATCTCAAACAAATTTTGACAAATCTTTCCAAATTCTTAGCAAGAAAACTATGCATTTTGGGGGAAGAGGAAGAGGGGGATTACATTCCCATTTATTTATCAGTGAATTCATTGAATTAGCTTAGCATATATTTGTGATTATTGGTAATAATCAGCATAATTTGGTAGCTGAAGTCTAAAAGCATAAAATTTATGATTGCCTGTGGTCCTAAATTGCTTATATTTGTGATTAAACATAATTAATATAAAACTACCAGAGTTAAGTCAATGAGTATTTACTGTATCACCTAAGGAACAATTCTTCTGAAAAGGAAGTATTTAACCCTGAGTTCTCGAATGAGCTTTACAAAAACCGTTAGTAAGGGAAAATTTTTAGTCAAGTATTAAACTGAAGTCCAAATAATGGTCAGTAGCACAGAAGGAGCTAATCAAAACTGCACTTTTCACCTTTCTTTGGTACTAAGAACTATCATACCATGAATATTGAAAGCTAAAGATCTCACAAAAGATAACCAATGAATAATAAGCTATACATTGATAAGCTAGATAAAAGACTTCCTATAAAACTTATAAAGGTCTCTTTTCCACAAATCCCATAATCCTAAATTGCCATACACAATCTAATGTGGATAATGACTTTAGCTCTCTAAGAAAAATCAGAACGTTCCCTTCTGTTTAGTTCACCACTGCGATGCTCAGATTCTTAGGCTAAGACATGCATGACCCAGCTTTTGAGGTTCAAGCATTGTATACATTCATACATTGGTTATTATTGATATTTCTCAGACCAAAATTGAAGTATGCAACATATAACTTTAAAACAAACAATATTACTTTATAATTTGTATGTATTTTGTATTTTCTTATTTGTGCAAATATAATATCTCTCCCTATCCTAGTACAATGTAAATTCCTTGAGGGAGGGACTATTAGTTTCTTGTCTTTTAGTTCTCAGAACCCAGTATAATGCCATTTATATCGTAAACAATGAGGAATACTTGGTGATTTCACTGCATTCAACCAGCCCTCTCTTCAGATTTATTCTATTTCTATTTTGTTGCTCCATATATTTTAAAGTCAATAATCTTCCCTGTCTTCCAAATAATTCATAGCAGTATCTTTGTGGTAGCAAAGAATTGGAAACAATTCCCATCAGTTGGGGAGAGAGCTAAATAAGTCATGGTACATGAACATACTGTACAGTAAGAAACTGCAAATCTGCCGAATTCAGAGAAATGTGGGAAAATATATATGAACTGATGGAAAGTATAGTATGTGCGACTAAGAGACCAAAATGGTAAATGATGATGTTAATGCAAGCGAAGATAACACTAAAATTAAGTTGAGTACTGAGTATTATAGTTACCAGACTTGGTTGTGAGTAACCATTAATAGAATATACCTTTAGTCTGTGGGCGAAGAGATGGGGACAATGGGTGGAGAATATTTTGTTGTCAGATGCAGTCATTGTTACAAGTCCATTTTGCTTAATCCTCCCATATAAGAGAGTCTTATGTTTGGGGGTGGGGGTATAAGAGATGTATCCATAAATGACTATAATGTGAAAACAAGAAGGCATTAATATAACTTACTTTACAAAAATAAAAAAGAAAGAATAGGTCTTACAATATTTATTATACTTTTTATTCATATTAATCTTTAGACAGTGTATAATATGTATAATACACACACATGCACATTTTATTTTGTTTTGTTTGGAATATAGAAACACCCACTTCACTGTCTGACTTTCAATCTATCACCTCTTCTACTTTAACCTAAATAGGAAAGTTTTCTGACAAAAATAATAATTAAAGAAAAAAAAAAGCAAAACTTACACAAAGCCAACCATTAGCTCATAGGTTAAAATAGTACCATTTCACTAGGAGACATGGTCTAGAAAATGGAGATTCCTTTCTTTTATGGATAGGAATTGAGCTATGAGTTCAATTTTAATTACTTTCAATATTTGGAAGAAAAATTAAAGAGCTCCAATTTTTGTAGGCTTATAATTGCACATGTGTAACTTTTTTCAGCCAAACTAAATGAAGTATTTTATCATGCAAAATTATTGTACTGCACAAACACTGCTGCCAGATTGACAGGGTAGGCTGTAATGGCTCTAAAAGAACTGTGATGATTTATAGGGTCTCTAATCCGTGAACTAAAAAGGATTTGCAAGATAGATGAGCCAACTTGGCCTAACAGGTCAAAAATTCACTTTTTAGAAAGTTGCTAAATATGGCATCGGGTAAATAATAAGCATTTTTGAATTGAGCATACCACTGTTACTTATTCTTCAGAGCCATAACAAACTGTCAAGTAAAGAAGCAAGTTTTCCCATAAGTAATATACATAAGCATTGGTCTTCATTTCCCTGTCTCTTTGTCTCACTCTCTTATCTCTCTGTGTCAGGGTCTCTGTCGCCATGTCTGTGTCTCTTGCCTGTTTTCCTCCTTCCCTTCTCCATACCCCCGTTCCTACTCTCCTTGTCCTTATTTTCCCCCTCTATTCATCTTCTCTCTCTCCCTTCTTTTTTTTCTCTTCTCTGTTCTTTTTCTCTGCTCCCAATTTTACTCTTCTCTCTCTCTCTCTCTCTCTCTCTCTCTCTCTCTCTCTCTCTCTCTCTCTCTCTCTCTCTTTCTCTCTTTCTCTCTTTTCTTTTTTCCCAATCAATGAAGAAGGAATGAACCAGTGGCTTGCTTCTGGGAAATTCCACTAACTTTTTCAGACCTAGTACAGATTTAAGCTATAATTACCCATGCTCAGAGACCAAACAATTGTAAAAACTGGTCCAAAAATGACACCTACTCACACCAGTTGGTGCAGTACTGTTGCAATGACAATGAAGAATCCATCTGGTTTTTTTCTGCTTATGCAATTGACTATGTGAAAACCAATGCATTGGTTTGAGCAAATGTTACAACTTTTGAGCAAATGTTACAACTCAAAAGTTTTCTGAAATGGTTTACTCTTTTCTATGGAAGAAATGCATATTAAAAGAATAATATCAGGAAATTTTGAGTATATCCATTGAATGTTAGCAACATCTAAGAACTGATCTATAGTTCCCTTCCATTGGCTGTAGCAGATACAAATGTTTCTGAATATCAGTAAAGTCTTACGTAGTATAATTGAAAAGACTTGAAACCTCTTAGAATATCTGAAAACATGTGGAACCTTTAAAAGGCAATTTGGCAAGAAGGAGGGGGTGGGCGCTATGGTTGTGGAATGTTGTATATATGCTGTCAGACTATTTTGTCATTTGGTTTTCCTTGACCATTCTGTTACAAGGAAATGATCAGGAGTTGAGTGCATTGGAAAGTAGGAGGACAGAGAGAAAGTATATCCTAACATGATTGTGATGTAAAGTCAGAAGTCAAAATAAATACTTTAAAGACATTTTGACCTAATAGCTGAAGGATATTCTACCAAGTACACTGCACTTTCTATAGGAAATAGAATTTAAATCTTACTTCTTTTCCTGAAGTGTTAGAATTTGCGCTAGATTCATCTACCCTCTTTCCCCCATTCTCCATTTCTCCTAGTGTCTAGCAGCTAGACTCTAGCCTTTGATAAAGATATGGTCTAAAAAACATTCAACATTTGATTATGTGAAGCTTTCCTTAGTGTTAGTGGCTGCCATACATTTACCTAAAAATAATACATTTAGCTCCATCACTCTTGTTTACATAACCCAGATTCTAACTTCTGTTATGGTAATTGGGGTGTGACTTTTTTACCATTTTCTCTTTTGGAATGCTAAGGTAATCAAGTACATTTGATGAGTCTTGCCTTTCTAATGTAATGGCAAGGGAGATGGGACTTTTTGCTGTTTTGGCTGTTTGAATGCTTCTCAGCATTGAGGTAATCAAGTGCCCCAGGGCCCTGAGGCAAGTATATAAGATCTGAGGTTGACATTTTGTTTTGGAGGGCATACTCATTGAAAGAGTGTTGGTGAGGAGACTCTGGGTAGCCATTGAAGCAGCCCCATCCCCGGCTTTGAAAACCCAGATGTTGGTGCCTCTCTCTCTGGTAACTATGCAATTCCCTGGTCAGACAGATAGAGACCTGTCTGTTGATTTCTCTGTGTGTTTACTCTGTTTATATGATGTATGCTTGTAATTTCTGTTTGTATTTGCTCTGAAGTTCATGGTGCTGGCTTTTCTCCCTGAACTAAATGAATGATATATGTATGTTTAGTTAAAGTAAGATTGTTAAGTCCTTAAAGTTGCTTTCCTTAGAAAAGCAGATCAAAAGACCTGTGTTAGCAGCCCTCCTGTGTGCTTTTGTTGTTGGTCTTGTTGGGTCTCTCAGCTCCACAGCAGCTGCTACCAACATTGCTGTTACAACTTCAGGTGAGCTAAGTGGACTTGTATTTCAAGTTAGGACCTCGGGTAAGAAATGTACATTCCTTTCCATGGGCCTTTACTTTCTCTAAGAGCAAATGGATGAGATCATTAAATAGTTCTTTGGGAGATTATTTATGCTGTCCCTACTCCCCTTGCTGTCCCTATTCTCCTATCGCAAAAGGGTTAGGTGCTTGGAAAAGGGTGTTCAGGTAAGAGGGTAGAGACTTTATGAGGACTGCACTCAAAGACACCTGCTATTTATGGAAAGAATCTGAGTACTTAAAAAACATCTAGTTTCTTAGCCATGCAAAATTTAGTCACATAAAAGAAAAAAATCATTGTTTGTAGTGGGAAGAAACATTATAGCAGCTGATTGCATCCAGCTACCTGCTTCCAGGAAGATGAATGACAATGATAGGGCCCTGGTCTTAGAGTCAGAAAGTTGTGAGCTCAAACCTTACTTCAGACATTTACTATCTCTGTAACCCTAGAAGATACTTAACCTCCCCAAGCCTCAGTTTCCTCATCTGTAAAACAGAGATAAGAATAGTACCTACCAGATAGGATTTTTTTAAGAAAAAGCATAAAGTGCTTTTTAAACCTTCTGGAGCTGTTGCAAACGTTAGTTGTGACTATTGCTGTTTCCTCATTTGGTATTAATGTTTCTGAGGTCACCAGTTCAGACCCCTTAACAGGTGATTCACAGTGCTCTGTGGCAGATAGTGTACCATTCATAGCCTAACACTGTCCTAGGCTAGATATTCACAAAGGGGGATGACTAAGAGAAGATATATACAAATGGATCAGTACATAACGTCATTCTAGGAATCAGCAGCTACAAAAACTTGTGAGACATTCTCTGTGGATTCTGTAGTATAGTGACCGTCAATAGTATCATCTTTAAAAACTCCACCGCAATTCATATTATAGAGTTTATATAGCTTTCTGTTGTGGTTTGATTATAATTTAGCAAGGAACTAGAATTTCGAGATGCCAATGTCATGCGAAGAATTGTTTTTTCAACAGTTTAATCTTTTAATTTAATACTTTAAGGGACTGGCAATCTCATTGAAGTGGATACTGTCTCTAGCAAGGGAGATTAAAACCCATCCATGCTTTCTTAGGAGCTAGGAGAAAGCTATTATTATGATGATGATGATCTCCAAAAGGACAGCATCTCAGTGAAACTCTACAAAGCACACTTTAAATTAATTTGATGTCACTATAAAGCCTAGACAAGGAAAGGGTTCATAATTACACCAGCTAACAGTCACCTTGTGGCTTTATTTAAATACAAAATGAGACAAAATACCACAACTTTCCTTAGTCAGGAAAAGTGCAATATAAAACATCCATAAGAACATTAAGATGCTAATAACATGCCACATGAGTGCAAAGCACAGAATGTTAAATGGTACCTCAGCATATAGCCATGGAGAGACACAGACATAGAATGCTTCCACATTTTGAATATTATATCAATAAGAAATAATACAAAATAACTAAAATCTACAAAAATCAAGATATATGGAAGGATGCTCTAATGGTCATGTCTCCTTTCACTGTCATTCTTTATTATTCACATAGAGTCCTGGAGTACTAGTTAATCAATTAAATGAATGGTTTCAAGCCCATTTAACCCATTCTTCTGTATGAGCAAAAGATAGAAGAAGGAGAGTGGGTTAGTACAGACTCATTCAGGCTAGAAATGTAGAAGACTACAACATTCTTATGGCAGCTGGAAACTGAGATACCCACATCCAAGTCTTGGTAGGAACAAAGGACTTAAAAATTAACTATTATTGATTTTTTTCAGCTTATCATCTACTTTGCCTTCTTATTAATTAACAAAAATACACACATATGTACAGACATAGCTCTCACCAGTTCACTGAACTCATAGTCATAGTACATTAGACATGGCATTTTCTGGTTACTCACACAGTGCTATTTTTTTTTCTTGGTAGAGATAGGGCAAGAAAAATTTCCAGAAAATACAACAATACCTTCAGATATTAGCTTAAGGTATACCTTGAGGAGAGATGGCATGGCAACGGTGGGAGTGAGAATGCTAATTCAGAGTCATGCTCTGAAATCTGTTGTCTTTGTCAGGGCCCAGAACCCCATCATTTCCCACCTGGATCATGACAGCAGCTTTCTAGCTGGTTTCCTTCATCTCTGGGCTCTTCCTTGCCAATCTACCCTGTTACCTACTCAATCAATCTCTCTTAAAAGCCGCTTTCATCATGTCATTGCCTGGCTCAACAACCTTCAATTGTGTCTAATCTCCTACTGCATAAGGTTAAAATTTCTCTTCCAGGCTTTCAAAGCTCTATAAAATTTGGTCCTGTCCCACTTTTCCAACATTCTTTGCTACTACCCCTCAATTTCTCCCCTCCCACTTTAGCTAGGTCAGACTCACCATACCATTAACAGCCCATGCTCTCATCCGGGCCTCTGCACTTTCACTATTTTCCTAGAACAAGCTTCTTTTCCTCCTATATCAATATTTTGAACCTCAGCTGAAGTCTCCTATTAGTAATGACTTCCCTAACCTTCCCTTGGTAATCTCACTCTACTTAAAACTCTCACAACACTTAGAAGCTGTACCACAAACTTCCTGGTTAATCATATTTTGTGTTCTTTTGTCCACTAATTATTTCGTGTGTCTTATGTCATCATCTTAACTGTAAGCTCCTTGAGGGTAGGGGTCATGTTTTATATTTCTTCGGTATCACTAATGGGACGCAGCACAGAAATGAATGAAATGCCATAAGTACTTGTTGATAGATTGATATGAAAATTTTAAAAGTTTAACTCAGTAAATTGAGTGATAAAAGAATCCTGGGGAAGTATTTAGCTTACTTAAAAAGGAAAATAAAATGTCTCAAGTACTTGAGCGCTTCCCATTTTCTTTTAAAAAAAATGATGTGCTAAATATAATTGACATAGGATTATAGAATTTAGAGCTGGAAAGAGCTGAGGTGTCTACCCTGTCAAGCTCCTCATTTTATAGCGAAGGAGAGAAAGGTTAAATGTCTGGACCAAAGGCACACAAGCAGTAAGGAACAGAGCTTGGTTTTTTAGATGCTAACACTTCTTCTGGGTCTTTACTCAACTACCGACTCTATGTTACAATAGAAACTTGAAGAGAAATTGCATTTTTACATGGAAATTTTAGACTATTCATAAATGCAGACAGATTTGGTGCTCAAACAGCCTAAATGTGTGAAACTTTGTTGTTCCTTTCGTTAAAGGAAACGCTTGATGATTTTTTTTTAAATCATATAGAGGTTAACTCCTTACCCCATCCAAAAATTGCAACCTTTTTATCAGGGCTAAAATTTTAAGTGGCATTTACTTTGCCAACACTACACAGAAATCATTTCCACAGGAGAAACTCTCAGAACAAAATACAACTGGCTTTGGGGCAGAATTTAAAATGTAACTTGAACTCTGCTTGTTCTTTTTCTGCATCCCAAAAGGTGCCATCCCTTTAATCCAGGGCACTCATAAGGAGACATCCTTTATTGCTCTGTCTGTCCACTACTGGAGTCAGATAGATTTAATTAGTATGTCAGCATGGAAAGAATGAATGCAATGAAGCTCGCGGAATTTCAGGAAGTGTGGTCTAAGATTTATGATGATTTCGAACTGAAGAAACTCAGAATCATAGAAACCTGTATCTAGTCCCTCCTTCCCCTTTCATGAAGTATTGTGCATGAGTCACTCCAGACAACTATGAATCTATTCTATTTTTGAAGAGTATGAGTGGAAAAGATTTTATAATCTCTCTTGGAAACCTAGGACATTTTAAAATATTTTTTCAGGAAATCTTTACATCTTCATGAATTTCTCCATGCTACAGTTTAAACTAATTTCCTCATAACTCCTCCTCTGGTAGAGAGAAACAAATAGGCATGATTATTCTTTCCAGAAATTTTGGATATGAGGTGAAAGCCATATTCCTTCAGCCAATATTTCCTACAGGGAGGTGCCAAGGAACTTCCTTAGGATCATCAAGTGTTGACATGTAGGTAGTCGAGCATCTATTTGGTGATGCTGACTACCAAATAATAGGCACTATAAACAGAGTAAATCTTTCCTGTAACTTGGCTTTCTCCTTACATATCTCCTCTGCTTTTTTTCCTCTTCACCTTGAAAATGCATTTCAATAATGAGAGCTTCTTATCTCTGATCGGATATAGAAAAATAATAAGGCAGATTTTGTATTCTTTTCTTTGGGGGGTGGGGGTGGGTGAGATGGACAAAGAATTTAGGGAGATAGAATTACATAGGAAAAAGGAGCTTTCATATAAACCCTTAGGTTAAAAGGTAAAGGTACACTGTCTTTCAATCCAGAAAATAGACTGTGTACCCACTCATCTGAGTTTGCAGCATCCCACATTTAACAGTGAAAAATCCAATTAATTCAAACATTTGATAAGCACTTATTAAGTGCCTGATATGTAATAGTCACTACTCTAGGCATGGGAGAATACAAAGACAAAAAAGAAAACAACCTTCCACCACCACCACCACCCCTGCCAAGATCTTATATTCTACTGGGAGAGGAGCAGTTGGGAAAAAAATATGTATATATAGAAGTAAATTCAAACAAAGTAAACATAAAGTTATTGGGGAGTAAGAAGAGTTAGGGGAAGAATTAGGAAAGGCTTCATATGTAAAGTAGCACCAGTCACTCTTTCTATAAAACCACCAACCAAAATGGCTCATTTTTTTCACCAAATATGCTAACCTATTATCACTGAATTGATTAGAAATTATACCATTATGATTTATAATCATGTTTTATTGAATACTCACAAATCCTTTATGAAGAAAATTTATTTTTTCTCTGTTTACTATGAGAAATAGGTTATGTAAATGCTCTTCTTTTTAATTCTTTCATTTTTCAAGTGGTAGTCTATTAATTTTCCTTTAGCACATATTTAAACTGTTGGTATATGGAAGAAACTAGGCCAGTGCTTGACAAATGGTAGGAGTGTACAACCTAAAATAATATGCAAATTAATATAGACAAAACAAGTTATGTACAGGATCAATAGAAAACAATTAATAGAGGGAAAGAACTGGAAATAGGAAAGGTTGGGGAAGGCTTCTTGTAAAAGGTGGGATTTTAGTTGAGACTTAAAGGAATCCAGGAAGGTCAGTAGTTGAAACAGAGGAGGGAGCATGTTCCAAGTATGGGAAACAGCATGATATAATTTACCACCAGTATTTACAGAGTACGGGGGAAAATGGGCTCAAACTTAGAATACATGGGACTAAAAATATAGCTCACAACTAATGGAAGTGCTTTTGCAAGAGTCCTCAAAATGTCCCCTTAGGCATGTTTCCTAGCTTTTATGCTATACTTGTTGTGAAGCTGACTTTCACAGTGTGTCTAGTTTTTCCTTGGCTTCAGATGCAGACAATATATCAGCTATTTGAAGGACAATACTAGGACCAGAGGCTGATGGGAAGTCCAAATCATACAGGCTTCCAAATTTCACAGCTAAGGAAAATGAAGGAAGAGATTGGAACTGAAGCCAAGGATAAAGCTGAAATTGTAGCTGGGACTGTTCTCATTGCCCTTCCCCCCAAAGCGATTCCTTCCCAGGAGCTTGGCTGGAAGGCTTCAAGCAGATATGTAAATTCTCAGTTCTAAACTAGGTACCTGGTTTTCTACAAAGCCCACAAGGAATGACCAAGTCCTTCAACCAATATTAACAGATTCCTTTATGGTATGATATTGTTTTATTTCATGGCTTTCAAGGACTTCTAAATTAATAAGAGATTGTACATATTCTAAAGCCATTGGTTTGATTGATTCAATAGAGAAGACTAGAATTTGTTCATATCTAAATCATACCTCTCAATAACTGGTTCTTCTCACCTGGCAAAGGATAAGCATAGCCTCTGGTCACTATAATGTGGGGTGGAACATTGATTGATTCCCTCAATTAACAACCCAGCTTTACCAGTAACTTTGGAATCTTTATCTTCTTCAGACTTAAGTAGCTCCTTATTTTCTTCTCTTATTTTGTCCAATCTAGGCTTAGGCATTTATTTTGTATATTTATTTTTAATATTTTTTCTAACACTAGTTGATAATTTATAAGTCATGTAACTTGGACCTGATGCTAATATTGGGGAGGAATAAAAGCAATATGAAGCCATTGCCTATAACTAGTGAGATCTGTTTGCAATTTAGTTAAAGTATAGTAATAGTACATAATGAAAGTATTCATGCCTTCAGTTAATTTCAAATGCATTCATGGTTTGCCTGCTTTAGTGGTCAGTATCATTTGCATGGGAACATTTCCAGAAAGATTGTAGGATCATTATAGGTTTATAGGATCTTAGGCAGCTTGGTGACAAAGTGGATAAAGTGTTGGACATGGATAGAGTCATGAAGACCTAAACCAGAGCCCTACCCTCAAACAGTTGCTAGCCATGTGACCATGGGCAAATCACTTAACCTTTCTCAGCCTTAGTTTCCTCATCGGCAAAAAACCCTGGGGGTCTTCCCCTCCCAGATTGATTTTTTTTCTTTTTTTCTAATTAAAGGGGCAATCCCTTGACTCACTTCTTAAAGAGGCCTATTCACTGAGTGGACATTACCTCACTCTAAGTGAGTAAGTGAAAAGGCCTTAGCCCAAAAGGGCCAGGGTCTCCCATTGCATCCTGGGCCATCTCCAGTCATCCTGATGAATATCTGTTCACTGGATCCAGATGGCTCTGGAGGAGATAGTGAGGCTAGTGACCTTGCACAGCCTTCCCTCACTCAAATCAAAGTCAATTGCAAGTCATATCATCAGTTCCCTGATGCCATCATCCTCTTTGAAAATGAAGGACAAACACAACAGCATCTATCTCACAGGATCAAATGAGAAGACCTTTACAAAATGTGCTGCAAATCTGAAAGTGCTTGTAAATGCTAGCTATTAGTATCATAGAGTCATAGGTTTTGATCTGTAAGGGACCTTAGAGTCCATCAATCCACACATTCGTAAAATGAGAAATCTGAGGCAGAGAGAGGTAAAGATTGCCTATGGTCACATAGCAAATAAGTGTCTGAGGCAGAGTTTGGACTGAGTTTTCTGATTCCAAGACTAGTGCCCTTGCTACTACAATACCTCATTCCTCAGTCCTCTGTGTGAAGCTGATCATCACAACAGTTTCAAATTAGGACCAGCCTCCAACTCTAAATTGTATTTTCTATTTCCTAGTTTCATAGAAGTTATTTAATCACATTGGCTATGATGCTAACCCAATTAGTGGAATTCCCAGAGCCTACTTGGCCATCATCATGGCACTTATTTTCAGTCCATATTAGGGACTGTTCTTGTTATTTTATTGTTACTGTTAGGTCCAGGTTTTGATGGCGCTCAAAATGAGGAAACTCCCTCTACCGATGAAGATCCCCAATTATGTTGTAACTTATAGTCTTAGATATTTACCCAGGGCATTGAAAGTCTAAGAGACTTGTCTAGGGTTGCACAGCCAGGATGTGTGAGAAAGCCAGATCTCTCCTTCTAAAAGCTTTCTATCTACTGTGCTGTTTTTATTATTGTCATTATTGGTGGTGTTATTTAAAATGAGAACATAATAATACCTACTTTGCTGGGCTATTATGAGGAACAAATGAACTAGTGTGTGATAATGATGACAGTAATCATTCACATTTATGTAGTACTTGGATGATATAGTGCTATATGAATAGATGCTATTATTATTATGGACCCACACACCCCCAACACACATACACATACACCATGAGTAGATACGAACCAAAAAGTCTTAGACATGATCAAGCATGTTTTAGTCAATTAGGTGAGTGAGATCTGAAAAGAAATACTGTTTCTTTAATAAACTTACTCAAATGGCACTTAATACAGATTGAGCTGACAACTCTCACAACCTTGGTATCTCCTCCAAGATTTACAATGGCACAGCTCCCCTTTTTAGCAAATTAAACCTTGTGTCAAGGCTTAAAATTAAATCCAAACCTCTTCTCCTCCGTCTACAGAAGGAACAAATTGGCAACACATGCCGGTAGTCAAGGAGTGCTGATGGGAAACAGAGTGGAGCAAGAGCCATCCAACCTGGAAGGCATCATACGGCCAAATCAACTGGGATAAACAGTCAATTCCACTTAACGTTTTACATAGAAAGACTGAGGAGATACAGAGATTTTAAATATAAGAATTTTTTCTGTACCACACAAAACTGTCTGGGTGCCAGTATTTCAACTTTCTATGCTGCGCAAGCACTTTGTAGAAATATGTCTTTTATTCCATTTTTACGTTATAAGAGTATTTTGCAAAAGTCTTGCCAGTTAGCATGACAGGCAAAGAGAAAAACACATAAACGACCACAGATTCATAGTGAACTAATAGAGCAATCTCTGTATCTACAGTTATCCAGTGTATAATGTCCCTTTTCTCACATTTCAAGCTGGAAATCATAGATAACAAGTAATCATTACTTCAAGCCCCTTCTAATATCAAATCTTGCCATTAGCTTGGTTCTGAAATTGCAAGAGTGCACAGTGGGAAGTTTATAAGGCTCTAGTTTGCCAGGAAAAGGTTCTCAGAGTCTGTCTTATATGTGTACATCACTTAACATTGATGTCAATTTGAAAAACAGATTATGACATTGTTTCTGAATATGCATCCACAAAATGGGTACTTATTTAAAAAATAATTATATTGCTAAAGTATCAGCCAGACATATTAAGGGATAATTTGGATTTAGAAAATACAGTACTAGCAGTGTTGAGGATTAATCTTTACAGAAAAATACTATCACTTTTATTGTTCGTCAGGTTTGTACTATTCACTTATAGACTCTTTTCCTTCTAAAGCAAATAGAAAAATACTCTTAAGCTACTTAGTTAAAAAGGTTAACTTGATGAGACAATTTTCCTGAAGTATATGTCCAAGTTATGTTTAAGAATGGGATAAGGTTTCATCATAGATTATTCAGTCAGTCAGTAGTAGTAGTAGTAGTAGTAGTAGTAGTAGTAGTAGTGACACTTTTGACTTTTTAATCCTTTGATAGACCTATGATCACATCATGTGTGTACTGCCTTCAACAACTGCCTTCATAGCTCATCTACCTCTTTTTATCATGTGAAATTCTTATCTGTGTTTTCTTTTCCAGGGGGGACCCACCAAGTATGTTGGTGGTCTTCTTTTAGGTGCCTTGATGTTGATCAAATCTCAATGGAAGATATAGGCTGATCATTAGTATCTTATCATTACATATTCTTGATTCATGACTGACCCATTCCTTTTCCTGGACCTTCCTGATGACATTTTTATGTCAATTACTCTGAAGAGTTATTTACTTAGAATGTGTCTTGTCCATCAAGGGTTTCTCCGTCAGATAAATCATGATTTAAATTCTTCACAGACTGTGCTATTTCTTGATTCAAAGATGAGCGCTATCACCAGAAGAATATCAAGGCTAATAAAGATGGATCTCTGTTTCATAGAGAAGCTCATCAAATTCAAAGTGCTGGATTTCCCAAAAGCCAACAGACTACTGTCTTTTGGCTGTTAAATTCTAAGTTTGATGCATTGTTCATCTATATTTATGATGTTATACAGATATGGATATAAATGTAGATGTAGACATAGAAGTAGATATAAACATAGACATAGATATTGACATTGACATAGATATACAACATGGTTTGGACCTAGACCTAGAGATAGCGATAAAGGTAGACATCTATCTCTATGAATATCTCTATATTTATAAATATCTCTTTAGAAATAGAGATGTAGAGATAGAGAAAGAAAGAAAGAAAGAAAGAAAGAAAGAAAGAAAGAAAGAAAGAAAGAAAGAAAGAAAGAAAGGAAGGAAGGAAGGAAGGAAGGAGGAAGGAAGGAAGGAAGGAAGATGGAAAGGAAGAAAAGGGGGGAGGAAGGAAGGAAGGAAGGAAGGAAGGAAAGGAGGGAGGGAGGAAGGAAGGAAGGAAGGAAGGAAGACACTATTGGAATATCTCTATGGGTTGTCTATCCAACTATTAAACTGAATAATAAAGTCTAGAAAATGTTATTTTTGTTGCTGCTGTTGCCCTTCTTGCTGTTCTTGTTGTCTTTGGGTAGGTAATAAGACCAAGCACTTTTGAGTGATTATGAATATCATTTAGGAGTATATCCAGTACTTCAAAGTTTGACACAATTAACACAATAACATTTGCAAACAGGAGTATCTGGTTCTAGCCGGGGTGGTAATATTAACAATACTAGTAGTAACCGTCATAATACGGTTTGAACATAGGCTTCTTTTCTTCTTTCTTCATTCCCCCAATGGTTGATGTTAAACCTGACTATGAACTATATGGAGGTAGAAATTTTTTAGTGGTTCATATATATCCATATTTTTTTTCCTTTCAAAAGGATATTTTATAATTTCACCTATATTTAATCAATATAGTAGTAATAGTACCACCAATGTAAGTCTCTAATGGTTTCTTACATTCTTTATCAATAAAGCATAAAGTCTGGCAGAGCCTACCAAAAACTGGCAAAGTGTGGAGCTTGAGACTGGTGATGGACTCTCTGAGGGCTAACCCTGCTCAGTTTTATAAACAAATACTGGTGAAGTACAGATTTTTTGTACTACACAAAACCATTGTAAAATTGCCAATGTTATGATGGATTTTAGGAGCATAACAACTTTCAAAGACCATCTATTAAGTTGGTGGACAGAGCACCCATTTAGCAAAATCTTAGTAATAATGCTATCTGCAACTTATATGCCACTTTTCTAACCAAGAATTTATCTATCTCCATGATAGATTTGTACTAGGACTTGGCAAATGGCACTTTGTACCAGAGGAGCAATATTGAGAGGGCATTCACATTACTTACACTCCTTCAGCAATGTAAAACAATTGAGTTTAGCCTGGGTCTATGATTTTTGGTATAGAGGTATCAGATGAGGAATGCAGGTCAGCAACTTCTCTGGTATTTATAGTCTTAGAAAGTTGTCTCTAGAGCACTGAGAAGTTCAGTGACTTGCCTAGGGTAAGAAGCAAGTCTGTGTCAGAGATAGGATTCAAAGGAGATGGTGAGGATGCCTCTCTATCTACTGGGCCACATTGACTCTCATGGTAAGCATAATTAGTGTGAGTAGGCTTCCTTTCCATGTGTCTCACTTGCTCTGCCCAGCTCCCAACCCTCTATATCCCACCAGTGGCTTTTTTCCACATCAGGACATTACTGTGTGGAAGTTTCTATTCCCACCCCAAGGGGAAGTACTTTGAGGTATCCTTGCACTCTGCCCCCAGTGGAATTTGTCTTAAAAAGTTGGCTTGAAGATTCATCACTTGCTGCTTGCCCATAGTGTATCTTGCAAAATGTTCCCATGGAGGCAAAATTGGTACTTATATATCATTGCTTCATCAGGTAGAAGGTAGGCTCAGATATTAAAAAAAAATTGTGGAGAAACTGACCCTCAGAGAATTAAACAACTTGTTCTGATCTGAACTTTGTCAACTATATTGAATGAGAGCTAATCTCCAATCCAGGCTAGAAAACTCATCTAAAAACTTTAGGATAAGGATTTTCTATAACCTAAACATTAAAGTTTATTTTAACATCACCACCACCACAAACAACAACCATTGTGGTTCTCTGTTCCAAATAATAAAAGCTTCATCTCTCTCTAAGTAACTGAATAATAATAGTTTGGGGTGTTATCAATATGAAAATGTAATGAAATCATTCCTTCAAGTCAGAGAAAAGGAATTGGGAAAGAGGTCAGAAAACACCTTTGCCTTGCTTTTATCTGAATCCCGACCTAAGTAACTGTGATTAGATTGTACTTACAATAGGATGTCTGCTGCTCATTTCAGTTTCACTCCTTTGGCTTTCCCTTGTAATTAAATACCAGGTTTGGTTTATAGTGGCCCCATAGCTGGCACCACATAAGAACTAATATGCCAGTTGCCAATTTATTTCACAGTTATTTGGTTTCAAGTTACATGCGGATTGGTGTAAAGGGAATGGCCTCTTTGTTCTTATTATAGGATACTTATGGTCTGACTTTGTCTACAGTTTCAAAAGCCCTTAGATTCAGTCTTTTCTTGAGCTAAGCACAAAAAAAAATCTCTCATCAACAGACACAAATAACAAGTCAGGGGAAAAATGAAAAAGCAAGTGACTCAATCCAAAAACATTCATAGTCTTCTTAGGAAGAAAACTTTGAAAGACTTTCTGTCATGAAATCTGATTTCCAATACTGGATAGGATCCATGGGCTAGGATCCGAGGTTTCTAGGATTAGAATATGTAGATACAGAAAGGATCTAGGATTTCTTCAATATGGGGAAACTCCCAGTGTGATATCTTCCTCCTATCAATCTAAATCCCCAAATGAATCTGACCTATAAGATGAATTCTATAGAGCTGCTTGAGGCAGATAGCTTAAATGACTTTTCCAGTGTCACACAGATAATAAATTACAGAGGTGGCATTTGAACCCAATTGTTTCTAAAACAAGTCCAGCACTATGTCTACTATGTTATGCTTCTTCTCACAACTAGGATAAAAAACAAACAATTTTTTTAAGATCATCTAGAAGAATCAGAAAGTGAATTTAAAAACTGAAGTGAAATATACTAAGTAGTCCATCAATTTGGAGATTGCCAGAGATTAATTTAACCTCAAAATCCTACTTTCTATTGCAGATGATACTATGAGCACAATTGAATCTTTGTGACTCCTTTGCATGGCACTATTTTTTTGATGCCACTAGATCTTTCACAGATAGAGCAGAATTGCCTTGTATTTACAGTTTTGTATTTACAGTATTTATACAGTATTTACAGTATTATATAGTTCTTCCTTGAGGATATTTTACATCATAATATATAAATTGAAATATGAAATAAACAGAATAATACCCAGGAATGATTCTTATTTGCTTGTAGATAACTTTAGATCTTATTTGGGGAAGATCAATAATTGAATTTTATATTACACTAGTTTTTTGAAGATAAATTAGACAGAAAAATGTTTACAATACATATGTATATATACACACATGCACACACATGTGGGTATGTGTATATATATATATATATATGTATATGTGTGTATATGTATGTGTATATATCTGTGTGAATGTCTGCACAGACATTCATACCATTAAGATGATGACTTCATGACAGAAGCCAGAAAATATAAAGTTCTGAACGAGGCACTCGGTCTACTGTTTAGAATTTTTTCAGCCACTTTTTCTCTGGTGATTCCCCCAAAACATATAATTTCCATGCCTCCACAGTAATATACTGGCAAGATATTGTTAGTTTAATAAATCTTTGTTTTGGAAGAAATTTCCATTTTGACATCTGAATCATTTCAGCTCATTTTGTTTCCTTCGCTTTTCTCTTCCTTCAAACCATACGTGGGTCCTTAGAATCATTCCCTCCTGCCAATTGTCTGTTCCTTTCTAACTGGAAATCATCTGCTTGTTTTTGAAGGAGGTCAGTAAGTGACTGCCTACTTAGACTTCATGGATTTAGGAAGAATTTCTCATGCAGATGGGGAGAAAAGATTTAAGTATATGGCCATTGTTCAGCTGATATAAAAAAGTAAGCTATATTATAACAACAAAACCCATCATAATCATAATAAAAACTCTCCTTCTACAAGTCCTCATAGAGATAGCATGCATATTAAGCTTAATGATCAAATTATGGCTAATGCCCCAAGTAAGACAAATTCCTTAATTATATTTCTGGTAGCCTTTGAAGAAGACCAAAGCCGATTGCTTATTTTATATGAGTCCTCCTACTGGATTATAGCCTATTAGGAGATGAAACTGTATTTAGATTTCAAAAGTATATTTGAATTTTGAAGTTTTCATTCTTTACCAAGGACCAAAGATAAACAAATATCAAGGGATACCAATTCAATTTAAGGAAGAAATATTACCTTAATTATATAAATAAATCTAGCAATGAGATTCTAAATAGAAACATAGGGATCATAGATCTATAGTTGGATGGTACTTCAAAGTTCAATTTGTCCAGCCCCTTTATTTTACAGATAAGGAAACTGAGGCCCAAAGATGTTAAGCAACTTGCCCAAAGTGACACAGGTAGTAACCAGCATATATTTGCTAGTTGTTCACCAAAGTTCAGCTTTCAGTTACAATATATACTTTGGGAAAGGGGGGAGGGGGAGACTAGTTATTTGTTTATCTTTCCATTTTATTTATTTATTTTTATTTAGTTATTTGTTCATTTATTTATTTACTTGTTTGTTTGTTCATTTAATTATTTGTTTGTTCATTTATTTATTTGTTTATATTCTGTTTATTTAGCCTGGACTAGTGACTCATCGGCATTTCCTGTTCAAGGACTCATTCCACCAAAGCACGTTGGCAGCTTATAGAACTTGCAGAGTGCTGACTAGCACAATGAGATATTATTTGATTTTCCAGTGGTTATAAGTTTAATATATGTCAAAGGAAAACTTTAACACAAGTCCCTTGGACTCCAAGTTCATCTGTCTCTCCAATACAGTATATTGCATCTCCTACTTTGGGTTATCCTCCAAAATATTCTTTAAGGTGAGATCTACTTTCCTCTACGATAGCTGTAATGAATGGATACAAATCACTAATTAAATGCTTACTATGTGCAAAACACTGGGGATACAAATAGAAAGCAATATAGTCTAGGTTCTCAAGGAGCTCGTGTTGTAAGACAACAGATAGAGAAGTCAGGTGGGAAAGTCCCATGGTCCTGAGAGTCCAACAGTTGTGCCAATGTCAGTACATAGTTTTAGTGTCATTTCCACTGATAAAATCACATCTATTTCCAATGTGGAATCATTTCACAATATCAAAGACCTTGCTTTGATAAGAACTTTCTTTTCCAGGGTTTCAGCAGTTATGGCTACTGAGGAATTGGGCAATGCAAAACCTACAGGATGTAGCTGACAGGTTCACAATGACAGGATATCTTTATAAAGGTTGTTTCCATTTATAATGGTTGGAGGAGTTAGGCTAGTAGTAGGGTAGGTAGTCTGGGAATCACTTCTATCCCTGAGGTTTGGGGGCTTATCTGAATGTCAATAGCAGCTGATTGTTAGTTAATGTTGTTGATGGCAGTGATAGCAGGCCCCTCCATTCCAAGAGATACCCCCCAAATGATAGGTATGGGAGAAGGGTTGGCCATATGGCTAGTGATCTGGGGGGCATTGAAATTCCCGGTGTTCTACACTAGGTACTAATCCCTCTCCACTCAGATCAGAGGAGAGATGTTTTTAAGATGATTGCCAGGGGAGACATAATTGGTAAATAATTGTAAAGTCAAAAGGTAGCTTCCATTTTGAGGATTTAAATACTGTCTTTATATGGATTTGAATATCTCCTTTGAGAAGCAAATCAACTTTCTGCTGACATTTTGGGAAGAGAACTGGTAAAATCACTGTCTGATACATTCAAAGATGCTGCTCCAATATCCCTTGGTGATAACTGCTCCCTTCTTCTACATGTAGTTATGGCTAAAAAAAAATCAGTTCACTCAGTTTCAGCAGTGTTTCTACCTATCTGACACATGTTGCCTACTCTATCTCCTTCAGAATTCCTTCTGTGCTGTTTCTGCCTAGGCTGACTCACCTTCCCTATTGATGATGTGTGTCTATGTGTACATGCATTTTCATGTTTATATGTGTACATGTATGTTCACATAGTTAAATAGCTATAACATGTATATACAATGTGTATCTCTGTATATATTATATATGCATATATTGCATTTGTAATATATCTATTACATCTATGATTTGTGGTTTCTTGTAATATTCTCTTCTTCCGTCCCACAAAATATATAGATGTACTCATTTGACAGATTGATTATTACAAGTTCAGCATTTTAAAAAAGTGAAATATGTAGCAGATATTTTGTCATGAATTAAATATCGTGTTATATAATGTTTAGTAGAGTACCAGAAGTGTGCACAACATTCATGCACACTGTTTCCCACATCATAGGAAAAAAAATGTTAAATATTTATTATCATATCAGTAAGATCACAGATCCATTGAAATATTTAATATTTTGAATGTAAATTACATATGCAATAAGGATAGTGGTAGCTAAACACACACATATATGTATAGACACACATATGTAGAATTCTCATCTACCATTTTCCAACTGATTGATACCCATTAATTTCTCATTTCTAGTTCTTTGCAACTATAAAAAAAAACAAGAAAATGCTGCTATAAATAATTTTGTACCCATCTGATTCCTTTTGTTCCTTTTGTTCTCTTTCAAGGCATAGACCTAGTAATGGTAGCTCTGGATTCAAGGATATACATAGTTTAGTGACTTTTGAGGATTATTCCAAATTGCTTTCCAGAATGAGTAGATGTCATATACTAAGATATACTCTAAATGGGTCCATAATTTCAAGAGAAAAGATCACATCAAGCAATTTAATAGAAGAAGGAAGAAATTACCTCTTGGAATTTTAGATTGGGGGGGAGGGAGATCACAGATGATAAAATGTACAATTTTGATTACATGAAGTTGAATAGTTTTTGCGCAAACACTACAATTAAAATTGGAAAGGAGACAGTTAACTAGGAAAAATTGTCTTAGAAAGTTTCTCTGACAAAGGTCTCATTTCCAAGATGAATAAGGAACCATTTCAAATGATCCACCTGTCCACATTTTACAGGTGAGAAAATGAGGCCCTACTTGAAGTAATGTTCTAAAATGAATTATAAATACATCAGACTAGTTAACTTTTGCCATTACTGCTCTTTCTACCTTTTTAAGTATTAAATATTTTCACTAAGTAGTAAAAACAAGCCAGATTAGATGTATAAATAGATACAAGTTGGAAACAGGATTGCTCCATGGCCAACAAATTTTTTTATGCCACTAAGGTACTATTAGATAAATCTCTTTCAGGATCTTAAGTGATATCTGAGAGTCTAGAGATTGTTCACTCAGTGTGAAAAAGAAAGAAATTGACTACTAGAATAATCTATCCATCTAAATTTAATATATTTCAGAAAATGAATTTTCTGTTGAAAACCAACTATATTTGGTAAAATAAATATTAAATTAAATGATTGGCATCAATAATAATTGGTAAATGATAGTAAAATCAAAAGGCATCTTCCATATACCAGCATTTGAATACTTTCCATGTGTAGATTTGAATATCTCTCATAAGAAGTAAATCAGTGTTGTACTGACACTTTGGGAAAAGAAGTGATAAAGCCATCACTGTATTCAAAGAGGGTGCTCCAATATCCATTGATGGTAACTGTTCCCTTTTCCTACTATGGTTCTGGCTGAAAACAATAAAATTGGACTAATAAGTCTGTTTTCAAAATCAATGGCAGGGTAAAGACTGTCCTTTGGGTATTACAAAACAAACAAAAATATTGAAGCAAGAACACCACATACTCAGAAATGGAAAGGATTGTAGAGATCATCTAATACAACTACTTCATTTAGCAAGTGTGCAAACTTATGCCTAGAGGGATGAGGTGACATACCCAATATCCATCCCATCTAGTTAGCAGCAAAATGGGATCCAGAACTTAAGTCTAGTGACTCCTGGTTCAATGATACTTCTCATGTACAGTGCTGCTTTCTCAATTAGCATCTCTTAACCTTTCTTTTCCTTGTGGACCTTAACAGTAAACATATGAGCTCACATCATGGTAATACTTCTTTGTAATTAACTGACATAATGGAACATGTTGGTGTGTGTATTTTGAACTATTATGGTTTTCATAAAAAGTTACTTTCTTCAAGAAATAGCCATTTATTCCTTAATAATCTTCTCCCAGTCCCAACTCATGAAAAATGGGATAATGGACTTTGTCTCACGGATTTTCATGAAGATAAACCTTTCAAAGTCTGAGAATTTGGTCAAAGAGGGAAAAGATTAACCATGGACTTTTTTTTTGGATTCATGACGTAAAAGGATAACCATCACACACACACACACACACACACACACACACACACACACACACACACATACATACAAACACATGCTTAGTGAAGTCAATTGGTGAGTAACATCTTTCTAAGACTAACCAGGGGCTGCCACAGGAAAATGGAAATATTAAACAAGTGGAAAAAAAAAACATATTATTGTAATTTTGTTTCTGTACCTTTTCCTAATTTATATTTTAAGGTGACTTATTTTAGCTTTACTCTCTCAAGGCAGTTTTATTATAGCAAATTATAGTTAAGTGGTAACTTCTGAGTTAACATCATTTACATTACTTATTTCTTTGAATGTTAGTGAAACTGGGGGTGCACGGAGGGTTGGTTATTGCTCATAAAATGGTCAGAAAAAATCTATTTTTGATTTTCTTTTTTATTATTATGAACCTCACAAATTTAGCAAACAAGGACATTTCCATATTCAAAGAAGAATATTGGGGGATGGGGGGAAGGTGGTATATGAAAGTATCAATGCCTAGTAGGGCATCTTGTTATTTTTTTCCTAAGAATATAGCTAATGAATCAGTCATTCTAAAACTGTCCTCATTATCCGTGTTACATTGTGAACTTCTTTCTGCATTCTTCCGTTTATGCTTTCTTCTTTTTTTTCTTCTTTTCTTCTGTTTCACTCTGTAGAAAAAAATGACAACTTTTTTTTCTTTCAGCAAGAAGAATTTTTATGTACTTAGTCTTAAATTAAATAATCATTTTACATATTTTATTTCATTAAAATGTATTTCATTTAAGTCATCAACTTTATATTCCATATAACTGTGCCATTACACATAACACAACAATTGTCAGAAACCTCTTTTAGCTTTTCCAGTTTCATATAATATTAATTGCTAAAGTGTCACTGCTTGGAAAGGTGCATTTGCTTAAAAGAGACAAACAAAACATTTATGAGCTTATTTATCTTTCACATTCCACATAATAGGATGTAAACAAGAAGTTAAATGGAAACAAATGGACTGAGAGAATATATTAAATAATAACAATAAAACAGCCATCATGTTAGATCTAGTTTAAAGCTCCAGGAGAGAGTGTCATGTTCTGGAAGAGGGTGGAAAGAGTCCTTGAAGCCTACTGATATAAGGGAGTATCTGAACTTACTTCCATATAGTGGAAAACTGCCCAGCTAGCTTAAAAAAAAAAGCTTCACATTGCTAAAATAATGAATACTCTCCAAAAGGAAAAATCAATAAGCCACACATTTAAGGTCCTGTCCATTCATAAAAAATAGGAGCATATTTTGATATGATTCCATAAAGAATAAGGCCTTGCTCCAATCTGGCAAGCAGCCATTCCTGTATGCAACGCATAAAAACTGTAAGGATGGATTCTATACTAACTACGGGGTGCTTACTTTCCTTCCACGATAATTGTCTTAATGCCTGTTTTAATCAGTATTAACTACTAGCAATAACATGCTTTTAATTATGTTTTAAACGAGTCCTTTATTGGGCTGTTTTGGGAAGCAAATTAGTCAAAAGGAGCTGTTAATCAAAAACGTGTTACTGGCACAAAATAAATGTTCATTTAAGGAGCCATTTGAAATAAACCTGGCTCATTGACTCTGACACCCTACAAGGACACGGGGGCCTCCTGAGGATAACTCCTTCAGTACTCTCCTAGATACGCCTTGCTGCTCAGAAGTTATAAGTAGAAACATTAAGCAGTTGAGGTCATTCATCAGCTAACTTTTACTACTGTACTCAAGAAAATGAGCCTCCTAGGAACTTCACAGCAGATCTATTCCTTCATTAGCTAAGTAATATTGAGAGAGATGTTCCTGTCACTGCGAATGGAGAAATCTATTGCAGTGAATTTTAGTGGTGTCCCTTTTGTCTATGAGCTGTCTTTGCAAATTCCAAGGTATTTAGGCTGAAAAACTAGCATAATTATCTCAGAACATTTTTCGTATATATTCATTTCCTTTTATTGAATGATCTCGGGGCCAGAATGTACCACCAGGCAAGATTATATATTTCACATTACAGCAGGCAGATGACTTGACCCTTCTCGCCATTTTCTTACATTAGCAAGATGCAAATGGAAAGTGAATTTTGAAGCCTTTAAAACAATTGTATTTCCGGTTGTATTTTTCTTGATTTCAAAATGATAACACCAAAACAAAATCCACCAACAGACTTTATGGCACGGAAGAAACCCTGGTTTTAAATCTTGGGGTTACTCATTTTTAAATGGTCTATTTGCCCTTTGAAACTTCAACCTAGAATTTTCTCTAATTTCAGAGTAAATTCTAAACGTTCCTATCTTTAATTTATATCTAACCCTAGTCCCATTCATTACTACTTCTGTGACACAGGGCAAGTGCTTAATCTCTCTGGGCCTCAAATTCTTTTTCTGTAAAAAGAAGTTAAATTAGTTCTTCCCTAAGGTCCTGCATTAATTCATTCAACATTTTGAGTCATGTCTGACTCTGAGACCCCATTTGGGGTTTTCTTAGCAAGGATACTGGAGTGGTTTGCCATTTCCTTCTCCAGCTCATTTTACAGATGTGGAAAGTGAAGCAAACAGGGTGAAGTGACTTGCCCTGGGTCACACAGCCAGGAAGTGTCTGAGGCCAGATTTGAACTCAGGAAGAGGAGTCTTCCTGATTCTAGGCCTAGCACTCTATCCACTATGCAACCTAGCTGTCCTAATTCATTCGACAAGCATTTATTAAGTGCTTACTATGTGCCAGGCATGGTGCTAGCTAATATATATATACATATATATGTGTGTACATATATATACATATGTGTATATATGTATGTATAACTACATATATACACTCATATATAACTGCATATACACACATATGTAACTACATATATACACATATAACTGCATATACACACATATGTAACTACATATATACACATATAACTGCATATATACATATATAACTGCATATGTATGCATGTGTGTATACATATGTGTGTGTGTGTGTATAGAACTGCAATAAAAAAACAAGAGAGTATCTGCCCTGAAGGCACTGTCAATCCTGTTATATTGTAGTCCTAGTGTATACCCTACCTTTTTCCTTGAATATTTCACAGCTCTTTCTTTCTCTAGGCTCTGCCCTTACAATCAAGTTTACCCTTCATTATCAGAGTAATCTTACCGATATACATCTCTACATTGCTCATTACATTCAAAATCTCCAAGGGGTCACCATTGTCTAGGAAATAAAATACAAATTTCTAGGTCTGGCATTCAAGACCTTCCAATTTTTATTCAAATCTGCCTTTCCAATACTTCTTTAAGCTCTCTCTACCCATGTATATAATGCATAGTACTTTCTTTGTCTACTCTGCACTTATATTCTCATTTATATTACATCAGGATTTTATATTCAAGTCAAAGTAGAGAGATTTCTAGGCCCAAAATTTGGTCTACCTTCTATCATTTCTGTCTTTTCCAACAATCATTATATCTCTTATCTCTTGAACCCTAGATCGGACTTGCATCGACTATTGCAATGGCTTCTCTGACTTAGATCTCTCCAATCCATACTTCAAATAGCTGCCGGATTAATATTTCTAAAGAGCAGCTCTATTCATCTTATCTCCTCCCTAGAAGCTCCAAAAGTTCCTTATTGCCTCTAGAAAAAAATTAATGAAATAAAATAAAACTTATAAGGTTAGCACATCAAACTTTACAATCTTGGTTCTAGCCTACCTTTCTCGACTTACTGCCTATTATTTTCCTGCATGTCCTCTACATTCTAAACAACCTTCTTGCTATACCTCACATGGGTTGTTCCAGTGCCTTCTGCAAGCTTTTGCATAGACTCATCACCCATGCCCAGAATATGTTCCTTTTTCTTTTCTGCATCATGAAATCAATAGGCTCTTTGGATGCTTAGCTCTTTACCAACTTCCCTGATCATCTCAGTTGCTAGTGCCCACATTCCCAAAATTATTTTATTGCTAAATATGGTCATGTATATATTTCCTTATGTGAGGATGTGTTCCTCTAATAAAATATAAGTGACTTGAGGTGAAGAGAATGAAAATTATATCTTATTTTTGTTTCCACATGTATCTCTTGGGCCTAGCACATAATAAACTCTTAATCAAAGCTTGCTAAATGGGTGAATAGAATAAATCCCCACTCATCTCCACTTGTTAAAAAAAATTTCCTTTCCTTCAAGGTTCATGTCTGATGCTTCTTCTTCTAGAGGCCTTTCTTTTATTTGCCCAGTTTGGAAATGATATCACATTTCTCCTAATATGCTTGCAGTGAAATATCAGAAATAATTTTCTTTTGCTTTAACTGATGCACATAGCCTCTCACACCTACTCCATGATAACACATAGAGGACACAGAAAGTGTTTTTATTCCTACTTCCAGGAAGGGACTTTCTTATAACAGGATATTTAGTAAATTTTAATTCAGCCTAAGATCATATTATATCTTTTGTTGCCTTCTCAAAATGCTGATTCATATTGAACTATCAATCCACTAAAAACCCAAACTTCTTTTAGATGAAATGCTATCTAGACACACCTATTTGTGAAGTTGACATTTTAAAATAATTTTACATTAAGTCTTAAGAAATTTCCTCTTTTTAGATTCGGTCCAATACTCATGAGGTCCAGATAGCTTGGAATCCTGAATGTGTTATCCATTTGGTTAGCTATCACCTCCAGCTTCGTGCCATCTATCTTTTGGTAAGCACACTATATATATATGTACCTTTATCTAAATCACCTATTAAAATGTTAAGTAGTATGGGACCAAGCAAAGATTCCTTGGAAGATCTATGAGGTACCTCCTTCCAAGCTGACATAGAACTATCAATGACAGAACATTGGATCCTGCCATTCAACTAGTTTCTAAAACTACTATCTGCCTGGTCAACTAGTTGATAATTCCTTACCTTTTTCCACAAGAATAATGTCAGAGATGAGCAGCTAGGTAGAACAGTGGTTAGAACACTAGCCCTGAAGTCAGTGGGACCTGAGTTCAGATATGACTTCAGACAGACACTTACTAGCTAAGTAACCCTGGACAAGTCACTTAACTCCAATTACCTCAAAAAAAAATAACCAACATGAGACACTTTGGCAAATGTTTCCTTAAAATTCTAGGTCAACTATACAATGAAGTTTTTTTGGCATCAGTTGAGTTTGATGAAGCCTTGTTGGCTCTTTGTAGTCATGGTATCCTATGTAACCTTATCTTTGATAATATATCCTAGAATTTTTCCAGAAATCAAAATCAAGCTCCTTGGCCTATACTTTGTAGATTTCATTCTCAACTTACTGTCCTCCAGAAAGTCTTAACTGTGTAACTTTACCCAACTGCTATCATTCTTCTAATGATACATTCCTTAATACTTACATATTCAGTTTGCATCATAGTTTAAATTTGCAAGTTTTTATATGCTGTTCTTTAGTTTCTATTGTCTTTTTTGTACATTTAGCCAGTCTTCCAAACTAGATTGGAACTGATTCGAAGATAGGAACTGATTCTATTTTATTCATTGGAGAAGGCAAAGGAGAAGGAGGGGGAAAGCATGTCATCCCATAGTACTATGTGGAAAGGATTCTAAAAAGAATGAATATTCAATAAATATTTTTCACTATCCAACATCCACAAATTCAGTTCCACAAATATTTGCTAAACACATCCTGAGAGCAAGGCACTATGATTGATGTTACATATGTAAAGATAATTAAGGGTAGAATTAAGAAGGCAATCCTAGGCCGCCAAGAATCAACATATATGAAATATCCATAGATGAATTATCTTTGCAGTCATACTAGGTGCTTACTATAAGGGACTAGGGAGATTAGGTAACTGACCTTAGTTCTTGTAGGTAGATGGATTTGAATCCAGGTCCACTAACTGTTGATTGAGGGCTCTTTCCACAGTACTGGAAAGAGAAAGAAAGGTCTACCCTAACCCCATTTGGTGCTTCCATTCTTCCTCATCATAGCATGTCCTTTCATTGTTCTATTGTCGTCTTTTTCCTGAATTTTGATTGATGTATTTTGTTTTTACGTTCAAGCGTTTTCAGATTTGTTTTTGTTGTTGTTCAGTCATTTCAGCTATGTCTGACTCTTCATACTCCCATTTTGGATATTCTTGGCAAAGATACTGGAGAGGTTTCCCAGTTCCTTCTCCAGATTATTTTACAGATGAGGAAACTGAGGCAAATAGAATTAAGTGACTTGCCCAGGGTCACACAGCTAGGAAGTGTCTGAGACCTGATTTGAACTCAAGTCTTGATTCCAGGTTTGGTGTTCTATCCCCTATGCCACCTAGCTCCAGTTTTCAGATCATTCCTACTTAATTAGAGGTCTCTAGTAACGAAGAAAAACTACTAATAAAGTAATCTTATATGGAAATACATACAACATTTCAAATCTGCAGCACCACATTCTCTATTTAAAAAAACTAGAAAACTATTTTCTCTCCCTCCCACCCCATCTCCAATTGGGAAAATTTTTAAAAAAATTTCTCGTAATAAATATGCACAGTTAAGAAAAATATCTCTCAATGGCTATATACTATCCATCTACCTATCTATTTACTTATCAAATTCTATAAGCTAGATCTATTACTTCTCTATAATGGATAATGTTTCCTCTGAAATGATGAATGGTCATTGTCTTGATCATAGTTCTTAAAACTTTCACAGTTTTTTAATAGTGTTGCTGTTGAATATTTTTTCTCTTTATTGTGCTCATTTAGTAATTCATCAGTTTATAAAAGTTCTTAACATTGTCCATTTCAATAATAATGATGTCATAGTATAAATTATTTCTTTGGTTCTTCTCACTTCACTCTGCCTCAATTCATATATGTCCTTCTATGTCTTTTTGACTACTGTATTTTTTTTTAATTTAAAGGACCATTTCCTCTTTCTATGATTTCTTTTGGGAATAGGATTAGCAGAGGTATTTCTGCTGTCACCTTTGGCACTCATCTACTACAATTAAGGGACATATTGAGGGAGATATTGAAGAAGAAGAGTAAGGTGCTTCTAAGTTTTCTGGAATGGACAATGATGGTGTTAATGCTTCTGTGAAGGGGAGTTGTACACTTGTGCTTCACACAGATAGCATTCAATAAATACCCATTAATTAATAGATTTTGAAGGAGATTTAAGATTTAAAGGGCTGCTATATTATGAGTGGAATCTGACTATTGATTTTATTGACATCTTAGAATCTGTCACCACGATTCCACTCAAGCAAAATTTATGTCAATGATTAAATTTTCCAAGTTTAACATTCACTGAAGATGTATTTGTCAATACTGTGAAGCCCCTCCCCAGAAAAGACCACTCAAAATAATAACAGATGACATTTATTTACCACTAAGACATTCACAACATTTTACATAATTTCTTTAGTCCTCACAGCAGACCTGACAGAGATGTACCACAGAGGCCTTATCCTTTTACAGATGAGGAATTTAAGGTTCAGGTAGATGAAAGGACTTGTCTATGACAAAAGAGAATGTGTCACAAGTGGGATTCAAATCTAGGTCTCTCTTGAATCCGAGTCCAGATATCCATGTCAACTCTAACATACTATCTCATTTTAAGTATATTTAAAACCTGTGGTTGCTCCTCAAAAATTCTTAAATATAAAAGTTGATCTATGATTTCAATGATTTGGATGTTCCTTCCAATGGTACAGGTCGCAACTGACACGTGACTGCCCATTCAACATAATCCTTTAGCTAAAGGTCATGGGATCCTATATTTAGAGTTGAAAGGAACATCTAGCCCAACCTCCTAATTTTACAGATGAGGAAACTGAGGCCTAAGAAGTTTAAAGGGGTTATCCAAGGTTATGCAGATAGTAGTGTCAGACTTGGGATTTGAATTCAAGTTGTTTGTTTCAGAGTCAATGATCTTTGCATTGCACCAAGTTGGCTTCTTGTTCCTATGCTCACATGTTTTCCATAAAGAGCTCTACCCACTGGGTTGGATTTCTTCTTAACTTTTCTGTGAAGTACTTGGGTTGCTCCTGTATCATCCTTTTCCATCTCTGTGTGATTAACCCATCTTCTTTTTCCAATGATATTCCCCTCATCCCATATCCCATCCTTTACCCCTACCAGTCAATTGCAATTGATTGGACAGGCAAGTAGCCTAACCAAAATTGCAAAAGATCTTGAGGGAGAAACTGGAAGCTTACAATGTAGATCAAACTACTAATACCACTTCTGACCTCCATCATCCCTTGTAACCCATTGGAAACAGCACAAGACCCAGAACCCAAAGGCCCAGAATTAATGATGATAATCATGTTAATAATAATCATCATTAATTAAACAACTAAAAATTCCAATTATGAGAAAAGCCTCTCAAGAATATGAAATTAATTACAATTTTGAATTGTGTATTATTTTACTGCTTCTGAAACTTATAATAATTTTTAAAATGAATTTCAGAGTGTTCCAACATTTGGGTTGTAATATAGGTCTCAGAATAGAGTAGGTAGTAATAGCTTGCTTTCCAAATGATCTTCTACAGCTTCATTTTCTACCCCATCTCCTAGATTCAGGGTGCCTCTCTAGTCTTCATCAATAAGCCACAGTAAAAGGTTACTTATGACCCCACTGACTAGAAGAAGTATTTTCCTGTTTCCAGTTAGTAATGAACCACAGTCTGTCTTCCTTGGATTTCTGGAAGTGCAGAAATGTGATCATGAAGATATAAAGTAATTACCAACCTCTCTGCCTGTATCATCTGACACTTTATTTCAATCAATTCTAAGGGCAACTTTTTTTTCTGGTTTTAAGCTTCCATCAAACTCTTTTTTTCCTTTGTTGTGGGTCTCTAAGCAAAGACAATTTATTCTGAGGGTAGAAGATATACAAGGCCAACAACTAAGAAGAAGTAAATTTCCAATCTGAACCACCCAGCCCCCACGTTAGGAGCCAAATTGGAATGAAAACTTATTTTGAGGTCCGGAATGTTGAAATTGCTGTTTTATTTTTCACATTTGAGCTTCTCTGCCCTTCAGGAGGTCATTCAGAATAGAACCAGATGTTGTGGAAATTCTTCTTTGGAAACCTTTAGAAGGAGCTTTCCAGACCAAGTATTTTCATCCCAAAGTTGTTGGATCATTTGAATCAACTTCAGATAAGTATCCACACTTTAGATGCTGACCAAAACCAAACCAAAATCTCAGCTCTGGGATACTCTCACCAGTTTGAAAAACAAAAGGAAAAAAGGATGGTGGCAATACACCGTAGACCACTTCACTCTCAGGGTGCTATGTTTTGTACATGAAGTTGTTGAATTAACCACCCTTTCTCATTTTTAAGACATAAAAAAAACTTGTTTTTCTGTTGTGATTTTCTAAAGAGTCTAAAACAATTTTATGATCTTTAACAAAATAAAATTTAATAAGGACAAATATAAAGACCAATATGGGTTCAAAAACAAATTCATAACTACAAGATGTGCAAGATGTGCCTAAATAACGATTCATGCGAGAAATATATGAGTTTTAATGTTGATTATATGCAATATGAAAACCCTAGTGAGACTACATCTGAGGTGCCCTGCTCCATTATATATGATATATTTTAGGAAGGATACTGGGAAAACAGAGGCATAACTTAAGTGGGGAATGGTTAAGACTCAAGGTCATGCCATATGATGACAGACTGAAGAAAAGGGGATATTTAGTTTGTGGAAGAGAATATTTAGATGGAAAATGATTGTGTAGTTATCTTCAAATATTGAAGTGTGCTCATGTGGAATATAGTTTATACTTGTTCTGGTAAACTATAGAGAGCGAAACTAGGAGAAATGGGTAAAAGTTACTCCAAAACACTCAGTTTTGCTGTCAGACAAACTTTCTAAAAGTTGTTGTTAAGTCATTTCAGTCATGTCTGACTCTTTGCAACCCCATTTGGAGTTTTCTTGGCAAAGATACTGGAGTGGTTTGCCATTTCCTTCTTTAGCTCATTTTATAGATAAGGAAACTGAGGCAAATAGAATTAAATGACTTGTCCAGGGTGTAATGCCAATCACAGCAGCACACTTCAGGACTTCTGCTGTGAGTGGCTTTAAGGGTCTAATCATGTAGTATAATGAACTCTCTATATATTCAGAACTAAACCTTATTCAGGAAACTAAAACATAACATTCACAGAAAGATAACATAAAAACATATCACTAAGGTGGCCACATAGTCTTAAATAAAACATATCATTCAGTATATCTTATAGCATTCCTCAGAATATTCACACAGCATATATCATTGCATCCCCAAAATACTTCTTTATACAAGCAGGAGGTCCCAGGCCAAGGTCTTCCCTAGCACAACATATCATCCTTAAGGGGTAGCAGAAAATACAAACACCATCTACCCTAGGTCACAATAAGTTACAATCTCCACAATAAATACAGAGTGTTCAAGTAAAGTCCTCTTTCCTCTTGACTTGAGGTTGACTTCCAAGACCCATGGCTCTTCCTCCATGGGCCAACGACTCCCAGCTCTTACCTGGGTTCAACACAGGCAGCTCTCTGCTCCTTCTCCTTGTCTTAGTTCACAGGGACTGCTCCACTTCAAGTTCTTCCTGCTCCTGCCTAATAGCAGGCTCCAGGGATTCCTGCCTGCAGTTTCTGTGAAAGCAAAGCTTAACAGAGCTACAACAATATTTACATGCATTACCAGCACCATCGTCTCAATTCACTCATAAAGATCAACAGACAGGGCTTCTGTCTGAGAAAATAACACAGACCAACAGACAGGGCTTCTGTCTGAGAAATTAACACAGACCAATAGACAGGGCTTCTGTCTGAGAAATTAACACAGACCAACAGACAGAGTGCCAGCATCACAAACATTGTTTCGGTTAGGTCTCTCCACAAGCAAGTTCCCCTAGCCTGCTCACACTTGCTTGTCTCTCTCAGCTCTGCTTCTCACTTCACCCCACTCTCTCTCCAAGCAATCCAATATATACTGTCTCCAATCAAAGACTCTTGGTTCAATCAAAGGCAAGACTCAATCAAAGGCACTGATTTGCTTACTGCTGAGAAGCTTGGAGGTCAGCACTTAATTGGATTAATTGTTAATTATTTAAATTAACTTTACATTAAGTACTTAATATATTACAGAAACTTAACTAAAAAAATAGCAAAAAATCCCACTTTGCTTGCCTTTACACGGGGTCACTCAGCTGGGAGGTGTCTGAGGCCAGATTTGAACTTATAAGGATGAGTCTGATTCTAGGCCCAGGATTCTATCCACTGTTCTATCTAGCTGTTGCAATGAGTAATAGAATGCCTTGGGAAATAGTGTGCTCCTTGTCACTAAAAAGGTTCAAGAAAAAAAAAATATATATATATATATGTGTGTGTGTGTGTGTGTGTATATGTGTGTGTGTGTGTGTGTGTGTGTGTGTATCACCTAGTGGAGAAATAGCAACGAGGATTTTTGGTCATATACTTATTGGGGGAGTTGGCTTCTCATATCCTTTCTAATCTTGAGATTTGATGGTTTTCTGGTTCTGTGATAAGCTAGCACTGAACCATCCACATATTCTTTACATTAAATCTTATATTATCATTTTTGAGATGGTTGGTCAGGGTTCAGGATGCAATTTTTGATAATTAACAGAGAATTTTTTTGTACAGATCTGTGATTTGACTGTATGACACTAATTAGTCTAATAAATATTAAACCAAATAGACTGCTATCTGTCTCCCATAACCAATAGAACACAAGATCTTTCAGAGTAGGGAGTTTTTAATTTGTTTATTTGTTGTCCCAAGACTAGCACAGTATCTGGCATATTTTAAGCACTAAATAAATGCTTTCTCATTGATTTAAGAATTCATAACTTGACCCTGATCCAGTCAACAGCTAGTTATAAGTGATCTAATTATCCTAGCTTGATACCAGGTTTTGTGTTTTTGAGCATGATGTTATTCAAAATCTCAAAAAAGGAAAAAAAAAACATTTTAGCAACATAACCAACAAGAAGGACTAGGTATTTTCTGCATTCCCCACTAACTCTCAAAACCCCTCAGAAGAAGAATTGTGGACCATAGATACAGTACAGCTATCATAACAAGTCCAATTACATAGCAATCTTATGAATTTAACAGTATCGAATGCTAATCCCTAGCACTTAGCATCATGCTGATTTTATTCACCAGTATGGCATATAGCCTGATCCACTTAGCAATCTCCTTGATGATGCATTTTCAGTGGCACATAACATCTCTTTCCTTACCTCAGAATTCTGCTACCACAAGTAGAATACCTCATACCGATGATCCAAATGCAGTGGCATTGAGCATGCAATGGTAAGATGATGATCTGACTGAGGTTGCCAAGCTTAGGGAAAACATCAAGGAAAGGGTACCCTAAGCTGCAGACATTGTGACCATAATATGTCCTCCTACTTCTCCTAAGCCCACAAGAAATGGCAGACACTGACACAACCCAACTAAAAATCTAAAGAACTTAGGGAACTACAGCAGAGTACCAACAGAGTACCAAGCCTGAAGTCAGAGAGACTGGCATATATCTATGATGAGTCCTATCCCACCAGAAGTTACTTGAGACAGGGATGAAATCAAATAAAAAAGTAAATTCCTCAACACTGGAGGACTCTGAGACAGCTTTGAGGTAGAGGCCCAGGAATAAACTCTTCATCAAAAGAAAAAGGTCGGACAAAAGGTAGTGGAGGAATATAAAGAAAAAAATAATATTAAAACCACCGATGATGTAAGGAGGAAGAAATCTCAGACATAAACCTAAAACACAATCAGAAGATACTAAAAGTCATAAAGGAGAATGAATACCAAGGCATCAAAAAAGTTGCAACTGTCACCAAGTACATATCGCGATTCAAAATAAATTAAACCAACATCTGATCATGTATAGAATCTTGTAGATATCTTTTTTCTATTTAATAGTAATTTATTTTTTCCAATTACATGTAAAAGTAGTTTTCCACATTCATTTTTGTAAGATTTTTAGTTCCGAATTTTCTCCATCCCTTTCTCCCTTTTCTTCTCTCCCTTCCCCAAGACAGCAAGCAATCTGATATTATACATGTACAATAATGTTAAGAATATTTCCACATTAGTTATGTTATGAAAGAAGGATCAGAACAAAAGGAAAGACCATAAGAAAGAAAAAAAGAACAAAAGAAGTGAAAATAGTATGTTTTGATCTGCATTCAGACTCCATAGTTCTTTCTCTAGATTTGGATAGCATTTTCCATCATGAGTCTTTTGGAATTGTATTGGATCATTGGATCATTGGATCAATTATTCTATCATAGTTGATCATTGTGCAATGTTGCTATTGCTATGTACAATGTTCTCTTGGTTCTGCTCACTTCACTCATCATCGCTTCGTGTAAATCTTTCCAGCTTTTTCTGAAACCCACCTGCTCATCATTTCTAATAGCACAATTGTAGTCTGTTATATTCATATACCACAACCTATTCAGCCATTCCCCAATTGGTGGGCATTCCTTCAATATCCAATTCTCTGCCATCACAAAAAGAGCTGCTATAAATATGTTTATACCTGTGGATCCTTTTCCCTTTTTATGATCTCTTTGGGACACAGATCTAGTAATGATATTGCCGGATCAAAGGGTATGCACAGTTTTATAGCCCTTTGGGCATAGTTCCAAATTGTTCTTCAGAATGGCTAGATGAGTTCATAACTCCACCAACAATATATTAGTGTTCCAATTTTCCCACATCTTCTCCAACATTTATCATTTTCCTTTTCTGTCATATTAACCAATCTGATAAGTGTGATGTGGTACCTCAGAGTTGTTTTAATTTGCATTTCTCTGATCAATAGTGATTTAGGGGATTTTTTTCACATGATTAGAGATAGCTTTAATTCCTTCATCTGAAAGCTGCCTGTTCATATCCTTTAAGTATTTCTCAATGGGGGAATGACTTGCATTCTTATAAACTTGACTCAATTCTGTATATATTTGAGAAATGGGGCCTTTATGACAAACACTGGTGGTAAAAATTGTTCCCCATCTTTCTGCTTTCCTTCCAATCTTGATTTCATTGTTTTTTTGTGCAAAAACTTTTTTTAAAATTTAATGTAATCAAAATTATCCATTTTGCATTTCATAATATTCTCTATTCCTTCTTTGCTCATAAATTCTCCATTCTCCATAGATCTGACAGGTGAATTATTCCTTGCTCTCCTAATTTGCTTATGGTATCACCCTTTATGTCTAAATCACATAGCTATTTTGACCTTATCTTGGTATATGGTGTGAGATATTGGTGTATGCCTTGTTTCTGCCATATTATTTTCCAGTTTTCCCAGCAGTTTTGGTCAAATGCTGAGTTCTTATCCCAGAAGCCAGAGTCTTTGGATTTATCCAAAAGTAGATTACTATAGTCATTTACTACTGGGTCTTGTGTTCCTAACCTATTCCTCTGATCCACCACTCTATTTCTTAGCCAGTACCAAATAGTTTTGATGATTATCACTTTATAATATAGTTTTAGATCTGGTATGGCTAGGCTACTTTCCATTGCACTGAACTAGTAAATTAATTTAGGTAGAATTTTCATTTTTATTATAGTAGCCCAACCTACCCATGAGCAAATGATATTTTTCCAATTATTTAGATCTGACTTTACCTTGGCAGGTAGACTCCCAAATATTTTATATTGTCTACAGTTATTTTAAATGGAAATTTTTTTTCTGTCTCTTGCTGCTGCGCTTTGCTGGTAATATATAGAAATGCTAAGGATTTATGTGGATTTATTAAATATCCTGCAACTTTACTAAAGTTGTTAATTATTTCATGTAGTTTTTAGTTGATTCCCTAGCATATTTAAGTATGCAGTCATATCTTAAAAGAGTGATAGTTTTGTTTCCACATTTCCTGTTTTAATTCCTTTATTTTTTTCTCTTATGAATCCACTGTGTCAATCTCTCCAAAAAAGAAAAAGAGAACAAGTAATTGAGAATACAAAAATACTCAAATAAGCAAAGAATCATCTGGAAGAAGAGAAGCAAAAAGTAATAATATTGAAAGAGAGCAATCACCTTAAGGTCATGGTTTGGGTTGGGGAACAGGGGAAGAGATACAACATTATTCTTGAACTTCCAATATACACAGTGATTAAATTTAATAATTCTAGAAACTAACAACAAATTCTACTAGTCACGAGAAGACATATCTTCTACTATGAAAAGGAAAGGAAAGGGAAAGAAAAGGAAAGGAAAGGGAAAGGAAAGGAAAGGGAAAGAAAAGGAAAGGAAGGGAAAGGAAGGGAAAGGAAAGGAAAGGGAAAGGAACGGGAAAGGACAGGGACAGGAAAGGGAAAGGAAAGGGAAAGGAAAGGGAAAGGAAAGGGAAAGGAAAGGGAAAGGAAAGGGAAAGGAAAGGGAAAGGAAAGGGAAAGGAAAGGAAAGGGAAAGGAAAGGGAGGGGAGGGGAGGAAAGAAAAAGGAAAGGAAGGGAAGGGAGGGGAGGGGAGGAAAAGGGGGAAAAAGGAAAAAGGAAAGGAAAGGAAATTAACATAAGGCTACTTTGCAGCCATGAGAAATCCCAGAAGGGAATGGAATAACATTCCCTAAAGCAAAGGACTTAAGATGCAATCTGAAATTGCATGACCTATAGACACAAAGTTAATAATCATTAATGTAAAAAAGGGAGGATATTAGATTAAGAAAATAAGGGAAAATAAAATAAAAATAAATTTGTGGGATTAACAAGACAAAATGAAATAAAGAGACCACTAAGAAATTTCTTACGGAAAAGAGATAAAGATAAAAACAGAATTATAAAAAAGAAGGAAGGAAGGAAAGAGAAAATGGAGGAGCAGTCCTGAAGCATACCTTCTCTTCCCTGTAAATTTCCCATTGTATTTTGTGCTACTAATTTGCAGAAAGGTATAGTACATGACAGGGAAGAGGTAAGGTGTAAGATAGAGAAGCTATGATGTACCCTAATCAAACCAATGGAAAACAAAAAAGAGAAAATAAAAATCTGTACTCTATTGTGAATAAGGGCTATAGAAGAATAGACATGGTGGCAAATGGAGGAATAGAAATAGAGGGAAAGAAAATGGATATTTCATTGTGGGAGGGGCTCCCATTCCATAATGGGAAATGAGAGCCTTGCAATGGGTCTAATTTGCACTCAGAGCTTGATGTGCCTCTGTGGACAATGCTCTGCTTCAGGAGAAGGGAAATCAGAACTACTTAGGGCAGCTAGTATACAGAAGTGAGCAGGGATATTTACCCAAAAAGGAAATTACATTGCAAATGGGAAAGAATATGTTAATGAAAAGGGCAGAATCATGGAATTTAAGACATGACATACTCTACCTTGAAACAATTCTTACATTCTACCCATTACCTCAAGTAGGAATTGATATTTTAAGAGTAAGGCCCAATTAAAAAAGAAAAAGAGTGGTGGTGGTGAAGGTTCGGGTTTACAATGCAATAACACAGAAATTCTTTAGAAGAGAGAGCTCAAATTTGTTTCTTCAGTAGCTTTAATTTCATGAGAAAAACAGATTAAAGAAAAATAAAATTATTTAAAGATTATGAATTAAAGAGCAAAAATTTATAATAGGAAGAGAAGAAAATAAAGAAAACAGGTAAAATTGGGTTTTAGATGAAAGTTCAGAAATTAAAAAAATACACCAAAATAATTTGAAGAGGAGAATAGAAAGGGAATAGAAAGAAATTTACCATTTAACAGAGAATGAAAAAACAAACAGGGAAATAAGGACAAAATTGGGCAAATCTAACAGAAAATCAAATAAAAAGGAAAATATAAAGTTAAAAAAAGATGGAAAAATTAGATCTAATAGTCTTATGGCATGTTCTGAAAGAAACAATCAAAGAATATACATATATCTCAGCCATAAATAGGACTCTTATACAAAATGACCAAATAGTTGAGCATGATATTGCAAATAATTATCACAACACAGAATTATTAAATGTATCCCTTGTATAATGTATTAAAATAAAAATATGACTCCGTTCAGGCACCACAAGCAAAAGATAGAGAATTAAATGGAAATTTAACAATGAAATCCAAAATAACAAGGGTATCAAAGAATCAATGATAAAAAAAATTAATGTTTCTGAAAGACAATAATAATGACAAAACAATATTTCTAAATTGTAGCTAAGTAGTCTTCAGGGAAAATGTTGCATATTTTAAAACATTAATTAACCAAGTAGAAAAGAAGATGAATGAATTGAATTTTTATTTGAAAAAAGAAAGAACCTCAACAATTATACCCCCAAATGAGCACAAAATAAGAGATATTGAAAGTTAGACTAGAAATAGATAATGGAAATCAGCCATGCTATAAAAATGCTAAAGAAAACTGTAAGATAATTTTGAAAAAAAAACCTAGAAATTGATAAATATTTAATCCATCTGATTAAAAAGAAGATAGCAGAGAATCAAATCAACAAATTAGCAAATCTACAAGGTGAAATCACTATAAACTCTAAAAAATAGATAGAATTATCAGACCCGACACAGTTATATGCTAACAAAACTGTTTATACAAAAGGAAACTTAAAAAAAAATCCATGAAAAATATAAAATACTTAAGTAAGATAAAACACACAAATTTAAATTCAGACACCTAAAAAAAGGAAATAGAATTACCTATAAAGGTAATACCAAGAGGGGAAAGGTGAGAAATTAATGTTCCTGAATTCTATTAGAATTTTCACAAAAAATTAATATTAATACAACATATAATTGTCAAAATTTGAGAAAGAAAACACTACCAGGTTCCTTTTTTAGGGGGTGGGGGGGCACAAATATAGTTCCAATACCTAAATTAAGGGAGGATCAAATAAAGAAGATTTGGAGAGCAATATAATTAATTAATATTAATTCCAAAGCATCAAATAAAATCCCATCAAACAGACTAAAACAACTTATCCAAAAAACCTATTTGTTTTGTCCAAGTAGGATTTATACCAGGAACTCAAGGATGAGTTAACATTAGAAAAACATCAACATAATTAATCACATTTTTTTAATTCAAAACCACATGATTTGTACAATAGATGCAAAAAAAATTGATTAAGTAAATATTATACAAAATAAAACTAGAAAAGATTTTTTAATATTATAAAATGTATCTATCTAAAGCCAAGAACAACAATACAGTAGGTATTCATTAGAAACATTTCCAAAATTAAAAAATAAAGCAATGACATCCACTCTTTCTGCTCTTATTTTAGTTCTAGAAATGCTAGCTATAGCAATACAGTGAAAGTAATTAAAAATGTAAAGGGGCAAAAAGGTACTAAAATTTAGCTATCTGCTAATGACATGATGGTTTAATTAGAAAACCCCATTGAGTGACGAGGAAACTAGTTGTGACAATACTCTCAGCAAAGTTTCTTTCTACACAATAAAACCATGAAAATTAATAGCATTTAGAAAAAACATCCAGGAGGCAACAATTGAAAGGGAAATCTCATAGAAATAATTATGAAATGCCTAAGCATAGATTCAATTACAAAGAGCTACTTAAATGAAGAAACTTAAATAACTGGAGGAATATTTAGGGCTCATGACTGGCTTGTTCCAATATAACAAAAACGACATTATTGCTAGTTTATTTGCAGTTTTAATCCTACACTAATAAAAGACATACTTTACAGGACTTGATACAATTATAACAAAATTCATTTGGAGGTTAAAAAAAATCTAGAATATCCATAAGAATAATGAAAAAAGGAACTAAAAGGAATAACACTTCCAGACCACAAACTATATGGTAAACCAACCATCATCAAAACCATTTATGTTGGTTAAAAAAAAGAGAGAGGGAGGGAGAGAGAAGTAGATAAATGGAACAGATGATAAGAAAGAATCAGAAAAAAAGAGACTGAATAATTCAGTGCTTAATAAATCCCAAAACATAAATTACTTACAAAAGAATTCCCTATTTACTAAGAAAGCTAAGGAAAATGGAGAGCAGTCTGGCAGAAAATGAGCTTACACAAACACCTTACTCAATTCCACAAAAAAAAAAAAAAATCAAAATTGCTAAAGACTTGAATATTAAAGATTAGTCTACCAAAAAAACAAAAAAAGAATAGCATAGTATGTACCTGCCACAGCTATAGGTGGGAGATGAATTCCTAGCCAAAGCAAGGAATAGCTACAATTACAAAAGTTAAAATAAGTATTTTTTATTAAATGAAATTTAAAAAATTTTTTCACAAAATTTATTGAAAATAAGAAGGGATGATTTCAAATAAGGAGGAAAACACCTTCTAATTTCCTCTATGAGTATCCATTATCCTTGATTTATAGAAACTAACAGAAATATATCAGACTAACGCCATTTCCCGTACATGTTGAAAGGATATAAACAGTTTTAAAAAGGATAATTGTAAACTGGTAACAACCATAGGAAAGAATGCTCCAAATCATTAATAATAAGAGTAATGAAAATCAAAACAACCTGGAGGTTTTACCTCATCTCTAGCAAACTGGCAAGCATGACAATATTATTCAACATAAGGCCATTATTTCAGTGTTGATGTAGCTGTGAATTATTATATTTTGGAAAAAATAATTTGGAGTTATGCAAATAAAGGACCTAAAATGTCCATACCCTTTGGGTCAGAGATTCTTTTGCTAGGTAACATATATGCTAAGGTGATCACTGATAAAAAGAAAGGCCATGAAAAAAAAATTATTTAAACAACTTTATTATTTAAAGTAGCAAAGAACTGGAAACAGTGGGTCATTGCAAAACAAATGATGGTATATAAATGTGACGGAATATGACTCCACTATGAGAAATAATGAATATGATGAATACAGAGAAAGATGGATAGATTTATGTAAATTGATCCAAAGTGAAATAAGCAAACCCAAGGAAAAGATATACAGTTACTATGTGAAGTTGTTTTTTAATATAATTTAATAACTGCATTTCAATATGATTGCTTTCCTTTGTAATTCATTGTTATTATTTGTTTTTATTTTATACATTTAAAATGTTATTATGAGTCCATAGGCTTCATCAGACTGCCAACATGATTAATAATCCTCAAAACCTCTAAGAAAGATTTTTTAAAAATGGAAAGTGAATGTTGCATAACTATATAAATAATCTTGGCCTAAAAGAAAAAGAAATGAGAAATTACCTCCCACCACTCCTTTTCAGGAGTTAGGGTGGGGTATTTTATGGGAGTAGAATATTCCACATATTGTCAGATCTTTTCAACATATTGATCAGTTCTGTTAATTTTTTTTCTCATCATCTTTTTTTTCCTTCATGGGGAAAAGAGGATACAGTTTAAATGTAGCATGAAAGTCATTTTTATATTGCATATCCACAAAAACTATTTTAAAAGCATTGAAGCAAACATAGCTATTGACTAATGCGAGTATAAGAACCTATGACTCATTATCATAGTGGCCCTCAACATACTTGTTGCTTTTTCCCAAGAGATGATGCTTAGTCATCAGCACTACTCCATTCTCAGACAACTGAATAGTGGACAAAAGTAAAGAACTGGAAATCTCAGCTCACCTTTTTGAAAAGGATATTAGTTATAATGATAAATCTACAGACACACTTTTTCTAAAAAACTAAATTCAGATAATAAAATTTAAAAGAAAAGAAGAAAGGGCCAATCCTTTTCTACTAGGACAATTAGTTTACAAAGTAATATGGTAAAGTATTACAATACATAATGTAATTTCTCACTTATGATTCTTACTAAAGCTAATGAATGAGGTCATGATCATATGTCAGACTAGCTTATCAGAAAGCATTGATAGTATGATTGTAGTAATACTAACTTGAAAAACACCACATTGGGATAGGGAATTTTGGAGTAAAATATAACCGCTGTAACTTCACCATACTAATTCAATAGTATTGATATGTTAGGGCCCCAAGCAAAATAACTATGTGAAATGGGTTATGCACAAACTATTTTTATTATATTTTATCTCATACTGATTTATTGAGAATAGAATAATAAAGACCTAAGAAAAGATATTATAAGACAAAAATAAAGTTAGACTTTATTTTTATTTTTTATAAACTTTATTTGTTATAGGACTAAAATAAAATTAAACCTTAGTAATCAAAATGCAAAGTAATCTGACCACTGCCCCTACCCTACCCTATATACCCATCAGGAGATTAGCATCTTTTGAATTGTACAATCTCTTTACTCCTCCCTAAATCAGTTCTCTATTCCAGTCACCTCAGACACTTTTCTATACCTTTTCTTCTCTCCTCTAGCCACATATGGTGCCTTTCCAGTTTTCCTCCTTAGCTAAGAACCTCACATGATGCTTCATTTAAAAGATTCCTTTTCCCTAATACTTTTTTTTTCATTTCTTATCTGGCATTTCCCTTATATCATCCCCCACTATTTCCTCTTTCACTCCAGTGAAAAGTTGCGATCCTTGCTAAAGCCAAACTTGGATTCCATTCACTCTCATCTTCTCTAGTAGATTGTACCCATTCTTTATCAACTCCCCCTTGCTCTCTAATTTTAATTATCTCTCAAACTGCTGATTCCTGTCTTAATGCCTCCAGACATTCCCAAGTCTTCACATCCTTTAAAAAATGAAAGTCGTCACTAAGTCTCCCATTTCAGTTAGCTATTGTCCTGTGTCTCTATTGCAGGCCTTCTTCTTTCTTCTTTTTCCTTCTTAGTAATGTTTTTTCACTTCCCATGGGTTCAGTTATCATTTCTACACTGAGAAGTCCAAGACATTTTTATATACTATCTTAGTTTCTCAGCTGTGGTCTAGTCTCTTGTTGTCAAGCGTATATTGGATATTTTAAGCTGGAGGTCCTGGATACATCTCAAATGCATCATGTCTAAAATAGATGTAAATATCTATTGCCCCAAATCTACCTTTCTTCCAAACTTTTCTATTACTTTTGAGGTCATCACTATCTTTTCAGTCAACCAGATTTCTAGCCTTGGTATTCTTCTCCTTTGCTCACCCTGATTCATTACAATTATCCAATCAGTTGCCAAACACTTTCTGTGTATCTCTCAGATGTATCACCTTCTCTCCAATTGCACAGCACCACCCTCGTCCAGGGTCTCATCATCTCATTCCTAGACTATTGCAATTGAATCCTAACTGACCTCTCCATTGTAACCCATTAACCCATATTCTACACAGATTCATATCACACTTTTTACTCAATAAACCCCAATCGTTCTCTATGACCTCTAAGATCAAATATGAACTTCTGTTTAACATTTAGAGCTTTTCTCATCCTAGTTCCTTCCTGTTTTTCATTCTTCTTACACATTACTCCCCTTGAAGAAGTCTATGGTCACAACACACTTGCCTATTTGCTGTCCTTCATATAGAGCCTTTACACTGATTCTCCCTCATGCCTGTCATGTTCTCCTTCTACTTCCTGTTTCCATCACTGAGAATTCTTTGCTTCTTTCAAGACACAATTGAAATGCCACCTTCTGAAGAAGAGCTTTCCCAATAAATCTCCTACCACACCACATCATACTGCTAGTGAGTTCCTCTCTAAGGCTATTTTTGACCTACTTGTATTTATCATTTATATACTTATTTATGTAGATACTGTGTTATCCACTAGCATGTAGGTCTGGAACTGTTTTTTTTTTTGTTTTACATCCCTAATACCCAGTAAAGTACTTGTCACTTATGCTTGTAGATTGATTAGATTCCAAAGACCAAGAATGCTCAGTCTAAGGGTCCCTGAGTTTTCTTGCCAATGATATTTTTAGGCTTATGCACTTAAAGAGAATGAAGGCAGGGGTATCTCAGGTGTGTTTGGCCTTGAGTTCATTTACTGTCCATGTGAATATTACACAATAGTCCTGCTCTGCTTGGATTTGCCCATAGTTCAGCCGAGTTAAACAAATATGCATGTCATTTCTAAAAGGAGAAAGCCCTCTCTCATCTCCCTGTTATATATCTTCACATTAAGGGGAGAGGCATATCAAACAGCCTGGGTTTCTTTAGGCCAACAAGTTTATAGCATAATAAAAGTTTAGATACGAAAGTAAATTTAGGAAAAGTCTGAAACTTGCAGAACCCTCAGATACATTCCATAAAGCGTAGAAGAGATGAATGGAAGCAGGGAGAGTAAAAATATGTAAACATCACATAAGACATTAAGCTTTGTCCTCTCCCTGGCCCCCAGGAGGAAAGGAAAAGAAAAATGGCATCACTAACTCTCTTCTCAGATCCCACTTTATCAGCACTACAAAGGTTGTCCAGGACACAGTTTGCATTCTGATCATTCCCATCATCCTTAACTCCAGATCTTCACTCCACTCTTGTTGGCTTATGCCAGAGGCTGCTTGTAATGGCTACTGGAATGTTTCTCCTATGGCTTCCTCCTTCTTCTCCAAAAACTATTTCAAGTGTTGGGTCTTGGGCAACAGGACTAATATCTTCCAGGTTAAGTCTAAGGCCATCAGAGCTTGGGGGGAGTATTGGATAAAAACTATTCTTTTTACAGGCAGCTCTTTGGCTCCCCTAGCCCTATAGAAATGCTTCTATTGAAGATTTTATATGTATACATGTACATATATATGTATATATATATATATATATATATATGTATATATATATATATATATGTGTGTGTGTGTGTGTAATATACACACACATATATACATATATACACACATACATACACACATTGATACACATGTACATACATATATACACACATATATATCCCATATATGTAGATATATACATATATATCCCCTAATAAGCTATTGAATTCATACATTTCTATATATAAGAAGTGCTGTCTTCAATCAGTGTGTATCCTAAATAAAAAATTAGGAAAATTTTCTTAGCCACCCAAGAAAGTGTTTCATGTTTGAACACTGCCTGGAGTAAGAAAGAGTAACATAAACCTAAAAAAATTCTGTTAACTATTAATGGTCAGAGAATGGCATCAACCTTGCTTCTCATTTGATAAGTATAATTATAATAAACATTTGTATATTGATTTAATGCACTTATTATGGAAGGGAAGCAAATTTATAGTATTTTAAATATAGGAGCTATTCCCATAGAGTGGAGTTTAGTATGAGGTAAGTCCTTCTTGGAACATTCCTAGGTAAGCTTAGTTACAGAAGCAAATATGAGATCCTATTATATATCGTCCTTCCAAGACTTCAGTGTAATAACAGTGATAAGAAGCAATAAAAATCTGTGTCCAGACAGTCAACTAGTGTCTACTGTGTACTGTGCTAAGCACCAGGGATACAAAGAAAGGCAGAAGAGGAACTCACAGTCTAATAGCAGAGACAGCATGCAAACAATTATGCAGAAATTATGTGTATGTGTGTATGCACACAAACACATACACATACACAAAGATGGGGGGAGAGCAAGAGCGAAAGCGAGAGTGAGAGCGAGAGGGAGAGCTAGAGAGCGAGAGCAAGAGAGCGAGAGAGAGAGAGAGAGAGAGAGAGAGAGAGAGAGAGAGAGAGAAAGAATTGAACATAACATTAGAGAAAAAGCAGTACAATTAAAGGGGATCAGAAAAAGCTTCTTATAGCAATAGGGATTTTAGTTGGTACTTGAAGGAAGCCGGGGAAACCAGGAGGTTTTGATGAAGAGGAAAAGAATTCCAGGCATAAGAGATAGTCAGTGAAAATGCGTGGAGTAAGGAGAAAAGCATTACATGTATTGATTCATTAAGCAATTTACAGTATGCCCCCTACACAACTTTATTATTTTGTTTTGTTTTGTTCTTAACCAAAGAATGAAATTGTATAATATGAGGAAATTAAACCCAGGAAAAATAAGAAAGTGATCATAAGAAGAAAACTTTTATTTATGTCTTGAATTTTTAAGCAAAACATAAATCTAGTATACAGTGGAAAGAAGGTATTCTAGGGAAGGTTGTCTAGGAGGCTTTTACAACAGATCCTTTTTGCCCCAATATTGTTTTTGGGAATTTATTTTGGGGGAGAAAAGAAATGTTTTTAATAAGTGGTTGTTGCCATTGTCCTGCAAAGTGACTTGTTTGTTCCCCCAGTGGAGTCACTTGACAAACTGAGCAGCCCATATCACTGCCTCCGGTCATGGTTCTTTTAATGATGTCCAAACAACTTAGCCATTAAAATGAAATTGTGAGACAGCTCAGTGGGAAACAGATTGAGCAAGCCACAGATCCAAGCAGCTACCTGATGGCCTCTGTATGCCTAATGTAGGTTTGTTCTAACTGAAGGATAAAGCAGTTGTTCATTGAATAGGATATTCTTTGGTTCTGTACTAGAACCCTGCAGCAGACAAGAAAGTCTGGGCAAATAACAGTGACACATACCTGCCTGGTGCCCAGTTTGCACCTTTTATGTAATCAGAGCTCTTATCCACGTCACCATTGCGTTCACTCTTAAAAATACAAGGGTTAGCAACAAAGTTGCCCTGTGCCTGTGCTTTCTGAATTACATACATTAGATCAAGAGTTTAAGCTGCAATTTCTAAATTTTAAATATTAGAAAATGATTATAGGCTCACAAGAGAAGGTTATTTGTACTTTACAGGGTTCATTTGGAGCACAGTAGGTGCAAGGAATTAACAACAGCCCTTCTATTATTGCAAAGAGAAGTTGCTTGCTTAATCTTCCTTGGCTTGTGCTGATTCCTTCTTTTATGTCTTGGCTTAATGCTTAAAAGACACACAAGTGTATTCGGGAGGATATAGTAAAAAAGTTTGGTATTTACAGGGTACTAAAGGTGAGAGATACAACCTACCCCTCTCTCCATTTTTATACTTAGTGGTAAAAGAGGAGTAATAGCACCATCAATAATATATTATTCTTAAAACCCCAAGTCCCAGTGTTCATCCCCTGGTGCCCTTCAATCAGTTTAGATGACTCTGGCTAAAGAGAAAATGCTTATCCAGGAGAAGGATAGTAAAGAAGCTTAGTGAAAGGAGAAGAGCACTGTTTTAGGAGCCTGTGGGCTTGAGTTCAAATCCTAATTCTGATGCTTACCACCTTTCTGCCTTTGGGTAAGTCACTTCTGCTTGCTGAGACTCAGTCTCCCTAACCATAATACGAGTGGGGAGGGTTAGGGTTGAACTAGTTGAACTCTGAGTTCTCTTGGAGCTCTATACTATGTCCTTTAGAGTCTGACTTCCGCAGACATCGTGGACGTTATATTAGAAAGTGTGTTAGGGGGCAGCTAGGTGGCGCAGTGAGTAGAGCACTGGCCCTGGAGTCAGTCATTGCCCTGCCTTACCCCAACCCCCCCCCCAAAAAGCGTGTTAAGCTTAAAAGACTTGAATTAAGACTGTTAGGTAGCTAGGTGGCGCAATGGCTAGAGCACTCGACTTGGAGTCAAATGAACTCAAATCTGGCTTCAAACACATACTACCTGCATCACCCTGGGCAAGTCACTTCACCTGAATTCTGCCTCAGTTTCCTTAACTGTAAAATGAGGGTGATGGTAGTAATAACATCTACCTCCCAGGGTTGTTGTGAGGAGCAAAGGAGGTATTTTTAATCTTTTTTGTATTTTTTGGAGTGGGGGGAAGGCAGGGCAATTGTGGTTAAGTGACTTGCCCAAGGTCACACAGCTAGTAAGTGTGTCAAGTGTCTGAGGTTGGATTTGAACTCAGGTCCCCCTGACTCCAGGACTGGTGCTAAAGGAGGTATTTTTAAAGTTCTTAGCCTTGTGCCTTAATAAGCGTGTGTTCCTTTCCCACTAACTTGGGCAAAATACTTACCCTTTATAGACTTTGATTTTCTCTTTTCAAAAATTCAGGACTAGATGAACCATGACCTCCTTGCTGGTGCCTTTCTAATAGTCAGTATTTCTAAGACAATTTTCTAGTACATATAAATTCAAATATACATACATACACACATATAGACACATACACATAATACAGTCAGTACCAACAATAATGAGAATGATGACCATTATTTCAACGACCGGAGTTGACTACACACAAAAAGAAGGAAAAATTGAAACAAAGGCAATTATGTGCTATATGAAAGTCAGATTAAATGCTTTACTGCAGAAATAGTTTTTGAATGTGAAGTTTTCTCATTTTTTTAAGATCCACTAACCACACACTAATAAATGCCCAATTATAGTGTCACCCAAATGTGTTAAATTGTAAACTAAAGAAGGCTGTGTCAATTATTTCTATTCTAATCCCAAGCCATTGAATATCATATTTTTCCATACAAAAGTTTCTTAGTAATTTATGTTAATTAACATAAATTATTTTATTTTAATTAGACATCATGCATAGCAGCTGGTTGGTACAGTAGATTAAAGCACTGGACCTGGGGTCCAGAAGACTTGAATTCAAATATGGCTTCAGGTACTTGCTAGCTGTGTGACCCTGGGCAAGTCATTAACCCCTGTCCAACTTAGTTTCCTCAACTATAACATGGGGATGATGATATTTATAAAGCACCTAACACAGTGCTTGACATATTTGTTGTTTAGTTGTTCAATTGTGTCTGATTCTTCAACACCCCATGGACCGTGTCCATGGGGTCTTCTTGGCAAAGACACCAGACATTTTTTTCTTCAGTGGATTAAGGCAAGCAGAGGTTCAGTGACTTGTCCAAGGTCACACAACTGCTACGGTAATTGTCTGAGGCCAGATTTGAACTCAGGTCTTCCTAACTCCAGACCCAAAGCTCTATCTACTGAGCCATCTAGCTGCCTCATATCTGACATGTAGTAAGTGCACTTTTTCCTTCTTTCCTCCTTCTTTATACCTCTGATTAATTTAAATTTCTCTGTACATCAATGGCCATGAATGGTCATCAAATAATATTTAAACCTCTGCTCTCCCCCAAACTTGGTCTAAATAGTAATGAGGCCTCACCTATTTAAGAAAGAGTTGAGTTCTTGGGATTTCCCCCAATCTGTACCTAATGTCAAAGTCTCCAGTATTAACTGATGCTGAGATGATCTCATAAGGTAGTCAGTTTCCAATAATTCTTGAACTTTGTAAGCAAAGTATTATGCTAAACACCACTGGTGAAATAACAAAAAAAAAAAAAAAAAGGAAGAAAAGTTCATGTCCTTAGATCATTTATTTAGAAGTTGGGAAATTTTGCTATTTTGCTAGCGTTTATATAATATTTTAAGGTTTGCAATGTGCTTTAGGAATTGTATCTCATTTAATCTTCACAACCCCGGCAGGGAGGTTTTACTGTTATCTCCATTTTATAGTTGAAGAAACTAAAGCAGACAGGTTACATGGATTGGCCAGGGTCACACAGCTACTTAGTGTCTAAGGTCAAATTTGAACTCAGGTCTCACTGATTCCACATCCAGTACTTTATCCTCTCTGCTGCCTAGCTACATAAAAGATGCATAAAAATGACAGAACTCACAAAGCATTGTAAGCAAGGGAAGCTATCTACTAGACCAGCAACACAATGGAACTTGGCTTGCACAATGGTGACCTGAGATTCAGAATCACTTTTATATGAAGGTGTGACAGGCTACAAGTATGCTACCCCTTGGGGAATGAGTTCAGGCAGATTATCAGTGACTGGAGAGGAGCTCATTGAGAGAGGGAGGTGATTAGAAAGTCCAGGGACCTTCTTTGATGTCTGACATTGCAGCAGGTGATAATGCTGAGACAGGAGAAGCCCGAAAGGCCCACCTTACAACAGTCAGGAGCCAGAGAAAGTACAGCATACAGAAGTCCAGGCAGGAGACAGGAGTTAGCAATTTAAGGTAAGTCTGACCTGAGAACAGCATCAGAAATTAGAGAAGGCTCCAGAGGGAAGTCTCAAGCCAGGTTCTACTCACTATCTTACTCACCACAACATCTTTTCCAAAACTGGCCAGCCCTGTTCAAACCTCTAGTGGCTGTCTCCATACCTCTCCCATCCTCAGCTTAAAAATCTTCTCATATTTCACTGAAAATACTTTTCCAAGAGCTCTCTCACCTTCCTTCCTCCTCATCTCATATGACTCAGATGCTCTCTTGTGCTTCATCCTCCTTCACCCTTGTCTCAAAAGAAGAGTTGTCCCTCCTCCCTGTCAAGGCAACCCTCTCTAAAGTACATGTGATTTTATTCCTTTCTTATTGTCTTCTCCAGAAGATTGTCCCTTCTATCACCCACATTCTCTCACTAATCTTCAAGTTCTCCCTCCCTTCTGGCTCTTTTCCTGCTACCTATAAACATCCGCATGTCTCCTCTCCCAAAAAACAAAACAAAGCAAAAATAACCCTCACTTTACAGGTCCATTCCCATTAGCTACCATCCTATACTTCTCCTTGCTTTCATGGCTAAACTTCTTGAGAGAGCTGTGTGAAATCGGCATCTTTACTTCCTCCATTCACCATAATCTAGCTTCTGACCTCATCACTCAATCGAAAATATTCTCTCGAAACGTTTTAGTATTTCTCAACTGACAGATCTATTTTTCCTCAGTCTTCATCCTTCTTGACCTCTCTGTAGCCTTGGACACTGTAAAACATCCTTTTTTTTCCTTTGACACTGTCTTCTCTCTCCATTGTCATGACATTACTTTCTCTGGGTTCTCCTCCTACCTGTCATGCAGGTTATGTCTACATAGCCACTTACCATGCATGTCCCCTAAGGCTGTGTTGTCCCACTATGTTATTTTACTTGGTGATATCATCTGCTCCCATTCATTCATTTATCATCTCTATGCAGATGATTCTTAGATATATAGGCTTAACTTCTCTCCTGACTTCCAGTTTTGAATCTCTAGTTGTCTATTGCACCTCTTGAATTGAATGTATATGTATATGTATATGTATATGTATATGTATATGTAGGTGTATATGTTACAGAGAACATGTCCAAAACTGAACTGAGTATCTTTCCTCTCCAATCTTCCCCTCTTCCTAATATCTCTGTTACTGGCAAGAGCATCATCTAATCATCTAGTCTTGCAAACTCATATTTGATCCTTCCATCTTTCTCATCCTTCATATCCAATCAGAGGCCAAGTCTTATTGTTTTGATTTTTGTAGCATCCTCTATATATACTCCCTTCTATCCTCTGAAAATGACACCCTAGTGTAGACTGTTATCTCACACCTGAACTACTACAATAGCCTTCAAATCTCTCTCCACTAGAGTCTATTTTCCACTCAGTTGCCAAATTATCTTCCTAAAGTGCAAATTTGACCATGTCACCCTGCTACTCAGTAAACTACAATGGCTAGTGATTATCCCCAAGATCAAATGTAAAATCCTCTTCCTCTTAAAGCTTTTCATAATCTAACCCATTCTTGTCTTGTCAGTATTCTTTTGCTCCCCTCCACATAATCTAGGATCTAGTGACACTGGCCTCCTTGCTATTCCTCCAACAAGGCACTCGGTCTCTCAACTCAATGCATTTGTACTGGTTACCCCTCTGTCTGTTGGCTGCCCTTGCTTCCAGCTAGTGTTAGCTAAATTCTCACTATCTGCAAAGAAGATTTACTAGTCCCCCTCCCTCTGAATTTATCTTTAATTCATCCTGAATGTATTTTGTTTGTACCAAATTGTTTTTCTGTTGTCTCCTCCACGCAGAGCAGGGACTCTTTTTGCTTTTCTTTGTATGTCCACTGCATAGCACAGCACTGGGAATATAAAAGATGCTCCATAAATGCTTGTTGAATTGACTTGATATGAATAGGCATTTGATGACACAGACTAAGAGGATGGTCAGAATGATATCTCCCATAGAAATTAGATGTTTAATTTAGGAAACGTATTATTTTTTTCCACTCAGATGTGGACCTTGCCAGCATTACCCATACTGATTTCATATTGGTTCATTATGTTGTTGTTGCTGTTGTCTTTGATATTGCTGTTGTTTTCTGTTTCCTGTGTTTGTTCTAGCATGAATAAACAATACATCCTTAGGATGTCATGCAATATACTTCCTTTCTAATGCTTTTGGATTTTTATCTTTCACTTTATCCTACTTTTAAATTAACAAAAGTAAATTATCTTCCTTTCATGCCCAATTTAAAAGGAAAAAGAAAAATAAAATCTGTGTAACAAGTAATTCAAACAACGTAAACTTGCCCATTGTCCATGTCCAAAAATGTGTGTCTTATTACATATCTCAAATCCATGACCTCTGTCTCAGGAGGTGCTTAACATGGTCCTCCAACAGTCCTATTGAATCATTCATTGTTAGTCATTGCATTACCTGGAGTTCTTAAATTTATCAAAGTTGTTTGTCTTTACAATGTTATCTTATAAATTGTTATTTGTTTCTCCTCGCATCAGTTGCATCAGTTCATAGAAGTCTTTCCAGGTTTCTCTGAACCTATTTATTTCATTATTTCTTATAGCATAAGAGTATTCCATTATATTCATATACCATAACACATTTAATTTTGCATGGTCATCCGTGACAACCATCCAGAACCTGCAGCTGCCATAGTTCCCTGAGCAGATGTTGCATGTTCAGTAACAGGAAAAAAATATTGTATGATAGCTCCCCATTTCAGTTCAAAACGGCTATATTCTTCTAAATACAATTCATGATATTAATAATAGTGTATAAAGGCCTAAATAGCTTGACTTCAAGCTGCCTTTGCATCTTTTTCTTTCCCTATAAGACATATAGGAAATTATGGTTAACAAAAATGTACCTGCTGAGAATTGCCAAATTCCAACTTCAAGGAATTAGAGACATCATCTTTTCCATGGAGGACCCTCAATGGTGGAATTGCTAGACTTAATCGAGTTCTTCAAAGCAGAGTAAACCCAGTAGTTTAGACTTAGGATCAGAAGACTAGAATGAGTTATTTATCCTGCCTCTTATTAGCAGTTAGTATATGGCAAGAGATTTAACCTGTTTGAAATCAGTGTCCTCATCTGTAGAATAGAGATAATACTGTTGTTACCTGCTCTACAATCTTATAACTGAAGGAAGGGCTATTATAAAAGGGAGAGATTATTATGGTATATCTAAGACATATATTTTTACATTTGTATCTTATTGATTTTTAGTGCATGACTATCATTTCTAGGCTGATCAAAAATCTGATTATTTATTCCATTTTGAATTTACCCCCTAAGCTAACTCTCATCAAAGCCACAAGTTTAAAGATTAAATAATTAATCACTGTAAATAAATAAACTACATCATTGGCTATGAATATAAATGGTACCAAGATGTAACAAAACACTATACTCATTTGCAGTTGACAAAATTTATATCAGTGTCTCCAAAGAATTGTCAAAGTCATCATTCCTTTGACCTAACAAAGAGGCCAGCCCTCCTTGCTCAAATATTCTAGATAAAACAGCAAAAACTTTTTGAAAACAAACTAACTGAACATTTAGCAACTGGTTCCACTTTTCATTTCTTGGTGAAATTTTCATAAGATTTTTATGGTTGCTCCTCCTTCTCCATGCTTCATAAATTAGGGTGTTAGATCATGAGAACAAGATTCTGCTCATAAAAATATATAAGAACAAATTGAATTTATCCTTTGACTTCTTCTGCTTCCTCATTACCTGCCATTCCCATGTATACATATGTATCTAGCTACTTTCAAACATAGCTCTTCTAGAGGTGAAGAGCTAACTTAGATTTTTAAGAAGTGAAAATAACTTTTCGCTGAAAAAAAGCATTCTTTTCTTTATAATGCAAAATGAGCAAAACTGTCCCGGTGATAAGTGAGCCTTTTTTTTCACCTTGTGGCAAAATTGGCAAAAATTCCTCCCTGCCAGCTTTGTTTTATGTGCTCACACTACAACACAGCTTGATTAGAGATTCTTATTCATTTCCTGTCCCACATTGCTGACGTCTGTGTGCTGTTAAATGGCTCTCATGTTCTGATTCTGACTCATGAGAATCTCGGTATTAGAAGAGAGAATGAAGTTCCTGTGTGTGTACACATAGTCAAGTAATCACACTATGTGTGAGGATATTTTTACATGTATATAGAAAACACATGTGTACCCATATCGACAGTTGACTTAGCCAGTCTCCAGCACACATTATACATTTCATACATATGTTCTATTCATTTACATAAGTTTGTGAACAAATGTGTGTTCACTATTCCAAATGACTCAAGTCAGTATGAATAACTAGTATTTTAACATGTAGATGTGAAAGCAGAATAAAATAGCAACTATTAATTTCATAATATGGGGGACAGCCTACTCTGTTGTAGATAGAAAGATATGGTCTTAATTCCACATGATCTTGGTTAATTAAAGAGGTAGTCTGGAAAAGAGAGAGAGTTGGTGGGAGAGGAGGGAGAAAAAAAGGAAGCGATTAGGAAGGAAAGAAGAAGGAAGGAAGGAAGGAAGGAAGGAAGGAAGGAAGGAAGGAAGGAAGGAAGGAAGGAAGCAGAGAGGTGGCAATAGAAAAAGAAAGAGGGGGAGGGAAGGAAAGAAATAAAGGTCACTTAGCAGAGATTGTCATAAGCTACCATGAAGATGCAAAAGGTAGGGCAAATAAAGGTCAAAGAAAATGAAGATTGTTCATATAATTGGGAAATCATAGACACATGTAATCTCAGATTAGAAGGAACCTCAGATGCAGGAGTGTGCTGGTAAACATTTAACAAAAAATTATCCAGAGAGGAAAAAAAAAGTAAGCATGACATACTTCAGTTTAATCTGCATTATTAATATTTTCTCTATCACTCTCTTCAGCCTAGACAATCAACAGAACAATAAACCAGGCCCTAAATTGTAGCATTTGATGATTTCCGATGTATAAGTGTTCACAATGAAAATTTATCCGTGAACTAGCTCTATCCAGCATGCTACTGCTCAATGGCCACCTTGTTGAACATGTCTGACCAAGGATCTCATTTACAACATCCTTCCAAAATGATTATTTAGCTGTCACTTGAAGACCTCCAGTAAAAGGGAAATCACTAGTCAATATAATATGGCTTAGAACAACTCCATTTTAAAGAAGGTATTCTGTATAGGAAACTGAAAGCTGTCTGTGTAATTGGCACCATGGAGCCTAGTTTTATTCCCTGGGATATAGCAAAATAAGTCTACTTCTCTACTACTTCTCTATGCCTTTCTCTATGCCTACTTCTCTAAGCCTTTCAAATAAATACTTGACGAGAACTACCATTCTCTCCCCCTAACCTTCTATTCTTTACTCTAAATATTCTGTCTTCCTTTAAACAATCCTCAAATGGCATGTTTTTGTGCTTCCTCATTAGAAATAGTGTAATGAAGGCAAAATTTCATAAGAGTATAATCTTCCTTATTCTAGATACAATGCTTTGATAATACAGTACATTGGCTGATATTAATGCAGGTCATTAATTTTGAAGAGAGGGTTTGGGCTGCCATGTCATATGGTCCATTTTTATCTTTCTGTGCAATTCACTGAAAATGCAGGAGTTTTTAGTATTTATTTGTTTTGACAACATCTCTCTCAAGTTTTAATTGCAGAATCAATACTTTGAATCCCAAAGCAGGACTTTATATTTATACTTATTAAATTTCAATCTTACTAGATTTGACCCATGATTTTGCCTTTTTTATATCTTTTCATATTCAAAATTTGTTATTCAAAATGTTAGGAATCCATCTCAGGTTCATGTCATCTGAAAGTTTGGTAAGAGTGCTTTCAATACTTTCATTCAAATAATTATTAAAATGAATTGAATAGAATTCAAACAAGGACAGAGTCTTTTTTTGAGGCATTTAAAAAAAATTTAATTTATGGAAAAAAACAAGCATTTCCCTAATATAGTACAATAAAAAAGATGAATACACATGAAACTGCAAATCTATTATGCACAACTTGTTATTGCAAATATACAAATTATAATGTAAAATATATAATATAATATAAATAATTATTTATATATTTATAATTATGCACAATTATATGAGATATAAATTATGTATAATTATATAAATAATAAAATATATTTATATACATTATTATATAATAATAAAATACACCCAAAACCCACAGAATTGTCTTGTTAATTTCTTTTTTTCTTCCTTTTCCTCTGCCAACTTAGAGATGCCTACTATTAGACATAAATAGGTACATGTATGTATAATTGTTCCATATATACTTCATTTTATCAGTTCTTTCTCTGGATGCAGATAGTGTCTTTCTTCATATGTTCTTTAAAGTTAATTTGGCTTATTCATTTTTTGAAGCATCTTTTCAAAGTTGTATAGAAGGGAACATCAGGAGAGCTCTGCTGTATGTACTTCCTCTACTCTGCCACTTTGGCTCATCCCCCTTATTTTAAAATCTAAATTCTCCTCCTCCCTCATCTTCTCCCCCACCTGCTGAGGAACCAAGAAAACAAAACCCATTACAAATATGGAGTCATGTGAAACTATTTCCCACATTAACCATATAAATTTTTTTTTCTTGATTTATTTTGAATTTTTTTTAGATTATTATTTATTTATTTAATATTTTTAGTATTCAACATTGATTTCCACAAGAGTTTGAATTACAAATTTTCTCCCCCCAACTCCAAGATGGCATATATTCTGATTGCACCCTTCCCCAGTCAGCCCTCCCTTCTGTCACCCCTCTCTCCTCCATCCCCTTTTCCCTTGCTTTCTTGTAGGGCAAGATAAATTTCTATGCCCCATTGCCTGTATATCTTATTTCCTAATTGCATGTAAAAACTTTTTTGAACATCTGCTTTTAAAACTTTGAGTTTCAAATTCTCTCCTCTCTTCCCTCCCCACCCACCCTCCCTAAGAACGCAAGCAATTCAACATAGGTCACGTGTGCATCATTATCCAAAACCCTTCTACAATACTCATGTTGTGAAAGACTAACTATACTTTGCTCCTTCCTATCCTATCTCCCGTTATTCAGTTTTCTGCCTTGACCCTGTCCCTTTTCAAAAGTGTTTGCTTTTGATTAGCTCTTCCCCCATCTGCCCTCCCTTCTATTGTCCCTCCTTTTTTTATCTTCTTCCTCCTTCTTTCCTGTGGGGTAAGATGCCCAATTGGGTGTGTATGTTATTCCCTCCTCAGGTCAAATTTGATGAGAGCAAGATTCACTCATTCCCCCTCACCTGCCCCCTCTTCCCTTCCAACAGAACTGCTTTTTCTTGCCACTTTCATGTGACATAATTTACCTCATTCTATCTCTCCCTTTCTCCCTCTCTCAATATATTCCTCTCTCATCCCTTAATTTGATTTTATTCTTTTAGATATCATCCCCTCATATTCAACTCACCCTGTGCCTTCTGTCTATATGTGCATGTGTGTGTATATGTATGTATGTATATTCCCTTCAGCTACCTTAATACTGAGGTCTCATGAATTATATACACCATCTTTCCATGTAGGAATGTAAACAAAACAGTTCAACTTTAGTAAGTCCCTTGTGATTTCTCTTTCTTGTTTACCTCCTCATGCTTCCCTTGATTCTTGTGTTTGAAAGTCAGATTTTCTATTCAGCACTGGTCTTTTCACTGAGAAAGCTTGAAAGTCCTCTATTTTATTGAAAATCCATATTTTGCCTTGGAGCATGATACTCAGTTTTGCTGGTAGGTGATTCTTGGTTTTAATCCTAACTCCATTGACCTCTGGAATATCATATTCCAAGCCCTTTGATCCCTTAATGTAGAAGCTGCTAGATACTGTGTTATCCTGATTGTTTTTCCACAATACTCAAATTGTTTCTTTCTGACTGCTTGTAGTATTTTCTCCTTGATCTGGGAGCTCTGGAATTTGGCGACAATATTCCTAGGAGTTTTATTTTTGGGATCTTTTTTGAGGAGGTAATCAGTGGATTCTTTCAATTTCTATTTTACCCTTTGGCTCTAGGAATATCAGGACAGTTCTCCTTGATAATTTCTCGAAAGATGATATCTAGGTTCTTTTTTCAATCATGGCTTTCAGGTAGTCCCATAATTTTAAAATTATCTTTCCTGGATCTATTTTCCAGGTCAGTGGTTTTTCCAATGAGATATTTCACAATGTCTTCCATTTTTTCATTCCTTTGGTTCTGTTTTATAATATCTTGATTTCTCATAAAGTCACTAGCTTCCACTTGTTCCAATCTCCTTTTTAAGGTAGTATTTTCTTCAGTGGTCTTCTGGACCTTCTTTTCCATTTGGTTAATTCCTCTTTTCAAGGCATTCTTCTCCTCATTGGCTTTTTGGAGCTCTTTTGCCATTTGAGTTAGTCTATTTTTAAGGTGTTATTTTCTTCAGTATTTTTGGGGTCTCCTTTAGCAAGTCATTGACTTGTTTTTCATGGGTTTTCTCACATCACCCTCATTTTTCTTCCCAGTTTTTCCTCTACTTCTCTAACTTGCTTTTCCAAATCTTTTTTGAGCTCTTCCATGGCCTGAGACCAGTTCATGTTTTTTTTGGAGGCTTTTGTTGTAGGCTCTTTGACTTTGTTGACTTCTTCTGGCTGTATGTTTTGGTCTTCTTTGTCACCAAAGAAAGATTACAAAGTCTGAGTCTGAATATGAGAGAGTTTTCACTGCCTGTTCATGTTCCCAGCCAACTACTTGACCCTTGAGGTTTTTGTTGGGGTATGACTGCTTGTAGAGTAGAGAGTACTTTGTCCCAAGCTTGAGGGGCTGTGCTGTTCTTTTCAGAGCTATTTCTACACAACAAGCCCTGTCAAACCAGTGCTCCTCCTCCCACAAGAACTGCCAGCCCAGACCATGACTCAGATCTAAGCAGGCTCTGCACTCCTACTCTGATCCACCACTTAATTCCTCCCACCAGGTGAGCCTGGGGTAGAAGCAACTACAGCTGTAGCTCTGTAAGCAGCCTGAATGCTGCACCACCTCCATAGCCCCCAGGGTGGTGGCCAACTGCAAACTCCTTTCACTCTGTCCCTGCAGTTTTTTCCCATTAACTTTCTCTGTTGTCTTTGATGTTTTTGGGTTGAGAAGTCTGCTAACTGCCACAGCTCACTGATTCAGGGCGCTAAGGCCTGTTCCGCCTGGCTCCCAGTCTAGTTAGTCCAGCCCGGCCCACTGGGCTGTATTCCGCTCTGTTCCCAGCACAGTGTGATAGCACTTACCTAGTGACCATCCAGGCTGTCCTGGGTTGGAGTCCTCCTTCCCTCTGCTATTTTGTGGGTTCTGCAGTTCTACAATTTGTTAAGAGCCATTTTTTATAGGTTTTTGGAGAGTCCTAGGGGAAAGCTTTAGGCAAGTCTCTGCTTTCCAGCTGCCATCTTGTCTCCGCCCCCTCCCAAGGACAGAGTCTTAAAGCTGGAGATTTCCCTGAGGTTTGACATCAGTCTATTAATCATTATCCTTTGAGTCATGTTGTTTAACTGGTTCTGAATCTACCCTACTGTCTTACTATCTACCCAGCCTTTTATCTTTTGAAAAGAAAAAAAAGGATACTGTAATGACTTTTGTCAAATGTCTGCTGAAATCCAGGCACACAATATCTTTGTCATTCCCATGATTCATCACACAAATAACTTTGCTAAAACAGGAGATTCTGGAGTGTCTTGCAAATCAAGAATCTTTGTGAGATAATAGAGGTCCCTGTTTCCCTTTATAATACACAAAAAACCACTCCTTTCATAATGTGCTATGGACTTGTTTTCTGAGATCAGATAACAAGTTTACTTGACTATAGTTTAAAGACTATATATGTTCATGTTTTGAAAGTATGTGCCTATCCCCAGTCCTTCATCACTTCTCTCATTATCCATGATTTTTCAAAGGTGGAGCAATAATCACACCCAGATGAACTTTTTGTTCTAGTACTCTGGGACATAGTCTATTTTTGCAAAATTATCTGTACTTGTGTCCTCTTATCATCTTTTCAATTATCTTAAGCTCAAAGAATAATAGATCATAAAATATTAGACCTGGAAGAGATCTTAGAACTTATTTGCCTTGTTTTACAGATGAAGAAACTAAGCCCCAGAAAGGGGAAAAAACTTGCCAAAGTCATACAATTAATAAGTAGTAGAGCCTATACTCTAACCCAGCTCCCCTGAATACAAATCAAGGTCTTTTTCCACTTTAAAGATTTTCCCCTATGACAGTTATTTCATATTTCCAAGTCCAAAAATCATTTTCTTTGGTAGATAAACTCAAAACAAAATAATAGTTTAGTAGTACTGCCTTCTTTTTTTCCATCAGTTATCAATATCCTATCCAACCTGAGTAACAATTACTTCCATTCTCTGATTTCTGTCTTGCTCCCACTATAGCATTTCCTGCTGTCTTTGCTGTAAGCTTTAGTGATCTTGACATTATTGTAGGACTGTACCACTATTTTTGTAGTCATCGTCAATTATCTTCTCTAACTTTTGCACCCACCAGAAAATGCAGGAGAGAATGGAATGATGTGTTCCAAAGAGCAATGGTACTTAGGATCCAGCCCTAGGTGACCTACTCTGAAAATCTGATCTTAGCCATAAATGAAAAAGAGACAAATATAAAAAAATAATGAAACAGGCATTTGAAAAAATTAGAAAGAAAACCAGATGTTAGTTATTTGAGTAGAAATAAAGGGTCAAATGCAAGACATGTTGTGGAGAGACAAACACAATATTTTGCAACTGATTGGATGGGAGATAAAAGAGGAATAAAGGATAATGCCACCATTTTGAACCTGAGACGTGGAAAGGATGGTGGTGTCTTCAAAAAAAATGGGGAATTTTCTAAGGGGGTAGGTTTCGAAGGAAATACATTCAGTTGGATTTTGGACAAATTGAGATTCAGATGTCTCCAGGCCATCCAGCATCGAATATCCATGGGCAATTACTGATATAATATTGAAGCTAAGGGGAGACACTGAGTCTGAATGTATAGTTCTGGGAGTTATTAGCATAGAGTTGTTAATTAAAACCAGGAGATCTGATGATAAGGGGGGAGAGAGAAAGACAAAGACAGAGAAACAGGGAAAGATGGAGACAGAGTCGGAGAGACAGAAAGAAAGAAAGAGAGAGAGAGAGAGAGAGAGAGAGATAACGTGAATGTAGAGAAGAGTAGGGGACCTAGGACAGAATATTAGAAAACATTCATACTTAGTAGCCATGATCTAGATGAAAAACTAACAAAGGAGACTATGTAGAAATAGTCAGACTGGTAGGAGAGATACAAGTAGTGTCACAAAAGCTTAGAGGAGAGAGAGTATCAAGAAGAGGGTGGTCAACAATATCAAATACAGAAGATATTATTAGAAGAATGAAAACTGAAAAAAGACTATCAGATTTGGTAATGGAGAGCTCATTGATAATTTTAGAGAAAGCCATTTCAATCCAATGACAAAGTCAGAAGCCAGATTTCAAAAGGTTGAGGAGTGAATGAGAAGAGGAAAAAAATGTAGGCATTAAGTATAGGTACCATTTTTTAGGAATTTGGGGGAGAGGTTAGGGAAGATATAGGACTATAGCTGGAAGGCGTAGTACTTCCAGTGAAGATTTTTGTTGTTTGTTTTGTTTTAAGCATGAAAGTATATTTAGAAATGATCAAACGTGGTAAGGAAGAATCCAATAGGTCTCAGGATTTTGAAGATTAGAGAGAATGAGTGATTGAGACAGGGCCACCTCATTGTCAGAAACTGGGGGAAAGGAAGAGAAAGTACAGGATGATGTCAAGATATCTAAGATGAAGAGGAGAACTGGAAACTAATATTGAATAGTCTCAATTTTCTCAGTAAAATAGGAGATAAGATCCTGGGCTGAAGGAAAGAGGAGATATGAAGGTGTAGGAAGTTTGAAGGAAGAAAAGAAGATTTTGGAAAGTATTTAAGAGTAATGAAAGAGGCAAACAGTTAAGGAAGAATAAAAAGACTTCTTTACTACAATGAGGACCCAATTGAATTGGGAGAACATGAATTTATAATGTAACTAGTCAATGTGATTGAGACTTTCTCCAGCTGCATATAGCAGCACATAATTAGAAATGGAGGAGATAGATGAAGAGAATAATCCAGGACTGAGGTTTGGTACAGAATGAGCAGTTGGCTTGGGCTATAATTCCATTGTAATGAGACTTCTATTTCCACCACTGTTGATCCTTACTTAATTCCTCTCCACTGTGTTCTATCTTTCACTTCTTTGTTGCTCATGAACCTTCCCCAGGTGACTCATACTTGCTGTGATTTCCTGGAGGTACTGAAAGTCTGAAGAGGACTGGGTGATCTTGTGTGTCAGAAATGTAAAAAAAAAAATTAAAATGAAGACAGACAAGGGAATAAGAGAGTAAGATGATAAATGGGAGGGAAATTGGAAATTTGAGATTCTCTGATATACTTCTATTGAGTTAAAAAGTATGCTTTCATTGTAAAAGTTGTAATTGTATCAATTTAAAGTTGGTTTACTCTGTAATTTCAATATATAAAAAGCATTTCTTAAGCATCTAGTGGATCTAATGCATTGTGTTATGCACTAGAGCAATTACAAAAATCAATAAAACATAATCCTAGGCAAAAAAATCTTAACAAAACACATATGGAGAGGGGAGATGGAGAGTTATCTGTAAAGAACAGAGAACACAAATTTGAAGGGATCAAAGTGCTCAAAAGTCCAGATAACCTAACACGGAGGCATTCGGATTATACTCCATTATGATGCCCCATGAGTGGCAGTTGACTCTTTAGATTGGCTGCATAGCTAGAACAAGCTTGCATCTTTAAAAACTGCCAGACTGGGACACTCCTTCTCTGTCTTCCCCAAAGTGTCAAGGGAGGGTCAAGATCATGTCCACCCATAGGACTGACACCATGAACTGACTGAATGAGGGGAAAGGATTCATTCTCCTCCTCCTGCCCCAGGTGTCACAGTACATAAAAGTCTGGGCCTGGAGTCAGGAAAGTCTGAGTTAATATCCACCTTTGTGAGTCATCACTTCATCTCTATTTTCCTCAGTTTCTTCAACTGTAAAATAGAGATAATAACAGCACCTTCCTCCCAGGGTTGTTGTGAGGATCAAATGAGATCATATTTGTGACATGCTTTGTACAGTGACTGGAACAGAGTAAGTGCTATATAAATGTTAGTTATTATCCTTATTCTTATTACTACCCTGTTCTTATTACTACCCTTGCTACTACCTTGTTGCTATACTGAAAAATGGGCTCGTGTTTTTGTTTTTCTTCCTTTCGGTTTGGTTTTGGCTTGCCCTGCTTTCTTTGTCTTTCTCAGTTCTAGAAAAAGGAAATGAACTCCCTGATGGACCCATGTGGATCCCCACACAGAGCTTGGGCCATGGCAGTCTTGGAGGCAGAATTCCAGTGATGGTATACAATTTGTCAACCCAGTAGGGAAGCCCTGAGAACCCAGGCTGTCTGGGATTCAAGCCTATTGGGGCTTTGGACTTGGAGTTTGTGAGACTGTGCTGAGGGGACTGAGATAAGCTATGAACCTAATCTCCCTTTTCTCCAAAGAGTATGAGGTGGTGCAAGGACCAGGATGAGGATTATCCCTCCCAGGTGGTAGGCATATTATTTTTGTTCTTAATATACCTTTAAACTAAATATCCCTTTGTAAAAATGAATCCAACTGATAGATTGTTAAATGGAACTGGGGCTCAGGGGACCCCTTACAATTGAGGAAATATAATAGACATGTGCTAGAGCCAATGATAGGGAGTCTAGACACCTGCAAAACCGTAAAGGGTACAAGAGAACCCTGGGGGGGCAAGATGTAACATACCTGACTTCCCAGCACTGGAGGCCAGAGTTAGTCACTGTTACCTTGACATCAAGCTTCCTTCCTAGCACACAATTCTCAGCCCTTTCGATCATACACTGATTATATATTACATTTGATGTACCTGCCATTGAAACCCCATTGTAATCCACAGACTACTACAGGTCTCTGTGGTCCAGGTCTTACTTATGCTATATATTACTAACTCAGTTTTAGACATATTAAGTGTGAGCTTGGGGAGATATCCATATTGAAACATTCATTAGGTGTTAGAAACATGAATCTCAAGGAGTGGGGGAGGGAAAGCCATTACTATAAATATAAGCTTGGGAGGTGTTGTTGTTTTTAACTTAGTAATGATGGTTGAAGACACGTGGACATACGTGATCCTAAGGGAAGAGGACTGTTTCTTACACATAGATTCACTTATTTTATTTATAATGACAGTTAAGTAACTGGTCTGAACTACAATGGCATGAACCCTTGAATAAATCAAATATTTGCAAACTCTAGAATTAAACTCATTTCAAAGACTAAAGCTGCTAATCATTCACTAACCCATGTCTTTATCAAAATCTATAATCTAATTTCTAATTTCAGAGACAGCCTTAGATCTTTCATGATGGAATTAAATCTTAGGCAATAAGAGAAAATACGAATGCATATGTATTGCCTATGTATGCAAAAACTAGCTAAAATTAAGTATCTTAATGGCCAAGATCAATCATTTTGTGGTCAGTACAGGTTTGGTTTTTATATTAAAGGTCCCTTGAAACTTTGAACATTTTTCACAGATAGATATAATCGTTAATCCCTCCCCCCTATATTTACTGGCCAATTCTTCACTTGGATCATATATCTACAACTCAAATTCAGCAATTTAGGAGAATAAGAATGATTTCCCTAAGTTCTTTTTGTGTGGAATTTTTTTTAATATGTCAAGTAACATAAAGCAAGCAGGTAATGCTCTTCAAAATTAATTCCATGAGAAAAGCTATTTGTCAGAAGTATTATGGAAAGGAGTCCCTGTGCTCCGCACTAGTTTAACCACTTTCAACAACAGTTTTGTGTTTTTATGGTTAGTGCTCTTTCTTCTACAGTTCTATCAGTTGGGTATCCTCTTCACCAAACAAAGCCACATCCCTAGAATGCTATTAATTATTTATAAGCTCTAGTTATTAGATTAGACCTTTTGTTGAAGAAAGTGAAAGTAAATTAGGTATTCACGAAATAAAGACTTGACACTTCCAAAGTAATATTGGATATTTTAAACTTTTTTAATTGTCATTTTCACCTGAGTGGGGGCATTTAAAAATACTAAGGAACATTAACAATCGACTGTCAATGAAGGTGGTATAGAAATCTTTCCACCTATCATTGCTGAGACTACACATGTTTCATGGAAAAAAGCAGTATTATGCTTTTTAAAACAAATTTGGGTTTGATTGATGATTTTTGCCTTTAATTCATATTCATGTCTAAATGAGGCATTATTTAAAGTTTTTTGGAAGGGAATTTGGGAGAGCTCAGATGAGTCTCTGCCTTCTCTCTGCCCTCTTGGCCCTGTCCTCTACAAATTCATTTTAAAACAATACTGAATACATAGGGCTTTTTTTGGTCATATTTTCTCTATCCATGAATTCTAACAGGATGGTTTCTGTGACAATTCCATATTTTTTTTTACATTAAGAAAGTGACTTCATACTCAAAAAAAAATGGGAACCACAAACCTGAAGGATAACATTGAGCTAATTTATGAATAATGAGAGGATTTCTAGTTAAGATAACTCTGATATTTCACCTTATACCTAACCAGGTGTCATAGATGACAATAGATGGAAATAATGCTAGATGGGGCCAAGAGAAGACAAACACACTAATAATGCCTCAAAACAAATTCTGGAGCAGCAAAACCCATAAAAGGATGGAGTAGAACAATTTTCCAGACCAAGACAACTTAGAAGTTCAGTAGGAAATGTCTATTGCACTGCGTTAAGAATGAAGCAATGCAGGTCTGATACAATGCAGGTTGCACCAGCACCACAGGAAACTAGCAGCAGGTCTTGGGAACAAATGAATCAGTGGCAGCAGTGTCTGCTTCCACAGTTCTCAGGCCACAGATGGCAAGGGGGTCGGACAACTGGTCAGAAGGAGGTTATGGGGTGTCTTTGCTGGCACTACATACAGGAATCTATTGCATTACCCATATTCAGATTTGGGTAGCAGTCCTGGGTTACAGTCCCAGGGTGAAGAGGATCACTACCACACCAGAACTTGTGGCCACATGGAAGTGGAGACCCTAGTCACAGTCTGAGGGCAGAAAAGAAGGTTTGTGGTTGCTCACAGGCCAGGAGAGGCCACCTTTCCTTAGATTATTCCACCTTGGAAGCACTAAAAGCTTACAGCTTCCCAGAACGAGTTCTGGAAATGTTTGTACAAAAAACCTGAAGCTTAGGACAGTGGCCCTTCCACCCTGGCAGCAGAGCCCAAATGTAATATAAAGCTGAAAGGCAAGAAATAGGCTGGAAACAATAAACAAACAGAAACAAAAAGGTCCTGACCATAGAAAATAATTATGGTGATAGAGAAGATCAAAATACAAAACTCAGAGGAAAACAACAAAGTCAAAACTGCTACATTTAAATCTTCAAAAAATGTGAATTGGTTTCAGGCCCAAAAAGAGTTGTTGGAAGAGCTTATTCCTTTTTTAAGTCAAATAAGAGAAGTAGAGACATTCCTAGGAATATTATAACCAAATTCCAGAGCTCTCAGATCAAGGAGAAAATATTATAAGCTGCCAGAAAGAAAAAAAAAATTCAAATATGGAGCCACAGTCAGATTAACACAAGATTAAGTAGTTTATATATTAAAGGATCATAAGTCTTAGAATATGATATTCCTGAGCGCAAAGCAGTTAGGTTTACAACCAAGAATCACTTAACCAACAAAAGTGGGTATAATCCTTCAGGGGACAAATGGATATCTAGTGAAACAGAGTACTTTGAAGCTTTTTTTTTGGCAATTGGGGTTAAGTGACTTACCCAGGGTCACATAGCTAGTAAGTGTCTCAGACCAACTTTCAGATGTTCCTGATAAAAAGACCAAAGCTAAAATAGAAAACTTGAGTTTCAAATACAAGACTCAAGAGAAGTATAAAAAGGTAAATAAGAAAGAGAAATTATAAGGAATTCAATAAGGTTAAACTGTTTACATTCCTATGTGGAAAGATGATACTTGTAACTCCTAAGAATATTCTCTTTATTTGAGGAGTTAGGAATAAACATAGACAGAGGGCATAGGGGTGAATTGATTATGATGGGATGATATCTAATAAAATTATGATATGAAAAAGATGAATGCACTGGGAGAAGGGGGAAGAGAGAGGTAGAATGGGGTAAATTATCTCACATAAAAGAAGCACGAAAGAGCTTTTACAATGGAGGGAAATATGGGGGAGGTGGGAGGGGAAAGACTTGAATCTCATGCTCATTGGAATTATCTCAAAGAGGGAATAACATGCACACTTAGTTTTGTATAGAAATCTGTCTTGCTCTACAGGAAAATACGAGGGCTAGGGGAAGAAGGGGTGCTGAAATAATGGAGGGTGAATTAGGGGAGATGTAATGAGAGGCAAAATACTTTTTTTAATTTATTTTTTTATTTTTAGTTTGCAACACTCAGTTCCACAAGTTTTTGAGTTCCACATTTTCTCTCCCTACCTCTCCTCCCCCCTACCCCCCAAGACAGCATGCATTCCAATATAGGTTCAACACATACCATCACACTAAACTTATTTACAAAATAGTCAAGTTGTAAAGAAAAATTATAACCAATGCAATGAACCATGAGAAAGAAGATACAAAACCAAAAAAGAAGGGAAAAAGAGAACAAATACTTTGTCTCAATCTGCATTCAGACTTTGTAATTCTTCCCCCAGAATGTGCATAGCTTTTTCCATCATGAATCTTTTGGAGCTGTCTTAGAACCTTGCATTGCTGAGAAGAGCCAAGTCTATCAAAGTTAGTTATCACATATACCATGTGTCTGTAATCATGTAGAATGCTCTCCTGGGTCTGCTCCCCTCACTCAGCATCAGATCATGTAAGTCTTTCCAGGTTATAATGAAGTCTGTCTGCTCCTCATTTCTTATAGCACAATAGTATTCCAGTACATTCATATACCACAATTTGTTTAGCCATTCCCCAATTGATGGGCATTCCCTTGATTTCCAATTCTTTGTCATTACAAAAAGAGCTGCTATAAATATTTTTGTACATATGGGTCCTTTTCCCACTTGTATGATCTCTTTGGGATATAGCCCTAGAAGTGGTATTGCTGGGTCAAAGGTCATGCACATTTTTATAGCCCAGAAGCAAAACACTTTTGAGGATGCATAGGGTGAAAGGGAAGAGAGAGTAGGATAAACAGGAGGAAAAATAGGATGAAAGGAAATACATAGTAATAATTACTGTGAAAAAATTTTACACCAAGTATCCAATAAAAGCCCAGTTTCTCAAATATATGGATAACTGAGTCAAATTTATAAAAAAATAATAACAATAAACATTCCCCAATGTATAAATGGCCAAAGAATATGAACAAGCAGTATTCAGACAAAAGAATCAAACATATCTGTGGTCATATGAAAAAATGTTCCAAATCATTGCTGATTAGGGAAATGCAAACAAAAATAACTCTGAGCTACTACCCCACACCTATCAGATTGGCTAATATGATAGAAAAGAAAACTGACAAATGTGGGAGGGCATGTAATGAAATTGAGACACTAATGCACTCTTGGTGGAGCTGTGAATTGATTCAACCATTTTGGAGAACAATTTGGAACTATGCCTAAAGGGCTATAAAATCATGCATACCCTAATACTAGGTCTGTATTCCAAAGAGACTTTTTTAAAGAGGAAAAAGGACCTATAAACACAAAATTTTATAGCAGTTCTTTTAATGGTGGCAAAGATTTGGAAATTGAGGGAATGCCAATCAATTGGGGAATGACTGCCAAAGTGTAGTATGTGATTGTGATGGAATAATTGTTCTGTAAGAACTGATGAGCAAGAGCTGTGAGCTCTTCCATCCACCATGCACTTGTCTCACCCTGCCCCCAGGTGTGGCACCCCCTCCTCTCTCTCTTAAGGGTTTAAACTTGCCACTTCAAAGTTTGCCCTGGATGATGATATTGCTGCCCTCATCGTTGACAATGGCTCTGGAATGTGCAAAGCTGACTTTGCAGGAGATGATGCCCTTCAGGCTGTCTTCTCCTCCGTTGTTTGGCACCCCAGACATTGGGTGTGATGGTGGGTATGTGCCAGAAAAACAGCTACGTGGGGGATAAGGCCCAGAGTAAGAGAGGTAGTCTGACCCCGAAGTACCCCATTGAACATGGTACTGTCACCAACTGGGATGACATGCAGAAAATCTGGCATCATACTTTCTACAATGAGCTCTATGTGGCCCCTGAAGAGCATGCTGTGCTGCCACAGAAGCCCCCCGATCCCCAAAGCCAACAGAGAAAAGATGACTCATTTTATGTTTGAGACCTTCAATACCCCAGCCATGAATGTTGCCATCCAGGCTGTGCTGTTCCTATATGCTTCTGCTCATACCACTGGTATTGTGATGGACTTCGGTGATGGTATCACCCACACTGTGCCCATCCATGAAAGTTATGCCCTTCCCTACAACATCATCCTCCATTTGGATCTGGCTGGCTGTGATCAGATGGACTACCTCATGAAGATCCTGACTGAGAGAGGGTACAGTTTCACTACCACACTGAGAAGGAAATTGTGCATGATATCAAGGAGAAGCTGTGTTATTTCACCCTAGACTTTGAGCAGGAGATGGCCACTGCTGCATCTAGCTCCTCTCTGGAAAATAGCTATGACCTCCCTGATGGTCAGGTAATCATCATTGGCAACAAGAGGTTCTGATGCCCAAAAGTTCTCTTCCAACCATCTTTCTTAGGTATGAAATCCTGTGGAATCCACAAAACTACCTTCAACACAATCATGAAGTGTGATGTTGATTTGTATGCCAATTCCATGTTGTCTGGTGGCACCACCACATACGTAGGCATTGCTGACAGGATGCAGAAGGAAATTACAGCCCTAGCTCCCATCACAATGAAAATCAAGATCATTGCCCCACCTGAGCACAAAGACTGTCTGGATTGGAGGCTCCATCCTGGCATCTCTTTTCACCTCCCAGCAGATGTGGATCAGCAAGCAGGAGTATGATGAATCTGGGCCCTCCATTTTCTACCATAAATGCTTCTAAATGGACTGTGGGATTTTAAAATTTTTTTGTCATAGGCTGTGACATGATAATTGCCCAAAAAAGAGGTGAGATTGGCAAGGCTTTATTTGTTTTTCAGTTTTTTTTTTTCCTTTGTTTGTTTGTTTTGGTGCTTGCCTCAGGATTTCAAAACTGGAATGGTGAAGGTGATAAGCAGTCTAAGTATGTTAGAGGCAAACATCCCCAAAGTTCTACAGGGAGTCTTCAGGACTCCGATTGTATATGTGTTTTATTTTGTTTTTAATAGTTATTCCAAATATTGTATAATGCATTGTTACAGAGTTACAAGCCTCTGTGAAGGCTGTCATCTGCTACAGCAAAGGAGCTATGTAACAAAAATCCAGATGGGGAGGGGGATGGGGGGAAGGTACTTGTATTGCTTTACATGTAAATTATGTAATCCTTTAAAAAAAACTTTTTGTATCTTCTGCCTTAATACTTGTTCCTTTTTTTTAATTGTCAGCCCTAGTGAATGCCCGCCTAAATTCCACCCCCAACATAGATGGGAGTGAAGACTTTACAATATCCCTGTGAGTTTTATGAGATTAGTGCCAGTACTTGGGGGAGGGGAGGAGCTTTACCTGTATACTGACTTAAGACCAGTTCAAATAAAAGTGCACAAGTTAAAAGAAAAAAAAGAAAGAAAGAAAAAGAAATGATGAGCAAGATGCTCTCAGAAAAACCTGGAAAGATGCACATGAGCTGATGCAAAGTGAAAAATTAGGAGAAGAGTTTGCACAATAACAGTAATATTGTTATGTACAAAAATATCTATAGGGGGGCGGAGCCAAGATGACTGCATGAAGGCAGCGTCTTACCTGAGCTCTCTCACAAGGTTTGTCAGATTCCTATAAAAAAGTGAATTTGAGCAGATTTGAGACAGTCAGAAGCTGGGAGCAGTCTGCGTGCAGGCAAATTTCCGAGCCCAAATTTCCGAGCCGGGAGAGTCTGAAAGGCCGGAGGCACGAACCTGTAGGCTCGGAGAGTGCTCCGTGCGGAGCTTCTCCAGACCAAGGTGGAAGCGGCTGGCCGGGAAATCCATGTGGAAGACGGGCTGGGAGAAAGCTGGGCGCCCGAAACCGGCGGAGATCCCCAGGACTTCCAACACAGGACGGCAGTCTGTGGAAGCGACGAGAGGCAGCGCAACGCCACCCATGAAACACCGTCTCCAGAAGTTTGCAGCCCAAACGTATTAAACGCGGTTCTTGAACTTCCAGGAGTTCTTAATGTCCATGTAAATAGCTCTAATCCCTCCCCTCCCCACCCAGAGAATCCCTCGGGGGAAAAAAATAGAACACTGGAACTGAGCAGAAAGTAGTGGGGCTTCAGTGGTCAAATAGCAGAAGTTCATTAGTCCCATATGGGGCAGAGTCAGCAGGGGTCAACGCCAGGAGCCCAGACGTAACCTTGCTCCCCCAGGGGAAGTGCCAGACATCAGCTCAAACAACAAACAGCTGAGACCATTGCTGAAAAGCAAGTGCTGAAGAGCATCCACAGGGAGTGAGACGCCAGGGAGCCAGACCCTTCCCCCACCCCTCAGGAAACTGAAGGTAATAATTCTAGACTCACAACCCCCAGAATAAGAAAGCTGGGATGGAAAGCCCTGAGGCCCACAGATAGAAATTCATTGTAAAGCCAGCAAAAGGCAAACCAACATGAAGAAGAACACAAAAAAACCGAGAACAATAGATTCTTTTTATGGAGACAGGCAGGATCAAAATACAAATATGCGAGAGGAAAGTAACAATACTGTAGACACATCAGATACCTCAAAAGGTAATATGAACTGGTCTCCAGCCCAAAAAGCACTGCTGGAAGAGATAAAGGAGGATTTTAAAAACCAAATTAGGGAGGTAAAAGAAAACATGGAAAAAATGGAAAAGTCCCTAAAGAATAAGATTGGCGAAATGGCTACGGAGATTCAGAATCTAGAGAGAGAAAATGACACCCTGAGAGGCAAAATCAACCAATTGGAAAAGGAGACTCAAAAGCAAAATGTAAACACTAACTCATTCAAAATTAGACTTGAGCAAGTGGAAGCTAATGAATCTATGAGGCACCAAGAAGTAATAAAACAAAACATAAAGAATGAAAAATTAGAAAAAAAATGTGAAATATCTGATTGGCAAAACAACTGACCTGGAAAACAGATCCAGGAGAGACAATTTGAGAATTATTGGTCTACCAGAAATCCACGATGAAAAAAGAGCCTTGACAGTATCTTCGACAAAATTATCAAAGACAACTGCCCAGAGGTCTTAGAACCAGACGGCAAAATCGTCATTGAAAGAATTCACCGATCACCCCCTGAAAGAGATTCCAAACTGAAAACACCAAGGAATATTATAGCCAAATTTCAGAGCTATAAACTCAAGGAGAAAATACTGCAAGCAGCCAAAAAGAAGCAATTCAAATATCGTGGAACTACAGTCAGGATCACGCAGGATCTCTCAGTTTCCACATTAAAAGACAGGAGAAATTGGAATATGATATTCTGAAGGGCAAAGGAGCTGGGACTACAACCAAGGATCAACTACCCAGCAAAACTAAGCATAATTTTCCAGGCAAGGCAATGGACATTCAATGAAATAAGGGAATTCCAGACCTTCCTGATGAAAAGGCCAGAACTCAATGGAAAATTTGATCTTCAAATACAAAACTCAAGAGAGACATAAAAAGGTAACCAGGGGGAAAAACTCCACAAACCTTATTAACCAATAAGGGCAGGTTGTTTACAACTTTATGTGGGATTATATCATCTCATGTATGTTTTATATATATATATATATATATATATATATATATATATATATATATACACACACATATATATGCATATATATATATGTGTGTATATATATACACACATATATAAGTCAGTCTTGAGAATGGTACAGCTATTATGACAATTGAAAGGGACATACATAGGTTGTGAATACCTGTATAAATTAACTGATGTAAAGATATAAAATATAAGTAAGAGATGTAAAGGGAGGGCTATGAGGGAAGCGGTAAGGAGGTAGTAGAAAAGGGTAAATTACACCAAATGAAGTGGCACAAAAACATATTATCGTAGAGGGAAAGAAGGGAGGGAGAAGAGCAGTATTTGAGCTATACTGTCATCTGATCTAGTTCAAGAAGGGAATAACATACTCTGATAAGTTTAGAAATCTAACTTGTCCTACAGGAAGTGGGAGGGTAAGGGGGGAAAAGGGAGGGGGGTGGTCAGAAGGGAGAGGAGAAGTAGCAAGTGGGTAATGGTAAGATAAGGGAGGGGAATAAAGAGGGAGGGTTAACTGAGGAAAGCGGTGGTCAAAAGCAAAACTTTGTTGAGGAGGAGAAGGGGAAAGGGAGAAATAAAAGCATAAACAGGGGGAATTAGGATGGAGAAAAAGACACAGATAGAAATCATAACCCTGAACGTGCAGGGGATGAACATTCTCACAAAACAGAAGCAGATAGCAGAATGGATAAAAACCATAATCCTACAATATGCTGTTTACAAGAAACGCATTTGAAACAGGGATATACAAATAGGGTAAAGGTAAAAGGCTGGAGTAAAATATATTGTGCCTCAGCTAAAGAAAAAAAAAGCAGGTGTAGCAATCCTAATCTCAGACAAAGCAAAAGTAAAGATAGATTTAATTAAAAGAGATAAAGAAGGACACTATATCCTGCTAAAAGGCACCATAAACAATGAAGCAATATCATTGCTTAACATATATGCACCAAGTGGTAAGGCATACAAATTCTTAGAGGAGAGGTTAAGGGAGTTACAGGGAGAAATAGACAGCAAAACTATAATATTGGGAGACCTCAACCTCCCCCTTTCTGAACTTGATAAATCTAACCTCAAAATAAATAAGAAAAAAGTTAAGGAGGTAAACAGAATTTTAGAAAAGGCAGGTATGATAGACCTCTGGAAAAACTGAATGGGGATAAAAAGGAATATACTTTCTTCTCAAGGTACATGGCACATACTCAAAAATTGACCATGTACTAGGGCATAAAAACCTCGCAATCCAGTGCAGAAAAGCAGAAGTAGTTCGAAGCATCCTTTTCAGATCATGATGCAATAAGAATCATTTTTAATAAAGAGCCATGGAAAAATAAGCTAAAAACTAATTGGAAACTAAATAATTTAATTCTAAAGAATGAGTGGGCCAAAGAACAAATCAGAGAAACAATTAATAACTTCATTCAAGAGAATGACAATAATGAAACAACATACTAAAATTTATGGGATGCAGCAAAAGCAGTTCTTAGGGGAAGTTTTATATCCCTAAATGCCTACATGAATAAAATAGGGAAAAAGGAGATCAATGATCTGGGCATATATCTGAAAAAGCTAGAAAAAGAGCAAATTGAAAACCCCCAATTAAATACCAAATTAGAAATACTGAAAATCAAAGGAGAGATTAATAAAATTCAAACCAAGAAAACTATTGAATTGATAAATAAAACAAAGAGCTGGTTTTATGAAAAAAACAATAAAATTGATAAACCTTTGGCCAATTTGATTAAAAAAAAGAAAGAAGAAAATCAAATTGGCAATATCAAAAATGAAAAGGGTGAGGTCACCTCTAATGAAGAGGAAATCAAAACAATAATTAGGAATCATTTTGCCCAACTGTATGCCCATAAATTTGACAACCTTAGAGATATGGATGAATATCTACAAAAACATAAACTGCCCAGGCTAACAGAAAAGGAAGTGAAATTTATTAATAACCCTATCTCAGAAAAAGAAATTGAGCATGCCATCAATGAACTCCCTAGGAAAAAATCTCCAGGGCCAGATGGTTTTACATGTGAATTCTATCAAACATTTAAAGAACAACTAATTCCAATACTTTGTAGACTATTTGGGAAAATAGGGGAAGAAGGAGTCCTACCAAATTCTTTTTATGACACAAATATGGTACTAATACCCAAAACAGGTAGAGTCCAAAACAGAGAAAGAAAATTATAGACCAATTTCTCTAATGAATATTGATGCAAAAATTTTAAATAAAATATTGGCAAAAAGATTGCAGCAACTCATCACGAGAATAATACACTATGACCAGGTAGGATTTATTCCAGGAATGCAAGGCTGATTCAATATTAGGAAAATTATTAGCATAATTGACCATATCAACAACAAAACCAGCAGAAACCATATGATCATCTCAATAGATGCAGAAAAAGCCTTTGACAAAGTACAACACCCATTCCTATTAAAAACACTAAAAAGCATAGGAATAAGTGGAACCTTCCTTAAAATTATAAATAGCATCTACCTAAAACCATCAACAAGCATTATTTGTAATGGGGATAAGCTAGATGCATTCCCAATAAGATCAGGGGTGAAACAAGGATGTCCATTATCACCCCTATTATTCAATTTGGTACTAGAAACGTTAGCTGTAGCAATAAGAGAAGAAAAAGAAATTGAAGGAATTAGAATAGGAAAAGAAGAAACTAAATTATCACTTTTTGCAGATGATATGATGATTTATCTAGAGAATCCTAGAGAATCAAGTAAAAAACTACTTGAAATAATAAACAACTTTAGCAAAGTTGCAGGATATAAAATAAACCCACAAAAATTCCTCAGCATTCCTATGCATTACTGACAAAGCCCAACAGCAAGAGATAGAAAGAGAAATTCCATTCAAAGTTACTGTAGACACTATAAAATATTTGGGAGTCTATTTGCCAAGACAAACCCAGGGCCTATATGAACATAACTATGACACACTTTTCACGCGAATAAAATCAGATCTAAATGAATGGAAAATATCAGTTGCTCATGGTTAGGCCGAGCTAATATAATAAAAATGACAATTTTACCTAAATTAATCTATCTATTCAGTGCCATACCAATTGAACTACCAAAAAATTATTTTACTGAGCTGGCCAAAATAATAACAAAATTCATCTGGAAAAACAAGAGGTCTAGAATATCTAGAGTATTAATGAAAAGAAATGCTAGAGAAGGTGGCATAGCGATACCAGATATTGAACTGTGCTACAGAGCAGCAGTCATCAAAACTGCCTGGTACTGGTTAAGAAACAGGGGTGTGAATCAGTGGAATAGGATAGGTACACAAGTAGGAGAAATCAACAAGTTTAGCAATCTACTCTTTGATAAACCCAAAGAGGCCTGCTTCTGGGCTAATAATTCATTATTTCACAAAAACTGTTGGGAAAATTGGAAAATGGTAGGGCAGAAACTGGGCATAGACCAATATCTTACACCATATACCAAAATAAAGCCAAAATGGGTTCATGATTTAGGAGTGAAGGCCGATACTATAAGTAATTTGGGAGAGCAAGGTATAGTCTATTTATCAGATTTATGGAAAAGAAAAGAATTCATGACCCAACAAGAGATAGAGAGCATTACAAAATGCAAAATGGATAATTTTGATTATGTCAAATTGAAATGTTTTTTGTACAAAAAAAAGCCAATGCAACAAAAATTAGGAGGGAAGCAGAAAATTGGGAGAAAATCTTTGCAACTAGTATCTCTGATAAAAGCCTCATTTCTAAAATATACAGGGAACTGAGCCAAATATATAGGAACACAAGCCATTCCCCAATTGAGAAATGGTCAAAGGATATGAACAGGCAGTTTTCAGAGGAAGAAATTAAAGCTATCTATAGGCATATGAAAAAATGCTCTGGATCACTACTGATTAGAGAAATGCAAATCAAAACAACTCTTAGATACCACATCTCTCCTGTCAGATTGGCTAAAATAACAAAATAGGAAAATGATAAATGCTGGAAAGGATGTGGGGAGATTGGAACATTGTTACATTGCTGGTGGAGTTGTGAGCTGATCCAGCCATTCTGGAGAGCAATTTGGAACTATGCCCAAAGGGCTATAAAAATGTTCATACCCTTTGACCCAGCATTACCAATTCTAGGGTTGTATCCCAAAGAAATCACACAAGCGGGAAAAGGACCCATATGTACAAGGATATTTATAGCGGCTCTTTTTGTGGTAGCCAAGAATTGGAAATCAAAGGGATGCCCATCAATTGGGGAATGGCTGAACAAGCTGTGGTATATGAAGGTGATGGAATACCATTGTGCCATAAGAAATGGGGATGATACGGACTTCGTAACAACCTGGAAAAACCTACACGACATAATGCTGAGTAAGCAGAGCAGAGCCAGGAGAACATTGTACACAACCACAGATATATGGATTATGTGAGGACCAACCCTGACATACTTCACTCTTCTCAGCAACCTAAGGTGCAAGGACAACTCCAGGGGACTCACGATGGAGAATGCTATCTTCATCCAGAGAAAGAACTGTGAAGTTTGAATACAGATTGAGGCGCACTGCATGCTTACCTTTTTTGCTTCTCTTTCATTTTTCGGTTTTGGTTTTTTTTGTTTGTTTGTTTGGTTGTTTTTTTTGGTTATGTCTTTCTCTCTCATGTTTCATTCCATTGGTCATAATTCTTCTCCACAACTTGACTAGTGTATAAATTAATTCAATGCGAAGTTATACATGGTAGTTATATGAGATTCCAGGCCGTCTTGGGGTGGGAGGGGTGAGGGAGGGGAGAAAATCTGGAACTCAAAATTATGTAGAACCGTGTGTGGTAAACTAAAAATAAATAAATAAATTTGAAAAAAAAAGAAATTTAAAGTCAAGAAAAAAATATCTATAGCAGCTCTTTTTGTGGTGGCAAAGAATTGGAAATCAAGGGGATGCCCATCAATTGGGGAATGGCTGAACAAGTTGTGGTATATGAATATAATGGAATACTATTGTGCTATAAGAAATGAGGAGCAGACAGACTTTATTATAACCTGGAAAGACTTACATGATCTGATGCTGAGTGAGGGGAGCAGACCCAGGAGAACATTATACACGATTGCAGACACATGGTATCTGTGATGACTAACTTTGATAGACTTGACTCCTCTCAGCAATGCAGGGTTCTAAGATAGCTCCAAAAGACTCATGCTGGAAAAAAACTATGCACATCCAGAGAAAAATGCAGTCTGAATTCAGATAGAGGCAAACTATTTGCTCTCTTTTTCTTCCTTCTTTTTTGATTTTGTATCTTCTTTCTCCTGTTTCATTCCATTGGTTTTATTTCTTCTTTACAACTGGACTATTATGTAAATAAATTCATTGCCAAGTATATGTAGAACCTATATTGGATTATGTGCTGTCTTGGGTGGAAGAGGGGAGTTGAGGTAGGGAGAGAAAATTTGGAACTCAAAAACTTGTGGAACTGAGTATTGTAAACTAAAAATAAAAAAATATTTTTTAAAAAAACAGCAATGTTGTACAATGGTCAGCTGTGAACCACTTAGCTGTTCTCAGCAATACAATGATCCAAGGCATTTTCTAAAGACTTATGATGAAAAACACCATTCATCTGCAGAGAAAGAAGTGATAAAATCTTAATGCAAATCAATGTAAACTTTTTTTTTACTTTACTTTTTTGGGTGAAGGTTCTGTTTTTTTTTTCACAACATGACATATGGAAATATGGTTGGCATGACTGTACATGTATAATCTACGACAAATTACTTACCTTCTCAATGTTAGAGGGATGGAGAGAGAAGGAGGGAGAGAGTTTAAACTCAAAATTTTAAGAAATGAATGTCAAAAATTATTTTTACATGTAATTGGAAAAAATATTTAAAATACTTTCAAAATTAAAATGAATTTTCATTTTAAGGATCTGGGGCAGTTAGGTGGCACAGTGGTTGAGTGCCAGGCCTGAAGTCAGGAAGATTCAGCTTCCTGAATTCAAATCTGGTCTCAGATATTTACTAGCTGTGTAACCCTGGTAAGTCACTTAACTTTCTTTGCCTCAGTTTTCTTATCTGTAAAATAAGCTGGAGAAGGAAATGGCCAACTACTCCAGTATCTTTGCCGAGAAAGCCCCAAATGGGGTCACAAAGAGTCAGACATGAATGAAATGATTGAACCACAACATATTAAGAATCACAAGACAGGGCAGCTAGGTGGCACAGTGAGTAGAGCAGTGGCCCTGGAGTTAGGAGGCCCTGAGTTCAAATATGGCCTCAGACACTTGACACGTAAACTAGCTGTGTGACCTTGGGCAAGTCACTTAACCCCAATTGCCCTGTCAAAAAAACTCCAAACAAACAAGAATCACAAGAAATATCCACATACTCCAATATGGATCTGTGATCTCGACAGTATGGGTACTCCCTCCAAGGAAGAAAATCACAACCTAGCTATATTGGCTCATCCAATGAGACTCTTGACCATGTTCTTGCATGAATTCATTGGGCTTCCATATAACTTATGGTAACCCAGGAAAAATCCACAATCTTTCCAAAAATAAATGCATAAACATGAGAGATAATATAGCAAAATGGATAGAGAAACGGCTACAATCAGAAAGATGAGAGTTCAAAGCACATCTTGGAGATGTCTCCATTATACGACCCAGGGCAAGTGATTGAATTTTTCAGCAACCCAGGAGATTCTTTAAGGCTATAAATTGCAGAGAGGCAGCTAGGTGACTTAGTGGATAGAGTGTTAGGCCTAGAGTCAGGAAGAGCTGAGTTCAAATCGGGACTCATACACTTCCTAGCTGTGTCACCCTGGACAAGTCACCTAACCTCTGTTTGCCTTAATCTACTGGAGAAGGAAATGGCAAACCACTCCATTATCTGGACATAACAATGACTGAGCGATGACAGTAGATTGCAGAGTAAGTGCAGCTCTTAGCTGGCCAAACTCTCTATCCCAATGGAATAGCAATCAATAAAAGAGATTCTTGTTCATTTGCTGCCATGACTTATGTTAAACTCAGTGTAGGTAAATAAACCTGAAAACAACAATGCTTAGGACTCATATAAGTTCTTGGGATTGTTTGCAATCATTGTGAGGAAGAGGAATGTATAGAGTATAAAATGGGTATGTCAGCACAACTTTGGGGAACATTATTATTGGTCTGATCTGTCCCAATCTATGTGCATCCATTCTCTGAGATCCATCTGGCATCTTTGGCCCATGCTAGAGAACCATTGTCTTATACAAGACAAGTTAAGTTTATAACAATGGCATTTAATGAACTACCCTCTAAATAAAGGGGCAACATGTTAGAGTCGATAGAGACCTAGCCTCAGAGTCTGCAAGATATGGGTTCAAGCCTGACCTCTGATGAATTGTGGCTGCATGACCTTGGGTAAGTCACTTAGACCAGTGCTTGTTAACCTGTGGGTCGGGAGCCCATATGGGCTTGCAAAAAATTTGGCGACAGCAAAATGTTTCTGAACACACAATGACCAAAAATTAATTAAAAATCCAACATGTAATGAATCTGAGGTGTTTCTAGCAGCTCTTGGCCGTGTTGTATTGCACAACTTGACTGCAGCCTTGGTTCTGAATTCACAGCATGTGCACTTTGCACTGTGCATGCCCTCAGGCCATGCAATGCTGATTAAAACTGTAGAAACTGTATGAAAAAGGGTCAGGAGTGGAAAAAGTTCAAGAAGCCCTGACTTAAACTCTTAATGTTATAAGCAGGTGTAATATTTGAAGGAAGGTGCTATACTGCATTGGCTGAGGGAGGTTCCCCATATGGGAATTCCTTGTTCCATTGAAATCACAAATACAGTCCCTATCCTATCCTCCAAATATGACATTCTAATTCCCTCATTTCAATGTAAGTTCTTGTGAGCACAGACTGATTTTCCTCTTTCTTCTTATCCCTAGTGCTTGGCACATTGCTTGGCACATACATAGTAAGCACTTAATAAATTTTTATTGAGATAGCTAAATAGTATGATGGATAGAGTGCTTGACTTAGATTCAGAAAGATCTGAGTTCAAATTCTGCCTGAAGCACTTACTGTCTATTTGACTCTAGGCAAGTCACATAACTTCTCTGTGATTCATTTTCCTCTAGTGCAAAATGATGATAATAAATAGCTATAATAATATCGGAGACAATAATACCTACTTCATAGGGTTGTTGTGAAAATCAAATGAGATAATAAGTAAGGGTGCTTTTCTGACTTTTAAGTGTTATACAAATGCTAGCTGTTATTGTTAATTAATTGATTTCTAGGCTACATCCACATTCTAGGTCACATGTTCTCAAACCTGTTTGAGTGAGGAGAAGGACTTGAGGTGAAATCCTGACAAAAGCCTGACATGCTAATCACAGAGTGAAGAGGAAGTATCTGGTTACTTAGGCAACATTCTAAATTATTTTTTCCTTGTGAAAGGGCTTAAGCCTAGGATGTATTACGTCTAAGGTGTCCAATATTCTCAGTGTTGCTTCCAGATCAATGGATAGCAGTGACAAGATGAATGAAGCTACCTGCTCCCCAAAGTGGGAGTTCAGATTTCCCTGCTGGCCTGTGTTTTCCCAGGATAATTCCAGTACTTCCTTGTACTGGAACAAAAAACATTTATTAAGTATCTCCTATGTGCATGCCAATTATGCTTGGCTTGAATTGCCCTTCTAGGTAAGATTCAACAGGGAGGCAGAAGGAAAAGAAAGCATTTTTTTCCCTTCTTAAACAAGGCTCTAAAACCTTCTTGGCCTACTGTGTGAATAGAAACACACCTGCCTGGAAGGCAGTGTCAGATTAAGTGACTGAGTCCTTTCCCAGGGAGAAAAGATAAATTTCATTCTTTCTTTCCAGGGCATGGGGTTAAATTCTTCATTACTTTAAAGTCCTAATTGTGTGATTTAAGCACATATGCTGAAGAAGATTGTGATACTTTGTGCAAACTTCCAAGAAATGTAAGATTAACCCCCATCCCCACTTGTACTGTATGTCACATGGTCACATTAAAAGATTTTATTGTTCTTCAGCTAAAGATTTTTTTGAGGCCTCTAACACTAAACTTGAATTATTCATGAGAGTTCATTATTTATTCATTAGTTCCGGAGCAATCTGGCTTTCTTCAAGTACCTGCACTCTGTTGTTTCTCATAGGGAGATGTGTTAGGACACCAGCTTTATATGAGATGTGCTAAACCAAAAAGCCACTTCTAACCACTTAACTTAGCACTGCCACTTAAAAATAGGACAAACTGCAGAGGAATACATAGGGAATCAAAGCTATGGGAATCCAATAGGAAACACAGCCAAGGCTTTATTTCCTGATGGATCAATAGCTCACTTGTTAGAACCTCTCTCTTAGTGTTTATATACTACCTGACACCTGAGACCCTGAAAAAGAGATTCATCCCTCAGGCAAGGGACTAGATAAATCTCTAAGGTTTCTTCCTACTACAAAGAATGTGTTGTATTAGACAATCTCTAGGGTCCCTTCCACCCCATCATTCTATTCCTCTGTGTTCTCCTAACTCTATAAAAGAAATGGATAATGTGGACATTCAAGAGCCTCAGTTCAGAATATACCTAGAAGTTTTTAAATTGGGGAAATTCTCAATTTGTGGCTTGAGACTAATACAGGAACACGAGGGAAATCTAACAGAGGGTGGAGCATAGTGCTTTGAAGCATTAAGAACCAGAAAATGAACTGAGAAAATGAGGGAGTGGGCAATGAAGGAAAGCAGAAGGAAGCCATGAGAGAAAGAGGGGAAGATGTTACTTGGGGGTGTTTAAAATTAAAATAACTCAAGGTATGAGAAAAATAATGACTCTGCTAAGAACTCGGGAGAGGCAGTGTAGCATGGTAAATAGAGAGCCAAGAAAAAACCAAAATAAAACCAAAGCAAACAAACGGAAAAAAAAAAAAAACTAGAAGATTTGGGCTCAAATAAGTTTTCAGAGGGCAAGGACAGTTTTGGGCTTCTTTTTATATCCCCAGAGCCTAGCACAGTGCCTGATACATAGTAGGTGCTTAACATATGTTTATTGATTGATTGATTGAAGTTTGGTCTCTGACCACATACTGGCTGTGTGATCCTGGGCAAGTTAATTAATCCCTCAATGTTCTAGGCAGCTCTCTAAGACCATTGAGCCATAGAGAATGTATTTATGTACTTTGGTAGAAGGAGTTGTGAGGAACTCTGACAACAATGAAATTACAGGTCCAGCCTCTACTTCAAGCCCCGGTAACTCATGTTGGTCTAAACATGTGAGAAGAGAGAGGATCTGAAAGAATACTCAAGAACAGTCAAGGCTCTGTAATTTCATCACAGTTATGAATTACCTCTGCCAACACAAATCCCAGCCAACCTTAAACATAGCAGATAGGTCTCTGACAGCTTCTTGAAGTCTTGTCCAGAGCTGGTAAATCTCATTGGCTATATTTTTTTGATGTCTTCTAGCACCCTATAAGGCCATGTTGGCTTCATTGCAAAACTACTGACAATAGGATAATATTTCTGCTGATCATAGTCTATCTATTCTAGACACATAGGTTCCCAAAGTGGATGATACCACCTCCTGGGGGGCAGTGGAACAATCGAGGGTGGCAACAGTAGCCTTGGGTGCAATTGCAGGGCATTAAAAAATAACAGTGGAAGCATAAGGAAAGAAGAGAAGAAAATTTTGAAAAACCATACATGTTTCATCTGTTTTTTAACAAAGTTAAAGTCAGTGATTACATTATTTTCCAAATAAACACACAAAATGCAAGTTATAACCAATCAGTTGTCAAGTCCACCTACAGGTCTTAACAAACAAGTGTTGGCATGGAAATGTAGTGTGCATGTCTGGAAGTCCAGCATGCATTGGCAAGAATATATGCATGTAATGGCTTGTTTACAAAATGATACTGTTACACGAATCATCAAAATTTCAATGCAGGAAAAAACTCACAAATTTACAATAAATTATTAAAGTTTAGGTGTGTCATTTTTAAAACATTTCATATTTTTTTGAAATGACTAAAATTTAAAAAATAAAACAACCATTAAAGACTTAAAGAAAGTAGATTTCCAGGGCAGCACTGAGTAATTATTACTATTCTTTTTTTGAAAAGAGGCATTAGGCCAAATAAGTTTGGGAACTTCTGATCTAGAGTGCTGTATTGTATTCAGGACACCATACTGTAAAAGAGGTATTGACAAAGTGGAATATTTTCAGAGGAGAAAGACCGGGATAGTAAAGATTCAGAGGAGAAGGAAGGAAGGAAAAGAAAAAGGGGAAGGGAGGAAGGAGAGAAAATTTGGACACCAGGAAAAATGAAAAAAACATGATAGGATATTTAAATGTGTATTAAATTCTTAGAACACTCATTGATCTTTTAGTAAAATGCCACAAGACCAGCTGATCCTAGAGGGGATCTCCCAAAAACCAGACGTTACTGACCATATTTTTTAAATGATAAAACTGGTATCCATAGATCTTTAAATATTTTGATGATTCTCATTTAGAAGGAATTTACTTATTCTGTGTAGTTCCAGAGGGCAAAAGTAGGGTGAATAAACTACCAATTATAAGGAGAGCAATTTAAAATTATGTTGCAACAATTTGGCTAGCAGCTGCTGTGCGGGTGAAAGACCAACACAAGCCCAACACAAGAATGCTGCTATCATAGGTTCTTTTGATCTGCTTTACTAAGAAAAGTAACTTTAAGGGGTTAACAATCTTACTTTAATCCAACATACAAATATCATTCACTTAGTTCAGGAGGAAAAGCCAACAACCTGAACTTCAGAGCAAATACAAACAAGTTACAAATACACACAACATAAACAGACCAGATCAAAATTCATAGTTCCCAAGAAACCATCAACATCTGGATTGACAAGCCAGGGAGCTCTTAACAAAGGTTAGCCTAGAGTCATGCGCCACTCCTCCTGTGGCTCAGAGCCCCAAGCAAAAAGCTCTTTTCTCTCTTTGTATACGTTCTTTAGATGTGATCAAATGTCATCAGAGCAACCAAAAATTAGGCACCTACTATTGGCTCTGTTCTTAGCAATTCTCTTTAGGGCCCATATCCACTCGGCACCTAGTAATTAGGTGTTTGGGCCTGGGGTTTAGCACCTAGTAAGGCTTAGTCAAAGGCATTTGATTACTTTAACATTTCTACCCACCTTAATTAATATTACAACTGAATATAAAACAAAACATCATAACAATTGATAGAAGATAATGGACCTCAATAAATGTTTGTTGAATTGGATTGTTGAAGTCCTCAAAGACATGACTTAGGATTCAGAGACCCTGGCTTTACATTGCCACTTCTAGAAGTTACTTTATTATGTGACCTTAGTCAAACCACATCTTCCCTTAACCAATAAATAGATAGATAGATAGATAGATAGATAGATAAATAGATAGATAGATAGATAGATAGATAGATAGATAGATAGATAGATGAATGAATGAAGTAAATAAATGAATGAATGAATGAATGAATGAATGAATGAATGAATGCCTTGTACTAAATAGACTCTCTAGCCAAGAATCTAGGGGTAGCACTGCCCTTTTCTCTCATGTCTCTGGATGAGAATTCCCAAACATTTTCCTTAACTTTGGCTTTTCTTAGCCGACCATGACAGCCATGTTCTATACCCTCAATGGCTCTAATCTTGGAAATTATCATTTGTCATTGACCAGCTTTCTCTATTCTAGCTATTTTGCCTCAAATTCACCAGACTGGCTAATACTATCAATACTGATAAAGTTTGTTTCTCAACTATATTTCCCTAGATTGACATTAAGACCCTTCAGCTCTGGAGGACATATGGTCCCGGAACTTAAGACACCTTCATTGCCAGGTCTGAACCTGGCATCAGCATGCTGCTCCTACCATGCATTTTGCTCTCATACTGAGCTTTACTGGGCAACTAGGTGGTGCAATGGAGACAGTGCTGAACTTTCAGTCCAGCCTCAGATGCTTACTAGCTTCGTGACCCTGGGCAAATCATTGAACCTCTTTCTCATTTAATTGCCTTATCTATAAAAAGTGACTAACAATGCACCTACCTTCCAGTATAGTTTTGAAGATAAAAAATAAGATAAAGTTCTTTTCAAACCTTAAATGCTAGCTATCATGATCAGCATCAACATCATCATTGTGTACTTGTGCTATGGTTCCTACCAATATTCAGAAAGGTCTTCTTTGGAGTCAAAAAAAAAAAAAACACAGAAGCTCCCCTCCTATCATTGGGTGATTCTGTCAGTGACATGGGATGGATATAGGCAATCTGATACTCTAAAGTTACCTTTTCCTTCTGTCAACAAAGGGATATATTTCCTGCCTGTGCCTGCCTTTGCATGAGCCTAAGAACTTAAGAAAGCACCATGGCTTCTGACTGACTGCCTCCCAAACCCCACAAATCCTTTTGAGTGCATTCAGGATACTTTCCTCACCTCTTGGTCGGGGTAAGTCAGCAAAATACTACCAAGCTAAAAGAAGGGAAGACATTCCTGATATATTCCTTATCCTCTTTCAGAAATTATTAACTAATTTTTGCTTTCTTCTATCCTCATAATCAGGAGATGATTATGACAACATAGGTACCTCATAAATATTAAGATATTAGGTGATCCTCTCTGTAATATTGCTCATTGTTGAAAGTAGTAAAAATATATATACTATAGGATTAAACTAATCTTTATAAATAATAAAATATTTGAATCTATTAGACTGTTGGAGCTGCAATTTATAAGCAATATAATCATCTTTGCTATCCTAAACTGTAGCCAGGGACAAAATTGAAATTAAATCCTGCCTAGGGATATTTTTGTATCTTGATCTCCCCATTGAAGATACCATATTCACTTTATTGCAGCCCTACATAGTTTAGTCCATTTCTTTTACCAATTAAAAAAAAAGAACAAAAAATCCCTAACTTGGAGTCACAGGTTCAAGCTTAGGTGCTTGCTGTGTTTGAAGGTTTTACGTGTTGTGTCTTCATGAGAAACTCTTTTTCACTATGACCTGTGTTTTAGTCCTCTTCCTTTCATTCCACTCCCTTTTACTGTTGGCTCTAAGGAGGAGGCCCATGAGGTATGTGTGCTCAGGGAATTGTTTTCATTTCCTTAAAATATAAAAATAAAAAACAATACACACTAGAGATCTTACTAGATGATAGCATTGGTCAAAACATGAGCTCATAGCTTCACCAAAAAGCAAACAATGCATCTAATGACTGACTTAGATTCTGTTTTTACAGAAAGGATAGTGTTTGAGACTTGGATCAGATTTCTCACTAAACTGACTTACACCACCCCAGGAGCAATCTTAGGGGAAGAATTTAGTCTCATTACCAACCACTTATGTCAGGGGGAAAATTATTATGAAAAATATGAACCTATTTCCAAAGTTCACCATTAGGCTTGAGATGTAACAGGAAGAAAACATTAGTGACTCCAAGCTCAACTTACCAATTGTTCTCTTTGGTGGGAATGAGTGTAGAGACTCAAAGCATTTGTTACTCTTACAGCAAATAACTGAGGTACTGGCTTCTTGACCCCACTCGGGTACTGGTGGATGAGGGAAAGAAAAATTTCAAGTCAGATTCACAAAATGTGTTTTTTGCTCCTTTTCCTTTGTGGATAGTAGCCCTCAGGCATCAAGAGCATAAGGTATCCTGGTTTCCCCTTTTCTCAGCATGAGAGTCAGAAAGGCTTTCAACAATCTCCTGTCCTTAATAGCTTTCTTTTACCCACTTTTTTTTTTGTCCAAGCCCCAAAGCAGCCATTAAAAGCCACCATCATCTATCCAACTACAGAAGCAGCAGAGCAAAGGGCCAAGGAGAATTGTCAGCTGCTGGAGCAATGCCAGAGAGCCAGCACCTGGTTTTCTGCATCTACTCCATGATGAATTAGCACATGAGTCCCAAGGTCATTTCAGGTTTAGAAAATTTCTTATGACACAGCATAGAGATTTGGTGCATTTATGTTGTATGTGTATCATACACATATCAATATGAGAGAATGCATGAATATATAATTTATGTTAATTTATCATGCATGCATATAGGCACATGGATATGCATGTGTGCACATCATAGAATCACACAGCATTTTAAGATTGAAAGGGACCTCAGCAGTCATCTTGGATAACCCATACACAAAAAAGCCCCAACTGTAACATTTATACATTTAGGTATATTGGTCAAAAATTAAATACCTCTGTATGCATATATCTCACTTCCATGTATATATGTAGTCCAAGTATGTGCAAGTACACATATTCAGTTCCAATGTCATCTCCTATATTAGGTCAAGCTGCTAATACCTCTCTTTTAAACTACTTAAATTGTCATTCATATATTTCAGATATCCTTATTTTGTTTATGTGTATATATGCTCATGTTATCTATATTATCCTCTAATAGAATGTAAGATCCTTGAAATCAGAAATGGTTTCATTTTTATCTTCAAATTTCCATGCTTAGAAGTGTCTGCCACACAGTAGGTGATTAAAATGCATGTTGATTGATTGCTATTATAAACATAATATACAGATGTGGATATATAACTAAATGAATGTTCACATGTGCTTATGAGCACATATTTACTTTTCTATATTATAAATGCATAGATAAGTATATGGTGATTTGAGTATACGTGTGTTTAATTGGGAGGGATTCATACCATCGTGCTCTAATACATACATATACATTGCCCACATGAGTGTCGTCTTCCATGCTTACATTGTAAAAGGCCTTCTGACCCAGATGTTGAAATTTAAAAGCTTCATAAAAGGTGACTGAATTCCTTCAACCAACCATTCTTAATGGAATATGAAGAAACTTTTGCTTCCTAAACCTTAGAAATTGGTTACGTTGACCCCAAATAAACTCCTTTAAATTGCCAATTTTGGTATTATTTTCTATCAACACCAAAATTTACTGGTTTGACAAACTATATGTAGAAGTCATTTACCAGGGAGACCATTATTTTAACTTTATCAAGCCTGATCAAGCACCCAAGCAAAATCTTTAATTTATTGTGTTTATACTCTGCCTAATTTCTATAACCCCTAATTGCTTTCTAGTCAGACACAACAGATATCCCTATTAGAGAACTGGAAAATCAGGAAGGAATCAAACTCTTGAATTACACTACTTGGCAAGGATAAGTCTGGACTGCAAAGAAACTATAGTCACTCCTTGGCCATTCCTATGGTTAAGGACCACTATCTTAGGGTAAATACAGGTAATGCCCAGTGATCCAACATAATGTGGACACCTGAATCCCTAAGCTGGGATTATCAACCCAAGATTCTTCCCAGTTAAGAACTCCAGCGTTCTTCTATTCCCATACATACCAGTACAAGCACCAAAATGGCTTCTCTGGGACTGTGACAATGGCACATCATGCAGCTGTGCCTTCATTTACTGGCATTCATTAAAATGTTAGCCCCACATATAGGTTAATCTTAAATAAAATGAGAACTCCTCAAGAGGCAAGTCTCTTTCTTCTTTCCACCTAAAGTAGACCTAGGTATTAGATTCTAGAGTGGTGTCTGTGATGGCAAGAGGGGTGAGACTTTTTGCCTTTGTCTTTTGTTGTGGAGTGCACTAAGGCAATCAAGTGCCTTTGAGTCCTTTGTTTGAATCAAGAGTCTTTGCTTCAATCAAGTGTCTGTGATGGCCTGCTTAAGATACAAGAAAGCCCCAGACCCTAGGCCCCATACCCTTTTGCTAAGTAGATGCTAAGCCCCAGAGCCCTGAGAAGTGTATATATGCTCTGAGATTGGCATTTTGTTTTGGGGGTTTTCACTCATTAGAAGAGAGGTCGGGTGGTTTGGCCAGACCAGACTAGGGGTAGCCATTAAGAGCCCCACCCCCAGCTTTGAAAAGCCAGATGTTGGTGCTTCTCTCTCTGGTAACTATGTATTGTGATTTGGTCAGACAGATAGAAGCCTGTCTGTTGGTTTCTATTATTCTCTCTGCTCATAATTCCTGTTTGTAATTTCCACTTGTATTTTCTCTGAAAGTTCAAGGTGCTGACTTTTTCATTTGAACTAAGTGAATGATATATGTATTTTTAATTAAAGTAAGATTGTTAACCCCTTAGGGTTGCTTTCTTTAGAAAAGTAGGCCAAAGAACCTGTGCTAGTAGCCCTCCTGTGTGCTAGTGTTATTGGTCTTCCACAGTCACAGTAGTGGCAAGTAGCAAGGGTGTCAATGACGGCATGGAGTATAACTTAAAGAATTTGATTCCTTTCTGATTTTGTAATTCTCTGGCATGAAAGTGTTCCCAAAAGCCTACCCCAGAAAAATAATAATGTTCAACTTAGTTTTATCCCAATCTATAGATACTGTCTGACTCTTCAAGAGTCCATCATCCCTGCATGATGCCAGATATGCATCTCCAATGGAGTAACCTAGCCTATGAATTCTCGAGTCAATGGAAAATTTTCAGTTTTAGAAGGAACTGGTATTCTTTGTCAGTGTTCTATTTTTTAATAGCATTTATGTGTCTGCATCTTTAAGTCCACTATGAAATCTGGTTGAATAAAATGTTATAAAGAAGGAAGGGTAGCCAAGGATATGAACACAAAACCAGGCACATAGTGATTTTTATAAACGATTTTTCCATAGGAAATCTGGCTAAAAAATAAATCTTTCCACTGTATTTGTCTGACAGTCTAAAAGCACTGTTACAGCTAATTGCCTAAACTCTACTGCCCTTTATAAAGAATTCCTTTTTTCCTTTCACAATTGTCAAAAAATGAAATGAACTCAGAGTCTCCATATACTGATGTTAATATCTATTAAGACAAAGAAATGTCTGGAGTTACCCTTAACATTGCATTTTTAACGTTTGCAATCTTCAAGCACTACAAAAGTCCTCAGATTGGTGGGTTTATTTAATTGTCACAGAGAAATTAGATGATGAGAATTATAGCAGGCATCCAAACTCTGGATTTTGTTGGTTTTATTGTCTCATATTGCATATTAAGTGTCCAGAAGGGATAGCGTTTGACCTGGAGAAAAAGCAACTAGGTGGGTTCCCTACCAATGAAGCTGACTATTTCTTTTTCCATATTTTTCCATACTTTTCCATACAAGAGGTATGTAACCTCTTGATCCTTGTCTAGTCAATCAATCATCTGACTTAGTCTCTTTTGGGGGGTTGGCAGAAGAGAGAGTTAGAGGCAATAGATAAGGTAGAGGGTAGGAAATAGAAATAGATAGAAAAGATAGAAAAAAAGAAGTGATAACAGTAATGAAAGGTGGACTGAGCATACTGAAAAATTTCCACTCATTAAAAGCAGAGCAAATTTATAGCCACCAAAAAGAAAAAGTAAAATGTAATTTGTTAAATCATTCCATAGGCAGAAAATATAACATAGTGGATAGAGAGACCTGGTCTCAAAGTCAGGAAGACCTGGGATCAAGTTATGCCTTTGACATTAGTTATGTGACTTTGGGCAAACAAATCACTTGGGATGAGGAAGATGAGAGGATCTGTTTGATCCCCAGGCAACTTTTTAAGACTATAAAATTCAGAGCTGTGTCAATCTGAGTGGCTTGAGAGAGTTTCTTCACCTAGAGGAAACTAAAACCACTATAATTTTATCTGGTCCCCCTTTCCCTCTCCTCCCCAAAATCATCATATGTATTGAGTATCTTCTCTGTGCAAGGCACTGTGCTAGGCCTTAGAGGGATTTGAGTTCCTTAAAAGCAAGGATTTATTGTTTTATTTTGCTTCTGCTTTGCTTTTGGTTTTGTTGTTTCTGTTTTTGCTGTGGTTTTTTGCCTTTTTATTTGTATCCCTGGCACTTAGCAGAGTGCCTGATAAGTAGTATGCATTTAACAAATAGTTGTTGACTTGATTTGAAAAAAAAAAAAGATATTCTCTTTGTTCCCATGGGGCATAGTCAGTAGGGAATATGCAACTTATGCTTAATTGTAATTCAATACCCAGGTACAAAAAACCAAACAACAACAGCAAAAGTAGGACGGAGTGATTACTTCTATCTAGGGTATTAGGGAAGGCTTGGTGGAGAATGTGTCATGATAATGATGACATTTCATCTAAGCTTTGAAGGATGAACAGGTATTATATATAAGTAGAAGAGGGCAATATGCATTTCAAATGAGAAGAGCTGCATGAGTATGGAGGTAGGAAACCACAGGGCACATCCAGGCAACAGTAAATAGTTTAACTTTACTAGTTCAGGGGAATCTAAGTCTTTTGTCAGAAATTCATGTGTCTGAGGGCTGTATTAATTTAATAATATAAATAATTGTGCTGAGTATCAACTATCATTGCTAGCTGATCCTTGCAAGGATTCATTTGCACAACAGAAGCAGTATGCAGATGGTGAAACCCTACTAGCCTGTTAGTACTGTACCTGTGTGCTAGATGGTAAGGTTTAAGAATGTTAAAAATCCTAGGCTGACCTTGTATGCATGAAGAGAATTCATGGAAGATGAAGATGGAAAGGTAGGTTTCAAGACAAATTATGAAATATTTTTAAATAATAGATGAAAGAGTTTGGAATTTTCCCCTTTTCCCCCCCAAGTTAGGCACTTTTACAGAATGGTGTCTATATAAAACTGGGCAGCCTCTAAGGCAGAGATTCTTAATCTGTTTTTTATGTTATGGACCCCTCTGTCAGTTTTGTGAAGCCTATAAATCCTTTCTCAGAATAATGTTTTTAAAGGCATAAAATATATAGAATTTTAAAAGAAACCAATTACATTGTGTTAAAGTATCTCTCTCTCTTTCTCTCTGTACATACACATGCATACACAAATATTATATAGATACATAGATACACATGCACATAGATATACATAGACAAATATATAAACATAGAGGTATACATACAAACAAACATATGTGTGAAAAATGTGCATAATTCTCTTAATCTGAAGACATCCCATCATTTCTATTGCTTTGGTCAATCTAAAAAAAACCAAGCCAAGTCCTTCATGTTCAAGGAACTGTTTTGTTTTGTTTTTCCTTTTAAATATAATAATTTGTTGTGTGCCCCCTATATAACTTGGGCAAGTCATAGTTTCTCTGTGCCTCAGTTTTCTCATCTGTAAAATAAAATGAAAGTTAGATTAAATTATATTGTAGGTCCCTTCAGGCTCTGAATCCTATGGTTCTATGATTTGATCAATCATTTTATTTTGGGAGGGAAAGGACATAAACATTAGTTTTCTTTTTCAACAAAATTCCATCATTAGCAACAATCCATCATTTTTGGAAATTGCGGATTAACAGACTGCAACTTGAATGATTTACAGAAAATGGGCACTATGATAAATAGTGTCTTTGTCCCCTTAAATGTTTTTGTCCCCCCCATCTTTGTCCCCTTAAAATGGAGTCAATGCTTTGTTTCTTTATGTGAGCAAGTGTTGCTGTTCTTTTCTCCCACTATGACCCTTGCGTTGTTATGAACAATTTGAAAATTCCTTTCTAGTTTCCGACTCTATAAAAAGAGGAAAAGAGAATTCTGAAATTTGGACTGGATTTTAACAGAAAGTATAGATAATTTTATCTGAGTTTATACTAGACAATGAGTGGGGCACAATTAAAAGAAACTAGCATTAACGTAATTTTACTAATTTAAACAAACATACCAGAACTCATTTACCTAAATAAATGTCCTCTTTCAAAGCAGTCATATTGGGGCTTTATTTGCTTATCCCAATGGTGTTGCCACATCTCAGAATGTTTCAGAAAATTTGGCATCACCTTTATAGCCTACAGCAGGTTTTTTTAAAATATCTGCATTGATGGCAGAGATTCATCCACTGAGGATGGATTTTTGGAACCAGTCAAAAGTCATTTAGAGACAAGTCCTAGGATTAAGGTTGTGAAGAAATAACTTTACTTTTCTGAGTAGAGTTTCTGCTGAAACTGAGATTAACCTGGAATTTCTCTCTGAGACATAAACTCCATCTTGAGTCATTTCTTCATTGCGGTCCCTATTGTTTTATGCTTCAGTATAAGTATGAAAAAGAGAAAATATATGTAGTTAGCATGTGAGGGGTGGAACAAGGAAAGAGAAATGTGTGCTACATATTCTTTCTACTTCCTGTCAGAATGAAAGGGATCTGAGACAGAGTTGAGGAATAAAAAGTGTACTAGAGGGTTTTGGTGGTACCAGCTCTGAGGAAGAAATAAACTTTGGATCAATGAAAAGGCGAAGACTAAGAAAGGTCAATGCCTAACTTCATTTTCATCTCCCTTAAAGACCACGGTTATCCAGAATAATAAAGTATTGAAGTTGAATAGGTCTAAGGTATCACCTATTCCAATTTCTTACCCTGAGAAGTAATTCCCTCTACAGAGGAATCTCTTACAAATGAAAATGACAAATGAAGATAGATAAACGTATAAATAGATATCTTATCAGGAGAAGGGAACTTAGAGATAAACTAGTCCGAAACTTTAATTTTATGAATGAAAAAACTGAGGCATAGAATTGTACAGTGGTCAGAAAAATAGAAGCTACTACATCTAATACTCTTTCATAGACATCATACTCCTTTCTTCCAGTTATACAGAGCTCCTAAGAGCTAACTCTGAAGAGTAAACAGCTAGCTAGCTGGTTACTGTATCTGTGTGTGGGTGTGGGTGTGGGTATGAGTGTGTACATTGTGAATATATATGTACATATATGGAAGGCTAGGTGGGTGAATGTTATACATTTTTATATATTTTGTACATTTCATACACAAGTCATTTGTTCTAATGTACTGTGAGTTTCTTGAGGGCAGGGGTGCCTAGCACAGTGACTTTTCATCTTTAGCTTCACAAGCTCTCATGAGTTTAATTATCATCTCTAGGCAAATATCCATTTATATAGTCTTAATCTCCTTCATTTCTTGTCTCACTTTACCTTTTAGAAGTAGGTGGTTAATATATGATTACTGATTGGTAGATCTATCAGTCAAAGAGTCATTTCTTATGTTAATCTGAAACCTGCCTCTTTATATCTGAACCCCTGTATTCCTCTCTCCTTTCTCCTATAGCATACTTCCTATAGGATAGTTGCCTTTTATCTTTCACTGGCCCTGAGTTCAAGTCCCATTCTGCAATCAAATCATGGTGTGACTCTCAACAGGCTTCCCAGTTTCATAGGACCTCAATGTCCTCATAGGTGAAATGAGATTAAATAACACCTGGACACCTAGATAGCACCTATGTAACAGAATCACAAGGATGTACGAGGAAAATCTTTGAAAAAATATTAAAGCCCCGTAGAAGTACAGGAATTGTTATCTGTAATAGAGGTGGGTTATGAGAACATTGAATTTTTATGTAGCTTTATTTCCCTTATCACTTCAGATGGAAGGAATGAGAAAGTCTTTCCAAACTCCTTAACAATTTGATAATCTCAGTGCACCGGATTCTGAAATAGGAAATGTGGTCACATCAGTTCTGGCATTACTCCTGCTTCTACTAGAAGAAGGGCGGTCCAGGGAGCTTTCATATGTGTGAAGGATGGGGAAAAAAATAGAAAAGAAGAAAATTCAAGAATTATGACAGACAGAAGGGGGCAGTAAAGGCAGAAGTGGGACAGTTCCTTCCAGGATACAATCCTACAGGAATCAAGAAAAAAAAAAATGAATCATCTAGTCTGATTTAATATTGACTGCTGTCGGACCCTTATTATCACACAGATGAAGCTCAGAATTGGAGGCTCTGTGGAACAGCAGAAAGAGCATTGAATTTGACTTTAGAGAACCATAGATTGAATTCTGGCTCTTTCACAATATCTGTGTCACATTGGACAAGAAACCTAGCCTCTCTGGGTCTCGATTTCTTCATCTATAAAATTAGAGGGTTCTTATAGCACTAAATCATTATTTGTACAGCCAAGATTCTAGTTTCTATACCAGGGAAGAGGCAGAGGCAGCAGTTAGTCAAAACTCAGTAATCATTAATTACAGGCTTGTCCTTTTAGGACTCTGTGTAAGCACACAATAACTGAAGGTATACCACAAAGCTTTGCTCTGGACCTTCTTTTCATCTCTATTTGAACTCTGCCTCAATGGCTTCACAAGCTCTCATGAGTTTAATTATCATCTCTAGGCAAATAATGGTCATATCCATTTATACAGTCTTAATCTCCTTCATTTCTTGTCTCACATTACCTTTTGGAATTCTCAAACTTGATGTCCTATCAGCTTCTCGAAATCAACATATCCAAAATAGAACTCATTAATTTGTTTTGCCCATCTACATGCTCTTCTTCCCAACACCTGGATTTCTGTCAAAGGAAGTACTATCCTTTTGGTTACCCAATTTCACAACTCAGAGTCATCCTCAACCCTTTTATTGTCACCCCATATATCCAATCAGTTGCCAATTTGTGTCAATTCTACCTCCCAAACCTTGCTCCCATCCAAACCCTTCTCTCTCTACTCACGTGGCCACTATCTGAGTTAATGTGACCTACTACAACAGCCTCCTAATTGGTCACCCTGCCTCAAGTTTCTCCTTCTTCAAATCTGTAGAGATGTCAAAGTTATTTTCCTAAAGCACAGGTATGACCATATTGCTCACTTAAGACAGGGATGCAAATTCCTTTGGCTTCATTTAACAGGATCCAAACTACCTTTCTAGTCTTATACATCCATCATTCCTCCCAACTCTAGGTTTCTGCCAAAATGACTTTCTTCATCCTTCCCACACTGCCACTCTATTTCTCAACTCTTTACCTTTGAACTTTCTGTCCATGTGACTGGAATATATTTTACTCACCTCTATCTCATAGAATCTCTACTGTCTTACAAAGCTCTTCTCAGTTTTGCCTCCAATATGACTCTTCTTCATCTTCCTTTCCCCTCAATGGCTAGTAACTCCCTTATTTCCTTGTGTTTATTTTGTATAAGTTTTGCATGTAATCATTTATGTACATGCTGTGTATAATGGATGGAAATGGATGAAATATAAGCTCCTTGCAGGCAGGACTTGTTTCACTTTTATCTTTTTATCTGTAGCATTTAGCACAGGGCCTGGCATACAGCACTTCAGAAATGTGTATTGATTGATTAACTGGTGAGGACTGAGATTTGTCTATTACCTTCATAGGCCCTTCCCAGAAACTCCCTCTTTTTGATACAAAAATACAGACTCTTGGAATTGGAGAACTAAAATTCTTGCCGTTGGGAAGAAAAAAAAAATAAGACTTCATGTCACTTTGTATACTTTGTTGATCATTTGTTAACTTAAGCCTCTGTAGCTGCTTGCAATGCAAAAAAAGAAAAAAAGCTTTAGTTAATCCAAAAAAGTGATAAATGATCAATTGTTAATGAGGTTTTAAAAAAGTGAGTTCATAAACTGTCTCTGAAGGCAATTCCAAAAAACAAAGTATTCAAGAAATATTTGGGAAAAGGCATGTCCCCAAATGTGAAGCTTACTAGGGTAACTACTTTGAAGGAAACATTCATTTGAATATATGCTTTCAAATCTATTCCTTTATTTAAAAAAAAATCATTCTTTTATCATCATTTCTATCATCAGAAACTATGTATGCCAAGAACCCATCCAATCTATTTGACTGCTCATATGGCTTGGATGAGATAGGATTCAACTCCTCTATTTCTTCTGGTAAAATTGATAGAGGACCGGCCTTACTATCTGATCTATCACAGCTTCCCAAGATTCTCCAGATCTTACCTTTGGCCTTGCTTCTATGCCCTGCAGACCTCTGGCACTGTCTTCAGACCTACTGACACAATCAAAGAATGTTGAGCCTTGTCATTTATCCCATCACTGACCTTTTAGTGTATTTGTGTTTTTCCATGTGCCCTGAAGCTGAAATTTCTTTTTTTGTGCTAACTTCCTGAACTATAATGTGAGCTCCTAAAGAGCAGGAAAAGTATATTTTTCCCCCTTTTTTCATCTTCAGAACTTAGCACAGAGCTTGGCACATAATGAGTTTAATATTTTTTTCATTAGTTCATTAATTCATGTATTCATTCATTCACACCTCTTATACCCTATTTAAAATGGATATAAGCATACAAACTGACTCCGTCTACCCAAAATAAGTACAGTTAAGCCAAACATATCAATGTATTGTCAGTGTCTAAAAGGTTTATCTCATTCCACCCCTCTCATCCAGTGCCACTCTCCCAAGCTCCTATACCTCTAAGCCAGAGGAAAATCTATGTGTCATCAGTTGATCAACCATCCAGGCACTAAACAGCAGAATGTGGCCAAGTATGCTTATCTCAATTCGGGGATAGATGTGAAACATACACTGAAACCTCAAACCCTCTAGAGAAGGAAAGATAAGTAACTCCATTAGCCTTGGTTCTTGGCACACATTCTAAGACTTGTTGGGGAAAAAAAAGAGACATAAGTTGTGCATTGTTCTGTTAATGCTATGAGAACTTCTTTTATTCTCATATACAGTTCTTAATATACTTTGGGGGAGTCTTGACCTATGATTTCATTGATATAGAGAACTCTTGATAAGGAAATATCCTCAGCCAATGACAAAGCAGCATTTACTCTGAAATTTATAGTCTTAGAGAGTTGCCAGGGACACTGCGCGATAAGTGACTGGCTCAGGCTCTCATGGCCAATTTACTACCCCCCCCCCCATTAAAGAAGAAGAAACAGAGAGGCCAGTACAGAGTTACATAGCTAGCCATTGTTGATTCCAGACCTTAAACCCAAGTCTTTCAACATCAAGAGTAGTCTAGTCTATTACAGCCTTAACATCAGACTGCCAGAAGCAGCATGGAGTGGTAGAGAAGGGGCTAGATTTGTAGTCAGGAAGTTCAAATCCCAGGAATCATCTGTGTGACTTTATATCACTTAAACTTTCTGCTACAGTTTCTTCTTCTGTTCAATGAGAGCATGGACTAAATGACCTCTAAAGTCCCTTCAGCTCTAAATCAATAACCTTTTGACATGTACTTGGATGAGGTACTGTTATGGGCAAAGGGATAAATTTAGGGTAATGTAAGTACCAAAGGAAAGATTTATTTTTGTTAAACTAATATTACGTAGAGATGAAACTTATAACTAAGTCTTCAGGACTCTTGGGCTAACTTTCTATCAATTATGCCATGTTCCCTTTTTATTATTATAGTACAATTGCACAAATCTAGTTTTGTTTGATGTTATTAATCAATACTGCCCTCTAAATTATTGGCATACTGAATGATATGTTTTAAAAATGGCTATTTTTTATTGAAAATTAAACACTTTTGTAACCCTCTTTTTACCTCCATTTGCACCCTCTTCTCCCCACCACAGTATACCTCCAACCATACCTCACAATGACAGGACATATGAGATAATTTACAAAGTGCTTTATATACCTTATTTCATTTGGGCTTTACAATAGCCTTATGAGGTAAGCATTGGTGGTATTATTATCCTCATTTTACAAATTAGAAAACTGAAACTCAGAGGGGGGAAATGATTATCGATAGTTACAGACTTGGCGAGGGTTGACCCCAAGGCTCTCTGATTACAGGTCAAATACACTGGCCTTTATTTCACATACCACTCCCTCCCAACATTTCTCTGAGTCCCTTTTGCAATCCATACAGAAATAGGAAAAAGAGGCAGCTGTTTGGAGCTACTGGGAGATTTTACATTGTCCTTCGAGTCTCTTGGGTAGACATTCAATAAATACTTGTTGAACTGCATTGAATTAGCCTCCCCGAAACTGAGTAACTGATATTCTGCAAGTAAGCAATTCCTGTAAGTTTAGAGAGTTTAGCTGAAATGGGTATTGTATAAAATGCCGTGCTTTATGGAGCCTTAGAGGTTTCTGAAAACACTAGAAAAACTGCCAGACTCAGAAAAGGTAGGTAACTATTACTAAGGCCTGATATTGTGATTTCTAGGTTCATGATTAGGGGAATACTTAAGGCAATGGGCCCACAGACTCATTGTGCAGGAGCAGTTTGGCATCATCTTTAGTGATGTGACCTACTATCCCTTTTGAGTATAGTATAGAGCGATAAAAAAAACCCAGTTCAATTCAAATAGCAATAACAACTAGCATTTATATAGTGCCTACTATGTATTGGTCACTATGCTAAATGCTTTGCAAATATCTCAATTGATTCTCATGACGACTCTGGGAGGTAGGTGCTATTAGCATACTATTATAGGTTAAGTGACTTACCCAAGGTCATACAGCTATGAAGTGTCTGAGATTGGATTTAAGCTCAATTCGTCCTGATTTCAATCACCTCTCTCCTCCTTTTCCTCCCATCCACTGTGCTACCTAGCTGCTAGAAAAATGGGTTTCCACACCAGGAGGTTGTATTAGGAGGGCAGAGTTTATAATCTCAAAGAGGATCATAAACATGTCTGAAAGGTTCGGAACCGCCGGATATAAGAAACTCTCAAAGTAGAAGGCAGAAGAGTCAAAACATTTATTTAGGCTCCACAGTAACCAACCTATGAACCAGCAACCCCATTTTGATATATTGATCAAAAGCTTCCAGGCCCAATAAGTACGCCTTGAAAGAGTAACCAGGAGGCTACAGAGAAGCATGATTGCGTAAAGCAAAATCATGTTTCCCCCTCTATGGTAATAAGATTACCCACTGGCCTGAAGTCTTTGTTCAGCTTTCTCCCGTAGGTCAGCTCTGCTACTGGCAGCTCCTGCTTCAGCTGTGGCTGTAACTGTCGCTGTAACTGTCGCTGTAACTGTCGCTGTAACTGTCGCTGTAACTGTCGCTGGCTCCAACCGGAAAAGGAAAAGAGGATCTTCAAGCTGTCCTCTCCCCTCTTATAGAGTTTTTGACATCATCAAGCACCGCCTGAACGACCAGGGCCGATTGGTTCTTGACTTGGCCCCTCCCCCTAGCGTGGCCGTTAACACCTCCCCTCAGCCAGCCCCATGACTCATCACACAGGAAGTTGTCTGCTTCCTGGAATGCTCTTTGGGCTTCCTGCCCCGGAAGAGCAAGCCACAGTGTCCAGAGGCTCAATGAGGTAAGCTGAGTCATTCAAAGAAAACAAAGGCCATTCTGGCTACAGAGGTCCTTACGTGATGAAGTCACCAGACCGTCGCCCTTAGGTTATGTGTGTAGACACTTTCTGTCTATCTAGTTTGCAAAGTGCTTAACTTTTATTTGTCTTATTTAAGTTTTAAAACAACCCTCTAAGATGAATACTACAGATCTCTTTTTTCACAGATGAATGAACACTGAGGTCCAGGGAAGATGAGAGATTTACCAAAGGTCACAGAGGTTCTACATAACAGGCAGGGTTGGAACCCAGAGCTTCCTGACTCCTCGCTCAGTTCTCCATACCTTGTGACACGCTGCCTCCCTGAGGAAACAGCATGCTGGGGAACTTTGTTGAGCTTTGAGGTTACTGCATTTACTATTTAAACATTATTCGCCGCAGAACGATCAGAAAGCCAAGGCTTTGTTAAACAGCAAGAAGAAAAAGACATGTAACAGATATTACAGATCTGACTCTGGGTTCCCTGACCTCAATGTGGGAAAAAAGAGCCGTATTTAAGGACATTAACAAAGAGGCACGCTGAACCCGACTTAGTCTGTTAAAATGAGTCCAAAGACATTCTTTAAACCCAAAGGTCAGCCTCCTGAATTATGAAGGTATTTACCCATTCCTGGCCAACTTTAAAGGATATCTTAACATCAATATTTTTGCAGAAAGCTAGCTATTCAATGATCCTATTTGATTCCCACGGGGGTAAGCAATTCAAATGGTCATTGAATAAAAGTGAAACAACTTTCCAAATATATTCACTTGGAATTAAGATACATATTTTAAACTGTCTTCAGCTCTGGGACAATCGATTAGAATTTTTTTTTCTTGTTCCATCGTGGAACTACTTGGAGCCTGTGAATTTGGGGGTCCCTCAGGGTCAAGCTTTAAATCAATCTATTTTCACAGGAAATATTGCTATTTAAAACCACTACATGAACCTAACAAGGGTTTTACGCATCATCCTTCATATCAGTTTAAATTTTCTGTCTTAAATCAACTGAACCAAACATCTCTTCCTGTCTCCTTCATTGAGAATCCCCATTCTGTGTGTGTGTGTGTTTGTGTGTATTGTTTCTCTAATACTGAGTGGATGATAGGGCATAAACATGATGTCTAGCTACAGATGAACTGCTTTCTTTTAGTTATGAAAATATTTAGGATTGAAAAAAAAAGTAATATAGCAAGTGGATATTTCCTATGACTAATATAAAGTGACCAGCTTGAAAGGAGACCTCAGGAGGACAATGACGTAGAATGAATAAAGTGGGTGCATAAGTCCTAGATTAGAGGCTAGAAGACCTTGATTCAAGGTACCCCTATACCATTTCCTTACTGTGTGACCTTGGGGAAGTCATTTAAGTTCTCAAAATGTCAGTTTACTCAGAAAAAAATGGTGCTATGATCTTCCCTACTTGTCTCATTTTTCTTATGGTGAGATTCAAATGACATGGAAATTATCTGAAAACTATAAAGATATAGTTATTATTATTATTAATTATTATCATGACATTATAAATCTGTGATTATATCAATGTAGAAAATCCCTTCACTTAGGCAGAGGCAAAACATGTCTAAGTTAGTAAGCAAGTCTTAGAGAGGTCCCCTGAGCTTCAGAGAGGTTAATGTAATTGCCCATGGTCTCCCAGCTAATGAAGAGTTTAGATTTCTACTGCCTTCCTAACTTCAAATCCAGCCCTTTATCCACTCTCCTAAGCTACTTCTCTCTTATTAATAGTAGTGTCTTTATTAATAATAATGATCCTGTTTATTATGTTACCCCGTTTTCTCTGGAACTGATAATGCTATCAGAGTAACCAGGGCCTTGGATACTAAGAAATGTCATATAAATAATTTTGGAATACAAGAGAGAACAAGTTATACCTTCCTAATACTATCAAACTCATTCCCTTTGAACACTCAGCACATACCCCTTCCCTCAGGGGCCCTGTCTAATAACCCTCTGGAAATGGGACTTAACACCCTTCAGCCCTAAGCCCTTTCCTCTTGCTCCTAGTGAGGCTAAACAATTCCTCCTCTCAGGTGGTCCTTTTATTAAAGAGCAGAAAGATGGACAGTTGCTGACAGTGAGGTCTGGTCTAATTCCAGCCTCCTCACTAGAGTATACAGAAACCCTTCTCTCACCACCCTGGAGTTGGCACCAGACCCAGATCTGTCCTAGGAGGAGAAGGGGCAACATGTTCAAGAGAAGCTGCATTATTTCTGTCACAGAATGTGTCCCTCTGAAGAAAACATTGAGAAAACCATTCATGATCCTCTGTGTTAATGTCAGAGATGGAGAAGTAAATTACCTGAGTGGTAAAGTCAAGCAGAGGGCCAAGTACCTTCTGCAGGGCCTGTCTGGTCAGATGGATGCCTAAAATATAGGAGGTGCCTAATAAATGCTTATTGACTGATAGGAGAAGAATAAGAAGACTTAACATTTATATAACACTTTAAAGGTTCATGAAACATGTTAACTCATTTGATCTTCACAACCACCCTATGAGGTAGGTGCTATTATTTTCCTCATTTTTCCAGATGGGGAAACAGAGGCTGAGAGAGTGGCAAGTTAAGTGACTTGCCCAGGATCACACAGCTAATAAGTGTCTAAGGCAGGTTTCTACTTCAGTTCTTCCTTACTCTGAGGAGTGCTCTATCCAATTCTCCACCTAGTTGCTTCTTTGTGTCCTGCCTTTAGGCACTCAAGCTTTATGTTTACAAAGGGTGTGCACTCTCAGATTGTACATGGGATATGTTTTCTCAGAGCTCTCTCTGAATGCAGAAATAAAATGCTTTCAGATCTTAAAAAAAAATTTAAAACAGAAAACTTGCAAAACTACTTAATGCTTAGCAATTGTTAAATTGCTTCCCAACAAGTAGATTGATTTTAAAGTCCTTGTCTTTACAAGGTCTGTCTGTCTTTAGAAAAGGAAGGACAAGAAGAAACAAAGAGAAAGAAGGGAGGAAAGTGTAAGGAAAGGGAAAAAAAGTAGAAAAGAAAGGAAAAGAAAGGGAGAGGGGGGAAGTAAGAAAGGAAAAAGAGGAGAAAGGTAGGAAGGAATAGAAGGAAAAAAAGAAGGCAAAGTAGAGAAAGGAGAGAAAAGAGAGGGAGAAAAGAGGAGAGGAGATGAGAGGAGAGAGGTTAGAGAGGAGAAGGCAGGGGAAGAAAAGGAAGCAGGAGGAAAGGAAAAAAAAGATTTTTTATTAAAAGGATTGGAGCAATTGATATGGTCTGAGTTTATAGAGGGATCCTATTTCAATCGAGTCAAATATTTTTTTAAAGTTCTCAAGAAATAAGTTGGGAACAAAAGAGTGGAAAAGATTCCTCATATTTCATGCAATGTCAAAGAAATATTTCCTTGTGAATGTATAGCATTGACTTGACATATCCAGGAAGAAACTCCTGCAAAATGAATGTTTAAAGAATACACATGCTCTCCTAAATGCAATAAGGTAAGCTGAACCTACAATATAAAAGAAGTTCACACCCACAAATATCTTTGAAACTCTAGTTAATCAAGGTGTCAAAGTAACTAAAGCAGTTGTACAGATTTTATTGAAAATAAATCACTTTATCATATACTCGATTGTATATTATTATTTCCCCATAGAGACTTTCTATTCAGTTGCCTTTATTTTTTTATAGAGTATATCCTGCCCTCTTTAGTCCAGATGCGATAACTACATTTACAAAAGAAATCTAACGCTAGACCATAAGTCCTTACTGCAGCAGCAGCTTCTCCCACTGCCCTGTGGAAATAGGCCATTATTAGCCGTTTCTGGCAGAAACAGTTGACAGGAAACAGAACAGGAAATGATATAATGGCTCCAGAATTGTATATTTCCCTTATGCCCAGCTGTTTGTGGGATGACCTTATAGTTAACCAGGAAATTCTGAGGTGGCACTGAACCTCAAATATTTAAACATTTGAACTTGTATTTTTGAGTCTGGATCTGCTCTTTACTTAGACGAATGTATCCAAATTAATAAAAATATGTTAAAAGGTTAAACTGCACAAAAATTATTTCCTTAACTGATAAAATTTATAGTTACTTATGTAGTTCACAGAAGATTATTTAATCAAGTATTTTTTTTAACAGCCATCAAGCTAACGCAGAGATTGCTAAACCATCCAACTATCAGGATAACAGGCCTTTTTTTTTTTAACACATCTTTAACAATTTGACAATTATGTCTTAGACTTTTTACCCAGGAAAATGCTACTTTAGTGTGATTTACAATTTAGGGGTCTTATCTCTTTGCAATTAAATGATTGAGATTTAAAACTGCTTTTCAAATGTGTATTTTTATATGCCATAAAAATGATGAATTGCATTAATATTTGCTCCATTATTCATTTTTTCACTAGGGAGATAGACAATGTTGATTACATGGAGTGCAAAAATACCTAATAAAGGTGACATGTCTAAAATTCGCACACACCAGGAAAGGGAGGATGTGATCAAGTCCATTCAGTTCAAGAAGCTTTTAGTAAGCACTTTATAAGCAATAGGTACTAGGTAGAAATAAAGTACAAGATAAGCTTAATGAAAAATAGTACAGTGACATTTTCAATTAATGCTATTTTTAACTATCTCAAATAAAAACAAACTAAAACAAAATATTTTAATGTCTGTCCAAGGTCTAAATCATATAGGCAGATATTTCCAGGATAACCATCATTTTACCTGCCAGAGGTAAGTAGTGTTCTCCTAAAGAGTCATACTATAATCACACTATAATCTGGTCCTTTATCATGGTCTTAGCATATTTATCCCTATTCAATGTTTGAAAACTATTTAATAGCATTTCAACCTTTCCTTCCTGATCTCTGAATTTAATGATTTAAATGTGGCTCTTTAAAGGATTGAAAATAAGAAATCTTGGTAAATTTAACAATTAGTTTTGATGCATAATTGCTTAGACTAAAAATCCTGAGCATTCAAGTCATACTAAATGTTAAACAATGTTGGTGGACATTTCTACTTTTCATCTGCGGGATTTGATATGGATTTTCTAAGCAATTCTTGCTATACATGTACTTGAAATGTTTTCTCACTTTATATTTTTCCTAGTGGATTATTTTTTCAATGATTGTTATAGGAGCCAAAACCATTTTTATTTTATTGTACCAATAATGACATTGTCTTTTCCAAATCAAATGTTCCTTGTAAAAGTGAATTTTTAAAATGCTTATAAAGGTTAAGAACACGAGTGTCTTTGCTACACTAATGCTTTAATCAAATAGACCAGAATTAAATCCTAAGCAAATTATTTTAGTCGTGTTTTGGGTAAATTTAGTAAGCAGTTACTATGGAATTGCAAAAGCAAAAAATCCCACTCCTGCTCCCCTCCATCCCACCCAGCAATGAAATGTATTTAGAAAGTAAGAAATAGATATTACTTAGAGAACTGCTATAAGCTCACAGTCATAAAATACCACTTGAGTAGTTGAGATATTAGACTGAAGCAGACACTGCATAGAATTCAAATGACATGTGATTTTTATTCCAGGAAGCATCTTTTAATTGAATGGACATAAAATAGCTAATGTTTTAAAATCTGCAAATCTCACATTAAAAGAAAATGCACAAACAGAACAATCAATACTAAATAGCATTTCACTACATCTATTATTCTGTGGACCTTATGTAAAGAATGTTTTAGAAGTCTTCAGATTTTTTGAGTTGAATAACTTACTTGCTGCATGACCTATACTACTATCGTTGTGAGAGAATTATCCTTGCAGTCAAATGTTTATAAATGCTAGATCTCTTTTAGCATTCTATGGTAATTCAATATATTCTACCAAGGGACAGGTGAATGGCTTCTACAGTAACAGGCACTATTACAAATACAATCAATTCGGTGAAACAACAGGTTTCAATTTTTCAGAAATACATTCGGTTAAGGTCTGAAATATGATTATGCATGCACAAACATTGCATTTATAAAAACGAATAAAATATTCCTCCCCACCACCACCACCAATCACCGGGATCATATTTTCTAAAGGCAGTCTTTGTAAGTTCCCTTGCCTTTCAGAACCCAGCTATTCCTGGATGCACTATTACATGGAAATGTGTCAGTATTGGGCATTTTGAAATAGTGTTCTGGCACTTCGTATGTGCTTGTAGGCGTAAGGTTCATTTTCTGTTAAGCGTATTTCCACTTGACCTATTTATTAATTAAATAATTAGTCTCCACTTTCAGTGATCCTCTTTGGAGTCTCTTTAACTTAAAAAAAACAACAAAACAAAACTGAAGAACCTTACAAAATAATGTTCCATCTAGATGCCCTATCATTTATGCAGACACTGTAACCCTTCATTCCTTGCAAGAGGGATGACTGATCTTTGAAGGAATCTCAAAGCTGAAAGTTAGGAATGGGCTTTTTAGGATTTACTTGTCTCACTAAATGGTTAATTCTAATACATGGGGGGCTTGAAGTGGGGAAAGAAATTAAAGTAAGGCCCTTGTGATACAATGACACTTGCTCTGTGCTCTTACAGAGAAAAACATGATGATAAAACACCACAAAGAGGAGTGTTATGAATTTTATTAATGACTAGAAGACAGTGTGCAAAACATCAAAGGTCTGTGGAAAAGATTAATGACCCCGTGTGAGACTGTTTAATTACCTCCAGCTAATTAGATTCTTGACCAAATTTTTAATATCTGCATTCCTTCTACAGCCTAATTGAGATTCCACATTATTTATCAATCTTTCAAAAAGCCCTTAGTGTGCTGCTTTTCTAGTTTTTCCCTTTGCTCTTTGACTCCTTTTATGGTCAATTATTAAATAAATAGCAAAGTAACCATTCTCCTCAAATTGTATACGTGGAACACTTTATGCCTGTTTATTTTGACTACAAGACTCTCATTGGCATCTTTTATACATAATGAAGCACTCCAACTAATAAACTAACTCCACTGTAAACAACGTGGATAATATTTTTGTTATCTGGGCTATACTTGGGAACTCCTCATGTGGTTTCTGTAAATTAGCCTTTGCAATTGTCAGTTAATCCTTATTTCAGTTTACCTTGGTCCAGGCCCAGAGACCAATGGAATGTTCTTTTACAAACTAGAGAAAATGACTTTATCCTATCAGTTACTTACACCACCTACACTGACCCCCCCTTTTCTTTTGTATCTATTGCTATACAAAAACTTGCTGTTACTCAAGTATTCCTTTATAGGTAAATTCCTTGAGAGATGCTGAGTACGCATGCAACAGTTACTTTGTGTGTCATGGTCCATACCCCATTCTGAAAAGAGAATCATTTTGAAATAGTATCACAGTGGAGGAAAAGGGCACTGCCACAGTGAGATCGCCACTAACCCGGAAAGGTGAATGGCTCTGGCAACATAGGAATTTCTCATGCTGAGCAAAAATTGAAGTACAAGTCACAGAGAAATAGACTCGCCGTGCTATCTTTTACAGCAGTTCCTCCTTTTCCAGAGTGACGCCTGAAAGGCTTAAAGCTTCCAAATCCCCAAATATAAGCATTGAGTAGTGATACTGAACTTAGCATCATAGCCAAAAAATGCCACATAAATGATCACTCACCTACCAGCCTCCATTGATTCAATAAACACACACACACACACACACACACACACACACACAGAGATTTTTTCATTAGGTTGACTTTGTAATCTATCGAGCTAGTTGTGTAGAGATGCATCAATCAGTGAATGAGACATTATTAAGCACCTACTATACATGCCAGACACTATGCTACATACTGTGGATACAAAGGCAAAAGTAAGGGAAGCAGCTCCTGCCTCAGGGAGTTTAGACAATAACAGAGGAGAGAGAGAGAGAGAGAGAGAGAGAGAGAGAGAGAGAGAGAGAGAGAGACAGAAAGAGAGAGAGAGAGAGGGAGAGAGAGGGAGAGAGAGGGAGAGAGAGAGAGAGAGGCAGAGACACAGAGACAGACAGAGAGAAACAGAAAGACAGAGAAGAAGGAGGAGGAGGAGGAGGAGGAGGTGAGGGAGACAGAGAGAGAGACAGAGAGAGAGAGTGTGTCCAGAATAAATGCAATTTATTTTGGGGGTGGGGAAGACAGGGACCAGCCTCTAGAAAAATTAGGAAAGGTTTTATTTAGAAGGTGATTCACAAGGGAATCCCTCATTCGCAAGCACCATTCAGCAGGAATGATAATTGGAAAATATTTATTAGACACGGCAGAGTAGAACAAATTCCTAATCATGTGTCATAAGTGTCTACTGTTAGCTTCTTTTTTACTCATATTATCTTTAAAAGACAAGCGGGACCCCCCCCCACACACACACACACCCCACAAATGCAGCCAATATTTAAATATGCAATGTCAAGAAAGTTTTCTTGCAAGTGTGCTTCTCCTATCTCTACCATGACACTAAGCACCTCAAAGGTAGCAAATCATATCTACCACCTCCCTTCAGTGCCTAAGGAAAGGTTCCTTGTATATAGCAATGGTCCAGTCCACATGGAAAAAAAATATGGAAGTAATATAAAGATAATAGGAATCAAGAGATTTATCATTTAGTCCTGACTCTTCTCTTGATTAGTTATCTGACAAAACTAGAGTGTTTAAGATTGAGTTTTAGGATTCCCTTTTATTTCCAAAATTTTTTGATACTAGAAATCTGAAGAATTTTCCTATTTCTGAGTCTCCTGTGTGATACAGTAATAAGAAGCACATGCACTATAGTGCCTAGAAGAAATTCACAAAGTCAGTAGGAAACTGACAAAATGAAGTTGCTCAAAGATAATTATGCAACAACATAATGCTATTACAATAATTTTGTCCCACTCTAATGTGAATGGAAGTGGAAAAAGAATCAGTTATTTACAATTAAGATTTGTTCAATGATTGACCACAATTCCCTTGAAATAGACCTAGTAGTAGTAGCAGTTTTAATTTAATGGGGAGCCATAATTTCTGCAATTTGAGTCTTTACTAGGAGAGGGGACAGAATATTCCCACAGAGACTTCAGTGCAAGCACCTGGGATAAGATTAATCATCCTCAACCTACCACCTAAACCTGGAAAGAGATAGGAATGGGGGTACTAGGTAGTGATTTCTTGATGGGGAAAGGCAGGGCCTAGGAGAAGGTTATCATAGGGCTGGGAGCATTAGGGCTGTCAGTCTAGAGCTGGGCAAGAAAATAGGAGTGGTTGCACTACCTGATGAACTTTGATGCAAAAGGATCACAGGACAGAGGGCACCCATGTTCAGGAAGAAAGCATACTACCCAAAATATGTCTTTATCTTTAGCAAAGTCTTTTTCCTCTACCCTAGTTACAACTCTTCACATATAAAATTGTAGTGGATAGTTCTGCAGAAGAGTAAAATTCTCCATCATGTCAGTGGCTTCAAGAAACTTTCGGATTACAGAAAAGGACAGCTATGAGGAACTCAGGGACCAAAGCTTTCTTATGAGGCGATGTAGTAGATCGCCATTCTAGGGAAAACCATTTTTTTCGAATGTGTTTAAGAGAAGCTACTTTTCTCAAACTCTCTCCCCTCCTGCACAGCTGATACCTGAAATTTAGAAACTATTATACTTTCATTACTATTCTCTCTCTCTTTCTCTCTCTGTCTCTCTCCACCTCCTCCACTTGTATGCTTATTAGATGCTGCTTTTTAGTTATTACCAGGTAAATCAAAGTAGTCCATTTGCAACTCTAATAAGTCTGAAAAGACTTGGGGAAGAGTAAGTTGAAACGCAAAAAGAGCAAAATTAGCTTGAGGAATGTCCTATTTAAGCTGCCCATGCAATACCTAGAGGCCAAGATAAGGAAATCTGAAATGGAACATACGTATGTATGTACTTCCATGCATACTTACATATACATGCAAAAATATATGTTCAGATGTATGTATATACATGTATTGTATATACACATATAAAATCCATTATTGTCAAAATACCAAAAGTACTTATGAATTCAATTCTAATTTCATAGGTAAAAGTTTTTTTTTAAAAAGAGCTTCAGGTAAAAATCCATTTATCACTTTCTAGTTATGAATATATTTATAGATATAAGCATTATATATTTATAAAGATATTATAAATATAAATCTTAGAAGATATTTAAAGGGGATCCTATTTTATTTGGGTAGTCTGTATTTTAAAATTGTTCATACTATGAAAACTCTTCTATTATAAAATCATTCTATTCACTTTTGGACAGATTCATCCTTAGATACATGAACAGTTTGAGATTTTTAAATCTTTTTACACTGAAACTTCCTAGAACAAACATTCTATCTAACAAAAAGGGCTCCTAAAATTTGAAGTGCTCTATTAATTTTAAATTGCCCTATATCATGTCTGCTCAGCATGCCAATTGCTTTCTCCTATCCATCCTCCCCAAATATTAAACTATAAAATGTGCATCTGTGACAAAACAGCTATTAAATCTTCAGATCACCAATAGGTTTTGTTTTAACTTTTTAAAGATTGAAGAGAGATACATGTGTATATGTGAATGGGAGAGACGTGACATGTTTTCAGACACTAGTGCTAGAATTAATTTCATAAAGCAAATCAGTTTTAAACTGTTTTATAATAATAGGCTCACAAAAATGTGACTTGTTAGAATGTGCCACAATTACTCTGCATGTTTGCTCTCTACTTTGGCCTTCGACCTACCTAGAGCATTACTTATTTACCTCTCAACCTTGAAGAACTGGGATTTCCTAGGGGGAAAAACGCAATATCATAAAACTGACATGTTCTCAACCCCCCAAAAAGCTTGTTAATTAACAGATTTCTTGACCCAAACTTCATCTGAAACTTCACACAAAGTAGCAGTGATTTTTCATATCTTCCTTTTAAAAAACCAACCTCTTAAAAAGTCTAATCTTGCTCCTAAATGGTTTCTCCTTATCCCCAGCCGTGAAAAACAGCAGCTTTCCCAACTTTTCACCTTTCAGTCGATGTGTCCCCATGGCATTCACAGTACTAATGAAAGAGATTCTTGACAATGTCACCACAGACCACCCCACAAGTGGAGTCTTGCCAATGTAAACCATTATTACAGTAGTGTACGCTCATCTCATGCTGTGAGGTCATTCAGAAACTTCCCTCTGGTTTCCCATTCCTCACACTGTCTCTGAAGAGTGACATCCTCCCTTGAACCATAGAAGTTGAAGCAAGACCCCTGCTACTGATTCCCATCCAGATTTCTATGGACAACTTCCACGCTCTAATGACATTGAATGGGCATTTTTTGGAAAGCAACAACATTCAAAAGGAAAACAACTTATAAACAACACAGAGATTTCAACAAATGCATTTCACATTTCCACTTTGGTGACTAATACCCTAGTTCCTTGAGAATGACAATTAGAATGTTGGAGGATTCTGATTAACCAATCAAAAATAAAGTTTAGATAAGATTAATATTTTATTCCCTCATATAGAATTAGAATATTTAGATGATGTTATGATAAAGAAATGCTGGCTGTTTTCTTCCATCAAATAACTATGAATGATCAAATCTTCCTAGGACTTGCCCTAAACTTTAATTGGCAAATGGCATGTGGGAATTGGGTACTATTTGGATTTTGTCATTGATGCTTAAAAATAAAATAAAATAAGAAATTAATATAATCATTTCCCTACAATACCTACTAATGCCTGGCATCCTCAGATTTATGTCCCAAATCTATCCTTTACTGATCCTGAAGAAGAAGAAAAATGGGGTCAGGGGAGACTAGGTAGGAGCAGCTGATTAAATTTTAGGTAAACTAGCTGTGACCCTAAAGAGGCAATGTGATGCAGCTGATAAATGGTTGGTTTTAGATTCAGGAAGATCTGTGTCCAAGTCCTGTGTCCAAGCTCTGAAACACAATAGATGTGTGACCAGGAACAAGTGAGTTAACCACTGTGTCCCAAGGAATGCTATATGCCCTAGGGAATTCTCTAAACTGAAGAACAGCCCTGTATGCATCAATGGAGGTAGTTTCTACTCTGGGAATTTTCTACAATAAAGAAAATCACAGGTCTAGATACACTCTGAAAAAAAAAAAAAAACAACATTATATACATTTTCTCCCTAAGCTTCACAGCTATCTTGTGAGGTGAGTACTACAGGTTTTATTATTGAGGAATCAGACATTAAGTAATTTGCCCACCTAGTAAGTGGTAGACATAGCAGTCATTCAAATATAGGCCTCCCTCACTCAAAATATCCCTTGGAGAAGGGTAGGTGGAATATTCTAGAAGAGGGGTGGAGAACCTAGGGCCTCAAGGCCGCATGTGGCCCTCAAGGTCCTCAAGTGTGGCCCTTTGACCAGAACAAATCCCCTTAATAAATGGATTTCTTCTGTAAAACTTGGACTCAGTCAAAAGGCCACACCTGAGGACCTAGAAGGCCACAAGTGGCCTGAAGGCCACAGGTTTGCCACCCCTGTTCTAGAGATACCTATTCATACTTTCCTGTGAGCTACAGCTAGCCAGACAACATTTGGACACAGATAACCTTTGTTGGAAAAATACAATACACACCAATACCTTCTACAAGTATTCTAATCTGAGCAGCCACTGAGATTTTGTTTAAGGAAAATCAGATCAGTAAGGTACAAAGTAGTCCTGGGTTCTAAGCTCTGCCATATGTGGGAGTAAGACCTGAACAATATCATAACATATCCTACAAACAGTTCTATATTGGGAATCAGCAGACCTGACTTTGAACCTGGTTTCTGCTACTTAAACTATTCATTTAGGGTCAAATTCCAGCCTTGATTGTATAATAAATAAAACACCATGTTAACTTCATTTTTATCAGCATTAGAGTATTCTACAAAAGTGCCGTTCTATTTTACTTTGAGCAGTTCTGATGGGCATCTTTCTAATGTATTCATTTCCCTGTCTTCTTAAACAAAAGATTTTTTTTAAACCAGACTTGTGGTTTAACTGGCTTAGCAACCCCTCCCAGTGAAAAACCTCTCTCTCCTAGTGTAAACCTGCACCTGCTCTGTAACTTAGAGTTTTAGAGTTGGAGAACTGAACCACTAAGAATTTGAGAGATGTGCTCAGGGTCACAGAGCTAATGTGTGTCAAAATCAGGATTTGAACTCAAGCCTTCCTTACTCTGAGACTATCTTTCTATCTACTGGGCTACAATGGCTTCCACAGAAAGGACAATGAACATTACTTGAGCTTAAAAACATATTACTCAAGATGATCATCATGGATAATTGTTATTGTACTATGGTGTGAAGCTCTTTTGTTTGATTTTGCTTTTTAACTCCCCTTCCCATCTCCTTTCCTCCATCCCCACCAGGCAGATCAGTGGTGCAATGGATAGAGTGCTAGGTCTAGAGTCAGGAAGCTCAAATCTGGTTTTAGACATTTATTAGCTATGTGTCTCTGTGTGACATGCATGGTAAGTGCTTCTTAAATTCTTGTTTCCCTCCTTCCTTCCTTTTTTCCTCATTTCCTCCCTTTCTTCCTCCTGTATTTCCTTCCCTCTTTTCTTCCCCATCACTCCTTTCTTACCTTCCTCCCTCCCTTCCTCTCTCCCTTCTTATCCTTTCTCCCTCTTTTTTCCTGTCCTTCTTCTCCCCCTTCTTTGCTTCCAACCTCCCTTCCTTCTCCGCATCCTTTCTTCCCTCCTTCCTTCCCTAACACTCTCTTCTCTCCTTTCCACCTCCCTTCCTTCTTCCCTTCCTTGATCCTTCCTCCCTTCCTTCTCTCCCTAATAATAATCAATTTTATTTTCACCGTGCCAGATTCTAACAACTCCCCTACTGTCGTGCTTTTCTTCTTCACTAATCTTCTAGTTGGCAGCTATGTGGCACAATGGATAGAGCACCAGGCCTGGAATCAGGAAACTTCATCTTCATGAGTACAAATATGGCCTGAGGCACTTACTAGCTATGTGACTCTGACCAAGTCACTTAATCCAGTTTGCCTCAGTTTTATCATTTGTAAAATGTGCTGGAGAAGGAAATGGCAAACCGCCCCAGTATCTTTGCCAAGAAAACCCCTAATGGGGTCATGAAAAGTTGGACATCACTGAAAAACAATGACAACAAAATTCTATTGTCTATTTCTGAAGGAATTTCTCTTTGAAAGCTGAGTTTTAAAGGAATGCAGGTTAAATAAAAATATATAAGACTCTTAATAATCATCTAAGGGGCAAGGGAGTTAACCATTGTGTCCCAAGGAATGCTGTATATGCTAGTGAATAGCCTCATAAAGGAAATGGTATTTAAGCTGAACTATTAAGGGAATTACAGATTCTAAGAGGTATAGGTGAAGAGAGAATGCATGTTAGGTGCAGGGCATAAAAAGCCACAGAAATAGAAGATGGAATATTGTAGGGGAAGAATAGCAAGGAAGTCAATTTGGCTGACACTTACAGTATATGATGGGGAGTACTTTATAATCAACCTGGAAAGGTAGGTTGGAGCTAGGTTAGGAAGGTTTTTAAATACCAAAGATTTTTAAATACCAAACAGATGAATTTATATTTGTTCTTAGAGGTAATGAGGTGCCACTGGAAATGACACGGTTAGACCTGTACTTCATTGATATAACTTTGGCAGATTTGCAAAAAATTGATTGGGCAGAATTAAGGCAGGACATCAATTATAACAGTATTGAAATCATCCATACCAGAGGGGATGAAAGGTTGAATTAGGGAAATGGCCATGTGAATGGAGAGAAGGTAACAGATGGAAAAGATTATGTAAAGGTAAAATAGATAAGAAAAGTGAATGGTTATGTGGAATGAGGAGTTATGGATGAGTCTGAGGTTGCTAATCCAGGTGACTAGAAGGATGGAAGGTTCCCACCCTCTCATTTACCTACATTTCTGGGCTTACTATGGTCTACTCCACTTCATACACTCTAAGGCTCAAACAATCTAACTTGATTACTGGTTTTCATCCACAATCTTCCATCTCCTATCTCTGTGGCTTTTAATACCATATTCCTAAAATGTATTTCCTTCCCATCTATGCCTTTTAGGATTTGTAGTTTCTCTAGCAGTTCAATTTAAATGCCATTTCCTTCATGAGACTTTTCACTTTGTTCTTCAATAGAGATAGAAAAGTTCAGAAGAATGGGTTTTGGGAGAGAAATAATGAGTTGTGTTTTGGATGTACTGACTAAAGAAACTCATCATGGGAAATACAATTTGAAATTTCTAGTAGGCAATTGGCAGCATGAGATTGGAGCCCAGAAGAAAGATAAGGGAGTTAAGAGATAGATAGATAGACAGATAGATAGATAGATAGATAGATAGATAGATAGATAGAGATTGAGAGTCATATGAATAAAGATATCAAATGTTTTGGGACTGATAAGATCACCAAAACAAAGAATTTAGAGAGAAACCAAGGCACAGCATAAGTCTAGACATATGCCATCAAGAAAAGGGCAGGATATAAATGAAGATTCAACAAAAGAAAAATACAAAGAGCCATATAAGGCAAGAAGAACCATGAAGGGCCAGTTAAGGAAAGAACATCTGAGAGAGCAATTTTGTCAAAACCTAGGAAGGAGAGTATCATCATTTCCACAAGGAAAGTATCATCATCAGTGTCAAATAGGGACTGATGAACCAGCTCTATAGGCTAGCCTTGTTTAATCTAGCCTTGCTTAGTCTAGAGCAGAGATGTCAAAGATGAGGCCTTTAGTAGGCAACACACTGGAGTGCTACGTGAACTAGATTAAAATATAACCAGGAAATATTTAACAAAATAAATAAAAATCCAACAGAACATAGATAATGTTAATATGTGATTTTCTAACTGGGCTTGCAATCAGAAAGACTCATCTTCCTAAGTTCAAATCTGACCTCAGACACTTACTAGCTGTGTGACCCTTGACAAGTCATTTAATGCTGTTTGTCTCACTTCCTCAAATGTAAAATGAGCTGATGAAGCAAATGGCAAACCACTCCAATATTCTTGCCAAGGAAACCCTAAATGTGGTCATGTGGTCAACAAGGAGTTGGTCATGACTGAAATGACTGAACAACAAAATTTAATGAATTAATGTATTTTTTAAAAGTAACAGTAAAACATTCCCCCATGAAAGTGGCACACTTACAAATACACATACCATCTGTGGGAAGAATGGATATTTCAGGGAACACAAATGGATAGAGACACCTAGGTAATATGTGTGGCCAGAGGGCAAGTATGGAGCATTAACTCAGGCCTTCAATGATGAAGAGCCACTGATATCTTCTCTCAAAGATCACTTTAGCTGCAACCTAGAAATTTTGGCATGTTGTTTCATCACTATCATTTTCTTTTAATCCATTATTCATTGTATCTCTGATTTTTTTTCATTCACTTTTATGTTTTTATTGTGGTCTCCATATGTGTTTTTCTTTTGTTTGTGTTCCTTGAAACGAATACTATTTTTTATTCTATTATATTCTGTAAAGAGTATATGTTTTTGTCTTTCTACATTTGTTTGCAGTATCTCTACACACTAATACATAGTAAATTTTGTAAAAGTTTCGTGTAGAGGCAGCTAGGTGACCCAGTGAATAGAATACCAGTCAAGGAGTCAGAAGGACCAGAGTTCAAATTTAGCCTCAGACACTTACTAGCTGGGTGACCCTGGGCAAGTTACCTAAGTCCAATTGCCTCAAAAAAAAAAAAAAGGTTTCATATGGTACTGTGAAAGCTGTAAATTTTTTTTAGCAGTTTCATTTGGAAGATAACTTAAAACTTTTAGTTCCAGTTTTCCAGAAATTTGTTCAGTTCTGTATTTTCCCTTTTGTTTTTATATATATATATATTCTTTAGAATGGTCCGAAAACTGAGAGATGGACATTACAGTTTCCTACCACTATCGCATTACTATCTATCTTCCCTGGTAATTCAATTACTTTTTTCTTTTATGACTTTAGATACTGAGGCATTTGGTACATGTATGTTTGATATTGATATTGGCATGTCATCTACACTATGTAATTTCCTTGTTTATCCATTTTCATGCTATGAATATTTGTTTTAGCTTTGTTTTTTTTTAATTTGATTGCAACTCTTGCTTTTTTGTATACATACATTGCATAGTATTTTTTTCCATCACCCTTCCATTTTTATTCTGTGTGTGGTATTTTTTGTTGTTGTTATTGTTGTTGTTTTATTTTGGAGTCTGTTTCATTTAGCAGATTGTGAGATCTTGTTTTCTTATCAAATCTATTACTCTTTTTCCTTTTATTGGATTTTTAATTCCATTGCCATTTAATCTTAATAGATTTAGGTTTGTATTTTTTTCTATTTACCTCTATTTTTCCCCCAAACAAGAATTTTTCTTCCAGTTCTATAAAAACAGTACTTTTTCTCTTTAGCTAGTTTACCTTAATTTACTTCAAGGCAATCCTATTTCCACTGGCTCACTTCTGATCATCCTTAACCACCCCTCCTCCACTTATTATTCTTTTTCTTAGCTTTAAAGTTTTGATTAATTTATTTATTCCTTTTTCCTTGTTTTTATTTAGTCATTTAATAGCCTCTTCTTTTCCCCTCTCAGGTAAGTAGATTCCACGTTCCTTCCCTTACCTGAAACATTTTTGTTCATTAGTTATTTATTTTTTATTTTCTGTGCCTTTTTCTCATATGGATCTCCTACTTTCATCCTCTCCATTATTTATCTTTCCTTTCTGTCTATTCTAGAATTTTATTCTTTGACTCAAGGCTCTTAGGTTAGTCCTTCTTCAGTTTCTGTTTTCCTCATGGACTTAAAGTTTCTAAAGAACCTATTTTGGGTTCCTTCTTCTGAATGTCTCATATGCTATTGCCTTGTAAATCTTACCCCCAAACACTCCTTTTTTTGTGTGGAACTTCAATCTTAGAATTATCAATTCCTGCAAGGAGGACATTGCCTCTGTTTGGAATTTTCCTACGTCCTTGATTGTCAAGTTAATCATTAAACTGCACCTTCCCCACTTCTCTCCCACTTGCCATAAAATCTCCTCCCTCTTTTCTGGGTGTCAATTGTCCTCCCAAGAGCTCTGATTCTCCTTCTTCTGAAGCACTAATTTCCTCCAGAACATATTCATTTTAAAGTCCCCATATCTCTTTGTAGAATATATCTCTTCCTCCATGGGAACGTGAATTAGGAGGACCCTCTCCCACTTCTGAAACAAGATTATTTTCCTTTCCCTCTGCTTTAGTTGCTCCATTTGCCTCATCACTCTTTCTCCTGTACATTCTGAGAGCCTGTAAGAACTACTTCCCCATCATTGTTAACTTTTGACTTGATTAAGGTATGTCACATATGCCCCTCTATCTTCTTTCTTTTCTCTTTTAGATATTCTCTCATTCTGTAATTTACTGCTGCAGAACTAATGATTTACTTGTATATGGGGTGTTGAGATGTTTAGTACATGATGTTCAGGCCTATCTCTTCATCATTACTTTTATTTACTTCTACTCTTGTCTCCTTAGGTACTTTCAGAAAGAATTTTCCTAACATTTCCTCTGTTGTTATTTTGTTACTGTTGTCCTTGGTTGCTATATTTGTTTACCTTTATTGTATTTCTGTTGCATGGGATATTTAAAATAGAATAAACTGTTCAGATCTTTTTTTCTCCTAATAATATTCTGAATGCCTTTTTTAATTGCATCAGTCCTTTTTTTGCCACTATTGATTAGGCTTAGGTTTTCAGTGTAGACCACCTAGAGTGTCATTCTGAACTCCTTTGCTCTTTGGGACACATTATTTAATGTCCTCCTGAAGTTTCTGGTGGATGCAGAATAGTCTTGTGTTACTCAATTCTTTTCCTTTGTATTTCATGATTTTTCTCCTGGTTACCTGCTAAAATTGTTGTTTGCCATTGGAGTTACTAAACTTAACTGCTATGTGTCTTCAAGTTAGCAGCATAGGTTTCTAATTATGTTTGCCCTCCCCTTTCTCTCCTCCACACCCTGCCCCCATCCTGGTGCAGCTATAGATTCCTTTGACTGGTATCTTATATCTTTTGCTCAAAAACTATAGGTAGGTTTCTTGTATTATTTCTTGCCTTATGGAATTCAGGTTTTTTGAGTTCTCATATTATTCTGAAGGAACTGTTTTCCTTAAGTTGTCTTTATGTATCTTGTCATCAAAATCAATATGTTTTGCTTAAACGGATCATGATTTTTTGTTGCTTTTTGTTTCCCTTTTTCCAGATCATCCTTCACTTCTGCACGTTTGTATTTTCAATCTGTAGTCCTTTCTTTTATTTCTTTGGTGAGACATGCCTCTGTGGATTCCAGTGTTTTTTTTTCTATTCTGACCAATATTTCTGCTCTTTAAACTATATTGATAAAAAATTGATTGCATGAAACTATAGAGAAGTCACCATCTATAATGCCACCAACTGATCTAGGAACCCAGAATGAGATTTTTACTGTGAGATAACTCACATCTAAATCCCTAAGGTTATGTATAGATTCAAGTAAAGCCTCTCATTTGTACCTTATTCTGTGTGAAAACTGTTCACCCACAACTGTTCTAGTTACTTTCAAGAGAGTAGGGTTGGGGTGGAGGGGTAGAGAGAAGTGAAATTGCTGAGTCAGATAGTGAGGATGGAAGGGAAGGAGGGCCTCATTGACCTGAAATTTTCCTGTAAAAAAAAATAGTGTTTAAAAATAAACCTAGCAATTTAAGTCTCTAAGGAAAGTCTTGGGTCCTTCACTAATAACAGAGTTGGCAGAGTTGGAGTGAGAGAAACAAAAAATAAATTCTGTTTCCCTTTAACATACAATTATTGTCCTATTAAATGTAAATCCATTCCTTCTTTGAAACGTGTAATTTAAAATGTGCCCAAAAATGTTGCATATGTAAGGAGTTCTAATTAAATCAGGTAGCCTTGTTTCAACCAAAAGAGAGTGTGGTGGAGACACGGACTGCTGCAAGAAGTTGATGACTTTTTTTTCTTATGGCCAGCATATTATTAGCATGAGGACCCCAGAAATAGAGTAGCTATTTTTTAAAAAGTAAACAGCCCAAATTAAAGACCAAGTATGTATAACGGAGTCTGCCCTGAGTTTTGATTTTTTAAACTGCTATTTGAATTAGCCATAGACTAAACAAATTAAAACGTGCAAAAACACACCTGGTCCTTATCTGGCCAACAGCTAAACCTTGGTATGAGAACTAAATAGAACTTATCAGTCACTTCCTGGGCATGATGAGCATTGTCCTGTGGGTTTATTTTCTAAGACTCAATGTCTGTGTCTTAATTAGTTAAACGCCCAAGTCTTTATTCAGTTTTATGGAATTATATATAAATTGTTTATGGGATGTGGTTGGGAGGAGAGAGAGTTACATTCTTTTGTATTTTTAATAATTCTCTCTCCAACGTGTCCTTCTGGACAGACATTTCAAGCAACAGTTCTCAGCAAACATATGGAGGAGCACATTGGAAGTATTGTAAGGTAAATTAATAATGGCAGATGCCAGCAAGTCTGCGTGTTGTTTACGCTAAGGAGTCCTGCATTCTTTATGTTTTGAAATTATTCTGTTGTAACCATTTTCAGTTTTGTTTAGTTTGGCAATATATTCTCCTCTCTAAAGGTGTCTGCATTTATTTGACTACAGAAAATATTTACTTTAGTAAAGGGCAGCTTAACCTTTGTTTAAATTTGAGGTGAGGTAAAGGTCGCTGTAATTATTTGCTGTATTATTTGTGTCAGATTTGAATTACTATGAATACTGCACATGCATTGCCCTTTATTATGAAACAGCTAAAAGAAACTCAACTTCTACATCCAGCCAGCATATTTTATGGAACCAATCAGTGTTGCAGAACATTTTCAAGGTTCTCCCTTGGATTGTGATTGACTGAAAGTGCTTGAGGTTAAGGTCCTTTCCCAGAGGGAGAGAAGAAGGCGATTTAACATGGCAGCTCCCTCTCCCCACCTCAACTATGTTTTTGATGGCTAGCTGCCAGAAAATGGACAGAGTTGGGTTCAAGGCTATTAGCAAAACACTGCAGGCAGTCACATCAGAAAAAAAAAAGACAGGGAACTAGGGGTATGGAAGAACTGAGAAGAAGATTTCTGAAGGATGGACTCTCAGGTGCCCTTCATTCTCTCTAAGGAGCATTCAAAGCTAAAGGATGATGAGTAGAATAAGGAAACCAGAACACAGAATACAGGAGACTGTAAGGGATGACATTAGAAGACAAAATACTAAAAAGACATACATTTTAGCAGAGACTTCATTTATTTTATTTTCTCTATGAATTAAAAAAATATAACATCACTGTAGTAATAACAAAATAGTTTTATTAGGCTGGGGTATGGAGAAAAGGAAAGCCCCCTTCTTTTTTCGACCCATGTCACTATGAAGTAGTTAGAAGAATTCTGCTAGCAAAGAAATACTAGGGGCCATTTAGCTGTTATACTAAAGCTGCATGTGCTTATTTGAGGAGAAATGAGTCATTATAGGGGAAAACAACATACTTTATCATTTCAAATTAATCATATGTTTCAGGTGAACAGTACACTGTGGAATAAAAAGAAAACGACAAAAACTAAGTAACTGCGGAGAAGAAAGTAAAGGATTCAAATGGGAACGTGAGGAGGAAAGTCTTAGCTAAATTGTACTACACGAATGAAGTTTATCAAAGAGTACACTACGGACAGGGCAGGATAGACTTAAGAAGAGAAGGCTCTTACATCATTAATAATTAGGTGACCATAAAAAATAATAGAGCTAGATATTATGGTTGGAGTATGGGGAAAAATCAAACTTCCACCTGTCAGGCCATTTTATGGCACTCAGAATTTAGTCCTATCCATTTGAGGCTATTTCCATAGTATATCATATTTAAAATATAGTTTCAAGACAAGTAGAACATTTAATTAGTTTACTTCAGTGATTTTAATGCCCAGATGATAACAAAGGCCCATTCGGAACAGCACCTCATTGTCAAACTGCTAACCCTTGATTAAAAAAAAAATGACATTCTGAACAGATAACTAATAGCACAAAACTGACCTTTGACTTAAATTACAATATTATAGCTAGCTAAATAGTTGCATATTATTTGTAACAAGAAGATAGGAAGGCCATATAATTCCCTTTTAAGAAACTATCAAGTCTGTGAGGTTACAGAGGACCAAGCAGATGTTCTGAGATTTCATGGTGTCGACAGGAAAATTTGGGCTTTGGTTTAAATAGCCAAAATAACAGTCTAGTTGACACTACTTCTGGCAAGGGAGAAAACACTCATGGCTTTTGTATGTTCCATTTCTCTGAGCATTATCTAATACATTGCGAGGAATCATTCAATGACACTTGAAAATGATGGTGGTGGTGGTGATATTGGCAATGCCATTGACTCTAGTCCATCATTCACTCAGGCTTCAGTTACACCTTGGGGACTTTCTGAATGGTTCTCAGGCCTAGTTCTTTGTTTTTGTGAATCCTGACTGATATACTTACTATCTGTGTGACACAGAGCAAGTCACTTAACATCTGTCAGTCATAGTTATTTCAGTTCAAAAGTGAACATAATAATGGTACTCACCCCATAGTGTTGTCCTAAGGACAAAATGAAGCAAACTGTGTAAAGAGCTTTGTAAACCTGAAAGTACTGTTTAAATACCATTCAACTATTATTTGTAGTATTATAGATTTAAAACTTGAAAAAACATGAAAGTTCATCTAGCTCGTTTTCCCTTATTTCAGATGAGGAAACTGACACCCTAATTGATAAAATGACTTGCCCAACGTCTCACAGACAGAAAGCGACATTTGGGAAACTATATAATAATTTAACATTTTCAAGATCCTACCGGAAGCCAAATCCTGTCTTTTTAATTCCTATATTTTCCTGGTAAGGGTGTATGGTTGCAAATCTCAGAACACCACAATCACTGAAGAATCAAAAATGTCCATGGCCCAAAGAACAGAGACAACCAATCAGTAAGTATAAATAAACCACAAAATTTTTGAGTGGTGATTAAATAGAATTGATGGTGTATATCATTGTCTACTTGCATTTCTGGGACTAGTTTGTTCAACAGATATTTTTCACCCATTTGGTTTTTCTTGTAATGATTTAATTAGACCAATTGTTAGACAAACCAGCAATTCTGAGAGTTAGGAATTTTTCCTTTATATGAAATCAAAACCTGCTTCCTTGTAACTTTGATGTATTAGTGTTAGTATCTCACAATTGGATCAAACAGAATATATATAAACTCTTTTCTGCACATTTTGAAAGAGATACCATGTTTTATCTCCATCGAAATCTGCTCTTCTACAAATCAAACAGTTGTAGTTTCTACAGGGCCTAGGACATATTTAATGTTCCTTTAACATCCAGAAGTAAATCTGGAAATAAATAGTCCAGTGTTACCTGGAAAAAAGTAATACTATTATTGGTTAAAAGGATTTATTTTAACTTATTTTAATTGTTCCCTCTTCTGGAGATGGTCTCCAACAGGAGCCTCATTGTGTCCTTAAGTATATAATAATGGGGTATCAGTATCCCATAGCCTCTGTTTCCAATACCCATGGCCAATTTTCCAGGGGTTTTGTTTGCATGGGCCCTGGTAAACCAATGTTTGAGTACTCCCTCCACAACTGAATTTATTAATTTATATAAGTTTGATTTGAGGACATGTTTCATTCTATTTGCCCTACTTGCCCCAGGAGTATTTTGGGACGCTTCCCCTTGATGCCAGAATTGATAGTTATGGCCAGTCTCATTGGTCTCATTTTGCAAATAAGGAAACTCCAAGTCCAGCACTGTCTACTCCACCACATTGCTCCTCAAAAGTAGCCTTTTTTTTACTTGTATGGAAAAGATGGTATTTTTATAAAAATAGCAGTTTTCAGTTCAATTCTACAAACATTTGTTAAACACCTACTAGGAGAATATGTGATAAGATGTTCTCTGCTCTTGTGGAACTTTAAGTCTAGCAGAGGTGCAAGAAAAATACACAAGAAACTAAACACAAAACTGTGATAGAAGTGTGTTAGAGAAGTATGGAATAAAGTATATTAGATCTTAAGTTAAGAATTTATAAAGTGCCTACTATGTGTCAGGCACTTGTGCTAAGGCTGGAGACTCAAAGAAAGGTAAAAAATAGCACTGCCCTCAAGGAGCTCACAATCTGATGCTGAGCTCACATTCTATTGAGGGCTCACATTCTAATGACCTTGTTACAGGGTAGATCCAGTTGGTTTCCTGAAGATGATATTTGAGTTGGAATTTAAGAGAAAGACAAGAATTCAACAGATTAAAAGGGGGAAACAGTCTTCTAGACAGAATGATATGAGCAAAAACTTAAAGGAGGGAAATCCCTGATTTCCTGCTGTCCATTGCCTGTTATTCCAGTTTGACAAGAATATAGAATTGCTAATAATGATTACTAAAGACGTAGAGTGGCCAGATTGTGGAAGGCTTTAATAGGCAGAGTGTGATCTTTGTTTGGTCATCAATAGTGAGATACCAAAGATTTACGAGCAGATGAGTGGCATGAGTAGGTCTAGATACTTGGAAGATTATTTTAGAAGTGTGAAGGTTAAATTATATGGTTGCAAGAATTTAAGTGGAAAGCCTATGAGATCTATTGCGTGACTCTGAAATAATCTGGTCATAAAGAAGGGCTTTCCTAGAACAGTTAGCAGAGGGCATAAAAAGAAGATAGACACAAAAGATATCCTGCACTTAGGGTCAACAGGACTTGGTAACATTAAATATTAAAGATTTTTAAATGAGTTAAATAGAAAGATTTTAAACCTAAGTTCTTGGAGGTGTCACTAGCAGAGAAGATGAATTCTATTGAGCAGAGTATTAAAGATGCTAGATTTAGATGAAAAATAGTGAGTTCCTTTGTGGACATAATTGGATTTGATATGCCTGGGGTAGACCCAGGTAAAAGATGTCCTGTAGGAATTTAGAAATATATTTATGGAATTCCAAAGAGATTTCAGCTCCAGATATATAGATTCAAAAATCATTTGGATAAAGTTGTTTCATGCGTGAGGATAAATGACTAACAACAGTGACAATAGCTATCCTTTACATAGCGCTTTAAAGTTTGCAAAGCACTTTATATATGTTAACTCCTTCTAACAAGGCAGAATGAGAAGGGAAGTAGGCCAAGAAGAGGACCTTGATTAATAACCTATATAAAGGTTTGGGAAGAGGATGGAGAGAAAACACAGGAAAAAGATAAAGAGCATTTAATAGAGGTAGGGAAAAAAACTAATATTTGGAAGACACTGAAACCACAATACGCTAAGGGGTGGAAAACAGTGTCAGATGCATCAGAAAGATCAAAGAAAACTAGGACTGTGAAAAGCCCAATGAACTTAGCTCTTTCTCTAAATATTGAGCGTGAATTGACCTGAGAATTTTGTTCTGGATTTCTAATCCCTAGTGCCTCATTCAACTCATTAAATTACAGTTCTCCTATTTTTCCCTCATTGGCACAAATATCTAGCCTCTAAGTAAATGCATAAAGTGATTGCAGATTATGAAAAGGATCAGGGAAAGGAGGATATGATAGTGTCATTGGATTTATTATTCCTTATTTTGAGGGGTTAAGTGATGTATAGTCAGTGGTCAATTTGCCCATATTTAGAGTCAGGCTTTAATACAACAAATACTTTAGAGGAGGAACTTTTGTCATATACAGGTAGGAATGTTCCATTCCCTTTACTAGAGTAGGATATTAATCCCAGATAGAGAGGTCAGTGCTTATGTCATGGAGAGTATGGATGGCTGCATGTGCTAACCCCCTGGGTTGGAGCAGAATGTGATTCCCAGACTGAAAGGTCTGCCTGTTGATAGGATCACCCTTTATTATTTTTGTCTATATTGATTTGTGGCAATGTTTCTGGTTTAATGCTTGCCATTTGTGGGAGGCTGCATTGTACAATCTTACTGCTTCTACTTCCTGATAAGATCATGAAACAAAACTAATTTTTGAAGGAAGAGAAACAGGAAGAGAAAAGATGGTGCCAGTATTAAATTCTAGTGTTTATGTAGCTGACAACTGCTTTGGTAGCTCCCCACCTTGTAATACCTATGTGTTACCGTAGTCTTTGAGAGTGAGAATTAGGGTAGGTTTTCCATGCTGTTAAATTTTAGGAGGCTGAGCAAAAGAATAAATGTTGTGCTGTTTCTACAGTGCTGAGATTGGAACACAGTAGCCCAATGGATAATGGACTACTAATCTTCCTTAGTGCAGGTCAGTAAGTACTTGATATGACTGCTGGCCTTTCACTACAGAGTAGCAAATACTCAACTATGATATGACTTCTCCTACTGTATATCCAGCTTGATTAAAAATAAAAAAAGGGAAAATAACCAAACAAACCTTGTCAAGATGCAATATAGGTTGAAACCCGGCATGAAGAAGAAAAATAAATAAGTTAAAAGGTTTTCAGCAGATGGAACCCCATTTTGAATTTATAAGGATGCCCAACTGGTGTAAAGAGAGAGAAAATGATAAACTCAAGAGACCCAGATGTTGTTTTATGGCCAATATACTGAGGGAAAATAACCCAGATTACTCTGTAACTAGAAAAATAAAGGAAGCAGTATGAAGTGCTGATATTATAGAACTCTTTATCAAATTGTTTCTGTAGTGTTTAAATAGGTGGTTTAGGACTAGAGGGTATGATATGAAGGTTATTAAGAGTAGAGGGAAGTTTGGGATTTTTTTGATGGGTGATTAAGCAAATATTATTCATTAAAAATAAACTCACAAAAGGCTCATGCACTTGTAAGGGGTCAAAAGGTGATACAACACAAACTATTTCTTCAAAAGAACACCAAACATTTCTGTCTAGAGGTTTTGCTTTGTGTTTGGTTTTCCTTGTTAAAATGAATGAAATTGCCATGCAACTTAACAGAAGGGGTACAGGTCATGGCTGCCAGTGAAACTGTTCTAGACTTAAAGAAATCAGGCAGAGGACTCTGGTTCAGTTAGAAAAGTACTGAATTAGGAATCAGAGTATTGTATTAGCTTCTAGGCCCCGTTGTTGGCTATCTGCATGACCTTGAGCTAGTCTCTTGATACTTCTGTCTTCGGCTTTTCCATCAGTAAAATACTGTGTTCCTACTAGAAATTAAACAGGCAGCTAGATGGTACAGTGGATCAAGCTGACAATCGTTGAGACCTATGTTCAAATTCAGCTTCAGATAATTACTGACTGTGTGACCCTGGACAAGTCACTTAGCTTCTCCTACCTTCAGTTTCCCCATCTTTAAAATGGTGATAACAGTGGCACCTACCTCTCAGGGCTATTATGAGGATAAAATGTGATAATACTTGTAAAGTGCTTCACAAGCCTTAAAGCATTGTATACATGCTGGCTATCATTCTTTATAATCATTATAATTGTCTTCAGTGAATAATCCCAGGAATCAATTTTGTTTAACATTTTTTTTGGCTATGACTTAGATAGTTATAGACGAACAGTCATCAAATTCGCAGATGCCGCAAAGCCAAGTGGGATAGCTATTGCAATAGATGATAGAGTTAGGATCCGAAAAAGATCTTTCTAGGCTAGAACATTGGGCTGAATCTAATTAGAAAAATTCAATTTGGATAAATGAAAAGATTCATATTTTGGTAAAAATGACTCTCTACATATAAGACGGGGAAGATGTTGTTAAGCAGCAGTTCTGAAAAAAGATCCAACATGGAGGTTAGTGGATTGTAAGCTCAGTTTGAGTCAGCAGAGTGATCAGAAGCCTCAAAAGCTAATGTGAACTTGAGCAGCATCAAGAGAGGCATAGCCTCCAGGAACAAAGACAAGATAGTTCTGTTATAATCTGCCCTCACCCTACCTCATCTGGAATATAATATTCAGTCCTGGCCATTATAGTTAAGGACATAGATAAACAGGAGGGTGTTCAGAAAAGGGCAACTGAAATGGTGAAAGACCTTGAGCTCATGTTTTTCGAGGGTCAGTTGAAGGAACTAGCTGGACATGCTTACCTTACAGAACAAAAAGCTAGGAGGTAGAGGGAACAATACTGATAATTGTCTTTCAATAGTTGTGTGGAGCAGGGATTAACCTTATTTCTTTGTCTTTAGAGGATAAGACCACTCAGTGGGTGGGGTAAATTTAGAATTTGAAAAACAAAACAAAACTAACAAAAAAATAAAAAAAAAAAAAAGAAAACCTTCCTAACACTTAGAGTTGACCAAAAGTACAATGAGTGTCTTAAAAAGTCCCAAGCTCCCTCTCCTTAGAAGTTTTGTAGCACAGGCTGGATGGTCACTTTTCACATATGTTATAGTGGGGATTGCATCCTGGGCCATCTCCAGTCAGCCTGATCTGTATGTGTCCACTGGACCCAGATGACTCTGGAGGAGGAAGTGAAGCTGGTGGTTTTGCACGGCCAATTCACTTGGCAAGTCATGGCATCACCTCCCTGATGTCCTCTTTGAGAAAGGACAAACCACAACCACAACCTATGGTGGGGGTACTTTTATGTCTATGTGTGCATGGGTTGGAGCAGAAGGCTAAAGTGGTTTTTTAACTCAGATTCTGTGATTCTAATTCACTGAGTAGCTACTATATATGGGACATTGTGCTGGCAGCTTCACAGCGCACTAGCACAAACTGAACATTTCAATTCAGACCTGAAACTCCTCCTCCTACATGTAATCAACTGTAACCCTGCTTAAATCTACAGTTGATGAGGTTTGGGGTTGAGGGGTGCTTGAGACCCCAAAATACTGACAAGCCAGGTCCTGCCGAATGAATTTGACTCAGGCCTTCTCAGCCAAGGGAAAACAAAGTTTATTAAGGATTTGCTATATTGGGCTGTCTTAAGAAATCTCACCATTTGTGACGCTTGTTTTCATAAGTGGGCCAGATTCAATTTACTGAGCTAGATTGAATCTGAGCCCCTTCATGCAGGCAAGATGAGACTTACATACAGAAAGATTATGGGAGGGATTGAGGGGTGGTCTTGAATAGTCTGGGATGACTAGAGGAGGGGTTTAGAGCAGACTGGAGTGACTGGGGTGAGGTCAGACTCTAGGGTGGGAAATAACTGAAGGCTACGTGGAGATGACAGACAATAGAGGGCTAGGGTAACAGAGCTAGGGTATATATTTTGATCAGGATCAAGGGTGGGAAACAGTCAGAAAACAATCCAGAGGTAACCAGACAATGGAAGGCCAGGCTAAGCTAGGCTAGGCTATTTGAGCATGAAAAGCCAGATCAAGTGGGAAGATTCAGGGTGAGGTTCAAGGGGGTTCCCACAGTCTAAACCTCATCACAGTGACAATTAACATAAGCAAAAAACCTGCATTGCAGTCACAAAGACTGAGCTTCATTTCCTGACTCTCATTTATTAGTTATGTGACCTATCTCCTTAGCTCCATGAGAGTAAGGATCATCTTTTATTCTTCTTTGCATCTCCAGCACTTAGCACATTCTAGGCACACAGTAGGCACTTGACCCTTGTTAGGGGCAACTAGGTAGCTCAGTGAGTAGAGCACCAGCCCTGGAATCAGGAGGACCTGAGTTCAAATCCGACCTCAAACACTTGACACACTTACTAGCTGTGCGACCTTGGGCAAGTCACTCCAATTGCCCTGCCTTCCCCCCTCCAACAAACAAAAATGAAAAGAAAATTAATCCTTGTTGACTGATTTCATTGTAAGGGTAAAGCTCATAGTGTTATGTCATCAGCTCTGGTTTTTCTTCTTCTCTTGATCTCTTGGGATTGAAGACTGGTCCTCACATGCGTATTTTAGAAGCTTCTCAGAATATAGAGAGTGGTGACAAGGATTTTTCACTAAGAGCCCCAGAGCATGAGAACATACTTGGGGAAAGCTAACATGCCAAGGCTCAGGACAATAGGGAACTTGGTGAGGGGATGGATAATCCTATCCCAATATTGAGGAGAGGGCTTAGTTATACTCTGTGCAAACAGGATCGGTGAGACTTCCATTCTGTAGAAGCTCAGCTGTACAAGACAAGAGTGTGTGACAGCCCCCGAGATGATAGGCTCTCATCTAATCACTGAGGGATGTGAGAAAATGGCAGCAACCAAGGTACAGTGGGAAAAGTCCTGGCTTTGGAGACAGAGGATTTTGGTTCAAATTCTTACTGTGCTACTTAACTTGATGTATGAACTTAGGCTAATCAGTTCATTTCTCTGGCTTTTAGTTTCTTAATTTATAAAATGATGATGAAATCTGCTACCCATCTCTTGATAGAGAGGTGACGGACTCAAGGTGCACAGTAACACATATGTCTTCAGATACAGACACTGTAGCAATTTGTTTTACTTGACTATACATATTTGTACAAGGGCTTTTCTTCCCTCTTCTTCCTCTTATCAGGATACTATTAGGAGATACCCTGTAGCAAGCAAGCCGTGCCTGAGCTTGGCATAACAATCCTTTGTGCTTACCTTCTAGCTTGGGCAAGCCCCAAGAGGACTAGACATGAAGTCCTGCTATGAATGGACTTTTTGTCACTAGACAACCTTGCCTCACTGTGGCTGTTGTGTCCTACTACTGTTGCTACACTACATTGTTTGACTCTTTGTCAAGCCACAAGTACAGAAATCAAAATTCAGCCACACTAAAGTGGGTCCCCCGTCCCCCCTCCCCCACTAGGGGTAGGTTCCAGCACATGTGTCCTTGCTTGCAAGCCATTCCCTCACTTTGAAATTAAACTTCTGTTTGATTCCTGACTCTCCTGTCTCTAGCCTGCTCTGTTCCATTTGGCCACCTACAGGTTAGAGGCTGGTTCCCTTCACTTGACACTCCCCGGGTGGGGTGGGAGGTTGTGTTGAAGTTCAGGGGTGCTGGAACACCAAAATAGTGAGATACACGTCCAGCCTGAATGAATTCAACCCAAGCCTTCTTTCAGCCAAAGCAAAACAAAGTTTATTAAAAATCCACCATATTGTGTATCATTAATGCCAGTGGGCCAGATTGAATCTGAGTACTTTCATGGAAACAAGATGGATCTTATATACAGAAAGACTGTGGGAGGGATCTAGGGGTGGCCAAGTAGTATGGAGTGACTGGAGGAGGGGTACAGGTAGGATCTTGATGGGAGGGGCCAGTTGGTTGGTTGTTGTTCTTCATTCTCAAAGAAGACCAAAATGACATCACTATGCTTGAGTCAAGATTCAATGTGTCTGACTGTGGCTGATCAAACCAATACAAGCTTGGAATTCTCTACCCCAGGTTGGACACAAATAGTCCATGTAAACGTTTGGGGTAGACACTCCAAACTTGTGCATCTTGTGTTTCCTTTGAGCTGTTTTAATTCTGCTTTACTCATGGAGCACAGCACCTTCTCTGATGTGGGCACATCACACTGAGCGGTCCTGTGCCAATGTCTCCGAGGTCACACAATCAATTCCAAAGTCCTTTAGAGAGACTTTGAAAATGTCTTTGTGTGACTTCTTCTCACCACCATGTGAATGCTTGCCTTATGTGAGTTGTCCATAAAATAGGCTTTTTGACAAGTGTACTTTTTGCATTCAAACGACGTGGCTAGCCCACTGGAGTTGCACTCTCTAAAGCAGAGTTTGATGAAAATGATGTGGAAATTCAGAAGCTGCTAAATGAAAAAACGAGAACTCCACAGGGTTTACCAGCAAGATAGTTCATCCATCTCTAAGAAGGCAGCATTTAATTATATCAAAAGTAAAGTACAAGCAAAGCTTAGAGAGATGCAAGATTCTTGGCTCAGTAAGAAGGCAGATGAAATTCAGTTTTATGCTGATAGTAATAATCCAAAGTACTTTTATGATGCCCTGAAGGCTATTTATGGGCCAAAGACCTATGGTGCATCTCAGCTACTCAGTGTTGATGGAGCCACATTGATTAGTGATAAGGACATGATCCTGGAGAGATGGGCTGAACACTTGTGTAGTGTTCTCAACAGACAATCGTCAATCAATGCTGAAGCCATTGACCATTTACCTCAGGTTGAAGTCAATCCCTCCATAGCTGAAGCTCCACCTGAGGCAGAGGTTTTGAGAGCCATGAGGCTCCTTTCATATGGCAAAGTACCTGGTGCTGATTATATTCCAGCTGAGATTTTCAAGTTAGGGGGTCCATTGCTCATACAAAAGCTGACTGAAATTTTCCAGGTTATGTGGCAAGAGGAGGTTATCCCCCAGGAGTTCAAGAATGCCTCTATTGTCTATCTCTATAAAGGTAAAGGAAATAGATTGTCCTGTGACAATCACTGTGGGGTCTGTCTGTTAGTTATGGCTGGCAAGATTCTTGCCAGAGTCCTCCTTAATAGGCTGTAAGGTTAATGGGGAATAAGATCTTGCCCGCCAATCAATAGGCCTCACGTGGAGCCCATTAAGGGAAGCTTGCTTGCTTATAGGAAGGCTTACACACTTTTTGTTAATTTCTAATTAGGCACTGAGCGTAAAGAGTATATAGTCTAAGAGGTGTTTTGTTTTGGCGGCTCGCTTACGAGAAAGATGTTGTGATTCCCTGGTTGACACTCTGAGTGACCGTATGTTGAGAGCTCCCTGATTCCTCAGAGGTAAAGGCTCACTTGATTCAGTGGTGGATGTAAAGCTTTGATTCAGACAGCAGAGCCCTGTCTGTTGGTCTCTATTTCTCTTCTCTGTATTTTTTTTCTGTTTAATTACAGAATATTGTTGACCCCTGAAACAACTATCTTTCCTAGTAAAGCAGATAAAAGAATCTGCACTAGCAGCCATCCTGGGTATGCTGGTGTAGTTGCTGTTACATAGGCTGATCCTTCACTTGGAAGATGGACATGACATCTACCTCAGAGCCAGTGTGGCTTCAGAAAGGGTCAAAAGAAAGGGTGAAATTCCAGGAGCAGAACAAAGGTTTGTCTACAATGTTTGTAGATCTGACCAAGGCTTTTGATACGGTTAGTTGTGAGGGCTTATGGAAAATTATGTCAAAATTTGGTTGCCCTGAGAAGTTCATCAGCACTGTATATCAATTTCACAATGGCATGCTTGCTCTGGTTCTAGACAATGGACAATGCTCTCCTGCCTTCCCGGTCACCAATGTAGTGAAACAAGGGTGTGTCCTTGCTCCCATACACTAAAAAGTGTATTTTATTCAAGTTGTCAAATGCTTTCAGTGAGGAGACTGGTATGACTAGAGGTTAGAGAGCAGGAACCAAGGGAATGGGATTAAGGGTGGGAAGTAGCCAAGGGCTATCTGGAGATAACAGACAATGGAGGGTAAACTAGGTTAAGGAAAACAGAGATTTGCCATAGAGATTTTGAAAGGATTATAGCTTCGGGGGAATTCCAGTTCTGGTCAGAAAATTCAAGGAAAGTTCAAGGGTGTTCCCAGAACCTGTACCCCATCTTTTCAGAGGGGATAGGGATGGGATAGCAAAAAGAAAAAGAGAGGAAATGAGGAGTCTTTAAAAATGCATAGAAGAGAATGGAAAGAAAGGAAAAAAAAACAGAAAAGTAGGACAGCCTTGAAAACCACAGGTTGAACAAATTATAACATTAAGAGAAAAGACAGCTGTGACTAAGAGACTCCTTGAATTTCATCTACAATCTCCTTTTTATTGTCTACTCTTTGTATGGAAATGCCCCTTTTGTTTGGTGTTTAATTTCATAATAAAAATTACTAAAATAACAAAATTAGGGGATAGAATAAAACAAAAGATGAAGAAATAAATACAATGAGATGATTGAACTAAATGACCATTAAGGACACCTCTAATTCTAAATCTATGATACTATAATAATGATGCAGTTTGAGAGGTTCAGGCACCCCCCTTTCCTCTCCCCCTCCCATAGACCAGAGTACTGGGAATGGTCATTTTGAATGAATTCACTGACTCAAGCATTAAGTCAAGGTGGCAAAGGTTTATTGTAACACCATGATGGTGGGTGAAGCTCCCTAAGGAGCTTGCCACTTAACAGGAATGATGCTAAAGCTTATATAGGAAAAGTAGTCGATTATCTGACAGATATGGGATTTCTGTGATAACTTGCAACCTTCGTCACAGGCCTCATTCACCAACCAGGGGAAGGAGTTTCTCAGGGTTTTACTATTGGTCTGTTATGTCTGTAGCGAGATAGCTTTGAGAGTTGACATCTATAGCTTGACCTCTGGATTGAATATGATAACTTTGGGCATCAATACTTGATAAGTCTGTGGTTCCAAGACAGTCCTGTTTTTACAAGAGAATTTCTTCAGAGGTCAGCTTGTTCTTGTGATGGGGAAAGATTGTTTTTTTTTTTTTGTTTTTTTTTTTTTCTGGGGCCCACTCATGAGTAATTGCAGGGAAAGGTAGTTTGTCTTACTGGGGCCTACTCATGAGTTGTTGATAGGCATAATGTCCTTGGGCTGGAGAGAAAACTGTCAGGGATAGTAGGGAGAAATCTGATCTTTGGAATTGGGGTCCAAGCACAAGCACCCAAGCATCCCACCAATATTATAATAGAAACGTACATTCTGATTTGTAATAATCATTTAAAAATCTGGGTTTAAAGCAAGTACTCAAACCTTAGTGGATGACTCAGCATGCTGAGGGAATGGAGTCATCGGACCCTGTATCTGTAGGCAAAGACAATTGTCTAACAGCAATTGGCTCTAGGATGTGTCTATTAGGTTGGCCCAAACAAAGAGTTACTAAGGTGGGCAAACATAGAGGGTATAATTTCAGAGTTTGAAGATCATTTAGCTTGCTCAGTTGGAAGAAAGACCTGTAGGGACATCTCCAGTATACCAGGCTGGTAGATTGATAAAGGTTGAAGTTGATTTTACTGCTTCAGGTCAATCTTACTATGAAATAACCAGTTAATGGAATCAGTTTCTGATAGACCAGCCAGGATAGAGGATGGAACAAGGTAAGAGAAAGAACTACTACCCGGGAAGGTGGAGATACCAAGACCTGAAACCTGAGGCTAGGAGGCATTGCTTTGAGTATATTTAGGTCTTTATCACTGGTAGCACAAGCGTGGGCAGAAGAGACCACTCCATGGCCGTGGTCCTGTCCTGGCACCAGTGCCCAATTTGGGGGAAGGTACTGGTACTAGAGGATGGAGATGGTCAATGAACAAATGTGTATTTATGTCAGGCAGTGGTATGCTGACTGTTAAATTTTCAATGCAAGCCTTTACACCTCAAAGATACAAACCAGGGCTTTATTTATTGTTTTGTTAATTGTTTAGACTTAAGAAAGCATTAATAATGTAGATTAAATTAAATTTTAAATAATTATACATATAATTAAACAATTTATGTTATATACAAATTAAACATAAAAGTATAAACTTTTATATATTTACATAAATGTAAATTAAATCATTTAAATAATTAAATTTTAAAAGGGTGTATACATACATTCCTTATCTTTTATTCCCCACCCCCAAACACTTGCCAGCTTACTCTGTATTGCTCTAGAAAAATTATCAGAACTCAGCAGGATTATAGTAGAAGACTCAGGGAATGCAGGCTTGAACAGCCTGGAGGCCTGGTGATTGCAGGATAATGCTAACAATAACAGTAATAGCATTTATATAGCACTTTAAGGTTTGAAAAGTGTTTTACACCCACTATCTCATTTGAGCCTCACCACACCTCTGGTGCCAGGTCCTAAGCACTAGGGATATAAAGAAAAGGGAAGAAAAGTCCCTGCCCTCAGGCAGTTAATATGCTAATGAGGGAGGCCTTAAGCAAAATGTACATGCAGGATATGTACAGTATAAATGCCAAATAATCCCAGTGAAGAAGTTACTAGTGCCAGTGAGGGGGAAAGTGTAGACCTGAAAATACTTCTTGCAGAGGGCAGCATTTGAACTGAGTGTTGTTAGAAACCGGGGAAACCAAGAGGCAGAGATGAGGAAGAAGACCATTCCAACATGGGGAATGGGTCATAGAAAGGCATGGAGATGGGAGATAGAGTATGAAGAATGTATGAAAAATAGAAAGTAAAAGAACATCCAAAGGTGATTATTATAGGAGAACCATGTTCACTAATCTTATTCATATACATGTGGGCTAAGCAGATCAAAAAACTCTATGGCAGGACCATGAATCAATCCTGTGTGAGGTATTCTGGTAGGCTCTTGGGATACGTAGAGAAAAAAAAATGAAAGTCTCTTTTCTCAGGGAGCTTAAATTCTATTGGGAACACATGTACCAATATAAGTATATGTAATGCAAGGCAATTAAATGCAATTAATCAATAAGTGTTTATTAAGTGCCAATTACTTACCAGGCATGTTGGGACACCTGGAGATATAAATAAAAAAGAGATATACTTTCTGCCTGCAGTGGGCATACATTCTTAGAAAGGATAAGACAAAACAAATAAAAAATACACAACTTTTCAATTACCAAGCACTTATTTTCTCTCACTTCCACTTCTTCACTCCCCTCCACTTCCCCCACCCCTCATAAATGAAAACAAAAACCTTTATAACAAATATGGGTAGTGAAGCAAAACAGATTCCCATATTGTCCATGCCCTCATTATTCAGATTTAGTCAGTCATTTTTTCCTCTGTCCCGAGATTATTAGCATTCTTCATCTTTGGTCCTCTGGAATCATGGTTGATCAGTGCACTGATCAAAGTCATCAAGTATTTCAAAATTGTTCATTTTTACAGCATCATTCTTACAGTATTAATTGTTTTCCTGGTTCTGCTCATCATTCTGTATCAGTTCATACAAATCTTCAAGTTTTTCCTAAATTGTCTCATTCATTTACATACTGTAATTTACTTAGCCATTTCATTTTCTAGTTGCTATAAATATTTTTGTACAAATAGGTCCTTTTTTCCTTTCTTTGATATCTTTGGATTATGAGATAGGAGTATTGCTAAGTCAAACAGTATGCACTGTATAATAATTTTATGGACCTAGTACCATATTGCTTTCCAGAATGAGGAAGCAATATGCCAATAGACAGTTTCAATGCCTTCTAATTTGCTGGTGGCTAAGGAAAGAAGTTTATGTAAGCCATCACAGTGACTGTGAGTTGAACCATAGAGTTCATTACATCCTCAGGCACTTTCCTGGAGAAAATGGGAGTATTGACTTGATTATTGTTTACAGAACAAGAAGCGGAAAAAGAACTGGGTCAAAATCAAGGCTATATAAGACAGAGCAGAAAGAACTTTCACAGGAGGAAAGAAAAAGTTAGGTCTTGGCCATGAAGTTGGTGCTGAGGACCAGGATCAACTTTTCCCATGTGTGAACTGTCTGACACATTCTTTGTTCTTCTAACCCTTCTCCCCTAATTTTTGACTCTTCTCCCCTCCCCCCACATTGTATTTTTAATCCTTAGTGCTTCGTATGTCATCTCTTCATAAATAGCTAAGAAGTTCATGCTCCATAATGGATTTGAGAACATGCTGGAATAAGTTCAAATCCTGGCTTATACATTTATTAGCTCTGTGATCCTAGGCAAGTTATATAAGCTCTTTGAATCTTTGTTTCATCTGTTATAAATCTTTATCGTGTGATTGATTGACTATAAAGTGAAAAATAATAATAGGACCCCCCTCCCAGAGGTATTGTAAGGATCAAAAAGTTGAAAAATGTTGGACAAATTTTAATAGCATTATATTAACGTCAGCTATTATTCTCTTACCTCTGGGCATATAATGTTTAATAAGTGTTTGCTTGCATTGCATGGTTCTATCTGTCCCATCCCTCCAGACATCCCAGGTTTTGCACTTTACCTCCTCACTTTTTCTAACTACACCTGTCCGGTCAGTGGTCAGGTTTTGCCAGTGGTACCTCCAATATATCTCTTGAATCTATATTCCCTCCATTCGTACAATTGTTGTTGCTTAGCCTTTGAGTCATGTCCTTCTCTTTATGACTCCATGGACCATGCTGTCCACGGGATTTTCCTGGCCAAAATACAGGAGTGATTTGCCATTTCCTCCAGTGCATTAAGACAGAGATTGAGTGACTTACCCAGGGTCACACAGCTAGTAAGAGTCTGAGACCAAATTTGAACTCAGGTCTTCCTGACTCCAGGCCCAGTGAGCCATCTAGCCTCCATCACCACCACCCTAATTCAAACTCATCATCATCTCTCATCTGGACTAATGCAACAGCCTCCTAACTAGTCTTCCTGTCTCAAGTGTCTCCCCTCTCCAATGTATCTTTCATACGGCTTCCAACGTCATCTTCCTAAAGCATAGGTCTGACTTCATTCTTCTGCTCAATAAACTGCAGTTATGATTATCTTGTAGGGTCAATGAAAACCTCTTCTTTTTGACTTTTAAAGCCCTTCATAACTTAGTTCCAATCTACTTTCCCTGGCTTCTTATACATTATTCTATGGCAAAGTCAAGCAAGCCTTCTTGTTCTTTCTTACATTAGACATTCTCTCTTCAGTCTGAGCTTTTGCTCAGACTGCCCTTCCTGCCTGGAGTGCACTTCTTACTCTTAAAATCCCTAACATTCTTCAAAGCTCAATTCAAAGACCACCTCTATAAGGAGGCTTTTTCTCATTCCTCCTCTATTCTCAGTTCCGCCCCCATGAATTTACTCTGTGTGTGTGCGTGTGTGTGTGAATATACACATATACACAAGGTTTTTTTTGGTGTGTATACACACACACACACACACACACACACACATATATATATATATATATATATATATATATATACACACACACACAAGCATATGTATATGTGTGTATACATACATCTCTCTACCTATCTGTTTGTTTACATATGTACATGTCACTCTAGGTAGAAATTAAGCTTTTAGGAGAAGGCCTCTTCTATTGTCTTTGTATGCTCAGTACTCACAGTGCTTGTTGAACGAAATGAAAGGGGACAAGTGTAATACAAGGAAAATTAGGAACCCCTGAGTAACTCCTAGCTACTGAGGAGCCCCCTAGGATCCGGGTGACTCCTTCCTGGAATGTCAATAGATAGGACCATCCCCACTGAGAGATAACCTGGCTGATCCTGTCTAGCAGATATCCCTGAGACTCCTTGGTTCCTTCCTGGAATGTCAATAGATAGGACCATCCCACTGAGAGATAACTTGATAGACCCTTCCTGGGAGATATCCCTGGGACTCTGGGACTCCACCAAGGAATGTAAATGAGATTATCCCACTAGTACGATAACCTGACTGAATCTTTTGATCAGCCAGGACCTTTGTTCCTCTTCCCCCCTACTCTGTACCCCCATATCCTATATAAACCAAGCCATCACCCCAACACATTTGCCATTGATTTGTGGTGCCGTACCCCGATGGCCGCCGGCTAATAAATTCTCCACTTAAAACTTATACTCTGTGGTGTGTCTCGCTCGCTTCTGGTACAACATTTTGGAGGCCCCAGCGAGATGAGGCAGTATTTCGTGTTACCGCCCTGGAGACACACACAGAATTCCGGACCTCAACAGGGAGTCTCTGCCCCCGATCCACCTTCTCTCACTTCAGAGGGCCGGCTCCTGGGGATTTCTTTTCCTAGGACTCTGATGTGGAGTGATGGTCTCGGAGAATGGGCTCTTTGCTGACCTGTCCCTTTTCGGCCTATGGAGAATTCTGGTTTGTAGACCTCTAGAGGTAAGGTTTTTTCTGGTTTGGGGCTAGCCATTTGGATCTCTGATACCATGCTAAACCCTGACGAGGCTGTGGTACAGAGCTAGGAAGCTGGGACGCCACCCTTCCTATTGGGGTGTGGGAAGATTGGGGGTCGTATCCTTGAGGAGGAAATCTTTCCCCTGAGAGGACTTGTTTAGCCTTCAATCAGCTCATGCCATTTGGTTTTCTGTTTTGTGTTTTGGGTGTGGGGAGATTGGGGGTCGTATCCTTGAGGAGGAAATCTTTCCTCTGAGAGGACTTGTTTAGCCTTCGATTTCACCCACACTGTGTGGTTCTCTGTTTTGTGTTGGAGTGTGAGAGAGATTGGGGGTCGTATCCTTGAGGAGGAAATCTTTCCTCTGAGAGGACTTGTTTAGCCTTCGATTTCACCCACACTGTGTGGTTCTCTGTTTTGTGTTGCAGTGTGAGAGAGATTGGGGGTCGTATCCTTGAGGAGGAGATCTTTCCTCTGAGAGGACTTGTTTAGCCTTCGATTTCACCCACACTGTGTGGTTCTCTGTTTTGTGTTGAGGTGTGAGAAAGATTGGGGGTCGTATCTTTGAGGAGGAAATCTTTCCTCTGAGGGGACCTGCTTAGCCTTCAATTCGATCCACACCGTGAATTTTGTTGTGTTTTGAGTTCGTCTCTGTTCGCGTGTCTGTGTTAATTGTGAAATGTCTATGTTTTGTTGAAAAAAAAAAAGAAAAAAAATCTGAAACATAGGCAGCCAGAGATATCAGGCTGTCAATAGGGAAACAGACTCCCTTCCTTGTGGCTCCCGTTTGGCCAGCGTGGAACTACGGGGAATAGGTTAAAATCTGGCGAATTCTGGTTTTTAAATTGTTAAAAAGTTTGGAAATTGGTTAGTTGAATTTGGGAAGAAAGAACTCCTGAAATTGTAAATCCATTCCAGGAGCTCACTCTTGCTGAAAACATCTCCTCCCAATGAATGCCTTGTGGCTAAAACCTCAGTTAAAGTCTTCAGTGGGACTCTCGCATTTGTCCCAGTCCCTGATTCCCTTAGATTCAAGTACAAAAGAGGTTTTTGGGAGTGAGCAAGGGGTGAAGTTTTACTTGAATTACAATCATTGAGATCTTTTCACTAGGGCTACAGTAAAAGTTAGAGCAGTTAAATCAAACTCTTCTCCTCCCGGATCAGATTAGTAGAGAATGCAGGAGAACTGTAGGGAAAAACTTAAATCGCCCTCCCCACCGGGCAATGAGGAGAGGGATAGAAATTCACAGACTGACAGTCAGTCCTGTGCCCCTGAGTACCTTTGTAGCCCGTCCTTGTGGTAAAGTTTAAAAGGTGAATTTGTGAAAGAGAGAGATAGAAAACCTGTATAAGGAACTTAGGGGGTGGTAGAGCAGCAGCTTGAGATTACCTGTCTAGTCAGGAGTCCATGTGCTCCTCTTGGCTGCCATGTGCTGCTCCTGGTCTCACCCTTCCCCCACCCTCCACAGTGAAAGGTTATCAGAGCTGAAGCTAAAAGGAAACTTGTAAAGAAATAGGGTTGGTCAGTTAGTGCTTGGAAGGGTAGGCTCCTTGCCCTCAAGGGGCTGCCAGGCCCTACCTAGGGAGGAGCCCTTTAGAAAACTAAAAGGGATTTTTTTCCTGCTCTTATCTTCCTTGGGAGTCCGAAAAAAAAAATCCTTTTAGGCATTTTTGTATAAGATGAAGCTTGGAAAAGTGGGTGCAAAATTAAGTTTCTCTTTCTTTCATAAGTTCATTCATGGCCAGGCAAAAGTTCCTATACCTGGGCCAGAGGTAGTGGTGCTGAAGAATATACAGCTAAATAAAGTGTATTTGGGATGTTAATGTATTAGTATATGTGATACATGTATTTATATATTAATACATTAATATATAATACCAAAAGTAATAAGCTGAATAATTTCTATATGTGTAATCTGGAAATGCAATAGATGTCATCTGAAAATTATTGTTTCTGTATTTCTAAACTTGCATTGTGTTCCCAAAAATTCTCTTAGATTGTGAAATTTGAGAAGACCATTGTGTGGTAAGAAATGATATTATAGCAATTTTAATCTGATTTTGATATATGTGAATTGGGTTTTTAAAGGGATGTGATAAAATCTGGAACTATTATATGTGGTTATAACAAGTAAATAATTAATAATACTGATATTTAACCATGAGAACAGACTTTCTGTGTGAAAAAGTTTCTATTATGAGAATATATCTGGTGATTTAAAGTTATAGTTTCAAATAATGATATGAAAGATTCTCTGAGCAAGGAGATTTAGAAATGTGTTCACCTAAATTGATAAAAGGGTTGTTTCAAGTTTTAAAATGCATAATTATGTTTAGGGCACTGGTACATTTCTAAATTGTGTAATTTGACAAACAGATGTATCAGCAATATTGAAAAATGTGGTAATCTTTTACCACATTTACCACAGAGAATATTGGGCCTTAGAAATTAAAATGTTACCACTAGTGGTTATGAATCAGATTTGATTTGCTTATCCAACTCAGTTATGATCACTAGATTGGTAATTAATTGGAATCTGTTTCAAGTTTTAGATACATGATAATTGCTTGTGGTGTACTTATTTCTAAGTTAGTTATTATATACAAATTGGTTAACATCGCATTACCTGTGCTGTTAGAGAATAATTTCTCTTATAATTTGGATGTTGTTAGATTAAGAATCGTAGTTAATTAAGAAATTGAGGTTATTAACTGAAACAAGAATTTTTGAAACTATCTAGTCATGAATTCTTATCAATCTTGTGTGAGTTTTCTGTGTAGAGGAATTCTTATGGAAAAAGCTTTTTTAAGTCCTGGTAAACCTTATTGTGATAAGGCTAATTAATTGAGTATGTAATTTATAGAAATTAAGTGTCCTCCCATTATAACACTTTTTGATTAAGGAACTTTGTAATGTCTAAGAATTCTGTGCAATATTGAGAATGAGGACATTTGGCACCAACTTAGTTAATGAATTCCAGCATTTAAAGGTTATTTTGCTTTAAGAAGGGAAAATACTTTTGAAAAAAATGTTCTGTAAAATCTTTTTGTATAATTTTAGAAGGCCTGCTGAATTTCCACCTGTAAGCCAATTGGTTGCAGTTCAAACCTATTGTGAGTTCTCAGAGTTTCTGGGTGAGAACCTTATTAGAATTATTAGAATTAATGCTTATCTATAGAAGCCTTGAGAGGGAGGTTGAAGGCCCATTTGATGTCTTATTCAAGCTTTTTTTTGAGTAAGGAGGTTCCAAACGACAGTCTGAATTCCTTACTCCTCCCTGCCCTTAGTTTAGATAAGGAGAAAAGAATTTCACCTTAGCCCACCTGTCAGAAGGGAAGGAAAGGGGAGGGGCAGCAATAAGAGGACGGTAGGGGCCTAGAAGCCTCCAACTTGGCTTCTTTTTAAAAAAAACTGGTAAGATTAGACTAAGACTTGAGATGGGTTTGGCCTAGTAGGTTAATTAGTGAAGTCTGCCAACTGATGGAGAAGAACCCACCTTCAGGGGGAGATGAGATGGCAGATCTTTTTAATAAGTGTTCCTTCTTTTAGAATGAGTTATCACGAAAAACAAATCCCCTTTTTTTGTGTCTTTGTGGTTTAAGAAGCTGGAATGGGATTCCAGTATACACAGTTATGACAATGAAAGTACTAACTTATGAGTTGTTTTGTCTTATGGTTGAAATGTAAAGAAGACTTAGTACTAGGTTTGAAAGATTTGGAAAGGTGAATTAAGGTTGAGGGAAAATAGGAAAGGCAGATAAGAAAGTTTGGGGACAAATGGGAGTTAGCTAAGCCTCTCCTGTCCCGAGAATGATAGTTTCAGATGGTCAAAGTAAGTTGGAGATGAGTGTGAGGAAGTATTTAGAAGATGGAAAAGTTATGTAGCTTGATTTGATAATTGTTAGCTCAATAAAATTTGGGCAATCTTATCTGAAGGATATTTATTTGCTATTTAAGATTTTTGGGACTACAATTTAATATTGTCTTAAGCTCTGATTACAGGACTAGGTCACATGAAGCCAGTAATGGCACGGCAGGCGTTACAAGCTGAGAATTTTTTAGGTGGGTCTGCCTGGGAGCAGTCGTGAAGACGACCTTGGACACAGCCTAGGTAGGATCTTCCTGACTTTATTTCCCAACTCTGCTATTTCCTTTCTGAAAAGGAAAGTCCCCACCTGGTTACTCCTAAGCCCTGCTTTCAGCACCTGGTGACTATAAGATTGGCTATCAGATATGACTCGTGCCTGGAATCAAACAGAGCTAAGGAAGTTCTTTCCTTCTGTTAAGTTATATGACACAGTCCCTCGTTTCTTTCATAGCAAATTTAAATTGTTAAGAAGTTTTGTAAGCACTATGCTAAATCTGTTAGGTAATAGATAGATGAATATTGAAATATCTCTGAGTTATTATAATAGGATACAGGTATGAATAGCTTACAATTTTAACTTAGGTTCATGACCAAGTAAAACATTGAAATAATATAGGGATAACATCCTCCAAAAAAAGGGAAAATGATTAGGCAAAGCAAACAAGGCAAAGATGTAATGTGATCAAATGTCTAATAAAAGGAAGGGATAGCGAATTTTAAAAAGGCAATTATGTACAGATGTGTATGATTGGCTCTAAAAATTTATCAATTCTGGAAATTCGAGCTGTTAAGTGTGTTTTGGTAATAAGATCTTAAATTTGGATGCTAATACAAGAAAATTGTATAAGATAGTGGTACAGGTGAAAATATATCCCCTTTGTAAGGTATCTGTAAGTTATAGTAAGTTACAATTGTCTGAGAATTTCTAGATCTGAACCAGAGAAGCAGAACTCTCTTTTACTATCAAGGGACCAGATAACTACAATCAGGCATCTGGGATTTTAAAATACTGCTTTAAATGAACATTGTGAGGAGTGGACATCTGGGCCTATAGAAGACCTTGCCCTGCGGTTCCAAGAGCCTGAGAGGGACAGCACCGGATGCAGACGGCTTTCTCACGGGATCCGGAACCAGAACCTGAGCAAAGACCTGCTTTTTTCCCTTCTGCGTCCTTGTGTTCCCAAGACTGTTTTTCCTGAACTTTTATTATGTTCCCTCTGCTTACTTACAATTAGTTTACAATTTCTGCCCATCCCTGGGGATGTCCAAATACAGAAAAGGGAAAACCTGACTCCACCTAGATAGGGATTTTAAAACTTCACCCTGTGGAAAATAGAGTTTTTTCCATACCTTTAATTGGTCTTTAGGCGAAACTTTCAGTTTGCCTTTGACCAAAAAGGGGGAAATGTGGGATGTTTTATACCATTTTTTTAAAATTTCTGGAGTGCAGTACCTGGGGAGGCTCCTTGGACTCTCCTTGAGTCTTCCAGCTAGGTCTGGCCTTCCCCTGGGGCCAACGACCTAGCGTTCCTTTTATTGTCACCCCTGCTTAGCGTTTTTGGTGGGCCTCCTAATTTTCATTGCTGTGCCCCATCAGGTCGTTCCTTTTTCAAGGATTTGAAACCCCCCATGAAGAAAAAAAGTGGGGAATGTAATACAAGGAAAATTAGGAACCCCTGAGTAACTCCTAGCTACTGAGGAGCCCCCTAGGATCCGGTGACTCCTTCCTGGAATGTCAATAGATAGGACCATCCCCACTGAGAGATAACCTGGCTGATCCTGTCTAGCAGATATCCCTGAGACTCCTTGGTTCCTTCCTGGAATGTCAATAGATAGGACCATCCCACTGAGAGATAACTTGATAGACCCTTCCTGGGAGATATCCCTGGGACTCTGGGACTCCACCAAGGAATGTAAATGAGATTATCCCACTAGTACGATAACCTGACTGAATCTTTTGATCAGCCAGGACCTTTGTTCCTCTTCCCCCCTACTCTGTACCCCCATATCCTATATAAACCAAGCCATCACCCCAACACATTTGCCATTGATTTGTGGTGCCGTACCCCGATGGCCGCCGGCTAATAAATTCTCCACTTAAAACTTATACTCTGTGGTGTGTCTCGCTCGCTTCTGGTACAACACAAGGAAGAAACCTTACTAGGAGTTTCTTTGTATAAAGGAAATAAGCAAAGATTGAGGAGGAAGTGGCCAGTTAAACACTGATTCCATTTTATTTAGCAAGGGAAGATTTGCAAAAGACCTCACGGCAACCTACTAACTACAAATTGTATCAGTAGTAGTATAGTAATTTTAAAGAGAAGGAAACAACTCCAAAAATGAATTGACTTTGTCAGGATCATACAGCTAGTAAGCATTGAAGTCTAGACTTTGATTAATGTCTCTTAAAGCTAAAACATTTTTTTTCTTTTGTTTGTTTAGTTTTGTTTTGCATCATACTGTAAAAATCTCTTGGAATTTGAGACAGGCTTCTAAGACAGTATCATAAATCTGGATTAGTGAAAGTGTTCATTCAGGGAATTTTCAGGGACAGTTTGGAGACCAACACAGGTTTGGGTTGTGTAGGTCCATCTCTTATCTCTTATCAGGAACAATTCTTTCCTTTCCACTACTAATGGGCCTGGACTTTCACATACTATGAGAAAACACAAACCCCTTAAGGCCCAGGAGTATTTTGTTTTTGTATTTATATTCCGTTTTTAGAACCTACTAGAAGCTTTTTTTTTGCAATGAATTGAACTTTTTCTGTAAATCTCTGTGTATATAGAGGCAATTGAACTGTAAGTTTTGGGAAGGGAAAGAGATTTATAAAATAGAGGACAGAATGGAGAAAGGAGATAAACTTTTAAAAAGATGGAATATGTGATCTAAAACTTTATTCTTATAACTGGTTACTCTGCTTTAAGAACAGTATTCACTGGACAGATTCAACAACTTGGAAAGATATATTAAGGGCCTACTCTATGTGAGGTATCGAGATAAAAACAAAATGACATTATTTTTATTCCTTGTGGTATGTGCTATTAGTCTCCCCTTGCTATATGCCCAGAAAGAACTATGAGTGCCTTCTATGAAACAAGCAGGCCTGCTAGCAGGCAGAGAACACTATAGGTAATCGCACTAGTGTAAAGCAAGAACTCTTTTCAGCCAGAGCTACCAAGCTAGTAGAATACTGTGACTCTCACTGATGGAGGACCTCAGTATGAAATAAATGCTTACAAATGTGATAGTGAGTGCTCGTCAAAGGATTGGAAGATATTAGGTAACCAAAATACAACTTCTGTAAAAATATATATTGTTTTCCATTTCATTTCATATAAAATCTTCTAAAAATACTGTTTGCAGCATTGTTGCTAATAATGACAACTAGAGTATATTGTGAAGAAATATTCCAAGTTTCCGTATGGGGGCTCAAACCTATAGGACAACTATAATATGAAATATAATCTGATCACTATTTATAGGTATTTCTAGCAATGATTAGATTCGTTTCACCAGTTACTATCATTAATAGATATTTGACAGAGTTGCTTATCACCAAATTAAGTCTTAACATGTGAGCTAGAGGAATTGTAAGGAGAAGCGGCCTCAGTTTCATCCTCCAAAATTAGCATAGTAAAACTTGAGGGTAGGGGAGGACTTTTACAAGTGTCTCAAATAAAGGCCTCATTTCTCAAATATGTAAGGAACTGAGTCAATTGGTCTAAGATATAAACAAAGCTATAGTCATATGAAAAAATGTTCTAAATCATTGTTGATTAGAGAAATGCAAATTAAAGTAACTTGGAGGTACCACCTCATACCTATCAGACTGGATAACATGATAGAAAAAGAAAATGACAAATGTTGGAGGGGATGTGGAAAAATAGGGATGCTGGTGTGTTGTTGGTGGAGTTGTGAGCTGGTCCAACTGTTCTGGAGAACAATTTTGAACTATATCCAAAGGGGTATCAAACTGTTCACACACTTTTACCCAGCAATACCACTACTAGATCTGTATCCCAAAGAGATCAAAGAAAAGGGAAAAGGACCTATTGATACAAAAACATTTCTAGCAGCTCTTTTTGTGGTGACAAAGAATTGGAAATTGAGGGGATGTCCATCAGTTGGGGAATGGCTGAATAAATGGTGGTATATGACTGTGATGGAATACTATTGTGGCATAAGAAATGACAAACTAAATGATTTCAGAAAAAAAAAAAGAAGACTTACATGAACTGATGCAAAATGGAGGGAGCAGAATGAAGAGACCTTTGTACACAGTAACAGAAATATTGTAATGATTATCAGTTGTGAAAGACTTAGCTGATCAATACATTATCCAAGAAAATTCTCAAGTACTCATGATGACAAATGGTATCCACCTCCAGATAAGGAACTAATAAACCCTGAGTACAGATTGAAGTGTAATTTTTTTTCACTTTATGTTTCTTGATTTTTTTTTTTTTGTTTTTTGGCGACATGGCTGATAATGAAATTTTTTTGCATGTTTTTAAATGTGCAGTGAATATTATATTTCTTGCTTTCTCAAAGGTTGTGGGAGGGACTAGAGGGAAGAAGAGAATTTGGAACTCAAAAAAAATGTTAAAAATAAGTAAGCAATCTGTTTAAAAATCAGGTCAGTGGGGTAGAAATAGATGATTTTAATGTCCATTTCCAGTTCTAAAACTTCGTGTTTCTGTAATATGACTAGAAATGTCCTGGAGGCAGTGAGAGATACTTATTTTGAATTCAAAGGTTGGAGTTGAAGGTGGGGATTTGAAGAGAGGATTAAAATATACATTTAATGGTATTTTAAGATGTTTGTGATTGTAATACAATATGACAGAATAAAGAATCCCTTAAACTAAAGAATTGACTGTAATGAAATATTACATACCTGGGGAAACAAACGGGAAAGATGTTTAGAGCTAACTTTAAGTAAGTTATTAACAAAAATAAGCTTAACATAAAATTTTGCTTGAGAAATGCAAAATGATTTTCCACAGATTAAGAGCTAAAGAAAATGGTTAGAGCATTGCTTTATATTATCACCGATTTGGAGTCATAGAGGTTCAGAGATTATTTGAGAATCAACAAAGAGGTATGAGTTGGACAGGTCCAGTTTAGCTCTATCTCCATTACTCCCTCGCAAGAATAATCTGCTTCTTTTTCAGAATCTTTCTCCATTTGCAAATCTACTCAAATAAGCATGAAATTTCAGATACCATGGTATGTGAAGAGATCGGTTGCTTAAATAAGCCATATGCCCCAAACATCTAAATTGTGTTTAGTGCAATAAAGCTTGTTTATCCAAATTGCAAGGGACTTAAATAAAATGCACTTTGAATTAAGTAAGCTCATATGATTCAATATTTTGGCAATAAACAATAGATTTCTTCAGCTAGGGAATAACAATTGTTTTGGATTATTATCTTGAATAAAACAGTAAGATATTACACTGTTCAAATGTCTACATATAAATATTCTTCTGATTTATGATAGACTACAATTTGTTTCTTTGTGCCACAATTAACATACCAGCATATGCATCCTTAAACTAAATGCCAGTTTAGCTCTCAGATGAAAGGGCAGTGTTCGTAGAATCATATTGGAAGCAGAGAGGGAGAATCACTTTGTCTACCGACTTTTAAAATTTTTCCTGACTGGAGTTTATCGCATTTCATTGGATTCTAATTTGCTTTTACTAGAACATTTTAAATGGTCACGCAAATAATTTAAAAACAAGTTGTTGCTAGCTGTCTCATCATTTCATGAAAATGGTCATGAAACCTTATTTATAGCATGAATTTAAGTCACCTATTTTTTTTATCATAAAAGGCACAAATTCTAACAACTCAATAAATATATCAGTTATGATTATAATTGAGACTATCCATAGATCAAACTGTAATCAATGGTCCCAATCACTTTGGCAATATATTTCTTGTCTTGCATTCATTTTTACATGTGTTAATCACAACCGCATGTTCCTGTCTATCCAGTCTGCTATGCAAAGAGTGAATGAATTTATACCCTGTTACTTATTCATGAATGAATTGTGCCCCTGAATTTTAACATGTTCCTCCTAAAACTATTAGCTGTATATCTGCTTTATGGGATGTTCCTACATAAGCTAGCAGTTCATCAATTTGGTGTCCATACATTTCTTTGAAAGCTATATTATAATTAGAGTTTAGGTTAATACTATTCAGTAACCATAAAACAGACATAAAATAATTATAACTCATTTAGTGAAATTAGAAAAAGAGCAATTATTAGACTCCCATTGTGAAGCTTTGCTGTGAGGGATGGATAATCTATCTGCAAGATGTACTTTAAGAACACCATTTTGGAAGAAATAAACTAGATAGATTACTCTTTTGTTTTGTGAATTTGGGGCAGAGGGGGTGTAAGGAGAAGAAAACTTTGATGGATACTGCAAGTTTCTTGAACTTTCCCCAGTGTATGTATAAGTGAGCTGAAAATCCTGAACTAAGAAAGCCCAAGGGAAACTTTGGATAGATTTAATGGCTAAAGGACTTGGGGTTATGGTATTTCTTAGCTAATGTTATACTCTGTAAAGATGTTACTTTTAAGTCATCAGTGATTGAAAGTTGAAAGTTTCAGATAAATTCATACATGGATTATTTTTAAATGTTTCAGACGCCTACACAGAACACACACACACACACACATACACACACACACACACACACACACACACACACACACACGGCACTTTACTTGAGGCTATTCCAGAATTCCTATGTTTAAACTTTGGAGAAGAATGTTGGATCCCATAGTTCTCTTCTCTTTTGGTTAATCTATATTGGGAAAGTCTCTCTGGCTAAAGCAGTATCTTGGTATGATTTTTCCTCTGATCCAAAGATATATGAAAATATGAAAAGTAAGAGTAAAGAAGATTCTTGGAGGAAAAATAGTATTTCTTCTTCTCCATATTGTCAGATTTAAGACATTTGAATAGTTTTACTTTACTAAGTAGGCTTCAATACAAAAAAACAAAAAAACAAACCCTTAGGAAACAAGCCAGACAGAACCAGGACATCTGTACATTTGATTTTCTCCAACTGTTGCTGAGAAAGAAGTCTGTGGCATGAATTCATGCTTTTAGAATTGGTGAGACTGTACAACTGAGTAGAGAAGAGGACCTAGTGACTTATTTAAGTCCTTCCCAGAGAGAATGGGGTGGGGGCATGTGGGTGAAACAATTTGATAAGGCCTGGAAGAGAGACAAAACTGGAGTCCCATCCTCTTTTTTGCTTGTTAAATATGGAGACCTGTTAATACTTGCCGTATGTTATAATGCTAGTCTTAATTCCACAGAATAAGGAATAATGAAGCATAAGTTAAATTTAGAAATATATCTCAGTTGAGAAAAGAGCTAAAAGGTTAGAATATGCAATGCCAAAAGCTTATCAGTAAACTTAAGGATGCTATGTTCAAAAAAGGATTAGTACTAAATTTACTTTTAAAGGAACTTGTAACTTCTATTCTGTTTCTTGTTAAACAAAAGCAAAGACAAGTTCAGAGAGTGGTTACTTCTGACAGTTATGAACGAATGCAAAGAAAAGAAAAAAGAATGCCACCCTCCTGAGAGTATTTTTCTGTCACTTAAGCCGTTTACATATTTTTTCTATTTTTATCATTTTTTTTTCTCCTCAGGACCACCAGGGGATCTCAATGTTAGCACAGGGTCACTAGGGCTATGTCCAGTGCCAGACAGATTTTGCCGCAGTCAGGTTTTTATGATGACAGAATGAAATTTCCAGAGTGCCCTGGTGAATTCCGTGACAATTGTTAAGATTGTCATTTAGAGCAGATAAAAGGCAAACCATTGATTGCTTTCAAAACTCACCACCTTTGTATTTCGAAGGGTGCAGAATGCTTTTGTTTTTCTATCCCAAAATAGCCTCAAAAAAAGAGCCAAAAATATAGGAGATATTATTCACAGTGGTGTGAAAGAATGTTAGGCATCATCATTTACATTGAGCCAAAAGGAATTAAGAGTTTTAAGATGAGCTCAGTCTTGCTCGACAAGTAAGGGGAATTAATTGGAAGAAAATGCAAAATTAAAAGCAAATGATGAATTTGGCTAATTTTTCCCCTTTCCAATGTTCCAGTATGTTCCTCTGACCATCCTCCAGGAACACTGTTTGAACCAACAGCTGTGAATTATAGGCTTCCAGTAATATACGGAGAACTTAAAAAAAAAAATCAGCTGATGAACAGTTGCATCAAAGATTTAGAGGATTCATTCCAGTTTTTAATAATCCCATGTGGTTTTAAAATATTTTAATATTTTCTCTCAACATGTTTCCTACTATACATCTGTGAAATAAGGGCATATAACTAGAAGAGGGAAGCAAAAGTTTTGAGTTGTTTTTTTTTTTCTCTCCTATTTTTAAATACAAGCATCTTCATAACAGGTAAGAATTTAGTAACAAATGGACTAATTCATTCTTTACCAAAATCTATATGGTTTATCAATCTGGCCCAAAACAAATCAATTTATTCATACAAAACAAATTGAACTAGTCAACAGATTTGGCTAGTAATCAGACTTGAATTGCTTAATCAATTCAGTTAAACTGGTCAGCCTGATAGTATATGTAAAAGCAGCTGATAGAACCGGGAAATGCATTGTCTTGGAATACTCTTATGTTTTCTCTGAATACATTTCCTATTACACAACAGTGAAGGATTTCATATATTGGAGGGAAAAAGGATTACTGATGCTATTTTGTCAATATTTCAAAATCTTTTTTGGGAGGCGAGGAGGATTGAGATTGGCAACACTAATTGCATATATTAACCACCAATCCGTTATCCACACAGGTGTGTCCCCAGGGCTCTGTGTTCTTTTTATAATTTATGTGAAACAATCTTAACAAAAATGAGCCTAGATCTAATTTTTAAAAATCAGCCTTTAATAAATAGATTATTTTAACAAAATTTTGAAAAGATGATCCCTAATATAGGTATGTTACTTCAGGATATGTACACAGGTTCTATCATATGATACATCATTGTATGATATTGACAAAGGAGTTCAAGGGAAATTCTAAAATAGGCTAAGATGCTGATAATTTTTTGTATATAATTAAGAAAACCAATATGCAAGGTTTGGCTCTTATAAATCCCATGCAATTTAAATAATTTCAATTTGATGCCAAAAATATAGGCTTTAGCTTAGAAAATTAAACTCCTAAAATTAATTTTAATTAGAAAAAACTAGAATATTATAGAAATTATGTTTAATTTTTACCCTCACATATAATATAGTTGTATGGATGGATATAAGGACAGACATAATAAAAGGTTTACCAAATAAATACAGTTTAAAAAGATTAAAAAAGAACCCAATGCCACTTTTATTTTCGATACATAATTTATGTGTATACATGCATGAATTTGTATGTGTGTGTATATATATATATATATATATATATGTGTGTGTGTGTGTGTGTGTGTGTGTGTATGCACACACTAGTACTGAAGCCTACACATGCATTAAAGTGAACAATCAAAAATACCTTGGTTGAAATGAAAAATTATCTGGTTTCTTCATTGGAAACTTCAGAAGGTCAATAATTTCCCCAAATTCTTCTGATATCACTAAAATGATAAGTTCATTTTAATTTTAGTTGTTTCTTAAAATTGCAATACTGCCCTATCAGTGGAGGACACAAAAATAGATATTATAACTATTAGCCAACAACAGAAGTACTAATATATTGATTTTTTCCTAATATAAAATATGAAAAAGAAAGGAAAAAAAAAACAGCCTCAATTTATTTAGCTTTTCAGACATGTAATTTTTAGTCTTGGGTTAGCGAGCAATAGTTTAGTGTGAAATCATATTTTTAGTCACGAATAAGAAAAAAAATGGCCTATGTATATTTTCACTAGAATTGTAATTTGATAACATAAACATTCCCCTTCATTCCTGTCCCTGTTTCCAGAACATGTCAACAGCCTTATAGTGATCCTTGACCTATTAGTTCTTTTGATTAACTTATTTAGCATCCATACTTTTAACTATTTTTACTTTTCTTTAAACCTCACTATAGTATGCTGCTCTTCTTAAGATTGAAAACAAAAGCACTCCCATCAGAGATCATAGTAAAGTGTTTTTGGTTTTTTCAGTTTGTGCTCCTAAACTCTAGGAGCCCTTTAGGAAAACAAGTCATTACATTAGAAATTTTAGCTCTTGTCTTTGTTGAAACCCAACTTAGCATCCAAGCCTTTGGTTTTCTTGTTCTCTCTTAACTAGCACCCAGGAAGAGTGCGTTGTTTTTTAGACAACTTAATCATTCAAATTGAAATGTGATATATCGAGTACTGAATCCCAGACTAACTTCAGAAACCCAATACAAGTAACTATACTATCAACGCTGCACAGTTTGATGATGAACATTAAAACAAAAAGCAACAAACAAAAAAACCACGATCAAACAAACTAACAAAAAAACACTGAAATAGCCAAGAGGCAATATAGAAACACCTGCACAGGAATCCCTGGCGTGGAAATATACAAATCTGATGAGATATTAGAGTAATTTTCTGAAGAAATTAACCTTCTTATTAGAAAACAACAACAACAAAACTCTCCACAATCGGAATAAATCCATTCTTAAATGGTCAAGAAACCTGAAAGTTTCTTGATGTCATTATGTAAATTTAAGGTATTATAAAATCGATTTTAAGTTTAGGACAATACAGTAACTTCTTTATGCAGAAGTCTGTCACAACCTTTAAATCTTTCATTCTTGCATATTTATTTTTCTCAATTAAGTTAAAAAACAATTTGGTGAGTAGAAAACAAATTAGGTATCTCTCTAATTTTACTTTGATAGGTTCCTTGGTCAACCAGAATGGACCCTCTGATCATTTTTTTTACACACAGCATTACATTCAAACTATTGTTTTTAAGATCATAATTCTGGTGTTAACGCAAACAAACAAAATCCTTCCTCCCCAAGCTCCACTGCAACCTCAATATTAGAAATGTATTTGCTCTGGCATCCATCTTCTGTCTAAAACCTCTCTTGATAATCTTTACAATAGTAAACTAGGACAGAAGTGTGTAACAGAAGGAGTTTGAGCAAAAAAGACAAGACATCTGTCTTTCTGAAGTGGGACGAAGAGCCTAGAAGGGGAAGTGAAGCAAGAAGAATGATTTCTGATGCAAGCTACACAAAGCAGGAGGCTTCTGCAGGGATGACAGCAGTCTGCAAAGGAGTGGAGGATGCTGTTGGGAGATAAATTGTGTTTACAGGAAAGGGTGGGAAGAAATAATGTGGAAGGAAGCTATCATAAGACAAGGGACTTCGGGAACACTGGTGAAGATATTTGATGTTAGAAAAGACATAATCTTAAATTTAGGGAAGTTGCCATAGAATATTCAACTCATTGAAACATGAATTTCTCTTTTCATATAAGAAAGTATGGCAAAAACCTAGAATTACATATTCACTATGATTATTTTACGTATAAGATAAAGAACTTAAGGAATGAAGTGTCTGACAAAACTTTAAATGTTCGAATAAAAGCTATTTATGTTAGCTATGATCTTATGAAAATTTAAGTCAAAGGAAATTGCTTGGAAACTATTATTGAATCAAAAAAATTACAGGACACCTGAGGGATTATATAATCCAACCCCCTCATTTGACAGATGAGGAAATTGATATTGTCTTCCATTAAAACGTGAACTCTTTGAGGGCAAGGATTATTTGCTTGTTTGTTTGTTTTTGTATCCTCAGCTTGGCACAGTGCTCAGTACATAGTAAAAACTTAACAAATGCTTATTGACTACTTGGCTGAGAGAGATTAAGTGACATGATGAGTGAGTTAGGCAGGGTTTGGACTAGAATTCAGCTCTATTGACTCTTTGCCCAGTGATCTTTCCACTGCACCATATTGCCTTTCATGGAAAGAGTTGGATTTTGAAAGGGTGCCAGACAGAAGTTTTAGCATCTCACATAAAAATGACATTGATTGCAGAGGTTTTCAGATACTTTGCTTAAGTAACAGGATTCCAAATCCAGCTTTTATTCAGTCAAGCAAAAGCTATTTGTGAGAGATATGACCTCAGAAAAATTTGGGGTGAGGGAAGTGCTTTAGGGAGAATTGGATTTTAGGGTTTGAAAGAACCGTAAAGGTCATCTAGTACAGTCTCATTTTATAGATTAAAATGAGGACCAGTTTTGGCATTTGTTCCTTAATATCTTGGCTAAGATGGTACAGCAAGTCACTTAATCTCTGAAAATCATGTAACAATTTGAATTGCAGCAGAAAGTGTACTTTCCCATGGGTTACCATTTTCCAAGGAAATAACAGGTTTCTAGTAATGACATCAACCCCTCTTCTTTTTAAAGAAAAAGTTTAAGTTGGCTATGTTAAACTATACCTGGTGACTTGGAACATTCTAGCCACAAACACCATTGAACAAGTCATTGAGACTTTCAGTACAATGAAAGCCGATTACCACAAATGTCTCTACTCACGAGTCCTGAAGATTAAAATGGTGTCCTCAGAAAAAGCAACTCATTCCAGACTCTCTGGAGTAAATTTAGAATAAAAAAGGCAAAGTCAGTTCATCCTGTCCTAAATATATAATTGTTTTTATAAGGGTAAAAGGGAAGAGTGATGCATTGGCAGTCAAAGGTGTCTCTTGTCTTCCTTGTGAAAGATAAATCACTGGAATGTGTGTTTCTCACCCCTGCCTCCCGAAAAAAAAAAATTATGGTGTTTTGCATAAACCTGAGCTTGATGTAATTTGATGCAATGAATAGCTCTGCTGTGTCAAGAACACATTAATCAGCTTATTAGAGAGTTAGGGTTTTACTTCAACTTCCAACATTATTCAAATTTTCCTTGACTATATCTGCACCACTTGGTCCAATCTATATTATCTCTTACCTTTTGGCTGTTAACACTGATAGCATTCTTTTTTATTAGACTCTTGGTGCTCACTGATGTTTTATGCATAATGATGCTCAAATTTAATTGAGCTGTAAGTTTCAGTTTAATTATGAGGCTCTGTGATACCTTCAGCACTTTTTCCTTCTATGATTACTATAACTATTTCTCTATAACCCCTTTAAAATCCTTCATCTATTAAACCCCTAGTAGACAGGCCATTTTTAGGAGAAAGACTAATTAGACTGCTGCAATTATCTTAATGTATCTTCAGTATTTTTTAAACCCTTTCTGAAATGTACCTTGTGGAATATTCTAAGCACTTGCATTTAATGGTCTAGTTCTTTACTGGATATGTCTTTAGCTTAGAAATCACAGAATTTATTTAGCCATTAAAAAGTGTTCCTTCAGTTATATTTTGTTTGGTTTTTTTCCGTGTATTTTTTTTATTTTGTTCATTAAATATTGCCTGGTATTTCCGGTGGTCAATATCTCAGTGTGGTAGCTATTTTAATGAGTTTTAAGAGATGATTAATTTTGAGAAAAGATAACTAATCAAGTTGGAGTCCCACTGGGCAATGTTTTGATGGAAAGAAAAAAACAACCCAGTCACACAGGTAAATTCCCCTGTTGACTACTTTCCAGAGTTTTTCCATTTATATTTATATGAATGCTTCCCCTCAAATATCTCCAAAATAACAAAATATATTCTTTTTTTGCATTGGAGAATGATATGCAACCTTCAAGCTAGTGTAAACTGAAAATCAGATGTTTCAAGAAGAAAAAAAAATTCTACCTTCTACAAAACTTAAAGTGGAAAGTTTCTTCTCCATGCTGCCCATCCTCCTTTAGGTCTCAAGAATTCCTTTGTAGTGATTGTGTGGGCAGCATTCACCCTTTTTTTACCTACCTTACTGCCCTTTAATATTTTACCTAAACTATAATCTCTACAAAGAAAGAGATCTGTTAAATTTCTTCCTTGTATTACTCTTAGTTCCCAGAACGATGGCTTACAAGCATTTGATTAAAATGTATTGTATTACATTTACTATCTATCTTTATATCACAAACACCTGTACCAGTTGTACTAGGGGTCAAATGACAAACATTGAGATGTTCAGGGCCAATTAGACCCTTTATCTTCTTGCTCTCATAATCATCGATTGCTCATGCAGTTTCTAAGATTTCAAACGGAGTCATTACTTGCCAGGGAATGATCCATCTGTCAAAATGGAAGGATCCCAGCTCCAGCATAGTTGCAAACAGGGAACCCTACTTCCTGTATGCAAAGACCATTCTTCATGGTGTTTCTGCACACTTATAGTTAGTATGGCACTCTAATCAAAGTCTGAAAATATATATTTAGTATAGTTGGCGTATTTCAAGCACAAGACAAATTTGGGGGTGTATTTAGTTCACAAAGCATCTGCAGTCAACCACATAACTACAAAGTATTGGCCAAGATTTATTCTGTAATTAGAATCACAGAATTTAGAATTGGAAGAGATCATAGAGATTATTTAATCCAACTCCTGGTTTTAAAGATGGAGAAACTTGGGAAGCAATTTGTTATAGAATGCTGATACTGACATCAGAGGTCCTGGGTTCATAACCTGAGTTACTACCTGTGTCCTTACTGCCCATGTGGATTGGCCAAATAATTTAAACTCCCTCGGCCTCATTTTCCTCATCCCTAGGCTTGAACTAGATGGTGACGGAGGGTCCTTCTGGCTCCAAATGATTAATGAATTACACAAGATCATATAGCTAGTTAGCTATAGAGCCAGGACAAGAATCTAGACCTTTGAATTTTCAGCATGAATTTACTTTATCATACACCACAAATTAGGTTGTATTAATAGAAATATTTGTGTCATAATTATCTTATAATTTTTAGAGTATCTCTGCAGAATAACTACCCTCATTAAGATGAGTAAGTCAATCAGAAAATGTTTATTAACACCTACTATGTGCCAGGCACTGTGCTAAATGACCCTGGGTTGTTGTGAGAGGTGTGCCAGATGAATGAAACTATTGCCAGACTCTGATGACCTATAAGCACCTTTAGTAAAATATCAGAAACACTATTTCCTAAAAAATGAGAGACCCTAGAAGAAACATCACTAATAAGGTGAATAATTCTTTCATCAGAGATGGATAGGTAAAATACAAAATTTTGATTATATGAGAAGGTAATAAAAATAACTTAGTTTTTAGACTGTTTACAAATATGAATTTAACTTATGGTACCTGGTGCCCTTACAAGTTAATGTACCATTGAATGAACTAAGCTACCTCCATCTTGACATTATTGCTATAAATGAAGTCAGAATCTATAAATTCAGCTTTATGAAAAAAATGGCTCATGGTTTTTCCTAATAGAAGTGAATAAAGAAGTCCACAATTGATTTCATCAACTACAAAAAGGTAACATGAAATGTCATTTGTTGAGAAATTTGGTCATCTCACCTTGTGGTAAGCATGAAAAATGTAAACACACAAACCACCATGAAGATAATTTATGTTGCTGAGGATGAAGTACAGCAATTCTTTGGAAAACTCAAGTTTTTGTAAATGTGGTCAGTAACAACCTTGCTAATCAGTGATTCTGTTGTCTTAATCCTTCATTTTCAAAGAGGACTAATGACATCTGTAAAAGTGAGCACAAGGGAGATTGGTGAAAAAAAAATGTTGAAAAATATGGTAAAGTCACATGCTTTTAGGCTACTCTAAAACCTCACATTCCTCATTAATACTATCTTTTAAAAAGAATAAAATTGGGGCCTGTCAGTGTGTCTGAGCATGGTGCTGCCTGCCCATTGCTAAGCTGAGAGGAGGCTGAGCCCCCAGTGATGCCTGTTGGTGGTGCAGGATGGTGGTTGGCAGTTGGCCTCATAAAACTATAAAGAGCTTTGAAGCACCATTCCCTTTAATGCATCTAAAAAAGGAGATATTTTCCACCAACACTGGCTGTAAGTCCTTTAAAAAAAGGCTTCATGGTAAGTGGAAGATTCAGATTTTAAAAGATAAAATCACATCAGAGAAGTTGATAGGAGTGAAACTGTGCATTACAGCAGGACCAAGGGAAAAATTTACAGCTTCTGAGTCAAACAGCTGATCAGGCTATGATTTTATCATAATGGCTGAAGGAAGAAGAGGGGACAGTGGTTTGAAGTGCTAAAGAAACATCTTGAAAGTGCTGTACATATCCTTGTTATGCTAGGAGAAGGTGGTGAATCCAGATTTGATACCAATATTAACTTTTTTCTAAAAGAGTATGGGATCATGGTTAACAATGATTCTGTGGTGAGAAATGGTGATTACAAATATTTCCATCCTAAAGAAGTTTTGCTATTCAATAGGGTCTTGAAGAGAGGAAAAAGCCAAATTGCAGGAAAATCTATGCCTGAAATAATTGGTGAGGAAAGATTGGCTAATATGAAAAAAAGGAAAATGATAAATTTTGGAGATGTGGGAAAATTGGGACACTAATACATTGTTGGTGGAGTTGTGAACTGATCCAATCATTCTGGAGAACAATTGGGAACTATGCCCAAAGGGCTATAAAACTGTGCATGCCTTTTGATCCAGAAATATCACTACTAGGTCTGTACCCCAAAGAGATCATTAAAAAAAGGAAAAGAACCCACATGTACAAAAAATTTTGATAGACATCTCTTCTCAGTAATACAATGATCTAAGACAATTTCAAAAGACTCATGATGGAAGATATGCTATCATTCAGAGGGGGAAAAATCTATGGAGTCTGAATACAGATCAAAAAATACTAATTTATCTCTTTTTAAAACTTTTCATGGTTTTTCCCTTTCATTCTGATTCTTTTCTAACAATATGATGAATGTGGAAATATGCTTAATATGATTGTACATGTATAGCCTATATCAGTTTTCAGGCTGTCCCTGTGGGAGGTGGGAGAGGAGGAAGGGAGGGAGAAAAAAAATTTGGAACTCAATATCTTATAAAAGTGAATGTTGAAAACTACCTTTACATATAATTGAAAAAAAAATGTTATTAAGTAGAAGAAAAGTAATTGATGAGGATAGTGATGGAAACAATGCCTAGGCTGTCACTTATTTGGTGCCACACTGAGTGTGATGAAACCAGCAGTAGCTGTTCTTGCAACTCATCTGTCTGTTTTCCCCTTAACAGATCCATGCTGGCCTTCTGCCTCTCTAAGAACCAAGATGAAAAGTTGTCAGTGTTAGGTTCCTGCCACATGTTTGGTGACCTAGTATTTGGATAAAGAAGAAAACAGCAATGTTGATATTTCATCAGAGAGACTTCGAGTGTTATCTTCAGGGGAGTGAGGAGAACCCATGTGATTTCACAACTCTCTTTGACTTATCCATTTACTGGCTGGATACCACTTCTTTACCTAAAGTTACCAAAGCTTATGAACACCTAAATGTGAAACATAAATCTCCAACTCAACCATCCTCAATTTGAGATTCCACTACTTACCCTTCAACCAGTGTTTTTTTTCCCTCCAGTTTCAGAGAATTAACCATCTCTTCCTCTGGAACTTTTTAACTTGGATGAAATTTTCTCTTCAGAGAATGCACGACTTGCTCAAATTACCAGTAAGTGTAAGGAAGAGGACCCGGAATTCTATGTCAGGAAGTGTGGTGATATTCTTGGAGTGACTACTAAACTACCAAAGGAACAATAAGGCACTAAACATGTTCTAGAGTGCGTAGTCTTCCAAATGGTGGAGTTTAAGAAACTGAATCAGGAGCAAGACATTGATACAAGTGAAGCTACATTTTATAACAATTGCTGAGTACGGTGTCTCTTACAAGACCAGAAGAAGGGGAGATACTAGAACAACTAACCTGCTGTCTGGTCTTGCATTGTAAGTTCTTTCCATGTGTTTATCAAAATCACCTATTCACTATGAGCCATGCACTTCTATATTATAAATAGGTACAAGTTATGACAATTTGTAATTATCAAAATCATTATGTAAGATAAATGTCCTTTATTCTTTTTTCATTGGAGCTATGCTTTTGTAATATGAGAAATATTCTTATATTAAAATGTTTTCCTTCAATTCCAGTCCTGTCTTTGGTCATGTTAAAGGTATAATAATTTGCTTCATTTTTTTTGTGATCTTTCCACAACTTTCTTGTATGCCTAATGAATAACAAATGCTATAGAAAATAAGTTAGTTTCCAGAATCTACTCAATATAATGGACCATAAACAGAACTTAACAGACTGATGAATCTGTGAAATTCAGCCCCATCCTAAGCTTTAGTCTTATATCTCCAATAGCCTTTAGGACATCACAAAATTGGAGATACCTTCTGTAACATTTCCCCTAAGGTCTCTTCCTTCTCTGAATATTTTACTTCTTAGGCCTTTAAAAACAACATAATCATTTGTTTTATGTTATTAAAAAAAAGAATTAAGTTGGAAGGTACAGGATATGGAGAAACTGACTATATTTGATTGGACAGGAAATAACTTGTTGGCAACATAACAGGCATTTCAGAATTAGCTGTCCATGTAGTCAGGGAATGGGCTTAAGTCAATAGAAAATTTGAGGAAATGATAACCACAAAAAGATGACAGGAAGACACCATGTAGTTATAGTAGTTGATCCCAAAATGTTTACACAAGCTGTCAATTCTTTTATTTTATGTTATTTTTAATTTATGGAATAAAACAAACATTTTCATTACATAGTACAATAAAAAAAGAAGTATTATGCACAATTTGCTATTCTTTTCAAATACACAACAAAATTATCATGTATTTTTTTTCTTCCCTCTGCTCCCCCCTAGAGATGTGGCTACCATTAGACACAAATAGGTGTGTGTGTGTGCACGCGCGTGTGTGCCAGTGCACATGTAAGATTGTCCTGTACTTCTATTTATAAGTTCTTTCTCTGGATGCAGATAGTGTTTTTCTGTTAATTCTGATAAATGGGAAATCAATAAAAGTAAAGAGACTGACTCAGATTGCCATTGTTTCTTGATTAAGTTTGGTCTAAGTAAAACCATCACCACAATGAAGAGGTCAGCAGACTCCAGAAACCATATCAGTAAGCAAGAAATACTTCTTGCCCAAGGTAGAGACTTGATAGCAAAGAACATTGATTTATAGTACAAGCTTATTTAGAATATTATGGAGAAAGAGAATTATGATTATGAGCAAAACAACTATAACAAAGACAGATAATGGAGAGGGTAAATGAGCCTCAAGTTTGATGTGAGAGCCAAGTAAGCCAGTTTATCCCAAGGACATTTATAGAAAACAACAAATGGAAATGAAATATAAAATATCACCCAGCTATCTTATAGAAATCATTTCCCCTCATCAATAAAAGTAGAACTAATCATATTTGGTCTTGACTACCCCATCCCTGATGTACTTTGTAAGGAAGTAGAAATGATCCAAGAAGACAAATTTTGGAAGAATTCTTACTGTGACCAAATTCATAGAGAAGATATTCCTGTCTGGAGAGAATCTGGCTATATAGCCACTCACTCATATACTGCCAAGATATACAGAAGAAAAATTCCAAAAGAACTGGAAACAGTCATAGTAATACAGAAAACAGATGGAAAAAGAAAAGACAATGATTTCCAAACTACATGCCTACTTCTTAACTTCTTAAAAAATCCTAATGAGAATGGTCTATAAATACACTGATGGTAACCTTGATGAAAACATGAGGAAGGAAAAGACTGTTTTTTTTATAGGTTATTTTGTACAGTATATAACATTTTAGAGTTTACTATGAAGTATGCTGATAATAGTAATGTAATAGTAAAGCACTTTATTACTATTTATATGGTACTTTAAGTTTTTTATTGTATTTTATATATACCATTTCATTTGAGCCTCACAACAGCCCCAGTAAAGTAGGTGTTTTAGGTATTATACTCATTTAATATTTCAAAAAAGTGAGGCTTCTAGTGGTTTAATTATGATCTAAGATCATAAAGTTAGTGACAGAGACAGGATTTGTATCTAGGTCTTCCTGATTCCATGTCTAGCACTCATTCCATTATGGAACTTATTGTCTTTATTACAAAGAAGCATTTTATTCAGTGAAGCAAAATGTGCTTTATAGTCCCTCCTTCAATAAGGTTGCTATCATGTGTATGTATGTATGTGTATATATACATATATATGTTCAGATATTATAAAAATAAACTATGATACTATAAATGCAGGATCAGATATAATTTATTTTCAATAATTATCTGAGTTATAAAACACGTTCTTTTTAAGGATATTCACCAATATCAGAGAGGGAGTTCTAAGCAAATTCTAAATAGAAGGGCCCTGCAAGGATGATGGAGTTTCTACAGATGCTCCTTTTGTGGAAAACTTTTTATCTGTATTAAAACTTAGACTATCTAGGTGGAGTGCCTCCTTAAGGAGAGTCAGTGTCACTGAAAAGAGATTAGGCCAGCAATTCGTGGAAATAAAACCAAATGGGGGAAAAGTACAGATTATGGCATTGGCGGCACATTAGGTTAATGTATTAGTGCACACTGGATAGGCACCATAGATAGACAATGTACTGGGGCCAGAGTAAAAAGGACAAAACAAGTGATCAATTTGGATTATATATGCAAAAATGCATGTTTTCATGGTGCTTCCTACCACACTGCTTGTCTTTTTCACACCACTGATATGTCAGTGATGCTATATGGTTGTGACCCATGAAGTACAACTTTGTCAGAAGAGTCAAAATTGCAAATAACCTAAACAGTAATGGAAAAATGCTAGGTGGGTGTAGGTCTATAGTGATTTTTTTTTTCCTTATGATGCCTACAGTGTGCAAAGTAACAAATAAGCTAGCATCAAAAATCTATTTGAGCAGAAAAGGAAAAAGCAAGTGAGAGATAATATTGGTAGTCTGAGTGTAAACATGTCCTTAAAAACATTGAAAGAAAAGGCTCTGGAATGTTAGGCAAGTATTTTACAGTAGATTTATAGGATGAGGTGGTGCAGATGAATTGAAATTTACAACAGTGAAGGCAGTACCCATGTTAGTGAGGTCAGAGATTGATGATATTTGATTGGACTGGAAAAGACTAATTACCAACATAGTGATGAGGGCACAGTCTCTGGGAACCCCTTGAATCTGGAATACAGTCTCTGGGAGCCCACTTGAACTCTCCTTGAATCTTCCAACTAGATCTGGCCTTCCCCTAAGGACATAAGCCTTACATTATCATTAGGCCCAAATCTCTACCTAGACTTGCCCTTTATTGTCCAGCTACTTCCCACCCTTGATACTATCAATATCCATGCCTTCAGCTACTTCCCACCCTTAAACCGATTCTCTTGGTTCCTGGACTCTGACCTCATCTCGTCCTCCTTAGATTCCTCCTCAAGACCCTCCCTAAAGCCCTTCTCTAGTCACCCCAGACCACCCCTCAATCCCTCCTACAATCTTTGTGTATATAATCTCCATCTTGCCTCCATGAAGGTGCTCAGATTCAATCTAGGTCAGTTTAGATTGAATCTGGCCTGCTTGTGAAAACAGGCATCACAACAGGTGGGATTTCTTAAGACAACCCATTATGGTGAATCCCTAATAAACTTTGTCTTTTCCCTTGGCTGAGAAGGCTTGAGTCGAATTCTTTTGGCAGGACCTGGCGTGTAGATATTTTGGGGTCTCAAGCACCCCTAGAAACTTATGGTTTCCCTACTATCATCATTTCAAGGGGGTTCCCAGAGACTGTGCCCTCACCAATAGTAGGCATTTCAAAATTAACCATCTGTGCAGTTGGGCAATAACCTGAAGTCATTATCAAATTCAAGGGAACAAATAGACGAACAAAAAGAGTACTGGCCGGGAAGACACTACACAGTTACAATGGTTGATCTCACTTATCTAGGAATGGTGGTTATTGAAAGAACAGAAGCGAATCCATAAGGATACACAAAGGGCCTCTTGATAGTTAATTATTAATAGCTAATATTAATAGTATATCTTATTAATATTAATTAATATTAATAGCGATCTAGCATTTATACACTTAGTTTATTGGCAAATAGTCTTTCAGATCTTGAATTCATCATTATTTTGTGTAAACTGTTAATAAGATTGATCATCAGGCTTTCAAGCCCACTGAGGGACAACGGGGCATTTTAAACTTAGGGGTGTCTTCCCTTCTCTTTAGCCTGCAGACCAAGTCACACCTAAGTTTGAAAAGGCAAAGGCAGGAGAGTCCCTGGGGAGGGCCTAGCCCAAGCTGTTTCTCTGTTTACAGGGTAAACAGAAGCACTTTAAAGTGGTTAAGGAAGAGAGGGGGTGGGAAGAGGGCTGAGAGGAGTGTATGTGTGGTGGTAATGGGGAATGGAGGTATTGGGGAGGGGCAGGACAGGATGGTTAGCAACGATCACATTCCTCAGCCACTCCTTAGTTCAGACTGGGAAGGATCTTCTGAGTTAGGTTTGAGAATGGGTTTTGACAAAATAAGGAAAAGGATGGATTACAGAGTAATATTAATTATCAAATGATACAGTATACTATGAATTTTCTTCACACTTGAGATAAGCCTTAAAGAAAACTAACGACTGAGAAATTCTAAAAGGCTGTGGTGAAGAATATTCTAGTCTCGGTGACAGGAAAGTGAAGGGTCTAAACCAGGGGTGGGGAACTTGTGGCCTCATAGCCACTTGGGGCCCTCTAGGTCCTCAAGTGTGGCCTTTTGACCACCTTTGAAGTGTGGGTTCCATTAAAGGGCCACACTTGAGGACCTAGAGGGCTACACTTGGCCTCCAGGCTGCAGGTTCCTCTCTGCTGGTTTATATAAAAGCAAAGAGGCAGATGATGGGATATCATATATGAGGTGCAGCAACTAGTCTGGCTTGGCTATGGCATAAAAAGGCTAAATTATGCTTGACACACTTTAATTTTAGAAGGTATACATTTAAAATATAGTTTAGAAATATTTCCATCCAAAATTGTTAAGGTTATTAATATAAAATAATTTTATTAAAAATAATTCTAATAAAATAATATATTAATAAATTAATAATATTAATTTATTAATGGTTTGGGTACTTAAAGTAGGTTAAATAAAGATATTGAAACATGTGACACTTTTATTACTTTGAGATCCCTGATAAGTAAGGTTTCATTGTATTAAGTTAGTAAGATATTTCAATTTACATTATTACTATCAGTGACGTAAGTTGCATGTTTTTGGTTTGCTTGTTTTTATTATAAGGGTCAATACATAAAAGTGTTAACTGAGCCTAAGTCCATCCTGTGAGGAGCAAGACTTATTCTAGTATATATATATATATATATATATAGGGATAGTAATGGCCTTAGAAGGTAGAGTCACTTAAAACAAATGTTTATCCTTGACAACAGTACTCTTGGTTTTGCTAATCATCTTATTCAGTGGTAATTTATTAAATGATGAAATAATCACCCCCCTTTTTCCAGAGGACCCCACTTTCCTGACAAGGACACCAGGTACAAGGAGCCTTGCCTTTTTTTTTTTTTTTTGCAGGTGGAAAAGCAGGGCAATTGGGGTTAAGTGACTTGCCCAAGGTCACACAGCTAGTAAGTATGTCGAGTGTCTGAGGCCGGATTTGAACTCAGGTTCTCCTGACTCCAGAGCAGGTGCTCTACTCACTGAGCCACCTAGCTGCCCCACCTTGGCTTTTTCTTATGGAAATCATAGTTACCATAGAAGTTCTTTGGGCATTGACATGCCAGGTGGCATTTACTTGGTTTCTTTTACCAAGGAATAAGCAAAATCATGATTGTTTCTGGTTTGCTGGATGATTTGTTGAAAATAACTGTTAATTGATTCCAGGGGGGAAAGGGCTTAATTGATTCCAAATTTAGGTCCTTATTTCCAAAGCAGTAAGACACATAGTTACTAGCACTACAGAGTCACTCATGCTAATGTGGCATTATTAGCTTCCTGCTTGGCTCTTCAGGAACCAAGTTTTTGTTTTTTCTTTTCACTGTCTTTTAAAATTTAAGATTATATCCAAAGAGTTACACTTTAATTTCACTTAGAAGTGAGATGTAGGCATGAGATAGCACATCCTAGTTTATATACCTAAATTCATGAAAATGTAAAAAAAAAAAACCTAAAAAAAAAACCCATTTCTGATATTTCCATAGTGATCTTAAGTTAAGTGACTTGCTCAGGGTGACACAGCTAGTAACTGTCTGAGGTCATATTTGAACTCAGGTCTTCCTGACTCCAGGCTCAGAGGGCTATCCACTGAATCATCTAACTGACTCTATTTAGCCCATAGTTGGTGCTTAATAAATGCTAGATGATTATTTCTTCTTTTTAAAGTTCACACAACTGGAACCCTAATGTTATATTTGAACTGAGACTTACTTTTCTTTTAAGTATAATGGTCAACTTGTAATAGATTTTGAATAAAGAAACTCCTTGTGGACATGGGTGGCAGGGAAAGATTCTTATTGTTCTGTCACTGGTAGAATTGTAAATTGGCATATCTTTTTGCAGAACAATCAAGTATTCACAATGAAGGTTAGAAAAAAACTGCTCATTTCTTTTGACATAATGATACTCCTACTAAAATTTTGTTAAAGCGACTATAAAAAAAATCCTGTATGAAAATAGTAATAGCATCTTTAAGTCTAATAGCCAAGAAGATTTAAACAACCTTTACTTCTGACTGGGAACTAGCTGAACATTTAAGTGGTAGTGTATTAAAGCAAAGGCACATTATTGCACTGTTTAAGGAACCATTTTAAAAAACATGAAGAAACCAGAATTGGAAAAATAATGTGACATATTGACTTGGACAATGTTAACCTAAAACAATAAAATATTTTAACATAAGGATGAAATAGAGATATATTTTAGAATATATATTTTAGAATACTTAGAGCAGGAATTCACTTATTTTGTCAGACCCTTTTCAAAGGCACATTTCTAAGTGCAATAAAATAAAATACATAGGATCATAACAGAAACCAAATATATTGAAATAGTTATAAAAATATTAAATATAATCCATAGCCCCCAGGTTAAGAAATACTGATTTAGGGCTTGAAGGAAAACTTAGAGATTCTGGTACAATTCCCTTATTTTAAAGCTGAGGAAAATGAGGTGTGAAGAGATAAAATAATTTATGTTGGAGAATCAGTGTGATATAATGAAAACAGCTTTGGATTTGGAATCAGATCAGTCACAAGCTTTTATTAGGTGCTGTGCTAAGTGCTGGGAATTGAAAGGCAAAAGACTGTCCCTGCTCTCAAGGAGCTTCCAGTCTTATGATCAATACAAACAATTATGTAGACGTGATGTAGATAGGTAGGTAGGTAGGTAGATAGATAGATAGATAGATAGATAGATAGATAGATAGATAGATAGTAGATAGATGGATAGATAGATGATAGGGTAGGTAGGTAGATTAGAGATAGATAGATTTGATAAATTGGAAGTAATTAAAGAGAAAAGACACTAGCATTAATGAGCATCAAGAAGGGTTTCTTGTAAAAGGTAGGCTTTTAGTTGGGACTTGAAAGAAGCCAGGGAAACCAGAAAGCAAAGATGATTAGGGAGTGAATTCCTGGCGTGGAGGTTCTAGGAGGGGCAACTGGGAAAAGTGCAGGGAGTAAAGACCTAAGAATATTTTGTGGGAAGAAGAGCAAGGAGATCATAAGGATCGGCAAGCATTCAGTGGTGAATAAGTTATAAGAAGGAAAAGATCAAGTCCTGAATTGCTTTGAATACCAAATAGAGGATTTTATATTTGTTCCTGGAGGTGATAGGAAGCCACTAAAGAGTTTATTGGATATGAGCTGGCATAGTTAGACCTGAGCTTCAGGAAGATTATTTTGACAGCTGAATGGAGGATGCTCTGGAGTGGGAAGATGTTCAAAGAAAAGAGATCAACCAGCAAGCTGTTACAATAGTCTGGGCCTAAGGAGCTGCGCGAAGGTGATGCCAGTGCCAAAGAGAGGGGACATATGAAAATCTCTGTTAGCATCCTTCCTCCATCAATGCTGTACAATGATCAGGTGAATTACCTCTCTGGACCTCAGTTTCTCTAACTGAAAATGGGGCTGGTAACACTTGCGTTACTTTCCTAGTTCATAGGTTTATAGATTTAGAGCTGGAAAGGCATTAGAATTCATCTTGTCTAAAGGCCTTGTTTTATAGATGAAACTGAAGCCTAGAGAGGTAGATTTTCTTGTTGCAAGTCACATAGGTAATAACTGGCACAGATGGGGTTTGAAGAAAGGTCTTTCAACTCTTACTCCATTGGTGTTTCCAAAGTACCATACATGCCTGGTTTATTGTAAAGAAAGAGATTTTTAAACTTTAAAGAACTGTATAAATTTTGAGTTTTCATTAAGGTCGCACAGCTAATAAATGGTAGAACTGAGGTTTGAATAGAGGTTCTCTGACTCCAGATTTATTGCATTTTCCACAGTAGTATCCTTCTTGTTCGGATCGGAAGAGGAGATTGAGTAAATACATTAATATTACTCTTTTGTTAATTAAAAAAAGTATTTAAAGTGTAAACATTCCTTTGTATATTATGCATTTTTAAAAAATCCTCCCTGTGGAAAAAAAAATGCTGCTCCTTGGTAGTACAATGGTCCTACTGGAAAGTGGCATTCATTCTTCTAATCAACAAGTACATGTTTGAGCTGAATTTGCACAGAGGATTCTGCAAATTATTGCTTTTCCACAATACAACTTAACAAACACTTATTAAGTAGCTACTACTTTGCTTCTATAAACTAAAGTACACTAGAATGTCCTTAAAATTACTGATCAAGTTTCCCAGCATGCCTAATGCATGCCAAGTGAATTTCACCGGGTTATTTAGAGAGCCGCAGGAAGCAAGCCACGAGAGACCATTGGCTCATAAGGTGCATGGTTAGGGTCTAGGCTATGGCTGGGTCCAGAGTGATAGATGGGAGTGGGGATCCAATTAGCCACAGTTTATGATGGACATTTCGTAAGTGTAATAAATATCACTTTCTTTTTTGATATTTTGTGTTCTTCTTTTCCACTCTTTAACATCCCTATGTATCACTCATTTCCTTTAATTATGCAACTGGCACTGCCCTAAAGTGATTTGTAGAAGATGAAGCTATCAGATTTATCAAATCTGTTATTATTGAAATCTCTTAACCAATGACCTTTCCAGTGTGAGGTCTAGTTAGATTTGATGTGTAATGTTCCAACTTTTCTTGCATATTAGAAGAGAGTAAGGTTTAGTCTTCCCAACCATGGAATGTAAGCTGTTGTTCAGTCATTTTCAGTAGTGTCTCACTCTTTGTGACCCCATTTGGGGTTTTCTTGGCAAAGAGTGGAGTGGTTTGCCGTTGTCTTCTCCAATGGAGTGTAAGGGGGACAGAGGAAGCAGAGGATGCCAACTCTCCCTACCTACCCTCCAATGTTTGTAAGGACCTCTTTGGGCCTGATCAAAGCTTCAGGGCAATTTGCATGGCCAGACTGCTAACTGCAACTTTAATGAGTTGAAAACATAAAGGTAAAGGGACATGTTTGTTTATTACAATTACAGGCCTCAGAAACACTCAGGGCCGGGGTGGATTTTGAAGGAGGCTGAGTGTCCTGCACCCTCCTGGGAGGGAAGAGAAAAGTAATTCACAGGACTTTCAATGTGGTAGGGATAAGGAAGGATTAATAGCTAACAATGACAACACATCAACAACACCTAGCATTTATATACCACTTTACGGTTTACAGTATGCTTTACAACGACAACCCCGGGAGGTAGATGCTGTTATTATCCCTGCTGTTCAGGGGAGGAGATTGAGGCATACGTTGGCTGAGTAACTTGCCCAGGGTCAGATAGCCAGAAAGTATCAGGGATGGGGTTTGAACTTCCATCTTCCTGATTAAAGGTCTAACAATTCGACACAACACACCTCCTGACTGCAAAGGTCAGTCTTCTTGGCAGCAGCTTGAATAGCAGTGTGATGGCACAGTATTCTGCAAAGAAAATGTGCTGATTTAGCCTCAAGGCATGTTGGCAAGGTCAGCCTTATGCCTCAACCAAAGAAGAAAAAGAAGCTCTAACTGCTTTAGTAAATGACAGTAATATCTTAAGGGCAAAGCAGTGAAGGGTAGTTTTGGAGGCCAAGGGCAGTAGTCTAGGCCAAAACTTTAGTGAATGAGGTCTGGGAAGGTGAAATAAAGCCCTAAGGGCAAGGTCTCTGTGGGACCACAAGAAGAAAATTGTAAACCAGAGAGCCAGAAGAAAGGTGTCATAGCTGATGGCTGGGGACAGAGCCATGAGAACTCAGGCCAGAGAAGTATTCCAGGCATAGTGCAATTCTTACCTAGGAATCTGTGTTTCTTGAGTAGTCATTCCCTATCTCCCTGGTTGGGGGGGGAGAGAGAGACAGAGAGGGGCAGAGACAGAGACCCAGAGAGACCCATAGACAGAGAGAGAGAACTTTCATTCGTGGTGTCTTGAGAGGTACAAAAGATTAGGTTTGAGGTTCTCTTGTTCTAATAAAACAACAGGTCACTGTTTTTATTCGTGGTCTCTGCCTAGTCTGTTGTTAGAAAATGCTCTTGCCAAATAGAAACTTGAACAAAATATTTTGTTGTTGTTTAGTCATTTTTTAGTAGTATCTAACTCTTCGAGATCCCATCTGGGGTTCTCTTGGCAAAGATACTGAAGTGGCTTGCCATTTCCGTTTCCAGTTCATTTCACAGATGAGGAACTGAGACAAATAGGGTTAAGTGACTAGTCTAGGGTCACATAGCTAGTAAGTGTGGGGCAGTTAAGCTGGTGCAGTAGATAGAGCACCAGTCTTGGAGACAGGAAGATCTTAGTTCAAATACGACCTCAGAGGCTTACCAGCTGAGTCACCCTGGGCAAGACACTTAGCCCCTATTTGCCTCAGTTCCTCATCTGTAAAAAGGGGACACACTGGAGAAGGAAATATCAAAACCACTCTAGTAGCTTTGGGGAAAAAAAAAAAACACAATAATTAAAAAAAACAACCAAATGACAACAACAACAACAAAAAAAACCACATGGATTTTCCATGCCATCACACAGGGTTGTTCAAGACCGAACAACAACACTATCCACTGTGCTACCTTGTCCCCTGAGCTCAATATTAGTCCCAGTGTTAAACCTTAGAAGCAGTGTAATTCCAGAGTAGAGTGGATCATCTGTTACTCCTACACAAATAATTGATTCTAGTGATGTGGTTTGGCACTCTGAACATTATCATGCATCTAAAGTCCCAAGTGATTCTGTTGTTGCTGTTGCTCAGTCATTTAGCCCTGTATGACTCTATGTCACCCCATGGACTTTGTCCGTGGCATTTTCTTGGCAAAAATACTGGAGTGGTTTGCCATTTCCTTCTGCAATGCATCCCCATTTTATGGATGAAGAACTGAGGCAAATAGGAGTTAAGTGACTTGCCCAGGGTCACACAGCTAGTAAGTATCTAATACCAAATTTGAACTCATACCTTCTCAACTCCAGGCTCAGTGCTCTATCCACTGCACCACCTAGCTGCAGCATCCTAAGTGATGCCTTAATGGGAACTCACTTTCGGAGCCAAACAACTACTCAAAGTTTCAGTTTCCTCATCTGTAAAAGGAGAATAACCCTGCTAGCACACAGTGTGTCTCATAGTGTTGTGAGGATGAGACAATGCATTTGTAAACTTTGTTTAATCATAAGGTACTTTAATAAAGCATAACATTGCTATTATTGCTGCTTATTATTAATGATTTGGAGGTGGAGGTGCAGCACAGCTTACTGGGCTTGCAGGATCAGAGTATTAAAAACAGAATGGACCAAGCATCAGTAGTGGAAGGAGCATTAGGAATCAATGGACTTAAGGTTCATATGCTGACTTTGCTACTTACTACCTGTGGGACCTTAGGAAAGTCACTCTTCCTAGGAGTCTCCGTTTCCTTACTGATAAAATGAGGGGGTCAAACTAGAACAGGTTCCCCACCCCTGGACTAGATGATTTCTAAGGTCCAGCATGGGCTGTCTTACATTTTTTCCTGTTAGATTGTTCAGAGTTTGCATGTCGGTAACTTACTTGGTATAATAATACTAGTGTAATTCTGGAACCTTGTGACTGAAAAATATAGCCAGTTATGAAATAGCATCCTCATGGATTTAGTCAAATGGTGATGAAATTGAAACAGATGGTGCTTCTTCTGCAGAAAAAAGTTACTCATTGCCTGAAAAGTGTGTGTGTGTGTGTGTGTGTATGTGTGTGTGCGTGTATCTGTGTATGTGTGAGCAAGGAGTGGGAATATGGGGGGAGGGAGAACAGAATGGGGGTTCTGTAAAGAAATGATCACAAATAATGCCATTAAGTATTATTCTGTATATTATTAAGAAATAGTATTTTCTTTGTTAACCATAGTATTGATAATTGGGGGTTGGGGAGGGCAGGGAATGAGTTTATTAGACAAGAACTTAAAGAAGTATGAAGGGTCTATAAATGTTGCTTACTCTCTAGGTATTTTCATATAATTAACAATTTTAGAATAATTTGAATTTTCGATATCAATCTTTATTCCAATCCCAGAAGAAAAAAAAAACTTCCTAAATTGAAATAGCAAGACAAAATCTTAACATCCCTCTTAAAAGAAACAAAACAATAAAAAACTTTCTCCCAGTCCTCAAACCCTGGGTTTATTGATAATCTTGTCTTGAAAATTTCACTTAAAAACCAAATAGCATTAACAACAACATAAAACACTCTTTAATCTGGAGTTCCAAGATTAAGATATGGGCAAGTCTTCTTGTCCTGATCACCTCACAGTGACCAAATTAAATCCAATTTGAAGAAATCAGTAAAGAAACAGCTTAATTTTCTTTTTACTTAAACAGAAGTTGGCTGAGTTGACCAGGCAAGTACAGTATGATGGTGAGGATGCACAAACACCTAGAATACAAACTTGGGACAATTAAAACACATTTTGCCACACCAACTGAAGGAAGTGTAAACCATAAACTGACATAATAACCCCAGAGATTTTGGATAAGGCTTCTGTTTTTGCTTTCTGTCAATAGCTGCAATGGCTGATGTGAAAAAGAAGCAAGCAGAATTAACTTCCTTCGTTCTCTCCTTCCTTCCTTCCTTCCTTCCCTCTCTTTCTCTTTCTTTTTCTTTCTTCCTTCCTTCCTTCCTTTCCTTCTTTCCTTCCTTTCTTCCTTTCTTCCTTTCTTTCTTTTCTTCTTCCTTCCTTCCTACCTTTCTTCCTTCCTTCCTTCTTTCTTCCTTCCTTCCTTCATTCCTCTCTTTCTTTCTTTCCTTCCATTCTTCCTTCCTTCCTTCCTTCCTTTCTTACTTTCTTTCTTTCTTTCTTTCCTTCCTTCCTTCCTTCCTTCCTTCCTTCCTTCTTTCTTTCTTTCCTTTCTTTCTTCCTCATTCCTTCCTTCCTTTTTTAACAACAACAAAAAAAAAAAAAGGAAAGGGAGGGCAGTGAGTGGAGGGGAGAAAAATCCTTTATAATCTTTCCGTGCAGATCTTGCCCTTTCTGACACCTTAAAAGCCTCTGACACTTTTTACTAATGTCCATTCTTGGGTGATGTTGCAAGGGTACATTTTGAATCTTTGGATTTCAAGACCGATATTTTATCCTAGTTTTTCAATGTGTCAAATGAAGTATGGAAGAACCGCTAACCCCATTACAAACCACATCAAGAGAAGGGGAAATTAATTAGCAGACTGTCTTCCAAAATACATCAGCTACTGAGATGTCATGGAGAAATGGTGTGGACAGCTTAGAAAGAATTTAAATGTTAGTTTCTAATAAGATTGCATTGAAGGAAAACAGGTAGATCCTAGGAACCTGTGGCTACAGAATACAGTTACAAAATACTATCCCTATATTCATACTTATATTTTGAATTCAAAAATTCCATGGTGCATTTCAAAGAGCATTTAACTTGGAGTTCAAATCCTGACAGATAGAATATAAGCTCTTTGAGGATAAGGATTGTTGACTTAAGTGTATTTGTATCCCCCTCTGAGCCTTCATAGAGAGATTGTCTGAGTCTATGCACTGTCAGATAGAGAAGTTCCAGAGTGGTATAGTCAGATGAGAAATAAGATGTCAAAGCTGAGTTCCTTCCTTAAATGGAGTTTTGGAATTCATGGCTCTACCTTCCAATCACAGGGAAAGAAGGTGGTGATAAGACTCCAGTGAATCTCTGATTGCATCAAAATAAGTGTTCTTTCAAATGGTGCAAGTCAAAACCTGTCAAGAGTTTACTGGAATCAGCTCATACAGGCTCAGGAAAATCAATTGTTAAATTACCAGGGGGAGTAGGGGGAGCATTTGCACTTTGGAAATGTGCAAATGTTACATATCAGGGCTTGATTTGTTGTTTTGTTGGCTATCCAGACTTAAGAAAATTATGTTGAAAATGCAGATTATACTGTAAAAGTATGTTGCACGTACATAAAATCAGTCCTTAACTTTTGCAAGGATTATTTTCAAAAGTCAAAAATGAAAATGTTGATACATTGAATCTATGGGAAATAAAAGTTAGGTTCAAACAACCACCAAAAACTAATCTTTAGCTAGAGATAGATGAAAATACAGTTTTCTGCTTACAATTTTTTTTTTATTTTTAGTTTACAACACTCAATTCCACAAGTTTTTGAGTTCCAAATTTTCTCCCCCTCTTTCCCCCCCTCCCCGCTAAAACAGCATGTAATCTGATATAGGTTCTACATATACTTCACATTAAACTTATTTACACAATAGTCAAATTGTAAAGAATTATAACCAATGGAATGAATCATGAGAAAGAAGAAACAAAACCAAAAAAGAAGAAAATAGAAAAAAAAGAGAGCAAATAGTTTCCTTCAATCTGCATTCAGACTCCATAATTCTTTCTCTGGATGTGCACAGCTTTTACCATCATGAGTCTTTTGGAGCTGTCTTTGAACCTTGTGTTGCTGAGAAGAGCCAAGTCTATCAATGTTAGTCATCAAAGATACCGTGTGTCTGTAATCTTGTATAATGTTCTCCTGGTTCTGCTCTGCTCACTCATCATCAGATCACATAGGTCTTTCCAGGTTATTGTGAAGTCTGTCTGCTCCCCATTTGTTACAGCATGATAGTATCCCATTACATCCATATACCACAACTTGTTTAGCCATTCTCCAATTGATGGGCATCCCCTTGATTTCCAATTCTTTGCCACCACAAAAAGAGATGCTATAAATATTTTTGCACGTATGGGCCCATTTCTCACTTCTATGATCTCTTTGGAATACAGCCCTAGTAGTGATATTGCTGGGTCAAAGGATATGCACACCTTTATAGCCATTTGGGCATAGATCCAAATTGCTTTCCAGAATGGCTAGATCAGTTCACAACTCCACCAACAATGTAACAGTGTTCCAATTTTCCCACATCCTCTCCAGCATTTCATACAATTCTTTATAATAAAACATTAATTCTGATAATATGCACTTTTCCTAACAAGATAAACATGAAATAATCCATAAAATTCAGTATACAAAATGAAATTAGTAAAATGCAAAACATCTTTTTTTACCTCACTAGTACTTTCCTGCTTTTGATTCATTAAAACCACATTTGCCAACAGAGGATGCAGACATTCTGGAATGAAGCTTATCTAATACCTTTATTTTCTCACTAAGCTGACTCACTGACTTTGCCCACTTGGGCTTAAGAGCCCAGAGGACTTGCACTACATTTCAGGAGCATTATTAAAACACACAACTTAAGTTTTAAAGGCAAACTGAAACTATGCAATGAACACATAGGAAGCTTTTTACCATTATAATATAAACAAGACCAGTGAAGTGCCTAGTAAGATACCACCCACTCCACAGACTTGCACTTATCAGCTCTCTGTGTCTGTCTGTCTCTTTCTGTCTCTCTCTCTCTTTCTCTCTGATTCTCTCCTGTACGTAGTCACGAATGTACATGATTGCCAACTTGAAAGTGAAAATGAGATTACTAATAAAATCACACAAGTGCTTGAAATCATGATAGTTAAATGCATGAATATTGAAGATTTACTGCATTTTGGAGGGCAGGGAGGAGAACTGGTTGTTAAACATTTACTGGCACATGCCTACAACCCTTCCATGCCCGTGCACCTTATGTGCTTTTTGTCCGTGTTCTCTCATAAATTAACCACATAGAATCTTCTTCAAATTCTCTTTTTACTGTTTTTAATCATATATTTCTTTGATATCTTCCTTTACACTTTTTCTCCTTTGTAACTTATTGTCTTGGATTGTTGTACAATGTTCACACTGACCAAGTCATACTCAAATAGTCAAAAGCATTTATTAAGCACCTGCTCTACGCCAGACATTGTGCTAAAAGCTGTGGATACAAATGCAAAAAAATTAATCAAATAAATGAATGAATGAATGAATGAAGACAATCCTTACCTCAAAGAGCTTACAACCTCACTCTATAAGGTCAAAACAAAACAAAACATAAAAGGAAGCAAGGGCATTGGGCAGGAGTTTGGGCAAGGGTTATGAGATTAAGATTCAGAAAGTATGGTGGAGAAGCCAATCAGAGAAGTTCCAGAGGCATATAGTCAGATGAGAAATGAGGAGATGTCTAAGATGATCTCCCTTCTTAAATGGAGTTTTGGAGTTCATGGCTCTATCTTCCAATCACAGAGAAAGAAGGCGGTGATAAATTTGTTACCAAGGCTGCCGAGATCTTATGAGTTGATGAGGTTATTCGAATAATAAGCTTCCTGGGGCATGGTGGAGAAGTCAGTCAGTGAAGTTCCATAGTAGTGCGGCCAAATGAGAAATGAGAAGCACACCTCCATTTCCCCTTTGAATGGTCCTTACCTTTAATTCCTTGGATACCGTAGCATGTACTGTCATATAAAACATTACCCGAAGAATATTGGTATTAAAAAGATTGAGCTTCAGTTTCATAGAGAAGATTCGGGTTGTAAAAATAATTTGGAAATTCCCAGAGACAGACCAGTTTGCCATCTACCTGTTCTTTGATTCTAGGAATAATTCTTTGGGACTTACTCATAAGTAGAAGGTTTTTGTTTTTTTTAAGGTTTTAATGGTATTTCATTTTTAGGTCATCAAACTTTCCCCTAGTGTATTCCTTCTCAGCTCCTATATAAAAATATTTTTAAAGCCAAAAAAAGGGAAAAAAATAAGCAAAATTGGAATGAATAAAGAAAAAAATGGGAAAAAGTTAAGCAAAACAATAAACAACAACAACAACAACAAAAACAACACATCAGAAAGTCTAAAAATACATGAACCTCCCACCTCTGCAAAAGGATGTAGTTAGGTTATCTCCTAATATCTCTTCTTTGAAGGCATGTTTATTTTCTGAAATTCTGTAGCATTCATTTTTATGGTTCTTTTCATTTACATTAATTTATTCATGTATATTGTTTTCTTTACCCTGCTTACCTTACTGTGTATCAATTCATGCAGATCTTTCCATACTTCTTTGTATTCAACATATTTGTCATTTCCTACAGCATAGTAACATTTCATTACACTTACATACAACATTTTTTTATTTTAGGTTTTTCCCAATTAATTGGGTGAAGTGTGTGTCTTTGTATATTTATTGTCTGAGGTCAAGCTCAATTACTATAATTTTGCATCTTTTAGTTTAAATTTGTTCTTTTTTCCAATTTATAATCTAGTAGATTTGTTTACTTCACTTTTTTTTCAGTTATAAGTCTTTCCATGCTCTCCGCATTCATTCATGTATCCCAATTTGTTTAGCCGCTCCCCAGTTGATGGTGACAAACTTTGTTAATAGTTTTTTGCTATCATAAAAAGGGCTGCTATAAATATTTGATCACTGATATCCGTGAGAGTTAAAGGAATCTCTGGACATCTTACTCACTTACTACAAAATTTCTAATTGCTTTTCAGAACAGTTGTACTACTTCACTGCTTCACCCATAATGCATTAATGTGTCTGTTTTTCACAACGCCTCCAACAATGACTTTTCTCATTTTCGGGTCCTCCACAAGTTTGCTTGAGGTGAAATGAAACCTCAGAGTTGTTTTTATTTCCATTGTCTTGTTGTTAGATCATTCTTCTGGTTCTTAATAGTTTACAATCTTTTTTTTTAATAATATTTTCCCCAGTTACATGTTAAAACAATTTTAACTTTTTTATGTTTTAAGTTCAAAGGTCTAACCCTCTCTCCCTTCTTACCTCCCCTCTTCCCTCCCTGAGACAGTAAGCTATCTGATATAGATTATACATGTGCAATCATGTAAAACATTTCCATATTAGTCATTTTGTACAAGAAGACTCAAAAAATGTAAGTGAAAAATTGTATGCTTCAGTCCATATTCAGACAATATCAATTCTTTCTCTGGAGACAGATAATGTTTCATCATGAACCCTTTGGGATTGTCTTGGATCATTGTATTGCTGAGAATAGCTAAGGCATTTATTCTTTATTGTACAATATTGCTGTTACTATTCAACATTCTGATTCTGCTCACTTCACTTTGCATCAGTACATCTAAGTCTTTCTAGGTTTTTCTGAAATCATCATGTTCATCATTTCTTTTCTTTTTTAAATAATATTTTCACCCACTTACATGTTAAAACAATTTTTAACATTTTTTAAAAGTTTTGGCTCAGATTCAATCTAATTCAGTAGGTTGAATCTGGCCCGCTTGTGGAAACAGGCGTCACAAAGAGGGGGGATTTCTTAAGACAGCCCATTGTGGTGAATCCCTAATAAACTTTCTCTTTTCCCTTGGCTGAGAAGGCTTGAGTCGAATTCTTTCAGCAGGACCTGGTTTGTCAATATTTTGGGGTGTCCAACACCTCTCAACCTTTTACCTCTTCAGAGCCAAGGCTGGAGCTAGGGCCAGAGTGGGCCTGGCTTCAAACTATTACCATATGGCAATTTGCCTGTTAGAAGGCCTAAGAACTGCATTTCAAAAGCAAATAAATTTTCAAAAAATTAGGGAGATTACTCAGGGAGAAAAAGAAAACCTTGCCCTTTTCCAAGCCCGGCTAGTAGAAGGGGCGGCAATACTTAACATGTATTTCATTAATCAGTCTGCCCCAGATATTAGGAGGAAACTGCAGAAATTGGCCATGGGACCCCAAACACCTCAGGCCCAATTACTGGGTTTGGCCCTTGGAGTCTTCAACAATAGAGACCTGGTTGCAGCAGAGGAAAGAAAACGCAGGGAAAGAGCTAGAGACAGAGAACATGCTCAATTCTTGGCTGCTGCCATGCCCAGGAAAAGCCCCAAGGAGCACCCCTCCAGGGAGCCCTCTTGGAGGAAGCCCTGTGACTTGGGCAGTGGGGAAACCTGCTTTCAATGCCACAAGGAGGGTCACTGGTCTAAGGAGCGCCCCTCTAGGGCGCCCCCTGGAAAAAGCCTCCAGGATCCAGGCCCCCAGGACCGTGCCCAGCATGTAACCAGGAGGGACGTTGGAGGAAAGACTGTCTGGGGCTTGGCTGTGCTCCCACCTTCTCCACCTCTCTCACGGAGCCCTGGGCAAAATCGAGGCAGAAGTTCATCTTCTCCAGGCTCCAAGCCATCAACTTGCAGATGACTGCTCAGACCAGGGCCCATCCACGCAGGGACGAACTCTACTACGCCCCTTGTCAGCAGGAAGCAGTTTCAGAAGCTGAGATCTTCATCCCTGACCCCAAAAGAATTTGGGTCCTATTTGTTTGAGGGGGGAATGATGAGGGCACAGTCTTTGGGAACCCCTTGAACCCTTGAACTCTCCTTGAATCTTCCCACTCGATCTGGCCTTGGCCTGAGGCTATAACCATTAAGCCCAAATGCCTACCTTGCCCAGTCCTCTATTGTCCAGCTGTTTCCCACCCTTAATCCTGTTTCCCATCCTTAATCTGATCAAAATATCTATACCCTAGCTCTGTTACCCTAGCACTTTATGGTCTGTCATTTCCATATAGCCTTCAGCTATTTCCCCCACCCTTGGAGTCTGACCTCATCCCAGTCCCTTCAAGCTCCTCCTTAGACTCCTTCTTAAGTCCTTCCCTAGACCCCTCCTCTGGTCACCCCAGACCACCCCTCAATCCCTCCCACAACCTTTGTGTATATAATCTCCATCTTGCCTCCATGAAGGTGGTCAGGTCCAATCTAGCTCAGACTGATCTGGCCCTCTTTCCTTACAGGTGTCGCAAGGGGTGGGATGTCTTGGGGCAGGCCTATTTGGTTAACTCTTAATAAACTTTATCTTTTCCCTTGGCTGAGGAAAAAAAAAAAGTTTTTCTTTTAAGACATGTCTGTTTATATTCTTTGGTCTCTTATCTGTTGAAGAATGGCTTTTGGTCTTAATGTTTATGTTATTTGTCTATTTAGTTTGGATACTAAACCTTTATTCAAGAAATCTGATATTTTTTCATATTCTACTATTTCCTTTTTTAGCCTAGTTGCATTAATTTTGTTCATGGAAAAGCTTTTCAATTTCATGTATTTGAAATCATTTGTACATAGTAGGCTTTAATTTTTATTGAATTAGATTGAATTTGTTATTTTCTGCATCTGAAAAAAAAATGATCCCTTGATGACTATATTTGGGTGAAAAACCTATTTAAACTCAGCCAAGATGATCTACTGAAGACATATATAAAGATCATTGCTGGGTCTATACTCTAAGTCTTTTCTGCTTTGTAGACCCTACCGCCGCTTACTATTTTTATATACCAAGTAAAACTCCCTTCATTAAAGGAAATTACACTCAAATAATTTGTTATAGACAATGGAGTAGTTTGAAGATATATTGATCAACTAGGTCTGCAGATTTTCTTGATTGAGTCTGTGTCACAAACTTATTCTGTCCAAGTATCCCAAAAGTTGGTCATACAGATTGAATGTTGATAATTCTAAGGCTACTGAAGTTGTACCATTTTATTCTTTCTTGAAAACTTCATTTCAGGCAATAAACATTGATTAAGCATTAGCTTCGTGCTAGGCACTGGCACTAAGTGTTAGAAATACAAAAAAAAAAAAGATAAAAGACAGCCTCTGCCCTCAAAGAGCACATGTTCTAATAGGGGAGACAACATGCAAATAACTACATTACAAATAGGTTATATTCAGGATAAAGTCGGAATAATCAAATGCAGGAAGGCACTAGGATGAAGGGGGAAAGGGGGAAAGGCTTCCTGCAGAAGGTCAGATTTTAGGGGGTAGTTGAAGGAATATAAGGAAACTAGTATACAGAGATGAGGAGGGATAGCATTCCAGGTATGGGGAACAGCCAGTGAAAATGCCTAGAGTCAGGACAAGGAGTATCTTGTGGAAGAAACAGTAAAGAGGCCAGTGTCACTAGATAAAAGAGTATGGGTAAGAAGCTGTTGTTGTTTGTCCTTCATTCTTGAAGAGGACCGTGACATCAGGGAGGTGATACCATGACATGCAAATGAAGTGGATTTAAGTGAAGGGGGGGCTATGCAAATTCACCAGTCTCACTTTCTTCTCCATAGACATCTGGATCCAGTGGCAAGATAAAGATCAGGAAGAGTTGGAAATGGCCTTGAATGAGGTAGTAGACCTGGCGTTTTTTAAACTGAGGTCTTTAACAGGTCTCAGTTTGACTGAGGCAAGGCCTATTCAGTCTTTAAGGCTAGGTAAAAAATGAGGCAGAGAATAGCCTAGTAAAAAAAAATCAGTTTGGAAAGGGAAGACCCTCAGGGTTTCTGGCCAAAACAGAAACATTTATATTCACTCTGAGACAATCCGGGCTCAAACAAAGACCAAGTGGGGCTTTTCCTAGGACCTATTGTTGGCCAATCAATGAGAGCCAGAGTGATTTGGGTTTAAGGCTTGGTCCTTAAGTAAAAGAAGAAAAAAAAAATCTACCCAATAAACCCCAAGACATCTTGCAAAGTTTCAGTGATCAAAATTTACATTCCTTTTGGCAGAACACCTGTAAATACTTTATGTGGGAAGAGGGAAAAGAAAGAAAAGGAAAGAAAGGGAGGAAAGGAAGGGAGGAAAGGAAGGAAGGAAGGAAGGAAACAAGCAAGCATGCAAGGAAGCAAGGAAGGAAGGAAAGGAAAAAGAAAGAGTTATGTTGCCCAAATGACCTGTTCTAGTTGGGTCGCCAGTGCGGCAGCTCCTACTACTCACAAAGGCTGTTGTTTGTCCTTCATTATCAAAGAGGATGATGACATCAGGGAGGTGATGCCATGACATACTAGTGAATTGGATTGAAGTGAGGGCTGGGCAAAGTCACCAGCCTCACTTTTCTCCTCTGGAGTCATTTGGGTCCAGTGGTAAGGTATAGATCAGGATGATTAGAGAGAGCCCTCATAAATGAGAAGACTAGAAAGGTAGAGGGGGAGGTGAGGCTATTTATTGGTTTTGAAGGGCTTTAAATACCAAACAAAGGATTAGTTTATTGAGAAAGGGCAGGACATTGGTCAGACTTGTGCTTTAGGAGAACCGCTTTGATAGCTGAGTGGAGGATGAAAAGACTTAGTTGGGAGGATGAGGGACTTAGTGGAGGGACTTGTTGCAGGCAGTCTAACTAGCAGGCTATTGAAAAAAAATCAATCATTTAGTAAGCATTTCTTAAGCACCTATGAGGCAGGTACTCTGTGCTTTTATCCTACAGATAAAAATACAAACACTGTATCAGCCCTTATTCTCTGTGGAAAGAAGGGGGCACAAAAGTATAGTTTAAGCTTTATGAATCTCAAAGGAAACAAAGTTTTTTAATCTGAGTTAAAATTCTAGATCAGGGCTGTCCAAAGTGTGGCCCTGGGCCACATGCAGGGCCTGGAAATTGACATAAATGCTTTAACTAAAGCATTTGTGTTGATTTCTGTACTTGTGGTGGACACAGGCAGGCTATGCGGGGGTGCACTCCCATGTTTTAGACAGCCTTGTTCTAGATTATAATGCCCATCTCAAAAGGCAAGTGATACTTTTTTAGTCACCTTTCCTTTTGAGACTGCTTACTTTTGCTTTCTGTCCTTTTGTTCTCTACTAAATCGGGTTTAGACTGTGGGAGCCCCCTTGAACTCTCCTTGAATCTTCCCACTTGATCAGGCATTTGCCTGAGGCCATAAGCCTTTCATTATTGGTGGGCCCAAATCTCTAGGCTAGGTTACTCTTAACCTAACCTAGCCCTCCACTGTCCAGCTACTTCCCACCCTTGATCCTATCAAAGTGCCTATTCCCAAATCTGTTACCCTTAAACTAGCCTAACCCAACATTGTCTGTCATTTCCAGGTAGCCTTCAGCTATTTCCTGCCCTTAATCCCATTCCCTTGGGTTCCAGGAGTCTGACCTCACTCCAGTCCCATCAAGCTCCTCCTTAGACTCCTCCTCAAGACCCTCCTTAAACCCCACCTACCATCACTCCAGGACCATCCCACAATCTTTCTGTATATAAGTTTCATCTTGCTTCCATGAAGGGGCTCAGATTCAGTCTACCTCAGATTGAATCTGGCCTGCTCATGAAAAAGTCACAAATGGTAAGATTTCTTAAGACTACCTATTATGGAGAATCTGTAATAAACTTTGTCTCTTTGGCTGAGAAAGCTTGAGTCAAACTCATTCAAGCAGGACCTGGCATGTTGGTATTTTGGGATCTTGAGCACCCCTAAAAACATGATTCCCTGACCTCATCATACTGACTAATTAAATTAAATTGTCATTTGTTAAAGACTGAAGTCACAAAGTTTATAGAAGATATATATTTGTCCTCATTGGTTTTACAATATGTTTGCAGGGGAAGGGACAGTTGCAATACATAATATGTATTCAGACATAATAGATATATGATGTAATATACATAGGCACTCCCTCTACCAATGTAGAATATCACCAAACTATAGTAGAGATTTCAGCAAATTGTTGTGCTGCCCCCCTCAAAAGGGAGTGTATGCATGTATATATGTGCATACAGGTATGTATATTATATATGCATAAAAACACACATGCACATATATACACACATACAATGTGTATACACATTTACATGCACATATATACATATACATATATACATACACACATATGCACACTATACACAAAACATGTATAAATACTTATATTTGTGTGTACATACACATATATATAGCCTGACAGAGCTTGTACATACCTTAAGCTAATAATATTAATAATTATAATTAATAATATGACTAATACAAAATAATGCCATATTGGTTCATAAGAGGGGGCAAGTAAGTTTCCATAAAAGAGACTTGAGGGAAAAAAAAAGTATACTTTCAATTGTTACTTGATCCCATCCTGTAGTCTCCTGCCTCTGCCTATTCAAGCAGGCCCCTTTCCCCTTGTTTGAAAAGCACATCTTCTCTGCCAATTGAAATCTTTAGGTACCTCCTCTTCCATGAGGCCTATCTTGATTTTCCTAGTTGAATGTGATCCATTGCTTTTCAAATTTTCCTTGAACAATTTGGATTTTTTTAATCATATACTACCTTGCATTTTATTTATTTCTGTGCATGGTACACATCCCTTCTTAGTTTATATTTTTAGTCAGAGCAGAGTCTGTTTATTGTAGCTGAATTTTCTTTTTTATTTTGTAAATGTTTTTGAATTGAATTAAATAATAACGTATTATAAAAATGGAACTAATAAGGATAAGACTAAAGAAATAACATCTGAGTTGGATTTCAAAAAGACAGATAGGAATTCAGTAATGTGGGGACATGTATTCTTAGTTTAGGAAACAACATCAACAAAGGTATAGAAATGGGAAATGACTTGTAAGGTTGATGGGGAATTGTCCAGTTTGGCTGGATGAAAGAGTACGTTGAAAGAATTAATACAAGATAAGACTGGAGAGAAAAGGTGTTATCAGGCTGTGTAAAGCCATGAATACCAACCTGGGAAGTTTGAACTCTAGGAGGTTAAAAAGAGCATTGAATGATCCTTGGCAAAGCAATGACACAATCAAAATAAATATTCCTCTTCCTTTTGAGCACACCCTACCCACCTTAAACACGTGTTTAACTTCTTCTCTTATTTGATACTTTAGCAACACATTAAGTTCTTTGGGAATTTTTCAGAATATATAAATGATAAGATAACTGTTTTCAAAGCATGATTCCAAGGTCAGTGGATACTTAAAATTAAAGGAACCTGGAAGAAGTTTTAGCATCTTAGATTTAAGAGTGAAATAGTCTTCTGATTATACTTACTATATACACATATGAACAAAATTATGAGACTTTTCTAAGATGATTATATGCATTATAAGACCCAAGCAGATGTGCTATAGAAACACTGCAGCCTTCAGCAATGTCCTAAAGTAAGGGAGCTACCGAATCTCTAATTCCTGAGGCAGCTGCCTGCCTGCTAACTACGTTAGTCACTAGTGTAAAAGGTGACTTAGAAGATGATTCTGATGGGTGCACCTGTTAGGCTGATTCTAAAGTTGATAACCACTACTAAATATAACTTCCACATACTGTACATGAGCTGAATGGGCAGAGCCAAACAAAAGAACATACTCAATTATGTCAAATTAGCATCTGAGTGCATGTAATCACAGAGTTGAGACTAGAGTTATTAAGTTGTCCTTTGTAGATCAGTGACAATGATTGAAAATGAGCCAGTAGTAAGCACATTGTGAGGGATTTTATGAATGCACTGTGGTACCCGTTATATAGTGTTGAGGGGCTGACATTGACGTTTTACTGAATATTTCTATGCATAGTGAGCCTGGAAGCAGCTTTTCAAAAAGTTTGCAAAGTATTTTTTGATCACATTTTTAAAGCTCTTCCACCAAGTTGGAATTCTTATGCCTATTTCATAGAACAGGAGGGATAAGTTCAAGGAAATCTCAAGGGACTTGAGATCTCAGGATATACCAAAGATGGCATAGTTCAAAAGTTTTATAGGGTCATAGGGCTTATCCTCGAAATCAGGAGACCTGGAAACAAATTCACAGGAACCCAGATCTCAGAAATTTATTAGCTGTTTTGATCATTGGCGAGTCCCTTATTTTTCCATCTCCTCAGCTTTTTTCATCTGTCAAATAGAGATGATACTTATATGACTTTCTAATAGTGTTACTTTGTAAACCTTAAAGTACTCTTATTCTGGCCTCAAATCTAGGGTTAGGAATTCTATATAGTATAATAATGTTAATGACAATAATAGCTAAAATTTATATAATGGTTTAAGGTTTGTAAACTGTACTTATATATACATAGACACCTACATATATGCATATATATATTTGTTTTCCAGTTGAAGTTTGTTAATATAGATATATAGCTTGACATATCTAGGCTAACAAAATATACTAAATAGCAGACAGAATCAGAACTGATAGTCTTAGCTCTGTAACCTAACTCAGCCCTCCATGATTCAAATTTTATACTTTTTAAAATCTGTGCCATCTTTGCACTGTTCTGTTTCGGGGGTTAGATAGATATATTTATCTGACAAAATGCTTATAGCTTGGAACTCCTTTCTCAAATTTGCAAAGTCACTTAAAAGTTGGTAATTAGAAATCTTAGAGTTCTGACTGTTATTTTCCTGAATCATTAAAGTCATTACATGTTATTTTGGTTCTCTTAATGTCCATTAGACGATGATATGGTTTCTTAATATACTGCCTGTTGAGAGTTAAGAAATATAACTTCGACTCTAAGTAACATAATGGAATAAAAATATTTCTATCATAACAGCCTCAATTTTTCTGATGGGATTCCATAAATTTTTTGATCCTGTAAAATAGGCTTTATTGCTATACATCTCTCCATTAGCATCCAGAAACCCTGTGGTCTATATTCCCTCGGAATCTGTTACCTAGGCAGAACCCAAATTAGAGTCAGGTGAACCCACAGCTTAATAGTGCCTATGGTCTAGCCCAAACCCTGCCCTGACATGGGATGGAGAATGAAGTTTTGCTGCTAAGCAATGCAGGCAGTTTTTCAATACCAGATGTCTGAGGTTGATCAATTAGTAGAAAATGGCTAGGGTCAAAAGGTGGTATCAAAGATGGAAGTCAAGTCAAGTCATAAGGTAGGCAAAGTACTGTGCTAAATGTTGGGGATACAAAGAGCTCCTACCACCTCTACCACCACTATAAAAACAAAGCAAGAAAGTCTCTGTTGTTAAGGAGCTCATAGTCTAATTGGGAGAGATAACATGAAACAACTATGTACAAACAAGATACATACTATAATAATATATGCATATACATGTTTATATATATGTATGTATGTATATATATGTATGTATGTATGTATATATATATATATATATATATACACATCTGCATGATAAATTGGAGATAATTACAGAGGAACATACTAGCATTAAGGGGCATCAGGAATGGCTTCAAGAAAAAGATGAGGTTTTATCTGGGACTTGAAAGAAGCCAGGCAAGCCAGGATTCAGAGATCAAGAGAAAAAGAATTCCAGGTATGACACCAGCCAGCGAAAATTCAGAGTCGGGGGCGGGGGGGAGCAGAGCCAAGATGGCAGCTGGAAAGCAGGGACTTGCTTAAGCTCTCCCCCAAATCCCTCCAAACACCTGCAAAAAATGGCTCTGAACAAATTCTAGAGCTACAGAACCCACAAAATAACAGAGGGAAAGCTGGTCTCCAGTCCAAGACAACCTGGATGGTTGCTGGGAAGTGTCTATCACACCATGCTGGGAGCAGAGCTCAGCCCAGCTTGGGCCACACCAGGACAGATAGGCACTAAGGAGATCGGGTGGAGCAGGCTGTAGGGCCCTGAATCACTGAGCTGTGGCAGCTACCAGACTTCTCAACCCACAAATGCCGAAGACAACTTAGCAAGTCAGTGGGAAAATTGCTGGATCAAGGTGAGAGGAGTGAGCTGTCAGCCCCAGCCCCAGGGGCTGTAGAGGTGGTATAGTGAGGCTACTGCAGCAGCAGGAAGCTCCTGAAGCTGTTTCCAGAGCTCCAGCTGTCATTGCTTCCAGGCCCAGGCCCACCCAGTGGGAGGAAACAAGCAGCAGATCAGAGCAGGACTGCAGGGAGCACTTTGCTGGTGCAGAGGCAGGGTTCTCTTGCTTTTCCCTGCTTGGATCTGGATCATGGTCCTGGTTGGTGGTTCTTGGGGGAGGAGGAGCGCTGGTGTGGCAGAGCTTGCCATATAGAAGTAGCTCTGAAAACAGCAATGCAAAACCCCTGAAGCTCGGGACAAAGCACTCTTTATTCTGAAGGCAGTTGTACCCTGACTAAAACCTCGAGGGTCAAGTAGTTGGCCGCAAACACGAGCAACAGCGAAGACTCAGACTACTGCATCTTTTTTTTTGGTGACAAAGAAGATCAAAACATACAGGCAGAAGAAGTCAACAAAGTCAAAGAGCCCACATCAAAATCCTCCAAAAAAAATGAATTTGTCTCAGGCCATGGAAGAGCTCAAAAAATTATTTGGAAAAGCAAGTAAGAGAAATAAAGGAAAAATCGGGAAAAGAAATTAGAATGATGCAAGAAAATCATGAAAACAAGTCAATGACTTGCTGAAGGAGACCCCCCAAAATACTGAAGAAAATAACACCTTAAAAAACAGACTAACTCAAATGGCAAAAGAGCTCCAAAATGCTAGTGAGGAGAAGAATGCCTCAAAAGGCAGAAGTAGCCAAATGGAAAAGGAGGTCCAAAAGACCACTGAAGAAAATACTACCTAAAAAATTATAATGGAGCAAGTGGAAGCTAGTAACTTTATGAGAAATCAAGATATTATAAAACAGAATCAAAGGAATGAAAAAATGGAAGGCAATGTGAAATATCTCATTGGAAAAACCACTGACCTGGAGAACAGATCCAGGAGAGATAACTTAAAAATTATTGGACTACCTGAAAGCCATGATCCAAAAAATAGCCTAGACATCATCTTTCAAGAAATTATCAAGGAGAACTGCCCTGATATTCTAGAACCAGAGGGTAAAATAGAAATTGAAAGAATCCACCAAGCACCTCTTGAAGAAGATCCCAAAAAGAAAACACCTAGGAATATTATAGCCAAATTCCAGAGTTCCCAGGTCAAGGAGAAAATATTGCAAGCAGCCAGAAAGAAACAATTCAAGTATTGTGGAAGCACAATCAAGATAATACAAGATCTAGCAGCTTCTACATTAAGAGATCAAAGGGCTTGGAATATGATATTCCAGAGGTCAAAGGAGCTAGGATTAAAACCAAGAATCACCTACCCAGCAAAACTGAGTATAGTACTCCAGGACAAAATATGGATTTTCAATAAAATAAAGGATTTTCAAGCATTCTTGAAAAAGAAATGACCAGAGCTGAATACAAAATTTGACTTTCAAATACAAGAATCAAGAGAGGCATAAAAAGGTAAACAGGAAAAAGAAGTTATAAGGGACTTACTAAAGTTGAACTGTTTTGGTTACATTCCTACATGGAAAGATGATATTTGTAACTCATGAAACTTTTCTAATATTAGGGTAGTTGAAGGGAATATACATACACACACACACACACACACACACACACAAAGGGCACAGAGTGAATTGAATATGAAGGGATGATATCTAAAAATAAATAAATAAATAAATAAATACAATTAAGGCATGAGAGAGAAATATATTGGGAGAAGGAAAAAGGGAGAGATAGAATGGGGTAAATTATCTCACATAAAAGTGGCAAGAAAAAACAGTTCTATTGGAAGGGAAGAGGGGGCAGGTGAAAGGGAATGAATGAATCTTGCTCTCATCAGACTTGACTTAAGGAGGGATAACATACATACTCAACTGGGTATCTTACCCTATAGGAAAGTAGGGGGGAAGGGGATAAGAGAGAGGGGATGACAAAAGGGAGGGCAGAGTGAGGGAGGAGGTAATGAAAAGCAAACACTTTTGAAAAGGGCCAGGGTCAAGGGGATAAAATTGAATAAAGGGGGGACCAGATAGGATGGAAGGAAATATAGTTAGTTTTTCACAACATGACTGTTATGGAAGTGTTTTGCATAATGACACATGTGTGGCCTATATTGAATTGCTTGCCTTCTCAAGGAGGGTGGGTGGGGAGGGAAGAAGGGAGAAAATTTGGAACTCAAAGTTCTAAAAAACAAATGCTAAAAAAAGTTGTTTTTTTACATGCAACTGGGAAATAAGATATACAAGCAATGGGATATAGAAATCTATCTTGCCCTACAAGAAAGTAAGCGGAAAGGGGATGGGGGTAGAGGGTGGTGACAGAAGGGAAGGCAGACTGGGGAAAGGAGCAATCAGAATATATGCCATCTTTGGGTAGGGGGAGAAATGGGGATAAAACTTGTAACTCAAAATCTTGTGGAAATCAATGTTGAAAACTAAAAAATATTCAATAAAGAAATGAAGAAAAAGAAAGAGTCCAGAAACAAAAGGTTTTATGTGAGGGTCAACAAGAAGTCCAACGTCATTACATCTCAGAGTATATGAGAGGGAGTAAAGTGTAAGAAGACTAGAAAGATAGGAAGTGGCCACGTTATGAAACCTTTAAATGCCAGAGGATTTTATTTTTAATCATGGAGGTAGTAGGGAGCCCCTGGTGATGGAAGCAGGGTCCAAACCAGAGACTTAAAACGAGATTTGAAAGATCATTTAGAAAGGGTCAATATCTGGAATTCAGGCTGTAAGAGTTCAGTGTTAGGAGGTAGACAAGGGATTAATTAATTGACCAATCAATAGGTTTATATTAAACTATTACAAAGTATCAAATACTGTACTAGCCATTGGGAATATAAAAATAAAAGTTAAACAGTTCTACCCTCAAGAAGCTTATATTTGATCAAGAGAGACAACATGCATTTATATATGCAAAGTGAATATGAGAAAATTTTGTTTTTTTGAGGGAAGGCACTAGTTGGGATCTAGCCAGGTAAAGATTGCAAACATTTGTTTTTTACACTCAAAGGCTGCAGAGGTTTATGGGAATTTTAAGCCTGGCTGTGTGCTAGGTGGCCCTGCCCTTCAAACTCCTCTTAATGGCCATAAGATAGGGAACTGCTTCTGCCATTAGTGCTCCCATTAGCCTCCATATAAACTTCGAAGCAACTGACTCTACATCACCCTTTTAAACTTGAGAACTCTCCTTACTGCCCCTTGCCATGATTGAACTCCATTAAATTTATAAGGTAGCGGATAGGTTTTTAGTCCTGATTTCTTCCATGAACTTATACGACTTACTCATCAGAAAGAAATACAGTGTAAGTATCCCAGCCTAAAACTATTAGAATCATATGTGTATATACATATAATATATATATGTATATATATATTATATATATATAAATACAGAGAGAGAGAGAGAGAGAGAGAGAGAGAGAGAGAGAGAGAGAGAGAGTTGTGTACGTAGAGAAGTGATATGGTTGTAGTCAGGAATACAGGACAGAAAGTTACTAGCCTTCTGGTAAGACACTTTCAGTTTCCAATTGTGCTGCTCCCAAGATGATTTTCATGGACCTCAAAGGGACAGGATGGAGATCAAAAGAAACTGGCTCACTCCAATTTAAATACACTGGGATCAAGAAGTAACCTCTGAGGGAGAACCAAGGCATTCAGAAGACCCACTTAATCCAAGCCTGAAGTTTTCTGCTGAACTCATCTGGATGTCTAGGGTTGCTATGGACCTGAACTCACAAGAAAGAGCTGAAATAATCTGAGACTTTTTCTGAAAGTGCTGAAACTCCTCCATGCAGGGAAGAGGCTACACAGTTATAATTCAGAAGAAAACCGGTAGACGGTGGCAAAAAAAAAAAAAGAAAAAAAATAGTATCTAAACAGAGTAGGCTCAGTAAGGGGTGTTTTTATGAAGCACACAGTGATCAACCTGTTAGTATAGCAGCCTGCAGATCACTAGACCAGCCTATGACATCAGAATGTCTAGGAGTGAACCACGGTAAAACCATCAGATACAGAGAATTTGTTTTGGAGGGATACCATCATTAAGAGTATTAGTTGCCCTGTCTTTATGTACTTCTGAACAATTTGTTCACCATATGTGTGTGTGTATGTATATGTGTATATATACTTGTGTATAGATATATGCGCGCGTATGTGTATGTATATAAACACAAATACACACGCATGCGCACACACATATACATACATACACACACACACACACACACACACAAAAATCCCCTGTTCACATGAGTTCCCTGTCAGTGTCTGCAATTTGCCTGAGATGGAGTATTCTGGAGGGTGAAACTCTTACGTATGGAGGAAATTCTACTTTTCTACAGGGGCAGCTAGATGACACAGTAGATAGAGTACTAGATTCAGGAACATCTGAGCTCGAATTTGACCTCAGACACTTACTATAGTAGTGTGACTTTGGGCAAGTCAGTTAAACTCTGCCTCAGTTTCCTCTTCTGCTGTGAGGATCAAATGAGATAATAAATGTAAAGCTCTTGACACAGTAGCTGGCACACAGTAAATGCTATATAAAAATTTGTTATTATTATCATTATTTTCAATACTATTAATAAAACATATTTTATTTTAAGCTATTATGCCTCCTGGTTTATCAATATAAAACGAAACATGAGTGGGATGCTCATGAACTAGAGGCTGCAATGAGAACTAGATAGGACCTTAGAGACTATCTTGTCCAGGGCTTCTTAAACTTTTTCCCTTTGGGGTTGTGTGGCCTGAGGGCATGCACAGAGCAGTGTGCATGCTTTGTGTTTAAAACCAAGGCTGCAGTGAAGTGCATGATATATCAGGGGCAAGTGCTGCCAGAAAAACCTGGGATTGATTAACCATTTGATTTTTAATTAATTTTTGGTCATTGCGTGTTCAGAAACCTTTTACTGTTGCCAATTTTTCATGACCCCATTAGGGTCATGACCCACAGTTTAAGAAGCACTGATCTAGTCCAAATACCTCATTTTTAAAGATAAAGAATTTTTTGCCAAGTGAAGTGACTTGTTCAAAGTCATGTAGTTGGTGTTTTCTGACTTCCACTGATGTGCTTTTTAAGGAGAAGGTGGTATCTTTACTGATGCCAGTGAATATATCATTAGAGTAGCCATAACTCTAGCCTTTGGGTTGAAGTGCTTTACAAGTAGAGAGAAGAATTGGTCTATTTAAACCTCTGGATCATGGGGAAAGGTACAACTTTAGGAAAATGAGGAATTTAGGTAATCTTGCCCACATAGGTTTTCTTTGTCCTACCAGTCTCCTAACTCTGTGGGAAGGCTAGAAATGGGATAGGGGACCATAGGGTGTAATGCTAATTACGTGGGACTTTTTTACTGTTTTCTCTTTTGGAATGTTGAAGTAATCAAGTATCTTTGATGAGTTTTGCTTTGCAAATGTAATGGCAAGCAAAGTGGACTTTTTGTTTTTCCTTTCTTTTATTGAATCAAGAGTCTTTGACCTGCTTAAGAAACAAGAAAGCCTAGTTCACATAGGTTTGAGTCACATGGTTTTGCTGCCCTCTGACCTTGAAGAAGGGTGTATAAGATCTGAGGCTGGCGTTTTGTTTTGGGGCTCTCACTCACTGGAAGAATGTCCTGTGATTTGACCAAACAAGACTCTGGGTAGCCATTGTTAAGCGCTTCCTGTCTTTGAAAATCCAGACATTGGTGCTTCTCTTTTTGGTAACTGTGTATGTGATGTCTTGATCAGACAAAGCCTGTCTGTTGATCTGTTTGTGGTTTCTGTTTGTATTTGCTCTGAATTTCAGGGTGCTGACTTTTCCCCCTGAGCTAAGTGAATGATTAACTAAACTGAGATTGTTAACCCCCTAAAGTTGCTTTCCTTAGAAAAGCAGATCAAAGAACCTGTGCTGGCATCCCTCCTGTGTACTGGTCCTGTTGTTGGTCTTTCACCCCCACAACAGCTGTTAGCCACATTGTTGTTAGATAGGGTAAGCTGGGACTTGCAGAAAACTAATGTACTATGTGAGCAAGTTTGGTACCTGCCCTGGAGTGGATGGAACTTTATAATCATGAGGGTGAGTCTTTTGGTTGTATAGAAATTCGTATACATCCCAGGTCTGCTCTCATATCATACTTCATTGGGTCTATGATTTTGTTAATAAAAGTACCCACTTCAGTGATACAGTGCATTCTCACCTTGTGTGACTCATCTACAATTTCCCATGAATCCTTGGATTAGGGTGTGGGTGGGACATACGGTGTCCAAGGCACACTTAACCTTTTGAAATCTTTTTCCTATATGCCTTTTTTTTGGAGGGGGGAAGACAAAGCAATTGAGGTTAAGTGACTTGCCCAAGGTCACACAACTAGTAAGTGTCAAGTGTCTGAGGCTGGATTTGAACCCAGGTCTTCCTGACTCCAGGGCCAGTGCTCTATTCACTGCACCACCTAGCTTCCCCCTTCTTCTATATATCTCGACATCGTATAGATACAAATGGAGCATGCAGGTTGACCTCTGTTAATCCCTTGCTTTTCTCCCCTCATTGACCCATTTTTCTAACACCTTTGGCACAATTTATTTTGCATAATTCTTCATAGTAATGTGTTACAGTTTACCCATACCCTCCTGTAGCAGCAAGCATTGTAGTATATCCAGGATAGCCTGCTAGCACAGGTTCTTAGATTTGTTTTTCTAGGAGAGACTGCTCAAAAAGGGGTTAACATACACTAGTTCAGAGGAAAGGTCACCACCCTGAACATCAGAGAAGATATAAGCAGAGAAGTTAGCATAAAGACCAACAGACAGGGCTCTGCCTGATCAAAGCAATAGTGGTATACACTTTACATGCACCACTGGATCTAGAGAGCCTTTACATCTGAGCAGTTGGAGGGTCTGAACATACGGCTACTCAGAGTCTCAACCAGGGAATCACAAGGTCCTTCTCATAAGTGAACCCCCAAAGCAAAATACCAACTCAGAGTATATATATATATACTTCTCAGAGTCAGAAGGCATCACAACCCTTGTGACTCAGTACCCAATCAACTTAGTACCAAAAGGTGTGAAAGCCTTCCTACAAGCAAGCCTCCCCTAAGCAGACTTCCCTCCCCCAAAGGGCTCTATGACTCAGGATGTATCATAGCTATGAGCTGGGCCAGAGCTCAAAGCAAGTCAAATAGGCCTATTAGTGGACAGGGAAGATCTTCCTATTTCATTAACATTACACTTCCACACATCTCTCCATTGCATTTTGGGTAACTTTCAATTTTAATTCTTCATAGGTACTGGTATTACATGTTTTAGAGCTATATTATATTACTGGAAGATTATTATTATTATTATTAAAAGATGGAGCTGAGATGCAGCAAAGCATGAATTGATTCTCTGCTACTTGTGCTAATTTGGCCTAAAAACACAGAAAACACAGTTTCTCCACCAGCCTGCACCACATGATCCATACGTGAAAACTGAAAACAGTTATAGCAAATGGAGAAATTTTGACTACTGTGGATGAGTTTGCTTGCCTTAGCAGTATTTTCCAGGAACACCCAAATAGATGATGAGGTTGACACATGCATTGCCAGAGCTGGTATGCTGTTTGGGAGACTCTGAAGGAAAGTGTGGGAGAGAAGAGGTATTAGACTGACTACCAAACTGAAGGTTTACTGTACTCATTGTTGTACAGTTGTGAAACCTGGAAATCTACCAAGGCCATGCCAGGAAAGTGAATTGCTTCCATTTGAATTGTCTTAGGAAGATTTTGAAGATCACCTGGCAAGATAAGGTACTGGACGCTGAGGTCATTTCTTAAGCTGAACTGCCAAGTATTCATACTCTGCTGTAGAAAGTACACAGACTCTAATGAGCTGGCCACATTGTTTGAATGCCAAATGTACATTTGCTTAAAATAATATTTTACAAAGAACTCATGCAAGCAAGGGGCACATGGTGTTCAGAAGTGGTATAAGGTCACTCTCAAGGTGTCTTTGAAGACCTTTGGAATCAATTACAAAATGTGAGAGAGGTTGGCAAAGGACTTCCCATCATGGTGTATGTACGTCAAAGAAGGTGTATGAACAAAGCAGAATTGTAGTAGCTCAAAAGAAATGTGAAGTACACAAACTTAGAGACAGCTCTGCTCCAAATGTTCATATGGACTATTTGTGCCTGACCTGTGGTAAAGCGTTCTGAGCTCATATTGGTCTGATCAACCACTGTCAGACACACTGTACATTGACTCCAACATAGCAATGTTATTTTGGTCCTCTCTGAGAATGAAGAACAACAACCAACCAACCAAATTACTATCTTTAACTATATCTGTTACTTCATCCATTCACAATAATCACAAAGGTCTTCCACCATATGGAAAATTATCCTTTCAACTGTGTTATTATATTCAGTGGGACCAAGTTGAGTCTTTTGCATGTGATTTATTGACAATCGTGTTAACTATAACAAAATCTGAAAGTAAAATAAAAATTATGTCATATTTACAGAGGCATTTTATGCTAAGAAAATTTGTAAGCAATCTTATGCATGCCATCTATTTGATGTCAAAGACAAGGTTTATTTTAAAGTTTTTGCTTACTAACACTATTTAACTTTTTCTAGGAAAAAAAAAACCTACCATGTCTTTCTAAAATTCTCTCAATATACACTTTCAACATATTGTTTCAATTTATTAGCTTTCAGCCAAACATTTGTATGAAGAAAAGACAGTAGTTTTTTCTTGTCATCAAGAATAGAACTTGTGAATCTCAATGATAAATACATTGCATTATAATTTCTGGATGTGGATCTTTTACTTTGCTTACATGGTGGTCAGAAGTGATATAAGGATGCTCTCAAGGTCTCTTGGAAGACCTTTGGAATCAATTGCCTGCCATGGGAGACTGCCCAGCATAGCATGCCCTCATCAAAGAAGGCATTGTGCTCTGTGAGAGAAGCAGAATGACAGTAGCTCAACAGAAACATAAGATGTGTGAATTTAGAGACATCTCTACTCCAAATATTCCTATGAACTATTTGTGCTTGAGCTGTGATAGAGCATTCTGAGCTTATATTGGTCTGATCAGCCATAGTCAAACAAAATGTACCTTGACTCCAACATTGTAATGCCATTTTGGTCCTCTTTAAGAATGAAGGACAACAACCAACCAAGCAACTATTTACCAGGCCCAGAGATATAACGAAAAAAAAAAAGGTAAGAAATCATTGCCTTTAGGGAGTTTACACTGTACTGGGGAGATAAACTATGTTCATAGATTAGCAGCTCCAAGAGCTGTGCGAAATAAATGCCTGGTTATTAGGAACACTCCTAAAAGGTGAGGGAACTAAGTGCTAACCAACTCCTCCCTAATTTCCCCTTTATATCTCATGACTACATCAGCAACATCTTCTTCTCCCTAGTCCCTTTCCCCTACACAGGTGTTAAGATGGAGGGGAAAAACAAAAGTAGCTTGGTTCTGCTCAGCTTGGGACCTATAATTGGAAGTAGTTTACTTAGTGGGTGATTTTTTTCCTTTTTTTTTTTAGTCATGTCCTGTGATCCTAGCCTTTCCCTTGTCACAAAACTTTATATTAAAATATCAACATAAGCATTAAATGCAGAGTCAAGGGACAGGATCCAGCAATTCAAGGCAAACATTTAAAGGGAGGGGGGAGAAAGCCAGGTACCTTGTACATGTGCACCACTACCTTCCGTTTTTCCTATTTTACTATGAGAGTCACATAGGATCACGCACGTGAACTTCCCCTGTCCAAGCTGCTCATGCTGTAACTAAGATGTATTCTGCTTTCCCAAGTCTCGGCTTCCTTTAGGCATTTTCAGATATTAAGTTATCTTTAAAACTTGTTAGGTGTAGAATTCTCAACTGATCAACTATTACTAATGTAATTTGTCTAAGCAAGGTTTTTTACGCTCAATAAAAGCATTGACGTTTTAGGAAGGCAGGGACTATTTTATTTATTGTCTTTGCATCCCCAGCATCTAGCTCAGTATCTGGTACATAGTAGATTTTTAATAAATATTTTCTAATTGATTGATTGACTCCTCTCTACATCTGCTCAGCAACCAATGACAAGTCATACTAAGTACAAAAGCCGAAAGTATAGCAGATGCCCATGTATATGTTTGTTGATTATTGCTCCTCCCCAGTCACTGTGACTTCTGCATTCCTATTCCTTAAAAGCAAGAAGGAAAACTGTGCACCATTACAGTACATCTTTAAGGTGTCACTTAGCTAGGGGTCTACTGGTATAGACCTTGACTAAAGCCAACTTACCATATTTCATTTAGATGAGCAGTTTAACTCATACCCACTGAAGACTATTTACTTTCTTCTATTTCTACCAGGGAACTTTGCTAATTAACAGGCTAGCATTCTCTATGCAAATTCCATTTGTTATTGATGGCACAAACTTTTGAAGTGACCTGAAAACCCTTTAAGATGATGTCAAACATGTTTTGAATATGAGAGAGTTGGAGCAGTGAATAGAGAGTTGGACATGGGGTCAGTCAAACCTAAATTTGCCATATTTAAATATCTACATCTATCTATATCTACATGTTCCTGACTGTAACATTTCTCCACAGGGTTATTTACAAAAAAGTGTGTGTGCCTGTGTAAGCAAATGAATGGTGAAGTTATTGGAGGACATGGTCAAGAGTCATATAGGATGAGGAAGTCTGGGAAGGTTTCAGTCTGTACCATTAGAGGGAATATCCTTATCTATAAGATAATATGAATCCATCTTAGCATTTAAGGTATGACTATCTATAAGTCAGTGGCCGTAGCCATTTTTGGCCCATCCATGGGGCACTCATGGATTCCAATTAATCAATCAATCAATCAGGATATTAAGAATTGTAAGGGCGAAAAAGTTTAGCCAACATATGTTCCTTCAAGCTTATTATAAAGGATCGCTACTTAGATACACTTGTAGCCAATCATTCATGCTGCCATTTGTATTTAAAAGTAAGAAAACTTCATTTTCTTTAAAAATGTATTATCTATTAGAGATTTTTCACTCATTCAAACTGGCCTTGACTGCAGTTACCCTACATTGCTTGGCTTTTAGTGTTATCCCCAACTGTTTTCTATAAGTTTTCATTGGGCAACCCATCACATTATTTCATTACATTTCAAAATGGAGCAATTTAGAGGAAAATCTAGTGGTTTTTTTCCAACTCAAAGGTTTCCTTCCTTACCTTGTCAACATTAAATTCTGCCCAAAATAATTTAATCAGCCAAAGTTTAGGATGGTTCACAACCTCTAAACATTTGAGGGGATTTTTAATGGAAAAATAATTCTCCTACAAACCAGATGCTCAGGACCAAAACAGCATATTCAGTATCAAATGGATGACCTCCTTTGCTTAAACAGTTCTTTAATTTTGAAGTCCATTGTTAATTATTGACCTCTGCCCCTGCCCAAGCTAGAAATCTTTAGTTAATTTTGCCATAGAGCTTCTGATGAAAGCCGTTTTAAATTATGCATTTTGCAATAGTACAACAGGCCTAAGACATCTTAGTAATCTTGTTAGTGGTTCTGACTTCTTGTAAATATGACCCAAGTAACACCTTGAATTCAAAACTATTCAAGTTTCAGGTTTTATCTATTGATTCATCCTGGAATGGTGTTAGACTGGTCAATCTTCTCCCCTGGTTTCCATTATCTTCAGTATCTACTAATTCAAGGGGACAAAAATTATCTCTGGGCATTAAGTATAAGCATTGACTAGGAGTGAGGAAAAGTTTTATTTACCCTCTCAAAATGATACAGACTTCCTTAGGGGGGAAAATATCTAAAGAATGTTTCTCTCACTGAAAATCTTATCTGATAATAAACTTTCCTAATATTTTCCACTGAAGATTAATAAACTTCTCTTGAAACTTATATCTAATTTATGTGACTTTAAGGGTCATGCTTTAATAACAATGATGAAACACGATTATTACTTCTTAATGCTGAAATTACAGTTTTTACATTGTAAATTTTTCCTGCTATGCGCCCTGTGGCACTAACATCTTTATCACTCCATGTGTTTCTAGTTTTAAAACCTTTACCCCTGCTGTTTGAAAAATATTTCTCATTTTCGTCCCCTATGGAGTACAGAAATCCCTAAAGGCAAAACCATTAGTGATCTTTCTGCCTTTTTCCCAAACACTTATTATGATCACCAGTGCTGCTCCCACTGCCTCATTGGCTTTTGGTAAAGTATGCAAATGAGATGTTCAAAATACACACTTTTTGCAACTGTGCAAGTTCATACTGATTTATAAAATGGGCAGGCTATTAAAGTGACTGAAAATGTCAGCAAGATTTATGCATGGGTGACAAATTGTATTGGAAATGTTCATTTTTAACATGCTGCTCCAGTTTTTTTTTTAAACAACTTAGATATTCTATGTGATACATTTGTTTTAAGGCCATTTTTTTCCCTCTCCAAACATGCTTCTGACAGTGACTTTTTGACTGGAAAAATAAACAGTGCTACTTCACAATCATACAAATTGTATTTTATCACAGAAAGCAGCACTTTGAAGATATAATAAATTTCCTTTTGACACCCATTTTTCTCATGTATAGTTAGTCCACTATAGTTTTCGCTTTTAAGAGATAACATGAATTACATATATAAATATTTCATCACAAAGATATCTAATTATGTAACTACCAAACAATCACCCAGTCATCAATTTAGGAAAAAAAATATTAATATTAAAAATTCACAACTGAAAAAAATGATCATCTAAGTAGGAGTGACAGCCTATATTTATCTTGTAGTGTTTATGATTTCATCTTGGGCAAATCCTATGTTAATATGATAATCGTACTGCCTTGTACTTATTTGTATAGCGCTTTAGAGTTTCCAAGAGGTTTTGCATCTGTTATCTCACTTGATCATATACCATAAAACATTCCATGTGGTACTCAGAAAGCTTCACTCTATTATTATGAATTAGTTCTGGTGTATATTTTGATATGGCTGTGATTCATCCATGCAGTAATTCTACTCTTGTCAGGCCAAGTGTGGTATTTGAGCAAAAAAAACAACAACCCCAAAAGCAAAAACTTGTGATATTTTCTGTCTCTGGATGTCAGCCATTCATTCACCAGTAGAGGTATCTGAATAGGAAAAATGATGCAGGAGCAGGAACTAGCCAGCTTTGTGCAAAGTCAGTAAAGAGATAAAATAGAACATGCTGATAGGCCTTACAGATGCTCCATGAGATGTAAGGAGCAGGGTTTTCACAGATCAATATAATGGTGTAATATACTTGTTTACAAATAAAAGGAAGAGTGGATTTTTTCAATTATATACATTAAGTAATAAGACCTCTGAAACTGATTTTTTATAAAGAATGGATGTTCTCAAAGTATGTAGTCTTTCTAGAGGAAAGTTTGGTATTAAATTTCTATCTCTACTTTTTTATATTCAGATCAGTTAGTACCAATACTATTATTGCACTGATTTTCCTAATTAGTTCATTAAGTTGCATAACAATTGGTTTACTACCAACAACTCTTTATTATGCTAGAACAGTGAAGATAAAATTGATTTAGAGCTCAATTCTTATCATTCATTCTTACACATTCATATGTCCTGGTGTTTGATGTGGAGCTTTTACCGGGACACAAGTTTGCAGATTGTGCCAAGTATTTTGCCCTATTTCCACTCAAGGCAATATTCCTGCTTGTTGTAGGGGGTAGGAGAAGCATTTGTGGGCAGAGGTATTTGTTTGCACTGTCTTTTAACTGAAAAACTCAAACATTCTTACTGGAAAATACAAAAAGAAATATCTTGTCCAAAGGCTATATCTTGCATCTCTAACTCATAGAATGAAAATTGTGACTACAATAGCTTTCTGGTCAGTCTCCCTGCCTCAAGTTTCTCCTTGCTCCAATTCATCCTCCACTCAGCTGTTATAGTGTTCTTTCTAGAGTGCAGATCTGATCATGTCATTCCCCCTGCCCCCTTCAGTGCCCTCTGGTGGCCACCCATTATCTACAGCATGGAATATAAATTTGTTTGGCCTTCAAAGCCCTTGATAACCTGGCTTTTCTATCATCCCAGTCTTTTGACATCCTACTTCTCTCCAAGTACTCTGCAATCTAATGACAAGGATCTCTTTGCTATTCCTTACACAAGACATCCCATCTCTTTACTCTGGACAGTTGCCCTGGCTTTCTCACACACCTGGAATTATTACCCTCCTCACATCTGCCCTCCTGGCTTCCCTAGCTTCCTTAAAATCCAAGTTAAAATCCTTGCTTTTAGAAGAAACCTTTCCTGATCCATCTTAACGCTACTGTCTTCCTATTTTGATTATCTTAATTTGTCATATATGTGTATACGTGTGTGTACATACATATATATACATATATATATATAGATATATATACAAATACATATTTGATTTTGTTTATACATAGTTATTTGTGTGTATATGTATATTTTTGTTTGTTTGGTCGTTCATATATAGTTTGGTTGTTCATATATAGTTATTTGCACATTGTCTCCTTGAGATGAAGACTGTGAGCTCCTTGAGAGCAAAGACTATTTTTTGGCCTCTCTTTGCATCCCTAGTGCTTAGCACAGTGCCTGGAACATGGTAGACAATAAATGCTTATTGGCCAAATGACCAATAAAAGTGGCTGAGCACAGACAAGGACTACATACAATATATATATATATAAAATTCTTTTTGAAATTATAAATTATGCCCTCATAATACAAAATCCAAAAGGAATTGTGGAATTGCTGAACTAATTCCAAAAAAGGGACATTAGATCCTGAATGACTTGCATTCACCAAAGGAGCCTGCAACTCTCCATTGACTACTTAACCACATTACTTCGTTTTTCCTTACAGAAAGGTTCCCCCTAAAAGGTTCTTGCTACAAAATATCATTATCCATCCCTAAAATGTACCCTAACCCAATCATCTGCATTTATTTTTATTAAGTGTCCATGACCATGCCGTACTAAAACCCCTACATTTTTCATGGTTGTCACCATTTCATCATCAGTAAATACTGTATGTCAAAATTTCGAAACACATTTTTTTATGGTAAAATTCCAAACAAGAATGGCATTTGCTGAATGTCTTAGAATTAGGGTGTATGGCTACATTTCATTGTCCCCAACTTACTAAGTAATGTTACTAAATAATTGCCCTAAAATACATAAATTTGTAGGTGATAGAGAATGTACAGAATAATCTAACGGCAAAACTTTTCAGGTAAAAATGTAGACAGGTTGAAGTGTTTTGTTGTGGTGGAGGCAAGGAGAATACTGGGAGAGGGATGAGTAGCTATGCTATTAAAATGAGGTAGAGGATTGAAGGCAACACAGTACAGATTTCAAACAAAAATGTGAATTATTTTAGCCTGAAACATCCAGATTATTGAAATGGGCCATTTTGGCTTGATCTAGCTAGGTAACTTGTCTAGATAGAGCAAACTCCATAGCATAAGCAAATTATCATTGAAATACTGTTTTTTTTAAGTGAAAACAACTGCTTTTCCTTTAATTGAATAGTAGAAAAGGTTCAAAGCCAGTTTTTCCAAGTCATTCTAATTGTAGAGAGAAATAATATTTGGCTACTAATATCAATTTTCAGACACCAGCTGTGATTCTACACCTTTCTTGTAGATATCTCTTCCTCTTTAAGATATCTTGAAAACTGTTGCCTCTAGCACAAATTTTTTTTTTTGTATACTTGGTCAGGTCAGTCTAGTCTTCCATGTTTTATCTTCTTAATTGCCATTTGCAATTATTCTCAAAGTACATTATGTGCAGAAGTAGTGGGCTCCAAAAACAGTTGTTCTCCATGGAAAAGGTGAATCAGTTATAAGAATGATGGCAGATCTGTTCCATTTGACATTTGTTTGTTTTGATAAAAAAAAAAGTATGCAACTATTAACTTGTATACAGGCTTTTGCATTTCTATAAAATCATTGAGAATATTCAATGCAATATGCATGAAATTCCTTGTGAAAACATGCAAAAGGAATAAAGGAATAGGCCTGTTATTGTGACCTATTTTCTACAATGAAGTACAACTTTATCATCATCTTGTTGTTGATTAGAATACATAAAGCTATAAGATTTGGCTTTTGTTGTTGTTATTAAAAAAAATGGAATAGACTGCTTCAGGAGGCAGTGGATGTTCTCTCTGTAAAAGATGGATAGCTAGTTATGTTTTAGAGGAGAAGCCCAAGGATTGGTAGGAGTAGGTGACCTCTGTGAACCCTCCCTATTTTAACATTCTGTCATTCTGTGATTATGGACTAATATGAAAAACTGTCATTGAAAAATCCACAGTAATGAGAAAGAGATCAGCCCAACAATTCATTCTTGAAAATCAAAATGGAAGAACAATGCATAGTTCCTAAATTATGACAAACATCTTGATGAGCTACCTGTTGAATTAGTCCATCAGGATTTGTGTCTTGTATAAGCACCACAGACAATTAATGAGTTTGGCTTGCAATTTAATAGTACAAAGGAATCAGTCTAGATTGTATTTTAGAAATTATATAGTATTAGTGATTGCAAACTGGCCACCACTAATAAAGCCTATTTCTTTAATATTCTCTGAATAATATTGGATGATTATGTTGCTACAAATAGTGGAATGCCACAACCTGAAGAAAGTTGAATTTACAAATAACCCAAAAAGTTATGGAAAGACCCACAAAGAACAGGCTGCTCTAAAGAAATATCCTTAGATTTTCTTCAGCCATTTGAGTTTCTAAATCAAGGATACTTTTTTTTTTTTTTGCCAATGGGAAATAATTAAAGGAAAGGGGCTATTACCTAATAGAGTAATAAAATTACGGAATTAAAGAGTTGGAAACATTTTGTTCGACCATACTCAAGGAATCCTGGCAATAACATACCTGGCGAATGATTGGTTGTTTAGCCTTTGAGGAGCAACAATGAGGGGGAACCCTTTGTCTCCTAAAGCAGGCCACTATCCTTTTATAAAGCTCCAGTTGTTAGAAACTTTTCATGACATCAAAGCTAAATTTATTATTTGTACTAATTGAATCACTGATTGTTTATACTGATTAATGAGTATATTCTGACTTATCTTTTTTTTTTGAGGAGGAGGATTCTTCTTGTAAAAACAAAAACAAATGCACCTCACTATCCAGTGTCCTTGCAGTAGAATTCCTAGCCCCTTAGAATTCCTAACTTCCTTCACAGCTCAGTTCTGTGAGAAATGATTATTAATAAGCAATATCTTAGGGAGATTCAGAGACTTTTCTAAATTCCTCATTTTAAAAGTTCAGTTTTTCTTCAGGACATCAGTGATAATGAGATTACATTGACTCTCCTTGAGCTTGGTCAGACCCCACCCAACCTTCTAAGGAATTTAATCTAAGGTGTGGAGGAAACATATTATGTTCTATTCAGGCTTGGGTTGAGGCTGATCCTTTTGTCTAGATAGCCCAAGGCTGGAAGTGGTCTGGTATGGCTAATAGTATCTAGTATAGAGATATTTTTTTCTGTTCTGGGGTGACATGATGATGGGGTGACATTAGCCCCTATTGGAAAGGTATATTATCTGTGAGCTGGCTGCCATGATTGTCCTTGGTCTGAGCCAAAAATGACCATCCTTTTATTAATAACCTGCTGGCCTTATTAATAAAATGATTAAATTAGCTAGAAACTATGTCTCTCAAACCTTTTTAAACATCACACTTCTCATGCCCTTTCCTATGGGAAACATTTTATATTTTTATTCTCTCAGTTGTTAGCATGCTGTCTCCCATCCTAAAATTATCTCATGTTAACTTATCTGTTTATTTGCTATATCCCTCTATAGAATGTATTCTCCTTGAGGAAAATTTTTTTTCTATATCTATTTTCAAAAAAATGTTAATCCTCATGTTTAGCACTGTGCTTTACAAATTGTGGGGATAGTGTGGCTGTTCCCTTTGCATATTTTCACAAAGAATTCCATACATATGTGCATATAGTATATTCTCTCTGATTTAATAGAAGGCATGCATACAAGTGAATAGTTGCTTATGATTTTTGTTACTTTTTTTTTCAAAACAAACATTGTAGGAGCATAAATGCTTGTTCATTTGAATTTATTTGCACATAATAATCAGAATTAATATATTAAATATATATTGTATGACCAGAAAAGGTAGAGTAGTCATACATAGAGCATGAGAGATATGAAATATATAATTCATGTGACACATGGGTACCTCTTAGATATAAAAGAACAAGACTAGGACCTTCAGCTAATTAGGTAGAAAGAAAGAAAGGAATCAAGCATTTATTAAGTATCTATGATGTGTCAGGCACTGTGCTAAATTCTTTGTAAATGTCTTATTCAATCTTCACAACTTCCTTGGGAATAGGTGTTATTATCAATCACCATTTTACAGTTGAGGAAACTGAGGCAAACCAAGGTTAAGTTGTTAGTCCAGGGTTACATAGCTACTAAGTGTCTGAAGTTGCATTTAAATTGTCTTCCTGACTTCAGACCTGGAGCTTAATTCATTGTACCACCTTGCTGCCTGAATCTGTTAGAGGTTTTGAAGGAAAATCATAGTCAAGAATCATACAGGATAAAGTGGTTTGAAGGCATCTGGTAGAGGGCATGCCCAAACAGATGAATTAACTATTATTAGGACCATACATTTACAGGTAGATAGGCCCTCAGAAGTCTGCTCAGAAATTTGAGTCTCATTTGACAGAAGAACTGAGGCCCACGGAGCTTTTGTCTTGCCCAAGGTTACACTGAAACTTAAAGCTAGGTTTTCTCATTTTTAAATCCAGCTTGCTTCCAAGTATACTACCCTATGACATCAGTGCTGAGAGACCCTGAGAGCATTAAGTCTCTCTCTGGATTTTCACCATAATTTCCTTCTATTAGAACCTACCATTATTTTTTAACAACATGAATGCTTTGCCTTCTAGTTATTATTACCAAGAAACGCACTTTTCTGATTGACAAATGTTCACACAGAAACATCTCTGCCCTAGAGGACGTGAAAGGGAAAATATCAAAGTCATATGAACAGGGAGTATATTTCTGGAACATCTGGTAGACCATCAAAAAATCTATCTCCCAGACAAGAGAAGTCCATCTCTTTTCCTAGTTTCTGCATCTCTGCCATAAGAATAATTTACTTTAGAGGTTATTTCAACAATTTCACCCACTGAACCTCCAGTCAAAATGAAACAATCTGAATAGACTTTTTAAGAAGCAAAGATATTTAGTATGTGAAATGATTGCATTATGGTTTTAAAAGCTACATAATGAACTAGCTCTATATCCCTCATTCTTTTGCAGAAGAAAATACTGGCTTTGGAGACAGAGGCCATGGGTTCTGATCTCAGCTCCATCGCTATCTGTGTATACTTGGGTAAGTCACTTCATTAATTTCACGGTAATCTGTGATCACAGATTTAGAGTTGGAAGAGAATTTAGAGGTCATCTCAACCAATCTCTTAATTTTCCAGGTAAGGAAACTGATGTCCAGAGAATTTAAGTAGCTCCCTTCAAGTCATAGAGGCAGAGCTGGCATTTAAATAGAGGTCCTCTGACTTCAGAACATGCTGCTTAGTCTTTGAAGGTTACCTAAAATGAAGGAGTTGGACTAGATAACCTCAAAACTTCTAAATCTATTACCCTAAGAAAAGATAAATTATATTTTGATAGAGGGAAAGGAGCTTTTGGAGAACAGTTAAATTCAAATGATGAAGTAAGTAAGCAAAGTGTTCAATCACGATATTTAGAATTTGGAGACAGTGATGATATGCTATGTGTTACTTATATAACAACTAGTCTAGCATATTATTTATGCCCAAACAACCAAACTAGGCAACAACTTATTTCTTTGAGAGTTAGTGTTTAATAAGATAGCAAGACCAACAGAGCTCTCCAGTTGTTCCAATATTTTTTTTTCCCCATAGAAATTGCAGCTTATATGTTTTGGGCAGCTACGTGGCTCAGGGAAAGAGTGCTGGGCCTCAAGTTAGGAAGACTCATCTTCTTGAATTCAAATCTGGCCTCAAATACTAGCAAGTCACTTAACCCCATTTGCCTCAGTTCCTCATCTGTAAAATGAGTTGGAGAAGGAAATGGCAAACCATTCCATTATCTTTGCCAAGGAAACCCCAAATGAAGTCACAAAGAGTTGGACAAGACTGAATAACAACAATTTTTTTTTGGTGCTTATCAAGAGTCAGAAATGATGCTCTAATATTCTTATAGGATAGGAGTGTTTTTCTGAAGCATAATTTCTTCACCATATTATGAATCATGATCTATGCATTTTATAGACAGATATTTGAATTTATAAGCTGGAACAAACCATTTTCTCACTTCATTGAAAATTATCCATAAAATTATAAACATTTTAGATGCCTGCCATCCTCCTTCTGTAGTTCTAACGGATCTTTCACAATATTCACCATGGTGCTACCAGATAGCAAAAGGCAGAAATGGAATCTCCATCAAAATACCATTTTCTCTCTTGAATGATAAAACAGATTAATGGCATGCAATCCATCTATAATCTGTCCCATAATACAAAGTCATTGTATAGATTGGGCTAGATCATTAAATAATGTGACAGAAATCTGTAGCCCAACTCTAAAAGAGGTAGGAACAGCCAATTGAAAGAAAAACTTAATGTCTCAGGATGATACAGTGGGCTAAGAAAACTGGCCAATTTATGTACCAAGTAAAATGATAGATGTGAAGCTTATCTAAGCTCTTGGTTCTGTTCCCCTGCCATTGTTTGACATCTTGGAGGAAGTCTGCAAGACATCAGGAAAGACCCTCTCCTTCTGTGATGTGTATACTGTAATAGAGGATTAAGTATGACCAAAGAAAGCGTAGACTCAGGAGACTGGCCGGTTACTGTTTTCTTATGTTCCTTTTTTGCTCTCCATGACTTAGACAGACCCTGTGTTTTTGAAGATACTGGCTGTCTCCCCGAATCCATTGTTTTAATGTGTTCTTCTAGTGATGGCTGCAAATCTTGGAACACCGCTGCCTTTTAAGACACAGAGTAGAGGTAAACTCAAAGGACTGTGCTGTTTTTGCAGGTAGATTGAAAACTATTTCAAATAATGGTAAATAGGCAAGATATGGCATAAATAATGCTGATATGTTACTAGTAAGGGAAAGGAAAGGGAATAAACATTTATGTACTGCCTACTATGTGCCAGGCACTGTACTAAGTGTATTTTACAAATAATGTCTCATTTGATCTCATTTGATAAAAAATAATATCTCGTTTGAACAGCAACTCTGAGAGCTTGGTGCTATAATTATTCGCATAATATGGTTGAGAAAAATGATTCAAACATAGATTAAGTGATTTGCTCAGGGTCATACAGCTAGTAAGATTCTGAGGCTGGATTTGAACTCAGGTTTTTCTAATTCCAAGCCCGACCTTCTACTCCATCTGCTCCAAGTTATTATGTCATATAATCAGGAGCAAGAAGTAACAGATGGACATTTTTGAGTGTAGCACTGGTACCCAGAGAATGTTAAAAGGCCTAGAGGAAGACCTTAACAATTGAGATAGCATTTCTATGGCAGATCCATAGGAGAACACGAACAACAGTTCACAGGATGAGAAAGCAGGAATGGGTTCTGATCTGCATCAATAGTGAGAAATACCTACTTTGATGAGATCACTAACCTATTGACAAATTGAAGTATGAATAGCAAAAGGCTACCTTTTCACAATAATGTTATATATGATATTCTCCATGACAGGAGGATCTGTGATTTTCTCAATGTGGGAAACTCCCTTTACCAACACCAGAATGCAACCATGTTATGTATTAATAGATAACTTGTAGTAAGCTGTTTGACCTACACAGAGGTAAAGTGAGTATTCGCAAGGTAAGACTGCTTGAAAGTGTCAGCAGCAGGTTTTCAACCAAGGTCTATCTGAATCAAAGTCCAGGACTATTGGATATAACACATTGCCACAATGGGGGCAGAAGCTAGGTGGCACAGTGGGCAAGACTGCTGAGCTCCTAAGACAGGAAGACCTGAGTTCAAATTCTATTTTAGAAACTGACCCCCTGGGCAAGTCATTTAATCTTTCTCTGCCTCAATTTCCACATTTGTAAACCAGGGATAACAACAGCACCCACCTGACAGAATTGTTTGGAGGATCAAATGAGATTGACACGTCTAATGCTTTGTAAACCTTAAAGCATTATATAAATGCTCGTTATTATTAGCTATCATCTGATTAATGTGTAGCAGAGACCTTTTAAAATTCCATGTTGCCAGTTTGTTTGACACCCATAGTTATTAACTAATTTGTCAAAAATCAATCTATGTTCATAGTTTATTACTTCTCCTGGACTAGTCTCTCTCTCTCTCTCTTTCTCTCTCTCTGAAGGGCAAGGCAATTGGGATTAAGTGACTTGCCCAAGGTCAGACAGGTGTCTGAGGCAGGATTTGAACTCAGGTCCTCTTGACTCCAGGGCCAGTGCTCTATTCACTAAGCCACCTAGCTGCCTCCTAGACTAGTCTCTTGGAGTATAAGAACCACTCAATTATTCTCCATACACCATACACCTAGCTAGGTCTTACAGTGAACGAAATGCTGCGCCTGGAGTCAGGAAGACCTGAATTCAAATCTGTCTGAGGCACTTAACTTCATGACACCAGGCAAGCCACTTAACCTTTGTTTGTTCTCAACTATAAACTGGGATTATTCCTATTTTATTTACTTATTTATTCCCATTATTCCCACTTCCAAAAACAGCACCTATTTTGCAGGATTGATCTGAGGATCAAGGGAGATGATATTTGTAAAAGTGCTTAACATAGTTCCCGGCACATAGTAGGTTTTTAATAAATGCTCATTCCTTCCCAGTCTCCTGGCTCACTGCCCTGCCTACAGTAGGTGTTTAATAAATATGAATTGAATTGAAATTTTATACCATGGGTTACTATTTATAGCACTTTTCCTCAAGTCTGAATGATTACCTTTCTCCAGCCCTCAGATGCCTTTGGCATCTCAATCCAGTGTTTAAATGATGTTTGTCAATGTATCTTCCAAACTAATTGCAGGATACCCTACTGATCTCCTGAGCAGTTTTCAGGGTCAGGTAACATTTGATTTCTCATAAGGCAGGCCTGAGTGCTAAATAATCATTAGAGCTGAAGGCTGATTTTTTAGCTCATGCAGTGAAGCACAATTGGGTTCTGTTTATGATTCTGGGCTCCATGTTAACAGGAGCTGAATGAATTTGGCTTCAAATCCCAGGACTGTATTTTGGAACACTGGCATTTAGAAAGAGGTGATCATAAGTCATGTTACTATTTGTTTAAAGAGAAAGTCCTTTTTATTGGGTCTCTGCCTGTAGTCACCCACGGTTTTTGACTAAGTACCTCAGTTGCTCCTTTCCACAAGCATTTCAAAAGTAAAGAGAAACTAAATGCCAGAGGCCTTTGAATGGTAATACCAAATAGCCTGGTGTCCCTGAGTTTCACATGGAAATATACACGATGATGGAAACTTTTAGATTAGTTTCTACTTTGGGCTAGATCATTAAATATTGAATATTATTTGTGTTCCTGGAAAAGAATAGAGTGAAATAAAATGGAATAATCCATCCAGTTGTGACCAACGCACAATTCAATCACTATTTCTAATAATAATTAACGGAGGGAGAGTATGTTAGAGTTGAAAGAACACAGATTTTGGAGTCAGTAGACTTGGCCGAAAAAATTGCTGTTTATAATCTGTGTCACCTTGGGCAAGTCTCTTAACTTTTCTGGGCCTCAGTTTCCTTATCTGAAAAAGATGAATTGAACTTTGTTCCTACTGCTATAAATGTCCTGCTTATCAGAGACTTAATTTTTTGTGGGAAAGACACTGCTGGTAGAACTGTGAATTGGTATGGCCATTCTGGAAAGCAATTTGGAACTAGAACCCCAAAAGTACTAAATTGTGCATACCCTTTGACTCAGCAATGCTACTATTAGGCCAATTCCCCAAAGAGATCAAACAAAGGTCTAAAGGACACATATGTACAAAAATATAATAACTCTTTGCTTCCATACCACACTAGGTCAGTGGGGAGGGGGATAACAGTGCAACTTCTGGGCAGCCAAGGGAGAAGTGGTGGACTGATGCCCTAGTTATGACCTTCTGTACCTCCTCCACCTTCCCAGCCCACCACTTTTCTTTAGGTGCCAGAATTTCAAGTGACTGCTCTGCTGCTGCTGCTGGCCTGGTAATTCCATCTTCATCTATAAAGGGAAGCATTACTGTTATGTCCAGGTGCTATGACTTGACACCAAGTTCTTTCAGGAAGACTCCCCTATTTAACTTCATAGATCTAAAGCTGGAAGGGATGTCAAAGTCAATCGCCTTCATTTTACAGATGAGGTAAATAAAGCCCAAAGAAATTAAGTGTCTCTTCCGAGGTCATATAGATAACGAGCCTTGGAGATGGGACATGAACCCAGTTCCTCTGATATCTTCTGTGGGATGACACTGTAAGTTGGAATGTTTGTTTGTTTTCATTTTGTTATGCTTTAGCATTCATGAATTTATATGGTACCACCTGACCCCATCTATGATAGTTTTCAACTATTTTGTAACAGAAAATTCCTAAGGCTTTTCCTTCTTCCAGAAAGGAAATCTGCTATCTCATTTCCTTTCTTTACTTTTCCTTCCAATTTTTGAATAGACATGATAGAAAAATAGACATGATAGAAGACATGATAAAGGTGTAGGTGTTCTGTGCTCCTGAAAAGAAAAAGCATCCATAAAACTGAACTCAACAGCCTACTTTGGTAACTCATTCTAGGATGGAGAAGTAAAGTCCAGGATTGAGACAGTACATTTTCTTTGTAACAGGCTATGATTTTTACCCAGACCTAACTAGTATGTGCTATTATAATACCTTGATGACAGAGATTGACTCATATCCATCTCACTCCTTTACCCACAGATTCCTGTCCCCTAAGCATGTGTACACACACACACACACACACATACACACAGTCATTTATGTGTAACCTAGAGCAAGTTATTTACCTCTCTACACCTTGATTTTTTTCACATACCAAATGAGGAGTGAAGCTCTTTTCCAGGTCTAAATCTTAGCACGATAAGCATTTTAACCATCCTAGAATGCTTTACAGAGGCATATACTTCAAGTGCATTTTAGCAATCAAAGAATTTTAAGCAATGCTTACTAGATTATGAATTCCATTCCCTTTTTTCCCCTCTGTGCTCATTTGTAGAACTTTTGTCTACAGGGCCACCACAGGTAAAATGTCACAAAACATAAGCTACAATTCCCTGAAGCCTTTCAGCTCAAACATTAAAAGGGACCACCTTTAATTTGTCATGTCTTTCATGAATGCCTGGGGCTGTCTCTCTTAGCAGAGCCTGGCATTCTTCTGTGGTGGGTTAAAAACTATATGACATGCAAGCCAGGAATAAACATTCAGCTCAGCATGAAGGGAAATGGCCATGCTTCACTATGTGTTCTACATTGGCCACTGGAATGAATGCCAGTTCGGATAATTCCTAGCTAAATATTTGCCAATGGAATCCATAGCACTGTAAGTTGTAATATTCAAAAATGAAACTTTTGGGGAAATTTCTAAAAGGAAATCTGCCATGATCTGTAGCATCCCTCTCCACTTTATTGAGCATTTTTAATTTGATGGAGAGAGGGGGAGGTGAGGTGACTTAAAAGCCTTATTTGACACCCTGGCAAAGAAGAACTTAAAAATAAATATATCCCTAACAGTAATTTTATATTTATTGCACTTAATTTAACAAATTATCACAAGAACCACACAGACAGCATTTTCTCAGTAAAATTATTATACTTAAATGAACTTTTGACAATGTATTAATTACAAGGACATGACCACATTTATTCTGCTGATCCAGTAATTACATGCATTAAAGAAATATTTATCCACAAACCATGCAATGTACTTCAAAACAACATTTATTGCCAAATTACATTTCCTGTATATCTGTGCCCTTTTCCAGTTACTAGTCATTTTTTAATTTTTAAGAGAGGAGGATGGGAGGGAAAGGAAACTTGAAAAATGCTATATGGATAGCTTAGTGATGGGAAAGCAATTGAAATGTAGATTAAAAGCATAGAATTTTCTTAGTTGGAAAGATAATTCTGAGGTGGGCTAAGCTATTTCAGGTTAAAAGAGAGCAATGAAAAATAAAAACAAACAAACAACAATAACAAAAAAGGCATTTCTTCCTCCTTGTCTTTAACAATAGAAAGAAAATACAGGGTGTCCCAAAAGTCTTAGTGCCATTTTAAGCTTAAACAGCACTAATACTTTGGGACACCCTGTATGCATGGAATTAAACAAAAAATTTCAGTGGTTAGCTACAATATGATTTCACACAAACTGAATAATTGTCCTTAAGAAGATAAAATCGAGTAATATTCTTTAAAGTCTTAGTATTTTTTTAATGATATAAATCAAGTAATTAACATTACTGGTATGCCAACTGTTGCTCACCCTTTAATGCAAAATGTGTGATTTTTCTCCAAGCTGGAAACTCTAGACTGTGGAAATGTCAGAGGACTAAGGGTAATAGCTAGTGAGGGGCAGAGGTGGGCTCTGATTCTGAGAACTCCTGATTCTCACCCCTGAGCTCTATCTAAGGAGAAATGCTCTTTTATAATGACATTTACATAAAACTTGTCCTCTAATGAAAATTAATGTGTCTAATGTATCAATTTGATCTGCAGCAATTAAAATCAGCTTTCCCTTTATGATGGACTTAATAATACCTGAGTATGCCTACTACTGAGTAGAAGACGTAATAGAAGCGTAGGTGTTTTGTGGTCCTAAAAAAGAACATCCATAAAAACTGAACTCTGCAACCTATTTTGGTAAGCCATTCTAGGGAGGAGGAGTAAAATCCAGGATTCAATACCAGATATCCACCCTATGAAACTTTTTAATCAGTTCTGTGGTTGGAACGCTAGGCCTGGAGTCAGGAAGGCCTGAATTCAAATCTAGCCTCAGATACTTACTAGCTGTTAACCTTGGGCAAGCCACTTAACTTCTGTTCTGCCTCAGTTTCCTCATCTGTAAAATGGGGATAATAATAGCATCTACCTTGTAAGGGTTGTGAGATTAAAATAAGATAACATTTTAAAAGTACTTTGCAAAGGACTTTGGCAAAGATAACATTTGTAAAGTACATTATATCCTCATCTTCATCATTATTTTGCCATGTCCTTCTATAGTTGGCCATAAAAATTCTACCTAAATTGCTGGGGACCTTCCATAGGTTTTTTTTTTTTTCCTTGACATCTTGAGTCTATTATCCCTCCCTTTTGGAAGGTGACCAGCCCATTTTCCCCCCCTTTGGTCATACATCCTGAGTTCTAGAGAAAAGAAATGACTTAAACATAGACTTAGAATTCCCTAATAAAGGCTATTTGCTCCATAAATAAGAATCCTAAGGCTGACTTGGGTATATGGTGATTGAAGTATCTATTATTCTCTGCTAACATTTGTCTGAGAAGATGAGTTTCAGGATGAAGAATTGAAAAGGTTTTTTCTAGGGTGGGAACTTGCAGATCTTGGTTGGGGATATCATTGTAGAAGAGCTTTTCATTCATAGAGAGTTTGCAGATAGTTTGGGAAAAAGTGAGAAAGAACCATGATGAGCAGAGTCAATTTTAGTGGGGAGAGGAGAGTGATGTATGCCCAGAAAAGCAGAGAGGTCAGTAAGGTAAATTATATGGGCCTTGTACAGGAACACTGCTGAAACAATGTCCATTTGCTCAATAAGAGGATATCATTCTGGTTTTGAAATCAAAGAGAAAAAGGAAGCTGTTTCTTTGAGAAACAAGAGATTTGAGAGGAATAATTTTGGCTATGTATACGAATCGTAAATAAAGAGGAGTATAGGATAAAATGCAAAGGAGATTGAGAACAGGGAAGCAGAGAAAGGAAAAAAAAAACAAATATGAGGTGAAAAGAAGGAAGTTGCCAGGATGACTAGATGAGATGGAAAGATACGTAATCATGTTGAAGGTTGTCTTTGAAGCTTCTGTTTAGGAACTCCTGTGATGTTTTGTCAGAGGATCCCATGATACTTTGGGTACTGTGGCCAACCTTTGTGCTCCAGAAACTGATGCAGTTTGAGGTGCTGGGAACCCCAGAATGTCAGGGTACAGGGGAGTCTGCCTGGAAAGAATTCAAGCACTCAAACCTTCTTTCAGTCAAGGTAGCAAGGTTTATTGTAGAGCAGTCTAGATTTCTAATGAATCTGCAACTTGATAGGGGTGAGATTGATACTCATATATGAAAAAGAACAGTGGAAAGATCTGGGTGGGATTGAGGAGTGGTAAATAGCCTGGAGTGGGCCAGGTAGATGTTGAAAGGAATTAAGTGGTCTGGGGTGGGTCAAAAGCCACTGGAAAGGATTATTAAAGATCTAGGTAGGTTGGGATAGGCCAGCTGTCTCAGCAAGATGTAGGTGATCTGTGCCGCTGAAATGTGTAGGAAAATTCAGGGACTGGGCTGCTTTCAAAGACATGGTCTTTTCCTTTTAGGGGTCCAGGTCCCATTGTCCCATCAGAGCTGGACCTCATGGTGCCACAAATCATGTCAGTTCTTTCTACATCTCCTATTATCATAGGAGCACCTTAAAGTCCAAGAGTCAGTTTTTGAGTCATGACCCCTGAGACTGAGAAGACTTAAAGAAACTGGTACAAAATTAAGAGCCAAATTGGGAAAAAAAATAAACACAATAACTATAGTAACATTAATATAATTGCAATTTAAACCACATTCGAACTTATATTAACTGCAATGACTGATCTTAGTTTGTAGAAACAAATAAAACCCATTTCTCTCCTCTCAGCAGACAGGTAGTGGACTGCGGGTGTAGAATGGTTCATATGCTCTCAGTTGTGGTGACTTGGTTATTAGGTTTTGATGAATTTAACTGTTTTTCTTTGTTATCTGGAAACGATATTGTGGGCATATATTAGAAAATAACTGAAATAGAATATAAAAGTTATCATTTAGCACTTTATAAAAGCAAGAAGTATCCTCTGAACACCTCAAATTCATCAAAGATGAAAAATTGAGAAAGCAATTTATTACTGAATCCTCCCACTCTTCTCCCTCTCCCCCACTACCAAAAAAACATTTAATAACTTCTCTTTGCTGACCTGAAATATGACAATAGGGAAAAGAACATGCCAGCCCTAAGTAAAACCCTTGTTTCCAGCTTCAACTTTAAGATCTGTTCTTCAAGGCTCTGATACTCTGATAAGTATCAGCTGCTTAGTTCTGTTCAGTTCAGTGTAAAGGAAATAAGGCCTCTATGCCTGGACTTTTGCAAAATTCTGAGGAAGACAGAAATGAAGCAGTTTTTGTCCTCAAAGGACTTACCATCTAATGAAGAGAAATAGCCTGTACATGGATACATATAAACCAAATACAAAGTTATTTGTGTTTGTAGGGGAGAACACAGAAAACTGGGAGAGGGGAGACCAGGAAAAACTTCATACAGGAGGAGGCATGTGATCTGGTTCTTGAAGGAAGCTAAGGAATCCAAGAGATGGGGCTGATGAGAGATAATTCCAGACATGGCAATTTTGCCTGGGCAAAGGTATGGTTGGGAGTCTGGGGGGTAGGGTTGGGGGAATGGAGGGAGGTAGATAGAATTTTACTTACAAATACAACAAATAGCAAGTATGAAGCTTTAGATGGTTAGTAGAGTGTACAAAAGAGAGGAAAGTGAAATTCTTAAGAAAATGAATTTCTCCTTTTCCTTCATTTTGTTGGGTAGAGGGCAGACTTGTGACTAATAACCTAGAAACTTGAGCCCAGATCTTTCACAGGGAGACACATCTTAGACATATCTTAGACACATATTGGCATGTAACCCTTTGTAAATCACTTCACCATTCAGTGCCGCCAATAACTCTCAAAGATCCAGTTACTGGGAAGGTGCAGATCTGCACTAGGAAAGGAATTTCTTCACTGGGTGTGCCCTAGAATAGTATAGTCATAGATACTCCAAAAATGCTTAAAGGAATGTTGTTATGTGGCTTTACTATAGCACAGGATTGGCAGCTTGACATGGCACTATGTATTTGATATAGTGGATAATGCATGCCATATTCCATTGAAGATCTTGGAATATAAGAACAAGCAGAAAGAAAGACAGTCCCTGCCCTCAAGGAGCTTACATCATTGACAGTGTAGGAGATGACAATGTTACATGACTGATGCTACCTTCCTTAGGCTCTTCTCCCTTCTGATTAGAGAGCAAAAGGGTGGAGTACCAAACTTCTCCCCTTTGGCTTTACAGAGGGCAGAATACTGGACTCCACTCCACTCTGAATCTGCTGCCTTGCATAGTTTCAACTCCATGGAACAAGAAGCCGCTGGTATTGATGACTCCTGATGTCCCTCCCCACCCCTGCTTTCTTGCCTCTTTTTGTGTGTTTTCTCCCTCTTTAGATTGGAAGCTTCTCTAGAGCAGGGACTATCTTTTTTATTAATGGTATCTCTAGGACTTAACACAGTTGCCTGGCACATTTTAGGCACTTAATAAATATTGACTGGATTGGTCTACATTATAATGGGAAAAGAAAACTAAAGGAAAGGTGGTAGTGATAGAATGAAAAACCTAACCAAAGGGCATGGTAGAAAAAGTATAGATTAGACATCCTGTTGTATGACCCTAGATAAGTCTTTTAAATGGAGACGAATTATAGGACTGACTTCTCAGGGCTGTGAGGACATCAAATGAGACAATATATGTAAAGTGATATATAAATGTAACACATAATAATAATAATAATAAATATTAAATAAAAAGAATTATTATTTTGTTTGTAAAGTGTATTTGTAAAGTTCTATGTAATGAGATAATAATTACCTTATTGTATTATGTATTATATTATGCATGCAGTGTATTGAGGCAGCTAGGTAGCACAATGGATAGAATGTTAGGTCACCTGGGGTCAGGAAGACTCATCTTTTCCTTACTAACTGTGTGACTCTGGGCAAGTCACCTAACCGTGCTTACCTCAATTTCCTTAACTGTAAAATGAGCTAGAGAAGGAAATGCGAAGCTACTTCAGCATCTTTGCCAAGAAAACCCCAAAATGGGGTCACAAAGAGTCCAACATGACTGAAATGATTGAACAACAATGAATTTATTAAGTATGCAATATTGTATGTAAAGTGCTACATAATGGGACACACATCATATATTATAATGTCAAATTATATAGCACTTTATTATATATCATGTCACATTATATAGTAGTTTACACAGATTATTACATATTTAATATAATACATACATAATTCGATACAATTACAATGCAATAACAATAATCATAATCATTATTATTTTGATTATGTTAGTAGTTTCAAGCCACAGAAAATCGTTCTCATCTTCAGAAGGTGGGGTGAAAAAGAAAGGAGGACTTATTCAACTTCTTGTGCCCTGAGATCACACCATACTTCCATTCTAATTAGAACTGCCCCATTGTATTTCTGCCTGCACCACTATACATCAATTAATATCTGTTTCTTTCAGTGACGGTGATGGAGAAATACCCTGAATTAAAGTGTGTTAGATCAAACAGATAAATGACAGTGCTGTAAAAAAGGCAAATGAAGTATTGACATAAATTATCCTCATTTATTTTTAAATCCTTCATTTTGATAGGCTGTCTGCCACAATATAATGGGTAGCTGTGGACCCAAGTAACTGGTGTGAGGGTTGAGTCATTTGTTTAAGGTTTCCAAGGTGCTTCAGACATTTGCTTTTTGATATTACTCATTATGCATTTATTGTTCCTGACCCCCAGCTGCTGACATTTTTAGTTTCTAATAGCCCCTGTCCAGAGAAGAAGCTAGTGATAAACACCCTAAGCTGACACTACACACCCAAGACTCTTCATTTCTGTCAGAACTCCATTTTTTGTGGTTTTTGTGGTTGTGGCAATTAGACTTCCACTACTGGCTCAGATCCAGAACTTGAATAATTTGGATTCAGAAGTTATTTAGTATTGCCATCAGGAAACCTAGATTCTTATCATAGAAAACTACTTCTGGATAAAGAAATATGGATTGTGAGCCTCCCACCAAAAAAAGGGGGGGCTTATTCATACAGCACCCAATAAAAGGCCCCCACAGATTTTTCCTAATACTTCTCTTTTTTCTTCTCTCATTCTAATTTAGCCAAAAATGAAACAAAAAAACCAAACAAACAAAAACTCCCCAAAATCTTGGCCTTAAGACATATAGGAACACCTTAGAGTTTTGTGAATGTGATGATGGCAAGAGCATGCTACTTGAGACAGGCATTGTGGTGTATTATAAAGTTTCCTAATTTTTGAAAGTTAAAATCCTGGCCTCTCCACTTAATACTGAAATGAATTGGAGTAAGTTGCTTCCTCTCTCTATTAGTTTCTTTATTTGTGAAATGAGGTGATTGGGTTAAATAACCTCCTAGCTTCTTTCATGCTACAAAGCTATGACTCAAATTCCTTTATATTGACACTGCAATGACCGGCACATAGTATTTGCTGAATCAGTGTTGATAGATTGAAGTAAAAATCCCTTATTTTTATGAAAGACGTGTTCCAGAAAATACATGTAAACAATATTTTCCCAAGTTTAGGAATACAGTACATGAGCAAAGGAGGCTGGCAATGAAAGATCCAGAGGAGGGCCTTTTTCTGTAAAATAGACTCATCTTTTAAAGGAATTTCTATTGTATGTCTAGAATTTTACCTATCGACATTTTTTAAAGTGACATCCACTTATAGAATAGGAAAATCAGATAGGTTAAAAGTTTAGGTCTTTTAGTTCAATTTTAAAAATAAAATACATTTTTAGAACCCATATTTAACTTGCTTTGGGATTTCAATCTTTATTGGTGGTAGGTGGGGAAGGAAACATGTGGCAGTTCAACAAATTAGAGCTGAGTTCCCTCCTTGAGGGATTGACTTAGATGACCACTAGGGTCCTTTCTATTTCAAGTGACTGGGAAGCACAGGATGATGAACCCAGTAACCTAATCAGTTAAAAATGAGATAGCACTACCTTAGTCATCTAGTACCTTGATGGTTGATGAAAGGTTCCCATAAATATTTTTTCTTGCCTATTTTTATTCTGATTTCTAATCTCTCAAACAGTAACAATTGCTATCTGATTGGTATAGTTTTAGTATTTGTTTGTTTTTTAAGAGTACTGGTGAGAAATAGGAAGGAGTGAAATTTTAAAATTGAGCATTTTTAAGATTAAGGAACAGTGACCTTGAGTAAGGCCAGGGCAAAATAATTCTTTCCACCAAAATAGTTCCTTTTTAAATAGTCTTCACTAGTTTTGCTTGTAGTTTTGGACTCAAAGATAATTTAATGGACCTCCAAACCAGAGATTCTCAGATTTTTTTTTTCATTTTTCACCCTTACTTTTATAGACCATGCTTTCTGTTTTTGAAAATAAAAGCAAAGCAAAACAGTATATCCTAGCACATCTAAAATATGAGACAGAGAGGACTTGGAAAGTAAAAGAAAACAGTGGGGACATTTTAAGTGTATAATCCTTCATGGATGTTCCAGTTACTTCTGTTATAAGTTGCACAATTATTTAATGGAGTTGGAGTGGTGTGGGGACATTTGTACAAAATTCCTATATTCAACCATGAAACAAGGTCATTGATCATAGAGACTTCAGGAAACAGGTGTTTGGTTCCTTTTCAGAAATCCCCTATACTCTCATAGTTCAATTAATTTTACTCCTAAACTCCTTAAACCTATGGAAGGTTTCATCAAAGAATGCTGTTGTGGGTTTAAATTAAATAACCTCACAATTTTTTTCTTTTTCTTTTTCCTCCTCCTCCTCCCCCTCCCCTTCCTCCTCCTCTCCTCTTCCTCCTCCCCCTCTCTCCTCCTCCCCTTCTCTCCTCCTCCTCTTCCTCCTCCCCCTCCCACTCCCTCTCCCCCCTCCCCATCCTGTTCTTCCTCTTCTGTCCCCCTTTTCCTCCTCTCTCTGCCTCCCCCTCCTCTTCCTGCCCCTCCTCCTCCTCCTCCTCCCCCACCTCATTATTATTTTTGGACTTGAGGAAAGCTGAATGGTAGAAATGTTTTACCTGCCAATGTATTGCTCTGTGACCACGGGCAAGTCACCTCTCCTTGTTGAGGCTTAATTTATCCAATGGTCAAATGTGGGTGTTGGACAGAATGATCTCTATGATTTTGTTCCCTTTCCGAACTGTTCTATGCATGGTGGAAAGAATGCAGGAACCTGGGGTTCATATCCTGACTAGCATTTACTTTTGCAAACTTGGCCGAGTCATATAGGCCTCACTAGACATCAATTTATGCACCTGTAAAATGTACAGTATTGCACGAGATGATCTCTAAGGCCCTTTCAACTCTAAAATCTATGATCCTGTGATCCTGAGATTTACTCCTCAGAGACCCTGATAGTAATTTGCTTTGAATGCCCAATTTTAAGCTTCCTGATGTTTTTATATTTCAAAAATATCATAAAATCTGGGTTTTAACAGTTTAAACTTCACTGTGGTCTACCTAATTGATTTCTCAAATGTAGCTAAGAGACAAGTAACCTCTGATGTACACCCTGCAGTTATTATTATGTTATCCATATAGACCTTCCCTAGGGGGCTGCTCTACCACTGCTTACATTAGACCTAGCCATTCTTTTTCCCAAAGATTTGCCTTACAGAGGTATTGGCACTGCGGAAAGCCATACTGTGCAGTTTGCAATCACCGTGTCTTTCCCCCCTCCTTTTTATATCTGCCATTTTGTAAATTCTACTATAAAACTGGTGAATATATAATAACCTTTTTTCAGTTTGCAACATGATACAAGTAATTGATATTTTATTAAGAGTTTTTAAGACTTTATTTGAGATTAGCTTTTTAGAGAATGAGACAAAGGGAACCTCAAAAAAGAATGATTTTCTATCTTTATTTTCTGATCATTTTATTCCTTTCTCCTACTCTTCCTTCCCTCCTTTCCCCATCCTTCTTTCCCCTTCCTTTCTTCCTTCCTTTCTTTCTTTCCTTTTTCCTTCCCTCCATCCTTCCTTTTTTCCTTCCTTCCCTCCCTCCTTCTTTCTTTCTTTCCTTCCCTTTCTCCTTCCTTCCTTCCTTCCTTCCTTCTTTCCTGCCTTCCTTCCTTCCTTCTAAAATAACAAACACATAAACAAACTTACCTGAAATGTTCTGTAAGACTTTGGGTAAATCACTTAATCATCTCAAATGCAAAATGAATAGGGCTAGACTAGATGGCCTCTGAGTCCTTTCCAATTTTAAATCTATGATATCAACATTTATCAAATTAAATGGTAAGACAATGCATCAGTAGAAAGTCATTAGCTTCTGACATAAAAATACTAGCCAAGTGATTTCTTTGTTCTCCATGAATATGTGAACTCTGGGAACTCATAGTATAAAAATATGGAAATTAGGAAAGTTTACTTTTATTTTATACTTGAAGTGACTCTGAATACTTTCCTTAAGTTATCACAACAATGAACTAATAAAAGAACATGTCTTGCCTCTGCTATAAATCAAACAGCTTTAGCTACAAACTTTTGGCAATATGGTGATGCTCTTCTAGTTTGAAGGTCTCAACTCAATAGTCATTTCTGTGTATTTATATGCTGCATCACCAAGCCTTACTTGCAATATATGTAACTTCCTAGTTTTCACAACCTACAAGAAATATAGTGGGGTTTAAAACAAATACGCACATGTTTCATTGATGAAAAAATGTAAAGGAAGGAAGGAAGGAAGGGGAGAAGGAAGGAAGGAAGAAAGGAAGGTGGAATATGAAGGCAGATCTTGATGTTAGATCAGCTTTCTTCCCCCCACCCCACCCCACCCCTGCAATGGCAGAACTTACTGAGAATCCCAGTTTGAACAATAATCTGTCAGCATCATTAAGAGATAAGCATACTGTTTTCCCCCATCCTTTGTTTTGAATCTGTCAATAACATATATAACTTAATATGTTGTACTATTTCTGATGATGAGCAGTTCTGCTAAAACTCTGTTAGATTTTCCCGGTTAAATGAAGTCAGTGAGGTTTTCTCCCGATGTATCTTGGTTCAGTGATTTTTGCCAAGGTGTGGTACCAGTTCATATGGCCATGCCAAGATCTCCCCTTGCTTTTAACCTCTTCCACAAAGCAGTGCAGGAAGAGAAGTGGTTAGAGGTTGAGATAAAGTAGCATATTCAGAGATTTGTTAAGAATATATGCCATGGGTGGAGCCAAGATGGCTGCTGGAAAGCAGGGACTTGCGTGAGCTCCCACCCAGGTCCCTCCAAACACCTATAAAAATGGCTCTGAACAAGTTCTAGAACTGCAGAACCCGCAAAATAGCAGAGGGAAGCAGGGCTACAGCCCAGGACAGCCTGGATGGTCGCAGGGTAAGGTCTATTGCACGGAACTGGGAGCGGAGTGGAGCAGAGCCCAGTGTGAGCTGTGCCTAGACCAACCAGACCGGGAGCCAGGCAGAACAGGCCCTAGCATCCTGAGTCAGTGAGCTGTGGCAGTTATCAGACTTCTCAACCCACAAACACCAAAGACAACAGTGGAGGTTAATGGGAAAAGCTGCTGAGACAGAGTGAAATGAGTTTGAGGTTTGGCCACCACCCCAGAGGCAGCAGAGGTGGTGCAGCTCTGAGGCTATTTACGGAGCTACAGGTACAGTTGCTTCAGGCCCCAAGCCCACCTGGTGGGAGGAATTAAGTGGTGGATCGGAGCAAGAGTGCAAAGCCAGCTTAGATCTGAGTCACTGCCCGGGTTGGCGGTTCTTGGGGGAGAGGTAGTGCTGGTATGTCAGAGCTTGCTGTGTAGAAATAGCTCTGAAAACAACAGCACATCCCCTCAAGCTTGGGACAAAGTACTCTATACTCTACAAGCAGTCAAACCCTGACGAAAAATTCAACGGTCAAGTAAGTTGGCTGGGTACATGGCCAGGCATCGAAAACAGACTCTCATTCAGACTCAGACTTTGGAATCTTTCTTTGGTGACAAAGAAGACCAAAACATACAGCCAGAAGAAGTCAACAAAGTCAAAGAGGCTACATCAAAAGCCTCCAAGAAAAACATGAATTGGTCTCAGGCCATGGAAGAGCTAGAAAAGGATTTAGAAAAGAAAGTTAGAGAAGTAGAGGAAAAATTGGGAAGAGAAATGAGAATGATGTGAGAAACCCGTGAAAAACATGTCAATGACTGGCTAAAGGAGACCCAAAAAATACTGAAGAAAATAACACCTTAAAAAATAGACTAACTCAAATGGCAAAAGAGCTCTAAAAAGCCAATGAGGAGAAGAATGCCTTGAAAGGCAGAATTAGCTAAATGGAAAAGGAGATCCAAAAGACCACTGAAGAAAATACTACCTTAAAAATTAGAATGGAGCAGGAGGAAGGTAGTGACTTTATGAGAAATCAAGATATTATAAAACAGAACCAAAGGAATGAAAAAATGGAAGACAATGTGAAATATCTCATTGGAAAAACCACTGACCTGGAGAATAGATCCAGGAGAGAGAATTTAAAAATTATTGGGCTACCTGAAAGCCATGATCAAAAAAAGAGCCTAGATATCATCTTTCAAGAAATTATCAAGGAGAACTACCCTGATATTCTAGAAGCAGAAGGTAAAATAGAAATTGAAAGAATCCACCAATCACCTCCTCAAAAAGACCCCAAAAAGAAAACTCCCAGGAGTATTGTCGTCAAATTCCAGAGCTCCCAGATCAAGGAGAAAATATTTCAAGCAGCCTGAAAGAAACAATTTGAGTATTGTGGAAACACAATCAGGATAACACAAGATCTAGCAGCTTCTACATTAAGGAATTGAAGGGCTTGGAAAATTATATTCTGGAGGTCAATGGAGCTAGGATTAAAACCAAGAATCACCTACCAAGCAAAACTGAATATCATGCTTCAAGGCAAAATATGGATTTTCAATAAAATAGAAGATTTTCAAGCTTTCTCAGTGAAAAGACCAGAGCTGAATAGAAAATCTGACTTTCAAACACAAGAATCAAGAGAAGTATGAAAAGGTATACAAGAAAGAGAAATCATAATGGCCTTACTAAATTTGACCTTTTTTGTTTACATTCCTACATGGAAAGATGATGTATATAATTCATGAGACCTCAGTATTAGGAGAGCTGAAGGGAATATATATGGCACAGGGTATGTTGAATATGAAGGGATGATATCTAAAAAAAAATACAATCAAGGGATGAGAGAGGAATATATTGAGAGAGGGAGAAAGGGAGAGATAGAATGGGGTAAATTATCTCTCATAAAAGTGTCAAGGAAAAGCAGTTCTGTAGGAAGGGAAAAGGGGGCAGGTGAGGGGGAATGAGTGAATCTTGCCCTCATTGGATTTCACCTGAGAAGGGAATAACATACACACTCAGTTAGGTATCTTACCCCACAGGAAAGAAAGAGGAAGAAGATAAAAAAGGGGGAATGATAGAAGGGAGTACAGATAGGAGGAGGAGTTAATCAAAAGCAAACACTTTTGAAAAGGGGCAGCGTCAAGGAAGGAAATTGAATAAAGGGGGATAGGATAGGAAGGAGCAAAATATAGTTAGTCTTTCACAACATGAGTATTGTGAAAGGGTTTTATATAATGATACGCATGTGGCCTATTTTGAATTGCTTCCCTTCTTAGGGAGGGCGGTTGGGGAGGGAAGAGGGGAGAGAATTTGGAACTCAAAGTTTTAAAAACAGATGTTCACAAAAAAAGTTTTTGCATGCAACTAGGAAATAAGTTATACAGGCAATGGGGCATAGAAATTTATCTTGCCCTACAAGAAAGTAAGGGAAAAGGAGATGGGGGGATGAGTGGGGTGACAGAAGGGAAGGCTGACTGGGGAAGGGGGCAACCAGAAAACCAGAATATATGCCATCTTGGAGTACGGGGGAGGGTAGAAATGGGGAGAAAATTTGTAATTCAAACTCTTGCGAAAATCAATGCTGAAAACTAAAAGTATTAAATAAATAAAATTTTAAAAAAATAATATATGCCATACTAGTTTTTCGGTTTGAGTTGGCAGTTCTCAAATGTTTTGGTTTAAGGACCCTTTATTGAGGGCTTGAAAGAACTTTTGTTTACGTGGATTATATCTGTCAATATTTATTGTCTTAGAAATTAAAACTGATGAATTTTAATATATTTTAATAATTTACTTAAAATAACTAATAAGACCAATTTCATGTTAACATATATTACATAAATGGGCAACACATGTCTCTGGGACAGAGAACCAATGAGCATGAATAGTATAGCAGCAAATTTCTAAGAAAGGTGAGAATAAATATTTGACTTCATCACTTTTGCCATAAGCTAACAATATGGAGACGTGTAAATATGGAGAAATCCCAATGGTATAATAGTCTATCAAATCATTTTTATCCTTGGAAATACATGGTAAGTCACTATCATCAAGTAGACTGTTTTTTGTATTAGTTACCAAACCATTGACTATATACACCCTTCAGAAAAGTTTTTCTCTGGTGTCTCATTGTCGCACATAAGTCACAATGGTTTACAAGAACATCCTACCAGAGCATATGCTTTCACATGTTCTACTAAGACAAACAGTCTTTAAGTATATGCCTGATGGCAAATGATTTGTCAATAGTCTCAGGGCCAGCCTTAGTCCAAGGACCAGCCTGGCAAAATCTAAAGATCATCAGACAGCCAATTGAAAAAAAAAATGGAGGGCCACAACAACTCTCAAAGTACTTTCAATCTGTGTTATCATCATGTAGCAGAATAATTAAGCTCTTCACTAAAATACTTTCCCTTTGGTTTTGCTTCTGATTTGCTTCTCAGGCCCTACCTACTCTGATGTCGTTTATAAGCCTAAAACCTGAAATAGGGTGAAATATGTTTTTTGAAAAAAAATATTATGAAAAATCCATCTTTTTGAAAAAAGTCATTTTGGGGGCCTGACATATCAAGAAAAAATGTAAAGAATATGAATCAACTGAATCTTGTGCCCTGTGAATCCCTGAAAATTCTTTTACTTTATTGTAACAATTGGAACAATATTGGACACATTGCACGATAGTGGAGGGTTTCTAATGTATGTGGACACTGTGGAGTATGTCCAATGTATGTTGACACTGAAAAATACATTGTTCTTTTCTCAGCTGTGCTGAATTGACATCTTCAAAAGTATTTGACAAGGGGATAGACTATCCTTAAAACTATTCACCCACTAGTGGGTCATGGGATGCCATGCAAGCTAATAGTCTCTGTAGCATGACTGACCCAAAAATGGCATGACAGGTCTCGACTATCCCATTATTAGAAAAAAGCAGACACAGGGAACATATGTGACTGCCATCAAAACTTTGTGGACCAGATTGAATGATAAAGTCATTTTGTCAGTATTTCTGCTAGCATATCTTCTGATCTCCTGTAAGTATATCTCTTTTTCTTGAAATCTCCACTTTATCATCTTTTTTTCCTACTTCTGTCTCAGACTCATTGGTGTTGGTGTCCTAAGACACCCTTGCTCCTGACCTGACACCAGCTTTTCCCTGAGTCTCAAAGGTGACATTTCCCTTTCCCCCAGGATAGTGCTTTTAATCATCCCTTCTGAGTGGCCAATTCACTGTTACAAGTAGCCAGTTCTCCCTCTACTACAAGAATTACAGTAGTATTTAATTCCATCTTCCCAAAGCTGAGGGCTTTTATATAATGTCAGCCTCTAGCCTGATGTGACTGATGTTAGGGCAAGGTCTTGCATGTTCCTTCAGCTACACCAATGAGGCTTATGACGTGAAGAGGAACAGAAGTGTCATCTGCATTCACCAACTTTTTAAACATGTTAATGCTTGAAGACCTATAGGTTAGTTAACAGTATCCTAAAAGTATTTGCAGGAAAGATACACATGAATGTGGATCTACTAGAGAAGAGAAACTGGATTCAGAGCCTGAAGAAGATAGAGCTTATCATAGGGCATCAGGTAGGCAAATGGAGTTTTTATGTCATAAAAGAGTGTAAGTTATTTCTGCTGGGGTATTATGGTAGAATTAATTGTGTTTGGATCCATTGCAGGTTGAGAACTACAGCCACCAAGCGAGCAAGAAATAAGGAATTCATGTCAAGACTGAGATGAGAAAAAATGGACATTGGGATCTGGGGAGAAGCAGATACCATAGTCAATGCAGTGTTAGAATCACAGGTTTGTTTACAATAAGAGAACAGTCAGAAGAGGGTAAATGAAACACTCTAGTTAAGATTTAGGGGTCATAAACTGCAACAGCGTGAGGCCGGTCTTCCAAACACCAGGCCTAAAGTTACTTTCATAGCTCTCCTAGCAGGCCATCTTTTCCTCAGGGAATAAAACAGGCACAAGTGAGTGGAATGCCAGACTAGGAAGGTCATCTAATCCAGAGGTGGTAAGCTCAATACAGAAATGAAGGACACCATACCATATGTAATAATCCCTGTGGGCCACACATTGACTTAGGAAATCACGTGTGTTTATAGATTTTTTTTTCTTAACATATCAACATATTAATGTCAGATAGGAACTACATTTTAATGTGGTTCAGGCTACACTCAGAAGAGTGGTGAGCTACATGTGGCCTGTGGCATGTTTGTAATTTTAGATAGCCCTTAACCACTGGGTGGTCAACACCTAAAGATGAGACATTCCTTCTTCCTCCCATTTACTGTTAAAATTTGGTATAAAAATATGCTTCATTTTGCTTTAATTAATTTCCAAAGAGCAGAAACCATATGTTATTCATTTTGGGTAAGTTCCATAATGCCTAGGACAATTCATGATGAGAATAATTTTAACTTTGCGGGTATAGAATTAATCTCTATCCAAAATGAACATTCTGCATAGCCAATGCTCTATCTTTAATGGAGTATCTTCCTTTAGATAATGTTAAAACTCCCACCAGTGTGTACAGGCGTATCTGTTTTTTGTTTTTGTTTTTTGCCAGACCTTGTTTAAAACATCAAGGGAACTGTTTTTTACAAAAGCAGCATTTACTGTTCCAATAAGCTTGTCATGATTTTCAACAGCACCTTCCCCCCATGAGGATTCTGTGTGTTGTAGGCACCAGCTACAAGCCAACTAAATAGTAAAAGAAGTAAATAAGAGAGAAAAAAAATTTTCTTCCTGTTGAGAACTGGGAGTCTAAATGTGGACCTAAGTTAAGAAACAAAAATGTGAAAAACAAAAACAAAAGCATCATTTTGTTGTCATTCAGTTGTTCAGTCATGTCCAACTCTTTGTGATCCCATTTGTGGTTTTCTTGGCAGAAGTAATGGACTGGTTTGCCATTTCCTTCTCCAGTAGATTAATATAAAAAGAGGTTAAGTGACTTGCCCAAGGCCACATAGTTAGTGAGTTTATGAGCCCAAATTTGAACTCAGGTCTTCTGACTCCAGACCCAGTGCTGTATTCACTGAGACATCTAGATGCCAAAACATCACAAAGACAGTATTTTATCTTATAGTTTAAATCTATGAAATTATACACATGTTATTTGAGTATTAGGCTAAGTATATGAAGCAATTTGAATATGAGGATTATCAGTTATTTACTTTAAAATCTTAGGGATGTGCTCAAAAAAGTTCAGGGGATCACTAACGCCTGCCAGGTGAAACTCCAGCATCTTAACTTGGCATTCAAAGCCTTTCGATCTAGTGTGATCTAACCTATTAGCTTCTTCCTCCCCCATCACTCATCGCCCTTAACACTGACCAAACTAAACCCTTCTTCTCGGCCCCTGCTTTTCAACCTCTGCATACTTGGTAATATTATTCTCTGTATCTTAGAAGTCTTCTTGTCAGCTTCTTGCCTTTAAATTCCTCCTCAGTTTGAAACTAATTGGAAAAATTTTAATCGAAATGCTACCTTCTTCTAGTTTTCTCCTATCTGGAAGCAACTTTTCCAAGGGAAAGGAATAAACACCTACTATGTGCCAGATACCGTGATAAGCACTTTATGAATATTATCTCATTTGATCTTCACAATGTCCTGAGAGGTAGGTGCTATTATTATCCTCCTTATACAGTTGAGAAAACTGAGGCAGAAAGTGGTTAAGGGACATTATGTATTGCGATTGTTTATATTTGTGTCATCCCTTTCTAGACTCTATTCTCTTTGAGGTCAGGAATGTTGGCTTTTTTTTTTTTATTCACTTCCATAAAGTCTTTTATGGCTATATTTCTTTTTTTTAAATTTAATTTATTTATTTAACATGTTTAGTTTTCAGCATTGGTTTTCACAAGAGTTTGAATTACAAATTTTCTCCCCATTTCTACCCTCCCCCCCACTCCAAGATGGTGTATATTCTGGTTGCCCTGTTCCCCAGTTGGCCCTCCCTTCTGTCACCCCACTCCCCTCCCATCCCCTTTTCCCTTCCTTTCTTGTAGGGCAGAATGTTGGCCTTATTTAAGTTTTATACTACTCCTATTGCTTAACATAGCACTCTGAATGTAAAACTTGTTCAATATATATGGATTAATCCCAGGATTTCCTGTCTATCTTGTCAGAACTAATTAGATTCCTTCTGGTGCTTGACTTCATGGGGTAACTGTAGCACATATTCCCCCAATTTGGTTTGTTATTCTGTTCTTGAGTGTGTGTGTCTGTGTGTGTATGTGTGTTAACCAGTAATTCCACGGTGAAGCAACATTGTTGTTATTATCACTCAGTCCTGTCTGACTCTGTGAACCCATTCGGGGTTTTCTTGGCAAAGATGCTGGAATGTTTTGCCATTTCCTTCTCCAGCTCATTTTACAGATGAGGAAACTGAGGCAAACAGGTTTAAGTGACTTGCCCAGGGTCACACAGCTAGTAAGTGTCTGAGGCCAGATTTAGGCTCAGGAAGAGAAGTCTTCCTGATTTCAGGCCTGGTGTTCTATCTATTGTGCCACTAACTGCCCAGAGTTGGCAGCTAGTAATTAAAAGCCCTGGATTCAAATCCTGACTGTCAATTACTTACTGGTGTGACCTGGAGTAAGTACAAAGAAACCTCTTTCGGACTTTCTTTTCTTCAACTATGAAATGAGGGAGTTGTACTAGGCTACTCCTGAATGGCTATCCCAAATTGAAATCTATTCCTTAATCCTTCCCTGAGTCCCTCCCCACATCCTCTTGTTATTAGCAACCAAAGAAGGGAAAGGATCCTTTGGGGTTCCTGACTCTTAGGGGAAAATCCAGCAAAATGTAGCCTCCTTGAGGGCAGCAGCTATGCTTCATATTGTCTTTGAACTCCCTGGAATGCAGTACCTTGCATGTAGTAGGTATACAGTAAATGTCCATTGGATTGGGAGGACTGGAGAAATCTAGACATACTCATAGTCTGCATTTTGTGCTAGGGTTAACTTTGTCTGAGATGCTCTGGCATTATCAGGTTATATTATAGTTATAAAGGTTATGTATGGCCTTTGAGAGATGGGCTGAGTTGGGCATTATGGAGAGATGCTGTAGACCAAGGAATATTCATGAACTTTCATCAATCATTTAGTATTTAAATACATAGGATTACTTGTAAGGTGTTATCCAGGAATTATTTTATTCTTTTTTTGTTACTTGACATTTTAAAAAGTTATATGTTTATATATGGACATATACCTCTTATGTATATGTGTGTACTGCTTATGCACACACACACACACACACACACACACACTTTGTTAAAAATGCTTTTAATGTGGCACTGAAGTGTTTGTTTTATGAGTACGTACATTCTCTAGAGGCCCTGAAGAGCAAATTATTATGTAGACACAGTGGGAAGGAAGTTCTCATTAATGCCCTTCAACACATCCCTCAAATAAGTAGATTTTACTGCAAGTCAGCAACTCAGAAACTGAGGTTAATTTTTAGCTCATAATTATTATCCTGATTACTTAATTTTCCAGATATTCCTAGCTTCAATACTGGCCTTCTAGTTACTGAGTCACACTGGCTCTCCTCTTCCCTTAGGATGTATGGTGTTTATTAACAGGTAGTTAAGTCAGACTAATTTTATATAGCTACCAAATCCCTTATTGCTCATTTGCTGGAATGGCACTTGGAAGTTGACGGCTCAAGAAAATTGGTGCATGAATGATCTTGACTATGGAAAACAGCTGCCGTACTCCATACACATGACATACTTTCAGAGATCACAAGGTCTGATTCTGGCCAAGGAGTTATGAGATGCATTGAGAAAAGTTAGGACTGTTGTTGTTGAGGTGTGTGTGACCCTGCAGATCATACCATCTTTGGGGTTTTCTTGGCAAAGATACTGGAGTACTTTCCCATTTCCTTCTAGGCAAACAGAGGCTAAGTGACTTGCCTGCTGTCACACAGCTAGTCAATATCTTAGGTCAGATTTGTACCCAGGTTTTCCTGACTCCAGATCCAACACTCTATCCACTGAGCCACATACCTACCTCTTAAGATAGTATACTTGAACCTCTGCTCTGCATATCCCTAATCTAAGCAGAGTTCTTGATTAGCTATCATATTTATGCCAGCTGGCTAGCTACACCCTCTTCCTCTAATTCTACTCTGTCTTAGGGCATTCTGTGCTTGATTGGTGAGAATTCACCATATCTAAGTGCTCCCAGAGCCACTATGATGCACACCAGCCATATTTATGCACAGACTGACTCCTACTCCATCACGCCCTTCCTAAGGCAACAGTAATCCAAGTAACACTATCATGCCTTGAAAGGATGTGCCAATCACATGTGCCTGTGACTTGACTCCTCATCCCTGGGACTTCTCAGACCACAATAACCCTCCTTAGCTTCTACTCCCTTGTATGTTTTCTCCCTGCTCCTCTAATACAGTATAAGTTCTTTGAGGGGAAGGACTGTCTTCCTTTTGTGCTTGTACCCCAAGGACTTAGCACAGTTCTTGGCACATAATAAGCATTTAATAGATACTTTTTCATTTATCCACTTACTTTCAAATATCCAATGTTTAAATGCAATTTTAAAACATTTATTGCATAAATACAATCCCCATCTTCTCCCACATAGTTCTTGGTCAGAGTTTTGAAAAATTAATGATACCATGGATTTGGAAAAACAAAATTAGCAATTCAAGGTGCATCTAGTGTGAATTTTACTGAAGATTATGTAAATGTAGGAAATTATAATTCTATCAGGATGTCATTACGTGTCTACTTAGATGCACATTTTCTGCTATGTTTAAGTTAAACAAAACACAAAATGACTATGTAGTATGACATCTCATTAATATGTTTCCATTCACATCTGTGCCTTTAGTATAAAAAATTAGACTGCCTCAGTGATAAGAGATTAGGTCCTTTAATTAGAAACAAATGACAAATCACTGTTAACCCCATGTGATGCTTTCTAAAACTTCCATCAAATATTCCTCTTAAAACATTATTAAACACAAGTTTCCCAGATCTACTTCCTAGAAAGTGCCATTTAACAAAACCCAGGCAGGATGTTAATACTGGGGCCGAATTACAGGTTGCCAATGCATTTCCTGCGAGCGGATTGACAGGGGATCATTTTGTTATGGGGCCACCTCCAGTGTGTTGTGACAACCAGTCATTACACCTCTGCGCACAGCACTCAGCTGTAGGTTTCTCCAGGATGCAAATAGCCCCAAATGGGTCCAATTTAGAGAGAGTGGATAATGTATCCTTCACTTCTGTAAGGTAGAAGCTTTTAATTTTCCAAGAACAGAGAAGAGAAGTGCGTTTCGGTTTCTGGAAATAAAGATTGAGTTAACCAGCTGAGCCAGGGAAAGGGAGGGGCAATAGCAATATCTGTTACCTTCGAAAAAAAAAACACTTCACCTGCCTTGTTTCCTCTGGCTCAAGCCGGTGCGTTTAAGTGGCCAAGTGAGCATCTCCTCTTGATAAATACAATCATCCACTTAAAAGCTGAATGTCAAAAGCCAGTAACCTTGAAGCTCTGGTTTTTGCTCCTTTTCTTTTTAAAGAGTCTTCTTAAGAATCTTCTGTACCTAATTATAATAATACAAGAAAGTGTTTAAAATACATTTGTATGTGAAAAAATATCATGGAAGGCTTTTCACAGTTGGACTTTAATATTTTAGCATGCCAGCTTTTATGCCCCTCTGTGATCTTACTCCCACTGTTCTATTGCTGATTTCTGTAAGTGTTGCTAACAATGGAATACAGCAAGTCCCTAATACCAGCTATTTAAAGGAGAGGTGCACTTGAAGTAGATGGGAACAAGTCAATAAGTTCATTTAAGATTCCTGTGTTTAACAAAGCCACAGGAAAAGCTATGTAGCTACAAAACGTGCCTGCTGTTAAAAGATGGGGTTTTTTTTTCTATGAGTACATTAATGGGGAGATTGCTCTTTGCTATAAATCTCTAGCATGATCCAGTCCACTATTACTAAATTCTACTGGATGTTAATGTCCTTTTGTTTTGAGCACTTTACAGGGAAATTAATTATCCGCTAGAAATCCAGTGAGGTTAAAGGCTACTGTACCTACACTATAATGAATCTGATGACAGATATTTCAACTTAATCTAACATGGCAGTAAGTGGAATGCGTACTCCACCGATGATGCTCATAGTTTATTATCATGATCATTTAATTTTCAAAAATGAGCCTTTAATTAAATGCAATAAACATCTGTTAAATAACTGCTAGATATAAAGCACCAATGCTAGGCCCCGGGGGCACAAGGAAAAATCTAAAACAGTCCCTGCCTTCAAGAAGTTGATATTCTCCAGGAGAGATGTGGCAATAATATAAAAAAAAAAGTGTTCTATGAGATAGGGAGTAAAGGGAGCAAAGAAGAGGGCTAGACCCAATGTTCTGGGAGTATTTTAGGAAAATGAGACTACAACTGGGGGAGGGGGAAATAAGGAAGGCTTTGTCGAAGAGGTGGAACTTTGACTAGAGTCTTGAAGAGGAAAATAAGGAAACTGAAAGAGGAGAAAGGAAGGGACTTCAAGCATAGGAGACAGACTCTACAGAGGGGAGGCTGAAAACTAGAATTTAGGGGAGAACTAGTAGTCTACCTTCGGTGAAGCATGGAATATATGAAGTGGAGTAACTTGGAAAAAAGGCTGGAAATGTAGTTTGGAGGGAGATTGTTGAGAGCCTTAAATGTTAGGCTCTTCTAGCAGTTAGCAAAATAGTTTGTGCTTAATTCTCTTAATAATAAGGAGCCAGTGACAGTTTTGGGGCAGGTGAATCAGACCTGTGCCTTATTTTGACAGCTTTGTGGAGGATTGATTACAAAGGTAGAAAATCGGATGCAGGAAAATTAATTAGGAGGCTGTTATAATATTCCAGATGAGAAGTGTTTTGAGCTTTAACTAAGGGAGTAGCCATATGAATGGAGAGGAGCTGACTGATCTGAGAGGTATTGGGGAGGAAGAAGAGAGAAGACCTGAAAGAATCAGGTAAAGCAAATGTCAAAGATGACTTTGGCTAACTGGGCAGATGGTGGCACCATCAATAGAAATAAGGGGGTTTGGAGAAATTCCTGAGACAGGAGTTGAAAATGCTAATTTTGGACATGTTAACTTGAAGGTGCTGTAGGGATATCTGTCTGGAAATGGCTTAATAAATTAACCTGACCCAATATGGAATTGGAGAGAAGGACTCACTTGGCAAGTACAAGGGAGTTGGTTCCTTGAGATCCCTTGTACTGCTTTTGGGTGGGTGCCAAGGATGCAGGAAATGCAAGTCAAGGCATGACTGCAGAAAATGATAGGAAACTGTTCCTAGGTCTGAACCTCAATTTTGTGCTGCAAACATATTCTAGAGACTCTAGAATGTTTTCCCCCTACCAAATTAGAATGTGATGGAGAGCTAGATGTCTGCTAAGGAGTTAAGAAGGACCAGAATAACCTTATGCATAGGCCCTTCCTGCCAGGAGATAAGATATGGTTCCACGATCTGGGAGCCATGAAGAGCTACAGGCACCCTTAGATAAGACTATCATAAGTAACAGTGAGTTGGAATCTTCTGAGAGTTGAGAATTGTAGGAATTGAACTGCAGGATCAATATTATTAATGGAAATAGGAAGATCTTTCCCATCCATTAATAGGCCTGCTTGAGTCATATGGAAGCCTGAAGTCACATGAACCTGTGGTGGGAGGAGCTTGATGAATGGGTAGAACAGGAAGAGGTGAGGCAGGAAGAGGTAGAACAGGAAGTGGGAGTAAGTGGGAGCTTGGGGAGAGAGGAGGCAGAGAGAGCACAGCAGCAGCGTGGGTGACAGAAGGAGTGATTTTGCTTAAGGGAGTTTGTTTGTGAGGAGGCCTGACAAGAGAATCTCACAAGCCCCCTCCTTGAGCCTCATTCAGACTACTACTATAAGAAACTAAGACTACTCAGATTTCTAGGGCAGGACTACTTATTGGTGGGGTTTATTATTTTCTGTGCCTTCTGATATGAATTTCCTTTCTTTTCCTTAACCTATAAATAAATTTGTGTCTGCTTTTAAAACTGTGTGCTTTTAAGAAGAGTTAGTGACCACATTCTAGAATGGATGAAGAAAGTAAGATACTAGACTAGGTGAGAGCAATGAAGCAGAGAAATAAGAAGCCTCTAAGGGATACCTGGACCTGATATGTGGAAACTTCAGGAGAAGGTTAGATGATGCTGTGGTATCCATGTTATCAAACTGAAACAGAAATGGGGGGGGGTTCCCAAACTGTACATAATGATCCTTGGAATATTGATTTAGAAAACTACATGGTAATATTATCTATGTCCCATTGCATTTTTATTCATTTTATCCATTGTTTCTCGATTACATTTTCATCAGGTTGGGAGGCTACAGGGCTACATGATTAATATCTGCTGTCCCAAATGATTCAACATTATGAGGAAGCCTCTTATGCAGAGCTACCTGTCTTTATGTAAACCAACATAACCAAAGGTGAAGAAAAAATGCTTAAATATATCTTATGCTAAATATATATTTCAGATGGCAAAACATATGTTTTGATTCATGGTTTGAATTTACAATTTATATTTATGTGCACTTGAGTCATTTCTCTCCTTGCCCTATACTAATTCAGATTATCCGCTAGAATAGGTGATATGGTATGGCCAAGAAACACCCAAGACACCCTCTGAAATTTAGTGGGTTTGGTTATGTGGGACAGATATCAACTGGAACAGTATACCCTACACAGTTATCATAGGTCTGCAAAGTGCCAGGATTTATCTTAAAATAAATGTATTTATTTTGTATGCATTTATATATCATTATGTTACATTTTTATTAGCATTATATTCATAGTGTCCCTCCCACTATGAACAATAATAAAAAAGTACAAAACAAACCCATCATCATAAGCATGCTGCAGTAAAACAAATCCTCACATTGTCTGTACCTGAAAATGAGTCTCTCTCTCTCTCTCTCTCTCTCTCTCTCTCTCTCTCTCTCTTTCCCCCTCCCTCCCTCTCTTTATCTTTCTATACAGATAGGTAGATAGATGTATATGTGTATGTATATATATATATATATGTATGTATGTATGTACGTATGTTAATGGCTGAACAAGTTGTGGTTTATGATATTAATAGAATGCTATTGTACTATAAGAAATGATGAGCAGGCTGAGTTCAGAAAAAACCTAGAAAGACTTACATGAACTTATGTAAAGTGAAGCAAGCAGAACCAGGAGAACCTGGTAGCACAGTAACAGCAATATTGTACAATGGTCAACGATGAAGGACTTGGATATTTTCAGCAATACGATGATCCAAGACAGTTCCAAAGGACTTGTGAGAAAAGTACTATGCCCCTCCAGAGAAAGAACTGATGGAGTTTGAATGCAGATTGAAGAATACTATTTTTCACTTTCTTTATTTTTTCATGTTTTTTTTTCCTCTTTGGGTCTGAGTCTTCTTTCACAACATGACTAATATGGAAAAATATTTTGCATGATTACACATATATAACCTATACAAATTTGCTCATCATTTCAGAGAGGGAGGTGGTAGAAGGGAGGGATGGAGGGAATAATTTGGAATTTAATTTTTTTAAATGAATGCTAAAATGTGTTTACATGTAATTGGGGAAAATATAATATTATGTAAAAATAATATTCCATTGCACTCAGGTACCATCATTTGTTTAGGCAATTACCAATAAGAGGACACCCCTTAGTTCTGTATTTTTGCTGCTATAAAAAAGCTGTTGTTAAAATTTTTGTACCTAAAGTTTCTTTCCCTTTTTCTTTCTTATCTTTGGGGATATAAGTAAAGTAGCAGTACAGCTGAACCAGAAGGTAATGTACAGTTTAGTAAATTCTGAGCATAGTTTTAAATTATTTTCCCGATCAATTCAGAGCTTCACCAGCAATGTACTAGTGTGAACGTTTCCCCAAAGCCCCTCCAGTATTTTTAATTTTCCTATTTTGTCAACAAAATACCAGAGTTGATGGGGGACTGTATAAATAGATAAAATGAAATTAGTTATAATCATATGTAATACAATCTATGGAAACATCTAGAGTTAGCTGTAGGCTTAAAGGAGGTAATTGAAGCTATGCCATTGGGACCCATGACCTTCTGAGGTAACACATTTGGAACAATATCCTCCCAGGTGTAATATTGATCTCAGGAAAGGCAATGGGTCAATCTTGGGACAGGGTCATTGAACCTTTACCTCCTGAGTGGTCATCAGTTTTTTTTTGGAGGGGGAAAGGCAGAGCAATTGGGGTTAAGTGACTTGCCTAAGGTCACACAGCTAGTAAGTGTGTCAAGTGTCTGAGGCCAGATTTGAACTTAGGTTCTCCTGACTCCAGAACTGGTGCTCTACTCACTGTGCCACCTAGCTAACCTATCATCAGTTTTAATTTCACAGGACTGGTGATGCTGCTGAAGACTATCTTTAATAAAGCCTTCTTTTACAACTTTCTCTGTGATGTGAGAGTCATCATCAGATTCTTCAGCCTCATCTGATACCTTCTGATAAATGAGCAATCTCAAAGTGCTACCTGACCGTTTCTTCTTGCCTAGCAAGCATCTCTACTTGTAGTCCTCCAGCTTCCTCTATCTCTTCAAAACAATACTCAACAAACACTTGGCTTTCATGAGACAGAAGAGGTACCTCTAGAGGACCTGCCAGGGGTGGGGAACCTCTGGCCTCAAGGTCACATGTGGCCCTTTAGGTCCTCAAATGTAGCCTTTTGACTGAATCCAAACTTCATAGAACAAATCTCCTTAATAAAAGGATTTGTTCTGTAAAAGCTGGACTCAGTCAAAAGGCCGTACCCAAGAACCTAGAAGGCCACATGTGGCCTTGAGGCCTGAGGTTCCCCAGCTCTGGAAAGCGATGTCTCACTGTCTTTGGTCCTGAAGATGATTTATATGTTACCTAATCAAAACCCTCAGACAATAAGCAAGATGACTGTTCATTAACAAATAATACTTCCTAGACTTGGGGGAGGCCCCTCTCACCAGGTGAAAGAAGCACTAATCTGAGACAATGTAGAAAATCCTGACCCTGTACAATTTGCAAAGGTCCCTTTCTGATATTTTTGGGTCTCATTCAATATGTTACCACTCACTATTCAGCTCTCAAAGTGAGGTTTACAGGACACTCAAGACCAGTTATCTTTCCTTAATTAAATATTATTAGTCCCTGAGACCTCAGCTTTGATGCCTCCAGGCCAAAGTTTCCCCTTTTTCAGCCTCCCATCAATCTTATCCCCAAACTATGAGTTTGTGCAGTAGTCTCAGTGGATATCCTCAGAAAAAAAAGTGGTTTTTTTTTGAAAGCTATTAGTAGCACCTTCAGACTTCTTACCACTTCCGTTTGAGGTATTGCTCCATCTTTGCCTAAAGATGCCTTTGGCCTCTTTAAGTTTTATTGATGTCACTACTGAATTTGAGGTTACTAATAAGAGGAAAATAAAATCTTTGCTTTAGATTAAAGTTGAAAAATTTTATCAGGAATTCTATCCATTTCAGTCCTGGAATGTGAACTGGATACAAGTTTGTGTTCTGAACAGTTTTTCTCTAATGTAGCCATGTATTACCCTCTTTACATACACACTTACATATACATATGTATGTGTGTATATATGTGTATGCATATGTATATATGGGCACACACGCATATACATATATATGTATAGATACATATATACATATATATGCTATTTGTATAGAGAATAGAAGTAAGGCAATCTCAGAAGGAGGATTGTATCTTTATATATAGATATATGTGTGTGTGTGTATACACACATAGAGTTGTTTACACCTCTCACCTTACATTAGAACGTGAACTCCCTGAAGGCAGAGGCCAAGTTTTTGCCTTTCTTTTATACCCAGCACTTAGCACAGTGCTTTGTACATATTAAACACATAATAAATAATTATTGAGTGACTAACTCAGATGAGACCTATATTAAAATAGATAATTTTGCTGGAAATAGCCTATAGCAATAGTTGAGATCGAATAGGTCATAGTGCCACTAGATTAGGACTAGAAAGAACAAAGAAAGTTGAGTCCATGATGGGCCAGATACCATGGTAGGCTTTGTAAAAAGAAAGAGCTAAATTACTATCTTATCCAATGCAGAGTCATAGAAAAGGGCCAGAGATTAGAAGCGTGTTTTAGAATCAGGAGGAAGTAATCAGCAACAAGTCCCTGACTACCGGGGTCAGGCAGAATCAGCATTTCAAGACTTAGTGAGAAGAAACAAAGTCTGATACCAGACAGATGGAGGAAAGTATCCAAGTTTGAGTAAAGGGTTTCTGAAAATTTCTCAAACTCATTATGTCGAACCCTGCAATGAGCTTATAAGGTGGAGTATATTGGTCTTGTGTTTCTGGATGAATCACAGCTGTGCACATATCTTAATCATATTTGCTGCTTCATGAATGGAAGACAGCTGTGTCAAGAGAGCAGCGGACATACGTCCATCGATGCATAGAGAAGGAAAAGGCAGAGTCAAAGACGTCTTCACAATCACAACCTTGATTAACTGAGAAAATGGGAATGCCATCAGGAGAAATAGAGACTTTAGAAGGAGGGACAGTCTTTTTGTTTTGTTTTTTGGATGCGTAAGAGTGGGGAAGGGAGAATGATGATGGGGAAGTGTTGAAGTGGAAGTCCTTGGCACATGCCATTGAGTAGACAAAATTATTGAAGGGAAGAGTTTAAGACCAAACTTTAGGTAGAAACTTCCTTGTTTAGGGAGCAGGAGGAGAAGAAGGAACCATCAAAGGAAATAGAGCAGGGAAGAAAAAAAGAGTCTCGTTATTAAAGGGGAGAGTTGAGTGGGAAAGAGGCAAAGGAAGGAGGTGATCGAGAGGAGATCTCATCAAATGGCAAAGATTATAAAAAACAGAAACCATCAATGTTTGGGAGTGGAGGATGTGGGAAGACAGGCACATTAATACACTATTGGTATAATTGTGAGTTAGCCCTGTAATTTTGGAAATCATTTTGAACTTAGGTAAAGAAAAAGTCACTGAAATATAAATGTCCTTTCACCCTATGATTCATTACAAAGCATATACCCCAAGGAGGTCAATGACAGAAAAATCCTATATATGATGAAATATTTATAGATTCAGTTTCTATGGAATCAAAACAAAGTGGGTGGTCATCAAAAAAATATGAATCAATCGCATGAGTTATGCACACATTGAAATATGATTACACAGTGTAAAATGATAAATTTGAAGAATTTGAAGAAACATGCAAAGAATTGTATGAAGCGATGCTGTCTGAGTAAAATAGAACCAAGAGAACAATATACATAATGACTAATTATGTAAATGATAACCCTCAAAATATCAGTAGACCTGATGATTTGTAATGAACACCCTTGGCCCTGGTTCCCATCTGTGTTCTCCATTATATTGCTTCTTGTTCTCCTTTATATACTTTATGAACTAGGCTAACTGGCTTGCTTGGTACTCTTGTACATGACAAGTTATCTCTGCTCTCTAGGCCTTTTTAGAAACTGTCCCACCACCCACCCACTTCCACCATGCCTGGAATGTACTTCTTCCTTACCTCTGCCTCCTAGAATCTCTGGCTTCCTTCACAGGTCAATACAGTAGGGATAGATGTCAGATTCTGAGACTGAGAAGCGTATAGGAAGTAAAGTGTTGATAACTTTAAAATTGTTAAGGTTTATTACAGAAAAGAAAGAGAATTTGAGGGAGTGGAATGGTCAAGGGAAAGATTTTATTCATTTTCAATTGTTTAGGCTAGGGTGGTACTGAGCATACTTATAAACTAAGGGAAAACACCAAGGGAAGTTTGACAAATTGAAGATATATAAGAGAATGGAGTAAGGCCATAAAGGAGATGGGGTAGGATGGGATTAAATATCCACGTAGATATATCATAAATATATCTCATACACATTTCATTCATACACACACATGTACATACACACACAAAACCGATTTACAGAACCACATAATTCATATATTATATATGGATGTATAGATACATATATAAACATATACAAACATAAATGTATCTCTGTGTGCATATATGAATATGTGTATGTATACATATCTATGTATTATGTGTATATCCATGTATCATGTATGTATGTATGTATATGTGTGTTTTATACAAATTTATAGGGCAGCTAGGTGGCAGAATAGATAGAGCACTAGGCTTAGAGTCAGGAAGACTCATCTTCCTGAGTTCAAATCTTGCCTCAGACATTTATTAGCTGTGTGACCCTGGGCAAGTCACTTAATCCTGTTTGCCCCAGTTTCCTTATCTGTAAAATGAACTGGAGAAGGAAGGGTCACAATGAGTTGGACGTGACTGAAATGACTGAACAACAACATATTTATAGAAATATATGTGTGTATATATACATACATACATACATACATATTTTATGTATGCATGTTTCTGTAGTTTTCTATATACTGTGTATATATCACATGTATATATCTATGTATATAATAATGCATGTATGCATATGTACATATATATAATTACATATACTTATATACACACATCGTACACACAAACATATCTATACATACAAACATATGCATACATGCATACATGCATATATACATACATACATACATACATACATACATACATACATATAAAGTTAACAAGGAGCTAGAAAGGACATCGTGTATTATTTTATGATACCTAAACAACTAGGAAAAAGTGAAAAATACAATTAAACTAATTATTATGTATCAGACAATACACAATAATTCTTGACTGTATAGTCGGTTTTTATTTAAGTTGAATTCAGTCGAACCTGGCTTAATTGATCACTTTTTCTCTGAGTAAGAATATACCTGCACTACTAATAAATTCTCACCTCTTTAATTGGGGAATGACTTCTGAGTTATCCACATCAAGTCATTCTTCTTAGGGCACAGAGTTGTGTCCAGCACCAGAGTGAGAATTAGAAGACCTGGGTTCTGGTCCTCGTTCTGCCCCTCACTATCTGAGTGACCCTGAGCAAATCACTGAACCTCCCTTCTGAACGTCAGTCCCTTCTCATCTGAAAAAATAAGGGCAATGATTTCTAATACCCTCTCAGTTCTTCTATTCTATTTTTTTTTACTGTCTCCAAGAATATCAGACTTTACTTGTGTAAATGGTATCTCTTGAGAAATGGACTTGTAGATTCAATATCTCATTTAAAAAATAAGATAAAAGTTCTCTCAACTTGAAATTTTTGATATATCTTTTTTGTCTCAGAATAAACTGAAGGGAAGTCAGTCTTTTTTGAGGCCCTTCTATGTAGAAATGTGATGAAATGTAAATTGAGAGTTAATTTTTACATCATGTTGGCAAAATGGAATATGTGCTCTTTCTGGATCAGTTCAACCCACTAACCATCAGCATGCTTTTGAACTTACAGACAATTTAGGAATACTTTCCTTTTTTATCATTTTCAATGAAAAGGGGATACTATCTCTAGGGTTGTAGCAAGATACGAATATCATGCTCTATGCTCTATTGATCATCTTGTTGACCTCCTTTGCCACAGTTTACCAATCAAGCCAATGGGTATTTGAAAATATGCTTTTTTCCCCAAAATCATTTCTCCAATTATTTATTATTTACAAAGTGATTGGAAAATCCACTGGAGTTTGGGATGAAAGGGGTGGATCATTAGGTTTAAGCCTCCAGGAAATAGGTCACAGCATGTCACCAGCAGAGCTCAAACAGTGGTAATAAGGTCATCAATTATCCTGGTCTGAATGTGGTTTAGAACCCTGGGAGGTGATACAACCACAAAGAAATGAATTATTTTATCATGAGATTAAGGAACATCACTGTGGATGACAGTGTTTGGGTGAGAAAACTTCTCAGAAAAAGAAAAAGAAAAATGAGCACCTTTGTTCTTCAAATCATTGAAGTGACTGAATATTTGCGAGTTGTGCCAATCATATTCAAATTCAAATTTATTCATATGCATGTTTATTTCTTCCCTTGAAAAATTTTAATTTGTTTATTAAGTTTGCTCTTTTCCCCATCTAAACATTTGAGCACTTCAGGATAAATCTTCTGCCAGGCAACTATACAAAGCTAAAATCTTTCATAGAATCACATAAAACAAAATAAATTAATTTCATTAAAAACAAATTAAAATGCCATCTTTTTGTTGTTGCTTTTAAATGCTACTGTCCTAAAATGCTGCCCCATTGGGAAAGGCTAATTTAAACAAATGGGCCATAGTATATCTTTTACCATGGCCTGGAGGTCAGGGTGGCCAGGAAGGCCTACAAGGGTCTTAATAAAAAGTCAGCTCTTGGGATAAATTTTGGTCAGAGGGAACCATCTTCAGCTTGCTAGAAGAAAAATGGTGATTTCCTTTAGATTCTCTCCCATCTAAAGGCACTATGCCTATTATACTATAGTAACTCTATACCTGAGCATATACATTTAATTGACAGTTCAGAACCCCTATTTTTTTTCGTACTTCTTCACATTTCTCAGAACTGCAAGCTTCATTGGGACAGGGGTTGTGTTTAGGTCATTTAATTTGTATATTGCCTTACATAGTCACTGCCAGATGCTCAAGGGGTACTTTCAATGGAGACTCCTGGCTTAGCCTAGATCCTACCAATTCCATCCATTAGGACAAGTACAGAAAGAAAACTAATCTCTGAGGTAATGAGGGCTCAAACCTGTTAGGGTTTGGAGGCATTTGGCACTCAGTGAAGGAGGCAGAAAGGCCAAGAACCCTAGTGAGTCAGGGGACCATGCTGTCACTACTCAATGCCTGAGTAAACTATTTGGCGAGCCATATCCCATCTGCAAACCAAACAGAGGACAAGGAAAGAATGCCAATTTGCTCAGCTAAGGAGAATTGGAGGAATTAGTGCAGAGGATGAGAGGAACACTAAAGAAACCTATTCAAATTCATTATATCACCCTGCAAGTCAAATAACAACTCCATAGTGTTACAGGGATATAATCATGTAAAAATGATTTGATGAAAACTTTGTATAACATTTGTAATATTTCAGCATGGTGTTATTTCCTCCCCTGTAGTTATATTAAACCTGCTTTCACCTACTATAAACAAAAGAAGAATGTTCATATTGAAATAATGCTGAAAATACCATCCCCTAGGGTAGTTGGTACTAATGCCTATCCTTTACTCTTTAAAGAACAAGACCATAGAAAGCATACACAGTAAATGCCAATGTACTTGGAAACTGACATGTTGATTATCATGTTTGGATATTATTCATTTTATTTATCTTTCCAAATACAAACACTGGGGCCCCTTCTATAAATATTATCTGCATTGGAAAGCTACTGCTAATAAAAATCTACATCTTCTTGGCTACTAAATCCACCAAAACTCACTGTAAACATATAGTACTCATTATAAAAACATATTTTTGCTCCACACACAAAAGACTTTGGGGAGTGGAGAGGGTTGGGGGGGGGAGAGGGTAGTTTAAAGCAGGTCACTGGAAAGATGTAATTAGAGCTGTGTGGGCTTGGCAAAACCCTCCTAAACAGCAAGCTTGTGATTATTTTTGCCAAAGCACTCTAGGCTCATTGGGGGTCTCATTTCTATAAGGAGGGCATGATTCCAGTAAGTATCTTCTGCAATAGGATGCAATGAAATGAGGAAGTTAAAAAAATGAAAGAAAAAAGATACAACAAACACACAAATGTACACATATTCACATGCACACACATATAGGAAATACTCAGTGGGAAATGCTTTTCATCACAAGAAACAATATTAACTTGACTCTGTATTAGGCTAATGTGTTAGGTGAAAATTAAGAAACCTTGAAAAGCACAGAATCCACAGTCATCTGTGCTAGATTTAAAAGTGCAAGGGTTCAGTTGGAATTTTAGCCTGATGCTGTTCCAGCTGGGACTATAGCTGTAGGGATAGGTTTTCCTAGCTGACCATAGTTGTGGTTATGGTCAGGCTAATGGATGTTCACCAAATGAAGTCTAGCAATAGAATATTTTCCCAAGGAAGATTGAGGTCACTTTTTTTTCATGACAATACCACCACCTTCACTGTTTACCTTTATTGAGGATCAACAATGTCACAAATATTGTATGTAATTTAATTTTAGAACTGACCCCACCGTTGGGTGTTCATAGGATATGGGAACAAAAGAGAAACAAAGCAAAGGGTCATAGGAGAATACATAACGGTGAAAGGAGAAGGTGTAAGGCATAAATTATATGCCACTGGAGAGATAACTAGTGTATCTCAGAGATAGCTAGTAATTCAATTCTAGTTTGAGTAATATTTATTGAATACTTATTATGTCATGAGATACTTCCCTAAGTTCTATGGGGAACACATGGCAGGTATGGTCCTGCCTTCTGGAAATTCAGAGTTTATTTGAGAAGGTAGAGAATGTTCCTGAATTATATTACAAAGTAATGTGTGGTAAGTGTCATATGAGTTGTACAGCCAATTAATGCTGTGGGTTCAGAGAAAGATCATTACCATATGGGGTAATTACTCTTCATAGTAGGGATGGAAATTAATTTGGACTTGGAATTTCTACTCTGAAGAAGTTATCCATAGAATTATAGAATCTGAGAGTTGGAAAGGACAGGAGAGAACATCCAGTATAAGATGGTGTACCTGAATATAATTCAGTGAAAAGTCATTTATTAAGCACTTCCTATACGCAAAGCATGTAGAAAAGCACGACAGTGCTCACTTTCAAGGAAATCCCATTCTAATGGGGAGACAACACATAGAGAAGGTTTCAGCTGCAAGTTGAATGGAAAGGTCCTATGGTCCTTACACTGCAGGAGCAGAACAGATGGTGACACCTCTTCTTTAATGTGATTTACAGTGGTAAAATAATATGCATTTCTGATGCTGAACCACTTAACAATCTTAAGGACATTAGTGTAGATAACTTTATTTTCTGGGTCATTATAGTAATGATTGCTGAGGAGGTAGGGGTTTTAGGCAATTGATCAGTGGTTGGTGATGGGGAGGGAGGTAGGCCCCTTTTCCATAGGCATCACTACCCTCAGTGAAGGCTGTGGTGGCCTGACTGAAGGCAGAGCTAGTGTGGCATGATGGGTACTGATACTCATGGTGCTCTTGGGATCAAGAGCACCTTGAGTATCCTGCTTCCACAGGAATCTGAGGGGAAGTTATAGTTGAGGTGTGATTGCTGTGATTTAACCTGTTAGATACATACCACCTCATGTTGCTCTCTCAAGGTGCTTCATTACTCCAATTAGTAGGAATTTTATACAAATACACATAGATGTAACATGCATGCCTGTACAACACATGTATATATTATAATGCATTCATAAAATGTGTGTATATATACACTTATATAATATGATTTATATGCATATTTGTGTATGATAAGGAGAAAGGATTTTTTTTTTTTTAGAATTCTCAAAGTGCTCATGCATTTTCTATTTGAAGACATCCAATGATGGGGAACTTGCAATCTAACAATGCATCCCATCACACTTCCATATAGGATCCCTTGCCCCCTTGTCCTATCACCACTTAACCTCTGCCAATCCTTAGATCAAGATTTCTCCCATCATCTCACCCCACAAATGCTATTCATGGGCTACTTAATGGAGCTGGAAGGAGTCATGACTACTGACTGGATTTATTATCAATTCATATTATTCTACTTTAATTAGGCCCACACTGCAACAAGGCAATATTTTTATTCCTTCTTGATTGATTACCTATCACATTCTTTCCAAATATTTTCTCTCCTCAGACCTCCCAGCCCTCTCTACCTTTCTTATTTTACCTAGAAAATAAAGGAATTTTCAGGAGTCAAAATGGTGAAGTAAGGAAATTCCCTTAATTCTTCCATATTCATCTCCAAATAACTGTAAAATAGTGCCCCAAAATGAATTCTGGAAAAGCAGAACCAGAAAAAATACAGTCTTCTAGCCCAAAAAACTTGGAAGGTTGGCAGGAAAGGTCTGTCTCACTCAGGCAAAAGGGGAGGAAAGTTCAGGACAGGAGCATCCTGGTAAGCCAGCAACAAGCCCTGCCTCAGCAAGCCAGTGGGAGGTGTTGAGTCCTAGTGCAGGGTGAGCAGGCAAATGCCAATACCAGGACTCCCTATGCACCTCAAGGCAGCTCTGCACTATAGGTCAATGTCAGTTCTGGTACCACCCTGCCCCCCATGATTGGGAGCAACATCAGGTAAGCTGCTAGACCCCTACAGCCTCCAGCAGCAGAGACCACCCCCATACAACCCCTTAATGTAGCACCAGACAGAAGGGTCCCCCATGGGCCTCAGGGCAACACCAATGCAACATTAGGCAAATAATATATTTTCTAAATACATGTAAAAAAATAACAATCGTTTAAAATTTTTGAGTTAACAAATTCCCTTCCTGCCCCTGTTGAGAAGATAATTTGATATCATTTGTATATGTGAACTCATGCAAAATATGTTTCCATATTATCCATGTTGCAAAAGAAAACAGATAAAAATACAAGAAAAATAAGGAAAGTTTAAAAAGTATGCTTCCATCTGCATGAATAGTTTATCAGTTCTCTGTCTGAAGGTGGATAGCACTTTTTGTCAGGGGTCCTTTGGCATTTTTTTGGATCATTGTCTTGATCAGAGTAGCTACATCTTTCACAGTTTATCATCATTGTAATATTGCTGTTAACTATGTACGATGGTATCCGATTTTGCTCATTTTACTTTGTATCTGTTCATATGAGTTTTCCCAGGTTTTTTCTTCTGAAATCATCCTGCTTGTCATTTCTTACAGCACAATAATATTCCATTACAATCATATACCACAACTTTTTCAGCTGTTCCCCAATTGATGAACATCCCCTCAATTTCTAATTCTTTGACACCACAAATATTTTTGTACACAAAGGTCATTTTCCCTTTCTTTGATCTTTTTGGTGTACAGTCACAATAGTGGTATTGCTGGGTAAAAGGGTATGCATGGTTTTATAGCGTGAATGTCTTCTAAATTTTTCTCCAAAATGCTTGGAGTAGTTTACAATTCCACCAACAGTACGTCAGTGTCTCTATTTTTCCATATCCCCTACAGCATTTGCCATTTTTTCCTGTCATGTTAGGTGTGAGGTGATATCTCAGAGTTGTTTTAATTTGTATTTCAGTAATCAATTGTACTTTAGAGAATTTTTCATATGACTATTGATAGCTTTTATTTTTTTCCCCCCAAAATTTCCTGTTTATTATCCTTTGTTTATTAACTGGTGAATTTTTTTAAAATACATTTGGCTTATTTCACTATGTATTTGAGGAATGATTCCTTTATCAGAGAAACTTGCTGTAAAATTTTCCCCTCGTTTCCTGTTTACATTCTAATTTTGGCTACATTAGAATTGCTTGTGCAAACGTTTTTGTTTGTTTTAATTCCATGTAATCAAAATTATCTATTTTACTTCCTGTGATCATTAATTTTGTTTGGTCATTAACCCTTCCAGTATCCATAGGTCTGACATGTACATTTTTCCATGCTCCCCTAATTTACTTATGATATCATTCTTCATGTCTAAATCATTTGTCCATTTTGACATTATCTTGGTATATGGTGTGGGATTGGTTTATGTCTAATTTCTGCCACAATGCTTTTTTTTTCCAATGTTCAATTTTTACCCCAAAAGTTTGGATCTCGGGGATTACCAAACACAGATTACTATGGTCATGTAAATGACACTGTGTGTCGTATACCTAACCTTTTCCACTGATCCACCACTCTATTTCTTAGCCAGTACCACATTGTTTTGATGATTATTACTTTTTAATATGGTTGAAATCTGTTACTACCTTCCTTAACATTTTTTCCATTGATTCCCTTGATATTCCTGACACTTTGTTATTCCAGATGAATTTTGTTATTTTTTTCTTGCTCCTTAAAATGACTTTTTGGTAGTTTGATTGTGAGTCTCTTTTGTTTTCAAAGACCACCATGATAGCAGGGAAATGATGACATGACTTGCAGTAGACTTGGATTTGTGTGAGGGAGGACCATGCAAGGTCACCAGCCTGGAGCCATTTGGATCCAGTGACCAGATATTCCTCAGGATGACTGGAGATGGCCCAGGATGCAATGGGAGACCCTGGTCCTTTCAGGCTAAGGCCTTTTCATGTACTCACTTAGAGTGAGGTAACACCCCATTCAGTGAATAGGCCTCTTTAAGAAGTGAATGGGGAGATGATCTCTTTAATTGAAAAAGAAAAAAAAATCAAGCCGAGAGGGGAAGACCCTCAGGGTTGTTATTCCAAAGAGAAACTGTTACCATAGTCATTCAGTCTAAGCCAGGAGGGCCCAAAATCCAGCCATTAAGTGGAGCTTGGGTGGGGACCTATTGCAGTCCAATCTAGGAGCTTCAGAGTGAACTGGGTTGAAGAGGAGGAAGAAGAAGAAGAAGAAGAAGAAGAAGAAGAAGAAGAAGAAGAAGAAGAAGAAGAAGAAGAAGAAGAAGAACAAGAACAAGAACAAGAAGAAGAACAAGAACAAGAAGAAGAACAAGAACAAGAACAAGAAGAACAAGAAGAAGAACAAGAAGAAGAAGAACAAGAACAAGAAGAAGAACAAGAACAAGAAGAACAAGAAGAACAAGAACAAGAACAAGAACAAGAACAAGAACAAGAACAAGAACGAAATCTAGCCAGTAAACACCAAGTTAAATGGGCAGCTGCTTCTGGCCATCAAAATTTACCTTCCTTTGCAGAAGAGAAGGAGAAGGAGAGGGAAAAGGAGAGGGAGAGGGAGAAAGAGGAGAGAGAGGAAGAGGATGAGCTGAGTTACCAAACTAGCTGGGTCCCCACTCAGACTGCTCATTCTACTCACAGGTTGTGTTTGTCCTTCATTTACAAAGAGGACCATGACATTAGGGAAATGATGACATGACTTGGATTTCAGTGAGGGAGGGCTGTGCAAGGTCATCAGCCTCACTTTCTCCTCCAGAGCCATCTCGGTAGTTTGATTGGTATTGCATTGAATAAGTAAATTAATTTCGGTAGAATTGACATTTTTTACTATATTGACTTGGGCTACTCATGAACAATAAATATTCTTTCCAATTGTTTAGATCTGTCTTTATTTGTGAGAAAAGTATTTTGTGATTATGTTCGTACAATCCCTGGTTTTGGCTTGGCAATGCAGCATCAAGCACCCTAGCATACCCAGGATGGCCTGCTAGCACAGGTTCTTTAATCTGCTTTTAAAGGAAAGCAATTTTAAAGGGGTCAACAGTCTTCTTTAATTACATTCATTAGTTCACGGGAAAAGTCAGCACCCTGAACATCACAGAAAATATAAGCAAAGAAAATACAGACAAATTAGCATAAAGAAATAGTCAGGGCTCTGACCACCTGAATCAAAGCAATATTGCTATATACTTTACATACATCACTGGATTGAGAGCACCTTTACATTGGAGTAGTCAAGGGGCTCTGAACACACAGCTACTCAGAGTCTCAAATAGGAAATCAAAAGATCCTTCTCATAAGCAAACCACCAAAGTAAAACACCAACTCAACAACAACAGAGTATATATACACTTATCAAAGCCAGAAGGCATCACAACCCTGGTGACTCTGTGCTTAATCAACTCAGTAACAAAAGGTGTGGAAGCCTTCCTATGAGCAAGCTTCCCTTAGTGGGCTCCATGTAAGGCCTATTAATGGACAGAGGTCTTCATATCCCATTAACATTACAGCAAGTAAACTCCCAAGGATTTTATATTGTCTGCAGTTATTTTAAATAGAATTTATCTTTCTCTCTTTCAGCTGGGTTTTGTTGGTAGTGTATAGAAGAGCTGATGATTTATGTGGATGTATTTTATATCCTGCAAATTTGTTAAAGTTGTTATTTGTTTCAAATAGTTTTCTTTTTTTCAGTTGGTTCTCTAGGGTTATCCAAAAACATGTCATCTTCAAAGAGTGATAGTTTTATTTCCTCATTGCTTGTTTTTATTCCTCCAATTTTTTCTTCTATAGCTAGCATTTCTTCTTTTTTTGAATTCATTATTTATTTATTTAGTATTTTTAGTTTTCAGCATTAATTTTCACAAGAGTTTGAATTACAGATTTTCTTCCCATTTCTACCCTCCTCCCCCACTCCAAGATATATCCTGATTGCCCCGCTCCCCAGTCAACCCTCCCTTCTCTCACCCCACTACCCCCCATCCCCTTTTCCCTTACTTTCTTGTATGGCAAGATAGATTTTTATGCCCCATTGCCTGTATATCTTATTTCCTAGTTGCATGCAAAAACTTTTTTTTTTTTTTTGGAACATCTTCTTTTAAAACTTTGAGTTCCAAATTCTCTCCCCTTTTCCCTCCCCACCCACCCTCCCTTAGAAGGCAAACAATTCAACATAGGTCACATGCGTATCATTATGCAAAACCCTTCCACAATATTCATGTTGTGAAAGACTAACTATATTTTGCTCCTTCCTATCCTATCCCCCTTTATCCAATTTTCTCCCTTGACCCCGTCCCTTTTCAAAAGTGTTTACTTTTGATTATCTCCTCCCCCAATCTGCCCTCCCTTCTATCATTCCCCCCTTTTTTATCTCCTTCCTCCTTCTTTCCTGTGGGGTAAGATACCCAATTGAGTGTGTATGTTATTCCCTCCTCAGGTCAAATCTGATGAGAGCAAGATTCACTCATTCCCCCTCACCTGCCCCCTCTTCCCTCCCAACAGAACTGCTTTTTCTTGCCACTTTTATGTGAGATAATTTACCCCATTCTATCTCTCCCTTCCCCCGTCTCTCAATATATTTCTCTCTCATCCCTTACTTTGATTTTATTTTTTTTAGATACTATCCCTTCATATTCAACTCACTCTGTGCCCTCTGTCTATATATACACATATATACATATATATGTATCTCTATCTATTTATCTATCTATCTATCTATCTATCTATCTATCTATCTATCTATATGTATATTCTCTTCAGCTACCCTAATACTGAGGTCTCATTAATTATACACATCATCTTTCCATGTAGGAATGTAAACAAAACAGTTCAACTTTAGTAAGTCCCTTATGATTTCTCTTTCTTGTTTTCCATTTCATGCTTCTCTTGATTCTTGTCAGATTTTCTATTCAGCACTGGCCTTTTCACTGAGAAAGCTTGAAAGTCCTCTAGTTTTTGAAAATCCATATTTTGCCTTGGAGCATGATACTCAGTTTTGCTGGGTTGGTGATTCTTGGTTTTAATCTTAGCTCCATTGACCTCTGGAATATTGTATTCCAAGCCCTTTGATCCCTTAATGTAGAAGCTGCTAGATCTTGTATTATTCTAGTTATGTTTCCACAATACTCAAATTGTTTCTTTCTGGCTGCTTGCAGTATTTTCTCCTTGATCTGGGAGCTCTGGAATTTGGCGACAATATTCCTAGGAGTTTTATTTTTGGGATCTTTTTCAGGAGATGATTGGTGGATTCTTTCAATTTCTATTTGACATTCTGGCTCTAGAATATCAGTGCAGTTTTCCTTGATAATTTCTTGAAAGATGATATCCAGGCTCTTTTTTTGATCATGGCTTTCAGGTAGTCCAATACTTTTTAAATTATCTCTCCCAGATCTGTTTTCCAGGTCAGTGGTTTTTCCAAAGAGATATTTCACATTGTCTTCCATTTTTTCATTCCTTTGGTTCTGTTTTATAATATCTTGATTTCTCATAAAGTCACTAGCTCCTACTTGCTCCAATCTAATTTTTAAGGTAATATTTTCTTCAGTGGTCTTTTGGACCTCCTTTTCCATTTGGCTAATTCTGCCTTTCAAGGCATTCTTCTCCTCATTGGCTTTTTGGAGCTCTTTTGCCATTTGGGTTAGTCTATTTTTTAAGGTGTTATTTTCTTCAGTATTTTTTGAGTCTCCTTTAGCGAGTTATTGACTTGTTTTTCATGATTTTCTTGCATCATTCTCATTTCTCTTCCCCATTTTTCCTCTACTTCTCTAAATTGCTTTTCCAAATCCTTTTTGAGCTCTTCCATGGCCTGAGACCAGTTCATGTTTTCCTTGGAGGCTTTTGATGTAGGCTATTTGACCTTGTTAACTTCTTCTGGCTGTATGTTTTGGTCTTCTTTGTCACCAAAGAAAGATTCCAAAGTCTGAGACTGAATCTGAGTCTGTTTTCGCTGCCCCCAGGGTGGTGCCCTAACTGCAAACTTTCACTCTGTCCCCTGCAGCTTTTCTCACTAAACTTCTTTGTTGTCTTTGGTATTTGTGGGTTGAGAAGTCTGGTAACTGCCACTGCTCACTGATTCAGGGCACTAGGGCCTCTTCCTCCTGGCTCCTGGTCTGGTTGGTCCTGGCACAGCCCACACTGGGCTCTGCTCTGCTCAGCTCCCAGCTCCATGCGATAGAGCTTACCCAGTGACCATCCAGGTTGTCCGGGGCTGGAGCCCTGCTTCCCTCTGTTATTTCATGGGTTCTGCAGCTCTAGAATTTGTTCAGAGCCATTTTTATAGGTTTTTGGAGGGACCTGAGGGGGAGCTCACACAAGTCCCTGCTTTCTAGCTGCCATCTTGGCTCCACCCCCTGGTGATCTATAGCTAGCATTTCTAATACAATATTGAATAACAGTAGAGATAATGACCATTCTTGCTTTGCTCCTGATCTTACTGAGAAGGCTTCAAGTTTAATCTCTATTAAAAATAATGCTTGTTCTTGGTTTTAAATATATACTACTAATTGTTTTAAGAAATGTTTCATTTATTTCTCAGTTTTCGAGTGTTTTTCATAGGAATATGTAATGTATTTTCTCACAAGTTTTTTTCTGTATCTATTGACATAATCATATGATTTTTACTGTTTTTTTTTTTTTATTGCTGTGGTCATCTATTGTGATAGTTTTCCTAATATTGAACCAGCACTGCAGTGCTCATATGGATCCCACCTGGCCACACTGTATGATCTTTGTGATATATTGCTGTAATCTCTTTGCTAGTGTTTTATTTTAGATTTTTGCATTGATATTCATTAATAAATTGGCCTATATTTTTCTTTTTCTGTTTCTTTTCTCCCTACTATATTTGTGTCATAAAAGGAATGTAGTAAGACTCCTTTTTATCTATTTTTAAATTGTTTATACAGTATTGGGAATAATTATTCCCTAAATGTCTGTAGAATTCATTTTTGAATTCATCTGGGCTTGGGGATTTTTTCTTAAGGAGTTCATTTCTGGTTTGTCCAATTTGTTTTTCTAAGATAGGTTTATTTTTATATTCTCTTTCTTTTTCTGTTAATTTGGGCAGTTTATATTTTTGTAAATATCCTTCTGTATTAGGAGGGCAGAGTTTATAATTTCAAAGAGGATCATATATATGTCTGAAAGGTTCGGAACCGCTGAATATAAGAAACTCTCAAAGTAGGAGGCAGAAAAGTCAAAGCATATATTTAGGTTCCACAGTTACCAGCCCATGAACCAGAATCCCCATTTTGATACATTGATCAAAAGCTTCCAGGCCCAATAAGTACACCTCACAACAGTAACCAGGAGGCCACAGAGAAGCATGATGGTGTACAGCAAAATCATAAACATGCTTCCCCTCTATGGTAAAAAGATTACCCACTGGCCTCAAGTCCTTGTTCAGCTTCTTCCTGTAGGTCAGCTGTGCTATCGGCAGCTCCTGCTTCAGCTTCAGCTTTGGCTGTGGCTGTAGCTGTAGCAGCCTCTGGCTCCAACAGAAGCTGTTTTTAACCATCTGGCTTCTGTGGGGGTGTAAGGTACGCTGGGGAAAGCACAGGTTCTTTCAATCTGCTTAAGCAAGGTGAAGGGGTTGACCGGGAAAGCAAAGGTCCTTTCGATCAGCTTAAGCAAGGGAAGCAAGGTGAAGGGGCCGACAAGTTTACTCCAATCCAACATACAAACAGCATTCAGTTCAGGGGAAAAAGCCAAACTAGTCAAGGGTACTTGTTGACTAAGTGCTAAGGAGTCCATTTTTGGTTACCAACCCACCTTCTATTTTACTTAGATTGCCATTTTTACAGGCATATAAATGGGCAAAATAACTCCTAATGATTTATTTAATTTCATCTTTATTGATGGTGTAGTCACCCTCTTCATTTTTTATACTAGTAATTTGGTTTTCTTTTTCTAAGTCAAATTTACCAATGTTTTATCTATTTAATTGTTTTTTTTAATAAAACAAACTCCCAGTTTTATTAATTAAATGTTTCTGTTTTTGTTTTTTACTTCCATTTTTATTATTTTCTCCTTTGATTTTCAGGATTTTCATTTTGATGTTTAATGGAGAATTTTTAATTTGTTTTTTTTCTAATTTTGTTGTTGTTGTTGTTGCATGCCCAATTCATTGATATGGTCTTTCTTTTATTGATGTATGTGTATAAAGATATGATTTTTCCTATAGGTACTGCTTTGGTTGCCTGTCACAAAGTTTAGAATGTTTTCTTGTTATTTTCATTTTCTTCAATGAAATAATTTGTTCTTTGACCTACATATTGTTTAGGATTAGATTATTTAGTTTCTGATTAATTTTTAATTTATACTTCCATAGCCATTTACTAAATCTAATTTTTATTGTATTGTGACCCATAATATTGCATTTAATTTTTTTCTTCATTTAATTATAAGGTTTTTATGCCCTAATACAGGGTCAATTTTTGTGAAAGTGTCATGTACAGTCGAGAAAAAGGTATACTTCTTTGTATTCCCATTCATTTTTCTCAAGAGGTTCCTCACATATAACTTTTCAAGATTCTATCTCCTATGCTATTCAAACCAGAAAAATGACCTTTTTTTCTACTCCCAGGACACTTCATGTCTATGTTTTCGTACAGCCTGACCCAAATGTCTATAAATCACCTCTTCTTTCATGATGCAGTTTCATTACCCCGTTTCACAATCTCCTCCAACTTGCCTTCATTTCTTTTAAGTGTTCTGTATTTATTTGATCTTTTCTCTTTATACTATTTCTAAATATATATATACATATATGTATATATATATATACATATATGTATATATATGTATGTATGTATGTATGTATATATATATATATATATATATATATACATATGTGTGTGTGTGTGTGTGTAATGTCCTTGTAGTCTTCCCCATTAGAAGATAAGAGCAGAGATTGCTTCACTCATTGAATCGGTATCATTAGCCCTTAGCAGAGTCTGGAACATAGGACCATTTTTCTAGAGTTGAAATGAAACTGAGAGGTCATTTAGTCCAGTGTTCTCATCTTAAAGATAAAGAAAATAATGCCCTGGGAAATTACCTGACTTGCCCAAAGTCAGGTAAGTAATGTGTCAGGATTCGGATCCATGTCTTCTTATGCCAGAACCAGTGCTCTTTCTACCTTACTATGCTAACTGTAATTATTAGGAAGTATTTTCTTACACAAACTCAAACCTACTTCTTTGCAATATCTATTCATTGATTCTAATTCTATTGTCTCAGGCAAAACAAGATAAATCTAGTCACTTGGCAAAATGACACCCTTCAGAAACTTGACTACAGTGACCATTTTTACTTCCCTTTCTACATCTCTCCCAAACAACACCATTATCCTTCTCTTTTCTAGACTAAATATTCCTTCATGTGATGCATTTTCTTTCCCATTCTGCCTTTTACAAGGGCCATTATCCAGTTTGTCAATGTTCTCCCTAAAAGGTATCACCCAGGACTGAACATGATACTCTGGATCTAAACTGACTATCATAGATGGCAGAGTAGCTATCAAGTTTCTTATTGGGTTCGTTATTATTCTATTATTGTGACCTAAGCATTAGCTTGTGTGGCTCACATGTCATATTCCTGATTGAACTCGTAATCTACTGGAATTGTCAGTTTCTTCTCATATCAATAGTATTATGAATATATTTCCTCAGTCTTGTACTATTTACTTTGTGAACCAAAATATAAAACTTTACATTTGTAACTATTAAAGTTCTTATGAGGCTTGGCTACTATTCTAGTTTTTTGGACTCTTGTTGGATCCTGCATGCTCCCTTTTCAGACCATTGTTACAACATATAATTCATCAAATTTCCAATAATTTGAAGTCCACATTATTCACTTCTGTGACTCTTCTCCATCCTTAATCATGTACTGCCATGATGAATACCCGAAATTGTTACAGGTGATCCATCTGCAAATTTACCTAGATCTTCACTTTCCTAGGAAATAAAAGACATGGAGACTAGAATTTGGAGAATAACTATTGATCTAGTTTACCTGGCATGAGTTTGTAAATAATGCTGGAAAGGTGGGTGAGAATCAGAATGTGCATGTTGATAATACAAGGCAAGCTGCCAGAGTTTTCCTGTCTAAGACGCATCTTCCATCTACTCTATATTCCTTCTACACTCCAAGTTGTTTACATGTTGTCTCCTGTATTAGAATAAAATAGCTTCTTGAAGACAGGAGCTATTTTGCCTTTCTTTTTGTTCCCTATGTTTAAAGCACAATGCCTGGTACATAATAAGAACTTAATAAATGCTTGTTGTTGACTAACTGTCACATTGTAAACAATTATTAAATGCTAACGGATTGCTTATAGGGAGCCAGTGAGGATATTTGAGCAGAGTAGTGACATAGTTTAATATGAATTTTGGGATGATTGTTTGGGAACCTACTTATAAGATGCATTGTAGAGAGGAAAGACTGAAAGAAAGAAGATCAACGTGGAGATGTGGACACAATAGCAGCTGAGAGGAGATGAATGCCTGCATTAGGAAAGTGACCTTTTGAATAGAGAGAAGGGAAAAGAAGGGAAAATTGGTGCAGAGATAGACTTATCAATATATTGCAATTGATTGGATATGGGGAAAATGTTAAAAGTGATTCCAAGGTTGTGAATATAAGCGACTAAGAGAGTATAGCAATGTTTTCAAAAGAAATAGGTAAATCTGGAGGAAAGGTAGTTTTAGGAAGCTCTTGTATTCTTAGGGGACATCCAAGAAATGTTTCAGAGGTGGCTACCAAAGTAGGAATGGAGTTCAAGAGAGGGATTACAGCTGAATATATTGATTTTGATCTTCATAGTAAAAACTGAAACCATAGGAACTAATGAGTTCACCATAGAGTGGAGAAAGACTAGAAAAGTAGGCCTATCAAAGAGTCTTAAGGAGTACATGGAGAAAGGCTATATCCCCCAAATCTCTGTCTCTAGTCCTCCTCTAGACATGCATTCTAACTTGATGATCTCATTTGCTCCTTTGGGTTCTGTTACGATATCTAAGAGGATGATTCCCAGATTATACTGAATCACAATATATCTCCTGTCGTGTTTCAGCAACTCTCTGCTAGACATCTCTTGGATATTCCATCCTGGAACAGGAAATAGCTCACGATCAAGCAGAAATCATGATGAGCAGTCGCACTGGGAGGAGGTAAAAAAGAACAGCAGTATCAAGGAAATCGAGGGAGCAGAAGATGTCTGGGAGGAGGGAGTGATCAATAGTAATCGAAAGAGAGGTCTGACTGAAGAAAGGCCATGGGATTTAACGATAAAGTGACCTTAAAATGATAGTCAAGACTCATATTAAGCCTGTATGTGGCCATGTCTAAGCCTGTATCTGCATCTCTATCTATTTTTTTTCCACACTGTCTCAAAAATTTAGTCAAAGAGTAGAAAAATTAGTCAACTACTAGGTTTTTTTTTCTGTTTCACCAAATGACCCAGCTGACCTATTCCTCTCCTTCTCCCTTCAAACTAATCAAACTTACTGATTGTCTTGGGTGTCATGGATTCATGACAAATATGTAATATCTAGTACTATTTGAGAGGGAAAAGAATCTGGTAAACCACTGTAGATGTATTCCTATGCCATATATATATGAACTAGTCAAACCTTTACTAATGATGGCATTAAGAGTTCAGTGTAACATTGTTCCTTGGACATGCCAAAGTAATACTTTCTGAAGATAAGAATAAATCTTACTGAAATGGAATTAAAGAAGCATTTTTTTAAAGAATTGATTTTTAACTGAACAAAATATTAACCAAAGACCATGCATGAATGTTGCCAATCCATTAAAATACAGCTATACTAACACTCTCATATAGGGCAAAAATATATCTTCTGTAGCCATATTTGGAGCATGTCAATTACTTAGGCTTTGTGTGTGGACATAGATACTATCTTTAGGAATCCATGAGACTGAAGGTATCACCTTCTTGGGGTTAAGAAAAATAAAGGCTATAATCCAATTCATTCTAATAAGCATCTACTAAATGTCTGTTTATACCGTGTAGATACAAAGAGAAAAGAAAAACAAAAAGAGCTTAGATTCTACTGGAAGAAAATAACATTTGCACACACTTAATGTAAATATGTACAAAGTAATCCCACGAGAGGGAGGACATTAATAATTTGGGGCATCAGAAAAGGTCATATCAGAGAGAATGACGAGCTGAACACTGAAGGGACCTTGGTATTCTGAGAGTCAGGAGTGAGGAGGGACGGCATTCTGAGCACTGGAGGACAGCCTGTGTATTGTGTACTAGGAGAAGAAAAGAGTTCATTTTAGCTGAAATATAGAATTCATGCCTAGGGAGAAAAGTGATAGGAATGGATGTAAGTCTAGAAAGATCCATACCAAACAGTAGAGGTTATATGTAATCCTAGAGGCAACAGGAAGTCACTAAGGCTATGTGAATGGAGGAGCAAAATGATCTGACTTGACATGAAGTTATATGTAATGACTTAAGCAGCTATGTGGTACAGTGGATAGAACAACCAGGCCTGGAGTCAAGAAAGTCTGAGTTCAAATATGACCACAAACACTTGTTAGCTGGGTGGGAAAGTCATTTAACCCTGTTTGCCTCAGTTTTCTCATCTGTAAAATGAGGTGGAGAAGGAAATGGCAAACCACACTAGTATCTTTGCTAAGAAAACCCCAAATGGGAAGAGTAGGACATGACTGCAATAACTCAACAATAATATATGTAGTGATTTGTCTTTAATAAAGCCAGAATATGGAAAATGTGCTGTGGCATGGGCGGGGGGTGGGGGGGTGGGAAAGAAAGTTCCATGTAAATATACTAATTTCAAGAGATATTTTTTCTCCAATAAGAACTACAATAATTACTATTACTGCTCATATTTCCACAGGGTTTTGGAGCAAATTCTATTCCATAAACATTGACTCATTTGGTTTGGTCCTCACAACCACCTTGAGAGGAAGGTTAGAGAAGAAGAAAGTGAGGACAGAAGGCCCAGAAAATAGAATGTTATTTTGCTAATTTTACAGATTCTAAGCCTCTGCAATCCCATGCAAATAAATATATCCTTCAAAGTTGCAGTAAATAATCATTTAGTGATTGGTTGCAAAAAAGATGAAAAGGAGGTACCTGAGCATTTGCTAAACCGAAAGATGACAGCTGTATAGTTACTTCACAGAAGCAAGTAATCCCTTAGTTGGAAGGGACCACAAAGTTCATTTAGTCCAACCATCATGTAAATAGGGATCTGCTCCATAACTCTGCCAGCTAGAGAGCAGGCAGGAAGCAGAGGACATGAGCAGCTAAGAAGGGAAGCAGTAAGCAATACATTAACAGACCAAGGTGAGTCCTATCTGCAATACAGCATCAGAAGCATTTGTTTGGCAAGCAGAAATCCTCCCCCTCCTATTTATGGTAAGGAAATCTGTGGGAGATTGTGCTCCTGTCCATCTAGGAGGATGCTTTGTTGTTGTTGTCTTTTGCTGTTATTTACCCTGATACTCTGTAACTAATTTTATCATATGCACAGCCAGAGTATCTTGAACATGAATGTAAATAGCAGGTGTCTATATACAGAAGCCTCTGAGCTACCACTAATGATCATCTTAATTATTTTTGAAGTATTCAAAGCTCACCTGATTCAATCTTACCATTTTTCAAGTGAGAAATCTGAAGGTGATTTAGCCAAGAATAAACAAATTAATAATTGAATCAGAACAAGAACCTTATTTTCCGAACTCCCAATTTTAATATGTCATCATGTCCCTCTTCAGAAACTTAAGAAAAAGGGGCCAGATAGTTAGCACAGTAGAACAGTAGATAGAGCACTGCTCCTGGGGGCGGGAGGATCCGATTCCAAATCTGGCCTCAGACACTTAATACTTATTAGCTCTGTTACCCTGAGCAAGTCACTTATCCCCGATTGCCTCAAAAACAAAACAAATAACAGCAACAAAACCAGAAACTTAAAAAAAAACTTAAAAAAACATACATAGAATTCTGACCCACAAAAAGGAATACTCTGACAAAGTTTTGACCACATCTGTTTTCTATATAGTAATTTTCATAATAGAAGAGAAAAAAATTTCACCTTCAAACTGGCAAAGAAAAAAAGACCAATATCTTTCAATACAATAAACACAAAAATTACAAATGAAGTCAAAGAAAATGATCAGTTGGAAGTTCATATCTGCATTTTTGGCTGCTCGTGGTCATCTGAAGGGAATTCCTACAGAAACTCTAAGATGGATTTCTCTGGGCTACAGTTTTGAAATTTTCCCTTTTATTTTTGTCTGGGAAATCTATATGTATAATTATTGCATTTACATGCCTAATTACCCAACCCTAACACACATATGCCAGTTGGCATCTGAAAATATGTTAATTGCACAAACAGAAGGGGAGCCCTTTAAAATGTTGGCCCTAAGAATGTAATCATGTCTGGGGCCATGAAAGTAAAATGAAGAGAATTATAGTCCATTTTAAAGGATTCTCAGTAGGCTAAGCTTTTGAAATATCCAAGGAAGGAGTAATTGATGTCAGAGTGGATAAAATGGAGGCTTTTTAGAAAATATTTTGGAAACATTCCAAGATATCTTTGGAAAATATTCCAGGCATTAGCAAATTCGGTTAGTTTCTTTTCTTCCTGTAGTAATCATTGCCATCATAACAATAACAACATTGAGAAGAATAAAAACTAGCATTTACGTAGCTCTCTAAGATTTATTTTCTACGTTTTCTCCTTTTATCATCACACCAACCATGGGAAGTAGGTTTTCCTAGAATCCTGTTTTTATGTGTAAGGAAATTGAGGCACAGAGAGGTTAAGTGATTTGTCCATGGTCACACAAGCTAACAAGTATCTGGGCATGATTTTAGCTTAGATCTTTCATAATCCAATTAGGTATTAACCAGATACAAATTTAGGTAAGTGCAGATATTGCTGTAAAGAAGGGGAGTTATACTTCAAGGGTCTTCATTTAGACAGTAAATATGCATATATACATATATATATACGTATATATTATATTTTTTCTAAATATCAAACATTTATTAAAGTTTGAGTGCATTAATTTTTCCTGTGGTATGAAAATTGCAATATGGAGAGTGTGGGAGCATACAATGTGCCTATGATTTTACTGACATATGGATCTATTCCTTAGTTATGTCCTCTACTAATTCAAGAACGTTTTTTTGCAGCTTTTAATCTTAGATAGTTACCTGGGGAGGTAGGAATGGGGTATGGACAAGTTAAGCAACTTGCCTAGAGTCATACAGCCAGTGTATGTCTGAAGTAACATTTGAATTCAAATCTTGAATGCAGGGCTCACTCTCTCCCCCCTCTCACTCTGCCTTAGCTATAGAGAGAAAGGGGAAAAAGTTATTACTTCCCCTGCAGATTGTACAGAATTCCCTTTCCTTTTTTGCCCAGGAAAGAAAAGAAAATAATAGACTTCGTAAACTCATTTCCCCGGGTCAGAATCACACCTTTCAAAAGCTTCCCTTCCTAGCCACGTGGCAATAGAGTTCCAGGTGTAGCCCTGGAATATTCCCATGATAACTAATTCCTTGGGAACAGGTGTCAAATGAGGCAGGAATTTCCAACAAGATGTGGATTAGAATCCAAATATACCTGCTAATTAGTCATCCTCCCGGAATCCCAAAGTAGTGAATTAATGTGTATTACATAATTGGAGATGACTCTGGGAGCCAATCCATCTAAATGACTTTTTGGTTTTCCCTAACTAGTCTCCTCAATACACACCTTCTCAATCAAGTCACAGAGAATGAAAAGTATAGCGGTAGCCTAGCACTAGTACTACCCAAGTCTCTCCTTAAAAATCTTTATATATGTGTATGTATATGTGCATATATATATAGTGCATGTATATGTACATAGAGGCACATACATATGTGTGTCTATGTATATATGTATATATACATACATATATGTATATATACATACACGTACATGTGTGCACATCTGTGTGTGACACACACACATCAGCTGTCAAAACTTTATAGTGACTGGCTGACAAACCTTCAGCTTTTCAGAATCTAATTTATGCCTTCACCACCATTTACTTTTTAGCACATGCATTTATGTGGCATTTTATGGTTTGCAAACTTTCCCTGATTCCAGCCCTTGAAGGTTGGTAAGCAATGTATTATTTTCTGTCTGTTATTACACATAAAAAAGTGAGGCCCAGAGAAGTTAATGACTTGTCAATAATATATATTGAAGGTTGGATTCAAACAAGGTACTCTGACTCCAAATTCAATGATCTTTTAACTGTAGCATACTGCCTCCCATGTCAAATTCTCTGGATTTTAATAATTCTCCAAACTAACTTCACTTCCAGGCTATTTTACACAGAATTGTAGAATCATGATTCAGAATCTGAAAGGATTTTATCAGTCACCTAGATTAACACTTTAATTTTGAATATTGCAAAAGAGATTCCCATAGAGGTTAAAAGATTTTTTTTCTAGTTCACACAGTTAATTAGTGGGAGACTTAGGACTAGAACCTAGATTCATGACTACCAATCCAATGTGATTCCATACTGTCTTACTTCTTCCTTTCCTAATGTGATTTATCTCCACAGCTGAAGGGTGATCATCACTAGGGTGATGACTTGCATGTGAATTGGATTTAAGTAAAGCACGGTTCCACAAAGTTCTCAACCTCACTGTCTCCTCCAGAGTCATGAAGTCCAGTAGCAAGATAAAAATGTCAAGATGACTGTTGATGGTGTGAAATGCAGCCAGTAGCCTTGGACTTTATAAATCAATGTCTTTCCCAGGCCTCAGTTTGTCTAAGGCAAAACGTATTCAAAGACTAAGGGCTTGGTAAAAATTGAGACAAAAAGATGGCCTAATTCACCATCACAAAATTATCAATATATGAGTGGAAGACTCTAAAATTTTTGGCCAGAACAGAAAACAATTGCTAATTACAGTCATTCTAAGCCATCAACACCTGAGCCATGTGGACCATTCCACCTGTGGATCTCCTCAGCTCTCAATAGACATCTATATTTCCTTTTATCTGGGAACTAGCTCTCCATCATATTCTGGTTTGCTATTGGAGAAAGCATTCTAGGGTCCCTAGAATAAGTCTGCAGTGCAAAATGCATCTTCAGACCAGGGAGCAGGCATGACAAATATGCTAGTGGCAGTCTGTTCCTTATGCCATCTTCCCAATCTTTTCCAGTACTCATCCATTCCAGGATTTTATTCTCTTTTCTCTTTCTGAAGCAAATGAATTAAATTTCTTACCTCTTCCAATATTATACTCCATTCACTTTTTAAAACGAGTAGTGAGCCTAAAATGAGATAATTTAATATTAAAGTTACATTATAAATATAAAGCACACTATAAGCCATAAAAGACTGTAGAAATATACAAGATTATTATTACTGTTATTATTATTACTTTTGTTCATATATTTGATCCATTTTGAATACTTCATCCCCCCAAAAGATATGGTGACCAGAAGCCAGTTTCTTCAACATTGGCTGATAAATATGGCTGGTCTAGGAGTGCTATTCACTCTTTTAGTAGAAGAGGGAAAATTGGTAAGGAAAATATACCTGCCAAGATAGCCTGACTATAAAATTCCTTTCTTTCACATATAATTTTTAACCATAATTGGTTATTAACCAATATTCCTAAATACTTGGAAAGATTATTGAAAACAATATTTTCCTTTATTTTTCAACAATTTCAGTGCCATTATGATTTCATATGTTAATAGCTATAAAATCTAAAAATATTTAATCTTGCTTTGTACAGGTCCTAACTTTTTAATAAGAATAAGGTGCAGAAAAAAGACACATAAATAGAAAATTCCTGGGACTTTTTTTGGCTTTAGTTATAACTTTTGTTTAAACAAAATGTGCAAATATAATATACAAATCTCTGCAAAGTCGGTAGTGAAGTTTTCAAAAGTAAATTAGAACCAATTATTGATTTTTAAAAAGCTTACTTTAGCCAGAAGCTTTCTCTCTTGTTCCCTCATTTCCTTATGTAAAAGAATTTTACCAAAGAAAGCCAGCATTCTAATTCAATTTCTCCTCCAAAGTATATAATTTTATTTTGTCATAATGGCTGCTTTTATTTCCAGGGTCAGATTTTATTTAAATTTCATTCCATTAGGAACAAAAACTTGCCATTTTCTGATAAACAAAATCAGCAGGGGAGCCTCTTCAAACTCGAAATGTATTTCCATCAACCTTTGTTTTATTTGATCTAAATGCCAGGTATATACCACTTTTCCTGTGTTTACTTTTAAAGATTCCAAAAAAAGGGGTGACATTTTTAACAAAACTAGCAATCACCCTAGTTGTCCTATGACAGGCAGATGGAAGAAATGAAAAAAAGATGTAATCCATTCTTTAGACCACCAAAGAGGCCTAATATGAGTCATTAGCAGAAAACCGTTAATTTTCTTTTTCCTCCATTCTGACTGTTGTTTTTAGAAGTGCTCAAGCTCTTGAGAATTAGGAAATTTAACCATTTCTTGCAATATTCCAGCATGGACCCCAGGGCTTAAACTAAAGGGAATCAGATGATGATAAGTGTATTGTTTTAAAAAGTAGGGAGGAAAGAGAGAAGAGGAGAGTTGTTTATTCCAATCTCAATTTATTAGCTCAGACAACAGGGTCATTGTTGAAGAACTAGAATGGACCGCAGAGCTCATATAATTCAAACTCCTTATTTTACAATGAGGAACTGAGGAACAAAGAGGTTAGCTAACTAGCCCAAAGTCACAAGGTAGTAAGTTGCAGAATGAAGATTTGAACTCAGTTCTAATTTTTCCATACTAAACCATGCATTCAAAGCAAATAAAAGAAAGCAAACAAAAAAATCACCAAAGAAACCTAAACCAGAACCAGAACCAGAAACAATCAAGCACACAAACAAAATACTTTTATTTTTACTTTGGCCAGCCTATATTTTTTCATGTGATAGGAAAAATAATTTTAAAGTGATACTGATATTTTGGATTGTATAATCGATTAATTCTTCAAGTCAATGCCAGTGGGGTGGGAGTGGGGGGGGGGGGTTAAGGGGAGGAGTTTTTTGTCCAGGGAGCTTGAAGAGTTGGCTCCATATTTTAGATCAAATGTAAATGTTTCCAGATCAGAATTCTAGGGCACAGGTGATTTGTAAAACACTGTAAATAACTGTTTTCTTAGCAAGTAAAATTGTGTGAACCACAATTAACATCAGATTTATATACATTTATATTAGCAGCCAAAATTGTTAAAGCAAAAGATTAAATTGTTTACATAGTCACCTCACCTCTTATGGAAATGATGCTCTATAAAGGGATCTAAGGACTGGCCTTGGAGCCAGGAAGACCTGAGTTGAAGTTCTACCTTTGGCTACCAGTTGTGTGATAATGAGCAAGTCTCCTTTGTGACAATGACAATGAGCATTGTCAACCTCTCAGTGGCCCCAAACCCTTTGGAAACTAACTTACAGACCAGTTGAAATATGTGAAGGGATTTTCCATACTGAAGGTTTCCCAAACCTATGTAATCACAAATACAATCCCCTCCCTGGTGATGGCATATTTAAAATTTGAATTATTCATATTTATGTGGCTTGGAAGGTTTATAGTAAATTGACTGTGAGCAATATGAATCAAGGTAGAAATCATTAACTATAAAAGGAAACTTGTATAAGCTTTATTGTTAACCTGATCAAATAGTAATTTAGTCAATAAGAAACTAAGCAGCATGCCCAACTACCTTAAACTGATACAAAGAGTTCATGAATTGGCCATGTACTTTATATATTTAGATTTTTGCTCCTGCTTTTGAAAATCTCAAAATGTGTGGACTTAATTTGTATTAGTAAACATAATTGTTTGAATTTATATAGTACTTCAAGGTTTACAAAGTATAATCTATCTCATCTGATCTCACAGCAAAGAGGTTGGTGAAATTACTGTCTCTATTTTTATAGATGAGGAAATCAAGTTTCACAGAGTTAAGTGACTTGCCCAGAATCACACACCTAGCAAGTATACGAAAAGGGATTCAAACCAAGGTCTTTCTATCCCAAGCCCAGCACTCTATTATATCCGTTATAATATGCTACCTCTCAGAAGTCAAGGCAAGTGGAAAAGATAGGGGATGCACATTGTGAAATTTGACACAGCATCTGGCTCCTTTATAAATCTTCTGGTGCTTTCAGGGGACCTTTGAAAAATCTGACATGGTACCTGAAATGGGTTCTTCACCCTTGTAGACATGTCCCTTCATCCACCTTCCCTGATTCGTTTTCATTCTGTGAGGTTGCTAAAACTCAATTTTGGCCATTCTCTGTATACACTCAGTGAGAATAGAGAGTGGTCAGTTATTATTTGCAGTTAGTAGGAAGTAATAAAAGATAGCTTTGGTTTCAGTACTTCCTCAGAATGAACATGATGACAGAATTCAGAGTTTAGCTACTATTAATTGCACAGTTCTTGGTTCAAAAATGCATAGTTAGAAAATGCTTTCTTTAAAAACAAAAAAAATTATAAAAATGGTAAACATGGAACTGTTTAATCTCTAAGTCAGGAAGCCCCAAAACATGTATCTGATTTAGTTCAAAAGAGCTTAAATGAGTTCATGGTTGATAGTATCATTAAAGGTAGTTAGGGAAAGCTGGTTGTTTGGAAGTAGCTTCATAATCTTTTGAGATTGTCATTTATCAATTCCACCACAAAACATTCCTCATTCCACTTATGACTTAGAAAGTATCATCTCAAGCACTGGATGTTATAAAAATATGACTAAATTCAATTTAAAAATTCTAAGAGCCTAATTTGTGCTAGGCGTTATTAAGGCTGCTAAGGATATTAATTTGGGCATATATGTCCTCATGGAGCTCACAATCTAGGATGGGGTAAATTATATATAAACTAATATGCAATAACTATGTAATAATTACAATATTTAGTAGACCATAGAAAAATCAAACAAGAGAGACCCCAATGTGAGGTATGAGGATAGAAAGGTTATTACTCATAGGAAGTGCAGGAGGAAGTTAAGGGAAAACTTCATGAAGGAGGTAGCCTTTATATTGGGTTTAAAAGATCTATATTTGGGGAAGATATTTCAGGCAAAGATAATTATGTAGTGTGAGCAAAGGCGGAGGATTTTGTTATCCTTTTTAGAGTTTAGTTTCTCAGGATCCCTGGCCATGACGAACTCTAGTTTCCAGGTGTTAGATAATAACTCCCAGATCTTGGATAGTAATTCCTAGAATCATAGTGATAGGCCATCCTACTGAGAATGTACTATGAATATATGGGGTAACATAATGTAACATTTACTACACTTGCACCAAATGACGATATTACTAAAGTTAACTTGTGAGGCTATTGCTAGTAATATACCTTCTTTGTCTGATGCCTTATAAAGCAAGTGGGCGTTGATCAGTAAGGGGGGAACCCATTTGGGATTTGGGTAATTCATAGAGGAATGCATGTACCTGCCTCCACCTGCCCCCACTGAGGCTTGAGGGGATTTAGAAGTGCACAAGCTGGAATGCTAGGCCTGTCTGAATTGACCCCATTGAGACATAGGGGTAGTTGCCCCCCCCCCCCCGCCCACACACACACACCTTCTTGCCCATCCCTGAGAGAAAGGTAATAAGGGAATGCTGTAGGAGTTGGTGCTCCCATTATCAGCAGCCCACTGAGAAGACTAGACTAGAATAAAGTAAGATTATTAACCACTCCAAAGCTGTCTTCCTGTCCTTCCTGTCTGACTAGATCAAGAGTGAACCTGTTAGAGGTTGGAGTCCACAACTCTAGTGCCTCCCATGTGTTATCTGTGAAACACCTTTATATTGAGTTTAAAATAACTATATTTGGGAAAAAATATTTTAGGCACAGATAATTGTATGGTGTGAGCAAAGGCACAAAGTGGAAAGATTTTGAGGATGTGTAAAGAACACAAATAGTCTGGTTTGCTTCTATATAGTGCACTTCAAGGGGAGTAATAAAAGGAGGCAAGTCTGGAAAAAGTAAAAAAGGACAAGATTATCGGGATTCTTGAATTGCATCTTAGAAGTTGGCATTAACTTTTAGTTGCCTAATGGGTAACCACTGAAAGTTAGAAAGTTTCAGTGCAGGGCAGTCATCATGAGGTTGTATGACAAGATGGAAATAAAAAAGCACATGATGGATGTGAGAAATTTTGCAGAAGAAGAAGCCATGAAACTTTCTAACTAACTTGATGGCAGAAATAAAGGAGAATACAGTGTTTAGCATTTTTGACAGAGTTAGTAGTGGTGGTGTTTACAAATAAGGAAATAGAGAGAAGAGTGACTGCTAGGAGAGAGAATATGAAAAATTCCATTTTAGATTAATGAAAATTAAGATAATACTAAGCATAGCTACCACTAAGTTGTGACCATCAGGGTTTTGCCCCAGGGCAGGAATGCACCAAGAATACCATCTTGGCATGTATTTCCTCCTCCTAACAAAAGGGTTCCTCGTTGCCAAGGGAATAGCATGCAGAGTAGAACTATAGAAACTTCACTGTGTACAAGTTCTACTTCTTCCTGACAGAACACACCAGCTGGCACCCCCCCACCCCTTATAGAACAATAAACAAGCTTCCATCTTATCCAGACTCTAAAACTTGTGCTTATGCCTTTGCAACCAGGACATGCACTTTAAAATGCCCAATATGCTGTTATAGATGTGAGTTTGAAACTATGGAGATTGGAGCTAAAGGATAACCATGTGTTTCTGTTATTGCTGTTTATCCTTCATTCTGGAAAAGGACCAAGACATCAGGGAGGTGATACCATAACATGCAAGTGAATTAGGTTTAAGTGAGGGAAGGCCACCCTCACTTTCTCCTCCAGAGACATGTGGATCCAGTGGCAAGACATAGATCAGGATGACTGGAGATGACCCAGGATACAGTGGGAGACTTTGGCCCTTTTAAGCTAAGGTCTTTAACACATCTCAGTTTGACTGAGGTAATACCTATTGACTGATTAAGGCTAGGTTAAAAAAAATGAGAAAGGAAATGACATTTTACCTAGTTAAAAAAAAATCTGGGAGGTGAAGACCCTCAGGGTTTCTGGACAAAACAGAAACAATTGCTATTTACACTCACTCTGAACCAATCAGAGCCCAAACATCCCTGAATACCATTCATTGAGAAAAGAATATGGGATTAGATGTGCCATGGGTTCTTATTAAAAAGCTAAAAAGCCATAAGAAGTACTAGTTATCTGTCTGCCAAGTCATAGGTATGGTGTGAGCAGAAAAAGCTTTGTCACCATAAAGTATTTACTCGATAAATGCCAATTTAGGTGTGTAATATTTGTCCTAGGCTTCTTAAATTCCCAGAGTAAAGGTTTCACTTTTACATTGCCTGCAGCCTGAGAAAAATACCTTGCATAAAACTATTCAAAAAAGTAGTAACCTCTAGTCAAACCAGGAGAGTACTACTGGAAGTCACTTAGCACTAACAATAATTGCTATGATTCTTTTTGTGGCTTCTTGAGGTTTTTGCTTCTTAGCATATGAACTGAAATTAATCTCGTAATAGCTTTATGAGGTAAGCGCTATAGCAATGATTCTCCCTTAAAAAAATTATAGATGAGGAAACAGACTCAGGTTACATGGCTTACTTATGATCAAATAGCTAATAAATTAGGGGCAGGATATGAACACAAGTTCATGAGCCCAAGTACATCCCCATACACACTGAACCATCCTGCCTCCTCAGCAACAAGCCCTCTCTCTGTAACAAAAGCCCATTGGACTAGAAGCCAAGACTCAGAACAAGCACCTTGACTGCCCTTTTCACTCCCAATAAACAGACTACCACATGGAATCTCATCAATTCCCTTTTTCCCACTCATGTTGTACTTGTTTCATTGCCATTCACACTTTAGGGTTTCTAATGCAATATGATAGATTTATTTTTAAATGCTTTCAGTTTGCTTTTCTATTTAATGATTTGTTACATTATTTACAGGCTAATTTAGTGAACCCACATAAGATTAATTGCGTGGTCTTTTAGAACACGTGACAAATCATTAAAAAGTGATAAAACCAGGCAACTGAAAAACAAGCGGATTGTGACATATGCATGGAATCCCCCGCACTATTTATTAATGCATGTTTTGGAGTGATTTGTTACAATGTCTATGTCTAAAATGGTACTAGCTCTGAAATTTAATACACAATTGTGTAGTATTTGAATGTAGGAGTTGACTCCACCAAGCGGAAAAGTAAAATTCAGTAATTTTGTAAGCAAAGTGGAGCATTGACATATGTATTCTAAAAAAAAAGACAGAGGTTATATATATATGTATATATATATATATATATATATTTTCCCTTTAAGGAATCATTGAAGATAGGAGGGAGAGTTGAAGGAAAGCTCATTAAGTTCTTGTAGGTCCACCTTGAAATCACAAAAGTGATTTTAATTTTTTCTTTTAATAACATGCTCAGTGTCTGAATAATAGCATAGACTCAAATAAAGACTGATAAAGGTTAACCTTTGGTTATACAACAACCATTTAAATCGTATTCTAAGGTTTTGACTTGGTATAGAGGTGACTAAGGCTTTTCAAAGGCAATGTGCACAGAGCACAAGCTTTGAACAGGTTCTCCTGAGGTCTAAAGGCTTTGAATATGGGCTCAGAGAAGGACTACATCTCTCATCTGAGGACCTATTAAAGTTTGGAAATTCTCATTGCCTGAAAATTTGTCATCCAGTGGTCAGTTATTCTGGCCAAAGCAGCAGCTCATAAATATTGTCCAATAAGGTGTAAAGGGGTTGCCATTTGCATTGATGCAGAAAGCACCCACATCAATGAAATCTTAGTTGTTTTGCAATATTAAAGTGAATCACTGGGTATTTCCGGCATGAAATATGCATTTTACAATGCGATCATAAATGTAGAGCTGAAATAGACCTCATAGGCTAATGTTTCATTTTATAGTTGAGGAATTTGTGGGATAGGAGCTAATTTTTATTCATTCAGAATTAGAGAATTATTTACTTGTTAGCTTATAGAGGACTTACTGTTTGCGCCAAAAGATCAGGTTACCGAGATAGAAGTAGAGGCATACAGTAAAACTCTGCATTTGTAGTTATTTAAAAATGCAAGATGACTTAGAGGTTATGTCTAAGCCCAGCAAAACCTCAAGAGGTGAGAGATGAAAACAATCTACCCCAAAGAAAATCTCATTTATACACTCACATACATATACACAAACACAAACAGCAGGAAGACTGAAAATGGCCAAAAAGAGTCCCCAATAAATTGAATATAATTGTAGCTGTATAGAATATGATACAAGGACCCCAGAAGTGATGGACAAAAAGTACGGCAACTACAATAAAACTCTTTGGAATGATAGTAAGAACAATTGTAAGAAGCACAGAATCAGTTGGAAAATCAGTAAAATAATTAAAGGAAGAAATACAGATGGAAATTAAAGGGCTCAAAGAATAATTCAAAAGTATAAGCTGAAGAATAAATGGTTTAGAACAAATGATGGAGAATATTTCTGAAAATGATGAGTCCCTAAGAAAGAGATCTGCAAGTAAGTCAGATTTGGAAAAAAGACAATCAGAGTAAAAGTAAAGACTGGGAGAATTGGAATAAAACTTGAGATCTTTTGAACCAAAGCTACTACTGCTGAAAAAAAAGAATGTAGTGAGATAATGTGAGAGTTTTTAGTCTCCCCAGGAATTAAAAAAAAGCTTAAAAAGAAAGCCTATTGTAAAGGAGAATATGGGGACTTAGGGGATTAAATCAATATTTCTTGGATTCAGTGGCTACAAAAGTCAGTCAAAGAAAAAGGTAGGGTGGAGGGGGCAAGGAGGGGAAGGTGGTTATCTAATCACATTCCCATCTAGGCTATGTAAAGAAGGAAACACCAGAAAACCAAGAGAAACTGAGGAATTTAATGAAATAAATGCCTCCAACATGTGACAGGATACAAAACAAATCTATAATAGTCAGTATTTTCATAGATTATTCATAAGTTCCAGGAATAAAAGAAGTAGAGCATTTCGACTTAATTTTTTTAAAGTGTTTAGTACCATGACACAGGACTAACATCAATACATCTACAAAACAGAATTAAAGACCAAACACTTGGTGACATATCCATTATTCATGGCTGGAATCTGATAGTTTATTTAAAATAATGATACTGATTAAATAAATCAACAGCCAGTACTGCAGAATCCAAATTACCAATTGGATATCATAAAGATTACCAATGGGATATCATATTGAACTAGATAACAAAAAGAAAATGCATATAGAGAAACAAAAAGTCAAGATTGTCAAGGGGAATAACAAAGTAATAAGTGGAATTAAATGGCATTTTTCATTAAGAATAGCTAATATGCATGCATGCATGTAAATCATTCTTTGTTTTTGTATCCTTAGTGCCAGCACAGGACCTGGTTCACAATAGGCATTTAACAAATGTCTTCATTTATTGATTACTAGATCTCATACTATGGCAAAATAGTAAATATCAAAACTCTCTAGATCTGATTAAAACAAATGATGAATGGAATAGTAGATATTAGAGATGGACCCAATGTCAGCATCTTTTTAGTTCAGGATTTAAGGTGGGACAAAATAAGGCACTCGTAGATCATTGAACAAGCAACATAATGAAAGGTTTGCTTAGCCCTAACGTGTTAAGGATATGCAATAAGGAGATGGTAGCACTTAGTTAAGATAGATGCAACCCCCATATTTTCCATATGAAAAGAAATTTGGTCATCAGGGAAGAGGATGGTCACTCAAATGGTTTTGGGTAATCTACTAAGTCTGAAAGACACTGGCCCCATGTTAATGGGACTGCTCATGCTTCTGGGTGACCAGAAATCCATGTCAACACAACCATTCAAGGGAGGCACAGCTTTTTTCCATCTTTTTCCATCTCTTGACTTTATCATCTTTTAGGGAAAATTTAGCCTAACTCATGTTCCTGATGGAAGGGGGCAACCCTGGTAGATATTTTTTTTTCATGCTACATTATAAAAAAAAAAAGACCTGGAATTAAATGAGTACAACATCCCAATGGGCAAAAAACCTAACACCACAAACTGCTAGGGAAGAAAGTCTATTTGATAAGAACTACTGGGAAGCTGGAAAGTACCTTGGCAGAAACGGATTTCAACAAAGATCATACACAATAAATTGCAAATGGATACAATATCTAACTAAATGTAAAAAGTAATGTCACAAAACATTTAGAGAAAGAAGAATGGCAAATATCTCACAACTATGATTAGGGCAAAAATTCATACTTAGACAAGTGATAGAAGAAATTATATAAAGGAAGTAGATAGTTTTAATTATAAGAAATTAAAGAGCTAGTTTATGGAAAAGGTCAATTAATAATCTGACATCCAAAATCTATAGAAAATAATACAAGTATGTAAATCTAAGAGTCATTATACACTAGATAAGTGTTCAAAAGATATATACAGTTTTCAAAAGAAGAAATTAAAAATATTAATAACTACATGGAAATATACTTCGAATCATGAAAAGAAATGCAAATTAAAACAACAATAGTATCATTTGATAGTCATCAAATTATTAAAGATTATAAAAGGTAGAAATAGTCGATGTTAGTGGGGTCATGAGAAACCTGACATACTTAATAGATTGTTGCTGAAACTGTGAATTCATATAACAGTTTTATATAACTTTTTGGAATTATGTTGGAAGAGTTACTGTTCATACAGTTTGATCCCCAAATCCCGCTACTCAGTTTATATTTCAAGGGGATAAGTGAAAAACATGGCCAAAATTATGGCAGCACTATTTTAAGTAGCCAAAAATTGGAAATAAAATGGGTATCCATTGATTGAGAAGCTGAACAAATTGTTGTATATGAATGTAACAGAATATTATTGTGATATATAAATACAATACAATGCAACATAACACAACACAAAATAATATAATTCACCTTTATTAAGTTCCCATGGAGCCCTGTCTAAAGAAGAAGAAAGACAATCCCTGCCCCTAAGACTTACACTCAAATAGGGGAAGATAAACCCTGAACAAAAGCTGAAGAGAGGTGGTGGGGAAGGTTACTAAAGGGTAACCAGCCCAGGGTATGATATTTTGTAGAGTCTAGACCAAGCAGTGCTGCTGATTGAAAGTGGAGAGTTAACTCTAACCTTTTGGAGCACAGGGGTAGAACCTTAATCATCTCTGTAGCTGTCTTAATTCCAAGCACAATGATGTAGATATAGATATAGATATAGATATAGACATAGATATACATATACATATACAAAATATATATATTATATGTATATATTATATGTGTATATGTGTGTCTGTGTACATGTATACACACTTGTATATATTGATATGTATCTATGTGTGTATATATGCATATATATATTCATATATATACTAGATAGATAGATAGATAGATAGATATGAACTCAATGTATGTTCAATTGAATAAGATCCTTGGGGCTTAGTGTTAATCATTCTATCAATGAAAGGAATTATTCTATTAGTTTAATGGGATGTTACTTGCATCACAGGAGTTCAAATTAGTTGTTTATTGTTCTAATGACAATAGTTCAAAGTGAGCAAGAGGGTATAAAAGGAAGATGAAAGAAAAGGATAACAAGGAAAGACAGGACTTAGGAAAGAAAAAAAATGCAGTATGAAGGGAGCCTGATAAAAAGACAGTATTTCTTCTCTCATCTTGTTTCTTTGGTCTTCCTAACTGATTACTAGTCAGTTTCTACCTAGCAAAAAATGTTTTTGACTTTCGTGAAAGCAATGTGAAAGTCAGATTCTATCATAATTTTTTTTTTGTTGATATTTCTTTTTTCTCTTTGACTTCATCTCTATATTTCTTAGTTAGTTTAAAGCTTTATTGGATAAAATGCTGACTTTTTTCCATTCCTCCAAACAAAAATGGAAAGATTAGTTTTCTGCAATTGTATTTGGCAGTTTTCACTCATATGAGGAATTTAATCTTTCAGATTCCTTCACAGTAGAAGAAGAGACACATCTTTTCCCCTTCCTACAGTCTTAATTCTGTGTCCTTCACTCTAATCAGATGATGTTGTCCTATAGATAATGGAAAATTTGAATGGGAACTACCAGAAGACCTAAGAAAGTTGATTCCAATCTGCATAGCATAATAACTGATAACCAAAGTTGAAACAGAGTTTGGAATATGAAAGAGAGTGGTTAATAATGTCAGTACAAGGAAATCTAAAAATAAATCAAGGGAGAAAGGCTTAAAAAGCCATAATATGATTACTAGATATTTTCATGATGATAGCTTTCCTCCCTTGATTTGAGACAGAATTCTGTTTGTAGAATGGTCTCAGCTGAGTTGTTAGTAGACTATATTTTCCAGAAGTTTAACTATGAGGCCAAAGAAATAAGGAGTACCAGAAGCATGATTTTTTTTTCTGGTGGGGGGGAAGGCAGGGTTAAGTGACTTGCCCAAGGTCACACAGCTAGTAAGTGAGTCAAGTGTCTGAGTCTGGATTTGAATTCAGGTCTTCCTGACTGCAGGGTCGGTGCTTTACTCACTACACCACCTAGCTGCCCAAGAAGCATGAAATTTAAGAAATGAAAGTTTCATTGAAGGAATGAAGTGAAAATGTCATTGTACAAATACAAACCCTTTCGTCTGGCATTTAACTCTTCATAATCTGGATCCAACCTACCTTGGCAGTCTCCAGATATGTTATTCCCTTCACTTATTCTAGTTTCAGACAGTCCATCAAAAACAGTTTTTAGGCATTAACTATATGACAGACATTGTACTGGGGATATAAGGAACGTCAGAAATATTCCTTACTCTCTAGGAGTTCATATTCTTTTTTTTTTAATCATTTATTTCTATTTATTTTACAGAAGACAGAAATGAGGTTATATGACTCGGCCAACATCGCCAGATACCATTCAGCTTTGATAAGACAGTACCTAAGCACTCTTCCATTTGCTGTTACCAATAGTGTTTCCTATCTTCTCTCCCTGCTCCCTCTTTAATATTCCTCTCTCCATTTTTGTTTACCCCATATTTTCCCTCTCTTTTTAAAAAATTAATTTATTTTTACTTTTCAACATTCACTTTCACAAGATTTTGAGTTTCAAATTTTACTCCCCTTCTCTCCCCTCCCCCACCCCAAGACAGTGTGCATTCTGATTACCCTTTCCTCCAATCTGTCCTCCCTTTTATCACCCCCCTTCTCTTATCTTCTTCTCTTCTATTTCCCTGTAGAGTAAGATCGATTTCTATACCACATTGCCTGTATATCTTATTTCCAAGTTGCATGTAAAAACAATTTTTAACATTCATTTTTAAAACTTTGAGTTAGGAGTTCACATTCTAAGAGAGAGAAAGCGTGCAAATAAGTATATCCATGCAAGATACATATAGTACACATTGAAGGTAGAGAAAAAGCATTAGCTGTGAGGTTGGTGGGGCTGAGGAAAGATCTCCTACAGAAAATTAAGCTGGTTCTTGAAGGAAATCAAGAATTAGAGGTGAGGTGGAAGTGAGTTCTAGGAAGGAGAGAAGCAGTTCTAGCAAGGGAAAAGACATAGATTGGCAAGTAGGCAAATACGGCTGGACTGTAGAATATGGGAAGAGAACAAGAAAGGTAGGACTAGAAGGGTAAAGGGGCCAAGTTAGAAGCACCTTTTGCCAAATAGCCTTTATATTAACTATATGTGATCTTAGAGGTAGTAGGGAGCCACTGAAATCTATTGAACAGGACATTGTCATGACAAAAGATGGCTTTAGGAAGAATCCTGGCAGGTGAGTGTAATAATGGATTAGAGTACTGGGAGAATTAAGGCAAGGAGATTAATCTATTGTAGTAGTGAAGCACGGCTGCGTGACTAGAGAGAAGAGGACTCGTGAGATATCATGTAGGTAGAAATAGTAAGACTTGGCAACACACAGGATAAGTGGGATTAGCGTTAATAATGATTTAGGTGTGACTCTGAGGTTTCAAGTTTGGAAGACTGGGAAGGTGGTAGTGCCCTCAACAGTATACTGTAAGACAGGAAAGTGAGAGTGTTTAAGTGGAGGGAAGAGAAGATAAGGCATTCTCTTTCAAATGTGTTGAGTTTGAAATGTCAATCCAATTCAAGATGTCTAACAGACTGCTGTTAAGGTGTGAGACCAGAGCTCAATTAAGAGATAAGGGCTAGGAAATGCCTTCAGAGAGATTAGAATTAAATTCATGAAAAATGATGAGATCACCAAGTAAAATAGTATAAAAAGAGAGAAGAGGGCCCAGGACAGAGCCTTGGGGAACTCTCACAGTTAGCATAACCTGAATGAAAATTAGGTAAAGGAGACTGAAGAGTAGTCATGGGTGCCATGTAAACCTAGAAAGGAGAAAGTACCCAGGAGAAGGGCCTCAGAAATGCCAAAGGTTGAAGTGAGGTCAAGAAGGATAAGGACTGCTAAAAGGACATTAGATTTGGCAGTTATGAAATAATAATGACAAATAACAATAACTGTCATTTATACAGTTCTTATTATGTGCTAGGGACTCTACTAAGTACTCTATAAATATTGTATCATTAGATCCTCACAACAAGCTTGGGAGGTAGGAGCTATTATTATTTCTGCATTTTGCTGAGGCAAGCAGAGATTCAATGACTTGCCTAAGGTCATACATTGTAAACATCTGAGATTGGCTTTGAACTCAGGCCTTCCTGACTCCAGACTTGGCTCTCTATCCACTTTGCCATTTTAGCTTTTTCAAATCATTGGTAACTTTGGAGGGAGCAGTTTCAAGTTGAATGGTGAAGCCAGAAGTGATATTTCACAGGAGTTAGAAGTGGATCAGAGAAGAAATAGAAGAACCTAGTGTAGATAGTTTTCCTCAAGGAATTTAGCCAAGAAGGGGAGAAAAGCTGTATCAGATTGAGTGAGGGTTTTTTAAGAATGAAGGAAGCATGGATGTCTTTGAAGTAATTAGATAGGAAGAGATTGAGCATTTGAAAGAGAGGGGGCGATAGAAGGAGTATTCTACTAGAGACGATGGAATTACGGCTACATCTCAAAGGGTTTTCCTTAGCAAGGAGAAAGACCACTTTTTGTGAGACAAGGAGGAAGGAAGAGATATTGGAAGAAGTGGTTAAGCATGGTGTGAGATGAGGAAGGTGAAGAAGAGGGTACTCTGAACTGTCTCAACTTTTTTTATTTTTTAGCAAAGCATGAATTAAGGTCTTAAGGTGAGAAGAAGGGTGCTGTGGTTGTCTTGAAAAAGTTTTGGAATAGTCGTTGTAGTGAGTTGGATAATAAACTAATGAGGGGGGCATGCTGCAGTGAAGACCTGTTTGAGATAATGTAATACATAATTAGAGTGGACATACTACAGTTGATATCATATAAGATTAATATCTAGTGGTTTCATGATTATCCCTATCTCCATTCAAGAGCACATGAGAAAGAACAAAACAAGAATGTTGGGGTTTGACAAGATTTGATCAGTGGTAGACCAAGAGAGCAGGGAGCAAGTTTGTAGGAGAATGTACAATTAAATTAATCTAATAAGTGTATTTGACAGGGAAGAGAGTCGTGTAGCCAGTACAAGGGTAATGGCTTAAGAAAGACCTGTAGAGGGAACTGATGTCCCAATGAGGATGAAAATGTTCTTAAGGGTCATAAAACTTAGGGAAAGATGGAATGATAGATTATACTCAGATAAAGAAATTTCATGGAAATGCAAGTGGAGACATGAGTCAGATCAATGGATTATCATATCTTTGTGTAACTGAGGTGAGGTGAAAGAGTAGATCATGGGGAACAAATAGATTAAGAAACTAGGAAGTTAGAGTATTTCAGGAAGTAGCCAGAGTAGACATCTAGACATTACTCACAAATGATACTCTATATCAGAATCTAAGTTTTTACCCTGATTATGCCTCACACCTATAATGCATTCTTTCCTTTCATCTGCCTCTTATAAGCCATAGCTGCCTCAAAGTATATCTCAAGTGACATCTTATCCATGAGGCCTTTGTTAATTACCACTTCCTAGCTACTAGCCCCTTTGCCCACCTATTATCTATTTTATATAAATTTTGTATAGATTTGTATTTGTATTATATATATACATATATGTATACTCACATATAAGCATATATGTATATATTATTTCCTCTGATTAGAATGCAAGTTACTTGAGGGCAGGGACTATTTCATTTGTGTATTTGTATACTTATGCCTAGCATGGTGCTTAATATACAATAGTCCCTTAATAAATATTTGCTGATTTATTGATTGAATCCCTTTATCAGTGATTTCAAGACAATCAATTAAATGATCTGTAGTCAATTAAAATATTTTATATCGTATGACATCATATGGGGTCACAGATTCATTGAGTTTGCAGTTCACTGAATCTTTCTGATCTTTTTAAAATTTCTGCCTAACTACATCTCTACCATCTTGTGCTTTATAAAGTTGATTTTTATAAAACAAATTCAACCAAATTCTTTGGCCTCTCAGGAACTTTCCAGATTCTGAGTCTGCCATCCAATATATTAACTCTCTGATTCTCTCTAGATATCTCGTAACTATCTTTTTTATTGTTCATTCTATAATTTTTCTACTAAACGAAGCTTAGCTCACTGGCCTATAGTTTCCAGACTCAGTTTCTTGAGCTTTTTTGAAAACTGGGACATTTGTTATTCCTTAGTATTGTAGTAACTCTCTCATTTTCTGTGATCTTTCAAATATGTTACTATATCATATGTATTTCTATCTATCTCTCTATCTATCATAGTTCAATAACATTACATTTTCAATAATATAACAATAACATAACAGTTCAATAATGTAACATGCTAGAATATAATGACTGACATTAGTCATATACAGTATAATGACTATGAGAATAGTTTGAATTTTTGTGATGATCAAGGAGTAAATGATGAAGATGAAACAAGCTTGTTCATCTTAGAGTAGTACTCTAGATAGGCAAAATTTTTTTCTTTCTTTCTTCTTTTTTTTCCCTGAGAGATTAAGGTAGACATAGCAGGGGATTTAAGCATTAGAGAGGGAAAAATCCACCTGTATCTGTGTAAGCTAAAAAGCTAAACTCTGCCAATCTGAAGTTCTCAAGTGTAAAAGCGTTTTTCTCTAGATGAATATCATGTATCACTTGCTTGCTTATTCTTGGCTTAAGTATTTGAGAAAATATTACTCACTGATGTGACATCTACATCCATAGGGGAAATATGGTGGTAGTAAGCCTTCTTATTTAAATATTAGTAGTACGTTCAAATTCAATTTCATGTGATCAGCATATACAACACTAACAGCATCAAGGTAGGCTTGGGGATTCCTTGACTCAAGATTGAAGAAAATTACATGGCGGAAAACTAATTAGGGAAGTACTTAAAGTAAATTTACTTGGCAGTCTCTTGTATGTAGTTAACATATGAGTAATGGATCAAATTTTTTACCTAGAAATGTGACTGCATTGTATAAATAGAAATGGATGTTTAAAAAAATCATTTGAATCAAATTGTTTCTTCTTTAAGCTAAAAATGTTTAAAGTATAACGAGATAATTTAAGTAATAGTATTATTCAGAAGTTGATAAGTAAAAATATATTAACATCATCAATGGATATTAATAGCAGAGTATTCATGAAAGATTGATAAAATGTACAGGGAGTATAGAGCATTTTAAAGTTGTCACAACTGTCTTTAATTCTTACTAGCTTTTAAAGAGATAAAGCCTCAGCACCACTCTCAAACATGATTCTAGTTAGTCTAATCTGGATAGCTCTGTTATACCCACCTGCCACCCACCTAATAACATATATTAGCAATACCTCACTCAGGCGGCACACTCTATTGGGTGCTGAAGTTGTTAGGTATCCCCTGGATCAATGCCTAAGACTTTGAGCAGGAGAGAAATTTACACTCCGAACTTAAAAAGGATTGTTCCAGCCACCGGGCCTTGGTCAATATACCAGGTCTTTCATGAGCTTTTTTGCACTGTCTACATATAGATAGAAAATTCTGCTAGGAAGAAACTAGAGAATCATCAGTAGGGAATTCTCAGTGTTGGGATATGCAGCTGCAGTCCTGCCTCTTTTTAGGTGAGAACATGGCAAATCTACGGGCACAGCCATATTTATTTTTGTGGGGGAGGTTATTGGTGGACCATAAGTCTGTCTAGTAGAACCATGGGCTTCTCTGCTTACAGGCTGCAGTTAGCTGGCAGTTGTGAATACTCCAAACCTCTGATACTAGCTAAGAATGATTTGTCTTAACAGCAAATCCAAAGTAGATTGTAAAACTGATTAAACTGATTTGTTGTGGGTTGCCTTGAGGTTGGAAAAACAATAGTATTTTAAAAGCCTTTTAAGCTGGAAGGAGGAAAGCTTTAAAAATAATTTATTACAAGCAATGCTAAATATAGATTAAAATCAGCTGACCTTTCTTTACAAGTATTTACATTTTAATAAACTAATTTTAATATACAAATTGTCCATATCAACTTATTAATCACTAAATCAAAGTGGGAGGAGTAATTTTAGAGCCTACAAAGTGGGTTCCTTTCCCCTCCGCCCTCTCCCCACAAAAAGAATTGATGGATCTGATGGACTTGCTTATCTTTCTGGAAAATTAAATGCAGCATCAGAAGAGAGGGCAAAAAACAGTATCTAGACATAAGGATGTATATAGCACTAACCAGGTGTTTGGTGCAATTTGAGGGCATTCATTTCCCATTGGTATTTCTTAGGCCATGCTTTAAGCAGAGCTATGGACCTTTTGAGAAAGGCAGTGGCAATAGTTTGAATTGACTGCATAAGTCAATATATGTGTCTGTGTGGCACACACATATATGCATACCTATATAAGCTTTGATAACTGTATTTCAAGATAATTGGTTTCTTTAGTCATCCCATGTATTTTATTTTATGTATTTGAAAACATTCTTCTGGGAAAGAATCCAGTCTTCACCAGAATGTTGAAGTCTATGACACCAAAAAGATAAGAATCCCTCCTCACGTTCTACAAAAATCCTTTCCTGATTATCCCTTAATACTAATACTTCCTCTGTTTTGATTATTTCCAATTTATCTTGTACATAGCTTGTTTGTACATATTTTTAATGTTATTTCACCCATTGAACTGTGAACTTTTTGTGAGTAGGATCTATCTTTTTTTCTTCTTTTTTTTCCCCAGCACTTAGTACAGTGCCTGGCACATAGGAAACACCCAAGCAGTGCTTGTTGAGTGACTAACTTTGTATTTGAGATCTTGCTCATTTTCTCCTCACTTTTTTTTCCTAGAGGAGATAACATTGGTGGATGAAGATGATGTGAGGCTCATTGAACAATGGGAAGATTTTGGTGCAGTGAAAAGCGAAGATATGGGTTCATATGTTGGCTTTGCTATTACTTTCTGTGTGACCCTGGGTAAGTCATAGCTCCTGGTGCTTCATATTTCCAAACTATACAATGAGGTGATTTGAGCTAGATGAGCTCTGGAGATTCCTTTGAGCTCTAAAGCTTGATGACAATCTAAGGTCCCTTCCAGTTCAATATCTAAGAATTTATGGAGTTCATGATGTGTCCTGTACCACCCCCTCTGTGAAGCCTGTTATTGCTATTTATCCCCCAGTGACATGGATCCAGTCCTCTAAACATGCAAGGGGGGGTACCTGAGTTTCTTCCCTTTCTTTAACCTTTCAGCATCCCAATCTTTATCATGTGAGCTTGCAGATGACTCCGTATTCTTCTCCTATATGTTATTTTGCATTATACATAATTGCATATGAGCCACATTCATCAATGTCTTTCCTAAGCTTTGTATTCCCTTTGACTATATGGCATTCTGCATATAATATCATAAGAGCTAAACCAAGTTAAGGATAACCAACAGGCCTCAAACCCGTCAGTGAGTTATGGGGATATCTACTCCAAGCATATGAAGACTTTCCTCAGAAAAATGGGTGGATGAGAACAATTTGTTCTGACAGGCACAAAGGTTGCTCAAGCAGTCACTGTGGAGTACTTAGAGCTTGGTCAGACATAGAAAACACCAAAGTCATCCACTGCATCCCTGACCATCAGCAGTCATACTGACTTTTGTTTTGCCACTGGATGTTGATGACTTTGGAAGAGAAAGTGAAGCTGACAACTTGGCCCAGCTCCGCCTCTCTTAAATCCAATTCACGAGCCAGTCAAGACATCACTCTGCGATGTCATTGATCGTCTATGAATACAAAAGACAGACAACAATTAGTTCAATTCCTCTCTATATATATCAACTTGGAATTAGTGCAAGATGAGTGATTAAACTGCCAACTGCACTTCATATAAACCAATGAAGTCAAAGATAGAATTAAAATCTCACTATAAACCTAAATATTCATTCCAGCATTCAGCAGGATAAAGAACTCAAAACAAAGTAGATGCCCATCAATTGGAGAATGGCTAGAAAAAATCTGTGCCGTATGTGTCTAATAAAATAATTTTGTGGACTAAGAAAGGATATATATGAGGACTACAAAGAAGCAGAAAAAGATTTATATGAACTGATAAAGGGTGAAATAAGCAAGTCAAAAATAGAACAATTATGAAAGGACTACAATGTAAATGATAAGATTGTTCAAAAGAAAGACAGCTCTGAGAAACTGGGGAGAGGGGAAGTGGTGATGGTCTTGGAGAAGAGCTAATGAAACAATTCTTTCTTCCTCATATCATATAGGAGGGAGTCTACTAGGGCAAAGTGTTGCATACATTTGTATAATACTAAGGAAAGTTCTGTCTTTGGGATTGGAAAGAGGGTCTCCAGTTCCCTAAAATAATTGATATAAATAAATTAATGGAGCAATGAGCATTTATTAGGTATCTGCTGTATGCCAGAAGATATGCTAGGGGCTGGTAGACAAAGAATAAAACAAAATGCATCTCACAAAGCCCTTATAGCCTAATGAAGGAGGCAACAAGGATTTTATATATATATATATATACACACACACACACACACACACACACATATATACACCTATATACATATATATATATATATATATATATAATAAAAAGGGAATAAATAGAAATAAACCCTCTGTACATATATAGATTAGTTAGGGAAGTAGTTCACCAGCATTTGAGGAAGGATCAGAAAAAGCTTCAGGTAACTTGAAGGAAGAGAGAAAGAGATGCACACACACACAAAGTGGGGAGATGGAGCATCCAGGACAGTTTGATTAGATCATAAAGAACAAAAATGCATTAATAAAATGTATTTTTAAATGAAATTGACTCATTGTATTACATTTACATTTAGGGCTTACTCAATATCTTAAATATGTGAAGCCAAAGAGTTAGCAATTCATAATCATTAGCATAAGAATTCTCTAAATGGTCATCTAACACTGGTTCCAGACACATTCCGTCTTTAGGTAGAGGAAGGCAGCCATATGTTTCGTGTTCTTTAGGATCCATACATTGGTACCTGTGTCTGCTGTCTTTCTATTTGCATCAACTTTACTTTGAAGGTGATCGCTTTTCAAGTACTCTTTCATCTTCAGGGTCTTGCCAAAGACTGCAGCTACTGTGGGTAAACATGATTATTTACTAGCAATAGACAAAAAAGGTCATCGTGATGGTTGTTGTGAAGTGAGGAAAAAATGCATCCTAAGTTCTACGTCATTGTTTCCACAATCCGGCTAGCAGCTTCTGTGGGGGTGTAAAATTCACCCACAGCCAGCACCCAGAAAGCTGCCAACAGCACAGGTTCTTTTGATCTGCTTAACTAAGGAAAGCAAGGTGAAGGGGTGGCAAGCTTACTTTAATTCAGCACACAAATATCATTCACTTAGTTCAGGAGAAAAAGCCAGCACCCTGAACTTCAGAGCAAATTACAAACAAATTACAAACATCAACAGACAGACCAAATACAGATTCATAGTCACCAACATCTAGGTTCAGCCCGGGAGCTCAGAACAAGGGCTAGCCCAGAGTCACATGTGCCACCACTGCTGTAGCAAAGAGCTCCAAAGAACAGACAGCCAACCCCTGGTTTTATATCTTTTTCAGGGTCAGGAGTGAGTCACACATGCGACCTACCCACATGGTCTAAAAGCCTCTGCTGTCCCAGACATGTAAACTAGGCCCTCCCTGGAGTTAGCCCCACCTTGGGCCCCACCTTAGTTGCCAATCCACACCCACATAGGTTTTACACCTAATAGGGGTTTGGGCCTGGGGCTTAGCACTTAGTAAGACTCAATGAAATACACTGAATTACTCTAAGCAAACAAAAGCCAAACTCTTCAAGGGCACTTGTTGAACTAAGTGCTAAGGAGCCCATTTTGCTTACCAACACAGTCATGAAACTCCTGACTATCCAGCATTCAGCAAAAATGCTCTGACTTGGTTACAGAGCAGTGCCTTGAGGTTCCTAGAGCTAGGTTTGCAGATGTACCTAGTGCAGCACACAGGGATTGTAGAGCTTTGGGGATAGGCTTTGTTGTCAGAATTTCACAGTGTCTAAATCACTCTGTAAAATTAACAGCTGGATAGTCTTATGAATCATTTACCAACCAGTTATGTCTCCCTAACAATTGTTCCAAACGCACCGACTTTATTTTTGAAAAAGCTGCTGACAACTACGGGAAGACTTTGAAAAGCATTTTATTCCCAGACAATTCTCTTAGGACTGCATATGATTTCTATGTTTATTTTTTCCCCTCTGCCTGTTATTGACAGTATATTTTGGTTCCATTTGTTAACTTCAGAAATATTTACCACTCTTTGGAAGAATGATTTTCATGATCACAGCCTCTTTAGCTGTTCCGACATCATCTACCCTCCCACTAACTTGTCACCTGACATTATCTTTTGTGTCTGAAATCATGGTTATTTAAAGTTGGAATGATTGTAATATCACAAGCAGTAAAGAATCAGGGAAAGATGCCAATTATGTTTTCTCAGACATAGATTCTATTTTGAGTCTGTTAAGCATTTACATAACACCTGTTGCCTTGTCCCTGTGCATTTTGTATTGTCTACCATTGATGTATTTTACAATCATCATTTTTCTGCATCTCACCTTTGTGGAGCAGGCCAACATTATCATGTAAATAAGGCAAACAGTAGTACTGACAAGTCAAGTGACTTGGTTTCTGGGCAAGTTTTAAAGCCTTCAAGGATCGTTTATAACACTTTAGCATATCACCCAGTATTCCAGCCATTAAACCACTGCTTCAGATTGCCAAGCAAAATTCTTTTCGTTTAATTAAAATAGCAAGCCAGGAGAAAACAATCATTTTAAAACGCTTCTTCCAGAAAGGCTGATAAGAATGTGATCTGCCTCCCAAAGTTCAATAGGCACCATGGCAAATATAGGATTTTAGAGTTGAAAGTGATATTGGAGATCATCTCATCTAAAGCCCTCATTTTACAGATGACAAAACTGAGGGCATCAAGGTTAAATAAATTGACTAATGTTGCAGAGACTGCTCAGCTTCTCTAAATGGGAATACATTTCAAATCTCCCCTTTAGAGTCAGCACAACAAAATTATCAGAGTCTAAAGCCAGTTTAACACAGCATATTTCAATCAATCTGAATCTCAACAGACTCTCCCTCCTCCAGCAACTTGACAATAAATCTCACACACATAGTGAGCCCTTTGAGAGGCAAAGTGAGTCTATTTAATGTCTATATACATGTATCTAGGATACATGCCAACCACTTTATTTTTTTTAATTTCAGCTCAACACAAGCATATAAATATATCATTGTTTTTTCTATAGATAGGAAATCAATTTTTCTACTACTTTTTCATTTCTATAGACATTTAGTAAGCAACTACTTTGGGCAAAGCATTATACCAAGTGGTTGGAGAAAATGCAGTGTTTAGCTAAGACTAAGTAGGAAGATATGAGAGAGAACAAAAATATAATACAAAATAATGCATGTTAAGTACATGAAAGCATTGGGTTGAATTTGGGAACTTGTGCAGTGCTTCCAACAACCCTAAGTTTTTCCTGAAACAAAACCTTATTGTTTCAATATAATATATTTCTAGGCGTACTGTATATCTATAACTGCAAATCATAGATACCTCAGTCTCCAAAGAGTCAATGTAGTAGGCTGACTCAAAGGACAATGGAGAGATGTGTGCTGGTGTAATTAAGCTGTAATATATTACCAATGATGATTTGCCTACAACAGGTGTTGTGAGTTATCATCCACAATATGCATAATGGGAAAAAAAGTAGGTCAGATAGATAACCAAGTGCTCAAATAGTACCCATACAGCATTAAGAGACCTAGAGAATGACCTCCAAGTTGGTCTCCCTATGGACAATTTGTAAAAGAGAGGAGTTTCAGAGAATGAAAAGGTGAGGCTAGGTTGCAGTTTTCACTCACACAAGTCAGATCATAATCCTATAGAAGTATTGAAGTAAATATAAGAATGAGATAAGCAAAAAGAATACAGGATGTCTGAGGAAGGTAAATGACCATTACCCCCTTGGCAACTGGGGAGTCACCTTTAAAAAGTGGCATCTGAACTGGGCTTTGAAGAATGGGGGAAAATTTGAGCTAGCAGGAGTGTGTGTGTGTGCACATGTATAAGGGCATTCCAGCATCAGGAGGTGTGAACAAAGGACTAGAGAGGCAGAATACAGAAAGCTGTATAGTTTAGATGAATCAAAGAACACTAAGAAATTTTCCCCCTCCCCCTCACTGGAGATCTTCAAGCAAAGGCCATTTGACCACCTGCCAAGTACGTTGTAGGGTACAAACATTTTTAGGAATTGGTTAGATGATATGATCACTGGTTTCCCTTCCAATTTTAAAGTTATAAATTCTGTAAATATTGAGATAAACCAGGATGGTAGATGGCACAAGATTATGGAGGGCCTTGAATGCTAGGCTAAGTCATTTGAATTTTATGTAGTGAGCAGTAGAGAAACACTAAGGCTTTTGAACAGAAGACTAATATGATCAGATCTATGCATAATGAAGATTAATCTGACAGGATTATTAAATATGCATTGAAGAGTTAAGAGTGGAGGAAAGAAGACTGTTAGATTATTGCAACATTCTAAGTGGGCAGCAGTAAGGGCTTCTTGTGATTTGGAAAGCCAACTTTTGGATCCTTAAATCTAGTATTTGGAAGAACTTCTCTTTTTAGGCTCTTCGTTATGAAATCTGAAGGTTGAGTACTAAAGTACATGAGTATGAGCTAAAATATTGTCTAAGAAAAAAAAAAGATGGGAAGGACAATTCTTACTTCTACCATCAGATAAATAAAGCATATATGTATAGCCCAGACCACTATTATGAAGGAGTATGCATGTGTCATTTTATTTTACTTTTTTCTCACCTCCAGTATATTCAGATTTCATATAGGAAAGCAGACCTCCTCCAGAGGTCCCTAGGTCCAAGGTTAGCATCCATTCGAAACTTTAGCTTGTAATCTGTCTCCCACTTTTAAACGTTATTATTTACTAAGGCAACCCAAAAAGACACAGTGATCAAAGCAATCATCACCATCATCATCACCATCATCAAATAACATAGCAAATTAACATACCAGGAAGGGTCCTTCCCTACCCACACTAACAGTGCAGGTGGATAGATTGGTGGATAGATATATGTAGCTTAGGCATATGAATGGAGGACACATACATAGAGAAAAGTGGCCAGAGCATATGCATGGCCAGAGCGAGGTTTTGATGCCTCCAAGCTGCTGATATTCTTGAGTAATGTTATCTTTTTCATCTCTCTGCTATCTCACATCCCTCCTCCATGAGATAGGTCTGATGGGCAATGTGTCTTCATTCTCTATTGGGTTTCTCATCATCTTTCTGATTGTGATATCTTCATTTTCTTCTGGACTTCTCATTGCCTCAGCTTGGCATCTCTACTCATCTCAAGCTATAATATTCATTGTGATACCCTCCACTACTATCTTCACAATTGTAACTACTGTAAGGGGAGGTGTAAGTTCTTTTAGATCTCAGAGCACCAGGGCTATGACTTTGTCCATCCAAGAAATAAAAATCAGTGTAAACCCTCAGGCTTAGAATGATTCTGTTCTTTTGCCTTCGCTTCTCTGGCTTTCATTCTGAGCCTTTTGCACAAATACGTATCTGACTTAGGTTTGGAAAATTTGTTTCAGTTCCTATTAAATAACTGACATTCTGAATGCAAATTCTAACCTTTTTGGAGATGACTCAACCAACAGCAGAAGAGCTGGATAGGACTGGGCTACAAGGCCACCTTCAGGCCTTTACTTCTGATTGCCAGGCAAATCAGTCTGGAGCAATAAGGAAAGAACTAGGAATTGATAACCTATTAAGGTTATTGGCTATCACTTTATATCCTCTCTTCTTTTTTTTATTTTATTTTTTTTAATTTATTTAACATATTTAGTTTTCAGCATTGATTTTCACAAGAGTTTGGATTACAAATTTTCTCCCCATTTCTACCCTCCCCCCCACTCCAAGATGGCATATATTCTGGTTGCCCTGTTCCCCAGTCAGCGCTCCCCTCTGTCACCCCACTCTCCTCCCATCCCCTTTCCCCTTCCTTTCTTGTAGGGCAAGATAAATTTTTATGCCCCATTGCATGTGTATCTTATTTTCTTGTTGCATGCAAAAACATTTTTGTTTGTTTTTAAACATCTGTTTTTAAAACTTTGAGTTCCAAATTCTCTCCCCTCTTCCCTTCACACCCACCCTCCCTAAGAAGTCAAGCAATTCAACATAGGCCACATGTGTATCATTATGTTTAACCCTTCCACAATACTCATGTTGTGAAAGACTAACTATATTTTGCTCCTTCCCAACCCATCCCCCTTTTTTGAATTTTCTCCCTTGACACTATCCCCTTTCCAAAGTGTTTGTTTTTGATTACCTCCACCCCCATCTGCTCTCCCCTCCATCATCCCCCCCCCTTTCTTTTGATTCTTCCCTCTTCTTTCCTGTGGGGTAAGATACCCAATTGAGTATGTATGGTATTCCCTCCTCAGGCCAAATTTGATGAGAGCAAGATTCACTCATACCCCCCTCACTCAGCTTTTCCCACTAACCTTCCCCTCCTCCCACAGAACTGCTTCCTCTTGCCAGCTTTATGTGAGATAATCCACCCCATTCTATCTTTCCCTATCTCCCTCTCTCAATATATTCCTCTCTCATCCCTTAATTTGATTTTATTTCTTTTAGATATCTTCCCTTCATCTTCAACTCACCCAGTGTCTGCTCTCTCTCTCTCACTCTCTCTCTCTATATAGATATATACACATACATATATACATACATGCACATTCACTTATATATATATATATATATATATATATATACATAAACATATATATATATATATGCATATTCCCTTCAGCTACCCTAATACTGAGGTCTCATGAATCATACACATCATCTTTCTATGTAGGAATGTAAACAAAACAGTTCAACTTTAGTAAGTCCCTTATGATTTCTCTTTCTTGTTTACCTTTTCATGCTTCTCTTGATTCTTGCGTTTGAAAGTCAAATTTTCTATTCAGTTCTGGTCTTTTCACTGTGAAACCTTGAAAGTCCTCTATTTTATTGAAAATCCATATTTTGCCTTGGAGCATGATGCGCAGTTTTGCTGGGTAGGTGATTCTAGGTTTTAATCCTAGCTCCATTGACCTCCGGAATATCGTATTCCAAGCCCTTCGATCTCTTAATGTAGAGGCTGCCAGATCTTGGGTTATTCTGATTGGGTTTCCACAATACTCAAATTATTTCTTTCTGGCTGCTTGCAGTATTTTCTCCTTGATCTGGGAGCTCTGGAATATGGTGACAATATTCCTAGGAGATTTCTTTTTGGGATCTATTTGAGGAGGCGATCGATGGATTCTTTCAATTTCTATTTTGCCCTGTGGCTCTAGAATATCAGGGCAGTTCTACTTAATAATTTCTTGAAAGATGATATCTAGGCTCTTTATTTGATCATGGCTTTCAGGTAGTCCAATAATTTTTAAATTATATCTCCTGGATCTATTTTCCAGGTCAGTGGTTTTTCCAATAAGATATTTCACATTGTCTTCCATTTTTTCATTCCTTTGGTTCTGTTTTATAATATCTTGATTTCTCATAAAGTCACTAGCTTCCACTTGCTCCAATCTAATTTTTAAAGTAGTATTTTCTTCAGTGGTCTTTTGGACCTCCTTTTCCATTTGGCTAATTCTGCCTTTTAAGGCATTCTTCTCCTCATTGGCTTTTTGGAGCTCTTTTGCCATTTGAGTTAATCTATTTTTTAAGGTGTTGTTTTCTTCAGTGTATTTTTCAGTGTTTTTTTGGGTCTCCTTTAGCAAGTCATTGACTTGTTTTTCATGGTTTTCTCACATCCTTCTCATTTCTCTTCCCAATTTTTCCTCTACTTCTCTAACTTGCTTTTCCAAATCCTTTTTGAGCTCTTCCATGGCCTGGGACCAGTTCATGTTTTTCTTGGAGGTTTCTGTTGTAGGCTCTTTGACTTTATTAATTTCTTCTGTCTGTATGTTTTGGTCTTCTTTGTCAGCAAAGAAAGAATGCAGAGTCTGAGACTGAATCTCGGTGCGTTTTCGCTGCCTGGCCATATTCCCAGCCAACTAACTTGACCTTTGAGTTTTTCAGTGGGGTATGACTGCTTGTAGACTAACGAGTTCTATGTTCCACGTTTGGGGGGAGGTGCCAGCTCTGCCACACCAGCACTGCTCCTTCCCCAACCCCCAACCGGGCCTGGGCTTAGATCTTCGGCAGGCTGTGCACTCCTGCTCTGATCCGCCACTCCAGGTGGGCCTGGAGCCGGAAGTAACAACAGCTGTAGCTGCCCTACCTCCGCTGCCCCGGGGCTGGAAGCGGAACCACGAACTCCTACTCCCGCAGCTTTTCCCACTAACCTTCTCCGCAGTCTTTGGTGTTTGTGGGTTAAGGAGTCTGGTAACGGCCGTAGCTCGCTGATTCAGGGCGCTAGGGCCCCCTCCGCCCGGCTTCCGGTCTGGATGGTCCACGCCATTCAGGCTGGGTTCTGCTCCACTCCGTTCCCAGCTCCCAGCTCCCAGCTCCCAGCTCCCAGCTCCCAGCTCCCAGCTCCGTGTGGGATAGACCTCACCCAGAGACCATCCAGGCTATCCTGGGCTGGAGCCCTGCTTCTCTCTGTTGTTTTGTGGGTTCTGCCATTCTAGAATTGGTTCAGAGCCATTTTTTTATAGGTTTTTGGAGGGACTCCGTACCGAGCTCATACTAGTTCCTGCTTACCAGCTGCCATCTGGGCTCCGCCCCCTATATCCTCTCTTCTAAATACCAGCTTTCATTATATATACTTGCCAGTATAGTCCCAGTCTCCCTTTATAAAATTTCATCATTATGGTCTTGTTCTTTCTTAAACTGCCTCCTTCCTGAAACTTCCAGCTTCTCATCCTGCATTATGGAATGCTATACTATGGTTTTAAGATTAATATTCTGATTTGTGACCTTAAAATTATTCCTGATTAAATTGGAAATTTCTGGCCATTGTCCATTTTCATTCTATTCTATAATTTATACACAAAAGTCAGATGAAATAAGAAAGAGGTTGTTCTGTTGTCAAATGGAAATGCAGGCATCTTCTCAGTCTCCAAACTTACTATGGAGAAGTGTTTCATTCTTCTAGAATTTTACCTTGTTCTAAGATGACCCCATGAGTTCAGCTCTCCAGATGGCTGAAAATAATTAAGAGATTGCTTACTTATTTATAAGCAATATGGTACAATGAGGAAAATCCTGTATTTGTATTCAGAGAACCTTGGTCCAAATCATGGGTAACCTCTGAGATGTCACTTAATCTGTCTGGGCCTCAGTTTCCTCAACTGTAAAATGGACTAAGTGTGCTCCTTGATCCCTTCCTTATCTAAATTAATGATCCAATCATTTTAAAAAATATTTACCTTAACAAATGTCTACATGAGAAGACATAAAAGCCACACATTGGGCATGTGGGGTGGGGAAAGGTTGAGGAGAAGAGGAGGAGAAGAGCTATGACTAGATTCCATTTCTCCATACTGGCCTGGTATCTTTCCATTATATTAGCTGACTTACATTTTATTGTTTATTTTCCTTTCCTTTGTTTTAAATGATCACAGTTACAGATGGTGAAATCTGATATAATTTCAGAAGAATTGGAGCTGATTACAAGAGTAAGTGGAGCTGATTACAAGCTATGACTTAGGCATCTTAATGCCTTGCACTTATGTTAAAAACATGACTCAATCATGACTTAATCATGGATTTACAGAGAATACTCTTCCTCCAATTTAACACTATGGGTTTCCCCCCCACTGCTCTATTAATGATTTTCTCAACAGTTATAGAATAATATCCACAACGTCATATAAATATTTTACAAGGCACACTTTATTGTCACCTATTTATCATTTATAACAAAAGCACTATAAAACATTTATTAAGCACCAATATATAACACTATTACCATGTATTTTATATCATGATTAATCCGTATCAGGAGTTTTTTAAAGTATTATTGATTTTTGTTTTCTCCTTCTTAGTGTTGGGGAGACAGTCTAAGAATTGAACTGGATAAGCCATTGGGAAAGGTTTCTTAAATAAAAGCATCCAGTGATTTAAGAAATGTGAGTGGTAAGAACCCAGATAACACACAACACACAATCGGAAGAACATTTCAAAGACAAGAAGAGGAAGTGATTCAGATGTCATTCAAAATCTTTTTCTGTCCCTCCATGGAAGAATCTAATGTCTAAATGTTCAAAATACATATTGTATGTCTTTTAGTTATACACATAAATTAAAAGAAATCTGTTAATTTTTTGTTATTTTTTTTGTTTTGTTTTCTTTTAATCTGGCTTTTGTATTAGCAAGACAATAATCACAATATAGACGATAATTGTCAGTATGCCTATGTGATTCTGTATCGCAAAATATAAGACTCTCCACATAGAAGGCAGAAGAAGTAAATCACTTATTCAGACAGCAGAGAACCAGATCCCAGAACCAATAAGCCTAATCCATCACAGCAGCAAAGAATTCAAAACACAATATCACAACAGAGAACAACTCCATCCCATAACCTTCCACCACTCCCTCTTGGGGCCTTGCTACCAACAGTCACTCACAGCACAGCATACATCTGATCTGCTCTTTCCCTCAGCTCAACTGCTTTCTCAGCATTTCCTGTGACATAACTTCCTTTTCCTGTCAGGAAGCTCCTCCTACCACATGTAACTTAGGCTTCCTGTGATGTAAACAGGTCACATGGCCTATTAATGGGTGGGAAAGATCTTCATATCTAAATTGTTATTACACTTTATGTCAGCCAGCTTCTATAGAAATAGAAGTTTTCCTCTAACTTCCTTCACTGTGTGGAAAACTAGTCAGTAGGCAGAAAAATTCTGCTAGAGAGATTGTGGATGACAAATACCTTCCACAGGTCAGGTTCCTGCCCCAAATTGATAATGACATTAAAATAATAAAAGCATCCTCAATTTTCTTTGTTTGCATAAATTAGTTTGCAGGAAGGAATCAGAAGAGCTGCAATGTTTTGCCAAATGAAGTTAGTTTGATCAAGGACAGAGACAGAGACCTGTAATGGTGGCAGCAGCTCATTTAGGTATACAAGTATCTCGTTATATAAGCTCAGGTCAGGCCCAGTGAGGTAAGAATGTGTTCCCCAAAGTCACCTGAACAAAGAAAGCTTTTGGAGCAGGGATTGTTTCATCTTTGTATCCCTAGAAAGTAGCACTGATACATGGTAGGTACTTTCTCAAAGCTTGGTGATTAATTGATTGTTTAAGGTGTACTATATCTCTGAATGGCTACCAGATGGCTTGGATTCAGAGTGTTTAGAAAGCTTGTTGCTCCACTTTTAAACATTGGTACTTAATTAAAGAAATGCTTCAGCTGTGTTCTGGACTCAAGGGGCTAATTTCAGAGGCGGAAGAGGTGATCAGTCTCTTCTAGTCATTCTCCAACATTTAGCAGCAAATGTCCTCTAAATGGGTGGTTATGTGGTAAATGTTACCACCATGCCACTAAAAATAAAAGTATAGTCCAATAAAAATATAGGTGAGGTTTATGAAGTACTTAGTACAGCTAAACTGCTCCCAGGATGAAGGAGAAGGGTACTGGAATGTGACTGGATCTGATGAATCTTCCAGGCCTGCGATGTGTATTCATGTCTTTTTTTACCTCCTATGTGTTTGGATGACAAAGAGCAAGGAATCTTCAGAAGCAGCACATCTTTGGTAGAGCATGATTTGAATACTGAAGTGTTTTTGTTCACAGGTACAAAAAGTCTCACTTCTATATCATTTACCCGAAAGTTTCTTCTGATTTTGCCTGAAGGTCTTGGGAGAAAGAATAACAGAAAGTGGGATTTGAGCTAAGCCTTGAGGAAAACCAAGAGAACTAAGGGAGAGAAGTGAGGAGGCAGAGAATTCCATTCATGGGACAGAGCCAATGCAAGGACACAGAGACAGGAGACTGGGAGTTTTGCTCAGGGACTGCAAGTAAGCCTGTTTTCTTGAATTGTAGAATGCATAGAGAGAAGTAAAACATAAGAAGGATATTATTTACTTGTAAAAGGTTTACTAATCCTAGAAAAAAATTGCTACACTAATTGGATAGATTTAGATGTTGGTTTTAAGGAGGCAACATGGTTTACTAGAAGCAACATTGGGTTTGTATTCAGAAAACCTGCGGTTAAATTATGTTTGTACCTCTTATTAGCGAGGCCACCTTAGAAAGCTCAATAACCTCTCTGAGCCTCAGTTTCTTCATCAGTAAAATGGGGTAATGATATTGGCTTTACTTCAAATGGTTGTGAGAACCTAATGAGAAAATCTATGTAAAATACTTTGCAAACTTTAAAGCACTAAATAAATACCGTGTATGAAGGCAATGATGATGATGATGGTGTAGGGAGAAGAGAAACTTGAGGCCACTTTTATGCAACACTCTACTGATCTCAAAAATTAAAGTCAACAAACATTTATTAAACACCTAATATGTGCCAGATAGGATGCTATGTACTGGGGGCACAAAGAAAGGCAAAAAGTTTTGTGATGATAATAAGTGAAGGGATTACCTCCACTAAAGAGGTTACAGAGTTATCAAAGGACCAAATCCATGAAAGATGGCTCCAGTTTAGTGCAGTCACATGGACCTTGAAATCTGGGATAGTAAATGATCCTGTAAAATATGGGAATAACCTACTAAAATCACTTAAATGGGAGTTCGACTGAAGATGGTTGAGTGAATGAATGAATTTTGAATGGTCATACCTCTCTGGAATTCATGGAACCTAGCAGCCACTTATAAGTGGCATTTAGGCTGAAATACTTCCTCAGAAACACAGGTTCCTCATTTACATAAACATCAACTCCTATATTATCATTATAATTATATAATAATTATTATAACCATATGATTATAGTCATAATCATAGATTAGACAGTTAAGTGGCACAGTGGATGAAGTGCTGGACTGGGATTCAGGAAGATCTGAGTTCAATCACATAGATACTTATAAAATATGTGATCCTTGGAGAGTAACTTAACCTCTGTTTGCTTTGAATTATACTTGTAGTGAGGAAAATCTGAGTTTAAAAACTGCTTCAGACACATTTGCTGTGTGACCTGGGGCAAGCTACTTGTCTTTCTCAGCCTCAGTTTCCTTATCTGTCAAATGAGGATAATAATATCACCTACGTCCCAGGGTTGTTGCTAGGATAAAATAAGATAATACTTGCAAAGCACTTTGTAAACCTTAAAGTACTATATGCGTGCTAGCTATTATTATTGTAATTAATTTTTTCAACAAACTATTCCAGTGAGATTAACTTGTCTTAATTTGCCACAACCATGTCTCTATATTTAGCTGATTTAATCATGGCCAGGGAGGGGGTGAAGAAATAGAAACTGGCTAAATTGATTAGACCAAAATCTGTTGGAGATAGTGGATTTGAACAAGGCTGAAACTCCCTGATTCCAATTTAAAAAAATTCCATCAACATTAGAGACTTGAAGGGTATTTTTTTTTCAGAAACCATTTAGTGATAAAGTAGTAAGAAAGATGTTAAACTCTCAAAATTTTTATATTCATAAAATATGAAGTGAATAAGAGAAGTGAATGTTGCAGGAGAGTGGTCTCAGGAGAGTAAGGCCTATGCAGACAAAAAGAAAAAGAAAAAAAAAATAGATCCATTTGTCCCAACACACATTTCAGCTATTTTCCTGTATATATTGCCTTAAAGGAATAACCCACTCGTGCTAAATGCCATTTCCACTCTACATTAGTAAAATCTGGGATAACTCAGATTTTTGTTTTTTAAGCAAAACACAATTTTTAAAATTATGTCTTTTTTTAACAGATAGCTATCACTCAGTGACTATCTGTAAAAAAAAAAAAGGTACCACATTTGGGTGTTAGCAATGGAACCTTCAAAAGTAGGGACAATACAATAAATGTATTGCAAATTACCAAGTGCTTCATCGAAATGAAAAAGCATACACACATTTTGTGGTCAATACCACTATACTTAAACTCTAGCTTTTTTTTCTATTAAAATAAAATTCATGTTTTCCTTCATCAGCTTTATGACAAATATATTTTTTAAAACTTCCACTTGGTTCATATTTCCCCCCTCCCTCATTAACTTAAATTTACCTTCATATGCTTTCGCTGAGTATTTCTTGCCTTGCTTTCCAGTATTTATCTCTCTCTGTTCCATCCTTTCATTTTTTATTCTTTAGCTGCTGCATCACTGTCCTTCTCTCCCAATACTCTCCCTAAATGATCTCTCCTACTAGTGGTGCCATGAAAAAAGAAGTGTTATATTTTCTGGTGAAGTCATTAAGCATGTAATACAGAAGTTAAGATGATGATATATGGATAATTTCAATCATGAAAAAAGAAAATATCCAGGTACTTACTAGGAGATAAGTATTCAGAGAGTTTGATCCAATCTTGCCTACACTTTCATTGCACCAGCCTCAAAGTCAGGGTGAAACTTTAGGGCTACATACCGATTTAAGAATTTTCATAGGTCAGTCGACCTAAGCATCATCATCATTCTCACCTTGACATTTACAAGCTTATGCAAGCAGGCTCTTATCTTCTTTTCCAGTCTTATTTAGTAATTCTCCCCCATCCTATACTTGTAGAATCCCTAGCTTTTATGAAAGTATTACTTAGGTGCCTCCTCCTGTGAGGAAGTCTTTCCTAATGCTTCCAATTACTACTATAGGACACTCCATTCCTCTATTCCTCCCCTCTACCTCCCTTCCAGGAGCCAAGGCTTTATGTAGCGCTAAGGAGATTGGCTGGAAGAGCTCCCTGGAGGACAAGATCAACTGTGTAAACTTACACAACTGTGCAAGCTACAGTTGGTATTATGGGCCGGTGCTGCCCAGGTGTGTCAGGACCTGGTGGATCCCAGCTCTGTTTCTCTAGATCAGTTATTCTGTACATGCATGGATAGTGCCAGTTTCTATACCATCTCAGTTCTCTCCATTGCCAGTTTGGCTGCACAGAATAGTTGAAGAGTAATATGAATCAAGGGTAGAAAGTTAAAGTGGCATCACCAGATGGTGTAGAGTAGTAGTCTCTGAATTTGGGGGGGGCACTTACCCCTGTCAATTTAAAAGAAATTAACCATGTACCCCTATTATATATATTTACTAATTTATAAGTTATTATATATCTATAACTATCTCTCTCTCTCTCTCTCTCTCTCTCTCTCTCTCTCTCTCTCTTTCTCTCTCCCTCTCTTTCTCTGTCTCATCTTAACAATTATGTACATCAGTGGTGTCAAACTCAAATAGAAGTGGGGACCACATTTCATAGTAAAGATCTCTACAGGCTTCATATTGATTCAGTTATAAAATGTCATATTATATATGTTTTATTGTATTTTGGTAAATATTCCCCAATTGTATTTTAAGTTGATGCAGGCTACACTTGGGTGTGGTTTGGGCCAGTTGTTTGACACCTCCGATATACATTATAAAACTTAGATCAAGGGAATGATGATATATAGTATTCTGCAGTATGCAAAGGACTTTTTTAAGAAAAAGAAATTCTTTAAAGTTGTTTCCATCAAAACCTTTGTTTCAAATAGAAAGTGAAGAGAGGTTTCCAAATCAAAGGTTTCTGATTTTGACTTGGGGATCAAATTCTTAAACAATTTTATGTTTAATATTTTCTGGCTCTACTAGAATGCTGGGCATGGAGAATAAGGAGTGAGATTGAAGGGGGCTCTCTTTGGAGTCAAAAAATAACATGTGGATTGAAAGAGATTCCTTTACCAAGGTGCATACAAAATGTCGCTCAATAGCAAAGGCATACATTTCTTTTAAAATGCTCGTTCTCTCATTAAATCTTTACCTATGCTAAACTCTTATACTTTTCTAAGCCCTCCTCCATCCCCCCTCCTCAAAAAATATTTCTGATGTCAGCAAATGGAACAAAGATTCATTGTCAATAAAAAGTCAAAACATATGAACATATCTACAAATAGTTTAATTTAAAATAAATGAAACCATCATTTATATAATTCCATTAGATTTTTCTGTCAGGCCCTAATTTGAAATGTGTAAATTATTAAGCACATTACATTGTATTCTGTTCCTCATTTTTCACTAATAGGTGGCTGCCTAAATTTCTACAGTTGCTACAATTATTCTTGAGAATTTATAGAATTTTAATATTAGATTACATGGGGAAAATGGATAATTTCTAGCATTCTATTTTCTTACCTTAATTTATTCCTTATCCTAATGACAACTGGGAATGGGAATAAGTGAGATGTAAAAATCTCAAGGTAGAAGTACAAGATTTAGAAATTAATTCCTACATTAAACCTGCTTGTATTTCTCTTTATCTTGGATAGTGCCTCACTCATAGTTGGCCATTAATAAATAGTTGCCGAATTCATAGGAATATAGATTTTGAGAAGCATCCCATCAATTTATTTAGTCCAACTGCCTCATCTTGTAAATGAGGAAACTGAGGCACAAAGTGTGATGTGTCTTTTGATGTAAGAGGCGCAGTTAGGATTTAAATATAGGCCCTCCTCATTCAGGACCTTTTTTACTACATGCATTACACATTGAATTTATTAGATAGGTACCATGGGAATGACTATTTTCTAATAAGATGGATATTTTCAAAAGAATTGATCTTAAAATGTTGAGAAATCATCAGACCCGGAAGAGAGGAGAAAGAAGTACAGAAAGGGACAAAGATGAGGGAGCCAATGTTAATGCTAACAGGTTAAATCTGATACATACAATGTAGCGCCAATCACATAGTAGGTCCCTCTTGTTTCTCTTCTGAGTCAACATGAATTTATTGCTTGAGAAATACTTGTTGAGTTGACTTGACTTAAAAAATAATAAATCTGTATATAATAAAAAATTGTAGTTTTATATATAACCCACTTTTCCTATTCATTGTATTTGTCAATGTTAATATTTTTCAGGTTCATGATTATAATAATAATAAACAATAAGATAATGATCCGTAGCAATATTTATTAGGCATCTCACTTCCTCTGTTATATTTTTGACCAACATCATCTAAGTGCTTAAATCCTAGATTGATAACACATGGAAGATATACAGCTGCAGTAAGACTTTTGGGATACCCTGTATAAAGGGCAAGCAAAAAAACAAGACAATATTAAACACCGAAGGATTTATATCAGATGTGTGTCAGGTCTTAATATACCAAAATCACTTTTAGAACACTTACTGGTGAATATCATCGAAGCATTGATCATTTTGAAAAGACCTATTGGTAAAACAACCACTGGTGCTTGATTTTTAAATAGTTTTCAAATAAATGTCAAGCCAAGAAGCACTTATTAGATGCCTACTACATGCCAGGCACTATGCTAAGCAGAAATAATTGTTCAAACATCCCTTTACAAAAAATAAGGGCAGTTTCTCTTCATAGAGGCAGGAATAAAGCAACAGGAACCTACATGGATCCTTGCCTAACTTTGATAAAATTTTACATAAATAAATATTTTCATCTCAAGACTTTGTGGCTAGGCCTACATAACACCACATGTTATCCTGGGAATGGAAAAACTGAATCTAGTCTCTGAATATTTTCAAATATCCAGATGTTTGGCAATCTATTGACAAAACATAAGAAGATTCATTAAAAATATATATTTAAAAAAATTTTCTTCCAGATGTCTGGCATTGTGTAGATGACCATGGCTTCCTTTAGAGTCTCTCAGTGATAATTTGTTTGTTATAAACTTGTGAATTTTCATGAGGTTCAACATAAAACAAAAACAAAAACCCCATCAACAAAATAAGTGCCATTTTTCCAAAGTGACTCCTGTCATCAGAGGCAATTAGATGTGCTAAGTGTGAGTGGTCACTGAACTGTAAAGTGGTGCATGCCTCTGTTTTTGCCATTTCCTACATGCAGACTGAAAACCTCAACTCCCCAGAGGATAAGCATTAACATTGCCTGAAAATGAAAACCAGATTTTCCCATAGAAACTGCTTATGGTATTTTTCCTTATTGTTTTAGTTTGTGGGAGTTTTTAAGGACTGGACAGCTGTTTAGAAAAGAAGAGTTTATTGACTACCAGTTGTCATCTGAACCTACTGAGTTACAGAAAAAAGGAAGCAAATGTTTTATGTGGGTTTACAAATAGGATTAGTGATTCTCCCCTGTGTCCAATATCCATTTTAGGTTAGTACCAATCTTACTGTCATCATCATCATCAAGGAGCCACAACTGAGACAGTAAAATCTCAGATTTGTCACTTTGGGGGATTGCTCTCTCAGGACAGAAATTTGGGTCAACCTAGGCATGGGTGTAATAGACGGTTTTCTCCAGGGCTCTCATTACTAATACTGTAAGGCTCCAATAACCTGCCATGATGTCACCTTCAACTCCTACATGAGCTGATCAACAATTCCAAGTATATATTGGAAGATGAAGGAGGCTGAAGCTTTAGTTTATTAGATTACTTGATTGTTAGCTTGGAAAGGGAATATGGGCCTGATGAGATGGGAGAGAGCAGGTAAGCTTGAAGTAGAGAGAGGTGCAGGAAAGGAAGGAGCATAATTGTGATAGGAAGCCTGTCCATGGGGTTTGGGGGATGGCAGTGCCAGATGGGTATCACAGGAGGAACATACAGGAATGAAAAAGCATTTTTGGCAAGTGTGTCAAGAATACATTGACATCAAGAATGACTTATGACAATGAAACCAATTAGGATGCTAGCCCCAAAGTATAGGCAAAAGGTGATGAAGTTCTGAACGAGGATGGTGGCAATGAGAGTAGAAAGAAGAGGACTGATATGAGAAACTATTATTCCTCCTCTTTCTTTCTGTCTCTCTTCTCTCTCTTTCTTCCTCTTAAATTTACCAAATAGATAAAATACCCAGTGAACAAAAGCATTTCTTGTGTTAGCAAATGAAACGTACTGAAAGTAGCCTCCACTAAAAAGGGAGGTCTACCTCTGAAGGAGTTCATTCAAGAGGACAGTACTAATATGGAAAGAAACAATTTAAGTTGGGATTGTTGGGTACAGAATAAAGACATGTCTGTGCACTGAACTTCCTATCACATTCCTCTCTTTGTCTCTGTTTGAGAAAAGGGAAATAGAGAAGAGAGAAGGATGGAAAGAGGGAGAGAGAGAGAGAGAAAGAGAGAGAGAGAGAGAGAGAGAGAGAGAGAGAGAGAGAGAGAGAGGGAGAGGGAGAGAGACAGAGAGAGATTAGGCAAATGGCACCAAAGAGGGAAGAGAAAAGGACTCAAAAAGAGAAAAAGTAAAACTAGAGAATGGTGATAAAGGTGGAAAGGGAAAGGTCCAGGCACGAGGGTTATTAAGGGCCTTACTCAGTACTTATTCAAATCATCAATGGAGCCTTTTTGGATGTTCACAATTCTTAGTTTGGAGCCACTAAGGAATTAATGGGCTGTTTCAATGAACGTTTCTGAGCTGAGGGTCAGAACATAAGGTATTTTTCCCTCTTTGACCCCCCAAAAAGTTCTGGTCTGATTCCTAAACTCCAATAACTAGCAAGTTCTTTGTCCTGAATAGCTAATGATTCAAGGGAGAGAGAATTCAATGTTTATAGTCTGGAGTTGGGTTTAAGTAACTCCACACCGCTAGAGAAGCTGTGCATGCATCTAGGACGATCTATGGAAACATTCTCTGCATTATATCCATGGTAGAGACTCTGTTGATGTCTTCATGAACATACTCTTTTGGTATTCCTAGAAAAGGAGGAAATTATGAAACCTACACTGTACTTGCCATTCACCTTCTAGCAGAAATAACAGGAGTGGGAAAGGGACACACCCAAATACGCAAAATGAATGCCCACAGTTCATAAGCTCATAGATCTAGTGCTGGAATGAACCTCAGAGATGATCTCATCCAACTCCCTTCATTTTGTAAATGAGAAAACTGGATCCTAGATTGCTTAAGAGACCTGACCAATCTCACACATATGATAGAACCAAAATTCAAACTCAGGTCCTCTGACTCCAAATTCAATGCTCTTTCTCCTATTTGGGGAGAAGCAACTTAGTATACTGGCTAGAGAGCTGACTTTGAAGACAAGAAGACTGAGATCCAAGCCCTGCCTCTGAAACACACTAGTCATGGGGCTCTAGATAAATCATTTAACTTCTCAATAATCATAATGGACAGAAGAGACACAGACCTGTACAGGTAAAAGGCATATCCTTATCCATCATTATTTTAAAGAAGAGAGAACACAGAAAAACAGGACAAACTAGAACTGTGAGTCTGGGTCACCATGAGCCAAATGACCCTGGATTATTTTATGGAAGGGTGGTCTCATCCTATTACCAATAGTCAGTGGATGGAAAGGAGGTGATATCCAATAGAATGATCCCTTTTGGTGAAGATCACACCTTCTTTTGGGAGTTGACAAATTGATTTAGCCCCATGTATCCTCACTGATGAGACAAAAACAAGAACAAAAACAAAAACAAAAACATCTCCCTAGACCCCCCTAGAAAATGGATGATCTAGAGAGAACTCGACCTTCATTTCCATGCCTCTCTCCTTGAAATTCAAGTCTTTGGCAACACTCCCTAGCAACATCCTATCAACAATTTTCTTACATTGAGCAATAGTTTTAGAGTCACAGAACCTCAGTTCAAATCTAGCTTTTGCCACCTATCAACTATGTGTCCTTGGGCAAACTGTTTAATCTGTGGGCTTTAGTTCCCTCATGTGTAAAATGTGAGAGTTGAACGAGGAGCCTTTAAAAGGTCTCTTCCAGCTCTGAATCTATGATTTCTGTCACATAAAGGATAGTCAGAGTCTCATTCAATATGTATATAACACCTACCTTTCCTTATTGTGTGGATATACTGGTAATGCTACTTTTTCAATTGTGTCCCATGCCAAGCTATACAAGAGTTGTATTTTAATATAAATCTGTCATTTTTTGACATTAGAGATCTACATTTCTGTTTTTAAGGGTTGCCTACTTCCTTCCATTGTAATTTCAGGGAAAATGTGTAATTAATTATTGGCTATGAAGAAAGGACAAAATTCATCAGTTCCATTCTGGATTCTTTTAATAAAGGAGAAAAAAATTAAGTCAATTTTAAGATTTAGTGCCAGACAATGGCATATGTCATCTTATGTGCACCAGGGAAAGCACCTTGGCTGAGAACTGTAAGAGGTAAATAACTAAATATGGAACAGAAAATCGAAGGGCAACCTAGTGCTCACCACATAAACAATTTTTGGTTGCTTTCTAACTAATATACAATTTATATTCATATATATTTCAATAAACTATTTCTGCCTCTTGTGCCTTATTCAGAAGAAGTATTGAACATGTTTCTACTGAATAAGATATTTTTCATTTCTAGTAGAGTTCAGACATTTCTTGCCTTTTCCCTACCCATTTACTAACTCTTACCATCATAGAATCTAACCTTTCTGTCTTTAAGCAGGCCCAGATTTCTTGCTTTAAGGTAACTTCTCTGCTCACCTTTCCATATGGACCAGGTGGTTTTATAATCATAAAATTGTCTATTATATACTGCCACTCCTGCCTGGATCTGTTTGATGAAGAAGTTTGACTTTTTGTTTCTATGGGCATGTATGTGGTGATTATTTGCAATTTTATAATCACTTTCTAAATTGTTTTCAGTTCACATGAGCACCTACAATATGTCAATGTACTGGACATTGGAGGTGTAAACATGAAATAGTCTCTGTCTCAAATATGAATTTGTCCCTATTCTCAAAGTCATTTTACAGTCTACTGGAGAGATGTAATAGATATACAGAATGCTAAAAATAAATGAGAAAATTTTTTGGAGGCAATCTGGCTTAAGCAACTTGCCTAGGGTCACACAGCTAGTAAGTGTCTGAGGCCAGATTTGAATTCAGGTCTTCCTGACTCCAGGGCTGTTGCTTTATCCACTATGCCACCTGGGCTGCCCCCAAGAAATAATTTTGGGAAGGAAGAAGGAGAACGTACTAGTGATTAGGGGAACTGGGAAGTATCTCATGTAAGAAGTGGCACCTGAGCTGAGAATTTTTTACATAATTTCCAGTAATATACATTTTATAACCATTCTTTACTCTTATTTTTTCTCTGATTTCTCTTTATACAACCCCTAGTCTCCATATTGTATGCTGAAACAATGCTTGCATTTAAAACTAGAAAGTCCTAAAGAATAATGAATTAGCAGAGAATTGATACTTGTGGTAATTAAGGAAATGAAAAGAGAACGTTAAGCTGCCTTCAATCAGTTCTAGTTATCAGACTAAGTCACTGCCAGTGACCTTTGAAAAGTGTGCAGGTTCCAAAAGATTGTGTGGTCTAGTGGAAAGAACATGAGACTTGAAGCCATAGAAATGGGTATGAATCCAGGTTCTGCTACTTATTGCCTGGATGACTTTAGACAAGCCACTTAGCTGTTCTTTCCCTCAGTTTCCTAAGCTGCAAAATTACTATAAGTGACCACTGGATTCTCTTCCAGATTTAAATAAATGATCCTTTGACTGATGATGAGCAAAATACCAATTTTCAAAGAAAAAAAAGCAAGAAGAACATATCTTTAAAATATCAAAACAAAAAATATCAAAACATTTCCACATACTTTACAAAGAAGAATAAAAGAGGATTGCATATGAACCAGGACTTTCTATTATTTATACCTCTTTAAAATAACATTTTTTAGCTATCAAGCATTTATTTTTCTCCCTTCCACCTTCCCTATCCACAAAAGAAAGAAAGAGAGAAAGAAAAAGAAAAGGACCCTTATAGTATTAAAACATAGTAAAGCAAGGCAAATTCTCATATCCAAAAATGTGTTTCTCATCCTGCATATTAGTCCATCACCTCTCTTTCATGAGGCAGGCAGGATTCCTCATTAGTCTTTTGGAATCATGGTTGCAAATGGCATCATTCAAGTCACAAAATGCTTTTGATGATGATAATGATGTGATCTTAACATAGGCCATTTCCTGTCATTGCCATGCACTGTAGGTAAACAACTGCTTTAAGCCATTAAAAATAATAATTATCTTTTGTTTGTTTTGTATACATCTCTTACCTACTTATACATGAAGATGGTTATTCTCTTAATAGAATGTCATTTCCTTAAGGGCAAGGACTGTTTCACATTTGTCTTTGTATCTCCAGTACCTGGAACAAGCATTTATTAAGTGTCTACTATGTTCCAGACATGGGGGATACAAAGATAGAAATGAAATAGTCCCTGTCCTGAAGGAGCTTACATGTAAAATTATTCTCATTTTATAAGTGAAAAAAAAAACCCTGAAGCTCAGTGATGTTAAATGCCTTGTCCAGGGTCCCATAGATAGTGTCAGAATCATACCTCAACCCAGATAAGGCTCCGAATCCAGTGATCTGTCCACTACAAGTGATTCTGAGTAACCCCTTTTAAAACCCAGCTATATTTTCAGACTCTTCCCCCTATTAACAGTTGTGGCTGTGGTGTTGTTGTGGCTGCTCTTTCTGGTGGTGGGGTTTATGTGTATTGTGGGTATAAATAGAGTAGTACTCTTTTATTTGTCCTAATTTTACCCCTTTTGAGATTCCAAAAGCTATCTCTCCATGCTATTTATAATATTAACTGACTTTCCTAACTGGGGCAAACTAAGGCTATCTTTTTTTAATACAGTAGTTTAAGCTGTTAATTGCTCTTGCTGTTAATGTTTTACTTATTATGAGTAATGTGCTAATTCTTTGTACTTGGGCCCTAAGGCAGTTTTGCAAAGGGTGTAATTTTTTAAAACGCTGGAAATAAATAAAATGATGCATGTGTATGTGTACTGCATTGCTGTTTTAACTTGTGCATTGTTTCTTAACTGTGGTTCTTCTGTCTGTATGTCCTCAATATTATAGCAGGTGGTATCTTCGTTCGCCTTTGAGTTCCATCTCTCTAGAGCTGAGGCCTTGTCTATATAACTCACCATATCTAGTAACTCTGTGGCATTACTGAGCCAATAGTGCCACTCAATTCACAATGTGCTTGATAATGATAATTACAAGAAGTCAATGTTCTTCCCAGCGCCATGTACCAGAATTGAACATTCAAGGGAATGGGAGCCAAGAAAACCTAGCTTTAAGTTTTGGCACAAGCAGGGTGGCCTTGAGAAAATACTTTGCCCTCTCTGGACTTTGTTCACTCATTTGTAAAATGAGGGCTTGTGAAGATCTGTACCAGATTTGAAGTCCCATAATTTTCTCTCAAAGACCCTTATATAGAATTGCAGCTCAGAATAACAAAAAATTTTGAAACCAAACACATGTGGAGACAGGTCATTCTAACTATCTTTGCTTCATTCCACTTCCTATCCATTTCTAATCAATTTTAAAAATAGATTTTGCTTTGGCACCCCTGCTTTTCTCTTAAATCAGGCCTATATTTATTCATCTTGTCTCTGAAATTTCTTTAATAAGCTGACAGGGAACGCCATGAGTTCTCCATTCCCCTAAACAGAACAAGTTCTTTGGGAAGGTGCTAGAGCCTTCCTTAGGATTCTTCAGAGTCAGAATAATATTTTCTCTGATTTTTATAGGGATCAGATGATTATGACTAAGCAGTAACATACCTGATACTTTTGATACTTATGCTTCTTGGGCAGAAAATGGAGAGGCCAGGAATTTCAGAGAAATATCCATACTTGGGAAATTCCCAGGCTCCATTTTATAGAATAGTATAGAAGTAATATTTTAATAAATATCTACATGTCCCAGATGTTTATTCTTACTGATGACCTGCTACATATCCAACAGAGGGCACATTCTGTATTTCATTCATATATAAAACAAACAACAAACTATATGTATATAAATCAAAAAAAGTTCTTTTATTTACATATTAAAAGATACCAAAAAAACCCCCACCATTAATTTAAAAAAACTTCACATCTGTCATGAAAGAATTCAATGACTTAAACCTTCTAAATTCTTTCTTCCTCAATTCCTTTCTTCCTAAACTATTTCTTTGCTTGTCACAAACTATAGAAAGAAAAAAGGAAAAGGGAGCTATAGAGTCTTGAGAGTGGAGACAAAGAGCAACATTCTCCTCAAAATAGCTTACTTTAGTGTATGCATTATAGCAGAAATATTAGAAAGACCAGATTGGATTACAGCTGGTCCAGAATGCTGTTAGCCTCAGGGTTTAAGTAAAGACAGAAGACAAATTGCCCTTTCCCATTAGGGTCTTCTGTTCTGCATAAACCAAGAGGAAAATAAGAGAAATAGTATTCCATGGATGCATGTGAAAAGATTGTTTTTTAAAACATCCCAAAATGTCAAGGAATGCAGATGAAAAAGAGAGAAAAAAATAGCCCTTTCTGATGAAAGCAGCAGGTGAAAGCCATATAGATAGAATCTATTTATCCAAATTGGAATATGATTAATTCTTATATCTTTCCCCTCAATAGTAGACTATATGAAAGGCAAAACATTAATTCCAAAAGGAGACTAGGTGGTCTGTGGGATAGACAGCTACCTAGTCTTGGAGTCAGGAAGACCAGTCACTGATGCATCCTTGGTACGTGATGATGGGCAAGTCACTCAGTACCCACAGGCAACTCTCTAATACGGACCATCATTGAAGGAAGTCTTCATCTCAAGGGTTTCCTTTAGCTGATAAAATCACAGCTTGGAGGGTATCATAGGGAATGTCAACAAAATGTTTATGGAGGGTCCCTTATAGGAAATTACTTGTTCAAGGTTTTGTGAGATAAAGAGGTGTGCAAATGATAATTCCAACAGTCAATTAGCTTACTGTTTCAGCTTGGAAAGGAATGAGAAAAAAAAAAAACTATATGTCCTAAAATATTCATAGCAGTTCTCTTTGTGGTAGTAAAGAACTGGAAATTGTGAGGATGCCCATTAATTGGGGAATGGCTAAACAAGTTGTAGTATATGATTGTGATTGAATACTACTGTGTTATAAGAAAAGGTGAGTTCGACGATCTTAGAAAAGGGTGGATAGACTTGCATGAAATAATGAAGAGTCAATGAGCAGAACCAAGAAAACGTTATATATAGTGACAACAACATTGTTTTAACCCATTTGAGTGAATGTCATTTTGAATATTATAAATACCCAGATTAACTACAAAAGCCATATGAAGATACTATCCGTATCCAGATAAAGAACTGATAAATAGAGTATGTATAGAATGATTTTTACATGTATACACACACACACACACACACACACACACACACACATATATATATATATATATATTTATATATAAGCACACATATATTTTTGTGTCTCATGGTAGCCATCTCCAGGGCAAGGGCAGAAAGAAAATAAAGAAATTTATTTGATAACTGTATTATACATTTAGAAGGTAAGTGGTACATAATGGATTTACAGTTTTATGTAGAATAATTTTTTATTATACTATGTTATGGAAATGCTTCTTTTATTCCATAAATTAAAATGAAATAAAAATAAATTAAAAAAGAAAGGAATTACACATTGCTGGCCTAGGGACCCTCCTTAAATTTAGTTTCTGGAAGGAGCTATCCAATCAGAGGAAGACATTGAAGAAAGAGAAGGCAGTAGTGTGCTGGAGACTATTGTAATGGCCTTGTAAAACCAGTTATTAAATTTTCAATGTGAGCATTTACACCTTGAAATTGCCTATAGATCATACTTTATTGTTCTGTTGATTATCTAGACTCAGGAAAGTGTTAATGCAGATTAAACTAAAAAATGTGTGTATATATGTATATATGCACATACATGTACATAATATACACAATACACATGATACATACATACATATACATACATATATACATATATATGCATACATATATACATATATATGCATACATATATTTGAGAGGGGAGAGTCTGGTTGTTAAACATTTACCACACACCCTTGTGCTACTCCATAAACATTTCTCAAGCTCAACAGTAGTAGAGTAGAAGGCTCAGGGCCCAAAGCCTGGGGATTGTAGGCTGCTATTGCTGCTGCTCTTCCTCCTCCTCCTCCCCCTCCTCTTTCTCCTCCTCCTCATCCCACCACCACCATCACCATCAACACCACTACTACTGCTAACTGGCCTTTATATAATGCTTTAAGGTTTGCAAAGCACCTTACATCCATGATCTCATTTGATCCATAACACCCCTGGTCACTTCGAGAATTCCAGGTGGAGTAAGACTTTAGGATGAAGAACTGGAAAATGGTAGAGGAAATTGGGAGAGCAGCTTGGAGAAGAGACAATTGCATACATTTCTCCCTTCGTATAGAAATTGGCTTCGGAATAGACTGTGACTATGCATGCAAACCAAAGTGAAGAACTAAAATATTGATCTGAAAAATCAACCTGAAATACCATGTCTTCTTGACATAGAGGTGTTATATGTTGTGCAAAGTACACGTAACTACAAATTAGGAGACCTGGTTCTACGAAATAAATGACTGAATTCTTACTTTATAAAGACAGGCCAATTTTATAATTTCCTTCAAATCTTGTAAATTAAGGCAGTAATGAAAGTAGAATCTCCATACTGCAGACCACTCCAACTAAGGAATTATTCCCATTTTATGTTTGTTTTTACTGAAACAGATGAGAAGTCACAGAAATTAAATCTGGAAGGAACCTCAGAGATTATCTAATTCAAGCCCCTTTATTATACATGTGAGGAAAATGAGTTTTAGAGAAGGGAATAACTAGCCAAACATAATACTCCCAGGAGATGACTAAAACAGGACTAGATTTCTTAGTACAGTGCTTACTCAGTTCTCATTTGTAGGTATATTCCTAAAACCCTTAGCACTAAACTATTACTGATCCCTAAATATTTTCCATCCCCTCCAATACTCACTCCCATCGCAGATTAAATTAGATAAACTATCATGGAGATGATACATCTGATGTGGTACAAAACTGGGAGCCTGCAAACAGTGAAGTGGTATCCATCAGCCAGTCACTCCTGCTCTGTACTTAGCTTTGTCCTTGGCATTGTAGAGAATAAGCAAAAATAAAAAGACTGTCTCCAGGGAGCTCATAGTCTCATTGGGGTAAGATTTACATATATCAAAAATATGAAATAAGGTAACAGTCAGTGCTGTGAGCAACACATCATTTTCTGGTGTATCTAAGACTTAAGTACAGTCATGTTTTCATTTTTGTCATCTTCTAGATACAAATATAAGGTCCCTGAGGGCAGGGATTTGTTGCTGCTGTCGTTGTCACCTTTGTATCTCCAATGTCTAGTACGTTAGTTGCTATTCAGTTGTCTAACTCTTCGTGACCCCATTTGGGCTTTTATCAGAAAAGATACTGGAGTGGTTTGCCATTCCTTCTATAGCTCATTTTACAGATCAGGAAACTGAGGTAAAAAGAGTTAGGTGACTTGCTCAGGGTTGCACAGCTAGTAAATATTTGAGACCCGATTTGAACTCACAAAGATGAGTCTTCCCGACTCCAGGCCAGGCACTTTATCCACTGCAGCACCTAGCTACCTAGTACATAGTAGGCACTTAAAACAGTATATATACATAAGGCCTGGGAGTAAGCTGGCATGTGTAGAAATACCCGTCCCTTGCTTTATACATGCCTTTGACACTTAATAATTGCTTATAGAATTGCATTGAGTCTATAGTTCGAAAGGTTGTAGAATATTGTGGAAAACAGAGGGAACTTGGGCTCAAATCCTGGCTTTGACACTTATTACCCCTGAAATCTTGGGCGTCTCTTAGGCTCTCTTTTTTTTGCATCAATCAAATAAAAGGGTCGGATTAGATGACCTCTAAAGCCCTTTCCAGCTCTAAATAAATGATCCTATGACCATCCTTTTGAGCCAGTTGTTAATTTATAAAAGAAAAGGGCTGCCTGGGGCCATATTTGCTCATTAGGTTATTACATTGACTGTTTTCTCTAGCATTACTTGCCATGTATTATCATTGTGACTTTATGTGAATTCCAGAAATTTGATATACTCAAAATGAACTTGACCTGCCTGCTTACCTATTTTTTTATAGTTTATGGTTAGGGCTTTAACGCAAGTAGAGATAATCCAGTTCATGTCCATTTAGAGTTTAATCTGCTTTAAAAATCAGGCACTATTCTCTCAAGTGTAACTTGGCATATTGTTAACCCATTTTTCTCTCCTTCAAGACTTGAAGACCTTTGGGGGGGAAAAAGTTTTTACTGTGTCATGTGATCAATAGATACAAGTACCTTCATTTTTTAAATTAGTCCAAGGCTATTTTCCTTTTACTGTTGTATAAACAGGGAATTGAAGGGCAAAATAGTTAAAACTTAATGCTATAGTGCTAATGTGGCTTTTAAATCACGTCAGCAGCAATCACTGCATTATAATTAACAATTTATTGAACCAGCAATAAAATGAACATCACATTACTTCTTAAAGCAGCAGAATAAAATGGCTAATAAATAGCATAAGCCAGACAAATTGCAGAGTAATAGAAATTTTCTTAAGATTTATGGTGTGCAAAAAGATGGATGTGCTATTAGTGGGAGCTCCAGTACTTGACAAAACTCTTTTACAAAGACATAGTTACCATGCATGTCAGAGTTCACAAGTCTAAGTGGTTTATCCAAATATCAGCTCTCTGCTATTACAGTGGAAAATACTCATTACAAGGTTTTGAAACTGCAAGCAATGTGTACATTTGCCAACATTCAAACTGCTACTGCCAAAAAGATACTAAAATATTTTATAAACTGTCAAATAACAAGTCTGCTAGCTTAATCTGAGTCTATTTTATACTTTACAGACTGTAAAAACTATTACATTAATTCACTTCCTACCAAACTTTTCGAAGCAGAGAAAGCCGATATGGAGCCCCAACAAAGTAGCTTTGAATCGCTACTTCGGTCCAATGTCTCCTTTTTTTGGGAGCCACTGTCGATAGTTATGCTGAAATAAAATCACATCCTCCTATATTGAGCTAAGCCAAGGGAGCTGGACTACAGAGGCAATCAGAATGGAGACAAACCACAGCAGCTTATCTGTATTAGTGTTTGGTGATTGACCTTGTGACTTGTGCTTTCAATGTTCCTGCTCCCAAGTTCCATCGTGACACCTTGAGTCAGGGTGTTATTGTCATGTTCCTAATTCAGTGTAATAGAGACTTCCACAGCTCTGCAGCACCCGGTAAGGATACTTTGAAAGGGATTTCTTTGTTTCATTTTTTTAAAAATTAAAAAAAAATAGGTTAGTCTCTCCACTAACAAATACAAAGGCAGGATGTTTGCTCCCCCAGATTTTTGACTGATTAGCACATCAGTAATGAGGATCATATTTTTATCGTCAAAGTGAAATGTATTCATCAAATATTCATCAAACATTCCAGGTCCAAGCCTACATATTTAAAGTGAAATGTATAGTTAATATTTTTGTTGCTAATTACTTGCTGAAGATGACGATGGTTGATTAGTATGTATGGCACACTTTAATGATGTGTTCATGTATAAAACTGGAGGATAAAGCAATGATTTACACACCTCATAACATACAGAACTAGTCTGAATTAAGGTAGCTAAACTGCAAACAGTTGTATCTGGGTCAGAACAAATTCTCACTCACATTTGGAGTCCTGCAATAATTGGCTCCTAAAGTGATAACCAAAGCCTCTCATATTGCTTCTTTCTAAAAGAGTGCCTGTGAATATAAATTGTATCCAAACCCAATAAGTATATGAAAAATACAAATATTTGCTTATGCCAGTGTGGTAGGATGGGGAGTAATTACTTACTTTGGAGACATTGAACAAAGTTCAAAATGGTTGAAGGAATGGATAAGTGAAACTAATTGGATAAGGTACCAAAGCGATAAGACTGGAAAAAACAGTTTAGAATTCAAATTTTGAGGGCCTTGAATGTCAAGTTAAGGACTTTGGTCTTTATTTGGAAGGTCCTGGAAAAGAATCACATCAGCAACACAGTAAAATCCTCATTATTATTCCTATTACGCCCATTAGACACAAGCTAAAGTGACTTGCCTAAAGGGGCATATTACCTCCTGGAAAGAGCTAGCTCTACAGTATGTATCTCCTTGATCTCAGCGCCAGGTTTTGTTTCCATAATAGCTAGTAACAAAGGTCCACATTTAATCACTTCTTCACAGGACTTGGGTTTAAATTCCAGCTTTTCTACTTTACTACTTTTTTATTCCACAATGTGATTGTGAACAAATGTTCACATTTAATCATTTTTTTTTCCACAGGGTCTGAGTTCATTTGTTACTTAACATTTGTGAAATCTTAGGCAAATGATATCACCTCTCTGATCCTCAGATTCTTCTTTTGTATATAATATGAAGGGGCTAGACTAGGTGATACCTAAAGTCCTTTCTACTTCTAGACTTTATGATTTCAATCTGGCAGAATGTGCAGATATATGTTGACATGTCCATGTGAGTCTGGATTATAGCTCCTGTGGCATAGAATTAAGTATGCTATGTCCCTTCTGTACTTAAGTGTATATCAAAATGCCTTTTGTTCCTCATTTAAAGCCTCTCACATCTGGCTCCAAACTACCTCTTCATCCTTTTTATACATGACTGGTTTTCATTCATTCTACACTTCAGTCAAGCCTCCTCATTATCCCTCATACATGAAACTCTACCTTACATCTCTATACCAGTGTATAAACTGTCTCCTCATGCCCTGGAATGTACTACTTCCTCCTTATCCCCACTTCTTAAAATTCCTTGTTTCCTTCAAAACTCAGCTCATGTGCCAGATTCTAGATGAAGCATTTACTAGTCCCCCAACATATAGTGCCTCCATCCCCCAATTACACACACACACACGCACACACACACATCATAGAATTAAATGTCATAATTCCATATCATAGAAAGACATAATTCTATGGCACATATGTGTGCATACACACATTTATACATAACTATGTTGTATCCTCTCAGAATATCCGAGTTCTTTGAGGATGGGGATTGTGTCATTTTTTGTCTTTGCAACTCCAGTGCCTAGCACAATGCCTGCCCCATAGTAATCCCTCAAAAATACTTATTGATTGGTTGCCTATTAATATTTGTAGAGTCAATCTTTTTTTTTAAAATTTACTTTTTGCTTCTTTCCTTTAATGTCCTAGGTACACTTCATATCCTTCCTACAAAAAAGAAATAGCTTTATCAAGTCAGAAAAGCATTTTAGAAAGTCAGAGGGTCTGAAGTATTATAGATATACAGATGACTATTAAAGAAGGGTGAACATTCATTAATATAAGACACAGTATGTATCTAAAAAAATTGCCCAGTTTCTTTAGAAAGTCCTGGAGCATATTCTTCTTTTGTAGGAAGGGGTGGTTTTCCTCATTTTTTACCCTTTCTTATCCCACATTCCCTTTTGGAGAAGTGCTTATACTTTATTCCTTGATTCAGGAATGAACAAACGAATAAGACAATAACAACAAACAAACAAACAAAACACAGCAAAATAACTACACAAAGAACTTTGATTCACCTTGATGGAATATGTATAATTTTGGGTCTTAGTTACTTTCAACCAAGCTGTTCAGCTCTGTGTTGGAAGTGGATATATGCACAGCCAGAGAGTCAGTAAAATGGCAATCTGATAGATGATTTCTTTGCCTTGGGGTACCATCAATAGCACTGATAGTTACAAGATTTTACATAGTGTCTGTTTTTGTGGTTGACATTTTAGTCCAAATACAATTAAGTATATTGGGAAGCTGTGAAGAGTAGTAGAATGAATGCTAGCTAAATTTTGAATCAGAAAAGCCCTGGATACAAATTCTACCTCAATAAGCATTTCAGTCTACCACTAATCATTTGTTAAAATCTCTGTTTCCTCATCTGCAAAACTGTATTAATAATATTAAGAGGGTTAAGTGACACAATTAATATAGAATACTTTAGAATCCTTAAAGTGGTGTTACTATTAGTTACAAATGTTAGCTATTTAGTATCTGTCCAAAGGATGTACCCTTTGATGCAGCAATACCACTGTTAAATCTGTATCCCTAAAAGATTTTTTAAAAAGATGTGGGGGAAGAAGTTTTATGTACAAAAATATTTATAGCGGCTCTTTTTTGTCATGGCTAAGAACTGGAAATTGAAGGGATGCCCATCAATTGTCTCAACAAGTTGTGGTATATGATTGTGATGAAAAATTATTGTGCTATAAGAAATCACAAGCAGGATGCTTTTAAAAAAAACCAGGAAAGACTTGCATGAACCGATGCAAAGTGAGGTGAGCAGAAGTGGGAGAACATTGTGAACAGCAATAACAATATTGCATGAACTGTGAATGACAGCTATTCTCAGAAATACAAGAATCCAAAATAATCCCAAAGGACTCCTGATGAAACATTTTATCCACCTCCAGAGAGGGAACTGATGCCTGAATACATACTGAATCATACCATTTTTTCACTGTTTTTGGAAGGGGTTGAGTCTTCTTGTAGAAAATGAATAATATGGAAATGCTTTACATGATTGCCCATGTATAACACATATTGAATTAATTATCATCTCAGAGAGGGGAGGGTAAGGTGGGAGGGAGTGATAGATTCTGAAACTCAAAACTTAAGAAAATGTTAAAAATGTTTTAACATCTAATTGGGGGAAAATACAATATTAATTTTTAAAAAAATGTTAGCTATTCAGAACTGGTGGCAGGCAATATTCTGAAATCAGAATCAAATGAATCAGACTCTAGACTTGGGCTTACCTACAGCTAGCTGTGTTACCTTGGACAAGCCCCTACATTTCTCTGTATTTCCATTTCAAAATATATAAGATGAGATGCTTGATCTGGGCAATCTCTAAGATATATTCAAGTTATAAAAATTATATGAGTCTTTTGGGCTGTAGGGAGAGCACATCTCAATATGCACATGGGGCTTTTTAATATCTGTCTCTACCATCTCACAGAAACTTGTAACTTTATAATCTTAGCAAAAGGGTGTCACAGAATGCCTTGATCATTATTTTTGGTAATGCTTATCAGTCATGGCCTATAGATATTGCCATTCTTTTTGAGAAATTACAATGGGAGCTATTAGGCCTGTAGCAAAGGATACTGCCCAAAGATGTCCATAATTTTACTAATAAAAAACAGGAAGCCAAACTGGATTTGGGGGAAGGCCAAACGAGAGTACCACTAAATAACATTTGAGATTGTTACAGTTTGGCTGCAGAGAAATGACCTTGCATTGAGGACCATTGGTTTTTTGCTGTTTTTTCCCTGACTTGAATACTTTAGAGAAACAGCAGTACAAAAATGCAAAATATCAACTATATATAGATACACTCCCACACAGACTCTAAAGCTTAATATTTCACTGAATACTACATGGAAAGTCTGAATTAATATCCATAACTCTTCCACATCACTCATGTTTCAAAGTACTGTAGCTATAGATTTCCTTAGCCTATATTGCTGCAAAATTAGCAAACAATGAAAATCTTCCTTTGATGCCACATGGCATCACATTTCCTTATAGAAACTCTATGATGATTTATCCTTATTTTTAGGCAGTAATATTTATAGAATTTTCATTGATGTTGACTTGAATTAGAAGTTTCCATCACTCAGAACTAGAATATAAATAAAAACCTTATTCAAATCATAATCCTTTGTATTCAATTTTAAATGGATCTAACCCCTGACTTTAAGAGATCAGTTCTCTCCCCCAAATAAAGAGGAGCAGGGCTTTAATAACCCATATGAACAGATAATTGCATTGTATTTTCATTTTATACAGTTCAATTCAACAAATAATTATTAGGAGCCTATTTTATGCAAAGCTAGGTATAGCTGTGTCATAGTGGAAAGAAAACTGGCCTTAGAGTCAAAGAAAACTGAGTTCAAATCCTATCTCTGACACATGCTGGATATATGATCCCAGGCAAGTCACTTAACGTTCGAATGCCCCAGGCAGCTTTCTAAGACTATAAATTATAGAACATGTGCTGATCTGCTTTCATACAAGGAATTTTGTCACTATGAGTTTGATATACCAATGAAATTACAGGTCTGGTAAAATAATGTACTAGGTGCTGGGAATTAAAAAAGATCCTTATTCATAAAGAACTAACTTTTTATTGGAGGAAATATAAGATTCAGACAAATAAATGCAATATAATTTCGGGGGAGAGCAAACAAACATTAACAACTAGAATATTAGGAAAGGCTTTCCATAGAAGGAGACTTTTGAAATAAGCCTTTAACGAAAGGAAAAGGTTCTGAAAAATGGAGCTCATGAGAAGGAAGGGTTTTCCAGGTTCAGGGGATGCCATGCAGTGACCCATTGGCAGAAGATAGAATGTTGAGTTAAAAAAAAAAAAAAAACAAATAGCAAATTTGTCCCAAACTTGGTGTGAATGAAGGGGAGTAGCATGAAATATCCAGAAAGGTAGAAAGGAATCAGAGTCTACAGTGTTACCATTGTTAAACTGAATAATTTATATGTATCCTAGAAGTGTAGTGGGACGGGTTCTTTAGTTGGGGAGTCTGATCAGCCTAGGCTTTAGGAAGATGATTTTGGCACATTATTTTGATGACCCTCCTAGATATTTACTTTTCTAAATGAAATCAAAAGCAGAACTAACTACCCACCCACACAAAGGTAAACAGACTAAAATCCCATTATGCCCAACTCAATCACATCTCTACTCCTCCCTGTGAAACCTTTAGCAAGTTACTTTCTGAGCTTCAGTTTCTTCATCTGTAAAATGAGAGAGATGGAATATATGAACTCTAGGGTCCCTTTCAGTTATTATGATCCACTCATGTCAGAGCATAATAGTGCATCGATACAGTATATATTTCTATTAGTCCTTTCTTGGGCTTCCAGTGATATGTGATTGCGCAAAGTATCATAAACATCTAAAAATCTTTGAAAAAATTCCTGTGTGCCACAAGACGTTATATTGAATTTCTAGAATTAAGATTTGGAGATTCTTTCAGAAGCATGAATAACTCTCAAGCTGTTAAAATTAATTTCAGCTTTTTGGGATCTTTGATAGAATGAGATCATTGAATGTATGGGACTTATTTTATACTTGTAACTGGTCATTTTCCTTAAAATTTTTATGTAGCCCAAGTATGCATTAGTATTTAATCATTGTGTGTTTTTACAAATTAACAGAAAATATGATCTTCCCCATTATTCAGAGCATTGAAATTCAGTTGAATAAAAGGGACCCAGAAAAATATTTTACCCACTTCATAGTACTAGAGTGCTACCAAAGATGCTTAGGAATGAGCCTTGAGAATTAAATTCAACAAACATTTATTAAATGCCTATTATGTATCGATACTGTGCTAGGAGCTAAGTATAAAAATATAAAAATAAAGTCTGCCTCTGCTCTCCCACCCCCAAGGTACTTAATTCTTTGGAAGATGCATAAAAATAGATACAATATAATTTGGAAGATAAGATGAAAGTGGGGTGAAGAATAGCTGGAGAATCATTGAATGTCTCAAATAGGAAGTGGCACCGTAGCTGAGATTTGAAGGGAGCTTTGGATTCCAAAAGACCGAAGTGAGGAGAGACAATATTCCAGGGATGAGGGGCCGCCTCTGCAAAGGGAGGAATTTGGGAGGTGAAAGATCCCATCTCATGTTCCCATATGAAGAACAGTAAGAAGGCCAGTTCAGGAGTGACATATAGTCCATGAGAGGTATTAGGAAAGCAGTATAGAAAAATAGGCAGCAGTTATATTATAAATGATTTTAAATGATAAGCAGAGTTGTTTGTATTTTATCTGAGTGATATTCAGAGGGAACTTCAGCAGGGGAGTGACATAGCCAGATTTGTGCTTTAATTTAAGTTAAAGGCATTACTTTAATTACACAGCATTTTAAGCATATATTCTTTTTGAATCCCATCTTATTTATACATATACAAATAAAATTTTGTTCCTAAATTACGTTGATTTCAGGGAACAAAAGCCTATTTTGCTTTCATTTCTAATGAGGTTAACTATTCAGAACAGTGATATTCCATTACAATCATGAACAACAATTTATTTAGCCATTTCCCAACTGATGGGTATTTACTTTGTTTCCAACTCAGCTATCACAAAACATGCTACCATACATATTTTGGAGTATATGAAGACTTCTAATTGACAGCTGTTTTGAGATATAAGCCCAGATATAAGCTCTCTGCTTCAAAGTGTACATATATTTTTGTCTCTCTATTGGCATAATTCCATATTAATTCCCAAAATGATTTTATCATTTCACATCTCTACCAATAATGTATCGTGTACCTGTCATTACACAACCTCTCCAACATTGACTGTGGACAGTTTTTTTGTTGTTATTTTGCTAATATATGGGGCATGAGGTAAAATCTCAGGATTGTTTTGGATTTCATTTTTTTTATTATTAGTGATTTAGAGTATACTTTCATGGGATCATAAAGACTTTGCAATTCTTCTTTTGAAAATGGTTCATATCCTTTGAGCACTTTTCTATTGTGTAATGTTATTTAGTAATAGTTCCTTTATCTTGGATACCAAAAACTTATCAGAGAAATTTGATGAAAAGAATTTTCCGCTATTTGACCACTTCCCTTCTTATCCTAGGTGCTCTAATTTTACTTGTGAAGTTTTTTTTTCCCAGTTTCAAGTAATCAAAGTTTTCTGTTTTACCTTTTGTAATAACCTCAATTTCTTATTTGGATAAGAATAGATTTCCTGCCCATAGCTGTGAGAGGCATATGATCTCTTTGTCTATTAATATTATTTGTACTATGATATTTGATACAAAGGTCACATATCAATTTAGGATGCATTGTAAGTATGTTATTAGTTGTTGATCAGAATGTAATCTTTGCTAGGCTGCTTTCCAACTTCCCATCACTTTATCAAATAAGGTGTTTTTTCTTAGCTAAATTATGTTTTCCACTGTATCAAACACTAGGTTATTGACATCTGTTGTTTCTGATTCTTCCTTGTCTAGTCCAATACATGGATCTTTTTTTTAACCAAGGGCTGTGGGGGAGATACACCTTTGTTTTTGTGACTGCTGCTCTATAAAACAGTTTGAGATCTGCAAGTGCTATTCCCCTTCATCTCTACTTTTTGTCATTTCCCTTGACATTCTAGATCTTTTTTTTTCAAATAAATTTTGTAATTATTTTATCAACTTCTATAAAGTGTCCCCTTGGTTATTTGATTGTTATAACATTAAAAGTATAAATTAATTTTGGTAGTACTGTCATTTTTTATTATATTGATACTGCCTAGTAATGAGCACTGAATTTAGATCCAGTTATTTGAATTATTCTTTATTTCTTTAAGGACCACTTTAAAATTGAATCTATGTAAGTATTTTGTGTTCTTTGGAAGGCCCATCTCCAGACATTTTATGAATTTTGTAATTATTTGGGGGTTTGCTGTCTACTATTGTTTCTTGAAATTTGTTATTATTCTACAGAAAAAAAAAACTGTTGACTTTTGAAGATTTATATCGTAACCTAAAATTTTGCTGAAGTTGTTTATTGTCTCAAATAATTGAGATTTTTTTTCTTGCTGATTGTTCTTTGCTTCTTTCCTAGGATTTAAGAAGAACCATCATATCATCAGCAAATATGGATAGTTTTATCTCCTTCTTACCTATTTTTATGCCTTTAATTTCTTTCTCTTGTCTTACTATCATTGCTAGCATTTCCAGAACTGTATCAATTACTAGCAGGACTTTCTTGTTTTACTCTCATATTTACTGGAAAATATTCTGATATATCTACATTGAATATGATGCTTGCTTTTAGTCTTAGACTCTTTTTATGATTTTTTAAAAGATCATTCTATGTCCATAACTGGTAGGGATTTTAGCATGAAAGGGTGTTGTTCTATTCCGCCAAAGACATTTACTTTATCTATTTAAATGATCATGTGGTTTTGTATGTTTTGATTTTTAATATAATTAAGTTTATTGTTTTCCTAACATTAAGTCATCCTTGCCTCCCTGGTAGAAATCTCAATTGATCACAATAAATCATTTCCTGGATAAATTGCTGTAGTATGTTTGACAGGATTTTGTTTAAAAATTTTGAGTCAATGTTCACTAATGATATTGACATATATACATATAAATATATATATATATATATACATATATATATATATATATTTCTGCATTTTATCTTTTCTTGCTTTGGGTATTAGTACAATACTTGTCTCACAGAAAGATTTTGGTATGCTGCATTCTTTCTCAAATTTTTAGAATAATTTGTGAAATATGACTCCTTGCTGTTTCTTAAAAATTTGACAGAATTATCCTATGAGTCCATCAGAACCAAGAGGTTTTTGTTTGATTGTTCCCCCCCACCACAACCCCCTTTCTTTTACAGCTAGATCTATTTTTTTTTCTGAGATTGATTTATTTAAGATTTCGATTTGACCTTCTGATAATATGGTTATTTTATATTTTTGAATGTTATTCCTCTATTTCTTCTATGTTATCAGTTTTGTTGCTATACAATTGCATTCTATGTTTATGATTATTCTTTTTGTGATTTCCATTTTGTATTTCCTTTTGTTCATTTGCAATTTTACTGATTTTGCTTTCTGCTCTCTTCTCTTTAATCAAATTAGCTAAGGGATTTATCAGTTTTATTAGTCTTTTAGTTTTATTTCTCACTTCTATCATTTTTTTTTGTTTTCAATTTATTTCCCTTCTAATTTTTAATATCTCTTCTTTTGATCATTTTAGGTTTGTTTGTTATTGGCTTTCTGTTTTTAAAGGTACTTTCAGCTTATCAATCCTTTTTTTATTTTGTTAATGTTTGTAAGGATATGATTTTTCTTTTCCTTGAGGGCTATTTTACCCAATTCCTATAAATTCTTGCATTTTGTTTCATTGTTATCATTTTCTTTTAAATACTTTTTTGCTTTATGATTTGTTCTTTGACACACTTATTATTTTGTGTCTTTGGTGGCTCTGTAACCAACTACTATTTTTATTGCATTACGATCTGTAAAGACTATATTAGCTATTTCTGCCTTTTTATGTTGGGTTACCATGTATCTCTACCCCTAATTGTAAAAGGGTGGTGCTGATAAATTTGCATATTCTTTTGATATTTCATATTGGAGATTCCTTAAGTGTTTTATCTCTAGCTTCTCCATCAATTTGTTTAGTTCCATATTTTCCTCTTTGTTTATCTTTCTGTTAGTCTTATCCAGAACAGAGAGAGGGATATTTACATCTCTTGTAATTATTGTTATTATCTATTTCTTCTTGTAGTTCACAAAATTTCCTTTATGAATTTGGATGCTAAGGCATTTAAAGTATATGTACATTTATTACTTATATAGTATGATAGATTTTCCTTTTTTAATTCCTTCTTAACTTTTTAAAAAAATTTGGTTTTGCTTTGTCTCATAACATGATTGCAACTTCTGCTTTTTTGAATTAATTTGATACACAGTATTTTACCACCCTTTCATTTTATTTTGTTTCTTTTTTATCTTTCTCATAATCAATAGATTGTAGTGTTTTGTTTTCTGAACCAAACTATCATTCTTTTTTCATTTTATTGGATTGTTTAACCCATTCACATTTAAAGTCTCTAATTATGCAGGTACTACTGACTTATACTTTTCCCTGGTTGTCTCTTTTTTTCCTCATTTGATTCAAAGTCTTTAGGTCTAAGCTTTCCCATTCCAATTGCTCACTGCCCCCAGAAGTTCCAACTTTTCCCCTCTTTAATTAGAATAAGTAGACTTTTCACTTACCAAATTCCCCAAGTCACACCCAGTGAAAGCTTCCCATTAGAACATTCATCAGTGAAACCTCTTCCTAAGACCAAAATAAAGCCCCTTTCCTTCCCCCTTTTCAAAAAACTATTTGTTTTGATGCAACAAAGGAATACAATAGCTTTAGAAAAGTATTTTGTGACAATTCAATCAAATAATTATTAAGGAATAAAGAGAAACAATTCTGATGAAAAGAAAAAGGTAGGATTGTCTAAAGAACTTAGTGTGAGTACAGAAAATTATGACAAACCATTTTTAAAAAAAATATATATTTAAACAAATGGAAATACCGATAATGGAGAAAAAATTCAAAAGGCAAAGTCTTGTCAGAAAAATGTCAGCTATGCTAAAACTCATAACGAGCTGATAATAATATAGAAACTAAACCTATTTTAAGGAAGATAAAGAAGAAAAAAAAGGATAGGACAGCTGCTCAGGATCAGCCTGTCAATCAATTATTTATTAGTACCTACTTTGTGTCTGGAAATGTGTCAGAAATTAAGGATACAACTACAAAAAGTGATAAAAATAAGTACTTAAATATTTAAAAAATAAAAAGGAATTAAAAAAGGAATTACGCAGAAAAGGAACCATAGAAAATAGACCACGGTAAGTAATAAATTTATATACTCCAAATGCCTCAGCATCCAAATTCATAAAGGAAACATTTTCTGAACCATAAGAAGAAATAGATAGTAACACAACAATGACAAGAGATTTAAATATCCCTCTTTCCATTTTGGATAAGACTAACAGAAAGATAAACAAAGAGGGAAATATTAAACCAAACAAATTGATGGAGAAGCTAGAGATAAAACACTTAAAGAGTCTTTGATATAAGGCAGCAAAAGAATATACAAATTTCTGAGCATCACCCTTTTCCATTAAGGGGCAGAGATACAATGTAAACCAATGAAAAATGCAGAAATAGTTAATACAGTCTTTATAGACCACAATGCAATAAAAATAATAATTGGTTCAGGGACCACAAAAGACACAAAATGATAAGTGATTGTTTTACCAATCCCTATTCACAAAGAGCTTGCACCTTAATGGGGGAAGACAAGTACAGAATAAACATATGATTGACAAATATAATTATATACAAAATAGTTAAATACATAGTACCTTGGTAGGGGGAGGACACTGGTTCTTGAGTAAATTAAGAAAACTTCGTGCAGAAGATGATATTTGAACTGCATCTTAAAGTAAAAGAGGGGCCTTATGAGGCATAGATAAGGAAAGTGGGTGTTCTAAGTGTTTGAGATGGCCAGCAAAAACATAGAAACAGAAATGTAGAGCCATTTATGAGGAACAAAGAGAAGGCTGGTTTTTGCATGGATTGCTGAGATTAGGAGGTATAATCATGTCCAATGAGGCTAGAAAGGCAGGTTGGGCCAAATTTAGAGAGTTAAACAGAGAGCTGATTGAGTAGAGGAGTCACATGGTCATATCTTAATGTTTAAGGGAAATTATTTTGTCAGAAATGTGTATGATACACTGGAGTGGTGAGAGACCTGAGGCAACAAGAACAATTAGGAGGTTATTACAATAATCTATGTAGGAAGTGATGAGGCGCTCGGTGAAGATGGTAGCTGAGTGACTTTAGATACAGGGTCACAGGAGAGGATTTTAAACAGGTTAAAATAGATTTGGCTTTCAATAAGAAATCTGTGGCAAAAGAGAATGAGATTAAGTTTGTGGTGTGTCATATTGGTGCCTTTGACAGAAAAAAAGGAAGCTTAGAAAGAGTAAAGGTTCAGGGAGAAAGATAATAAGTTCAGCTCTGGAAATATTGAGTTTAAAATGTCTTCAAAATATTCAGTTTAAAATATTTGATTTTTTTTTTTTTGGTGATGCAGGATTTCATTTCGCATCTGCTGCCCTGCCTGGATTAAATTTCATGGAACAAGATATCCCTTGCCTTTCCCTAACCCTGCTTTACTGTCTCCCCCTTCAGATTGTAAACTCCTTGAGGAAAGGGACTGTCTTTCTTTTTATTAATTGTATCTCCAGCATTTAGCACAGAGCTTGGCACATAGTAGGTGCTTAATAAATGATAGTTGGGTTAGATTAGATTGAAGCTCAGTAGAAAGAATGAGTCTGGATTTATAAATTGTGTGATCATTGACACAGAGATGATAGTTCCATTCATGGGAGCTAATGGAGTTCCTGAGAGAGAGTGTGTAGAAAGAGAAAACTTAGCCCAGGACTCTAGGGAATACCCATAGTTATGGAACATCATAGGGAGGATAAACCAACAAAGAAGATGGAAGAAAACAAAACAAAACAAAACTGTGAAATAGGAGGAAAGCCAGAAGAGAGTATTGCTACTATGTTCCAGAGAAAAGATAACAACGAGGAAGAAAGAGTAACAGTGTCAGATGTAATAGATAAATTAAGAAGCATTAAGACTGAGAAAATACCATCTGGTTTGGCATTATCTTTCCTCTTTAAACCCTCCCCACCTCCAAAATTCCCTATTACTATAAAGTTCACCATCACTCTCCCAGTCCCCGGGTCTACCAATCTAAACAACATCTTCTACTTTTGTCTCTCACCCTACTCCACCAATATACTGGTTGCCAAGACCTATTTGACCTTTGTAACAACTCTTGAATGTGCTTTCTTCTCTCTCTAATGTTTCCAACACTCTGGCACAGGCCCTCATCACCTCACACTAGGACTATTGGGTCTGCTCACTTCAAGTTTCCCCGTTCCAATTCAACTTCCATTAAGTAACCAGTCATTTTTCTAAAACAGATATCCAACCATATCACTCCCCTAATCAATAAACTTCCAATCATCTCTAATCAAATAGAAAATTATCTTTTTCAGTGTTGAAAGCCCTTCATAACCTACCTCTTACCCCATTTCAGTTTTTTTACACCTTATTCTCCTACACCAGTGATGCTGGCCTCCTTGCTATTCCATGAACATACACTTCTCAGCTGTGGACATTTTCTCTGATTGTTCCCCATGCCTACAATATTTTCCATCCTGGTCTCTGCCTCCTGGTTTCCTGTCAGTTTCAACTAAAATCTTATCTTCTTTATAGGAAGCCTTTCCCAACCTTTTAATTCTAATGCCTTCCTCCTTTGTTTCTTAGTTATGCTGTATATCCCTTGTCTGTACATATCTGTTTACTTATTGTCTCTCTCTTTGTATTGTGACTTTTGAGGACAGGGTATGTCTTTTTCTTCTTTTTGTATCCCCATAGCTTAGTACAGTGTTTGGCATGAAAAGTGCTGAATAAATGCTTATTGATTAATTAACCTTTGGTACCTTTAGTAGAATAGTTTTAGTTGAGTGTTGAGGTCAATTCAAACTGCAAAGGGTTAGAGAGTGAGGGAGAGGAAAGAACCTGGAGGATGATTGAGACAATGATAGACAATGTGTAGAAAAGGTAGAGTTGCTCAAAACTCACTTTGCTTTTATTTCCTCTACAAAGGAGTGTAATCTTTGAACTGAAAAAGGACAAAACAAGAATAAATAAAGTGGATGTGATAACCAGGATAAGTAAAGAGATAGTAAGAGCCTATCTAGTTGCCCCTATTGCATTTCAAGTCACTGGACCCAGACAAACTAAGACCCAAAGCACTGAAAAAACTGACATATAGTCATAATGAGCCACTCTCAGTAATTTTTAAATGATCATAGAATATGAAAGAAGTTCTCCAGGTCGGGAAAAGGCTAGAGGGTCTCCTTATTTCAAAAACAAAAACAAAAAAATAGCAAAAATGATGAGAAAAGAATGGAGTCTGCCAACTATAGGCCAATGAGTTTAGCTGTGGTTCCTAAAAGGCTTCCAGAATTTATTATTAAAGGAATGATATGTGAGCTAGAAAAGGGAAGTACTATTCACAAAGATCCAGGTCAAGAACAAGTCCAGATAGACTAGCCTCATTCACCTTTTTGATAATTACCAGACTTATAGATCAGGGGAAGGTTGGATACAGTTTACCTTCATTTTAGCAATGATTTGACAATTCCTCTCATGCTATTCTTGTTGCTTTTTTAATTATTTTTTAAATTGATTTTTAGTTTTTAACATTCACTTCCATAAGATTTTAAGTTCCAAATTTTCTCTCCATCTCTCCTTCCTCCCCCAAGATAGTGTATAATTTAATATAGGCTCTTCATGCACATTCCTATTAAGCCTATTTTCACTTTAGTCATGTGATAAAGAAGAATTAGAACCAATGGGAGAAACCGTGAGAAGGAAGAAACAAATGAACAAAAAAAGAGAAAGTGCAATTGCAATGCAAATCTTCATTCAGGCTCCATAGTTCTTTTTCTGGATGTGGACAGTGTTTCCATCATGAGTCTTTTGGAGTTGTCTTAGATCCTTGCATTGCTGCAAAGAGATAAGTCTGCTAAAGTTAGTTATCACACAATGTGGTTGTTACTGTGTACAATGTTTTCCTGGTTCTGCTCACTTCACTCAGCATCTGTTCATATAAGTGTTTCCAGGTTTTTCTGAAGTCTGCCTGCTCATCATTTTTTATAGCATAAAAGTATTCCATTACATTCATATGCCACACCTTGTCCAGCCATTCCCCAACTGATTGGAATCCTCTCAATTTCCAATTCTTTGCCACCACAAAAAGAGCTGCCATAAATATTTTTTGTACATGTGGGTCCTTTTCCTATTTGTATGATCTCTGTGGGATACAGGCCTAAAAGTGGCATTGATAGTCCAAAGGGCATGCACACTTTTATAGTTTTTTGGGAATAGTTCCAAATTGCTTTCCAGAATGGTTGGATAAGTCCACAACTCCACCAACAATGTATTAACAATGTATTAGTATTCCAATTTTCCCACATCTTCTCCAGCATTTATCATTTTCCTATTTCTTTCTATTCTTGTGAGAAAAGATATAGATGAGATGATAGGTTAGATTCAGAATTAGTTAAATAATTGGAACCAAAGAGTGTTTCTTAATAATTTGCTGTTCACTTGGAAGGTGGTCTCCACTGTAATGCCTATATTTGGCCTTTAAAAAACTCAGCAGAATTAAATATTTTATCAGTATTTTGGATAATGACACAGATGGCAGGCTTAAAAAAAGTTTTCAGATGCTAAGAGTTTAAAGAGATAACTGACATGTTGTATGACAGAGACAAGATTTAAAAAAAATCTCAGAAGGATAAAATATTATTCTATAACTAATAGATTGGAATTTAATAACTATAAGTTGAAAGTCTTAAACTTAGGTTAAAAAAATTTACTTCACCAGTATGAAATAGGGGATACATGGCTAGACAGAAAATTATATGAAAAATATTGAAGTTTTAGTGGACTTCATGCTAAATTTAATAATGATGTGGTAGCCAAAAAAGTTATGCTGTTTTAGACTGCATTAAGAAAGGCATAATGTCTGGTAGTAAGTAGCTGCTCTGTCTTGGTCAGAGCACATTTGAAATATTGGGTTCAGTTAGACACTACATTTTAGGAAAAGTATTAGAGCTTGGAAAGGCTCTAAAGGAGGACAACAAGATTGGTAAAGGACCTGGAGTCATGCCATATGAGGATTGATTAAAGACCTGGAGAAGTTTAGTGAAGAAAAGAGAAGATATAGTGGGGATGTGGCAGTTGCCTAAAGTATTGGGAGGACTGTCATATGGAAGAGAGATTAAGCTTGTTCTGTTTGGCACCAGAAGGAAGAATTTGAAGCAACAGGTGGAAATTATAAAGAAACAGATTTAGATTTGATACAGGGGGCAAGGAACACTTTCTATTATAGGAATGAATAGAAAGAAAATCTAATTACCATGGGAAGAAGGTATTATTATGGAAGTAGAATCAACAAGACACGATAATTTAGTTGATGATTGTGGAACTAGAGAAGAAAGAGAAAAGGTATACTCCAAGGTAATGAACCTGTTTGAATGGAAGTATGTGGTTCCTTTAATAGATATATAGAATTTTGGAGAAGGGAGAATATTTTTGGGGAGGGAAAGATGCCACATGAGGGTAAACATGTGTTTGAGTTGACTATAAGACGTACTGTTAGATTTGTCTAAAAGGCAGTTAATGATGTGGGACTGTAGCTCAGGAGAAAGATTAGGGATGAATTTCTACTTGACTATGATAGGCTTGCAGTAGGATTAATGGGAAGGTACAGAGAGGCAAATTTATATCTGACGTAAAGAACTTCCTATTTAAGCTATTCAAGTGGGATAGAATGATTCTGGAACTAGTATGTTTTCCCTCAATGAGCATATTAAAACACATACTGGAAAACTACTATTCAGGTCTATTTTAGAACAGATTCTTATTTGGGTATGGTTTGGACTAAATGACCAACTGGGAGCAATAATCCTGACTCCTGAAGTTCATTAAATAAAAGTAAGCAAGTATTTATTAATTAGGTATTTCCAATGTGCCAGGGACTTTGGTAGTTCTAAGAATTGTAAAGTTAAGAAAAAAAAATTCCCAAATTCCACTCTTAAGCAACTGAAATCCTATTGTGTGAGAACACATATGGATATATAAATATAAGGATTACTTATACTTCAATTCTCTCAGTTGAGGTAGTTACAGAAGGCCAAGAATGTGACCACAAGATCCTTGAATTCACTGACCCAGAAGCAGCAGCAATGAACTACTCCTGGGAATCCAGTAATCCAAAGCTGATCACAGGCTTGCAGTAGCCTCTTGACCCCTTTCAGGCAAAGCCAGTCATTATGAGCCATGGTGCAGAGTAGACTGGGCAAAATGATGTCACTGCTAGAGGAGTACATGCAGGGATCCCAAATGTAATTAAACTTCAGTAGTAATGGCAGGTCCTAGTTTTGTTTATTGTTCAATAGTTTTCTTACTCACAATTATGTTAATCTCTCTTTTGATTTTCAGTTTTTCCAATTTGGTGTTTAACTGGGATTTTTAATTTGCTCTATTTTTTATTTTTATTTTTTTAATTTCATGCTCAATTCTTTGATCTCTTCTTTATTTTATTGATGTAAGAATTTAGAGATATAATATTTTCCCTAAGAACTGTTTTGGCTGTTTCCCATAAATGTTGGTATGTTGTCTCATTGTTGTTATTCTCTGTAATAACATTGTTGATTGTTTCTGTGATTTGTTCTTTGACCTACTCATTCTTTAGGATTAGATTATTTAGTTTCTAATTATTTTAATCTATCTTTCCATGGCCCTTTATTGAATGTAATTTTATTGCATTATGACATGGGAAGGATGCATTTACCTTAATTTTCTGGATTTCATTGTGAGTTTTTTATGCCCTAAGAAATGGTCAGTTTTTATGTAGGTGCCATGTACTACCAAGAAAAAAAGAAGTTCCTTTCTTTTTCATTCAATTTTCTCCAGAAGTTTATCTTATATAACTTTTACAAGATTCTACTTGACTCTTTAACATCTTTCTTGTTTATTTTTTATTTGATTTATCTAGTTCTGACAGGAGAAAGTTGAGGTCCCCTACTAGTATAGTTTTACTGTCTATTCCTCCTGGAACTCATTTAACTTCTTTAAAAATCTGGATGCTATACCATTTGGTGCATATATTTTATATTGATATTACTTCATTGTCTATGGTACCTTTTGGCAAGATGTAGTTTCCTTGTTTATCTCTTTTAATTAGGTCTGTTTTTGTTTTTGCTTTGTCTGAGATCATAATTGCTACTTGGTAGCAATTTTTTTAATCTCAGCTGAAGCACAATAGAGTATGCCCTAGCCTCTTAACTTTACTCTCTCTCTCTCTCTCTCTCCCTCTTTGTGTGTGTGTGTGTGTGTGTGTGTGTGTGCTTCAAAAGTGTTTCTTGTAAGCACCACATTATAGGGTTCTCACTTTTAATCCACTCTATCACCTTCTATTTTATGAGTGATCAGTTATGATGATTAACTATGTATTTGCCTCCATAATATTTTTCTTTGTTTCTCTCTGTCTCTGTCTGTCTGTCTGTCTGTCTGTCTGTCTGTCTCTCTCTCTCTCTCTCTCTCTCTCTCTCTCTCTCTCTTTCTCCTTTCACTCTGCTCCTCCTTACAAGTGTTTAGCTTATGATCACCACCTTTGCCAATCCTCCCTTTTTAAAAAATTCAGTCACCCCCTCTTCTTGTTTCTCTTCCCTACTATTTCCCTATAGGGTAAGATAGATTTCTATACCCAATTGATTGTGTATATTATTCCCTCTTTAAACCAATTCAATGAAAGTAAGGTTCAAGCATTGCCTGCCACCCCATATCATTCCCTCCACTATAATAGGGCTTTTGCACCTCTTCATGTGAGGTGATTTACCCCCTTTTACATCTCCCTTTTCTCTTATCAGTACAATTTCCTTCCTTCCTTCCTTCCTTTTCTCCTCCTCCTCTTTCTTCTCCTTCTTCTTTTTCTCCTCCTTCTTCTTCTCCTTCTTCTCCTTCATCTCCTTCTTCTCCTTCATCTCCTTCTTTTTCTTCATCTCCTTCTTTTTCTTCTTCTTCTTCTTCTTCTTCTTCTTCTTCTTCTCTTCTTCTTCTTCTTCTTCTTCTCTTCTTCTTCTTCTTCTTCTTCTTCTTCTTCTTCTTCTTCTTCTCCTTCTCCTCCTCCTCCTCCTCCTCCTTCTTCTTCTTCTCCTTCTCCTCCTCCTCCTCCTTCTCCTCCTTCTACAGATAACCAGTAAGAATACAAGTGCCTTCTAGTTTTGTGCAATGCATTCTGACTGTAGAGATGGGAGCAAAAAAAGGGAGGGAGAAGCTAAGAATTTGAACTTTTTTGTTTTAAAGAGAATTTTTTTTCAATTACATGTAAAGACATTTTTAACATTTGCTTTTATATAAAATTTTGAGTTTCAAATTTTCTCTCTCCGTCCCTTCCCTCCTGCCCTCCCTAAGATGGTAAGCAATTTAATCCAGGTTATATATGTGCAATCATGTAAAACATATTTCCATTTAAGTCATGTTGTGAAAGAAGAAACAGACTAAAAGAAAAAAAAACATGAAAACATAAAGTGAAAATAGTATGCTTTGATCTATTGGATCATTATGTTGCTGAGAAGAATTAAATCAATCATAGTTGATCATCACACAATGTTGCTGATACTGTGCACAGTGTTTTCCTGGTTTTGCTCACTTCACTTTGCATCAGTCCATGTAAGTGCTTCTAGGTTTTTCCGAAATCATCCTGCTTGCTATTTCTTATAGCACAATAGTATTCCATTGCATTAATATACCCCAACCTGTTCAGCCATTCCCCAATTGATGGGCATCCCCTCAATTTCCATTTATTTGCCACCACAAATATTTTTGTACATGTAGGTCCTTTTCCCTTTTCATTATCTCTTTGGGATACAGACTTATTAATGTTTTTTTTTTTCTAGATCAAACATGTAAACTCAATTTTGTAGCCCTTTGGGCATAGTTCCAAATTGTTCTCTGGAATGACTGGATCAGTTCGCCACTCAACCAACAGTACATTAGTGTGTCAATTTTTCCACATCTTCTAGAACATTTATAATTTTCCCTTTCTGTCATATTAGACAATTTGATAGATGTGGGTGGAAGCTCAGAGTTGTTTTAATTTGTATGTCTATAGTGATTTGGAGCATTTTTTCATATGACTAAAGATTTCTTCATCAGATAATTTCCTGTTCATATTTTTTGCTCATTTATCAATTGGGGAATGAATTATATTCTTATAAATTTGACTCTGTACTTTTTCTTTTAGAAGTGGTCTTTTTTTAATTTTTGAAAGTTTTTTTTATTATTTATTTAATATTTTTAGTTTTCAGCATTGATTTCCACAAGATTTTGAATTACAATTTTTCCCTCATTTCTACCCTCACCCCCCTCCAAGATGGCATATATTCTGATTGCCCTTTTCCCCAGTCAGCCCTCCCTTCTGTCACCCCACTCCCCTCATTTCCCTTTTCTCTTCCTTTCTTGTAAGGCAAGATAGATTTCTATGCCCCATTGTCTATATATCTTATTTCCCAGTTGCGTGCAAAAACTTTGTTTTTTGAACATCTGCTTTTAAAACTTTGAGTTCCTAATTCTCTCCCCTCTTCCATTCCCACCCACCTTCCCTAAGAAGGCAAGCAATTCAACACAGGCCACACACGTATCACTATGTAAAACCCTTCCACAAAACTCATGTTGTGAAAGACTAACTATATTTTGCTCCTTCCTATCCTATCCCCTTTTATCCAGTTTTCTCCCTTGACCCTGTCCCTTTTCAAAAGTGTTTGCTTTTGATTACCTCTTCCTCCCATCTGCCCTCACTTCTATAGTCCCCCTTTTTTAATCTCCTTGCTCCCTCTTTGCTGTGGGGTAAGATACCCAATTGAGTGTGTATGTTATTTCCTCCTCAAGTCAAATCCGATGAGAGCAAGATTCATTCATTCCCCCTTACCTGCCCCCTCTTCCCTTCCAATGAACTTTTTCTTGTCACTATAATGTGAGATAATTTACCCCATTCTATCTCTCCCTTTATAACTCTCAATATATTCCTCTCTCATCCCTTAATTTGATTTTATTTTTTTAGATATCATCCCTTGATATTCAACTCACCCTGTGCCCTCTGTCTATATATATGTATATTCCCTTCAGCTACCCTAATACTGAGGTCTTATGAATTACATGTGTCTTCTTTCCATGCAGGGATGTAAACAAAACAGTTTAACTTTAGTAAGTCCCTTATGATTTCTCTTTCTTGCTTACCTTTTCATGCTTCTCTTGATCCTTGTGTTTGAAAGTCAGATTTTCTATTCAACTATGGTCTTTTCACTGAGAAAGCTTGAAAGTCCTCTATTTTATTGAAAATCTATATTTTGCCTTGGAGCATGATACTCAGTTTTGCTGGGTAAGTGATTCTTGGTTTTAATCCTAGCTCCATTGACCTCCAGAATATCATATTCCAAGCCCTTCAATCCCTTAATGTAGAAGCTGCTAGATCTTGTGTTATCCTGATTGTGTTTCCACAATACTCAAATTATTTCTTTCTGGCTGCTTGCAGTATTTTCTCCTTGATTTGGGAGCTTTGGAATTTGGTGACAATATTCCTAGTTTTCTTATTGGGTCTTTTTCAGGAGGCAATTGGTGGATTCTTTCAATTTCTATTTTATCCTCTGGCTGTACAATATCAGGGCAGTTCTCCTTGATAATTTCTTGAAAGATGATATCTAGGCTCTTTTTTTTTATCATGGCTTTCAGGTAGTCCAACAATTTTTAAATTATTTCCCCTGGATCTATTTTCCAGGTCAGTGGTTATTCCAATGAGATATTTCACATTGTCTTCCATTTTTTCATTCCTTTGTTTCTGTTTTGTAATATCTTAATTTCTCATAAAGTCACTAGCTTCCACTTGCTCCAATCTAATTTTTAAGGTAGCATTTTCTTCAGTGGTCTTTTGGTCCTCCTTTTCCATTTGGCTAATTTTCCCTTTCAAGGCATTCTTCTCCTCATTGGCTTTTTGGAGCTCTTTTGCCTTTTGAGTTAGTCTGTTTTTAAGATGTTATTTTCTTCAGTATATTTTTGGGTCTCTTTTAGCAAGTCATTGACTTTTTTTCATGGTTTTCTCTTATCACTCTCATTTCTCTTCCCTATTTTTCTTCTACTTCTCTTACTTGCTTTTCCAAATTCTTTTTGAGCTCTTCCATGGCCTGACACCAATTCATATTTTTCTTGGAGGCTTTTGATGTAGGCTCTTTGAGTTTGTTAACTTCTTCTGGCTGTATGTTTTGGTCTTCTTTGTCACCAAAAAAAAGATTCCAAAGTCTGAGTCTGAATCTGAGAGCATTTTCACTGCCTGTTCATGTTCCCAGCCAACTACTTGACCCTTGAGGTTTTCGTCAGGGTATGACTGCTTGTAGAGTAGAGAGTACTTTGTCCCAAGCTTGAGGGGATACGCTGCTGTTTTCAGAGCTATTTTTATACAACCAGCTCTGCCACACCATCACTCCTCCTTCCCCAAGAACCACCAACCTGGACCTGATGAAAATCTTCATCAGGCTCTGCATTCCTGCTCTGATCTGTCACTTAATTCCTCCCACCAGCTGGGCCTGAGGCTGGAGGCAACTGCAGCTGTAGCTCTGGAAGCAGCCTCACAGCAGCACCAGTTTCGCTGCCCCCAGGGTGGTGGCTGATCACAAACTCCTTTCACTCTGTCCCAGCAGGTTTTCCCACTAACCTTCTCTGTTGTCTTTGGCATTTGTGGGTTGAGAAGTCTGGTAACTGACACAGCTCACTGATTCAGGGTGCTACTTCTCTTCTGCCCAGCTCCTGGTCTGGTTGGTCCTGGTGTGCCCCATGCTTGGCTCTGCTCCACTCCGCTCCCAGCTCCATGTGATAGACCCTTCCTAGCTACTATCCAGGCTGTGCTGGGCTGGAGCCCTGCTTTCCTTTGCTATTTTGTGGGTTCTGCATTTGTAGAATTTTTTCAGAGCCATTTTTTATAGATGTTTGGAGGGACATGGGGTGGAGCTTAAGCAAGTCCCGGCTTTCCAGCCACCATCTTGGCTCCACCCCCTCTAGAAGTGAAGACTTTATCAGGCACACTTGCTATAAAAATTGTTTCCCAGTGTTCTGTCTTCATTCTGACTTTGGCTGAATTGATTTCATTTGTGCAAAACCTTTTTAATTTAATATAATCAAAAATACCCATTTTGTATCTCTTAATGCTCTCTACCTCTTATTTGGTCATAACTTCTTCCCTTCTCCATAGATTTGACAGGTAAACTATTTTTTGTTCTCCTAATTTGCTTATCACTTTTTCTGTCTAAAACATGTACTCATTTTGACCTTATCTTGGTACATGGTGTAAGATGTTAGCCTATACCTTGTTTCTGCTACATTGTTTTCCAGTTTTCCCAGCGGTTTTGTCAGATAGTGAGTTCTTATCCCAGAAGCTGGTATCTTTTGGTTTATCAAACAGTATACTACTATAATTATTTACTACTGTGTCTTGTTTGCCTAATTTATTCCACTGACCCACCGCTCTCTTTTTTTAGCCAATGACCGATAGTTTTGGTGATTGCTGCTTTATAATATAGTTTGAGATCTGGTTCAGCTATGCCACCTTCCTTTGTATTTTTATCATTAATTCCCTTGATATTCTTGACCTTTTGTTCTTCCAGATGAATTAAGTTATTATTTTTTAACTCTTTAAATTATTTTGGTAGTTTTATTAGTATGTCACTGAATGACTTTAAACTCTTAAGACTAAAAAAGAAAAACAACAACTTTGCCTTTGAATTTTATATGTGTTTTTTCCCAAGGAGATACAAACTTGTTTCATTCAGTTTTCCTCCCCAACTTGTGTAGTTAAGGAGGTAATAAAAAAACTGAAATTTGGAGGAATTGAAGGGAAGTTGATGTGGTGATAGTGATGTTGGTTGGTAGTAGGGGTGTATAGGTGTATGGGGATCTCTATATCTGTGTGTTTCTGTATCTGTATGAAATTGATGGAAACCACATAAATCTAAATAATAAAAAATATATCATGAGAGATAATATTAGAAAGGTAGATTGGACTCAGGTTAGAGAAATCTTTGAACTAGAACTTAAAGGATTTATACTAGGAAAATCAGGTGAAGGTTTCATTTTGGAGCAGGAGAGGAAAGTTGATAAGTTCAGTTTGGGGAATCTTGAGTTTGAGTTGGCATTCAAGAAACTATACCTAGCAAGCAAGAGGGAGTGTCACTGGAACTGAGAGAATTCAAAACTGAAGCCTAGATATGGGAGTTATTTCCATGCTGTTCATGGTAATAAGAAAGAGACTTTGACTTGAGCTTTGAAAAATGTGCAAGATTTATATGGAATGAAGGGTAGGGGAAAGGAATTCTGGTATAAGGATACAACAAACTATAGACAGGGTGTGTTTGTAAAATGGGAAGGAAGCCAATGTGGTTAGAACATGTAGTTTATTGAGAAGCAGTGATTAATAACATTAGATTTTTAGCATCAGGTAGAGGGGTTTAGTCTAAAGGCATAGAAAATATAGTCATGGAAGCTCTTTGAGTGCAGAAATATACTAATTGATGCCTCATCTATCTGCATGAATTTTATTCAAGTGTTTTATAACAAAACAATCCTTGGTCATTTTTTAAAAAAATAGAATGAGAATGTAATTAGGAATTAATAAGCAAGAGATGCTTTGGGATGGTTGACAAAGCATTTGTAAAAGGGCCATATTAATATCACCAAAGTAAATGTAACTGGCATGGGGATCACAATATGAGCAGCAGAGCTTTTGGAAACCTTGCAGTGCTTTATAAATTTGAGTTATGACTAGGATCAGAAATTTCACTGGGACTTTAGAACGCATATATTCCTAATGTTTCATTTTACAGATGAAGAAGTTGAGGTATAGAAAGGTGAAATAATTTACCTGTGGTCCAACAGGTTTTAAATGGCAGAGCTGAAATTTGAACCCACGTACTCTGATTCTAAAACCATTGTTCCTTCCATTTTATCATGCTGATTCTATCCTCATCCAATTAGAGTGACTGAGTGGTTTTTTTGCACAACTATACCTTAGACCTGTTGTTTGAGCAGCACAACACAAAGTCAATAGAGATGAAGAGAAATGGTACAGGAATGTGAATTGGGTGTGGTGTCAGTGACACTGTACTAATGTGTCATCTGCATGTGTCATGTGTTAATATGCCTTCTCTCACCAAAGAGCCAAAGATAACCAACCACTCATTATGCTGTCTACAAATATAGACCTGGCAAAAGACCTAAAGGGATTTTTAAACAGTTGTTTGTTGTGTCCTTCCATAAACCACACATGTTAATAACAATAGACTTGAAAACTTAAAGAAGTAACTTTCCTTGGGGAAAATTTTTATATTATTGTTATTAGTCAAAGAATTTTCATATAAGTCAGAGCCAGAAATCTTAACCAGCTTAGGAGTTGTCTTTTGTTATAAGGTTTTGGCAAATGGGACAGATTCTTAGATTTTTCTCAAATATGTAGGAAAGTACAGTAAGGATTACAATAACCACAGTCATAGTAGCCTAGCCACCGGCATTTCAGAGTATTGACAGCATGATTTATTATATCTTACCACCCACTCCCTCCCCATGCCCAACACACTACACATGCACATTATTACTCAGCTTTTTACTCAGTTATTATACTACTTCTCCTTTCCTTGTAGTCATATCTGCTCCTCTGTCAACCTTGTCACATAATCACTAAATGTCAATATTTCTATAACAACCAATTGTACATCTTACTAGAGTTGGATGTTAAATTCTCCTCCTCTTGGTGAAATAGATGAAAGGAATCATTATATTGTGACCACCATCCCTACGATTGCACAAACTATAGATTTTGGAGAAGACTTTCAGGAGGATCTAAGAAAAGTAGAATCACAATACATAATCATTATCTTCTACAAAGTCTGTATTAGGAGCATTTAGTAATTTTTTAAAGCAAATGCATGACAGACATTTTGAATATTTTACAGACTATATGCAGTAATAAGTGGAAAAATAAATCTGGAGGCATTCCAATCATATTTTTTTTTGGTCAAATAGATATAAACCAAAAGACCCAGGGACAATGGGATCTTCTATTTCGACTTCTGGTTGCATTATCCTATAGAATACTGCAATTGATTAGCTTAAACAAAAATGCCAAAGAATAAATCAAATATTACCCATTCCCTGCAAGTAGACTGAAAGCACCCAAAGGACAGCAACCATGCTTTTACCTCTTTTTTTCCCCAATAATACTTTGTGCCAAGTATTCATACAGGTACTCAGAGATATCTGTTGAATATTGGTGATTGGCAAGTGATTAGATGCAAAGTCTCATCTCCAAAGATTCCCAAAGTCAGTCTAATACTTATTTTCAGTTAGTCTTTAATATAGGAGTTTTTCTTACTCTTCCCAAACTATACCTTGCACACCTTTACTGATAAGTTCATTGACTCTTCCCTAAGAGTTTTTATGACAGATATGCAAAACATATGCATACCCTGAATACCCTAGTCACAGCAATTACAACAAATTCATTTTTTTTCACTTTGCTAATTTAGCTGGACACTTGTTACGATGCTTCCTTTTTTTTCTATTTCAGTCGATGACCTCAAAATAAATTCTTATTTTTAAAAATGAAATAAAAATATCACTCCTATTTTACCTTTATTTCCTACCTACTTAAATTTGGATATGCATTCTATTAAATATATTTACATTGAATATCACTGGATTTGTGCTTACTTTGTATTGGGATAGTAAAATAGACCTGGGAAGGACCTCAAAAAATCTCCTAGCAAGTGATTCTCTAAAATGATCTATGGTAAATGCACATTTTATTGTTTCCTCAACTATCTTCAGTGCTGTGGCTTCTTTCCACAGTCTACTGTAGTTTTTAATCACCCTTTTAGTCAAAACAGCCTTATATCCAACATAAATCATTCTGCTTTTAATTTAAGCTAATTCAAATTATTTCTTGTTTGGTCTACTGCAGAGAACAACTGATAAGCATCTTCCTAATAAAATATCTTCATATTCTTGAAGGAAGTAGTCAAATTATCCCTTATCCTTTCCTTCTTCTGCATCAATAACCTAAATTCCATTAACAGAATTCTTTTTAATGTAACACTTTTAAATAGCAAGTAAACAAGGTGGAATCACAACAAAAACAGAAGAAATTTTTTAAAAGAATTATCAGAACCTACTATGCTAAGAAAACTGAGACCACAAAAGAAAACATCACTTCCAAAATATTAAACACCCAAGGTAACAGAAGATCTAATAGACATCTTAAATAATTCAGTATCAAAAAAGAAATAGAACTAATTGTAAAAGTACTAGCACAGGAAAAACAAAACAAAACAAATAAAAAATTTCTGCTCATGATGGATTCACAGAATTCTATCATTTTTTTTTTTAGACCTAGGCACAGAGTAGGTAATGTTCAAATTTGGCCTCAGACATTTACTAGTTGTGTCAACATGGGTAAGTTACCTTATTTTTATCTGCCTCAGTTTCCTTAATTATAAAATGAGAATAAGAGAGGCAGCGCGAGTCCAGCCGACCGCGGAGAGCGAGTGATTGACCGAGCGCAGGGCTGCGGGCCGAGTCGGTGCACGTTTCCAGGATTCAGCATGGGTGACGTGGAGAAGGGCAAGAAGATCTTCGTGCAGAAGTGCGTCCAGTGCCACACGGTCGAGAAGGGGGGCAAGCAGAAGACCAGCCCCAACCTCCACGGGCTCATAGGCCGCAAGACCGGCCAGGCCCCGGGCTTCTCCTACACAGACGCCTACAAAAACAAAGGTATCGTCTGGGGAGAGGACACGCTGATGGAGTACCTGGAGATCCCCAAGAAGTATATCCCCGGAACCAAGATGATCTTCGCGGGTATCAAGAAGAAGGGAGAGAGGGCAGACTTGATAGCCTACCTGAAACAGGCCACCAATGAGTGATGGCTGCCTGCCGCCTTATTTATTATGAAAAAGAGAGGTCTCCGGAGGAGATTTCTTGTCTTTGTTACATGTATCATAACAACCCTATTTAAATTGTTTTCAAACAGAGATTTTTGATCATGAATCGCTGTTTAAAATTCTTGTTCAGCAGTACTAATAAAGGAATGGTCATGATTACAGCCACAACCAAGCTATCACTTTTCTCTTTCCTTTAAAAGATTAGGGACTTTTTATCAGGCAATGTGCTCCACCTCTGTCTTGGAAAGTTTTGATTGAATCTGGCTGCTTTTACTAAACAATAGGGAAAGCCTGCTTGAAAGAAACTTTCATAAGACCTTTTTACCTGTGGTATGTTTAGGGGTGGGGGGTTATCTTTTGGAAAAAGTTGTGCCCCTAACTTTCCATGCATTAACAGCTTAATTACGGTGATTTGATTAAATAATCCTTTTAAATGGTCAAAAAAATAAAATAAAATGAGAATAATAATAGAACTCACTTCCCAGAGTTGTCAAAAGGTTCAAATGAGATACTTTCACAGTGTTTAACACAAAGCCTGGGAGACTGTAAGCACTTAATAAATATTTGTCCCCATTCTCCCTTAAAAATAATTAATATCAGTACTACACAAATTGTTCTTCAAAACCAAGAAAGTGCTCTGCTAGACTTCTTTGTAGACCTAACTCCCTACAAAGCAAAGGCATAGACAGATCTTTTTAATGTGCAGAGCACCTATCTAAAGCAAATTAAAGTACCTAATGAAATAATGATAGATAAGAAACTTCCTCAATAAATAACAATAGTAAAGCAAGGATGACATTTATTTGCTATATCACTGGTTATGTTCTCAAAATGATAACAATAACAATAAGATGAGAGAAAGAAGTTAAAGTTGTAAAAAATAGGCAAGGAAGAGATGAAACTATCCATATTTGTTGATAACCTGATGGTTTACTTAGAAATTCCTGGAAATTAAAGATTCTAATTAAGAAAATTAATAGTTTTAACAAAATTTAAAACTATAAAATAAATCCACAGGTGTCAAAATCATATTTATATTAAAATTATAAAGTCTAATAGATGATAATAGAAAGGAAATCTTATTAAAATGCTTTGCTTATAATAAAAATTAAAATGCTACCTAAGCCAATTTATAGTTGTAATAGTGTATTGTTGCTAAAGCTGTGAATTAGTTCAACCATTTTGGAAAGCAATTTGGAATTCTGCAATAAAATGATGAAAATTTCCATAGTCTTTAAACCAATGATTCTACCTCTAGCCATATTCCTTAAAGGGATCATTGATAAGAAAAAAAAGCCCCCACATACTCCAAAATACTAATTGCATTATTTTTTTGGGGGGGGAGGCATGATATTTATGAGCAGGAAATAAAGTTGATGCCCATTGACTGGGGAATGACTAAACAAATTATAGCATATGGATATAAGCAAACATTACTATCCTTAAGAGATAACGAATAAAATATGATGAATACAAAGAAGGATGTAAAGACTCACATGAACTGATGTACAATGAAGTAAGAAGAGGGAAAAATGTATACAATAGCTATAACAATTTACAGGGAAAGAATAATAACCACAAACCAATTGAAAATAGCTCCAAAGGAGAAATGTAAGACGATTTCTCTGCCCCTTTTTTTGCTAAGGTGAAAGATGCACAAACATGGAACATACTTTTTAAATGTATTTATGGATGTATATATACACATATACATATATACATATACACAGATGTATATATATTTTTTCTTTTCTTTTTTTAAAACTTCTTTTAAAATATTTTTTTATTACACCTGATGACTCTTTGGGAAGAAGGATAGGGAAGGAAGCTGGGAGAAATATTGGCAATGTAACAAGAAAAGATAATAAAAGAACGTATTTTTAAAATGTATAACAGCGTCGTCAATCCTCCTTGTCAGAGCTCCAAACAGTTCAGGTTTAAGGACCAAGTATCCATAGGGAGCAAACTATCTTATTGTCAAAGTATATAATCAAATCTAAAGTGGTAATAGAAGAATAAAATAAATAGAAAATAAATAAATAAATAAATGAAATAGAAAAATAGAAATAAAAATAATAGAATATAATAGAAATAGAAAATAATAGAAATAGAAATAATAGAAAAAGAAATAGAAAATAATAGAAAAATAGATTGAAAAGCTAGAATTTAAAATAGTCTCAAAGAACGTGTCAAAAACAAAGCCAATTTAACTCTATTAGTCATTAAAAAGTATATTTACCAGTCAATAAATAAGTTAAAGTTTACAGAGTGCATCTTCCATGCATTATAGAAGAAAGAACAGTTCCCTTTCGCTGTAGGACTGATAGGGTTTACTTGTTCCAGAACTTTAGTTTTTCTGCATCCAACATTCCCAGATTAAAGTGAATTTAAGTTTAGGCCATGGATGGTTGTAGATTGTCCCATCACTCTAGAAATTCCACAGGTTGTGGCTGTACTTACCTAATTCTAAGAACAGTGATACAAACTCATGGTTGGGGACTAGATCTTAAAGATAAAATTATCTTTTTTCCCTTCTCTGTAGATTTTGATTTTTCATGAATTCCATTTCTGAGCTAGGATTATATTTTCTCCATCAATGAGAATAAAGTACCGGGAGTGTTGGCATTCCCTGCAGTTTCTGCAACTGAAAAGGCCAAGGCTTGTGGATTTCTTGAGTTTGGGAGTTCTGAACTGCAGTAGGGTTAAAGCCAATCAGGTGTCCACATCAAATATGCCACCAATATGATGAGCCCCTCGAAGCTGGGCGACACTAGCTTGCTTAAGGAGGCTTAAACAGGCCCAGGTTGGAATCAGCACAGTTCTAAGCTTCCATGATGATCAGAATGGCATCTGCCATATGACTAGTCACTGCACTTTCAGCCAGGGAAATATAGAGGGATCCAGTCTCCAGTTTTACCTCCCTGAAATCCAATCCAAGAAAGAAAGAAAGAAAGAAGGGAAGAAAGAAAGGAAGGAAGAAGGAAATAAAAATGAAAAAAAGAAGGAAAGAAAGAAGGAAAAGAAAGAAAAAAGAAAAAAAGAACAAGCAGCACTCTGTAGAGATAGATAGTATTACAATACTTAGTATACACGTAGATATGTGCAAATACACACACAATCCTTTCTTTATTGGAATCTCAGATGGTGTCTTATGTTCCCCTGCTCCAGTGAAGAAAGGAGGTAGTATCAGTAGATAAGTACATTCCTATGACAGAATCAAATCTGATGCTGGTGGAAATTCTACATTTGGACCACTTGAATGATATCTTTGTGGGTATATTAAACTAAATAAATAACTGAGAACAAATCCAAAGAACATGTCACCTCAAAAAAGTATCAAAGATCAGTCTTTCATATATCCATAACTCTTCTGAATGCAACATGTGTTACCATCCTTTTATTTGAGCATCAAGCATCATTTCCCCTTTTTCATTGAACTGAAGAACAGATACAAATATAGTTGCTTCTACATTTTACACATAACAAAAAGAGCTTTTGAATAATAATTGACATTATTATTATGCTTTGTTAGTTACTCCTATAGAGTATGTGCCCACAGGTATTATTTTTATTTTAAGAAAACTAAAGTTGAAAGAACTTAGATGATAACACATTTAGAAATAAACAAAGAAAGGATTTGAATCCAGTTCTATTTGGTCTTCAAGTCCCACATTCTTTTCAATATATTATACTGATTTTTTGTCATTATTTATGTTGAGACAAAAAATCAAAGAATGAAGATGGTGTCTATTTTCTTAGACTGAGACACTGATTATGGAGAGTAGAGAGAAAGCAGAGCTATTTAATTCTTGTTAAACTACTATTTTCCCTACCAAGGAGAATCATGTTCAGCCTTATGCAAAAGTAGTTATGAGAAATGAAGTCCAGGGTAAATTAAGAGCTCTTAGCTGCCTCAGTGTGTTCGAGTTGCCAAGCCTGTGAACTACATCCTATGATGCTAGACAACGGTGAATGATTGACAAGGAACTGTCAAGGACCCTTAGAAATTTGTGAAGGTTAGTAGAGATCAGAAAATACTTTCCTGGTTTTCCAAAATGAGAATAAAATGAATTCTTCCAAATTGGTGACCTAGACTGTTGCCACTGACAAAATTCTAGATTTATTATTAAAGGGATGGTAGGTAAGTATTTAAAAAGAGAAACAGTGATCATTATGATGAAGAAAGGTATGATCAAGAACAAGTTATTCCAGACTATTTTCATCTCATTTTTAATAAAAAAGTTATTAGGTTCATATATCAGAAACATTCCATACAAATTCTTTATATGTATTTATTTTTTTAAAAAGTACTGTCAAAATATTTTTGTGGACAAGGTAGACAGATGTTTGTCTGAACAATAGCACAGTTAGTTGGATTTGGAAGTAGTTGTATGACTGATGGATTGATGTGAACTTAGAAATTTTTATGTAGTATTACAAGGCTTTATCCTCATTCCAATTCTTTTCCAATAATTCCAATAATTATATCAGTGATTTGAATGAGGTCATATCCAAATGATTATTAAATTTACAGATGATGTGAAGCTAAGAATGATAATTAGCATTTTAGATGACATAGTCAGGTTCCAAAAAAAGTTCATTATGTTAAAATTATGAGAAGAACCTAATAAGAGGAATGTGAATTGTGATAAATTGAAAGTTCCACATTTGATAAAAGTCAGATGTACTGGGGAGACATGCCCAGATAACATTTCTTGTAAAATCTTGCCTGAGGATTTTTGTGGCTTAATGTTCAGCATGAGTGATTGATGTGACGTGGGAAAAATGTTGTGAGGGTGATCTTATGTTACATAAGTGGGAAAAAAGTGTCCAGAATTAGGGTTGTTTTAGCTTCACTGTATTCTGCCGTTTTCAGAGCACACCCAGAGACTAGTTTCCAGCGATTACGAGCATCACATCTTACAGAGCAGTGCCTAGCATTTTAATGCCTGGGACAAGATGTTGGAAGGGGTGTTTTGGTAGTAGGTGGGAGGAAACCTTGGGGAGAGGCCTCAGGACACAAGTTTCTTTGGTGAGATGAACCATGAGAAGTAACCTATGGAGAAACAGGGGCACCAGAACACCCTAGTCTATTGCTGGAGAGGGCACCACCAGGAGAGAGAGTGATGTGGATTAGGCTGGGAAAGAGATCACCTACCCTGCAGGAATGACGCATGCTATCACTAGGCCATCACGTCAAGTCAGTATAGCAATTTTTAGAATGCAGTTGTAATCACATAGTGGCAGCCCATTCCCCAGAAAGAAAAGCCTGATAATCTAGATCCCTCAATATCTGAGAGAAGGCAGAAGTCAAAGGAAAACCAGAAGATTTGTCCTGAAAGGATCATTTTAAAAAGAAAAACTGAGGGTGTTTACTCTGTAGAAGAAAGGCATTTGGGGAAAAAGGAATAATAGCTATACTTAAGAATTTTAAAACTCATCATATAGAGGAATAATGCAATTTTAAATTGCCATAAAAAGGAAAAAAAATAAAACCAAAATATTCCTTAAAATTAATTAGAAGTAAAATTGGGATAAACTGAATATCTTCCGATGGCACCTTAATGAGCGCTTACGAGAGAATTATTGTGGAGGGAATTATTGCTTCAGTAAGAGTCAGACAAAATGACCTCTGAGTTTTCTCAATTCTGAGATTTTAAGTCCCACAAAAATGTCCACATGGATTTGTGTGTGTGTGTGTGTGTGTGTGTGTGTGTGTGTGCGTGCGTGTGTGTGTGATTAAAGTTTTCACTTTCTTGATCATGACTGACTACAGCAAAGACTTCAAGGAAGATATTTTCTGAATTTGCTTTCCCCAACTTGATTTTGGCCAAGCAAGGCTCAGAAGGGGGCAAATAGAAATGCTGATGTTCCAAGTATGGGAAATGCAAGGCTTGGTGCTAAGCACTTTGGTTGTGTGGTTGAAAATTTCCCATAAATCTTAGGTCTGCAGTCTAAGTACACTTAAGCTCACTTTTAGAGGCAAGCATGAAAGTAGGCACTGCTACAATTTCACTCAGAGCTCTAAGTCAAGCTTTCTGGGGAAGAATTTTACTGTTAAATTGAATCAGCTCTTCACAGTAATCAAACCAAGGAAATCCCCCAAATATTCCATGAGAGTAAAGCCTCTCATTTTGGTCTGCACGGTGCTACTATTCTACAAAGTCATTTTCTTATCAAACTATAAATTTGGGAGCCCACACTTGTATTTTAAGATGATATCTATGAACATTTTAATTCGGTTAAGACCAAAATAATGATAAACAAGGATAATAGTAATAATCCCTTTCCCCAAAGAGTCCTAGAAATCCTAATTTACCGACTGGTAGCTACTTTCACTAAGTAGAAATACAGTAATTTAATAATCTTAGCATAGCAGTTTTCACTAAAGAAAATTAACTAATTCATTATTGCTTATAATTTGCTGAGGCATAGCTGCCATATTTGTAAAATCAGCAGGTTCGGGGGGGGAAATGCAAGTTTTTAAATGAATGTTCTTTTCCCCCCCAAACACACAAATGATACAATTACTTAGCTCCCTCTAGTGCCAATTTCTAATATAAACTCTGCAGTAATGACCATATTCACCATGTAATCTTGGAGCAAATTAAAAATTCAGTTGGCAATAATTAACTGGTGAACCCCCAAAGGGTTTAGCAGATTGAGATGATTGGATTGGAACTGAGTAAGATTCATCTGGTGACACTATAACAAAGGAAGGTCAGACTTAGGCTTTTGGCAGCATTAAAGTAATGGTGTCACTTTTCAAATGTTGTTGATCCCAGAGATGCCAATAAAGAATAACAAGCAATGGGTGGTAATAGAAAGAATAGTTAGTCTAGTCATGGTGTTGACCTTTGTATGCCACCAGTTCAAATAAAATAACCTTATTTCATTTGGTGGCTGGGGTACTGCTCTAGCTTTGAACATATGACAAATATTGAGATTTAAGGACAAAAATTGTCCTCTAAGATGCATTGTACTAGTAAGTTACAGGTGAAAACAATAACTTGCACATTTTTTTTTGTTTTTCAAACAGTATACACACATATGTGCACATATATATATATATATATATATATACATATATACTATATTCGTTCTTATTTGAGTGAGATGTCCAACTTACTAAAATAAATACCTAACATTTTAATTGTCTTTTAGATCTTCCCCTTGGATTGAAATACATCTTTTTACATGGCAGTTTACCTTCAATCAAAAGGAACTTTCATTACTAGACTGTTTAAAGAATATACTGCTGGGAAATGTATACTCAAGGGAACACTTCTTCAGAGACTAATGCAAACGAGTGACATGAATAAAATTTCACTAAAGAAGGGTTCCTGAGATTGATGAATTTTCTAAAAAGAATCTGAATTATTTTCACAACCATGGACATTGAAATGAGCAATGGATCTGAAGCAAGAGGACCCAGATTCGCAACTGTTAGTATGCTACCTATGTGATTTGGGCAAGCCATTTTATGACTCTGGGCCTCAGTTACAACATCTGTTAAATGAAGGTGACAGATCAGATTATTCCTAAAGTCCTCTCCAATTGTAAATCCTATGAAGTGCTTCCAATGAAAGCATATGGACTCACCGGGTGTAAAACAAACAAACAAAAACCCCACAACTTGGACAAAACTTAGGTGGTTTTGAGAATATTCAGACATCTATACTAAAAAATCAGAAGACTGACAGTTATTCTCAATTGACTTAAGGAAACATAGTTTTCTAAATCCCAAATAAACAGCAATTGTTCAGATTTTCAGGGCACTCTAAGACTTACCATACACTTTCCTAAAATCAGCTGGGTGTGGCAGGTCATGGAAGCATCATTGTTCTTATCCTAATTTCACAGTTAAGAAAACTGCCTTTGAGGAGTTAAGTGATGACAGTAAATGACAGGGCTGAGATATAAACCTTGGGTCTTTTGTTTTGAGAGGCAATCTGGAGTACTGGATGGGGCAATATTAGACTTGGAGTCAGTAGGACCTGGGTCCAAATTCTGCCTCAGATACTTATTAACTGTGTGACTCTGGGAAAATAATTTAACCTCTTCCTTTGAACTGGATGCCCCATAGATATCTTAAACTAGACACTCATAATTGAAATTGTTATCTTTTTGCCCCCAATGCTAAGCTCTTACAAACTTCTCTGTTTTCATTTAGGGCACTAGCATCTTCTCAGTCACATAGGCTCAAAGCCTAAGTATCATTCTCTATTCCTCACTCTCTCACACCCCAATCTATTTCTAAGGCCTATTGATTGTTTCCTTCATAGAATCTCTCATTCACATCCCTTCTCTCCCCTGATATTGCCACAGCCCTGATACAGACCCTTATCACCTCATACCTGGACTATTACAATTATCTTCTGGGTGGTTTCCCTACCTTAAGTCTCTCCCCACTCCAATCTATCCTTCACTCAATTATCAAAGTATTCTTTATGAAGCAAGGTGCTGACCATTTCATCTATACTGTGTTTAAATTCCACTGGCTCCCTACTACTTCTGGGATCTATGGCTTTTGGAGCCCTTCATAACTTGTCCCTTCCAGTCCTTCTCTTTCTTCTTCATCTTATTCATTCCCCTTTAAAAAACCATGCAGGGATACTGGCCCCTTTCCTACTCTTTACACAAGACATTCTTCTCTCTCCCTTTCCCCACTTTTTAGCTTCCCTGGTTTCCTTCATATCTCAATGAAATCCTGTCTTCTGCAAGAAGCCTTTTCTAGTCATCCTTCTTAATGCTAATGCCTTTCCTCTCTCCAATTTATCCTGTATGTATCTTGTTTTTTACATTGTTGTACACAGATTGTGTCACTTACCAGATAGCAAGCTTCTTGAGGGCAGAGACCATCTTTGCCTTTCTTTTTAGCCCCAGGGAGAAACAGCATCAACAAAGAAGCAAAAGAAAGAGAGAACACGCAGGAAGGAGTGGTCAGTGATTGTAAAAGTTGCAGTAAGATCAAATATGAGTACTAAGAAAAGTGTATACATTAAGAGATTTTTGAGAGGTAACCTTGGAGAGAGCAGTCTCTTTCAAATGATGGTACCAGTGTCCAGATTGCAAAGGGCAGAGGAGATGGAGGTAGCCAAGACAAACTATTTTTTCCCTAAGAATTAAAAAAGGCTATCAGAAATTTCTAGTTCTTTAAATATACCTTTTATTTATTTTTAAAATATCTGTTTTTGACAGAATGAAGTTAGATTCTTGGTTAGAGGATCACAGAATATTAATACTGAAATATCTTTATTCTTCATTTGCCCTTGTTTTGTGGTCCCCTCTGGCTATGTACCCCTTATCAGGATGTTTTATTGCCTACATTCATAATTGAAGGAAATGCTAAATTTTCTATTAGGGACTATTGAAAATTTGTGTTTTTTTCCATCCATTTCATGGACTCCTCTAAAATCATGGATCTTAGAACCTCTCTATGCTTTAAAAACACAACCATAAAAAGAAGCCATAGTCTGTGTTTGGGAGAAAAATAAACATTTTCATGAATGAAGGTAAGGTGTATTCTCCATCCTCTTCTTGTGCTTGGAAGGCAGATTTGAGATTTTTAAGAGGAAGGAAATTTGCATGAGAAACCTGATCTGATAATACATTTCAAGGAGGTTTTTTCATTCCAATATTAGGATATATTTATTGTGGAATATTAACCAGCCTTTATTAATGAGTACAAATTATAAGATCGACAGCATGAACATTGTTCTAAACATAAAGTTGATTTGAGCCCTCCTTTGTAGGTTTATTCTTCAGAACTATAACATCCTGTAACAACTTTGAGTCATGCTGAAATGATACAATTCTTACATCTGAGAACAAGAAAATCTGCTTTAAAATCATCCCACGTTTCACATTATCCCATATGAAAAAGTTCAAATTTTAAAATCTTGGCCAAGACCCATAAAGCAAAACGCCTCCAACCTCAAAGGCTGTCTGCTTTGAATATTATCTTTCAATGTTTTCTCTCTAAAAGCAATGTGCAGCAAGTAAGCTTCCCTTGGTTTATATTATGCCATGCAGTCCTATTATGCCACATGATCAACATAAAAATACATCCTTAATAAAAGGTTTATGCTAAAGCATCTAAAAGCTGACATGTGTAATGAAATGATCTTGCTAACAACTGAGTGTGTTCCCAATGAGCTGAACTGATGAATTGATGGGTATTGAAACTTAGGTGTTTTATAGCTAAATTATGCCCATAATTCCTAAAATGCATGATACTTTTTCAATATAGCAGCAACACCTGCTGCTAAGTACAAAAATGATTAGCCGCAAACGAACCTACTACAGAATATCAGACTGCATTTGTCCAAAGAAGAACTAATGGGAATTATGCAGATTGCTTTTCGTTCCCTGCTGAAGGCAACCAAGCTTCACATCAATAGCAAAATGAAAATATGACTCAAATATGAAACAATATGTATTGGAGACACAATTAAATCTATTTGTGATTATTTTAAAGCATGTTTCCTTTTTCATGTAATTATTTGGCAGCAAAAACTACAAATAAAGGTTTATAGTATTTCCTCAGTACCTGAATGACTTTACATATTAATCAATTACAGCCAGGATAGAGAGTTACCTTATTCCAAATCACGCAATGTGCTGAAATCTCACCAATGGACAGATACACATCAATAATACCAGTCAGTTTTTCTCAATGCTTTTACCACAATTAGATTTCAAGTTTTCCTTTCCTTAAATCTGTTTTCTATTGGTAACGTAGAATTAAATAATAGGTGTACTTGCCTAAGGCCTTCCAGATACTTAGAAAATGAATAATCTATTTTTACTCAGTTTTCACAGTATTAGACTCTAGGTTCATCTTAACATTAAAGAAATGAAAAGAAAGCAGTTCCTAAATGGGGGGAGATATGAACTGAGCACTCTTTAAGAATACATTTTTTTTTCCTTTATAGCTACATTGGAATGTCCTAGGATAATGCTTCCTGAATTCTAACAAACTAGCTAGTTTTTTTATTTGTTTGTTTTGGTGGTTGCATTTGAATTCATTTTTTTTCCCTGAAAGATCTATTATTTCATCGGTATAGAGACCTCCAGTTAATTTCCTCAGATCTTGCTTTGGAAATTGCATATTCGACTTGTATGGGATTGTGGAAAGATTGAATAAGGATAACAATGAGAATGATATGAACAATAGGTAACTTGTATCATTTTATGATTTGTAAAACATCTCATTTGTGTCATCTCACTCGAAACTCAAAACAATTTTACAATATAGATGATGTTATTATCTTCATTTTATAGAGGAAAAAACTGATGCTTAATGAGGTTAGGTGACCTGCCCAGCATCATATGGCTAGGAAGTGTCCTGATTTTAGTTCTTGACGCCAGGTCCAGAGTTTTATTTGCTTTACCCCCTAGCTGCCTCCTATCTAAATGACTGGCTCCAGGTCATACCTTCAGTGTCAAAAATAAGAATTGAAACCACTTATTTAGAGTGCTGGGGCAGCTCTCTGACCCTCAGTCATGGTAAAATCAGGTAAAGTCAAATGAGAGAATCATATAGAAAAGATGGAGTGACAAAATATATCAGATATTACCCAGCTATATCCCCACATAAGGAGGCCAACTGAGTGACTAACCAAAAGAGAAAATCATTTTTTTCCAAACTGAATATATTCATGACACATCTAAATTCTAATGCCTCAACATATGTCTCTAAAGTCAAAGATTTTAAAACTAAAGCTAAATCACCATGCTGAAAAGAAGAACTAGTTAGACATTGCTAAAATTTTAATATATCTTGCCCAAGTTCTAGGGATTGTCTTTTCTTATGTATCCCCTCTTAGACATGAGCAATCATAGAGATGGGTCATCTCATTTCCAAAAGCAACTAGAATTCTATGAAGCCAGAAGGGGAAGGTAGCTTTCCAGAACCACTCCAGGTTCATTCTGATCTCACTGTACACATTTATCTTGCACAGGAAACAAAGGCTCTTTGATGGTCTTCATTTCAAGCCATATGAGATTGCCCAAGGAAATATATATATCAATCTTATGGAAGGTAGTAAGAAAAAGGCAAGGTCATGAGCATGATTTAATGTGAAACAAAACAAGAAAGCAAAGTCCCATGAAAAAATGAGAAATTCTACTTAGACAGAAATGTTGCTAAATTAAGATACATTAAGATAATTTTTATTGCTAAGATACATATTCAGCAATTTTCTCTCTCTTTTATTTAACAGATCTTCTCTATGTAACTGTATATGATTATTTAAGGAAAACTATAAAGTGGAAAGTTTCACAATGTAAGCACAATCCAAATTCAAGACACAAATCTTGGAATTTGCCATTGTTCAGTATACTTGAAAGTGTTCTGTGAAGTCCAATTGAATCTAACTAAACACCAAAATAATTCATTTAATTCTGTAGCCATTCACTCCTATAATGAAAAGTTTTACATTCATTGTAGAGGGCAAGTTAGATTATTTAAATATGCCTTTAATAATGGAGGCTGACTTTTAACTGGTTTCTGCAAACCAACATATTGAAGAGCAGTCGCGACATCAGTTTATTGGGCATCCAGTTTAAACTTGTTAAGTAGCGAGTATTATTCTTCATTCTAAACGAAAGCACTAAGGAGAAATCATGGTCATCCATGGTGCCAGTTCTGCATATGCTAAACTCCTTACTGGAACAACTCAACTGCAAGTCTGAGTAATTGATTTAGTCACATATTCAGAACTTTTGCTTCTTATCCCATTAAAAGTAGCACTAATGAGCAGTGGCTGTGACCTTCCAGTGGGAAGCCACATGTGCCACAACCCCTCAATATTTACCACCCAAATTTAATCTTTTTAATGGACACCTTAAAAGGAATCTGATAGAAAATACTAAGAGCTGCTCCCAAACTAAAACACTTAGGGAAGATTTTGATTAATGCCTCATGATTAATCAATTGATTAATACAGTTTTCAATGCAGATGTTAGGACACTGTCTACTTTAATCAACCATTCTGAAAATAGTGAAGACAAATGCTGTATTTTTGCATTCACCAAAAAAAAAAGCCTTTTTAATGCTTATGTTAATTATGACACAAGCCTTATTTACCACATTAGAATTTTATCTAATGTTAAAATCTGTATACATGAGAACCATTAATGAGATAAGTGTTACCCTTTTGGCAAGGCCATATTTTAAGCATGGTAAAAAAAAATAATGTAGTTAGCCAAATATCCATGCACTTTAGTCTTAATAAGGAATTATTTCAGGATTATGCCATAATACACATTTAAAACCTTAAAGTTTTTTTATTATTCTTTGCTAAGATGGTTTCTAATTTGTGATGATGCTTTCCACCATACTAAAACTGAAATCTTTATTCCAGTCAAAAATAATCACCCTGTAATTACCGTGACAAACTGCCCAAGCTGTATCATTGTGGCCATTTCGACTAATGATATTGTATTAGAATGCCGAGCAATAGACTTCAAATGGAAAATATAATTATGTGCATTAGTTTGTCTAAGCATTTATAAGATCACATATCCATCAGTTTTCAGGTCTCATAAAATAAACCATACATCACTGTCATTGCCAGTTTTGTTATTGGAAATGGGGGCCTTTACAAACTGAGCTCAAGACTTGTATCTTCAATTTTACTTATTTGTGAGCCACTAAATCCCCTATAAGTTGAACTGGAATAATTAAGAAAGGATTGTCATTCATGATGAAGGAAGTTTGCAGCATAAACTATTTAACACTTTCACCACATAAGAGATGAACAAGTCTGGGGTTATGTGATTCAGCTCTCCCATGCCATTAGAATCCATGAGTAAAGCTGTAACTAGGATGAGGCAAGAAGGGCTTTGCTCCAGGGTGCAGACATTCAAGGCTTTGTTTGTGGTCCCTGGAAGGGAAAATCATACTTCTTCTCTATAAAAGTCCTAGTTACTATTGCCATAGCAAAGCCTGGTTCCATGCCTTTCCTACTTGCCATAGTGAAAACTAGATCATCCCATTTCCTTGAGCAACTGAACCCACCATCAGACTGTATTCTATGCCACTGCCACTTAGCCATGCATCATGCCTCATGGCCTCAATAGTTTCTGCTCTAGGTGAAAAAAAAAATTGCTATGCTTCTGTCTTTGAGGGTTTGAATTGGTGTAAATGAAACCCATGGAGAAGCTGCTGAAAAAAAAGTAATCATTTTAAGGATGCCATATTTTTGGCTTCTATAACTGGAAAGCCATTATAGTAAAGCCCTCATGCAAGAAATTATGCAAGCAGGAGCCCTTTCACAAAGGGTATTTTTTTTGCTAAAATATTGATTTTTCTAATAAACTTTTTAAATAAAAAGAATGTTGATATACTCCCTCCTTGGAGGTGTTCAAACTGGGAATGGACACTTTGTCAGGTATGGTAGAGTGGGGATTCTTTTCATGTATGCTTGGACTAAATGTCTGTTGTAGTTCCTCCTAAATCTTGAGTCATTTATTTGTAATTCTGTGGTAGTTCTCTTTTAAGCATTTAGCTTTAGGGAAGCTAAGTGGTGGAATAGATAGTGTGAGAAGTCGCGTCATAAAGACTCCTCTTCCTCGATTCAAATTCAGCCTCAGACATTTATTAGCTGTGTGACCTTGGGCAAGTCATTTAACCCTGTTTGCCTCAGTCCCTCATATGTAAAATGAGATGGAGAAGGAAAGGGCAAACCACTCCAGTATCTTTGCCAAGAAAACCCCAAATGGAGTCATGGAGAGTTAGACACGAATGGAAGATACCTAAACAGCAGCAACAAGCGAGACAAAGAAGTTTGCCTTTAACAGATGTATCAGTTATCAGCTGTGACTTTCAGCAAGTTAATTTAACATCTCTTGGCTTCACTTTTCTTAAGAAATCTGCAAAATGAAGTTGTTGAACTAGGTAATTTCTAAGGTCTCTTCTCGCTGTAAAACAGTGCCCTTCCATAGTATAGTTGGGAAGCATGTGATCCAGTAGTTTAAATGAAAGGGAAAAATATTAAAAAAAAAAAGGTCAGGTTGCTCCAGAGCTAACATATACCTGTGTCTCTGATGCTCTCAGTTTTTTAAACATTCAAGCAGCTCACTTTTTAAATAGACTTCATAGGGTACTCTATAAACAGGTATACACAGTGTCTTTTCCTTCAGGAATAATTATGTTACAAAATGCTTCATTCCACCCTCTCAAATTAGAGCAGCTGAACTTATCATGCTGTGAATTATCCTTCTGTAGGAAGTGATAGAAACTCATACGTGATTTCTTCTCAAAATCAGATACCTATGCATGATGCTAAATACATCCCCTAATATATTTTTGAGCATATCCAAGACATTCTATTAGGCCATAAAATGGCACTTCATCTCAAAATGACATATACCATATAGGAGGTCCAGTATTATAAATAGTAATAACAGTCAATCTAATCAGCAAGCATTTATTCAGTGCTCACTAGGTACCAGGCACAAGGGTAAAAACAAAAGCAAAAAAAAAAAACTATGCACGTGCATCTGCAAGTTATATGCAGTGTACATGGAAGATAATCTTAGAGGGTGAGAAATGGAGGGGAATGTGAGACAAGGGCAAGGGTGAAGGGAACAGAAAAGGCCTTTTGCAGAAGATGGCCTTTTGTGTTTGTGCTTATTCTTGAAGGAAGGCAAGAGTATGAGGTGGGAAGGAGAGCATGCCAGGCATTGGGACAGTGAGTGAAAAGGCATCCAATTGGGAGTGTCATGTTTTAGGAATAGAAAGTGCTCCAGTTCATTGTCATAGAAGGAAGTAAGGAATAAAAGCCTTAGGTAGGAAGGGGGCCAGGATGTTGTCAAAGATATCAAAAGTCAAGCAAAGTGTTTTATATTTGGTCCTGAAGGTAATAGGGATCCACTGGAGTTCATTGAGTGTGTGCTGGGGAGAGATAATGACACAGTCAAACCTGCTTTTTAGAAACATCACTGTGACAACTGAGTGGAGCATGGACTCTAGCACAGGAAAGACTTGAGGAAGGGAGATCAACTAGAAGCCCTAAGTAGAAAAAAATGAGCAGACAGAAAACTTGAGTTTTGAAGTAGCTGCCAGTGATGTATCTAGAATTGTGTTCTAAACCAAGGGAGGATCTAGATATTCAAGACATTCAAGATAATAATTAATATGTTTGTTGTGCAAATAATCCTAAAATCAGTGTATTACATATACTATTTAATATCTTTAGTACATATGTGAGGTGGTGAGGGTCCAGGGTGGTGACCTGTGTGACTGGAGAGAAGGGGTCACGTATGAGACATGATGTGAGGGTAAAAAAGATAAAACTTGGAAACAGACTGAGTATGTGAGGTGAGTTCAGGTGAAGAGTTGAGAATAACACTGAGGTTGTGAGCCTAAGTAATCGGGAGGATGGTGGTGCCCTTGACAGTAATCCATGCTGAGTGTCCTTAAAGCCAATTTTGATGTGATTTTACTTAGTTTCATTATACATTTTATACAAAGAGATTTGGAAACATATATACCCAAAGATTCTATTTGTGTTATCCTCTTTAGGTAATTAGATCTGGGTACAGTTTCAATCCTGGACACAGAATCTCAGAGTTTGAAAGGATCTCAAAGTCCACATTGTCCAATTCATGCCTTCACAAGCATCCCCTCCATGACATACCTAACAAGTGGCCACCCAGTCTTTGCTTGAGTACCTTTGATAAAGGGCCCGTTATATCCTAAGGCAGCATCACCTACTTTCTGATAGTTCTCATTGTTTCTTTATATCAAACCCAAATTTTGCTCTACAACTTTTACCCATTGCTTCTGCTTTAGCTTTTTGAGGCCAAGAAGAGCAAAGCTTGACAACATTTTATATACATCTGTTATGTACATCCTGCTTAGGGTTCCTCTTCTTAAATTTAAACATACCCAAGTCCTACAAACAACTTCATATGCCATGATCTCAAGGCTCTTCTTCATTTTCTTCACCTCCTGTATGAACGTTCTCTAGCTTATTAACATTTTTAGTGACACGTGGCATCCAGAACAGAATACAATTCACCATATGTACTCTGATTAGGCCAAAGAGCTGTGGACTATCACCTCCCTAGTTCTAGCAACCTGTGAGTAGAATGAGCAGCCTGAAAGGGGAGCCAACTAGTTGGGTAACTCAGCTCATTCTCTCTCTCCCTCTCCTGTTCCCTCTCCTTCTCCTTCTCCTTCTCCTCTCCAAAGGAAGGTAAATTTTGACTGCTAGAAATTGCCCACTTAACTTGGGGTTTACTGGTTAGATTTCTTGCCTTCTTTCTTTTTTCTTTTCTTCTTTCTGTCCTTCTTTCATTCTTTGTTCCTCTTTCTTTCTCTCTTTCTTTCTCTCTTTCTTTCTTTCTTTCTTTCTGTCTTTCTTTCTTTCTTTCTTTCTTTCTTTCTTTCTCTTCCTTCCTTCCTCTTTCTTTCATTTTCTTCCTTCCTTCCTTCTTTTCTTTCTTTCTTCTTTTCTTTCTTTCTTTCTTTCTTTCTTTCTTTCTTTCTTTCTTTCTTTCACAAAACCTTAAACCCAGTTCACTCTGAAGCTCATAGATTGCCACTTAATGGCTTTATTTTGGGCTCTCCAGCCTTAGAGTGAATGTCAATGGTAATTATTTCTCTTTGGAACAGCAACCCTAAGGGTCTTCCCCTCTCAGCTTGATTTTTTTTTCCTTTTTTTTTAATTAAAGTGGTCATATCTTGACTCAATTCTTAAAGAAGTCTATTCACTGAATGGGTGTTACCTCACTCTAAGTCAGTACATGAAAAGGCCTTAGCTTGAAAGGGCCCAAGGTCTCCCATTGCATCCTGGGTCATCTCCAGTCATCCTGATGAATATCTGGCCACTGGACCCAGATGGCACTGGAGGAGAAAGTGAGGCTGGTGACCTTGCACAGCCCTCCCTCACACAAATCCAAGTCAACTACAAGTCATGTCATCATTTCCCTGATGTCATAGTCCTCTTCAAAAATGAAGGACAAAGCACAACTTTACAAATGTTTGCAATCATTATCAATATCATCAGGAATATATGTGTTCCCTCTAATTTCATAAGTCATATTCCATCCATGCCTTCCAATTCTGTGCAACTCTTTTTTGTGTCTTCTCATAAATCTTTTATAAGACATCCACCCAATGTCCTGGAGTGTTTCCTTTACATTTCTTAGTTAATGTTAAGATGTGTACCAACGTGCCAAATAGGCTGTCCATCTGTTATTTTCCCTCACACTGCATAACATTCCTATGTCCTTTTCCGGGCATATATCACTTTAGTGATATACCATTTTACATCATTTTCACTTGTAATTTATTGTGCATGTAATTTATTATAATATATCACTCTGTTGCTCTGTTGGAAACTTAAAGTTTGGATTATTTAGAGATAGTGACTTTCTATGATTTGAAGCCACCTTACAATGCTGGAAGAATATTGATGTTACTAAGATGGGGTTCAAAAGTTTAAAATCACTGGAAACATGCAGATTCTGAAAAACAATCCATTCTATTCTCTCTCTTCCACTTAATTCTGAATCTGAATCATTGTTTGGGTCTGGTTCGTTGTTTATTTGAAATGTCAGTTCAAATTGCATATTCTAACTAAAACTCTCTCAGCTATCCATTCAACTGCAAATTCTAGTCTGAACAATAGACATTCTTCATCCCCTTGGTTTTTCTTCTTTGGATTGTTAGTTTGACCTCTTTTTAGTGCATATGAATCATATTTAGGAGACTTTAAAATGTTCTAGGCATTAATGCAATCACTATAGCATTATCTGAAAAAGGAACATTGGGAGGAACTCACCATTATGAAGGAATTACTCTTGGATTCTAGTGCTAGTTGTCAATCAATCAAACATAAAACATTTGTTAATCTCCTACTATATAACAGCATGGTACAAAGTATTAAGTATACAAATGCAAAGAGTGAAACAAGGAGCTCATTATGCTAACAGAGGAGACGATAATATGCAGAATAAATATAAAGAAAATAAATACATATACAAGGTAGTTAAATATAAGGGGAGGATACTTGCCTTTGGGAGGATATCATGAATATCTTCATTTACAATGTGATTCTTGAGCTGAGTCTTCAAGGAAGAGAGAGCTTCTATCAGGCAGACAGATGGAGGAGTGGGTGTATTCCAGGGGCTGGAAGATGCCCAGTGCAAAGTGTGTTGAACACATGATGAACACAATGTAAGAAGACCAAATTTGTTTGGATTATAGCCTAATGCCCAATGGGGCTGACATACTTCGTGATAGAAACAAACAACTTTGGTGAACGTGTGGCTCCCTGGTTTACAACTTTTTTTAGATTTAATACCTACAGGGCAGTCAAAGTTATCCCTGCATCAGCATTTTTGCCTATTTTTTGCTTTATTTGGTCCAATACTCTTAGAATATTGCATACTTCTAATATAACCAAAGTTTGCGTTAGCTTCCTTGGCTTCTATATCACAATGGTGTGATATTTTGAACATAGTCTATGAATACTCTTATCCTCGTTTACAGAAGAACTACCATCTAGCCATGCCTCCCCATTTACCAAAGGTAAAACTTTAAATTTAACCCTGTAAAATTTCATATTATTAGATTTATCACAATTTTTTATCCAATTGAGATCATTTGGGATCCTATTTCTAGCATCCAGCAGTTTAGCTGTCCCTCTTAGGTTTGTGTAGTCTTTGATAAGCTTACCACTTAAGCCTTCCTTCAAGTCTCTGATAAAAGATATTAAACAGCACACAACCAAAGACAAATCTCTCTAGGACTCCACTACAGATCACTTTCCAAGCTAACATAAACAGTTGAATTTTAACCTGGACAAGAAGATTATCATCAACCTGTCCAGGGACATTTTAAAGTCAGCAGAACATATCAATTCTGCATATGATGAGATTGCTGTGATTTTTTTTTACTAAGACATATGAGCTGTGCTTTTTTGAATTAAAATATTGAAATGATAATAATTGTTCAATTCATTAATTTCAACTATTTTAATGTAAATCATCTCTATACAATCTAAGAATTCACTTACTGGTTCTCTTCATTCTAATACCACTAAAACAAAATCTGAACAATTCATCAAATTATTTAGCATCTTTTGTGTGCAATAATATAGGAAGGAAGGAAGAAGGAAAGGAAGAGAGAGAGAGAGAGAGAGAGAGAGAGAGAGAGAGAGTGGTAGAGAGAGAGAAGAAAGAAGGAAAGAAAGAAAGAAAGAAAAAGAAAAAGAAAGAAAGAAAAGAAAGAAAAGAAAAGAAAAAAAAAGAAAGGCTGAGCTCTAAATCTTAATGCTTAGAATGTCAATCCTAGCTCATGTTGATTAGCTACATTCTGGCCCAGCTACTATCTTATGTCATCCCTAATCCTAGATCATAAGACACCTGGTAAGAGGATCTAGTGGTACTTGACAGTAATGACCTTGGGCTAATAAGAGCCTAGCTTCCCAGTATCACTATAAAGAGATCATTTCTCAATCTTCTAAGGATACCCAAGGTCATCTGAATTCATCTTCATAATGCCAGGATTGAATCTACTCTGTTATCCATTTTGTTTATATAGAAACCAGTCAGCAAGCATTTCTTAAATACCTGCTGAGCTGCACTAGGAGCCGGGGTTGCAAAGACAAAAATGAAACAGTCCATGGCCTTAAAAGTTCTACACTATATAATGTATTTCTTCAAAAGACAGCTAACTGTGCCTATCTATAGTCCATCTATTTATATGTTGTAGGAATGGTCAGATGCTAATTTAGATGGAAAATCTACAATATTTGCTATAATGTATTCTTGCCTGGACCCCCATCTTCAAACTTATGGGATATAACAGGATTTCTACTCATGTGATTTTAACTATACATTTAGAATTCACCACCCTCATATCAAAGAAATGTCTCAATATTAAACATTCCCTCTCTCAGTTGTAAATGTAAGTATTCCTGTGACATTTCCATGCTATCTTACCAATAAGTAACACTTAGCAAAATGCAGTCTCCATTGTGTTGTTTCATGTTTTGGCACCGTATACATTTGTCTATGCTTTCATCTCTAAAGTTGAGCAATACTGCTTGCTGTATTTGGGTGCCAGTGTAGATTTAAGCCATCCAAACAAGATTGTGTATTTGAACTGACAGAGAGTAAATGATTTGCATCTGGCATAACTGATGGTAGTGTCAAAACCTTGGCATACAATTCATTGGTAAACATATTCCACTGAATGCCTATCCACACATGCCCAATTTCCTATCAGAGGATGAGGCCAGAACATTGCCAGAACAATGCAAAATATTTTATACAGATGATTTGAGTGACTATTTTTCCCCTACAAAAGACTGAAAAAAGTGTTAGTGCTTCCCGTTGGTGATGAGACAGAAGATAATTTCTCAACTTTCGTTGCTGAAATTAAATTTCATGCAAAAATGCATTCCTGACAACTTGAGATTTGATGAACTAGTAAGAAAAATCTCAATGAGACCAAGGAGTAGTCCCCTCAAAATTATTAGTTTATTCCAGAGATAAAAAATGTCATGCTCTATAAAGTCCTGCAGCACTGAAGTTTGTATCTCTTGGCATACAAGAAATGTCTAATAACTTACAACTAATATTTAAAATCTATAGACTTCTTATTTGGGATAGCTCTCTTCAAAGGTTTTGTTTGCTTTTAGTGACAAAGTTCAAATTCTAGTCAAATTTCCTTGACTGCATGTACATATACATATACATACATACATACATATACAGATGTATATATATATATATATATATATATATTATGTACATATATATCCTTTTAAAACTAAAGAGGATGCTGAGGTAAATAGTTTTAACTTCTTTATTCAGAATTAGCGTGTTTTGACTAATTCACCACATTTTTTGAAGAATGAATGGGAATGGGATAGCCTGGTTAGTTTAATCTTTAGTTGAGTTAAGATCTGTCCTATTTATCATCTGTGAATTCACAAATTTCAAATGAATTAGAATACAGTAAAGCATATTTTAAGTAAAACTGTATTATGCATAATATAATTTTATTTGATGATTCAGAAGGCACTTCCAGTATCTTATGGTGTCTCAAAGTCATCATTCTAAACATCAATGAGTAGATATTAATCCTTACTGTCATTATACTATGAAAAAATGATTTGTTTTCTATTTGTTTGGAAAACAAATAAATGAAAATTTCCAATTACACAAGTATAGAGGAAAACATTTGTTTCTGAACAATCAACAGTTTTCAAGAAATAACCCTTATAAGATTAATTTGGGCAGAAGGCAATGTAATGGTGGACAAGACACATCAAAGACATGTAGATTAGGGAAAGGACATGGGTTGGTCATGTAGTGAAAATGAGAAACATATAGACAAAATAAGTAGTACATTGGCTTGCCTGAGAAGCTAAACAAACAAATAAACAACAAAAAAGGGAGATTTCCACATCATGTTGGGATATTCTCTTTGAAAAAATATGGACAAGGATTGGAGAGGTTATGCTATCCATGAGTAATTGGAGTACTCATAGAGATAAAATTGTGCATCTCATAAAAATATCATATAATAATTTCATGATTTTCAAATTTCATGATATACCAATGAAATGGACAATAGGGAAATATAAGTGCATACTATAGCCATCAATATAGATGGCTTTCTTTAGGATGAGAACCAAACTCGTTTTTTTTAATCAAAATTTTAAGCCCAACTTGGACTCTTGATTCGGAGAAATATTTTGTAGTAGTTCTTACTGAGAAAAACAGTTACGTATAATCAGCCAATGCTTCATGCTTTCTGTGTCTTTTCTGGAGTGGACTTAGAACAGACCACATATGTGTCCTCAGCATGCAAACTTTTATTCCCTTGGGGCCACAGGTGTTTCAGGTACATTTAAATTGTTTGCAAACTGTGGAAAGAACAAGAGCAACCAAAATAATAATGTATGGAATTCAAATGCAACGTGCTTTTATCCTGGTATTTTGTACTTGTGCTCATGGGGCATCTGGAACCTGCAAAGGTGTCACCTTGGTTTCTGCAGAGGCCTTTTTTTTTTCCCTGCAGCAAAGTCAAGGATTACTGAAATTACCAGAAATCTTCCCCAGGGACTATTTCCTTTTTTATTTCTGGTAGGAAACAATATGTCCAACACCCTATTTCCCCAGTGTCCTCACTCACAAATCTAAAATGTAGATAGCATTTTTCATTTGGTTTTGGTTTGGAACCTTTTTTTTTCCTTTTTGGCCTCCTCTTTGGTTAAAAATGGTGAGCCAATTGATTATTTTAATCTGAATAATGTAGAAATGTTTAGCTCCTGCCTTCTTCATAAATAAAATTAATTTAGAAATGGCATTATCAAAGTCAGGCATTCTTTTCAGACTAAGAATTCCAGATGTTTTTAGTCGCTGTCTATGACATTTCCACAATCAGAATAAATTGTGTTTCCAGACTAATGTAATAGATAGAAGTGCTGAATAAATCTCATACAGTTGAGATGACAAAATTAACATGCTGATGACATTTTAATGTTTCAATATAATCAAGGGGGCATGGCTCATGCCTCCACCAGTTCTAATATAATTCTATTCTTTAATCTTTTCCCAAGACAAAATAAAATATAGATAGATTTCAGAAAGTATAGAAGGAGAATGTGCTGCAGTTTCAAGCCAAGCTGTTTGGGATACATTTGAATGCATTTAAGTTCTACTTTGCCTGTAGGTGTTATAACAAAGCAATTAATTAATATATTGAAGGACCTGGGGTCAGCACCAATTCTTTTGTGTCCTTGTTATTGCTATGCTGCTGGTACTGCTTTATATGAGAGTAGATAATTCACTGATTTGGGTAGAGAAATGAATAGATTTCTTCCAGTGGGCAGCAGCTATCCAACTGGTTTTATATAAAATGCTTTTGCCACAACCCAGAATGAGAAAAGAGAAATGAAAATGTGAAAATTGCAAAGGTCAATTTCTGTCATAGTATAACACAAATTAGACCTTCATCCCCAAATATGAGATGGGGAGAATTCTAGAAAAGAATGTGACTTTAAATAGTTAGGCACAAAGCTATATTGAGATAAGATAAACTCTAGAGACCTAGCTGTTGATTTATTTTTTTATATGTGTTGAGGGAACATGCAACTTGCCTTTCAGTGTCTTCTTGCCCTCCATCATTGATGCCAAAGGGGATGTGATAGTAGTGGTGCTGATAGCCCAGGATATGGGAGCAGGTATCAGAGGCTGAAGTGGCAGAAGGAATTTCACATAGCCTAGCAAAAAATAGCTAGCACAGGAAGAAAGAACTAGAAAGGACCCTGTAGACCACTTGACAAACCACCCTCATTTTACAGATAAGGAAGCTGATATCAAAGGCATGAAGTGATTTGCTTAAGATTACAGATCTTTGGCACAGAGAAAGGTGATCTCTTGATTCAGTATTTTTTACATTACATAGTCTTCCTGCTAGGAAAGAGGCAAATGGCAGTAGTGGGCATGTGGGTGCTATAAAGGAGATCAAACCTTGATCTTTCCAATTAGGCCCAATTTTTATTCCCTGAACTTCACTGAGCACTCTCCCTTCACCTCTGTTATGCTACTATTATATGTTATTTTATATTGCATTTATTTGCATATATCTTCCTATTGGACTATAAATCCCATGAGGGTAAGGACCACATTTTATTACAAATTAGCAGAATGCTTGAGCTATAAGGGACCCTAGAGATAAACCTCAATATTCATTTATTGAAAATGAGTTTCTAAAAGGTGAAATGACTTTGTTAGATCACAAAGCTATTAAGTGGAATAGCTGGGATTTAAGCCCAGGTTTATTGAATTCAACTTCAGGAACTATTCTGCCACATGCTACACTGTTTCTTAGCAAAATATTTTGCACATGATACCTCTAATATGGTACTTTTCATATAGTCACTTTGTCTATGCTTCCAAGACCCTTTGTTAGATGCGATTTCATTGCATTATGAACTTAAAAGAATGCATTTAATATTTCTGCTTTTTTGCATTTGTTTCTGAGGTTTTTATGCCATGATGCATGGTCAGTTGTTGTGAAGGTGCCATGTACAGTTAAGCAAAATGTATACTACTTTCTATTCCCATTCTATTTTCTTCAGAGGTTCATTATATCTTACATTTTCTAAAATTTTACTCATCTCCTTAACTGCTTTCTTAATTTATTTTGTGGTTAGATTTATCTAGCTCTGAGAGGGGAAATTTGAGTTTCCCCACTAGTATAGTTTTATTATTTCCTCCTATAATTGATTTGAACTTTCCTTTAAGAATTTGGATGGTATGCTTCTGGTTTTATGTAGTCAATTAGCAGAATGTTAAATAAATGCTAAACTTACCATATGAAAATCTTTCCAAAACAAATAAGCTTCAAGAAGAGGCAGATGATGGTCATGCAGAGTAGCCATGTCATCAGAATTTGGCTTGGCATGGATGTCTTACTTCTATCAAAACGAGTAGTCTTTTAGAAGGGCCTTTTTCATGTTATTTAAAGGACAGTATGTTAGTGTCACACTTAAGGGAATGAAGTATTCAATGAGCAATTGTGGTTATTCATTCTATATCCAAAGGCAGGGATATAGAAGGACATATTAAATAGTTACCACATAATGGCACTGTGCTAGACATTGGGAAACAAAGATATAAAATTACATAGTCCATGCCTTTTATGAGCTGGCATTATAGTGAAGGAGGTGATGTATATACACTGTTAATTAAAAATCATGATGAAATAAGTACATAGGAGTGATCAAGCAGAGAGTCATAAGGCATGAGGCATTGGGGCTGGGGGGGTGGGGAAGAGTCACTTCTAGAATGCCAGCAGAGTGAAAATATTTTACTTACTCTCATATTCCCTCTAATAATATCTTTTCTTCCTTCCTTCCTTCCTTCCTTCCTTCCTTCCTTCCTTTTTCTTTTTCTTTCTCCCTTCCTTCTTTCTTTCCTTTCTTCCTGTCTCTCTTTTTCTTTCTTTCCTTCCTTCATTCCTTCTTTTCTTTCTCTCTCTTTCTTTCTCCCTTCCTTTTTCCTTCTTTCCTTCCTTCCTTCCTTCCTTCTTCCTTCCTTCCTTCCTTTCTCTCTCTCTCACTCTCTCTCTCTCCAAATATCTGGAAAGACTGTAAGCATACTTGTACCTAACAGATTGAGAAATTTCCAGAATTCAAAGTCCTTTTACAATGAAATCCAATGATCATGGCCTGTGCACTGCTGACCCCATAAAAGCACTCTGAACTGTCAGTATATTCTCAGGAGACTGATCACTGCAAAGGCCCCCAATGTAGAGGGTAATGCTGAGGATCCACTGTCCTCAGCGCAAGTTGAGTTGAGGGATGGCACCTTTCTAATCCTGCTTATTGAATTTGAAAAACCTCATAGCTTTTGCTGTCAGAGAAGCTGCTAAAAACCAAATTGGAAAAAAGGAATGAGTTAATGGAGAAAGCCTGAAAAAAGTTGAAAACAAACTTAAGATACATCTAAACTATCTTTTTCAGGTCAACATACAGACAGTTACTAAATATACTTTCACTAGAGTGTTGAAAAAAGATCTTTTGGGTAAGATTCTAGCTTCAGAGTAGTCCCAACAATAATATAACACTTAATCTTACAATTTTGGGTTTTTGGTAAGAAAATGAAATGTCAGAATAACTCCAGCTTGCTCACCCTATATTAGACTTTCAATTGTTTTTGCTCTTTTCACTAAATAAAACAGTTTTAAGAGCCTGTCTCCAAAGGGGCAACAAAGCAAACACTTGGCAAGATGGTAAGAAAGACAAATTGTGTCTTGGTTGCTTCCCTGATTCTCCCTTTCAATGACTCCAACCCACCCCTGGTATGAGATCCTTTTTACTGTCTCTAGCTGCCTAGAGACCAAATTATAATACTCTACATGCTGCTGACATTTTGCTATCTCCATCTTCCCATTAAAACTTACTCTGCATCCTATTTCCTCAGAATCCTGCTCTTGCTAAGTGACTTAATAGATCTTAATAGAGTTTTAAAGGATTTTTTAAAATCCTTGCTTACAATATTAGCTAACCAGTAGGTTATCCTACTGAGGTAACATGATACTTTTTAAAGAAAATTATTCTTCATGAAGACTTATCTTTCATTGATAGAGAAAACCACAGTGAAGAAATTCCCTCCACACTACAGAGATCTGAAACTCATCTTTAACTTTCAGTCTTAGTTGGGTGCCTCTGTCTGTCAAGGTTTTAAGCGACCAGTCCAAAGTAGCACATCTACTACGTGTCAGAGGTAGGTCTTGATCTGAGTCTTCCTGACTTGAAAGGAATCAGGCCCATCTTCCTTTACATCTTTGTCTCTGTGTTCTCTCTCTTCCTTTTCCTCGATCTTCTTCTCTTCTTCCTCCCTTCTTTTCCTTCTTTTCCTCCTTCTCCTTTGCCTTCTCTTCATCCTTTTCCTTTATGTTCTTCTCTTCTCCCCCGTTTCTCCATCTAAATGAAATGAATGTGATCTAGATATTCTAAAATGGAGGTACTTAGCCTTTATTTCTGGATCATGGATCCCATTTTCCCTCCAGGGAGCCTATGGACCTCTAAAATAGTGTTTTTAAATGCATAAAGTAAACTAATATGATTATAAAGGAAACTACATTTAAATACAATTATAAATATATATATTTTTAAAAAATGTTTATTCCTTTGTGCTATGTCTAAATAATATGTAGCTGATGTGGACAGAATGCTAGGTGAGGAGTGAATGGACTTGGGGATAAATCTTGACTACTGTGTGTTGCTAGACACTCCCCTAAATAGTCATATCTCAAATCTGCTTTTTTCATGGATCCCAACTTAAAAACCTTTACTTTAAAAGATTGCTGATTTTTTTAAAAAAATTATTCAGAGGCAATTCCTTATTTTCATCATTTTTAAGGCCAGGGTTTGGGGGCACCATGCAAATCTATACAAATCTATGAAAGAATAATTTAAATTCTGATTAATCATAAAGCATTTTTAAGTGACCAGTCCAAGGTAGCACATCTACTATGTGTCAGAGGTAGGTCTTGATCTGAGTCTTCCTGACTTAAAAGGAATATGTGATGGATACCATATAACCTTAGTCATTTTACCTCTGTGTGCCCTCTTTCCTTATCTGTAAAACAAGAGGGTTGGGTTAGATGGCATTTTAAGGTCTCTTCAAGGTATATGTATGATGATGGTTGTGAACTCTTTTTAGCTTTTGAGGGATCATGGGCTGTTCCAGGTTTTTGAATAGATAACTTGATGTAGATTTTTAATTAAACTTTGACTATACTTTGTGGAATTTGATGATAAATGTTATTTATACATTGTATGCTGTGAACAAAAAGGCAAAGACGCTGGAGGATTTTTATTAAATCATGAGCCCATAGAATTTTAGCCCTCAGAGGAGCGGTTGGGAATCACCTAACCTCTACTACTTATTTTACAGATGAAGAAGCTGAGTCCCAAGGAGGAAAAGAGGTAATAGGTAGCAGTCAGGAATTTGAACCCAAGACTTCTGAATTAAAATCAAGAGCTCTTTTCAACACACAAAGTCTCCCCAGAAGTTCTGGATTTTTCCATTATCCTGCACTACTATTTGTCAGAACATTCTTTTTGTTTAGTTAGAATTATTCTTCATTCTACTTAAAAACAGTGGAACAGTTTACAAAGTCAAGCAACATAAAATTGGACAATTAAAAACAAAAACACAATGATAAGGAACCCAAGAAGAGCTGAGGCATTCTTTTATGTGATATTTTCAAGCAACTAGAGGGTAGATGTATGGAATGGTCCCCGTATAGAATGAGTCCCCGTTTACCCACTTCATAACTTTTGAGCAAGTCATTTTATTTCTTTGGGGCTTCTGATCCTTCATTTGCAAAATCAAGAGGGTGGTCTGGCAAAGAATATGCACACTGTGACCGTGACACTGATGAATTTTCTGTTTTTACATTTTCAGCATTAAAACATGTGATATAGACATAGGCACATTGTTTTAATACCACTATGTACCTCTGGCAATTCTATCTGGTTTTAAGACATAGAATAATACAATTTCTGAAGATTTTTAAATGAGGATCAACAAAGTGGGTAATGGTGATGATGGTGATGATGATGGTGATGATGGTTTTGATGATGATGATAGCTAACATTTATATAGTTTCTATATGTACCAGGCACTACCATTTTACAAATATCTCATTTGATCTTCACAACAGTCTTTGATACAGGTGTTATTATCACCATTTTGCAGATGAAGAAACAGAGGCAAACAAATTTTAAGTGACTTGCCTAAGGTTACACAGCTAATAAATATTTAGGGTCATATTTGAACCCAGATCTTCTTGACTCTAGGCCCAGTACTGTGCCACCCAGTTGTGCAATGGAGAGTTTCATATTTTGCATAAGAAGACTGTTTCACAGTGTAGACCAAGATATTATCAAAGAGAAATGGTATAAGGGGTGTTATCGGAGAAATATATGGCTTAGGGGAAAAAAAAATGGACTGGTCACACAAATAACCAGTGAGGGACAACTAATGTATAGACTCAGTGCTCCATTGTTAAACTGATGAGGTCAAGAGAATTTGAGGGAGACTGTAAAGTATAGGCCAGGCCCATGTATAGTGACATCACACGACAACATGAAAAAGAAATGAGAAGGCTGGGCAGGCATGGATGGGTTATGATCTGCATCCTTGCAGAGATTAGGCAGAGCTATGAAACCACAAATCTGTAGGAATCTGGGGTATTAGATTCTTCTTCTGAAGAATTATTTTTTCTCTCAAAATAGGAATAAAATAGGGAATGAAAAAGAATGGGGGACTAACATGTCCATTAAGCTCATTCTCAAATATCAGAGTCTTAAGAAAATACACTGGTGAGAGTAGAGTCACAATCATTTCATGACCTAATTCTCTGATTAGTGCTTGAAGAGCAAAGATTCCATTCTGCCTATTAACAAGCCATTCATACACTTTAAATCCTAGAAGTGTGAGATGCAGAGTGAACATTACATTGTGAAAGTTCAGGAGCCTAACTTATATTCTTATCTAAATGGGAGGCCAGTTCAATGAATCATGGAAGTATAATGAAATCTTTTTATAAAATTATTTTAAACATTTATTTTTTTAGGTTTTCAGTTCCAAACTCTCTCCCTCCCTCCAACTACTCCCCCCTACCCATTAAGAAGGTAAGCAATATTATATTCATTATACATGTGAAGTCATGTAAAACATATTTCTTTCTGTATTAGCATGCTGCAAAAAAGAAGGAAGGAAATAGGAAAAAAAAGTGAAAAAATCTTTCAATCTATACTCTGAGTTCACCAGTTCTTTTTCTGGAGGCAGATAGCAGTTTTCATCATGTGTCCTTTGGGATTGTGAAAGGAAGCCTTAAAGTAAGGCCAAAGTTTTCTTCCTAAAGTACCTTTGCATTTGCAAAGACATGGGACTCAACTGGCTTTCCAGAGTGTTACACCATATAATACAGATGAGGTAACTTTGGCTTGAAAAGCTTTAAAGGCAGGTGTTACCAAAAATAGGGGAAGCTAGGTGACACAGTGAAGGCCTGGAGTCAGGAGGATTCATCTTCCTGAGTTCAAATCCTGCCTCAAACCCTTCCCAGCTCTGTGACCCTGGGTGAGTCATTTAGCCTGGTTTGCCTCAGTTTCTCATCTGGAAAATGAGCTGGAGGAGAAAATAACAAACCACTCCAGTATCTTTGCCAAAAAATTCCCAAATGGGGCCATGGAGAGTCGGACACAATTGAAACAACTCAAGAACAAGAAGAAGACCTCATCCCTAAATACACCTCAGTATTACTACAATAGGGGAAGGGAAGAGCAGGAAATAAGCATTTGTGTGCTTATTATATGCTATATTATAATCATTTATATGCTTTTTATATAAGTATGTTATATTTATACTACCAACCAGGCACTGATAAGTTCTCTACAAATACCTCATTTGATAATGAGATGTAAGGTGGCTAATTTTGAATCAATCACTTAATAAATTGTCAATTGTTCATAGTGTCTACTATGTGCTAGACACTGTGATAGATTCTGAGGTTACAATAACAAAAATTAATAGTCTCTAGCCTCCAGAAGCTTATACTTGTTGGGAGGAGTAATGAGGGGGAAGGGAGGAAACAACATGTACAAAACAAAAGTAAACCAATAGGGAGACTAAAATGTTATTTACTGTAAAAGAGGCCCTAAAGGAACTGAGTAAATTGACCCATAAGATGAGCTTTTTTATTATGGTTCATTTAAATAGAGGATAAAATCAACTAAATATAATCATTTTTGTTTTGTTTTACTTTGATGCCAAGTTGTTCTCTCTGATGATAACCAACCAACAGGTAAAAAAAAAAAACCTTCATAAATCAGCTCCTAATTTGAGATAATAGTTGTTCTTGATTAATTTTGGTCATGTCCAACTCTTTGTGACCCCGTTTGGGGTTTTCCTGGCAAAGATATTGGAGTGTTTTGCCATTTGCTTCTCCAGCTTATTTTACATTTGAGGAACTGAGGCAGACAGGGTTAAAAAACTTGCCCAGAATCACACAACTAGTAAGTGTCTGAGGCTGGATTTGAAGTCTAGCTTTCCTGATTTCAAGTCTGGTGCTCTATCCATTGTGCCACCTTGGTGATAACCTGCACTATCAGCCTTGAGGGAGGTTCTTATATTACTTTATGCTATGTCCATATAATATGTAGCTGATGTGGACAGAATGCTAGGTGATTTATCAACAGACCTGAGGATAAAGCTTGACTACTTATTTATTTGTGTGACACCGGACAACTCACTAAGTAGTCGTATCTCAAATTTGCTTTTTTCTTATAAGAGCGTTGAACTGAAGACATCATGATACACTGGAAAAGCTAGTGGCCCTGAAATATAAAGACATGGGTTCAAATTCTGTCTCTAAGGTTTTCTGCCTGTGTGTCCTTGGTTAAGTACCTGTAGCCACCTTGGACTTTAGCTTTCTCAACTCTAAAATGAAGGAGTTAAATCACATGGCCTCTGAGATTGCTTCCAGCCTCAAATCAGTGATCCTATAACCTAGACCTGTGACTTATTAAAAATAAATTTAGCTTAGAGTTGTGAGGGGATATTTAGCCTATTAATTAGGCTGTTATTTGATAAAGAAGGAATTAATTTTTTTGTGAAGACTGTGTGCATTATACCTTGTGTCTTTCCTGAGGGAACCATACCTACAGAATCTACTTGTAATGAGTGGGTTCCATTGTTTAGACCAGGATTGGAATAAATTGTGTGACCTGATTTTTCTTTATTTGTTTTTTGGCATTTTAAAGTTTTAAGTGATCAGATATTTAGAGTGAATGGAACTACTTGATGCAGATAGGAAGGGGACATTAAAATCCACAAAATGTAAAGAGATCATCAAAGATCTGTAGCATTGAATAAAAATAATTTATGCAGTCATGCCATAATATCCCCAAATTCATTTATGATCATTCTTGGGCATTTAAGGCCAACGCTTGCCATTAGAGTTTATTATCATATTTTTGAGAAGATTTTTTTTTGGTGGAAACATTTGAACCTAGTAGTTGTTTAGATGATTTCAGCTCAGTTTCATTTGGGATGTTATCTTGTTTTAGGGGTTAGGGGAGACTCTTCGTTATCTCTATCCTACTAAGGGATAGAATGGTCAATTTTTGATTGCATGAGTACAGTAAAAACAACTCAGTTTCAATTATGATCTATTGCGGGGGAGATAAAATCAAATAAAAACCCTCTACATGTGGAAAAGCCATTCACAAATGCAGATTGGCAATTGTCTGCATTTTTTTTTTATTCCTAGACAGTTGCCTTGGGCACTGAGAAGTTGAATGAGTTGCCCACGATCACACAGCCAGTATGTATCAGAGGAAGAACTTGAACCCAGGTTTTCCTGATTTCAAGTCTCCCCCTCTTTCTATTATACCAAGCTGTCAGCTTGCTCTACCATTCTGAACAGGAGTCTGAATATAACAGTGATTACATCTGTTGTTCTTTCTGCCCACACAAACAAGTTGAAGGGAAATGGTTGAATTTAGTCCAACTGATTTTAAAAGAATCAGTCTAATGAAATTCAGCCTGGAGATAATGTAGATAAAGCACTTTAGAAACATTAATGTACTATATAAATGCCAGCTATTATTATGATTATGGGACCTGTGTTTGTATGTTATATGGGTAGAGAATCCATACTGCCTCTTAGACTGAAATCTCGTCTGAAACGTTGTCTCAGAGACAGCTCCTCCAGTCCCCTTTCCCCCTTTATGTCAAATCAGCATGTCTTGATGGTACTCTAGGTTCCCAGCAGTCTGTGGTTCGGTCATATGTCCTCATCTGTAAAATAAGGGGACTAAACCAGATGATCTCAAAAGGCCCTTTCCAACTCTAAAATCCAATGATCTTATGATTTTTTAATAGGCTAAATTTCACTGTTCCTCTGTGAGGTATGAATAAATATTAACTGCATGGACTTAAAGGAGATGTTGCCAACCTCCATTCAATCCACAGAGCATCCAAAAATTATCCAGAAGGTAATTAAAAGCAAAACAAAACAAAACCTGACCTCTCATGAATGTCGTAAGAACTTTTAGCTAGTTTCTCCTTTGGAGAAGTTATTACGGGAATAAAGAGAAGTCAGAGAACTCTGGAGTCTCAGCGCTACCTAGTGGCCAATTGGCGGCAGCCATGGTTTCTACCTTCCCCATGAATAAGGTGTCAACAGAGGCTTCAGATATGAAACCTCCGCCATTCTCCATCTGCTGACACCTTTGTAAGAGGCAACAGCACCAGATTTGGTTGAGGGTGGTTTCTAAAAATATGCCCCCACCATGCCCATTTAGAAACACCACATGAGTTATTTATTAAATCTCTGAAATGGCATGCCTCCAAGGAGCTCAAGGTGCTGTACATAGAACTCTCAAGTTACAGAGTTTAATTATACATTTGAAAATGGGAGGTGTGGAAGATAGAATAGGAGAAAGAAAGAAGCAGGGTTATGAAGGTCAGAGGCACTGTAAAGAAAAAAAAACACACATGGATGTGGCTTTAAAATGTGTTTGTTGTGACAAATTTAAAAGTGTTCAAATATAAACAATACCGAATTTCTGAAAGGTATTAAATAAGATACACATGTGAAACATCTCAAATCATCTATTTCCTATATCTGGAAAATCGTTACATTCAAAGTTCTAAGAAGGCACAGTCAAGGTTAGCTGCAAATCTTCATGACTTTATCTACAGATACAACATTAGTGAATATTTCAAGTAAGGAGAAAGCCTGACCTTATTGGTGTTTGGCCTTGACTCTGGAATGTTCCCTCCCATCATTGTACCCCATACTTTAGTTTCCCTATTATTGAGCCGTAGATTCCTCTTTAGTGTAGAATTTGTTAACAATGTCTTGAGGTACTCTGTGACTATATAAGATCCTGCTATTGGTTTTAATACCATTCTTGGCTTGCCCTCATCTTATGATCAATAGATTTATTTTTGTTTTTGCTTTGTTTGTTTTGTTTGTAGGCAGATACTCTTGACTTGTCATTTTTATAGGCAAAGGGAACTCTCAGGAGAAGAAAACCACTCTAACAATATGGACCATCAACTTTTCTGCAAGTTTTAGTTTTAGAGTTACACTAAGAGGTTAAGTAATTTGCCCAGGGTTACACATCCAATCATCAAAAATGGGACTTGCACCCAAGCCATTCTGATTCTGACATTGGACTTTTATCTGTCATATGACAATGCCTTGATAGGTAGGCTTGACCAGTTTCCAGTCATTCTAGTATTAAGAATAACTTTAATTTGATTTGTGATTCTACCCTATTATTTTCTCAGAAAATTATCTTTGACATAAACTTCTGTCATGATGAAATTGAACAAAAATAGATTTCATCTTGATTTTTTTTTAAATGTCACAGAAGCTTTTTTTGAAAATTAGAGGGATGTGGTAAAACTTAGGTTTGGAAATCACTGTCAGAATCTCTTGGCTGCTTCCTTAAAGATGATATCTCAGACAATTCTTCCTACCGTTACTGACTCTCTACTCTCCTACTGTCATTTAATGTTCCATTTAATGTATATGTTATCTATCCAGTTTATTTCAACAAACATTTATTAAGCCCTTACATCCTGTAGACATTATAATCACTTCATGGCTGTCCTTCGGTAAGATATTTCAATAGGGGATTCCCAGGTAATCCCTATTACCACTACCCAACAGTGGGGTCAGATGATTCCTCCTCTCCCAATTTTTCACAAACACACTTCTGTGAGTCAGAGTTGGCCCCAAAGAGAAAATGTTGCAAAATGCTCCCTCTGTGTGCTCTTTCCCAAGGCAGACATCACTGTAGTTACTAGGAGGTTAATCCAGTCTCTTCTTGGCATCTGAAATGCAAGAGCAGAAAAACAGGTGTTAGCTCCATCAGTAAGGGTTAAAGGAAATCTTGGTTTGGATTTTGAATCAATCATTGACATGTTCTGAGGCTCAACTATAATGTATCACAACACTGCCTACACTGATGAATGAAAAAAAAAATACGTTCATAAAGTGCTTACTTTATGCCTAGCCCTGTTTCAAGTGCTGGTTGATACAAATAGATGAGTGGTTAGGACATGGGTGGGGAACCTGTGGCCTCAAGGACATATGTAGCCTCCAGGTCCTCAAATGTGGCCCTTTGACTGAATCCAAAATTCACAGAAGAAATTTGTTTGGATTCATTCCAAGGGCCACACTTGAGTACCTAGAGGGCCACATGTGGCCTCGAGGTCCCAGGTCCTCTACTCCTGGGTTAGGAGAACAAGACAATCCTGGCTCTCAAGGAGCTTGTACTCTAATTCAGAGATAGCACATATAAAATAGAACACATTCAGGATGAACAGAGAGGCCTAGAAATATGAAGGGTGTACCAGCAGGCCAGATTACCTAGAGGCTGTGAGAAGGCAAAGGGAAAAGATGTTTCTACCCACACCCACACACTTCCATTTTTCTTGCCTAACCTTCCCAGATATGGTTTGAGGATCATTTAGTTTCTAGTTTTTACCTTTCTACAAGTAGAGCATGCTTTTTCTTTGTTTGTTTTGTTCTGTTTTAAAGGCAAACAGATCAAATTCAACCTGGCCTAAACTCAAATATTAAAGCTGATATTTGTAAGGATAGGGTGAGCGGGTAAAAAAAATCCACTTTCTTGTTAAATATACTATGTTCCAATAAAGGCATATACAACAATAACATTGAGGCCTTTTGACCCAACATTGTATTTGAAGGATACTTCCTTGTTTCAAATAATGTGCATAAGGCTAAAAACAATTTTTAAAAGATTAAGAGTTCAGTCTGCCTCCAGAATCAAATCTACAGGCAGCTAGCTATTAGCAAGGTGAAAATTCTATGGTTCAGAGATAGGTAAAAGGAAATCATGTGACTGAATGATGTGAACATCTCTCCCCCACTTCCAAACTTCTTTTTATAGTAAATATCAGAAATACTTGTTTTAACTGCCCCTATACAATGCTTATACCTTGAATCAAGAGCATTTGTTAAACATATAAACCTTTTCCAATATAAACATATGTCATTTTATAGAACAGTGTTAAAATACAGGCTCGTTGTACACAGAAACCAAGGCTATCTTTGAAAGATAGGGATGTAGGACCTTTGGCTACTTTCAAATGTAGTTTCATGGATATAATTATCTGTATAATTGTTATTTTCCCTGAATTTTCCAGTAGTTGAGGAAAAAGCACAGGACTAAATTATCTGATGTAGCTAACTTCACAGCATGAGTTTGTGACATCTTTGCTGCTTTCTTCATCCATTATATCATGTATGGTGTGAATGTAATAAGTAAATGATTTTAAATACATAGTATGAAAATTAAATCAAATTATTTTTAGAAAGATATGTCTTAAAAATAAAATTACATTTCAGGGCAACTAGAATATACAAAATGATGATTCCCCTGCTTTGGTAATGTCTCCCCCTCCCCTTCAGTGTTATAGTATAATGAGGTTTTAATGATTTTTTAAAACTTTACAAATATTTTAAAGCATTGCAATGAGTGACTACAAAATTGGATGAGAGAAAATCCTTTAAAAATATGATGCAGACATACAAATCATCAAAGGACTTCCTATTACTGAATGGTACACTAATGTGAGTCACATGGAAGATTTTCAAGGACTATCCATTTATATGGCAGACAGAAAGAATTTTGTAAGATGTGGTTGATTTTCCTTGAATTGTAGTGTGATTAACATTTTTAACTCATTGGGTTAGATGTTAAGACTACAAATAAAAATGTTGGAGCCCTGCATTTTGCCATACTATATTTAGGTCAACATATGTGAAAAACCAATTTTTGAGGCTTTGTTTTGTTTTGCTCTTTACATAGAACATAAAAATTTAAAACTAGAAGAAGAGAATGAAAATATGAACCAAATAATTCCAGATATCTGTTCCTTTAAAGGCATAATAATATGTTTCATTTTATAAACACATCTAATCTTGAATCAGTTGCTGAGTTTTATTTTTCATATTCTCACAACATATCTTGGATCTCCCCCTTCTCCACTCACATGGACACCACCTTAATTCATATCCTTGTCATCTTTCTTATGAACTATCACAATAACTTCCTGGTTGGTTTTCTTGGATCCAGTCTCTCGCCTTCCCAATCCATCTTCCACACCAGCTGCCAAATACAATCTTCATAATGCACAAGTCTGAACCAATCACTCTCAGGTTTAAATATTTCCTGTGGCTTTCTAATTTATGTTGGATAAAATAGAAACACCTCACAAATACAGTCATTTAAAGCCCCTCTCAAACTGGCGTCAACCTATCTTTCCAGATTTTTTTTCACATGCTTCTTCTCACACACACACACTCCTTCAAGCAAAAATGACCTCCTTTATGTTCCCTCGTTGGGCATTCCATTCTCCATATGTTTGTAGAGGTTGACTCCGGATTTGGAATTTGCTGCCTTCTACTCTCAGTCCTCAGTTTCCTTCAAGGAGGAAGTCAGGTGCTTCCTCCTATTAGAAGTTCTGCATGCTCCTCTCAGTTTTTAGTTCTCTCTCCCTCCTTGAATAACTTGTCTTTACTTTTCTGTTTGCATTTCCTTTACTTCTAGTAGAATATAAACTCCTTGTGGGCAGGGAATGTTTTTTTTTGTCTTTTTATCCTCATATCCTTTTTATCCTTGATTTATACATAATAAGATTTAAAGGATGCTGTTTTTTTATTGCTCTGAGTGCATTGATCAGAACCAGAAGCAGATAAGATTGATGAAAATTTAAAAGAGTCCCAGAGAAATGCAACATCAAAGAGACCTCAATCTGTAAATAGACATCCTGGTTTTTCTCCAGGCTAGAAAATATGCTTCCTTGATAGGAAGAATAAGAAAATTTGCTAATACAAATTGTACTATGTACTATTCTGTAAATTATAAGGGACAGAGAGTATAACTGGGTAAATAAAGTTATGTTGTCATGATTACTGCTGACAGACACATCATTCATATGACAAATTGAAAAAAAAAAGATAAAGCCTTTTCCCCTGCCTAGAATTCATTCCCTCCTCACCTTCCCATCTTTAGAATCCCTGCTTTTAAGGCATAGTTCAAGCACCATTTTCTTCATTAAAGTTTTCTTAATCTCCCCTAGAAGGTAATACATTTCCTCCCTAAACTACCTGCTGACAGGCTAGGGAAATACAGCCCATCTGTCAAAGAAGTATTTATATCCATTTCAATGAACTCTCCCACCTTACAAATTGGAAGATGCCATGAGTAATTAAATTATTAGTGTAAAGAAGCAAGAAGAGAAAAAAGAAAAAAAAAACATGTTCTCGACTTCATTTCAATATAATGTAATATAAAATCATTGACCATAGATGTAGAGGTCAAAAGGAACTTAGAGATTATCCAGATCCACATTCTTATTCTACATAAGAAGAAACTGGGTTCCAGAGGGGGAAGTTACTTTACTGAAGTTACATGGATAGTAGTAGAGCCTGGATTTGTACTCAAGACCTTTGTTACCAAATCTAGAACTCTTTCACTCTAGAGCATTGGTCCCATCTCCAGAGGATCATAGATTTAGAGCTAGGATGGGTTAAGATTGTTGAGTCTAACCCCCTCATTTTACAGATGAGAAAACTGAGGCCTAGGGTCACCCCATTATTAAATGTCTGAGACAGAATTTGAAATTGGGTACCCTGAGTCCAAGTCCAGTTCTCTACCAACATACTACTGCTACATGTTGTCTCAAACATACTGAAAGAAGTGTAGAGAGATGGATCTTGATTGGTGAGAATAATGAGGTCCCCAGAAGTATTTGTGTTATTTGATTTTGCACTGTATATGTCTATAGGGTTGGAGCTAATTACCATATTTTACATAATTGTAACTTCAAATACTGTGAATTCAAATACATAAAACTACTTCAGGGAATTCACTATTCACACTAATTGGGACCCGTAAGTATCATATTAAACGCATTTTTTTTGTTTCCTTAAATATATATTTCCAATTGGAAATACATAAGGTGATTCACTACTGTCACACTAGGCTCTTGTGCATTATTATTATTATTATTATTATTTATGTGGCTCTCACTGTCTTAGTTTACTAGGCAGATGAGGACTTAGTTCTAAGAAGGGAAGTATGACAAAGGTTTTCAGCTCCACCCAACTATCTCTCTTTTAGTCATGCTCCCAAGGACTAATTTTCATGAGCCATGATTGGCATTGTGAGAATACAAAAGAGTTAAAGGGAATTTTTGCACTTTAGATATTGGGCTAAGCTTAGGGAATCATAGCTCTAGAATCAAAGGATATAAAAAGTCAAGTTTACCTCAAGTCAGAAATTTACTAGCTGGCTATGACTTTTCAGTTTAAATTACAGAAGAGTGAGATAGTCACTGAGACTATATTTGCAAAGAGCTGCTAAACCCTTCTTCTGATGGATGGGGAAAAGGCCTCATAGCAGTAAGTGGTAGCAGAAAACAGCACAGGATGTATACAATGTGCCTCAGGTGAAGGGACCCAACAGATGGCAACTGAGAATAGCACTGGATCTTTCAGAGGGCACCCAGCTATCAGGGGTCAGAAGGTAGGCACAGAGGTTGACATAGAACCCAAAGAGAGCAGCAAAGAGGATGAATAGATAGCAATGAAGCAAAGAACCATGTAGCACCAAAGTCCACCAGTTTGCATTTTGATGTCACTTGTTTGGTGGATGACATTAGAAGTTCTGCATAGGAACATCTAATGAAGGTACAATCCTAGCAACATGAGTTTTCTAGGTGTATGCTCTCTCTCTCACATGGATTCTTTCTCCCATTGGTTGTGTAGGAATCCGGGGGAGCACATAAAATTTCCCTGTATTTTATCTTGCTACATTGCTACATTGTGTATTGGACTAATATATCTTTTGACAATTGTGTTTTTAAAAAGAGCAGAGATGAGGAAGTAGGATCTCTGAGGTGTTGTCCCAGGTTGCCACCAACTAGATTTGGAAAATTGAGCAATTCACTTCCTGTTTCTGGGGCTCAGTTTCTTTATCTGAAAAATAAAGACATTGAACTAAATGATGGCTAAAGATATCCCCCAAATCCCCAAGCATTCTATAATTATATTGACTCCATGATTATGATTATATAAATTCCAGGTCATTAATTATATCTCAGGTGAAGCAAAGGTCAAAAAGACTATAGCTGTAGAATACATTTGGCACTTGCACACTGTCCAGCACATAAGAGAGGTGATATCTACTGGGAATCAATAGACATTATATAGAAAGAAAGACATTCCATATAAGATTCCTTTGTGGTTAATTAACTGACTGCATGAGAACAAGCTTTTCAGTATACTCTACAGTAGACTTTCTATGCACAGGTTTGTGCCAGTGCCAGGGCAGAGGCTATTTAAATGTTTACCTAGGTTTTTCAATTTATGTCAACAATAAATGCTTACAAAGTTACCATACTAAGTACTGGGTGGAACAATAAGGAATAAGATATCCTTTCCCTCAAGGAACTTATAATCTAGTAGATGATAAAACATGCACTGATATTGTAGTTGAAGCTATAAAGTATTACATGAAGGTAGAATGTTCTAGAACTGGTAAATATACAGAATAATTTTATATACATACATATGTGTGTATATATACAAATATAAACATATATACATTCATATGCAAACACATACATTCACACACATAAACATATACATGCATATATAAATATATATACATACACATATAAACATACACACGCACAATATACACTACATACAGAAACATATACACACATTAACATACATGCATACACACAAACATACATATACATGCACACACATACAAACATACTTATGTAAACATATATACACATATAAACATACATATACATGTATAAACACACAATATGCAAATATATGCAGATACATATATAAACACACATACATGCACATACATACATAAACATATACATACATATATACATGCATGCGCATATCTATATAAACATATATGCATATATACGCATAAACACATATACAGACATATGCATATACATACATGCAGAATATATACATATAAACACATATGCACACACATATTTAAACATGTATACATACATGTACATATAAATCATATAATATATAACATACACCATATATTATGCATATATAAACATATATTCATACAAACATATACACATAGATAACATATATATGTATATACATAAACATAAATGTATATACACACATATATACACACATCTATTTGTGTCCACTAGTAACTATCTCTAGGATGGGGGGAGGGAAGAAAAAAAGAAAGTTATATGACAACTTTGTTATATATTTAAAAGGAATAGCAAGTTGTACATAGTAGATTTGCAGTTTCATGAGAAATCATCTTTTTTTTTTTTAGCATACTATGTTATGGAAATGCTTTTTTTTAATCCCTAAATTAAAAATGAAATACATTTTAAATAAGTAAATAAATGGGGGGGGGGGAGGGAAAAAAGTTCAATGAGAGGCCTGAGATGGAAAATTATGTTCAGACTAGGGAAGGCTTCCTGGAAGAGGTGGTATTAGAGCAGGGTGTTGAAAGATGGATAGGATTTCAACACATAAACACGAAATAAATAAATAAAAGCATTAAGCATTAATTTCAGTATTTAACAGGCTCTGTGTTACAGAGTTTAGAAAAAGCTGGTTGGTTGTCTTTTGTTCTCAAAGAGGGCCAAAATTATATCACTATGTTGGGATCAGGGTACAATGTGTCTGACTGGCTGATCAAACCAATACAAGCATGGAAGGCTCTACCACAGGTCAGGCACAAATATGAACATTTGGAGGGGAGATGTCGCTAAGTGTGTGCACCTCACATTTCTTTTGAGCTACTGTAATTGTGCTTTGCTCATAGAGCACAGAGCCTTCTTTGATGGAGACATGCCATGCTTGGCAGTCCTGTGCCACACAAAAAAGCTACAGACTTGGGGAATAGAGTGACAAAACAAAAGTAGACAGATAAAAGGCTTTCCTAGAATTTCAAACTTGGAAGGGACAAACTCATACTAGAATACAGATATTTTCTATAGCATACTTGTCAATATGGCATTCAAGCCTTGAAGACCTTCCTCCATAGGGAACCTACCACTTCCAAGACATCACATCCCACTTTTAGATACCTGCTAGGATTTTTTTTCCTTATATCAAGCCTATTTTTTCCTTTCTTCAATTTCTATCTGCCATTCTGCCCTCTGGGTCAAATAGAGAAAATTTAATCACTCTTCCATGTGATACTTCAAAGACCTAAAGATAGCTATCATGTCTTCTTTCCCCACTTCTCCCATGCGGGATGAACTCAGGGAAGAGGGAACCATCCAATGTGTTATTGTTCAGTCATTTCAGTCATGCATCACTCTCTGTTACCCCATTTTGGGGTTTTCTTGGCAAAGATACTAGAGTGGTTTTCCATTTTCTTCTCTAGCTCATTTTTATAGATAAGGAACTGAGGCAAACAGGGTTAAGTGACTTGCCCAAAGTCATACAGCTAATAATTGCCTAAGCTTGGATTTGAACTCATGAAGTTGAGTCCCTCTGGCTCCAAGCCCAATGCTCTATTGACTATGCCACCAACAGGAAGGGGAGTTCTATGAAAAGGGAAAATGGCACTAGAATTATATTTCTGTTGTTGTCCACTTTTAAAAGTATCTGTTCCATTTTCAGTACCAAATAAGATATTAAGTACCGATTTCTGTCAACTGGTCAAAATGGAAATTTTACAGTTTTAAATTTGAAATATATCATACTAATATCAATATTTGTATTCAATTCCCTTATATTGCTGTTTTATTCTATTAAAAGTATAGCTAATCGCAGGAGTAAAACCATAGGTCTTGTCGATTCATAATTACTCTCTGGCAACCTACCAATAGGAACCACTCCAGGGCCTAAGGAATATTTTTTAAGATCACATTATCTTACATCTCAAAATTATTATGCTCTAATCACCAATGAGTGTGTGCCCCCAAATTCCATGTTATAGACCTCAAATTATTCTAGCTTACCTTCTAGAGTCATCATCAACCAATGAAGCTATTCATTTTTATAACCTTCAGATTTATAGAATGGCTGATATCTGTAACAAGCATATGGTGGAGGATGCTTTTAAAAGTATAGATTTTTTTTCCTCACGTAAACATTTTCCATTCATTTGAGTTTACAAAGCTTTGCATATACTTCAAAGTGAAACAAACAAAAAAACCCCTCAGATCAAAACAGTTTCCCTCTAACACAGTTTCCACAGTTAGCCCAGGTTCAGTATGAAGGGGTTAGAAGTATGTAGAGTTAAAAAGTATCATGAATTGTTGCTTTAAGATATTTTTATCAAAACCTGAAATGGAGTAAAAGTGGCCATATTTTTAAAATGTTATTCATCTCAAGCATCCCATAAGCTTCCATCAATCCTAATCAATTTCCAGATGCACATTCTTCTGCCAAAGCTGTTCCAGGGCCTCTATTACATGTTCCCTATAATTAGCTATCTATTGTACACAAGTTAGACAGCATTTGACACAAGCATTTATTCATAGTTCATGGAAGATCCTACACTTTTGGTGTCAGGCAGCTAGGACTACTCAGTACTACTAATTACTTTAAATATAAAGGTTTTAATTCTGGATTCTAATCCATGGCCCAAATGTATGTGCTTTGGGGCAAAGCTTCAGAAAGACTATGTTGGCATTTATCTGCTATATAAATGATACAGAGGCATTGTGGTCCATAAGTATAATGTTCACCACAATGTAGTAGAAAGTAATAGTCTCACAGCTAAGAAGACCTGGGTTCAAATCTTATCTTGGATACACACTGGCTGTATGATTTGGGACATCACTTTACCTTTTTACCACTTGTCTTCTAGGCAACTCTCTAAGACTAGAATTTGCAGAGAAGTCAGCTGGATTTAGTTGAAGGAGTCTCCTCATTCAGAACATCCCTGAATCTCTGACGTCATAGGTTAAGTTCTTATGTCTATGTGTGAAAAACCTCTAATCTGTGTTTTGAAAAAGACAAGCATGATGTTCCTTTCTGAAACTGCTTCTAATTAACTACAGAGTGCCACTCTGTCACTTTTGTTACTAGGTGGCGCAGTGGATACAACACTGGAACTTGAGTCAAGAGAGGTTAAGTTCAAATCCAGCCTCAGATACTTTCTAGCTGTGTGATGCTGGCCAGTCATTTCTTTCTGACTTAGTTTTCTCATCTGCCAAATGGGGATAATAATAGTCCCTTCCTCCCAGGTTTATTGTGAGGATCAAATGAAATAATGTTTATAAAATGCTTTGAAAACATTAATGTTCTATTTAGAAGCTAACTATAATTCTTAGTATTATTATATAAGGTCAAAGACATAGGTGTTCATGATGGATATATTCTTCCATTAATTGTATACATAAGGCAGCATTTTCTATTATGGGGTGGTCATATTTATTAGTTAATTATTACTTTAAGAATCAATTATTAAGCACCTGCTTAATGAACAGATCATCTGCCTATTAGGCATTATGAATGACATAAAAGAAGTTGTAGACATAGTTTTCATTTTCAAATACTTTACAGCCAAGTGGGTAAAACAAGACACATATGTTATTTTAGGAATAATATCCATTCATTAATATATACATGCATGCCTTTCTCTTCAGCCAGGAATCAACTTAATAATCATACCATTTAAAATTAGAAGTGACTTCAGTGACTATCAAATGTAATAAACAGCTGCAAAGAAATTCCCTCTACACCATACCTAAATGGTCAATCACCCAGCTTTGGTCCAGAAGATCTTCATTGATTGGCGCCTGCTATCTCTGAGGACAGCCATTTATGGTGTCTAAACTTGCCTTCCTCTATTTTTGAATTTGTAAAATCATTTTTAAAAATCCAAATGGAAGGCTTTACATTTATCCCTTTAAAATTTCATCTTATTGGATTCTACCCAGTATTTTAATATTTCTTTATCTGTTTTGGATCTTAATGCTATGGTACAGAGTATTTGAGCCGTCCCTATATGGGAAGGGGGTGGGAAAGAGGAAAAGAAGGGAAATGAACAGGATAAACATTTATATAATACCTATTATGTGCTAAGTACTGTTCTAAGCCCTGTATACAAATATGATCTTGTCTGTGTTATCTGTAAGCTTAATAAGTATACCATCTCTGCATCTATCCAAGTCATTGTTGCAAATGACCAATGACACTGTGCTAAACACAAATCTTTGTGGGACTAGCAAATTCCTCATAAGCTGTCTCTGAATAAAACACTTTACTAAAATCTAGGGAAAGTCAATAATAAAGACAACGATCATTTGTTAAATGCCTATTATGTGTCAGGTACAGTTCTAAGCATTAGGGATGTTAATAAAGAGCCCTTGCCCCCTTGGGGAAAAAAAAAAAAACAAAAACAGAAGTCCTTGCTCTCAGGAAGCTTACAATATATAATGGTGAGGGGACAACAGGTAAATAACCCTGTATAAGCAAAGACACACACACACATAAAATTTATACACACACATACACACATATACACACACATATATGTATACATGCACATAACAGATACACACATACACATATAACATAATTGTGTATATGTGCATATATACATGCACATACACATAGAAAGATATATACAGTGCATAGATACACATATATACAAATACACATACATCTTTGTATATAGCAGGTATGTAGTGCAGTGAGTGGATAGAACACAGGCCTGGAGTCAGGAAGACCTGAGTTCAAATCTAGCCTCAGGCACTTACTAGCTGTGTGACCATGAACAAGTCACTTAACCCTGCCTGCCTCAGTTACTCATCTATAAAATTAATTGGAGAAGGAAATGGCAAACCACTCCAGTATCTTTGCTAGGAAAGTCTGAAACGGTAATGGTGTCACAGAGTTGGACATGACTGAAACAACTCAACAGCAACAATGTGCGTGTGTGTGTGTGTGTGTATGTGTGTGTGTGCACATACATAGACACTTACATTATCTCAGAGGGAAGTCACTATCAATAAGGGGGAGAATCCAGGAGGACATCTAGCAGAAGGTGGGATTTAAGATGCAACTTGAATGAAATCAGGAAGATAGAAGGGAGGAGGGAGAAAATTCCAGGCTTGGTAAATATCCAGCAAAAATGCACTGTCTGGAGATGGGGATGTCATGTGAAAAAGACAGCAAGGAGACCATTGTTACTGGATTGTGGAAAATGTGGAGGTAGCCTATATTTTCCTTTCTACAAGTTCAGTAGTTCTACCCTGTTAGATATCAAGCCAGCAAGTGGCAAGCATTTATTATTTATTTACTGTGTACCAGAATGATAGATAGATAGATAGATAGACAGATAGATAGTGTATATGTACATAGATAGATGCACAAGCTTACATACATACATACATACATACATACATACATACATATATACATACATACTAGATACAAGCCATACAGGGTTGTTTGTGAAGGAGGGCAATAGCAGCTGGGAGATCAGGAAAACCTCCCTGTAGAAGGTGATATTCAGACTAATTCATGAAGAAAGTAAGAGATCCTAACAAGCAGAGGTGAGGAGGGAGTACATTCAAGGCAGGAAGACAGCCAAGATAAATGCACAGAACTGCCGTTGGAATTCATGGACATGGAAGGGTTGCTACATGAAAAACACTACTCAGGGCTCTGGAAAATACAAAAAGAAGGAATCAAGATGATCCTTGACTTTAAGCAGCTGGAGTAACAAAACAATCATACATGAAAAATCTGGAGAAGCCAAGAGTAATAACATATTAGCAAGTACATGGTTATAAGGTGGTAGAGATAATATGCATAAGTGGTAAGGAAAGATATATGTTTTTTTCCTCTAAAATGTAAGAGAAGCGAAGCAAAGAGGAAAGACTAATCCAACAAAGAAAAATGCTCCCTTTCCCTCAAAGAAATAAGAAAAACCAGTAAATTCTCCCTGAAAATCTATCTCAGAGGAGGAGAGAAATGCTTTTTAAAAAATTATTCTAGGAGAAAACCCCCAATAACTAACTTCAAAAGTTGATACTTTCCTCATGAGATAAGTTTCCAGAGCCTGAAATGAATACATTAATAAGGCACACTCTTTGCCCATCTCTAGCTGATTAACTGAAGCTCTTCTTTACCTTATTTGGCCTTCTGTTTAAAAAAAATGGCAAAGTTGGTCACAGGTCAAGGATTGGCACACTAATCATCAACGTGAGACTGCCATATAAATGAATAAATCAGAAAAAGCTCCCGACAGTAGCACTCTCAACTTAGTGTCTTAAGTAAGCATTTAATTTTGATTTACTAAGGTAGCTACTGCATGTTAATTGAATAGTGTTATTAGGTATATGCAAGATATAAGTTAATTATATGTCACTTAAAATGATTATAGTGAGAACACACATTAATAGCTCTACTATTGGCTGATATCAGGGCATCATTAATGCATTTGGAGGCCAAGGCAGTTTGCAGTGGCAACTGTTTGTGAAAGGTTTCATTGGAGAAAATGAGTTGTAATGCATGGATACTATTGCGAAATTTTAAGTCAGTTGCAAATACATATAATTCTATTTTTTTCTTTTACAATAACTGGGGTTCTGCTGTAAAGTAAAAAAAAAAGAAAAACACAAGGTTCATAAAATTTCTTTGATTCTACGTATTTCCCAAACAAGGTAAAATATTCCTTTTTTTGTCTTTTATTTCTTTCCTCAAAGCTACTTTATCTTTTTTTAAAATTTCATCGCTTTAAAATTTTTATTTCACCTCATTTCTTAAAGAATGTAAAAATGATGTCATCTGTTGCCTTCATTTAAATACCAGGTAAAAAAAAGCATGTTGTTTTGTGGGAAGTGGCAGGAGATGCAGGTTTCAGTCTTTCCTTAAGCACTATGTAATTTGTAGCATTCAGCACCTTGAGAGGAGGGATTGTCTCACTTTTTCATTTACAACCAACACACCAAGTAAAGTGTAAGAAGAGTAGTAGATGCTTAAGAAATGCTTATTGATTGATTAGTTGAGCAAGGCACTTAGACTTTCTGGGCCTTAGTTGCTTTTTGAGAAAAAATGTGGTAATAATGGTTCCTTAACTGTATAATTTCACAATTGTTGCACTGGATGAATTCTTAGGGTTGTACCAGCCCTAAAATCTTTGGTTAGAGATCGTTAAAGGAATATCAAAGTTAGGTACACTAGTGGTCCCTAGCTTGTATTTGCTGAGGTCCTTTCCAGTTTTTAACAATATATTATTCCATGTAACTACATATCATTTGTCCTTTAAGTCACTTATACCTAGTTATTTACATCAATATATATATTTTACACTGATATTGTCATTATAATCCAGTATAATACTATGCTGCTCTTATCCTAGGCAATATGCAAAGAATGGCGTAGGCTTACCATTTCACAAGGTAAAAATCTCAAAATTGGAAAGGACCTTAGAAGTAAATCAGTCACGCAATTTATATTTATTAATTGCTTACCTATGTATGCCTTTACATGCCATGTACTGTGCTAGGCATGGTGAATAAAGAAACAAAAATAAAAATACCTGCTTTTAGGTAATTAACTTAATTCTCTTGGGGAAGACATGTGCACACATAAGTTTATGCAATATAAGTACAAAGTAATTTATTGAGGGAGAGGACAAATCATATAGTCCTTTCTGTTCCTTGAAACAAGACACTCCATCTCCTGACTCTGGGTATTGACCATGGCTGTCCTACATACATGTAATGCTCTGCCTCCTCTTCTCTTCCTCTTTCTTCGCTAATTTCCCATGTTAGTGGAATATTAGTTGCAGCAAATACCCTACTACCTTTCTATATCCCTCTTAGTTTTAGTATTTTCCGCTGTTGACTATTTCCAATTTACCTTGTTTCTACACAGGTGTTTGTGGCATATTCTCAGACATCCCCACCTCCTCTTCCCCATTAGACTATGACACCTCAAGAGCAGAGGCTGTCTTAAGATTTCTTTGTATCCCGTGTACTTAACACAGTGCCTAGTATGTAATAGGTTCTTGATAAATGTTATTGACCACCTGGCTAGTGCTTTCCCTGTCCCATCTGATTCTTGCAACTCATGAGAATATTTAGAATTACCACAAAGACATGAATAATACAAAGAAAGTTCCTATAGATGCCAAAGTATTAGTGATGATATTCTTTAAAGTAGCAAAAAATGGAAATAAAATGAATGACCTTCAATTAGAAAATTTAATGAATTACTTTATATTTGCATAAGAAGATACAAATATGAAGAGTTCCAAGAAACTTGGAAAGATTTTTATCAAATAATGTATACTGGAGCAAGTAGAACTAAGGGAACAACAGAAACACTGATAGAAATGGGAAAAAAAAACCAAAAGATATCAGAACTCAGTTCTAGGTAATAGCTAAGCTTGAATACAAAGGACTGGTAAAATAAACCTCTCTCCTCAGTAGAAAGGTGTTATGTTACAGGGACAGAATGAATTCTATCCTGGGTTTATATGGCCATGTATTGGTTTGTTTTATTTAATTATACTTCTTGGTTATGAGAAGATACCTTGGGTGGCTCCAGTATTGGGAAATAACTGTTTTGTTGTTTTTTTTTTTTTTTAACAATCGATAAAACATTTAAAATAAGTGCCTTAGATAATTTCATATTGCAAAATGCTATGTGGGTTCTCAGAGAGAATCTTATACCCAGAGGGGAATTAAATAATTCTTCCTGGAGGAGGTAGCATTTGAAAAGGCTTTCAAAGACTAGGTAGGTATTAGCAGGTATTAGCAGAGTCAGAGAGGGCATAGGTAATCTCATGGGCAAATATATGAAGATGAGAAAACACAGACTGCGTGAGATGGTATAAAGGATGAGTTTTGAATGCTACAAAGTAATCTTGGTCTTTAGGAATGAAAAGGATTGGTTTTACCTCTGATTTGTTTTAAAGCAAATGTGGAAACTAAGGCCTAGGGCAATTAAGTGTTGTGACAAAAGGCAGATAGACAGTTAAGGATAGTACCCATGCCACCCAATTTCTAACTTAGTCTTTTGCTTCCTTTGAAAAGTTATTAAATTATTATTAATTCATTTTGTCTCAAGGGATGCATTGTATCAAGAAGTGACAATTACCGGCAATAAGTACATCCAGCACCTTATAAAATTGTACCATTTTCATTCAATAGCCTGCTGTACTATAAAGTAATTATGTGTTCATCCTGGAGAGAAAATTATGACTGACCACTGATGGGATTCAGTCAACATTATTTCTCCTCCCGATAAAAATAGAACCAACGAAAAAATCGATACTTTGCTTCAATTAGCATTAATTAGTCATAGAGTTATTTCTAAATCACACCAGTCACCGGTGTGCATGTACCTAGTAACCTAACATTAAAATCTACTCTGTTGTATCGCTCTCATTAAATGGTTTACATCTAATCTGTTGCACTTGAGTTAGTGAAGGATATTGTTTTGGAAGGATAATTAGTGATATTGTTCCTACATATATTATCTGCTATAGGAGAGGTTTTTAAAAGGAACCAGTAAGTATTCTAATTGGACTATCCATTTGACATCCACACTGTTAATTATCCCCTGCTTTAACTGGTCAATTAAAATTGTAGTATGGATGACCAGCACAGAAGTCGAATGTTTTTAATTGTTGCCTGCCCATCACTTGGTTCGGATAGAACTTACCCAGAAAGTAACTCTTTCACTGAGCAAATCAAATCCTTCCAAATGCACACATCTCCCCTAAATTTTAAGAAACAAGTAATAGTCTGTGTCATATGGTGACAAGTACAGTTCAAAGTGCCATTATCACTGTTCTCGTGGTGATAATTAATCCCTTCATCATTATCCTAATGAGAAACCATGTTCAGAAAATGCTGATTGAAAAACCCAGATATCAAACACAAGTCACTCATGGCCCTATCAGCTAAATTGATTCATACACTTACTGTAGATTAGTACAGAGCCTTCCTAATAATTTATCTTCCCTACTCCAAACTTTTTTGAAGCTTCTTATGTTTCACTTCATGATTTTTTAAAATTGTCGGCTCTAAGTTGAAGTACCAGCATTATACTTTTATTCCTTAATGTGTGAGGAATCTTTCGTCTTAATCAGAATCTTTTTCTGATTTTGTTTTTTTTTAATGTAGTTCATACTTCATCTCTTAACAGAAATAATTGGAGTAAGTCTGTAGCTATCCACAGATGAGATTTGTGAACTTTCAAAAATTCCACACTACAATTTCATCAAGCCTTAAAGAACAGATAATTTTCACATTGCCTGGTGAGCCAAATAAGCTAAGCTAGCTTTTAAAGGAGTGTAACTGAACTTATTTAGGGGGAGAATACATTCAGAATTAGATTTTACTAATTTTAATAGGTGGAATTCTAGAGACAAGAGTAAGGGTAGATCCAGATTGAAATGACTTTATATACCTCTTTTCTTAGCTCCATATCTCCAAATATTTGTTAGACATTTTCACCTGGGCATTTATTATAGTTTCCTCAATTTATCTAAAAATTAATTCTCCATTATCCTTCTAAAACCTGATCTTTCTCCTAATTGCTGTCTTTGTCATTGGCACAATCATCTTTTGAGTTACCTTTATTTGAACTCAATAAGGTTTGGACTGCCTCAGTTATCTATTCTTTTTATATCTTGGGTGAAAGCCTGCTCCATATAAAAGCTAACTAAGAGACTAATAGGTAAGGATTGTATAAAACCACTTGTTATATAGTGAATGTGAAGATAGGATATGTAGATATAATTTGATAGTGATCATTTCCCTGACATATCCATTATTCTTAATCTTCTTCTGATTCTTCTTCCTCTTCCTCCTTGTCCTCCCTCTATTTTCCTATGAGTCCCCTATTGTAGTCAAAATTTTATACTATAGAAAATACTTAGAATTCTACAAATATTAGATATCTCTCTCTCTCTCTCTCTCTCTCTCTCTCTCTCTCTCTCTCTCTCTCTCCCTCACTCTTTCCCTCTCTCTCTCCCTCTCTCTCTCTCTGTTTGTATGTGTAGAATTGATTAAAGGATCCCTAAACAAGTAGGTCCTCCAACCTCCTTTATCTTTTTTTTTCTGCTTTTCTTGGCATGGCAATTGGGGTTAAGTAACTTGCCCAAGGTCACACAGTTAGTACATGTGTCAAAGTGTCTGAGGTTGGATTTGAACTGAGTTCCTCCTGACTCCAGGGCCGGTGCCCCCCAACCTACTTTATCAAATTATAATTTGAACCTTAAGTAGCAGCATTTATAATTTTTAAAAATAAGAGTCAAGTCCCCCCCAATTTTGGGGGGGATGTTGAGTGGACCATTTGCATATGAAAGAGTCGCAAAATGGCTGAGGATTAGCAGAGAGAATGTACTTGTCCCTGACGTAGATTGGTTAGGTATCTTTTCTCTCGCCACCCCTTAAAGTGGACAAATGGAAGAGTCTGAAAATTTAAGAATGTGAGAACCTGCCTTCGTGAGCCCAAGAAGAAGACAGCTCTGAAGGGAGAAGGAAGAACTGTTTTCTTGAGTGTGCTCACACTTCTCAACTGTACTACTTACAGAGGGAACAAGATGCAAAGAGGGAGTTGGGAGTAGAGGATTTCTCTGACTGTCCTTCTGAAATAGCAATAATGTCTTGCATTAGAAGTAGATGGCTATAGAAGATTTGTCTTTGCATGTAGTGTGAGAGGGGAATCCAAGAACGTGGCTCCCTGAAACCCAATTGTTTTTTGAGGATGTATCACCTGGCTGTTTCTGCAGTTATTACTTTGTCAACTTGTATACTTTTCAAAATGTTCACAGATCCCAACTTAAAAAGATAATTTTATGTTCTGGGTAACTATTATAAAGCAAAAACATTAGTAAGGGCTTATGAACTTTAGTTTTAAGATTTCAGATCCATAGAGAACCCTGAACCTAGAGTAGTCATCATCCTCTCGTAGAACTGCACTGTGACTACAAGTTGTGGGTGGGTGGTAAGGGAGGCAGCCAAATTGGATGCTATGCAGTATTTCACAGCATAGCTGAAGAGAGACACTTTTATACCTAGAACATGGACACTGGTCAGACTCTGAGGAACCAGGAGGCTTCCTGCTGGTGCTAGGAAAAGGATTGTGGTTCTCTATGAAAAAAGAGTATAGAAGGTCCTTACCCAAGGATTTCAGCTGGCCAGAATCTGGGCCCAGCTTAGCAGAGACTCCAGGTCCAGGATAGAAGAGGTTAAGGGAGCATAGAAGAGCTTCATATCCTCAGAGACACCTAGCTCAATAAGGGGTGACTGTTCCAGAAGAGTGAGTTACCCCTTCACATGTATTCACCATGGTAGACCTTCAACCTGACTTCAGTGCTTGTTTATTAACCCCATTGATGGTTTGTATATTTGCTGACAGAGAGCCCTTGGTTTATGGGAGAATGATTTAATGGAAATCCACCAATTATGCCACTCTAGAAAATGCCTTTGCTCTAAGTGAAGGTTCTTATCCTTTTCTATGTCACAAACTCTTTTGAAAGTCCCAGAAACCCAAAGACCCCTTCTCAAGGTAATGTTTTAAATGCATAAAATAAAATACATAGAATTACAAAGTAAAATGCTTACATGGAAATAGTCATATTGATAGCTAGCTCAAATTTATATAGCGCATCACAAATAGCATTTCATCCCAGCTTCACAAGAACCCTGGGAGTTAGGTACTATCATTGTTCCCATCTTACAGATTAAGGAAGCTGAAGCAAGACAGAGGTTAAGTGGCTTGCTGGAGTAATATAGTTAATAAGTATCTGAACTGAACTTGTTTCTTCCTGACTTCAAGACCAGCACTCTATCTGCTTTACCGCATAGCTGCTTCGGCAGTTATCAAAATATTTTTCAAAATATTCAGATTTCATATTGAGAAGCTAAATATATCTTCTGGCTATCTATTATAAATAAAATACATTAGTTCACATTGTGAATTCTAGTTTTAGGATTACAGAACCTTGAACCTAGGATAGCTGTCCTCTTTTGGTGGAATTAGCCTGTGACTACAATTTGGGGGAATGGAGGGGGGTAGCCCAGTAGGGTTCTACGCAGTATTTCAGAGGCCAGCAAGAAGATGCTAGATTATCTCAACCCTCTTTCTTTCTTCAAGTCCTACGATATGCACTGGCTCTATCACTAATCATTCAAAGGTTCAGCCACTCTCTTGTTTTGTCAGTCGTGTCTATATCTTGTCTTGCCATCTAGATTGCAAACTTCTTTATGATAGGAGACATATCTTACCTTTTTTTTTCAACTTAGCAGTTATTCCATTGCCTTGCCCAGAGTAGGCAGGCATTCAATAAATTTGATTGACAGATGGATTTCCATAATTTGTCTCGAGCACTCACAAAGACCAAGATACCCATTTAGGGTCCTGTGAACAGTTGTTGCCTCATTTAAGTAATTACTAGGCAGCATGATATATAGTGGGAAGGATACTAGTCCTAGAGTCAGAAGATGAGTTTGAGTCCTGACTCTGACACTTAATACCTATGGAATCACTGGCAAGTCAGTGAGACTCAATTTCCTCCCTCAGGAATGTTTTGTCTCCTGTAAAATGGAGATAATATTTGAAATATTTATGTCCCAAGGTTGTTGTGAGAAAAGTATTTGGTAAGACATAAAATGTTATATAATTGTGGGCTCTTAGTTAATATTTGCAAGTCTTTTTAGATTGTATTAGATTTCTATGACCTTCCACAGGTTATTTACTGTCCCATAGTACAACTGAACTTGCCCCATCAAATGCAGAAAACCTAACACACCAGCCTTTTCTGCACTTCTCTATATGATAAAGGCAGAGATGAAGAGATCACTCCAATTCTCCCATCTGTATTCTTTTTTTTTAATTTTTTTTTAAATGCAATTTATTTATTTAACATATTTGGTTTTCAGCATTGATTTTCACAACAGTTTGAATTACAAATTTTCTCCCCATTTCTGCCCTCCCCCCCCACTCCAAGATGGCTTATATTCTGGTTGCCCTGTTCCCCAGTCAGCCCTCCCCTCTGTCACCCCCCTCCCCTCTCATCCCCTTTTCCCTTCCTTTCTTGTAGGGCAAGATAAATTTCTACGCCCCATTGCCTGTGTATCTTATTTTTTAGTTGCATACAAAAACTTTTTTTGTTTTTGAACATCTGATTTTAAAACTTTGAGTTCCAAATTCCCTTCCCTCTTCCCTTCCCACCCACCCTCCCTAGGAAGTTGAGCAATTCAACCTAGGCCACACATGTATTATTATGTATAACCCTTCCACCATACTCATGTTGTGAAAGGCTAACTACATTTTGCTCCTTCCCAACCCATCCCGCTTTATTGAATTTTCTCCCTTGACCCTGTCCCCTTTCCAAAGTGTTTGTTTTGATTACCTCCACCCCCATCTGCCCTCCACTCCATCATCCCCCCGCCTTTTATTTTTTTTTTATCTTCCTCCCTCTTCTTTCCTGTGGGGTAAGATACCCAACTGAGTATGTATGGTATTCCCCCTCAGGCCAAATCTGATGACAGCAAGGTTCACTCATTCCCCCCTCACCTGCCCTCTCCCCTCCTCCCATAGAACTGCTTCCTCTTGCCATCTTTATGCGAGATAATCCACCCCATTCTATCTCTCCCTATCTCCCTCTCTCAGTATGTTACTTTCTCATCCCTTAATTTCATTTTATTTCTTTTAGCTATCTTCCCTTCAACCTCAACTCACCCTGTGTCTGCTCTCTCTCTTTTACATATATATTTATGCACATACATACATATACACATAGATACATACATACATACACATTCACTTATATATATACATAAACATATATATATATGTATATATATATATGCATATTCCCTTCAACTACCCTAATACTGAGGTCTCATGAATCATACTCATCATCTTTCCATGTAGGAATGTAAACAAAACAGTTCAACTTTAGTAAGTCCCTTGCAATTTCCGTTTCTTGATTACCTTTTCATGCTTCTCTTGATTCTTGTGTTTGAAAGTCAAATTTTCTATTCAGTTCTGGTCTTTTCACTGAGAAAGCTTGAAAGTCCTCTATTTCATTGAAAATCCATATTTTGCCTTGGAACATGATACTCAGTTTTGCTGGGTAGGTGATTCTAGGTTTTAATCCTAGCTCCATTGACCTCCGGAATATCGCATTCCAAGCCCTTCGATCTCTTAATGTAGAAGCTGCCAGATCTTGGGTTATTCTGATTGGGTTTCCACAATACTCAAATTGCTTCTTTCTGGCTGCTTGCAATATTTTCTCCTTGATCTGGGAGTTCTGGAATTTGGCAACAATATTCCTAGGAGATTTCTTTTTGGGATCTATTTGAGGAGGCGATCGATGGATTCTTTCAATTTCTATTTTGCCCCGTGGCTCTAGAATATCAGGGAAGTTCTCCTTGATAATTTCCTGAAAGATGGTATCTAGGCTCTTTTTTTGATCATGGCTTTCAGGTAGTCCAATAATTTTTAAATTATCTCTCCTGGATCTATTTTCCAGGTCAGTGGTTTTTCCAAGGAGATATTTCACATTGTCTTCCATTTTTTCATTCCTCTGGTTCTGTTTTATAATATCCTGATTTCTCATACAGTCACTAGCTTCCACTTGCTCCAATCTAATTTTTAAAGTAGTATTTTCTTCAGTGGTCTTTTGGACCTCCTTTTCCATTTGGCTAATTCTGCCTTTCAAGGCATTCTTCTCCTCATTGGTTTTTTGGAGCTCTTTTGCCATTTGAGTTAGTCTATTTTTTAAGGTGTTGTTTTCTTCAGTGTATTTTTCAGTATTTTTTTGGGTCTCCTTTAGTAAGTCATTGACTTGTTTTTCATGGTTTTTTCGCATCCTTCTTATTTCTCTTCCCAATTTTTCCTCTACTTCTCTAACTTGCTTTTCCAAATCCTTTTTGAGTTCTTCTATGGCCTGGGGCCAGTTCATGTTTTTCTTGGAGGCTTTGGTTGTAGGCTCTATGACTTTGTTGTCTTCTTTAGGCTGTATGTTTTGGTCTTCTTTGTCACCAAAAAAAAATCCAAAGTCTGAGACTGAATCTGGGCGCGTTTTCGCTGCCTGGCCATATTCCCAACCAACTAACTTGACCCTTGAGTTTTTCAGTGGGGTATGACTGCTTGTAGACTAACGAGTTCTATGTTCTACGTTTGGGGGGGAGGTGCCAGCTCTGTCAGAGCCGCACTCCTCCTTCCCCAAGAACCCCCAGTCCAGGCTGGGCTTAGATCTTCAGCAGGCTGTTGCACTCCTGCTCTGATCCGCCACTTAATTCCTCCCACCAGGTGGGCCTGGAGCCGGAAGTAACAACAGCTGTAGCTGCCCCACCTCCGCTGCCCCCGGGGCTGGAAGCCGAACCGCGAACTCCTTCCACTCCCGCAGCTTTTCCCACTAACCTTCTCCGCAGTCTTTGGTGTTTGTGGGTCGAGGGGTCTGGTAACTGCCGCAGCTCACATATTCAGGGCGCTAGGGCCCCCTCCGCCCGGCTTCTGGTCTGGATCGTCCATGCCGCTCAGGCTGGGCTCTGCTCCACTCCGTTCCCAGCTCCCAGCTCCCAGCTCCCAGCTCCGTGTGGAATAGAGCTCACCCAGAGACCATCTGGGCTGTCCTGGGCTGGAGCCCTGCTTCCCTCTGCTGTTCTGTGGGTTCTGCCGTTCTAGAATTGGTTCAGAGCCATTTTTATGGGTTTTTGGAGGGACTCGGGTATGGAGCTCACTCCAGTCCGTGCTTACCAGCCGCCATCTTGGCTCCGCCCCCCTCTCCCATCTGTATTCTGAGAATAAGAATGCTTATGCCAAAATTTGAAATGTTGTAGCTTTATTATACAGGCCTTCCCAACATTTTATAAAATACAACTCCATTTTTAAAACTCTAATAGATCTGCCCATTTGTCCCTTCCCTCCACAAAAAAATGGAGGGAAGAAAGGAAAAAGGAAGGCAGGGAGGGAGGAAAGGAGAGAAAGAGGCAGGGAAGAAGGATTGAAAGAAGGAAGGAGAGAAAGAAAGAAGCAAGGAAGGAAGGAAAGAAGGAAGGATGCTCCACCTCCTTCCCAGAAGCCTGGCCCCTTACCCCTGCCTTCCAGCTTCCTTCCAGCTTCCTTTCATGCCCTTTTTCCCAATTAAAATGTGAGCTCTTTGAGGGCAGGAACTGCCTCTTTTTTTCCTTTTTTTGCTTATATTTGAATTTTCAGTGTTAGCAGCAATTGACAAACATAACACTTAATAAATAATCTATTTGTTCAAAAACTCCATGTTCCTATACCATGAAAAATTTTCTCTACATAGTTGAAAGGCATTGTATGGTATGACAAACATATAAAATTAATAGGTAATAGATGGGAAATTACTAGTTTTTAATGTAGAAGTCATTTCAAAGTCATTTTTTTGTGTGAACAGATCATCAACTGCTAGAATAAAGGTCAAAATTAATATCAAATCAAAAGAAGAAAATGAGTCAGTATGTGTGTAATGAAATTACTCCCACCTAACCTTTTGAAATTAAACCATATACTTCAAAAATGTGAAATGGATAAAAGATGTTGACTTGATCATCATTTATTAGAGAAGTTTGTCTAATGCCAAGCCTTGTCAGTTTCACAAAATCTTTCCCCTCTTGATTCAAATACCCACAACCCTAGTTTAGGCCCTCATTTGTAATCATCTGGTAATTAGTCTCCTTGTTTGAAATTACTTACCTCTGTACTCTAAACCTCACAAAAGGGAAAGTGACATTCTTAAGGCACACATCTCACCAGGTACATCTCTCGCTCAAGAAATGCCAATGGTTGACTAGTACCCCTAGGATTAAATTCAAGCTTTTCTGTTCGGCATTTAAAGCCCTCGGTCATCTAACTGCAGTATACTTTTCTAGGCTTATTACGAGTCATTCTCTTTATATACTGTAAGTTCCAGGTAAGCAGATTTTTTTGCAGTTCTTCATACATGGCAATTCGTCTTCTACCCTTTTGCCTGAAACATACTCCATTCTCACCTCTGCCTCTCAGAATTCGTAACTTCCTTGTACATTCAGCCAAGCTCTGCTTGAGGTCAACCTCAGCCTTCCTGATGTCTCCTCTTTCCCTACCCCAATTGTTAAAATCACCCCTCTCCTGGATTATCCTGTTTTTACTCTGCATGAATATATATTACATATACTTATATAAATATATGTTGTTGCCCCTCAAGAATATCAGTTGAGGCTAGGGGCTGTTCAAGTTCCAATTTCAAAAAAGGCACTCACTCTTAGCAGTGGTGAAGTTCTTCAGATGTTCTACTTTACAGAACCCCCAAATAGTACAGAGCCACTTCAATGAGATCATCTGCCAATCTAAAAGGGTCGGCCCACACATTCATACACAGAAAATAACATATTAAAGAGATTTCCATGCAAGTGCATCCTGCAGTTGGCTGGGTGGGACACTGAATTGCAGCACATTTCTTTTGTGTAGATGCTGGTGTTTGACGATGAGCTGAATACATTATTGAATAAGTGCTCGTGAAGGATCGTATTTGGGAACTACAATGCATTTCCTGTTCTCCCATGTTACCTACAAAAGGCTACTTTTAAAATGCTTAGTAGTCTCCAAGGAATCAGTCCTAGTTAATAGATGGCTGACTTGTGAATCAAAAAGGCTTGGGTTCAAATCCTTTCTCTAGATATGCTGGTTCTGTACTTAACAATGGACAGCTCTCTAAAGTGGTGAACTGCAGAGTACTTGGTGATCTGGATTGTTAGAGGGAGTTTCCTCACAGCGAGTAACCTATTCCAGTGAAATCACAGGTTTGGTGTTTAAAAAAGAAAACGCACAAGCATACACACACACACACACACACACACACACACACACACCAAAAACAAACAAACAAGCATAGACATAAATACATATATTTCCAAACAATGAGTTATAAGCTACCAGCATCCTAGGAAAATCCAATTTTAAACAACCATAGGATCAATGGGAAGATTTATGTTGAGTCTGAGTAGATTGTAGTATTCTACTAATGCTGATTATGCATCAGACATAGAATTAAGGATGTCATCACGGACATATATAAGTGGAAAGACTTGAAATGGTTATATAGCTAGAGCCACAGACATCCTTAGCACTAATTAGATAATATGTTAGGTAATCTATGCCAAATCTGGGGAAATGGATGGACAAAAATTGAACAAGGAGAGTCAGTATGAATAAGTTGCGATCTGCAATGGTGAAGGGAGGATATAAACTGATGAGAGCACGAATTTCTAAATTATTGATATATTATATATTCTTAGCATCTAGATGTTCATTACTCAAGTAGGTGGTGCAGTGGAGAGGATACTAGACTTGGAGTCAGGAAGACTTTTGTTCAAACATGGCCTCAGTCACTTATTAACTGTGTGACCCTTAGCAAGTCTATAATCCTTTTTTTGGCCTCAGTTTCTTCATCTATAAAATGGGAATAATAATAATACCACATACCTCAGAAAGCTATTGTGAGCATTAAATGAGATAATGATTCTAAAGCACCTAGTAAGCACCGTATAGATGTTAAATATTGTTATTATCATTAATTATTGCCCATTGTAGCTCCCAAAGAGGTTAATATGTACTCCAAGGGCTATGTCTACATAATACTAAACAATAAATAAATAAATGTTTTAATCAAACGGTTGATTTGCCCACAGGCAATAGACAAGCACTCAGTTTTATAACTGGCTTTGATTCAGGCTTTTTCTATGTGAACTCATTAATACCTTTGATAAGGGTTCAGTTTCTGTGGCCATTCTGATACCTGCTTTTACTGGTTGGTATTGTTGTTATTTTAATCTTCCAGCTGACACAGTTTCACATAGGCACAATATAAAATTGCTGATTTATCACAGAAGACGTATTTTGTTGTAGATACTCTGCTCCTTGCTCCTCAGAAGAATATTTCAGTTAAGATGCAAAAATTATTATGATCATCTGAATGGCGACTTTGATCCAGAGGGCAATGTGATGCAATAGAAGCGATGCTAGATTTGGCATCAAAAGGCTTCTATTTGTGTCTTGCCTCTGCCACCTGTGTGACCCTGGTCAGGTCCCTGTCTCAGAATTGGTTTCCTCATCTGTAAAATTAGGGCATTGGATCAGGTGATCTCCAGGCCTATGATCTCAGGTCTCAGGGGCCTATTAGGAACTCCATCTCATCATTTCATATTAATCATTTTGATTTAGAAGGAAAAGCCATTAAGAATACAGATTTGTCCTTTTGAAAAATTATCAATTTTTTAACAAGAGAATCTTAGTTAGTACATTAAGTTCAGTTATCAGTTAAGCATGAGGACATCTTTGGAAACATGAAGAAGGGTATTTTTTTTAAAATTTTGATAGCTAAGTGGCAGAGTAGATAGAGTGTTAGGCCTGGAAGTGTTAGGCCTCATGAAGACTCATCTTCCTGAGTTCAAAGACAGTCTCAGACACTTCCCAGCTATATGACTCTGGGTAAGTTGCTGTACCACATTTTCATCAATTTTCTCATCTGTGAAATGAGCTGGAGGAGGAAATGGCAATCCTCTCCAGTATCTTTGTCAAGAAAGCCCCAAATGGAGTCATGAAGAGTCAGACATACCTGAAAAATGATTGAAGACACATACTTTTTTTTTAAATAGCTCTCACTTTTCATATATTTCATATAGAAAATTGAATCCCAAAGAGGTTAGATAAATTGTCCAGGGTCAAATAAATACGTAATGGTCAAATCAGGTCTATTAACCAGGGCTTGCTATTCCCAATCAAGTGTTGCTTCCAACAGGCCACATTGCCATTCAAATGTAGGACAGTAGAAACTACCCTCCCCCGCCACACACACACACATACACACACACACACACACACACTATTAAATGGAGCACTTAATTTAAGGCATTCAACAAGGATTCTCTGATACAACTCCAGCTAAGACAGAGCACAGTAAATATTAATCATTGTCATTCAAATTTAATGCATCCTGACCTTGAAGTAACATCAGAAAATGAGACATCCTCTAGTCATAAGATCATAGATTTGGAGCTTGAAGGGACCTCAGAGGTCATCCAGTCCAACTCCTTTGTTTTACAGAGGAGGAAACAGTGACTTACCCAAGGTCACATCATTTTTAAGTGTCAGAGGTAGGATCTGAACCAAGTTTTTCAGATTCTAGAGTCTGTATTCTTTTCACTGTATCACAGGTAAAAGAAGAGCAAAGGCTGTATTTTAGATTTTCCAGAGGGAGGGAGAGAGCTGCATCCTTTTGGTATTCCGCAAAACTTTCCTTAGGAACAAGCACTGTTGTGATTAGTTTACCTTGCTTTTGTGGAGGTGCAGATTGATTTAGTTTTACAACTTAGCCATTCAAATCTTGCAGTTGTTTCCCTTCACCCAATCATTTACCTGGCCTCAACAAAATAACTAGAAACAAGAAATGTGGAGGGGGTTTAGTTTGATTTGGTTTGTTTTTTGCTAAAAGTATTTGGAATTAAATGTCTTACTTCACAAATGCTCAAAAGTAGGACATATATAGTCACTTAATTAAGGATTGATGACAAGAAACATGTGAGTGAATTATTTTTTTTCTAAATTCCCTAATTTTACTTGAGCTATTTTTTTCATCCCATGATTGCCTGAAGTTCAAGCATGAAGTCCAGTTCATTCTTATCTCCCCTGGAGTCTTTATCAGCCCTCTTTCTCTCACTGATTCCATTTGTAAGTCAGTCTTCTATACTTCACTATTCTGTATTCCTGGAATGATTGGCAACTCTGTGTTTATTCATTCAACAAATAATTGTATTGTCAACTGACTTAAAACTGCATCTCACTGCCCCTACTCTACACACATGCAAAGCTTACCAGGTCACATGAAATAAGGAAAAAGGACAAACTTCCCAATCTTCAATACAGTTTAAAAAAATAAAACTGTATTTCATTAGAGTTAAAATTGTGGCATCACTTGTATCTTCCATAGAACAGTTAATAGTGAAGGCACTCATAGATATTTAATCAATCAGTTTCCCCTAATAGCTCTTAATGTACCCCTGAAGTGATTGCCATTGTCCAAAAACTGATAATCAGTGCAACTCAGTGGGTGGGCTAAGAGTGGATAAAGGGGGGTAGGAGGAGATAAAAAGGACACATTTCACAATTCCACATAAGAACTGATAATATATCAATTTAAAGATATTCCTACTCATATGTAAATTTTAATCAACTCTCTTAAAGCTGACAAAGGAAAAGTCTGCTTTAAAGAAAAACTGTTATTTGACAGAATGTACGGTTTTCTTAGTTTTTGTTCACTTAACTAGAAGTTGCAGTTATACTAAACTGTGTTGTGATATGATAGAATAGTTATATTTGACACATATATGTTTGTGTATGTATATATACATATGTGTGTGATATGGTAGAATATTGTATATGTGTGTATATAAAATCTATCTCTATAATATAAATATGTGTTTGATATGGTAGAATGTGTGTGTGTGTGTCCATGTGAAATGAATATTCTACCATGTCACAACACAGCTGAGAAAAATGGGACTCATAGTCAAGTGATTCCTAATTTCTGTATTCACCCCCCCCAAAAAAATTCTGACTTTTTGGACAAAGTCCTAAAAAATAATTCCTGAATCTGAGTTCAACTTCATAAAGAAGTCAGGAGGTAGAGTCAAGATGGTGGACTAAAGACAGGGACTCTTCTGACCTCTCCCCCAAACCCCTTCAAATACCTTTAAATAATGACTCTAAACAAACAATTTTCCAGCCCCAGACAACTTAGACCATCAACAGGAAAGGTCTATTGCACCAAGGGGAGCACAGTCTAAAGCAGACTTGCCCCCAGAAAACCAGGAGCAGCCTTTGGGGACAGCAGTGGCAGTTTCCAGACCTCTCAGTCTCCAGGTGATAAGAGGGTCAGAAGGTTCAGAAGGACATTTACAGAGGTTCTTTGTTGGTACCAGAGGCAGGACTCTTGTTACATTGCCTATTTTTGGATCTGGGTCGCAGTCGTGGGTCTTAGTCCCAATGAGAGGAGATGTAGTAGTAGAGCAGAGATTGTGGCCACAGGGGAGCAGGGACCAGTTCCACAGTTGAAAAGAATGCTTGTGGTTACTACAAACCAGTGTACAGTACAGGAGAGTAGTAAACAACACACCTTTTCTTAGATCATACCATCTTGGAAAAGCCAAAAACTTATAGGTCTCCAGAATTACCTCTGAAAATAGCTGCACAAAAAAACCTGAAGTTTGGAACAGTGCTCCCTTCACTTGGGAGGCAGAGCCCCACTAAACATAGAGTTAAAAGTCAAAAAACCAGCCGGAAAATGAGAAAACAACTAAAAAAATCTTTTACTATAGAAAGTTACTATGTGACAAGGAAGATCACAACACACACTCAGAAGACAACAAAGTCAAAATTCGTGCAACCAAAGCCTCAAAGAAAATGTGTATTGGTCTCAGACCATGAAAGAGCTCAAAAAGGACTTAAAATCAAATAAGATAGGTAGAGGAAAAATTGGGAAGAGACATGAGAGGGATGCAAGAGATTCATTAAAAAAAATCAACAGCTTGGTAAACTAGGCAGAAAAAATACTAAAAAAAATCACCTTAGAAACACAATAGGCCAGATGATGAAAGAGGGAAATATCCAATGAAGGATGCCTTGAAAACCTGAATTGGCCATTGGAAAAGGAGATAGAAAAGCTTGCTGAACAAAATAATTCCTTAAAAGTTAGAATTGGGCAAGCAGAAGCTAATGACTTTATGAGACATGAAGAAATAATCAAACAAAATCAAAAGAATGAAAAAAATAGAAGAAAATGTGAAATATCTCATTGAACAAACAACTAACCTGGAAAATAGATCCAGGAGAGATAATTTAAGAATTATTGTACTACCTGAAAATTATGAGAGAGAGAGAGAGAGAGAGAGAGAGAGAGAGAGAGAGAGAGAGAGAGAGAGATCCAGCCAGGAGAGTATCTTTCAAGAATTTATCAAGAAAAACTGCTCTGAAATACTAGAATCAGAAGGTAAAATAATTATTGAAAGAATCCACCAGTCACCTTCTGAAAGAGATCCCAAAATAAAAACTTCTAAGAATATTATAACCAAATTCCACATCTCCCATATCAAGAAGAAAATACTGCAATCAGACAGAAAGAAACAATTCAAGTATTGTGGAGCCACCCTCAGGATAACACAAGATTTAGCAGTTTCTACATTAAAGGATCAAAGGGCTTAGAATATGATACTCCAGAGGGCAAAAGAGCAAGGATTACAACAAAGAATCCCCTCCCAGCAAAACTGACTATAATCTTTCAGGGGAAAAATGGATATTCAATGAACTAAAGGACTTTCAAGCATCCCTGATGAAAAGACCAGAGCTGAATAGAAAATTTGATTTTCAGATACAAGTTGCAAAAGAAGCGTAAAAAGGTAAACGGGAAAGAGAAATCACAAGGTATTTGATAAGGTTAAACTTTTATATTGCTACAAGAGAATATATTTGTAACTCCTAAAAAAACTTTCTCATTATTAGGTCATTTAGAAGGAGTATACACAGACAGAAAGCAGAGTTTTGAGTTGAATATGATGGTATGATTATATTAAAAATAAAATTAAGGGATGAATAAGAAGAATACACTGGGAGAGGGGGAAAGGGAGAGGTAGAATGGGATAAATTATCTGACATAAAAGAATCCTGATAGAGATTTTGCAGTGGAGGGGGGAATGGGGGAAGTGAGGAGGGGAGCACATGAACTTTTCTCTCATTGGAAATGTCTCAAAGAGGGAATAATATAGACACTCAGTTGGGTATAGAAATCTATCTTACCATACAGGAACGGAAGGGTATAAGAGAAGGAGGGGAGGGGGAGTGATAGAAGGGAGTACAGTTTGGGAAAGGTAAAAGTCAGAAGGAAAACACTTTTGAGAATGGACAGGGTAAAAAGGGAAAGAGAATAGGATAAACAAAGGGAAAATAGGACGGAGGGAAAGACAGTTGAGAAAAAAAATTACAGTGAGTTTCTCTGATAAGGACTTCATTTCTTAAACACATAGAAAATAGAGTCAAACTTACAGAAATAAGAGCCATTCTTCAATTAATAAATGGTCAAAGCATATGAACAGGGGGTTTTCAGACAAAGTAATCAAAATTCTCTATAGTCACATAAAAATGCTTTAAATCACTATTGCTGAGAGAAATGGAAATTAAAATAACCCTGAGATACTACCTCACACCTGTCAGATTGGCTAATATGATAGAAAAGGTAAACGACAAGTGTTGTAAGGGATGTGGAAAAGTGAAACACTAATGTACTTACTATTGGTGAATTTATACACTGATTCAAACATTCTAGAGAGCAATCTGGAACTATGTGCAAAGGGGTATAAGTCTTTCATACCCTTTGACCAAGCAATACTAAGATGTTAAGATACAGATCTAATGTTAAGATACAGATCTAATAGTATCCCAAAGAGATAAAAACACAAAACAGAAAAGAACTTATATGTACAAAAATATTTATAGCACCTCTTTTAGTAGTGGCAAAGAATTATAAATCAAGAGTATGTCCATTAATTGTGGAATGGTTGAACAAGTTGTTGTATGTGATTTTGATGGAACGCTGTTGTGCTTTAAGATATGATGAGCAGGATGCCCTCAAAAAAAAAAGACATGGAAAGACTTACATGAACTAATGCAAAGTAAAATGAGCAGAGCTAGGAGAATATTGTACATAGTAACAGCAATATTGTTTGATGATCTACTATGAATAACTTATTCTCAGCAATAGTGATCCAAGACAATTCTGTAGGACTTATTATGAAAGGTACTGTTCACCTCCAGAGGAAGAACTGGCAGAACCTGCATACAGATCAAGGATTCTTTACTTTCTTTATTTTCCTTGTTTCTTTGTTTGTTTTTGTTAGTTTTCACAATGATTTACATAGAAATGTGTTTTGCATGACTACATGTCTAAAACCTGTGTCAAATTGCTTGCTTTCTCAATGGAGGAGGAGGGGAAGGAGTGAGAATTTGGAACTAAATTTTTAAAGAAAAGAATGTTAAAATTGTTTTTACACGTAATTGGGGAAAATAAAATATTAAATAAGACTTTTTAAAACTTCATAAAGAATTCCTCAGTTACCTCTTTTCCAATGAAAATGAAGAGCACTGAATTGGAGATCAGAGACCTGAGTTTTAGTAAAAAGCTTTCTTGCTTCGGAACTGTTACCTGGGAAAAGTCATTCATCCATTTATTCAACATTTATTAAGCACCTACAGTATGCACATTGCTGAAGGAGGCACAAGGGGAGAAGTTTATGACAAGGCATGGTCTGTGTTCGCATGGAATTTACAATCTTTTACTGGTTTAAAACAAAAACACAGATATTCTAACTGTAATACTTTCTAAATCAGTTAATCATTTAGGAAAGCTTGGTTATAGTCTCTACATTTGTAAAAGTAAAAAAAAATGTCAGATTAATTTATATCTATGCTCCCTGTTTGGACATTTTAAAAATTCTATTCTATGTTTAACTTGATGGAGGATTGCACTTTGATGTTTAAAAGGGGGAAAATCTATTTGCTTGTGTGGATTGTCTTTGTCCTTAAAAATTCTGATATACTAATAAATAACTATATTTTGGATTTCAGATCAGTGGAATGCCTTCAGTCGACAAAGAACATTGGCCAAGTTATAAAGTTATACTTTATACTTAAGTAGTAGTAAGTACTACCTCTTATTTAATAACTGGCATAGATTAGGAATTGAATATATTACCTTTCTTTTATCTTATTTTTGACTTATCAGCTACATAACTAGTTGCCCTCTCTCCAGATATAAGGAGCAGCATGGTATAGACATATGAATTGCAGACTTAGAGTAGTGGATGGAGTATTGGTCTTGGAGTGAAGAAGACCAGAGTTCAGTTCTCTCCAAAATATACTGGATATAAGAACTTGGTCAAATCACTTAATATCTCAGTAATTCAGGCAATTCTCTAAGACTAGAAGTAGGACAATAGTTGTTCATTGCTAGCAGGAAGTTTATCATTGAACATTCCCTACACTGAAGGAATTACAGATCTGAGTAAATGTAACAGTGGTTTAGCAATTTGATAAGTTGATTAACCTAAGATTTCAGGACACGGATCCTTGCCTGACATCTTGCGGAAAGGACAAAGAAACTCCCTTGCTTGGTTTCCAGTGACTGGGTCTGCATCTAAGATGAATAGTGACTTAGAATGAGGGGGAAAGACTCTTTTCTGCAAAGTTGTCCCCCTCTCATCAGTCAGTAAGAACAAGCTGGATTCTTCTTGTGCTCTCCGCCTTCCCCTTCTTCTCTCTCATCTCCCTTCTCTTACCTCTTCTTTCTCTCTCCCTCTACCTTTTCCCCTGTATCTCCTTTCTTTCTTTTCCTCTTGTTCTCCCTTATTTCTCAGAGAATCCAGAAGATTGCCCAAAGAAGATTATCCTGTAACCTAAAGACTAAAGCTACACCACTGGGTGGATAGTGGCCTTGTGGGATGTGAGCCATGCTGACCTTGTTTAGTGAGGATCTTCCATTTGCAACAGTGCTTATTTAACATCTCCTGAAGGATGATTACCTTGTATATGGAATTTAATGGTCGACTTGGGTGCTTTTGCTAATAGGTTGCCATCAGTTCTTTGCATTTTGTCCGTTTTTTAGTGAGGTAAAAATAAAAGTTGTCCCACAGCCAATATTTATGTGTTGATTGCCTGTTCAGCAATTGGGAAGTCTATTACCTGTATTTCAGGAAACCTAGACATGACCTATACCTAAGATTTATTTTAGAGATATATCCTTCTCCACTCCTCCCAGCAAAATTCAGAGTTAAGGGCAACAAACTTAAAATAAAAACTTTACTTTCCTAATTGCAATTTGGAAAAAAAAAGCTTCTAAATTTTCAAAGCTTTAAACCAAGTTTTGAGTGACCCCCAGACCTCAGTTCAGAATTATTTCTGCATCATCCTTTCTCATTTCCATCAGCTACTTCATCTTAAGAAAATGTGTAGCATTAAATTATAATAATATTAATCAAAGTCATGGGGAGCAAGAGGATTTTCAATTGCAGGCCATGCACTGCTCTCAATATCACCACAGAAGAAGATTTTGAAAAGCACAACAATTCACAGAACTTGCTCCCAGAGCCGATTGTCCTTTCAATGCCTAATGACACTGAAGTACCTCCATGATTAAAATTTAAAGTCCTCTCAGTAACCAAGTAATTTGCCCCAAACTCCTTATCTAGCACTCACCAAGAAGGCTCTGATTTTAATATACCATTAATCAAGCTCCAGCCAAGTTTACAACTGATACTTTCAATTATGGAGAAACTAACTTTAGCTAAGTATGTAAGATTAGAGAGAGGAGAGTAGCATTCTCAAATCTCTGCACCCAGCTATAAAATAAACCAACTGGGTTTAGGTACATCATAATGAAGGGACACATGTAGATTATAGAACAGTAAACAAAAACATTTGAAAGTTCTAAGATGTATGATTATATGAATTTGGAATTTTGTCAAATATAATGTTGAATTTTTTCAGTCCTCAAAACTGAAGGTAAATGTTTTGCAACATTTATTAAGCAATATGAAGAAACATATTTTGCACCTTAAAAACTGCTTAACCTGCAAATATGTTTTTCCATGTCTTTCAAATGAATATGAAGACATCTATCTCCAAGCAAAGCAAAAGTGAGAGTTGTCTGATTAACTGATAAATTCACATGGAATTCAACAGGTAGAATGTAAGTTACTCAAGGGCAGGATTTTATTTTCTTTAAATCCTCAAAGCCTAGATTGAATAATGCCTTGATTATGCTAGGTATTTAATAAATGTTCAAATGAGTTGTTGAGTTGAATTTTGGATCATTTTATTACCACACTAAATAATACAAGAATAGAAAGATTTTTCTCCTATGTTTGTATATGTACATAATACATATACATGTGTGTATATACGTATACATAAGCAATATAAATGGTCATGTATTCTTTTATTTCATGTATGTGTGTATATACATATACATAAGCAATATAAATAGTCATGTATTCTTTTATTTCATGTATGTGTGTATATACATATACATAAGCAATATAAATAGTCATGTATTCTTTTATTTCATGTATGTGTGTATATACATATACATAAGCAATATAAATAGTCATGTATTCTTTTATTTCATGTATGTGTGTATATACATATACATAAGCAATATAAATAGTCATGTATTCTTTTATTTCATGTATGTGTGTATATACATATACATAAGCAATACAAATAGTCATGTATTCTTTTATTTCATGTATGTGTGTATATACATATACATAAGCAATATAAATAGTCATGTATTCTTTTATTTCATGTTTATATCAATATGGATTGATTATGTCTAGATTGTAATTATTGCAATTGTGTTTTCCTGAATCGATTCATTGATTCAGTCCAACTGGTCAGTTCAATCAACTAGCATATTTTTTTTCCTTCAGAATTATTGAAATGACTTATTCTGTACATACAATCATTGTGAAGAAATTTATTACTTATCTGAGGTAAAATATAGCATTTTAGGAAAAGATCCATGAACACATGGCTAGATGCAGAAAGACAGTGAAACCTTGATATAGTTCCTAAAAAGTCTGGCATACTACTATACAAATTAAAAATGTGTATGTTTGATGATTCTTGTCAGTGCAGCCAAAACCAGTTTCTTATTTCTGCTAATATCTGACAAAATAGGGTGTTTCCTGAGAAATTCTTTCCCAAAGGTTTGGCCAAGTCCTATACCTAATATTACAGGGATAATTCTTTCTGTTATACTTCTCCAAAAACTATTAAGATATGAAATCTATTTATTTCTATCTGAAGATAAAACATACTAGAAAATGTTAACATTGCAATATCAATCCTTAGAATTTTGTCATTGTCCTTCCTTTCAAAGAGGACCAATGACATCACTCTGTTATATCTTAACTTGTGCCTGAATTGAATTTGAGGCAGATTTCCACAAAATCCTCAACTTCACTCTCTTTTCCAGAATCATAGAAGTCCAGTGAGAAGACAAAAGTCAGGCCGACTAGTGATGCCTTGGGAGGCAGTGGATGACCTTGGTGTCTTCAGTGTCTGACCAAGCTCTAAATGCCCCACAGTGCCTACTTCAGCCACTTTCATGGCCATTGGAACAAATTATTCTCATCTACCCATTCCACCAGGGGAATTCTTCATATGCTTGGGGTAGATATCCTGCTAATTCACTGACAGGCGGGAGGTCTGCCAGTTACCCATCTGCTGAGATTTTTTGGTTTGTTTTAACTGGGATGTGGCTGCTGCATGTGCTATAGCTTCTTGGAGACAGATGAGATTTGGGTGAAATGTGAACACCCAAGGCAGATAAGCAGCCTTGAAAAGGAATTGGCAAGCCCTCCCACTAGATGTACTAGTCTTCCCTGAACACCCCATAGACACTTTAGAAGTTTAATGCAGCATCAAAGCCCCTCCCCCAAAAGTAGATAGGTAACTGTCCTAATACTCTGCTTGCTAACACGTGAATACGTATTAAGACTTTACCAAAGTGAACAGAAATGTTATTCCGTAGAGCCATAGTTCTTTCTTAGAAATATCCTTAGGCTCAATATTTGGACCTAAAAAAAGCTATCATCCTCTTACCCTGGCATCAGTCCAAGTGAATGTCACAATATTTAGTACATTTAGCATTTTAAAATGTCATAGCTTATAGCAGAGAATGTAAGACTAGATCATAAGACCAAAGATCTAAAGGAATAAGGAACTTCAGAGGCCAGCTAAGCCAATCCCCACAATTTACATTTGAGGAAACTAAGGTCCAGAGAGTTTAGGCGATTTGCCCAAAGCCACACAGGTGATAAATAGGATGTGAATACAGGTACACTGACTCTAGAGGCAGAGTTCCTTCCACTGAACCATACTACCTCCCCAGGAAGCTGTACCAGGAACCAGGAATAGCTTCATCCCAATGCCTGCAAACACAATCAAATGTTATCTCCACATGAAATCTTCCCTCATGCTTTTAGAGCTGAAAGAACTTTATACTCTCAATTTTTGTAGCACTTTACCTACACATGCCCTTTGTTGCATTTATCATATCAGTCAATCAATTAATATTTATTCAGTGCTTACTGTATGTGAGGCACTGGGCTAAAATCGGGGAATACAAATAAAATCAGAAAGATAGTTCCTGCTCTCAAAGAGCTTACATTGTACTGGAGGAAGACAACAAAGAAAAAGATGCTGAAAATTGGGAGGAGGGAGGGACATGATAGAGGAAATCCAAGTGCATGCAGCCTGGAGAGAAATGATCTCTGACTATGAGTATATTTTGTTGTTCAGTTATTTTAGACTCTTTGTGACCCCTTTTGGGGTCCTAGAGTGGTTTGCCATTTCCTTCTCCAGCTCGTTTTAAAGATGAGGCAACTGATGCAAACAGAGTTAAGTGACTTACCCAAGATCACACAGCTAGAAAGTGTCTGAAGCCAGATTTGAACTCAGGAAGATGAATTTTCCTCATTTCAGGTCACTCCATCCACTGCACCATCTATCTGGCCTGCTATAAGTAAAGCCTAGAGGCTTACTCTCCATTGAGTCATAGTTATTTATGTAAATGTCTTATCTTTCTCCCTCCCTCTGCCTCTTTAGATTGTAATTTCCTGAAGAACAACAACTGAGCCATTCCTCCCTTTTTTTGTATCTCTAGCATGTAACACTGTGCCTTGCAAATTTTAGGTACTTAGTGAATACTTAAAAATGGACTGAATTGAATGGGTGTGCTACTTTCTGTCATGTTTAGAAATAAGTATGGCAAAAATCCTCTTTCTACCAAAGTATAATTGGACCTATTTGAGATCTATTTGCATGTTCACGTTCAACAACTCAATTAACATTTATTAAACATTTCCTGTGTGCCCTCAGATTGGTGACTGATTACAGAGCCCTTAGCCCAAGAAGCATGCAAAAAATATATTAAATAAGGTAGAATGTAATAGGGGCAAAACACATAGTCATTAGACCTTAGTAGATCAGCTACCTCAAGTCCCTACTTTTGTATATGAGGAAAGTGAGTTCCTGAAAAGTAAATGATTAACTTAAGGAATATAGGTAATGTGTTGGAGCTGGGATTAAAAACCTTGGGCCCTAACCCAAATCTATTACTCTTTCAAATACATCTTGCTACCTGTTGTGGTTCTATTTATCTCTAATCCTAGATTATTTAAAATTACTTCCAGTTATTAAGAGAAATAAGAAAAATAAATTAAAATTTTTTTTAGTATGGGTGACGAGTATGGTAATACCATCATCAGAAATAGGGAAATTGGGAGGAGGGCCAGGTTTAGATGGGGCACATGAGTTTCATTTTAGGTATGGTGAGTTTCAAGTATAGAGAGGACATCTAGTGGGGCAGTAGGAGTAACAAGACTGGTATTCCCATTAGGGAGCATCTAGCACAGTGCTCTGCAAATTTTAGGCACTTAATGGCTATTTTAAAATTAGACTTAATATGCTGTGAGTATTTGGAATTTAAGCGGTATATGGTGAATTTTAGAGCAGTTTCAATATAATGGTGGGACCAAAAGTTAGATTTTAAGAAGAGGGGGCATGAGGGAAGGTGACGTATGCTATTATTTCTAGACGTCTTGTACAGAAGGGGAGAACTATAAGGCTGTATTTTGAGGGTATAGTAGATTACTGTCTAGGAAAGCCTCTGCGGATATTGTATACTATATCCAGAGAGATGCACACACAGTAAAGGAGACCTGGAATATGTTTGTAAGTATTACTGAAGAGCCCAGGAAAGAATGAAAGATTAAAGATGAGAGATGGAAGAAATAATAAAGGGATTGGGGGAAATATTTTTTTGAAAGAGGACATTAAGACACAGATATTTATAGATATGGAAGATAGGGAATGAATATAATGGATGGCCTCAGTATTCTCTAATGTAGATGTTGTGGCCATCTTCTGAGAGGGAAGGTGATAGGGTTCAGGACTTTATTAGGTAGAACATCAGTATTGTGGAGAGTAGGATAGAAAGGCAAAGAGAGATGAAAAAAAGATTGCTACTAGTCAGGGGTACCAATTAAGTTTAGATGATATGAATTTGCTGTGGATTCAGCACATTTTGAGTACATCCTCTAGTAGCACTTAGAAGAAAAAGAGTAGGAACACACAAAAAAGCTGATTAATAGGGCAGGAGTGCTGCCCCAGGTTCGGATATTAGCATAGTAGGAAACTTTGAGGGACAAGGAGGCAAGGGGTTCAACAGTGAGAACAATTGAAAGCGCATCTTTGAAAGGAAGATGTTATAAAGGGAGAGAAATGCAGATAGAAGAGCTGTAATGGAGAGAAGGTATCATATTTGAGAGGTGTTGTGAAGTAAGAAATGGAAAGATTTTGCAACCAATTGGATATATGGGGTGGGAGTAAGGTATTGGGGATAATACAGAGATTATGAATGTGAAAGACTTGATGAATGGTGATATCCTCAAGATAAAAAGAGAAGTTTGGAAGGGAAGTGGGCTAAGGGGGCAAGAATATGCAGTCAGTTTTGGAAATGTTGAATGTGAGATGTTTCCAGGACCTATTATGAGATGCCCAATAGTAAATCAGTAATGGGCAGATTGGGTAGCTAGGTAGTGTAGTGGATAAAGCACTGGGGCTAGAGTCAGAAAGACATCTCTATGAATTCGAGATCCAGTCTCAGGTATTTACCATTTGACCCTGGACTAGTTACTTAATGCTGTCTGCCTCTGTTTCCTCACCTGTAAGAAGAATTAGAGAAGGAAATGGCAAGCTACTCTAATATCTTTGCCAAGAAAACCCCAAATAGAATCACAAAGAGTCAGACATGACTGAAAACAATTGAATAACCACAATATGGGGATTAAGCTCAGGGGACAGTCTGGGGACATACACACACACATACATACATACATATGTATGTATATATCTACACACATACATATACATATACAATATTTTGTCAGATGGTATTATAACAATACCATTAAGAGGAAGAGGGAGAAGGAAGACCAAGACAGAGGTTTGGAGAATAACCACAGGGTGACTAGCCAGCAAAAGAGAGAAAAGAATATTCAGGGAGGAGGAGGATCAGAAAAAGAATAACGTTCAATGAGGAAGAGTATTCAGGAGCAAGGGGTAGTCAGCAGTGTAAAATGAAGTAGAGACATTAATAAGGATGGGGACTGAGATGAGACCATCAGATCCCAGTCTATTATTATTTTACAGATAGGTTAAAATGAGACCTAGAAAAGTGATGTAGTTTCAGCAAGATTACATAGTTAGCCAACAGTAGACCTAGGACTTGCCTAGGTTTCCTGATTTCTTGTCCATCCCCCAAATTCATCTGTTTCAGACTTGAATGATTCCACCAAAAGTTCATGTGAAGGGATAACCCTTAAGGAGACAGTGTATGTTATATACTAAAAGCAACGGTTGAAAAACAGTTAATTTCATATCCTGGATATTCCTAATGACTGAAGTGGATTAACAATGCTGCAGCAATTGTCTGATAAGATGAATGAAAAACATTTTGACTCATAAACAGCTGATTCAGTGATTTTATAGAGATGACATCTTAGTTTTGTTTGAAATGAAAAGAGCAGGAAATCCATGGAATATTGTCCTTTCTCTTCTTTTACCTTTCTGTGAAATCCAACATATACTCCAAAGCATTTACTGAAAGTTCATGCTTCCCTTTGCATTAATCTTACAAGTTAACATTATTAGGAATTCTTTATCATAGATACATAATATAATATATAAATATAAATAACACATTGTAACATATAATAATATATAATATACAATAATGATTATAATATATAACAAAATACATAATACCTTATGTATGTATATATAATAGGCATACTTCTCACAGGGAAAGAAAATCTGGTAGAGATAGAAAAAATCATAGCGACATTGATAAAAACATATCAACATATGTCAATATAGACACAACTTTGTAAATGCATACTTGCACATTCACTGTAGCATACAGTAAGGGCAGATGTCTTAATGTGTGGCTACTTAATCTTTTAATATCTAGTTCAAGATCCAACAGTATAAGCAATAGTAAGAGAACTTGACTATTACCAGTGAGTATAATTTAAAATACTTCAATGGACTTCTGAGTTCATTAATATCAGTAACAAATTATACTCCATCCACATCTGTTTTTCCTGTGAGATTCTCACCAATAATATACAATAAGCTGGTCATTAGTAGTCCATTCAATATTCTAGGGACCTCTCTTGTATTAGATTTACGTTGTTTGGATACTAATGGAGCACATGGGCTGTCTCTTAGCCTATCTTCCATCCCCCCTCCCCCAATCAAACCTTTCTTGTACTGCATAATCTCTTGCTTGTAATGGATTAGAGCCTCCCCATGCCCACAGTGAGCCTTTCAACTGACCTTTAGATGATCCTCAACTTCAAATCTTTGGAGACCAAAATGTTCCATAACTCTACCATGAAGAGAAGACAATTGCTCTTACAGAGATTGGTCTGTGTCATCATCATTTTTGTAATAGTAACTTAAAGACTTATGTAAGTTCAACATGTTATGGTCACAGTGAACATGTTAAAATACCAACAGAATTGTTGCTTTCTTACTACTCTGGATAAAAGGAGTATAAATAAACACTAAGCTAAGTTCCAGCAACCTTAGAACTAGGTAAACTAAGATGTATAGAACCCAACCTCCTTTGTAGGTAATTTAAAGCAATCCTATGTTCAACATCTAATATTATTAATGAAATAGCAATTTGCCACTCTTAAAATAACTTACAAAGCCTGCTTACAAAAGATTAGAATTTAATTTCAGGCTGGTCTATTTTATACCCTACCCAATTTTCTTCAGTTACTTAAAAAATAAAATGGCTTTATTACAGAGAACCTATAAGAAGGTTCCACATAAATAATGTGAATTGTTCTAAAATGAACCTCAAGGGTCACTTTAAAATTTTAGAAAAGTTACTTTAAAAACAAACAAAAACTAAATTAAAAAGTAACCAGGTATCAATTCAGTTGATAAACACATCACATTGATGGTACTAACTGTGCTAACTCTCCGTCTTATGCATTGTGGGATAGAAAGGAAACAAGACAAGGTCCTAATCCATATAGATCTTGTAATGTTATATGTTACAAACAATATGTAAATACTATAAATTGCAACACTCATGTTGGACAGTAGAGTGAGAAAGTCATGGGGAAATATTTGGCCTTAAGAGCCAGAGAAAACAATGAACTCTTTCAAACAGATCACTCTCTAATGTAATATCTAGTCCCTTTTTGCAGAGCTACTTAACTCAGCTCATATCCGGATCAGATAACCCACTCAACATTTGAAAGCTGCTATGAACTTAACCTTCTCATTGTAGGTTTGCTTTTCATTAAGAGGATTTCTCAAGTTTTGTTTCAAAGTGGTAAATAAAACATACAATTGAATTTTAAACATATGTTCTATGGTATGAAATCATGTCGACTTGCACTCCATGCTACCTTCCTACAAAATGCACAGTGTTAACCAATTCTTTTCTGTCAACTAGCAATTTTTGGCAGATCCCTTTTGCATGATTCATGAAGGACCAGTAAAAGGCTAATTGTTCAAATTAATTTGCGTAAATGACTAAGCAAGAGATAACAAAATTACATCTGCACTTGTTTGGCAAAGATTCAATAGCAGCGGCGGCCCTGTACTGCCAGCTGCTTCCAGACAACACTCTTGCAGAAATTAAAAGCTACAAATATTAATTAATACACTTTTTTGGTACGTTAATTTGCACTGAAAGGTTCCGGAGTGCAAAACTGCTGAGAAGATGAACCATGATAATTAGAATTAATGGGATGGATGCATGTTTTTTGCAGCTGAAGTTTTAAAAACCCATGAATGGAACTGGGAACTTGAAACTGACATTCTCATAAATCTCTATGATAATGCAGCTATTAGTATTAGAAGGATTAAGTACTGTGGCTCCAGTGTTATCCATCACATGACACGTTATATCCCATCTGTCATTGCAGCAGCTAAGACATGATAGCTGTCCTTGAGGAAGCCATATGAAAAGCTTTGGGAATTCAAGGAATTGTGATGATGACTGTTGAACTACAAAATGAATAGCTCAAATCTCTGACTTCCAAACAGAAATAATAGCCAGCACTCTGTCCTTGTCAGCTTAGTGCTTTGCAAATACCCTAACTCTAGTATCTATATTTAAGTTTAGTTAGGCAGCCTGAATTATAGATAGATCAGACAAGGGAAAAAAAAAACACAGTAGTCAGATGTCACCGATTTTATCTTTAATTCATGTATAACTTTATGAGTTTGATTCCTCTTTTATACTAGTTTTTACTGATCACCTTATTAATTATACATAGAAACATTGTAGGCATTTCTTGCTGCTGAAATACTAGTAAATATGTTAGAATAATGCTTGACACAAAGTGACAAATAACTGGAAACTCATAGCTTATTCAAACATTCTGCCTTTAGATCTAGCCATTGTTAAAAAAATGTTTTAAAACCAAACAGCAGGCATTAAGGACAGGGTGTCATCTTCAATATAAATCTCCCCAGATGTTGCCAATTTATGTTACATCTATTACACATGTGTGAAGGGGAGATTTAATTCCTTTTACATTAAAAAATTTTTGAAAGTGATACTTGCATAATGTGTTATAAAATAGAAAAGACAATCACTCTATTCAGTTGGAGATGTGGTATGGTATTCAGAGAAAATGTAATAAACCAGAGTTGAGAAGAAACTTTTGTGTATACCCTACTTAGTACCAGTCAGATGTTTTTAGGATTGTTATAGTGGCAAAAAGCTCTGGTGTTCACCTTTTAGGAAGGAAACCTAAAAGAATCAAAAGGATCCCAAGAAGAAGTTGTAAAGTGATCAAAAGGGAAAAAAATAAATTTTTCAAGCAGGCTTGAAGGCATTTCAAAGTAATGGAAAAGACTTTTTTTTCCACCAAAAAGGGGGAGGGAGGACCTTTCTCACTTGATTGATGATGCCTTGGATTACCTCCTAGGAGTTATGCCCTCCCCCTCACCAAAGGGGGAAAAACAAACTTTCTCACCTAATTGATGACACTTTGGATTACATCCTAGGGCTTTTAATCCCTTCAGTGTAAGGCTTCGGTTTTTGTCAAAATGCAAATCATTTGGGACATACAGACTTTAAGTTATCAGACATTTCCACTTTAGTCTGAACATTTTCAGTTCTTCCTAAAATCAAACCTTGATAGGGAAAGAGTATGAGGACACTGACAACCTGAGAGCAGATGGTATGATGGTGAGGATGCAGATAGAATGGTAGGATAGCAGGATAATAATCAGGAAACCATGGAATCTGAAATCATATTAGCTTACTTCACAATTTTGCCTAGAATCCTGTGCTTTTGAGGAAAGATTAAGTGAACCATTTAATCAAGAAAAAAGGAGGGAGACATGTGGTCACTTTGTAGTCTATAAATAAAGAACGAATCATGGTAGCAGATTTGACTTAAGAAAGAATTTCTCAATGATAAGAAAAATGAAACACTATCATGGAATTTCAGTGCTTTGCCCATAGAAAGCACTTAGTAAATGTTCATGGGATTCACTTGAATTCTATAAGCTTTTTTTTCTTTTTTTAAAGTATTTGAATTTTTGATTAAAAAGAAGAGCTGTAATATTAAATCATCTGTTACAGTCAAGTAAAACAAAAATACATGTGGCATAGCCTGTTCTTTCTAAATCAGTCTGTGTGTATCTGTGAAGTTTGTCTTTGCATTAACCAGAATAAATGCCATCTTGGAGTGGGGGGGAGGGTAGAAATGGGGAGAAAATTTGTAATTCAAAATGTTGTGAAAATCAATGCTGAAAACTAAATATGTTAAATAAATAAATTTAAATTAAAAAAAATTAGTTAGAACAATATGCATCCCCCTCAGAGAAGTCTTCCTATGATTTCCTCTATATGTTTTTTTCTCAATGATTTTTAACAATAGAATTTAGGTACAGTGATGTTCAAGGGCAGAAATATTGACCAAGTGACTACTGATGCCATTTGCTCTACAATTCTCTGATGCTACCTGTCATCTCCTATTCCTGGCTGGAAGAAACAGGAAACTCTCTTCATTTGCTGTTGCTCTTTAGACAAGACTTCCAAGTAGCTAGATTGTCTCTGTAATAAGGGCTGCATGTCAGAAGATGCCAGGTCAAAATAACTACTCCTTTAATGGATACCTCCATGTGATTGCTCTAACATCCTTAACATTCTTTACTGTAGTCATTCTGTTGTCTTCATCATATCTTGTCACTTGTTCTGGCCTTTCTTTGCTTAGCAAAAGGGAGCTTTAGACACTGAGCTCCTCACTGCTGTACCACTCCAACATAGTATCCTACATAGTTGACTACATAGTGAAAAAATGCTGCCAGTGCTAAAGTGGAAAAAGTACTGCTAAATGTCAAGCTAAAAATAAAAAAAACACCCCAAAACACTATTCTGCCACAGTAAATCAGTACTTTTCTAGCTTTGTTTCTTAAAAAAAATGTACAGAAATGCTAACTTTTTATAATTATTATATATATATATATATATTTTATATTTTATACATATAGTATAATTCTTTTATAATTGTTTGGACATTCCTGTTTTAGGACATAACATTTAGCAAATGTAGCTAATTTCAATCCATTAGTTAAGTTCTTGTCCCACAAAATACATAATCTTCTTACTTTTAGGGAAGTTGCAAAGTCATGATGGTTTATAGTGTTAATTTTTTACTCTGCTAAGTAATATTTTCCATGTAATACAAATATTATTTTTCCTTTGGTAGAATATTTATAGAAGAATACTGTTTGCATTTAATGATAAGATTCTTTATCCTTATTTTTTTTGCTAATTTACACCCTTAACATGAAAATTTAACATTTATAAGAATATTTAATAAAAATTAACCATGTTAATTAAAATTTAAAATGTTATTAAAATTAACATTTACAAGATTTAATATATTAGTAAGTTACAAAGTATTTTAAGTACCTTCTGTATCTCAGGAGTTATGCTATTTGCTGGAAATAGAAACACACATACACACACACGCGCACACACACACACACAGTTGAGCCTCTGCCCTCAAAGAGCTTACATCAAGAGATGCAACATGTTGTAATTTCAAATTTAAACAACATTCTTAAAGGCAAACAGCTCAGATTTGGAGAGAGTTCTATTTCTCAGTAGACTACAAATAGATTTAAGAGGAAACTGGACTACTTCATGAGCAATGGGTACCATTCACTCCATACGAAAATTGAAATTGAGGAGTAAAGCCAATCTTTTCCCCCACTTCAAACTTATTCTAAATAAATGTATTAAGAATATATGTATAGACGAATGTGATCAGATTCACTGATTGACTGCCCACATCTCTAGTTTGTGTTGTTTGTGCAGACATAATCACTATGGTGATAAAACCAGGCCTTGTAAAATATTTGAATAATTGTCTGAGTCTTGTTTTCATACTATAATTGTCACAAATCAAATAAAAATTGTATGTACATATGTACTATATACATACATATGTGTACATATATTTATATCCACATATCGATTAGAATAATATCCCAAATTAAATCCTCCTACTTCATATTCATGCATGTAGATCAAAATATTTCTATATTTTATTTCTTTACCCACATACATGACTAATCTGCATTAAGTAAAATCTGAATGTCCTTTTTCATTGTATCCTTTTACTTACTAAGATTTCCTTTCTCTTCTTGTTCAAGCCCCATATACATGTATTTCAAGTTTCACTCCTTCAGAAAGGTCTGACTTTATCAACTCTGGCTGAAGTAATCCCTCATCCCTAGAAATCATCACCTACATAATTACCTGGACAAATGATTGTGGTCTCCCTTGTGAAAAATAATTTATTATTTTCTTTAACTGTTATTTATATATTTTATTACTTACTTTTTCTTAAATTCTACACTTCAATTTCCCTAGAGGTTAAAAATGAATATAATTCTACTACACACCTCATAGGATTGTGAAAGGGCAGATTACTAGATTTGCACTTAGAGGACTTGTGTGTGAATCCCAAGTTTGCCACTTCCCTGCTGTGTAACATTGGATAAATTGCTTAAATTTTCTTGTCTTCATTAATAAATAGAGAAGTTTGGAACAGATGAGTTCTAAGGTCACATGCAGTTTTAAATTGAAATCTGATTCTTTATGATATTGTCTACCCAAACAAAGTACAGACTCTTTGAAGGCATGACAATATTTTAAACTATCCTATACCCTTCATAGGGCTCCAAACAATGCTTTACATATAGTAGTTGCTCAATCAACATTTTTTTGTTTGATTTCATTAATTCTTGCAATAGATAATCAAAGTTAGATACAAAAGAATTTTTATAAATTTTCCAGTACAAAGCATGGCCTTCAAAACAAGAACAAAATTTGAACCAAAAGTAGAAGATTATAAATGAATCCCAATTTTTGTGAGGGGAAGGAAATCCTTCCACACACCTTAGAATGTGAGGTATATAAGAAATTAAACAAAATAGACCTCCAAATTTTATTTTAGCTATGTCAGGAATATACCACTGAGTTTGAGGGAAGAGTGAGAACTATGTGATTACCTCTAAATAAGAACTGCAGCTGGTCTTATTATATACCTTCAATCAAATTGTTTTAAGTATTGTGAAATGTTTTCTAACTTCCATTCATATGCCGGTTTCATGAACTTCCAACCTTACTTCATAAAAAAAAAGTGAATCTTTTTTTTTTCTCACTACAGGATCAAAGCATATAATCTTTATATCGAAACCAAAACAAAGTTGTCCTTTGTTACAATTTTATCTGAGTTTTTCTTTTCTTTTCCTTCTATTAAATCATAAGGTATGCGTACTTGCCATTATATAAAGTCAGCCTCCCAATACACTATTATTCAACACACCTCACCAAATGATGTCTTGAAAAATAAAGACCCTCCACTATTCCATTAGTGAAGAGAAAAACTATAAAATGGACTGAGTTAGTCCCACCAGGGAACTGAATGATACTTTGGGGATCACAAGGGCATAGGTGCTATGATGAAGAGCTTCATAAATAAAGATAAGTGGATAGATGCCATGAAATAAGTAATTTCTTTCCATGAGAAGCACATAGGTGGGAAATTTCCTTATTCATTAGGAAACAGAGAAAGCATCAGTAGTACATTTTGTTATTTTGAGTTACTACTGATTTTACCAGAAATGTTGCTTCCTAGAGCAACTTCCTCAGTTCCCTGCTCAGAACTGAAATAATGAGTTAGCAAACAATTGCTTTAAAGGGGTGGGTTTTTACAACAGTGAATTGGAACAGAGGTTTGTGAAATTGATATTATGTAATGTTCGCTCATATAAATGGGTTGTCCATCTTTCATAGTCTCGATAATAGCAATTGACTCAGAAAACTATACCTAGACTAGAATCATATTCCAGTATTATTGAATAAAGAATCTTAAATCCTCTACCAACAGTCAACACTGTATCATAACATGGAACTTTAACTTTTAAAAAATCAAGTTCAGGATACCTAATGTACTGTAAGCATGTAGACATTACTTTTAGGAGATTAGAATTTTAACATTTAAAAGAGTGGCATGTTTTTTCATTGTAGCTTACAAAAAGAAATCTTTCATGTTATTCTACCTTTAAGCTCCTTTCCCATGGGTCAACAGCCAAAAGGACAATTAATTTCTCCCAATTCACTACCCAGTAAAGATAATTCACCCTGATTTTGCCAGGGAAAGATTTATTGGAATCTGACAACAGTCATTCAAAAGCCACCCTCATCACCAGTACTTACTGACTGTGTGACCTTGAGCATGTCACCATCTTTAGGTCTTAAATTTCCTTTTCTGTAATTTGAGGAGCTGGGACATCTGCACTCCTTCCAGTTCTTATATTAAGAAACTCCTCATAATCTAGGATCTTTATGGAATTGTGCATTTATGTCTTCCATGATCTCAGATCCATATCAGGTTTCTCCTAGTGTTTAGAAAACAAAAAGTATACACATTCAGATAAAAATTATATTTTTTCCATTCATGAGTTTTAAATAGTAGCACATTCAGATACCACTGACTCTGTTCCCAGACTCACCTTATCCCTAATCAATAGCTATCCTTTATTGAGCAGAACATCGTTGAGATCAGGCCACTGAGGCTGTCATGGAAAAAAAAATTGGTACATGAAGCCAAAGGTTTCCTTCCTGTGACTATCTAAGGCAATTACTTGGAATTCCACTGGATTTAATTTATCAAACCAGTATAGGGAATAATGTATACTATGTTTTTTTGTTTATTTGTCTGAATTTATGTTTGTGTTTTTTGCAGCTTCAGCAAGATGTATGGAATTCTGTTCTAAAGGTGCTCTAAGCTTTTAAACAATGCCATGAGAATCACTACCATACTTCCCCTAGAACAGATACATCATTTTAGAGTTGGTTAGCATTTGGTGATTGCTAAATGGGTCCAGGGTCAAAGAAGCAAACTCTGGAGTTTAAAATGTGTCTATGTTTTTAATTCATTTAACAAGTATTGAAAATGTCAAGGTCTGACTCTTGCCTTTCACTAGAAAAAAATAGTTTACACTGCATAAATAAGGAGATTTTAGGCAACCTGTTTTTACGAACATATAATTACTGTATGGAAAAGCTGCCAAAAGAGATTTGAAATCCAATACCACCAGTAAATGTAAAAGAATGGTAGAAGATTATAAATAACATCAGAACAAGGAAAACAGGGGTAGAGGTAAAGAGAACAAGGAAATGAGAAAGGGGGAAATGGTGATGATGATGGGGGGAGGGACAGGGGCATAAGAAATATGTTTTGTAAAAGATATAGAAAACAAAGCCAGTCTGCTCTAGCATTTATGCCATTTTCGAAATTCTGTGAACACAAGTTGTCAGATGGCTTCAATAGTAAATTATTTTTCTTAACACAGAGATAGGAGGAAAGGAAAGCTAGACACAGAATTCCTGATTCTGTGCTCATTTACTTATGTCTTTTTATGAATATCTTTCCCCTTCCCTTCAAGAAATCCAGCCGGTGTCTGACCCAAAGAGGATTTAGCTTTCTCAATAGTCTCATGCTCTGGAGGATGGCTTCGTGCTCATCACATTTAGTCTGATTCCATGCCTGATAACAGAGATGGCAAATTGATATCCCTGTACTTCACTTCTGGTTCAAATAACTCACTCCTTTCAACACCTTTCTGTAAGCAGAACTAACTAGGAACAATAAGCATTAGGATTAGGAAATATAGCCAGTGGTCCAACATTTCTACATCTGAAACCACTGGTAAGATGAAATATTTTTTTTTGTCAGCATTGTCATTCTGTGTATTGTGTTGGATTTTACCAAGGAAGGCAATCAACTAAACCATTGGAATAAATGAATGAACTACAAATGGAAAATATAACTTATACATCAGTTCAGGATATGGAAGATAGGTAAGTTACAGTGTGAGAAGGAGGAAGGGCTATGTGGAAAGAAGAAGAAATTCTAGGCTGAAGTTTATTTCTGTGCCCCTTGTTTTCTACTTCCTTTTTTCTCCTACAGAAAGAGCCCAGGGTGATACACACACACAGACACAGACACAGACACACACAGACACACACACACACATATATATTTGTGTATATATGTATGCATGTATGTACATGCATGTGTGCATGTACATACATGTATGTATATGTGCATGATATATAGGCATATGTCTGCACATGCGCACATATACATACATGCACACACATATACATATGTACAGATACACATAATTACACATGTACACATATACATATACATTACATGTGTATATAATACATGCACACACATATATGTGTGCATGTGTATGTATGTATATGTGTTATATATACATATGTGTGTGTATGTGTGTGTGTGTGTGTGTAACACTAAATGGCAGTTTCATTTCCTATGTAAAAAAGGCAACTCAAGAAAATTAAGAAATACAATGAAAATCTTAAATTTTCAACACATTTTCGGAGCCACTCTAGCAGTTTTAATATGCTTCTCTCTAGCTTCCAAACAGAAGGAAATTCACTATGTATCTCTTTTAAAGCAAAGATCATAGTTCTGCATAAATTTGAGCTTTAATTTCTCCTTTTGTGGTTTACTTTGCAGTAATATAGCCAGGTGTGAACTAGACTTTTGATCAAAGGAAGGGCTTGGGTGAGTGAGACAAGGGTGAGTGAGACAAGGGTGAAGAATCAGTCTCTGCTAATAGCAGTTCTTGTCTGAAAGGTAGACTGAGCACATACCCTGGCATGGAAGAGGATACTAGCTGTTCATTGGCCTGTACACATAGGTGTAATTCAATATCCTCAAGTGTCACCTTTCAAAGGTGAAAGATAATACCTATACAATAAGTATAAACATATTTGTAGCAGAATTTTAAAAATCTGTGCTATTAATTCCTTACACTAGAGTGTAAAATTTATCCTTTTTTGAATTTTCACTATTTTTAAAATCTAATATTAACAAATATAAAAATAAAACTTGATATTGACAAAATTCAATTTGATTATTTTTCTCAAAATTCAAATATTAAATATCAAGAGAACCAAAGAATCTTCTCTTTTGATTCTCTCAGCCCCTCATGCCAGAAAGCCAGAGTAAAGTGTTTTCCCTTATTTATTTATTCATTCATTTATTTGTTCATTTATCTATTATTTATTAACAAAGAACAGCAATTATCATTACCTTGACATATTTAATCTAAGATTTCTCACATTTGCCTTATTACAGCTAGATTTTTTGAATTCCTTAGAGGTAGGTCTTGGGCCTTTTTTTTCTGAATACTTCATTATCTCCACTTAAATTTAAAGTAGGACTCTTCATATAGTAAATATCCAAAATGTTCTTATTGACTAATTGTGCATGTGTCGAGGATAGAACATGAAGATCATGGAATCATAGATTTGCAGCTAGAAGAAAATAAGTATTAACTAACAATGTGCTTGGGATTGTGCTAAATGCTTATCTCATTTGATCCTTACAACAACTCTGGGAGGTAGGTACTGTTATTATCCCCATTTTATAGTTAAAAAACTGAGTCTGACAGAGGCTAGGTGACTTGATTAAGTCACACAGCTAGTAAGTGTTAAGAGTGGATTTAAACTCAGGTCTTCCTAACCCAGCATTCTATCTGCCAGCTGCTTCATGGAAGAGACGTAAGACATCTAGTCCAGCCCCTTTATTTTACAGATGAAACTGAAGCCCATAGGGATGAAATGACTTTATCAGGGTCACATATGTCTGAAGCAGGATTTAGTTCCAGTTCTTTATCCACTCTGTTCAACTTTAACTTAATCTATAATAACAATGCTACTTGCCACTACTGTGGCTGTGTAAGGCCACTAATACAAGCACACAGTAGGGCTACTAGCACAGGATCTTTGATCTGCTTTCCTAAGATAAGAAACTTTAAGGGGTTTATAATCTCACTCTAATTAAACATACATAGATTATTCACTTAGCTCAGGGGGAAAAAAGTCAGCACCCTGAACTTCAGAGAAAACACAAACAGAAATTACAAGCAGAAATCACATAGAGCAAAATAACACAAATCAGCAGACAGGCTTCTAGCTGTCTGTCCAAGATGTTACATACCTAGTTACAAGAGGGAGAAGCACTAACATCTGGGTTTTTCAAAACTGGGGAGTTCCTTAATGGCTACCCAGAGTCTTGTCTGGTCAAACCACAGGACACTCTTCCAATGAGTGAACCCCAAGCAAAATGCTAACCTCACAGTATATATAGACTTCTTCAGGGACAGAAGGCAACATAACCATGCGACTCAAACCCATGTGACCTAAGCCTTCCTGTGACTTAAGCAAGCCGTCAAAGTCTCCCGAATGAATCAAAGACTCTTGATGGAAACAAAGGCAAGACTCAAAGGCACTTGATTGCCTTAGCACTCCAAAACAAAAGACAACAAAAAGTTCCACTTTACTTGCTATTACATCTACAAATATTTATATAGAGAAGAAATGTTTATGATTCCTTATCAATGCCTAACTTATTAAATAATCTAGAATTCTGGCTTTTCTGAGAGCTAGAGGCTGAATTGCATTTTATCACTTATCTGATATATAAGAAAAAGGGAGGAGTTGCTTTCTGTCCCCTAAAAGTTTATCTTAGGTTCTTAGATCAAAGAAATTCTGCTACCTGGATGTGTAGAGATTAGATGACTATGACTTTACATACAACTAGAACTTTTTCTATTACTACTACTACTACTGAGGATGCAGTACCGCTACTACTACTACTACTACTACTACTACTACTACTACCACTACCACTACCACCACCCCATCATCACCACCACCATTACTACTACCTAGATAGCTAGTTAACTAGCATGTATATTGAACTTTAAAATTTACAAACTGCTTTAAAATATTCTCTCTCTATTTTAGAGCCAGTGAGCTGGCCAAGGCAAACCCTACTTCCTAAATCAGTTTGCATACGTAAACATAATCACCATGAAGGAGCAAGGTAGTTGTTGGCAGAATGGATCTGGGATTGGGAGTCAGAGATATCAGATATCAAAGACCTGTGTGACCTTAAACAAGTGATTTTTAATTCATTGTCCCTGAACTTTCCTCTTATTTAAATGAGAGGATTGAACCAGATAACTTTCAAGGTTTCTTCTATGATCCTAGGATCTAAATATTCCTTAATCTTTGTTCAACTTGGAATAGGATTGGTAAGTCCCTCAAAGACAGAAATTATGTCCCATTCACTTCTGGAGGGTATCCACTGCCTGACTTAGTGTCTGTACATTGGAAATATCTAAGAGTTGATTATTGGTTGACTCCTCCTCCTCAATAAAAGCTTTTCCTTTAATTTCCTTGTATTTATTTTGTATGTAGTGTATCTCTATCTCTATCTATCTATCTATCTGTCTATCTATCTACCTGTCTGTCTGTCATGTAGGTTGTTTTCCTTAAGAGTATATAAGATATATAGATATTATACATAGATGTAGATATACAAGAATTCAAAATAAGAGACTGTTCCATTTTTGTCTCTATATCTCAGGCACCTACCAGAGTTTCTGGTACTTTGAAGCTATTAATAAATGCCTGTGCACTGATTGGTTAATTAAATATCACTTGACCATACTTACCACCTTCAAGGTTTTCTTTTTCAGAAGATTTTTTAAACAAGAAATGTTTCTATTCCTAGCTTCAGTCCTCTAGAATTCAAATAGCAAAATAGCTCTGATTATGTTATTCTTATTTTTCTCCAAAAGGACTTCTGGGTGGCAATTCTAAAGGTTCTGATGAAAGGAAAATTTGATGGCAGTTTTAAACCCCTGAAAATCAGGGTGTATAATATGGAGCCCGATAAACCCTTTATGGCGACAATATCACCAAGAGCTGCCGGAATATCTGATGACAAAGCTGACAGACTATATCTGATGGGGACGGAGAACCCTTTTTGTTTTTAAACTGACCCTGAAGATGTGTCATAACATTTGTAATATCTGCAATAAAGTGTCACTGGCTGGTCTGGAAGATTGCTAGAGCTTGGAGTAAAACATTCCGTTTAGTGTTTCTATTGTTTTCATCTCATGAGGTGATGCAGGGGGGAGGGTGGCTGGTGAAGGAGGAAAGACAGAGATTCTCAATTTCCTTTCAGTCAATTCCATCATTAAGTAGTTATAATTTATCACAGTAAGCACATAACGTAACTGTATAAAATGAGGTATTGGTAGTGGAGAGTGTTACAAGCAAATGTCAAAGGTCTCTCTGTAGACCGAGAGATGAGGAATCTGTAAAGAGTTAATTATTTTTAAATCCCAGCCAAAGACTCCATCTCAACAATAGCATTTGTCAGCCCAACTTGATTTCCACCTGACGCAAGCTAAAATGTGGGCAATCACACACATTAGCAGAGAGACTAAGATGCTTTAAGAACAGGTTGTGTGAGCTAAAAATGTCAATAATATTACCATTCTCTGTAGTAAGATGCAATATTTTGTAGTCTAATAATTCAATTACGGAAATGGCCTAAACTGATTCAGTCTTCCCATACTCCTTATTTTCCATGCTTTACACAGGCTTGATGCTGTTGTGCCATCTTAGTTATTGTGCCTGGAAGGGGGTTAAATTTCTTTCCCTTTCTGTAATATACCTGCTCTTTTGCTTCTCAATGAATTTTATTAACTATGTGCAATTTGAAGTGCTATTATATTTTATGTATCTCAATTAATTTAAATAGGTATAGAAACACGGTGAGTTCAGTTGTTTGTATTGATGTTTTCCATGGTTATTAATAAAACATTTGATTTTCCTTAATGCATGTGATTTAAAATGACAAATTTCTTAGATATTCTGAGAAAACATTTAGGGATACGTCTGATAAATTTTTCAGTTAGAGATATACATAAATATTTCTTAAAAGAGTGGGGGAAACAGAAACTAGGGGAAACACTTAAATATGAAAAACCAACAAGTGTGTGGCAGAGGCATGGTGTATGTATGGGGCAGGCATAAATATGTGTGCATATTTTTCAGGAATTTAAATTATATTCAACACATATTGATAAGGTTTCTTCTCTGTGCTAGGCACTGCATGTACAAAGTTGAAAAATGAGACTCTACATCCCCTCCTTTTGCTTACAGTCTAATAGGGCAATAATTGATTCAATTATCTATGGAATTTCATGGGATCACTTAAAAAAAGACGATGAAGAAGACAAAATCAACCCTTTATCCACCAGCTAAGAAAACTCTTCCTTTACTGGTTTAAGTTCCTTGAGACATATATTCGTATGGGTTTCAAGACTTTGGTAGTTGCCTTCTTGTAATATTTCAGCTTTTAAGCTGTTTTCCTGCCTCACTGAGCTCACATAAGATCCATCTGAAAGCTTTAGTACAAATTTACTTCGAATAAAGTCTTCAATTCATTTTCATGGCACCAAAAAGACAGCTTTAATAACTGCAATGACAAATAAACTGGAAATCATTCCAGGCCTTTTCACTTAACTGACAAGGAGAACACTCTCATAATGAGCCGCAGGTTTTACGTTTTCTCTTTGACCATAATAGCTTCATTTAAGAGCGTCAGACCCTGACACTTCATCATTTATCTACATTATTTCTCATCTTCTTTCAAATAAATTATGGAATACTAGACTGAGCACATAAAAACAAAGTGACTTGTTATCAGTAAACAGCAAGATAAATTGTCCAGAAGTTCCTCATTTAGTTCCTTTTAAATTTAAGGGCAAGTTATTGGTTGTACCTTTTTTTTAAGTTCCAATTTTTTGCATTTTTTTTACAGCCATCTTATTTCTCTTGCCACTGGCCTCTGTTCAGTCATCCAGAGCCTGATGATGGTGCAGAAAGCATAAAGTAATCCCATTATCCCAAGGTTGGCCAGTATAGTATAAAGGAACAAATGGGGAAAAAATCAAATAAACAACTTGGAAAGAGATTTCTCTCCCATCTGTAAAACTCTCCATCCATAATACATCTTGTCATACTAGCAAATGTGACACATCCAAAGTAATGAACAGTGGATCTGTAACTGTTTTCGCCTTTGGTAAAACAATACAGATTTTAACTGGGGCACAGAATGCCTTTCTTTTTCTGACACTCCATGTTTTATTTTGTTTTGTTTTGTTTTTCTCTTGTTTTTACCCTTCCCCTCCCATCTTAAAGAATGTAAGCAATCTAACTAAAACTGACTCTTGGTTAAGTCTAAAAACACTACATCCTTTCAAGCTTCATGATTTCTGGATTTTTTAGAGTTTAACCAGTTCATCTCACTTAAAAAAACCTGTTTTTTTTTAATGGAAAACATGTTCATCTCTATGCATGGATCTATTTTAAACTGCTCATTCTTTGGGAATAGTCATTATTAGCATTTTTCTATACACAGTAAATATATTGGTCATCTCAGTGACACATTGGATAGAGCACCAGGCCTGGAGTCAGGAAGACTCATCTTCCTGAATTCAAATCTAACCTCAGACCCTTACTAGCTGTGTGACCCTGGGAAAGTCACTTAACCCTGTTTGTCTATTTTCTCATCTGTAAAATGAGCTGGAGAAGGAAATAGCAAACCACTACAGTATCTTTGCCAAGAAAACTACAAATACGGTCACAAAGAGTCAGACATGACTGAAATGAATGAATATTTAAGTATTTATAGCTTGGTTTCCAATGGATTGTGTGAATTTGACAATGTTGCACTAAGAATGTCATTTGAGAAAGCTATAATCCTTGGAACATATAGGAACCTTCTGAACTCAAAATAGTATTAGATAGATTACATTAAATAGTTATTCAACATAGTTACTCCATTATTAGCATGCTTCCAAATCTTATATTTAAAGCAAACATAGTAGGAAGATATTAACAGCAACAGAAACTAAGTTTGGCACGATGTTGTGAGAGTAGAGGTAAAAATTACTCCTGGCTCAAGCAAATAATTTGGGAAAGTCTTAAATGTTCTGTGCCTTATTTTTTCCACTTATAGAGGGTGGTTCTTGCCTCTGTACTCAAGACTTTAAAAGACTCTTTATTCAACAAGCAGTTTTTAAGCACTTACCATGAATAGGATACTAAGCTAAGCTTTGATATAAAAAGGACAAGAATGACTTGCACAGGAAAGATGAGAAGAAATGTGATTTTTCTCATCCATTTAGCTATTTTCTCACTCTAGACATTTTCTGCCTGAACCATAAAAAAGTAGAAATCCAAAATCGGAATCTATTGTTCTAATGGGATTATCACTATCCAAGGCGGGATTTAAAACCAGATTTATCTTAATGCCAAATCCAGCGGTGTGTGTGTGTGTGTCTGTGTGTGTGTGTGCGCGTGTGTGTGGTGTGATTCGCATTGCATCTTCTTGACTTAAAAAAGATAAAGAAATGTAAAGTTATTGATAATATTATACTCTAAAATAGCCCAAGCTAGATACTTGAAACCTATTTAAGTCAGATTTATATTGTTAAATACCATCTTATCACACAGTTGATTCATGTGTGGATGTAGTTTTAAATATACTCAGTCACATTTCCTAAAAAATATCAATTAGTCACAGAAAGAAAAAAAGTCTGAAATGTGTTTAGTCTAAAAGGCAGAGATTAGTCCTGACCCCTGACCCCAGCATTATAAAGGGATTTCACTGTGTTATACTTGATTATACTTGAATTTATAGCAGTTAAACTGACTCCCATCTTCTCTGCTGGGACAGAAACTGGGTTTATGCTTAAATTGGACATTTGTTTAAAAGTAACATTAACATAAATTCATGGGTAAAATGAGAGAAATTATCAGAGAAGATACTAGCCATTTCTGCATAGAGGTCTATTTGTGTGGTATGTCTTCTAGAGGGAGAACAGTGAGATGCGTGACAGAGTTAAAAAAAAAAAGAAAGCCAATGTGATATTGGTTTACCTTTAAGGAAAGAAAAGAGGTCATAGCAGAGTATTGAGCACATAATACATGCTTGCTAGATGTTTGTTGGTTTGTTTAGACTTGATTTGATATTCTGTTTTTTTTCAGACCTCACCAGGCTCTATCCTGGGCACCACAATTTTAAAGGGATATTGATACATTGGAAGTAAAGGGCCTTGAATTTATTTCATATGAAGACAAGCACACATGGGGAATGTTGTAATGGGGATTCCTTTTGGATATGGATGGGACTAAGTGGCTTCTGAAGACCCCCCCAGGCTTGATATTCCATGATTCTATAACTCTGTGAGAATAAGATCATTGGACACACAACTAAATGGTTCAGTACTTCCCATAAGAGACTAAGAAGTATCACCTAAAGTTTGGAAACTCTGCCTTCAAAAACAGGCCTCTCTCTTATAGAGGTAATTGCATGAATACATGAGGATATGAGTACATGTAGGCATTCATTATGGAGGAGGGCAAAACCACTGTACCTACAGGATGGAGCTCAATTTCACCAAGCATTCTGCTGGCATAAAAGACAAGATTGTTCACTTCTTTTTCCAGTTGAAATAAGCAATTTAAGAAGATAACCTTTTTCATAATGAAATTTTTAAATACTTAGGAACTAAATGTTATAGAGGTAAGGTAAAATAAATATGATAGAGGTATTCAGTTCCCTCACACTATGCCTTATAGATATTTGTAATATATTACATGAAAATGTGTTATGTGGGTAAATGAATGAATCAATGAAAAAACAGGCATCAAATGATTACTTTGTCTCATGCACTATATTAAGCCCTAGAGACACAAACACAAACAGAGCAATCCCTGCCTTCAAGGAATTTATATTTTAATGGGGGAGATGGTACGTATAAGGTAGAGGTAGACATGGAAAGATAATCTATCGATCAACAAATATTTATTAAGGACCTATTACATCAAGATTCATTCTTGCCATTGAGAATTCAAAGGAAAAAAATGATATGTTGTTCTTGCTTTCAAGGATATTGAATTCTATTGGAGGAGCAATATGTATATCCCAAGAAATAAAAAGATAATATTTTTCAAAATGAAGTTTTAAAATACTCATAAACTAAATATGATAGTGATAAGGTAAAATAAATATGCTAGAGGTATTTGGTTCTCACACTATGTCCAATAGATATTTTGTATGTGTGTATGTGTGTGCATATAAATGTGTGTATACATAATCACACATATATCTATACATATACATATATACATACATACACACATACACACACACACACACACACATATATATATATATATATATATATATATGCAAATATAGAGAATAGAATATATACAGTTGTTTTGGTAGGTAGGAACTACCAGCTTGGGGGATAAGAGAAAGGTCATATTTGTGGAGTACAGTTTGAGCTTGAGTTTGAAGGAACTCAAGGATTCTTAGGGGCAATAGATAGAAGGCAACTTGAAAAAATGTACAGAAATAAAACTAGGATGTTATATATGAGAAATAGCAAAAAGGCCAGTTTGGATAGCTATAAAGAATATGAAGGAGAATGCTACCTAAAAAAAAAGCTGTTATGGAAAGGGGAATCCAATTTTGAAGGGCTCCAGATGCCAGACTTTGGAGTGTATGTTTGATTCTGTGCCTGGCTTGTGGTTAATGCTTAATAAATATTTGTTGATCGACTGATTCCAAAAGAAATTGTGATCTACTGGAGTTTGTTGATCAGGGGAGTGCCATGGTTAGACACATGCTTAGGAATATAATTTTGACAGCTCTTTGAAAGATGATTGAAGAAGAGAGAGACTTGAGACAGGGAGATCAATTAGCATGCTATTATAATAAAATAGGTAAGGTTTTAAATTGAGGTAGTGACTATGTGAGTGGAGAGAAAGATATGGATGAAAGTAGATGTTGTGGACATAGCATTGACAGTTTGACAGTTTATTGGCTATATGGGGCTAGGGAAAAAGAGAAGTCATTGCAACTGGGAAGCACAAAAGGCTTTATGTAGAAGGTGACATTTGAAGTGAGTTTTGAAGGAAACGAGAGAGACACAGAGAGACAGATGGAGAAGGAGATGGAGAGAGTAACATGCTAGAGGAGATAGGAGGGTTATGATCAAAGACACAGCTAAAGTTTTCCTTAATAAGAAGAACCACCCTTCATCAGAGACTGGAGTAAAGGAGCAGAAAATAGGGGATAAGATCAAGAGATTCTGAGATACAAAGTGAGGGGAAAGGACTTACTCATAATGGTGTCACTTTTAAGCAAATGTGAGGCATGTTCCTCTGCCAAGGGGGCTGGAGGCCAAAACAGCATGGGAATCTTGAGCAGGGGAAATTTGGAAAGGCTGCTATGGGGAGAGAGAAAGACAATTAAATAAGGAAAAGTAAAAAAAAATTCTCCAGCTATAATATAGGCCAGCCAAGATAATATAACTCCAGTTCTATTCAATAGAATCCGACTGGAGCAGAGGAGGTAGATACTGGGAATAATTGAGGATAATGTTTTACAAAGAAAAGGGAGCAAGGGACTGTAAAGTAGAAGACAGTGTAGTGTTGAGCCAGTCAACTATAGGGACAAGATTAGGAAGAAATGAAAAGTAGAACCTAGCTTGAGGAAGCACTGAGAAGTGGAGGATTGGAGTTCAACATGAGAGTGAATTATATATACAGAGATGGAATGCACAAGTGGTTGGGGAACAGTCATGGGTGATGGTGAAGATAATTGTCATATGACTGAGGAGTCTGAAGAAGCAAGTCATGGGAGCTAAGGAGGTTGAGAAGCTAGGGGACCAGGTGGTTTAAAGGGATATCTACACATATATGAAAATGTCATTTTTATAACTTCAGGATTGAGGCAGAGAGCAAGACTGTAAGTTGGGCATTAAACTCCTTTGAGAAAGTAGGAAGAATGACTTGAGGGCCAATAGATAATTATTTGCTGAGATCTCAATTAATAATATCTTCGGATCAAGTGAACCTCACAGGAGGACAGATTGGTGAATGTTGGCATCAGGGGGAGGCTGTAGAAGTCATAATAGGAAGAATTCAGTCAACAATGTTGACTTGATTCACAACAAATTTATGCTGTCTTATCTCCACTAGCCCACATTGTGGCAGAAGAATCTTTTTACTCCTTTCCAAATGACATTTTATTGCAGTGTTGTCAAAATTAAATAGAAATGGGGCCTCTAATCCATACATAAGGATCCATACATGCAGCATATTGATTTAGTTAAAAATGTAATATTGTCTGTGCTTTGTTGTATTTTTATTTATTTTGTTAAATATTTCCCAATTACATTTTAACCTTGCTCAGACAGGACTCAGGAGTGTTGTGGTCTGATTACCACTTGCCAATGGGCCCTGTGTTTGACCCTCTGCTCTATTGTACCCTTCTCCCCTAAAGCAGTTTTTCTGAAGTTTATCTTTTGTCTTCAAAAAGGATTCCATATCATCCAGGATCAGCATGTTTAGAGATGGTGGAAAGAAGTGGACATGAGAGATAGTTTAGTCATCAACAGAAAGAATGACTAAGAATATACTGACTTCTTAGGGGAAAAGAGTCTCCATGAAGACCATAAGATAGAAGGGTCACAATAAGACAAGTCCTAAGATAAATGAAGTATACAACCACAGTGAAATGCTGTTCAGAAATAGATTGGGACATGGGAAGGAGAGGACTGATATGGATGGGGATGAAAGAATGGTTAGTGGTGGTAAGGGACAGGGATGATTTTTACTTGGTTAGGTGAAGATTCAACCTCAATGGGATTGGGACAGTAAGAGGTGGTAGTTTGCTACTTATGGAATGACTATCTATCTGCCCCTTTTGACTGGGGATCAGATCCTCAAGAATCCTGTGTTTGTCAGACATTATAGAAATTCTCTTTTAGGCATTAAGGAAGAAGAAATTTCAGGTGTTAAGGAAGATGGTGATTGTAGTGATACATTACAAAGAGAATTGAATTTGGAGTAAGAGGGTCTAAGTTAAAATCCTACCTCTTCAATTTGCTATATGTGGGGCTTTGTGCAATCACTAGGTAAAAATCAAATGCCTGAAAGTGGAAATGAGCAAGTATACCAATTAAACCTCCATGAATGGATCACTTGATGAATCTCTCCTAGTCCACACTCCCTCAGTTGGAGGGTGACTTTATGAACTTCAAAAGATCTAACAGCTTCCCTGGATGAGCTAGATGCATGTGTGCCTCTAGAACTAAGGACACACGGGATAAGATGAAGAAATCAGATTCAGGGTTCTTTGGAACCCAGAGGAGAAGCTACATCATACCAAAGGGGAATACATTGAGGAGTCTCGCAAAAAAGATTCCTGGAACTGCACCCACGAAATATGTTGTGCAAGCATGTGATCTCCACTGATGTTGATGTCTCTCCCTCTCAGAGCCAGAGGTCTGCCAATCATCTTAATAGCTCCTGAAATTTCTCCAGCTCATCTGTAGCCTCCTTAAGGCCTTTTTTCCCACTCAAAAGTATTTTATTTTTCCAGTTACGTGCAAAGGTAGTTTTCAACATTCATTTTTATAAGATTTTGAATTCCAAATTTATCTCCTCTCTCCTTCCCCCTATTCCCCATGAATGTGATTGTATATGTATAACCTATACACACACACACACACATACATATATATATATATATATAGGTTATACATATATACAATTACCTTTACAGATATTTCCATATTAGTCATATTATGAAAGAAGAATCAGAAAAAAAGGGAATAACCACAAGAAAGAAAACAAAAACAAAAAACAAAGTGAAAATAATACACTTCAATCTGCATTCGGACTCTACATTTCTTTCTCTAGACAGCATTTTCCATCATAGTTTTTTAAAAAATATCTTGGATCATTGTGCTGCTGAGAAGAGCTAAGTATGTTATACTTGATCATGGCACAATGTTGCCATTACTGTGTGCATTGTTCTCCTGGTTCTCACTTCACTCAGCATCAGTTCATGTAAGTCTTTCAAGGGTTTACTGAAATCCACCTGCTCATCATTTCTCATAGCACAGTAGTATTCCATTACGTTTATATACCACAACTTGTTCAGCCATTCCCCAATTATCTCCTCAATTTCCAATTCTTTGCCACCACAAAAAGAGCCACTATAATTATTTTTGTGTATGTGGGTCCTTTTCCTAGGAGTGGTATTGCTCGAGCAAAGGGTATGCACAGTTTGATTGCCCTGGGCACATACTTTTAATCTCTTCTTTCTCTATTTTGTTCACATAAGCATTTGGAGATCTAAGATTTCCCCTAAGAACTGCTTTGGTGGCATCCCATAAATTTTGGTATTTTGTCTCATTATTGTTGTTCTCCTTGATGAAATTAGTGATTGTTTCTATGATTTGTTGTTTGACCCACTCATTCCATAGGATTGGATTATTTAGTTTCCAATTAATTTTAAGTATATCTTTCCTTGGGCCTTTATTGCGTGTAATTTTTACTGCATCATGATCTTAGAAGGGTCCATTTAACATTCTTGCCTTTCTGCATTTAATTGAGAGGCTTTTATGCCCTAATACATGATTAATTTTTGTGTAGTTGCCATATACCCCTGAGAAAAAAGTATATTCCTTTGTATTCCCCAGATCTATTATATGTAACTTTTCTAAAATTCTAGTCACCTCCTTAATTTCTTTCTTGGTTTTGTGTTGGGGTGCATGTGTGTGTGTGTGTGTGTGTGTGTGTGTGTGTGTGTGTGTGTTATTAGATTTATCTAGTTCTGACAGAGTAAGGTTGAGGTTTTCCACTAATATTGTTTTGCTCTCTACTCCTTCCTGTGACTTATTTAATTTCTCCTCTAAGAATCTGAATGCAATGCCACTTGGTGCATAGATGTTTAGTACTGATATTACTTCATTATCTATGGTGCCTTCTAGCAAGATACAACTTCTTTCCTTATTTCTTTTAATTAGAAGTCTTTTTGCTTTTTCTTTGTCTGAGATCAAGATTGCTACTCCTGCTATTTTTTTAACTTCAGCTAAATCATAATATATTTTGCTCCAGCCTTTTATCTTTACTCTTTGTGTATCTCTCTGCTTCAAATGTGTTTCTTGTAAACAACATATTGTAGGATTCTGGTTTTTAATCCACTCTGCTCTTCACTTACATTTTATGGAAGAGTTCATCCCATTCACATTGACAATTATGTTTACTAACTGTGTATTTTCCCCTGTCCTATTTCCTACCCTTCTTCCCAGTTTATACTTTTCTCTCTCTTTTCACCTTGTCTCTTTCTCCTCACCAGTATTTTGCTTCTGACCACTGCCTCCCTCAATCTACCCTTCATTCTATCAGTCCACTCTGCCCCCTCCAGTCTTTCCCCTTTCCCCTCCCACTTCCCTTTAGGATAAGATGAATTTCTATACCAACTGAATGTGTATATTATTCCCTCTTTTAGCCATCTGATGAGAATAAGGTTCAAACAATGCTCACTTCCTTCCTTGTTTTTACTGTATTTTGGTCTTTTGCCCCACTTTTGTGATGTAATTTACCCTGTTCTGCCTCCCTCTTTCCTCTTCTCCAGGTACAATCCTTTTTTCATCATTTATTTATTTTTTTTGTATCAACAAATCCAAGTCAACCTATGCCCACATCCTCTGATTCTGTATACTTCTTCTAACTGCCCTAATAGAGATACAGTTCTCAAGAGTTACAAGTATCGCATTCTTCTATAGGCATGTAAATAGTTTAACCTTATTGAATATTTTTTCTTTCCTGTTTACCTTTTTATGCTTCTCTTGTACCTTGTAATTGAAAACTGAATTTTCTGTTCAGCTGTAGTTTATTCATCAGGAAAGTTTGAAAGTCCCCAATTTCATTGGCTGTCCATCTGTTCCCCTGAAATATTATGCTCAGTTTTGCTGAGTAGTAGCTCTTGGTTGTAATCCAAGCTCCTTTGCCTTCCAGAATATCGTAATCCAAGCACTCTAATCCTTTCTTATAGAAGCTGCTAAATCCTATATAATGCTGTCTGGGGCTCCTTGATATTTGAATTGTTTCTTTCTGCTTGTTGGCAATATTTTCCCCTTGACATGATAATTCTGGAATTTGGTTACCATATTCATTGGAGTTTTCATTCTGGGATCTCTTTCAGGAAGTGATTGGTAGATTTTTTTTTTCACTGGCTATTTTACTCTCTGATTGCAAGATATCAGGACAGTTTTCCTTGATTCCTTGAAAGACGCTGTCAAGGCTCATTTTTTTGATTACAGCTTTCAGGTAGTCCAATAATTCTTAAATTATCTTTCATGGATCTATTTTCCAGGTCAGTGTTTTTTTTTTCTTTTCCAATGAGTTATTTTGTATCTTTTTTTCTATTTTTTCATTCTTTTAATTTTGTTTGAATGATTCTTGATGTGTCATAGAGTCATTAGTTTCAAATTGCCCAATTCTAATTTTTAAGGAATTATTTTCTTGAATCAATTTTTGTTTATACTTTTCCAAGATGTTAACTTTCTCTTGCATAACTTTAGTTTCTTTCCCCAATTTTTCTTCTATCTCTCTAATATGATTTTTATAATCCTTTTTATACTCTTCCAAGAAGGCTTTTTGGGCTTGAGACCAAGTCATATTCCCCTTTGGGGCTTCCCATGTAGGCATTTTGACATCGTTGTCCTCTTCTGAGTTTGTGTTTTGATGTTCCCTGTCACCATATAAGCTTTCTAAGGTCAGGACTTTTTTATGGATTCTGCTCATTTCTTTTGGTCTATTTTGGGACTTTTAAAGTTAAGCTCTGCTCCTGAGGCAGAGCAGGCACACTCCAAGTTTCTTGTGCTTGGGGCCAGCAACCTGGCCACTGGGTTTCTGAGCCAGGGCCTCAGGTGCTGGGGGCTTGTCCACCGCACTGGGGTCATGCAGCCTAGTTGTGCCCTGGCTTCTAGGGCTGAGAGTTTGCCTTCTACACTGGTGCTAGAGACCTCACAGCTGGCCTGTTGTGCCACTGTCCTGTTGAACCACAGCCTCAGGGCCTTGATTGCTGATCTATGCTGTGGCTAAGAGCCTACCCCTGGCTCATCTGGATACTGTCTGAGCTGGGCTATGCTTCCCTTTTACACAAGTGAGGCAGACCTTTCCTTAAGTCCTTCTAAATTATCTTAAGCTGGTAAATTGTTTCTCTCAATCTTTTTGTAGGTTCTGTCTGTTTAGAGGCTTGATTTAACATGGTTTCTGAAAGAAACTGGGAAGAGCTTGGGCAACTTCCTGGCTTTTTTCTGCCATCTTGGCTCCAGTCCCATCCCTAGGTTTTGATGGTAATCTCCTCAACTCAGAAGATCACTTCAGCCCTGGAAATGGGGTCCCTCTCTCTGACAGGATGGCTCCTCCCTGAAACCCCATTTAAGGAAGGCACTCAAACCATCCATCTTTTCATTTCTCACCCTACCTCACAGCTCCAGACCTCTCTATCCTGTTCCCCCTACCTGCTGTCCTCATCCCTTAACCTTACTGTTCAGCCTCCTTGTATGCATTATTTTGCTCATTGGACTACAAATTCCTTGAGGGCAGGGACTATCTTTTTTGCTTCCATTTATATCACCAGAACCTAGCACAGTGCCCAGCATATACTAAGCTCTTAATAAATGCTTGTTGATGGACTGACTGACTTGGTTTCTCTAGGTCCAAATGAGGGTGTGAGCCCTGGGGACTTCAAAGGTCCCTTTAAGCTTTACATCTATGAGTCTTTGTGCTGAGTCCATAAATTGTTGCTGATTTACCATGCTACCACTTCTTTCCTCAGCCATGATGTAGGTATTCCCTCCAAATAATGCAGACTGCAACCCATCCATGGGCAGCCAGGTTGTTCAATGAACACCATGTCTTGAGTCCAGAAAATCTGAGTTCAAATATGGACTGAGCCACTTGTTGTGTGATCCTGGGCAAGTCATTTAACCTTGTTTGCCCCAGTTTTCTCATCTTTATAATTAGCTGGATAAGGAAATGGAAAATCACTCCAGTATCTTTGCCTAGAAAACTTCAAGGGGGCAACTAAGTGGTGCAGTGGGTAAAGCACCATCCCTGGAGTCAGGATGACTCCAGTCCAAATCCAGCCCCAGACACTTGACTTTTACTAGATGTGTGAACCTAGGCAAGTCACTTAACCCCAACTGCCACAAACACACACACACACAATTTCAAAAAGTATTCACAAAGAGTCAGACACAATTAGAAATAACTTAAGAACAACAACCCATCCACACCTACCTATCCCATGCAACTTTTGTTCATACCTTCCTATAAATATACCAAAGGGGGATCAAAAGCTATCCTTGAGTTCTCTTCATCATCATCACCATAAAGCTAGATAGCACCTCAGAGGTCATCCAGTGCAATCTATTGTAAGAAATTAAGGACAAAAAGGGTTAAATGACTTGACCATGGTCACACAGGTAGCAATTAAAAGAAGCAAGATTCTAACCTGGTTCCTCTGATGGCAAATCCAGCATTCTTTCCTCTGTGCATACTGCCATGTCACAGGTAACAACAGATTTTGAACATTTGTTCCTCACTCTTGCTACATGACCAGACCTTTTTTTCTCATCTTATACTTCCCTGATATCCTTTATATTACCTCTCTGAGCTAAGCCCTCATTTTTAGTATGCTTCAGCCTGCTCATGCTGACTATAGACCTCTCTATTACCCATGTAGCTCATGAAACAGCAAGTACACAGCACACTATTTAATTTATTTGATCAGTAGTGACATACCCCACAATTCATTCTATGACCTGACTATCTAAATTGGCTATATTGATCAAATTGACCAGATCATTGCCTGATACTGCTTCACATCCTATTACATTGATTCACGTTTAGATTTTTGGTTTCTAAGTAGCACAGCACGTATCAGCTTACCTGGTCTTATGCAGCATTGAAAGCAGGTACTTAGCATATGAATGCTTTTGATGATAATTGCCAAACTTTCACTTATTTAATTTTCAACTTCCATATTTCAGAGTATGTGCAAACCATCAGAAGGAACAAAGATAATGTATGCATTTAAACTGTGCCAATTTTGAAATATTCTACTATTCCCTTTGGAACTTATAATGCTTTACTTTGAATCATCGAAGCAATTATAAATGGAAAAAGTTCCAATTATGTGGATATTTTAATTTTGAAAAAAAAAAACAAAGAAGAAAGAGAAGAAGTAAGTGAAAAAGGGATAGCATAATTTTGTGCTATTTCTAACTGAAATGTAGAGATAGAGTCTATATATCACATTTAAACACTACTATGCAATTTGCAAATAACACACAACTGATTAGTGCAGATTAGTTTTGAACCTTCATTGTGGGTATGCGATAGAGTAATCTTTCTAAAAAGATTGGCTTGCTGTCTCCAGAAGGAAGAAAAATGCTGTTGTGCCTAATTTTAATGCTCAAATGTCTCCATAAAAAAGATGCTAACCTGTTTATTTTGGTTACTTCTGATTACCTAGAAGATCGAATATACACAAACCCTAAACAGAATGTATTTCTTTTAGGAAAATTCATCTAAGCTTGCAAGGTTTTATTTTTTATAAAAATTTAATAAGAATACTTTTTAAAAAACAAATTGCCAGTTACATTAAAGGAGAATACTTAGTTATGAATATGTTAAATCAATTCACAATTGTACTCGTTATGACTGAAATTATGTAATGCTCAGCCCTGTGTGTGTTTTACTTGATTGATATCTGAATGAATGTAGCATTGATTATATAATATTCTTCCTAATCCCCTCCAATCTGCACAGAAAGCACCACATACATACACAGGCACACATACACACATGCACACAGCTTCTGTGGCACTGGAGTGAGCTGGGGAGCATGCTATTTTAAATTAAATTAGATAAACAGCCCAACTCTCAAACAGAACAACAACAAAAATATGGCCCTCTTTATTTCCTGACTTACTGTTAGTTGCCTAAGAGATTAAAATGAGGCTGTAAGAGGTAAAGCAATCAGACAGTGATGAGATGAAAAGCTGTGAATGTATTACTTTCTAGTGCTGAAGGCTTTCTTTCTCCTGCCCCTTCTGTTTTTAAAACTGTCTTGAGAAGCTGTTTTTCCCTCGACAATGGATGGACCATAAAAGTCTGTCTTCTCAAGTGATGAGCTAGAGAATGTTGCAAGACTACTTGCCAAATCGTACTGCCATTATTAATTCAAGCATGATGAAATTGTTCATTTTAACTATAATCATGTAATTCATCAAAATACTACTAGAGCATATCATTCTCAACTATTATTCTGATGTAGCACCTTATTCTACCTCCAACAAATGAAGGAAATTTTTTTTTTATGTTTAACCGCCAAAAAATACATTAAAATGGATACAGAACTGCCTCACATTTTGGATGTGTAGGAAACTTTGACTTGTTTTCATGTATACACTTCAGTGTAGCTGTTGTGCATATAAATAATTCCTTCAATTAAGTAGATCTATTTCAAGTTTCTGCATACTATTCCAAAGGCCCATCTACTGAAATACATACCCACAATGAAGGCTCAAAATTAATCTGCAGTAATCATTAGTGTATTTGCAAATTTCATAGTAGGGTTTAAATGTGCTATGTAATCTCCATCTCCTTGTTTTGATTAGAAATAGCACACAATTATTACACTATTACTAATCTTCTTGCTTTGTCTTTTTTTTTTCTTTGAAAAAAAAATTGAGGTGATGCTTTTTGCCCCTAAGTAATGAATAATAGAGGCCTCAAACTCTCACGTCTCATCCCCTGTCACCTCCTTTTAACATTCTTCTTGGCCTTCAATCCTAAGAATAAACTTTTCCCATATGTTTAATTTGTGGATAATTTCCTACCCTCAACATGTTTTAAAAAGTGGCCCAATAACCTGTTATTCCAGTTGTTTTATTTTGTCAAAAGAGTAAACTAAGGTTTTCTTGTTTACTAACTGTGTAACTTTGGGTTAATTGCTTTTGTCCTCTCTACACCTCAGTTCCTCATCTGTAAAATGAGGATTCTGAATCATTTCTAAATCTATGATCTTATGCTCCTGGGATACTACTATATGATCTGCTGGGCAGTGAGTATCTGTTCCAGTTGCTGCCCTGTGATGAGAGCCAATAGAATGTGAAGACTTAAGAAGAGGTAGAAACACTAATTCAAAACAGGTTCAGCATTAGCTCTGCAATGAGCTAGTAGTTAAGGATGAACCAAAGATGTTAATGTGAAAAACTCTGTTTGAAAATAATGAATCAGTTGAATTCAAACATTATTTAGGAAAAAAAATGAAGTTTAAATGCTTCTAATAATAGCTAGAAGCTTGAATTCAAGTTTTGTTTTCCTAAGACGTATGAAGCCCAAATCTTACAATTATAAATCATACATGCTATATTTCAACACGATAAAATTTAAGAGAACATTGGAATTGTTTTAGTACTTTGAAACATCAATGTATATGGCTAATGTGGCAATTTGCTTTGCTAGCCTATGCGTATTTGTTATAAAAGTTTTCTTTTTGATTGGGGTAGGTAGAAAGGAGTGAAATTAAATGTTTTCTAATTAAAAAAAACAAAATTTTAAAAGAAATGAATATTTTAATAAATAGGCCAAGAGTTGAGATTTGCAAATATAATGCTGAGGAATTTATGAAAAGGTGGAATAGCGTGCAGGAAAGAATAATATTCCAAGATTCCAAAGACCAGAAACCTATTCCCAATGCCACCATTCTTTAGATATGTGAAGTTGGATAAATCATTAAACCTTTAGTTACTTAACCACTACTTGTATATTCATAAGATGGGACTGATGGGATCACAATGACTCTCCTATGAAGCTCCAGTAGACGTGAAAGCCCTTTTAGACCTGAAAAGTGTTCTATAGAGATGAAAGGCATTATTAAAATTTTATTCAGTCACTTCACTGGAGACTTCCTTCCAGAGCTCAGCATGGTGTAGAGATCACCACTTTATAAATTTACGGCTGGAAGCACCTTAGAGGTTTCCTAGTCTAGCTCGCTCCATTTACAGATGGGAAAACTGAGGTGCAGAAGGTTAGGTAACCTGGTCTGGGTTACACAGGTAATAAACTATTTGAGGTGGCATTTGATCCTGGTGCCCTTCCATACTGCTTGTTCTAGATGTCTGACAACAAAGAACAGATTTTGGTAGGTTCTATCAATCCAGAATGTCTTCAAGTGTGGGTTACTAGAAGACCAATCTAATTAAATTTGGAGATGCTCTTTATGACATTGGACACAACATAATGACTTTTCTCCCACACAGTATTCTCAGAAAATTCTATATCAGCTTGTTGAAGAATAGTGATGACAGTCAGTGAAGGCAATTAGGTGGCACAACTGTTGATATTGGAGTCAGAAAAACCTGAATTCAAATCCTTACTAAGATATCTACTAGCTCTATGACTCTGAACAAGTCATTTAATTTCTCTCAGCCTCTCTAAAATGAGGATGATAGGGGCAGCTAGGTGGGGCAGTGAGTAGAGCACTGGCCCTGGAATCAAGAGGACCTGAGTTCAAATCTGGCCTCAGACACTTGACATGTACTAGCTGTGTGACCTTGGGCAAGTCACTTAATCCCAATTGCCCTGCCAAAAAAAATGAGGATGATAATAATGGGACCTACCTTATAGAACTATTCTAAGGAGCAGATAAGAAAGTATGTGTAGAAATGCTTTGAAAAACTTAAAGTACTATATGAATGTTAGTTACTATTACCCATGCAAGAACTTTCATATCCTTGAATGTATTCATTGAGGACTCATTAGCATGCACTTTGGCCTATATTTTAGTGACTAAAACTATCTCTTTCTAATTTTTGTCTACATTATAAAGTGTTCAAAGTGCCTAGAATCTGGATTTCCTTCCATTCCTCCTCCTTTCCTCCCTACCCTCTCCTTTCTTTCCTTCCTTCCTTCCTTCCTTCCTCCTTCTTCCTTCCTTCCTTCCTTCTTCATTCTTCCTTCCTTCCTTCTTCCTTCTTCCTTCCTTGTTTCTTCTTCCTTCCTTACTCCTTCTTTCCTTCCTTCCTTCCTTCTTTCCTTCTTTCCTTCCTTCCTTCCTTCCTTCCTCCTTTCCTTCCTCAATTTCTTCCCCCCTTCCTTTCCTAAGTTTTTCAATTTTATTCACTATTGCAAAATACTACAGTTTCCAGGAACAAATATCAACATACTTTAATGCTACAAGATTTTTTAAAATATAGTGTTCCAAATATTTACAATAATTTTCTTAATATTGTTCAACAAGGCTTCTAAGAAATGATTGTGCACTCTTACATGTCTTTAATTCTTCTTAAAAATTCTTTTAATTTATAGGAATTTTTTGGAGTCAGTACTTAAGAAAATAACATAGGGTATCAACAGAAACAATAGCCCCAAAATCTAGATCTGAATCCAACTAAAAAAATCAGAAGAAAAGATATTGTAAACTGTTAAAAAAAAAGGACATGGATAGTGTATATGACCAATTCTTAATTCTTTTTTGTTCCACATCCGTTTACATGCTGAAAAAGTGTTGATGACTGCAAAGGGCTTTTATTTATCCATATTATACCATTATACCATATTAGATATTAAAACTGATAAATTTTTAAAACATTTATTTATTAACTCATTTAAACATAATAATAAGCCCATTATATGTTAACATAAATAAGATTTTTTATGAAAAATAACTATATAAAAACATTTTAGTGAAAAAAGTGGCAATGTTTTAACATATTTTTCCAAATCTCTTTAATATCTGGCTTAATAGAAGACAGCTGGATTCTCATATACATTTCTGCATTCAATCTATTGTGATATGTCATTTTGGTTAAAGTATATGGTGATGATCCAGGCTCACACAGATATTTAGCGTTTCCTTGAATTCTTTTTATAATCCACGTTTAAGGCCTGAGGTATATTTTTATTTGTTGCTTAGGGGTAGACCCTCTTTTAGTGGAGAGAATGATGGCTTGAAGCTCTTCGCTTCTAACTGGCAAAGCTTTGGAGAAGAGAGACATTCTTCATTACTGCTGCAGTTCCAGGCTCTCTCCAAGAAGAGATCCAATTATTCCTTGACAAAAATTATAGTAATGTACATCATTAAGTTCTATTGGCTCAAGGAAAAACCATGTCATCTTGTGAGACTCAGCCTTGGACCTCCTCTCTGAGATTGAAAACTTTCTTTTGAGGGATAAAGGGAATTCTCCTTTAAGAAATTTCTTCCTGTGTACATTTATGCTACCTTTGAAAATCCATTACACTTTGGAACATATCAAAGTTCTTGGTTACCTCCATGTTTCTCCCTGAATTATCATTTTAAAAAAACTGAGAAACTGGAAAACCTCCACTGTTCTACTCCAGATTCAATATTCACCTTGCCTTATTGGACACAATTCTAGATTTTTGAAAATTTGCTTTCTTGCATCTAGTTGTCTATCTGACTAGCTCCACAAGTCAATGATTAGAGAGATCTCATTTAATTTAATTTACAAAATATATAGAATCCTTCCTTTAAAAGCAAAACTAAATTGGCTTTGTGGCTCTTAATAAAGGTTGGTTTGATTGGCTTAAAGGAGAGAAAAAAGGCTTATTATGAAGAGAAAGTAAAAATCATTCACTTATTGAAAAATCAGCATTTTCATAATTTCTGTGCAAAAATGGGGAGCATGGAATATGTGACGTCTTATATTTTTAAAAGACTTAGAAATTCCATATGATAACAGTGATTTTCTCTGGGAGGTTAAAAGGGAGGCACTTGCTTTTCTTAGAAAATGGAAATTAAGCTTTAAGCTCCTGATTTTATTTTAAACCTCTACTTATATAAATAATCCAGTTTTCATACAAAATAATACATGAAAATTAGTATGTATCTTAAAATAAACGTGAAAGAGCTGTATGCTTCAATACTTTAGAAGGTATGGGATTTTATCAGTGAGAACACTCTCTTCATCATTACAAATTTTAACTCTTCCATGTCTGAGGAGATTGGTTTTCATAAGTATCAGTGGCCAGCCTTGGTGATGACTTTCTCCTAAGGTAGGCTGGTCCTCAGAGTACAGATATGATAAACATTTATTCCATCCACAGTCATGTGCTCATTCTTTTTAGTCTGCCAAGCCTTGCCAGTGTTCTCCTGGAATAGTGTTTAAAAACCCAGTATGGCCTGTATGCTAGGGTAAGATAGGGAGGTTAGGGAAAAGAGTACTGGGGTTGAAGCCAGAGGACTGGATTTGATTCCTGCAGGGTTCTGTCACTTAGTACCTGTATGAACTTGGCCGAATCACTTAATCTGCCTTTATGTTAGTTTCTTCATCTGAAAAATAAGTGGGATGTACTAGTTGACCTTTTAAAGTCCCCTCCAGCTCTCTGTCTCTGGTACTGTAACTTAACTGAAGAATTTGTTCATGTATTTTTCCTTTGCTCTATGGTGATAGTTATTGTGTATACTGATCTTAAGTTTCTGTTTTGCTTCATATTTATTAAAATAACAATAATTCCTTTCCAGATTGAACTTAAAGGTTTGTAAAGCACTTTGTATTAGCAAGAGACAGGCCATGTTATTATTATTAAATATTATTATTATCTTCATTTTATAGATTAGGAAATGAAGACCCAGAGAAGTTAAATCATTTGCCTATGATCATACTGGTAGTAAATGTCAGAGAAAGATTTAAAAACCATTCTATTTATTTGAAGATTTTTGTATGCTTTCCATGTTGCCTTTCCTAGTATCATTCCTATATAAAGCAATTTATATTTTAGTAACATTTGCATACATTATTTCATATGAATTTGAACATATGAAGGTCATTGCTGGATTGAGAATGAAAGAGATCATAGGTGGACAAAGTGAGTACTGCACAGAATATTGAAAGAGTCCAGGGAAAGCCTCCAGAGGGTTGGGTGGATCCTCTCTGGAAGCCTTAGGAAAAGTCCCAGATACGAAGCACAAAACATGCTAAGGTTTGTATGTGCTACAATCAGCACTGGCACTAGTGGAGAGAATACCCGTGTTGATCATGCCTCCAAAAAGGAAAAAAAAGGATCATCTCATAACAATCATTTGATGAAGGAGAGGAAAGGTATTATCCTCCAAGAAGAAACCTGGGACCTAGAAAAGTTACTTGAATTGTGGGAGATCAGGTAAGGATAGTGGAACAATGACTATAAAGGTGGTTTCCTAAGTAAACTTTTAATTACCACAACAATTGAAGTTTTTTTTGGCACATCGAAGTACATAGTTCTCTGATTTAATTTTTAAACTACATATAGTTTTATGTATTTGGTTTAATATATTCATGTATATACACATAAACATATATTCACATATAGACACACATTTCTGTGTGTGATGTATTTGGAACATACCTTTACTATATATTGATTGTAAGGTCCATGAAATCAGATGCACTTAAAAAAAATAACACAGCCCACAGAATTTGGCCTGTAGTACAGAGCTCAAACAATATGTCTTAAAAAAAAGCCTTTCCAAGACCTTCTTCATCAACCCAATTATACAGTTTCTCTAGGTTTCAGTACAAGTACCTCCTCTTAGCTATTTCCCTCTCTACAGACTCTTACTTGTTCCAACCCACACTGATTTCTCTCTCCTTCGAAGTCTCATAGGCCATGTTGTTTATTCCAGTGCTTTGCACACAGTAAGGCCTGAGTGAATGATTGTCAAATAGCATGGAATTATCTATTGTACTCATTTTGGCACTTAGTTATATCTTGTCTTGAATTCATATTTTTTCATTTTTTTGTTTGCTTCTTCGATAATGTTAAGTTTCATAAGAGAAAAGTGATTTGTCTTATATTTCTTTTACAACCCTTGCAACCACAGTAATGAGAACCAACCCTGGTTGAAATTCTTGTTGAATATGTTTGTTTTTGGAACCAGAATTTTAATCCCAGTTTCATAAATAATTGCTTATGTGACCTTGGACAAGTCATTTAAAGATTCTGAATCTCAGTTTACTCATCTGTCAATTAACTATCAAAACAACCTCCATAAAAAACACCTACAAGTTTGTTATAAGGAAAAGCTCAAAATAGATATGAAAGTATTATATAAGTTGTATTTGCAATTGCCATTTTTAATGGAGTGATGTCACTATATGAAAACTAAAGACAGTTAAAGTTTCATTGTATTCACAGAATTCAAATGGCTCTTCTCTTAGACTTTTGAAAAGTATACACAGTTGGTGGTGGAGCCAAGCTGGCAGCTGGAAAGCAGGGACTTGCTTAAGCTTCCCACCAGGTCCCTCCAAACACCTATAAAAATGGCTCTGAACAAATTCTAGAGCTGTAGAACCCAGGAAATAGCAAAGGGAAGCAGGGCTCCAGCCCAGGACAGCCTAGATCATCACAGGGAAGGGTCTATTGCACAGAGCTGGGAGCAGAGCAGAGCACAGCCCACAGTGGGCCATGCCAGGACCAACCATACTGGGAGCCAGGCAGAACAGGTGCAGCACCCTGAATCAGTGAGCTGTGGCAGTTACCAAACTTCTCAACCCACAAACACCAAAGACAACAGAGAACATTAGTGGGAAAAGCTGCTGGGACAGAGTGAAAGGAGTTCAAAGTCGGCCACTGCCCCCAGGTGGGGGAGGTGGTGCAGCTCTGAGGCTGTTTCCAGAGCTACAGCTGCAGTTGCCTTTGGCTGCAGGCCCACCTGGTGGGAGGAATTAAGCAGCAGATTAGAGCAGGAGGGCAAAGCCTGCTTTGCCCTGCCTGGATCTGGGCCACAATCCTGGTTGGTGGCTCTTGGGGGAGAGGAAGTGCTGGTGTGGCAGAGCTTGCTGTATAGAAGTAGCTCTGAAAACAGCAGCACAGGCCCTCAAGCTTGGGACAAAGTATTCTCTACTCTACAAGCAGTCATGCCCCAACCAAAAGCTCAAGGGTCAAATAGTTGTCTGGGAACATGTCCAGGAAGTGAAAATGGTCTCAGATTCAGACTCAGACTTTGGAATCTTTTTTGGTTACAAAGAAAACCAAGACATACAGCCAGAAGAAGTCAACAAAGTCAAAAAGCCTACATCAAAAGCCTCCAAGAAAAATATGAATTAGTCTCAGGCCATGGAAGAGCTCAAAAAGGATTTGGAAAAAGCAAGTAAGAGAAGTAGAGAAAAAATTGGGAAGAGAAATGAGAAGGATGCGAGAAAACCATGAAAAACAAGTCAATGACTTTCTAAAGGAGACACAAAAAAATACTAAAGAAAATAACAGCTTAAAAAATAGACTAACTCAAATGGCAAAAGAGCTCCAAAAAGCCAATGAGGAGAAGAATGCCTTGAAAGGCAGAATTAGCCAAATGGAAAAGGAGGTCCAAAAGACCACTGAAGAAAATACTACCTTACAAATTAGATTGGAGCAAATGGAAGCTAGTGACATTGTAAGAAATCAAGATATTATAAAACAGAACCAAAGGAATGAAAAAGTGGAAGACAATGTGAAATATCTCATTGGAAAAACCACTGACCTGGAAAATAGATTCAGGAGAGATAATTTAAAAATTATTGGACTACCTGAAAGTCATGATCCAAAAAAGAGCCTAGATATCATCTTTCAAGAAATTATCAAGGAGATCTGCTTTTATATTCTGGAGCCAGAGAGTACAATAGAAATTGAAAGAATCCACCAATCACCTCCTGAAAAAGATCCCAAAAAGAAAACTCCTAGAAATATTGTCACCAAATTCCAGAGCTCCCAGATCAAGGAGAAAATATTGCAAACAGCCAGAAAGAAACAATTTTGAGTATTGTGGAAACACAATCAGGATAATACTAGATCTAGCAGCTTCTACATTAAGGGATCAAAGGGCTTGGGATATGATATTCCAGAGGTCAGTGGAGCCAGGATTGAAACCAAGAATCACCTACCCAGCAAAAGTGAGTATCATGCTCCAAGGCAAAATATGGATTTTCAATAAAATAGAGGACTTTCAAGCTTTCTTAGTGAAAAGACAAGAGCTGAATAGAAAATTTGACTTTCAAATACAAGAATCAAGAGAAACATGAAAAGGTAAACAAGAAAGGGAAATCACAAGGGACTAAAGTTGAACTGTTATTTACATTCCTACATGGAAAGATGATGTGTGTAATTCATGAGACCTCAGTATTAGGGTAGCTGAAGGGAATATACATACATATATATATATATATATATATATATGTATATATATATATATACACACACACATATATATATATATGCAGAGGGCAAAGGATGAGTTGAATATGATGGAATAATATCTAAAAAATAAAATAAAATTAAGGAATGAGAGAGGAACATATTGAGAGAGGGAGAAAGAGAGAGATAGAATGGGGTAAATCATCTCACATAAAAGTGGCAAGACAAAGCAGTCCACTGGAAGGGAAGAGGGTGCAGGTGATGGGGAATGAGTGAATCTTTCTCTCATCAGATTTGACCTGAGGAGGGAATAACATACACACTCGATTGGGTATCTTACCCCACAGGAAAGAAGGAGGAAGGGGATAACAAAGGGGGAACAATAGAAGAGAGGGCAGATAGGGGGAGGAGGTAATCAAAAGCAAACACTTTCAAAAAGGGACAGGGTCAAGGGAGAAAATTGAATAAAGGGGACTGGGTAGGAGGGAGCAAAATATAGTTAGTCTTTCACAACATGACTATTGTGGAAGGGTTTTACATAATGATGCACATGTGACCTATGTTGAATAACTTGCCTTCTTAGGGAGGGTGGGTGGGGAGGGAAGATGGGAGAGAATTTGGAAGTCAGAGTTTTAAAAGGAGATGTTTAAAGAAAGTTGTTTTTGCATGCAGCTGGGAAATAAGATATACAGGCAATGGGGCCTAAAAATCTATCTTGCCCTACAAGAAAGTAAGAGAAAAGGGGATGGGTGGAGTGGGGTGACAGAAGGGAGGGCTGACTGGGAAATGGGGCAATCAGAATATATGCTGTCTTGGAGTGGGGGGGAGGGTAGAAATGGGGAGAAAATTTGTAATTCAAAATCTTGTGGAAATCAATGCTGAAAACTAAAGATATTAAATAAATAATAATAAAAACTAAAAAAGAAAATTTTACACAGTTAAATTTCCTATTTTGATATGTCCCCTCCTTTTGTCATTCTAGTTAACCTTAAAGGAAAGTATTGATACATGCAAAATTGTCCAAGGAGGTCCTAGAGAGGAGATGATAGAGATAAATTATTTGGCTGTTCTTACTTTGATTTTTAATATGAATATCAACTTAAATGGGGCCACATGGTACAGTGAAGATATCCTAGATTCATAGTTAGAGGACCTGGATGCAAATCCTACTTCTGCCTAATGCTATCTTTGTGACTTTGGAAAACTTACTTAACCTTTACTGACTTCAGTTTCCTCATTTGTTAAATATGACATTGGACTAGAGTCCTTGGTGGTCTCTCTGATTTCTGATATGTGATTCTAAATGAGTCATTGTGGTGCAGTGGGTAGAACACTGGAACGAGAGTTAGGAAGTCTCTGGCCAAGTCACGTAGCCTCAGAATCCCTCACTTTTCTTGTCTGTAAAACTGGATGATAATAGCACCTATCTCCTAGGCTCATTCTAAGGATAAAATGAGATATATTTATAAAGCACTTTAAAACCTTGAAAGTTTTAAATAAATGTGGGTTATTATTATTGTTATTATTATTATTATTTGTATTATGGTTGTCTAAGACTAGGAATTACCAAACTGATCTGGATAGGTTGAGGGAGATTGTTCTACTGGTTCTTCCATGCATTAGAGTAATGAAATCACTGGTCTACACCTCTCCTCCAAATCAGCTTAAATGTACCAGTGCCATGTTTTCAACACTTGAGGAAATAAAGTTAGAGAACAGTAAGATCAACTCTGTAATTAAGTCCAGTGATGCCTCCTTTGTGGTTATAATTACTACCTTGTCATATGCAACAATTCATTCATGCATATATTCATTTAATAAATATAAATTGAGCATTTGCTATATGCATAGCCCTATTCTAGGCACTGGGGAATGTGAGTGAATACAGATAAATGGAAGATACACTCTCCGACCTTGGGGAGCTTATAGAAACCTAGAAAGCATCTTAAAATTTTGGGACAAATGCCAAAATACTGCTTGCAGAAGATTCCATGAATCAAGTGGGAAGACACCACTGTTGTTGTTGTTGCTGTCGCTGTTGTGTTTTTGTCCTTTCTTCCTGGAGAGGACCATGACATCAGGGAAGTAATGCCACAGCATGCAAATGAATTGGATTTAAGTGGCGGAAGGCTGTGCAAAGTCACCAGGCTCACTTTTTCCTCCAGAGCCATCTGGGTCCAGTGGCAGTTGTATAGATACAGTTATAAATATAGACACAGAGATAGCTAGATAGATAAATAGCTGTAGATATACACAGAGATAGACAGAAGGAATCAGGATGACTGGAGATGGCTCTGGATACAGTGGGAATGGGAAGGCAATATAATACATATATGACATAAGCATATACCAAGATTCTATTAAAATGTAATATTTTCCACAGAAATAAACTATTAAAAGATGCAGTTTTTGTCATAGTAGAAAGAGAGTCAGAGTTCCAGAAGATCTGTATTTGAATCCTGACTGACTCTTAGTGGCAATATGATGATGGGCATGTTATTTAATCTGTGTGAATCTCCAATAAAACTGTTGAAATATCATCAGTGCTAGTGATCCAGATGCCGAAACCTAGGTTTTGCAAAGAAGAATTGTTTTCCACACTATACGAATAAGCTCATTAAAATAAAGCCACCAAATGTTTAGAAGATTTTTGTTCTCAAGATAATCTAAAACATAGTGAACAAGATGTAGCAAATGTTATGAGAAAATGATCCAGGCGTATTCCACATGGAAACAAAAAGAGACCCTAAGGGACCACATTTTCAGTTTATCTATAGCATATACACCACTAATATCAAATAAAAAACAATAAACACATCAAAGTGAGTTTCAAAATCCTTCTTACACAGTAGGAAACATCTGTCACAAACAAAATTATGGCAAAATCCGCTGGTCTCAGGCAGTTCTATTGGTCATTTTAGACCATGAAAACAACATGGAAAAATTATATTTTTCCCTGAGGGATTATTAATCCATCCTACATCCTGTTGTCAGATTAATCCTCCTAAAACACTGTTTTGATCATGTCATCTCCTCCCCCAGTTTCCCACCATCTACAAAATAAGACATCCTTAGTTCTTAGCTTGGTATTAAAAACTCTATAAAACTGACTATAATTTATCTTCTTTTTCAATCTTATCTCCTAATACTGTTCTAAATTCTAATCCAGTCTAATTGATCTCTTTACTTCTCTCCCCAATACTACATATCCTATTCTTTTCTACTCTATCCTCTTGCTCACAGTTGTCTCTCCCTAGAGTATCTTTCCTTACTATCCAGGTTATACTTCCTCTTTCAAAATCCAATGCAAATCCTACTTTCCTTTGTGAAGTATGAGTTGAGATACAGTAGATATCTCTCCTCTAAACTCTTAGTAACCCCTATTGTCTGCACCAGTCATCTGGCACCTACCTTTAACTTAATGTGTAAGTCTTGACTACCACAATTAGAGCCTGCAAAGTCTGTGAAGGCAAGAGCCATGTCATGTATGTCTTTCTATTTCAGTCCCTGGCCCAGTGCCTTCTTTGAGCATTACAAATGCTCAAAATATTTGTTGATTGATTATAGATCATGTTTTTCATTTCACTTTGAAATTTGGTATTCTTTCAACATAGGACAGCCAAACAAGCACAGAGGAAAGGCAAGAGCATATATACTGTGCCAGGAGTAAATGATTCCATTAAGTGATTTTTAATGGGGAACATTAAAATATTCTTGCAACATTTATTATTCTACTTCATAATTATCTGAGAATAATTAGAAGTGAATTGGCATTTAGGAATCTCTGTAGCTGAACAAGTTAGTCTGCTAAAGTATTTTTTTTCTCTAGTTATATCTTCAACCTCTTCTCCAATTACATTACTTCTTTTTCCCCTCCAGATTTAAAACCAAAAACACAACTCACAAAAACAAGGAAGCAGTAGAGCATAGTGGAAAGAGGATCAGATTTTATATCAGAAAACCTAAATTCAAAACCTGCTTCTGAAGTTCTCTGCTTATGAGCGGTTGATCAAGTCTCAGAGCCACACTGAGTCTCAGGTTTTTCAACCCCTAAAATGAGGTGATTGGATTGGAAGGCCTCTGAGTTCCCTTACAGATCTAGGTATAAAATCTTAGTATCTTAGTATTTTGGAAAAAAATGCTGGTGGAAAATAAAGACAGTGTGGGGAGCCAAGGCAATGTTAAATCAAGCCTCTAAAAGGATTCTGGAGCAACAGATTCCACAAAGACAAGGTGAAACAATTTTCCAGCCCAAGATAACTTAGAAGAACTTCAGAAAAGGCCTGTCTCAGTTTGGTAAAAGGTGAGAACAGCCTAGCACAGATGATATCTTGGCAAGCTAGCAGGTGACTCTTAGCCATAGGAGAGATCAACAACTGAGCCCTTGCAGTCCTGTTTCAGTGGGCCAGTGGCACAATCAACTAGCTGTGAGTCCTCCAGCGCCACCACAGAAGGCAAACTGCCAATCCTGAAACCCAGGCCACTGCATGCACAACTAGGCTTGGCCACCCAAGAGCAGTGTACAAGCCACCAGACCCAGAAGCCCTGGAGCAGAAAGCCAGTGACCAGGCCCCTGGCCCCCAGTGTAAGAAGCTTGGGACAGTGTCCCCGTACCCCGGAAGCAAAAAACAAAAAAAAAAAAAACAAAAAAAGTATCCTGACCATAGAAAACTACTATGGCTACAAGGAAGATCTAAACACAGACTCACAAGAGAACAACAAGGTTAAAATGTGGAGCCTACATGCGAAGCCTCACAGGGGAATATGAATTGGTCTCAAGCTCAAAATGTCCTCTTGGAAGAGCTCAAAAAGCATTTTAAATGTCAATTAGAGGGGTAGAAGAAAAATAGGGAAAATAGGGAAAATAAATGAGAGATATGCATATGGGAAAAAAAGGAGTCAACAGCTTGGAAAAGGAAGAACCAAAATTGACCGAAGAAAATAACTCCTTAAAAAATAGAATTGGCAAAAATGGGAAAAAATCCACTGAAGAAAATAATGCCTTTAAAAGTAGAAATTGATCAAATGGAAAAGAGGTACAAAAGCTAAATGAAGGAAATAATTCCTTAAAAATTAGAATTGAGCAAGTGGAAACTAATGACTTTAGATCAAGAAGCAGTCAAATAAAATGAAAAGAATGTAAAAAAAACAGAAAAAAGAAAATATCTCATTGGTAAAGCAACTGACTTGGAAAAAAAAGATCCAGGAGAGATTATTTAAGAATTATTGGAACACCTGAAAGCCATGATAAGAAGAGGAAGAAGAAGAAGAAGAAGGAGAAGAAGAAGAAGAAGAAGAAGAAGAAGAAGGAGAAGAAGAAGAAGAAGAAGAAGAAGAAGAAGAAGAAGAAGAAGAAGAAGAAAGAGAAGAAGAAGGAGAAAGAGAAGAAGAAGAAGAAGAAGAAGAAGAAGAAGAAAGAGAAGAAGAAGGAAGAGAAGAAGAAGAAGAAGAAGAAGAAGAAGAAGAAGAAGAAGAAGAAGAGGAAGAAGAAGAAGAAGAAGAAGAAAGAAGATGAAGAAGAAGAAGAAGATGAAGAAGGAGAAGGAAGATGAAGAAGAAAAAGAAAGAGGAAGAAGAAGAAGAAGAAAGAAGATGAAGAAGAAGAAGAAGAAGAAGAAGAAAAAGAAGAAGAAAGACGAAGAAGAAGAAAGAAGAGGAAGAACAAGAAGAAGACGAAGAAGGAGAAGAAGAAGAAGAAGGAGAAGAAGGAGAAGAAGAAAGATGAAGAAGAAGAAGAACCAGTAGCAACCTGGACAACATCTTTCAAGAAGTGAAGGAAAACTGCCTTCATATCCTAGAACTACAGGGTAAAAGAGTCGTTGAAAGAATCCATGAATCAACTCCTGAAAGATATCCCAAAATGAAAATTTTAAGGAATATTCCAGAATTATTGAGTCAAGGGGAAAATACTGCATGCAGGCAGAAAGAAACAATTCACATATTAAGAAGCCATAGTCAAGATTACACAAGACTTAGTAGCTTCTACATGAAAGGATTAGAAGGCTTGGAATGTCAATGTTATCAATATTTTGGAAGGCAAAATAACTTGAATTACAACCAAAAATTAATTGCCCAGCAAAACTGAGTATAATCTTTCAGGGGGAAAGATGGATATTCGATGAAATTGTATACTTTTGAACTTTCCTGAGGAAGAGACTAGAGTTGAACAAAAAATTCAATCTTCAAATACAATATGTAAGAGAAACATAAAAAGGTAAATGAGAAAGAAAAAAAAAGAAAATGTTATTCAATAAAGTTAAATTGTTTACATACCTACATGGAAAGATGACACTTGTAACTCTTGAGACCTTTATCTCCATTAGGGCAGTTAGAAAGAGTATACTTAGACAGAGGATGTGGGTATGAGTTGACTTTGATGTGATGATGTTAAAAAAATAATTAAGGAATTAAAAATAGGATTGTACCAGTAGAAGAGGAAAGGGGAGGCAGAATAAGGTAAATTATATCACATGAAGAAAAGCAAAAGACCAATGACAGTAGAAGTAAAGAAGGGAGGGGGTAAGCATTGCTTGGACATTGCTCTCATTGGATTTGGCTCAAAGAGGGAATAACACACACACTCAATTGGGTACAGGAATCTATCTTACACTATAAGGAAGTAGAAGGGGAAAGGGGAAAGAAAAGGAAGGTGGGGCTAATAGAAGGGAGGACAGATAGAAGGAAGCAGTAATCAGAAACAAAATACTGGTGAGGAGGGACAAGGTGAAAGGGGAGAGAAAAGTATAAAAAGAGAGGAAAATAGGATGAAAGGAAATACACAATTAGTAATAGTAACTGTTATTGTGAATGGGATGAACACTCTCATAAAATGAAAGTGAATTGCAGAGTGCATTAAAAACCATAACACTGCAATATGTTGTAGAAGAAAAACTTCTGAAGCAGAGAAATACACACAGAGCAAAGGTAAAAGTATATAGCAGAATGTACTGTGATTGAAATGAAGTAAAAATAACAAGGGTAGCAATCCTTATGTCAGACAAAGCAAAAGCAAAAAAATAGATCTAATTAAAAGAGAGAAGGAAAGAAACTACATCTTTCTAAAAGCTACTGTAGACAATAAAGTAATACAAATGCTAAAAATATATGAAGCAAGAAGTGGGATTGCATCAAATTCTTAGAGGAAAAATTAAGTGAATTACACGAAGAAATAGTAAAAATATACTAATAGGGGACCACAATCATCCTTTCTCAGAATTAGATAAATGTAATGACAAAATGAAGAAGAAAGAAGTTAAGGGGGTGTCTAGAATTTTAGAAAAGTTAGATATGATAGACCTCTAGAGATAATTGAATGGAGATAGAAAGGTGGTTATATGGCACCTACACAAAATTGACTATGTATTAGGGCATAAAAACCTAACAATCAAATGCAGAAAGGCATTAAATGCATCTTATTTCAGATCATGATGCAAAAAACATTACATGTAATAAAGGGACATGGAGAGATACATTAAAAATTAATTGGAAACAATAATGTAATTCTAAAGAATGAGCAGGTTAAACAATAAATCATAGAAACAATCAATAATCTCATAAAAAGAATAACATTAATGAAACAATATGTTAAAGTTTATTAGATGTGGCCAAAACAGTACTTACATGAAATTTTATATATCTAAATGCTTACATGATTAAAATAGAGAAAGATTATATCAAGAAATTGGCCATGTAGCTAAAAAAGTTGGAAAAAGAACAAATTAAAAATCTCCAATTAAATGCCAAATTAGAAAGTCTAAAAATCAAAGGAGAGATTAATAAGATTGAAAGAAAACTATTGAATAAAACCAAGAGCTGACTTTATGAAAAGAAAACAATATAATAGATAAACCTTTGGTTAATTTGATTAAAAAAAGAAAATAGAAACCAAATTAGCAGTATCAAAAATGAAAAGAGTGAATTCACACCAATGAAGAAGAAATTAAAGCAATAATTAGGAGTTATTTTGCCCAACTGCAGGTCAATATATCTGACAATCTAAGTGAAATAAATGAATATTTACAAAAGTAAAAATTGCCTAGAGTAACAGAAGAGGAAATAAAATGTTTAAATCAACCCATTTTAGAAAAGGAAATTGAACATGCCATCAATGTACTCCCTAAGAAAAAAATCTCTGGGGTCGGATGGATTTCCAAGTGAATTCTACAAATTTTTTAAAGAACAATCAATTCCAATATTATATAAACTATTTGGAAAAATAGGTGAAAGGGTTTTATCAAATTCTTTTTTTATGACACAAATATGGTGCTGATACCTAAACCAGGAAGAGCTAAAACAGAGGAAAACAAAAGATATAGACAAATTTCCCTAAGGAGTATTGATGTGAAAATTTAAAATAAGAAATTAGCAAAGAGATTACAATTTATTGCCAAGATAGTATCAGGTGGGATTTATATCATGAATGAAGTGCTGTTTCAATAATAGTAAATTATCAGCATAATTGACCATGTCAATAACGAATCCAATCATATAATTATCTCAATGCAGAAATTTTTTTGGACAAAATACAGTACACATTCCTATTAAAACACTAGAGAGTGTAAGAATAAATGGAGTTTTCCTTAAAATGATGAGTAGTATCTATCTAAAACCATCTGCTAGCATTATTTGTAATGGGAATAACCTAGAAGTACTCCCAATAAGATCAAGTTTAACCAAGGATGCCTCTTATCACCACTATTATTCAATACTGTATTAGAAATTTTTGCTTTAACAAAAAAAGAAGAAAAATAAATTGAATGACTTAGGCAATGAGGAGACAAAACTATCACTTTTTGCAGATGATATGATGGCATACTTAGAGAATCCTAAAGAATGAATTAAGAAACTATTTAAAACAATTAACAATGTTACCAAAGTTGCAGGACATAAAATAAACCCATATAAATCATCAGTATTTCTATATATTACCAACAAAGCTCAGCTAGAAGAGAAAGAAAGAGAAATTCCATTTAAAATAACTGTAGACAATATAAAATATTTGGGAGTCTGTATGCCAAGACAAACCCAGGAAATAAATGAACACAATTACAAAGTACTTTTCACTTAGTCAGATCTAAACTACTGAAAAATATCAGTTGCTCATGGGTAGGCCAACCTAATAGGATAAAAATGACAATTCTACCTAAATTAATTTTCTTATTCAGTGCCGTACCAATCAAACTACCAAAAATTTATTTTATAGTGCCAGAAAAAATAATAATCAAATTCCTCTGGAAGAACAAAGGTCAAGAATATCAACAGAATTGGGGCAGCTAGGTGGCACAGTGAGTAGAGCACCAGCCCTGGAGTCAGGAGGACCTGAGTTCAAATCCGGCTTGACACACTTACTAGCTGTGTGACCTTGGGCAAGTGACTTGACCCCAATTGCCCTGCCCTCCCCCCTGCACAAAAAAGACAAAAACTCACTATTTGACAAAAACTACTATGAAAACTGGAAAATAGTATGGTGGAAACTAGGCCTAGACCAACATCTTACACTATATATACCAAGATGAGATCAAAATGGTACATGAGTTAGACATAAAGGGTGATACCATAAGCAAATTAGGAGAGCAAGGAATCTATGGAGATGGGAAGTCTATGGAGACTATGGAAATCTGTCAGATCTGTGGAGATGGGAAGAATTTCTGATCAAACCAGAGATAGAGAAAACTATGACGTGCAAAATGAATAATTTTGATTATGTAAAATTAAAACAAACAAAGTCAATGCAAACAAAATTAGAAGGGAAGCAGAAAGCTGGGAAACAAGTTTTTGCAGCCAGTGTTTCTGATAAGGACATAACTTCTTAAATATGTAGAGAACTGAGTCAAATTTATAAGAATGCAAGTTACACTTCCCCACCCCAGACAAATGAACAGGACATTTTCAGATGAAAAAATTAGTCCTATTTTTTAAAAAAGTTCTAAATCACTATTGATTAGAGAAATACAAATTATAACAACTCAGAGGTATAACCTTACACCTATAAGATTGGTTAATATGAAAGAAAATAGAAATGATAAATATTAGAGAAGATGTGGGAAAAATTGGGACATTAATGTATTGTTGGTGGAGTTGTAAACTGATCCAACCATTCTGGAAAGCAATTTGGAATTGAAAATTGAGGGGATGACCATCAATAGGGGAATGGCTGAACAAGTGGTGGTATATGAATATAATGGAATACTATTGTGCTATAAGAAATGATTAGTGGGAGGATTTCAGAGAAAAAAAAACTGGAAAGACTTACATGAACTAATGCTAAGTGAAGTGAGCAGAACCAGAAGAACATTCTATGCAGTAATGGTAACATTGTACGATGATCAGTTATGATTTTCTTAGCTCTTCTAAAAAAATACAATAATCCAAGACAATTATAAAAGACTCATGATAGAAAATGCTATCCACATCCAGAGAAATAACTACAGAGTCTGAATGCAGATTGAAGTATACCATTTTCACTTTGTATGTGTGTGTGTGGCTTTCCCCTTCAGTTCTCTTCCTTCTTTCATAACATAACTAATGTGGAAATACATTTACATGATTGCACATGTGTAACCTATATCAGGTTGCTTGCTGTCTTGGGGAGAGAGAATGGGAGGGAAGGCAGGAGAAAAAATTTGAAACTCAAAATCTTATTTAAAATGAATGTTGAAAACTATCTTTATATGTATTTGAGGAAAAATAAAGTTCTATTTACAAAAAAAAAAACCTATTATACTCTACTGGGGGAAACAATATGTTCACATATAAGTAATACAAAGCATATACTATGTTTGCAAATGAATTTGAAACTCTGGAATCAATTTATATGAATTAAGAGCGGCAGACTCCTAGTTTTTCCACAGCCTTGGCTGCCATACAGAAACACACTTTTTGCCAATGTGTGTCTTTTTTAATTTTTCAAGCTTGACGTGGTTGGAGGATGATACTCTGTCAACACAAGTTAAGTTAGCCCCATCCATTGCCCCACTCATAATGACAAGCAGACACATGAGGTATAAAACCAAAAGATGCTTTTGTCTTTGTTGATTACCTTGTACGAGGAAAAAAATAAAAGATCATTGCTAAAATATATATTTTTGATTTTGCCAACTTGAAAATAAATCCATATCTCTCTTGTTGAGTGACTCACTGTACAAACTTGAGCTGTATTCAGCCTGTTTTGCAGATTAAAAATTAGATTAATAAAAGACAATGTGGACTGAGCAGCTATCTACTTTAGAGGAGGGGTTATTAAGTAATTTTTTGAATCATGGACTCTTTTGACATTCTGGTGAAGACTATGTACTTCTCAGAATAATCTTTTAAATTACACACACATACACACATATAGATAGATGGATGGGTAGATAGATTACACACACATATACATAAGTCTGTATCCTGTGTAAATTATATGTGTGAGTATATATAAACATAAATAAAATATTATACATTATTTTTATATATTATATATGAATAATATCATGATATATATACACATATGTGTATATGGTTACATAGGAAACCAATTATATTAATATGCAGCTATCTTCCTATCTAAATATATACACATATATACATACACTTATCTATATTTATCTACCAATAGTTCACATGCTCTAAGTTAAAAAGAACTCTTTTAGAGGAAGAAAAAAATCACATTCTTAAATCTGAACACATGCTTTTTAGTAGTGTATTATCATGAAAACTTGATATGAATGATTTATTTACAAATCTCTGTAGTAGCAAACAGGGAACATCAAAAATATTCCCTCAACTTAGTTACAGCTTCTTATCATCCTCCAGAGGACACACATCATTAGAACTGTGTCATGGGGCAGCAGAGGGAAACAACAGCAAGAAGTGTCCATAAAGGTTAATTCTGCTGTTCTGAAATACGTTGTCCTCAAAATCAATGTGGGATCAATAAAGATCAAGTTAGAGTAGAGATTATTTAGTTTTATGTAACATGCGTTGTTTGTAGAGCACCTGCCACTGCTGTCTGGTGTACTCAGCTGTGTGATTGGCCTAGCAAGGCAGATAATCAAGTCCCTGAAAGAAATTTTGTGACCTGCAGCTCATCCCTATAATGGTGCTGAATCCAGGGCAGATTGTAAGGGCATTCTAACAGATTATAAATGAAAAGAGAGATAGCAGCCCTAAGTTCATTAAGGTCTAAAGTATGTTGAAATTTTTAGGCTGCCCTTGCAGTCTTCTTACTACCAAAAATGAAAAAAAAATGGAGGTGGGGAGTAGGAATCTTGGCAAGTTATATATGAAATGTCTGGTTGATACTGGGGACTTCATAACTCACCACACTTCTATGGCATATTTGAAAAAGAGTTTCACACATGTCCAAGCTAAATATTTCTCCCAAGTACTTACCCAAGGCTCACTGTGGGAGGTAACTTTTCAAAATGAACTCACTGTTCAGAGAGAAGCAACACTCACACTTCTAGATTTCATAATACTTAATACATTACCATTTGGTTAGTAGTGTCTCTGATTTCAACCAGTGAGTTTTAAAACAAACCAGATTAGTAATCAAAGAGGTAAAGTGAGGGTAATTTCAATGAGAGACTGTGATGTCCCATGTCATTATAATCAAAAGTTGGCACTCTTCAATATCAATCTTTATTTTGTTTATTTATTTTTGCCCCTAGGAAAAGAGCACAGACTTGGATTTTTAGAGTTAGTGGTGGAGAGGAAAAAAGAGAGACCAAAGAATGAAAGCTTGGCCTCAGATATTCTGTGGCCAAATACAATCCACCTTATAATCTTTTCTGGTTAGCCAAGAGAGAGGGGTGTAGTGGCAGGCTACAAGGCCAAGTCAAGGAAGAGGAAAAGGAAGAAAGGGCATTGACATTCTTCCATAAGCTCTATTCCATAATAATTTTTGCTCCCATGGTTTTAAGCTTCAGCCTTTTGTCACTAATATTTAAATTTAATCTTCTAGCCTCCATCTCTTCCATTTCAAAGTAGACTATGAAAACTTTCTATCAGGAGAATGTTGACTTCTACTCAGGGTCCACATGTGTAAAATAGAATTTAGTTTTCCCCAATGTACCAGATCCTATTATTGATTTATTTGCTTCTGATAATGGCATCACCAGTTTCTTCATCTGTTTCATTTTGAATCCTCTCTCTCTAATATTCAATTACAAGTACAACCTAGTACAATCAAATACAATCTATTCATCTCTTGATTCTTCCTTTGGAATATCACTTCCATCTGTCAAGGGTGGAGATGCCGTGGCCTCATCTGTGAAGTTTGGATTTAGTCAAAGGGCCACACTTGAGGACCTAGATGTCCACATGTGGCCTAGAGGCTACAGGTTCCCCACCCTTGAATCCTTTACTTTCTTTTTCCATTGTCACCATTCTTGTTCAGAGGCATGTCACTTGATATCTAAATTGCTGAAACAGCCTCCTGATTAGTCTATCTGCCTCTAGGCTCTCCTTTCTACTTCCCTGTGCCACACCAAAGCTCAATGGACCTTGCTAAAACACTGTTCCTTCATGGAATTTGCATCCAATTGCCACATGTTGACTATAGAAACAAAGTTCATACTTCTTGTTTTAGTATTCCCAATTTGACCTCAGCTTCCCTTTTGAATCCTACCTCCCACTATATTCTATTCAAGTAAACTGTTTCTATTCAGTGTACCACTCCTAACCCCCAACCAAACAACATTGTGTTCTTTCTTGCTTCTTGTACCTTTGTTCATGTAATTTCATCAGTTTATAATTACCCTATCTATATAGCATTTATTGTGCACATCATTCATTTGCTTGTCACCATCCATACCTTTTAACATTGATCATCTTTTCAAAGTATATGTTCTGAATCTTCAACTACTTGAATGATAGATTTGATTTTATGCTTCTGTGTACTGCTCCATCATCACCCCCTAAAGAAACAACCATTAACATGTATAATGAAAAGAGCATCGGGTGATCAATTTTGGTCCTAGACTGCAGATGAAATACATACCTCTTTGTTAAGAAGTAAAGAAAAATGTCGCAAAGTCAGTAATAAAGAAACATTTATTAAGTACCTACTATGTGCTGGACACTATGCTAAGTGCTGGGGATACAAAGAAAGATAAATGACAGTCCTCACTGTAAAAGAACTGTCTAATGAGGGAGATAACAGGCAAATGACTATTTACAAACAACTTCTACAGAGGATAAGTTGGATATCATTAACAGAATATAGGGAGGGTACAAGAATTAATGGGAATCAAGGTAGGAAGTATTATACAGTGAAAAGGGTACAGCCTCATCAGAATGCTGGAGTTCAAATTCTCTTTCTGATACTCTTACAATATGACTGGTGAGTCACTCAGCCATCAAACATTTTCCTGGATGTCAGTTTTAAAATGCAAAGCCTTGAGTAAATAGCCCAAGAGGCCCCTTCTGTCTCCATATCTATACCTCTTTTTCTTGTTATAAAGTTCTTTATTTTAAAGTAAGAAGTATAAGAGAAAATTGTGGCATGAAAGCCATAACCTTTAATTTCTCACCTCTTTGTCTTTAAAGGCCCAGGCTTTGGTGTGCCTGAATTTCATCCTTACCTCTATCTCTTTGAATTCCTAGTTTCCATTTCTATTAAGTTCAAATGTCAACTCCCCCATACCACCTTTCCTGATCCCTCTAGGTGCGAGTGCCTTCCTTATGCTATCCACAAATTACCTTTATTCACTTTTTATATATTCTATGTTTCTTTATCTGTGTGCATGCCATTTCCCTGATAAACTCTCTGAAGACAATGATTTTTTTCTTTTGTCTTTTTTATCTGTAGTACCTATCAGCTTCTAGCATAGTATCTGGCATATAGATGGTATTTAAACAAAGCTTATTGAAATGAATTGAAATGAATCAAATTACCACTGCCATAATGTCTTATACTTAGGGTGTCCTCAATAGATGGCACTTATTGATTGACTGGATTAAGAATTGAATTCAACTAAATATTGATTAATCGCCTACTATGTGTCTGATACTCTGCTAAGTGCTGCGGATACAAAAAGAGACCAAATACAGTCCCTAACCTCAACAACTTGCGATCTAATAGGGGAGACAACATGCAAACACATTTATACAAAGAAAGCTATATACAGGATAAATAGGAAATAATTTAGAGAAGGAAACCACTGGAATTAAGAGGAGTGAAGAGAGAATAAATGCCAGCCTACCCTTGCAGCTCTTTTTTGTACTCTATTCAACTTATTTCTTTAAACATTTATTAAAAGCCTACTATATATAAAGCTACTCTGTTAGGTGCTGGACACACACACACACACACACACACACACACACACACAATCTTTTCCCCTAAAGGGAAAAGGGGAGGTATAATTATGATGCAAATATAGAGACAAAGGAGATAGCCCCACAAAGTGCTCAGGAATACTTGAGGGCAGAATAGGCTTCACTTAGGGGAGACTTCATGGAGGAGGTAGTATCAGAGTGGAACCCTGAAGGATCAAAAGAATTTGAAATGTGGAGATAAGGAGGGATGAGAGATAATATAAGTAAATGGAGTTTTATTCCTCACCTCCATAGTCATTCTCTGACCCCTATGATATGTGACCTTGTAACCCTATTCCCCAGATTGATGTTGATACTTCTCTTAACTCCCTCTAAAGTTGTTAGCTTTCTCCAAGGCAGTGATCTATTTCCATTTCTAACTATACAGTACCATGCCAAACCTGACTGTATGCCATGCCCTTAATTTTAAAACATTTCTGTGACTTTTTCTCTGGATTATTTTTATTATTATTAAATAGAAGTCCAAGTTTGCTTTTCTGCCAGAGCATAACTTTTCAGTAAATGACCAAAATGAAAAAAACAGTTTTATATCAAACAAAATAATGTTGTAAATATCATTTATTTAATAAAAATTCACTAGATATGAAATCAAAATGGATCATCATCCATTTGAACCATAACTACCTAATTTTGTCTCACCCTGTAGATAACACATCATAAATGCAATTTGTCATCTTAAATGTATTATTATTTAATCACATCAAAGTTTTGGTTTATCTTAGGCAAACATTTATAGTAGTTTTAATACACAGGAGCCATCCCTGACAGATATGATGAAACAGATTTATCACTCTTGACAAATTATATTGCAAAATGTCCTCCCATGGCTGCCCACAATGGAAACCACATCACCATATTCAACAGGAATGTCACCTGTGATTCTGATTTTATAACCTTTTACTTTAGCAATTGAAAATCGCTTTCCATAGACTATACAGTACTTAGTATGTGAGTTGGTTATAAGAATAATTGTATGAATGAAGGAAACCTGTAGCCCTTTAAATCAAACTAAGTACTGTTTTATTAAAGTGCCCAGCAAATCAATCTAAATCCAAGGATAATAAAGCCCTAATCAGGTGGTAGAAAAAATAATAGGTTGTCATGCATGAGGAAAAATAGGCAATCATGGAATGTTTTCTTTAATTAGGTCGTGTAAAGTGGAGGGACTGAGTAGGAACTGGCAAGACATTCATCATGAGCAAGGTGGGAAATTATTTAGATTACTGAGGAAGGAAAATTGAGTGTGATACACTAAGATTTGACTGGACAGAAAATGAAACCTTTTTTTTTTTTGCCTGGTATCCCACTTGTCCAGGGAGAAGCATTGACAGGTAGGGGCTTCTAAAGTGGAGCTCAGCCAACTAGCCATCTACTTTGCAAAGTTCCCATCTTTTAATTGTTTTCTAATTATTTTAACTTTGGTAGGGCTCTGTCCAACCCAAAAGGTACCCCAGGCCTCCTTATCTCAATACTGCCTCGCACCTTCAGTGGACTTTAGCAACTAATAAACCTGGGATTGATTAATAAGTCCTTCTCATTTTCTAGTTTAACTGAAAGGAGTAATTAATACTATCTGGGATTGTTACTACACGGCTCTTTACAGTGATACTATTGCAAATTACAAACATTGGTAACAAGTTACTTATTAGACATTGTCACTTTCTGAGCAAAGAATATAAAATCTTTTTCTCCCTCAAGCTTTCATTTAGGATATGTAATGAGATGATTTCAAATACTTGCAGTATTGTGACAACTAACTTAGACTGAATTTTGTTTGCAGGGGCTAGTCAGCAAAAACAGCCATCCCTCCTGGAGATGATAGCACCACCAAAGCAAGGACTTTGGGCCACTGGGCAAGCTGCTTCTATGTATTCACCTCCCTCATAAGCTTGTCTACTGGAGGGTACTATGGGTGGGCATATGATTCTCTTCCATAGCTTTTTCACTGCTAATTGATCATGCACTCAGAAGCAACACTGAAAAGCAAAAAATGTATTTGCCGTGAAAAGAAATCTTAGGTTTTATTGTGAAACTCATGTTTCTAATTTAACAAAAATGACCACAGAGTATTTTTATATTTTTCCTTAATTCAATCACAATTGTTTCTATATATTTAATCAATTAACCCCCAAATATAATAAGAACAACTCACATTTATATAATTTTTACACTTTCAAAAGTCTTTACATATTAGTGCATTAACAAATATATCTACTTTGATCCTTATAGTGACCTTATTATCATCCTGATTTTATAAATGAAGAAACTGAACTCACAGGAGGTGAAGCAATTTACCCAAGGTCACATAACTAGCAAGTATCTAACAGGGATAGTATTCAAAGTTAGATCTTTTTATTTCACATCCTGTGCTCTCTCTACTATACCACACTCTCTCTTATGTAACAGACACTGGGTATAGCCCTCTGTGATGGCAAGGTTCTAGGTAATTCCATCAAGCATAGCTTTTGAAAATGTAAATAGTGAAAAAATATACAGAAATGGTATTATGTTGTTCTTGAATTCTCCACAGTGCCTGATAATACACAAGGTGTAGAATAGTTGCTCTATTAATACTTGTTGAGGTCAACCGAATTATCTCTTAAATGTCCCTCCATGTTGAGGAGAAAGAGCTCTTTCCTTATCCAATAAGGGAAGATCCACAAGTTACACCAAATCTATTGATGCTCATTGAATACAGGGGAGTTCTATCATTTTTTGGAGGGTAAACACTTAAATTGTTTGAAGTTTTGCAGGTGACTTCAGCCAAGTATTTGCTTTACACACATGGTTTGAGCACAGGAATACACAACATGTTTCATTACATTCTGTTCATATTGAACTGATTTCATACTTGCATGTCCTCATGCTTTTGTTTCCTCTCCGGCTGGGCAGTGGGTCACACAGCTCCAAGGTCCACTTGATTCAGTGGTTCACCAAGCCCGCCCAAAGAGGTCTCGCTGTCTCTCCTCCGTCATTCATGAAGAACCAACCTACAAATCACTTGTCAACAACTTTGATCTACCTTGTTTCAGGTGGTTTCCTCTCTGTCTATTATTTCTGCTAAGGGACCCGTGAAAATTAAATACAGACCCGGCCAATGCTTGACTGACCCGGTGCTCCATCATAACAGCAGTGTAATAGCAATAAATCATTTCAACTTTAATCTATTGTTATTGATGAATGTACAATTATTTGTCATCTAATATGCTGAAAATGATGACCAAAGAAATAGATCAACTTTTTTTCTTCTTCCAAGTACGGCATTGATGGATTGTATCCCTAAGCTGTTATTACACTTATAATGTACTCTTCGGCACTGACAGTGCGGCTAGTTTTTTAATCATTCCATAGTAATCAACTTAAGACAACATAGCAAGACTCATAACTCATGTTCTTTTCATTTTTGGCAGTGATGGGAAATGAAAATGTTTTTATTCTTTTGAAATAATTCTTACCTGACTAGGCTGAAGATTGCTTTAAAATTGTAAATAAATGGTTGTTTATTGAGCTGGAACTGAAAAGTGACATATTAAAATGTCTCTTTCCAAAGGAAAAAAAAATAATTTAGGCCTGAGTGGAGGGAGACAGTGAAAAAAGAGTTTGTTTTCCTTTTAACTGGTTCACTGCTAACTTGATACTTAAGGGAATGTTTCAGTAAATCCAATGTCATGAGAAAGGTGAGAATGTTAAAAAGAAGAATAATAATTCCTCTGAGAACATTTGGCTCCATAGCTCTATTTCCTTCTAGGAGATATTATATCATTGTTTTAATTGTTAATTTTCCTTATTAGTTCCTTCCATTGGTTATAATTCTTCTTTATAACTGGACTATTATGTAAATAAGTTCAATATGAAGGTGCATGTAGAACCTATATCAGATTATATGCTGTCTTGGTGGTGGGGGAGGGGCGAAGGAGGGAGAGAAAATTTGGAACTCAAAAACTTGTGGAACTGAGTGTTGTAAACTAAATATAAAAAAATTTCCTTATTAGATCAGGTGACTAAGAAAAACTAGTTGACTATCCACAGAGATCAGAAGGAATTCACAGTGAAAATTTAATCTACAATTGATTCCAGGTGGGATTTTCCCTAATCCAACAAAGCATAAGCATATGCACATAGGATTGAACATTTTCAGGGTGAACATCCCATTCCTCTCCCCAGGTAATTGTTTCCAGTGTACAATAATCATTGCTCTTTATTATTAATTGCTAAGCTCATATTTCTTTAATTACAAATACTTAGGATCATAAAATCATAGCTTTTAAAACCAAAAGGGATATTAAGCAATGCAACCCACTTTGTTTTAGAGATGACGTGTGGGCCAGAGAAGTTCAGTGACTTGTTCAGTGTCACACAGCTAGTAAGTGTCTGAGGCAGAATTTGATCCCAAGTCTACTTAACTCCAGATCCAGTATATCTCAATCCACTATACCAGATGTATCAAACTTGAGGCCTACAAAACTCTCCAGTCCAGAGAAGATTAAAATGTCATTGCGAAATGATTAAGAAAATAAATAAAAATACTTACAACATAGTTAATGTTAATTTGTGGTTTTCTAAGTTAACATGGAACCCACAGGGATCATTTTCTATTTGATTTTTTTATTGTTTTTTAAAATTTATTTATTTAACATATTTAGTTTTCAGCATTGATTTTCACAAGAGTTTTAATTACAAATTTTCTCCCCATTTCTACCCTCCCCCCCCACTCCAAGATGGTGTATATTCTGGTTGCCCTTTTCCCCAGTTGGCCCTCCCATCTGTCACCCCACTCCCCTCCCATCCCCTTTTCCCTTCCTTTCTTGTAGGGCAAGATAAATTTCTATGCCCCATTGCCTGTGTATCTTATTTTCTAGTTGCGTGCAAAAACTTTTTTTTGTTGTTGTTTTTGAATATCTGTTTTTAAAATTTGAGTAGCTGCCCCACCTCCGCTGCCCTGGGGGTGGTGGCTGAACCCGCTAACTCCTTCCACTCCCACAGCTTTTCCCACTAACCTTCCCTGCTTTCTTTGGTGTTTCTGGGTTGGGAAGTCTGGTAACTGCTGCAACTCACTGATTCAGGGCATTAGGGCCCCCTCCGCCCGGCTCCTGCTCTGGTTGTTCCGAGCCACTCGCACTGGGCTCTGCTCTGCTCCGCTCCCAGCTCCCAGCTCCCAGCTCCCAGCTCTGTGTGGGATACACCTCACCCAGAGACCATCCAGGCTGTCCTGGGCTGAAGCCCTGCTTCCCTCTGCTGTTTTGTGGGTTCTGCAGTTCTAGAATGGTTCAGAGCCATTTTTTATAGGTTTTTGGAGGGGCTCGGCAGGGAGCTCAGGCTGGTCCCTGCTTTCCAGCCTCCATCCAGAATAAGATCTTTCAATATCGAGCACATTCCTCCATGCTTCTCATATATCATAATTATGCACACAAAACCTAACCTGATTTCTTAGTATTCTATAGGGGGAGTTAGATCAAGAGAGACTAATCTAGATATAGTAACTACCCAACTTAGATTTTTTAAAAGACATATACAGAAGATAGAAGTGAAAATAGATAGCTGAGGATAAAGAAAATGTAGTGAAAAAAATTTAAAAAAATAAAAAAGAAAATGTAGTGGCATGGTCCTGTAAGTCATATCAGGAACATGAAAGATAAGCTGGAGTTGGTAATCAATGCAAAGAATGAAAAGTTATATGTGAAGCAAAAGAAGGATCTGTGAAAAAGATTTGAATTCAGATCCGAGTAGATAAATCAAACAAAACAAATGAAAGAGGGAGCGAAGATGGAGGAGAACAGGCAGCAATTCACCTGGACTCTCCCAACATTTCCTTCCCAACAACTTTAACTCTTGAAATAAAATTTTGGAGCAGCAGAATCCACGCAAAGTTAGAATGAGACTTTTTTCCTGCCTAAGCTTACTTAGGTTATGGGCCAGAGAGGTCTGTGGCACCATAGTCAGGGCCATCCTGGAGTGTAGTAATAGCACCAGCAGTCAACCTTGGAATCAGTGGTGGCAGCAGCAGCTGTTTCCAGAGACCTCAAGAAGAAGCAGTAAGGGAGTCTAACAACTGGTGTGGAAGAGACTACAAGGACACTTTTTCCTGGCACTGAGTGTAGCTGATGCTACTTGGCAATCCTATTGCCTATAAGCAGTTCTGGGTGACAGAGGAGAGGAGCACTCATGGTCAGTCACAAGGCAGCAGGGGCTGTAGTTCTAGTCACAGTTCCAAGGACAAAAGGAACACAAGTGTTTGTGGCTGCAAAGGAACAAGGGACATGGCCATAGTTGCAGGGCTAAAAAGACTGTTAGCCCTTGAAAGTGCAGAGGACCAGGGGTGCTTCTTGGGTGAAGCCCAGAATGTAGACAAAGAAAGTTGTGACTACAGCTCTCCTTGGATCGCACCAGATAGGAAGCACTGCATATTTGTAGAAACCCAGAGCTAACTTTGAAAACAGCAGCATAGAGAAAGGTTGAAGCCTTGTACAGTGCTTCCTCCTCACCTCCAGGTAAGCAGAACCTAGTTTAACATAAAGTTCAAAGTGAAGAAAGAGGCTGAATAATTGAACAAACAACAACAGAAGACCTCAACCATATATAGTGTCAAGGAAGACCAAGACATAAAGTGAAGAAGACAATGTGAAAACAGATACAGGCAGCACCTCAAAGAAAAAAGTTAATTGAACCACAGATGAACAATAATTTGTGGAAAAGTTAAAGAAAGAGATGAGTGACAGAGGGCAAATTGGGAAAAGAAATGAAAATGGTGCAAGAAAATTGTGAAAAGAGAATTAGCAGTTTGGTAAAATGAGGCACAACATATACCAAAGGAAGTAATACCTTAAAAAACAGAATTGGCAAAATGGTAAAAGAGACAAAAAAAATTCAGTGAAGAAAATAACTTCTTTTTTTGTTTTGTTTTTTTGGAGGGGAGATGGCAGGGCAATTGGGGTTAAGTAACTTCTGACTCCAGGGCCAGTGCTCTACTCACTGTGCCACTAGCTGCCCCAAAAAGAACTTCTTAAAAAGCAGAATAGCTCAAATGGAAAAGAAGGTACAAAATCACACAGAAGAAAATAATTCCTAAAAATTAAAATACAGCAAGTGGAAGCTAATTACTCCATGAGACATCAAGAAAAAATAAAACAAAGTCAAAAGAATGAAAAAAAAAGAAAATGTGAAATATCTCTTCAGAAAAAAAAGAAAAAAACAAGTGACCTGGAAAATAGATTGAGGATTGATAATTAAACAACTATTTGACTATCCAAAAGTCATGACCAAAGAAAGTGCTTAGACATCATATTTATAGAAATTACCAAGGACAACTGCCCTAATATCTTATACCCAAGTATAATGGAAATGGAAAGAATTCTCATCACCTCTTGAAACAGATATCAAAATAAAAAGATACCAAAGTAAAAAATTCCAGAACTCTCAGGTCAAGGAGAAAATATTACAAGCAGTCAGAAGGAAACAAGTCAAATATCATGGAGCCACAGAAAAGATCATACAAGATTTAACAACTTCCATGTTAAAAGAACAGAGGGCTTGGGATATTATATTACAGAAGGCAAAAACCTAGGACTATAACCAATAATAACCTACCTAACAAAACTGAATATAATCCTTCAGGAGAAAAGAAATATTTAATGAAACAGAGGATGCCAAGCATTCTTGATGAAAAGACCAGAGCTGAACAGAAAATTTGTCATTCCAAAGCATGAAAGAATAATCATAAAAGACTTAATAAAAATGATACATGTAACTCCTACTAACTTTATCATTATTAGGGCAGTTAGAAGGAATCAATATTATTGATATAATTTCAGTCAGATTTAGTCCAACTATTTCCCTCATATTTGTTTGCTTTTCTGGCATTTCTGTTTTCTCATGCCACACAAAAGGAACTATAATGCTCCAGTCAAAATGTGAAGATTCCACTGTTATTGATAAGAAAATAGTTTACTATAGAAATCATGACATATGTTTTTAGTGTTTCATCTGCTTATTCTCACCTTTCTACTTTCTACCTTGACTGAACTAAGGATAATCTGACTTAGATCTCTCACCGCATTATCTATAAACTCTTTTGCCCCACCCCCATCACTAATTATATTTTATGGAGATGGACTGATTTTAACCTGTCAACCTCCTCCATTGGAATTTTCAAAAAAAATAATTCTAAATTAATGTGCTCCTTCTTGCTTGTCTCCTTGTTGGGGCGATTGATTTATTTAAGTTAAATATCTTTAGCAAGGTAACAATCTATGGTAGTATGTGTTCTTTTATTTATTTCTCATTTGTAAAGCACCAGTAACTTATTTAAATAAGACAGTTTGGAATTTCTTCAATTAAACATTATTTCTTAGTTTTTTGTTCTTTATTATTATTCTTTCTTCTGCTGCGGGATAAATATTATCTTTCCTCTAAGAAGTCAATGGTCTGACTCTACCTAGTCAGCTAATTCAAAAGTGATTTCCACATTGCAAAGTGGTCATTTACAGGCTATTAGAATATTATCAACTTCTTTTTTTGTGATTTTTAAGTGGTTACCATGTTCAATAAAAAACTGTTTTCATAATGTACAGTATGAGATTTCTACATAATCTAAAAGATCTTAGACTCTATCATTTAAAATTCCTGAAGTATCTTATTCAATATGTTCTTCCTTGTTTTCCCCTAGTCTCATTGTCACACTAAAATCACAGTGTATTAAAGTATACATTGCTTTAATGTGTATACTCACCAAATTCCTTATAGGATTTCTATTCCACCAAATTTTATGTAACATATATTCACAAATAATCAGAAATAGTCTTCATGGATCTGATTCTCAGTAACAAATAAAACTTGGTTTCTAGGACATGCATGATGGAGTTCTTCAGGAAAAGTTGCCACTCTATCTTAGAATTTACAGTAAAGGAAGGAACACGTAGCATAGTTTGACATGCACAATATGTTTGAGTAACAAGTTATTTCAAAGGGTTCAGAGACAGGTTAGGTAAGGCCCCAGTCAATAAAAATTTTAAAGGGAACAAGAAACTCTAATGTTTGAAATTTTGATAAAGAAAAAAAAATGCAATTTCGATGAAGAAGAAAAGAAGAAGACACCTAAAGGCACCAATGTCTCAATAAACAACTTACAAACCCACTTAGATCTTAAACATTTACTAAGAAAAGATAGGAAGAAGGGAAAGTAGAGCAGAATGAATACCAAAGCATCTGTCCTCTAAGAATAGTGTCAGATGGGCTAATGCTCAGAATGACCTATGGCTGACAAGACAAAGTAAAAATGATCACAACAACAAAAGTCAAACTACTGCTTAGGATGGATAGCAAAATGATGCCTGATAACCAAGGGAAGGCAAAATTGTTCAAATCACATTTTGCTTCTGCTCTCTCAGTCAAGGAGAATAATATTTGGTATGAAAAGAACAGAAGAAAATGGAGGAGAAAGTGATCATGGAATCATGAGTTCACAGTCAGAAACGACCAAAGAGGTCAGATACTTTTATTTTATAGATGAGAAACAAGCTGAGAGGATATGGGAATTTCTATGAATACACAGCTAGTTCTTTTTTGAGACCAATTTGAACCGACATCTTTGTGTAGCACTATATTCAACATTGGTAGTGAGATAAAAATGGAATACTGTATATGCATATATGCATGTACATGATGATTTACACAATTTTTCTGCATCTTTACACTTTACTGAAGTTGTCAATTATTTATTTTTTAAAAAAATAATTTAGTTTTAGTTTTTAACATTCATTTCCACAAGATTGGGAGTTCCAAAGTTTCTTCTCATCTCTCCCCTACCCTCCACCCCAAGATGGTGTGCATTCTGATTGCCCATTCCCCCAGTCAGCCCTCCCGTCCATCACCCCCCCTTATCTCCTTCCCATTTAATTTCTTCTTGGGTAAAATAGATTTCTATACCCCATTACCTGTATATCTTATTTCCCAGTTGCATGTAAAAGCAATTCTTAACATTTGTTTTTTTTAAATTTTGATTTCTAGATTCTCTCCCTTCTTCCCTCACAATCCACATTCATTGAGAAGGTAAGCAATTTAATATAGCTTATACATGTGTAGTGATGCAAAACATTTCCATAATAGTCATATTGTGAAAGACTAAATATATTTCCCACAATCCTATCCTGCCCCCCATTTATTCTATTTTCTCCCTTGACCCTGTCCCTTTTTAAAAGTGTTTGCTTCTGACTATCCCCTCCCTGCAATCTCTCCTCCCTTCTATCACCACCCCTCTCCCCTTATCCCCTTCCTCCTACTTTTCTGTAGGGTAAGATACACAATTGAATGTGTATGTTATTCCCTCCTTAAGCTAGATCCTATGAGAGTAAAGTTGACTCATTCTCTTTCACCTCCCCCTTCCTCCGCTCCATTGTAACAGCTTTTTTCTCGCCTCTTTTATGTGGATAATTTACCCTATTCTATCTCTCTCACTTTGTCCTTCTCCCAATATATTCCTCTCTCTCCCTTTAATTTTATTTTTTAGATCTATCCCTTCATATTCAACTCACCCTGTGCTCTCTGTCTATGTGTATACACACACAAACACACACACACACACACACACACACACACACACAGACATATATTCCCTTCAACTACCCTAATACTAAGAAAGGTCTCATGAGTTACAAATATCATCATTCCACATAGGAATATAAACCATTCAACTTTAATAAGTCCCTTATGATTTCTCTTTCCTGTTTACCTTTTCATGCTTCTCTAGATTCTTGTATTTGAAAGTCAAATTTTCTGTTCAGCTCTGGTCTTTTCATCATGAATGCTTGAAAGCCCTCTATTTCATTGAATATACATTTTTCCCCTTGAAATATAATACTCAATTTTGCTGGGTAAGTGATTCTTGGTTTTAATCCTAGGTCCATTGACCTCCAGAATATCATATTCCAAGCCCTTAGATCACTTAATGTAGAAGCCTCTAGATCTTGTATTATCCTGATGGTATTTCCACAATACTCAAATTGTTTCTTTCTGGCTGCTTGCAGTATTTACTCCTTGATCTGGAAGCTCTGGAATTTGGCAACAATGTTCTTAGGTGTTTTCTTTTTGGGATCTTTTTCAGGAGGCAATCTGTGGATTCTTTCAATTTCTATTTTACCCTCTGGCTCTACAATATCATGGCAGTTCTCCCTGATAATTTCTTGAAAGATGATATCTAGGCTCTTTTTTTTGATCATGGCTTTCAGGTAGTCCAATAATTTTTAAATTATATCTCCTGGATCTATTTTCCAAGTCAGTGGTTTTTCCAATGAGATATTTCACATTGTTTTCCATTCTTTTCATTCCTTTGGTTCTACTTTATAGTATCTTTATTTCTTATAAAGTCACTGGCTTCCACTTGCTCCAATCTAATTTTAAACATAGTATTTTCTTCAGTGGTCTTTTGGACCTCCTTTTCCATTTGGCTAATTCTGCCTTTCAAGGCATTCTTCCCCTCATTGGCTTTTTGGAGCTCTTTTGCCATTTGAGTTAGTCTATTTTTAAGGTGTTATTTTCTTCAGCATTTTTTGGGTATCCTTTAGCAAGCTGTTGACTCTTTTTTCATGATTTTCTTGCATCCCTCTCATTTCTCTTCCCAAATTTTCCTCTACTTTCCTTACTTGATTTCCAAACTCCTTTTTGAACTCTTCCATGGCCTGAGACCAATTCATATTTTTCTTGGATGCTTTGGCTGTTGGAGCTTTGACTCTGTTGTTTTCTTCTGGCTGTATGTTTTGATCTTGTCACCAAACTAAGATTCTATAGTCTGATTTTTTACAATGTTTACTGATTTTCCCAGCCAATTACTTGACTTTTGAGCTCTTTGTCAAGGTAGGACTCTGCTTCCAGAATGGAAGCATAAATCCCAAGATTCAGGGGTTTTGTGCAGCTGTTGTCAGACACACTTCTATGCACCTGTAAATTTTGAGTTCTTCTAAGGTGGTATGATAAAAAGAGAGGGGTTTACTCCTCTCCTGGCTATGCTCTGGTCTGTAAGTGACCACAAGCTCTCTTTTCTGCCTTGGAACTGTGAGGAGGATTCTCTCTCTACAGCCACAACAAGCTCTGCCACGCCAGTGCTTCTTCTCACCCCAAGACCACCACCCAAGACTGTGATCCAGATCAAAACTGGGCAAAGCAAGAGAATCCTGCCTCAGCACCAGCAAAGAAATCCCTTCAATGACCCTCTGATCAGCCACTCAATCTCCCTACCATCTGTGGTCCTGGAGCTCTGAAAGCAGCTGCTACTACCCCAGCTACAACTGCCACCACCACTACTGCTTCCACCCTGGGGCTGGAGCCAGACTAAGCTCTTCTCTCACCCAGGTCTGACAGAGTTTCCCCGCTGACCTACTTTGTCTTTGTCTTTTGTGGGTTGGGAAGTCTGGAAATTATTCAATCCCTTGAGGCCTGCTCCCCCAGTCTGTACCTACTTGGCCCAACCTGGGCTATGCCCCTCTCCTAGCCTGGTGCAATAGACCTTTCCTGTCAGCTTTCTAGGTTGTCTTGGGATGGTGATTTGTGGGTTCTGTAGCTCTAGGATTTGTTTAGAGTCATTTTTTCCAGGTATTTGGAAGTGCCTTGGGGAGTGCTCAAGCAAGGCCCTGCTTTAACTCCATCATCTTGGTTCTGTCCCCCAGTTATCAATTATTTCACTTAATTTTAGTCAATGTTTTTGGTTCTCTAGAGAGATTATCATATCACATGAAAAACAAGACAGTTTTGTCTATTTGTCAATATTCACTTTTTTCTTTTCTCTGGTTTCATTGTTATTGCTAGTATTCCTAGTGTTATGTTAAATGGTAGTCTTGATAATGGATAAATATGTTTTACCCCTGATCTTATTAAGAAGGCCTCTATAGATATCACATACCATGTTAAGGTAAGGTAAATTTAGTCCTATACTTTCTAGTATTTTGAAATATGTGTTGAATTATTTTTTATGACTTCTCATCATTTATTCATATAGTTATGTAGTCATGAGGACACTCATATTAGGGATGAATCAGGAAAGAATTCATGAAGATTTAGAATAGGCTGAATGGCTGAACTTAAATAAAACCATAAATGAATCAATGTTATCTTGAAGGAAAATTACAAATAAAGCACAACAGGAAGCTGCATGTGGTCTCATACTATTTATCATTTCTACCAATGACTTGGAGAGAGTCATTGATGAGATGTTTATCCAATCTTCAGATGTTAAAGAGATATCTAACATACTGGAACCCAGAGGGAGGACTCAAAAATATCTAGACTATTTGGAATATTACAAGGAATCAAATATTAAAAGGTAAAAACATAAAATCTTACATGAATTCAAATAATAAGCTTCACAAGAATAAAATATGAGGAAGAATGGCTAGACAATAGATCACCTGAAAAAAAATATTTGCAGAGGGGAGTGCACTAGCAGATCAATACAGTTAGTGTGCTTAGTACAGTGTCTAGCACATAGTAAGAATTTACTAAATGTTTATCGATTGGTCAATATGAAAGGTAAACAATTAATGTAATTTCAGATATTATAATCAGAAGGAAGTGGGGATTTTTTGGAGAATGCAATATTTGTGATGCAGTCTATACTATAGTGTATGGATGGAAACTACTATTTGTTCTTTAATAACAACAACATAGTACAGCCATATAGAAGAATATAAATTTTTAAACTGACAAATCATCACATAAAGTTCAATCTAAGATGTAGCTTCTCCCCTCTTTTATATTTGGTTATCATTTCTTCTAAAACTTTTACTAATTTCTGAATTTTCTACAGATCTGGATGTTTTATATATAGACTATTCTTTGGTCATTCCCTTGCAATACTAGTTAATGTCTTTATTTATCTCCCCTATTCATATTATATGTAAATTTCATTAAGATGAGGATGAAATGAATCAACTTGGAAAAATGTTAGCCACTGTAGTTGCCTTGTTCTTACAAGCAAATTTTTGTTTTTTAGTCATTTTCAGTTATATTTGACTTTTTGTGACCACATTTGGGTTTTATTGGCAAAGAAATTGCAGTAGGTTTGCCATTTCCTTCTCTAACTCATTTTATCAATGAGGAAACTAAGGCAAAGAGGGCTAAGTGATATGCCCAGGATCATACAGTTAATAAGTGTCTGAGGCCAGATGTGAACTCAGGTCTTCCTGACTCCAGGCTGAGCATTATATTGACTGCACCATCTAACTGCCTTATAATAAAATGCTTTTCTATAAATGCACAAATATATAATATAATAATATGAGAAATGATGGAAGAATTTAAGGGACAAGTAATAATTTTGATTATTATAAATATTGGCTACTGGATTAGAAAAGACCAGTTCACATTGTAAAGGACAATGTCAAGGAATGTTCAAATTACTGAACAATTGTGCTCTCACATGCTAGCAAGATTATGCTTAACATTCTGCAAGCTAAACTTCAGCAATATGTGAACCAAGAATTATCAGAAAAGCAGGTTGTTTTTTGAAGAGGCAGAGGAACTAAAGAACAAATTGTCATATTTGCTAGATTATGGAAAAAGCAAAAGAGTTCAGGAAAATACATCTACTTCTGCTTCATTGACTACACTAAAACCTTTGACTATGTGGATCACAACAAAATGTGCCAAGTCCTCAAACAGAAGGGAGTACCAGGTTGTCTCCTGAGAAACCTGTATGTAGACAAAGAAGCAACAGCTAGAACCAAACATGAAACGGCTAATAGATTTAAGATCAGAAAAGAGTAGGAAGTTGAAAGAGCAGAATGTAAAAAGCTGGCTCGAGGATTAACATAAAAAACAAAACAAAACAAACAAACAAAAGAAATAACTTGGCAACTGGTTCCATCACTTCCTGGTAAATAGAAGGAAAAGAAATAGAAGCAGTGTTAAACTGTATATGCTTAGACTAAAATGTCAATTCAGATGGTGACTTTAGCTATGAAATTGAAAGGTGCTTGCTCCTTGGAGGGACAGCCATGGCAAATCTGGATAGCATACTAACAAGCAAAGATATCATCTTGCCAACCAAGGTCCACATAGTCAAAGCTATGGTTTTTCTCGTGGCAATGTATGGCTGTGAGAGTTGGAAAATAAGGAAAGCATAGCACCACAGAATTGAGGTTTTTGAATTGCATTGCTGGAGAAGATTTTGAGAGTTGCTTGGACAGCAAGGAGATTAAATCAGCCGATACTTAAAGAAATTAATTCAGGCTAATTCACTGGAAGGTCAAATACTGAAGCTGAAACCTAAATATGTTGTCCACATAAGAAGATGGCACTCATTGGAAAAGATCCTGATGCTGGGAAAGATTGAAGGCAAATGGAAAAGGGAATGGCAGAGGACTCAATGGATAGATAGTGTCACAAACAATGAACATAAATTTGGGTAGACTTCAAGAGACAGTGGAGGTTTAGAAGGCCCTGTCATGCTACATAATTCATGGGGTCATGAAGACTTGGACATGACTGAACAATTGAGCAACAACAACAGTAATTTTGATTCAGTAATTGTCACACATCTATTTTAATTCAACTACAGTCTTAGTTAAAGAACAGGATTTGACTTTCATTTCTTTGGGAAGAAAGAGAACCACTAGTACAAGGCAATCAGAAATTTGTCCTGAGGCCTTAAGATGGGGGGGAGTGCTTCCTCCATGGGAAGCAGTACTTTCTTTCACCTGAAACTACTATCTCTGAGTCTTTATCTGCATCACACTATTATGAAACTATTACATGCAACCCCCATACCATTTTGTCACCTTTTAATCCTCTTGGTGGAGGAGAGGATCCCTCTATTCCCAATGATGAAGAACATGTTGCATGGGAGTTGGGCTACCCCTTCTCTTAGGCATAGTTCTTGGATGTTGCTTGTCTTCAGGGAAAATAGATTTTAAAAAATCCTCATGCTTTGTACTTGGTATTTAAAACTAAATAAAATAAAAATATAAGAAAGCAAACTTAAGATCTTAGTAAAGATGAATGGAGTCAGGGAAGGGAAAGGAAGGAAAGTAAAGAAGGAAATGAAAGAAGAAAATAAGGCAGGAAGCCAGGAAGGCAGGGAGGCAGGGAAGGAGGAAGGGAGGAAGGGAGGAAGGAAGAAAGGAAGGAAGGGAGGAAGGGAGGAAGGGAAAAAGGAAGGAAGGGAGAAAGGAAGGAAGGGAGGGAGGAAGGGAGTACTCTGGGCTGAGACATCGTTTTCATGGGAATCTAACAGGAGGGAGAAAAGCCACAAGAAGATCAGAGCAATGCAGAATCAGCAGATGAAATCAGGCACCAACATGCCAGCATAGTGTTGTTTCCTGAAGGAATAGAAGACCTCAGGTTAAGTTCTAAGCCCTGTTCTAAGAACATGAATTTACACAATGGGAATATATAGCAAGAGTGTAGGGACAGAGCTGTAGTATAATTGAAAGACCATTGGTTTTGGAGTCAACAGCCCCAACTTGAAAGACCACCAATGTTACAGTGTGCCCTTGGACATTTAACAATAACCTCTGGAGTCCTCACTTACCTCATACTATAAAAAGAGGGGATTGGGCTAGATGACCCCTGAGGTCCTTTTCTTTTATGATCTGGGAAGAAATGAAAGGATATCAACTGATTTATAATATGACATAACTTTTGTAAACTCCATAGATAATAGGTTAATGTTTGTAGATCTAAAAGACAAATGAACAAAACAACCTAATAAGTTAACTGACAGTGTTGCCAGTGAGCTCTATTGTTCAATGTATTCAATTAATAGAACATTGAAAAACATACTTTTTAGAAGATAGCAGTGATAGGTTCTAATTCTGTCACTACTATTTCCTAATGATTGAAGCTCAGTAGCATTTCCAAGAAGCTTGTCCATTAATCCATTTTTTAACATTTTTCTTTATTGTTTGAAACTCTTTTTGATTCAGTATTCTCACTAACAAAAGCCAGTGAAACAACCCAGGCACTAAATGGCAAGGAAAGAGTAAATATACAATTCTACAGAACCTCTCAGCTTATAATTTATTTTAAATTTTTATGAGCAGTTTAGATTTTAGTACGTATGGTTCTACATTTTTATTTGTTTCCAAATGTGTTAGCTAAAAGAACTCATAGTAATTAGTATGAATTGCTGTATAAGAAAAACAAAGAAGTTAAGACTGTCTTGAGGCCACTATAGCTAGAAATTTGGTCAGAAATGCCTAAATTCCTCTTCTCCACATGCTATTCATTAAAGCATTGCACACATTTAATAATCAGATTTTAAAATGAAACCTAATAGCAAAGACAATAACATTAATGTATGATAACAAATCTCATCATAAAACAGGATAGAGATGATAGAGATACCACATCAGTGAGACCGATAGTCATTAAACTGATGAGAGAAAAATATTTTGTCAAAGGATATTTTGTAAAAATAAAGAGGAACTACAGAACTTCCCTTTTTCTCAAAGTAAACTTTTTTTCTAAAACTCCAAGATAATTTTTTTTAAATTTGTCTACATGTCCTGACTTTAGAAATATGCATATATGCACATATAACATGTATGTATGAGTATTGCTATATTCACATATGTGCATTCATGTGTATATGAATTTTTATAATATATCCTTTATGCAATTTTATAACATATTATAAAAGTATATATACATCTATTTTTAATATATAACAAAGTATATATTTAAATGTGTATATACACATGAGTCAACCAATACCTATTGAAAGTAACATAATGGCTATGTTAGCACATAGACAAATAGGTTTTGTCCAGAAATATATTCACTATACTCCTCAGGGAGACAAAGACGATAGCCCTACCCAGTACTTGAGCTTGAATTCCAAGTCCTGAATAGGGAACATGGATGCACACACTTGCAAGATGCAATGAAGGGAAAAATTGCAAGGCTGAAGTCAATGGAATTTGAATTCCCTAAAAGAGTACTCTTCCAAAGGAGGTCACTCAGTATAGGAGCAGGAGAAGAACCCAGAAGAACATATATCATGGAGAAAATATCCAGTGGTAAGGGGCCTTTCCACCAGTTCTTTGTTACATTGTGTCTATGGGGGCTTCACTTGATCAACACACATCTGATTTTCCATTCTTACTGGCCAAGTACATTCTGAAAGATGGGAGCTTGCACTACCAGGAGTCATTTCTGTTGTGTCAGTGATTAAGATACTCATGACGTTCAGTCATATTTCAGTCATGTCCAACTTTTCATTACCCTATTTGGAGTTTCCTTGGCAAAGATAGTGGAGTGATTTGCCATTTCCTACACTGACTCATTTTACAGGCGAGGAAACTGAGGCAAACAGGGTTAAGTGACTTGCTTAGGGTCGCACAGTTAAAATATCTGAGGCCAGATTGAAATAAAATGATGAGTGTTTCTGATTCCCCACACAGCACTCTATTCACTATGCCACCCAGCTGTCCAAAAATACTCACAATTTTTCATAATTAGTCAATCACTTATTATATAAACATTAAGTACCAACTATGTGCAAGTCTCTTGCCAGGAGTTCTTTAGGATCAAATATGATTAAAATATGCTCAGTTAATAAATGCAGTACAAAACAGAAAACAGACAATTTGATTACAAGAAAGTTAGAAACATTTATATAGATAGAATTAATACTTTTATGGTGAAAAGGGAAGCACTTGAATGGGGGTAAAAAGCCATCTTTGTGCCAAATATCTTTGATAAGTGTTTTATATGCAAGATAAACAAACAACTAACAGAAATATACAATGCCAAATATCATACACCAATAGAGAATTGGTCAAAGGATATGAATAAAAGCTTTTAAAAGAATTACAAAGTATTAACAACCAAATGAAAGAATGTCCCACATTATTGATAAAAGAAATGCAAATATGTGTATATGTTTGCATGTATATATATTTGTGTGTTTGTATACATACACACATACACATATATATGTATATATATATATATATATATATATATATATATATATATATGTATGCATGCTTATACACTAAGAGAACAAATTAAGATGAGATACACTTAAGATAATGTAGTAATGTTGCCTGGAGGGATAGAAGGCATGGAGTTAAGTTCTAACATCTGTTCTAAGAACAGGAACTTACATATCGGGAATATACAGGTTAGAGTTTAGGGACACAGCTGTACTATAATTGAAAAACCACTGGTTTTAGAGTCAATACCCCCATATTAAAAGACCACCACTTTATAGTGTGCCCTTGGACACTATAACCTCTGGAATCCTCTCTTACATTATACTATAAAACCAAGGATCACCAGGCTTCTTAAATGTTTCCCATTCAGGATCCTTTCAGCATTCTTAAGCTGGGTCATGACCCCATATGGGGACCCCCGAGGTCCCTTTCTTTCATGATCTGGTAAGAAATGAAAGGATACCAACTGATTTATAATATGATATCACTTTTGTAAATTCCACAGATAACTAATATTTGTAGCCAAGCAACTGTTTGTAGACCTAAAAAAACAAAAATAAAAATAATGTTGTCAATGAGATTTTTGTTTAATTTATTCAGTTACTAGAATATTGGAAAAAAAGATTTTAGAGGATAAAAGCATAAACTCAAATGAGGGAGGAACTGGAGAAGGTTTCGTAGAGGATAACACACTTGAGCTGGGTTTTTTAAAATTTATTTATTTAATTTATTTAATATATTTAATTTTCAGCATTGATTTTCACAAGAGTTTGAATTACAAATTTTCTCCCCATTTCTACCCTCCATCGCACTCCAAGATGGCATATATTCTGGTTGCCACATTCCCCAGTCACCACACTCTCCTCCCATCTCCTTTTCCCTTACTTTCTTGTAGGGCAAGATAAATTACTATGCCCCTTTGCCTGTGTATCTTATTTCCTAGTTGCATGCAACAACTTTTTTTTGTTTGTTTTTGAACATCTGTTTTTAAAACTTTGAGTTCCAGATTCTCTCCCTTCTTCCCTCCCCACCCACCCTCCTTAAGAAGGCAAGCAATTCAACATAGGCCACATGTATATCATTATGTAAAACTCTTCCACAATACTCATGTTGTGAAAGACTATTTTTGCTCCTTCCTAACCGATCCCCCTTTATTGAATTTTCTCCCTTGATATTGTCCCTTTTTGAAAGTGTTTGTTTTTGATTACCTCCTCCCCCTATCTGCCCTCCCTTCTATCATTCCCCCTTTTTTATCTTCTTCCTCCTTCTTTCCTGTGGGGTAAGATCCCCAATTGAGTGTGCATGTTATTCCCTCCTCAAGTCAAATCTGATGAGAGCAAGGTTCACTCATTGCCCCTCACTGCCCCCTCTTCCTTTTCTACAGAACTGCTTTTTCTTGCCACTTTTACATGAGATAATTTACCCCATTCTATGTCTCCCTTTTTCCCTCTCTCAATGTATTCCTCTCTCATCCCTTAATTTGATTTTTTTTTATTTTAGATATCATCCCTTCATAATCAACTCACCCTGTGCCCTCTCCGTCTGTCTCTGTCTCTCTCTGAATATACGTAGACATACACACACACATGTATATATATATATATATATATATATATATATATATATATATATATATATATGTAGACATATATTCCCTTCAGCTACCCTTATACTGAGGTCTCATGAATCATACACATCATCTTTCCATGTAGGAATGTAAACAAAACAGTTCAACTTTAGTAAGAAACCTTGTGATTTCTCTTTCTTGTTTACCTTTTCATGCTTCTCTTGATTCTTGTGTTTAAAAGTCACATTTTCTATTCAGCTCTGGTATTTTCAGCATTGAATCACTGAGAAAGCTTGAAAGTCCTCTATTTTATTGAAAATCTATATTTTGCCTTGGAGCATGATACTCAGTTTTGTTGGGTAGGTGATTCTTGGTTTTAATCCTAGCTCCATTGACCTCCAGAATATAATATTCCAAGCCCTTCGATTCCTTAATGTAGAAGCTGCTAGATCTTGTATTATTCTGATTGTGTGTCCACAATATTCAAATTGCTTCTTTCTGGCTGCTTTCAGTATTTTCTCCTTGATCTGGGAGCTCTGGAATTTGGCAACAATATTCCTAGGAATTTTCTTTTTGGGATGTTTTTCAGGAGGTGATTGGTGGATTCTTTCAACTTCTATTTTTACCCTCTGGCTTTAGAATATCATGGCAGTTCTCCTTGATAATTTCTTGAAAGATGATATCTAGGCTCTTTTTTTTAATCATGGTTTTCAGGTAGTCCAATAATTTTTAAATTATCTCTCTTGGATCTTTCCATGTCAGTGGTCTTTCCAATGAGATATTTCACATTGTCTTCCATTTTTTCATTCCTTTGGTTCTATTTTATAGTATCTTTATTTCTTATAAAGTCACTAGTCTCCACTTGCTCCAATCTAACTTTTAAGGTAGTATTTTCTTCAGTGGTCTTTTGGACCTCCTTTTCCATTTGGCTAATTCTGCCTTTCAAGGCATTCTTCTCCTCATTGGCTTTTTGGAGCTCTTTTGCCATTTGAGTTAGTCTATTTTTTAAGGTGTTGTTTTCTTCGGTATTTATTAGGGTCTCCTTTAGCAAGTCATTGACCTGTCATGGTCTTCTCACATCATTCTCATTTCTCTTCCCATTTTTCCTCTACTTCTCTTACTTGCTTTTCCAAATCCTTTTTGAGCTCTTCCATGGCCTGAGACCAGTTCATGTTTTTCTTGGAGGCTTTTGATGTAGGCTCTTTGACTTTGTTGACTTCTTCTGGCTGTATGTTTTGGTCTTCTTTGTCACCAAAGAAAGATTCCACAGTCTGAGTCTGAATCTGAGTCTGTTTTCACTGCCTGGCCATGTTCCCAGCCAACTAACTTGACCCTTGAGTTTTTCGTTGGGGTATGACTGCTTGTAGAGTAGAGAGTACTTTGTTCCAAGCTCAAGGGGCTGTGGTGTTATTTTCAGAGCTATTTCTATACAGCCAGCTCTGCCACACCAGCACTCCTCCTCCCCCAATAACTACCAACCCAGACCAGACTCAGATCTTAAGCAGGCTCTGAACTCCTGCTCTGATCCGCCACTTAATTCTTCCTACCAGGTGGGCCTGGGATCAGAAGCAACTGCAGCTGTAGTTCTGCAGCTGCACCACCCCTGGGGTGATGGCCAAACCACGAATTCCTTTCACTCTGTCCCCTGCAGCTTTTCCCACTAACCTTCTCTGTTATCTTTGGTGTTTGTGGGTTGAGAAGTCTGGTAACTGCCACACCTCACTGATTCAGGGCTCTAGGGCCTGTTATGCGTGGCTCCTGGTCTGGTTGGCCCAGGTGTAGCTCACGCTGGGCTCTGCTCCACTCTGCTCCCAGTTCCATGTGATAGACCTTACCCAGCAAACATCCAAGCTGTCCTGGGCTGGAGCCCTGCTTCCCTCTGCTATGTGATGGGTTCTGCAGTTGTAGAATTTGTTCAGAGCCATTTTTATAGGTTCTTGGATGGACCTAGTGGCGGGGGGTTGGGGGAGTTCACACAAGTCCCCGCTTTCCAGCTGCCATCTTGGCTCCGCCCCCTCCTTGAGCTGGGTTTTGAAGGATGGGTAGTGTGTCAACAAGTGGATATGGAAGCTGGGGAACATTCCAAGTGTAGGAAACAACATAAGGGAATTTATAGCTGTTGAACCTGAGCTAGGTTATCTGTGATTCCCAGAAAATGGCCGATAAGTTATACCCCAGCCCTACTTATATTGGGGTGGCTGGGCTGTCTCCTCATTCTAGGTGGTGTGAATAAGCTGAATTTACCCAATCAGAATTACCTCTTGATCCTCCATCTCACAAAAGTTTCATCTCTTGCCATACTTGCTACATTTCCGTAAGGCATAAGCATTTAGCACAGTGGAGTTAACTTCCCACAGTAACAGACTGGAATACATGGTTTTACACTATACCTATCTGTGTACATGTTGTACACTTCAATCCTCATCTCCAGTAGAATGGAAACTCCTTAAGGGCTGAAAATGTTTTACTTTTGTCTTTGTAATACTTTAAACACAATCAACATCCCATAAATTTTTGATAGATTCCTTTGAACTGAAAGAAGGTGGGATTCTAGTAACTTTGGAAAGGATGGAGAGCCGTATTCGGAGGCTTATAAATGTGGGAGGTATGAGTTAAAGAGCCTTCCATGGAAGGGATTAAGCCAGTTTTAGGGTAAGGTGAGAAAATACCTGGTGACATGGAGCAAATTATTTTCTTTCCTCAGATCTCTTACACTTGAATGAGAGAGAGAGAGAGAAAGAGAGAGAGAGAGAGAGAGAGAGAGAGAGAGAGAGAGAGAGAGAGAGAGAGAGAGGGGGAGGAAATGGGGAGGGAGGGAGAGAGAGAGAGACAGAGACAGAAACACACACAGAGAGAGACAGAGACAGAGAGAGAGACAGAGAGAAAGAGAGAGAGACAGAGACATGAGAGAGAGGCAGAGACAGAGAGACAGAGAGAGAGAGAGAGAAGTAGGGAAGGAGGGAGAGAGAGAGGGAGGGAGGGAGAGAGACAGAGAGAGAGAGAATATTGGTACTGTCTAACCATATGGCCATATAACTCAAAACTTCAGAATTGATTCTCCCTAGGAGATGGCCAGGAATAGGCTTTATTAAGCCTTATATCACTTTATCATCAAGGTTAAGTTTTCACTCTAAGTGCCATTAAGAGAGTTTTATTATTAGTTTATAATTTTGTATATTTTAAATGGAATGACATTATTTTGCCCCAGTGAATAAAATGAAGTACTGTAATCATAATCACTAAAACCAGAGACCATAGTAAGCCTGATGAAATCTTTCAAAAGCAAAATGATAATATAACATCATTAATGTGGCCGCAACACTACAGGATCATCCTTGGCATTTCTCCGCTCCTCTTCAACAATTGCTTTGCTTTCTTGGATTTCCCTGCTTACAATATGGGCCCTTCCACCAAGGTCCTGATGAATCATGTTCCCACCATTTCTCTTCAGCATGAAAGGATCCACCATCGTTGTCCTATTGACATAAAAAAGGGAGTACTATAGTTTGGAATATGTTATTAAGATTATTCCATCAGTTTCCCTGACACTGAATTATTATTCCAGAAGATAATATTTTCAAGAGGGCAATTCTAAGAATAATGACTAAGTGACAGAACACAGTGTTACTATATACATAAGATGGATGGTATAGTCATAGACTAGAAAACTCGAATCTGCCTTTATGGTCAGCACAGAGAACAATCCATCTATACAATCAAAGTGAAGTAGAAAATTAGTGGCAAATAACTGGAGGATCAAGCACAATCAATTTATGTTTCAATTATCAGATATTTTAGCCCAAAGTGTGACGATAGTATGGTATACTGAGTACTGCTTCTAGAGTCAGAAGAAAGCCATTAAAAGCTGACCATTCAGTGTGACTAAAGTCAAGCCATTTTGTCTCCCTCAGTTTTCAATTTGCTCACCTAAAAAGAAGATAATATGACTTGCACTACTTTCCTCTGAGTTATATTATGGGGATGGTGCTTACTAAACCTTACAGTATTAAATAAATATTACTGTTATTGTAGACAACTGTGATGTAGAATAAAGTGAATTAGAGTCCTGGCCATAGAATAAAGAAGTACTGAGTTCAAATCCTGTGTGATCCTGAGCAAGTTATTTTATCTTCCTCAGCCTCAGTTTCCTCATCTGTCAAAAGGGGCCAGTTATAACAGCTCCTTCACAGGGTTGTGTAAGGATCAAATTGGATGTTATAATTAAAAGAGTTTTAAAACTTAATAAAATATTAGCTATTGTTGTGATTTTAAAACTAAGTGTCACAAAACACCTGGAAAATTGTCATATTTCTTCATTTTCACTTATTATATGTACACATAGCTAAATCATGGTCTGCAGAGAAATACTGATATTTAACTAATAGTAGTGAAATAGGTTATGAATCTGCAACTTCTAATTGCCTTACACATTTCAACAGCTAAGTAACTTTGTTTCTATTTCACAGTTAACATACCTTAATATATCCTCTCTTTCTTTCTTTCCATATTTCTGTGCTTGCAACAAGTATCAAGCAAAATATTAATGCTATCTTTATTTGCATTATGACCATCCTTTTATTTTTTTTTACATTTTAGTTTAGACTCAAGGGACAGAACACAAATACAGAATAGAGAAAAGAAACAAGTCATATCATAAACTAAAACATCAAAATTTAAATATAAAGAAAGAAAAAACCATGTCGTGCATAGCAGAACGTAAGAGAGGATTCAAGATATATAACAATAATTTTTAATTTCAAGAAAGCCTGTATGATAAATAGTACACATTATGTTGGGAATGTCCACCTTTTCTTTGCTTCCTTTTGTTCTCTGCTGTGCACTTTTTTACTTTATTCTTTTGCCTTCTCCCACCCCCCCCGAAGGCTATAATAAAGTTTATATATGATTCTCTATAGCTATAGATATATACATACACATATACATATATATATATAGACATATACTTTCCCAAACATACTCTATTCCTGATCTTTGTTTTTATGTTTGTGCATATCTCTTGTTTCCTATCCCTCCTGACTCCTCTACTTTACTTATACCCACTACCTTGCCCTCCTATTACTTGCCTACCCCCCTCCAAGGATCCTTCCCCTATCCTCCCATTCCCATAAATCTAAGCACCCTTCTATACCTCCCTTTTACCTATTCCCACATTCTCCCCTCTAAAAATCCCTCCCTTGTCCTCTCCCCCCTCCCTATGCCCCTACATTTTATTTCTTCTAAATTTAGAAGACTTTTATACTCTTGTAAATATATGTATATATATATATATATATATATATATATATATATATATAATATGTGTGTGTGTGTGTTGTTCCCTTTTAAACTCATTCCTGATGAAAGTAGGTTACCAGAACTACCAGCCTTCCTCTCCCATCTAATTCCTCTATATCCATGCTTCCTCTTGTACCTCATTTGTATAAAACAATTACTCTTTTTAGCTGTTCCTAAATGGTTTTACTTTTTAAATTCATATCATAGTCAGGTTTATTCCCCTCTTTCTCATGAGCTCCACAATTATTAGTAAAAATGTTAGACATACATTTTACATTTCACATATGTAAAAGGTAAACAGTCTGTCCTTATGAATCCCTTATAATCAGTCTTTGGTATATACCTTATATTTCTCTTGGTTCTTATATGTTGAATCTTCTATTAAGTTCAGGATTTTTTTTAACAGTCTTGAAAGTCTTAGAGTTTATCAAATGTCCATTTTTTTCATCCAGGATAATGCTTAACTTTGCAGAGTATGATATTTTCAGCTAGAGCCCCAGTTCTTTGGCTCTTTGATAATGTTGTGTTACAAGACCCATGGTCCTTTAAAGTCTCTACTGCTAGGTCTTGTGTAATTCTAATCGTGGCACCATCATATTTAAATCATTTTAATCTTGATGCTTTTAATATTTTATCCTTGGGCTGGGGTTTTGAGAATCTGACTATGATATTCTTATGAGTTTTCCTCATAGGATATCTTTTAAGTCATGATTGATAGATTTTTTTTTTCTATTTCTACTTCCTTGCCTTGTTCTAATGCTTCAGGACAATTTTCTTTAATTATTTCTTGTATTATTGTATCAAGATTCTTTTTTGATCTTAACTTTCAGTTACTCCGATTATTTTTATATTTTCTTTTCTTGATCTGTTCTCCAAATCTGTTGTTTTTCTTATAAGATGTTTCACTTTTTCTTCAATTTTTTCATTATTTATATTTTGTTTAATTATTTCTTGATGTCTTATAATTTCACTGGCTTCACTTTGCCCAATTCTAATTTTCAAGGTGTCATTTGTTCCTTAAGATTCTGAATCTCCTTTTCTAATTGGTTAACTTTTCTTCTATAACTTTCTTATTTATCTTGGATTATTCTTATTTTTATTTTTTAAATTTTTTTCCTCCACCTCCGTCTTTTGATTTTTAAAGTCTTTTTTTACTATTTTCTATAATTTCTTTTTGGGAAGGTGACAACTTGATGTTACTCCTTGGGGGTTTCTTTACTTCAATATCCTCCTCTGAAGAAGAACTCCAGTCATCTCAATTCCCATAATAGCTTTCTAGGGTTGGATTCTTTCTCCTTTGCTTGTACATATTTTTGTGGTAATAGCTTGATTTTTGTAATCACCTCTGACCTTGGGGTATAGGAAATGGTGACTCTTGCCCCAGACCTTCAGTTTTCCCTTCTAGCTTGCAACCAAAGTCAAACCTCCAACCTCCTGTAAGTGTCCACAGCTAGGGGCTTTCTTCCCCAATGCTTCTGCACTCACCAGGCATGAGCTGGTTCCCTCTTGCCCCTTCATCAGCAGAGGTTCCTGCAATCTTCTTGGGCTCAAATGCTCAACTCCCTTCACTATCCTGGGGTGAAAAGTTTCTGTGGCTGGGGGTGAGACAGCATCTCAAACCAACTTATTCCAGGACTTGCCCCTTGCTATCTAAGTGGCTTGCTGCTTGTTGTTAAAATGGAACCTAGCCTGGAGGTGTTTACTCCTCCAGGGACCAAACCTAGTCCTGGGATTTTTCTTTAGATTTTCTCAAATTGTCCCAGGAAGACCCCGGTCGTGCCCTTATTCTTTTTTGTCTCCACCCACACTTTGTTAGCCCTAAAGTGCTATTTTAACTTTTTTGTGGGGGAAAATCTTGGAAGAGCTTGGAATTTTCTGACCTACTCTGCCATCTTCCCAGAATCCTCAATATTAATGCTATCTTGGTAGCATTAACCCAACCTCCTTTTGAAATAGGAACAGAGACTTTTCTCATTACTCAGGGAAGTTCTTAAAGAAAATTAAGAATGGTCCATTCTCTTGGTTCTTGAATTCATAAACAGATTCAGTAGAAAAATAGATTTAGATGAAAGAGAAAAGTATAAGTTGAGATTAATTAGAATGAGTTTTATTTCAGGGTAAAGTTTAATTCAAGCTACTGCTCACTTGCAGCATGATAGAAAGTTAGAGCGAGAAAAAATCTTAGAAATCATTCAGTTCACCAGTTCACTTCATTCCAGAGCTGAGAAATCCAAGGTTCAGAGTCATGATTTGATTTTCCTATCTCCCTGAATGGCCCATCAAGAAGCAGAGTCAGTCACACACAACTCTGTCTTCCAACGAAAGCAAATCACCCAGCAGTGGCTTAAACTCACAGCATCATAGATTTAGAGGCAGAAGGCACCTTGACTACTTCAACCTTTTCATTTGGCACATGAAAAACAGTTCAAAATTCTGTTCCAAACTCCAATCAAAATTAAAATCAGTTTCTTCATCCTTTTACATTTTATTAATTACAAAATCAATGTAGTATTTTTAAAATAAACAAAACTTGCCTATTATACATACTAATCTCAAAATGTCAGACCTTGAATTGACAAAAAATTAACAAAATACTGCAACAGACCTACAAAAATTCTATTCAGTAAAAAAAGTTTTCATGGATTCCTCTCACGATTATCAAAGTCAGTTGGACCCCTATCTATGTATTTCTTTACATGGATTTATAGTCAATATGGAAAAAATAGGTATATATTATAGACTTTGGAGTTTCTTGCTTTCAAAACTCTAAGAAAAGAGGTTGATAAAAATAAGGAGAAATAAAAAGAAAAGGGAGAGGAGGAAAAGGGGAAGGTAGCATAAGGAGAAGGAAGGAGGAGGTGAGGGGGAAGGAGGAGAAAGAGGAAAAGAAGGAGCGGGAAAGGAGGAAGAGAAGGAGGAGGAAGAAGAGGAGGAGAAGGAGGAGGAGGAGAAGAAAAAAGAACTAACTTTTATATACTGTCTACTCTATTCTAGGTACTGTACTGAGCTTGCAATTATTATTTCATTCAATCCTCACTAGGAGGTAGTTTCTATTATTATCCTTATTTTACAGATTAAGAAACTGAGGCAAAACAAAAAAACCCCAAGGGTTAAATGACTTGCTCAGGTTCACACAGCTAGTAAGTAAATTAGACCTTCATGACTCAGTGAGTTCAGCTCCTACTTAACAAGAATAATTAGTTAACGTAGAGAATTCCCAGAGCTCCTCCATATTCCCATCCTAAGTGAGATCTTTCTCCCTTCTCTTATGGGCCCTGAGCTTGAAAATCATCTGACAAATAATGATGATTCTCAGAAAGACAAGAGAAGCCAGAGAAAAGGCATAATAGTTTAAAAACGTGCTATGTTCCTATTTAATTTCCCTTAATACTTATACTCTAATTTCACTAAATTCACCTCTTCTATATTACCCAATAGCATTAATTTTAACAGCTGCTTTAAATATCAAACCATAATTGAGAAATATATATATGCATATTTAATTCAATAAAACAGACTGATTTTCTTAGGGCAAGCAATGTGATTTTATGTTTTATGTGTTTTTTAAGGACTGCAATAAATTTCTTAGAAAAAATGTTATTTTCTCCAGGAGGTTAAATGGGAGGCACTTTACAAAAGTAAATTAAGTACCTGATTTTATATGAACCTGTACTTATATAAATAGCCTAATTTTTATAAAAATAATAAATCAAAATAAGAGTTTATCTTAAAATGAAATTAAAAGTGTTCTGTGTGTGTTTCCCTACTTCAGAAAATCTGGGATTCTTATCAGTGAGAATATTAACTTTGCCAATTAAAATCTCAACCCATCCATGCCTTCCTTAGCAGACGGTTTTCATCAGTAGCTGTGGCCAGTCTACTAGTGAGGAGTCTCTTCTAAGGAAAGCTAGACCTCATAAAACAGAAATGACAGACAACCAGTCTATCAGTAATTCTGTATCAGAGCCTTTTTTTCTCCTAGTAAACCATTGGCTGTGTTCCATTGGCATAGCATTTGAAAACCCAGCATGACTCTTCTACCATAATGAGAGAGTGTGGTGAATTGGAAAGGGTGCTATGTTTACAGTTAGAAGACTTAGGCTCAAATCTTGTCCCAGGAATTTACTACTTTTGTGACCTTGGACAAATCACTTAATTTGTGCTTCACTTTTCTAATCTGAAAAATAAGGGGATTGAGTTACATAGCCATGTATGTCTAAGGTCTCTTCCAAATTTTTAAATATGATTCCATGCAGAAGTTGCTCATTTACTGGTTATATCTTGGGCAAAAGAGGAAAACTGTTCAGTGGTCCCAGAACTAGCCTGTCATTGTCATCATAGTTGACAAGTCTTGGCATATTTAAAAAAAACACCATTATCCAAAACTATGAACATCCTGCATGAAAAAGAAATTGAAAACCTCACCATCATTTTTTGTGTGTGGGGTGGAGGTATGTGGAGAGGATGACAGGGGAAATGGATTCAAATCCCAGCTCTGTAAGGTTCTGTTTCTCTCTCTTCTACTGCTTTATCTCTACTGGAAAGACAAAACCAAACAATACCCTTCTAACAAATATATGTAGTCAAGCAAAACTCCCAGAACTGTTTTTAATATATTTTATTTTTTATATACATGGGCCTTTCTCCTCTTTCTTTGGTCTCTTTGAGGTATAGGCCTAGTTGCATTATTTTTATTATATTTTTCACTAAATATTTTTAAATTGCATGTAAAAATGAACTCATTTTAATAAATATTTGAGTTTCAAATTATTTCTCCTCTTCCTTGATAACTCAAGCTATTTGATATTGATTATACAGGTGACATCATGTAAAACATTTCCATATTAATCATGTGGCAAAAGAAAATGGACCAAAAATAAAACAAGAAAAAGAAAAAAAGAAAAAAAAACATGCTTCAATTTGCATTAAAAGTTCATCAGTTCTCTCTGGAGATGGATAGCATTGTTCATCATGGTTTCTTTAGACTTGTTTTGGATCATTTTCTTGATCAGAGTAGCTAGGTCTTTCAAAATTGATCATCCTTACAATATGACTGTTACAATTATCTACTATTCTCTTCATTTTGGATGAGTTCATATGTCTTCCCAAGTTTTTCTGAAATCATCCTGCTTGTTATTTTTTATAGGACAATAATATTCTATCACAATCATATAAAACAACTTGTTCAGTCATTTCCCAACTGATTGGCATCCCTTCAATTTCCAATTCTTTGACACCACAAAAAGAGCTAATATAAATAATTTTTGCATGCACAGATTATTCTCCTTTTCTTTTATCCTCCTTGGGATGTAGACCTAATAGTGGTATTGCTGGGTCAAAAAGTGTGCACAGTTTTATAGCCTTTGGAATATAGTTCCAAATTGTTCTCCAGAATGGTTGGACTGGTTCACAACTTCACTAACAGTCAGCAAGTGTTTGAGGCTGATTTGAATTCAGATCTTCCTGACTCCAGGCCTGGCACTTTATCCACTGTGCCACCTAGCTGTCCAGTATACTACTGTGCATTGTGTACGCAATCTATTCCACTTATCCACCACCATGCCTTAGTGAGTACCAAATTGTTTTGATGATCAATGCTTTGTAATACGGTTTTAAATCTGGCAATGCTAAGCTGCCTTCCTTCACATTTTTTTCCATTTGTTTCCTTGATATTCTTGACCTTTTGTTCTTCCAGATGATATTTTTAAGGTATCCAGAAAGTACTTTCTTTTATTTATTTAAGAATATTCACTTTCACTGAGGCCCCTGGAACACAAAAACCTGTTCTATCTCCTTGTCAAACATGGGAATATCTTGAAAGTGTGTATTTATTTATTTTTATTTTTAAATTTATTCATTTATTTTTAGTTTTTAACTAAAATCTCACCATCTCAGATGATTTTTTTTTTGCTCTACAAAATAATTCTTTTCTTGGTATGGCTCTGAACAAGTAAATTAACTTAGATAGAATTATCATTCTTATTGTATTGGCTGAACCTACCTATAAGTAATTAATATTTATCTGATTGTTTAGATCTGTTGGTTTTAGTGTGAAGCACATTTTGTAAATGCATTCATATAACCCCTGGTTTTGTCTTTGCAGGTAGACTCCCGAGTATTTTATGTTTTCTGGAGTAATGTTAAATGAAATTTCTATTTCTATTTCTTACTGCTGGATTTTGTTAATATATAGAAATGTTGGTAATTTATTTGGATTTATTTCATAACCTGCCAATTTGTTAAAGTTGTTTCAACTAGGTTTTTAGTTGGTTCTCTTAAGTATATCATTCTATCATTGGTAATAAGTGGTAGTTCTGTTTTAGCAATGCCTTTTTTACTTCTTCAATCTCTTTTTCTTGTCTTATTGCTATAGTTTGAATTTCTAGTACAAAACTGAAAAATAGTGGTGAGGTGACAATATTTTGATCCAGCATCACCACTACTAGATCTGATTCCAAAGATAATTAGGAGAAAAATAGAACCTATATGTTCTCAAATATTTACAGCATCTCTTGTAGTGGTGGCAAAGACCTGAAAAGTGTGGGGATGCCTATCAATTGGGGAATAGCTGAGCAGGTGTGTTATATGATTGCAATGAAATGTTACTTTGCTATAAGAAATTATGAGCTTAATGAGCTTAGAAAAATGTGGATAGACTTGAATGAAATAATGAAGAGCAAAATGATCAGAATTAAGTTAATATTGTATACAGTAACAGCAATATTTCTTTAAGAGCAACATTGAGTGAATAAGTCATCTTGACTATTATCAATACTCAATTAACTACAATGGACATATAAAGGAAGATTCTATCTGTATCCAGAGAAAGAAGTGATAAATAGAAAGATGTATAGAATGATCATAATACAGACATATGTGTGTATGTATGTATGTATCTGTGTAATACATTTATATACATGTATATGTGTGTATATATCCATATACACATATCCATACACACACACAAATATATATACACACACAAAACTTGTATCTACTGGTAGCCATCTCTAGGGTTGGGGGGAAGAAAAAAAGGGAAAAAAGAAATTTACATGATAACTATTATATATTTAAAGGGGATAGCAAATTGTACATAATAGATTTGCAGTTCCATATGTAATCATCTATTTATTATACTATGTTATGAAAATGCTTATTTTATTGCATAAATTAAAAATAAAATCAAATGATATCAAAAATGAGAAGGGTTAATGCCACACCAATGAGGATGAAATCCAAGAAACTATTAGGAGTTGTTTTACTCATTGTATTCCAGTGAAACTGAAAATCTAACAGAAATGGAAGAATATTTACAAAAATATAAGCTGCCAGATTAACAGAAGAGGAAACAGAATACTTAAATAACTCTTTCTTGGAAAAATAAATTGAACAAGCCATCTAGTTCCCTAAGAACTCCCTAAGAAAACAATCCCAAGGATCACATAGATTTACAAGCAAATTTTACCAAACACTTAAAGAACAACAATTCTAATATTATATGCATTATTTGAAACATATATACATACATTTAAGTACATATACACACATACATATGCATACACATAGTCACAGTGTATGATCTTAGTGATATATTGCTGCAATCTCTATGCTAGTATTTTATTTAAATTTTTTTGCAATAATATTCATTAAGGAAATTGCTCTCTAGTTTTCTTTGTCTTGGTTTAGGTATCAATGACACATGTTTGTGTCATGATAGCAACTTTCATCTCTGATTCATTACTTCTCTCTTTCTCTCTTTCATTGATGTACACATTTAGAGATGTATATTTTCCCCTGATTACTGCTTTGGCTGCATCCCACTAATTTTGGAATGTTCTCTTATCATTGTTATTTTCTTTAATGAAATTTATTGTTTCTATGATTTTTTCTTTGACCCATTTATTCTTTTGGATGAGAATATTTTGTTTCTAATTTATTTTTGCTCTCTGCTCCTATAGATCTTTGTTAAATGTAATTTTTATTGCATTATGGTCTGACATGGGTACATTTAACATTCTTTTCTATATTTGATTGTGATATTTTAATGCCCTAATAGTCAATCCTCAACTTTTGTGGGGGTAATTGTGCTAGAAAATGATGCAAAAGTCAAAAACATAAATGTTGATACATTGAATCTTTGGAAAATAAGGATTAAGTTCTCACAACCACCAAAACCAGTAATCTTTTGCTAGTGATTACTGAAAATACACTTTTCTGAATACAATTCTTTATAATAAAACATTGATTCTTATAATATGCAGTTTCCTAACAGAGTAACCATGAAATAAACCATAAAATGCAGGGGAGAGGAGAGACAAGGCTGGACAGGAAGGGAGGGGCAGGTTCAGCGACTTTAGAAAAACCCCTGAGGTAAGAAAAGGGAAAGGAGCAAGCTACCACCTCTAATCTCTTTTTCTGCTCTATGGTTGAACTGTTCTCCAATGAAAAGCACATGTCTCTGGGGAAGTTTCCTAGGAGCTTGGAACTTCTACAGCTCCCTGGTACAACTTTCCATAGTGGGATGCAGTGAAGATAGGCTGAGTACCATGTTATTTACCCACAAAGTTAGCAGTTTTTCCACTTTTCAATTTCATCATACCACTTGAGAGATTACTTTATCACTTCCTGAAGCAGACTCACAAACTTTTTTATGAATACTCTCCTCCTGTTTGTAGTATAACAAATTATTGGTTCCTTAACAGCAAACTCACCACCAACAGTAGCTACAGATAATCCGGCATGAAGATTATCTAACTCTTTTTATTGTTTTTTTCACCAAGTTGCATCGCTGATGCATGCTTGGGCTTAGAGCCCAAAGGACTTATATTACTCTTTGGAGGCATATTTGCAACATAAAACTTAAGTTTTAAAGGCAAACAATGAAAATATGCAATGAATGCACAGGGAACTCTTTAGAATGGTATGGTGTAAAAGACTAGTGAATGCCTAGTAGGATATCAGCCACTCCACAAACTTATGCATCACACGTCTCATTTTTTTCTTCTCTACTGCACATAGCCACAAACATGTGCACTTGGCAACTTGAAAGTAAAAATGAGATTGCTAAAGTAAAATGCATGAATGTTGAGGATTGACTGTACATAGTCAATTTTTGTAAAGGTGCCATGTGCAGCTGTGAAAAAATGTATATTCCTTCCTATTCCCTATCAGTTTTCTCCATAGGTCTATCATATCTAACTCTTTTGAGATTCTATTTGTCTCCTTTATTCTTTCTTATGTATTTTATGCTTAGATTTATTTAGCTCTGAGAGGGGAAAGCTGAGGTCCCCTACTATTTATTTAATTATTTATTTATTGTTTTCAGAATTGTTAGGTATGGTTCTTTTTCAAAATTTATTTTTAGTTTTCAACATTCATTTCCACAAGATTTTGAATTGCATATTTTCTCCCCATCTCTACCTTACCACCCCACCACAAGATGTCATGTATTCTCATTGCCCCCTTCCCCAGTCTGCCCTCACTTCTATCTCCCCACTCCACCCCCCTATACATTTTCCCCTTACATTCTTGTATGCAAGGTAGATTTCTATACTGCATTGTCTGTGTATCTTATTTCCCAGTTGCATGTAAAAACAAATTTTAACATTTGTTTTTAGAACTTTGAGCTCCAAATTCTCTTCTTTCTTCCCTCTCCACTCACCCTCCTTGAAAAGGTGAGCAATTCATTATAAGTTACACATGCATCATTATGCACTTCCATAATAGTCATGTTGTGAAAGACTAACTATATTTCCCTCCATCCTATTCTGCCCCCCTTTATTCAGTTTTCTCCTTTGACTCTGTCACTTTTCAAAAGTGATTGCTTTAGACTACTTCTTCCCCCAATCTGCTCTGCCTTCTATCATCCCCCCCCCCATATCCCCTTCCCCACTACTTTCCTGTAGGGTAAGATAGCAAATTGAGTGTGTATATTATACCCTCCTTAAGGCAAATTTAATGAGAGCAAGATTCACTCATTCCCTCTCAACTACACCCTCTTCCCTTCCATTATAACAACTTTTTCTTGCCACTTTTCTGTGAGATAATTTACCTCATTCTATATCTCTTTTTCTCTTTCTCCCAATATATTCCTCTCTCACCCCTTGATTTTATTTTTTTGGTATCATTTCTTTATATTCAACTCACCCTGTGCCCTCTGTGTGTGTGTGTGTGTGTGTGTGTGTGTGTGTGTGTGAGTGTGTGTGTGTATGTATGTATGTATGTATATTCCCTTCAACTACTGTAATGCTGAGAAAGGTTTCACGAGTTACCAATAACATCTTTCCATGTAGGAATGTTAACAAAACAGTTCAACTTTAGTAAGTCCCTTGTGATTTCTCTTTCCCTTTTACCTTTTCATGCTTCTCTTTATTCTTCTATTTGACAGAAAAAAATATCTATTCAGCTGCAGTTTTTTCATCAAGAATGCTTGAAAGTCATCTATTTTCTTGAAAATCCATATTTTGCCCCATAGTATTATACTCACCTTTGCTGGGTAGGTGATTCTTTGTTGTGATCCTAGCTCCTTTGACCTCTGGAATATCATATTCCAAACCTTTTGATCCCTTAATGTAGAAACTACTAGATCCTATGTTATCCTGATTGTGTTTCCACAATACTCAAATTGTTTCTTTCAGGCTGCTTGTAATATTTTCTCCTTGATTTGGGAACTCTAGAATTTGGCTACAATATTCCTAGGAGTTTTCTTTTTGGGATCCTTTTCAAGAAGTGATTGGTGGATTCTTTCTATTTCTATTTTACCTTCTGGTTCTAGAAATATCAGAGCAGTTTTCCTTGATAATTTTTTGAAAGATGTTGTCTAGGCTCTTTTTTGATCATGGCTTTCAGGCAGTCCAATAATTTTTAAATTGTCTTTCATGGATCTATTCTCCAGGTCAGTAGTTTTTCCAATGAGATATTTCACATTGTCTTCCATTTTTTCGGTTCTGTTTTATAATTTCTAGATTTCTTATAAAGTCACTAGCTTCCACTTGCTCCATTCCAAATTTTAAAGCAGTATTTTCTTCAGTGGTCTTTTGGACCTCCTTTTCCATTTGGCTAATTCTGCCTTTCAAGGCATTCATCTCCTCATTGGCTTTTTGGAGCTCTTTTGCCATTTGGGTTAGGCGATTTTTAAGGAGTTGTATTCTTCAGTATTTTTTGTGTCTCCTTTAGCAAGTCATTGACTTGTTTTTCATGATTTTCTTGCATCACTCTCATTTCTCATCCCAATTTTTCTTCTACTTCTCTTACTTGCTTTTCCAAATCCTTTTTTGAGCTCCTCCATGGCCTGAGACCAATTCATATTTTTCTTGGAGGCTTTGGATATAGGCTCTTTGACTTTGTTGACTTCTTCTGGCTCTATGTTTTTGTCTTCTTTGTCACCAAAGAAAGATTCCAAAGTCTGAGTCCTTTTACATGGCCTTCTCATTTTCCCAGACAATTACTTGACTTTTGAGCTCTTTTTCAGGGTATGACTGCTTCCAGGGTGGAGAGTATTTTGTCCCAGGCTTCAGGGGTTTTGTGCTGCTGTTTTCAGAGCTAGTTCTATTCTGAGGTGGTATGATACTACTGTACTGGCCTGTGCTCTGGTCTGTGAGTACAGGCACTCCTTTCTGCCATGCAACTACCAGGAGGACTCCTCCACAGTCACATCAAGCTCTGCCACATCAGGGCTCCTCCTCCCCCAAGGACCACCAACTGGAACTGTGACCCAGATCCAAGCAGGGCAAAGAAAGTGAATGCTGCCTCAGTTCCAGCAAAGAGATCTCTGCAATCCCACTCTAATCAACCACCTGACTCCCCACCCCCCATCCAATGTCTGTGGTCCTGGAGCCAGAAGCAGCCACAGCCGCTGCTGCTACCCCTGCCACTTCCACTGCTGCTGCAGCCACCTCCACTGCCCCAGGGCTGGGGCCAGACCACAAACTTCTCTCACCCAGGTCCAACAATTTTCCCACTGACCTGCTCCATTGTCTTTGGTGTTTGCGGGTTGAGAAGTCTGGAAACTGCTACAGCTGCCAGCAATTCAGTGCCTGAGGCCTGCCCAATCTGGTCTACTCCAGCCCATTCTGTGCCAGTGTGGCCCACACTGGACTGTGATTTACTCCCAGCACAGTGTGCTATACCCTTCCCAGGAACCATCCGGGCTGTCTTGGGCTGGATACTCATTTCGCTTTGTCACTTAATGGGTGCTATGGCTCTAGAATTTGTTTAGAGTCATTTTTCCAGGTGTTTGGAGGGATTTGGGGGAGAGCTCAAGTGAGTCCCTGTTTTCAAACTGCCATCTTGGCTCCACCTCCAAGGTCCCCTATTATTATACTTTTACTGTCTACTTCCTTCTGCCATTCATTTAACTTTTCCTGTGAGAATTTGGATGCAATACCATTTGGTGTTTCTGTGTTTAATATTGATATTATTTCATTGTCTATGGTTCCTTCAAGGAAGTTTTAATTTCCCTGGTTATCCATTATAATTAGGTTCATTTTTCTTTTAACTTTTGATTTGTCTGACATCATGATTGCTACTCCCGCTTTTTTTTTACTTCAGTTGTAGCATAATAGATTTTGCTTCAGCCCCTTATTTTATTTCTATGTGTTTTTCTCTGTTTTAAGTGTGCTTCCTATAAACATCATATTATTAGATTCTGATTTCTAATCCATTTTGCTGTCTTCTTCTGTTTTATGAGTGAGTCCATCCCATTCACAATTATAGTTATGATTATTAACTTTTCATTTCCCTCCATCCTATTTTCTTCCATTTATCCTTCTCTCTCTTTATCATATCTGCTCCTCTAAATTATGTTTTCCTTCTGACCAGTGCATTGTTTTATCTGTCATTCCTTTTAGGAGCACTTGTACCCTTCCCCCTCCTAATTCTTAGTTGTGTAAGATAGATTTCTATTACCAAATGAATATGTGCTTATGTGAGTGAGTGATTGTGTGTGTGTATGTGTGTGTGTGTGTGTGTTTCCTATTTGAAGTAAATTAGATGTAAGTGAAGTTCAAGTGTTGCCTGCCACCTATACCATTTTCCCCTCCAGTGTAAAAGCTCTTCCTTGTATGTCTCTTTTACACAATTAATTTTCTGAATTCTTCCTCCCCCTTCCTTCTTCTTCCAGGACATATTTTTCCTGACCTATGTACTTTTATTTTACATCATCTCAATATTATTGACCCATTCCTGCACCCTCTTTTTCTGTAGAATCTTTCAACTACCTTAATAATGATAAAGTTCTTAGAAGTTGCATGTATCATCTTCCCATATAGAAAGATAATCAATTTAATCTTATTGTGTCCTTTATGAGTTTTCTTTCATGTTTATCTTTTTATGTTTCTCTTAAGTCTTGTAATTGAAAGTCAAATTTTCTATTTAGCACTGGTCTTTTCACCAGAAATACTTGGAAGTTCTCTATTTCATTAAACATCGACTTTTTATCTTTGAAAGATTATACTTACTTGAGCTGGATAGGTTATTCTTGGTTGTAATTCCAGCTTCCTTGCCTTCAGCAGTATCATATTCCAAGCCCTCCACTCCTTTGATGTGAAATCTGCTAAGTCTTGTAGGATCTTGACTATGGCTCCATGGTATTTGAATTGTTTCTTTCTGGCTTCTTTGGAATATTTTCTGTTTAACTTGGGAGGTCTGGAATTTGGCTATAATATTGTTGAGTTTTCATTTTGGGAGTTCTTTCAGGTGGTTATCAGTGGATTCTTTCAATTTCTATTTTACTCTCTGGTTCTAGGATATGAGGGTAATTTCCCTTGATAATTTTTCAAAATATGATGTCTAGGCCCTTTCTTTAATCATTTTAAGTAGTTTAGTAATTCTTTAATTGCCTTTTTTATTTTCCAGGTCATATGTTTTTCTGATGAGATATTTCATGCTTAAAAACATATGTTTCATTCTTTTGACTTTGTTTTATTGTTTCTTGATGTCTCATGGAGCCATTAGATTCCAGTTGCCCAGTTATAATTTTAAAGGAATTGTTTTCTTCAGTGATCTTTTGGACTTTTTTTTCAATGTGGGGTTTTGTTTTTTAAAAAGTTATTTTCATCAGTAAGATTTTTTGCTTCTTTTTACACTTGGCCATTTCTGTTTTTAAGATATTGGAGGGGGGGTATTTTTATGTCTTTTTACCTAGCTGTTAATTGTCTTTTAATAATTTTCTTTCTTCACTCTCATTTCTTTCCCTAACTTATCTTCTACTACTCATATTAGATCTTGAATTTTTTACATCTTTTCTAGGAATTCTTTTTGGATGTGTGTCCAATTCCCAGTTTTCCTTCAAGCTTTGTTTATAATTATTTTGAATTCATTGTCTTTTTCTGGGTTTGTGTCTTGATCTTTCCTATCACAATAATAGATTTTTATGGTCAGTTTCTTCTTCTCCTCCTCCTCCTTCTCCTCCCCCTCCTCCTTTTCCCCCTCCTCCTCCTCCTCCTCCTGCTCTCATTTTCCCATCCTATTTCTTGATTTGGAATTTTATGTGAAGGTTCATTCTGTTCCCACCATGGGGGTGGGAAGGTCACTGTTTCAAGCTTCAGACTTTTTTGCATAGTTGTTTTCACAGATAGCCCGGGGTTTTAGAAGTGTTCAATACTTACAAGGTGATGTGATCTGGGGAGAAGTGTGGCCACTGCTCTCTTGGTCTATACTCTGGTCTTTATCCAGGATGGGCCCATGCTTCCTTGGGACTGGAAGTGAAACTTTTCCTCAGGGTCTCTGATCCCTTGGACCTAGAAGTGATACTCTTCCTCAAGGTCCCAAATCCATTGTGACCGAAAGCAATAATGTCCCTCGGGGCTGGCTCTCCTTCTTGACTGAAAGTGCCCCTTTGCCCTTGAAATGCGATCTATAACTGGGTATAGGCAATGGAATTGCTGAACAGCCTCTGGTCCTGAGTCTAGTGCTAGCACAAAGGTCCCCTGTAATCTCTTTCTGTCCAGTTGCCAGATCATCTTACTATCTCTTGCTTGAGAGCTCCTGAAAGTGCTGCTTCTTCTGTCACTTCTACCTAGTCCTACCACTGGTGTCATCCCCCCATCCCAGTGTCACAGATCTCTTTTTCTGACCTCCCAAGTTGTCTTGGACTCAAAGGATGTCTCACCCTGACCTTTCTTTTGGCTCTACCACACCAGAATTTTACTTGAGGAATTATTTTAAAATTGTTTGGAGGAGAATTTTGGGAGAGTTAGCCGAGTGCTTTCTCTATTCTGCTATCTTTCCTCTACTCCTAGTAGTAATATTGTTGCTACAAATGGCATGTTTACATTTCAAGTGACTTTAGGGGCATACTTCAAATTGCTTTCCAGAATTCTGGGTGAGTTCAAAGGTCCACAAAAGGTATATTAATATGTTTGTTTTCACATAGGCTCTCCAACATTTGTCAATTTTCCCTTTTCAACAACTTTGAACCTTAGTTACTTTAATTTACATTTCTCTAATGGTTATTGATTTGAAGCATTTTAATATATCAATTGGTAGTTTGAATTTCTTCCTTAGGAAATTGCCTGTTTATCTCCTTTGATCATTTAACAATGTAATTCACACCTTCTTCATCCAAGACTTGTCATTCCTGGAAATTTCCAACCTAAGCAGATGTACAAGTGAAGTGCAAAGTGATGTACATCCTCACAGGGCATGGAAATTTTCTTTATGAAAGTAAAGCACTATACTGTATGTCACAAATCAATATTATTATTATTAATGCCATTGATAGCAAATTTTCCCTTTCATGAAGGATTTTTTTTTCCTTGCACTGAAGTCCTATGCTGGTACTTCATTGTGTGATGGAAGTGGAACCATAATCTTTGGCCCAACTAAACTGAAAAGACTTTGAGTATGGCTGTGGACATAGAATTTTGTGAGGCTGGTGTGTGTGTGTGTGTGTGTGTGTGTGTGTGTGTGTGTGGTCTTAGGGGCAATTTAGCCAGATTCAAAGAGGCTCATTATCTGGGCTCTAGTTTCTATATGATGAATACACTGAAACATCAAGTCAAAAAAGACCAATTTTGAAGGAATATAGCTTTCTAAAACACGGAGAGGGCTGTTACTGGCATCAGTTGGATAATAATGTCCTATATATGGATCTAGAGATGCCCTCAAAGGCTTCTCATTTGACAGTAAAGAAAATTGAAGTCCAAGGTGATTAATTGACTTGCTTCCAGTTTACAGAAGTAGTAAGATGTAAGGGCAAGCAAAGTGGGACATTTTACTGTTTTTATTTCTTTTATAGTGCTTCTCAGTGCCATGGAAATCAAGTGCCTTTGGTTGAGTCTTGCCTTTGTTTGTAGGAAAGCCCACACCCTTTTGCTAGTTAGGTCAGGGGAGGTGTGAAGCCATGGAGATGTGTGAAGCCTTCAGGCCCTGAAAAAGGGTATATATACTCAAAAGTTAGCATTTTGTTTAGGGCTTAATAATTGGAAGAGTGTTGATGTGGAGACTCTAGGTAGTTATTAAGGAACTCTCTGGCTTTGAAAACCCAGATGTTGGTGCTTCTCTCTCTGGTAACTATGTATGCAATGTCTTGGTTGGACAGCTAGAAGGCTGTCTGTTGATTTGTTTTATTTGCTCTGTTTATATAATTTCTGCTTGTAATTTATGTTTTTGTTTTCTCTGAAGTTCAGGGTGCTGACTTTTTCCCCTGAACTAAGTGAATGATATATGTATGTTTGATCAAAGTGAGATTTTAAACCCCTTATACTTGCTTTCCTTAGGAAAGCAGGGACTTGCATGAGCTTCCCATAAGGTCCCTCCAAAAACCTATATAAAATGGCTCTGAACAAATTCTAGAACCCATGGAATAGCAGAGAGAAGCAGGGCTCCAGCCCAGGACATTTTGGATGCTCACTGGGTAAGGTCTGTCTCACGAGTTGGGAGGGGAGGGGAGCAGAGCCCAGTATGAGCTGCACCTGGGCCAACCAGACCAGGAGCCAGTAGGAACAGGCCCTAGTGCCCTGAACCAATGAGCTGTGGCAGTTACTGGATTTCTCAACCCACAAACATGAAAGACAACAGAGAAGGTTAGTGGGAAAAGCTGCAGGGAGTGAAAGGAGTTCATGGTTCAACCACCACCCCAGGGCAGCAGTGGTGGCACAGCCCTGAGGACAGAACTACAGCTGCAGTTGCTTCTGGCCCCAGGCCCACCTGGTGGGAGGAATTAAGTGGTAGATGAGAGCGGGAGTGCAGAGCCTGCTTAGAATCAGAGCAAAAGTGCAGAACCTGCTTAAGATCTGAGTCCAGTCCAGGTTCGTGGTTCTTGAGGGAGGAGGATCAGTGGTGTGGCAGAACTGGCTGTATAGAAATAGCTCTGAAAACAACAGCACAACCCCTCAAGCTTGGGACAAAGTACTCTTTACTCTACAAGCAATCATATCCCGATGAAAAACTCAAGGGTCAAGCAGTTGGCTGGGAACATGGCTTGGCAGCAAAAACAGACTCAGATTCAGACTCAGACTTTGGAATGTTTTTTTTGCTGACAAAGAAGACCAAAACATACAGCCTGAAGAAGTCAACAAAGTCAAAGAGCTTACATCAAAAGCTTATATCAAAAACATGAATTGGGCTCAGGCCATGTAAGACCTCAAAAAGGATTTGGAAAAGCAAGTTAGAGAAGTAGAGGAAAAATTGGGAAGAGAAATGAGAGTGATGCAAGAAAACCATGAAAAACAAGTCAATGACTTGCTAAAGGAGACCCAAAAATACTGAAGAAAATAACACCTTAAAAATAGACTAACTCAAATGGCAAAAGAGCTCCAAAAAGTCAATGAGGAGACAATGATTTGAAAGGCAGAATTAGTCAAATGGAAAAGGAGGTCCAAAAGACCACTGAAGAAAATACTACCTTAAAAATTAGATTGGAGCAAGTGGAAGCTAGTGACTTGATGAGAAATAAAGATCCTATAAAACAGAACCAAAGGAATGAAAAGAATGGAAGACAATATGAAATGAAATATCTCATTGGAGAAACCACTGACCTGGAAAATAGATCCAGGAGAGATAATTTAAAAATTATTGTACTACCTGAAAGCCATGATCCAAAAAAAAGAGCCTAGGCATCATCTTTCAAGAAATTACAGAAGGAGAACTGCCCTGATAATCTAGAAGCAGAGGGTAAAATAGAAACTGAAAGAATCCACCAATCACCTCCTGAAAAATATCCCAAAAAGAAAATTCCTAGGAATATTGTCACCAAATTCCAGAGCTCCCAGATCAAGGAGAAAATACTGTAAGCAGCCAGAAAGAAACAATTTGAGTATTGTGGAATTACAATCAGAATAATACAAGATCTAGCAGCTTCTACATTAAGGGATTGAAGGGCTTGGAATATGATATTCTGGAGGTCAATGGAGCTAGGATTAAAACCAAGAATCACCTACCCAGCAAAACTGAGTATCATGATCCAAGGCAAAATATGGATTTTCAATAAAATAGAGGACTTCCAAGCTTTCTCAGTGAAAAGGCCAGAGCTGAATAGAAAATTTGAATTTCAAGCACAAGAATCAATAGAAGCATGAAAAAGTAATCGAGAAAGAGAAATCATAAAGGACTTACTAAAGTTGAACTGGGTGAGTTAAATATGAAAGGATGGTATCTAAAAAAATCAAATTAACTTTTGTTTTTGGTTTTGGGGTTTTTTTTTGTTTTTTTTTTTTGGTTCTGTTTCTTCTTTCTCATGATTCATTCCATTGGTCAAAATTCTTCTCCACGACTTGACTAGAGCATAAATTAATTCAATGCGAAGTTATACATGACAGTTATATGAGACTTCATGCCGTCTTGGGGAGGGAGGGGGGAGGGAGGGGAGAAAAACTGGAACTCAAAACTATGTAGAACCGTGTGTGGTAAACTAAAAATAAATAAAAAATAAATAAAAAAAAAATCAAATTAAGGGGTGAGAGAGGAATATATTGAGAGGGAGAAAGGGAGAGATAGAATGGGGTAAATTATCTTGCATAAAAGTGGCAAGAAAAAGCAGTTCTGTGGGGAAAGAAGAGGGGGCAGGTGAGGGAGAATGAGTGAATCTTGCTCTCATCGGATTTGACCTGAGGAGGGAATAACATACACACTCAATTGGGTATCTTACCCCACAGGAAAGAAGGAGGAAGGAGATAAAAAGGGGGGACGATAGAAGGGAAGGCAGATAGGGGGAGGAGGTCATCAAAAGCAACAAAAGCAAAAACACTTTTGAAAAGGGACAGGGTCAAGGGAGAAAATTGAATAAAGTGGGACAGGCTAGAATGGGGGGAAATATAGTTAGCCTTTCACAACATGAGTATTGTGAAATGGTTTTGCATAATGATACACATGTGGCCTATGTTGAATTGTTTGCCTTCTTAGGGAGGGTGGGTGGGGAGTGAAGAGGAGAGAGAATTTGGAACTTAAAGTTTTAAAAGCAGATGTGCAAAAAAAAGTTTTTGCATTCAACTAGGAAGTAAGATATACAGGCAATGGGGCATAAAAATCTATCTTGCCATACAAGAAAGTAAGGGAAAAGGGAATTGGGGGAAATGGGGTGACAGAAGGGAGGGTTGACTGGAGAACAAAGCAATCAGAATATACCCCATCTTGTAGTGGAGGGAGGGTTGAAATGGGGAGAAAATTTGTAATTCAAACTCTTGTGAAAATTAATGCTGAAAACTAAAATATTAAATAAATAAAAAAAGAGAATAAAAAAAGAAAAGCAGATCAAAGAACCTGTGCTAGTAGCCCTCCTGTGTGCTCATGTTATTGGCCTTATACAGCCACAATAGTGGCAAGTAGCATTGTTGTTACATAAGTGCCTCAGGCTGGATTTAAAATTTGGCCCTTATTTCTATTATGCTGCTTCTGATATTGCATGAATTCCTAAATTGTAGACCAAACTATCAATAACTAGAATAGTCAACCAAGTACATTGATAAATCTCAATAGGTGTCCAGACATTTGATGGCCATCAATCCCATGGACAAATCTAATCACTTGCTGTTACAGGATTTTTAAAAACTTTATCATGAGTTCACAGCTCAATAATCAACAAATCAACAAATTTTTATTGATCAACTATTAAGAGGCACTCATTAGACCTGCGTGTTTTAGAGCAATGTGTAAGGGTTGGAAAATTGGTTATGGATAGACTCCTTCTAAGGGGAGACTTGACCTTTACAATTGTGGCAAGTAGTATATATACACTGAGTCAGTCAACAGGTCTGAGAAACAATGGGTCTTGTGAATTGGCTTTGAAAAATCTTATCATCCTTGCTGTCAGAGAGGCCAAGACTGACAAATTTCACAAACTTTTTAGGTCTGTTCAGAGCTTCACTTGGTTATGCCAATCAAGTATTTACATTTAACAAGGTATCACGATGGTGAACCCCTGGGAGGTGGAGGGCACCTGAGTACCTAGAGAAGATTGAACCTGCCCAGGTTGGGAATAGAGTAAGGTAAAGCTGCCATGATGATCAGTAATGGGATCTAGTCTGTGAGTAGTCTGAGTAGTCTTTGTCTTTCCAGCCTGGGCAACATAGGGAGACCTAGTCTTATGGACAAAACGGACTTTCACCTTTCATTTTAATCCCTGTTTAAGAGGGAAGGGTGAGGCTTTTCCTTTCTCTCTCTCTCTCTCTGTCTCTCTGTCTCTCTCTCACTGTCTCTCTCTCTGTCTCTCTCTGTCTCTCTCTCTATATATATATATACATATACAATACATGCATATATGTATTTATGCATGTATGTATGTATGTGTATATGTATGTGTGTATATATATACATATACATATATATATATATATATATATATATATATATATATATATATATATATATATGGAGAGAGAGAGAGAGAGAGAGAGAGAGAGAGAGAGAGAGAGAGAGAGAGACAGTCCCATGTAACTTCTCTAGCTATATAACTAGTCAGTGCAAAAAATTTTTGGCACCATTCAATTCAATCCATTAAGCATATATTCATACATTCAGTGCTTACTCTATCCAAGGTATTGCTTTAAGTATTATGGCTATAAAGACACATACTTTGTAAATAAAGGTATTCTCCTTCAACCTCTCTTCCAGAAGTAAGCCTTATTATTCTGAAACATAACTCCCATCTTTGTTCAGAGGATTCGTGGCATGATCTCTCAAATAAAAGCTTCCTTTGTCTCCTGTATATGCCCCCTTCTCTCCTCTGATGCTGTTACCATTATAGGGTAGGCCCTCATCACCTCAGACTGGGCCTACTATCAAAGCCTGCTGCTTGTTCTCTTTGTCTCAATTGTCTCCACTCCAGTTCTTCTACCCAGCTGTCAAATTGATCATCCTTAAAGTCAGTTCCAAATTTTCATTTACCTAAAGACACCTAGATCATGTTATAGTGCATATAGCACTGGACTTGGAGTCAGGAAGGCTTGAATTCAAATTCAACCTCATATAATTACTAGTTTTGTGACCCTAAGTAAGTCACTTAAGTTCCTTATGTCTCAGTTTCCTTAACTGTAAAATTAGGATAAAATTAGCACCTACCTACCAGGGTTGTTTTGAGGATCAAATGAAATAATATTTGTAAAGTGTTTAACACAGTGCCTGCACATTGTAGGGATTTAATAAATTCTTCTTTTTTTTCTCCCTCTGTCCCTACCTTAATTCCTTCCCCAACTTAATTATACTGAATCCAATGCATTAGGAAAAAATATGCAAAGTCTTAAAACTCAGAATCAAGACCTGGAGGGTTAAAAAAAGAGCAAAGACAGGAAATAACAGATGTCAGTGTCTATGATGATTTCCTTCAATCATTAAAATGGGTTGAAGAAGAGAGATTTCATGGTGAGCAGCATGCAAGCTATATACTCTCTTCTCAAAGTCTTGACTTCTTCTCTCTGGATATTTAGCACTTATTTTGCTCAGCATAGCAGAACTCACTTTTCTGTATTTATATTTTTCCACTTTGACTTATGCATACATACTTGTGTATACATACTTACGATTGTCCAGCTTCCTCCAGTAGTTTATAGATTCTTTGCAGTTTTGACCTCAGTTCATATTCCACACCATGCCTAGTACATGCAGCATACACACATACTCTTGACTTGGGCTGCAAGGGCAGGGGAGATTGGCATTGATTTACAAATCTTGTGCTTGGCTAGGCTTTCAATGGCCACTTCTTTTTAACCCTTTTCAAAGCATCCATACCCTAGGGTTTTGTCTTATTTCATAAAAATATGTATAAATATTTCCCGACTAAATCCAAACTTTGTCTCAGTGCCATGGTCATATCCAAATTTCCTTTTGTCTAAGGTTGATTGTCCTCCCTGTTTTTCTGGATTACTAACCCAATGCTTTACCATGGTTTAGGGTTTAGGCGAAGAGCAAGGGAATATAACAACAATACTATCTGCAGCTGCTGTGGTGATATATGACCAATATCGTCAGCACATAGGAGGGCTGCTAGCACAAGTTTTTTGATCTGCTTTTCCAAAGGAAAGCAACTTTAAAGGGGTCAGCAATCTTACTTTAATCAAACACACACATATATACATATATAAATATACATACACACACACATATATATACACATTTATACACACAGACACACACATATATGTATATATGTGTATGTATATATACATATATATACACATATATCTATTTATCTATATATATACATACACACATATACACACATATATATATGTATATATATATATTACATATATATACATAATTCACTTAGTTCAGGGGAAAAGTAAGCACCCTAAACTTCAGAGAAAATACAAACAGAAATTACAAGCAGAAATTATATAAACAGAGCAAATACAAATTGGAAAGACCAACAGACAGGGCTTCCAACTGTCTGATCAAAAGCAATACGTACACAGTTACCAGAGGGAGAAGAAACAACATCTGGTTTTTCAAAGCCAGGGGGCTCCTTAATGTCAACCCAGTGTCTCATCTGGCTACATCATACAAACACTCTTCCAGTGAGTGAGACCTCAAAGCAAAATGCTGACCTCAGAGTTTATATACCCTTTGTCAGGGCCAGAGGGCATCATGACCCTCGTGACGCAGATTCATGTGACTCAGGCTTGCATGTGAAATTCGAGGTTTAAAGCAGGTCACATAGGCTTATTAAGCGGTGGGGAAAATCTTCAAATTGTGTTGACATTACAAGGGCTTAGAGTCAGGAGGAGCAGGGTACAAATCCCACTACTGATTCTTACAGTGTCTAGCATATAACATTTGTGATGGCTTAATCATTTAAGTTGTGTCTGATTCTTTGTGGCCCCATTTGGGGTTTTCATGGCAAAGATACTGGAGAGGTTGGCCATTTCTTTCTCCAGCTCATTTTATGCATGAGGAAACTGAGGCAAACAGGGTTAAATGACTTGCCCAGAGTCACACATCTAGTAAGTGCTGAGGCTGAATTTGAACTGATGAAAATGAGTCTTTCTGATTCCTAGTCCAGTGCTCTATCCATTGCTCCACCTAGCTGCTAGTATATAATAAGTGCTTAATAAATATCTGTTAATTTACTCTGTGACTCTGAAGAAGTCAGCAAAACTCCTTGAATCTCAGTTTCCTCATTGAATAAAATGAAGATAGTAGCAGTACCTACTTCACATGGTTGTTATGAACATCAGTTGAAATAGTGTAAGTAAGAGGGCTGAGCCAAGACGGCAGAGTAAAAGCAGGGGCTTGCTTGAGCTCTCCCCCAAATGCTTCCATATTAATATAAAAATGAACCTAAACAAATTCTAGAGCTACAGAATCCACAAAATGACAGAGTGAAACAAGTTTCCAGCCCAAGGCAGCCTGGAAGGTCGACATGAATTTTTATTGCACAATACTTGGAGAGGAGCACCGCCCAGCATGGGCCACAGTGCACAGACTGGGCTGGAGCAGATGGGTGGAGCAGGGCTCAGAGCACTGAGTCACTGGCAACTGTGGCAGTTTCCAGACTTCTCAACCCACAAATGCCAAAGACAACTTAGCAGGTCAGTGGAAAAACTCTTTTGGACCTGGGTGAGAAAAGAGCATGGTCGGGTCCCAGTCCTGGGCAGCAGAGGTGGCTGCAGCAGCAGTTGCTTCCAGAGCTCCAGGCCCACACATGGTGGGGGGATCAAGTGGCTAATCACAGTGGGAATTCAGGGATCTCTCTACTTGTGCTAAGGCAGGATTCTCTTGCTTTGCCCTTCTTGGATCTGGGTCACAGTCCTGGGTGGCAGTCCTGGGATAAGGAGGAATGCTGGTGTGAAAGAGCTTGTGGTGGCTTTCAAGAGGGAGTCCTCTTCATAGTTCCAAGGTAGAAAAGAGTGTTTGAGGTCACTCACAGACCAGAGCACAGGCCAGGAGAAGAGTAAACACCTCTCCTTGGATCATACCACCTCAGAAGAATTGAAAATTTACAGGTGCCTAGAAGTAGTTCTGAAAACAGCTCCATAAAAACTCTGAAACTTGGGACAGAGCACTCTCCATCCTGGAAGCAGAGTCATACCTTGACAAAGAGCTCAAAAGTCAAGTAATTGTCTGGGAAAATGAGCAGGCAGCATAAAAAAAAACTCAGACTATAGAATCTTACTTTAGTGACAAAGAAGATCAAAACATACAACCAGGAGACAACAAAGTCAAACATCCTACATCCAAAGCCTCCAAGAAAAATATGAATTGGTCACAGGCCATGGAAGAGCTCAAAAAGAATTTTGAAAATCAAGTAAGAGAAGTAGAGGAAAAATTGGGAAAAGAAATGAGAGTGATGCAAGAAAACCGTGAAAAATGAGTCAACAGCTTACTAAAGGAGAACTAAAAAAATACTGAAGAAAATAACACCTTAAAAGATAGACTAACTCAAATAGCAGAAGAGGTCCAAAAAGCGAATGAGGAGAAGAAATAGTGTAAGTAAAAATCTTTGTAAATCTTAGAAGTGCCATATAAACATCAGATATTGATATTATCTTGATTTCTTAGAACTGTGTGCTTCTTCATCTCTGTGTTAGAGGCCTGCTGCCCATATCTGTTTCTTCACTGTGTCTGTTAACCACCATATAGTCTTTACCTCTATGCCAGAAGGGTCAAACATGCAGCCCAGAAACTGCATGTTGTCTACAACTCCAAACCAGAATAAAATGTAATTGGGAATTTTTAAAAATAAATAAAAATATAATAAAATATAGATCAAACATCACATTTTAAAAGTAGGTCAATATGCTGCCTGCAAAGATCCTTATGTACAGATTAGTGCCCCTCATTTCTATTTGAGTTTGACACTTCTGTTCAACACTAATGAGGTTGTAGGCTTAGACCATAAAGATATAAGTATGTGTGTATTTGTATACAAATCAATTTGTATACAAATCACTGAAGCATAATGTATACATAGCACAGTGACGGTGCCCAGAATTGAGTAAGAGTAGATAAGGTTAGATTTCAATTTGGAAATCCTTCCAATGATTCCAAATCATTTGCTGCCTTAAAAGTCTATCATTTTAACAGTTTTCCCAGTGATGCTACATGGCTGTGGTCCATGAAAAACCATGATATTGAAAGAAAGTGCCCAGTGGGTACAAATGGTTGGTAGTATTAACAATAATGATTTGCTCAGAGTGAGCAACAAAAAATATATATAAGGAAGGGCACGTATGACCAGAATGGGAGATGAATTGGTCATGTAGTAAGACTACATAATAACTAGAGGTTGTCTGAGCGTTATGCTGATATCCCCCAAATATCAAAAGAATGTGAAGAAGAATTGTAATTTGAAGGGGAATGGATCTGCAAAGAATTTGTGGAAAGACCTGGATACGAATTATATGGAATAAGATGATATTCTGCACCGATGGAGAGAATGCCTGCACTGATGAGATCATAGATATGTCTAAATAGCTCAGTATTCCATCCACAAGTGCAAAAAGAGTGTGCTCATTTATACTGTTTTACTGCCTTTGTTTGGCTGCAATTGTGATTTAGATATTTATCCTGACTGTAAAAAAACTGCCTGTACTTTGACTGAAACGCTTCCCAAATCTGAGTTTCTGAATGATGAGAGAGAGAGAGAGAGAGAGAGAGAGAGAGAGAGAGAGAGAGAGAGAGAGAGAGAGAGAGAGAGAGAGAGAGAGGGAGAGAGGGGGGGGGGAGTAGGGAGAGAGAGAGAAAAGAAGAAGAAGAAGGAGGAGGAGGAGGAGGAGGAGGAGGTGGCAAAGACAGTGAGAAAGAGAGCCACAGAGAGAATGAGAAAGAGACCAAGATAGAGAGACAAAGAAAAAGAAACAGAGAGAGGAGAGAACATTTATTAAGAACTTACTATGTACCAGATATTGCGCTAAGTGCTGGGAATATAAACACAAGCAAAAATGACACTTCTTATCCTGAAGGAGTTTACATTCTTAAAAGGCAAGACAATACAAGGGAATTGGAAAGGGAAGTAGAACAAAACAGAGTCCTGACTAGTAATTAGAAAAATCCAGTGTGAGCAGTGGAGCCAGAAGAGAAGTGAATATGGATAGTCTGGACAATTCATGAAATGATGGTCCTGGTCAGGGGTTAACTAATGAGATGATATGGTGCAAGGCAGAATTATCTCTAAGGTGAGAAGACTGCTGTCAAGGAAGTAGAAACGTCCAGAGAGTCAGAAGCAGAGCTAGAAGGTAGAAATGAGTACAGATAACATGACTGACAAATAGAAACTAATTATTTGCTTCTGAGAATGTCCATTCCCTTAGCCAGCACTTTTCTAGGAAGTTGTAATGATGTGATCTGTATAATTTTCAAAACTAGTGAAATGAAATTAATGGATTTCCATGGAAGAGAGTTTGGTATTCAGTGAGATGGATTAGCTATAGCATATTTCCTAAATGTGAAGGAATAGATATATCATGAGCTCTGTCTCCATCTCTTTCTCATTTTCTCTGTTGTTTTCTTTCTCTCTGTCTCTGTTTCTGTCTCTGTCTCCTGTCTCTCTCTCTCTCTCCCCTCCTTCTCTCTGTCTCCCTCTCTCTCTCTCTCTCTCTCTCTCTCTCTCTCTCTCTCTCTCTCTCTCTCCTGCCATCTACCTGCTAGTTGTTTCATTTCAATGGTGTCTGACTCTCTGTGACCCCATTTGGGGTTTTCTTGGCAGAGATACTGGAGTAATTTGCATTTTCTTCTCCAGCTCATTTTACAGATGAGGAAAATGAGGCAAAGAGCATTAATGAAGTTGCTTAGGGTCAGGCAGCTAGTAAGTGACCGAGGTCAAACTAGAACTCAGGAATATGAGTCTTTCCTACTCTAGGCCCAATTCTATCTACTGTACCCCACAGCTGTCCCAAGCTGTCTATTAGCAGTTTCCTTTATCCTGCCCTCTCACAGCCCTCTTCCAGGTAGGTTCTCCATTTGCATTTGTGCAGTATCTCTGCTCAAAATAGGAAATATTTTTTAAAAATTCCCTGCCTAAGTGAAAGGATTGGTTCAGTACCCAGATGCTTTTACTGTTGCACTCACGTATCTATTATTCATATTCTTTCCTCTCCACTGCCTACCGGGCAGTGAGGTAGCACAGTGGATAGTACACTGGGCCTGAAGTCAGGAAGACCTGAGTTCAAATTCAGCCTCAGGCATCACTACTTGTGTGACTCTAGGCAAATCATTGAACCTGTCTGCTTCAGTTACCTCATTTGTAAAATAGGAATGGTAAGAAAACTATATCTCAGGGTTGTTTTGAGGACCGGACAAGATAATTAATGTTAAAGTGCTTAGTGCAATGCCTGGCATGTAGTATGTGCCACATAAACGTTAGCTGTCATTGTTACTTTTCTTATGTCTGGTCTGCAGTTCTGACTGTCAGAACCTGTGTACCCGCTCCAGGATGCTCTTCTGTTTCTGTTACTTGTGACATCCAGGTTATATGCCTTAATTTGCATTTGGAAATGACACATATTTAATTCAACAAGAATTTATTAAATGACTAATATGTTTCTAACTATATGATAGTTCCTCAGTAGAATTTTAAAAAGGATAATACTATTCTTGCCCATAACACATTAGTTTTAAGTTGTTTGAGATAAAAAGGCATCACAAGGATACACTATAATTTTAATACTTCTGGTTAAGAAACAAATGTGGGATGTGTGTGTGTGTGTGTGTGTGTGTGTGTGTGAGAGAGAGAGATCTGTTTGGAGGGTGGTTCAGAGATTAATTCATATGCTATTCTCCAGTGATTCCTAGAATCCTAGGATTTTGAACTAGTTAAATGATCTTCAGAATTATGTAGACCTATTGCCTTATTTTACAGAGAGAAAAATTGAGACCTAAAGAGGTTGAGTACATTGTACAAGGTCACCTAGGTAATAAGACTCAGAACTTGAATTGGAAACTAGATCTTCCGACTCAATATCTTGTGTTCTCTTTATTACAACTTCAGAGTAGGAATCAGACATTTCCTATCTGTTTGACCCTGGGCAAATCATTTGACTCTGTTTGCCTCAGTTTCCTTGTGTGTAAAATCAGCTGGAGAAGGAAATGGTAAACCACTCCAGCATCTTTGCCAGGAAAACCCCAAATGGGGTCGGGAAGAATTGGACATGACTGAAAAAGCTACTGAACAGAAACAACAACAGGGATCCAAGTAGCTGAAAAGCTCCTGGAAAGCCAGGGTATATGGTCTTTTTGAATTTAGATACTCCATCTTTTTTACAATGGAGCATGGGAAGATACTTTAGTTATGGAATATACTTTCAAAGACTATGGTCCCTCAGTCAAATCAGATTGGAAAGAAACTCCTAAGGACAGACATGTTATTTTGGGAAACAGAAAAATTCCTTCCTTTAATGTGTTTTAAAAACAGATATAATACATATCCAAAGGAAATAGAACTGAAATCAAGACAGACAAGTTCAAAAGAAGGAGCTGTGGTTTTTCATATAAAACATTGCCCATCATGATCATCATCACCATCATCATCATCATCATCATTAACATTATTATGGCTCTTATCCAGTTTATCTGTGATTGGGAGTTCTACTATTTCCCAGTTTCTTAGGTGGGTTAGACAAATGTAATATTCCCAGAAAATAACTCAAATACACCAGAATTTATTCAACAAGCATAAATTAAACACTTATTGTCTGATACATGCTATGTTATATCCTGGGGTGGGGTGGGGCAGAGATATAGTGAGAGCTTGCCCTGAAGGAAATGACAATATAGTAAGAGTGATGAATCACGTACACATTAAATGGAACACAAGTCTGAAATGGTTAGTGCAGAAGAGGAGTACAAAGTACCCTAAGATCTGATGAGGGAGAGATCACTTCCCTTTGGGGGGTGGGAGGTGATGTGAGAGCAGAGAGAGGAACCAGGGAAGCTCTGCAGGGATCTCCAGCATAAGGACTCAGTATGAAGTGAAAGGACCAAAGCTTTCTTTTTCTTTTAAGGATTTTCTATCCTAACTGGGCTTATCTGCTATTTTTCACCTGGTACAAATGGAGCTCTGTTCCACGTTATCACTGAATCAATTGCTTGGGAAATAAAAAAGAAATAACTTTAAATATATATTTACATACACACCCCATCAAGGAAATGTATTGAAATGAGCTAATTAAATGAATACTAAAGGGAACAGCCGATTATGAACATTAGAAAAGAGTATCAAATGGAGCTTTGTCAGGAGAACAGGTTCAATCTGAAGAGAAAATCTGCCTTTTGTTATTGAGCTATCGGCAGCCTGTAACGATAGCTGGTCCATGGGGAATCACTGACAATTGATTATCATGCTCTGTTACCCCTTAAAAGACAGAACCTATTTAAACAAAGGACAGAATCTATTCCTCCACCATACACTAAACCCTGGTTATTCGCTCGGCCAGCATTAGGATTAATTGTTTGGATTTAAATGTGATGGTGAGAAGTTGCTGGAAACTGAAGGCCCAGAGCCCAGGCCATCATTATCAGCTTTCTGTAAGGCTAATCATTTTTTCTTAAAATCATGACCCATCTGATATCTTAAAAACAGCAACATTAATTCTAATTTGTCACATTGTAGGGTATAAATTGACTAAATGTTAATAGCATTCTTCTTGAGTAATCAGTTCTACATGATTAACCTAAAAATTGCCAAAATGTTGTTTACTCTTCATTTGTATCTGAAGAAAAAAATGAAAAGCATGATGAGTCAGACGGAGCTGGATTAATTTATTTTCTGATCTGTATTAAAACTTGCCACAATGATTCATAATCATTTTACTTGATATTTATCCTGACAAAACAACTTAATTTTGAAAGCTTCTCATTGGAAAATAATGAAGGGCCAAAAGGTATCTCTATTCAAATTTGCAGCCATACTTCAGATTCATGGAAAATACTTTTTTGCCTTTAATAGAACTTGGGTGAAAAGCAACCCCTTAAACCTTCTAAGTGCTCACTTTGGACTGGGTAGATTTATTTAGTTTTTTTATTATTTTTATAAAACCATAAGAGGCAGTTTATGGTCTTTATCACCATCTAGTGGTCATGCTTTATGACAGCAGGGTAAAAGGAAAAAGTAGAAACAAAGAAGCCAGGCCTGTCATAGAAGATGTTTCAAATTGTGAATTTCAATCTTTTTTGAATACATGCATTTCAAACTATCCATTATTTTCATTTGCACATGATCCTTAGTCTATTGTGAGGACTACAGTAAAGTAAAATATGTCTACAAAGAAAAAGAAGAATCTCAACATCCACTTTAAAGATTTCAAATTATTTGAAAAGCTCATACCAGGACTTTTTATTTAAAATCTGCGTAAGCAGTGAACAGAAAGCAGTAAAATCAACTTAATAATCTGAACTGCTTATGCTTATTTTAATCAAAGCATATTTAGTAACTTAATAGAGAAATATCTAGATAAATTAGTTTAGCAGAGTACCAAAGTAGCAAATCCCTTTATCTTTTCTTTCCTTCTACATAAGTAATAAAATTTGCATATCATTTATTGTAAATTGAGCATTCAGTTATACATACATAGCAGATGAATTCTGTAATTCTGTATTCACTATACTTTATTATATAAAGTTACTTTCTCTTAATCTGTTTGCTGTTATCCATTCAGAAGATTAAGAAGACCAAAATTTTAAAATTTGAGTCTGGCATAACTATCAAATTGGTTTTATGGCATATATTAATCCTCAATACACACTATATATTGTACACAGTTTATTAAATTGCGATGTCTCTCCCAAAAGAAACTACCAAAAACCTGTTCAGTTTAAATAAAATAAGATTTCTGAGGAAAGCATGTTAAGTCTTCTCCAACCTGTGGGAGTGGGTTTATTTCTATCATCTGACATTGAGATACAATCACCATTATGCTAAAAAAAATTTTTTTCTGACCAAAGAACCATTACTGAAACACCTTACTGATAAATCCAATGGTCTTTTCTCATGTCCTTACACTGCTTTGAAAAATGCAACTTAAGCTACCACTTTTCTTCCTTTCTTATTTTCTATATCACTGTATTGAGCCACTTCTTTACTTCACTTCCTAGAAACTCTTTCTCTGATTCCTTTTGCTGACATCATCTACTACTTCTGTCCTCTAAATGTGCATGTAGTCTACGACTCAGACCTTCAACTTCTTTTCTTCTCAATCTACATTCTCTCTCAGAGATCTCTCTACTTCTAGCAATCAATTTGCCATCTCTATGTCGATGACATTCAGTCTTTAGCTATATTTGGCCTCTGTCCTGAGCTTTAATCCTTCATCTTTAAGTTCTTATTGGAAGGTTTATCATCCCTGAAAACTCCAAGTGTTTTCAGATTTGGTCATCCTAAGTTTCTCATCTTTGCATGAAAATCTGTTTGCCTTAGAAACTTTTTCTATCTCTGTCAATACTTTCATTCTCATAATCATCTGTACTCATTTCTTCCTAGCTCCTATCTCATATATCCCTTCAATTAGTAAATCTCTTTGTTAAATTTGTCTGTCACCACTTTTTGGTCATATACCCTTTCTTGCCCTTTTCCACATACCACCATGGTAGTGAAGATTCTAATGTACTTCTAATGTAATGTATTCATAATGTCTATGCCAATATGACAATAATTTCTTGTTTCCTGACTTCCTTTCACTTTCTATGACATACACTACTTTAATACTAATCTCCCCAAAACATCACCTTATACACATCAACATTACTACCATCATGATCACTAACCAATAGTGTCTAAGTGATTTTCCAGTGGGTAAAGAAAAAGACAGTCTTGTGTCCTTAAAATTACACTCCAGGTCCTTACACAAGATGGAACCTGCCTACTACCCCAACTATATCTCTCATTACTCCTCTATACAGACATACAGCTTTAGTTAAATTGTTCTGTGCAATGCTCCTCAAACCAGTCAGTATGCAATTACCTTTGAGCTGTGGATCATACTGTTTCCCTGCCTAGAACATCCTTACCCTTCTTCTTGACTTCTATAAATACTACTTTTTTAAAACCCAGCACAAGTTCCACTTGCTCTGTGATGCTTTCTTGAACCACCTGAGACCTCAATGTTCACTCCTCCAGACCTCAGTATTCACTCCTTCTATTCGTTCCCCTTCAGGATTCTCCCCCTGCTTCCAGATTTCAAAACCATGTCTCTGCCACTGTCTCTTCTACTAGTCATTAAATTTACTACTTGATCTTATTAATTAGTTACTTAAACATATATTTAATGCTTTATGTCTCTTGTCTTATTTGATACAGCAACCCTTTTGATATTAGGTATTATTATTACTCCAATTTTACAGATGAGGAAACTGAGCCTCAGAGCTGGATTATGATTCCACTCTAAGTGCAAGGCCTAATAATAGATGCTATGGGAGGTATAGAATATGTAGAACATAGTTCTTATCTTTTGAAAGATGGATGGTTCTGTAATGAACTAATCATGAATCACAAAATTTCAGAGTGAAAAGACTTCAGTGGCCATCTATTCCTTCCTATACTTGAATTAGAATTCTCTCTTCTGTATAATATACCCAACAAAGGGTCATCTAGCCTTTTAAAACATATTCATTTATGTATTTGTGTATTTTTTTGTTTCAACATTCACTTTTATAAGATTTTGAGTTCTAAATTTCTGCCTGTCCCTCCCTTCCCTTTCTCCCCAAGATGGCATGCAATCTTATATAGGCTATACATCACATTAAATATATTTTCAAATTAGTCATGTTATGAAGAAGAATCAGAATAAAAGGAAAAAACCACAAGAAAGAAAAAAATAAGAGAAAAAGAGAAAATAGTATGCTTTGCTCTGCATTCACACTCAATAGATCTTTCTCTCGATGTGGATAGCATTTTCCATCATGAGTCTTTTGAAATTGTCTTTCAGAGGTGGAGAACTTACAGCCTTTAGGCCACATGTAGCCCTCTAGGTCCTCAAGTGGGTCCCTTTGACTGAATCCAAACTTTGCAGGACAGATCCTCTTAATAAAAGGATTTGTTCTGTAAAATTTGGATTCTGTCAAAAAGCCATGCCCAAGGACCTAGAAGGCCACCTGTTGCCTTGAGGCCCCATGTTCCCCTCCCCTGTCTTAGATCATTGTATTACTTAGAAGGGCTAAATCTAACAAAGTCAGTCATTGCACCATGTTTCTGTTACTGTGTACAATGTTCTCCTGGTTCTGCTCATGTCACTCAACATCAGTTTAGTCTTTCCAGGTTTTTTGAAATCTGCTTGCTCACTATTTCTTATGGAACAATAGTATTCCATTACATTCATATATCACAACTTGTTCAGCCATTCCCCAATTGATGGACATCCCCTCAATTTCCAATTCTTTGCCACCACAAAAAGAGCTGCTATAAATATTTTTTTGTAAACATGTGTCCTTTTCTCTCTTTTATGATCTCTTTGGGATACAGACCTAGTAGTGATATTACTGGGTCAAAGGATATGTAAAGTTTTATAGACTTTTGGGCATAGTTCCAAATTGCTCTCTAGGATAGTTGAATCAGTTCACAACTCTACCAACAATGCATTAGTGTTCCAGTTTTCCCTCATTTTCTTCAAAATTTATCATTTTCCTGTTTCGTCACATTAGCCAGATTGGCTAGGTATCCCACACATTGATAGGTGTGATGTGGCACCTCAAAGTTCTTTTAATTTGTGTTTCTCTAATCAGTCATATAGCCTTTTCTTGAAGAAAGTAAATTCACTGCTTACTACTGCCTGCCTTGAACTCTTGAATAGCTCTAATTAATAGGAAGCTTTTTCTTATGCTTAATTTGGCCTTTTTACATTTTTTTGCCCATTTGTTTAGTTCTTTCCTCTAGGGCCAAGATGAATAATTTTAATCTGTCTTCAATATCATAGTCTCAATACTTGAAGACAGCTATCATATTCTCTTAAGTCTTCCTGTATCTCATAATATTAGGTTGTTTTAGTTATCTTGTAGAATAGATCTGTGGGGATACCTTCATAAAGCATGATTTTGAGTTGAGATCCTTCATCATCCTGGTTGTCCTTCTCTGTATTGTCACTCCATATAACATTCCGCCCCACTTTAATGGCAAAAGGCAGCACCTAGAACTAAAAATGAAACCCTAATTCTATTTAACAAAACAAGGCAGTTAGTGGGATTATCATCACTCTAAGTCCCAGACTATGTTATTTTCATATTTTTGGGAGCTATGCTTGCTGGTGTAGTATAAAACTACATCCATTTTCTTGGTTGCTATTTCACATTGTTGACTTACATTAAACTTATCATCTACTGAAGTGTTCACTTCTATCTTATGTATATGAGGTTGATTGTTTGAACCAATATAAAACTTTCCATTGTACTTATTTTTTTCTTATTTAATTTCACTCAGTGTTCTAGCTTCGATAAGATACATACAGATACAATTATAATGTAAAGCACTGTATTACAGTTTCCCAATTGATACTATTGCATTTATGAGTGAGAAGTGATTCCATTTAGCTAGGGATTATCCAGGAAGATTTGGAAGTGGCGTTTTAGCTAAACTTTGATGGATGAGTTGGATTTTGCTAGGTAAAAGAAAATACATCAAGATAGGTGTAGAAATATGAATACACAAAGTGTCAGTGGGGATAATGGGTTGAAAATTTTGGGTGAGTTAGAGAGTTCGTATATGTAAGCAATGAAAGATAAACCTGGAAAGGGAGATTAGAGCGAAATTGTGGACTTGAAGTGACTGAAACATTTTGCATAGAACAGTGACATGATCAAACTTGTATTTTAGGAAGATGAATGTATGTGCAGTGCACAGGACCATGATAAGAAGGAGATATTGGAGGCAAGAACAGAATTTGATGACTCGTATGTGAGAGGTGAAAGGAGAGAGGAGTTAAAGGAGACTTTGTGATTTCAAACCAGGGTGAATTATATAGACCCACTGCCCTTAATAAAAGCAAGAATAGCAAGAGGAGCTCTGGTTTCTCACAAAGGGAGAGGGAATGTTTAAGTGCTTTGCTTTTAAAAGTGGCAAGTCCAATATAAATATATGCTGTTATCATAGTGAGAGGCAGCACAGTAAGGCAAAGCCAAATGATCATTAGGCTTTCAGTCAAGACTTGGGATCAAGTACTTTCCTTATCACTTTCTAGTAATGGGGTCTTAGAACAAGTCGACATCACTGAACTTTGATTTTCTCACTAATTATGTAACATGCCCCCTTACCCTTGGTGAGGATGGAGGGGACTTAAGCAATAATGAACCAGGTAAAGAATGTAAAGAGGAGGGAGGAGTGCTAACCTCTTATGGTCTATGACGCTTAGCAGCATAGAAGATGGAAGATTTATGGTGACAACTGGAATTAAAGAAGATTTAAGAAGAATACTTTCTTCCAATGCCAGCTTGGTTATAAAAGGAACACCTCTGATCATCAACGAATGAACGTTTTTTTTTTTTTTCTTTCCCAGAGAGAGCAGATTATAAAAGGAATTGAACAGGAGCTTGGGCCAGGATGGATCCAAAATGGGGTCATGAAGAGTTGGACACGACTAAAATAACAACAGACATCAACTAAAATATAAAATAAAGCCATTTTTCCAACCTATGCCTTTGCCCACAGTTAAGCTTTTTGAGATTTTGTGCCTTCTAGAAGTGAAAAGGATAGAATCAATAAAGATAGAGAAACTTCTACAAGTTGACTGCAACAGGAGCAGATAAGAGAGTTTATTAAAATATCAACCACAAAGTAAAAGAAAACAGCACTGCAAACAAGCAGGAGGTGCTTTCACCTTAGGGATCATTCTCAGACCTGCTAAGGACCCAGTTTGTGAATCATTTAACTAAACCTGTGGCTGCATTATCCACTTAACAAGGAGGTTCTCAAAGGCAGAAATTAGGCGCTCTGTAGGAAATGTTAACTCTTACAGCCTGCTGAAACACCATATTGCAACCCATAGCAAAAATTTCTGTTAGTTTCCCTATGGACTCAAAATGACTAACTTTGAAAGGACTATTGACTGTTTCTAGAGATGATCCAACATTTGCTAAATCTCATGGGGAAAGTGTTGAGTGCATTGGAAATCACATTTAATGATGAAAAGAGTTATTTAAGTATAGAATTTACCAAAATATATTTCTTGATCTAATGTTCTACTCAGTCCATTACATTTTAATAAATAGTTACATTTTACAGTATTAAAAGTGCACCTGAATTTAAGTAAAACTTAAACACCTTACAATGAGGAGTATCTGCAGGTGAAACCTGTGATAGAATTTTTTTCATCTGGTATGTGAAATATTTCCCTAGGAAGCTCAGAGAGCAGATGCCATATTGCATATTAATTTTGAACAGATTAATCTCATCTCTTCTCCTGACTGCCAATGTGACATCTCAGTTGCTTCTTTTTAAAATGGGGAGGGTAAATACTATTGTAGATAGTTCCCAAGGTTCTTTTCAGCTCAAACTCCTATAGCCCTGAAAAGCAATCTTTATCAATTAATGAATCAATGAAAACACATTTATTTGGCATTTGCTTTGTACTAAGCACATTGCTCCACGATGGGGGTACAAAGACAAAAAACAAAATAAGTCTTGCCCTCAAAAAGAATCTTTTTCCTCAGTATATCTTAAAATCGATGGTGGTCAAGAGATCGTTGAGAGAGCTTTGGTGCCTCTCAATCCAATGGTGATGTAATTTAAAATTTCTGATTGAAATATCCTTTGGGATAAACTACAAAAACATTTTATTTAACTTGGGAGTAATTTTAAAAGGGATAAAATGACAAATTTTATATAATTTTTCTCATTGAGACCCCATGTCAGTACTTTGTCCTTCCTGGAAGGACCTTAGATTTTGCACCTAATTAAAAAGTAACTAAGGGATATATTCATATTCTCAGAAATGCACTGATTTGGTTGTCTAATGGAGAATTTCCACAGGGCAGAGTGCGATTTACTTGTGTGCCCCAATTAGCAGTGCTAACTGGGGCACAAAATCTGTGAAAAATTGGTCTCCGATTTTGTATCAGCCACCATTCAGGGAATGGCAACCAGCCAGTGAGACACCGAGTGAGTTCTTTAGCATGCCTTCTTCCATCAGTCTGTAAGATCATGCCAGCTTCTGTTCACACAGAAATTTACAGTTCATCAAGGTAGTGTTGTTTATCAAAAGGGATGTGGTTCAAAGAGAAAGGTGTCAGTAGTAAAAGCTCTATGTTAATTGGAAAATACCAGAGTAATGGAAGATGGGGGCTCCTTTCCAACACACTGATGGCAGTCAAGTCTGGCTACTACTAGGTCCTGCTTTTGTGGGTTAGAAGCACTTTTATTTTGTGAGTATCAGAGTGTGATAATGATACATGTTGACATCAGATCATTCATTTTTGAAATTTCTCTTGCCATAGGCCTAGTCAATACTTCAAATGGTCCATAATTTTGTTGGCATGGGTAATCTTTCCACCAATGCAAATTGCAATCCCTTCATATGATCATTATATATGGCATATATGGCCTTCGTCAAAAGAAATGCATTAGTTATTGGCCAAATTTCTGGCTATGGAACTTTCTGAACTTAGCTAGGTTGGTCCTTTAATAAGCTATATTGAATTCATCACTGGGAATATCACAAAGCTTTTCCAGCTTGGTAGGACCTAACATAGTTTTCACTTTATTTGCACATCCTTTGAGAATTCAGAGTTACCTTTACACCATGAAGAGATGTTAGAGGAGAATTTTAATGAATATAGAATGATCTCAGTAGCTAGAACTAACCAGGAACAAGCCACTATTTTCTCTATCATTTTATATATTTACAGAGTCACGTTCATTGGCCATTTCAAATTCCATCTTATTTTTTTAACATTGTGTTTTTCTCTTATGTATCAATGTACTCATATACTCCTATATAAGCAAATAGTAATAGTACTGCATCTGCTTTAGAAGGTTGTTGTGAGCTCAACTTAGGTAACATAGGTAAGGTGTTATGCAAACTTTTAGTTTATATGAATGGTAGCTATTGTTATTATAAAATTTTTTAAAGCTTCAAGAACATGGGATCAATTTAATTGTATCATAGAAACTTTAGTTTTTATTGGATTCTAAGCCCTCCTATCTTTTGGTCAAGAATTTTTGCAAGCATTAAGCAAAAGAAAATCAAGGTGAACCAGTAATGGTATAGATGGAAAACAGAACACCAAAATTTAAGCAAGGAGTCTATAATGAAGCAATATTAATGCAGGGCACTACTCATATCTGTCAGTCCATTTCCTTTTCTAATTTTATCAAGTGAACAAATATGCATTAAAGGCCTTTTGTACTTTGTGCAGGACACTGTGCTAGGCCAGGAATAGACTGACAAATGAGATAAGAAATGGCATTGCTTTCATAGACTTAATAGTTCAATAACTGAATATACAATCATAGACTTTATATTTAATAACATAACATTCTATCATAGTTAAGAGCAGGAAGGAGCTTCAGAGGAGTTCCACCACTCATTTTATGGTAGAGGAAGCTGAGGCACAGAAGAAAAAAGTTTACTTGCATAAGGTTACAAATAGTAGAACTGAGTTTCCAAATCAGATCCTTTGAATACAGAGCCAAATTGACACACAGATATAATCTATTACTAAACAATTCATTATATGTGTGTAGCAGATAAGCATTTTCTTCAGAAGTGGTAGACACTATAACTATCTCTTTAGTACTAGAGATTACAGTGATAATTGTCATTCATTCTAAGGTCCTTCTCTCTATGGAGTTGGACAGTGAGTGAGTTAACTTATCTATGAAGATGTATGAGAAATTTCTAGAGAAGATAGAAAGATACTTTAAAGACCTTCCTTCTTGATGGATATGGTTTAACTTTTATCTTGTAAGGAAGATAACGATAAGTAATGAGATGGGATTTCATTTGGTATCTAAACTAAACTGAATGGTAGATTTTTTTCCAGATGTAAGGAAAAGTCATCTGTAGTTATATGACTTAAGTTGAATCTACCTGTGATGGTTCTCATCGATAAAATATTGTATATAATAACCTATGTCTTTGTTTTTATGCTGAATTCACTGTTAATAAATTATATATTTGGTAATTTTGATTTTTTTAATATATAGAGACATATAGATATCCATTATTAGGAAACACAGTTTAACCAGTTTACTAAATAGATTATATTTAATGAACTGTAAGGAGCCCTGACCTTAGTTGATTAATTGAATTAGAGGTTGAAATTATATTAATTAATGAGGTAATATTCAAACTTGCCCCCAGATAACCCTAGAACTCAGAAGGATAAGATTGAATATGTGAATGAGTCAAATAGCAGACTAAATGGTGAACTATTAAGTGAGGTTGGTTGACTCCTATAACCCTATTCCACACAAGGAGTCATCTTTAAAACCTTGGTATACATACATTAGGTAAAAGTATGATGAATCGCTTTACAAGGCTATAAAGGAAGCAGTCTGTTACTAACTAGAAGGCTTCTTGGAATTTTTGACTTGTGAATTTGACTATAAAGGATAGATAGGAATTCAACAGGTCAAGAGAAGACATTTCAAGTAGAGAGTGCAGTGTGAGAAAAAGCATGGAATTAGGGAAGTTAGCTTGGGGAGAGATGGGCCAAAATTTGTTTAATTTGCCTGGAATATAAAGTATATGACAGGGAGGAGTAAGAGATAAAGCCAAAAGTTATAGATTCCTCAAATAATAGAAGCTGCTGAATGTTAGCCAAAAGAGTTTGAATCTTACTTGCTCGGCTGCAGGGAATCACTGAATAATTTTAGGAAGAGCAATGAATTCACCAGCTTCATCCACGAGAAAAATTAGTTTGTCAATAGCATGAAGTATGAATGGGCAAGGGGAAAGAGCAGAAGCAGTAAGATGAATGAATGAAGAAAAAACATTTATTGAGTGCTTACTGTGTACACTGAGGATAGAGACAGAAACAATAAAATGTCTACTGTTTAGGAGCTCATATTCTAATAGTAGCAGACAACACAGAGAGGAGTTTCAGCTGCAAGTCAGATGAAAAGGCCCAATGATTGATTGTTAGGGTACAGTGTTGGAGTAGATAATAAATATGCTTCAGCGTAATTTCTCTGGATAAAATAATGTTTACTGTATCCTTAGTGCCAAGGATTTTGATTCTGATAACTTGAATTCCTGTTTCTTTAATAGTAATGGCTACTGAAGTAGTTGAGGGCTATAGAAATGGCAGGGATACATATCTGTGATGGTATTTTCCCTTGGTAATGGCCACAGCAGATGACCTGGAAACTGGACTGGTGGTCCTGGATATTTTCTGTTATGACAAACAGATCTCATAGTGGGGTATTGCAATAGTTCAGGCAGGTAATATTGAGAAGCTATACCCTATAATGTGGAGGAATAGAGAAGAGGGGGAGTGTGAGAAAGATTTCCTAGGAAGTATCAACCAGAATTGTGAAGTGTTTGGTTATGAAAGGCAAGGGAGAAATAAGGGCTAAAGATAATCCCAAGGTTCTGCACATTATTGATTTGGGATTTTATATATCTCATTAAGCTGAGGACAGAAATAAAGAAGTCAAAGGAAGAACCTAAATTTGGAAACCATTTAGATGCAGGTTAGATGTACGATGGTGATGGGAAATCTAGGTGGAAGTTTCTTGTAGGCAGTTGAAAATCCAATCCTGTTCTTATCTTTAAAATAATGTCTTATGTGCAAAGTGACACTGTTGAGCCCTCTTCAGACATGTGTTGTGAAGTTCACTTTTTCCTCCCTTTGGTTATCCTTATGACAAAGGAACATTATCTGTAAGGTGGTTGATTGATATTAAGGGCAAAGTTTATATCCTTAGAGCAGAATTTTATTATATGCTAAAGTTAATTGGCCCATATGCAAATCCACTGTTTTATGACCTCACTAACACCATGGTCTAACCTTTTATTAAGACATCATAATGAATCTGTCATGTCCAAAAGACTCTAAGCAAAAAATATAAACAAGTTCAAAAAAGGTTAAGATAAAATCAGGGATCATAATCCATAATAGGCTATTAAAAGAAAGTTAGCTGTGTTCAGTGAACATCGTTAACCTTCAAGAACATGAGAGCAACTATCACATTGTCACAGGAAGTATTAGAAGGTATCCATGAAACAATGGAATATTGAGCTAGAAGGAATATTCATCTGATCCATCATAGTGGTGCTTAATGAAGCTAACCTACTGAGCAAATTGTTTTCAAATCCAGGCCTTACGTGTGTGTGTGTGTGTGTGTGTGTGTGTGTGTGTGTGTGTGTGTGTGTGTGTAAAATTAGGGATAGAACAAATACATGCAAGAACAATTTTAACATTTTTTTTTCAAATTTTGAATTCCAAATTCTCTCTTTCCCTCCTCTCCACCGCCCCCACACACACACATTGAGAAAGCAAACAATTAACATAGGTTATACATGTGTAGTGATCAAAAACACATTTCTGTGTAAGGTATTCTGTGAAAGAAAACAGACAAAAATAAGAAAAATAAAGAAAGTAAAGAAAAGGTATCTTTGATATGCATTCAGGCTATACCAGTTCTTCAGTTCTTTCCCTAGAGATGAACAGCACCTTTCATCATAAGTCCTACAGAATTGTCTTAGATCATTGTATTGCTGAGAATAGTTAAATTATTCATGGTAGATCATCATACAACATTGATGTTACTATATCATGTCCTCCTGGTTCTGCTCATTTCACTTTGCATCAGCTCATGCAAGTCTTTCCATGCTTTTCTGAGAGAATCCTGTTCATCATTTCTTAAAGCACAGTAGTATTCCATCACAATCATATACAGCAATTCATTCAGCCATTCCTCAGTTAACAGATATACCTTCAATTTCCAATTCTTTGCCACCACTAAAAGAGCTGTTATAAATATTTTTATACACATAGGTCCTTTTCCTTTTCATTTTTATCTTTTGGGAATAAAAGCCTAGTAATGGTATTGCTTATTCAAAGGATATACATGGTTTTATAGCTTTTTGGGCATAGTTCCAAATTGCTCTATGGAATAGTTGAATGAGTTCACAACTCCACCAACAATGCATTAAAGTCTCATTTTTCCCACATCCCCTCCAACAATTGTCATTTACCTTTTCTGTCATATTAGCCAATGTGAAAGATGCGAGGTAGAAGATCATAGTTGTTTTAATTTGCAGTTCTCTTATCAATAGCAATTTAGAGCATTTTTTCATATGACTATAGATAGCTGTGATTACTTTGTCTGAAAACTACCTGTTCATATCCTTTGACCATTTATCAATTGAGGAATGGCTCTTATTTCAATAAATTTGACTCAGTTTTCTATATGTTTGAGAAATGAAATCTTTACCAGAGTAACTCACTGTAAATTTTCTTTCACAATAGCTAAGTATTTCTCTTCAGCCTCTTTCCCCCATTTATCCTATTCTCTCTCTATCTCCTTTTACTCAGCTAATTTCCAAGTGTTTTGCTACCACCCTCAAACTGTCCTCCCTTGTATCACCTGCCCCCCTTCTCCTATCCCTTTCCCTTCCTGCTTTCCTGTATGGTAAGACAGATTTCTAAATCCAAATGAGTGTATATATTGGTCCCTCTTTGAGCCAATTCCAATGAGAGTAAGGTTCATGTGCTCCACTCCCCATTTCCCTCGTTTTCCCCTCTACTGTTATAATATTAAGTTGGGACTTTTTTACTGTTTTAGAATGCTAAATCAACTGTCCTTGATTGGGCCTTACTAGCTGCAAAGCCCCAGGCCCAAACCTCTATTTACTAGGTGCTAAGCCTATGTGGGCGTGAAGCCCCCAGGGCCCTAGGGGAGAGTTGCTAAGGCCTGAGCCAATAGTAAGCACCTAAGTTCTGGTCACTCAGATGACGTTTGATGAGGTCCAAAGACTATATAAAAAGAAAAAACAGAGCTATTTGCTTGAGGCTCTCACTCCTGGAGGAGTGTTGATGTGGGACTCTGGGCAGCTGCTCTAAGAGCCTCTCAGCTCATCAACCTAGATGTTGATGGTTTTTTCATAACTATGAATTGTGATTTGGTCTGTTTATGTTGTTTATGTTTGTAATTGGTTTGTATTTGCTCTGAAGTTCAGGCTGCTGGCTTTTCCTCCTGAACTAAGTGAGTTTATACGTATATGTTGTATTGAAGTACACTTGTTAACCCCTTAGCATTACTTTCCTTACTAAAGTAGATCAAAAGAACCTGTGCAGCATACTTGTTGTTGAGCTTGTGTTGGTCTTTTACCCCCACAACAGCTGCTAGCTGAATTGTTGCAACAACTGTAAAATCTCTAAAGTTGATCCTATTCTACCTTTCCCTTTCTCCCAAGGCATTCTTCTTATTCATTCCTTATTTTTATTTTTAAGATGATCACATTCAACTCATACCTCCCCTTTCTGTCTATTTATACTGTTTCTGGATAGAAAAATAACAAAATTTATCTGGAAGAACAAAAAATCCAGAATATCAAGGGAATTAATGAAAAGAAATGCTAGGGAAAGTGGCCTAACCATACCAGTAATTAAACTATATTATAAAGCAGCAGTCATCAAAACTACTTGGTACTGGCTAAGAAACAGAGTGCTGGATCAGTGGAATAGGTTAGGTACACAAGCCACAGTAGTCAACAACTATAGCAGTCTACTCTGATAAACCCAAATAATCCAGCTTCTGGATTAAGAACACTATTTCACAAAAACTGCTGGGAAAATTGGAAAATGGTATGGTAGAAACTGGGCATAGAAGAATATCTTACACCATATGCCAAAATAAAGTCAAAATGGGTTCATGATTTAGGAATAAAGGCTGATACTATAAAGTATTTGGGAGAGCAAGGAATAGTTTCCCTGTCAGATTTATGGGAAAGGGAAGAATCCATGACGCAACAAGAGACAGAGAGCATTACAAAATGCAAAATGGATCATTTTCACTATGTTAAATTGATAAGTTTTTTGTATAAACAAAACCAATGCAACAAAGATTAGGAGGAATGCAGAAAACTGGGAAAAATTCTTTACAACCAGTGTGTCTGATAAAAGCCTCATACATAAAATATACAGGGAACTAAACTAAATTTATAGGAATACAAGTTATTCCCCAATTGAGAAATGGTCAAAGGATATGACCGGCAGTTTTTGGAGGAAGAATTTAAAGATATCTGTAGTCATATGAAAAAATGCTCTAAATCACTATTGATTAGAGAAATGCAAATCAAAACAACTCTTAAGTACCTCATTTCTCCTGTCAGATTGGCTATCATGACAAAACAGGAAAATGATAAATGTTGGAGAGGATGTGGGAAAATTGGAACATTGTTACATTGTTGGTGGAATTGTGAACTGATCCAGCCATTCTGGAAAGCAATTTGGAACTATGCCCAAAGGGCTATAAAATGTGCATACCCTTTGACCCAGCAATACCACTTTTAGGGCTATATCCCAAAGAGATCATACAAGTGGGAAATGGACCCATATGTACAAAAATACTTATAGCAGCTCTTTTTGTACCAAAGAATTATAAATCAAGGGGATGCCCATCAGTTGGGGAACATCTAAAGAAATTGTGGTATATGAATGTAATGGAATACTATTGTGCAATAATAAATGAGGAACAGATGGACTTCATTATAACCTGGAAAGACTTATATGAACTGATGCTGAGTGAGGGGAGCAGAACCAGGAGATTGTTATACATGATTACAGACACATGGTATCTGTAAGGACTAACTTTGATAGACTTGACTCCTCTCATCAATGCAAGGTTCAAAGACATCTCCAAAAGACTCATGATAGAAAAAGCTATGCATACCCAGAGAAATAATTATGGAATCTGAATGCAGATTGAGGCAAACTATTTGCTATCTTTTTTTTTTTTTCCTTCCTTTTGGTTTTTGTTTCTTCTTTCTCATGATTCATTCCACTGGTTGTAATTCTTCTTTAAAACTGGACTATTATGTAAATAAGTTCAATGTGAAGGTGTATGTAGAACCTACACTGGATTACATGCCATCTTGGGGGGGAAGAGAGGGAGGGAGGGAAAATTTGGAACCCCAAAACTCATGGAACTGAATGTCATAAAGGAATAATAAAAAATAAATTAAAAAAATAATGAAAACATTTTTAGGAGTTATAAAAATGCTTGAAAGTCCTCCATTTCATTGATTGAGCATTTTTCTCTAAAGGATTACACTGGTGAAAGAGGCCTTTCCTGTCAATGTTCTGAATTATCTTGGGCTGGAAATTGTTTCACTCCATCTTTTTTGGGTTCTACCTCTCTAGAATTTGTTTAGAGTCATTATTTACAGGTATTTGAAGGGGTTTGGTGGAGAGCTCAGGAAATTCTCTGCCTGGTTCTGTCTCCCTAAGTCTGACTTTGAAGGTTTTTTTTTTAGATCTAAATCTAAGATTCCCTGAATTAACTGTTTTATTTGAAAATATAATGGGTAGAGTGTGGGTCATGGAATCAAGAGTACCTGAAATCAAATGCTGCTTCAGACATTTGGTTGCATGATTCTGGCCAAGTCACTCAACCTCTCAACCTCAGTCTCCCCATTTGTAAAATAGGGGTAGTAATAGCATATACTTTTCAGGGCTGTTGTGAGGATCAAATGAGATAGTTTATATAAAAGCACTTAGTAAACTTTAAATTACTATATAAATCCTATTATTATGATTTTGACAATAATAATAATAGCTGACATGCATATAGCATTTTCAACTGACACTATATGTTATATAAATTACTCCTATTTGATGTGTTATTAGTAAAGTAGTCCATATTCTTTGAGGAGGCAGTGATTTGGAAATGGTCCCAGGAAACAACCTTTACTCTCACTGTCAGCTTTTGCCCTGTGTAAAATTTTCCCCCATAATATTTGGGAAATTTAATAGATTAAAGTAGATCTGGAATCCATTATATCTAATCTCTGTTTCTCAAATATTTTGTGATCTTGTAGGTGTTCTAAGGTAAGATTCTAACATTGTTTCATGAGTCAAAGCTTGTCAGACTCCCCCTGATGAAATGAAATTGCCATGGGGTAATTTTTGCATATTTCCACTAACCGCAGTTGACTATATGAGCTTTCTACAAATTAAAAGGTGTACATATTGTATTGAGGAATAAAAATCAAATGTTGCTACCAACCTTTACATTTGAATCCACTAAGGTGTTAACTGGCAAACTTCACTTGAAATCCAGTTTGATTTTGATCTGGACCTTCGATATAGTTTGTGTAGGAAACTTCCAGTGAGGAATACCTTATATCAATGCAAATAGGAATCTTCTTTTTATATATATGCATATACATACATACACACATGTGTATATGTATATTCATGCATGGATACAGGTGCACACATGTATACACACATGTATACATATATAACTTCAATAGTTAGAACACTGAAAGATCAACACCAATTTGCCAAGGGTCATACAACTAGAATGTGTAAGAAAAGACTGGAACCCAAGACTTATCCAATATATCACTATATTTCTCCATTTCAATAAGTCGCTATTGTTTGCTTGTTCTGGAGTGGGAGTGTTTGGTTACATATAGTGTACTCAATCATTAAGTGGGAAAAGGGGAAGAAAAATCATTGTTATATGCAACCATCAATCATTGAAAACCTTTACTTTTATGTTGTTCCACTTTGAATAGTTACTTAGAGTTAAAATCTTATCAATTTATAGCACTAAACAAGTACATGTGCAGTTTTTGCCCATGTATATGGGCACAGGGACACACCTTGGCACAGTGTCAACATCTGGGAGTATAATTTTCCCCAGGTGTCTGCATCTGAGACAAGTTTCCTACAAGAGAATTTCATAGTTAAATCTCTATATTTTACCCCTGAGGTGGGATAATATCTTTATCCATTTAACCATGATCATGAAACCTTATAAAAGGGACCATGTCATCTTCTACATTTTCAATAACATTGGGACCCTGTGAGCCTTCACAAATAACAATTAACAATAATAATAATAGTAATATGGGAGCCAGTTTAAGCTATAATGACACCCTGAATGAAATGAAAACCTGCCATCCTCTCTCTATCACTACACCAAGCCAGCTTGCTAATCAAGCACTGTCAGAAAGCACTAGAGTTTAAATGGCATCATTATTATGATTTAAGTATAAGTTCTCATGAAAGACTGACAACCTTGGAAACTAAAGTCATCTATTTATCCTCAAAGCAGGCAAAGCACATGCAGGGACAATGCAAGCTTTCCCTTCATTGCCCTGCCAAAGGGGTTTGGACACTTTTCTTAAAAGACCACATCTGGTGGGAAGAGACACTTAACCACTAGGCAAGATAAATTCACATCATCATTGCTGAAATCATAGTGTTGGGAAAATTAGCTGGACAAGGAAGCCATTTGTAATGTGTCTCGATGACTCATAGGAATGCCCAGGTCAAACTAATTCTCAAAAAAATGAATACTAGATCAAGCTGTGCTCTCCAAGCACTCTTCCTACCCACATTTCTTCCCTTTTCCTCCAAACTCCTCAACAGAACCTAATGAACATAACAACTCTATTGTGTTTAGTAGTAGTCTGCTTTTTCTTGGACCTTTTCCAATCAAGATTCTATGCCTCTGTTTGGCAGAAGGTACATTTGTCAAGATCACTCATGGCTTCCTCATTGTAAAACCTAAAGTCAATTACTTCATCCCACTACTCCATCACTTTTTAGAAATTACTGAACAAAACCCATCATTCCTAACAGCTCTATGTGGTCCTTGGATCATCCCCTTGTATGCCAGAGTTGTGAGGATATTCATCTCTTAGAGTTAAAGGATAAACTACAATCTGTATGTAAGTGGCAAAAACATGTTTGTGCTATCTTTTGCTATCCCTCTATAACACTCCCCTCTACCCCCCAGCAGCTTATTCTTGTATAACATAGCTACCCACTATTTGAATGACATTAAGCAAACAACTTCAAATAATGTCAAGTAACTCTCTAAAGCTCAGTTTTCTCATCCAGAAAATATAGCATTTGGATATAAAGATTAAAAAAGCTGTCTAGATCTTTATCCTATGAGATATATATTTAAGCAAATAATAAGTGGTCACATATATTTTTAATTATTAATTTTTTGGAAATATAACATATTGAGATATCCTACGACGCAATCATTCCTGGAACTCCCGTTCACCGTCCAGACACATTGAATACTTCCCTATCAAAAGAAATGAATGATATGAAATACTGTTTATAGTGACTTTGCGTGACAATGTATGAAACATTCTTCTCCAGTTGTTCCTCACCTCTCGGACAAGATGTAGAAGATATGTTTTAATATCTGAAGTTGTTATTGTTTTACAATTACTCATAGATCAGCTTCCTTTTACATTTATTTTCACTTAAATTGTTGTCGTGTATATTGTTCTTTGGGTTCTGCTTTTTTCTATCTCTATAAGTTATTACAAGTTAATATAAAACTTTCCATGTTTCTCTGAATCCTTCATGTTTATAATTTCAGAACAACATATGCTATATGTATATATAATATAACAATATAAATGAAGAACAATCTCATTCTATTACACTTATGTACCATAGTTTCTTCAGACATTTCCCAATAAATGTATGCTATGTGTTTCCAGTTCTTTACTACAATGAATGGTAATGCTAGGCATATTTGGTATATATCAGAACTTTGTTTCTTTCTTTGACTTGTTTGGGTGTTTTTGCCTAAGAGTAGGCTCACTAGTCCAAGGAGATACCAGGACCATTTGAACTCTTTCCTATCCTTCTTTCTGGACATTTAGTTTTGCCCCAAATCACTTCTTCCCTGTCTGTACATCCTATAAAAATCTCAGCCTTTTCATTTCTATAGCCAGAAACTCTTTTCTGGCCATAATTCATCATTGAAAATTGGTACTTTAAAAATCTTCTGAATTCAATGCCCAAATGATAAGAAATAGAATAAGAATAATAATTCAAACCATGTGCTCACAACTGTATACACAGTTTAGAACAACACCATCATCTCAGGGAGAACTAACAATTCAATTCAAAACATGATTATTAGGCATTTAATATATGCCAGGTATTAGTAAACCAAACATGAAAAATAGCATAGTCCCTGGCCTCAAGGAGCTTACAGCTGTATCTGCTAGGCATAATGAAATGTGATCACAGTGAAACCTCAACCAAGGGAGGGAAAGTTATATATATATGAAAATCCTAACTACTACACTGTATGTCTCCTAGTTTCCCAAATCCATTTTAATTCATAAATCCTTCATAAACTACCTTAATTACTTTCCAAACATTGGAAATTATGTTTAGAAAATCAAGTTTATAAAACCAAAGTGCATAAATTTTCATATGGTGATTCTTTTAAATGTATATTTCAATGATCATCTCTGAGGACCAGCAGTTGAATTGGGCTTTGAGAGACAAGACATCACATGTATAACCCAAAAGAAATAGAAAAGGAAAAAAAAAAAGGACTTATGGAACTATGCTTTGACCCACTTTCAAAAATCATTTCATCATGATGGCTAATTCACAAGTTCTGATGGGCAGTAGGATTTGAAATAACTCATATATAGCTATTCCTCCTGGGTAAGAAGGCAGTTTTGTTGGTGTTTCTTACCATATCGGCCAGCTAAAAGATGATCATACTTCAGGCTTCTTCCAATTCTTTTTTTCTTTTGGAAGAGGAGAAAGTGCAGTTAACTCTATTTGAAAAATATCTAGCCACCCTTTTCTTTTCCTTTACTAAGGGGCATTCTTACTCCTGGAGATGTAAATTAACTTTAACTCTACGTAAGATGGTTAGATCCACCTACATTAAAAGAAGATCCTATTGTTTGGACTCCTTGAGTACTATGTAAGAAACAGAATCTTGGGTGTCCTAAAATTGTTGTCAAGTAGGTGTGACTTCATTCAGATAAAATCAGATAAATTATACTATTGTTGATCCTGCTGAAATATATTTGCTAGAGTTCATACTCAATTAGGATAATGAGGTTACTAAATAAACCCTTCTGTCCAACTACTTCTAAACAAATTTCAAGCCACAAATTATTCATTAACCTCCTTTGTTAAGTAAGTGGGCATTAACATATATCTGTAGATTAGAATACACAACTATTTTCTACTCTCCACATGTATTCTTGTTCCAGTCTTGTTCCATGAGGTCACCAAATAAACCAAGACAAGAGGATACAGGAATATGACTATATAAAGAAGGCTTTCATTAACCTCTCTGACCCACCATAATTTCAGATGTCAGCAGCTAATCAAAGATTCACTGACATCATCAATGGATGGAGAGAAAAGATCTCCTGTGGGATCAATCTTTTCTCTTGAGCTGAAATATATATTTAGAACGCCACAGGGTTACTTTTGCTCTGGAGTGTTGGTGAGGATTTTTCCCCACCTCTAGTATTGAAATACATATTTCTAATTCTGAAGTTACTGATTAATCTTGACAGAACAGCAAAAACATGTATTTTGATGTCAGAAACAGACTACGTTATTGGTCTATTTTTACTAAATGGTCCCATGGCTTGTCCATGACATAAGCAGCTGTAATGTTTGGCTCACGTTAACCCAGAGATGAAAGGGGAAATTAATCTATTTTTTTCTGCTCTGTTTTGATGATTTTATCCCATTTCTTATTCACTTTAATGAGAGAAATACAAATTCACATGATGTATCATTAGTCATTCCATACATATAATAATAAGGAAGTCAAAATAGTTCATTTTACCAAAGTTCAAACAACTTACCCATCCCCTAAGTGCATTCATTCTGGAAGCAGGTCTTGTATTGTTTTTCTTTTTAAATAAACTTTATCATAATGTGACATCATTCAAAATAAAAAGAGGGAAACCATATATTCATTTTTTTAAAATGACATTTCACCTCAACAGAGAAACCACAATTTAAATTACATGGACTGGACTCAATGTTCTTTTTTTGAGTCAATATTCTTTAAAGTGAATACTCTGTCTCTCTCTGAATCTGTGTCTGTGTCTGTCTCTGTCTCTGTCTGTCTCTGTCTCTGTCTGTCTGTCTGTCTCTCTCCCTCCCCCCCCCACTTCATGTACTTTCTGTGGGTCATTCTTAGTGAGACTAATTATTAGTCCACCTTTCATCTATAGATGAGTTATCATATAAATCTGGTTCTATTCTACATCTTCAAACAGTGCAGACCCCTCAACTGATCTGGGTCTTTTGCCAATGCTTATAGAGCTGTAAATAATACATCATTGGATCAGGACTCAACCTAGCCTAGAGCACTTCTGCTTTCCACCAAATGCTATTCTTGGCTTTGCTGTGGGGAAAAAAAAACATTAATACTAGAATAAGGGGTTCTCTTTTAGTTCTCTTCTTACCTACCAGATTGCATCTTCTCTTTTGTTGAATCCTCAACCAGATCACACGCTCTAACTGGCTGTATCCCAATGGGTTCCATCTTGATTCCTCTCCTCTCTCCTCTCCTCTCCTCTGCTCTCCTCTCCTCTCCTCTTCTCTCTCTCTATACTTTTCACTTAGTGATCTCATTGGCTTTCATGGATTTAATCACCATCTCTATGCTGATGATTTTCAAATCTTCCTATCTTGCCCTAACTTCTCTTCTGACCTTCAATCCCTCATCTGGAACTGACTTTCAGACATCTCAAACTGGATATCCAGTAAACATCTTAAATTCATCATGTCCCAAACTGAACTCATTGTCTTTGTCCCTAACCCTACCCCCTAACTTTCCTATTACTGTAAGTGGCAGCACCAGTTGCCCATTTCCCCAAGTTGACACCCTAGGTGTTATTCTCAGCTCCTCATCATCCTTCACCTCCCATATCTAATTTGTGGCAAAGTTCCATCAATTCCACCTTTGTAATGTCTCTCAGACATGCCCCATTCTCTCTATTGACACTACTAACACCCAGGTGCAAGTCCCTTCTCTCTTTCTACCTAGAGAATTGCAATAGCCTAGTGGGTTATTGCTGGTGTTAATTGCTGGTGGATCTGCATGCCTCAAGTTTATCCCCACTCCAATCCTTCCTCTTTTCAGAAACATCAAAGTGATTTTCCTAAATTGCACACCCTCCCATGTCACACCTCTACTCAATGAACTCTAAGATTAAATGCAAAATCTTCTGTTTGGCATTTAAAGCCCTTCATAAACCTAGTCTCCTCCTACCTTTCTAGTCTTCTTGTACCTTCTTTCCACCATGTATTCTTTAATTTAGTCACTGGGCATTTTCTCTGACTGTCCCCCATGCCTGGAATGCTCTTCCTCCTTATCTTTGCCTATTGAATTCCCTGACTTTAAGACCCAGTTAAAATACTATCTTCTACAATAAGTTCTCCCAACCTCCTCTTAGTTCTGGTGCCTTCCTTCTTTTATTCTTCCCCTATTTGTCCTGTATATAACACGTACGTATATATTTGCTTATTCTCTCCCTTATTAGATTGTAAGCTCCTTGAGGTCAGGGACTATGCCCCATTTTGTATCCTAAGAGCTTAGGACAGTGCCTGGAATATAGTAGGTAGTCAATAAACGTTTATTGTCTGGTTGGATAATGAGTAAATTAATGAAAAGCATTTATTAAGTAGGTATTCTGTTCCCATCTCTATACTGAGCAGTGGGATTCAAATAGATAAGGCGAACAGACCCTGCTGTCCAGGAGTTCGCACTGTGATTGGAGGATCCAACACATGAAAAAGTTCAATTGAATGGCAAATTAAAAGTCCTGGATATGGACTGTTCAGGTGGTAGAACAGATGCTAAGACCCAAATGTCTTTAACGTCCATTAGTTGTTCATATAAGGATCAGGGGAATGTAGAAGTGGGGAAGATGGCAAGACTCAGACGATCTTGGGATACAGTATAAGAGAACAGGATAAAGCCAAGTAATCATCTGAAGAATCAGACCTGCTCACTCCCATCTTATCCACATGACTTGGTAGTTCATGTTGGTCTTTCTGAGTGGTAGACCTGATGGGATCTTGGAGGTCTGAGGGTCAAAAGAGGGGGAGAAGAGAAGGCAAGGGGAGAAGGGAATGTCTGGTAATAGGTCTTCCAGTGCAACTCAGTTCAAATCGGATGAAGATAAAATTGATCTGCACTATTCCCCATGCAGTGGCCTCCAAACTTTTTAAATGGTGTTCCATTATCAGTGATAAATAAACAAATGAACAATAAGATATCAGCCCTCAACATAAGCTATATATTTAGTTATATGTATTGCTGTCCTAATACAAACACATATGCATACATGTATGCATATATGGATACGTACTTACGCAAAAATATATATAATAACCCAGGAAATAGGAAATATTAGCCAGAGCTCATGTGCTAGCTGTGTGAGTTAAGAGAAAGAAAGCAATGTAAGATTCTTTTTTTAAGGGCAGAACAGGCTTTGGCAACTGATCAGATATATGAAGCGAAGGAAAATGAGGAGCCAAAGATGACACCAAGCTTGTGGAAGGATGGTGGCATCCTTGAAAGAAATAAGAAAATTTTGAAAAGGACTGTCTTTGGGGATAAAGATAATATAAGACCTGGGATGCCTCCCATTACTCATCCATGCTTGCTTAATCTGTGTGTTCACTCTGTCTTACCCAGAATTAAAAGGAAACGGCCTCTTACACACCAGTCATTGACCCAGAGTACAGAGCCTGCCTTCTAAGGAGTGTCTACCAAAGCCACCAAGTAATGGGGTGGGGGGAGAAGGACAGGGTTCAGGGGTAGATATTTGGTGGCATTGTTCTCAATGCTACCTGTTCAATGGCTGTAGTTAGATTACAATTTCCCAGGCAGATGAAAGCCCAGATCAGAAGAGTTGAGGTTAGGAGGATACATAATAGAGGGAGGATTGGGAGGGGATGTGGAAGAATTGAGGAATGTGGATGGGTTGAAGACAAGTCCCATAACAGAATGTGATCCATTTCCCTTCCCTCTGTTAACCAAATTCTTGGGATTGGGTCACAGTCCTCTACAACTTCTCCCTTTTGCTTTAGAGTCCATTGCTCTACTGCATAAGGGAGCCAAAGAAAGTAAGTTAGGAGAAGGAAAATAGTTATTGGCCTGCAAAAAATACTCATGTTAATTACAAATCAAGTCATTAAAGCAGATACTCTCTAGACCTGCAAAGTATTATAGAATTTAGGGGAGAAATAGAGCTAAGATGGCATCCATTCTAACCACCTCAGCCCAGAGAGACTGTGTTTTGCCCAAGTCCACACAGAAAAATTATATCACCTATGTCAGGAAGGTCAAAGCATAATTTATAACTGGTTTCTATGTCTTTCTACCAGTGACTCACTATATGACATTAGCTAAGTTCCTTTCCTGGGTTTTGACTTATTGTCCCCCCACATATGGAGTATTATTGGGGCATCTGGCTCACCATTTTGAATTTCTGGATGTAGAGAGGTAGTAAAAGACGATACTTTGAATGAATGGAAGAAGTCTAAGCCATAATGAAAAACCTGCTTTGTTTTGCTCTGCAAGACTCTTAATAGGCTGCATTTTCTCTCTAGAGCTCAGTTATTTATTTACTGGTTTGGAGAAACATTCAGAGATGAGTTTCAAAGCTCTTAAGCCTGGAAGAAATTCCTAGGGACCAATTCATTTTAAAAAAAATCCACTTTACAAAGGACTTTCACTGATTTGGTTTTATCTTCACTTAAATTGGTGGCATATATTTTATTCATGTTGTTCTCAGTCATCCCTAACTTCCCTTCCCCAAATTAGAGATTTATAAGGCACTTAAGGAAATGGAATGGGCTTGAGACATATTCATAGGCACCAGCAACCTTGCAGATACCTCAAGATTAACATTCATTTCTGATTTTTCCCAAACTCTACATTTTATTTTAAAAAAAGAATAAAATTTATGGAAGAAAAGGCAAAGACTTGGAATCAGCTATCATGTGGATCAACTATCAACTGTTATAAGTATCAACTATCCAGCATCATGTGTAGCATACTGGGTCCCAGACAAATCATATAATGATATAATCTTAGATTTGGAAGAGATCTCAGAGGTTATCTAGTCTACTCTTTCACCTCATTCAGTAATCTCTCATTATCATTAATGAATAGATATAAAGCTTCTGCTATCCAGAAAGCTTACTATTTCATAAGGAATTTTATTTCCTCGTTTGACATCTTTAAACATTAGAAAGTTCCTTCTTATAATAAGCTAAAATCTTTTGCCCTGTGACTTCTACCTTTTGTACCTTCTTCTTCTTTCTGGGCTAGTACAGAATAATTTATTAATTCATTTAAGTTGCTGATTTTTATAAATAGTTGAAGGCAGCTATATCTTTTCCCTCTTAATATTCTCTTTCCCAGGCAAAATATTCCCAGTATTATCACTTGACCTCCATAAGGTTACTAGATTCATTGCCATCCTAATCAGCCTCTTCTCAAATATTTTCAAAACTTGTTAATGGGCCTTTAAAATGTGGTATTGAAAATTGAACAAAATTCCTCAGATATGTCTGTTCAGTGCAAAGAATGAGCCTAGTTTTCCTATGATTTGGATAGACACTATGCTACTATTAATGAAACCAAAGTTTCCATAGGCTTTCTTTGAAACCTTATCATAGCTTTAGCTCATGTAAAATTTGTGGCCAACTAAAATTCCAAATCTCTTTTTCCCACATCAGAATTAGTTACTTAAATAAATTTATCAACACTGTCTATATAAAATGTTTCAGTTGTTTATTCTTTGTTTTAATTTGCCACAGATAAACAACTTCTGTTCTCTTTGTCTGGCATCAGGGCAAAGAAAAACAGAAAGTACGGAGTGAGGGGGGGAGAGAAGGAGTGAGGGAGGAAGGGAGGGAGGAAGGGAGGGTGAGAGAGAGAGAGAGAGAGAGAGAGAGAGAGAGAGAGAGAGAGAGAGAGAGAGATTGAGAGAGAGAGAGAGAGAGAAGGAGGGAGGGAGACAGAAGACCCATTGGTAAATGTAGGTGAGGCGTGGTCCCAACTTAGTTCCATATTCAGTTGTGCTTAGAGACTGGAATGAAGACTTTAGTAACTAGGTCATGAACACTGAAACTAATAGTACCTTTTATGGTAATGAAATTATCATTTGCCATGATTCCTATCTTCACTGCTATAGCCCATGATTCCTATCTTCACTGCTATAGCCAATCAGCCCTATATCAATCCTGTTTTAAGTTTCTTAGAAGGATGAACAAAATACTTACTTTTCATCCAGAAATTTGTACTCATGTTTTCAGTAAGTGATATTTTTAGTCAGACTGCTTGTGGAGCCAATCCTAAGCAGAATTTAGTTAATGCTTAAATAATCAAGGAGTTGGGGTGTAGGGGGCAAAGAAAGAAAAGAAAAAAAGAGAAAGAGTAGAAGCTGAGTAATGAGAAGGTACAAGTAAGATGGACAAATGAAAAAGCTAAGCATTGTGTTAAGTGTTAAGGATCCAAACAGAAGAAGAAATCAGGGGCAAATAATGTTTCCTTTTCCTGAAATTGGTCTTCAGTTTTCTAGTTATCCCATCTCTACTTCATCTCCTTCTTGTCTATCTTTTTTCCTTCTAATCGATTTCCTAGATATCAGTAGCACAAGTAAGTCTTGTGCTTTAATGTGGTACCATGGAAAACATTTGTTGTGGAATCAGAGATCCTGAGTTTGGATCCTTCCTTTTCCACTTACAATCTATTTGAGCTTGGACAATTCATTTAATCTTCATGAACCTCAGTTTTCTCATCTGCAAAACTAGAGGATTAGATTAGATGACTTTTTGATCTCTTTCATCTCTAGTTCAATGCTTCTGTGATTCAATGATTAGTCCCAAAATCCAAAGCAGAAATAACCACTTTGGAGATCAGAATGAATGGACTTACACATGACAGCACAATCCCAGATCTTGGTTCAAGAGGACCATTGCTTTACATAAAAAAAATAGACTGAAAACACTAACATGTGATTAAGTGTCTAAAAAAATAGTAATTCATGTAGAAATTGCTATGCAAAAGTCAGGCATGAGAACTATCATATTAATTCAGAGCAAGAATTCATTCATTCAAGTGTTCTATCAGTAATAGCAGAAGAGAAGAATTTGGTGGGACAATGTGAGCACTCTCCATGAATTTCTTCCTCTTTACCATTTCAGTGGGAAAGTGGAAGACACACTGGATTTAGAATCAGAGGATTGGAGTTAAAATTTTGAGTCATTTGTATTACTTCAGGCAAATAATTCAATCTTTCTGGGCCTCAGTTTCCCCTTCTTTAAAAATGAAGAGTAAAAGACCAGATAACTAAAGTTCCTGCTAGGTATCTGTCATCTATGAATTATATGACCTTCTTGAATGATAGGAGAAATAGTGTGGCCGAGTGGATAAAGATCTGATCTTGGAGCATGGAAGACCTGAGGGAAGTCAAGCAAGTCCTGTCTCTACCACATACTGGTTTTACGGCTCTGGGCAAATTCCAACCTCTTAGTGCTCTATAATTCTCTAAGATGAATGCTTACAAAAAAGGGTGCTGACCTATGTTAGTAAAGGGTGCTTTTTCATCCAGAAGTTCCTTATATCAATGAAATTCAGCCCCTATCTTTCTTGAACCATGTTTTTAATTATCCAGTGGTTTCCATATAAACTTCCTAGTAAAAAGTCCAAGAATGCACTTCACAAGGACAAAATGAACAATGCCCTCTAAATAAAAAAGGAAAGCAGAAAGCACACTTTGTCCCAAGATGTAATTAATACCTCAGGATAAATGTGTCAGCCTGATTCCCTTCAGAATATCAGCAGCTCTGTGGCCTAAAACACAGTCAAGATTTGTGATTTTAAAATGTGAGTTTTGTCAGGGAGACTGTACACCAGCAGTTGTCTCTGGTTTAGCTAATGTTGGCATTAATTTTCACTTATAATTTGTTCTTCCTTAAAAAGCTCCACAGAGAAAGACTCTCACATGTCTTCATTACAGACAACTTATCTTGGCATTACATTTGCTTAAATTGTCCTCCAGTGCTGCCATATTGGTGACCCTTAAAAGTCGGTAAACAAATACATTTGTTCTCTATATGTTTATGCTTTGCCTTCTAAACTGTGTGGAAATGAACCTAGAATCTTTATCAGAGTCTCAACAGGCTTTGATGATACAATTAAAATATAAAGTAACCAGAAGTTAAATTATCAATAAGAGTCATTTATTTTGCATTTTTATTTTAAAGAATACTTATGAGAATTGTGATGAATTAGCAGTGACAAACTACTTCTTGCAGGCTGATTTTGTGTGGAGAGTTTAATTAAACATTGCAGCTGTTTATCTCTATGGTGATTAAATTTTCATATGTAAATTACATGTATTAAGATCAAGATACTTATGTAAATGTCACTTGCCTTAATGTTTTGTGTTACTGTTATTAACATCTAACCATCAGCTTGTAATCTTCTTGTATTGCTTTCTATTGGCATGCAGTACACAGACAACCCAAGATCTTAAGAACAAACAAGACTTTTTAAAGAAAAACATCAAATAACTATGTAATCCAGACATATTTAGAAAAAAAGATGAAAACTAAACTATCTAGTAGATACTACTGAAGAATCCAGTATTCCAGAGGTTAAATATCTTTCATTGCTCTATATAGTGCCTATCAGCTTAAGAAAAAAAGAAAAGAAAAAAAAGAAAAATATAAACAACAAGAATGTTACCCAGAATGAAACAAAAACTATTAGACCAATGACTTACTTGTGTGTCATTTATTCAATCTTCTTTTATTTCCTTTAGGGTGTTGTTTATATACAACTGGATTTTACTTCATATGATCTTGTGGTAGTCTCCATTGGTTAAGAAAGTTAAAGCTTAATTTTCCTATGAGTTTTGGCCTCACCAAATTTGAAGAATGGGTAAATTCAGCTCTACTGGGACTATGAGGAGCCTAGAAATTGAGGAAATGTCTAGCCATCTGTTGAGGCAGAAAGAGAAGGGCATTATATCTTTGGTCTTCTAAAATGAGTTACCCCATCTTTTAATTCATTGCAAATGAATTTTAATGGAAAATTTCATTGTAAAATAAGCAATCACATTCCCCTATTGAGGTTTTACTTTTTTTCCTTTTCCCAGATACCTTGATATGCCAGCCATACAGCAAAATCAAGTTGACCTGCAGTGTTAGCTCAAAGCAAATGAGAATAAGGAGCTTCTACCTTTTCTCTGAGTTTAGATGGCAATGCAGACTGACTGTCCTCTTTTTTTGTATTTCCTACATTATCATATATATTGATAGCAAATTCTTTTTGTCCAGAGGTCACTTGTTTGACAGAGAAAACAATCAGTTGATCTTGTCCTACTTGTAACGATAATGAAGCTTCTCTATTTCATCTGTGCTCCACATTTGTGTGCTTTGGTTATTTTATCTCAACACACCTCCACTATCCATATCTATATCTATATCTATATCTATATCTATATCTATATCTATATCTATATCTATATCTATATCTATATCTATATCTATATCTATATCTATCTATATATATATGTGTGTGTGTGTGTGTGTGTGTGTGTGTGTGTGTGTGTGTGCGTATGTGTATGTGTATACATATGTGTGTTTGTATTTTTTTTCCTTTGCAGCTCCTGGACAAAAAAGAGAGAGAAAGAGAGAGAACTAATTTCTAGGTGGCGTTTAAGTTAGCACTCATCTGTTTTCAAATAGGCTATTTTTGAAAACCATTTCTGTAACTTGTATTGCAATGCATGTTACTATAGAAAATCATGTTATAAATATAGCTTCTCCCAGGCCTTCCTTTCTTTTCCCCAATCATTGAGCTAATTTAGGAGAATTATAGCATCTTTGGGCATGTATGCCTTAGAAACACTTGTAAAGACATAGCCTACATACTAAGATTCTGTTGTTTCTTTCTCCAACCTAATCTAGGAAATAATCAATACTTATTGGAGAAAGTCACTAAACTGTTCATACCCTTTGCCCCAGAAATCATCTTAGCAGTTATACACCCTAAAGATGTCAAAGACAAAAAGAAAACACATATATATGTATATATACATATATATGTATATATTATATACACATATATGTATATATTATATACATATATGTATATAATTTATATACAGACATATGTATATATATTATATACATACATGAGTGTGTGTGTGTGTGTGTGTGTGTACACATATATACTACCTTTTTTTTCTGTTAGCAAAAATCCAGGGCAAATTTGGCATGTATTGATCTGAGAATGGATTCACAGTTTGTGGGATAGGAGGGCAGTACTACTGCTCCATGGAAAAAAATAAATGTGAAGCCTTCAGAGAAATAGTTAATACAAAGTAATGCAATAAGTAATTTATTACTGAGAGGGTGTATACTACCACTCGTGGAAACTAAGAAAGAATACCATATAAGAATATAATGGTCTGATTGCATCTCTAAGAAAGAAAGGGACTCTGAAGCAGAACTAAGGAGGATAGGCATTCCAGGCATTTGGTATGGCCAGTGAAAAGGGGTAGAAGATGGGAGATGGAGTGTTGTGTTTAAGGAGCAGAAATAAGGACAGTTTGCTTGATTCACAAAGTGTGGGGTGGTGGTGGTGGCGGTCGTCGTGATGGTAATGGTGGGGGGCAAGTAATGTTTAACAAGGCTAATGTCCAATAGTACTGAAAAGATATATTGGGGCCAGATTTTGTAGGGCTTTAATCCATTAGAATCCAACACGTAGGAAAGTCAGATGGTCAAATCAATGTTTAAATTACTTTGACAGTAATAGGTAGGATGGAACATAGTGGGGAAAGATTTGAGACCTGGAGACCGATTAGGAGCCTATTTCAGTAATCTGGGTGAGAAGTAATGAGGGCCTGAACTAAGGTGGCAGCTGTGTGAGTGGAAAGACAGGGTCACATATGAGAAATATAAAGAGAGAAACAGCAAGATTTGACAATTCATTGCATATACAGGGTGAGTGATAATGAGGAGTCCAGATTAATGCCAAAGTTATGAACTTGGTAGACCTGAAGGTTGGTGGTACCTTCAACAGAAGCAAATAATTTTGGAAGGGAGAAGAGTTTTAGGGGGAGAAAAATTAAGATTTGGACTTACTGAATTGAAGATGCCTCCAGGTTCATCTAATTTGAAATGTATGAATAGATAATTAGTGATGCAGGATTGAAGCTTAGTGAAAATATTTGTTGAATCTGGGAGCCATCTACAAAGAGGTGATAGGCCCATCAGATATGAGGAGGTAAGAGTAGAGTGCTTTATAGCCTGGGGGTATGTTCTATGCAAAGGCACAGAGACGGTTAATAAATTGTTACCTATAGGGAACAGCGAGAAAAACAATTTGGCTGTAATGTAAAGTATATATGAAGGACAAAAATTTGCAATGAACCTAGGAATACAGGCTAAAGCCAGGTGGGCAGGGACTTAAAAACTCAGAGAGTATTTTGTATTCTATTGGAGAAATAAGAGAAGGAGGGAATAATATATACTTACATATTGATATATAACATAGTATATAAAATCAATTATAATAATATAATATAACATAACATAACGATATATATTGATACACCTACTATATGCAAGCCACTGTGTCAGGCTAAGTGCTTTAATCATATATATTATATGCATATATATAATATACATATATATTGGAGAAGACCATATATATATTATACGCACATATATATTATATTATTTGATCTTCACAACAATCCTGGAAGGTAGGTGCTATTTCATCCTATTTCACAACTGACTAAACTGAGGAAGATAGTGATTGTGATTTGCCCAGGTACACAGAGCTGGGAAGTACCTGAGGCAGGATTTGAACTCAAGACATTCTGACTCCAAGTCCTTAAATCTAACTATTACACAACCTAGCTGCCTAGGAAAAGGGAGAAAATAGAGTTCCTTAATGATTTTCAAAAATATTCTTCAGAGGAGAGGACAGTCAAAGAGGTTAATAAGAGTATAAAGAAGTGATACAGTCACCAAAAATGTACTAGAACTCTCATGCCATGTGAATTGTTGGCATAAGGACAACATATGTAAGTTACGAACTGGGTCCCCAAGATCTGAGCTTACACAGACTGATTTCCATTTTCAAGTTTCAGGTACCCATGTCTTTAGTTCATTTTGCTCTCCTTTTCAGAGTTTCTTTAGAATATGATTTGAATCTCATTCTCCCCTGTTGTAGATAAAAAGAGGCTGGTTCCTCTACATCCTAGCTATGTGACGTTAGGAGGCCAGTTTTACCCTCAGTTTCCCCATTTGTTAAAATTTTATTATATGGTCTTTCTAAAAGGTCCTTTCCAGGGGAAGAAGGAAGATTAGGTCAGAAAATTTCAAGCTCTCAAGATTTTCCTCCACAAAAGAGATAAAAGAGCACCTCTGGGTGAACAAAGAGGAATGAAAACAAATAAGAATAGAGGTAGAACAGGGGTCCTCTTAGAACAATCAGAGAAGATCTGAAGAAAAATCCCAGAACAAAATTTCCTCCCTGTGAAGAATAAACACCTCTATCCTTTAACAAAAAGTGGCAACCTGCTTAAATAACAAGCTGCAAGCGCTGGGGTTTGCTGGGTTGGGAGGCTGCCTTGGCCCCAGCCACAGGAACTTTTATCCCAGGGACAGTGAAGGGAGTTGGGTGTCTGACCCGGGGAAGATTGAGGGAACCTCTGCTGGACGAGGACCGCCAGACCCAATTGTGCTGTGGAGAGTGGCTGGGGTGAGAAGGAACCAGCACAGGCTGGGTGGGTGCAGAAGCAGTGGGGTGGGCCGCTGCTGGCTGTGGGCACTTACAGGAAGGCTAGAGGTTTTGGTTTCAGTTCAAGGTCAGAGTGGAGAACTGAAGAGGATCAGAGGCCAGAGGAACCATCCCTCAAACCCAGGACCAGAGGTGATGATATAAAAAACACTAAATTATTACCAAAAAAAGCACAGGCAAAGGAGAAAGAATCCAACCATAGGGAGCTACTATGGGATTAGAGAAGACCAGGATTCATCTTCAGAGGAGGATACTGAAGCAAAGAAATCCTTTTCTACCTCCAAAGAGTAATGCCAAATGTTAACCTGCCCAAAAAGAATCCATTGAAGAACTTAAAAAGACTTTAAAAACCAAATAATAGAGACTGAGGAAAAATTAAAAAGCAAAATAAGAATAGCATAAGAAAAACAAGAAGATTATGACAAGAAAGTCAACCAATTAGAAAAGGAGATCCAGAATCTTAAAGAAAAAATAGCTTCTTGAAAATCAGAATTGGGCAAGGGAAGCCACTGAAGTTATAAGAGATGAAGAAAGAAAGAATGAAAAAACAGAAGAGACTGTGAAACATCTCATAAGAAAAACAATGGATCTAGATAAGAGATCCAGAAGAGAAAACATAATGATTGGACTACCTGAAAGTTCTCATCAGAAAAAGAATCTTGATATAAAAATACAAACCATAGTAAAAGAAAATTTTCTGGAAGCATTAGAAAAAGAGGGAAAAGTGGAAATAGAAAAAAATCCACTAATCACCACCTGAAAAATATCCTACATGGAAAACTCACAGGAATATTATAGATAAATTCCAAAAACCCCAGATCAAGGACAAAATATTACAAGCAACAAGAAATAACAATTTACATATGACAGAACCACAATTATAATCACACAAGACCTGCGTTGGCAACTCAAAAAGATCGCAGGTCTTGGAACACTATATATTGAAGAGCAAAGGCTCTTCCAGCAGATAATATTATACCCAGAAAAGCTAAGCATAAGTCCGAATGAAAAAAATGGACATTTGATCATCTGTCAGACTTTCAGGACTTTGATAAAAAAAACAAATCCAGAATTCAATAGAAGATTTGACATACAGGAGCCAAGAGAAATATAAGGGACTTATTAATGACCAATTACAAGGGACTAAATACTGACAAAATGTTTGCTTTTTATGTATGGAAAAATATAAAACCTATGTCTAAGATTGTTACTAGTAATTAGGTAGCTTATAAGAAAGATTGGGCTTGACATGAGTATGATATGACTTCAAAAATAAAACCACTGAAGAACAGTTAAAAGTAATTATCTTATACAAATGAGGTGCAAGAGGAAGAAGCAATACAGAGGAATTAGATGAGGGAGGAAGGCTGCTCTGGAAACCTACTTTCATTGGGAATGGGTTTAAGAGAGGAAAACACAAATACATCTAGAAGAGTCTTCTAAATTTATAAAGAAATAAAACTCTAAGGGGATAGGGAGTGGGGAGAAGATAAAGGAGGGATCTTTAGAGGGGAGGGTGAGGAAATAGGTTAAAAGAGGGATATAGAAGGGTCTTTAGATTTAGGGGAATAGGAGGACAAGGTGGGATTGCCAGAGTGGGGGTAGGTTAAGTTATAGGAGAGTAAAGTAGCAGGTAGAAGTAGAGGAGTCAGGAGAGATAGGGAAAAAAAGATATGCACAAACATAAAAATAAAGATTAGGAGTATAATCTTTTAGGGAAAGTAGATGTTTAGATCTGTATGTATGTTTGTGCATATAGGTATACATGTATGTATATATCAATACCTTTATATGTAAATATATCCATGCTCAATTGTAGCCTTGGGGTGGAGGATAGGTGGGAGGAAGGGGGAAAAGAACAAAGTAAAAAGTATACATCAGAGAACAAAAGAAAACCTATAAGGAAGCAAAAAAAAAGATGGACAGCTTTCAATAAAACATAAAGTACTTAATATATATGCTTTCTTGAAATGAAAAGTTATTTCTATATATTCTGAATCCTCTCCTATGGTTTGCTATGCACATGACATTTTTTTCTTCTTATTCTATGTTTAAGTTTATAATGTTTCTTTTTCTTTTCTTATTATGTATTTAGCTTTTAGTATTTGTCTAAAATAAAAGGTTCTTTCCAGACCTGCTGTTTCAAGGTCTGAAGTCCTTTCCATCTCTAAATCTTTTTGATTCCCTTTCCATGCATCCAAATCCAGACTAGAGATGAGTCTGGGAAACCTGGGTCCTCCAGAGGTCCATGGTTGGGAAGTAAAGATGGCTGAGTCCTCCCTTGGGGAGGGGGAGGTCAAATGGGTTGATCAGAAGGATTACTGGCTGGGTTTCTTTGTAGAATGGGGGCTGTAGTTTCAGACCACCTGTTCCTACGGTAGGACTAGGGACAGGTGGGACTGGGAAATCCTCTGAGGATGTGTCAATTCTGCATTTCATTTAGGATCCAGGTCCTGTAAAGGCACAGGTTGGTATAAACACCAGGAAAACTGGGCAGAGCACAGTGTCCCATGACCAAAGACACCAGGCCCTCCATGGCCCCATTGCACACCAAGGGACCTCTGGAATCACCCTGACATGAGTCCTTCTCACCTTCCTCATCCCCAGCATAGACCATGCTGGGAGTGATAGCTCTTTGGTAAGCATTTTTGCATTTTCCCTCAGATGTAATACTGATGTTCACACACGGGAGGGTGCCGGGATACTCGGCAATAGGACTGGACATGGTACCCCAGCTGGACACTAGGAAGATTGTGCCAAGATTTACATAACTTTTTGCCAGCTGAATGGGGTGAACTTGGAGGATCAGCTTTACTGGCTTCTCCAGGAAGAGCAGCATGAGATCATTGTTGCTGACCCTGGAATTGTACCTGGGGTAGGGTACCCAGCACTCCACCCTAAGAGACTGCTGATAGGGCTCTACGAGATTGACATTGAGTTTTCTCAAGGCCACTCAAAGATTCCAGTGGGTACAGTGAACCTCAGGACACTCCCACAGTGGAAACTCTGATGAACAGTGTGGCCTGCCAGGGCTGGTAGTGGGGAATTCAAATATGTTTGACCACCAGTGATCTTTTCCTCATTCCTCTTAGCACTACCAGTGACCTACAGGCCAGGCGATGTTAAGTAGAGAAGGAACATATCTAAAGAGATGTCAAATTAGTGTGGGGGAGGTCTGAAGTGAAGCAGAGAGAAAGTGAGTAACAGCAACATTTATGCTCAGTGTAACAACATGTTACTAGCAGCTGCTGTGAAGGTGCAAGACCAATAACACCAGCACACAGGAGGGCTGCTAGCACAGGTTCTTTGATCTGCTTTTCCAAGGGAAGCAACTTTAAGGGATTTACAATCTCACAATAATTAAACATACATATATCATTCACTTATTTCAGGGGGAAAATTCAGCACCCTGAACTTCAGAGAAAACATAAACAGAAATTACAAGCAGAAATTATGTAAACAGAGCAAATAACACAAATCAGCTGACAGGGTTCTAACCGCCTATCCATAGAAATACACACATAGTTACCAGAGAGAGAAGCATCAACATCTGGGTTTTCAAAGCTGAGGGGCTTGATGGCTACTCATAGTCTTGTCTGGTCAAATCAGAGGAACACTCTTCAAGTGAGTGAGCCCCAAAGCAAAATGCCAGCCCCAGAGTATACATACCCTTCTTTTGGGTCAGCCCACAGAGGGTGTCACAACCATGTGTAAAGGCAATCAGTGAATGGGAAGATCTTTCCCGCCCATTTGAGTGGGCTTCGGGGTTGGGGCTCTCAGGGTCCTGGGGTGAGTGACTAGGACTGGAGCCAATGGTAGACGCCTGAGTTCTGGACTACGTGAAGACATGAAGCCTGTGGTGGGAGGAGCTTGCTGAACTGTTGGAGCAGAGCTAAGAGGCAGTTGGTGAGAGCAGTTAAGAGATGAAGGAGAGAGGAAGCAGTCAGCTAGCTGGAATACAGCTTAGAGATTGCGGTGGAAGCAGCGGTGACGGCGGCAGGAGCTACAAAAAAGCAGGACTGAACCTCGTGGAGACCCGAGAGTGCTGAGCAGGGGCTTGAGGCCAATGAGTGGTCTTCTTGCTGGAAGGCCCTAGCATTGGGGCGGGGGGAAGCACCAGTATGGCTTGGCTTGCTGCCATAATGTTTTTCTGTGGCCTCCTGGTCACTATTGTGAGATGGGCATACTGGTTTTGGAAGGTTCTTGCCAGGATGTCGAATTGGGGACACTGGTCCATGGTTCTGCTACTTTTGAGTTTCAATAAATACTTTAACTCCTAAGCCTTCTACTTAAAGAATTACTTATATCCTGTGATTTTGGACCATTCAGGCATATTCATGGTTATCTTTGAAGTCATGAATTCTGCCTTAATGATATGCCATGTGACTCAAACCCATGTGACCAAGGCTTTCCTGGTACCCAAGCAGGTCATCAAAGACTCTTGGTTCAATCAAAGACTCTTGATTCAAACAAAGGCAAGACTCAAAGGCACTTGATTGCCTTAGTGCTGAGAAGTACTCCAAAAGAAGAAAACAGCAAAAAGTCCTACTTTACTTGCTATTACACTCAGAAATCCAAATACAGAAATCAATGGAGTAAGAAGGACAAAGAGTAGCAGAGGGCGAGATGGTTCCCCTAACTGGAGGGAGGGCCATAGAGTCTGGGAGAATGAGGCAGGACAAGTAGAGAAGAGACCAAGAGCCAGATGTTTTCTGGGGAAGGTTTGTCTCACAGAGAAGAGCTGGTCCAGGAGAAGTTCTCTTCCTCTTGTCTCAAGTATCTTCTTTTTCAAATTCAGGAACATACCTTGGCAATATTTGAAATTGACAATGTTTGCTTTGGGCATTCTTCTACTAACCTTTCAATCCTCTACCTCCAGATGACATTGGATGGCCTCCTGCCATTCTGAGCCACAGTGTGGGGCATCTTTCCAATTCCTCTCACCGTCAATGTTGAATGACCTGATATTCTCAACTTCCTCTCCTGTCTCCCCTGACACAAGCCTCTCAACATCTAAACCCTTATTTTTTTCAGTGAAGCTGATGTCAACTAGGTATTAGGAAGAATTTAAATAAACAAATTCACACTAATATTAGGTATATGAATGTTTTTAAAGCCTGCTTATTAAGCTGAACAGTATAAGTGAAGAAGAAAAATTCAAGAAGTACGTAATATATTGGCTAAAGCTTCCTCTTAAGGATCGTCAAGGTCACAAGTTTGATATCTGGAAGGCTCAGTGAACATTCTATAGCTTTAAACTGAACCTCCCACTCCACTAAAGTGCTAAAAAGATCACTAGCAGAATCTCCAAATAAAGTGTTTCATCTCAGAAAGCAGACTATAACAGTACCTTTTTACTACCATATGTGAAAATGAGTGTTTCAGAAATGTTATATGCTTGTATCCTCAGAATGTTGCACAGTAGAGAGCTGTTCTTAAAGCTAGAAAGACTTGGGTTCAAGCGCTGCTACTTATACCAATGGATGTGTGATACTAGACAAGTTACTTAACATCTCAATGCTTTGGGTAGTTCTCTAAGACATTAAATTTCAGAGAAAGTGCTGATCTGCCCATCAGAAGTCCAGTCCCTACCTTTATCTTTTATTATATCCTCCAGAGAATCACAGAATTTCAGAGCTAGGAGGGACCTCAGCAACATGTCAACCTCACCTAAAAAAGTAATCTTGATTACAACAAACCTGCCAGTGGTCATGCAGTATTTACTTAGAGACTGAATTTAAAGGCTATATCTAACAGATAACTTTCAACGAAGGGGAACCTAATATGTTCTAAAGCAGTTCCCATCCATCTTTATATGGTCATAATTGTTTGGAAAACTTTTCTTAGTTCAAGCATGTATTTTCTTATTTGGAACTTTTACTGTTGCATCTACTTCCCCATGGGACCAAACAGACCACACATGATAATTTTTGAAATACTTAAGGGTAGCTATCAAGTCCTGCCTAGGTCATTTCTTTTCCAAGTTAAAGACCTCCAGTTCCTTCAACCAATCCTCCTATGATATGAACTTGAGGCTCTTCACTATTTTGCCCTCTATCAGGCCTTTCTTAGTTTATCGATTTCCTTCTTAAATTGTGATTAGCCAGATGTTATAGCCAGCTTGAACACAGTACTACAAATGTGGTCTGTCCAGAGAACAGTACAAGGGGTGCATCATTTTCTTTTTCCTAGGCTCTCACTGTGGCCATGAAAAAGCTTGTTGGAATGGTAAATCACTGTTGACTCATATTGAGGTTGAAGTCTATTAAAAACCCATCATCTTTTTTTCCCAAACTGTTGCCTAATGATATACCTTTCTCAAATTTTGCTGAAGGCATTTTTATCCCAGTGTAAAACTTTACATTTATCCCTATTAGATGTTATCTTGTTAGTTGTAGCCAAATAGTCTATGCTGTCAAGATCTTTTTTTGCGCCCTGATTCTGTCATCCCATGAGATACTAGCCTTCTTAGGTTTATATTATCTGATGATTTGATAAGGATATCCTTTATGCCTTTATCTAAGTCACTTAGTGGGTTATTTGAAGAAAAATCATGACTTTACAGACAGCAGAATGCAGTAGGTAAGGCATTGGATATGGAGTCAGGAAGAAGGGGTTTAAAATCCTCCCTTAAATACTTCTCTGTTTCTCAGTTTCATCAACTTTAAAATAAAGAGGTTGGACTAAATGTCCTCTCAGTTTCCCTCTAGTTAGAAATCTAAATTATGATCCTATGACTCTTATTTGTGAGGTGATATCACCATTTCTTTGTCACTAAGCTGAATGGGCAGCTAGGTGACATAGTGGACATGGACTGGACACGGACTCTGGAAAACCTGATTTTGACATATCCCTTAGATAAATATTGTCTCTTAACCTTAGTTTCCCCATCTGTAAGATTGGGATGGTAATAGCACCTATTTTACAAGACTGCTGTGAGGAACAATAGAAATATTATGTATAAAGAGATTTGAAAAAATTATAGCATTAGTTGTTATTATGAAAATTTAGGAGACATGTTTCTGTCCCTTGTAAGACTATGCAATACGATTCATAAAATGCTGCATTTACTATTGCATTAGAGTGTTTTTTTAAATTACCATTTACAAACAGTTTTAAAATAAGACAAAGCCTCCACATATGATACGGGATGAGTAATTACTTGACTGCGTAGACTCTGGTCATTGCTTCTGAATGAGATGTGGTACTGTCCTTAGGGCCTTGCATTTCATATGTGAGGGATTTATTTAGGATGAATTTTAAATACGGATGTTTAAGTCAGTTTAGCAGTAGTTTATGGAATCCCCTAGAATTCTATGGATTTCCCATTTTAAGGCTGTTTTTCTCTGTTGTATTTTGTTTTCCAACTGGTCAGAGATGTCATGTTTCATTGTGCCTTTGATTTTATGGTAAAGGTGAGGGAGATAAATTATCTAGTGGTTAGAGTCCTAGATTTGGATTAGCTCTTAGCCTCATATGCTTACTAACCAAGTAACCCTTGGAAAATCATTTAAACACTATCTGCCTCAGTTTCCTCCTCTGTAAAATGGGGATAATAATAGAACCCACCTCACAGGGACTGTTGAGAGCATCAAATTAATTAAATACGTAAAGTGCTTTGCAAACCTTAAAAAGTACTACATAAATGCAAGCTATCATGTATTATACAAGTTTGATCTAGCACTATTACTTTACAAGGTTATGAGCTTGAGTATTTATATCTGTTGCATTGCCATGTTGTTTTTTTGTCATTCATTTACAAAAAGGACCAATGACATCATGGGAGATGTCTTGATTCATGGGTGAATTGGATTTAAATGTGGCAGTGTTGCAAAAAGACATCAGCCTTACTCTTTCTTCCAGAGTCATTGAAGTCCAGTGGCAGGACAAAAGGATGTAGTGGATGACCTTGTCATTTTCAATGTGTGGCCAAGCTCTAAGAACTTCACAGTACATGCTTCAGCAACCTCCATTGCTGTTGGAACAAATTTTTCTCATCCACCCATTCCATGGGGGGAAGTCTTCATATGCTTGGGCAGACATCTCCCTAATTCATGGACATAATTGAAAGAATTTTAAAAGGATTGTCAAGTCCTCATACCAGAGGTACTAGCCTTCCTGGAATATTGAAAGTGGATCCAAAGAAGTTTGATTTTGGTGGCTCTCCATGGATTGATAGGATCACTTAGAAAAGAAAACTGATTTATTCTTACTGCATGATTACAATGCTGGATGTGCCTATGGAACAATGCACAAAATATACTTCATTGATTCCTGATTAAAGAGACAAACAAACAAAAGAAGACTTTAGTCTTTCTGTGACTGAAGTTCTCAGTAAAAACGTGAACTTGTTATTCAAAGCCATTATCACAGAGCCTTGCGATTAGTCTGAATCATCAAAAATCATGGGAATGGAAGACGACTAGGAGGATTCAGTATTGTATGTTATGAGTTAAAGCTACCCTGGAAAATTGGTTAGGCATCCAGGAGTTTTCAGTGTTGGATCTGTGCAGCAAATATTATCAGATTCCCCATAGTAGAAGAAGAAAAGGAGAAAGCAAACTTCATGCTCATGGTAACAATCTAGCAATGTCAGCTTTCATTCTAAGAATTTTTAGGGGTTCCTTACCTTTTCAATGATTTATGGTAAATATGGTCCACTGTATCTAGCCAGACCCAACCATACTTCACATTCTATGCTAGACATACTCTTGTCATCAGCTCTTTTGCTACATCCTCCTGGAGGAGCCAAGGGCTGGATCGCCCATCCTAGAGCCTGTATTACCTGGATCAGTGGATGTATCTGGGCCACTGGCTCCTTGTATTCTGGGAAGGTTAAGGGTGAGGGGAAGAAAGCTGTAAGTTCTTGGCAGATTATTCAGATATGTTGATCAATAGGGTCATAGAGTATAAGCCATTTCATTTCAACTTCATTAATGTTACACAGAGCAAACTTCACAAGGTAATCCCATAACAGCAAACATGTTTCATGGCCCACTACAGGTAGCCAGCCCAAATTAGTCTTCAAATTTTGCCCTGGTCATTTTATTGATATCTACCCTATTTACCATTGTACCTTCCATACCATGGGACCTTGCTAGCCCTACCCCCTCCAAAAAATACCCTGACCTTCCCCTCAGCCCCACCTGTCTTCAAGTTGTAATTATAACAAAAATATTATTGTCATTGCTACTGTAAATAAAATGGCACTATTCTCCATCCTGTGATATTCCTAAACAAAATACAACCTCCCAGGCCTTCACATGTTTATATGTGTTATCTCTCCTGCTATAATGCTAGCTCCTCAAGGCAAGGATTATTTTTTTTAGTATTTATATACTCCTTACTTAGCGTGGTGCCTGGCATATTATGTGTAATAAGTAAATAAATGCTTTTTCATTCATTCATCCATTCATTCAGGACGTTTAGAGATTTGAACTAGCTGGTATATCTAGATGACCTTGTCATGTTTGGGAAGATATTAAAAGCACATTGTAAATGACTAATGATGGCAGGGGAATGGCAGTAGGAAGCTTTCAATTGATAAGTGCCAGTTTTGCCGTTTCTACCAGGTGTGAGGTTCACATATTTTCTCATCAGACAATAAGTTCTGATTTGGAAGAGATAAAAATGCTTGTCATCCATACCTATAAAAAGAACACTTTCAAATAGAGAGCTAGCCTTGTATTTTTTAGATTCTATTTGAAATTTATGAAGAACTAAGTTATCATCACTAAACCTGTCAGTGATTTCACTCACAGTTATATAAAGGACCAAAAATAGAAAGATAAGAAAGATCAATCTAGCCTCACTACTTCAACACCATTTGAATATTGTTGGGATGATAAATGTGAACAAGCTTCTAAGGATTTGATTGAAACTTATGCAGGGGTGTTGACAGATATAGAACCAGGCAAACTCCTTGTACTGTGCACTGATATACATTGTATGTTGCAAGGCTTGAGAAAATACTATACTAAGAGTGATCATCAACAGAAGTCTAATCCAATTTCTAAGAGACAACTTACTGCAAATGACACTTGTGATTTAATACATATCTTGGAGTTTTTAGCTTTGTAGTGAGATACCACTGATAAGTTATAAGATTTATTTCTATGGTGCTCAATTTCAAGTATTAACTGACAAATATTTGCTGGCTTACGTTTGGCCTAAGCTAAGTTTGATGCTGCCTGTCATGAAATGGGTTGTGGCCCTCTCCAGTTCTGAGTTCAATGTATATGTTAGTATAGGAAAAACAAATGGGAATGCAGCTATTCTGTCCCATAAGTCACATGGGTTCAAGGTACAGTGGTACCTATAGGAGGAACAAAGATAGCCTGTGCCATAAAGGGAAATAGACTCTGGAAACATAAAAGTGCAATGGAGAGTTTGAGATGTCTCTAAGAGTAGGCAAACTACTATTTGTAAATTAGTTTTTTACTGAATGAATACTCTTTGCCTTGGTTGTGTTTGAATAACTAGTGACAAGAGCGATAGCACGATAAAGGGTTATGAAAACTAATAAAAACCAAGTAGAAAGAGAGTAACTCTTGGAGTTTCCCCAAGACAACTTTATTTTTAAAACAATATCAGAAACTGGATTTATTTGATGGAATACTTTTATCAGAATGTAACTGACCCCATATAGGACAACAAAGAACAGACACTTTGCACTGCAATCATGAAAGCACTGCACAATGCAATATGGATATTTGGGGAAAGAGAGAATACTTTGATAGAAAAAAATCATGGTCTAAATGTCAGCAGATGCTTAGAAAAATATGTGAGACTTGGCCTTAATGGGTTCAAAAGTAAATACTACCAACTTGGGTACATGTGTTTATTATTATGTCTTAAATTCAACTTTATTTTATTTTTAGTGCTAAATTCTCTTCCTCCACCTCTACTTTCTCCACCCACTGAGAAATCAAATAAAAAAGAACAAGAACACAAACATACAGATATGTATATGCGTATATACACATATGTGTGTTCTGGGCATATGTGTATATATATATGTATACATACATATATGTTTCTAGAAAGAGACAGCAAGAAAGAGAGGTTCAAAGTTGAGTCCACGAACTATGTTTTTATATGTTTTGGGACAAAAAAGAAAAGAATGTTAAAAATAAATAACAAAATTGAAATGCAAAAAATAATAATATAAAATAAGTTTTTTTTCAGTTTCATTGGCATATAGCTGTCCAAAGTATTTCCTAATAAGTAATTTTATTTCATTTTCATTTGTTGTGAATTCACTTTTTAAAAATATTTTCATACTGGTAATTTAGTTTTCTTTTTACTTAAAAAAACAAAATCTAGACAGCGTCGTTTATATATTGGTTGATTTAAGCAAAAGCTTCTAATTTAATTTATTAGTTGTATGATTTTTTTAAACTTTCATTTTTTAATTTCTATTGGTTGTCAGGATTTCTATTTTTCTGTTTAATTGAGGGTTTTTCATTACTAGGTTTTTTAAAAAAATATTTACATGCCTGTTTCGTTGATCTACTCTTTCTTTTATGGATGAAAATGTTTAATGATGTAAATTTTCCTATGTCTGCTGTTTTGCCTGTATCCCACAATTTTTGCACTTGTCCATTATATAATTATTTAATTATTGATTGGTTTTATGATTTTTTTACTCATTCATTCTTTAGGATTAGATTATTTCATTTCCAATTACTTTTAATCTCTTCTTCGATGTCCCTTTATTAAATGTAATTTTTATTTTGTCATGGTCCCAAAACATATTCAATATTTCTACTTTTCTACATTTGTCATGTTTTTATGCCCTAATAAATGGTCAATTTTGTGAAGGCACATACACAGCTGAGAAATACATATACATCTTTCTATTTTCATTCAATATTCTCTAAATGGCTATTATGTATAGTATTCCTAAAACCCTATTCATTTCTTCTTTCTTATCTATTTTATAGATAGATTTCCCTAGGTCTAAGAGGGGTAAATAGAAGTCCCCCACTATTACAGTTTTAATATCTATTCATTTCTGTAACTCATCTAGCCTTTCTTTTAAAACTTTAGGTCCTGTGCTATTTGGAGCATATATGTTCAGGATTGATATTTGTTGTCTATGGTACTTTTTAGGAAAAAAAACAAAAACAAAAACATGTTTCCCCTTTCATCTCTTTTACTCAGGCCTATTTTTTTGCTTTTTCTTTGTCTGAGATAATAATTATCCCCTGCTTTTAGAAAAATTCAATTGAACCATAATAGATCAGGCTCCATCTGTTTTAGTTCTTTTATTCCTATGAGACACCACATTTTTTCTATCTTTTCCATTCTTTTGACTTTGTTTTTATTATTATGAAGCCTTATGGAGTCATTTGCTTGTAGTTACATAATTCTAATTTTAAGAAGTTATTTTTCTTCAATAAGTTTTGAACCTCTTTTAATATTATTCGTTTTCAGTGAATGCCTACAGGACAGAGGGAGAAGGAAGAAGTATGTCCAGATCAAAAACAAGTGGCAGTCATGTTACTGAACAGAATGGACACTGGAGTTGAGACAGGTGCAGAGCAAAAGCTACATAGAAAAATCAAGATTGGATCTGTAGTACCTAGCCTAGCCAAGGAATTCCATGAGTGTTGATGATGTCCCCTTCCTGCAACAGCAAGAGAGAGAGAGAGCTTCAAAGCTGAGTCTCTGAACTATGTCTTTTATATGTCCTTGGATTTTATCTTCCTTTCAAAAGGAAGGTCTGGGGAAGGATTCATGGTCTAGGGAGAGATGCCTAAGAGATGCCCAAGCTGAGAACTTCCCTTTAATGCATTTTTATTCTATTTATTTTATTTAATTTATTTGTATTTTTATTATGACTCACAGTACCTGCCTAAGAGCCTGAAAAAGACCCAGGGGTCCTCTGGTGTTGTTTGGATCACATTTAATTTGGGAACCTTGAATCTTCTGTTCCCCCCCCACCCCATGCCTCAATATGAGAATGAGATCAGGACTTAGATGGCAGAAGATGGGAAACAAATTAAATCCACTTGTTTTTGCTAGTTCAGTTCCATTATTATATTTCTTGAGAAACTATTCTCAAGTGTTATTCCCACATGTTATCCTTTTCCCATCCTTTTACTTAAGCTTCTATTATATGTCCTCATGCTCAAACTTCTTATTACACAGTGTCAAATAAGCATGAAGTAGTTAACCAGGGTTATTAAATAACCAGGGTTATTAAATGGGTTAACTATTTTCATTCATAATGTTCTTCTCAATACCTAAGAATTCCTTTTGTGCATATATATGCATTTTATGTATATATGTACTACACACACATATGTATGTATATGTGTGTATGTGTGTGTATGTGTAACTGTGGGGTGATATACGGTGTATCCTGAAAGTCTTAGTTCAGTTTTAAGCTTTAATTGTATTCATGTTTCCATATATCTATATTTCATATTTCAATATACACAATACACACGGATAGATAGATATAGATAGATAGATAGAGAGATAGATATCATGTGATTTTTTTTCATACAAGGAATTCTTAAGTGAAGAAACTTTTACTCTCACTGTAGGTTCCTCAGGTCAGAGCCTTTTCTGTCCCTTATAATCTAAGAGTTTCCTAGAGCACTGAGATGTTAAGAGACTTGCCCAGAATTACACAGCCAGTAAGAGTCAGAGTGAGACTTGAGTTCATGGTTCTTGGGGCTTTGAGTACAGCTCTCTCTTCACTAAGTTGTATTGTTTCTGTTGTGTCCTCAGACAACAGACCTCAAATCCATCCCTAGGCCCATACTCAAGCCTCTCGAGTATGGCAAAACCTGACAGTCTGTGCTCCAATAGAAGAGCCCTTATCAGCTCCAGGTCACCTTCATAATACGTTGAGACATAACGGAAGGAGTTTAGTTGAATTATTTCAAGGCACTTCTTGAAAACTGCCCCAGTATATTGTTCATTGTTGTCTTGTGTCAAGCCTTTTACAATGCATGAAGGCTCATTATACTTTGGATGATTTCTCACCTCTCGAAAGTATTTTTCCACCCGCAAATTCTACAAAAATTGCATGTGGCACCATGCACTGTTCTGTCCCCAGGTCCTTGTGGTACACTTGAAACAGGGCTGGATTTGAAGTCAAAGAACCTGGACTGAAATCCTGTCTCTACCATTTTTTTTACCTATGTGGAACTGAGCAAGTTATTTCACTTTCTGGATCTGAGTTTCCTCATCTTTCTCCACCTCCTTCTCCTCACTGTCATCATCAAACTAACATTTACATAGTAAGTCCAATTTCCAAATTGCTTTATGATTATCTTATTTTATTCTCACTACAACCCTGGGAGGGAGGTGAGATTATTATACCCATTTTAAAGATGAGGAAAGCGGCAGTCAGAAGCAAAACTCTGTTGAGAAGTGGAAGGGAAAAGGGAAAAATAAAAGCATAAATGGGGGGAAATAGGATGGAGAAAAAGACATAGATTGTAATCATAACTGTAAATGTGAATACGATAAACTCTCCCAAAAAACGGAAGCAGATAGCAGAATGGATTATAAACCATAATCCTACAATGTGCTGTTTACAAGAAACACATTTGAAACAGGGGGATATACACAGGGTAAAGGTAAAAGGCTGGAGTACAGTATGTTGTGCTTCAGCTAAAGTAAAAAAAGCAGGGAGTCATAATCCTACAATGTGCTGTTTACAAGAAACACATTTGAAACAGGGGGATATACACAGGGTAAAGGTAAAAGGCTGGAGTACAGTATGTTGTGCTTCAGCTAAAGTAAAAAAAGCAGGGGTAGCAATCCTAATCTCAGACAAAGCAAAAGCAAAGACAGATCTAATTAAAAGAGATAAGGAAGGACACTAGATCCTGCTAAAAAGGCACCATAAACAATGAAGCAATATCATTATTTAACATATATGCACCAAGTGGTATAGTATGCACATTCTTAGAGGAGAGGTTAAGGGAGTTACAGGAAGAAATAGATAGCAAAATTATAATAATGGGAGACCTCAATCTCCCCCTCTCTGAACGTAATAAATCTAACCTAAAAATAAACAAGAAGGAAGATAAAGAGGTGAAAAGAGTATTAGAAAAGGCAGATATTTTAGACTTCTGGAGAAAACTGAGTGGGGATAAAAAGGAATATATTTTTCTCAGTGGTACATAGCACATACTCAAAAACTGACCATGTACTAGGGCATAAAAACCTCACAATCCAAGGCAGAAAGGCAGAAGGAGTGAAAGCATCCTTTTCAGATCATGATGCAATAAAAATTATTTGTAATACAGAACCATGGAAAAATAAGCTAAAGAGTAATCAGAAACTAAATAATCTGTAAAGAATGAGTGGGCCAAAGAATAAATCACAGAAACAATTAATAACTTAATTCAAGAGAATGACAAAAATGAGACAACATACCAAAACTTATGGGATGCAGCAAAAGCAGTTCTTAGGGGAAGTTTTATATCTCTGAAAGCTTACATAAATAAAATAGACAAAAAAGAGATCAATGAATTGGGTAAGCTCGAAAAAGGACAAATCAAAAATTCTCAATTAAATACCAAATTAGAAATACTGAAAATCAAAGGAGAGATTAATAAAACTGAAGTCAAGAAAAATATTAAATTAATAAATAAAACCAAGAGCTGGTTGTCTAAAATAACAAAATTGATAAAAATTTGGTCAATTTGATTCAAAAAAAGAATAGAAAGAAGAAAGAAAATCAAATTACCAGTATCAAAAATGAAAAGGGTGAATTCACCTCCAATGAAGAGGAAATTAAAACAATAATTCAGAATTATTTTGCCCAATTGTATGCCCATAAATTTGACAACTTTAGGGATACAGATGAATATTTACAAAAGTATAAATTGCCCAGATTAACAAAAAAGGAAGTAAAATATCTAAATACCCCATCTCAGAAAAAGAAATTTAGCAAGCCATCAATGAACTCCCTAGGATAAAAGCTCCATGGCCAGATTGTTTTACATGTGAATTCTATCAAACATTTAAAGACCAATTAATTCTTCTACATTTAAAGACTATTTGGGAAAAGAGGTGAAGAAGGAATCCTACCAAAGTCTTTTTAAAACAGAAAAATGGTACTAATACCCAAACCTGGAAGAGTCAAAACAGAGAAAAGAAAATTATAGGCCAATTTCCCTAATGAATGTTGATGCAAAATTTTTAAATAAAATATTAGCAAAAAGATTGCAGCAAATTATTATGAGAATAATATATTGTGACCAGGTAGGATTTATTCCAGGAATGCAAGGCTGGTTCAATATTAGGAAAACTATCAGCATAGTTGATCACATCAACAACAAAACTAGCAGAAAACATGTGATCATCTCAATAGATGCCGAAAAAGCCTTCGACAAAATACAATACCCATTCTTATTAAAAACACTAGAAAGCATAGAAATAAATGGAGCCTTCCTTAAAATTATAAATAGAATCTACCTAAAACCATCAACAAGCATTATTTGTAATGGGGATAAGCTAGATGCATTCCCAATAAGATCAGGGGTGAAACAAGGATGTCTATTATCACCCCTTTTATTCAATTTGGTACTAGAAATGTTAGCTGTAGCAATGAGAGAAGAAAAAGAAATTGAAAGAATAAGAATAGGCAAAGAAGAAACTAAATTATCACTTTTTGCAGATGATATGATGATTTACTTAGAGAATCCTAGAGAATCAAGCAAAAAAACTACTTGAAATAACAAACAACTTTAGCAAAGTTGCAGGATACAAAATAAACTCATATAAATCCTTGACATTCCTATGCATAACTAACAAAGCCCAACAAGTAAGAGATAGAAAGAGAAATTCCATTTAAAGTTACTGTAAACATTATAAAATATTTGGAAGTCTACCTGCCAAGACAAACCCAGGGCCTCTACAAACATAATTATGAAACACTTTTCATATGAATGAAGTCAGATCTAAATAAATGGAAAAATATCAGTTGCTCATGGTTAGGCTGAGCTAATATAATAATAACAAAATCCATCTGGAAGAACAAAAGGTCTAAAATATCTAGGGAATTAATGAAAAGAAATGCTAGGGAAGTTGGCCTAGCCATACCATATATTAAACTATACTATAAAGCAGCAGTCATCAAAACTGCTTAGTACTGGCTAAGAAACAGAGTTATGGATCAGTAGAATAGATTAGGTACACAAGACACAGTAGTCAATGACTATAGCAATCTACTCTTTGATAAACCCAAAGAATCCAGCTCCTGGGCTAAGCATTCACTATTTCCCAAAAACTGCTGGGAAAATTGGAAAACAGTAGGGCAGAACTGGGCATACATCAATATCTTACACCATATCCCAAAATAAAGTCAAAACGGGTCAATGATTTAGGAATAAAGGCTGATTCTATAAGCAATTTGGGAGAGCAAGGAATAATTTCCCTGTCAGATTTATGGGAACGGGAAGAATCCATGACACAACAAGAGACAGAGATTATTACAAAATGCAAAATGGATAATTTTGATTAAGTTAAATGGAAAAGTTTTTGCATAAAAAAAGCCAATGCGACAAAGATTAGGAGGGAAGCAGAAATTTGGGAGAAAATCTTTACAATTAGTGTCTTTTATAAAGGCCTCTTCTCTAAAATATACAGTGAACTGAGCCAAATTTGTAGGAATACAAGTCATTCCCCAATTGAGAAATGGTCAAAGGATATGAAAAGGCAGTTTTCAGAGGAAGAAATTAAAGATATCTATAGGCATATGAAAAAATGCTCTAGATCACTATTGATTAGAGAAATGCAAATTAAAACAACTCTTAGGTACCACATCTCTCCTGTCAGATTGGCTAAAATGACAAAAAAGGAAAATGATAAATGCTGGAGAGGATGTGGGAAAATTGGAACACTGTTTCATTGCTGGTGGAGGTGTGAACTGATGCAGCCATTCTGGAGAGCAATTTGGAACTATGCCCAAAAGGCTATAAAAACATTCATATCCTTTGCCCCAAAATTACCACTGCTAGGGTTGTATCCCAAAGAGATCCCACAAGTGGGAAAAGGACCCATATGTACAAAAATATTTATACTGGCTCTTTTTGTAGAAGGAAAGAATTGGAAATCAAGAGGATGCCCATCAATTGGGTAATGGCTAAACAAGTTGTGGTAAATGAATGTAATGGAATACTATTCTGCTATAAGAAATGGGGAAGAGGTAGAGCAAAGATGGAGGTTGGAAAACAGGGACTGGCCTAAAGCTGTCCCCCAGGACCTTCCAAACACCTATAAAAATGGCTCTGAATAAATTCTAGAACTGCAGAACCCACAAAATAGCAGAGGGAAGCAGGGCTGCAGCCCAGGACAGCCTGGATAGTTGCTGGGTAAGGTCTATCACATGGATCTGGAAGCAGGGCAGAGTGGAGCCTAGTGTGGGCTGCACCAGGACCACCCAGACCAGGAGCCAAGCAGAACAGACCCTAGCGCCCTGAATCAGTGAGCTGTGGTAGTTACCAGAGTTCTCAACCCACAAACGCCAAAGACAACAGAGAAGGTTAGTGCGAAAAAAACTTCTGGGACAGAGTGAAAGGTATTCATGGTTTGGCCACTGCCCTGGGGGCAGTGGAGGTGGTACAGCTACAGAAGGACAGCTGCAGTTGCTTCTGGCCCCAGGCCCACCTGGTGGGAGGAATTAAGTGGTGGATCAAGCAGTAGTGCAGAGCCTACTCAGATCTGAGTCAAGGCCCGGGTTGGCAGTTCTTGGGGGAGGAGGATCACTGGTGTGGCAGACCTGGCTATGTAGAAAAAGCTCTGAAAACAACAGCGCAGCCCCTCAAGCTTGGGACTAAGTGCTCTATACTCTACAAGTAGTAATACCCTGACAAAAAGCCCAAGGGTCAAGTAGCTGTCTGGGAGCACGGCCAGGCAGCAAAAACACACCCAGATTCAGTCTCAGACTTTAGAATCTTTCTCTGGTGACAAAGAAGACCAAAACATAGAGCCAGAAGAAGTCAACAAAGTCAAAGAGCCTACATCAAAAGTCTCCAAGAAAATTATGAATTGGTTTCAGGCCATGGAAGAGCTCAAAAAGGATTTGGAAAAACAAGTTAGAGAAGTAGAGGAAAAATTGGGAAGATAAATGAGAATGATTTGAGAAAACCATGGAAAACAAGTCAATGACTTGCTAAAGGAGACACAAAAAATACTGAAGAAAATAACACCTTAAAAAAATAGACTAACCCAAATGACAAAAGAGCTCTGAAAGACAATGAGGAGAAGAATGCCTTGAAAGGCAGAATTAGCCAAATGGAAAAGGAGGTCCAAAAGACCACTGAAAAAAAATACTACCTTAAAAATTAGATTGGAGCAAGTGGAAGCTGGTGACTTTATGAGAAATCAAGATATCATAAAACAGAACCAAAGGAATGAAAAAGTGGAAGACAATGTGAAATATCTCATTGGAAAAACCACTGACCTGGAAAAGAGATCCAGGAAAGATAATTCAAAAATTATTGGACTACCTGAAAGCCATGATCCAAAAAAGAGCCTAGATATCATCTTTCAAGAAATTATCAAGGAGAACTGCCCTGATATTCTAGAGCCAGAGGGTAAAATAGACATTGAAATAATCCACCGATTCCCTCCTCAAAAAGATCCCAAAAAGAAAACTCCTAGGGACATTTTTGCCAAATTCCAGAGCTCCCAGATCAAGGAGAAAATATTGCAAGCAGTCAGAAAGAAACAATTTGAGTATTGTGGAAACACGATCAGAATAACACAAGATCTAGCAGCTTCTACTTAAGGTATTGAAGGGCTTGGAATATGATTTTCTGGAAGTCAATGGAGCTAGGATTAAAACCAAGAATCACCTATCCAGCAAAACTGAGCATCATGCTCCAAGGCAAAATATGGATTTTCAATAAAATAGAGGACTTTCAAACTGTCTCAGTGAAAAGACCAGAGCTGAATAGAAAATTTGACTTTCAAACACAAGAATCAAGAGAAGCATGAAACGGTAAACAAGAAAGAGAAATCATAAGGGACTTACTAAATTTGAACTGTTTTGTTTACATTCCTACATGGAAAGATGATGTGTATGATTCATGAGACCTCAGTATTAGGGTAGTTGAAGGGAATATACATATATATAGATGGCGGGCACAGGGTGAGTTGAATATGAAGGGATGATATCTAAAAAAATAAAATCAAATTAAGGGATGAGGAAGAAATATATTGAGAGAAGGAGAAAGGGAGAGATAGAATCGGGCAAAGTATCTCACATAAAAGTGTCACGAAATAGCCATTCTGTTGGGAGGGAAGAGAGGGCAGGTGAGGGGGAATGAATGAATCTTGCTCTCACCGAATTTGACTCAAGGAGGGAATACCATACACACTCAATTGGGTATCTTACCCAACAGGAAAGAAGGAGTAAGGAGATAAAAAAGGGCAGATGATAGAAGGGGGTCAGAGAGGGGGAGGAGGTAATCAAAAGCAAACACTTTCAAAAAGGAACAGGGTTAAGGGAGAAAATTGAACCAAGGGGAATAGGATAGGAAGGAGCAAAATATAGTTAATCTTTCACAACATGAGTATTATGGAAGGGTTTTATATAATGATACACATGTGGCCTAGGTTGAATTGCTTGCCTTTTTAGGGAGGGTGGGTAGGGAGGGAAGAGGGGAGAGAATTTGGAACTTGATGTTTTAAAAGCAGATGTTCAAAAAAAGTTTTTGCATGCAACTAGGAAATAAGATATACAGGCAATGGGGCATAGAGATCTATCTTGTCCTACGAGAAAGTAAGGGAAAAGGGGATGGGGAGGAGTGGGGTGACAGAAAGGAGGGCTGACTGAGGAATGGGGCAACCAGAATATATGCTGTCTTGGAGTGGGGGGAGGGTAGAAATGGGGAGAAAATTTGTAATTCAAACTCTTGTGAAAATCAATGCTGAAAATTAAAAATATTACATAAATAAATAAATGAAAATTTAAAAAATGAAAAAAAAGATAGAGACTTCATAATTACCTGGAAAAACCAACATGATATAATGCTGAGTGAGCTGAGCAGAAATAGGAGAACATTATATACAACCACAGATATATTGATTTTGTGATGACTAACCTTGATAGACTTGGCTCTTCTGAGCAATACAAGTTCAAAGACAACTCCAAAGGATTCATGATGGAGAGATCTATCTACATCCAGTGAAAGAACTATGGAGTCTGAATGCAGATTGAGGCAAACTATTTGCTCTCTTTTTTTCTTTTGTTTTTTTCTCTATTGTTTTTGTTTCTTCTTCTCATGATTCATTCCATTGGTCACAATTCTTCTTTACAACTTGACTTTTGTGTAAATAAGTTTGATGTGAAGTTATATGTAGAAGATATATCAGATTCCATGCCATCTTGGGGAAAAAGGGAGGGGGGTATAGAAAATCTGGAACTCAAAACCATGTGGAACTGAGCGTAGTAAACTAAAAATAAAAAATCTTAATAAAAAAAGAGATTAGAGATTGGTAGAAGGCTGAATAGAATGAGGATTTAGATATAGAATTTAGATATAGATACTATTTATAGCATTGGCTTTTTTATGCAAAAACTTTTGAAACCAAGGATCAAAGGAAAAGGGATTAAATGAGGTTGTCAAGTTTTAATAGGTGGTATTAGCTATAAAATTTTAACCAGGTGCTTAGGATTGAGATGTGTAAGTACCCACAAAGATAACTTTTCTTTTCATCATTTTGTTTTCTTTGTCATTTAAAACAAGCATAAAATCTCAACCAGAAAAGAGAGTATAGTAGAACCTCATTTTATGAGTAACCTGGTCTACATATGTTTCACTGGAACAGGAAAAAATTTTCGCAAAATTTGTCTTGCTGGTTGAACAATAATTTGCAGTATGAACATTATGTATGGATTTTAATGGCTTATGAAGGAATGGCACTGAACTAGGTCAATTTTTTTTGCTTTCCTATGTCAAACAAAGGAGGTTGGTATACTGCCTAATCAGCCTCACCTGAGAAGGAGATTGAGAGGTCAGAGAAATCCCTCATGTCAAGTGAGATTAGGGAGATTTATCAGATGTGGGGAAAAGTGCAAAATTTTGTGGAAAAATATCACCCAAATAAGGCTGTAGTGATGAGAGCCATGAATATTTTTTAATGATAACGCAATGTCACATTTCCTTGACATTCTGAAAAAATGTCAAAACCAAGTGTCTTTAGGTAGTTTGCTAGTCAAGAGTGAATGTAAAGAAAAAAAATAAAAACATGAAAAAGTCAATACACAAAAGCAATTCCAAAAAACAAAAAACAAGTGAAGGCAGTAGTGTTAGTTTTATTTTCAATGAAAGTAACATAAGAGAGAACACTCCAGACATTGATGTTCTCATGGAACAAGATTCTCCTTCCAAGCAATAACCCTTCCTCCTCCTCCCTCTCACCTCCCTCATGACAGCCACGACTTTTCTCAAAGGTAAAGTGCAGGTTAATTTGTTTTATTTTTGGTTTATATTGTGTATTAATCATTGCTATTGTATTTCAGGTGCATTAGGGACAAAAAACTTACTTAAAATTATAAATAATTATTTTTATATGAATATTTTTGGGCATGTGGTACTAATCATCTGACTACATTATTTGCTATGGAAAAATTTGCTTTGCAATACAGACAAACCACATGATGAACAGAATCTCAGAACAAGTCACATTTACAAACCGAGGTTCTACTGTAGAGGAATTGTGCCGTGACTTGCATCAAGTGACTGATGTTTGTATTTTTCTCACAGCCAAGTGACTGTTTTCTGCATTCCAACTGTAGATTAATTTTCTTCCTGCAAGAGAAGATGAAGGGACTCAAAGAATGGCTCTGACACTCCAGGTTGGTAGAGAGAATAAAGTGAAAAAGTGAGAGAGAAGTGGGTCTTCAGTGGGGAGGGGGGGAAAGGCTCTGAAGTAGAAGAGGGAAGACTTAACCATTGTTAAGATAGGAGAGACGTATTAGAAAAATAAGGCAGAAGACAACTGTACAAATGAGCTTAAAAACAGATCTGAGTCCCTTCCAGAGGAGGAGGGATATGAATTCCTTTGAATGAAGGAGCTTCTTATCTTCTAAAAATGTCAAAGTATAGTCACAGATATTATCATATAAGAAATCATCAGGTAAGGGTTATACAAAGAGAACAATAAGAATAGTAAGGGCTTTTCTATTCCGGAGTACAAGGGCTGTATTTTTTGCCCTGATAACAATATACATGTATGTTACCTCTTCATAGCCTTCATCCAGGAAATAAGAGAACACTCTCCCATTGCCTATCAAAAAAAGATGGCAGTTGACCATTTTGAATGATTCTTATAAGAACAAATGATACTCCCAGAGGAATGTAAAAAAAAGTTTTGCAAACAATAATGAAATCTGGTATGAAACAGAATGTCAAAAAGCCACAGGATGTGTTTTACTCACTGCTGTCCATTGAAGAATGAGTTATTTGTTTTTTTTATTTGAATACACTTATTTGAGCGGGAATTTTTTTTTTTAACTTAGGAGTTGGAGAAGTGGGAATATAGTGATGTTTGTCGAATACGAAGTATACGAAGTATACGAATACGAAGTAATGAAAAATAAAACTAAATTGGCAAGTCATGTGAAAGATTAAGCATTTAAGCAAATTACACATGTTGACAGTGTTTGTGTGTCTGTGGTAGAGGTGAACTATAAACTATTCCAAAAGCTATAGACTATCACGAGGGATCAGATTATTACATTTTTATGTTTTAAAAAATATTATGATTTTAAGTAATTCAGTGCCCCTTAGAGTTCTAGAATAAAAGGATCTGAATATAGTATCATTGTTTCTTTATTCCTGTGTGAGCCACACTCTGTCATCTGCATGGTTTTTCTTAATAATAGTTCCAAGGTTGGTTATCCAATGAATGGCCCTAGGTGAGCAGCCTTTGAATCCAAAACCCTTTGCACAACCTGCCACTTTGAGTCATAAATTGCTTTGCAGAGCCATTGGCATAAACTTATTGTAACCATCCCTTCTATGACATGGACATGAGGTCTGTAGCAAAGGAGAAAGATCAACAGCTCAATTTCCCCAGGGTCAATGAGCAAATGCCAAATTGTTCTGACACTGACTGCAATTGGAATTCATCTGAAACACTTAGGTAGCTCAATTCTACACTAGCTATTTTGCAATTCATCCCAATTACAGCAAGAATCATGTAAAAAAAACTGGACTGCAGTATTACAAAATGAATTAGCCACCAAAAAGGGTGGGCTGATCACAAGGGAAGGAGCTATAGTCACAGCCCCACATCTCAGTAATTAGCAGTAATGGGAAAAGATTCTGAAGAATCACATGGTGTTTCTACAGTGATGGATATTTTTTTAATTATCACAGTTTTTAAAAGTTTTATGGAATGCTTTTGTCTTTCAAATGTAAATAAATGGTCATATCCATTGGTGAACTTTATGTTCTCCAATAAGAATGAAAGCTTTGTTGCTTTGAATTAAGTTTAATTTCTCATAAAACTTATTTTATTCATTTCTTTGCTGCCTGCTGAAACAATAACCATGAAAAATGGCCCTTGTTAGTTAGATGCAGATTCTCAGCAATTACCAAAAGTTAATTAGAATTATTAAGATAACAAAAAACACAATACATTGCTGTTGATCTACTTTAACTACATTTAATAGGGAGATCCAAGACTAAGCCGGTCTCATAAATTATTTTGTGCTATGTTAATGCATTTTCTGGCCAGCTAAATTAAATATTGATAGACTGTCCTCTCAGAAAGGGTTAGGGAAAAGCATTTTATTTATCACTAAGCCTAAAACCTAAAAGAGAACCAATCCTGAAACACTTTGTTGACTCAGTTGAGCAATAAAATCAAATGTGATTCTTTGTTCTCACCTCCTGCTGCTTTAATGCCAAGCAGAATAAAATAATTTGGAAAGAGGAAGGGACCTAAATAAGGTATGTCTCTCACTGTGGCTCTTCTAATGCCCATAAAACATTTAAAACAGATGATGAGTATCTCCTTTGCCCAAATAAGCTAAAGAAATACTTAAAGTTTATTAACTATAAATGAAGGCAAGAAAATTTGTGTTCTTCCGTCTATTCAATCCATCAATGTTTACTAAGTTCCCATTATGTGTCTAACCACTGAACTCCCTGTTCTAATACCTCATCATAGCATAGATTTGATCCTTAATTTTTGAAGACAACACTAAGAGAGTACAAACTCTGACAGACCTGAGAAAATAAGAAATGCTTCAAGTTTGGGTTGAATTATGGATAGATAGATACGGAGATATAGATATAGATATAGATATAAATGAAGGGAAGAAAAATTGTGTTCTTCAGTCTATTCAATACATCAATAAGTACTTACTAAGTTCTCATTATGTGTCTAACCACTGGACCCCCTGGTCTAATGCCTCATTATCACATAGATTTGATCCTCAATTTTTGAAGATAGCACTGACAGAGTGCAAGCTCTGACATACCTGAGCAAATAAGAAATGCTTCAAGTTTGGGTTGAATAATTATGGATAGATGTAGATAAAGAGGTAGATAGATAGATAGACAGACAGACAGATAGATAGATAGACAGATATATGTATACATGCATATATCTATAATTTTAATTTATGAAATAAGCATTTGCATAACAGAATAAAAAATGATGGCACATATGAAACTTCAAATCTGTTATGTACAACTTGTTATTCTTTTTTAAATATATAATAAAATTATCATGTAACTTCCTTTCCCTGCCTTTTTTTCTTCCCTCTCCCCCATCCTAGAGATGGCTTCCATAAGGCACAAATACACCCACATTATATACATTTTATATATATTATTTAAATATATACATATAATATATGTATGTGTGAAAATGACATATTATATATAATATACAGTATATTATATATACATTTATATATAAATATAAGATATTATAGTTATCATATTGTATATTAATATATTATATTTTATAATGTGCACATATATACACACATATGAAAAAACATTCTATACGTACTACTGTTTTTTCTCTGGATACAAATAGTGTCTTCATAGGTCCTTTGTAATTAATTTGGGTATTGATAATAGTCAAATTGACTTAGTTGCTCAAAGCTGTTCTTTAAACAATATTGCTGTTACTGTATACAATGATCTCTTGGTTTTGGTCATATCAATCTTCATTATTTTGTGCAAGTCTATCTATAATTTTTTCCCTAAAATTAACACTAAAAGCATACTAGAATCCCATCACAATCATAGACCACTCATTTTTTTAAATCAGGATAAGCCTAGCTCAGTTTGGAGAGGCTTATTATATGAGGTTTACCCTCCAATAAACAAAGTATTTTGACCATAGTAACACATTCAACCATCTACCAATGTATGATACAATAGAATGAAAGAAATTTTAACCTGGAGTCTATGAATTTTTTAAAACATATTTTAATATCTGCATTTTAATATAATTGGCTTCTTTTGTAATGATATATATTTAATTTTATATATTTAAAAACTTTATTCTAAGAAGGGGCCCATAGATTTCACCACACTGCCAAATGGGTTTTAAGACACATTAAAAAGTTTGGGAACCCTTCATATATATAATGATTTGTCAACTGATTGGAAACATGGGTTGAGGGAGGATGAGGCATTGGGTATAATTCCAAAGTTAAGAACCTGGGTTCCAAGAATGTTGCTTTTAATAGAAATAATGAAGTTAGGGAAAAGGGTCACTTTGGGGATATGGGAGAAAATGAATTCTGTTCTGTACATGGTTAATTTCAGATGCTTATGGAATATTAAATTTGGGATGCTCAATAGCCAGTCCTTGTAATGCACGATTGGACCTTGGGAGAGAATAAATTTTGATTTGTAGCTTTTGACATTATCAGTATAGAAATGATAATTGAATATGTAGTAGCTGATAAAGTCACCAAGGGAGATAATATAAAACTGAGGAAAAGAGAGGAGAAGAAAGAAAGGGAGAAGATAGGAGAGTGATCAGAAAGGAAGGAGAGGAGAAAGGCCAACCAGATCTGCCTTGGGATATCTGCCTTGGGATATATCCACAGATGGGGAAAGCATACAAACGAAGATCCAACAGAAGAATTCAGCATTAAAATGATATTCTCACCTTTTATTTTTTCACTTGTAAACAAAATATGCAAATTTAAACATCTATTTTTAATTGAATGTTATTTTGGCAGAAACTGTTGGAATACAATAGCTTACACTGACCCAAATCTGTAGTGTGTGGCCAATAAAACAGTCTCTCTTCCTATTGGAAATATCTTGAAATAAATGTAATTTATAAAAGAAGCTAGGGAATCAAATATATGAAATCAAATGGATTAGAACAGGCAGGACAAAGTTGGTCAAAGAAATGTTGTGGGGGAAAAAAACACTGATTTTAACTATTTGATAATGGGATGATGAATACCATACTGCTGATCTTCATATTTATGCCTGTCTCTTAAAAGGTGCATGTTTATATATACAAAAACTATGCTCTGCTGACCAAAAGATGATTGGTAGTAATTTTCCACTAACTGCTATTTTCTTTCTCCTATAGAAATCCAAACCATGGGAATACACAAAAGAAGAATGGTAAACTCATACCTGAACTAAAATAGTACTCAGTTTTTTTTTTCTGTAAGAACAATTTTTTAATTGATTTAATATATTTAGTTTTCAGCATTGATTTTCACAAGAGTTTGAATTACAAATGTTGTCCCCATTTCTACCCTCCCCCTCACTCCAAGGTGGCATATATTCTGGATGCCCTGTTCCCCAGTCAGCCCTTACTTCTGTCACCCCACTCCCATCTCATCCCCTTTTCCTTTCCTTTCTTGTAGGGCAAGAAAAATTTCTATACCCCATCTTATTTTCTAGTTGCATGCAAAAAAAATTTATTTTGTTTTTGAACATCTGTTTTTAAAACTTTGAATTCCAAACTATCTCCCCTCTTCCCTTCCCACCCACCCTCCCCAAGAAGTCAAGCAATTCAACATCAGCCACATGTGTATCATTATGTAAAACCCTTCCACAATACTCATGTTATGAAAGACTAACTATATTTTGCTCTTTCCTAACCTATACCCTTTAATGAATTTTCTCCCTTGACCCTATCCCTTTTCAAAAGTTTTTGTTTTTGATTACCTCCTTCCCCATCTGCCCTCCCTTCTATCATCCCCCCATTTTTATCTTCTTCCTCCTTCTTTCCTGTGGGGTAAGATACCCAATTGAGTACGTATGGTATTTCCTTCTCAGGTCAAATCTGATGACAGCAAGATTCACTCATTCCCCCTCACCTGCCTTCTTTCTCTTCCTACAGAACTGCTTTTTCTTTCCACTTTTACGAGAGATAATTTACCCCATTCTATCTCTCCCTTTCTCCCTCACTCAATATATTCCTCTCTCATCCCTTAATTTGATTTTGTTTCTTTTAGATATCATCCCTTCATCTTCAACTCACCCTGTGCGCTCTCTCTCTCTCTCTCTCTCTCTCTCTCTCTCTCCATATATATATATATATATATATATATATATATATATATATATACATATATATATATATACACACATACACACACACATACATACATAAATACACACACACACACACACATATATATATATATATATATATATATATATATATATATATATATATATATATGCATATTCCCTTCAACTACCCTAATACTGAGGTCTCATGAATCATACACATCATCTTTCCATGTAGAAATGTAACCAAACAGTTCACCTTTAGTAAGTCCTTTGCGATTTCTTTTTCTTGTTCTTTTTCTTGATTACCTTTTCATGCTTCTCTTGATTTTTGTGTTTGAAAGTCAAATTTTCTATTCAGCTCTGGTCTTTTCACTGAGAAAGCTTGAAAGTCCTCTATTTTATTGAAAATCCATATTTTGCCTTGGAGCAGGATACTCAGTTTTGCTGGGTAGGTAATTCTTGGTTTTAATCCTAGCTCCATTGACCTCCAGAATATCATATTCCAAGCCCTTCAATCTCTTAATGTAGAAGTTGCTAGATCTTTGATAATTCTTATTGTGTTTCCACAATACCTAAATTGTTTCTTTCTGGCTGCTTGCAGTATTTTCTCCTTGATCTGGGAGCTCTGGAATTTGGCAACAATATTCCTAGGAGTTTTCTTTTGGGGATCTATTTGAGGAGATGATCGATGGATTCTTTCAATTTCTATTTTGTCCTGTGGCTCTAGAATATCAGGGCAGTTCTCTTTGATAATTTCTTGAAAGATGATATCTAGGCTCTTTTTTTTTTATCATGGCTTTCCAGTAGTCCAATAATTTTTAAATTATCTCCCCTGGATCTATTTTCAAGGTCAGTGGTTTTTCTAATGAGATATTTGACATTCTCTTCTACTTTTTCATTCCTTTGATTCTGTTTTATAATATCTTGATTTCTCATAAAAGTCACTAGCTTCCACTTGCTCCAATCTCTTTTTTAAGGTAGTATTTTCTTCAGTGGTCTTTGGGACCTCCTTTCCCATTTGGCTAATTCTGCCTTTTAAGGCATTCTTCTCCTCATTGGCTTTTTGGAGCTCTTTTCCCATTTGAATTAGTGTATTTTTTAAGGTGTTATTTTCTTCAGTATATTTTTCTGTATTTTTCGGGGTCTCCTTTAGCAAGTCATTGCCTTGTTTTTCATGATTTTCTCGCATCCTTCTCATTTATTTTCCCAATTTTTCCTCTACTTCTCTAACTTGCTTTTCCAAATCCTTTTTAAGCTCTTCCATGGCCTGAGACCAGTTCATGTTTTTATTGGAGGCTTTTGTTGTAGGCTCTTTGACTTTGTTGACTTCTTCTGGATGTATGTTTTGGTCATCTTTGTCACCAAAGAAAGATTCCAAAGTCTGAGACTGAATCTGGGTGCGTTTATGCTGCCTGGCCATGTTTCCAGCCAACTTACTTGACCCTTGAGTTTTTCAGCAGGGTATGACTGCTTGTAGAGTAAAGAGTACTTTGTTCCAAGCTTGGGGGGATGTGCCAGCTCTGCCACACCAGCACTCCTCCTTCCCCAAGAACCCCCAACCTGGACTGGACTCAGATCTTCAGCAGGCTCTGCACTCCTGCTCTGATCTGCCACTTAATTCCTCCCACTAGGTGGGCCTGGGGCCGGAAGCAACTGCAGCTGTATTTCTGTAGCTGCCCCAACTCCACTGCCCCTGGGGTGGTGGCTGTACCACCAACTCTATCATCCTGTCCCCAGCAGCTTTTCCCACTAACCTTTTATGTTGTCTTTGGTGTTTGTGGTTTGAGAAGTCTAGTCCCCAGGTTTCCTCTTCTGAGTATTATGTAACATCCTGGTAGTGCACCTGAAATATCAGGCTGTATACCTAGAGGGAGGCCACCTCAAGTTCTAGGGCTAAATGAGTAGAGCTATGCTCCTAACATGATAGCTCATGGGTCCCTACTAGTGTGCTTTCCATTAGTAAACATTCAGTAAGAAAAAATAGTAGTTCCAAACATTTCCTCATAAATTTCCCCCAAAATTCACAAAATTCTCATTTCTATGGGAAGCATGGGTTCAAACTCAAAGTACAATGGTAGTGACAAATATGTGTAGGCAATATGCCAAAGCAACTCATAACTCCTGGTACTGTAGGGTCTGGAAGTCCTTACTCTCTTCAAAGAGACCTCATATAGTTTACCTTAAGTAAAGTGTCTCTGTGGGGCATATTGCTTAATTGAGTTCCCAAGGTTCTTCTCTTCCCAAGTGATATTTATTTCTTGGAGTGATTATCCTTCTGTAATTGTGCTGTCTGTAGTATGTGTCTGTTCCCTGGTGGATGCAGTTTCCTACTGGTTAAATAGGTCTTTAAATTTAAATGACTGATATGGGTGAGGGGGAGAAAAAAAATTCCTCCCTTCCTTGTAGTGGTCTCAATAAATACCTTTCAGCCTGCAATCACTCCAACCCTTTAACTGTGTAAATTTGTACAGGGCTTAGCTGTTTAAATGCCCCTGAGATTAGACTATCTTGTTTGCTTAGCCAATCATAACTATTCACTTTTTGAGTCAGATTAGTATTCATATCTCATAAAGTGATCACAGGGTTTTACATCTAATTAACACACAAAAATCTCATCTCATGTATTGTGACATCAACTGATCTGAGTAGTAACCTCATCCCTCCATCTCTTATTGATGGCTTTGTTTTTTCTGAAATATCTGTATTTCTAGTTGTAGTTTTGTGATGTAATTCTTCTAGTATTATTATTGTCTTTTTTACTTCATTCAATTAATTTGCCTTCACCTTCTGCATTTGGGCATTCTAATACTGTTACTCTCCATTTCAGAGAATCTACTGTTGGGAAGAGCATCTCTGTTTATTATTATTATTATTGTTATTATTATTTGTTGGTTTTGTTATGTTTTATATGCTTTATGGTTTTTTGAGTCTTACTGATTTTTTCAACTTTGTCCATATTTATTTGATGTTTTCATGTAATACTTTGTAAATTTTTCTGAACAATTCTAAATATTCTTGGAATTGCTCTTTTATTATTTGAGTGGGGCTATAGAAATTGTTGTCATACATTCACCTTCCTCCAGGATTTTGACTCAGTTGCCTTTGCTGTGAAAGGCTTGTACTTTAACATAGCTCCTTTTCTTTGAATGGTTACCCATTTCTACTCTTCAGTCAGCTTTCATGTTTCTTTATCATTCACTCTGTTGATTTTTCTATTATGTCTTTGTTGTAAATATACTACTTATCATACATCTTTTCCATTCTATAAATCCAGTGTTCTGTTGTCCCCTCTAAATCCCTTGCTGTTGGTCCCTTATTCTTTCATACCTCTGAAAAATCTCAGCCCATAAGGTGTGAGGACAACCCATTGAGACACCTCTGCAAGGAGACACTTAAAGGCCTCTGTAATTGAAAATCTTCCCCACTTTTCCTCATCCTTCTCTTTTGGGTTTTACCCCTTCCTCTGTGAGTAATTTACTTCAGTCTAGGCTGACCACCCTGGAGGATTGATCATGAAGCAACTGGTGGAGGGTAACCCAGGACACACCTGAGAGGAAACTCTGAGAAGTCTTTGAAAGACAGTGTCTCGTCTAGCTCTCTTTTATGCTTACTATCTCCATGTTTCATATTTTACAATTTTAAGTATGTATAATCAGTACCATTTTATGATACTTTCCTTCCTTTGTTTTCAAGCCCCAGAACACTATAAAAAGCTTCCTAAATGAGATTCATAATAATCATTGGAAAGCGTTTGGACTAACTATCCACAATGAGAAAAACCAAGTGGATAAAAATGCCAATTGCCTAGATAATTATATATGGCTGAATGCACAACCTATAAAGCTCATTGTCTAGTAAATACATCTCAGGCAAAAACTGGAAATGGACAATGATATTGGCAGAGAATTTGAACACAAGCAAATGAGAGGAATAATTCCTTTGAGAAATTGTCAAGAACTTTTAATGACACTGCTTCTTTTAGAAGCAGCCTATAGTATATGGGATTGAGGGATGGACTCAAAGCTAGGACCACCTTGCTCCCATCTCTGACACATGGTAGCTGGGTGACCCTGGGCATGTTACTTGTCACCTCAGTGCTCTAGGCAACTCCCCAAAAGTATATGATTCAGAGAAGGTACCAAGGTGCATAGAGGTAGGTTCCTTACTTGGGAATTCCTAATATTGATGAAATCACAGATCCAGTAAATATCCCTGTCCCTAAGCAACTCTAACAACAACTCATCATTTTAAACACAAATATTCTTCCACTTGTATTTATGACTGCATCATGGAATAATAGTTTATGGATATTTGAATGTGAGTAGCACCTAAAAGGCAATAGAAAGCCTCATAGGGGGAGTGAATATGCTGTAATATATTATAAATAGGGAACTACATAGGAGAATTGGTATAATGGATACCATCATAAATATAAATGCCTAGAATAAAAGATGGGCTGATCATGCAGGAAGATAGAGAAGCAACCAATACTATTGATCTTCCATTGGTATCCATTAGATATCAATAGAATATAAGGAACGGTTCTATCACTTTTGGTGGAAACAATATGATGAATTTATGGGGTAGCATGGACCAATGTTGTACAAGATGAACAGGAAGGGATGGATTGTAAACTGTATCATTGGAAGAAATATATTGTTCAGATCACAGATACATTAGGTGATTACATTTTTTTTTGTAATTTATAAATAGCAAAATTTCTTAATAATTAAATTTATGAGCCACCCAAAGGGCAGTAGAGACATACATAGTAGCTAACAATGTCCTGTAGCAAATTAAGAATTATTAAATAATTACACATATAAACTTGCATAGCAGATTTCAGCAGGCATGCATGATTAGAAAAAGATAAGTTGGTCATGTATAGATTTTGCTATAGCAGTAATATTGCATTGGTACCTATGTAATGCCAAGAGACCTAGAAAGACAGGTTGTGACATGTTGAGAGGATGTCTCATGGAATAATTTTTGAAAGCTAATTTTAATAACTTCCTAACCCATTAGAATCAAGCAACTAGTGTAAACTTTGACAGAGAATATAGAGCAGGGGTTCTTTAACTGGGGTCTGAAAACTTTTTTTTAGTATTTTAATAACTATTTCAACATGATTTTTTCCTTTGTATTTCTATGCACTTTATTTTATGCATTAAAAATATTATTCTGGGGGCCGGAGCCAAGATGGCAGCTGGAAAGCAGGGACTTGCTTAAGCTCTCCCCCAGATGTCTTCAAACACCTGTAAAATGGCTCTGAACAAATTCTAGAGCTGCAGAACCCATGAAATACCAGAGGGAAACAGTTCTCCAGCTCAGGAGGGCCAGGATGGTCTCTGGAAAGGGTCTATCACATGGTGCTGAGAGTGGAGGGGAGCCCGGCATGGGCCACGCTGGGACAGATCGGACCTGGAATCAGCCAGCAAGAACAGGCCTTGGGGCCATGAAACAGTGATTTGTGGCAGTTACCAGACTTTTCAACCCACAAACACCAAAGAGCAGGTTAGAGGGAAACTGCTGCATCGAGTTCAGAATGGTTCAGCCACCACTCTGAGGGGGGAGGAGGTGGTGCTGTGGTGGTGGTAGGAACAGCAGGAAGCTCCTGAGTCTGCTTCCAGAACTCCAGCATCAGCTGCTTCCCGATTCCCTGGCTCACACTGTGGAAGGAATCTAGCAGTGGATCAGAGCAGGAATGCAAGGAGCACTTTGTGGGCACAAAGGCAGATTCTCTTGCTGTGCCCTGCTTGGATCTATGTTGCAGGCTTGGTAGGTGGTTCTTGGGGGATGAGGAGTGCTGCTGGGACAGAACCTGGGGTGATGGTGGAGTAGAAGTAGCTCTGAAAACAGCAGTGCTTGGACACTAAAGCTTGGGACAAAGTACTCTCTAATTCTACCATCAGTCATATCCTGACAAAAAGCTCAAGTGTCAAGTAGTTGGCTGGGAACATGAACTGGCAGTGAAAACAAACTCAGTCTCAAACTCAGACTCAAACTCAGACCTAAACTCAAACTCTAGATTCCTTTTTTGGTGATAAAGAGGATCAAAGCATACAGCCAAAAGAAGTCAGAAAAGTCAAAGAGCCTACATCAAAAGCCTCCAAGAAAAATATGAATTGGACTCAGGCCATGGAAGAATTCAAAAAGGATTTGGAAAAGCAAGTAGGAGAAGTACAGGAAAAATTGGGATGAGAAATGAGAGTGATGTAAGAAAACCATGAAAAATGAGTCAATGACTTGCTAAAGGAGACCCCAAAAATACTGAAGAAAATAACACCTTAAAAAATAGACTAACCCGAAAGGCAAAAGAGCTCCAAAAAGCCAATGAGGAGAAGAATACCTTGAAAGGCAGAATTAGCCAAATGGAAAAGGAGGTCCAAAAGACCACTGAAGAAAATACTACCTTAACAATTAGATTGGAGCAAGTGGAAGATAGTGACTTTATGAGAAATCAAGATATTGTAAAACAGAACCAAAGGAATGAAAAAAAATGGAAGACAATGTGAAATATCTCATTGGAAAAACCACTGACCTGGAGAATAGAGCCAAGAGAGGTAATTTAAAAAAAAATTATTGGACTACCTGAGAGCCATGATCAAAAAAAAAAGCCTTCTTTTGAGAAATTATCAAGGAGAACTGCCCAGATATTCTAGAGCCACAGGATAAAATAGAAATTGAAAGAATCCACCTCTTGAAAAAGTTCCCAAAAAGAAAACTCCTAGGAATATTGTCACCAAATTCCAGAGTTTCCAGGTCAAAGAGAAAATATTGCAAGCAGCCAGAAAGAAACAATTTGAGTATTGTAGAAACACAATCAGGATAACACAAGATCCAGCTGCTTCTACCTTAAGGGATCAAAGGGTTTGGAAGATGATATTCCAGAGGTCAAAGGAGCTAGGATTTAAACCAAGAATCACCTACCCAGAAAAACTGAGTATAATGCTCCAAGGAAAAATATGGATTTTCAATAAAATAGATGACTTTCAAGCTTTCTCAATGAAAAGACCAGAGCTGAATAGAAAATCTGACTTTCAAATACAAGAATCAAGAGAAGCATGGAAAGGTAATCAAGAAAGAGAATTCATAAGGGACTTACTAAAGTGGAACGGTTATATTTACATTCCTACATGGAAAGATGATGTGTGTGATTCATGAGACCTTTCTCAGTATTAGGGAAGTTGAAGGTAATATAGACAGAGGGCACAGGATGAGTTGAATATGAAGGGATGATATCTAAAAAAAATGAAATAAATTTAAGGGGTGAGAGAAGAATATATTTAGAGAGAGAGAGAAAAGGAGAGATAGAATGGGGTAAATTATCTTGCATAAAAATGGAAAGAAAAAGCAGTTCTGTTGGAAGGGAAGAGGAGGGAGGTGAGGGGGAATGAGTGAATCATATTCTCATTGGATTCAACTTGAGGAGAGAATGAAATACACACTCAATTGGGTATCTTACTCCACAAGAAAGTGAGGAGAAGGGGATTAAAAGGAGGGGGTGATAGAAGGGAAGGCAGATAGGGGGAGGAGGTAATCAAAAGCAAACACCTTTGAAAAGGGACAAGGTGAAGGGAGAAAATGAATAAAGGGGGACAGGATAGGATGGAAGGAAATATAGTTAGCCTTTCACAACAGGAGCATTGTGGAAGTGTTTTACATAATGATACATATGTGATCTATGTTGAACTGCTTGCCTTCCTAGGGAGGGTGGGTGGGAAGGGAAGAGGGGAGAGAATTTGGAACTCAAAGTTTTAAAAGCAGCTGCTTAAAAAAATAAATAAAAGTTCTTTTTTGCATTCAGCTGGGAAACAAGATATATAGGGAGTGGGGCATAGAAATATATCCTGCCCTACAATAATATAAGGGGAAAGGGGACAGGGGTGGTGGGACTGGGGTTAAAGAGGGGAGGGCTGACTGGGGAAAGAGGCAATCAGAATATATGGCATCTTGGAATGGGAGGGAGAATAGAAATGGGGAGAAAATTTTTAACTCAAAATCTTGTGGAAATCCATGTTGAAAACTAAAATATTAAATAAATAAATAAATAAAAATATTATTCTGAGAAGAGTTCTATAGACTGCACCAAATTGTCAAAGGAGTCCAGGCCACAACAAGGATTAATAATTTGGTTGTAAGTATAGCTAAACATATCTTCCCTTTAAAAAAGTATATATATATATATTTATCCCCTAAATTACTGGGAAGTATGATTTTGATATAGTTATAAGAGCTGAATTTTTTATTTTTTTCTAAATTGTATTAACCATTGTGTATGAATGTCAAACTTCCTAGGTCACTTCTTATATTCATTCCTTCTTCTCCCCTTGTTCCTCTAAGAAACTAATAATATCTGAAGCCAAGCATAAAATCTAATGAAAAAGTGGTCCTTGAGTTATTTAGATCAGTCATATTCATCTCACAATTCACTATACCTTTAAGTAATCATCACACCAGATATTTTAAGTACCCCAAATCCACAGGTATATTTTGGGGGTATTTCCCTTTTTATTAAGCAATAGCCCTCTAAGCCAGGAAAACTGTGGAAACATAGTCATGTCTAATATCAACCTTAATATTTGATATTATAGTAGAATTGTACTTTTCTCTCCTTGCCTGGGGCAGCAGATGTGTGTGCTAGAAGTAGTTATTTGGAGCCATAGCCTAGTTCCCTCCTTAGCCTTCCACTTTCTGAGATCTCTGATAAAACTTTGGAGAAATGGCCCAAGCTAATTTGCATAGTCTATATAGTTGCCAAAGAGGAAGATGGGGAATGAGAGGATAACTGGGTAGCAGAAATGAAACTGTTTCTCTGAACATTGAAGCTCAATAATGTGTGCTAAAAGAAGGCATACTGCTTTGAAAAAAGAAGGAAGTATAAACAGTGAAATCATCATGAGCTGACTAGTAATTTTATTTGCAGGTAGCACCTAGATGTCTGAAAAGACACTTTGTGTCCAGGGAGAGGCTATGAGACCTAGATTTTTTTAAAAAGTTGTAAATAGCTTAAAGACATTCATACCTCAAGCCTAAAAGAGCTAAAAATTTTAAATAGCTTGGAGGCATTCCCACCCTGGGCATTGAAATATCTATATCATTTGAGAACTGGCACCATCTCCTGGAGAGGACAAAACAATGCAACAAGGATCAGGAACTCTGAAACTGAACTGAGAAAAGTGATAGCAGAGTGAAGAACCATGATATCATACCAAAGAAGAGGCCAGTGGCCTTGGTCAGATGGGCCCACAACACCTGATGGGAAGGTAATGGGTGACGGTGTCAGGGGAGTGATGGTGAGTCAGTGGCAGCTGAAGGAAAGAGAACAGGGAGCCAGTCAACGAGAGGCTAGAAAAAGTTGCAGTGGAATGATGGAGTATCCATCAGGGTGGCAGGGGGAGGTCAGAGATGGCACAATAAGACAAGGAACCAAAGTGGAGAAGGGGCCATTTCTGGGAAAGACCAACCATAGAAAAAAAAACTACTTAAGGAGCAACCGAGGTACACATTTCCCAATATTGAGGAATCAAACTCAAGTGTTTCTAGCCACAGTTAGAATAGACTCTATCTTTTTACCTTATCAGCAGTCCAATCCAAGGCCGTACTGTAAGTTCAGAGGATCTTACAGGTTCCTTTATAGAGTCAGAGGCCCACCAAAAGGGAAATGCTTTTTGTTTCTTGACTCCATAAAGTCCTTTTTTTCTTTTCATTTGTAAATACGACCAAATTTTTGATACCACTTGATCCTCAGTGCAAAAAACAGGAAGTGATGGCCACCCATAGAGGAGGTTCATCTGAGGGTGTTCCCAGGTTCTACTTGGTTGAGGATAAATGAGCCAGAATTGTTTTGTACTTCACAGAATATACATGGACCTTTTCAGTATGAGGAAATCTCATACAAGAGGGTAAATATAATATGCCCTAGTATTCAGAAACCCATTCCCCACATATAAGCATGCCATTCCAACTTTTATAGAGAAATATTTAAATCCTCAATGGATCTATAATATCATTTTTGTATATTCTTTTCAACTTGTATACATAGCAACTCATTCATGTCTTCTATTCTCATCTGATTTTTGTCCATGTTCTTTGTCACCAGGATGCTAGATTTTAAGGAGCTTTAAATGCATAACAGAAGAGTTTGTATCATTTTATGGAGGATATAAGGAACTCCTGAGGCTTATGTGACAGCAACAGGGATCAAATAAAAGCTCCTTACTATCTGAAAGAAATTGTTTAACCATAAATTGTGAGTTCCATGTGGATAGGGGCAATCTTTTCTTAATCCCCAGTGCTTAGCAAATATCTGGTACATAGAAGGCATTAAATAATTGTTTCTTTATTGATTAATTGCATTCTCTTTTCAGTGAATCTAAGGATGCTAAATAAAGAGTAGAAGGGCTGCAAATCAGCTAAGCTCTCTTAACATTCCATTCTAAACACTTTTAAAAATAAAAGCTCAAAGCAAATTCTGGAATGATATAGCCAACATAAAGTTAGGGTAAAACATTTTTCCAGCTCAAGGCAGATTAGAAGGTTGGAAAGTAAGCTCTCTGACCCTCACATGGGGACTCATTCAGAGTGTACAGAATGGCAATACTTTTGGTGGGCCGTGGAAGCTGCTGTGAAAACACCAGTAACAGCTTCAGGAACTCTCAGTCCAGATATAGTAAGGGGATTGCAGTGACAAAGAGTTTAGAGAGGACCCCTCTGCTAGCACTGGGGACAGGATGATCACTGTTTGCCAACTCCATTGCTTATAAGCTATTCTGGGTTCCAGGGTAGAGAACATTGCAACTGTAGCAGAGCAGGGGTCCTTCCTGGGAAAGGACCAAAGCACAGACCTGCAGAACAATGATCACACCTCTCTCCAGATCACACCATATTGGAAGCACTGAAAACTTAAAAACCTCAAGAACTAGTGGTGAAAACAGTAGCTCATAAAAGCCTGGACCTGTGCTAACCCTCCCCCCAACAGGTGAGCAGAGCCTAAATTTAACATAACGTTCAAAGTCAAGAAAAAGGCTGGAAAAATAAGCAAGCAACCTGACCATAAAAAAGATACAATGGGGACAGTGAAGATCAAGACAGAAACTCAGAAGAATATAATAATGTAGAAAGAGTTACAAGCAAAGACTCAAAGGGAAATGCAAATGAGATACAAGCAAAACAAAATTTCCTGGAAGAGTTAAAAAAGATTTTAAAATCAAGTAAGGGTGGTAGAGGAAAAATTGGGAAAAGAAGTGAGAGAAATGCTTGAAAATTATGAAAAGAATCAACAGTTTGGTAAAAGCACAAAAAATGCTGAAGAAAATAGCACCTTAAAAAAAATAGAATTGGCCAAATGAGAAGTCATAAAATTTCACTGGAGAAAAAAAAAACTTCCTTAAAATAAGAATTGAATAAATGTAAAAAGATGTACAAAAGCTTACTAAAGAAAATAATTCCTTAAAAATTAGAATTGGATGAATGGAAGCTAATGACTCCATGAAACATGAAGAAACAATAAAAACAATGTCAAAAGAATGAAAAGCAAGAAATATGAAAGGTTCCATTGGAAAAGCAAATAACCTGGAAATAAATTGAGGACAGCCTATTTAAGAATTATTGGACTATATGAAAACCATGATAATAATAAAGTAGACATCTTATTTCAAGAATTTATAAAGAAAAACTGCCCTGATATCTTAGAACTTGAGCAAAATAAAAATTGAAAGAAACCACTGATCACCTCCTAAAAGAAATTCTAAAATGAAAAAAGCCAGAAAGAAACCATTTAAGTATCATATACCCACAGTGAAGATCACACAAGATCACACAATCCTTTTTAAAGGATTAGACGGCTTGGTATGCCATATTTAAGAAGGTAAAGCAGCAAAATTGAGTATAATACTGAATTCTGGGAGGATAGGTATTTAATGAAAGAGAAGGCTTTCAAGCATTCCAGAAGAATAGATGACAGAAGAATGAAAAATTTGACATGCAAACACCAGATTTAGAAGAAACATATAAAGGCAAATGTGAAAGAGATATCATAAAGGATTTTATTAGGTTCAAGTAATTGTATTCTTATATGTGAAAATGATTCATGTAACTCCTAAGACCTTTATGATTATAAAGGGCAGTAGAAGGCATCTACATAGACAGGGCTCAGGTGTGAGCTCATAATGTTGGGATGATCTCAAAAAAAATGAACAGCTGAGCCAAAAGGAGGCCCTGGGAGAAGGGTAAAGGGAGAGAAATAATGGGGGAAATTATAAAAAAGTCAGACAAAGATGAACTTTTACAGTGGAGGAGAAAATAAGGGAGGATGGATAATGCTTGGACCTCACTCTCATCTGAATTTCTTCAAAGGGGGAAGAATATATTACATGCTTATTTGATTGTAGAAATCTATTTTACCCAAGAAGGAACTAGGAAGGCAAAGGGGTAAGAGAAAGGTAAGTAAGGATAAGTGATAGGGCAGATCAAGAAGGGAGTGATCAGATGCAAAATAGATATTTGAAGGAGAGGGCAAAAGAGATTGAATGAAGAATAAATAGAAGAAAATAGGATGGAGAAAAATACACAGTGACTACTCATAACTGCAAATGGGAATGGGGTAAATTGACCCATAAAACAGGAATGGCTGGCAGAATGGATTAGAAACTAGAATCCCACATTGTGTTTACAAGAAACACAATTGAAACAGAAAAATTAACAAATGAACAAACACAGAATTAAAATGAGGAACTGAAACAAAATCTATTATGCTTTAGCTGCAGTTAAAAAAAAGGCAGGAGTAGGAATCATAATCTCAGCTGAAGCAAAAGGAAAAATACATCTAATTAAAAAAGATGAGAGGAGAAACTATATTTTGCTAAAAGGACCATAGACACTGAAGTAATATCAATCGCAAACATAAATGGATAAAATGGAATAGTATAAAAGTCTTACAGGGAGTGTTAAATTTGTTACAGGAAAAAATAGAGAGTAAAATTATACTAATGGGAGACCTCAATTTATCCCTCTCAGAAATAGATAAATTTAATCATAAAACAAGAAAAAAGTTAAAGAGATGAATAGAAATTTGGAAACGTTAGCTACGATAGACTCTGGAGAATGTTGACTAGGCATAGAAAGAAGTATTCTTTTTATCAGTTACACATGTCACCTTCACAAAAAGTGACCATATATTAGGGCATAAGAACCTTGCAGACAAGTGCACACTTTTCAGAGCATATTTCAATCAAAAATTAAATTTAATAAAGAGCCCCAGAAGCACAGATTAAAGAATAATTGGAAATTAAATTAATCCCAAAGGATGAGTGGATCAAAGTGCAAATTAAAAACTAAACAGCAACCAATAATTTCATTAAAGATTAAGGCAACAATGAGAAAGCATATCAAAATGTGTAGAATGCAACCAAAGCAGTACTTAGGGGAAAATTTATATCTCTCAGTGTTTATATAAATAAAAGAAAGAGTTGATCACTGAATTGGGCACACAACCAAAATACTAGAAAAAGAACAAATTAAATACCTTCAGTTTAACACCAAAATAGAAACCTTGAATATCAAAGTAGAAATTAATAAAAAATGACAGAAAAAAATTGATCTAGATAATAAAACCAGGAGCTAGTTTAAAGAAAAACAACAATGACAGTAACAAGAACATCAATAAACAAGTAATTAATTTGATAAAAACAATAAAAGAAAAAATATCAGTATCAAAATTACAGGATTGAATGTACCACCACTGAAGATGCAATTAGAGCAATTATTTGGAACTATTTTTTCCAAATTACATGCAAAAAATTAAATAAAGTGGATTGATACTTACAAAAATATAAAATGGTAAAATTAACAGACAAAATAAAATATTTCAATAAACCTGAGTTTGAAAAACAAACAAAGTGATAAATAAGTTCCTTAAGAAAAAATCTCCAGAGCAAAATGTGAATTCTACCAAACGTTTAAATAAGAAGTATTTCTAATTATATATAAACTATTTGGAAAAAATAGGTAAGGAAGTGCTACCAGATTCCTTCTATGATCCAAATATGATTTTAAAACCTAAACCAGGGAGATCAAAAACAGAGAGAGAAAATTTAGGCCAATTTTTCTAATGAATATTGATTCAAAAAATTTGAATCAAATGCAGCAAGAAGGCTAGAGCAAAACTTCATGAAGAGCATATACTATGACCAGATGGGATTTACATTAGAAATGTAAGACTGGTTCTATATTAAGAAAACTATAAATATGACTGATCAGATCAAGAAATTAAACAATAATGATCTATTGATTATATAAATCTATTTGGAAAAAGGTTTTTGACAAAATAAAACACCCATTCCTATTAAAAACAATAGAAACCATAGGAATAAGTGGAGGCTTTTCTTAAAATGATAAGTAGTATCTATCTAAAACCAAAATCAATGTGAATAAACTAGGAGCCTTTCCAATAAGATTAGAGTGAATCAAGGATGTTTATTTTCACCATTATCATTCAATTATTGCACTGGAAAGTCAAATAATAACAATGACATAGGAAAAGGAAATTGAAGGAATAAGTATAGGCAATAAGGGAACAAAAAATATCACTCTTTGAAGATTATATGGTAGTATGCTTAGAGCACCATTGAGACAACCCAAAAAACTTGTTGAAACAATTAACAACTTTAGCAAAGTTGATGGATATAAATTAAACCTACATAAATTATCAGAATTTCTGCATATTACCACTAAATGCCAGTAGGAAAAGATAGAAATAGAAATTCCATTTAAAATAATTGTAAACAGTATAAAATATTCAGGAATCTATCTGCCAAAAAAACTTGGGGACTATATGAACAAAATTGCAAAATACTTAGGACACAAATAAAGACAGAAAAAACTAGAGAAATATTAATTGCTCTTATGTGGGTTGAGCCAATATAATAAAAAATGACAATTCCAGCTAAATTATTTTGCTTATTCAGTGTCAACCCAATCAAATCCCCAAATAATTATTTTATAGTGGTGGAAAAACAATAACAAAATTCACGTGGAAGAACAAATTCAAGAATATTAAGGGAAACAATGAAAAAAAAAACCAAAAAGGAAGGTAACTTAACAGTATAAGATTTCTAACTATATTACAAATGGCAGTCATCAAAATTATCTGGTACTGGCTAAGAAATAGAGTGGTATACAACACACAGTACAAATCAACCATAGTAACCTAATGTTTGTTAAATCCAACAATCTGAGCTTTGGGGGTTAGAGCATACTATTTGTTTAAAAAAATGCTGGAAACACTGCAAAGCAGTTTGGCAGAAACTAGCCATAGACCAACCTCCACACCATTTACCAAAATCAGTTAAATTATGGATAAATGGTTTAGAAATAAAGGGTGATATCACAAGTAAATTAGGGGAAAATATATATCTCTAAATGCTTACATCGAAAAAGGAAGGTTAATTAATGAATTCAGCATGCAACTAAAATACTAGAAAAAGAACAAATAAAAAAATTAAAGTTTACCTGTCAGATCTCTTGATAAGAGAATGTATGATCAAACAACAGATAAAAAGGATCATGAGAAATAAGGGGTTAATTTTGAATGCATAAAATTTAAAAGATTTTGCACAAACAAAACCAATGCAAGCAAAATTAGAAGGAAAGCAAGAAATGAGGAAAACATTTTTACAAGTTTCTCTGATAAAAACTTCATTTCTCAAATATATAAGGAATTTAGTAAAATTTATAAAAAATAAGAGACATTCACAAATTGATCAGTAGTCAAAGGATATGAACAGGAAGTTTTTAGAAGAAATCAAAGCTATAAATAGTCACCTAAAAATGATCCAAGTCATTATTGATTAGAGAAGTGAAAATTAAAACAACTCTGAGGTACAACCTCATACCTATCAGATTGCTAACATGGAGGAAAAGGAAAATTATAAGTGCTAGAAGAGATTTGGAAAAATAATTAGGTTATGCTAATGGATTGTTGGTGGAGTTGTGAACTGGCCCAACTCTTCTGGAGAACAATTTTGAACTATGCCCAAAGGCCTATAAAACTGTGCATATCCTTTTACCCTGCAATATCACTACCAGGTCTATATTTCAAAGAGATCAAGAAAAGGGAAAAAAAGGACATATCAGTACCAATGCAGCTTTTTGTGATAGCAAATAACTAGAAATTGAGAGGATGTCAATCAGGTGGGGAATGGCTGACAAAGTTGTGCTATGTAAACTGGACCTGTTAGATTAAACCATCTTGAGTTTGAAGCATAGCATTTTAGTTTTTTTTTGTTTCTTCTGGACTGTTCTATGGATTCTTTCAATGGGCTTTCCCCCTGTATTTCAAAACTGGCAGTTTTCTTATACACCTCTTGTATTGTGGTATTCAAGTGTTTAGTTTTTTCATGTTTCTTGTTTGCTTGGTTTGGTGGTTGTTTTTTCTTGTTGTTTTTATTTATGTTTTATGTTTTGTTTTTGTTTTTCAGGGAAACCTGTAAGTTGTAAGTGGTCTCTACGCAACCTTTCTTCAAGGTTTTGCTTGTATGGAGATCACACTTTCTTTTAACATTATTGCATGATTATTGTTATTTTTGATGACAGATTATCAGTCAGTCAGTAAACATTTATTAAATGGATACTACATGCCAGGCATTATGCTCAGTCCCTGCTCTAAAGGAGTTTGAGTTCTAATGGGAGAGACCACATGCAAAAAACTATATATAAACAAGTTATATACAGAATAAATTACAGCTAATCAATAGAGGGAAGGTACTATATATTTGCATTTCCAACTAGTTATTCTCTCTTTTTTTTCTTTGGTGAGATATGACAACAAATATTCAATTTTTTCTGTTCCATCAATTATTTCTACTATGAAAGTCATTAAAGTCTGCTTTCATAATTCTTATTTGTTTTTTTAAATATTTGGGAACATCCTGCTACAGTTTAATGCTCTTTTGAGAATCCACAGAGTCCTCTGCCGCATCAAGTGTTGATTCATTTTCCTTTGTCTTGGAATATTTATTCATAGATAGCGGGACTCATTTTGTTGATCTGGAAGCCATATTTCATTTTCTTATTAATATCTTTCCTGTTGTTTTATCTGTTTATGGTTAAGATTTTTAACTGTTTTCTTCCACCTGAGATGGTTGGCAGTTTCATTATTTTTTTTCCCTTATGTTCTTTTATTGTTCCCTTTCTGACTCTCCATTTTGGATGTGGTTTCCCTGGACTGAATCTCAAAGTTGCCTCAGCCTCCTCTCACACTGGCCAATCCATGTTTTACTGCTCTTAGTCTCTGTCCAAAGTAATTTCGGGGGGTGAGAGGGGGTAGAACTGGTATTAAAGCTAATACACATCCAAATTGTTGACTCCAGGAAACTAGTATGTAGCTGATATATTTTATGTCATTCAATGACTAATTAGGGGGAAAATAAAAAGAAGAATCTGGTTTTTCATGGTAGTTCACCTTCTCTAATAAAGTACAGAAGTATCTTGTTTCCTTACATCATCCTACATACTAAGTTAACTGGAATTTCTTTGATATACTTCAGTTTCCAACTTTACTCTAGCTCCTCTGAACAGTTATATTTTTGTTCAATTTTTCCACCTAGTCTTTGTGACTTCTCTCAATGGAGAAGCTATCACAACCAAAGTCACTTATCCTAAGTTTGATCTAACAGCCCATTCCTAGGTAGAAGGGTCAAGATTTGTTGAATTGCTATTACCCCTCAATTCTGAAAACACATTATAGTGATTATTTGCAGAATTTTTATTATTTCCCAAACTTGATCTTCCTCCATAGAAAATATTCTGTGTCATCTCCTTCTGAGATGTATTAATTTTCTTAGATAGTTCATCTCAGGAATATGAGAAGAACTGTGTCTGAATTTTGAAAATCTCCTTACCACAAGGCAATCCTACAATTAATGAATATTCTGGCTAAAACAATTCAAGAAGGCAAGTATAAGTTCAGGCTAGGTGGTTGTGACCTGTATCAATGGAGAGAGGGAGGATATTAATGGATTAAAGAGATCAGCATGTAGGTGGCTCAGTAGATAGAGTGCCAGTCCTAGAGTCAGGAGCACAAGAGTTCAACTCCAACTTCAGGTATTTACTGACTGTGTCACCCTGGAGAAGTCACTTACCTTCTATTTGCTTCAATTTACTCATCTATAAAATGGAGATAATAACACTTTCCTCCCAGGATTCTTTGGAGGAACAAACGAGATAATAATTGCAAAGGGCTTAACATAGTACTTAGACACACAGCAAACACTATATAAATGATAACTATCATTATTATTATTATTATCATTATTCTTATGTTTTGGAATTCAAAAAGTATTTATTAAGCAATGATTTTAGGCCAGGTAGACACTGAGGAGACAAGGACAAAAACATGATGCAATCTATTTTCTATTTAGTATTTTATTTTTCACCAGTTACATGCAAAAGCAAATTTTAACATTTGTTTTTAAAACTTTGAGTTCCAAATTCTCTCTGTCCCTCTCTCCATCTCACCCACATTGAGAAGGTGAGCACTTTGATATGTTATACATGTGTAGTCATGCAAAACGTATCTATAATAATCATGACGTGAAAGAAAAGACAAGAAAAAACAAGAAAAATAAAATAAAAAGAAAAAGTAAGCTTCAATCTGTATTCAGACATGATCAGTTTTTTCTCTAGGGATGGATAGCATTTTTCATCATAAGTGCTTTGGTTCTTGGATCATTGTATTGATGAGAATAGCTAAGTCATTCATAGCTAGTCATCTTACAGTATTGCTGGTACTTTGTACATAGTACATTTCACTTTGCATCAGTCCATGCCTCTTTAGTCTCTTCAGGTTTTTCTGAGAACATCCTTCTCATCATTTCTCATAGTGCAAAAGTTTTCCAGCATGATCACATACCACAACTTGTTAAGCCACACCCCAATTGATGGGCATACTTTCCAGTTCTAATTATTTACCCACAGAAAAGAGCTGCTATAAATATCCTTGTACATATAAGTCCTTTTCCTTTTTGTTTCTTGTCTCTTATTGGATTGTGTGTGTGGTTTGTCCTTAGTTCTCAAAGAAGGCCATGACATGACTTGCAATTGTCTTTGATATGAGTGAGAGAGGGCTGTGCAAAGTCACCAGCTTCACTTTCTTCTCCAGAGAAGTCTGGGCCCAGTGGCCAGATATTGATCAGGATGATCTGAGTTGGCCCAGGATGCAATGATAGACAGCCCTTTTAAGTTAAGGTCTTTTCAAATTCTCACTTTGATTGAGGTAATGGCCATTCAGTGAATAGGTCTCTTTAAGAAGTGAATCAAGGGATCACCCCTTTAATAAAAAAAAAAAAAATTGAAGTGGGAGGTTTGCTGGCCAAAAAAAAAAAAAAAACAGTTACTATTTATATTGAATCTGGTGGGTGGGGGCACAAAAATAGTCATTAAGTGGTGCTTGAGCAGGGACCTATTGTTGTCCAATCCCTAAGACCCAGAGTGAATTGGGTTTAAAGCTTGGTTTTTGAGAAAGAAATCTAGTCAGAAACCCCAAATTAATACAGACCTAGTAGTGGTATTGCTAGGTCAAAGGGTCTGTCTGGTTTTATAGCCCTTTGGGAATAGTTCTGAATTGCTCTATGGAATGGTTGAATCAGTTCACAACTCCACCAACAATGCATTAAAGCCTCATTTTTCCCACCTCCCCTCCAACATTTATCATGTTCATTTTCTATCCTATTAGCCAATCTAATAGATATGAGGTAATACCTCAGCATTGTTTTAATTTGCGTTTCTCAATCAATAGTGAGTTAGAGCATGTTTTTCATATGGCTATAACTAGCTTTGACCACTCCATCTGAAAAGTGATGATGCCTTTTAATCATTTATCAATTGGGGAATGGCTATTATTTATATAAATTTGACTCACTTCTCCATGTTTCAGAATTAGTCCTTTTTCAGAGACACTTCCTTCAAATTTTTTTCAATTACTAGTGTTAGCTTTATTTCTCTCCATCCTACTTCCCCCTCCCATTTATTCTATTCTCTCTCTTTTCACCCTGTCCCTCCTCAAAAGTGGCTTCTGACTACCCCCTCCCCAAATCTGCCCTCCCTTCTATCACACACACACACACACACCCTTTCTCTTATCCCCTTCCCCTTTTACTTTCCTGTAGGGTAAGATAGATTTCTATACCCAAATGAGTGCGTACATTATTCCATCTTTAAGCCAATTCTGATGAGAGTAAGGTTCACTTTCTCCCCCTTACCTCTCCCCTCTTCCTCTTCCTTGCAAAAGCTTTTCTTACCTCTTTTAAGTGAGATAATTTATCCTTATTTTACCTCTCCCTTTCTCTTTCTCCCAGTACATTTCTCTCTCACCCCTCAATTTTATTTTTTAGATATCATCCATTCATATTCAACTCACACCTGTACCTTCTACCTATATATGTTCCTTCTAACTACCCTAATAATGAGAAAGGTCTTATGAGTTGCAAGTATCATCTTCTCATGTAGGAAGGTAAACAATTTAAACTTATTAAGTCTCTTATGATTTTCCCTTCATGTTTACTTTTTATGCTTCTCTTGAGGCTTTTGTTTGAAAGGCAAGTTTTCTATTCGGCTTTGGTCTTTTCATCAAAAATGCTTGACAGTCTTCCATCTTATTGAATATCCATTTTTTCCCTTGAAGGATTATACTCAGTTTTCCTGGGCAGGTTATTCTTGTTTATAATTTTAGCTCTTTTGCTTTTGAGAATATTATGTTGCAAGCCCTCCAATCCTTTAATGTAGAAACTGCCGAATCTTGTGTTATCCTGACTGTGGCTCCACAGCACTTGAACTGTTTCTTTCTGGCTGCTTACAATATTTTCTCCTTGACCTGGAAATTCTGAAATTTGGCTATGATATTTCTAGCAGTTTTTATTTTGAGATCTCTTTCAGGAGGTGATAGGTAGATTCCTTCAATTTCTATTTTACCCTCTGGTTCTCAAATATCAGGGCAGTTTTCCATGATAATTTCTTGAAAGATGATGTATAGGCTCTTTTTCTATCAAGGCTTTCAGGCAATTCAATAAATTTTAAATTCTCTCTTCTGAATCTATTTTCCAGGTCAGTTGTTTTTCCATCAATATATTTCACATTATTTTCTATTTTTCATTCTTTTGGTTTTGCTTTATTGTTTCTTGATGTCTCGTAAAGTCATTAGCTTCCATTTGTTCCATTATGATTTTTAAGGAATTATTTTCTTCAGTGAGCTTTTGCATCTCTTTTTCCATTTGGCCAATTCTGCCATTGAAGGCATTCTTCTCCTCATTGACTTTTTTGACCTCTTTCACCACTTGGCCCAGTCTGTTTTTAAGGTGTTATTTTCTTCAACCAAGATGTTGACTCTTTTTTCATGACTTTCTTGCATCATTCTCATGTCTTCTCCCAATTTTCCCTCTACCTCTATTGCTTGATTTTCAAAATCCTTTTTGAGATCTTGCATGGTCTGAGCCCAATTCACATTTTTCTTGGAGGCTTTGGATGTAGGAGCTTTGACTTTGTTGCCTGCTGAGTGTTTATTTTTATTTTTCTTGTCATCATATTCAGAGGTTTGGTTTTTTCCCCAATATTTGTTCATTTTCCCAGACTGTTACTTGACATTTAACTCTTTGTTAAAGTAGTGCTCTGCTTCCAGGGTAGAAAGGGCACTATCCCAAGCTTCAGTGGTTTTATGTAACTGTTTTCAGAGATACTTCTAGGGACCCATAAGTTTTCAGTTCTTCAAGGTTGTATGATCTAAGGAGAGGTGTTTACTCCTCTCTTAGCCTGTGCTCTAGTAGGTGAGTGACCACAAGCACTCTTTTTCTGCCCTGGCACTAGGGTTCCCCCTTCACTGTGGCCACAAGTTCTGCCAGGCCAGTGCTCCTCATCACTGGGACTGCCACCCTGGACTGCAACCCAGATCTGAGTTTGGGCAAAGGAACAGAATCCTGCCTCAGTGCTACCAAAAAGACCTCTGTAATCTCTTTCTGACCAATTGTTCGACCCCTTACCATCTGTGAGTTGAGAGCTCTGGAAGCTGCCACTCTCCCTGCCACTCTCATTGCTGCCACTGATTCAGTCTCTCCCAAAGCCTTCTCCTGGTTTGCTGTGGCCATGGCTATGCTGGTGCAGCTTGAGCTGGACTGTGCTCCACTCTCACTCAGGTGCAATGGAACATCCCTGCTGACTTTCTAAGTTGTCTTTGGCATCTGTGGGCTGAGAGGTCTTGAAATTGCTACTGCTGCCAGTGATTCAGTTGCCCCAGGGCTACTCTAAGTTTGCATGGATCCAGTCTGCCCTGGCACAGGTCCTCTCTCAACCTGGTGCAAAAGACCTTTCCTACTGATCTTCCAAGTTGTCTTGGGCTGTAAGTGTGTTCTGCTGCTCTGGAATTTGTTTGTAATTTTTAAAGGTATTTGGAGGGGTTTTGGGAAGAGCTCAAATGAGTCCCTGCCTTCACTCTGCCATCTGGGCTCCACTTAGCAAACCATTTTCTAATGGAAAGCATGTTATACCAGGAGAGATGACATATACACTTACAAGAACATGCAAAATAAATTCGTAGTTCAATATATCTTACCTAACTGGGTTGTTGAATGATAAAATGAAACAATATTTGTGAAAGATTTGAAAACCTGAATTACTGTACAAATGCAAGTTAACCTTTAATTATTACTTTATCAACAATGAGGAATTAAGATGAACACAGGGTTTGTATGAACTAATGAAAGCTGAAATAGGCAGATTTGGGAAAGTGATATACATGACTGCAAAATATAAATTAAATAAAACCAAAGAGAACAAGAGAGTTAAAAAATTAATTAACACCTTTAGCAAAGTTGCAGGATGTAAAATAAACCCACATAAATCATTAGCATCACTCTATATTGCCAACAAAACCCAGCAGGAAGAGATAGAAAGAGAAATTCCATTTAAAATAACTACAGACAGTATAAAATATACTTGAGATGCTACCTGCCAATACAAACCCAGGAACTATATGAACAAAATTATAAAACACTTTTAAGACAAATAAAGATAGACTGGAGAAATACTATTTGCTCATAGGTAGGCCAAGACAATGTAATTAAAAATGACAATCCTACCTAATTAATTTACTTATTCAGTGCCACACCAAAAAAACTGTGAAATAATTATTTTATAAAGCTAAACAACAATAACAACAGCAACAACGACAAAATTCAACTAGAAGAAAAAAAGAATCAAGAATATTAAGTTAATCATTGGGGGGAGTGGGAGGGAGGGGTGAAAGAAGCTAGCCTAGCAGTACCAGATTTCAAACTATATTGCAAAGTGGTAATCATAAAGACAATCTGGTACTGGCTAGAGGAGTGAATCAGTGGAATTAGAAATTATTCCCAAAGGAATACAAAACTATGTGTACCCTTAGGCCCAGCAATACTGCTACTAGCTCTAGATCCTTAAAAACTTAAAGAAAAAGGAAAAAAAAGTATCTACATGTACAAAAATATCTATAGCAGCTCTTTCTGTGGTGGCAAAGAACTTTAAATTCTTTGAATAAATTTTATGAACAATTTTATGAACAAATCATGGTATAAGAATGTGATGTAGGTGGTGGATAGAAAGGAGGGAAGAAGTAGCAAGGGGAAAAGGGTAAGATAAGGGAAGGATGTCATTAGGGAGGGAAAATTGAGGAAGATGGTGGTCAAAAGCAAAATTCTTTTGAAGAGTGGAAAGGAGAAGAGAGAAATAAAAGTGTAAATGAGGTGGGGTGGAATAAGATGGAGAAAAAGAAACAGAGAGTGATCATAACTGTGAATGTGAACGGGATGAACTCTCCCATAAAAAGGAGGCAGATAGCAGAATGAATTAAAAACCATAATTCTACAATATGTTGTTTACAAGAAACACATGTGAAACAGGGGGAAACACACAGGGTAACAGTAAAAGACTGTAGTAGAATATATTATGCTTCAGCTAAAATAGAAAAGCAGAGGTAGCAATCCTAATCTCAGACAAAGCAAAAACAAAGATAGATCTAATTAAGAGGGATAAGGATGGACACTATATCCTCCTAAAAATCACCATTGACAATAAAGCATTATCATCACTTAACATATGTATACTAAATGGTATAGCATACAAATTCTTAGAGGAGAAGTTAAGGGAGTTCCAAGAAGAAACAGAAAGCAAAACAATACTAGTGGGGGACCTCAACCTCCCCCTCTCTGAACTTGATAAATAACCTCAAAATAAACAAGAAAGAAGTTAAGGAGGTGAACAGAATTTTAGAAAAGGTAGATATGATAGACCTCTAGAGAAAACTGAATGGGGATTAAAAGGAATATACCTTTTTCTCAGTGGCACATGGCACACAACCAAAATCATACTATGTAGTAGGGAATAAAAACCTCAAAATCCACTGCAGAAAGGCAGAAATAGTCAGTGCATCTTTTTCAGATCATAATACAATTAAACTTATTGGTAATAAAGGACTATGAAAAGATAAACTAAAAATTGATTGCAAACTAAATAATCTAACCCTAAAGAATGAGAGGGTCAAAGAACAAATAATAGAAACAATTAATAACTTCATTAAAGAGAATGACAATAATGAGACTTCATACCAAAACTTATGGGATGCAGCAAAAGCAGTTCTTAGGGGAAGTTTTATATTTCTAAATGTTAACATGAATAAAAGAGAAAAAGGAGATCAATGAATTGGGCATGCAATTGAAAAACCTAGTAAAAGAACAAATTGAAAATCCTCAATTAAATACCAAATTAGAAATACTGAAAATCAAAGGAGAGATTAATGAAATTGAAATCAAGAAAACTATTGAGCTAATAAACAAAACCAAGATGTGGTTTTATGAAAAAAAACAATAAAATCAATAAACCATTGTTCAATTTTATTTGAAAAAAAAAGAAAGAAAACCAAATTACCAGTTTCAAAAATGAAAAGGGTGAATTCATCTCCAATGAAGAGGAAATTAAAACAATAGTTAGGAATTATTTTGCCCAATTGTATGCCCATAAATGTGACAGCCTAAGGGAAATAGATGAATATTTACAAAAATATAAATTGCCCAGGTTAACAGAAGAGGAAGTAAAATACCTAAATAACCCCACCTCAGAAAAAGAAATTGATCAAGCCATCAATGAACTCCCTATGAAAAAATCTCCAGGGCCAGATGGTTTTATATGTGAATTCTATCAAACATTTAAAGAACGATTAATTTCCATACTTTATAGACTATTTGGGAAGATAGGTGAAGGAGTACTATCAAATTCTTTTTATGACACAAATATGGTACTAATACCTAGACCAGGAAGAGTCAAAACAGAGAAAAAAAATTACAGACCAATTTCTCTAATGAATATTTATGCCAAAATTTTAAATAAAATATTAGCAAAAAGATTGCAGCCACTTATCATGAGAATAATACACTTTGACCAAAGGGCTATAAAAATGTGCATACCCTTTGATCCAGCAATACCAGTTCTAGGGCTATATCCCAAAGAGATCATACAAGTGAGAAAGGTACCTGTATGTACAAAAATATTTATAACAGCTCTTTCTGTGGTAGCAAAGCACTGGAAACCAAGGGAATGCCCATGAATTGGGGAATGGATCAATAATTTGTGGTATATGAATGTAATGAAATGCTATTGTGCTATAAGAAATGGGGAACATAGGGGCTTCATAATAACCCAGAAAGACCTACATGATATGGTGCTGAGTGAGGGGAACAGAACCAGGAGAACATTGTACACTATCACAGACATATTGCTTCTGTGATGACTAACTTTGATAGACTTGGCTCTTCTCAGCAATATGACATTCAAAGACAGTGCCAAAGGACTCATGATGGAGAGAGCTATCTACATCCAGAGAAAGAATTATGGAGTGTGAATGCATATTGAGACAAAATATTTGCTCTCTTTTTTTTTTCTCTTTTTTTGGGTTTTGTTTCTTCTTTCTCGTGATTCATGCCATTGGTCATAACTCTTCTTTACAACTTGACTATTGTGTAAATAAGTTTAATGAGAAGGTATATGTAGAACATATATTGGACTCCATGCTACCTTGGGGTGGGAGGGGGGAGGAGAGGGAGGGAAAGAAAATTTGGATCTCAAAAAGTTGTGGAACTGAGTGTTGTAAACTACAAATAAAAAAATCTAAGATATTTTAAAAGTACTATACTCTAGAATTTTTTGAGGAATCAAGTCAATAAACAAATATTTAATCAAAAAAAGAATACGATGTAATACTACTGTGCTATAAGAAATAATGAAGGTGATAATTTCAGGAAAATTTCAGAAGACTTGTATGAACTGATGCAAAGTGAAGTGAACAGATGTAGGAAAACATTAAATATAGTAACATAATTGTAATGATGATCAGTTGGAAAAAATTTTAGCTACTCTGGTCAATAAAATTATCCACAACAATTTCAAAGGACTTATGAATAATTCTATCCACCTCAAGAGACAGAACTAATGACCTCTGAGTACAGATCTAAGCATGTTGTTTTTACTTTATTTTTTCTTGTATTTTTCTCTATATGACTAATGTGGAAATATTTTGTATAACTTCATACACCTTCTCAATGGGTGGGGAAAGGACTGAAGGAAGGGAGTAAATTCAGAACTCAAATTTTAAAAAAAATGAATGACAGAAAAATTTAAAAGGACATACAAATAAAACAGAATGGCGTGCAATTATGATTATTAATCTTAGCCTTGGAAAAGAGATCAGAATATGTACCTTCCTCCTCTTGTTGGAGAGTTAATGGACTCTGGGTTATGAAATGTTGCATACTGTCCACATCACCACCATTAAACTTTTTTTTCTTTTTTTTATAGATAAATATCATTAGGAAGGCCATGAAAGAAGAAACTAATAAACAAGCAAATATAAGGACATGACCCCAATTTTAGAGAGGCTCACCTGTGGTGATAGCTGTTATTGTGTGTCTCTAAGGAACTCTCAAAAAAACATCTAAACCTTCTTTTCCCTCCTTCCTTCTCCAAGGAAGACTTTCATTCCATCCAGAAGTTGAAGCAGAAAGTTGGAGCAAGAGCCCACCTTGCTCTTTCCTCAGAGAGAGAGAAGATGTCAGGCTAGAATTATATTCATCTGCTTCCTTAAATATTATTAGTTTAAGTAGCACAGAAGGGGTCGTGAGTGGACAAAGTTTAAGAAGCCTTGGACTCTAGGTTGATAAGATCAGGTTAAATCTGACTTCTGACTGCTTTATCATTTTGGGGGTAAAGGATGTCCCAAACCATATAAACAAAGTTTGATCCCTTTCCCACCAAATATCAGTTCAAATGAACACACAAAGCACTTAGCCAAGAAAACCCATTTTATCCAAATCATAGCAAAACATAAATCAAAGAAGCTACACATAGGAGAATATGTACCTGACAATGCAGAGCAAAGGAGCTCTCCCATTGGGAGAGTTTCCTACTCACAACAACCCAAGGGGTGTCTTTAGGGTAGAAAATATAGTCCTGCAGTCTCTAGTGGAGAAAACTAGGGATAGGGAGATGATAGAGACTGCCAACTTCTCCTGTATTTTCCCAGTCTTTTCCTTCAGCAACCTGAAATTTGGTTGGTTTCTTCTATCTTCCATCCTGAATCTGGAAGCCAAATGAACTTGAAGTGACTTTAAGCTCAAAGCAAATTCAAGGCTTGAGTCCCAAAGAGAAATGAAGAAAGCTGGAGCTCTGTGTTAACTCTACCCTGTCCCTCATAGAAAGCATGGCAGTAAGGAGAGAATCCCATACCAGTGGACTTTAGGGCAAGGATTACAGAAACAAAACAAAACAAAAAGTAGCTGGGGGAATGGAAGAAGATCTAGGTAGAAATTACTGTCCAAAATGAATATATAAAACATTATTAAAATTGATATAACAGGATGGGTTTTACAACTAAAAGTTATTTGTCCTAAATATAATTACATTCTTCAAAAAGTGGAGGAGGCAAATTATTCTTATAAAAAGAAAAGATGGAACTGTCTGTTAGTGTCTATAGAATTAAACCGGCTGTCGGGGTAGGGTAAGTAAGGTAAGCCTGACTACACTTTAGGTCTTAGGACCTAAAATCTCATAACATACTTGGTTGCTTAAGGAAAGGTATGAGCAAAGATTTCTAGTGTCCACATCCAGTGCTTTCTTGGTGAAGAATGTCATATAGGTTACTATATTCCAAGGTTAGTATCTCAAACCCCAAAAGCCAAACAGTTGCCTTGAGGCTATTTCCTCATTCTCTTTAATAGGTTCATAGAGTAGTCTGCACCTGCTTTTCCCTCCAACCTTCATATAAACTCCATATTGTCTGTTCTTAGCACTGACATAATGAATTCTTCAGTGACAATCTGAAATACACTTTGACTATACATTTCAGGATTTTGTAAGGAGTGACAAAAAACATTTTAATACAATTTTTTTGAAATGAGTTATAATTACACTTATCTTGCCATTATATCCATCCTAGAGTATTTAAGAGACCAGAAGAAGAATATGTCTATTTGAAATGTAGGATTGCCTGACTACTAGGAAATTTCTCAAAATTAAGTAATTCATTCACTGTAAGGCTTTCATGGGAAACAAAAGGTGACAAGATCTTTACTATTCTAACACAAATTTACAACATATTTGATGCTATAATATTTTTGATAAAATTTGGGATTTTAAGGCAGAGAAGAATAACTTGCATAGTCTGAATGTCTTCATTTCACATATGTGTGATATGTCACATTTGTCTCAATTCTTACCGATAAAAATAGCTATGTTTGTATGAGTGAAGTGAGTATTTTTGAAATCCACTGGGGGGAAAACAATTTTACCTAAATATTTAAAAAAACAATTTTTAATACAGAAAATTTAAGTGGCGAATTCAGAGAGTAAAATATCATGTCTAATGTGTTCACCCCACATCCATGACCCATTATGCCATTCAAAAGTCAAGCTTTTCATTTGAAAGAGCTATTGATGTCACCAACAGGACACAGAATGATTCCGTTTTAGTGCAGAGAATTTTAATCCACACTACACTTGACTTCAGTCAAGACTTTTGTCTTACTGAGGTTATTATTTTTCATCAGGAAGCTTGGCATTTCCCTAACAATTATCATCAAATCTCAAAGGGAAAATTCTTGACCTAAAGGACTCCAACTTGACCTCAGGGTACAGTTTGTATTGGGTAGAAAGTTTGTTTATAGAAAATGCTTGGCACTATTTACCCAAGATTTTCCCTAGACATTAGTACACTTTCAGTGTTTTATTTATAACTTTGTCATTGCTTAAACTATTCCCATGTTCCAGGAGCTTAATTTAATGCAGTCACTCACTAGGTCTTAATGGGAACTTTGGGCACAGGTTTTCATGCTCTCTTAAAGGCCAGAGATGGTAGTCTTTGGAACTGGAATCAGAAGCATGGTTCCCAACTCAGCCTCTGATTCCCCCCAGCATTCAAACAAAAAGACAAAAAATATGCCTTGCCCATAAACCTTCTGAAATATGATGACTTGATATGCCAATTAGGCAACAACCCATTATGGACAATATGTAATACTAAAGGAAACTCAGAACTAAGCATGGCATCATGTTGCCACAGGAGGGTGCTCTCTCCTTAAAAATAAGCTTGGTTAGGGAACCAGAGTTCACTAAGCCAAGTATTTTCTGAGTTGGAGCTAAAACTGTTAATGAAAGTTATTTTCTTGTTTCATTTCGCATAAAAGCTTCCTAAGGCAGAAAATAACTTAGAGAACTAAAGAATATGAATTTTAAAAAATAAAAAAGGAATTATATAGAATCTTTGCAAATTCTACCTCCTCTTAAATAACTTGGAATAAAGTGAGGGGTCTAGACTAAATGATACCTAAGTCTCTTTAAGCTCTAAATCCTGTGTATGATCCCCCTGTGAAATGGGGAAAAAACAAAGTAGCAGGTAAAAGGGATGATTGCAAAAAAGAGTTTCGTTGAGGCCATAGATTTGTTTACATGACATAATTAGTTTTCAAAGCATTGTCTTAAAGGTCTTTCACTATTTGCATTGGTCAGTCCAAGTGTTTTGTTTGCAAGTCACATTGTAATTTCCTTGAAAGAAAATAACTATAAAAGTGAATAATTGATGTGTAATTTAAAGCTTTCTAAGCATGTAAAAAATCTTCCACAACATGTACTGAACCAATGTTTTCCAAAGATCTTGGGGGTGAGCCCCAAAAGTAAAGAAAAAATAAAAGGGGGAAAAGGGAGAGAAAATTAAGAAATAAGTGGTTGTCAGGGGGGAAAAGGAGAACACTTCATTATTATTCGTTAACATAGTTTTATAGATGAAGGTCTTTTTAATGTGTCTATCCTTTTTCTCTAGTTTACACAATGAAGTATATTCTGAACTTCAATTCTCACCCTGACCTGTCATTATTTTACCTTTAACTTAGTTCAAATAAGTCAACGGCAATTCTCCATAACTCAATGGGTTTTGATGTTGGTGATGTGATTGCCTTGTTCAATAAAGCACATGACAAACCACTGATGCCTTCTTATCCTCTGTGAAATTTCAAGGTCCTATAAATCTTCAGTAGTAAATCCTATCAAATTTGGTAGTAATCTTTCTCTGGACCTCTTTATATTACATAGATAATCAGTAATTCCTAATGTTTGCTATGTGACTGCTTCACCTACTTTTCCAGACATATATTTCTCTGAAGACATATTATGCTACTTCTTCTACAGATTCCCTATTGGTAACAAGCTATAGTCTATTCTCATCTATTCAGCACTTCTCAACAATCTTATAGTTGAAGTACAATTTCAATGTTTTGGAGATGGTGATGTCCCATGCAATCACCACATGTTAATCGGAAGAGACATTGTTTCATGAAGAAGCTAGGGTCATTAAAAACATTGGGCAGTTTCCCAAGTACAAAACAGCCTATCCTTTTCCTCTGGGACCCAACTACTATGTACAAGATATATGTGTTGATGGATTAGATCTGTGGATTGTCCATTCAATTGCAAATAGCCTAGAGCAGTTTTATCAAATTCAAATAGAAAAGATCCCTTCAGGCTGCATATTTACTTAGAAAATCACAAATTAGCATTGTCTATGTTGTGTTATATTTTTATTTATTTTGCTAAATATTTCCCAAATACATTTTTTTCTGGTTCAGGAGCATAGAGGAGTTTTGGAGGTCCTTTGTAGACAGTGGGCTTTGAGTCTGATACTTTTAGTGTAAACAATAGGTATTTTTCATTTGCTTTCTTTTTTCCCCCTTATGTAGATAGGTTGAACTCTCCTGAATTATTATGGATCTTATTTCAGAGGCTATATGATATTTCGGAGCTTGATGTAATCAACAGAATATCATCTTCCAATATGAAAATCTGGGGGAAACTCACCATCGATAACAAGGGTTCTTAACAAAATAGTTCATGAACCAATTTGGTAAGTATACTTCAATTAGTTTTCTTTGTAACATTATGTATTTAATATTATATATTTAAAAACATTATTCTGAGAAGGGATCCATAGATTTCACCAGACCACCAGATCCATGACACACAAAAAGGTTAAGAATCAAACGAAATATTTTATATTAGATTATGGAAATAATAGGGGGCCACTGGAGGGGTGCTTTATTGTTGCTGTTCAGTAGTTTCAGTCATATCCAACTCTTTGTTATCCTATTTAGGGTTTTCTTGAAGGAGATGCTGGAATGGTTTGCCATTTTCTTCTCCAGCTCATTTTACAGATGAGGAACTGAAGCAAAGAGGGTTAAGTGACTTGCCCAGGATAAAACAACTAGTAATTGTTTGAGGTGAGTCCAGATTTGAACTGAGGAAAGATGCACTATACCACCTAGCTGTCCAACTAGAGGTGCTACACTGGGCCAGTCAGGGTTTCCCCTTTTCTTTCCCTAATAGCAATTGTTTGGTTCCCCCCCTTAAAGGCAAGGCAGCTTTTTTCAGTATTTTATAGGTCCCTTCTAATCTTAAAGAACCTAACGCAAAAAAAACCATCAACCGTGGATTCAGGGCCCCTGTTTGTGGATTTCTGAAGCCTACAAAAGTCACCACACTCTGCCCTGCTGACCAGCTTTATCACATGGAAACTGGGGAAGCATGTGCGGTAGGCACAATGATAGAAAAGTGCCATGCATCCTTGTTATGTATCTTTGCTATGTTAGAGCTAAGCAAATCTTCTTTTATTAATTGTTCAATGACTTATGAGTGCTTCACTTTTCCCCAAAGTACATCCTGAACTAACAAGTTGTCGGGCCCACCCAAGCACACCCCCACTCAATAAATATCAATGGCTTGTTATTATTTCCAGAATCTAATATAAATTCCTTTTTAACATTTAAAGTTCCCTACAACCTGGGCCCTTCCTACTTTCCCAGCTTTATAACTCTACTTCTCTCTACACATACTCTTTATTTCTGTTACAATGCTGTACTTACTGGTCCTCCCACATGACATGCCATCTGTCCTCACCATTCCTTTGCACTGACCACCTCCCCTACTTTGAATGCTCTATTTTTTTACCTAGTTTTCTCAGCTTTCTTCAAACCTCTGTTCAAATCTTCCATAGGAGAGCTTTCCTGGTTTTCCCTACTGATAGTGCTTTCTCCTTTGAGATTATACTCTGGCCATACTATATAGATCTCATATATGCCTAGTTGTTTATATATTATCTCCACAATTAGAATTTGGTTTCCTACATAGCAGGAACTATTGTTGCTTTTTCTCATACCCACAAGTGCTCAGCATAATGCCAGATACATAATCAGTACTTAATAGATGTTTAACTAGTTGACCTCAGACATGACAGAAATATTCAACACGTGATGACCAAAAAAAGAAAAAAAAAGAAAAGCCTTATTATATGTCAAGAAAAGATGAAAAGAAAATGGCCTCGATTTCTTAAAACCTGAAGGTAAAGTGGAAATGTAAAGAAACTAACTTTTGCTTCCAAAAAGAAACCACCCAAAGAAAGCTAGAAACATTATAGCCAAAATCTAGAGCTCATGATATAGCACTACCCTGAAAATATGAGTTTAACCATACATGAAAAGGAGATGGATCTTCACTAATAATGAGGCATTTGAAAAAATTTTGGAGAGAAAACTAGACCTGAAGAGATTATTTATAATAATAGTAATAGTGAATCAGTTACAGTGTGCCAGATACTGTACTAAATATTTTTTTTATAAATTTCTTTATTTATTTTTAGTTTACCACCCACGGTTCTACATAGTTTTGAGTTCCAGTTTTTCTCCCCTCCCTCCCCAAGGCGGCATGAAGTCTCATATAACTGTCATGTATAACTTCGCATTGAATTAATTTATGCACTAGTCAAGTCGTGGAGAAGAATTTTGACCAATGGAATGAATCATGAGAAAGAAGAAACAGAACCCAAAAAAAAAAAAAAAAACCAAAAACAAAAACAAAAGAGAAGCAGAAAAGGCGAGCATGTAGTGTGCCTCAGTCTGTATTCAAACTTCGCAGTTCTTTGTCTCGATGAAGATAGCATTCTCCATCGTGAGTCCCCTGGAGTTCTCCTTGTCCCTTAGGTTGCTGAGAAAAGCGCAGTATGTCAGGGTTGGTCCTCACGGAATCCATATATCTGTGGCTATGCACAACGTTCTCCTGGTTCTGCTCCGCTCACTCAGCATTATGTCGTGTAGGTTTTTCCAGGTTGTTATGAAGTCTGCATCATCCCCATTTCTTATGGCACAATAGTATTCCATCACCTTCATATACCACAGCTTGTTCAGCCATTCCCCAATTGATGGGCATCCCTTTGATTTCCAATTCTTGGCTACCACAAAGAGAGCTGCTATAAATATTCTTGTACATATGGGTCCTTTTCCCGCTTGCGTGATTTCTTTGGGATACAACCCTAGAAGTGGTATTGCTGGGTCAAAGGGTATGAACATTTCTATAGCCCTTTGGGCATAGTTCCAAACCGCCCTCCAAAATGGCTGGATCAGCTCACAACTCCACCAGCAATGTAACAATGTTCCAATTTCCCCACATCCTTTCCAGCATTTATCATTCTCCTGATTTGTTATTTTAGCCAATCTGACAGGAGAGATGTGGTATCTAAGAGTTGTTTTGATTTGCATTTCTCTAATCAGCAGCGATCCAGAGCATTTTTCCATATGCCTGTAGATAGCTTTAATTTCTTCCTCTGAAAACTGCCTGTTCATATCCTTTGACCATTTATCAATTGGGGAATGGCTTGTATTCCTATATATTTGGCTCAGCTCCCTGTATATTTTAGAGATGAGGCCTTTATCAGAGATACTAGTTGCAAAGATTTTCTCCCAATTTTCTGCTTCCCTCCTAATTCTTGTTGCATTGGCTTTTTTTGTACAAAAACATTTCAATTTGACATAATCAAAATTATCCATTTTGCATTTTGTAATGCTCTCTATCTCTTGTTGGGTCATGAATTCTTTACTTTTCCACAAATCTAATAAGTAAACTATTCCTTGCTTTCCCAAATTACTTAGAGTATCAACTTTTACTCCTAAATCATGAACCCATTTTGACTTTATTTTGGTATATGGTGTAAGATATTGGTCTATGCCCAGTTTTTGCCCTACCATTTTCCAATTTTCCCAACAGTTTTTGTGAAATAGTGAATTATTAGCCCAGAAACTGGCCTCTTTGGGTTTATCAAAGAGTAGATTGCTAAACTTGTTGATTTCACCTACTTGTGTACCTATCCTATTCCACTGATCCACATCCCTGTTTCTTAACCAGTACCAGGCAGTTTTGATGACTGCTGCTGTGTAGTACAGTTTAATATCTGGTGTGGCTAAGCCACCATCTCTAGCATGTCTTTTCATTAATATCCTAGATACTCTAGACCTCTTGTTTTTCCAAATGAATTTTGTTATTATTTTGTCCAGCTCAGTAAAAAAATTTTTTGGTAGTTCGATTGGTATGGCACTGAATAGATAGATTAATTTAGGTAGAATTGTCATTTTTATTATATTAGCTCGGCCTAACCATGAGCAACTGATATTTCTCCATTTATTTAGATCTGATTTTATTCGCATGAAAAGTGTTTCATAGTTATGTTCATATAGGCCCTGGGTTTGTCTTGGCAAATAGACTCCCAAATATTTTATAGTGCCTTCAGTAACTTTGAATGGAATTTCTCTTTCTATCTCTTGCTGTTGGGCTTTGTCAGTAATATATAGGAATGCTGAGGATTTATGTGGGTTTATTTTATATCCTGCAACTTTGCTAAAGTTGTTTATTATTTCAAGTAGTTTTTTACTTGATTCTCTAGGATTCTCTAGATAAATCATCATATCATCTGCAAAAAGTGATAATTTAGTTTCTTCTTTTCCTATTCTAATTCCTTCAATTTCTTTTTCTTCTCTTATTGCTACAGCTAATGTTTCTAGTACCAAATTGAATAATAGGGGTGATAATGGACATCCTTGTTTCACCCCTGATCTTATTGGGAATGCATCTAGTTTATCCCCATTACAAATAATGCTTGTTGATGGTTTTAGGTAGATGCTATTTATAATTTTGAAGAAGGTTCCACTTATTCCTATGCTTTCTAGTGTTTTTAATAGGAATGGGTGTTGTACTTTGTCAAAGGCTTTTTCTGCATCTATTGAGATGATCATATGGTTTCTGCTGGTTTTGTTGTTGATATGGTCAATTATGCTAATAGTTTTCCTAATACTGAACCAGCCTTGCATTCCTGGAATAAATCCTACCTGGTCATAGTGTATTATTCTCGTAATGAGTTGCTGCAATCTTTTTGCTAATATTTTATTTAAAATTTTTGCATCAATATTCATTAGAGAAATTGGTCTATAATTTTCTTTCTCTGTTTTAACTCTACCTGGTTTGGGTATTAGTACCATATTTGTGTCATAAAAAGAATTTGGTAGGACTCCTTCTTCACCTATTTTCCCAAATAGTCTACAAAGTATTGGAATTAGTTGTTCTTTAAATGTTTGATAGAATTCACATGTAAAACCATCTGGCCCTGGAGATTTTTTCCTAGGGAGTTCGTTGATGGCCTGCTCAATTTCTTTTTCTGATATGGGATCATTAAGAAATTTCACTTCCTTCTCTGTTAGTCTGGGCAGTTTATGTTTTTGTAGATATTCATCCATATCTCTAAGGTTGTCAAATTTATGGGCATACAGTTGGGCAAAATGATTCCTAATTATTGTTTTGATTTCCTCCTCATTAGAGGTGACCTCACCCTTTTCATTTTTTATACTGGTAATTTGATTTTCTTCTTTCTTTTTTTTAATCAAATTGGCCAAAGGTTTGTCAATTTTATTGGTTTTTTCATAAAACCAGCTCTTTGTTTTATTTATTAATTCAATAGTTTTCTTGGTTTCAATTTTTTTTTAATTTTATTAATTTCTCCTTTGATTTTCAGTATTTCTAATTTGGTATTTAATTGGGGGTTTTCAATTTGCTCTTTTTCTAGCTTTTTCAGCTGTATGCCCAGATCATTGATCTCCTCTTTCCCTATTTTATTCATGTAGGCATTTAGAGATATAAAACTTCCCCTAAGAACTGCTTTTGCTGCATCCCATAAGTTTTGGTATGTTGTTTCATTATTGTCATTCTCTTGAATGAAATTATTAATTGTTCCTCTGATTTGTTCTTTGGCCCACTCACTCTTTAGAATTAAATTATTTAGTTTCCAATTAGTTTTTAGCTTATTTTTCCATGGTACTTTATTAAAAATGATTCTTATTGCATCATGATCTGAAAAGGATGCATTGACTGCTTCTGCTTTTCTGCACTGGATTTTTAGGTTTTTATGCCCTAGTACATGGTCAATTTTTGAGTATGTGCCATGTACTTTTGAGAAGAAAGTATATTCCTTTTTATCCCCATTCAGTTTTCTCCAAAGGTCTATCATATGTGCCTTTTCTAAAATTCTGTTTACCTCCTTAACTATTTTCTTATTTATTTTGAGGTTAGATTTATCAAGTTCAGAAAGGGGGAGGTTGAAGTCTCCCAATATTATAGTTTTGCTGTCTATTTCTTCCTGTAACTCCCTTAACCTCTCCTCTAAGAATTTGTATGCCTTACCACTTGGTGCATATATGTTAAGCAATGATATTGCTTCATTGTTTATGGTGCCTTTTAGCAGGATATAATGTCCTTCCTTATCTCTTTTAATTGAATCTATCTTTACTTTTGCTTTGTCTGAGATTAGGATTGCTACACCTGCTTTTTTTACTTTAGCTGAGGCACAATATATTTTACTCCAGCCTTTTACCTTAACCCTATGTGTATCCCCCTGTTTCAGATGCGTTTCTTGTAAACAGCATATTGTAGGATTATGGTTTTTAATCCATTCTGCTATCTGCTTCTGTTTTGTGAGAATGTTCATCCCCTGCATGTTCAGGGTTATGATTTCTATCTGTGTCTTTTTCTCCATCCTAATTCCCCCTGTTTATGCTTTTATTTCTCCCTTTCCCCTTCTCCTCCTCAACAAAGCTTTGCTTTTGACCGCCGCTTTCCTCAGTTAACCCTCCCTCTTTATTCCCCTCCCTTATCTTACCGTTACCCACTTGCTACTTCTCCTCTTCCTTCTGCCCTCCCCCCTCCCTTTTTCCCCCCTTACCCTCCCACTTCCCGTAGGACAAGTTAGATTTCTAAACTTATCAGAGTATGTTATTCCGTTCTTGAACTAGATCAGATGACAGTAAAGCTCAAATACTGCTCTTCTCCCTCCCTTCTTTCCCTCTACTATAATATGTTTTTTTGCCACTTCCTTTGGTGTAATTTACCCTTTTCTACTACCTCCTTACCACTTCCCTCATAGCCCTCCCTTTATATCTCTTATTTATATTTTATATCTTTACAGCAGTTAATTTATACAGGCATTCACAACCTATGTATATCCCTTTCATTTGTCATAATAGTTGTACCATTCACAAGAATGACTTATATATGTATATGTATGTATATATATATATATATATATATATATATATATACACATACATACATAAAAAACATACATAAGATGATATAATCCCACATAAAGATGTAAACAACCTAACCTTATTGGTTAATGAGGTTTGTGGGGTTTTTCCCCCTGGTTACCTTTTTATGTCTCTCTTGAGTTTTGTATTTGGAGATCAAATTTTCCATTGAGTTCTGGCCTTTTCATCAGGAAGGTCTGGAATTCCCTTATTTCATTGAATGTCCATCGCCTTGCCTGGAAAATTATGCTTAGTTTTGCTGGGTAGTTGATCCTTGGTTGTAGTCCCAGCTCCTTTGCCCTTTGGAATATCATATTCCAATTTCTCCTGTCTTTTAATGTGGAAGCTGAGAGATCCTGCATGATCCTGACTGTAGTTCCACAATATTTGAATTGCTTCTTTTTGGCTGCTTGCAGTATTTTCTCCTTGAGTTTATAGCTCTGAAATTTGGCTATAATATTTCTTGGTGTTTTCAGTTTGGGATCTCTTTCAGGGGGTGATCGGTGAATTCTTTCAATGACTATTTTGCCCTCTGGTTCTAGGACCTCTGGGCAGTTGTCTTTGATAATTTCTTCAAAGATACTGGCAAGGCTCCTTTTTTCATCGTGGATTTCCGGTAGACCAATAACTCTCAAATTGTCTCTCCTGGATCTATTTTCCAGGTCAATTGTTTTGCCAATCAGATATTTCACATTTTTTTCTATTTTTTCATTCTTTACATTTTGTTTTATTACTTCTTGATGCCTCATAGATTCATTAGCTTCCACTTGCTCAAGTCTAATTTTAAATGAGTTAGTGTTTACATTTTGCTTTTGAGCCTCCATTTTCAATTGGTTGATTTCGCCTCTCAGGGTGTCCTTTTCTCTCTCTAGATTCTGAATCTCCGTAGCCATTTCGCCAATCTTATTCTTTAGGGACTTGATTTCATCAGTGGATTTTTTCTCCCTTTTTTCCATTTTTTCCATATTTTCTTTTAGCTCCCTAATTTGGTTTTTAAAATCCTCCTTTAGCTCTTCCAGCAGTGCTTTTTGGGCTGGAGACCAGTTCATATTAGCTTTTGAGGTATCTGATGTATCTACCGCGTCATTGCCGTCCTCCTCCATGTCGATATTTTGAACCTGCCTGTCTCCATAAAAAGAATCTATTGTCCTCGGTTTTTTTGTATTCTTCTTCATGTTTGTTGTTTTCCCTTTTCCTGGCATTACAACGAATTTCTATCTTTGGGCTCTCTGTCCCAGCTTTCTTATTCTGGGGGTTGTGAGTCTAGAATTATAACCTTCAGTTTCCTGAGGTGTAGGGGAGGGGTCTGGCTCCCTGGCGTCTCACTCCCTGTGGGTGCTCTCCAGCACTTGCTTTTCAGCAATGGTCTCAGCTGTTTGTTGTTTGAGCTGATGTCTGGCACTTCCCCTGGGGGAGCAAGGTTACATCTGGGCTCCCGGTGTTGACCCCTGCCGACTCTGCCCCTCTGGGACTAATGAACTTCTAGTATTTGTCCTGTGAGGCCCCACTACTCTCTCCTCTGTTTCAGTTCTCTTTTTTTTTTCCCGAGGAATTCTCTGGGTGGGGAGGGGAGGGATTAGAGCCGTTTACCTGGCCATTGAGTCTTCCGGAAGGTCAAGAAGCCACGTTCCTGGGTTTTGCAAGCGTCAGGACTGGGTGTTTTCACGGCCGGTGGCGTTGCGCTGCCTCTCGTCGCTCCCACAGACTGCCGTCCTGTGTTGGGAGTCCTGGGGATCTCTGCTGGTTTCGGGCGCCCAGCTTTCTCCCAGCCCGTCTCCCACGTGGATTTCTTGGCCAGCCGCTTCCACCTTGGTCTGGAGCAGCTCCGCACCGAGCACTCTCTGAGCCTGCAGGTTCGTCCCTCCGGCCTTTCAGACTCTCCCGGCTCGGAAATTTGCCCCATGCAGACTGCTCGCAGTTTCTGACTCTCTCAAATCTGCTCAAATTCACTTTTTTATGGGAATCTGACAGACCTTGTGAGAGAGCTCCAGTAAGACGCTGCCTTCATGTGGCCATCTTGGCTCCGCACCCCTGTACTAAATATTTTATAATTATTAACTCATTTGATTCTTGCAATAATTCTGGGAGGTAACTGCTATTATTATTGCCATTTTACAGAAAAGGAAATTGAGGCAAAAAGGGGTTAAGTCAATTGCCCAGGGACACATAGATAGTAGATTTGAATTCAGGTCTTCTGGACTCTACCTGTGCTCTATTAACTGCATACTTTCTTTTCAAATACCCCAACCAACAGAAATACAGGATGAGTGGAGAAATGCAAGAGCCTATTACAGCAATAGCAACAGAGGGACAGTAGAGAGACTAGCAAGAAACCTTTCTCAATATACACAAGGAGACAGGGGTGTGGCATCATGGACAGAATCTAGTGACACCCTGCCAACAGATACATTAACACTTTGGGGAGGGAATATATTAAAACATGGGAGGGTACATGAAAGGAAAAGATGAAGAGTAAGTGAATAGAGAAGGGTGTATTATATGCCTACATCAAATTGAGGGCTACCAATGAGGAATAGTTGACTCCTGTGGTCTCAGAAAAAGAAGCTCCTACAAGAAGTTGGTGAAGAGGGAGAGGATTGAAAAGGAGAGGAAAGAAAGGAGACTTTGTATTGGTGATGGGAAAGATTCATATGCATGAAGAGAGATGGTCTGTGAAGGGAGACAAGGAACTTGTGCCAAGTGTGGTATATGGGATTTGGTGTTTGAAAAGTCTACTTGTCAATCCTAAAGGCAACTGGAACCTGGGGGAGTGGGAGAACATTGATCCAGGAAGGAGATTTTAAGACAAATGGATGGGGGAGGGGAGCCCAGGGGAGAATATACATCAGTAGTAGGCTACAACATCAAAGATGTGATAGGAGAAGGGCAGTATTTCCAGTAGCACCTGCAATAATTGGCAGTGTTTTGGGAATGAGGCACAATGGAAAAAGGGAATCGATGAGGCAAACTAAAGAAGGCAGTGGGTAAAAACCACTTAGTGTAGAACCCACTAATACCTTAGAAGCTTTGGTTGGATGAGGAATACAGAGAAAAGAAAATGAACAGATAATTATTAAGGTCATGAATCAGAGAATGAGTGTCTAAAGTAGACAGAGAAGATGGATAATGAGAGTTATAGAAACCCTTTTTGGAAAAGAGCATAAAATGAAATTAAAAAATAAACTAATGAACAAGACTAATTGAAGGGGAAGAAATAATGGATGAATCTACTTGACTATCTGAGATTGGAAAAAAGGACAGGAAGAGAAATTTGTAATGCTATAATAGCAGGAGAGAAAAAAGGAACTAGCATGCAAAATACCAAAGGGAAATGAAAGATGAGATGAGGGGAAGGAAGAGAGCCAGTGGGAACAGAGATACCTTAAAAATGATTAAGATAAAAAAAGTGAAGGAACATAATACTGTCGTTACAATAGAAGAAAAAAATCAAAACTTGGAAAAACACAACCAATTATTAGAGATATATAGCAATTAGAGACATATGGGTATAGACCTAATTTTTATAACTTTAAATGTGCTTGTTTAATTCAATGGAGAAACAATTTGAAATTACTCAAATAAAGTGACTAAAATATTCATACCCTCTGAACCTGAAACTCCAATCCTAGGCTTATATCCTAGGTAAGCCATTTTGTAAGAAGAATGTCTCAAATACTCCAAAACATGTACACTAACATTGTGTGTGTGTATGTGTGAAAACTAAGAATTACTAACAAAGTAGATATGCATCAAGTACATAAATGTAACTGAATGTTACTGTGTTGCCACAATTTATGTGCGTGATGCATAGAGAAGCACAGAAAGATCTATAGTGACTGATTCAGACTAAGCAGAACAAAGAAAACTGTACACAGTAACTAAAACACTTTAACTGGAAAGAACAAGTACACAATAAAAAAATAAAAAATAAATGTTAACAAAAATATAAAGGCCAAGGGGACTTGAATAAATTGATACAAGAGGTTATACACATTTGTTCTTTCTTAGAGGTTGGAAGTCCATGGGTTTTAATATACTGTATGTGCTTCTGGACTTTTTCAATATATTGATCAATTGTACTATATTTTGTCCTCTCAAAATTATTATTTATTATTTGGTATGGCTCTCTGGGAGGGAAAGGAAGAAAGATGCTTGGAGTAACTATGATGATGTAAGGAACAAAAGTAATCAACAAAATTATTTTTAAAAACCCCAGTATTATCAGGGATCATAAGGTGGATCAAATTAGACAAAAAGAAAATGGTATGAAAATGAATACACTACCTGAAAAGAGAAGTGTGGAGGAGAGGGAAACATCTCACTTAATCAGGCTATGAAAATACAGGCAAGTAACACTTTGCCCAGTGAGATCCTCTATTCCCTGCATCTTTTAGTCACCTGAGTAACTAAGAATCTGCGATCTATTGTAGATCATCATTTGTGAAAGATTTGCTCTTCCTTTTTCATTTTTTCATCAAAGATAACTTCTGTGCTTGTTTATATTATTGGAATAAGAAAATATGTACATATAGAAAAAACAGGTGTACGAGTCAATAATTTTTAGTAATTTTCCATAACTACTTTTGGTAATATGCCATGATTATGCAAGAAGTCATTAAACTTCTCATACACTTTGACCCAGAGATCTCACTACTAAGTATATAACCAAGAAGGTCAAAGGAAGAAAGAACAGGTCCTAACATACAAAAATGTTCATAGCTGCCCTGTTTTTGCAACAAAAAAATAGAAATAAATTTGGTGAACTTTGATCTGGGAATGGTTGAATAAATCCAGTACATGAATATAATCAGATATTGTTGTGATTTTTAAAGATGATGAATATGGGAAAATGAGAGAAACATGAGAATACTTGAATGAGGCAATACAAGTATGGAGAGTAAGGAGAACACAATGATGATACCAATGCATAGTACAGAAATGAGCAATCTTGATAGCAGAGAAAGAAGGAAGTACTTTCCTCTTTTTGATATAAAGATGGACTTATAAAGTTATTATGGGTGTTAAATGTTTACATACTGTTAAATATAGTCACTATGAGTATCTTATTTTGTCACAGTTGGGAGTTGTAACCTTAAATAACATTGTTATAAAACAAAAGGCATCAATAAGGTATTTTTATCAATGAATTGGGAGCTAGATAGCAGCTAGAACACTAGACTTGGGGTCAGGAGTACCTGAGAACAAATCCCACCTCAGAAACTTCCTGTCTTTGTGACCCTGGACAATTTACACCATTTTCATCAGCCTCAGATTGATTCCTCATCTGTCAAATGGGTAAAATCATAGCGTTCATCTCAAAGTGTTGTGAGGATCGAAGAGATGATATTTGTAAAGCACGTTACAAATCTTAAAGAATGATGTAAATGGTAGTTATTATAAATGCTATGTTTATTATCAATAGAACCTAACTAAAAACATAACGATGGTGGTGCATGCCTGTAATCACCGATACTGGGGAAGGCTGAGGCTGGTGGATCACTTGGGTTTTGGGCTGCCATAGGGCACTGGTGTAATGAGTGTAGTTCCATGCCCAGTCCTCCCATCTCTCAACTTGACCTCATCCTGAGCCATGCAGCACCACCTCGCTGCCCAAAAAAGGCTGAATTAGACAAGGTTAGATAGAAAGAACAGGTTGGAGTATATGTGCTGATCAGTATTAGAATCAGACCTGAGTGATCACTTCCAGCCTGGGTAAAAGAGGGAGAACAAATTTTATTAGTAACAGCAACATTAATATTGATAAGCCCTGTGATTTTCCCCAGGTGGTTAATACCCTCTACTTTTTTAGATATCTTGAGAATCAATCCCTCAGCACACTCAAAATTGTTTCTCAGTTTAAACATATACATTTTTGTATATACTTAATCTAGTTCATTGTTCTTTCCATCTTTTTCATGAATTTCTGTTTCTTCTAGCAGTAATCAGGGACTTTGATGTCATAATCTAAATGTGGTGGCTCCACTGTAATTTTTTTTAAAGAAAGCAGTTTAATATTGAAATTTTGGCTTTTTATATTTTACCTGTTGTCTCATTTCTGGTTTAATCCTTCTGTCCTGATCTGGCATAATTGCCACCCTTGTCCAATTTGTTTTTTTTCTTCTATTGCTTCTTCCTTTTTATGAAGTAATAATGACCTAAATTTAAACTGATGATTTGCTTGGCTATTTAATCACACCACTTGGCAAGGAGATCAAAAACATGCTAACTAAGGTAGTTTCTAGACTCTTTTGGTCTCCTTATTCTGGTGTTTGGTTTATGTCAAATAAATTCTCTTAGGAAATGGTGATCATTTCCATGGGTTCCTTTTTTCTATTTCTCATATTTCAGTGTCAACAGCTATTTAAATCACCTAGGTTAGAATTGCTTAAATTATACTTTAGTCAATTTTTAAAAAATATTTATTTTTGCCTTTTCTTTAACAAAAGCAAAATTTATTTTCTGCTATATAATTTAGTAATTACCAAATACAGTTACTTCCGAATCTTTTATCTAAAAAAATATAATTATGATATATAGGCTTGAGGCTTCTGAATGGTCTATAAACTTTTGACCTTTCTTGTTTCTTACTTTTGGTTGATATTATTAGGGAATTTTTTATTGGGGTTTTTTGTTGTTTGTTTTTTACTGTCTTCCCCTTATGCCCAAACTTTCACCGAAGTCACTGAGTATGAAAGTTTAGCTTAATTTGATATGGAAAGCATTATTAAGTTTATGTTGACTCTCTTTATCTCCCCATCAAGTCTAACAAATATTAGCTATAACTATTTTAGTGGTGGTATTTTTGCCAGAGTTTAGCAAAAGCACCATCATATTAGGTGACCAAATGGCTCATGAAATGAAGTTCCATGTTGTCTTTGGTCACAAAATAAACCCACTTAGGCCAACCCCTTCATTTATTTCTACAGAGGGAACTTGTGCAGTCATCTTTCTGTTTCAGTGCAAATTCTGTTCCAGTTTCATTTTTAGAAGGAAGAACAAGATTAATACAATCACTTCCTCTAAACTATGTCTACTCATTGGTGATTACACAAAGATTTCACATATAGACTATAAACATCTGCTTATGTTTATAGGCTAGTGCCAGTCAGTTAATCAATAAACATTCACTCACAATAAGTAATCACTTACTAGTTGAAAGGTACCACTGTACTAAGTGTTGGGGACACAAGGCAAGGTAAAAATACAGTCCATACCCTCAAGGAACTCACATTCTTACCGAAGAGACAACATGTGAAAGACTATGGACATTCAACTAGCTATACATACACACACATATATGCATGTACACATATATACATACACATCAATGTACATACAATAGTGCATATATAATATGCTATACATATATAATGTACTTATATAGACAATGTTCATTCAATGTGATATATAACAACTATATGCATTTGATATTACATGTGTGCATATATAATGTTGAATGGATATTGTTGTTTACCATACACACACATGCACATACATATGCCCACACACATAGTAAATGAGAGGTAACTTTGAAGGGAAGGCAAAGTTTAAAACAACATTTATTTAAACCATTATTTCATTTATCTCTATGGAGATGATTCTTAGTTCTAAAGTATAAATCCAGCTCCCTTCCCTAGATTGTCTCCTGAACTCCAGTCCCACTTCATCAACTGCTTATCAGATATTTCAGATGGGCTGTCACATGTCACAAAAAATTTCTGCTGAATTTATTATTAATATATATTTCTGTACACATGGGACATTTCTTTTTTCATTTCTTTCTTTTGGTACCTTGGGGTTATAATGTCTAGTAGTAGAATTGCTGAGCCAAAGAGCATAGTGGTTTAGTCTCTCTTCTAGCACAATTCTAAATCAATTTCCAGAACAGTTGGACCAATTTGCAGTTCCAGCCATAGCATATTATTGTGTCTGCTTTCCTACAGCCACTCCAACATTGACTTTTTCTATATTTTAGCACCTTTGTTAATTTTTGATAGTGAGATGAAACTTCAAAATTTGTTTAATTTGGGAATTCATTCTTAACCATACTTGTATAGCCCTTCCCAGTTTGATGATCATTGTCTTTGTTACTAAGAAGATGAAGCAAAAAAGGAATGTTTAATACTTGTCAAAGAGCTTTTGACACTAAAATCCATTACCTGCTGCAGTTTATATAATTACTTGAATCCCAATATACTTAGACTTTCATTTTCTTTAGTATTTTATTTATTCTTAATATTTTAGTATCTCATTAATGTGGTTCACTTTGAGGCCAGCAATTTTGCAAAAAAAAAATAAAAATTGATGCAGCTACAGCAACCATACTTATAGGCATATGTGCACATATGCATATGCACATATATATCTTTAAGTGAATATCCATATATAAGCATGATTTTTCAAGTGCTCTGAAACTGAGATAGACTTGAAAATGGTATTATGTGAGAATGATGATTAGAAAAATAATTTCAAATATAAAGATGTTATCAGTCCATATTTTGAATATTATAGAGTTAAGGGTTCTTTACTTCTGATTGCATAGACTATTATATAATCACCCAGGACAAGGGATTGGTTGGCCACAAAACTCTTTGTGATTTTTATTTCTTCCCAGTTTAAGAAGTAAAAAATTAATTTGAGATCAGCCATCCAAAGAGTAGGGCAGAGTAGAGGTTTTCTGTCAGAGTGGGTCATGTGGGACTTGAGGAAGAAGGGTGAGAGAGAAGCAGAGGTAGCTATGTTCCCAGGGCAGTGATGAGGCAGCACTAGACCCTTACAGCAGCTGGTGACCCTCACATCTGTATAAAACCAGGAAAAATGACATCCTTCTGAATGGACAAGTTGAGTGTTTCCTATGACTGTGTGTTTTATCTTTATCTTGGGTACTTGCTTGACTAGGAGCTAAATAGAAGCAAACAGGGAGAGGAACAGTGAATGTTGGGAACTGTCCTACCCAAACCTAACTTCCATGGGTCTTTTTTTTTTATTAATGCTCATAGACACTCTTACGTTGTTAGATGTCTCTTTGTGTGCAGCATTGTAATACAACATCATTTGTTTTAATTTATTTTTTATTCAAATTCTTCTTTCACTTTTCAAAATCCTATTAAGTTGCTGGGGCAGCTAGGTGACTCAATGGATAGAATGCTAGGAAGACCTGAGGTCAAATGCAGTCTCAGAAACATGCTAGCTCCGTGACCCTATTTACCTCAGTTCCTCATTTGTAAAATGAGCTGGAGAAGAAAATGGCAAATCATCCCAGTATCTTTGCCAAGAAAACCTCAAATACAGTCACATCTAGCCAAACATGACTGAAACTGAATGAAACAACTCAACAACTACATCAACAAATTAAAATACCATTTCATTCAGAAAGACCTAGTTGGACTACATCTAGACAATATCCATTTCTGGAAAAAAACATTTGATAGAAAAATCATTAATTGGTTGGAAAGTATTCAAGAAAGAACAAAGAGCAGAATGAGGGTCCTTGAGATTATGCCTCATGAAGTTTAACTGAAGAAACTGTAGATATGTAGTCTGGAGAAGAGAAGCCTTGGTAGAGAGATGGGGGTTGTACAGAAGAAACAAGTAGGTGTGTTCAAATATTTGAAAGGCTACTGTTTCAAAGAGAAATTAGACTTGTTCTTTTTGGTCCAGAGGGAAGAAGTAGGAGCAGTCAGTCAAGAAGCATCTATTTAATGTTTACTATATGCCAAACACTGGACTAAGAGTTGGGAATAAAAATACAAGCAAAAAGACAGACGGTCCTGGTTCTCAGGAAGCTTACATTCTAATGGAAAAGACAATACACAAAAGGAAGTTGGAAGGCAGTAGGAAAAGAAGAGGCTTAATGTAAAGGGGGGAAGGGGGCCAATCGATTTTTCTATTAATCAGAACTATTCAAAAGTGTAATAGGCTGTTTTGGGAGGCAAATGGCTCCCCCTAACATGAGGTCTTTCTGGTAAAGTTTGGATTACCACTTGTGGGTATATAGGAGATTAGAAGTGATGCAGGATGCTCTTGTTCAGGTATGGGTGGACTAAGAGCCTTTGGTGTTCCTTCCAATTTTGAGATTGTGTGGTCTTCCCAAAACCAAGAATCTTCCCCGTCAAATATCATAACTCTGTTTTGCGTGTGTATGTTACTTTGTAACATATCACCTCTGTAATTGTCTGTAAGTTTCATGATGGCAGCTATTAGGTTTTATATAATCTCTGAATCCTTTTCTGACTCCAGTAAGCACTTAATTAATATTTCTTGGATTTTTGTTTTATACTCAATTTTTTTTTAATGAGTTGACTCTTCTAATCTTTACAATAATCCTGTTTGGTTGTTTAATAAATGTTGTACCAAAAGCACCTAGACAATAAATGGTAAAACTAAGAATAGAATCCATGTCTCCTAACGAGATAAAGGATTGTTTTTCTATTATACTAATCACCAATTATTAAATGAGGATTGAAGTTTTTTTCTTTCCATTTCCTCATTGAGGGACCAGCCCTTACAGGTCTTCAATCAGTCTTGAAGGGATATTGTTTGATGAGATTGTCCAAATCCTCAGGGTATGTGCTCCTAGATCATGGGCAGGACCCCACTCAACTAGAAGATCTTACTTCTGTTTAAAGTGTAAATAGAATGCAGTCTAAGGTGAGTTTTTGCCCCAAGGAAGTGAGCCCCTTTCCTTGGAAACTTCCATTAGAATTTAGTGTGACCCAGCTTATGAAGAAGAAAACCAACCAGGGTCATCTGGGCAGAGATGGATTCCTCTGTCCAGATTGCTTGCTGCAGCTGAGTCTCATGATCAAGTCACATTCTCAGTAGTGGGAGCTAACTACTTTTAACCAACCAGCTCCCATAGAATCTCTTTCCTTGTTGCACTCTATCTTCCTTCCTCCTCCCCTCCCCTCCCTTCTCACCATTCCTTCCTCCTCCTCTCTCCTCTCCTTTCTTTCCCTCCTCTCTTCTCTTTTCTCCTCTTCTTTCCCCTATTTTTCCCTCCCTTTCCCTCTACTTCCCTGCCTTCCCCTTCTCTTTTGTCCTGTACTCCCCACTCCTTTTATTCTCATCACTTTATCATCTTTATTTCTTCTCTCTCTCCCTTCTTCTACCCCATTGCCCTCTATTAGGAGTACAACAAGGAAAGAGATTCTAAAACAAAAGTTCAAATATCTATGTGGTAAAGGAGAAAATTAAAATTCCTTGTCACCAAAGATCTGAGGCATTAAGGGATATTTTGACCTCTTCTAGTCCAAGCAAAGAAAGAAGGCATTATGTAAGCTTGCCTAGCTTCTTTCTACTCCTTCCAGTCAGGTCATATGTAAAAAGGTTGAACAAAAGTGATCATCTCTCTTGCAAGTAGCATCTCTATACAAATTATTCTCTAATTCCTTCTGAAGATTAGAAGAAAAAAATGAATCATGCTTCTGTTTTCTGAGCTTGGCCAGATAATAAACCTATTATCATAGGCTCACATTTATAGAATTCAAAAAGTCTATAGAGAGGGTATCTTATCTAACATTTTACAAATGAGGAAACCAAGACCTTAAATGGTTAAATGACTTGCCCAGGGACACATAGGGGACATGTGACTGAAGCAGGCCTTGAACCCAGACCTGTAGACTCCAAAGCCATGAAACCCCAGGAGTGCTTACCCATGAAATGCTCAGCCACTTTGTAATTGAAAGGGTCAAGTTATTAGCCAAAAGTCAACACTCTGTCCTAGTAGTATGTAGGCTCGTAATACTGCTGGACACATTGCTTTCTTTAGATGCTTACTCCTTTACACAATTAATCAAATTACATATTTGCCACAGCAACTGATGAATAATAGCTATTTGAAATAGTCAAGGTGAATAAAATCTATCAGTAGTCCCCAGTCCTGTTGAGTCTCATTGAGACTTTTAGAAGCTCACATCACTTAGAGACTGAGGTCTCCAAGAACTAGAGTTATTTCAGGATTTTATTCTCATGAGTCCACTGAACTCTAACCCCAGTATTAACATTTCTTCTTCTTTATTTATTTATTTATTCATGTATTTATTTATTCATTCATGTATTTATTCATTCATTCATTCATTCGTTCGTTCGTTTGTTTATTGAATCATAATACACTTGTTCCAGCCATTCATGTGTATCTTTCTGTCCCAAGTATGTCTCTTGTACACAATATATTGTTGGATTCTGGTTTCCAATCCATTCTGCTATCTGTCTCCATTCTATTTGTTAGTTCATCCCATTCACATTCACATTTGTAATCACTAAATATTTATTTCCCTCTATCCCATTTACCTCTGTTTATTGTTCTCTTTCTCATTTTATGCCATCTCTCTTCGAAAGCCTGCCTTGCTTCAGACCACTGCCTCCCCCAGTCATATAATCTCCCACATATCACTTATCTCCTTTCCAAACTATCTCCATATTGGGTAAGATAGATTTCTGTCTCCACTTGAGTGTGTATATATATTCTTTCCCATTTGATCCAAACCTGTTGCCTACTATCCATTCTCCATTTTCCCTTCCACTATAAAAGTTCTTTCTTGCACGCCTCTTTTATGGTGAGAAAAATTTCCCCAAATTGCCTCTTCCTTCCCAGTTATCCCAGCATTTTCCTCTCTCATCCTTACATTCTGTTTTTATACATCATGCCAACATAATTAACTTACACTCCTGCCCTCTGTTTACATAGACTCTTTCTAACTGATCTAATGATAATAAAGTTCTTAGGAGTTACACATCTTATATTCCTATATAGGAATGTAAAAAGTTTCAGTCCATTGAGTACCTCATGATTACTCTTTCATAGTTACCATTTGAGGCATCTCTTAAATCTTCTGTCTGAATGCCAAATTTTCCTTTTAGTTTTGGCATTTTCGTCAGGAATACTTAAAAGTCACCTGTTTCATTAAATATCCATTTTTTCCCCTGAAGGATCACACTCAGTTTTGCTGAGTAGGTTATTGATGGTTGTGATTCTAGCTTCTTTGCCCTCTGTAATATCATCTTTCAATCCCTCTGCTCCTTTAATGTGGAAGCTGTTAATTTTTTGTGTGATCCTGAGTATGGCTTTATGATTTTTGAGTAGTTTCTTTCTAGTTGTTTGCAATATTATCTCAACCTGGGAGCTCTGGAATTTGGCTACACTATTCTTGGGTGTTTTCATTTGGGGATTACTTTCAGATGGTGAATAGTCAATTCTTTCCATTTCTAGTTTGCCTTTGAGATCTAAAATATTAGGGCAGTTTTCCTTTATAATTGCTTGAAATGTGTGTAGGCTCTTTTTTTATTATCATGGCCTTCTGATAGTCCAATAATTTTAAAATTATCTCCCCTTAATTGATTTTCCAGGTCACTTTTGTTTTTTTGTTTTTCCCCCCCATGAGATATTTCACATTTTTGTCTATTTTTGCATTCTTTGGACTTTGTTTTATTGTTTCTTGTAGTCTCATGGAGTAATCAGCTTCTACTTGCCCAACTCTAATTTTTCAAGGAATTATTGTTTTTCAGTGAGCTTTTGTACCTCTTCCTCCTGCCTCCCTGTGTTGGTAACCAAAAATGGGCTCCTCAGCACTTAGTCAACAAGTGCCCTTGAATAGTTTGGCTTTTTCCCCTGAACTAACTGAATGCTGTCTGTATGTTGGATTGGAGTAAGCTTGTCGGACCCTTCACCTTGCTTTCCTTGGTTAAGCAGATCAAAAGAACCTGTGCTTTTCCGGTCAACACCTTCACCTTGCTTGCCTTGGTTAAGCAGATCGAAAGAACCTGTGCTTTGCCTGGCGTACCTTACACCCCTGCAGAAGCTGCTAGCCGGATGGCTAAAAAGAGCTTCTGTTGGAGCCAGAGACAGCTACAGCTGAAACTGAAGCAGGAGCTGCTGGTAGCAGAGCTGACCTACGTGTGGATTGAGGAGTGCTGATCAAGGAGTTGAGGCCAGTGGGTAATCTTTTTACCATAGACGGGAAGCATACATATGATTTTGCTTTGTACCATCATGCTTCTCTGTGGCCTCCTGGTTACTCTTGTGAGGCAGACTTATTGGGCCTGGAAGCTTTTGATCAAAATATCAAAATGGTCATGCTGATTCATGGGTCTGTTACTTTGGAGTTTAAATACATGCTTTGATTCTTCTGCCTCCTACCTTGAGAATTCCTTATATCCTGCGGTTCCGAACCTTTCACATATATATATATATATGTTATTCTCCTTGAAATTATAAACTCTGCCCTCATATTACACTCCCCCCAATTTGGCCTATTCTGCTTTTATAGGAGTTCTTTTCTTCAGTGATATTTTTGTGGCTCTTTTACCATTAAGACAACTCTGTCTTTTAAGGTGATTTTTTTTCTTTAGCATTTTTGTGGTTTTTTTAGCAAGCTGTTATTTTTTCATAATTTTCTTGTATTACTCCCATTTCTTTCCCCAATTTTTCCACTACCACTCTTATCTCTTTAACTTTAACAGGAATTTTGCTGACTTTGGGTCCGATTAGCAATTTTGAGGCTTTGTAGCTGTTTTCACATTGTTGTCTTTTTCTAAGTTTACATTGTGGTACTTTCAACTACCATAATTGCTTTATATGATTAAGTTTTTTTGTTCAAATTACCAAACAATTATGCTCATTTCACTTGCCAGCAAGGTTATACTTAAGATTCTACAACTTAGGCTTTGGCAATATGTGAACTGAGAATTGCCAGAAGAACAACCTGGTTTTTGAAAAGGCAGAGGAATTAGAGATTAAATTGCCAATACTCACTGGATTATGAAGAAATCAAAAATTTTCTAGAAAAACATTTATTTCTGCTTCATTGACTACATTAAGGCCTTTGACTGTGTGTATCACAGCAAAATGTGGCAAGTCACCACAGAGGTGGAAGCACCGGTTCATCTTACTTTTCTCCTGAGGAATCTGTATGTGAGCCAAGAAGCAACAGTACGAACTGAACACAGAACAACTTATTGATTTAAGACTGGAAAAAGAATATGACAAGGCTGTATGTTGTCCCCTTATTATTTTAACTTATATACAGAGTACATCATGTGAAATTCCAAGAGGATGAATCAAAAGCTTGAATTAGGGTTGCTGGCAGAAATGTCAACAATCTCAGATATGCAGATGACACTACTCTGATGGCAGAAAGTTAAGAGTAATTAAGAAGTCTCTTGATGAGGGTGAAAGAGGAGAGAGTAAAAAGCATAACAATGACAAAGAACTTGGCAACAAATCCTATCACTTCCAATGAAATAGATGGAAAGAAATGGAAGCATTTTCAGATTTTATATGCTAATGATCAAAGATCATTGCAGATGGTGACTATAACCATGAAATTATGAAATTAAAATTATTTCCATTCTTCAGTATTGGGACATAAACTCATATTTCTAATCCAGTGGCCACTGTTAGATTTTCCAAATTCACTAACATAATGAGCTTAGTACTTTAACACCATCATCATTTTTAGGATTTTAAATAGTTCAGCTGGAATTCCATCACTTCCATTAGTCTTACTGTTAGCAATGCCTCCTAAGGTCCATTTGACTTCATTTGCCAGGAAATCTGGCTCTAGATCAGTAACTACACCTATCTGTCTTGGGTAACCCTGCATGGCATAGTTCACAGTTTCATTGAGTTCCACCATCACAAGGGAATGCTTAAGGAGTTGGTAGTAGTATGACTAAATGCATTATACATAAAACCTTGTCATAACTAAAGTGATAATCAAGCTGTCTTCATGTTGATGAATTACTTGGATCTGGTAACAGAAACAAAGAAAAAATTAAAATAAGAAAACATTCCTTGTCTAGTATAATGTTCTTACTTTTCCACAGTGATAAAATAGTAGAAATGAGAAGAGAGGGTTTCATGAATCACAAAAACCTTAGATTGCCTTTAAAATTAATTTTTAGGTTGATACTCTAAATATGAGATTGTCATCCAGTGACCAATGTGTGGGCAATATTTATGGAGGAAGGCATCATATCAGTATAGACACTTTAGGCATAAATGAAAGCAGAAGATATAAGGAAGGTGCAGCTAAATGAAAAGATCACCCATATGTTCTCCTTGGGAGGCAAGTAAAAGAGTATTAGATGTTGGGCCCAAAGGAAATGAGATCATTTTATGAAACATCTGGTTATCTCACATTGCACTTCTCTTTATGATATTAATCAAAAGAGCCACCAAATAGAAAGTTAATAATATCATAAATCTAGAGCCTGAAGGAACCTCATAAGTCATCTAGTCCAACCCCCATATTTTATATATGAGAAAACTAAATCCCAAGGAGGATAAATGATTTGCCCAAGTTTGCATTAGTTGTTAAGTACCAAATGCAAAATCTGAGTCTAATACATTACTGTAACCTATATTACAATATTTGTTGAAGATACCTAAGAAGTAGAGAAACTATATTACTATAGAATTAGTATGAATTGGAATTCCATGAATACAGAATCTCAACAAAAACCTATAAACTGAAAAAGAAAGATGCGCTAATACTTGGTGACTTGAAAGTGAAATTGGACATAAAGGAAGATGAAAAAATTGGAAAATGTGGTTCAGGTGAAAAAACAAAAGAAGTCAAAAGTTTGGAGAATATGCAGAAACTTCAAGTCCATTTATTTTGAAGATTTTATTCTAGAAGTAGCTGAGAAAACATTTGACATGGAAAATACTAGATAAAATCCTACCAAAATAAGCTTAATTCTGTTTTAGGCAGGAATTGAGGAGTTTCTCAAATGGAAGTTATATCAGACTAAATTGTCTAGGGGTTGTTGATATTACTGTTCATTGGTTTTTCAGTCATGTATGCCTCTTTGTGATCTCATTTGGGTTTTCTCAGCAAAGATACTAGAATCATTAGCCATTTCCTCTTCCAGCTCATTTTATAGATGAGGAAACTAATGCATACAGGGTTAAGTGACTTGCCCAGGGTCACACAACTAGTGTCTGAGGTCAGATCTGAACTCAAGAAAATGAGTCTTCCTTATCCCAGGCCTGGCACTCTATCCACTGTACAAACTATCTGCCCCCAGATAGACTGCCCCTGGTAAGACTGTCTGGGTACAGTCTTACTATTGACTGCTTAAAACAAAGGTCAAAATGAACATCAAATTAAAATTATTAATAATTACCAAAATTAAAAGGCTTATTATGTAAAGAACCAAAAACAATCATAATAGTTTAAACCTGACTTGTTCAGAGGAATTATTGGTGCTAAAAAAAGAAATGGGGAAAAAAGCAAGTATGTTGACCTTGATTATGATCATTTCCTGAAAAAGTTTAACTGGTATAAAAAGGTTACTGTAATGAGGAGGCCAAAATAACCCCTCAAACTGCATCAGCTAGCAAAATCATTATCTCCTTGTGAGTCAGAGAGAAATTGCAACCAAGGACAAAATGGGTTTAGACAGCAAACTCATTTATAAAACACTACAAATGAGAATGATTAGGAAAAGTAGACCCTAATAATATCATACAGAAGTTTAAATGAAAACAAGTCTACAGACAGCTTAGCACGATACTCAATTGATCCATGTCATTCCAAAATTATGAATAGATTAAACTGTCCACAGATCAACAAATAAAAAAAATGCAACAGGTTGGTCTGAGTAGATAGCCTCTGAGGCCTTTTCTAAGTTGAGTTATACAATACTGTGTCAATGAGTACAAAAAGCTACTGCAAAAGAAATAGAAAGAAAGTGCCATATGGATTTAATTTTATTTTACTCCATTTTTTAAAAATAGAATTTCAGTTCAAGGAAAGCGATGGGTTGAAATTTTTCATTGACCCTCCGTATCTTCCTGTCATGGGAAATACATATCTTTATTAAGGCAAATGGAATTTGGAGACAAACACAAACAAAACATGAAAATTATATCAATAAGTACATTCTCCCTTTTATGGAGAATCTGACTAGCTCTAAAACTTGCATGAGCTTTGTCACTTTGGGTATGTTCCTCACCTATATACTGGGAAAGTGAGCTAAATAATCTCTAAGGATTTCTGGCTTAAGTTATCTAGGATGCTACTCATCTCAAAAGTCTTATTTCTGTCTATAAAGATAGGTAGATAGATAGATAGATAGATAGATAGATAGATAGATAGACAGACAGACAGACAGACAGACAGACAGACAGATAGATAGATAGATAGACGGACAGATAGGTAGATAGATAGATAGATAGATAGATAGATAGATAGATAGATAGATAGATATGAAAAGATGGAGTGTAGAAATAGCCACCTCCACCAGGGTTCAGTAAAGAAAAAGAGTTGTCCATGTGAAGGATCTTTAGCATCAGTTTCTCAATGGTTATACGACTAACTGTGCGAACCACAGCAGAATGTGGGAAATTTTTGCAAATGCTATGAACACCTACACTTAATTCAAATTGCTCACTTATTATTTCAAACTGTGTATGGAAGTGTGTGTCACTTAACAAGGGGGTGTAAGAATGGTGTAGCAACATGCCATTCTACCTAATACTTTGCATTAAAGAGGCAAATATTCCACAAGCATGTAATAATACACAATATTGCTCACAAAGGCTCTCATTTGTTATTTCCTCTTCAACCTCTTATATTCCTGTTAAGTGAAAAGGGGAGGACCATAAGTCTTAGAGACAGCATGAAATGACTTGGTGGCCTCAATTGTACTTCTCATTATGAACTCCAAAATGTTTAGGGGAAAAGTCACTATTATTAAATGCCTTTTTTTCTCAATAAACTCCCCTAGAAAAGCACAGTACCACAATTGTGGTAGAAATTGAGTTGCAATGGGTTGGGCAAGTAGCATGAACCATTATTATAGACAAAATGAACACAAGAATATGTAAACAAGACATATACAGTATAAATTGGAGATAATCAATAAAGAAAAGGCACTAGGAATAAAGGGGATTAGAAATTGAATTCTGTAGAAGGTGGGATTTTAGCTAAGATTTGAAGGAAGCCAGGGAATCAAGAAGGCAGAAATGAGGAGAGATGGTATTCTAAGCATGAGAACAGACAGTGAAAATGCCTGGAGTGGAGAGGCAGAGCCAAGATGGCGGCTGGTAAGCAGGGACTAGAGTGAGCTCCATACCGAGTCCCTCCAAAAACCTATAAAAAATGGCTCTGAACCAATTCTAGAACGGCAGAACCCACAGAACAGCAGAGGGAAGCAGGGCTCCAGCCCAGGACAGCCTGGATGGTCTCTGGGTGAGGTCTATTCCACACAGAGCTGGGAGCTGGGAGCTGGGAGCTGGGAACGCAGTGGAGCAGAGCCCAGGCTGAGTGGCATGGAACAACCAAACTGGGAGTCGGGCGGATGGGGCCCCCAGCGCTCTGAATATGTGAGCTGCGGCAGTTACCAGACCCCTCGACCCACAAACACCAAAGACTGCGGAGAAGGTTAGTGGGAAAAGCTGCCAGAGTGGAAGGAGTTGGGTAGTTCGGCTTCCAGCCCCGGGGGCAGCGGAGGTGGGGCAGCTACAGTTGCTGCTGCTTCTGGCCCCAGGCCCACCTGGTGGGAGGAATTAAGTGGTGGATCAGAGCAGGAGTGCAACAGCCTGCTGAAGATCTAAGCCCAGCCCAGGCTGGGGGTTCTTGGGGAAGGAGTAGTGCGGGTCTGACAGAGCTGGCACCTCCCCCCCAAACGTGGAACATAGAACTTGTTAGTCTACAAGCAGTCATACCTCACTGAAAAACTCAAGGGTCAAGTTAGTTGGTTGGGAATATGGCCAGGCAGTGAAAACGCACCCAGATTCAGTCTCAGACTTTGGATTCTTTCTTTGGTGACAAAGAAGACCAAAACATACAGCCTAAAGAAGACAACAAAGTCATAGAGCCTACAACAAAAGCCTCCAAGAAAAACATGAACTGGCCCCAGGCCATAGAAGAACTCAAAAAGGCTTTGGAAAAGCAAGTTAGAGAAGTAGAGGAAAAATTGGGAAGAGAAATGAGAAGGATGTGAGAAAAAAATGAAAAACAAGTCAATGACTTGCTAAAGGAGACCCAAAAAAATACTGAAAAATACACTGAAGAAAACAACACCTTAAAAAACAGACTAACTCAAATGCCAAAGAGCTCCAAAAAGCCAATGAGGAGAAGAATGCCTTGAAAGGCAGAATTAGCCAAATGGAAAAGGAGGTCCAAAAGACCACTGAAGAAAATACTACTTTAAAAATTAGATTGGAGCAAGTGGAAGCTAGTGACTTTATGAGAAATCAGGATATTATAAAACAGAATCAAAGGAATGAAAAAATGGAAAAAATGGAAGAAAATGTGAAATATCTCCTTGGAAAAACCACTGACCTGGAAAATAGATCCAGGAGAGATAATTTAAAAATTATTGGACTACCTGAAAGCCATGATCAAAAAAGAGCCTAGATATCATCTTTCAAGAAATTATCAAGGAGAATTGTCCTGATATTCTAGAGCCTCGGGCAAAACAGAAATTGAAAGAATCCATCGATCGCCTCATCAAATAGATCCCAAAAAGATATCTCCTAGGAATATTGTCACCAAATTCCAGAGCTCCCAGATCAAGGAGAAAATACTGCAAGCAGCCAGAAAGAAACAATTTGAGTATTGTGGAAACCCAATCAGAATAACCCTAGATCTGGCAGCCTCTACATTAAGAGATCGAAGGGCTTGGAATGTGATATTCCGGAGGTCAATGGAGCTAGGATTAAAACCTCGAATCACCTACCCAGCAAAACTGAGTATCATGTTCCAAGGCAAAATATGGATTTTCAATAAAATAGAGGACTTTCAAGCTTTCTCAGTGAAAAGACCAGAACTGAATAGAAAATTTGACTTTCAAACACAAGAATCAAGAGAAGTATGAAAAGGTAATCAAGAAACGGAAATTGCAAGGGACTTACTAAAGTTGAACTGTTTTGTTTACATTCCTACATGGAAAGATGATGTGTATCATTCATGAGACCTCAGTATTAGGGTAGTTGAAGGGAATATGCGTATATGTATGTGTATATATATATATATATATATATATATATATATATATATATATATTTGTATATATATTTGTATATATATGTTTATGTATATATATAAGTGAATGTGTATGTATGTATATATCTATGTGTATATGTATGTATGTGTATGTATGTGTATATATATGTATATGTGTTTATATATATGTATATATACATGTAAAAGAGAGAGAGCAGACACAGGGTGAGTTGAAGATGAAGGGAAGATATCTAAAAGAAATAAAATGAAATTAAGGGATGTGAGAGCAACATACTGAGAGAGGGAGATAGGGAGAGATAGAATGGGGTAGATTATCTCGCATAAAGGCGGCAAGAGGAAGCAGTTCTGTGGGAGGAGGGGAGAGGGCAGGTGAGGGGGGAATGAGTGAACCTTGCTCTCATCAGATTTGGCCTGAGGGGGAATACCATACATACTCAGTTGGGTATCTTACCCCACAGGAAAGAAGAGGGAGGAAGATAAAAAAAAATAAAAGGGGGAGGGGATGATGGAGGGGAGGGCAGATGGGGGTGGAGGTAATCAAAACAAACACTTTGGAAAGGGGACAGGGTCAAGGGAGAAAATTCAATAAAGCGGGATGGGTTGGGAAGGAGCAAAATGTAGTTAGCCTTTCTCAACATGAGTATTGTGGAAGGGTTATACATAAAGATACATGTGTGGCCTAGGTTGAATTGCTCGACTTCTTAGGGAGGGTGGGTGGGAAGGGAAGAGGGGAGAGAATTTGGAACTCAAAGTTTTAAAATCAGATATTCAAAAAAAAAGTTTTTGCATGCAACTAAAAAAGAAGATACACAGGCAATGGGGCGTAGAAATTTATCTTGCCCTACAAGAAAGGAAGGGAAAAGGCGATGAGAGCGGAGGCGGGTGATAGAGGGGAGGGCTGACTGGGGATCAAGGTAACCAGGATATATGCCATCTTGGAGTGGGGGGGAGGGTAGAAATGGGGAGAAAATTTGTAATTCAAACTGTTGTGAAAATCAATGCTGAAAACCAAATAAGTTAAATAAATAAATTTAAATTAAAAAAAAAAACCTTAGAGATCAAACAAAAAAAAATAAATCTGACATGCATTGCTACCTCTCGTATCTGAAAAGACAAAAAAAAAAGAAAATGCCTGGAGTTTGGAGAGGGAATGTTTCGTGAGAGGAACTATGAGGCTAGTTTTGTTAGATCACAAATTGTGTGATCAAGGGAGGTGTGAAGAAAGGTATAGGAAGAGTGGAAAGAAAGGAGGGAACCAGGTTGTAAAGGCCTTTGAAAGACAGAATATTTTGCATGTGATTCTGGAGGTGAAAGGGAGCCACTGGAGTTTTTTGTTAGTTTGCTTGCTTGATTTAATAGGAGGGAGTGATATAGTCATATTAATTTAACAACTAAGTGGAGGATGGATTGGAGAAGAAAGAGACCTGAGGAAAAGAAACCAACCAGAAAGCTATTGCAATAGTTCAGGAATTAAGTGACAAGAGCCTGCACTAAGCTGATGGCAGTGCCAGAGAAAAGAAGGTAGAATTTATGTGAGATGTTACAAAAGTAAAAATAGTTCTTGGTAAAAGATTTGATATGGGGAGTAAGAGAGTGAGGAGTTGAAAATGACAACTACTCTACAAGTATGGGTGACTGGGAGGATAGTAGAGCCCTTGGCATCGATAGGGAAGCTTAGAATTTAGATGGAAGATAGTATGAGTAAAAAGATAATGTTGAGTTTAAGATGTCTGTGTGACATGCACTTTGAGACTTCTATTAGGCAACTGGAGATGAGAGAACAGAGGTAAAAGAAAATTTAAAGATGATAAGGAGATCATCAGCATAGAAATGATATCTGAATACATGGGAGCTGATGAGATGACCAAGTGAAATAATATCAAGAAAAAAAAGAGCAGAGAGCCAAGGACAGAACACTGGGAGACACCCATTCTTTGTGTGTGTGACCTTGACAAAGATCTGGCAAAGGCAACTGAGAAGATGATGCCATAAAAGTTGGAAGAGAACAGAATTGAAAAGTGTCACAGAAACCAAGAAAGAAAGGGTATCAAGAAGAGGGTGATCCATAGCATCAAGAGCTTTAGAGTATTCAAAATGCCTAAAGACTGAAAAAAGCCCATTAGATTTGACAGTTAACAGATCACTGGTAGTTTGAGGAGAACAGTTTCAGGTGAATTCCAGAAACCAGAATGTAGAAAATTAAAAAGAGAGTAAAAGGAAAGAAAGTGCAGGTATGAATTACAAATACCATTCTCAAGAAATTTATCCAAAGAAAAGAAAATAGATATGGGATGATAACTAGTGTGGATAGACAGTTAAGTGAATGAAGATGAGTGAAACATGGGCATTTTCGTAAATAGTAGGAAAGTAGCTGGTAGTCAAAGAGAGATTGAAGATAACTGAGAGGGTAGGAATGGTGGAAAAGCAATCTACTAGAGAAGGACCACATATTTATGAGAGATAGGGATGAAGGAGAGAGTAGCAGAAGGCATCCAGATGATGCAGGATGTGAAGAAGGTGAGAAGAGAGAGTTCTTTAAGATCAGTTTCATTTTTTTTCAGTGAAACACGAGGCAAGAGTCTCAGCTGAGTGGGGAAAGAGAAAGGAGCCATGGGGGTTTGAGGAGAAATAAAAATATTTGGAAAAGTATCTGTAGTGAGTGAACATCAACAATAATATATTTAAATTATATTAATATGTAATCAGTATGTGTATTATATACTACATATATTTTATATAACTATATGTCAAACAGATTTAAATAGTATAATCAATTGGTAATATATAATCTCATTATAACTAATAATATCATTTTAATAACTATTATTGACCATTAGAAAGTTATTTTACCTCTCTAAATATATTTCATCATCTGTAAAATGGGAATATCTCTTTTAATTGCCTCACAGAATTGTAATTAGACTTAAATGAACTTTTTATGTAAGTGCTTTATAAAACTTGAAATACTGTATAAATATCGATTGTGTAATTGATTATACTGTAATAAACCAATGTTTATTTTGGAAGAAATAAATATAATGAAAATAATAACAATAAAAAATTACCTCATCACCTTAAGTAAATCCAATTTTAACTCATTATAATAATATCCAAGGGGTTAAAATAGATGAGGGATCCATGTGCCTTCCTTCAGTCAATAGCAAGAAAATAACATGAGGTCAAAAGACTTAGTTCCACCTTCAATATGTACTTGCTGTGCTGTTATCATGAAATCAATTAACCTTTCTGAGCCTCAGTATTGAAATTCACAGTTTGTTAATCAATCAGTCAGTTAACATTTATTAAATGCTTGCTATAAGCCAGGCACAGTGCTAGAGACACAACAAAAGGCAAAAGAAGAGCACACACACACACACACACACACACACACACACACTGATTTCATGCAGTTCACAATGTAATGAGGGAGATGGCATGCAAACAAATACATACAAAGCAAGCTATATACAGGACAAATAGGAAATAATCAGCAGAGGGAAGGCACTAGAATAAAGAAGGGTTAGTGATGCCTTCCTGTAAAGAAGAGACTTTAGTTGGGACTTAAAGGTATCCAGAGAGGTCAATAGGTAGAATGGAAGAGGAAGAGTTTTCCAGACTTGGGGGAGAGCCAGAGAAATTCCCAGAGCAGCGAGACGGGGTAACTTATTCCTAAAACATCCAGTAGGCCAGTGTCACTGGATCGAAGAGTATGTGGCAGGAGTAAGATGTAAGAAAACCAGGAAGGGAGGAGGGGGCTAGGTTATGAAGGGCTTTGAATGCCAAACAAAGAACTTTGTATCTGATCATGAAGGCAATAGGAAGCCACTGGAAGTTATTGATTGGGGATTGGGGGCAGTGGGAGGGGGAGGAGGTGTCACATGATCAGACCTATGCTTTAGGAAAATCACTTTAGTGGCTGATTAGAGGATGGATTGCAGTAGGGAGATTTGAAACAGGCAGACTCAATAGCAGGTAATTATAGCTCAGATTGCTACGAGCATGGCAGCAGTATCAGGAGAGAAAGGGGAGCATTTGAGAGATGTTGCAAAAGTAGAATGGATAGATCTTGGCAACCGATTAGATATGGGTCAGGGATCTACAAGCCTGAGGATTTGGGAGTATGGAGTGGTCCTTTATGGTAATAGAGAAGGTAGAAGAGTGGAGAATGTTTAGGGGGAAACATGATGAAATTCTGTTTTGGACATCCAAATTGAAATCTCTGAAAGGCAGTTGAAGATGATTTTGGAGGTCAGCTAAGTGTCTGCAGCAGGATAAGTAAATTTGAGAATCATAAGCATGGAAATGATAATTAAATCCATAGGAGCTGATCAGATTGCTAAGTGAAGTAGTATATATGGAAGAGAAAAATGGGCCCAGGACAGAACCCCACGGTTGGAGGATCCAGTAAAGGAAACAGAGAAGTTATCAGATGTAGGAGAACCAAAAGAGAGTGGTATCCTAAAAACCTAGAGATAAGAGAGTATCAAGGAGGAGAGAGTGATCGACAGTGTCAAAGGCTTCAGAGAGGTCAAGGAGAATGAGAATTGAGAAAAAGCCATTGGATTTGGCAAATAAGAGATCATTAGCAACTTTGGAGAGGGCAAGTTGGGTAGAATAATAAGATTGGAAGTGGGGTTCTAAGGCATTAAGAAGAAAGTGAGAGGAAAGAAATTGGAGGCATAGCTGTAGATTACCATTTCAAGGACTTTAGCTATAAGAGGAAGAAGAGAAATAAGATGATGGTTAGCGGAGATAGAAGTATCAAGTAAATTTTTCCCCAGGATGGGAAACACGGGCATTTTTATAGGCATTAGGAAATAAGCCAGCAGATAGAGAGAAACTGAAAATAATTGAAATAGTAGGGATGGGGACTTGCAGGAACCAAGATGGCAGAGTAAGCAGGAAATTGCCTTGATTCTCCCATATTCACCTCCAAAACAACCATAAAGTAGCATCCCAAAATGAACCCTGGGGTAGCAGAACCAACAAAAAGATAGGGGGAAACAATCTTCTAGCCCAAGAAACTAGGAAGGTCAGGAGGAAAGTTCCATCTCTCTAGAGTAAAAAGGGGAACACAGTCTAGGACAGGAATCATCCTAGCAAGTCAGCAGCAAGACCTGCCTCAGCAAACCACTGGGACGTTCTGAAGCCCAGTACAGGAGAGCAGGGAAAAGACAACACCAGGACCTATCACATGCCTCAGCATGCCAAGGGAATAGTTAGACACCAGCTCCAGGACTCACCAAGTGCTTCAGAGTAGCCCCAGGCAAACAGCATCAGAAACAAAGATCCCTGTGGTCCTCAGGGCAACCAGTGCAGTACCAGATAAATAGCCAGGGCCTGCAGCCCCTGGCACAAGAAGTTTGAGATAGTGCCCCTTCTACCCCAGGGTAGAGTTAAAATTAGGGAAAATGCTGGAAGAGCAAGAAACAAACTCAGAAGAGAACAACAAAGCCAAGACACCTATGGGCAAATGCCCAAAGAAAAAGTGAAATTGTTCTCAAGTCCAGAAATAACTCATGGAAAAGCTCAAAAAAGGGTTAAAAATTAAATAAGAGAAGTAAAAGAAAAAATGGGAAAAGAAAGAAGAGTGATGCAAGGGAATTATGATAAAAAAGAGTCAACAGCTTAGAAAAAGAAAACAGCTCCTTAAAAAGTCAAATTGATCAAATGGAAAGATGTTACAAAAGCAAACTAAGGAAAATGATTTCTTAAAAATTAGAATTGGGCAAGTAAAAGCTAATGACTATGAGACATCAAGAATTAATCAAAGAGAAAAACCCATCTGATTCTGGTTCCTTTTTCCAGGACTGAAAGGTGAAAGAGATTGGGGAATGCAGGCCTGGAGGAGGGGACGTTGTTGAGAAAGAAGTTGGTTGGGGGGGGCAGAGAGCCAAGTTAATCCTTTCCTGAGAGGCAGAGATTTCAGAGAGAGACACCTACCTACCTGGTCTAGGGAGGCAATGAGGTAAATCCCAGCTTTATCAAGTCTTTCAATAGTTAGACCATTTCTTTGCATCACAAAATCAGGATACTGACTCCTTGAGGGAACTGAATTTGGAAATAAGAATTCTTCCTGTGACATCAGAGAAAAGAGGAACTTTGAGGTCACTCCTTTTGAGTAGTTAAAGAGTCTCATAGTTCGAAGAGGTCATCTAAGCCAACTCATTTCTGGACAAGAATTCCTTCTCTAACATTTCCAATAAGTTAGCATCTGGGATCAGCTGTCTGGGTTTCGATACTCAAGGCAGACTACTTACCTCCTGCATATCTACTCCAACAATCCATGGAGTCCTCTCTAAGTTGAGATCTAGTGAAAACGAAAAGTGATTTCTTCTACCTGAGAACTGCAAAAAAAGAAGAAGAAGAAACTGCAGACAATAGAAAACAGGGGACTGGAAACAAAACTAGGGTCTACATCTCCCAGTCTAACCTAGGGGTTCACGTAGACTGTAGCCTGCAAAAGTACTTTTTACTTTGCAAAATCCCTGGGGTGGAGAGTTTGGAAGTGCTGGGGTGCTGAAGTTTCAGCTCTAAACCTCAAAAATCCAAAGAGGCCTAATCCCAGGATGTTTAAGTCAGTGCAAGAACTCAGGGAATTGAGGATAAGAGGGGGCCTTGTTAGGTATGCCACCAGGGGTCATAGCCTGGGCCTAGTACAAAGCTTCAATTCAGAACCTAAACCTGGAGAAGTAAATACATTAAGGATGAAAACATCAACCAGCATCAAATCTAAAGATCCTCCAAAAGAAGAAAGGAGTTCCATAACAACTCTAAAGATAGATTCAAAGGAAAAAAAATGGATTTTCCACAAGGACTATGTCAATTCCTAGAGAAATGAAGGAAGAGATTAAAAAGTGAAATAAAAGACCTGGAGGAAAGAATTGGAAGTAGAATAGATAACTTAGAAGAGAAAATGGTAGGCCTTATGCCAGAAGTGGAGTTCTTGAAAACAAGAACAGATCAAACAGAAATCAATGACTCCATAAGACAGCAAGAAGTATTAGAACAAAGTGAAAAGATTGAAACACTCGAAGAAGAAAATGTAAGATATCTGGTAATAAAAAGAACTGATTTGGAAAACTGGTCAAGAAGAGATAATATAAAAATTATTGGGCTCCCTGAAAACATTGATATAGTAAAAAGCCATTTCAAGAAATCATAAAGAAGAATTTTAGGCCCAGGTTTATTAGAACCAGGAGGCAGAATAAATATACAAATAATCCAGAGGTCACCTCCACTAATAAATCTCCAAATAAAAACTCCCAGGAATGTCATAGTCAAAATTCAGAACTCCCATGTCAAAGAGAAAATATTACAAAAATCCAGAATGAAGCCATTCAAGTACCAAGGAATTACAGTCAGGATCACAGAAGACATAGCAGCTTCAAACTATGAATGAGAGGAAATCTTGGAATTCAATATTTAGAAAGGCAAAAGAGATGGGCTTACAACCAAGAATAAGCTACCCTGAAAAACTTGATATAATCCTATATGGGAAAAAGTTAACATTTAACACAATAGAAGATTTTGAAGAATTTTTTATGGAAAGACCTGAGCTGAGTAGGAAGTTTGGAATAAAAACACATGGGTTCAGAGAAATCTAGAAAGTAAATGAGAGGTGATTGCATAGAATCCTGGGTAGTATGGCCTGATGCAAAGTGAAATGAGCAGAATCAGAAGAATTTAAAGTGGTACAACAACAATGCAAAGAGAAACAACTTTTGAAACAAGCAACACTCTCCAGAAAGACCTGAAAATAATCCTTCAGGCAAAGGATGACACAGGATGGAAAAGGCATACATTTTAAGACATGGTCACTTTGTGAATTTAATTGTTACAACTCTCTACCCTGTTCCACCCCACCCCACCCCTCCTTTTTGTGTTCTTTTTTTAATTAAGATTTTTCATTTTTAGTTTACAACACTTGGTTCTGCATGATTTTGAGTTCCAGATTTTCTCCCCTCCCCCCTCCTCCCCAAGATGACACGAAATTAGATATATCTTCTACATATAACTTCACATTAAACTTATTTACACAATAGTCAAGTTGTAAAGAAGAATTATGACCAATGCAATGAATCATGAGAAAGAAAAAACAAAACCAAAAAAAAAAGAGAAAAAAAAAGAAGAGCAAATAGTTTGCATCAATCCACATTTGGACTCCATAGTTCTTTCTCTGGATGTAGAAAGCTCTCTCCATTATGAGTCCTTTGGAGTTGTCTTTGAACCTTGTATTGCTGAGAAGAGCCAAGTCTATCAAGGTTAGTCATCACAGAATCAATATATCTGTGGTTGTATACAAAGTTCTCCTGGTTCTGTTCCTCTCAGCCTTATATCATGTAGCTTTTTCCAGGTTATTACAAAGTCTGTATCTTCCCCATTTCTTATAGCACAATAGTATTCCATTACATTTATACACCACAACTTGTTTAGCCATTTCCCAATGGAAAGGTGTCCCCTTGATATTCAATTCTTTGCTACCACAAAAAGAGCTGCTATAAATATTTTTGTACATATGGGTCCCTTTCCCCCTTGTGTGATCTCTTTGGGATACAGCCCTAGAAGTGGTGTTGCTGGGTCAAAGGGTATGCGCATTTTTATAGCCCTTTCGACACAGTTCCAAATTGCTCTCCATAATGGTTGGATCAGTTCACAATTCCACCAACAATGTAACAGTGCCTTTTTGCATTTTTAATTGGGAGGAAGAAAGGGAAGTTAATGAAAGGTGGTGGGAGTTAGTAATGTGCTAATAGCAAAAATGATGTCTTAAAAGGCCATTGTAATATTTTGTGTAAATTCACACAAGGGAAATTCAGCCACTAAGATGACAAGCAGAACTGTTTTGAAATGAAAGTATAGAATTATATTTAAAGCAAATATCATGAGGTAGAATTCATAGTTTCATATACAGTCCTATTTTTTCATGTTCTATATATGGAAATTTCTCTTTGTGGTGTTGAAACTTAGTAATAAATAAAAACAGTTCTACTTCAAAATATAATCAAAGAAACTCAAAAGAATGCGAAAAGAAGAAAATGTAAAATATCTCTTTGGAAAAATAATTGATCTGGAAAATAGAATCAGGAGAGATAATGTAAAAATGATTGGGCTACTTGAAAGTTATAATCAAAAGGAGGACCTGAAAATTATCAAGAAGTGCCCTGAAATCCTGGAACCAGAAGGCAAAATAGACATTGAAAGAATCCACCAATAACCTCTGGAAAATATCCCAAAATGAAAATGCCAAGGAAAATAATAGCCAAGTTTCAGAACTATCATGTCAAGGGAAAATGTTGCAAGTTTCTGGAAAGAAACAATTCAAATACCAGGGAACCACAATCAGGATTACACAGGACTTAAGAGCTGCAACATTAAAGCATTAGAGGTCATGAAACATGATATTCTAGAAGGCAAAGGAGCTAGGATTGCGACTAAGAACCACCTACCCAGAAAAATTGAGCATAATAATACCTCAAGGGAAAAAATGATCACTTGATGAAATAAAAGGATTTCAAGCTTTCATAAGGAGAAGACCAGGGCTGAACAAAAAGTTTGATCTCCAATATCAAGACTCAAGAGAAGCATGAAAAGGTAAAAAGATAAAGGAAAACAGAGGGGATTCAATAGAGCTAAACTGTTTATATTGCTACATGGGAAAATGATACTTGTTATTCTTTAGAATGACACCACTAATAGTGTAGCTAGAAGGAATGTACATAGACAGAGGGTACAAGTATAAAGTGAATTTGAGGTAATGACATAAAAATTAATTAGATGAGGAGAAATAGGAGTATGCTGGGTGCAGAAGGAAGGGAGAGATAGAACAGAGTGAATTATTTCACATGAAGAGACCTATTACAGGACCTATTAGAGTGGAGGGTAATATGGGAGAGTGGGCAATGGGCATCACTTGAAGCTTACCTGCATCAAAATTGGCTCAAAGGGGGAATAATATACACAATCAGTTGAATATAGAAATCTTCTTACCTGACAAGGAAGAAGAGGAGGAGAATAAGTAAGTGGTGGTGGTGCGGGACTTACAGAAGGGAGGGCAGATCAGGGGAGGAGATAGACAGAAGCAAAACACTAGTGAAGCGGGAAAGGGTGAATGGAGAGAGAGGACAAACAGGAGGAAGAAAAGGATGGAGGGAAATACACACTTAGAAATCATACCTGTAAATGTGAATGGGATGAACTCTCCCATAAAACAGAAGCAGATGGCAGAGTGGATCAAAAACCAAAAACCTACAATATGTTGTTTACAAGAAATACAATTGAAGCAGAGAGACATACACAGAGTAAAGGTAAGGGACTGACATACAACCTACCATGCTTCAGCTGAAATGAAAAAATAACAGGGGTAGCAATTCTGATCTCAGGCAAAGCAATAGCAAAAATAAACCTAATTAAAAGAGATAAGGAAAGAAACTATATTTTGCTAAAAGATACAATAGACAAGAAAGCAACAGCAAAACTAAACATATATACACCAAGTATTATGGCATCTGAATTCTTAGTGGAGAAATTAAGTAAGTTATAGGAAGAAATGACCAGCAAAACTACACTAATGGGGTACCTCAACTGCTCCCTCTAAGAACTCAATAAATTCAACCAAAAATGAATAAGAAAGAATGTAAAGAGGTGAATAAAATCTTAGAAAAGTTAGATATGACAGACCACTGGAGAAAATTGAATGGTAATTGAAAAGAATAAACATTTTTTTTCTCAGCAGTACATGTCACCTGCACAAAAAAATGGTCATGAACTAGGGCATGAAAACCTCAAATTCAAATGTAGATAGGCAGAAATATTATATGTATCCTTTTGAGATCATAAGAAATAAAAATTGTGTTCAACAAAGAGCAATGGATTGAAAATTAATTGGAAACTAATCTAATCCTAAAGAATAAGAGGGTCAAAGAACAAATCATAGTAAAAATCAATAATTTCACTAAAGAGAATGTCAACAATGAGAAAACATGCCAAATTTTGGGGGATGCAGCCGAAATAGTAATTGGGGAAAATGTATTTCTTTAAATTCTCATGTCAACAAAATAGAGAAAAAGCAGATCAATGAATTACACATGCAAATAAAAAGGCTAGGAAAATAACAAATTAAAAATACCCAATTGAGCACAAAATTGGAAATCCTGAAAACCAAAGGTGAGATTAATAAAGTTGAAAGCAATAAAACCATTGATCTGTTAAATAAATCTAGCACCAGTTTTTATAAGGAAAAAACAAGAAGACAGATAAGCCATTGGTTAATTTGATTAAAAAAAGAAAGAAAAAAAACCAAATGTCCAGTATCAAAAATGGCCACTGATAAAGAAAAAAAAATTGAGCAATCATCAGGAAATGTTTTGCCCAGGTATATGCTGATAAAACTAACAATCTAAGTGAAATGGATGAATATTTGCAAAAGTATAAATTGCCCAAATTAACAAATGAGGAAATGGAATGTCTAAACAACCTTATCTTTGAAAAATAAATTGATGGAGCCATTAATGAATTCCGTAAGGAAAAATCCCCAGGGCCAGATGGGTTTACAAGTGACAAATATTTAAAGAAAATTTAATTCCAATACTATATAAACTATTTTAGAGAAAAGGCAAAGAAGGAGTCCTACCAAATTCCTTTCAAGATGCAAATATGGTGTGGATACCTAAACCAAGAAAAGTAAAAATGGAGAAAGAAAATATAGACAAATTTCTGTAACGAACATTGACGTGGAAGATGGTGGCTGGCAAACAAGGACTAGCGTGAGCTCCCTGCGGAGTCTATTCCAAAACCTATAAAAATGGCTCTGAACCAATTCTAGAACTGCAGAACCCACAAAACAGAAGAGGGAAGTAGGGCTCCAGCCCAGGACAGCCTGGATGGTCTCTGGGTGAGGTCTATCCCACACAGAGCTGGGAGCTGGGAGCTGGGAGATGGGAGTGGAGCAGAGCAGAGCCCAGCATGAGTGGCGTGGACCAACCAGACCAAGAGCCAGGCGGAGCGGGCCCTAGAGGCCTGAATCACTGAGCTGTGGCAGTTACCAGACTTCTCAACCCACAAACACCAAAGACAGTGGAGAAGGTTAGTGGGAAAAGCTGTGGGAGTGGAAGGAGTTCGAGGTTTGGCCACCGTCCCCAGGGCAGTGGAGGTGGGGCAGGTATGGCTGCAGTTGCTTGTGGCCCCAGGACCACCTGGTGGGAGGAATTAAGTGGCGGATCAGAGCAAGAGTGCACAGCCTGCTGAAGATCTAAGCCCAGTCCGGGTTGGGGGTTCTTGGGGAAGGAGGAATGCTGGTGTGGCAGAGCTGGCATATCCCCCCCAAATGTGGAACATAGAACTCTTTAGTCTATAAGCAGTCATAACCCACTGAAAAACTCAAGGGTCAAGTTAGTTGGTTGGGAATATGGCCAGGCAGTGAAAACTCACCCAGATTCAGTCTCAGACTTTGGATTCTTTCTTTGGTGACAAAGAAGACCAAAACATACAGCCTAAAGAAGTCAACAAAGTGCAAGAGCCTACAGCAAAAGACTCCAAGAAAAACATGAACTGGTCTCAGGCCATGGAAGAGCTCAAAAAGGATTTGGAAAAGCAAGTTAGAGAAGTAGAGGAAAAATGGGGAAGAGAAATGAGAAGGATGCAAGAAAACCATGAAAAACAAGTCAATGACTTGCGAAAGGAGACCCAAAAAAATACTGAAAAGTACACTGAAGAAAACAACACCTTAAAAAATAGACTAACTCAAATGGCAAAAGAGCTCCAAAAAGCCAATGAGGAGAAGAATGCCTTGAAAGGCAGAATTAGTCAAATGGAAAAGGAGGTCCAAAAGACCACTGAAGAAAATACTACTTTAAAAATTAGATTGGAGCAAGTGGAAGCTAGTGACTTTATGAGAAATCAAGATATTATAAAACAAAATCAAAGGAATGAAAAAATGGAAGACAGTGTGAAATATCTCATTGGAAAAACCACTGACCTGGAAAATAGATCAAGGAGAGATAATTTAAAAATTATTGGACTACCTGAAAGCCATGATCAAAAAAAGAGCCTAGATATCATCGTTCAAGAAATTATCAAGGAGAACTGCCCTGATATTCTCGAGCCACAGGGCAAAATAGAAATTGAAAGAATCCATTGATCGCCTCCTCAAATAGATCCCAAAAAGAAATCTCCCAGGAATATTGTTACCAAATTCCATAGCTCGCAGATCAAGGAGAAAATACTGCAAGCAGCCAGAAAGAAACAATTTGAGTATTGTGGAAACACATTCAGAATAACCCAATATCTGGCAGCTTCTACATTAAGAGATCGAAGGGCTTGGAATGTGATATTCCGGAGGTCAATGGAGCTAGGATTAAAACCTAGAATCACCTACCCAGCAAAACTGAGCATCATGCTCCAAGGCAAAATATGGATTTTCAATAAAATAGAGGACTTTCAAGCTTTCTCAGTGAAAAGACCAGAACTGAATAGAAAATTTGATTTTCAAACACAAGAATCAAGAGAACCATGAAAAGGTAATCAAGAAAAAGAACAAGAAAGAGAAATTGCAAGGGACTTACTAAAGTTGAACTGTTTTGTTTACATTCCTACATGGAAAGATGATGTGTATGATTCATGAGACCTCAGTATTAAGCTAGCTGAAGGGAATATGCATATATATGTATGTATGTATATATATGTACATGTATGTGTGTATGTATATATGTATGTGTGTATGTATATATGTATGTGTGTGTGTATATATATATATATATATATATGGAGAGGGGGGGGCACAGGGTGAGTTGAAGATGAAGGGAAGATATCAAAAAGAAATAAAATCAAGTTAAGGGATGAGAGAGGAATATATTAAGCGAGGGAGATAGGGAGAGATAGAATGGGGTGGATTATCTCTCATAAAGGTGGCAAAAGGAAGCAGTTCTGTGGGAGGATGGGAGAGGGCAGGTGAGGGGGGAATGAGTGAATCTTGCTCTCATCAAATTTGGCCTGAGGAGGGAATACCATACACACCCAATTGGATATCTTACCCCACAGGAAACAAGAGGAAAGAAGATAAAAAAGGGTGGGGAATTATGGAGGGGAGGGCATATGGGGGTGGAGGTAATCAAAAATAAACACTTTGGAAAGGGGACAGGTCAGGGGAGAAAATTCAATAAAGGGGGACAGGTTGGGAAGGAGCAAAATATAGTTAGTCTTACACAACATGAGTATTGTGGAAGGGTTATACATAATGATACATATGTGGCCTATTCGAATTGCTTGACTTCTTTGGGAGGGTGGGTGGGAAGGGAAGAGGGGAGAGAATTTGGAACTCAAAGTTTTAAAAACAGATGTTCAAAAACAAAAAAAAAGGTTTTTGCATGCAACTAGAAAATAAGATACACAGGCAATGTGGCATAGAAATTTATCTTGCCCTACAAGAAAGGAAGGGAAAAGGGGATGGGAGTGGAGTGGGATGACAGAAGGGAGGGCTGATTGGGGAACAGGGCAACCAGAATATACGTCATCTTGGAGTGGGGGGGAGGGTAGAAATGGGGAGAAAATTTGTAATTCAAACTGTTGTGAAAATCAATGCTGAAAACTAAATATGTTAAATAAATAAATTTAAAATAAAAAAAAATGAACATTGATGTGAAAATTTAAGTAAACTACAAGTGTGAAGATTGTAGCAATATATCACAACGATCATACACCAGGAGCAGATTAGATGTATACCAGGAAGACAAGGTTAGTCCAATAGTAGGAAAACTATCAATATAATTGACCTTATCAATAACACAACGAAAAGAAATCATATGATTACCTCAACAGATGCTGAAAAAGCTTTTGACAAAATACAGCACCCCTTCCTGCTAAAAACACTTAAATAAAGGAATATATAGATATGATAGAGTATCTATCTAAAACCATCAGCAAGCATTATCTGCAATGGGATAAGCTAGAAGCCTTCCTAATAAGATCAGAGGTGAGGCAAGGATGCCCATTATAACCATAATTATTCAATATTGCACTAGAAATGTTAATTATAGCAATAAGAAGAAAAAGAAATAAAAGAAACTAGAATAGGCAAAAGAAACAAAACTTTCTTTCTTTTCAGATGATATGATGGTATACTTAAAGAATCCTAGAGAATCAACTAAAAAAACCACTTGAAATAATTAACTACTTTATCAAATTTGCAAGATATAAGTTAAACTCACATAAATCATCACCATTTCTATATATGACCAACAAAGTTCAGCAGCAAAAGACAGAAAGAGAAACTCCACTTAAAATACCTGTAGACTTTATAAAATACTTGGGAGTCTAATTACCAAGATAAACCCAGAAACTAGATGATCACAATTACAAAACACTTTTCACACAGGTACAGTCAGATCTAAAGAATGGGAAAAAATATTAATTACTATCAGGTGGGCTGTTCCAAAACATAAAAATGACAATTCTACCTAAACTAATTTGCTTATTTAGTGCCATACAAAACTACCAAAAAAAATTTGATAGAGCTAGAAAAAATAAAAACAAAATTCCTGTAGAACAAAAGGCTGAGAATAGCAAAGGAATTAATGAAAAAAATGCAAAAGAAGGTGGCCTAGCTTTACCAGATCTCAAAGTATATTATAAAGTAGTAACCATCCAAATGATCTAGTACTGGCTAAGAAATAGAGGGATGTATCGGTGGAATAGAGTAGGTACACAAGACACAGTAGTAAATGACTATAGTAACCCAGTGTTTGATAAGCCCAGAAACCCCAGCTTTTGGGATAAGAACTCACTATTTGATGAAAATCGCTGGTAAAACTGGAAAACAATATGGAACAAATGAGGTTTAGACCAATGTCATACACTGTATACCAAGATAAGGTTAAAATAGTCACATGATGTAGACAAAAAGGTTGATAGCAAAAGAAAATTAGGAGAGCAAGGAATAATTTACCTGTCAGATCCACAGCGAAGGGAGGAATTCATGACCAAATGAGATAGAGAACATTATGAAATTTTTATTATATTAAGTTTAAAAAGTACTTGCACAAACAAAACCAATGTATCCAGGATTAGAATGAAAGCAGAAAGCAGTAAATGTCTCTGATGAAGGCCTTGTTTCTCAAATATATAGAAACCTGAGTGAAATTTATAAGAGTACAAGCCATTCCCCAATTGAAAACTGGTCAAAGGATATGAACAGACAATTTTCAGATGAAAAAAATCAAAGCTATCTATGAAGAAATGCTTTAAATCACTTTTGATTAGAGAAATTCAAATTAAAACAATTCATACCTATAAGATTAGCTAATATGACAAAAAAGGAAAATTAGAAATTTTGGAGAGAATATGGGAAAATTGGGACACTAATACATTCTTGGTAGAGTTGGAACTGAACCAACAATTCTGGAGAAAAATTTGGAACTATGTCTGAAGGGCAACTACACTGTGCATGCCCTTTGATCCAGCAATGCCACTAGTAGGCCTACATCCCAAAGCGATCATAAAAAGGGAGAAGGCCCCACAGATACAAAAATATATTTAGCAGCTCTTTTGTGGTGACAAATAATTGGAAACTGAGTGAATGCCCATGAGTTGGGGAATGGCAGAAGAAGCTGTGGTATAGTAATGTATGGAATATTATTGTACAATAAGAAATGATGAGAAGGCAAATTTCAGGAAAAAAACCTGGAAAGACTTGTATGAACTGATGCAGTAATAGGAATATTGTGTGAGGATCGACTATGAATGATTTAGATCTTCTCAGCAGCACAATGATAAAAGACAATTTCAAAGGCCTTATGATGGGAAATGCTATCTACATCCAGATAAAGAACTGATGGTCTCTGAATACATTTTGAAGCACATTTTTTTCACTTTATTTTTTCATGTTTTTTTTTTCTTTTTGGTGATTAACATGTAAATATTTTACATGATCACATACATGCATATATAGACACATATGCATGCACATATAATATAAATATATGTACATGAATATATATATATATGTATACATATACACACACACACAAAAAAACACACACACACACACTCATATATACAGATGTACAGATATGTGTGTATACATACACGGACACACACAAGAGTATATCAAATTGCTTACAATTCTAGGAAGAGGAAAGGGGAGGGAGGAAGGAAGAAAAATGGAATCTAAAATCTTGTAAAATGAATGCTATGAAATGTCTATACATGTCGTTGGAAAAATACTATTAAAGAAGAAATCATGGGGAAAATAAAGAATAGGACTTACAGTTGCAAGGCAGCAGGAGATAGAATGACAGAAGATTATGATCCAATAAAGGTATTACAATATTCATGAAAAAAAGAATTAGTGTGGATGACAGAAGGGGTAATCTTTTGAAGGACATAGAATTGGATGGGATCATTAGAATAAGTAGAGGGGTTTGCCTTGGTAATGGGTATGGCCACATCATCATTTGAGACAGGAGTGAAGGAGATTTGTTAGAAGGCATCTGAGTGATAGGAGATGAAGAGGGAAGAAGATGAAGCTCATAATGAATGGTCTCAGCTTTTTGTGTAAATATAAGGTGAAGTTCTCAGCGGAGAGGGGCAGGGAAAACCATGGAAAGTTTGAGGGAAGAAAAAAAGATTTGGAAGAGCCTCTATGGAGTGGGATGATGAGTCAATAAGAGAGGTATGGTAAAATTGCCTAGCCCTAGTGAAGGCCCAGTAGTGATTATGTAACATAAATTTGTATTGGACCCAATTAGAATGGTTGCCTGATTTTCTCATCTTCTTCTGGTATCATATATTGGAGCAAAGGTGGTAAATAATGAGAGGCCAGAAAGAAGAAAGGTTATATTGATTCACCAAGGGGTCAAGATGGGGAGAAGAGGTGAGAGTGGTCTGTGCAGGAGAGATGGCATGAAAGAAAATTGAGGGGTCAAGTATTTGGAGGCCACAGTATGAAAAAAATAGGGTTTTGTGGGGGCGGAGCCAAGATGATGGTGGAAAGCAGGGACTGGTGTGAGCTCCCCGCCAGGTCCCTCCAAAAACCTATAAAAATGGCTCTGAACAAATTCTAGAACTGCAGAACCCACAAAATAGCAGAGGGAAGCAGGGATTCAGCCCACAACAGCCTGGATGGTCGCTGGATGAAGTCTATTGCACATGGAGCCAAGGGTAGTGGAGCCCAGAGTGTGCTGCGGCAGGACCAACCAGACCAGAACTAGAGCTGCAGTTGCTTCTGGCCCCAGGCCCACCTGGTGGGAGGAATTAAGTGGTGGATCAGAGCAGGAGTGCAGAGCCTGCTTAAGATTTGCATTAGGTCCAAGTTGTCGGTTCTTGGGGAAGGAGGAGTACTGGTGTGGCAGAGCTAGCTGTATAAAAATAGCTCTGAACTCAATGGCGCATCCCCTCAAGCTTGGAACAAAGTACTCTCTACTCTACAAGCAGTCATACCCTGAAAAAAACTCAAGGGTCAAGTAGGTTGGCTGGGACATGGCCAGGCAGCAAAAACACACTCAGATTCAGTCTCAGACCTTGGAATCTTTCTTTGATGACAAAGAAGACCAAAACATACAGCCTAAAGAAGTCAACAAAGTCAAAAAGCCTACATCAAAAGCCTCCAAGAAAAACATGAACTGGTCTCAGGCCATGGAAGAGCACAAAAAGGATTTGGAAAAGCAAGTTAGAGAAGTAGAGGAAAAATGGGGAAGAGAAATGAGAAGGATGCAGGAAAACCATGAAAAACAAGTCAATGACTTGCGAAAGGAGACCCAAAAAAATACTGAAAAAAATATTGAAGAAAACAACACCTTAAAAAATAGACTAACTCAAATGTCCAAAGAGCTCCAAAAAGCCAATGAGGAGAAGAATGCCTAGAAAGGCAGAATTAGCCAATTGGAAAAGGAGGTCCAAAAGACCACTGAAGAAAATACTACCTTAAAAACGAGATTGGAGCAAGTGGAAGCTAGTGACTTGATGAGAAATCAAGATATTATAAAACAGACCCAAAGGAATGAAAAAGTGGAAGACAATGTCAAATATCTCATTGGAAAAACCACTGACCTGGAAAATAGATCCAGGAGAGACAATTTAAAAATTATCGGACTATCTGAAAGCCATGATCAAAAAAGAGCCTAGATATCATCTTTCAAGAAATTATCAAGGAGAACTGCCCTGATATTCTAGAGCCAGAGGGTAAAATAGAAATCGAAAGAATCCACAGATCGCCTCTTCAAAAAGATTCGAAAATGAATACTCCTAGGAATATTGTCACCAAATTCCAGAACTCCCAGATCAAGGAGAAAATACTGCAAGCAGCCAGAAAGAAACAATTTGAGTATTGCGGAAACACAATCAGGATAACACAGGATCTAGCAGCTTCCACATTAAGGGATCAAAGGGCTTGTAATACGATATTCTGAAGGTCAATGGAGCTAAGATTAAAACCAAGAATCACCTAATCAGCAAAACTGAGTATCATGCTCCAAGGCAAAATATGGATTTTCAACAAAATAGAGGATTTTAAAGCTTTCTCAGTGAAAAGACTGGAGCTGAATAGAAAATTTGACTTTCAAACACAAGACTCAAGGGAAGGATGAAAAGAGAAAGAAAGAAAGAGAAATCATAAAGGACTTACTGAAGTTGAACTGTTTTGTTTACATCCCTACATGGAAAGATGATGTGTATGATTCATGAGACCTCAGTATCATAGTAGCTGAAAGAAATATGCATATATATATGTATGTATATATATATACATATGTGTGTGTATACATGTATATATGTAGGTGTGTATATATACATATATAGACAGAGGGCACAGGGTGAGTTGAATATGAAGGGATTATACCTAAAAAAATAAAATCAAATTAAGGGACAAGACAGGAATATATTGAGAGAGGGAGAAAGGGAGAGATAGAATGGGGTAAATTATCTCACATAAAAGTGGCAAGAAAAAGCAGTTCTGTAGGAAGGGAAGAGGGGGCAGGTGAGGGGGAATGAGTAAATCTTGCTCTCATCGGATTTGACCTGAGAAGGGAATATCAAACACACTCAATTGGGCATCTTACCCCACAGGAAAGAAGGAGGAAGAAGATAAAAAAGGGGGGGATGATAGAAGGGAGGGCAGACTGGGGGAGGAGGTAATCAGAAACAAACACTTTCAAAAAGGGACAGGGTCAAGGGACCAAATTCAATAAAGGAGGATAGGTTAGGAAGAGGCAAAACATAGTCAATCTTTCACGACATGAGTATTGTGGAAGGCTTTTACATAATGATATGCATGTGGCCTATGTTGAATTGCTTGCCTTTTTAGGGAGGGTGGACTGGGAGGGAAGAGGGGAGAGAATTTGGAACTCAAAGTTTTAAAAACAGATGTTCAAAAACAACAACAACAACAAAAGTTTTTGCATGCAACTAGGAAATAAGATTCCCAGGCAATGGGGCATAGAAATTTATCTTTCCCTACAAGAGAAGAAGGGAAAGGGGGATGGGAGGGGAGTGGGATGACAGAAGGGAGGGCTGACTGGGGAATGGGGCAACCAGAATATACGCCATCTTGGAGTGGGTGGGAGGGTAGAAATGGGGAGAAAATTTGGGATTCAAACTCTTGTGAAAATCAATGCTGAAAACTAAATGTATTAAATAAATTTAAAAAAGAATAGGGTTTTGTAAGGGAAGACAGAGAGAGAGGTGAAAAGCCAATAGATTATTAACAAATGGGATTTCAGAATTCTTGAATATAGTGGTATACATTTATGGGTGATGGCAAGATGAAGGGTACAACCACTTTTGGGAGTGACTGAGGTAAGGTGGAAGAGAAACTTATGGAAAACTGAGTAATCTGAACAACTGAGTGGTTAAGATATTTAAGGGAGAGTCATTACATAAGTTGAAGTCCCCTAGTATGAGGGCAGGACTTGGAGAGGAAAAAAATTGTGAGCCAGGTACTAAACTCTAAGGACAAAACAACAAATATAAAAAATATTAATTTGCCATCATTTTTATGACAACCTATTCTCATAATCTGTGACAATGAAATAGCCATATTTGTACTTTACTGCCTCTTTTCAATCTGCTATATGAGGATGTTGAAGTGACAGTTAATCCTACAGGGAATATTTTTAAGTACTTATGTGTCACATACTGTGCTAGGCTTCTGTCCTAAGCGTTTGAAGGAGCAGTTAGAAGAGACCAAGTACTTAAAGAACACCTCTGTAATACAAACTATACAATTTTTAAGGCACTAGGTAAACAATTTTAATATATCTCAAAAAGAAGAGGATGTTTAAACAATGGAGGAAAATAGGTTACTGGGAAGATAATGTGTAATCCCTAGTAAGGATACCTGGAAGGTATCCTTAATGGAAACTAAATAGAACAAAAGATTTTCTCAGGGAATTTTCTCCCACAGACCACAGCTTCTATCCTGATGTGTTTTCCACAAATACGTTAAGATCAGTCAAGATTCTTTGATACATTAGCATGTGAATTACTTGGAACAAGCAGTGATTTTTACTTGGTTTCAGTTTGTGACAGCAATGGTCATGCATGTGCGCTTCTACTGATACTAAGGTGACTCAGAACATCTGATCTTAACCAGATAAAACCAGATTGAGCTAATTTTCCCATTTGTAATTAGTTCTCCCTCAGTTCTTATTCAGTTGAGTAAAAAAAAAATTGTGCCATACATGTTTTTCATTGATTTCTTTGGTTGGCTTTTTAAATTCTGAGTTTTTTAAGAAGGGATGTTGCTCCAAGAAAATGTGCCAAAATTATAGCTCTTAAAAAACATATTTCAATGACTCTGAGAGATGTTGCCATGGCTGTTTGGGTGGAAAGTCATGTGTTTCAAGAAATTTTCAATCCCCATAATGAAACCTCAGTTGAAAGAGCAACCAAAAGTCAAGAATTAAGAAACTATTGCTACTAAACATCTTAATTAATCTTCAGAAGACAAAAAAGATTGTCTCAGGGAGCTGGCCACTGAAGAGGTTATTATTGATTCCTCGCCAAATAGTGTAGTCTTTTTGCAATTGCAAGAAGAGTGAGAACAGGGAGAGGATTCTGGGAAGGTGGCGGAGTAGGTCAGAAAATTCCAAGCTCTCAAGATTTTCCTCCACAAAAGAGTTGAAATAGCACCTTAGGGCAAACAAAGTATGGGTGGAGACAAAGAAAAGTAGGGGCACAATCTAGATCTTCCTTGGACAGTTTGAGAAGATCTGAAGAAAAACCCCAGGACCAAGTTTGGTCCCTGGGAGGAGTAAAAAGCTCCAGGCTAGGTTCCATTTTAACAACAAGTGGCAAGATGCTTAAATAACTAGTGGCAAGTCCCAGGATTAGTTGGTCTGAGAGGCTGCCTCAGCCGAGCCACTGGAACTTTTCATCCTGGGATAGAGAGGGGAGTTGCGCGTTTGAGCCCAGGAAGACTGTGGGAACCTCTCCTGAGGAGGAACAGCAGACCCAGCTGTGCTCCAAAGAGCAGCAGGGACTAGTAGGAACCAGCACATGCCCAGTGAGTGCATAAGCCATGGGGCAGAAAGCCCCGGGCTGTGGACACTTACAGGAGGTTGGAGGATAGAACTGAAGATTTGGGGCAAGAGGCACCATTTCCCATACCCCAGGGCTAGAAGTATTACAAAAATCAAGTTATTACCACATACACACAAGAAATGCACAGGCAAAGGAGAAAGAATCCAACCACAGACAAAGAATCCAATCATCTCTATTACTGGAATAGAGATGACTGGGGTTCATCCTCAGAGGAGGATATTGAAATAAAGAAACCCCCAAAGAGCAACGTCAAATGGTCACTTGTCCAGAAAGAATTTATAGAAGATCTTTAAAAAGACATTAAAAATTAAAAATCAAATGACAGAGATGGAGGAAAAATTAAAAAATAAATAAAAATAATCCAAGAAAAATGAGAAAGTTATGAAAGGAAGGTCAACCAATTAGAAAAGGAGATCCAGAATCTCAAGGAGGAAAATGACACCTTGAAAATTAGAATTGGGCAAAGTGAAGCCAGTGAAATTATAAGAGATCAAGAAATAATTAAACAAAACACGAATAGTGAAAAAAAAAATAGAAGAGAAAGTGAAACACCTTATAAGGAAAACAACAGATTTGTAGAATAGATCAAGAAGAGAAAATACAAAAATAATCAGAGTAAGTGAAAGTTATGGTCAAAAAAAAGAATCTTGATACAATAATACAAGAAGTAATTAACGAAAATTGTCCTGAAGCATTAGAACAAGGCAGGGAAGTAGAAATAGAGAAAATCCATAGAACACCACTTAAAAGAGATCCTATGAGGAAAACTCATAGGAATATCATAATCAAATTCCAAAACCCCCAGCTCAAAGATAAAATATTAAAAGCATCAAGATTAAAACAATTTAAATATGATGGTGCCACAATTAGAATTACACAAGACCTAGCAGCAGAGACATTGAAGGGCCGCAGGTCTTGGAACACAATATATCGAAGAGCAAAAGACCTGGGGCTTCGGCTAAAAATAACATACCCTTCAAATTTCAGTATTATTTTGAACGAATAAAAATGGACATTGGTCAAACCTTCAGACTTTCAAGACTTTGTTAAAAAAAATCCCCAACTTAATAGAAGATTTGACATACAAGAACCAAGAGAAACGTAAGGTACATACTAAAGACTGACTACGAGGGATTCATAAGAACATACTGTTTACCTTTTATATAACATAAAATGTAAAATGTATATCTAACATTCTTACTAATAATTGTTGAGCTCATAAGAAAGAGGGGAATAAACCTGACCATGATATGAATTTAAAAAGTATAACCATTTAGAAATAGCTAAAAATAGTAACTATTTCATACAAAAGATGTGCAAAAAGAAGAAAGGATACAGAGGATTTAGATGGAGGAGGAGGGCTGGTAGTTCTGGTAACCTACTTTCATCAAGAATGGGTTCAAGAGGGAACAATACACATATATTTAGAAGAGTATAAAAGTCTTCTAAACTTAGAAGAAATAAAATGGTAGGGCTATAGTGAGGGGGGGAGAGGACAAGGGAGAGATTAGGGCAAGGGAGGGATTTTTAGAGGGGAGAATGAGGGAATAGGTAAAGGGAGTTCAGATCAATGGGTATGGGAGGATAGGGAAGGGATCCTTGGAGGGGAGAAGGCAAGTATTAGGAGAGCATGGTAGTTGCTGGAGGAAGTGGGGTAGGCAAGTAAAAGAAAGGCAATGTAGCAGGTAGAAGTAAAGTACAGGAGGCAGGAGGGATAGGAAACAAAAGATATGTACAAATATTAAAAAAAAACAAAGAGCAGAAGTAGAGTATGCTTGGGAAAATATATGTCTATATAAACATATATATGTATAAGTGTATATATGTATATATATATATGTATGCATATGTATATATCAAGAAACATAGCTAAATTATACTGTAGCCTTGTGGAGGCAGGGGAAGGGGAAAAATAACAAAGTTAAAAAGTACACAGCAGAGAACAAATGAAAACACAAGGAAACAAAGAAAAGATGGACAATGCTCAACACAAGGTGTATTATTTATCATACAGGCTTTCTTGAAATGAAAATTTATTGTTACGTATTTTGAATCCTCTCCTATGTTCTGCTATGCACATGACATGCTTTTTTTTCTTTCTTGTTTTTATTTAAGTTTCAATATTTAAGTTTGTGATATGTTCTTGTTTCTTTTTTCTATTTTGTATTTGTGTTCTGGTAAAATAAAATTTTAAAAATGAAGGAAAAAAAGAGTGAGAATACTAGTGAAAAATAAAATAAAATCAGTTTCTAGTGACTGCTACAAACTTGTCACTGTCAAAAACAATTCAGTGTTTGGAGGACTAAAGATTAAAAAAATATTTTTTATTGATGAAATTCACATTTTCTTTCAAGATTATATACCAAAACTTCTTTCAGAAGTGCAGGTATATATGTCCCTATATCTGGGCAACATCATTGGACTATAAAATATCTACCCAAAACATTTCGGGGGAATTTTTCTTTCATTGGACTCTGAATTCTTGTCCTCATTAAAGGAATTCTGATGTTTGGTCAGTCTTCTGAGAATCAGCACTGTAAGTTACAGGATGTTACCACTGTGTTCAAGGTGTAGTATAATAGGTATCATCATGAAAATATACAATTGGAAACAAAGAGGTGTCATGAGAGATGATAACAAAGGAACAATACTCATTCTGTGCTGATCCATAAGTAAAGTTAAAAGATGCATAGCATTTGGAAGGGGAAAGAAACAGTGCCTGTTCTTAGTAAGCAGTTTATATTTATGATAGACAGACTTTCTGCAGATATGATTCCTCTGGTTTGTACTCTGGAAACAACATAAATTATTGATGTTTATTTGTCAGACTCTACCTTCATCAGGTGACAGCCACCAGATCAGACTATAACTTTGATGTGGAACACAAAATTCAGGTAGAATTGTCATTTTTATTATATTGACTCAGCCTACCCATGAGCAATTGATACTTTTCCAATTGTTGAGGTCTTTCTTTGTGTGAAAAGTGTTTTGTAATTGTGTTCACATAGTTCCACTGTTTGTTTTTTTAGCATTAGACTCTCAAGTATTTTATATCATCTACAATTATTTTTAATTGAATTTGTCTTTCTACCTCTTGCTGCTGGTCTTTGTTGATAATATATAGAAAAGCTGATGATTTATGTGGGTTTGTCTTATATCCTGCAATTTTGCTAAAGTGTTTGATTGATTATCTAGGATTCTCTAAGTTCACCATCATATCATCTGCAAAGAGTAATAGTTTCATGTCTTGCTATAGCTGGCATTTGTTGTTGTTTTTGTTTGTCGTTCATTCTTATAGAGGACCATGACAGCAGGAAATTGATGCCATAACTTGCAAGGGAATTGGACTTAAGTGAAGGAAGGCTCTACAAAGTCACCAACATCACTTTCTCCTCTGTAGCCATCTGGGTCCAGTGGCAAGATATAAATCAAGATGATTGGAGTTGGCCCCAGAATCAGTGGGTGACCTTGGCCTTTTTTAAGCTAAGGTCTTTCCCAGGTCTCAGTTTTACTGAGGTAATGCCCATTCAGTGATTAAGGCTAGGTAAGGAATGAAACAAAGGATGCCCTCTTTTACCTATTCAAAAAATAAAAACCTGAACAACATTATTACCTCAAAATTTAATAATAGTGGTGATAATGGGCATCCTTGCTTCACCACTGTTTTTATTGGAAAGGCTTCTAGCTTTTCTCCATTACAGATAATGTTTGCTGATGGTTTGCTTATCATTTTAAGGTAAACTCCATTTATTACTATGCTTTCTAGTGTTTTCAATAAAAAATGATGTTATATTTTGTCAAAAGCTTTTCCTGCATCTCTTGAGATAATCATATGGTTTTTTTTGTTGGTTTTATTATTGATATGGTCAATTATGCCAATAGTTTTCCTAATATTGAACCAGCCTTGCCTTGCCTTCCCACCTGGTCATAGCATATGATCTTCATGATATGTTGCCGAAATCTCTTTGTTAGTATTTTATTTGAATTTTTGCACCAATATTCATTAGGGAAATTGGTCTATAGTTTTCTTTCTCTGTTTTAGCTTTGCCTGTTTTAGGTAACAATACCATATTTGTGTCCTGGCAGGAATTTAGTAGGACTCCTTTTTTGCCTATTTTTCCAAATAGTTTGTATATTAATGAAATTAATTTTTCTTTAAATGCTTGGTAGAATTTGCTTGTGAATTCATCTTGCCCTAAAGACTTTTTCTTCAGGAGTTCATGTATGGCTTGTCCAACTTATTTTTTTCTAAGATGAGGTTATTTAAGTATTCTGTTTCCTCTTCTGTTAATCTGGGCAATTTATGTTTTTGTAAATATTTATCCATTTCACTTAGATTATAAGACTTATGGGCATGTAATGAGGCAAACTATTTCCTATTTATTACTTTAATTTCATTTTCAGTGGTAGGGAATTCACCCTTTTTGGTTTTGATACTAGCAAATTTGATACTACTGGTTTTTTCCTTTCTTTTTTTAATCTAATTAACCAATGGTTTATCAATTTTATTGTTTTTTCCCCATAAAACAAGCTTCTAGTTTTGTTTATTAGTTCAATGGCTTTCATGCTTTAAATTTATTAATCTCTCCTTTGATTTTCAGGATTTCCAATTTGATATTTAATTTGGGATTTTTAGTTTGTTTTTGTTTCTAGTTTTTTAGTTGAGTGCCCAATTCATTGATCTGTTCTTTTTTTTTCATTTTGTTGCTGTCAGAATTTAGAGAAATAAATTTTCCTCATAAATTTTGATATGTTGTCTCATTGTTGTCATTCTCTTTATTGTTGATCATTTCTATAATTAAGCCACTTATTCTTTGGGATTAGATTATTTAGTTTCAAATTACTTTTTAATCAATATTTTCAGGGTATTTGTTGAATATTTTTATTGTACTATGATCTAAAAAGAATACATTTACTATTTGTACCTTTTTGCATTTGAATTTGAAGTTTTTATGCCCTGTTGCATGATCAGTTTTTGTGTAGGTGCTACATGCTGCTGAGAAAAAAGGTATGTCCCATTCTGTTCCCCTTCAGTTTTCTCCAAAGATCTGTCATATCTAACTTTTCTAATATTCTGTTTACCCCCTTAGTTTTTTTTTTCTTGTTTATTTTTCAGTTGGGTTTATCAAGTTCTGAGAGGGGAAAGTTAAGATCTCCCACTAGTATAGTTTTACTGTCTATTTCTTCCTGTAAGTCATTTAAGTTCTCCTTTAAGAATCTGGATGCTATAACACTTGGTGCACCCATGTTTAGTACTGATATTGCTTCATTGTCTATGGAACCTTTTAGGAAGATGTAGTTTCCTTACTTATCTTTCAATTAAGTCTATTTTTGCTTTGACATTGTCTGAGATCAGGATTGCTACTCCAGTTTTTTTTTTTACTTCAGCTGAAGCATAATGAATTCTTCTCCAGCTCCTTACCTTTACTATGCATTTGTCTCTCTTCTTCAAGTCTGTTTCTTGTAAACAACATTTGTAGGATTGTGGCTTTTGATACACTCTGTTTATCTGCTTCTATTTTGTGGGAGAGGTCATCACATTCACATTCACAATTATTATTACTAACAGTAACTTCTCTCCTTTCACTCTTTCCCTCCTCATGAGTGTTTTGCTTCTGCCCCTCATATGCTCCCCCTTCTGTCAGTCCTGACCACTGCCCCACCCCTTACTTGATCTACTACCCTCCTATTTTCCTGTTGGGCAACATAGATTCTGATATTCAATTGATTGTCTTTTTTATTCCCTCTGTGAGCCAAGACTGTTGAAAATAATTCAAGTAATTAAGTGATGCTTATTGCCCACCCTCCCATTTCCCCCACCATCGTAATAGGTCTTTAGTGCTTCTTAACATGAAATAATTTACCCTGTTCTACCTCTCCCTTCTGTTCAATCAGTTCTGCACTGATTGAACTCCTCTTTCTCATTACTTAATATTTATATCATTTCTTCAAATTCACCTTATACCCATCCCCTCTTTCTATGTATGTTCCTTCTATCTACACTATTAATGTTACAGTTTTTAAGAATTACAAGTATCATCCTCCCAGGTAGAGATGTAAATAGTTTAGCTCTATTGGATCTGTTTTCTTCTCCTTTTTACCTGTTTATGCTTCTATTTGATCTTAATATTGGAGGTCAGATTTTTGGTTTGGTTCTGGTTTTCTCCTTATGGAAGCTTGAAATCCCTTTATTTCATTGAATGACCATTTTTCCTTGGTGCTTCATGTTTAATTTTGCTGGGTAAGTGATTCTTGGTTGTAGTCCTAGCTCCTTTGCCTTCTAGAATGTCATGTTCCATGACCTCCAAGTCCTTAATATTGCAGCTGTCAAATCCTGTGTAATCCTAATATTATTCCCTGATATTTGAATTGTTTCTTTCTGGCCATTTGTAGTATTTTTTCCTTGACCTGATACTTCTGAAATTTGGTCATAATGTTCTTGAGAGTTTTTATTTTGGCATCTCTTTCCTGAGATGATCAGTGGATTGTTTCAATATCTATTTTGCCCTCTCGTTCCAGGACATTAGGGCAGTTTTCCTTGATAATTTCTTGAAAGATGTTGTCCAGCTCCTCCTTTTGACTATGGCTTTTAGGTAGTCCAATGATTCTGATATTGTCTCTCCCGGATCTATTTTCTGGGTCAGTTGTTTTTCCAATAAGGTATTTTACATTTTCTCCCAATTTTTCATTCTTCTGATTTTGTTTGATTGATTCTTAATACCTTATACAGTCATTTGCTTCCATTTGCCCAATTCTAACTTTTAAGATCTTGTTTTCCTCAATTAGCTTTTGTACTTTATTTTTCATTTGGCCATTTGTGCTCTTTAAGGAGTTGTTTTCTTCAGTGGATTTTTGTATCTCCTTTTCTATTTGCTTTTAAGCAGTTTTTCAGACTACTGACTCTTTTTTCATAATTCTCTTGCATGACTTTCATTTCTTTTCCCAATTTTTCATCTGCTTCTCTTGCATCATTTTAAGCTCCTTTTTGAGCTCTTCCACAAGTTCTTTCTGGGCTTGAGACCACTTTCCATTTTTTCTTCGGGTTTCTGCTCAAAGATATTTTGACATTGTTGCCTTCTGAGTTTGTGCCTTGGTCTTCCCTGTCACCATAATAATATTCTATGGCGAGATTCTTTTTTCATTGTTGTTATTGTTTTTTACTCATTTTTTACAATTGGGGGGGGTAGGCATTGAGGATTTTTTTTACTTTCTTTTAAATTTGAGCTCTGATCCTAAATGTGGCTCTGTCTCAGGCTTCTTTTGCCAGTGGCTGCAGGCCCTAGCTGTTTACTTGGTGCTATTTTGAGGGGTGAGGTGATGGGTGACTGGTGCTTCTGGAGGCCATAGTGGTCTATCAGCTTACCTGGTGCTGAGTTAGAGTCCTAGTGTTGGTGTCTGGCATGTACTGAGTCCTGGTAGGGTGTTTCTGCATTTCTGTGGAAATATAGTAAAATTGGATAGGTCTGGCCACTGGAAGGTGTCTGTTTTCCCTGGGCTGTGCTGAAGCATGTGGAGGTCCAGCTTCTAGAGGATGCCTGTTTGCCAGGGGCTATGCTGCAGCATGTGGTGGTTCTTGGAGCTGGAGTCTACCAGTTCCCCTGGCTATGCTAATACATGTGGGGGGTCCTGGTGTTAGTGTTTGCCTGCTCCCTCACACTGGGCCTTAGGATCTCTCACTGATTTGCTAAGGTGGGGCTTGCTGCTGGCTTGTGATGATGTTTCCCATCCTGGAATATGTTCCCCTTTTACCTGAGTAAGATGGACCTTTCTTGCTGATCCTTTAAGTCTCCAGCGCTAAAAGACTGCTCCACCCTGTCTTTCTTCTGGCTCTGCTATTCTGGGATTTGTTTCAGGGTACTGTTTTATGATGGTTTGGAGGTGAATGTGGGAGAGCTACAATGATTTGTTGCTTACTCTACCATCTTGGCTTCAGGAAGTAGTTCTGGAACAAGTATTATATAATGATAATATACTTTCTTACTTAGTATTTTAAAATTTATACATACATTCATGACTATTATCTTTTCCTTATGACTAGCCTGTGATATAGGTTGGGTAGATATTATTTATTCCATTTTAAGGTTCTAAAGAGTTGAAAAGTTTATATTTCCTGAAATCCAGCAGCGGAAGCCTCGACTTATGGCATGAGATAGTTAAGCTCCTGCTTCTGGACTGTTAAAGGAAAATGCTCAGTCTCCAAAGCTGCTGCTTTTGTCTGGGAATCTGTCTCTCTTCTTTGATTCATCATTAGAAGGAGCCTCTTCATTTGTTATTTTAATTTTTTTATAATTTCATATTTGATGCTATTTAATTTTACTTAGAATCCAAGGACCTTCTTAATTTTTGATTGCTTAACTATTTTTCAAGGAATTTAGTGATAACTTATTTGATTGGTCTTTGGCTACATTGAGATTCAGGGAAAACAAGGTTGGTTATGGAGTCGGTGAACCCGTGTTCAAATTCTAGCTCTCCTTACTGCTTCTGTGATTTTGGGCAAGTAGCTTAAACTCTTTGGGCTTCAGCGGTCCTAATTTGTAAAATAAATGAGTTGAAATAAGTGACCTCTGTGGTCCTTTCCAAGGTGGTTCAGTGTAGAAATATCTTGCTCCATATATCATAGGATCATCAATTTGGAGTTGGAAGACACTTTGGAGGCCATGGAGTCCAAAATACCTTCCCATTTTACAAATAAAAAGCCTGACAAAGGTTAAGTGACTTTCCCAGAGTCAAACAGCAAGAAAGTGATTGAGGCAGGAATAGAAATGCTATCTTCCTAACTCCAAATCCAGAGCTCTACCCATAACACTGCCCAGATGCCACCTTGTCAGCTCTTGTTCATCTGCCAAAGGATTTTGAAAAGCTAAATTGTGAGAGAGATCCCAGATATTTCTTGTGATTCCTAGCTGTGGGATAGCCACATGTTCTGCTCTCCAAGAGAGTTCCCACTGTTGTATTTCCATGATGTGTACTAAATTTTTCCATGTCCTCCTATAACTCCTCTGACTTCTGCTGAGTATTCCACTTTTTCTACTTCTACTTCTGTTTCTATTGCTTCTCCTCTTCCTGATGCTAATGATCGTGCTTCTTTGGCTTCTGTTCCTTCCACAACATCTGCTCCTTCTATATCTGTTCACTTTACATCTGCTCCCTCCACCTCTGTTCCATCCACCCCAACTCCTTCCATCTCTGCTCCCTCCACCTCTACTCCCTCCACCTCTGCTTCTTCTCCCTTTATCCCCTCCACATCTGCTCCTTTCATATTTATTCCTTCTACCTCTGTTCCCTCTGCCTCTACCCCCTTCATATCTGCTTCTTCTACATCTACTCTTTCTACATCTGCTTCATATGCTATTTCTCCTGTTACTTTATTGCAACTATTCTTATTTTTTCTACTGTTACTAGTACATCCATTTATTTTACTACTACTACTATTACCACTATTGTTTTTACTATCACTTCACTTCTTTTACTACCTTGCACATAGTAGGTGAATAAAAAAAATCCTTGTTGACTAACTGATTATCCCTACTACTTCTATTATTTCTACTACCACTTCTGCTATTACTTTGACTATTATACCTTTCACTCCTATTAATATTATTTATTACAACTTTTCCTCCTGTTATGCTGTTACCTCTTCTGATTTCTAAATATACTTTTAGTATATATATATATATATATATATATATATATATATGTATATATTACTATTACTTATTTGACTACATCTTCCTCTGTTATTATTCCTTCTATTTATAATTTTTCTACTCCTCTTCACTTTGGTCTTAACAGAACCCTATGATAAGCGGAAAAAAAGATCTATGGGACATTACATCCATCCTTGTTGGCAAGCCATGTTGATGCTGAGAACATTTAATATCTTTCTTAGAAATGAAATGTACAATCTGGGCCTGAGAATTTAAAATTATATATGAGGATTCATGATGCAAAAATCCTAACCCTGCTTTTTAGAGTATATCCAGAGAAAGCAGGATTAAGCAAATAGCTACTTATCTGAGTGATAGTTTTTTGGTGAAATTTAAACGTTAGGTTAGAAAAATAGAATGGAATCAATCAGGGAATAAAAATAAACATTTGAATTATTTAGAATATGTTAATTTATTCAGCAGTCGCTCAATAAAGGTATTCATTAATAATGTCTTTTATTTGTGTAGCACTATCTGGCTTTTTAAAGTTTTTTCACATCTATCAAATCATAAATATTGAATGAAAAATATATACAGGTACATAGAAACTAAACTGATTTCAAGAACAAATAAAAAAGGATAAGCCTTTGATCTATATAAAGCAAACTAGCAATATTTGAAATTCAGGCAATTATTTTACAGGTTGGCTAATGTGAGCTGGCATTTCTATATATATTTTCCCTCTATCTATGTTTCATACACTGCAGGAGAGAGCTACAGTGATATGTGTATAAGCTATACTCAGTGAAGAAGGAGACATATATGAAAACAGAAAATACTGCACAAGAAATTAAGGAAGAAGGACTGATTTCTTTTTCACCTGATTAGCTGCTGATATATTGTTATAAAGTCATAAAAACTGTTCAACTTCTGGTAATTTTCCAAAAGATGGAATGCTTTCTTTTGCCACTGAATTCATGTGTTCTAACCAGAAAAAACCTTTTGAGGAATTATTAGAAATTCCATATACCATAAACCATATTTCAGAATATGTGTGTATACATATACATAAATATGAGAAAGTTATCATCATTCCATCAAATTTTCATATTCTGAGTCTGAAAATTGCATTGGTCCACCATCCTCAGAACTTTTCCATGCTAGCCAGCCTCCTTTGCAATACCTGTTTTGGAGATTTGAGTTATTATTTCACAGACAGACTCAGTTTTATAATTCCATGCATCTAAAATTTCAATTATGTGCATACTTCCTCCACCTTTAGAAATTCCAACACAATTATCATTCCTCAGTTGCATAATTCTTATCAGTGACATTCTGTAAATCATCCATAGAAGAACTATCAAATAGACTAGATCATAGATTCAGATATTTAGAACAGGAAGGAACCTTAGAGGTTATCAGAGGTAAAAGAAGATTGGAAGGGGAATATGGGTTATAAAGGGCTCTGAATGCCAAAAAAAGACAATGCTCTATTTGATTTCAGGGGCAATAGGAAGCCACTGAAGTTATTGAGTAGGGAGGGGGAGGGATCTAGATACTGCTGAGAGCAACTAAATAGAGGCAGTGGGAAAAAGTGATGAACTTAGAGTCAGGAAGACCTGAGTTCAAATCTGGCCTCAGACACTTATTAACTGTGTGATCTTGGGCAAGCCAGTTAAGTTTTCTTAGTTTTAGTTCCTCATCTGTAAAATATACAAAATAGTTGCACCTATTTTACAGGATGGTCAAATGAGATAACATAAGTATAGCACTCTACAAATTTTAAAGCAATATATAAATGTTATCTCTAAAATTCTATTACTTCTTGTATACAAGTAACTATTGGTAGCTTTTTGCTGCCTATACACACCATGTATCTTTCCACTATCTTTGATATCCATTGCAATTTCAATTCTTACAAGAGCTTGATGTTTTGTGGTACTGAATCATTATAATAAAACTGATACTGTTCCAATGAATGAGAAAATGGAAGAATATACATCACTTGAAGTCAGGGTCTATTTCCTTTTTTCCCCTTGCTCTCTCTACCTCCTAGCTTTATGTCTTCATACTTTTTACAACTAACAGTGTAACCATGAACAAATCATTCAACATTTTAATTAAAATTAACTTTGATTTTTTTGGTGCAATGTGGGGAGAGTCAATGATGAATAAAGAGCTCTGGTTTTCTTACAGTGTGAAAGACATATGAAAACAACCTCCATTAAGAAAAATCAGGAAGAGAAGGGCAGAGCCAAGATGGCGGCTGGAAAGCAGTAACTTGCCTAGAGCTCTGCCCCAGGACCCCCCAAACACCGATAAAAAATGGCTCTGAACAAATTCTAGAACTGCAGAACCCACAAAATAGAAAAGGGAAGCAGGGCTCCAGCCCAGGAAGCCTGGATGGTCATGGGGAAGGGTCTATCACCCGGAGCTGGGAGCAGAGCAGGGGAGAGCCAAGCGTGGGCTGCCCAGACCAACCAGACCAGGAGCTGGGTGGAATAGGCCCTAGCACCCTGAATCAGTGAGCTGTGACAGTTACCTGACTTCTCAACCCACAAACACCAAAGACAACAGAGAAGGCTAGTGGGAATAGCTGTGGGGACACAGTGAAAGGAGTTTGAGGTTCAGCCACTGCCCCAGCCGCAGTGGGGGTGATGCAGCTACAGAACTACAGACCAAAACATACAGCCAGAAGAAGCCAACAACTCAAGGGTCATGTATGTCGGCTGGTAGCATGCAAACTGCAGCTGTAGTTCTGTAACTGCACCACCTCCGCCACCCCCAGGGCAGTGGCCAACCACAAACTCCTTTTACTCTGTCCCAGAGGTTTTTTCCCCAGTAACTGCTCTATTGTCTTTGGTGTTTGTGGGTTAGAACTCTGGAAACTGCCACAACTCACTGATTCAGGGTGCTAGGGCCTGTTCTGCCTGGCTCCTGATCTGTTTGGTCTGGGCACAGCCCATACTGGGCTCTGCTCTGCTCCCACTCCGTGAGATAGAACTTACCCAGTGACCATCCAGGCCGTCCTGGGGTGGACCCCTGCTTCCCTCTGCTATTTCATGGGTTCTACAGTTCTAGAATTTGTTCAGAGCCATTTTATAGGTGTTTGGAGGGACCTGGGGGAGAGCTTTAGGCAAGTGCCTGCTTTCCAGCTGCCATCTTGGCTCTGCCCCCGAGAAGCAAATTTCATAGGATTCCCTTTTCTTTTTTTGATGTTCTTAAAAAGTTGTTATGGAAAACTGCTGAATGAATCTCTAGCAATGAAGCCTTTGTGTTGTCTTCACTGATCTGCAAACAAGGTTAGAGTGGTCTGCAGCACACATGTAGTCCCCAGTGCAGCCAGATATCAGCACCATGACATGTTTACCAAAAAGCAGGGTTGTTCATACTCTATACTATGTGCTAGGGAACAGGAGAAAATATAGTGTATAAATGTGTGATTCATAAGATTATAGTATTTGATCTAGAAGTTTCTTTAGGTCCAGGAGTCCAACTACTTCATTTTACAGAAGAGAAAACTGAGCCTGAGAGGTGAAGTGATTTTTCTCAGGATCATAGAATGAATAAGTGTCAGAGCTATCATTTGAACCTAGGTTTTCTCAACTTCATGTCTGGCACCACATCCATAATTCCAAGCTACCGCCTTTTATACATCCATCTACTCTAGGCCCCTTTGTTGAACACCTAATATGACCAAGGCAGTGTGCTAAATCCTGGAACAGATACAAAGATAATTAGGCGGCAATTCCTGCTCTCAAGTAGTCTACAATCCAACAAAGAACAAGGTCACAATGAGATGATGCCAAATGGAATTTAAAGTGTTTGGTGCCAATCCTATTCAAAAGAAATTCTGTCCTATAATTATTTTGAAAATACAGCCTCTCATTCCCATTAACACGCTAGTTTAAAATGAAAACAGTCTAGATTACCATTCCTTTGAGTTACTCCCAAATTAGGCAAGGCGTCTCTCCATGCCAAAATATGATCCTAGGGCCAACTTAAATTGCACAAGAAAAAGTGACTGTATATTTAAACAGGGCCAGCTATTTGGCAATATCTCATCTATAGAGAGAGAGTATAGCTGATTAAGTCTCAAAAACGAAACAGCATAGGTGAGAGAGGTCTCAATACATTAGACAGCAACTACAACCCTCTGGGACATGTTCTATCTAGATATCTCTTCCTTGTACATGATCTGAATGAAATTTGAAGATAAAAATAGTTCAACTTATAGACTACAAAACACAAAAACCTTCTTAGCTAAGGTGTTTGTTCATTTAGATTTGCCTGGCAATAAAGCAAACTACCCACACAGTTTCCCATTAACAATTAAACATTCTGTAATTATCTTTCCACCCACCCTCCACCCAATTTTGCACAATGAACAAATAGTCTTGCATTAATGTGCATATACTTTTCTATCCACTTGCAAATATATGCTACTAAATGTACCATTCATCTAAGAAACTACCTTTTCCAAGTATAGAAACTCTTCAATGCTTTCCCCAGATCCTTGCATTTATTGAGATGCACATCCCAAGGGTTCAATTTTCTGTCCTTTCCTATTCTACCTACTTTTAAATGTTTTAACATTTATGTTTTTCAACCAGGATCACACCTACAAATCATGACCTTTTCTTTTATGTTTCACTTTTCCAATTGTTGTAACCTTTAGTTTGAAAATCACATTTTCTACCTATTTTCTCTTAACTTCAGTACCTGAGAATTAGAAAATAAGATGTCAAAGGAAATGGGCAGAGAACTGGAATTGTTTAGCCTAGGGAGGAGATGGCTGATTGATTAAACATCTTTCATTTTATAAAAGCAATAAGTGTAAGGTTTAACCTGACTTTTTACAATAGGATAGGGAATCTAAGCAGTCACACCACCATCTTTGGCGCTACTGTTACACGCTAAGTCTCTTGGATACAAGGTGTTTTATCAATTGGTCAATAACATTAAATGGTACAGACCAGTCAAAGAAAAAGGATAGATGTTTAAAAATATAGCAACAATGTAAGATGTCTATGAAGAATGCTGCATATGAGTTATAGTAAATAAGAAGGCAAAAGAGATCACTAGAGTGTCATGAAAGGCTTCACAGAATAGGTATGACTTGCTGGGTCTCAAAGGAAAGGTAGGTCAATCAGTTTGATTACTCCAGGTATTATCATCTAAGGGGTGAGGAGGGGTGAGTGTTGCTTCCACACTGTTGTAACTGCTTTCCCTATCCTTCTAACTGCCCCCTCTCCCTTATGTTTCCTGATCCTCTGCCATCCTATGCTCCTTAAAGTGTGGAAGGGGAATGTAGCCCTGGGAGAAGGTGAGGGTGCTTGGTGGAAGGGTGGAAGTTGGGAAAAGAGGTGAAAAGCCTGCACAGAGAGAAATGATTGTGCTACTTTCTCTCCCAAGAATATTTTATTGACCTAGCTCCCCCAGTGGAGCTCCCCCTTTATTTCCAGAAAAAAATTTATTTTTATTTTTTTCTCCCACTTTCCGTGCTCCTCTTTCTTGATCCTTTACTACCTCTCTTGCAGATTGCCTTTATTTCCTGGGTCTGGTCCTTGCTTTCGTGCCTTTGGCCTTTGCAACACCAGTCTGAGTATTGGAGGCCCGTCGCTTGACTGGCTTAGGTGGAGAAGTCTCTTCCAGGGATCTCTCGTTAGAATCTTCATCATTATCATCATCATCATCATCATCATCGTCATATTCCTCTTCCTCCTCAGCATCCTCCTCAGTCTCCTCTTCAGCTTCTTCCTCATTCCCCTCTCCAGCTTCCTCCTCATTCCCCTCTTCTTCCTCCAAGGATAGGTCTAAATTCATAGTAAGATCACGGCCACTGATGTGGCCCTGAGCCACAAGGAAGGTGGAAGGTGATGGCAGGAGTGAGCCCCATTCCTGAAATATTGTCCATAGGCAAGACCGAGAGCTACAGAATGGCAATGGGAGCTCCTCGTCTCTCCCTGCCATCTTCACCAGGGGGTGGAATGATCACTACGTTCACATCATCATTATTCTCCCCTGTGCAGATCACATTCAGCATTAAGTTATGGACAGTTTTCCCATCTTCCAAGGGGTCAAAGGTGTGTGAGCAGGCAACAAATGTGGGCCTTGAATGGGTCAAAGAGAGCAAGGCCTCTTAGTGGAAGCTGAAAGAGAGGAGATTAGTGAAAGGGAAAATTCAAGAATAACTGTGGTTGTGACCTAGGTGACTGGAATAATGAGGATGCTCTTGAAAGAAGTAAAAATAAATAGAAAAGTTGTAGGTTTCAGGGGAAAAATAATAATTTGACTTGCTTAAAGAGAGGTCTTGAGAATACAGCAGAACAAAGAAACAAAGCTGAAGGGGATTGAGGTGGGTCTTCCGCACAAGGTTATGTGAGTGGCTGCCTTGCTGCAAAACACGTGGGAAACATAAACTCAACCTCATAATAGAAATGGAAATGGGAAGCACATGGCCAAGTGGTCCAGATTGGGGAGGTTCTCCTTTCAAAACATGGAAGCAGATAGCATAATAGTATAGCATAAAGAGTTTCTGGAAAGATGGTTCTTGGTCTCATCCTGATAGAGGAAGCGATATATCCTCTGAGCACAAGGGATGGCCTGAGGCAACCATGCAGTATAAGAGGAGAATTATGGAACTTATTGTAAATGTGGCCTTTGAAGCTGAAAGAGAGGTAAGGCACTAAAATCATGATATGGAAAATTGAGGGTTCTAGATTTTGTAATTCCTTTTGACTATGAATTACTCTGTTGGAATGGTTGGATGGGAAGCACCTACAATGCAGGTTCTTAAAAATGCTTGGGAAGCCAAACTATAACATGATATTTGGAGAGCTTTAAGGTTTTGTGGAAAATAGGACTAACTTGGGAAGAACTGTGCTGATTATTTATTCAGGCTTAGTATTTGTGTGTGTGTGTGTGTGTGTGTGTGTGTGTGTGTGTGTGTGTGTGTGTGTGCCACTCACCAGATATGTACGTTGTTACCTTGAATGTTTATATAGGATTTGAATAGTATTTTACCTACATTTGTTGAGACTTAGACATGAGCTATATCCTGAGACTTTTTACAGTAGGCTTTAGGTAGAAGAGTGTTTTGGGGTAGTAGCACCTGAAATTAGATATACTTTGTATAAGTTCAGAGTTTAGGGCACCGTGCCATGGGGCATACTTAGCTGTGTACGTGTTGTAGGCCAAAGGTGTCAAACTCAAATAGAAATGGGGGTCACAATATCTACTGAGAGCATATTGACTTAGAAAAATTCATATTATCATTATCTGTGTTCTATCGTATTCTACTTATTTTGTTAAATATTGCCCAATTACGTGGTAAATTGTTTGGGCAGCATTTGGGAGTGTTGGGTCTTAATGCAGATGCTGCATGATGGATACTTCTGTCATAGACCACAGTAGAATATAAGCTCCTTGTAGGCAGGAGTTGCTTCATTTTTTTGTCTTTGAATCTTCAACTTTTAGCATAGTGCTTTGCACAGCTTAAAAACGAAGTTTTTCTGTAGACCTGTGATTTCACTGGCATGAAGAGTTCTTGTGCGGAAACTCCTTTTAGCACAGTAGATCATTATCTGCGATGCAATTTAGAGGTCTTTGAGTTTTGCCTGGGGACTTGGCCTGGGGACAAGCTGAGGGACTTGGCTAAGGTCATACAGCCATAATGTATCAAAGACATGCTTTTCTATCTTCTGGATTTAGGGTCTGGCTTTCTTTTCACCAAGCTACCTCTCACCTTGCACTTATTAAACATTTTTTTGAGACTGGATCTCTGAAGTTTTATAGCCACTCATAGGCCTAATCCAACTACTAAGCCTACAGTGAGCTTTGATCTACTTTTTTCAACCCTAGGTTGATTGATTCCTTTTTAGGTATACAGGTGAGTGCAATGAGAATCAGGAGGAAGCACCAGAGAAATAATTGTTGAGTTGAATTACATGATATACGTAGAGTAGTGATAGTCTCTACCCTAAAATCTCTGTCATACTCTAAAGGAGTCTCAACACTTAAAATTGAAGCAAAAATATTTTTTTGTGAATGTGGTGATTGGTTACCCTGGGAAACAAGTGGGTTTAAAATAAAATACAGCAAAGATTTAAGACTGGAAGAGATGAAAGCATTTCCAGATAATGAGAATTGTTTGTTGTTGTTTCTTGTTGTCCTTAGTCCTTTGTTTTCAAAGGGGACCAAGGATATCAACTGGGTGATGTCTTGACTTGCAAGTGAATTGGATTTAAGTGAGGCAGGGCTGTGCAAAGTCATCAGCCTCACTCTCTCCTCCAGAGTCATTGGAGTCCAGTGGCAAGACATAGTTCAGGATGACTGGCAATGGCTGTAGATGCAGTGGGGACCTCGACCTTTTTAAGCCAAGGTCTTTTCCAGGCCTCAGTTTGTCAGGGGCAATGCTCATTCAGTAACTAAAGGCAAGGTAAGAATTGAGGCAAATGATGGCCTAGTTTGCCTTCCTAAAAGAATCAGTCTGGGAGGGGAGGATCCTCGGAGCTTCTTATGAGAACAGAGAGAGTTCTCATTGCTTAATGAATTACCAAAATTCCCTTTAACCAGAATCTTAACGTACAAGATAGATTCTTATCTATCCGGGTGTTTTTAACTTTTTCCTAAAGCACAGGAACAGGGAGTATGAAGGAGAAGGACAAAGCCAAGGCAGACTCATACCTTTCAAGACCTTTTCACCCTATGATTCCTTAATATTCTTCATCAAATCAGGTTGAAAGAAAGGTTCTTACTTGAATCCCTCTCCACTAAATCAGGCTGCTAACAACATGAGACCAGTTTGCTTCATCTGCTTTTCTAGGTCTGTCTTCCTTCCCTCTCCTGCCCTCCCACACACCATGGCTATGTTTAATTTATACTATGTGAATTTAGTTATTATAAACCAAACAAACATTAGCTTTTCACTTTATGACTCATAAATAATAAAATGTATAATGAGAATGTTCATTTTCAAGTCCCAGCCAAGGAGCATGAAGAATTGCTGCTGGGGTTGCTGTCCATAGCCTACTGCTAATCAATGTTTCTGGACTACTATGCTTTTATTTCCAACTAATTTTTGACTGAAGCAAATTGTTCAAATTAGTTTGGCTAATATACAAAGAGGTTTTAAATTGTTTCAGCCTGTGCAGATCCATAGCTAGCAATTTTTGTAACTTAAACAAGTTGACTAAAATGGCTCCTTCAATTCATTTGGAGATTTTTCAGGGGAAGGAGTGGGCAGGGCATAAAGAGAGCGTAGAAAGCTGAAAATGTAGAAGGGCAGATCAGAAGGAGAACAGCAGAGACACCAGCCCCTGCTAAGGATTCCTAAGGGGTGGGTGAACAGGTTGGGAGCTCATTGTCAATATGGTTACTGGGTAGACAATGTAGTCCTCTGCATATCTTCTATTTAAAATAAATGTTCTGGGTAACAAGGTGCATCTTGTTACAATTGTACATCTCTTTTATTTATGTGGGATATTTTTTTTTTCTTTGTTTTAACTTAAAAAAATGAAAGACCATGTCAACATACATGGTGGAACAGAAAGAGATTGTACATGAAGCTGTGACTATCAGAATAGTTTGGTTTTCTTCAAACTATATAATAAATTCTATGTATAGTTTTCAAAGCTGTCTCAACTATAATTCTTTGTGGCCTCCTTTCTGTTCTGTGAAACACACACACACACACACACACACACACAATCCTTTTTATAGCAACTACACGATCAAAACCAAATCTAAGCTGGTAAAACCGGGGCTTTCACCAGCATGCTAAATTTAAGGGGGTAATAAGAGTATTTGTAGTCCTTCAACAGCACTGGAACACAATAATTATATCTATACAGACACATGCACACACATATATAATGTACATAATAACTTCAACGATGTGGCTTCCCAAGATGTCATATGTGCATATGTGTGTGTGCATGTATGTACATGTGTGTACATATATGTATGTATACACATAATACATACATATTTCACAAAAAAGGAAGACCACAAAGAATTATGCATGAAAAAAACCAGGTTGAATTTATGTATGCTTACTATATATACAATATATACTCTATGTATAAATATATATGTATATACATATATATATACACTGTATATATATATGTGTATGTATGTATATACATGTGTGTATGTATGCATATATGTATGTGTACAGATATCCATACATATGCTGTTGAAGGACTCCTGGAGTAAGGAGGACCTGAGTTAAAATCAGGCCTCAGACACTTACTAGCCATGTGACCCTGAGCAAGTCATTTAATCCCAATAGCTTTTCCCCTTTACCCTCCCCCCCCAGTGAAAAGAACAGCTAGGTGGCACAGTGGATAGGTACTGTCCCTGGAGTCAGGAAGACCCAGCTTCAAATCTGGCCTCAGACACTTACTAGCTATATGACCCTGGGCAAGTCACTTAACTCTATTTGCCTTAGTTTCTTCATCTGTAAAATGAGCTGGAGAAGGAAATGGCACTACAGTATCTTTGCCAAGAAAACCCCGAATGGGGTCATGGAGAGTCAGTCATGACTAAATGACATGATGATGAAAAATGCTATCCACCTCCAGAATAAGAATTAATGAATTCTGAGTGCGGATTAAAGCATATTTTAAAAGATAAAATAAAATTACCACCCTTAAATTTGGCACCCTGGAAAAAGTCCTGGTTGTGCCACCTTAGTTATGGCTCTGATCATGCAGTTGCCATAAAGAGGGTTTCCTTCCTTTTTATTTCATCAAAGAAACAAGTATGTTCCAAACACTTTTTTGAATATTCATGCTAGAGTTTATACCACTATGTGTAAGATATTAAAGCTCTATGATCATAATAATTTTAAGAATACAGAGCACTAATAGCAAAAGAATTTGTTGACATTCCTTGACAGTTACTACAATAGTAAACCTAAAATGAGCAGTTTAAAAAAAGAAGAAAGAAAAGGCTACAGATCTTAATTCTCGTCCCCTTCAATTTGGAGTTAAGACTCAAGGAGTTTGTATAGCCTTTTCTGTCATTGTGATGGGAATGAATTGCAATGTACTTGACAACTGTTGACCACGAGCCTGCATTAGAATTAGAAAACTTTTTACTATAGACATAAAAAAGAGGTTACTCCTTAACTTCTCTTATTGATTATGAGCCTGTTGATGTGTTTTTAAACTTTTCACATGGACTTGAAAATGAAGGCTGTTTGCCAAATTGGCACAAGGTATTTTCTCTGTCAATATTCTGAGAGTGGAAAGGGAACGCTCACCTTCCTTTTCAATTTTCTTCTTCAAAATAAAACAAATATCATCCTCCAACACATACACACACACACACACACACACACACCACAAAAGTACAGATCCAGAAAGTTTATAGGAGGTTGAGGCAGTGTGATGTCTCAGCAGCTAGGACTTCTAAAGGTAGTCAATAGGATATTCTTTTTTGTGTAAGACATCAGGAAATTGTATATTATCTTGTGTTTTTCAGATAACTGACAAAGCTACAGAAGACACTGAAATATTAACGATGCCAAAACCTCAAATGAGAACCAGTAAGCAACAATAAAGACCACACTCAAATTGTATGGACTCTAGAAGGAGTAGACTTAAAATAGGATATTTAAGAAATTAAGGAATTTATATTTCATCTTAGGCTAAGTACAGTACAACATGTAATTTATGTATGGTATTAATTAATTTCACTTCAACAATCTTGCTCAAAACAGATGTCATTAATCACACATTTTAAATTCAATTAAACTTGTGTGTCTAAATCAATCTTTTCTTATAAATTTCACTATCTTGAATGTCACATAAAGGTCAAGTGACAGATTGCTCCATTTCATTCAGAAGAGTCAACCTCTGAAGCAGCCTTTGCTGATTTCAGGATTATGTCATCCAATGATATACATATAGTGTCTTGTTTACAGGCACCCTCTTTATCATAGAAGTTTCATGTGCCAAACAAAGCAGCAAATAGAAACTAATTTACTGGATTTTATGAAGCTATGATATGGAACTATGTAACTATGGAAACAAGGTACCATCTCTTAACAACCTCGGTAGCAAATATTTACAGAATCTACTATATGCCCACCAAGCCTTCACTCATTCTGGAAGATAGTTAACATTTTGGCCAGTTGTGTCACTGCTATTACATTAGTTTCTCATATCTCTGCCTTGGCCCTTAGCATCGCAAGGCTATGAAACATTTATGTATGTTTGTATTTCTGAATAAAACTGAAAAATGTGAAATCAACAACACATGATCATGAGCTGCTATTACTTTGTTGCTGAGGATAACCCAGTGCATTTATTACCATAGAAATCAATCAATCAACAAACATTTATTAAGGAACTGTTAAGTGTGTGCTAAACACTGACGATAAAAGACGAAACTTTAATAGTTCCTGAGCCCTAGGCATACACACACACACACACACACACACACACACACACACATGCACAAACATATATATATGTCTCTCTATGTAAACATATAGATATAGATAGATATGTATTTGAAAATTGAATTTCAATAGAGCTTATTTCCTTTTAATACTATTTGTTTTATTTTATGCATTTAAAAATGCTATTTTGAGAAGTGGTACATGCAACAAAAAAGGTTCCGAACTTCTGGTGTTGAAGGTGGCACTTCAGATTAATTTTGAAAGAAGCCAGGGTTAAACTGAAGTGGCAGGGAGGAGGGAAGGCATTTCACTGGAGACAGCCAGTGAATGATCTCTGACATATGAGTATTGTGTGAGGATCAGCAAATAGGCCAACATGGCTGGACTATAGAGCATTTGGAGGGAAGTTGTGCATAAAGAAAATTGAAAAGTTGGGGAGGGATCAGGTTATATAGAGCTTAAATGTCAGGCACAGTAGTTTATATTTTATTCTAAATGTAATAGGGAGCTGCTAGAGTTTATTGATTGGGAGGAGGATGGTGTTGATATGATCACTTTGGCTTCTGTTTGAAGAACTGATTGTCATGGAGAGAAACTCAAGGTAAGGAAGCCAAAAATGATATCGCTAAACCAGGTTTGAGGCAATGAGAACCTCAATTAGGGTGGGGGCTGTGTGAATAGACGGAATCGGATATACATGAAGGCTAATGTGGGTTTAGAAACAAAAAGATTTGGGAACATAATGGTTATGTTAAATGAATGAGAATGAGGATTTGAAGATGACATGGAGTTGGCAAACTTAGTTGTGAATGGAAAGCTAATGGTAACCTAAGTGGAAATATTAAGTTCAGAAAACGGATAGGTTTTGGGGAAAAGAAAATGAGTTGTGTTTCAGGCATTTTACTTTGGAGATGCATGCCTATGGGACATCTAGTCTGAAGTGCTTAGTGATTGGTGATGTGGATTCTCTCAGGAGACAAAATAAGGTTGGATTTATATAACCGGGATTTGTCCATATAGAGATAGTGAAATCTTTCAGGACTGATCATTGCAGCAAGTGACAGAATGTAGAGAGAGTAAGAAGAAAACAAACCCAGAATAAGGTCTTTGAGTACACTCACAGTTTACTGGTCTGATGACCCAGCAAAGGAAACTCAGAAAGAAGAAGTAGGAGGGAGGAGAGGAAAGAGGAGGTGGACAAGTGGGGCAGGGAAGTCACAAAGGTTGAGGATTAAGAAGAGAACAATAGATATGACAATCAGGAGATCAATGGTAACTTTAAAGAAAGCAGTTTCAGTTGAGTGATAAAGTCAGAAGTCAGACTACAAATGGTTTAGAACAAAAATATGAGGGGAAAGGAAATAGAACACTGAATGTAAATGGAGTTGAGCAGAGAAAGGGAAGTGATATATGGGAGGTTAGTAAAGAAGGATGGTGAGATCTGAATTTTAAAAGTATTGGGGGAGAGACTTGGGGAGTTTTGTAGGAAGCTTGGAAGAAATCAAATAGATAGGAAAAAAGTGAAGATTATAAATAGAAAATTAATGACAGTGCAGGAAATTTGCTGAATGGAATATACATGACCAAGGGTAGCCACAGAAGAAATGAGGAGAATAGTTTGGCCTAGCCAGGGGTGGGGAACCTGCACCCTCGAGGCCACATATAGCTTTTTAGGGCCCTGGGTGCAGCCTTTTGACCCAGTCCAAGTTTTACAGAACAAATCCTTCTATTAAGGGGATTTGTTCTGTGAAGTTTGGATTCAGTCAAAGGGCTGCACTTGAGGACCTAGAGTGTGTCCTCAATGCTGCAGGTTCCCCACTCCTGAACCTTACAGTAGCAATGGTATTGTTGATTTGATTACAGTTCTAGAACTTGAGATCAGGGAAAGTAAAAAGGTTGGCAAAGAGGGTGTGAATATGGTATAGGGAATCTACAAATGAGGAAACTCCCTTTTCAGGTCATCACCTCACCTGCTACTTACAGTCTTAGAGAGGCTCCTAGAGAGTTGAAAGGTTAACGACTTGGTGAAGAAGGTGCCTAAAGAATGCAATAAAGCACAGCTCAAATCATCATATTCTGATAGTGTGGGTTATATGTGGAGGCAGTCACCAACAACTCAGGGGAGCTCCAGCAAAGGAGTGCTGGAGATGAAAAGGGTAAATCTTCAGTGCAACACTCAATGAACATTAATTGAGCACCTACTGTGTGCCAGGCACTATGCACAGGGGACACAAATAAGAAAAATAAAGACAGTCCCTGACCCTAAGGAGCTTACAATAGAGTGAATGGACTCTACTCAAAAAGAAGCTAACGGCCCTGGAGTCAGGAGAACCTAAGTTCAAATCTGGCCTCAGACATTTGACACACTTACTAGCTGTGTGACCTTGGGCAAGTCACTTAACTCCAATTGCCCTGTCCTCCCCCTGCAAAAAAAAAGCTAAAAAGAGAGTGGGGCATGATATTCATGGAGTTGAAATCAAGCAGAGGAGCTGGTGGAAAATGAATAGTTGGCTGGAAAATTCTCAACTGTCTATGGAGGGAGGTTTTGAAAGGAGTATTTTACTATGCTCTCCAGTTGGAGGGGAGAGGTCATTGAAGGTGCTGAGGAGGTGTACCAAAGCTAAAGCCATCAGGGTGATAAGCTTCTGGACATGAGCTTATCTTGGGGGAAGCATCATGTTACATCATCTATGGACCTGATTGCAATCAGGGAAATCATTGAGCTGTAGCGAAGTATCTCCTGTGGACCTCTATGCTAGACTTTTAAGGTAACAATATAATCACACTGGGCAAGGTAGGTTGAACTGACTTAATTTGAAAATATAGACATAGAATACAATCACTAAGCTCTTCCTGTTCTCTAAAAAAACATTTCTTTAATAACAGACACTCAGCTCCTTTACTCATGTGTAGGGTACTTCCTGACCTTCAGTTCTGGGACTACTATTCTGGTTTTTATCCAAGCCTTACCACACAGTGGCTTTTAGTACACTCTATTTCAGAAAGACAGGTTCCTCAACCAATTGTATCATTGCCCATATAATGTAATCTAAAGAGTCATAGAATTAGACTCAGGAGACCTGGGTTTGAATCTCATGGCACAGTATAAGTGTTGCAACCACATGAGTGTACTCCTCCTTCCTTCCTAAGACGCCATTCAGTTTCCTAGTTTGACTATGGGCAAGTCAATACCACCTTTCTGAGCTTCTGATTCTATAAAATGATAGCAAAACTCCCACTACTTCCCTCACAGGGCTGTCAAAAGGAAAACATTTTTTTCTAATCTTAAAGCTCTATAGGAAGGAATATGGTATCATACTGAATGACATGTCATTCTTTTATGTTGTTATAAATATTTTACTATAGGCCTGATTCTATCATTTCAGTATGTAACATGCTTAGATATAGAAGGCCAGGAATGGTGTATTTTTTTAACTTTGCATTGGAGCTTTGTATGTATTTAATATCTAGTAAGTAGTATATCTTCTAAGCAAGCAGATACAGCCCTATTATTCTTTCTGCTTTTCAGACATCAGCGTAGGTGAAAGCTCTCAGTGAAAAGATAGGTTTCCCCATTGTTGGCAAGTAATTGTCTGAAATCAGGAATAAGTTATTATTCTGTCAAATCACTGATATGTCATCAGATGAAATAATTTTCTATTCAATCTTCCATTCCATTCGTATCTGATGCTCAGTGAAGACAGATATCGAGCCCTTACCACAATGATTTAAGCCAATAACAGATGAAAAAGAAAAACCTTTCTGTTCTCAAATAATGTCACACCATTCTCACAGCTGAAGTTATGCACATCCTATAACTTTTATGTAAATTATTTTAAAATTCTCCTCAACCCTTTTGGAAGTAGTGCATTTTAATAAAGCTCACACAGTATATTTAGTCACACATTCTACTGTGTGTTCATCAAGAAGAAAGAGAGATATGTTGGACTAGGAATCATAAGAACTGGGGTCTTGTCCCAGCTATGCTACTAAATAGCTGTAAGGCCTTAGGAACGTCACAACCTGTCAGTGCCTCATTTGCCTCATCTGTAAAATGGGATTAATATCCTGTTTCAACAATCTGGCTAGCAGCTGTTGTGGGGGTGAAAGACCAACACAAGCCCAACAACAAGAATGCTGCCAAAGCCCAGGTTCTTTTGATCTCCTTTACTATGGAAAGCAAAATTAAGGGGTTAATAAGCTTACTTTAATCTGGCATACAAATACCATTCACTTAGTTCAGGGGAAAAAAACAGCACCCTGAACTTCAGAGCAAAATACAAACAAATTACAAATATTGACAGACAGACCAAATACAATTCATAGTTACCAACATCTAAGTTCAGTCCAGGAGTTCATAACAAGGGCTGTCCCAGAGTCATGCACCACAGCTGTGGGTAAGAGCTCCGAAAAAGAGAAAACCAACCCCTGGTTTTATATCTTTTTCAGGGTCAAGAGTGACTCACCCACATGACCTAAAATCTTCACAAAGAGGCGAGCTAAACCCACGTGGTCCAAAAGCCTCTGATGTCCCAAACATGTCACTCAAACCCATGTAAACTAGACCCTCCCCTGAGGCAAGGAGATCACCAAGGACTCCCAATCTAATCAAGGAAACAAAAGCCAAACTCTTCAAGGGCACTTGGTTGACCTGAGTGCTAAGAGCCCATTTTGATTGCCAACACATATGCTCTGCCTTAGCTATATCATGTGTTTGCTGTAAGCATCTTAAAATAATATAAAATAAAGCACATTGAAAAAGTATGATGTGTAGGCCATAGACTGAAACTCAAATGGTGGATGGATTTGGAATTACTCCACATGAGCTCCGGAATTTTTGTTTTTAAATAACAGAAGTTCACTCAAGAATTTTAAACAAAATTTCCTCAAGAAATAAATTTTCAAAGGAAACCAATCTTATACCAAATTCCATATCCTTACTATCTAACTGTCTGAAGCAAATTCAAAATCAAGAAGCTTCCCTTTTTTCCTTACTCATACCACCACCACCCCAAGGTGTATGTCCAACGATTTTCTGTTTTCTTCTAATCAATGTGATAAATCCAGAAAGGTAGATTAGAGAAAGACTGTGTATCATCTTTAATGCTAATCTGTGGTATTTAAAGCTTCAAATAATTTTAAACCTTAGTCTCCACTCCAGAATAACACTGAAGAAATTTCTTTCCCCATGAATTAACTTCACTTCTCTCAATTTATACCTGAAAACTTATATTTAGACAATAATAGTTAGTGGTCATGCAATTTATTGGCAATGTCAAGAAACAAAAAAAATGAAAGTATACATTCAAGCAATGTATATAAGACCAAAGATCAAGTCAAATCAAGTCAACAAACTGAATTCTCTTGGGTTCTTCAAAAAGTCTGTTATAAGAATTCTATACTATCTGAGGAACATCCCCTAAAATCTGTGGCCCTGGAATTATGTGAGAGAGAGGGCAGCACATGAACATCATTTTCATCTGAACCAAAGGAGGGTTGAATACACATACACAGAGAGAGTGTTTGGTGTAGAAATATCTTAAATTCAACTGACAATAGGTACAGATAGGGAAAGGGGGATTAAAAAAGAGGATAAACTCAGTGAGGAATTAATAATAAGCAAACAGACTCCATCTTCAGAGGGTAGAGCATGACAGAAAAAAATAAAAGGTGAGAAATAAAGTATAAGAACCTGGGCCTGGGGATTGTGCGGGAAAGGGAAGAGCAGTGACATGAAAGCAGATGCATCAAATATAAATGTGAGAGTTGAGCACTATTTTTCTCTCATTTCCCTCTTCTTTTTAGAGAGGGTAATGGGTGCTAAAAGGGAGGGAAAGACCAGAGTCTCAGTAAGAATCAAAAAGTTAGGGAAGAACAGCCACGGTGATGAAGGTTTGCCAAAGAACTGTGAGGAAAGGATAAAACATTCTGGGGGGAAAAAGGTTCTCTAAAGGCTTGACAACTTTACATATGCATTGCTGTTGTGTTATTCCTTCATTCTAGAGGAGGACCAATGATGTCAAGAGGGTGATGTCTTAATTGGCAAGTGAATTGGATTTTAGTGAGGCACAGCTGTGCAAAGTCATCAGCCTTACTCTCTCCTCCAGAGTCATCTGATGTAGCAAGATGTAGGTCAGGATGACTAGTGATGAGCCCCAGTGCAGGGGGAGACCTTGGCCTTCTTAAGCTAAGGTCTTTCCCAGTTCTCAATTTGTCTGAGGCAACCCCCATTCAGTAACTAAAGGCTAGGTAAGAACTGAGGTAAAAGATGGCCAGTTTTGCCTTCACAAAAGAATCAATCAGGGAGGGGAAGACCCTTGGAGGTTTTGGCCAGAACAGAAACAATTGCTATTTACACTTACTCTGAGGCATCAAAAACAAAGCAATGAGCCTAGGACTAGGGACTATCATTCGCCAATAAGTGAGAGCCAGGGTGATTCAGGTTTAAAGGCATAGTAGCTCCATTTGAATCCCAGTGGGCTTGGTTAAAGCCAGCTTTTCTAGAGCTCTATTTCAAGAAATCACAAATGAAAACTACATGAAACAAGAGTTAATTGTCCCAGTTTTTTAAAATAACAACGATATAATGAATAAGTCAGGAAGAAAAAATCCAGCCCCCAATCCCAAAGTATGAGAAGTATAAGAGATCAAAATTTGTATTCCTTTGGACAGAGCACCCACATGTAAGCCTATGACTCCCCACGTGGCTACGTATGTATACAAAATTATCATAGGACTAATAACTTGTGTTAGCTTTCTTAACTGGGTGATAAATATGTGGAAGTTGGTTTAAATGGAAACAATTGTTTAGTGCCAGGAACAGTGAGTTTCATGGCCAGACTCTGACACATAATGCCCAGGCAACTATCTAAGGCTATCATTTTCATAGATGGTGCTGAACATCATTGTAGAGTGAGTTTCCCCATCTGAGAGCTCCTAAAGTCAATGAAATCACAAGTACTGTATGAGGTAAAACCCTAATAGTATATGAATAGCATTCAACATATGGCTTAGTCCCTGAAAGAGGTTGCAGAATACAATTTTTAGTGGTATTTAAACCAGTACCTACATGGTTAAGTTTGGAAAGTTTCATTCATATCCCACCCTCTCAAAATATTGCTATTCTATGACTTTACAAAGTCACCAATGGTACATTCAATACTTTATTCCTTTTCAAAAATCCCATGAGGCAGGTAGGTGGTGCCATAGAGCACTTGCCACTGGAGTGAGGAGGACCTGATTTCAAATCCAGCTTCAGCACTTGGCACTTACTAGCTGTGTGATGACTTGGAAAGTCATTTAATCCCCATTGCCTTGCCTTCCCCTCTCCAAAAAAAAAGCCCCACTCTTTAATTGAACAGTGCTTAAAATAACATAGATGATACTCTTTTGGAAAAGTACTGGGAGAAAGGAAATGCATAAGGGAAAGAAGGAGGGGGTAAAAAGGAAACAACTGAAAGGGAAAACAGAGGAGTAGGGAGAAAAGAGCAGGACCAAATTTGCTGAACCTGCTAAATGTGTGGATATTTGGAGCCAGGATGGACCCTAAGGAAAAAATCCATGAGAAACTTGTGCTCACCTGCCAAACAGGTGTACCATAAACCCAGCATGGCTTTGTAACAGACCTTTTCATGAAAATAATGTCTGAAATAAGTTTGAAAAGGAAGGGAAGGGATGAGATGGAAAACAAAGGAAAGTGAAGGGACTCTTTGAGAGGATATTGAAAAATAATGATGAAAAATCTCCAGCATTCCTATAGCTAAATAAGTTAGATGTTGTTTTTTCTACCAACAACAAATAAAATACATATATGTATTCAATATGAGGAGTCTGAATAAGTCAAGTGTCTTTTCTTCAGTAGTACTAAGAGTGCTATTATGACCACTGCCCTAAGCTGGTTGTTAGAACAAATAAGCAGTATGGCAATGGTGAAGGGCAGAGATTAGAAGTATGTATTAGTGTGTTATCCTTAAATAATAAGGACACTCTTTAAAAAGAGGAGCCATTTCTAGCCCAGGGTAATATGTGTATCCTAAAAGGCATGGGCATGAGATCAAACTACAGAAATGTTGTGACTGGAACTAAAGTATACATGGTGGATGGTAACAAGAGAAATAAGGAGGAGAAATAAAGAGTTCCTTAGAATCTGGAAAGTACCACAGGAACCTGGAGGTGGTCAAGCAATACTCTCTGATCCATAGAATAAAATTCTGTCAATAAACTAAGTGCAGGCCTCTACAAGTCACTGAGCTTTCATACTGCCTTCATCAGTCACAGCAATGTCCACAAAAGCCATTTACTCAGTTAGCTGAGCAAGCAATAATTAGAGAAATAAGCCTTTCTTTTACTCAAAAGATCAATAAAATCATTAACTATTTTGGTCAAAGGTCATTTTTGGCTTATTTTGATTCAGATGAAAATGTGCTAACACATCCTGCCATACCCCCAAATTGTACTTGGAAGAAAGAAATGGGTGACAGAGAGGCCTTCATCACAATTGTGTTGAATAGCCATCTAGGAAGTTGCTGTATATTATGGTTTCTATGCTACAGCATCTCTTTTACGCTTATGCAGCCACCACCCTAATTCCGACCTTCAGTATGTCTTCTGTTTGATTATTGTCATGGGCTATAAATCTTAATCTCTCTGTCTCTATCTTTCTTATCTCATCTCTCATCTCTCCCTATTCTGATTCATCTTTGACACAGCTTTCAAAAGGACTTTCTTAATGTGCATATCCAATAGTGTGTTGGTAAGCATTTAACATCTGGCCCTCACCCTTCCCCCACATGTAGGGATGCCACACTTTTAAGCTTAATCTCCATGATTAACACTTTCTCCATCCCTTTCTTAAGTCTAGACAATCAACAAAACAATAAATCTAGTCCTGATTTGTTGCATTTCCTGATTTCTGAGGTGTAAATGCTCACACAGAAATATTTAACAATCAGTTTGTCTGAGCTGATAAGAGCGAGCTGTAGTTTACTACTGTAAAAAATGATTTTGACACTCCCCAACTTAATAAATTTCTGTTGCTCCTTATTCCCTCTATTCCTGTGTTTGGTATTTAAAGCCCCTTAAAACCTTGACCCTTCCTACCTTTCTTGTCTTCTTATATATTACTCACCTCTACATATACTACAATTCAGCCCAAACTGCCCTACTTCTTGTTCAGTCATTTCAGTCATGTATGACTCCTCATTTGGGGTTTTCTTGGGAAAGATACCGGAGTGGTCTGCCATTTTTTTTCTCTAGCTCATTTTACAGAAGAGGAAACTAAGACAAATAGGGTTAAGTAACTTGCCCAAGGTCACACAGCTAGTAACTGTCTGAGGCCAGATCTGAACTCAGGTCTTCCTGACTGGTCAACTTGCTGTTTCCTAAATAAAATCCATACCTTTGCAATGAGTTGTCTCCTATTCCCAAAAGGAGACACAAAGGAATTATTTTCTTCTTCACTTCTAGCTCTTAGCATCCCTGGTTTCCTTCAAGGCTCACTTTAAGCATTTTCTGCAAAAGTCCCTTCCAGCTCCCCTACAGTTGTTTATGTTTCCTTCTAAAAGGTGCATGTGTGTGCGTGTCTGTGTGTGTGTGTGTGTGCGCGCGTGTGCGTGTGTATTCTGTATGGTATATAGACATGTACCTATACACGTACACATTGTGTCTTCCCAGACAAGCGAAATGCATGATGGGTGAATGCATGCAGCGGCCAATGACAACAACAGCAACAAAGTGACAGCAGAGAGATCAGTAAAACACTTTTTTCTTAACGTACATAAGGAGACAGGGAATCAAGTAGAAGTATTGGTGGAGAGGCAGGCCTAGGGGCATTATGGACAGAATCTTGTAACACCCAAACTACAGGTGAATCATTACAACATTACATTACAACAAGAGGAGTCTACATGAAAAGTGGGGGGAAGAGGAAGAGGAGCATAGAGGAGACTTTCTAATGTACCTCGGTCAAACAGAGGGCTAGCAACGAAGTGAAGGTGATCCCTGTTGTCTCTCAGCAAGAAAAGAACCCGCAAGGGAATGAATGAGGAAGAAAAGGGATAGATTGAAAAGTAGGGGATGAGAGATGCCTTGGTTTGTTGTTGGGAGTTGGTTTCACTAAGAATCTTTCTATGGGTAAAGAGAGATGGTCTGTAAAAAGGAGATGGGAACCTTGTGCTGGGCTTTGTCTATGGGGCACTGGTGCTTGAAAAGACCACTCTTCTTGCCTCTGAAGGGGAGATAGTTGGAACTCCTGAGGGCAACTGGAGCCTGGGGTGGGGGGGAATGCAAGAAACCCAGAGAAGAGACTTTGAGGCAAATGATGAAGGAAGGTGTCAAGGAGGAAGGAATAGGTCTATGCTAGACTGCATTATCAGGGACATAGTAGTGAGGAAGATCCTGCAATGGTACAGTGTTTTCTGTTACCTGAAAGAATTGACATTTTGGGGGGAGTAAGGCAGAATGGAAAAATGGAATCTATAGGGTAAGCTTTACAAGGCAGTGCCAGAAACTGCTTAGAGGGCGAGCCCAGAATTGACTCCATGAAGAATGCAGAGAATAGAGATTCTAGATAATTATAGAGGCCATGAACAAGAAGTGAAAGTTTAGAATAGAAAGAAAGAGGTGATGAATAATGAAGAGAATGAGTGGGAGAAATGTTCTCTGGGGGGAAAAATCCTAATGAACAGGACTAATTAAAAGGGAGGAAAGAAAGGGAAACCTACTTGTTTGAGAAGAAAAAAGAAGGTAAGAATTAAATAACCAGATAAAAGCAGGAAAGAAAAATGAACAAATAAACAAAACTGCAAATGTAACAAACAGGAGAGAGGATAAAGGAACAGGGGAAGATAGTAGAAACAGTGATAATATGGTCACTTTAAAAAAATGAAGCTAAAATAACTGAACAGATATTGTATTACCTTTATGGAGGAAGAAAAGGGAAAATTTGGGGGAAAAAAGTAGTAGAGACAGAGAAAAATATATACCTAACTCTCATAACTTTAAATGTGAATGGATTAAACAATTCAACAAAAATGAAAAAGGAAATATTAGGAAAGAAAATAACACCTTATAATCTATTGCTTACAAGAAACTGATTTAAAAGAAAAACAAAGACATATACAAAATAAACCTTAGGGAATAGAAAAAAACTTATAATCAATCAAGCGAATTTTAAAAAGCAGGAAATGGAATCATGTTTCTAATAAAAAGTTTCAAAAAATAAAAAGGGATAAAAGTATTGCTTTGACTGAATCCTGTAGATTTTGGCATGTTGTCTCATTATTGTCATCTTTATTAAATTGATTGTCCCTATGATTTTTTCTTTGACCCATTCATTTTTTAGCATTAGGAAATTTAGTTTCCAACTAATTTTAACCTATGCTTCAAAGGCCCTTTATTAAATCAATTTTATTGCATCGTGGTCAGAAAAAGAAAAATTTAATATTTCTACCTTTCTGCATTTGTTTATGAGGTATGTGTGTGACCTAATACATGATTAATTTGTGTAAGAGTGCCATGAACAACTAAGAATTAAACATACTCCTTTCTTTTCCTTTTCAATATTTTCCAATGGTCTATCAAATCCTAATTTTTCTTAAATTATATTCCTTTCCTTAACTTTATTGGGTTTTTTGTCAGATTTATCTAGGTCTTAGAGGGAAAAGTTGAGATCCCCTGCAGTTGTGGTTTTACTATCTCTTTCTTCCTGCAACTCATTTACACTTCATATTTTGAATAATATGCAATTTGGTGCATATAGTTATTATGTTTAATGTATTGACTCCAGTACTTTTTTTTTTAGTAAAATGTAGTTTCTCTGTTTGTCTAATTTAGTCTAATTTTGCTTTTCTATTGTCTGAAATCATGATTGTTATCTCTGCCTTTTTACTTCAGCTGAAGCAAAATAGATTGTATTCCATCCCCTTATTTTTACTTTCTCTACATCTTTCTGTTTCAAGTCTATTTCTTGTAAACAATACATTGTTGGATTCTGGTATCTAATCCATTCTACTAACCTCTTCAATTTTGTGGGTAAGTCCATCCCATTCATATCCATGGGTATAACAGCTAAAAGTGTATCTTCCTCTATTATATTCTCTTCTATTTATCTTTTTTTTTACCTTGTCCTCTCTTCAAAAATCTTTTCCTATTGACTACTGTCTACTTTCCCCTCTCCCTCTCCCTTCTCTTAATCTCTTTATCTCCTCCTTGTCACTTGGGTAAGATGAATTTCTGTACTCCACTATGTGTGAGGAAAAATTTTCTTCTTGATATTTGAAGTTTCTACATAATTCTGATCTTTTCATGAGGAATGATTGAAAGTCTTCTGCTTCATTAAAGATCATTTTTTTCCTTTGTAGAATTTTATTCAGCTTTGCTGGGTTATTCTTAATGGTAAGCTTATATCCTTTGCCTTCTAGAATATTTTATTGCAAGTTCTTCACTTTTTTTAATAAAAGCAGCTGTTAAATATTGTGTGAACCTTAGGCTTCTTGGTATTTGAATTCTTTTTTTCTGGTTGCATGCAGCTTTTTTTTCTTTGACCTGGAAGCTCTAAATTTTGCCTATCATGTTCCTTTTAGTTTTTATTTTAGGGTTTCTTTCAGGAGGTGGTTAACAGTATTTTCACTTTGTCTTCTGTTTCTTAGATATATGGACAGTTTTCTTCAGAGATTTCTTAAAATATGATATCTAGTATCTTTTTTTGGTTGTAGTTTTCAGGTAGTCCAATTATTATTAATTTTTTTCCTTTATCTGTTTTCCAGGTCAGTTGTTTACTATATACAGTATCTTATAAGTTCTTCTATTTTTCAAAGTGTTTGACTTAATTTTATAATTTCTTCTTGTCTCATGGAGTCATTAGCTTATCTTTACTCTGTTCTTATTTTCAGATAGTGTATTGCTTGGGCTAGGTTTAGCTCTAATGCCATGCTGTTAATTTCCTTTCCAATTCTATCTTCCATTACACTAGGTTTGTGTCTTGAGCCTCCCTGTCACCAAAAGAAATGTTGGTTTTTTTATACTATTATTTTGGGATTATTTTTTGTTTGCTCATTCTTCCAGACTTCTTCCTGAATTTGTACTTTATGTTAGATATAATCAGTGTGCACTTTAAGAAAAAATGTCTGGGCTGGTCCTGCATCTTATTTCTTGGATACTGCTTGTTATCTATTACAAGATCTCAGAGATTGTGGACCTCCAAACATTTTTAACTTTCAAAGTGATATGATCCAGCACAAAATATAATTGCTACTCTTCTGCTCTGAATTCTTTAAGTATCTTAACTGTTTGGGGAGTCTGGGTAATAGTGTTGTGTGATTTCCCCTGTTTGAACTTTCATTAGATTGATGCTGAACTCAATCACTACCAGCCAGCTGGAAAGCTCTGCTATTTCGTAGTGACAAATTGTTTGTTTCCCTTTGGTCTAAGATCATTGCTCTTATTTCTCTGTAGGCTCCAGAAGTTAGAACTGGGAACTTGCTGGGGATCTAAACCCCACAGCTGCTGCTCCCTTTTGAACCTGTTCCTTGCTCAGTTCACGACCTGGGCCCATGGTCACTCTTCACCCTGGAATGCTACCCCTAGGCACAGGGCCCTTCCTTAGTCCACCAAGAATTTAAGACATGGAACTTAGTGATGAAAACACAGCTACTCATTTTTGTTTTTATTTTCATTTTACTTATTCCTAGGCCCTGCACAATTTAGGCCCCTCTATGCTGGATTCCAGATCTCTTCTTGCCCTGAAACACCACCTCTCCCTACACTAGAATGTGGACTTTTCTGCCTAGACCCATTTCTATTGTCTACATACGTCTCTTATTTCTCCATGCTGACCTGGTCTAATACAATATTTCACTGTTTTTTTTTATTTTTTGGATTTTCTAATTAGTATTTGGTTTGGTGCATTTTTTTCTGTTTGGAAGATTTGGGGGCATGGGATCTCACTGTTCTTGCTCTATTATCTTGGCTACTTTCATTGTTATAGAGCATTTTTCAGACAGAGTCTGTGCCCTCAAATTTCCTGCCCCACCCCAGTTATTTTCTCTTTTTTTCCCTCCCCTCCACTGCCAAACCTGGAGAAAAAGAAGTCTATCCTTATCACTTCAACTTCCTAACCTCCCACTTATTTCCATAGCTCTTGCAATCTGGCTTCCATCCTTACTACTCTAGTAAAACTATTCTTTCTAAAGTGACTAATTACTTCTGTAATCAGCTACAGCCTTTTTTTCTTTTTCTTTTCTCTTTTTTAGGATCCATTTATATTTGACACTGCTGACAGTCTCATCCTTTTTGGTATCCTTTCTTCCATTATTTTAATACCATTCTATGATTGTTTTTTCTCTTTACTCTTTTGTATATTTTCCTGAATTCTCTTTTCTCTCCAATTTGTCATGTGTAGATGTCCACCAATTTTCAGTCCTTTATTTTCTCTATGTTCTCCACCTTGATGATTCCTGCTCATTCTTATAGTACAGTTTCAACTTTAATTTTCTATGTCTCACTAGCCAATGTTTATCTCAGACCCCCTTCTCTTCCCTGAGCACTCCTTCTGCATTTTCAATTTGTAAATCACTTTGCCTATACTACACTATTTGGTCCTCAACAACCTTAAAAAGTAAACACTATTATTTTCTTCATTTTACAGAAGAGGAAACTGAAGCTAAAATGTTTAGCTACTTGGCCAGAGCAACAAAGCTAATACTTGTTTGAAGTAGGATTCTAACTTAGCTCTTCCCACATATTATCTACTCCTTCCTTCCATATGCATTTTCAACCACCTGTTGGATGTGACATCACCTAGATATTACAAAAACACCTCAAAATAACCACATCACCAAACAAACTCATCTTTGACCCCCAACGTACAATTCTTCTTAATACTTTTTCTTGCAAATAGTGCCACATATTTCCCAAGCCAAGATTTAATGCAAAATTATGTGATATTCCTTCCTCTCCTTACTTCATGCAGACAATTATAAACACACACTGTTGATTCTTTCTCCTTAGTGTTTCTGGGACCCATTCCTTCATTTCCATTTCCAATGACATCTCCCCAGTTAAGGTCTATATTACCTTTTCTGTGAACTACTTATAATAATCTGACAGCTAATCTCTCTGACTTGAGTCTCTCTCTGGTTCCATCCATGCTATTCCAGAGTAATTTCCCTAATGCATAGTTCTGATTTCTTACTCTGCTGCCCAATAGATTTCAATGGCTCCATATTGTCTACTGAAAGAAGAATCTAGACTCTTTAAACAGACATTAAAGGCTCTCTGTACTCTGATTCCATTTTATAGTATCCATTGTAGTCTCTTCACATTTCTGCCCTTTAACACTCTATGCTCCACTCAAAAGATATGTCTTCAAAATCTCTCCATTTGCATTAAATTCCTTCTCTTTACAATAATCCCCAATCTCCTTCATCCTTAAAAAGTCCTCACTAGACACTAATTATCATTCTATGTCTCTTCTACCTAGCCCAAACAAAATCCTGGGGGGGGGAATGATCACATTTATTTTCTCTCCTCTCCCTTACTTCTCAATATTTTACTATTTAGGTTTTGACCTAATCACTCAACTGAAACTCCTCTCTCCAAAGTTAACAATGATGGCTTAATTGCCATCTTTGATGGCCTTTTATCAACATTCATCTTTTTTCATTATCTCTGTTCAGTTTTGGATTACTGACTCCCATCTTCTCCTGGACACCCTTTCTACTTCTAGGTCTTCTAATCTTCCTTGATTCTCCTCCTTCTTGCCCAGGTGTCTTGACAGCCCATCATCTATACCACACTACATAACTTTGAATGGACCCCATTGGCCTATGCTGTATCCTCTTCTCTTTTCTCTATATACTTGGTCATATAGTAATCCCATCAGGTTTGAATTAAGGCTCTGCTGTTCATTGCTGTGTAGATGGACCTAAATCTCCATATGAAGCTCTAGTCTGTCTTCTAAAATCCACTCCCAAATCATCAGCTTCCTATTCAATATCCCATAGTCACCTCAAAATCAACATGCCCCACACTAAATTTATAATTCACACCTCCCCCAAACCATGTCTCTCCAGAACATTATGATTTCTATCAAGGCCATCATTATCCTTTCATTCACCCTAGCAGTCTTGGCATTATATTTGATTCTGCATTCTACCTCACCTCCTATATCAATCATTTGCCAAATTAGCAGTTACTTCTACCACCAGTACATCTCTTGTATCTATCCACTTGCAAGGTCACCATCCTTCTTTAGGCCCTTATTACCATTCACTTGGACTATTATAAGAGCCTCCCAGATGATCTCTCTACTTCTTATCTCTCCACTCCTCAATAATTTTCATAGATCTACTAAAATCATTTTCCTAAAATCCATATCACTCTCCCATTCAATAAACTCCCTATCATTCCCTATTACTTTTAAGATTAAAAATAAAATCACTTTTTGATTATTAAAGCTCTTCACAACCTAGCACCCACTTGACTTCTCACCTTGCACTTTGTGATTTAACCAGACTAGCCTTCATATTATTCCTCACATCCTCCATTTCCCATCTCCATGACTTTGTATTGCCTGTCCCTAGTACAAGAAAGCACTTTTCCCTCACCTCTAATCCTTTAGAAACCCTTGTTTCCTTCATTTCTAAACTCAAGTTCTACTTTCTTCATGAAGCCTTTCCTGAACCCTTTTCCCCCAATTATCTTCTATGTATATTTAACATAAAGTTATAAACGTAGGGATTTCTTTCCTGATAGAATGTGTTCTCCTTGATGAAAGAGACAGTCTCTTGTTTTTTGCTTTGTATCCCCAGAATCTAGTACAATGCATTTAAATAATAAACATTTATTGATTGGTTGCTTAAGTGATTGACTTCTGAATTTTTCTCACCCTGTTCCAACTCTGATCTTTTACTCACACTCTCCCCAAAGCTTGAATGTACTCTTTCTCCCTATTCCCTATCTATTAATATGAAAATTCTCCCCATTATTTATGACCTAGTTCCTTATGTGACATTCATAACAATCTTCCCTGATTCCTCCACCTAGAACAGTAGTGGGGAATCTGAGGCCTTGAAGCCACATGTGGTCTTCTAGGTCCTTGAGTATGTCCTTTTGAATGAGTCTAAGTTTTACAAAACAAATTCTTTTATTAAGGAAATTTGTTCTGTGAAGTTTGGATTCAGTCAAAGGGCCACATTCGAGGACCTGCAGGGCCACATATAGCCTTGAGGCCACAGGTTTCCCACCCCTGTCCTAGACCATAGTCCCTTCACATATAGTTCAAACTATAGTTTCGTTACCATTAATATTATATGAATGCTTATCTTTTCCCCAGTACTAGATGATACATCTGTCACATCCATTTTCTTCTTTCACCTCTTTCACAGTACCACCAATCTAATTCAAGCACTTTCATTCTCTCTCCTAGACTATCATAATAGTTTCTTCATTGGTTTTCTCTGCCTTGAGTCTACCCTCCATGCATCTTCCAAATATTCCTATAGCACAGGTCTGATTACATCCATTACTAAATAAATTCCAGTGGTTCTCTATTATTTCTTGGATTAAATATAAACTCCTGAAGTAAACATTTAAAATACTTCAAAATTCGGTTCCAACCTACTTTCCCAGGCTTATTATATGTTGCTTCCCTTCACATCCTTTATATATTTATTTTGTTCATTCTTCAAACATGACCCTGGTTATCCCATCACCATGCGTTTCACAATCTATTGTCAATTATCGAAATTCCCCCTTTCCTCATCTCTATCTTTCAGAATTACTTATTCGGTTCAAAGCTTAGCTGTAATGCAACCTTCTACATGAGCCTTTTTTGAACCCCCGGTTGCTACCAGTAGTTTCTCTAAAACTAATTTGTGTGTGTTTATGTACACACCCATACACATACACACAGTAATTACATGTATATATGTATATATATATATGTACATATATATATATATATATATATATATGGTGAATATGTGTGACTGTGTGTATACATATTGTCTCTCCTCATAAAATAGAAGTATCAGCTTCAATTGTATCTTTTTATCCCCACTACCTATGAGAGTTTTAACATGTATTAAGGACTTAATAAAAGCTGTTCCATTGATTGACTGGAACCACATCACTTATCATTGTATCATTAACCTCTGGCATTTTGCCTTTCTATTGAATAAAAAGCAAGGCAAGCCTGAGATATTTTAGCACCTATATCCATAACCTAAATATTGGACTGAAAATTACCTAGCTATTTAAACAATCTATGGCTTAATCTTCCTACGAACTATCTCAAGGACTCTAGCACTACTAGAAAATTTTAGTTGACTTTTTGTAAAGTCATGAAGAACTTGTTTTAGTGGGTTCATTTGGTTTGTTGGGGATTGGAGGTGAGAAGATGAGAGAGAACTAGTGGGAGAATAATCAGGTTTGCTTTAGAGTTCTATGTGGACTTTAGCCTAAGAAGTATCCTAGTCCAGTCAAATAGATCACTAAGAAAGCCCTCTTGGTTTCCTCTAATCTTGCAAGTATTTATGGAGTCAGACTATCACTGGAACAGATGTCTTGAGCACAGTTTTAGATTAGACCCATAAATTCCTATACTGAGGAACAAGAATTACCTCAAGGGAAGCTTTCAGTTGAGGTGTGAACTCAAAGGAGATAGGAACAATTAAATTTACAAATTGGCCAATCTTTCTTGAGTACATGAATACCTTTTTTTAAGATTGGAGCTAGATATCTTGCAATTGAAATCAAGTGAATCAACGAACACACATTTATCAGGTGCCTAGTAAGTGTCAGGCACTGTGCTGAGTTGAGTTTTATGATTTCACTGTCATAGAGAAATTTCCTAGAGCAAATTCCCTCATCAAATCACATCAGTGCCTTTCCTGCAACTTGAGAGTTGCCTAGGACAAAAGAACTTTCCCAGTTTCAAATAATCACAGCAAGTGACACCAGATATGGGATCAAAACCAGGGCTTCATGAATTGAAAGCAAATTCTTTATCCATTAGGACAGAATAACTATTATATAAAATCCATATGTGTTAAGTAAATACAAGGCAATTTACAGGTCAGAGGAAGTAATAGATTGGGGAATCAGAAAATAATTCTGCACCTCATGCCTTGAGCTAAAAGGAGACTAGGCACCTAAATAAGCTGAGGCAAGAGAGAAGTACATTCTAGGTATGGGATCAGCCTATGCAAAGTTACAGAAGTGGGAGATGAAATTTCATTTCTACACATAAACAAGTAGGAAATTGAAGAGTACATGAGGGGAGCAATATATAAAAAGGTAAGATGAAGTAAGAATATGAAAGGCTTTGAATTCCACATAGAAGAGTCTACATCTAATCTCACGTAGATGACCATCTTCCAGGTACTGATGGTGAGTGGAACCATCTTTTCAGAAGTCTTTATACATTTTTTTGTGTTTCAACACAGTAATTAGGCCAGGGTTGGGTAAGCAGACAATTTTAGGGCACCTTTTATAGCCTTCTGCTCACACCAGGAGGTGAGCAGTGTGATCCTTAAAAGGCTTCTCAGACACCCAGGGGGCTGCCCAATCCCACAATGCCACTTCCCATGAGCAAGGTTATGACTACAGCTCCCAGTGTATCTACACCTGCTGTTTCGTCACTTGCCTGTTGCCACAGGACTTTGAGATAGGTAAAAATGGAAAAAGTGGTATGGGTGATGCCTTTGATTCATGTATAAGTTGGATTTAAGTGAGGCAGAGTTGCACAAAGTCATCAGACTCACTTTCTCTTCCAGAGTCATCACAGTCCAGTGGCAAGACAGAGTCAAGATGACTGGTGATGACTCTAGATGCAATCAATGATGTTGGCATCTTTGATGTCTAACCAAGCTCTAAGTGCTCCACAGTATCTTCTTCAGCAGGCTTCATGGCCATTGAAACAAATCATTCTCATCTGCCCATTTCACCAGGGGAAGTCTTCACATACTTGGGGTAGACACTCCCGTAACTCACTGATGGGTTTGAGACCCCTCAGTTACCTTCAACCTGGTTTAGCCAGTCTGCCAAAACATTTTACTGGGCTGTGGCCACTTTGTATACTGCAGCTTCTTGGAGCCACAAGTGAAAGTTCGGTGCATCAGGTGGACACCAAAGTTGGAAAGAAGCCCTGAAAAGGGCCGAGCAGCCCTTACATCAGAGGTACCAGTCTTCCCTGAACACGGCCTACACCCCATTTGATCCTACAACTATAGGGAGAAGGAGTAGAGCTACTTGAACAGGGTGATGGCATGGTCAGAGGTATGCTTTAGAAATATCATTTTGGAAAGAGGAAGAATACTCTATTTGGAGCCAGAGAAAATGAGTTCAAATCTAGACTTTTCTACTTATTACTTTTGCTTGGGTCTCCATTTTTCTCCTAAATAGTGAGGAGATGAGACTGGATCATGGTTCTTAACCTTGGATGAGGAGCTTAAAAATATATATTGATAAATGTTTCAACATAATTGGCTCCCTAAATACTTTCCTTTGTGCATTTACAGTATTATTCCTCGAGAATGTCTGTAGGCTTCCCCAGACTGCCTAAAGTGTCCATCACACACACACACACACACACACACATACACACACACACATACACACACACACAGCACACGCCCTGGACTATATCACTTTTAGAGAATGTTCCTTGAATATTTATGTTAAATATTATGTTAAATGCTGAGTGAGTGGAGCAGAGCCAGGAGAACATTGTACACAACCACAGATATATGGATTCCGTGAGGACCAACCCTGACAGACTTCGCTCTTCTCAGCAACGCAAGGTGCAAGGACAACACCAGGGGACTCATGATGGAGAATGCTATCTTCATCCAGAGAAAGAACTGTGAAGTTTAAATGCAGATTGAGGCACACTACATGCTCGCCTTTTTTCTTCTCTTTTGTTTTTGTTTTTGGGTTGGTTTTTTTTTTTTTTCGTTCTGTCTCTTCTTTCTCATGATTCATTCCATTGGTCATAATTCTTCTCCACAACTTGACTAGTGTATAAATTAATTCAATGCGAAGTTATACATGGTAGTTATATGAGATTCCATGCCATCTTGGGGAGGGAGAGGGGAGGGAGGGGAGAAAATCTGGAACTCAAAATTATGTAGAACCGTGTGTGGTAAACTAAAAATTAAAAAAAAAATTAAAAAAATTTAAAAAAAAGAATGATTGGATCAGATTACAACTCCAAAAAAAAAATATTATGTCATTCTGAGAAGCAGCATTTACCCAGCCCTCCTGGCTTAGAGTGAATATCAATGGTAACTTTTTCTCTTTGGAACAGCAACCCTGAGGGTCTTCCCTGCCCAGCTTGATGTTTTGTTTCTTTTTTTCTAATTAAAAGGGCCATCTCTTGACTCACTTCTTAAAGAGCCTTATTCACTGAATGGGTGTTACCTCACTCTAAGTGAGTACATGAAAAGTCCTTAGCCTAAAAGGGCCAGGGTCTCCCATTGTATCCTGGGTCATCTCCAGTGGTCCTAATAAATATCTGGTCACTAGATCCAGATGACTCTGGAGGACAAAGTGAGCCTGGTGATCTTGCATAGCTATCCCTCACTGAAATCAAAGTCAACTGCAAGTCATGTCATCATTTCCCTGACATCATGGTCCTCTTCAAAAACGAAGGACAAACACAACAACAACAACTAGTATCATTTGTGTTCTAATCTAGGGTCCAATTTGGTATTCCTAGAATCCAGAGCCCAAACAGAAGATTGATTGGAGCACATAGGTTGGTTCCAAAGTTTGAGGTCAATCAATTAACTATGGAAAATAATTAGGAGAGAGGAAGAAAGGGGCCCCCCTGGCTGATGGTAAAAATATTCTAAGGTTTTCATATAGTTATCCTATAAAATTCTCCATGCAGTTTTATTAAAATATTTCCTTTCTACACACACTTGTCAGTATGTCTATTTCCTCTCAAAGTTTTAGATATTTTATTTGAGCTTGATTTCACCTTAATAAAAAATGAGCAAGAAGTATATACAATATTATTTACTCCAGGGCATTCATGCTAAATATATAATTGTACCTTTCCTTATGAATGAATTGCCCTGATGAAAACACTCTAGGAAAGTATTAGGAAGGTAGCATCAACCTATTTGCATAGAAATTATAAAATTTTAGATATACCAAAGAGACCTATTTTTCATTTTCTCCAAAGATATTTTTTTAAAAAATGTAAGATCATAATATTAGGTAGAACTTATAAAGCACTTTTAGGTTTACAACATAGTCTTCTCTCATACCATTTACAGGTAGGCAGAACAAGTATTATCATCCTCAATTTATAGATGAGGAACTGAGGCTCAATTAAATTAAGTGATTTAGCAAGGATCAAACAATTGGTATCAGAGGCAAATAGGAATGTACCAATTGTCTGTCACATTAGTCATCACAGTTTTCAGTTTATCACAAATGAGTATCCAGTTTATTTCACCTTGATGCATGACCAAAGCCTATGGCCCTCACGGTTGCCAGCTATTTCACATACGCATTCCATAGAACATAAAGGGGATAAGGTGAGTCGATCTCTTCCTCTTCAATAGAAACCAATTCAATACTCATGTGCTTTTTGAAGGCAGGTCAGGAATCTTCATATATGAAAGATAGCACATCAATCCGTTTTATGGTACTATTACATTGTAACACGGTTAGCCAAGCCAAACTGTTTGAGATTCATTCATTGCCATCTTCTGATTAATTGATCCAGACCTCTGAGGCCATTACTCTATTCTCCTGCAGACCTCGTTGTCTCCCTGTTGGTTGCACACAGAACATCAATCTAAGCACAGAGTTCTATTTATCATCTCCAAAGATAGAGTTCAGTAATTACCTTAAAGCAAAGAATCATGTCCTCTGGATGCACAGACAGATTTGATTATGTGACTTTAAAATTCCGACATGCAAATGCTTAAAATCAAAACTCTGCTGCCAAAATTCGGAAATGAAAAGAGAAACCTATAATTTAAGCTCTGATAGGCTTTTGTCAATACAGCAAATTTACACAATTTTAGCAGTTTCAATCCAAATGAGTTTATTTCATAGAAAAATATTTATCAGCTGGCAAATGCCAATTAATAAATCTGCATATTTTGAATATATTAGTACCAAAGATTTGCTTATCTAACTGATAGTGCCCATTCTTATGAAGTAGCTACCCTACATGAAGGCAAACATTTCTTTAAACCTGTATGTCAGTTTTTTAATGAGTTAAATTAAAATTATTCAAAACAGATTAGATATAAACTAATAGAATATAAGCACCTTGAGGTCACAGATTCTTTCATTTTTATCTTTGTATCCCTTGAGTCCTAACCCAGTACATAGTTATGATCACATGATGGTTGATTGATTGAAAAACCAAACAAATAAATAGTAAGTTTTAAAGGGATCTAGAATGGCTAATAAAATGGCCAGTCCAAGACAGAAAAGATATTAAATTCTATGTCCCATTGATCAAAGGAAAGGGATAGGGAACAATGTTCTGATCACCATGGTAACTAGAAATGGATACCAACTTTTATTTTAATAATGGAAGAGCCAACTGTCAAGCGAGCTTGGCAGACAACTACCTCAATTCCTCTTGAGTCTCAAGGCCTCCATTTTGTGCCTCTTGGGAATGAGATATTGAGGCAAAACAGAGAGAAGGGGCCTTATGTCAATACCAATATGGAGAAAAAGTTTCACTTGTAGAGATGAGAAATTAAGTAAACATTTCAGTAAAATGAAGCCAGCTTCAAACAAAAGCTTTGAAACTCAACATCTTAGTGGAAGCAGGGGCCAAACATGGGAAGAGAGTATGTTCATGTAAAGTCTCTATGGAGCATGGAAGATTTTAGCATAAGCAGTCTCATAATTGAGAGGATAGTAGAACATTTGTTCAGCTAAAGTGGTTAGATAGCTAAATGGCTCCTAAGTGAGTTTGATGATTATGCTTGTTTTGATTCTTGCTCCAAAAGGCATCTCTATCTTTTATGTCTTCTAAGATCTAGTTATGTAAATGATGGAGCTACATTTTTGTAATAAAGAATATTTTTACATTTAAAAAGATCCCAAAGCAGCTGTACACATATCTTCAGGGGGAAAAATCACCATCTAGCACCCAAACCACTGAATGTAAGAAAAGCTTATTGGTGATCTGGGAAAACCTAGAAAGTACTGAGTCCAGATAGTTCAACCTGTCTATTTTTCAATGACAGCATAATTCACAGTATACTAAAAGGACTTTTGTGACAAGATGTTAAATTTATTCTGGCATGTATCAGACTAAGATTTTAGGGATACAAAAATAAACCATCCTTGCCCTTGAAAAACTTACATTCTATCATTGATTTATTTATTACTAGGTTGTTTTGAACTATTTCAATTTAACTGATTCACATAAAAGTATAACATGTAGTTTCCAAAAAAAAGTCCATTTACATTGAGATAGGCTAACAACACTTCATAAAGATATGTGCCATCAGTGAAATATGTCTTTGGTTGTTAATACATTCAAAATCTACAAATTTGTTCATTGTAGGGGGACTTTCAAGGTTTTCATAAAAATGCCATATGTAACTACTGCACCCCTGGATTTAAAAATTCCAAAATGTTTACCTTCTTTCACCTAACCTTCCAAATCTTCCCCTCCAAACTTTGTTAACCTCATTTTCTTTATTAGTATACTGGGGAAGCCACATTTTTTACCAATTTCATAAATCCTCTGGATTTATTACATGATTTTTCTAAAGAATATGGAACTGAATATAGGAAAGGAAAGAGGGTTTGCTCCCAGTGGGATAATTTTTAAGAAATGCTGAATAAAATCAGTCAATCAATAAACACGTTAATTACAAAAGTGATTTGAATTAACAGGTCCTGCTAAGGCATTGTCTGGCCACCAAAAACCCAAAATTGGTATTTATAGTTCTTCCCAGTTTGAGAAGACAAGAAACTAACATGAGCTAATCAGAGAAATGAGAGGTGGAGATTTTTTCATGGAATGTAACGTAGGAATTTTGGGACGCTTGAGTAGAACTAGAAGACAAGAAAGATGTGTTACTCATCCTGTGAGTGACTGGGGAAGTAGTTAGTGCTTGTCCCAGGTGAAATCTCATTCTTTAGACCATGAGAGATGATGCCTAAAGGACAAGATGTGAACTATGTGACTGTGTGCTTTTACCCACTGGTGCTCACTCTGGTAGAAAGAAAACTGAGAAACAAGTTAAGGGAACAGGCCCTACCCCACCCTGACTTTACTTCTGCTTGTGTTTTTATTATTATTATTACTATAAATAAGTTAAACCACTAGGGGCATAAGCACAAGCTATTTTGTAAAAGCCCTTCTAAGTGCAAAATTACTTTGTATGTCATCTATGTTTTATAAATTCACTTCATGGACTCTGATCAATATTAAATGTAAATAAAGAGATGAATGGATTGTATGACCAGTGTAACATTGTTTTCATCCAGAGGCAAAGCTTCATTAAACCAATCTCTAATTCAATTATTCCCAAAGGTCCTCAACTTAAATGTAGTATATTACAATATTTCTTTTTTCCTGTTTTTTCTGGTTAGTGCTTTATTTTCCCCCAGTTAGACATAAAAACAATTTTTAACATTTGTTTTTAAAACTTTGAGTTCCAAATTTTCCCTCTTCCTTCTCTGGTTCTTCTCATTGAAAAGGTAAGCAATTCAGTATAGATCATACATGTATAGTCATGCAAAACATTTCCGTATTAGTCATATTGTGAAAGAAAATATAAACCAAAAATACCTCAAGAAAAATAAAGCAAGCAAAAATCAGACACCATCACTTCTTTCTTTGGGGATGGATAGTATTTTTTATCCTATGTCCTTCAGATTTGTCTTGGATCATTGTATTGCTGCGAATAGCTAAGTCTTTCACAGCTGATCATCTTACAAAATTGCTACACAGTACATTTCACTTTTCATCAGCTCCTGTAAGTCTTTCCAGGTTTTTCTGAGAGCATCCTGCTCATCATGTCTGATACCACAACAGTATTCCATCATAATCACATACCACAATTTCTTCAGCCATTCCCCAATTGATGGGCATCCCCTCAATTTCCAATTCCTTGCCACCAGAAAAGAGCTGTTATAAATATTTTTGTACATATATGTCTTTTTCTTTTTTATCTCTTTGGGAATACTGATCTAGAAGTGGTATTGCTAGGTCAAAGGGTATGCATGGTTTTATAGCTCTTTGGGCATAGTTCCAAATTTTTCTAAAGAATGGTTAAATCAGTTCACAACAACCAACAGTGGATTAATATGCCATTTTCCCAAAAATCCCCTCCAATATTTTCCATTGTCCTTTTCTGTCCTATTAGCCAATTTAATAGATATGAGGTAGTACCTCAGAATTGGTTGAATTTGCATTTCTCTAATCAATAGTGAGTTAGAGCATTTTTTCATATGGCTGTAGATAGCTTTGATTATTTCATCTGAAAACTGTTTATAATTTTTGATCATTTATCAGTTGGGGAATGGCTCTTATTTTTTATAAATTTGACTCAATTCTCTTTATGTTTGAGAAATGAGGCCTTTATCAGAGAAACTTGCTTTAAAAATTTTCCCCCAGTTACTAACACTAACTATATTTCCCCTCCATCCTATTGCCTCCATTTATTCTGTTCTCTATTTCCTTTCATCCTGTCCCTCCTCAAAAGTGTTTTGCTCCTGACTATCCCATCCCCCAATATGCCTTCCCTCCTATGCCCCCCCCTTCTCTTATCCCTTTCCCCTCTTACTTTCCTGTAGATTTAGATAGATGTCCATACCCAACTGGGCATGTATCTTATTCCCTCTTTGAGCCAGTTCTCATGAGAGTAAGGTTCACTCACCCACCCTCCTCTGCACCCCCCTTTTCCCACCTACTGTAAAAGGTTTTTCTTGCCTCTTTTATATGAGATAATTTACCCCATTCTACCTCCCCCTTTCCCTTTACCCAATGCATTCCTCTCACCCCTTAATTTTATTCTTTAGACATCATTACTTTATATTCAAACTCACACTTGTGCCCTCTGTCTATATATACTCCTTCTAACTACTCTAATTATGAGGAAGTTCTTTAAAGTATCTTTCCATGTAGGAATATAAACAGTTTAGTCTTATTAAGCCCTTTATGATTTGCCTTTCCTGTTTACCTTTTTATGCTTCTCTTGAGTCTTGTATTTGAAAGTCAAATTTCCTATTCAGTGCTGGTCTTTTCATCACAAGTGTTTGAAAGTCCTCTATGTCATGGAATATCCATTTTTTCACCAGAAGGATTTAACTCAGTTTTCCTGAGTAGGTGATATTTGGTTGTAATCCTATGTTCTTTGCCCTCCAGGATATCACGTTGCAAGCACTCCAACCCTTTAATGTAGAAGTTGCTAAATCTTGTGTTGTCCTGACTGTGGATCCATAATACTTGAATTGTTTCATTCTGGCTGCCTCCAATATTTTCTCCTTGCCCTGATAATTCTGGAATTTGGTTACAATATTCCTGGGAATTTTCACTTTGGGATCTTTTTTCAGGAGGAGACTGATGGATTCTTTCAATTTCTATTTCACCCTCATGTTCTAGAATATTAGGGCAGTTTTCCTTGATCATTTTTAAAGTGATGTTTAGGCTCTTTTTTTGATCATAACATTCAGGTAGTCAAATATTTTTAAATATTCTCTCCCCTGGGTGTCCAAGGTCCTAAGTCATAGGACTTAGTTACTATGAATGGTGATGTAATTTAGTCAAATTTAATCTCTAGGTCAAAGTCTTTGTACCTGTTTGGACTTTCTTGATGCCTTCATAATTCACTTGCCTACCTTAAATAGTGATTGCTGACCATCCGGAGTTCAATCTACAAATTTTGTTCTTATTTATCAAGGCTGATATTTTCTGTCACTCGTTAAGTCTACAAGGAACATGCAGGATGGAAAGAAGACAGGAAGCATCCCTAAGATTTCTGAAAATGCGAACCTTGAAGGGCAAAGTGAATCATGTTATCTTTGGCAAATTCTTCCATTGGTAGGAAAGAGAGTCATCCCAGCTGTCAGTACATGGTGTAATAACATAGATGTTCTTTGGTATTTTGATTTGCATACTTTACAAGTGACAAAAAACCAAAATATATTCATAATAAGAATTACTACTTGTACTACTCCTACTCTTACTTCTACTCCTACTACTACTAATTTCCTTTTCATAAAGATCTTGATTTATCATAAATGTATAAGGCTGTGGCTTAGACTGTAGTTCACATTGGCCCTGAGAGAGCAAGGTCTGCTTCTGGTATTCCTTGAAAATGGGCATTGGTATGCTTGAAGCATTGTAGGGTGGAGGAAAGCTGCGACAGCTTGCAGCACTAGAGAAAGTCATAGCTTTAAGGTTAATCTGTTTTTAACTCTGACACTACCCTTACTGTCATGTTAAACAGCTTGGGCAAATGTCCTACAAGCTTGGGCTTCTGTGAACTAAAAGCTTTCAATTGATAGGGGATAGGTCCACAAGTTGGTTAGAATCAACATATCTGAAGTATCAAAGAAGTCCCTAGAGAGATGGCATAAAAATTCAATAATTGTCATTTCAGAAATATATCTGGAACTATATCAGAAAGCCTTCATCATCACAATTGATCTTCTAGTCAAAAATTGAATACCTACCCCCAGAGGTACCACATGAACCATTGCATTCCTGACATTATTCCTCCACATGCCTTTCTATAGGTTGGTTCATTAGGAGGAAACACACAAATACATGGCTAACTGAGGCTATCATTATTCTAATAATCCACTGGCAGGAGTTGACATTTTTTCTGCTCCTTAAATACCTTAGCCACACTGGTAATGATAGAGTAATGGAGGTAGCCTACGTTGTAGACAAGATATGACAGATATGTAGGTCCAGTTTGATGTTGGAATGAAATGAGATGCTCTTAGAACACCTGGCAGTAAACAAACCTTTTGCTTAGCCATAGCAGAGGAAGGATATTCAGAACAAGGAAAGGATTTATCTAAGTACAGCTTCTCTGTGCCAGGCATGCTACTAGTTCCATGGTCAAAAGGATAAAGGAGAGGATGGAGCTCCTTGTACCATGGCTCTTTATACTCTGACAACCAAGAAGTCATGTCATTGGCCTTAGCTATTAGTTTTCTGTATTAATCAACTATCAACGGTAGTTTTGTTACCCTTTAAAAAATAATGAGCCTAGACTGCATGGCAGGGGATGATGATAGATATTCCTATTACAAAAGCCTGATACTAATTTTTTTAGTTGTCCTGGAAATTATGCTAAATGACATGAAGAATTATCTGGTTACTAGGGTGTCTGTTGTTCCTGGGACTTGATTTCCTCATCCATAAAATGAGAGGGCTTGAACTAGATAGTTTCAGAAGTCCCTGCTGGTTCTAGATCTATAAGCCTACGTTCCAGACCATCAAGGTAATGTTGGCTCATATCAGTGATCAGGCAGACCCCTAGGGGGTGTGGAAATAAGGGCATTCCTCACTTAAGGCAGAGGAGGCAGCATCTGGCTGGAAGGGGAGCAAGCTTAAACTAAGGAGGCAAGTAGAGTGGGGATCCGAGATTGTTTATAGAAGGATGGGATGTGAGGGACTAACATGAGTGGGCAGACTGGTTGCCAGAGCAGAGCTTGTGGGCTAGGATATCCATATTATGTGAGGAACACAAAACATAGACTATAAAAGAGTTTGTCTGATTCAGTCTGCTTCCCTCAAATATTCAATCTTTTTAAAATTGAATTTGTTTGTGTTCCCTTGCACTTCCTCACTCCACTGGCATGGTCATCAGAAAATCTGCCAAAAGTACTTTATAACTCTGCTGCTGTTTTATAGGTTCATACAACCAAAGAGTTGGGACTGTTTTCAGCTCTAAAAATTGTTCAAAAGGAAAACATTGACTTTACAGACATAAAACTGGGAGAAGATTTATCCAGCAACAAAAAAATACCTATTTGATAATAGAATCAGTACAGGCATGGTGGGTACAGAAGATTTTTCCTGGGTAAGTCACTTAACTCATCTGCCTTCCTTTCCTTAATTATAAAATGGGGATTACCAATAGAATTTACATCCTAGGATTGATATGGGAATATAATGGTAAATATTTGAAAAGTGCTTTGTAAACCTCAAAATAATGTGTAAATGCTAGCTAAATTACAGTTATTGTTGTTATTATTATTTAGAGCTGGGAGATACCTTAAAGGCAATCTAGTCTGATTACCCCTGCCTCTCCAATCTTACCAGAGAAGAAATAGAGGGAATAGGAAGTTGAAGGAATTTGTTCAAAGTGATATAAACAAATAAAAGAGGCAAAGTTTGAATGGAGGTCCTCTGACCTGGTCCTATAGAATCAGTACTTAATCTACTGTATCACGCTAATTTCCCTTAAACAAGAACTATAGGTGGATGATAGACTGGGAGCAGAATTGGATTAGAGAAGATAAAGCCAGATTGCATTTGGGAAACTGCAAAGCATCTCATGCCTACAAAATCTTCCCATTGACATCAATATCATTATACAGTCATTCTACATAACTTGAATCAATACCACCACAACTGTCAGAAAAATAATTTAATTGAAGATGGCTCAAAAGTGAATTGAAAGATACTTGGTAATTGTAAATAGGCAGCATTATATTAGTAATAATTTCTTGTCAGAAATAGAAAAGATAATAAGAATATATATGACCAGAAAAGGGGGTAACCAAGTCAAGTAGTAAGAGTTTCCTCTTTATTTCCATTGTCATCACCCTTATATGCATCCTCATGTTCATTAAACTAAACTTTTATAATAGTTTCATAATAGGTCTCCTGTCATCCCCTTTCCTTCATCACTAATTTTTTCTTTCATATCACTGCTAGATAGATCTGGATAACAGATGGCAACTCATATTCTGCTTGTTCCCACAAAATAAAGGAAGGTAAACCACAGTGTGTGTAGAACCTCCTTGGTGGATTTCTGGAAAGAAGGGAATAAGAATCCCTTAGGATGAGAAAGGATGGAAAGTTAGGCTGGTCAGTGGGATCAAAAATCTATTAAAGAATCAGAAATAGTCAGGACCTTTTCCCTCATGTTCACTGATGAATCATGAATTATTTTTGAGCTTTGAGTTGTTAATTCTGAATGGACAACATATTTCATATAGTCTCCTATCTCTTCTTTCTATTGCCATAATCCCTGTTCTGACCCTCTTTACCACAAGGATAAACTAGAAAAATAATTCATAATAGAGCTCTCAATCCTTCCTTCAAGCAACTGTTATTTTAATCCTCCTCATCCACTGGTTTGGTTATGGTTCTTCTTGACTCAATACTCTTCTGTATCTCTCTGTTAACTCAACATTAAAATTGAAGCACTTTTTCTAGGCATTCAAAGCTCCTCTTCCCCAACCATCCTTTCAAACCTAATATTATTTTATACCTCTCCATGCACCCAATACCTTAAACTGGATTATATTCTGTTCCTCCCTCCCCAAATATGCTCTAGGTCTAGGATTTGGCTCCTCCATGCTTTTGTTTCTGGTATTGTCCAAATTTTGCATGAACTGTCCTCACTTTTCATATTAAAATTTCAATCCATTCTTTGCTTCTTAGAGAAAACCCTTCTCTTGAAATGCACTGTAAGTGGTAAATATTTTTACCTGAGACCTTAACAATCCTTAAAAATATTGAATGAACATCTTGTAACATTGTATTAGAATCTTGTTGTTGTAGGCATTATCTTCTCCTCATCTTTATTTCTTCCTAACTTGGTTTCTCTTTTGACCTTTCTGTTTATCCACTTGATGATCTATTTACAAATAACTGATTCTAAAATGACTCCTGTGTTGGTATCCATTCATTTTCTAACAAAGACCTAATTTATTTTACTTTTTGTAATCATGGGATCATAGATTTAGAAATAGAAGGGGCTGAGAGGTCATGTATTTCAACAACTTCATTTTACATATATGGAAACTTAGGTCTAATGAGATGTAGTGGTTTGCCCAAAATCACACTAGAAGTTGCAGAGACACAAATCAAATTCAAGTCATTTTTGTTTCAAATCTAGCTGCACCATGCTATCTAACCAACCAATTCTTTTCTTTAAAAAAATCATGTTATACAGGCTCAAGGTTTCTGAATCACCTATAAATGCTTACCCTCTTGAATTTCTTAATCTAAAATCATATATTTTTGTCATCCTTTTCTGTGCTAAACATCATAATTTAATGGTTGAGTTTGATTTTATGTGACCATAGGCAAGTCACTTAACTTCTCTGGGCCTCAGCATCTTCATCTGTAAAATAAAGGGTTTTGTTTTGATAATCTCTAAGATTCCAAATATATGCTTTTCTGATTAACTTGGAGGATCTTGTCAAATTTTTCATGTCATTTGTTTACTTCTTCCTTTGCCATGCATGTTGGAACAAAACCTAGACTAATCTTGATTGTCTGTTGGCTTAAGCTCAGACTGATCAGAGCAAGGAGAGATGACTAAGTGTCCCATGAAACATTGTTTTTTGCTTCTTTTGGGATCACAGTAACATTGACTAACTCCCTGAACCTTTATTGCCCTGAGTCACTATTCCATTTTTAACTATTTTCTTTAACATTTCCTGTTTTAATTCTTGAGTGTCAATATAACTATGGTTCAAATCTTCACATATGGTGTCAGCTCATTGCTTAGATAGAAAGATTTTGTATTTAAAGTGTCAACATATCATAAACAGTAGCTTGGAAATATTTTCAAATTTTGATTTTTGATGATTCTTGATTTCCATAATGTGGATTATCCATTTTATGAACTATTTGAGTATATCAAAAGCCATTCCTGGCTGCTTGTGTGGATTGTGGAGCCATATATCCAATCTATAATTGGGTTTTCCTTGGTTTTTACTCCCTCTAGGAATGTCTTTCCTCATTTTGATTTGATGAATGACTACTATTTGCGAAATTCTTTTGAAGGCTATGGATGGATTTGGAAACACAAAGTAACAATTTGAATCTCTTTTCTATCACTTATGAGCAATGAGACCTTGGACAAGTCATTGAACCTTTCTGAGCACATATGATCTATATCACAGTCTAGCTGTGAAGAACAAAGGCATGACAGATTTAAAACATTTTGTAAATTTCAAGTATTATAAATTTTGTGCAATAATTATGACAATAATGATGATGATGATCAGAGTACAGTATCATTCCTGACCTCAGAAAACTTATAGTGGGGATGAAAGGATAAATTAAAAAGTAACTGTAGAATAAGTCAGAATTTGAACAATTGAGAAGCTGTATTCAATAGTAGAAAGGGCCCTCAATTTGGAATTAGATTGGGACTTCAATTTCAGCTTTTCTTCTTACTTCTTAACATTAGGTAAATTAATTTGTTTCTCAGAGTCTCAGTTTTCTCATCTATAAAATAAGAAGATCTGGAATGGTTGACTCCAAAGTTTTCTTTGTGCTCTAAGCCCTTGAATCAATAATATTTCTCAAGGATAGGAATAAAAATGAGATGAGCTTTAGAGGTCTTTTCCATCCTTAAGTTTCTAACTTGATATTTCTGAGTCAGTGATGAAATATATTTATGCAGCACCATTATTGGATGATTAGATTACCCAGAGCATGCAATGGAATGATGTGGAATTTGCTTATTAATTATTTGGCAAAATTCCTTGTACTAAAAGAATGTAATTAAAAGTGCTTAAAAAACAGAATGAAAGGTGTTTTTTATTCCTTTCCACTGACTCAACAGGGTATATATGAAACCTATTCTTTGCTTGCTCCACATTTATTCATATTGAAATTCATATTGCCATAGGTAGGGAGCTTGGTAAGCTTATGAAGTTCAAGCACTGAAGAGGTTTTATGAGATTTGTAGAAGAGTAATTATCAGACCCTTCTAAGACATCTTAATTGTTTGTAAATCCACTTGGGTTTCCATCCTCACTGATGTAATGCCTTCTTCAGAATATATTTATAGGTTCACAGGAACATCTTTCCTATCATTTTGTAGACTAACCTATACCTAAAACCTTCCCCATAACCTAATTATTCCCTCCCTCAAATTTTAACTTCCGTATTCATCCCTTGTGGCAAATAAGATAATTGACAGGTATTTGATTTGGTCTAGACTTGTTATTCAGGAGACCAAGCCCTAGCTGGCCTAGTGCAGAAATATTGCAAATTGTTCATTCTAAATATTCCTTGTTCTCTATTTTTTTCAATGGTTTTCAATGGATATTGGCTAACTTTGAATAACCTGTCCTTAGCATGAACTCGGTGAACGTCGCAAACCATTCTCTGCACTCTTAGAAGCATTGTATGAAGCAGACACATACTATATCTCTACAACCATTCCTCATATTCATATCTTCTCTTGGGAGTCCAAACCAAAACTCCTCTCCAAGTACCAGGTATTTAGAAACACATTTAGCCCTGTCAAGTCAAAGACATCACTTTCACATTGGGTACTTACCTAATGCCTGAAGAACCAATATCATGAAAGCCAGATACACTTACAGGACAAAAACTGTTAATTAGCCACTATTTAGGGGGAGAAGTAATCAACATGAGTGACTTTTATAGCTTGCCATCCTTCCTGTCTTAGCCTTGGTGCTATTTGTCAAAGAAAAGATCAGTGTGTAGCCAAGTTGGGGGGGGGGGGGGTAAGCAGTAAGTCACTCTCACTCTCCTTTACTGACCTAGAAAAACCCAGAAAATACCACCCCAAGAAGAATCCTGGAACAGAGGAGCCAGAAAAAAATGGGGTCCAACAGTTTTTTAGCTCATGAAGCTAGGAGGATTAAAAGGAAAGGTCCCCTTTGCTGTGGCTGAAGTTCACCAGTATGGGATGGGAGGCATCCTGGCAAGCCAGAAGAAATCCCTACCTCAGCAAAGCAGCAGGAAATCCTGAGCTCCACAATGGTGGAGCAGGCAAGCACCAACATCAGGATCCCCCCGTGCGCCTTCACACAGCCAGGGGAATCAGCAGACACCAGCACAGAGAACCACCACTTGCATCACAGACAGGTGTCCACTGGTGGCTGAGCCTCCCCATGCTCTAGGAAAACCCCCTGGAAAGAGGAGACTTCCAGCAGCTGGATTATACCTCCCCCACACCTCACCCTGCCAGCTTCAGTGTAACACTGGAGAAATCCAGAAAGACCTCACCTCCCCTCAACACACATCACCCACCAACTTCAACTTCAGCTCAGCACCAGGTAAGCTACAGCATTAGACAGCTTCTAGCTACCAGAACCAGAGGTCCCAACACACAAAGCCAGTAACTAGGCCCCCGGGCCTCAGCATAAAAAGCATAGGACAGAGCCCCCTGGGTCCCAGAAGCAGAGATCAACTCTAAAAGCCAGAAAAAAGGCAAACACAAGGAGTAAAAAGCAACTTTGAAAAGCAAGGACCATAGATTCTTACTGTGGGAACAGGGAAGATCGAAACACAAATTTGGAAGAGAGCAGCATTGTCACTATACCCACATCCAAAAACTGAAAGGGAAACATGAACTGGTCTCAAGATGAAAAAGCCTTCTTGGAAGAGGTCAAGAAGGATTTTAAAAGCCAAATTAGAGAAGTAGAAGAAAAATTGAACAATTCCTTAAAAAATACAATGGACAAAATAGAAGAAAATAATTCACTGAAGAAAACAACTCCTGAAAAAGTAAAATTGGCCAAATGGAAAAGGAGGTACAAAAGCTGACTGAAGAAAACAATTCCCTAAAAACTAGAATTGGGCAAGTAGAAGCTAATTGAATCTATGAGACATCAAGAACCAATCAAACAAAATCTAAAGAATTAAAAAAAATGGAGGAAAACATAAAATACCTCATTGGAAAAACAACTGACCTGGAAAATATGTCCAGGAGAGATAATTAAAGAATTATTGGTCTGCCAGAAAGCCATGATGAAAAAACGGAGCCTAGACAGCATCTTCCAAGAATCATTAAGGAAAGCTACTCCAAGGTCCTAGAACCAGAGGGTACAAGAGTCATTGAAAGAATCAACCAATCACCTCCTGAAAGAGATCCCAAATTGAAAACTCCAAGGAATATTGTAGCCAAATTCCAGAATTATCAGATCAAGGAGAAAATACTGAAATCAGCCAGAAAGAAACAATTTAAATGTCATGGAACTATAGTCAGGATCACACAGGACCTTGCGGCTTCTACATTAAAAGGTTGGAGGGCTTGGAATATAATATTTCATAAAGCAAAGGAGATTGGATTACAACCAAGGATCAACTACCCAGAAAAATTGAGCATATTCTTTCACGCAAGGCAATGGACATACAATGAAATAGGGGATTTCCAGACCTTCCTGATGAAAAATGGAAAATTTGATATTCAAATACAAGACTCAAGAGAGGCACAAAAAGGTAAATTGGAAAGAAAAAAATGCTATTCAATAAGGCAAACTGTTTACATCCTCACATGGGAAGATGATATCGTAAATCTTGAGAATTGCATTTTTATTGTGACATTTAAAAGGGGTATATGTAGACAGAAGGTATGGGTATAAATTAACTGATGTGATGATAAAAAATCTAATTAAGGGGTGAAAAGGGTTAGTAATGGGAGAAGAGGAAAGGAGAAGGCAGAAAAGGGTAAATTATATCACATGAAGAGGCACAAAAATATATTACAGTAGAAGGAAAGAGGAGAGGAAGATGAGGATTGTTTGAACTTTACTCTCATCAAATTTGGTTCAAGGAGGGAATAACACACTCAGGTGTAGAAATCTAACTTGCCCTACAGGTAGCAGGAGAGGAAAGGGTAAAGAAAGGTGTGGGGGTGTTGGGGGAAGTAAAAGGGAGGTAAGAAGTAGTAAGGGAAAATGGAAAGAAAAGGGAGGGGGGCCTGATAGAAGGAAAGGAAGATTGAGGGACATGGTGGCCAAAAGCAAAATTCTTTTGATGAGAGAGAGGGAGAAGGGAAAAATAAAAGCATAAATGTGTGGGGGGGGGGAGGTGCAGTGATAGGATGGAGAGAAAGACACAGATAGAAATTGTAACTGTGAATATGAATAGGATGAACTCTCCTATAAAATGGGAACAGATAGCAGAATGGCTTAAAAACCATCATCCTACCATATTTTGTTTACAAGAAACACATTTGAAACAGGGAGATACACAGAGGGAAAAGGTAAAAGGCTGGAGTGGAATATATTATGATTCAGTTGAAGTAAAAAAAAAAGCAGGAGTAGCAATCCTAATGTCCAACAAAGCAAAAACAAAGATAGATCTAATTAAAAGACACAAGGAAGGAAACTATTCTGCTAAAAGGCACCATAAACAATGAAGTAATATCATTACTAAACATATATGCGCCAAGTGGTATAGCAACCACATTCTTGGAGGAGAAGTTAAGGGAGTTACAAGAAGAAATAGACAGCAAAACTGTACTAGTGGGGTACCTCAACCTCCCCCCCTCTGAACTTGAAAAATCTAACCTCAAAACAAACAAGAAAGAAGTTAAGGAGGTGAATAAAATTTTAGAAAAGATAGATATGCTAGACCTCTGGAGAAAACTGAATTGATATAGAAAAGAATATACCATTTTCTTAGTGGTACATGGCACATACACAAAAATTGACCCTGTAACAGGGAGCAAAAACCTCACCAACCAATGCAGAAAGGCAGAAATATTTAATGTATCCTTTTCAGATCATGATGCAATAAAAATTATATATAATAATGTGTCATGGAAAGATAGACTAAAAATTAATTGGAAACGAAATAATCTAATCCTAAAGAATGAATGGGTCAAACAACAAATCATAGAAACAATAACTTCAAGAGAATGACAATAATGAGACAACATACCAAAACTTATAGGATGCAGCTAAAGCAGTTCTTAGGGGCAGTTGTATATCTCTGAATGCTTATGTGAATTAAATAGAGAAAGAATAGATCAATGATTGGGCATGCCACTGAAAAAGCTAGAAAAAGAACAAATTGAAAATCCTCAATTAAATACCAAATTAGAAATACTGAAAACTAAAGGAGAGATGAACAGAATTGAAAATTAAAAAAAAAACTGTTCAACTAATAAATAAAACTAAGAGTGGGTTTGACAAAAAAAGTCCATAAAATTGATAAACCTTTGGTTAATCTGATTTAAAAAAAAAAGAAAATGAAATTACCAGTTTCAAAAATGAAAGGGGGTGAATTCACCACCAATGAAGAAGAAATTAAAACAATAATTAAAAACTATTTTGCCCAACTGTATGCCAATAAATTTGACAATCTTAGTGAAATGGATAAATATTTACAAAAAATATAAATTGCCCAGATTAAGGGAAGAGGAAGTAACATATTTAAATAGCCCCATCTCAGAAAAAGAAATTGAAAAAGCCATCAGTGAACTCCCTAGGAAAAAATCTCCAGGGCCAGATGGAATTATAAGTGAATTCTATCAAACAATTAAAGAACAATTAATTCCAATACTATATAGACTATTTGGGAAACTAGGCAAAGAAGGAGTCCTAACAAATTCTTTTTTATGACACAAATATGGTACTGATACCTAAATTGAGAAAAGACAAAACAGAGAAGTAAAGTCATAGACCAATTTCCCTAATGAATATAGATGCAAAAATTCTAAATAAAATAGTTTACCATATAGATTACAGCAACTTATCATGAGAATAATACACTTTGATCAGGTGGGATTCATACCAGGGATGCAGGGCTGGTTCAATATAGGAAAATTATATATCACTTCAACAACAAAACTAACAGAAACCATATGATTATCTCAATAGATGTAGAAAAAGCTTCTGACAAAATACAATACCCATTCCTATTAAAAACACTAAAGAGCATAGGAATAAATGGAGCCTTCCTCAAAATGATAAGTAGCATCTACCTAAAACCATCAGCAAGCATTATATGTAATGGTAATAAGCTGGAAACATTTCTAATAAGACCGAGGGTGAAACAAGGATGCCCCTTATCACCATTGTTATTCAATATGGTACTAGAAATGTTAGCTTTTGCAATAAGAGAAGAAAAAAATTGAAGGAATTAGAATAGGCAAAGAGGAAACTGAGTTATCACTCTTTGCAGATGATATGATAAACTTAGAGAATCCTATAAAAATACTAGAAATAATAAACAAGATTAGAAAAGTTGTAGAATATAAAATAAACCCACATAAATCATCAGCATTTCTATATATTCCTAACAAGACTCAACAGCAAGAAATAGAAAGACAAATTCCATTTAAAGTTACTGCAGACATTATAAAATATTTGGGAGTCTACCTGCCAAAACAAACACAGGAACTATACGAACACAATTACAAAACACTTCTCACACAAATTAAGTCAGATCTAAATAACTGGAAAAAACATCAGTTGCTCATGGGTAGGCCAAGCTAATATAATAAAAAATGATGATTCTACCTAAATTAATTTACTTATTCAGTGCCATACCAATCAAACTACCAAAAATTATTTTATAAAGCTAGGAAAAATATAACAAAATTCATCTGGAAGAACAAAAGGTGTGGAATATCAAGGGAAATAATAAAAAGAAATGCTAGAGAAAGTAGACTAGCCATACCAGATTTTAAATTGAATTATAAAGCAGCAATCATCAAAACTACTTGGTACTGCCTAACAAATAGAGGGGTAGATCAGTAGAATAGGTTACATATGCAAGGCATAGTAGTCAATGACTATAGGAAATCTGCTATTTGATGAACCTGACCCCAGCTTCTGGGATAAGATCTCATTATTTCACAAAAACTACTGGGAAAACTGGAAAATAGTATGGCAGAAACTGGACGTAGACCAAGGTCTGATACCCTATACCAAAATAAAGTCCAAGTGAGTACACAAATAAATATAAAGGCTAATACTTTAAGCAAATTAGGAGAGCAATTAATAGTTTATCTGTCAGATTTATGACAATGGAGGAATTTTGTGACCAAATAAGAGATAAAGAACATTATGAAATGCAAAATGGACAATTCTGATTACATTAAATTGAAAAGTTTTTGCACGAGATTAGAAGGGAAGCAGAAAGCTGGGAAAGAATTTTTATGAGTGTCTCTGATAAAGACCTCATTTCTAAAATATATAGAGAACTGAGTCAAATTCATAAGAATACAAGTTATTACCCAATTGGTAAATGGTCAAATGGTATTAACAGGCAATTTTCAGAGGAAGAAATTAAAGTTATTTATAATCATATGAAAAAATGCTCCAAATCACTATTAATTAGAGAAATGCAAATCAAAACAACTCTGAGGTACCACATCACACATATTAGATTGGCTAACATGAGAAAACTGGAAAATGATAAATGTTGGAGAAGATGTGGAAAAATTAGAACACTATTTCATTGTTAGTGGAGTTGTGAACTGATCCAACCATTCTGGAGGTCAATTTGAAACTATGCCCAAAGGGCTATAAAAATGTGCATGCCCTTTCACCAAGTAATACAATTTCTAGGGCTGTATCCCAAGGAGATTATACAAGTGGGAAAGGGACGCATATGTACAAAATATTTATATCAGCTCTTTTTGTGGTGGCAAAGAATTGGAAATCAAGGGGATGCCCATCAATTGGGGAATGGCTAAACAAGTTATGGTATATGAATGTAATGGAATACTATTATGCTATAAGAAATGATTAACAGGCAGACCAGAAAAACCTGGATAGACTTATCTGAACTAATGCTGAGTGAAGTGAGCAGAACCAGGATAACATTGTACACATTAACAGCCACAATGGTTGATGACTAACTTTGATAGACTTAGCTCTTCTTAGCAATGCAAGGACTTAAAACAATTGCAAAAGACTCATGATGGAAAATGCCATCCACATCCAGGGAAAGAATTATAGAGTCTGAATGCAGATCAAAGCATACTATTTGCTCTATTTTTTTTGCTTTGGTTTTTTTCTTTCTCTTGGTTCCTCCCATTCATACTAATTCTTCTATACAACATGACTAATGTGAAAATATGTTTAATACTAAAGTGTATGTAATCTATATAGGATTGCATGCTGTCAAGAGGAGGGGGGATGGGAAGGAGGTGGAGAAAATTTAAAACTTACGGAAGTGAATGTTGAAAACTTAAAATTACTTAAATTTAAAATTTTTAAAAAAAGATTAGCCAGTATTGACTCTGCTATAACAATGTAACCCTTGATTCTCCTTCCACCTGACATCATTATTCTCTGATTATTCAACACAACAGTCAAGATGTAATAATAATGACAATAATAACAGCAATAACTAGTATTTCTATAGTGCTTTAAGATTTACAAAATGCTTCACAAATATTTTATTTATTTGTCATAACAGTCCTGAGAGTAAGGTGCATTTTACAGATCAGAAAACCAAGTCAGAGAGGCTAAATGACTTGCCCAGGGTTACATAGATAGGAAGTATCTGAAAATGGAATTAAAATCATATCTCTCTGACTCCAGGCTCAGTTCTCTATCCACTATACCACCTAGCTAGGAAGAAGATATTTACCAACTTGGACCTCTAGCTAGACATCATATAATCTGATCCAGATATAAAAAGTTGAAACATTAGAAAATGTCCTTTCCTGTCAAGACAAACCCAGGACCTATCTGAACACAATTACAAAATACTTTTCCCACAAATAAAGCCAGATGTAAATAAATGGAAAAACATCAGTTGCTCATGGTTAGGCTGAGCTAATATAATAAAAATGACAATTTTACCTAAATTAATTTACTTATTCAGTGCCATACTAATCAAACAACCAAAAAACTTTTACAGAGCTGGATAAAATAATAACAAAATCCATCTGGAAAAACAAAATGTCCAGAATATCAAGGGAATTAATGAAAAGAAATGCTAGGGTAGGTGGCCTAGCCATACCAGCTATAAAACTATATTATAAAGCAATAGTCATCAAAACTACTTGGTACTGACTCAGAAACAGAGTGGTGGGTCAGTGCAATAGGTTAGGTACACAAATTGCAGTAGTCAATGACTATAGCAATCTACTCTTTGATAAAGCCAAACAGTGCAGCTTCTGAGTTAAGAATTCACTATTTCTTTTTTTTTTTTGGAATTCCTTTTTAAAATTTAATTTAATTTATTTATTTAACATATTTAGTTTTCAGCATTGGTTTTCACAAGAGTTTGAATTACAAATTTTCTCCCCCTTTCTACCCTGCCCCCCAACTCCAAGATGGCATATATCCTGGTTGCCCTGTTCCCCAGTGAGCCCTCCCTTCTGTCACCCCACTCCCCTCCTATCCCCTTTTCCCTTCCCCTCTTGTAGGGCAAGATAAATTTCTACACCCCATTGCCTGTGTATCTTATTTTCTAGTTGCATGCAAAAAACTTTTTTTTTTTGTTTTTGAACGTCTGTTTTTAAAAAACTTTGAGTTCCAAATTCTCCCCCCTCCTCCCTTCCCACCCACACTCCCCAAGAAGTCGAGCAATTCAACATAGACCACATGTGTATCATTATGTATAACCCTTCCACAACACTCATGTTGTGAAATACTCACTATATTTTGCTCCTTCCCAACCCTTCCCCCTTTATTGAATTTTCTCCCTTGACCCTGTCCCCTTTCAAAAGTGTTTGTTTTTGATTACCTCCACCCCCATCTGCCCTCCACTCCATCATCCCCCCTTTTTTATCTTCTTCCCTCTTCTTTCCTGTGGGGTAAGATACCCAATTGGGTATGTATGGTATTCTCTCCTCAGGCCCGATTTGATGAGAGCAAGATTCACTCATTCCCCCCTCACCTGCCCTCTCCCCTCCTCCCACAGAACTGCTTCCTCTTGCCACCTCTATGTGAGATAATCCACCCCATTCTGTCTCTCCTTATCTCCCTCTCTCAATATGTTCCTCTCTCATCTCTTAATTTGATTTTATTTCTTTTAGATATCTTCCCTTCATCTTCAACAACTCACCCTGTGTCCATTCTCTCTCTCTCTCTCTCTCTCTCTCTCTCTCTCTCTCTCTCTCTCTCTCTCTCTCTCTCTCTCTGTATATATATATATATATATATATATATATATATATATATATATATATATATATATATACACACACATAGATATATACATACATACACACTCACTTATATATATATATATATATACATAAACATTTATACATATATGCATATTCCCTTCAGCTACCCTAATACTGAGGTCTCATGAATCATACACATCATCTTTCCATGTAGGAATGTAAACAAAACAGTTCAACTTTAGCAAGTCCCTTGCAATTTCTTTATTTGTTCTTTTTCTTAATTACCTTTTCATGGTTCTCTTGATTCTTGTGTTTGAAAGTCAAATTTTCTATTCAGTTCTGGTCTTTTCACTGAGAAAGCTTGAAAGTCCTCTATTTTATTAAAAATCCATATTTTGCCTTGGAGCATGATACTCAGTTTTGCTGGGTAGGTGATTCTTGGTTTTAATCCTAGCTCCATTGACCTTCAGAATATTGTATTCCAAGCCCTTCAATCTCTCAATGTAGAAGCTGTCAGATCTTGGATTATTCTGATTGTGTTTCCACAATACTCAAATTCTGAGTTAAGAATTCACTATTTCACAAAAACTGCTGGGAAAACTGGAAAACAGTATGGCCGAAACTGGACATAGATCAATATCTTATACCTTATACCAAAATAAAGTCAAAATGGGTTCACAATTTAGGTATAAAGGCTGATACTATAAGCAATTTGGGAGAGCAAGGAATAGTTTACCTGTCAGATTTATGGAGAAGGGAAGAATTTATGGCCAAACAAGAGATAGAGAGCATTACAAAATGCAAAATGGATAATTTTGATTATGTTGAATTGAAAAGTTTTTGTACAAACAAACCCAATGCAACAAAGATTAAGAGAGAAGCAGAAAATTGAGAAAGAATCTTTAGAACCAGTATCTCTGCTGAAGGTCTCATCTCTAAAATATACAGGGAACTGATTCAAATTTATAGGAATACAAGTCATTTCCCAATTGATAAATGATCAAAGGGTATGAACAGGCAGTTTTGAGAGGAAGAAATTAAAGATCTCTATAGTCAAATGAAAAAATGGTCTAAATCACTATTGATTAAAGAAATTCAAATCGAAACAACTCTTAGGTACCATATCTCTCCTGTCAGATTGGCTAACATGACAAAAGAGGAAAATGATAAATGCCAGAGAATACATGGGAAAATAGGAACATTATTACATTGTTGGTGGAGTGGTAGACTGTCGATCCAGCCATTCTGGGGAGCAATTTGAACTATGCCCAAAGGGCTATAAAAATGTGCATACCCTTTGACATAGCAATACCATTTCTAGGACTGTATCCCAAAGAGATCACACAAGTGGGAAAGGTACCCATTTGTACAAAAATATTTATAGCAGCTCTTTTTGTGGTGGCAAAGAACTGGAAATCAAGGGGATGCCCATCAATTGGGGATTGGCTAAACAAGTTATGGTATATGAATGTAATGCTATAAGAAATGAGGAGCAGATGGATTTCATAATAACCTGGAAAGATCTACATGATATGATGCTGAGTGGGGGAACAAAACCAGGAGAATATTATACACTATCACAGACAAACGGTATCTATGATGACTAATTTTGATAGACTTGTTGCTTCTCAGCAATACAAGATTCAAAGATAGCTCCAAAAGACTCATGATGTAAAAAGTTATCCATATCCAGAGAAAGAATTATGGAGTCTGAATGCAGATTGAGGGAAACTATTTACTCTCTTTTTTTTTTCCTTCTTTTTTGGTTTTGTTTCTTCTTTCTCATGATTCATTCCATCGGTTATAATTCTTCTTTACAACTGGACTATTGTGTAAATAAGTTTAATGTGAAGGTATATGTAGAACCTATATTGGATTACATGCCATCTTGGGGAGAGGGGGTAGGAGAGAGATGGGGAGAAAATTTGGAACTCAAAAACTTGTGGAACTCAGTGTTTTAAACTAAAATTAAATTTAAAAATTCAAAAAGAAAAAAATATCCTTCCAGTTCCCAATAATTCAACCCTCCCCCCTCCCCCAACCACCACATATCTTTCAGAGATTCAGGTAATACATATTTCATAATGGGCTGGATTAGAAGGTGGCAGTTTATCTTAATGTTATTGATCTTATATTCTCTAATTCCATCAAACACATTGAAGGAGATGAGCTGCTGAATTTGAAATCTAGTCAATTCTGAAGTCCATGCTGTGTGGAAACTTATGAAAGTACTGGATATTTGCCCCTGTACAGAAGTCTTAACTTAAGCAGGAATATTTGTAGTTTCTGGGGCAGATATTAGGCTGTTAAGTATTATATTTAGATCCACATAAGGTGGGGGCAGTGCTAGAGAGGGAAAAATACTCATAGGGAAAAGACCAGGAATTCCTCAATTTTATAGTTTACTTACTACCACTAGTTCTTTTGGGAAAGCCCCCCACTTATTATAACCTTGATCAACTCCTCTTGATACATGACCAGTGAATTTTGATCATCTTCATTCAGTCCACAGTCAGCTAACTAGCATTTAATAAGTGCCTATTATATGTAAGATGTGTGAAATACTGGGGATACAAAAAGCAGCAAAAACAAAACAACAAAAAAACAGTCTCTGTTCCCAGGGAGCTCAGAATCTAATGAAAGAGACAACAAGCAAATGACTATGCACAAGCAACATATAGATTTATGGATCTATGTTTCTTTATCTGTATGTGATCAGATAGGAGTAGTTTTGGAGGGGAGACACTAAGATTAAAAATTAGTGGAGAAGGGTTCTTGGTAATCCTTGTGTTCATGATAATTCATAGCTTAAGCTATGTTGCTCCTCTCACTATTGCTGAAACAGTAATTCCTAGAAAAGCTGAAGAAAGAGATTAAAAATAGAAAAAATACAAATCAAGTAAGAGTGGTAAACTAAACTGAAAAAATGAGAGCAATGCAAGAAAACTATGCAATGAGAATTAACAGATAAGCAGAAGAATCATAAAAAATATTGAAGAAAGTAATACCTTAAAAATAGAATTGACAAAATGGTAAAAGAGGTACAAATCTTCATTAAAAAGAAAATAATATTTTGAAAATTAGAATTGGTCAAGCAGAAGCTAATGAGTCCAAGAGACATCAAGAAACAATAAAACAAAGTCAAAAGAATGAAAAAAAATAGAAGAAAATACGAAATATTTTATTGGAAAAAAATTCACCTAGAAACTAGATCAAGGACAAATAATTGAAGAATTATTGGATTACCTGAAAATACATGATTTTAAAAGAACCTAGACATAAAATTCCAAGAAATTATAAAAGAAAACTTCCCAGATATCTTACAATTAGAAGGCAAAATGGAAATTGAAAGACTCCCCCAATCACCTCTTGAAATGAAAATTCCCAGAAACATTAAAACCAAATTCTAGACCTTGAAGATCAAGGGGATAATCCTACAGTCTTCCAGAAAGAATCAATGAAATACTATGGAGCTACAGTCAACTTCACACAAAATTTAGAAGCTACCATGATAAAAAAGCAAAGGCCTTAGGTTACGATATTCCGGAAAGCAAAGGTTTACAATCAAGAATAACCGATCTGGTAAAACTGAATACAATCTTTCAAGGGGAAAAATGGATATTTAATGAAATGAAGAACTTTCAAGCATCCTTTATGAAAAAAAAACAGTTAAATAGAAAAAATGATATTCAAACATAAGACTCAAGAGGAGCATAAAAAGATAAACATAAAAGAAATAGCAAGATGTTTTATAAAGTTAAACTGTTTGCATTCCTGTTTAGGAAGATGATACATGTAACTCTTAAGAACTTTATCATTTGTTAAGGTAGTTAGAAAGAGTCAACACAGACAGAAGGCTTAAGGTTTGAGTCAATTTTATTGGAATGATCTCAGAAAATGGAAGCATAAGAAAGAAGAAAGTACTGGAAGAAGAGGGAATGGAGACAAAGAATGGGGAAAATTATCTCATAAAAGAAGCACAATAGGAAATTTTTACAGTGGAGGGGAAAATGGGGGGGGGCAGGCAATGCTTAAACCTCACCCTCATCTGAATTGGTTCAAAGAGGGATGAACATATATACACACTCAGCTGGGTATAGAAATTTGTGTTACTCAACAGGGAAAGAGGCTAAGAGAAAGGAGGGGGTTGACACAAGGGAGTGTGAATTTAAGAGGACAGTGGTTAAAAGCAAAACAAAGCTTTGACATATATGCGTATATATATATATATGCATATATATATATGTGTGTGTGTGTGTATGTATGTATATATATATATATACATATCTATATATATACACACACATATATATGATCTCATTTGATCCTCAAAAAAAGTCAGTAAGATGATCTTATCCCCATTTTACAGAAGAGAAAACTGAGGTCCAGAAGTGTGAAGTGACTTCCACATTTATGTAGCTAGCAAGTAGCAAAACATATATTCAAACTTAAGCTGACTTCAAGATTTTCCTTTCTTTTTAAAGCAAATTACAAAGAACACTGGAACATTCCTATAAATCACTATTTCACAAATAAATATATTGGTTGCTAAGAGATATAAGCATGGTACACTCTTATAACATGAACTGAGTTTGATTCCTGGCTCATCTATTTACTAACTGTTCCTAGGCAAACCACTTCATCTCTGAGTCTCAGTTTCCACTTCTGTGAAATTAAAGGGTTGAACTCAATGGCTTTTAAAATCTGTTCTTGCTATGGGTCTAGGATCCTAGTATAGCGCAGGCTCTATTGGTACTATATAAAACTACTATTTGGCAGGCTGGGATTTGAATCCAGGCTCTTAATTCTAAATCCTGTGGTCTTTCTACTGTGTCATGCTGCCTTGCATGCAACATTTGTCCAAGGTAGACATACTAATTAATTAATTTGATTGTCTATCAGTTTAGCTCCTTGTTGTAATCTGAGAAATATTCATTTGTAGTTGACTTGCTTGTTTGGTTGTGTTTATTGCACGTGAATGGTGGGAAGTTTTCTAAAGAGATCTAGGCCCCAATTCCAGTTCCATCTATCAAACACTTTTTAAGCATGTAATAGTGCTAGATGCTGATAATACACAGAAAAAAATTTGCAGTCACTGCCTCAAGGAGCTTATGTTCTGCTGGGGAAATGCAACCTGTATCTAGATAAGCAAATACATCATAATACAGGAAATGATGAGCTTACTGATTTAGAAAAAACATGGAAAGACTTGGACTTCTAGAGGAAGATGCTATCCACTTTCAGAAAAAGAGATGATAGGAAGAAATAAGCACAATATGGTCTTACATATATGTGTACTCATATACATATATATGCACATACATATATTATATATGTATGTGTATGTGTATATGTGTGTATATATATTATATATATTAATTGTAGCCATCTTTGGGGTGGGGGGGAAACAAAGTAAAAAGTGCACAACAGAGAACAAAGGAAAGCTAACAAAGAAGCAAAGAGAAACTGGGAAGCTTTGAAAACAACATATAGTATTTATGATATAGGTTTTCTTGAAATGGAAATTTATTATTTTTTATTGAATTCTCTCTTATAGTCTGTTGTATAAATGGCAATTTTTGTAACCTTTTCTTATTTTTTATTTAAGTGTAAAATAAAGAAATTACAAAAAATGCATAATAATATTAATTTGAAAAGGAATAAAACCCTAATACCTAACATGCAACTATCATATTATTTTGGAATAGAGATTTGGAGAATCATTTGGAGAACACCACTGATCAGATCTCTCTTTTGATTGGACTATATTCAGTATTTCTTCCAGGACACTGCCAAACACCTTTGGGGTAGACATATCCCTCCTTTATAACCTTTAAATCACTATAGAAATGTGAACCTTTTGTTGTTGTTATTAATATCATCAATATGTCTGATCAAGGTACTATCTCTGGTTCTAAAGAATGTGTATTACAAGAGAAAGATTGCATCAACACTCAAAACCTCATCAAGGAAAGTTATCTCTATGGTCATGTCTATAGTGGAAACTTGTGTGATTTTGATATTACACCTAATCTGAGCAAATCAGTGCTCCACCAGCCTTGTCAAGAGTATACATACATCCCAGGATTCTAAGTTCTTGACATCTTTCAGTCAGTTTTGTTATCTAAAGGTATAGCCCACAGGAGATTGTCCAAAAAGTTGCCCTCTACAGTTATGTTTTCATCAATTATACCTTAAATATGCACACAGGCAGTTCTCATAAACATTTTTTCTAAGAGATTACAAAGAAACATATTATTTAGTACTTGATGGATTTTCCAGTCACCCTTGGCAAGGTAGGTGGCAAAATGATTGTCTGTGTTTTTTCTCCATCCTTTATTTTATGTTTCCTTTTGAAAAATTCTGAGAACTGATCCCATAATGCCTTTAAAATTTTATTGCCTGTAGCCTGGATTTCTTCCAGAAGTATTTGTGCTGATGAAAATATTCTTCATAAGGTAACTACTATCTTGGGTCATTTTTATTATGTAATGAGGAAAATTAATATTATGCTGTATTTTTAATAACTGATATTTCTTTGTTATCCCTTCTTTTCCTTATTTTGCTAGATGCAACTTCTGAAGGACAGGCATTTTCTGAGTAAGATGATCACTCTGGACACCCAAAGCATCTGCTCCAAAACCATCTTAGGCTGAGAACCTCCCAAATAAGACCCTCGTTTCTGTTTACCACATAAGCATAGAAGTCAGTTTGAGCTAGGCCCTCCCCAGGGGATGACTCTTGTGTCTTTGCTTTTCCTAATCAGAATAAGAGTGACTTGGTCTACATGGCGTAGCCCAAAGGGGAGTGAACCTGATTAAGATGGATCACATTTTTTTCTAGTCAAGATTGCTAAAGGCAGCTGGATCTAATAAAGCAACCAGCATTCCTTAAGCATCAGAGAAGGGCTTAATCAGCCATATCTGAAGGCCAGCCCACTTTCCCTATCTTCAGATTAATCCTTTCACCTGAAGATTAGCTAAGCTGTCCCCACCCCCACCCCATGATGAAGTAATAGCTGAGAACTCCTAAACCATATCCTTATTCAAAAGTCCACCAATAGGGATTGCCTTGCCTTTGCCCTAAGGACCAAATGGACTAACCTCAATCTTGACTATGTCATTGATAACCAATCAGAAGACATAGCTATGTTGCTCAAAATTTTACTCTGTAACTTATTAATTGTTATAAAAATACCCTGTCAGCCTTTGTTCAGGGTCTTCAGTCAGCAAGAAGTGCCAAGGGTTTAATCTATTGCTTACTGTTAACCCAACTAATAGATTGATCATGCTCAGAACTTTGTCTCTCAGAAGTTCTATTGAGACACCAACCCTTTAATATCATATCTCATGCCCTGTTAATAAATTATATCTTGAGTGGAGAGTTTCCTCAGTTTACTCTGTTGTCAAATTCCACTCACAAAAGTACTTATTGAACACATAGAACTGGACAAGGGATGGGGCTGGGGTGGGTGGGTGGGGGAGCAAAGAATGAAATTTGGATATGATACAAGTCTTAATTTCATGAAGTCTTCAATTCAGTAGGAGAATATGACACAATTACAAATGACCGTAATACAACTCTTAAAACAATTGATCATCACAGAGGTGATATAGGCCAAATGCAGTGGTTCTACCATTGTTGCCAGTAGAAAAAAAATCAATAAGCATTTACTAAGTACCTATATTCTAGGTACTCTGCTAGGTGTTTGTATCAGCAAGGCAATAAACACAACACCAATTATAATCTCGAATAATCCTATGTAGTTCTGTATCGCAAAATATGAGACACTGTCCATATAGAAGGTAGAAGAAATAAAACATTTACTCAGACACCAGATAACCAGATCTCATAACTAAGCAACCAACTCCCACAACCAGTAGGTCCACTTTATCATAACAGCAAGGAACTTAAAACACAATATCACAGCATGGGACCTCGCCATCCCAAAATCATCCGCCCCCTGGTGGGGCCTTCCCACAAAACAATCACACAGCCACCACATTCTTCCCTGTCCCTCAGTTCTAACTGTCATAACTGCTCTCAGCATTTCCTGTGACACAATTTCCTTTTCCTCTCAGCCAGTTCCTCTCACCACATGTGACTTAAGCTTCTTGTGATGTAAGCAGTTCACATGGCATATTAATGGGTGGGAAAGATCTTCAAATCTAAATTGCTATTTCATTTGGCCCTAGGATCTTTCTTATCTATTACATAAGGCAATTTTATACAACAATATAACAAGGATAACACAAGATAAGCATATTAAAAAATGTCATCAATGTTGAGGATATAAATACAAAGAATGAAACAATACCTACTTACATTACTTAGCAGGAAAACAAATTTACATGTATATATATATATATATGTATACGTATATACATATATATATAGAGAGAGTAGTGAACATATATATATATAAAGGCAATAAACACATATACAAGAAATAGGTAAATATAAGATAGTTTGAGGGGCTTAGGAAAGGCTTCATGCAGAAGATGGTGCTTGAGCTGGGCCTTAAAGGAAGAGACTCTATGAAGCAGAGGGAGTACATTTGAGGCATATAGGGTAGTCAAGGCAAGGGTACTGAAAATAACAAAGAGAAAGAGTTTGGTTTTATTGCAGAATGCTGGAAGGGAAGTAATGTTCAACAATACTGGACAGGTAGGTTGGCACCAGATTGTGTAGGACTTCAAAAGCTAAACAGGGATTTTTCACCTAGAAATCATTGGAATTGATGAGTAGGGGAGTCCCAAGGTCAAATCTGAGTTTAAGGAAAATTGCTTTGTCAACAGTGTGTTAGATAAATAAAAGTGATGAGAGATTTGAGACGAGGAGTCTCTTAGAATAATCTAGGCAGGAGGTAATGAGAGTCTGAGCCAAAGTAGTAGCTGAGTCCTACCTGAGTGAAGGTCAAGAAATTTTGGCAAGGTAGAACTTAACCTCTCTTCTAGCCTCAATTTCCTCATCTGTAAAATGGGGATAATAATAACACCTACCTCACAGAGTTGTTGTGAGGCTCAAGTGAGATAATATTTGTAATGTGTTTAGCATATTGTCTGGCACATAGTATTATATATAAATGTTATTATTATTATTAATTATTATTGATAAGACATAGAACATAATAGCTATAGCATTTTTTGCATAAGATTCTTCTTTTATTGTGAATGACTTCCTGATTATTTTTCCCCCCACTGATTTTTGAAGCAGGAAAATAAAGGACATGTCTTAGAAATCATCTAGTCCAGCTCCTTCCCTTTTTTAAAGATGAAGAAACTGAGGCCAAGATCAAACAGGCAGAAAGCAACAGAGGTAGGATGATAGACAAAGAAATTAAAATTCACAGTTCCTTATTTGCCTAACATCACACTAGTGAGCCAGATTTGAACCAGGATCCCATTACTCCATATCTAATGCTGTTTCCAATGAATTACAGTGACTTGTGGGGGTGTTTGATTCCACTTTTCATTCTGTGACAGGATGAAACTAGCACTCCATCCTATATGAAGCAAGTTGTGCTTCATTTCACGTTTGATAGCACTTAGACACATGCAGCAACAAACACCCCACTAAAATCTCTAGGGCCCGGATTAGACCAAGAGGATAATACATTTCATAAATTTCAGCACTCTCTCATGAAAATGTAAATGGTTGTACACAAGCACTTTTAATTCCACCAAAGAGGCTATCAGTTTCTAGACAGCATATCTTTTCCTGTTCAACAAAGGATGACATATTGACACCCAGTAAATAAGATTAGTGTTTGTGAGCCTCTCTGCACTGTTAGTTCAACTGCTTTTGGAAGAGAGCGGAATCTGACAAAGGTAAGCAGTGTTTAACAAGCCGATGTGGATTCCTGTGTAACAAATAGCAGACCTACGTGTTCCCACTAACTGAAAGTATTTTTAAAAGTTGTATTTTACTTTTTTAAATGTTTAATGGTTTTTAATTAAGCTTTCTACCACCATTAGAACCTTGACATCAATAACATCCTTGTATGCAGGGGTGGTAGTCTTTCTCCTTACTTGATTAATGAGGCTCAGATGGCTTAAGAGACACAATTCAATGCATACCCCTCTCTTCTGGAAATTGTGTGTTTAGGGAATAACTTAATCTTCATTCTTTCATCTGTAACCTCCACTCCCACTTCTATTTCACTCACTCATCAGATGCATTGCCACACAACCCCAAGACTTTGGATTTGCTCTCTACCAGGTTGAGAAATCACAATGCTGTTTTTTTCACCACTGTGAAATGTTACATGAATAACTCATTTCCTGCCTTAAAACACGACAGCAGAGCACACGCTCCAAGACAGCTTCTCATAGAATCATCTGAAGTCTCTCCCTGATAAATTTTGCAAGTTTTCACGTCAATCCTCAAGTGACAATTTAAATCACTCAGTTTCCATAAATGCTCCTAGAAGACTATGGGAGCAGGTTTGTGAATTTCAGTAAATTCCCTTTTGGTACAGCTTTGCTTTAAAAAAAAATCAGTCTCAGGTCTTTTAATTTAGTATTCACTGAAAGCACTGCTGAAAATCCACATGCCTTTACTTCCTCAGGCAAAATTGATGGAAAGTTAATGAAAAATGTGAACAGAGATTCTTTTCAATCACTGTCTGATTTTTCTTAGCTTTGTTGTCCAATTAAACAATTTAGTACCTCCTAGTTACTAGTGTCATCGTGTCCTAATATATAGATACAGAGTTCCTAATATTATGTAGGACAGAGATAGGGACTAAATCTGTTATTTCATTGGTATAGTGAACTATCTGGTGAGGATACTCTGTTTAATAATGCAAGTCCATTCATCAGTTAACAAACTTTAAATAAGCACTTAATGTGACAGGCCCTTTGCAAAACAATAGTGATCCAATGAAAGACAAAACCAGATAGGGTTGGCATCTTCTTAGAAACTTAGTCTTATGATTTTCCTTAAATACTAATAGACTAAGTCACTTGCTGGAGGTCACATAACCAATTTGTAGCAGGGGCACAACTTGGACTCAGCTTGTCCTGGCTCTGGGTCTGACTCCTATCACACACACATGTGTACACACATATATATTTATGTATATATCAGATACTTTATGGGTTTTGTATTTATTAATGGTGTGGTTAGATTTGTCTAGGACATATTGCAATGTTTCGAGGATGCATATTCTTATTGGCATGGGTACTCTTCCACTGACCCAGGTGATAACCTCCTTCCCTCCTTTTTTTGGATTGTCTTCATGAGTTGCTATAGCTGAAAAAAAAATCACTCCATGTTTTCCAAGTCTTTGTTCATGAGTTACTCTGAATTTTATAAGGATGATCCTCAAATAACTGTATCCAATCCACCACTTGGACATTACACAAGACCTTCACAGTTTGGTAGGGCCTATAAGAATTTACAGTTCCTTGGTATAGTCTTTGAGAGCCCACGTCATTACCATGACACAACTACTGGAGGTTAAGAATATTTGCATCATGAAGGACAAGATTGATTATCTTTTATATGTATGTATATGAAAAGAATAAAGGTGCAACAATTCTACAAAGGGATGGAAGACTGTGATAATAGCCCTCCACTCTTTATTCAGTCTATCATAAGTTTAGAGACTTTCTAGTCCAGCTTATTTTAGAGATTAGGAAACTGAGTCCTGGGGAGGTTAAATTACTTGCCTAAAGTCACACAGGTACTAAGTAGAAGAGGAATCGGAAGTCAAGTCCTTTGGGTCCAAATACAGGTCTCTTTCCACTGTGCCACACTGCTTCTCAATAGGAAACAGATCATCAGAGGATGAGGGATTTCTGAAGGTATTATGAAACATAACTTATTATGTGAAATCAAGTTAATAAGCATTTATTAAGAACTTGCTACATGATAGGCACTGTGTCAAATTCTAAGAATAAAATACAAGCCAAAAGGTGGTGTCTGTCCTGAAGAAGATTATATTCAAATGGGAAGAAGATACATATAAAAGAAAGATGAAAAGGTTGGGGTGGAAGGACCATGGCATGGTGAAACAAGAAGACCAGAGAGTCAGTGTGGAGCCCTGAGAGGCTCAAGGGTGAGAAAATGGTTGGCCTGAACACATCACTTAAAATACAAATTCTAGAAGGAATCAATAGATCAGAAGAGAAGAGGCTAGAAGGCCTGAAGATTCCATAGAGGATCCCAGAGAGGAATGAAGAGATAAACATATTTACCCTAGGGTTTATAAAAAAGATTGAATTATTCAGTGAGTATAAAAAGGGTTTTAAACAAATGTCTCTAAGACAGATAGAATGTTAAACTTTGTCAGTGGATGGAGTAGGTACAGTTCTAGGGTGTGATTTCAAGTATCTTCCCAAAGATAAATATTCCCCTTTAGACCATTCATGCCTAAAGTTCTATAGAGTATCTTTTTTTATGTAAACCAAACTGGGGTTTTGTGTCCTTTTCAAATGCAAATTCTCCTTGTAAATGTTGTACAACATACCATTTCCAATGACTTTATGAAATCCTATTCTAATAGCAAGATTTTGTGGAGGAAGTAATCCTTGGAGGAAGGGGGAGAAAATGCCAAGGTGGGAGGAAAAAAGTACAAAGAACAGGGGGAGGCTGGTGCTCTGAAAACAGCCAACTGTTGTGATGAAAGTATTTTGTAAACCTTAAAGCACTACACAAATGTGAGTTCTTGTTGGTAGTGCCATGTTTCACAGTGGCTAGGAGCTGACCTTAAGTCAGTTGGAAGTTGAAGAAAGAAGTTTGAAGGCTGAAGAAAGAAAAAGTTAAAGTGGGAAAACTCGATGAAAGACATTAAATCAAAACAAAACTCTTAGAATTTCTTCATAAGACAAAGGAAAAGTGTTACACATTTATAAAATAAGGTTACAACATTAAATCTAACAAACATCAATAACAAAATGTCCAAAACATGATACAAGACAAAATCACAACCTCTGGCCTCAGCCTTGGAATCCTCATTTTTTTCCTTAAAGAGGCAAATATTCAATTCAATCCAATCTAATCCTATCCCCCTCAACCCTATACAAATCAACAGTCATTTGTGAATCACCTTTACACTTCCAAGGTACCGTTGTACTTGGATAGAATGATGGCAAAGAAAAGAATCACTGTTCTTGCCGAACTGAAAATCTGGTGGCGGAGCTGGGAGGGAGGGAGAGGAGAATGAGAACTGTATACAAGTGATTATAATACAAGACAGAATTGCTAAAAGTAATAAACAAAACACTCTAAGAAACTTGGAGGAGAAAAAGATGTTTTTCACTATCACTATCAGACAAGGCTTCATGGAGGATGTGCCCACTAAGTATGGCCTGAAACTATGGAAAGAAAAGGAAATTTAAAAAGACAGATGAGGAGGTATTGAATACACAACTATAGAAGAGTGTAGGATAAGATTGGAGAGCAGCCTAGGCTGCGCTGCTCTAGACAGGCTAGAGTATAGCGAAGAAAAGGGCCTAGAGTGAAATAATGTTGGAAAAGTAGGACACAGCCCTACCCTGGAGAGCATATTTTCTCCCCCATTCGAGTGTTAGCTGCTTAAGGACAGGGACTGTTTCACTTTAGCCTTTTTGTGCTTAACAACAAGCACAGTGCCTGGCACATGATATGTGCTTAATGAGTGCTGATTGATTGAGGTAAGAAAGATTCAATACTACAGGTAAGAGACTATGGTCTAAAACAAGTTGACTGCAGTGCACATGTAGAACAAGGGAAGGATGCTGGCAATAGTGTGAAGCTAGAAATGACAGAACATGGCAACCAATTGGACCTGAGGGTGAAAGAGAAAAGAATAAAAAGTATAAAACATAACAATTGGTTACACTGTTTCATGATGTAAACCAGTTCCATTTTTTTCTATATTTCATTTTTCTTTTCTGCCATGAAACATTTCCCAAACAAAAGCCATCTGATTGGCAGTAGCTACAAAATATTTCCATCCTGTTTTAGTTTTAGCATTATTTCCAGATCTATTTTGGTGAACAACAGGTAGCTGGGACATTAAATTAACAAACAGTATTTTCAACAGGGTTCTTAATCCTGGGATGCCTACTTCTCCCAGCAGTGTTTACCTGTTGAAACACCATAGAAAAGACCCTACCATATATTTTGTTTTTCTCTTTTCTCAAATGCTTACCAGCTAATACTGACTTAATATTCTTGAGTTTCAATAAAGGCATGGGCCTCTCCTAGAATAGTGTGGAGACACACATACCATATGTATAGAAAGCCGCACAAAGAATTGAGAATGACATTGACATTTTCTTTTAGATAGTAAATAAAAGTGTGATTAACTTAGACAGAGTTGGGGTCAAACAGTATTTTACAGTACAGCAAATAAATGAATCTGCTTTCCCACTCCAAGACTTCTAGAAATACAAAGCTTCTTTCCTGTAATATATCAACATATATTTTCTCTAACATATTAACATATCACCCATGCTTGGGGTGTGATGTACAGTGGATAAAGCAATGTATATAACATGGGTACAGTTGATATACTCCATGCCTGTGGCTTCAGTAGTGTGATGAATAAAACCCTCAGCCTGGAGTCTGGAAGAATTGAGTTCAAATCTGGCTTCAGACACTTACTAGCTGTGTGACCCTGAACAAGTCACATCCTCTTCCTGCCACATTTTCCTCAACTGTATAATGAGGACAATAATGGTATCTACCTTGGACAGTTGTTGTGAGGATCAAATGAGATATTTGTAAAAAAAACATGTAGCACAGTGCATATAGCAGGCACTTAATAATCCTTATCCCCCCTTTTTTGCTCTTTCCTTTTTAAATCCTACCATCCTTCAATTCCCATCTCTAGTATACTCTGAAGTCTTCTGAGATCATGCCAGCCTTATAGAATCTCTCTTTTCCTCTAAATTCTGAAATCCTCCTTACCACCATTATAATATTTCAGAATTACGAAATTTGAGAGTTGAAAAGGATCAACTAGGTACCTATAAATGCATAAAATGAATTTGTGCTGTCACAGATCTGACAAGGGGATTGACCATTTATCATGACACATGTGGTATTATTATTCATATTCACATGTATGCATGATATATGTCCCCTATTGGATATCAAGCTCCTTATAGACAGAAATGGTATTTCATATCTTATTGTATTCCACAGAGCACCTAATACCATGCCTCATACATAATGGGTTCCCAATGAATATTTGTTAATTGATCTGTTGAATATGGCAGGGACATACATACATACCACACAGATCAATCCTAATACAAAGTTAATTCACAGTTCACATTTTCATTTAAATATTATATCTACTGCATATCTTCTATAAATAAAAAAAGATTTTATTATTCTTATATTTCAGCAAATATCTCCACTGAGTGTTTTTCTATGAATCTTTGTGCCATGCCAACAGGATGATTACTCATACTCCACTAGAAATCTGGCACATCACATTGCTTTCACTTATTTTTATAGCATGTAAATTGTCTAGCATCCGATAAGTCGACTACAGAAGAACTCTCTGGAGATGGACTAAAATACTTCAGGAAGAACAAGTGTCTTTAAACCCAAGACTACTCAGGCAGTATCAGCTTCTCAAACATTTGAAGAAGGGAAAAAAATAAAGTGTATGGAAAGGTCTCTTTCCCATGTTGTTGAAATTATGTGAATATTGTTGTGAGTCTTATACATCCCAAGAGTAGAAAGCCTGCCTAAAATAGCAAAGACATTTTACCTTGATCAATTTAAAATAGCTCCAAAGCACAAAAAACCCCAAGCTTTTCCTGAAACATGATAGATCAAAATATAATGAATGTAAATTTCTAAAACCGTATGCAACTGGAGATTTTCTTCTAAAGTAATAATGGAAGAGTCACTCTATAATTAAGCCAGAGTCTAACTTCCAAATGACTGATAACCTTGGCTTGAAAGTCAGGTAAAAATTTATCTGTTTCATTTCTTACCTTACAACTCATCCCCAAGAACTTTATAAATGTATGGGAAGGCATTATGTACAATATATCAGGTGATTTTTCTGAGTCCATTAAATAAAATTCAGTTATTAACCAACTGCCAAACCTTGATTTGGTTATGAAAGGGTCCATTGGCCATAAAAGAATCGCTGTTTCAAAAACAAATGAACAAAATTCATGTCATGGCGGATTAATTTCTTAAGAGCAACTTGATATTTCTCTAATGTCTTGGTTTTTGGTTTTGTTTTTTACTTTCTCAAAGTGGCAAGTAGCCAAATAACCACAGCCATCTTCCTTAAAGCTGGAATAAGACCCTATTGATGGTTACAGTTTTGTTTTGGTTTGGTTTTTTTTTTGAGGTATGGACATACTATGAAACATTGAAGCTTGAGCTTTAAAAATGATTTCTAGTTCATTTGGAATTATGATTTTCTTTTCTTTTTCTTCTGACTTTCTTTTTATTCTCCTATTAAGAGAGAACCCAAAAAAAGAGCATATTATATTCCTCCAAGCTGGTAGTGGTAGAGATGAATTGGAAGAAAGACAGTATTAGATAAGCAACATTGTGGAGAGTGGCATCTGAGCCTTGATTCTTCTTTCAATTATTTAATATTTTTAGTTTTCAGCATTGATTTCCACAAGATTTTGAATTAAAACTTTTCTCCACATTTCTACCCTCCCTACCACTCCAAGATGGCATATATTCTGATTGCCCATTCCCCAGTCAGCCCTCCCTTCTGTCACCCCACTCCCCACCATCCCCTTCTCCCTTACTTTCCTCTAGGGTACGATAGATTTCTATGCCCCATTGACTGTATATCTTATTTCCCAGTTGCGTGCAAAAATAACTCTTTCTTTTGAACATCTGCTTTTAAAACTTTGAGTTCCAAATTCTCTCCCCTCTTCCCTCCCTACCCACCCTCTCTATGAAGGCAAGCAATTCAATATAGTCCACATGCATATCATTATGTAAAACCCTTCCACAATACTCATGTTGTGAAAGACTAACTATATTTTGCTCCTTCCTAACCTATCCCCTTTCATTCAATTTTCTACCTTGACTCTGTCCCTTTTCAAAAGTGTGTGCTTTTGATTACCTCCTCCCTCTATCTGCCCTCCCTTCTCTCATCCCACTTTTTTTTTATCCCCTTCCTCCTTCTTTCTTGTGTGGTAAGATATCCAATTGAGTGTGTGTTTTACTCCCTCCTCAAGTCAAACCCCATGAGAGTGAGAGGCGTGGAGTCAAGATGGCAGCTGGAGTGAGCTCCCCCCCCCAGGTCCCTACAAAAACTCCTATAAAAATGGCTCTGAACAAATTCTAGTACTGTAGAACCCACAAAGTAGCAGAAAGAAGCAGGGCTCCAACTCAGGACAGCTTGGATGGTCGCTGGGTAACGTCTATTGCAAGGAACTGGGAGCAGAATGGAACAGAGCCCAGCTGGAGACACTCCTGGACCAACCAGACCAGGAGCCAGGCAGAACAGGCCCTAGCCCCCTGAATCATTGAGGTGTGGCAGTTACCAGCCTTCTTGAACCACAAACACCAAAGACAACAGAGAAGAATTGCAGAACCCACGAAATAGTAGAGGGAAGCAGGGCTCCAGCCCAGGACAGCCTGGATGGTCACTGAGTAAGGTCTGTCACTCACAGAACTGGGAGCGGAGCAGGGCAGAGCCCAGCATGAGCCATGCCTGGACCAACCAGACTGGGAGCTGGGCAGAACAGGCCATAGCACCCTGAATCAGTGAGCTGTGGCAGTTACCAGACTCCTCAACCCATAAACACAAAATACAATAGAGAAGTTAGTGAGAAAAGCTGCAGGGGACAGAGTGAAAGGAGTTCACAGTTCGGCTACCACCCCAGGGGCGGCAGGGGTGGTGCAGCTACAGAACTACAGCTGCAGTTGCTTCAGGCCCTAGGCCCACCTGGTGGGAGGAATTATGTGGCAGATCCAAGCCATAGAACAGAGCCTGCTTAAGATCTGAGTCTGGTTTCTACTGGCAAAGATAGTGATTTTATGAGAAATCAAGATGTTATAAAACAGAACCAAAGGAATGAAAAAGTGGAAGACAATGTGAAATATCTCCTTGGAAAAACCACTGGCCTGGAAAATAGACCCAGGAGAGATAATTTAAAAATTATTGGGTTACCTGAAAGTCATGATCAAAAAAAGAGCCTAGATATCATCTTCCAAGAAATTATCAAGGAGAACTGCCCTGATATTCTAGAGCCAGAGGGTAAAATAGAAATTGAAGGACTCTACCAATCGCCTCCTCAAAAAGATCCCACAAAGAAAACTCCTAGGAATATTGTCATCAAATTCCAGAGCTCCCAGATCAAGGAGAAAATATTGTAAGCAGTCAGAAAGAAACATTTTGAATATTGTGGAAACACAATCAGGATAATACAACATCTAGCAGCTTCTACATTAAGGGACTGAATGACTTGGAATATGATATTCTGGTGGTCAGTGGAGCTAGGATTAAAACCAAGAATCACCTGCCCAGCAAAACTGAGTATCATGCTGCAAGGCAAAATATGGATTTTCAATAAAATGGAGGACTTTCAAGCTTTCTCAGTGAAAAGACCAGAGCTGAATAGAAAATTTGACTTTCAAACACAAGAATCAAGAGAAGCATGAGAAGGTAAACAGGAAAGAGAAATCACAAGGGACTTACTAAACTTGAACTGTTTTGCTTACATTCCTACATGGAAAGATGATGTGTATGATTTATGAGACCTCAGTATTAGGGTAGCTGAAGGGAATATACACATATGTATTCTGCACCCACCCTCCCTAAGAAGGCAAGCCATTCAAAATAGGCCACATGCATGTCATTATGTAAAACCCTTCCACAATACTCATGTTGTGAAAGACTAACTATATTTTGCTCCTTCCTAAACTATCCCCCTTTATTGAATTTTCTCCCTTGACCCTTTCCCTTTTCAAAAGTGTTTGTCCCCCTATCTGCCCTCTCTTCTATCATGGCCCCTTTTTATCTTCTTCCTCTTTCTTTCCTCTGGGGTAAGATACCCAATCGAGTGTGCAGGTTATTTCCTCCTCAGGTCAAAACCAATGAGAGCAAGATTCACTCATCCCCCCTCACCTGCCCCTTCTTCCCTTCCAATGAACTGCTTTTTCTTGTCACTTTTATGTGAGATAATTTACCCCATTCTACCTCTCCCTTTCTCCCTCTCTCAATATATTTCTCTCTCATCCCTTAATTTGATTTTATTTTTTTAGATATCATCCCTTCATATTCAAATCACCCTGTGATACATATATATATATATCCCCTTCAGCTACTCTAATACTCAGGTCTCATGAATTTACACACATCACCTTTCCATGTAGGAATGTAAGCAAAACAGTTCAGGTTTAGTAAGTCCCTTGGGATTTCTTTTTCTTGTTTACCTTCTCATGCTTCTCTTGATTCTTGGGTTTGAAAGTCAAATTTTCTATTCAGCTCTGGTCTTTTCACTGAGAAAGCTTGAAAGTCCTCTATTTTATTGAAATTCCATATTTTGCCTTGGAGCATGATACTCAGTTTTGCTGGGTAGGTGATTCTTGGTTTTAATCCTAGCTCCATTGACCTCCAGAATATCATATTCCAAGCCCTTTGGTCCCTTAATATAGAAGCTGCTAGATCTTGTATTATCCTGATTGTGTTTCCACAATACTCAAATTGTTTCTTTCTGGCTTCTAGCAGTATTTTCTCCTTGATCTGGGAGCTCTGGAATTTGGTGACAATATTCCTAGGCATTTCTTTGTGTGATCTTTTTGAGGAGGTGATCGTAGAGTCTTTCAATTTCCATTTTACACTCTGGCTCTAGAATATCTGGGAAGTTTTCCTTGATAATTTCTTGAAAGATGGTATCTAGGCTTCTTTTCTGATCATGGCTTTCATGTAGTCCAATAATTTTTGAAATTATCTCTCCTGGACCTATTTTCCAGGTCAGTGGTTTTTCCAATGAAATATTCAACATTGTCTTCCATTTTTTCATTCCTTCGATTCTGTTGTATATCTTGATTTCTCATAAAGTCACTAGTGTCCACTTGCTCCAATCTAATTTTTAAGTCAGTATTTTCTTCATTGGTCTTTTGGACCTCCTTTTCCATTTGGCTAATTCTGCCTTTCAAGGCATTCTTCTCCTCATTGGCTTTTTGGAGCTCTTTTGCCATTTGAGTTAGTCTATTTTTTAAGGTGTTATTTTCTTCAGTATTATTTGGGTCTCCTTTAGCAAGTCATTGATTTGTTTTTCATGGTTTTCTCACATCACTCTCACTTCTCTTCCCAATTTTTCCTCTGCTTCTCTTACTTGCTTTTCCAAATCTTTTTTGAGCTCTTCCAAGGCATGAGACCAATTCATAATTTTCTTGGAGGCTTTTGATGTAGGCTCTTTAACTTTGTTGACTTCTTCTGGCTGTGTGTTTTGGTCTTCCTTGTCACCAAAGAAAGATTCCAAAGTCTGAGTCTGAATGTGATTCTGTTTTCACTGCCTGTTCATGTTCTCAGCCAACTACTTGACCCTTGAGCTTTCTGTCAGGGTATGACTGCTTGTAGAGTAGAGAGTGCTTTGTCCCAAGCTTGAGGGGCTGTGCTGATGTTTTCAGAGCTACTTCTACACAGCAAGCTCTGCCACACCAGTGCTCCTTCTCCCCCAAGAACCACCAACCAGGATGGCTGCCCAGATCCAGGCAGGGCAGAGCAGGCTTTGCACTCCCACTCTAATATGCTGCTTAATTCCTCCCACTAGGTGGGCCTGGGGCTGGAAGCAACTACAGCTATAGTTCTTGAAGCAGCCTCAGAGCTGCACAAACTCTGTTACCCCCTGGCAGTGGCTGACCACAAACTGCTTTCACTCTCTCCCAGGAGCTTTTCCCACTAAACTTCTCTGCTGTCTTTGATTTTTGTCAGTTGAGAAATCTGGTAACTGTCACAGCTCAATGATTCTGGGTGCTGGGATGTGTTCCACCCAGCTTGTGGTCTACTTGGTCCCGGCATGGCCCACACTGAGCTCTGCTCTGCTCTGCTCCCACTCTGTGCAATAGACCCTTCCCAGAGACCATCCGGGATGTCCTAGGCTGGAGCCCTGCTTCCCTCTGCTATTTCTTGGGTTCTGCAGCTCTAGAATTTGTTCAGAGCCATTTTTATAGGTTTTTGGAGGGACCTGGGGGAGAGCTTAAGCAAGTCCCTGCTTTCCAGTAGCCATCTTGGCTCGGCCCCCTGAGTCTTGATTCTATAGCCAGTGCAGAACCATATTAGAAATATTGTAACCATCTATTGAATTTGTCCAAAGGAATTGAATAGGAAATATAGAATTTCAATGCAGTGACTGACATTTGTCCTTTGAGGTGGAGCTGATTGCAGGGTCTAGAGTCCTATATAGAGATTTCTGAAATTTCAGTGAGATTTGCTAATAAGTGTCACCTCCCTGGAAGAGATGTCTGATGACTTTCTGTACAGTAAGAGGGGCAGAAGGTAGGCAGAGTGCCCAGAAACCCAGTAGTCATGATGCCATCCTAGCCCTGACCCATCTATTTCTCTCTCTCTGAGTACATATACACAAAGTACATAGATATGTGTATATATAATATATTATTTTATTTTTAACATTCTTTTTTTTAAATGTTTGAGTTCCAAGTTCTATCTTTCCCTCTAGGCCCTCCATCACTCATTGAGTAGGCAAGCTATATGATACCTATTATACATATGAAGTCATGAAAAACATATTTCCATATTAGCCATGTTGCAAAAAGAAAAGAAAGATAAAAGAAAAGAAAGAAATTTAGAAATGCTTCAATCTGCATACAGAATTCATCAATTCTCTTTCTAGGGGTACATAGCATTTTTCATCATCTGTTCTTTGGATGCGTCACAGTCCATTGTACTGATCAGAGTAGCGATGTCTTTCACAATTCATCATCATTACAATATTGCCATTACATTACTGTGTACAATGTTCTCCTGGTGTTGTTCTCCTCCCTTCTCATCAGTTTATGCAGGTCTTCCAAAGTTTTTCTAAACTCATCAACCTCTTTTCTCTACTTTGGAACTGCTACCTGGAACTGGGCAACAGGCAAAGGAATCATGTCTTATTCACAGAGCCTATACAGAGATTTCCTATAGTCTCTTTCTTACCAGTTGTCCAATCCCCTTACTGTCACTCTTACTGGTGAGAGCTCAAAGAACTGTTGCTGCTGCTGAAGCTCTCCCTGCTGCAGCCTCTATGGCCAGCTGGTATTTCAGGCCAGGTCCCACCCTAGTGTCATAGGATTCTCCTTCTAACCTCCTAAGTTCTTTTGAGATAGGAAAAAAATGTCTCACATGAACTTTTGTTGGCTATGCCACTCCAGAATTCTATTTAGTACATTATTTTAAATTTGTTTGGAAGAGAATCCTGGGAGTATTCAACTGGAATGCTCCCTCTACTCTACCCTCTTCTCATGTAATTTTAATGAAATGTCCCTATATGATATGCCCCTGGTAACTATTGATCCTGCTACAGTAGTTAGTGGTTCCCTATACGAAAATTTCATGGATACTTTATCAGTCTTCAACATTATTCTAAAGTCCCAGAAGGGGTCATGACTTCCAATTAGATATGATTTCTATGAATTTGGAAGTTTCATGTTAAGGAAGGGCACTTGTAACCTTATACTAATAATTTTATTTGTATTTTAAAGGAATTTAAGATTTTGAGGTCCTTTCCTCATAAAAACTGTGAGATAGTATAAACATTATTATCACTATTTTATAGATAGTTATATCTCAGTCTTCCAACTGTTCAGTAATTTATTAAGGGTCACAAAGCTATTCATTGTCAGGGATTGTATTTGAAACTAGGTCTTCCTAAATCCAAGTTCACCAATTCTAAAAATGCTAGTGAGGAAAAAAAAGACACAGAGATTAATCAAAAGGCATGCTTCTGGGGACACATCAAGCCATCACTTTGATGCAGAAACATGCAGAACCAAAACTGTACATTCTAAACCTTGTAGCATTATATAATGTGACAGACCATGACAGATGACATATTTCTTTAATTCCTCAGTCTTAGTATAGCTGATTAACAATAATTACACTTTCCCTAGATTGAGACTTTAATAGGAAGGTTCCTAAATTATTCAGAGTAAAGACATTTGAATAGTGGAACCAACACACACACAGACATCAGAAGAGAAAATAATCAAAGCCCTTTTAGGAAAGAAAGAATGAAAACGGGGAAAAAGTGTTTACAGTGGTTATTTCTAGCCCATTATAATTCTTAATGAGGGTGGCGTGATCATCAAAACTCTCTCAATTAAATCGGGAAAACTCTTCACTGAGTTTCAGAACCCATTTCAGAATATGCCTGACTGATTTGGATTTCATGAAAGAAGAGTGTTTTTTTTTTCTTTTTGAAAAGCATAGACATAATTAAAAATCATAAAATGCCTTTTGATTGACAGGCATTTCAAGTGACAGCTGACTTCTACAGTCAAGAGCACCTCACAAAAAGCCTTTGTGGCTTGCATCTTCCATGAAAGTATAACTTCAGTAAATCCTCGTAATGTAAAGGAGACATTGTCAAGGCCTATGATATCAGATCGTGAACTGTCACAAGTCCAAATGTACTTTGACAATGAATCTGGTGATAGACTCTAGGCCATTTGTCAGAGAATGAGCCTAGATAAATTCAGAGGCTTCTCGTCATCAGGGTGGACAACAACTGACAGATGTTCTTGGCCACAGAAAAATCGTGAAGCCAAATCTACTAAAGTGGGAAGAGTTATAAACCCAGGCAAAAGAGGGAATGCTCTGTTCAGCAAGACTGCATGTATTTAAATGTATTTAAATAAGTCATTTGCATAAAAGAAGAGCTCCAAACCTCATTTAATGTTTATCTCTCTCCTGAACCATAGTCCCCACATCATCAACTTCCTACTAGACATTTTTATCTGGATATTCCAAAGCAATCTCTAACTCAATGTTCTCCAAATGAAACTCATTATCTTCCCCACCAAAAAATAAATAAATAAAAACAAGCTAGGAATAAAAAAATACATAGTTAAAGAGGTAAGGGGAGAGACCACTAGTTAATACAAGCATTTACCTAGTCAAGTACCACGATTCAAGTCTCCCAAGCATGTAGAGATATCACAGGAGTCCAAAGGACTCCTCCAAAGAGCTAAAATATAACGTGGGTATTATGATTTTTTTTAAAACTCAAAGGCAGCTCATTTTGTCTTAGGATGAAGAAATCACCCAGTCCTGAAGATAAGAATCACAACTTTGGGTATCCTCTCAAGGTAATGATCAAAGCATCTAGAAGACATTACTAGGAATTAAGGAATAATTTATTTGGCTTTTCCTTGACACTCACTTCTCCCTCTTTAAAAAAAATCCTCTAGATTTTTGGCCAAGCTTAGAATATATTAGAGATACATTCTAACCAGTTTTCTGAGCTTGAATACAAGCAAACATTGGATCTTAGTGATCAGAGGCTAAAGGAAAGGCCCAATGAAGGGGTGGGGAGAGAAGGAAGAGGAGTTTGCTCCCAGATCACTGAGGGGTTTTGTTCCTTGTATTAAAATCCCTATCATCCTTCCCATAACTCAGGTTCAGACCTGAATAGTCTTGTTGACTCTCCTTTTTATTTTTCCAGTATCTCACATTTGTACCTTTGTCTCGACTGACATAGCTACCCCACTAGTTTGGGCTCTTTCTACCTAAATTTGAACTTTTGCAGGAGCTTCCTTATCCTCCACACTTCTCCCCTTCTCAATTCATTTCCCATACAACAGCCAAAAAAATTCCTGAATCAAAGAAATCACCAAATAGATAGTGTCATTCCCTTGCTCAGGAACCTTCAATAGCTCCTGTTAGAAACATACTTACATTGTCTAGGAATAAACAATACTCGTTGGGAAGCCAGGAACATTTCAATTATAGTTTACATTTATTCCTCCTGAATAAATGAGTACATCCCCTGAACAATGTACAGGAGAAAGTATAAAGGACTGAGATGGATGTCTGTCCTTTCATTGACCCTCACCTTGAATCTCCCCCCAGGCTCTTCATCGACCAGATGCAAACCCCTGGCTATCTGTGTCATGCCCTCCTCAAATGGCTCATTTAAGCATGCATTTAACTTTTCATCTGACTGACTAGAGGCCTGGTTTCTGATAAAGCTGGGGTGGGGGGAGGAAGAGGGATACTTTCAATCCTGTGGAAATAAAACTCCTCTCCCCACCCCTCTATTTCTTACACTCCTGACTGACATTAGGATAAAATTCAAACTTTAATGTTTGGCATTTAAAACACTTCCTAATCTGATTCCATCCTATCCTTCTAGACTAATTTAACATTATTTCACCATCATACAATCTACATTGCAGAATAACAGTTTTGCTCTTCCCTAGGTATAATACTCTTATCTACCACCTCTGTATCTTTGTACAATACTCTTTTCTACCAACTGTGTATCTTTGTACAGGCTGTCCCCCATTCCTGAAAAGCTTCCCCTCCTTATATCTGCTTTCTTCAATGGCTACTATCCTTCAGTACTTGGTTCAAGTATTAATTCCTGAACAAGGCCTTTCTTCACTTCCTTCTAGTTGCTAGTACTATTCCTTCAGTCCACAATTAATTTTCATAGTTATTTTTGCGTATTTTGTTTACATACAGAATTTTCCACCAGTAAGATGAATGTGAGCTTTTTGAAGGCAAAGTTGGTTTAATTTTTGTCATTTTATCCCAGATCCTATCATAATGTCTTGTACTTAGTAGATGCTTAATAAATGTTTGTTGAATTAATGAAAAAAAATCAAAGCTAGTGGATAATTAGTGAATCTTAGCTTCCCTCAGAATAGATGTGATTTTCCTTGATTCTATTCAGTTAAGCTCAATTCAAATGAAATCAAACATTTTTGTTTTTTATTAAAGAAATTTAAGTGTTGTTTCTTTTTCATACCACATACTTCCAGTGCATCATGGCACCTTCTCCCTCCCAGAGAGCTATTTTTTACAGCAAAGAAACCAAAAGAGCACTTAGGAAAACTAACACAAAGGTGTGCTATATGTGGTGTTCTATACAAATAGTCCTTCTCCTCTGCAAAGACAGAAGAGAGTCATGGTCTTCTATAGCCTCCTTGGGGACAAGTTTGGTCATGTTGATTTCAATATGAAAATATTAATATCTGAATGATAAATATAGAAGTAGTATTGGGATCAAGTCACTCATTATTCTACCGAATAGAGTCCTTCCCAGATTTTCTTTAAGCTCCTTTAAGCCTCCTCTCTCACTCCTGCCTTTACAAATTTTTTAAAAGCACCTGCACGGCAGGAATAGATTTATACCACTCATCTAGTAAGTCTCCTCCCTCCTCATCAAATTCAATATGAAATTCACTAATAAAAAAAGCAATGCTAAAGGTACTTTAAATTGATACGTCTCTGCTGAACATTCTATTCCATTCTCCCTTTTGCTGTTATCTGGACTTTGGATGGTGTTCACTTGTTTTTATCTGTTAGTCAGGAACTCCCTTTCATTCTAATCCATGTTAAAAGTCCCTGAGATGATGTGTGTGTGCCTTATTTTGATCTATGTTCTGCCTACCAAGTATTTACGACTCAGATGTGATCATTACTGGTACCACTTGCTCAGTGAATTTGATTAAATATGTAGCAATATAAATAGCTGTTGATAGCATTATCATCATTTATTATTCCAATGTTTCAAACATCTATTTTTTTTGGTATGGATACTTGCATTCCCCAGAGATTAAAACCTGCCAAAGCCTTAGAAAGTATGTCTTCTTAATTTGCAGTGCCTGAAAATTAAACAAATATCACTTTCTGACCAACCCTCTGGTCATGAGCTTATTCACATATAGGTACATCTGTAGACTACGGTCATAGCATCCATGCAGTCTGTCTATACTCTAAGCCTCTCTGCCTCAATACAATCTATGTGGCCTTGGGCAAGCCATTTCATCTCTATGTGCCTCAGTTTCCTTGATTGTAAAACTGCAATAATAATAATATATACCTCAAAGTGTTGTTGTTAGAACATAATGAGATAATATGCATGGTACATTGTAGGTGCTTAAATACTTATTCTCTCCCTTAATCCCTTCCTGTTATATCCTTTGCATTTCTGGTATTACAACTAGAACCCAAGGCATCTTCTTTGAGATGAACAATCTAAGCAGGACTTTTATGGGAACTAGTCATAGATTACTCATATAAAGATATGATTTGTGATAGACAAAAATAAGTATTTTAGTTATGCTAATAATCAGGAAATACATTTATTAATTTTATTTACGGGTCAGGACCAAATGTGACATAAATCTTTCTTGAATCGGCCAACAACCAATCACTTCTTTCATGGCTGCACTGCTTTAAGGTTTCTCTGACTTTTCAACCATGCTCCAGAAAGCTCATTATTTGGATAACCTTATCATCCTGCCAGATCTCATCAGCCTTGGTATCCCACCTCATCACCATCCTCTACCTTTTGATCAGAGAGTGGAGCCACAAAATCCAAAGCCTCCACTTAAGTAAGGTGCTCAGTTCAGCTCAACTCAGATCATCTTACCGTATTTCCCCATGTATAGGATTCACCTTCATTTTGGGGCCCGAAATTAAAAAAAAATTGTATTATATAAAGTTATTGAACTCAAGTTTTATTCATGTGATCATAAGTTTTATTCATCTGCTCATAGCTTTCAGGCATCTTTTGAGCCAGTCTGGTGCATGTAGGCATGCTTAGTCCATTCCATTTCATGAACCTGAAGCACCAATTGTGTCCTCCTTTGAAATCAGTAACTTCTTTTTCATCAGTAATTCTTCTTGCTTCATTCTGAACCATCTTTGTGGACACAGGAATTCCAATTTCCCTTTGCTCTTCAATCCATATCTTCAATTCGCTCTCTAAATCAGGGCATTTTGCTGACTTGCCTCTCATGGACTTCTGCCGTGGCATTTTCAGTAGGGTTTCTTCTTCCCATAGCCAGTCTCAGATTGCTTTCTCAGTTGGAGGAGGACCAAACTTATGTTCAGCAGCACAATTTCCATTTACTTTTGCAAACTGGATCACTTTTAACTTGAATTCAGCACTGTATGAAAATCTTTTCTGAGCCATTTCTGGGCAGAATGTGGCAAAATATAAGCTAACATGCCAGTAACAAACCCGAAACTATAAGCACAAAGACAACAAGCACGAAAAAGTGGGAAATGCAAGTAAAAAAAATCTATAACCACTGTATAAGAGGCACCCAGTTTTTAGACCCCAAATTTTTTGTAAAAGGGTGCGTTTTATACATGGGTAAATACGGTATTTCTCACCTAGTTGTATTATGTTGGGACTTCTCAGACTTTTCTACTACTCCTCTCCCACCCCCATTTTTCAGATTCCTTTTGTATGTTGACTTCTTTATTAGATGGTAAGCTCCTATTATTAGGATCTTGATTAAAAATTGTTTGATTTTTTTATTTTTATTTTTCTCAATTATAGGTAAAATAATTTTTAACATTCATTTTAAAACCCAGCATGATATTGAATAATAGTGGTGATAATGAGTGTCATTCCTTCCCCTCTGATCTTTTCGGAAAGATTTCTAGTTTATCCACATTACAGATAGTGGTGGTTGTGGTTTTAGATAGATAATTTTCTATTGTCATTTTAAGGAAAACTCCATTTATTTCTATGCTTTCTAGTGTTTTTAATAGGAATGGGTGCTATATTGCATCAAAAGCTTTTCTTTTCATGTATTGAAGAAAAACATGATTTTTGTTGTTTTTGTTATTGAAATCAATTATGCTGATAGTTTTCATAATATTGAATCAGTCCTGCATTTCTGGTATAAATCTCACATGGTGATAGTGTAAACTCTTTATGATATATTGCTGTAATATCCATGTTAGTATTTTACTTAAAATTTTTCATCAATTTTCATTAGGGAAATTTGGTCTATAGTTTTCTTTCTGTTTTTCATTCTTCCTGGTTTACCTGCATTGGTGTTGTAAAATAAATTTAGTAGGAATCTTTTCTTTGCCTATTTTTTCCAAAAAGTGTACACAATATTTGGACTAACTGTTCTTTAAAAGTTTGGTAGAATTGAATTGTGAACCTTGCTGTTCTTGGGGATTTTTCCTTAGAAAGCTCATTTATGGCTTTTTAGATTTCTTTTTGCGAATATAGGGCTATTTAAGTATTTTAGTTCTTCTCTTAATCTAAGCAGTTTATATTTTTGTAAATATTCATCCATTTCACTTTGATAATTAGATTTATTAGGATATAATTGGGCAAAATGGTTTATAATAATTGTTTTAATTACCTCTTTATGGGTGGCAAATTTACCCTTTTCATTTTTGATACAGTAATTTGGTTTTCTTCCTTTTTTAAATCAAATTAACTAATCTAGTTTGTTATTTTATCTTTCATAAAACTATCTGGTAGTTTTATTTTTAGTTCAATTTTTTAACTTTCAATTTTATTAATGTCTCCATTGATTTTAAGAATTTCCAATTTAGCATTTAATTGGAGGTTTTAAATTTGTTCTTTTTGTAATATTTTTTTAGTTGAATGCCCAATTCATTTATCTGCTCTTTCTTTGTTTTATTGAGGTAAGCATTTAGAGACAAAAAATTTTTCCTAAATATGGATTTGGATGCATCCCACAAATTCTGATATGTTGTCTCATTGTTGTTTTTTTTAATGAAATTATTATTTCTATGATTTGTTCTTTGACTCACTAATTCTTTAGAATTAAATTAATTTCCAATTAATTTTTCCATGGCCCTTTATTAAATGTAATTATTATTGCATTATCATCTGAAAATGATGCATTTAGTTTGTCTCCTTTTCGGCATTTGGTTGTAATGATTTTCTGCCCTAGTACAGCATCAATTTTTGTAAAGGTACCATGTACAGCTGGTGAAAAAAGAGATATACTTTTTTCATTCCCATTCAATTTTATCCAGAGTTCTATCTACTTTTCTAAAATTCTATTCATCTCCTTAACTTCTTTCTGTTTAGGTTTTGGATAGATTTATTTAGTTCTGATAGGGGAAAGTTGAGGTTCCCCCCAGTATAGTTTTACTGTCTATTTTGTCCTGTAAGTCTTTTAATTTTCCCTTTAAGGATTTAGATACTATGCTATTTGGTGCATATATGTTTGTTATTGATATCACTTCATTGCCTATGGTACCTTTGATTGTATGTAGTTGTTTCGTGCTTATCTCTTTTAATTAGATTTATATTTTGCTTTTTCCTTGTCTAAGATCATGATTCCTACTCCTGATTCTATAACTTTAGCTGAAGTATAATAGGTTAGCTCTAGCCTCTTGTTTTTCCTTTCCGTTTTTACTTTGCTATAGCCTCCATTTTAATCTCTGTTTCAAGTGTGGTTTTTTTTGGAAATATATATATATATATATATATATATATATATATATATATATATATATATATATATATACACATACACACATACATACATATATATATATACACACATACATACATACATACATACATACATACATACATATATATATACATATATATACATATATATACACACACACACACACACACACACACACACACACACACACATACATAGCTGGATTCTGGAATAAAACATTCTGCTCTCTGCTTCCATTTTATAGGTAAGTTCATCCATCCTATTTCCCTCCAGTTCATCCTGTTTTCTTTCTTTTTTTTATACTGTCTTGCCTCAAAAATCAGTTTTGCTTTTGACTACTGCCTCCTTTAATCTGCTGTTCCTTTTATCAGCCCCCTCCTTTTGTCTCTTCCCCTCTTGCTTCCCTGTAGGGTAAGAGAGGTTTCTAAACCAAATGAGTGTGTAAAGTTTTCCTCTGTGAGCCAATTCTAAGGAGAGTAAGGTTCAAGTATTGCTGGTCACCCCCCTTTTCCCTCTGGAAATGGGAATGTTTGAAAGTCTTCTATTTCATTAAATATTCAATTTTCCCCCTGAAGGATTATATTCAGTTTTGCTGGGTAGGGTATTTTTGTTGCATTCCTAGCTCCTTTGCCCTCTGGACTATCATATTACAAGCCCTCCTCTCCTTTAATTTGGAAGTGGCTTCATCTTGTGTTATCCTGATTGTGGCTCCATGATATTTGAATTGCTTCTTTCTGGCTGCTTGCAATATTTTCTCCTTTACCTGAAAGCTCTGGAATTTGGCTATAATATTCCTGGGAGTTTTCATTTTGGAATCTCTTTCAGGAGGTGATCAGTATATTCTTTCAGTTTCTATTTTATCCTCTGGTTCTAGCTCAGTTTGCCTTTTTTAATTTCTTGAAATATGATGTGTAGGCTATCTTTTTGATCATGGCTTTCAGGTAATCCAATGATTCTTAAATTATCTCTTCTTGATCTATTTTCCATGTCAGTTGTTTTTCCAATGAGATATTCTAATCATTTCAAGGGTAAGGACTGTATTCTTTTTTTTGGTATTTGTTTCTTTGGAACTTAGCATAGCACCTGGCATATAGGAGGGCCTTGATAAATGTTATTAATTAATTGATCTAGTATTACCAATACAGTGATAAGTCATATATCTCCAAAAAAATGAAGAACTTAAAAACAACTCATAGCATCAGCTATGTTACAAAAGAAAAAAAAGTTAAAAAGTGAAAGAAATCATATTTCAATGTGCACTCAGAGTTCATTAGTTCTCTCTCCACAGATACATAGCATTTTCCATTATGAATCCTTTGGATATGTTATGGATCACCATACTGATCAGAGTAGCCAGGTCTTTCACAATGAATCATGATCACAATATTGCTGTAACTGGGTGCAATATTCCCCTGATTCTACTTATGTATATCAGCTCATATAAGTCTTCCCATTTTTTTCTGAAACCATCCACTTCATTATTTCTTATAGCCCAATAGTATTTCATCACATTCAAATACCATGACTTGTGCAGGATTCCCCACTTTATGGTCATCCCCTAAGTTTCCAATTATTTAACAACACAAAAAAGAGCTACTATAAATATTTTTGTATGTATAGCCCATTTTCCTTTTCCTTTGATTTCTTTGGGATACATCACAATAGTGATGTTGCTGGGTCAAACAGTACACAGAGATTTATAGCCCTTTGAGCATAATTCCTTTTTATTTCTAAAGAATACTTGAAATAGTTCACATTTCCACCAACAGTGCATTAGCTTACCTATTTTTTCCTATCAAATTAGGTATTAAATAAAGAATATATTTAATTTAAGTCATATTATAACAGAGTATGAGAGGTGTATGGGATTTCAGAATTCAACTCACTCAACCAAAACTTGACCAAAATCTCTTCTATATCAGTTCTAAAAAGTGATCACCCAGTATCTGAAAACTTTCAGTAAGGAAGAATCTACCACTTCCTAAGGAATCTCATAACACTTTTGATAGCTGAAATTGTTAGAAAATCTTTCCTAATATCAAACCATCTAACTCTACAACTTCTCCTTATTCTTAATTTTGCCTCCTGACACCAAGCAGAAAAGTGTAACCCCTTTTCAATAAAATAGAATTTTAGATATCTGACCCATGTCTCCTAAGTTTTCTTGAATGCAAGCTAAACTTCAGTTCCAATCCTCATGTGGCATACTCTTAGGACCCTTCACTGTTCTATTTGCCTCCTCAGGATGCTCACTACATTATTAATATTAACACAATAATCCAGAGGACATCTAGTGGAGGTAAAATAGATTTATGATGTTATTCTTCTTAATCTAAAAGTTATGTCTCTTTTAATAATGGTTGGAATTGAAATAGCTTTTAGTACTGCCATATCACATTCCTGAGATGTTTTCAGACTACAAACCAGATGAATAGCTGTGTTTCCATGATCTTGGACTTGTGAAATTGATTTCTTAAAACCCATTGTAGGAATTTACATTCATTTTTATTAAATGTTATTGTGTTTGGTTTTCTCATCTGTGCCTTCATTAAAGTCATCGACTTTAATGCTAAATTGACTTTAAAATGCTAAATAAAACAGTCAAGAACAAATCCATGAGGACAAATCAAATACACCTAAGTTCTCACTCTAATTGAGCATTAATGACACTTTGATTCCTGGGAAAATGCCAGAATATATTAGGTGGAATATATTTGATACAACACTCTAGAATCAGAGGATGTGAATTTAAAAACTGACTCTGATACTCACTACATGTGTGACTTGGAATGAATGGCTTAACTTCCCTGACCATCAGTTTTCTCATCTGAAAGATGAAGTTTGACTAATTGACCTCTGAGATCCCTTCCAGGTCTAAATCTATTATATTAAAGGAAGAATAAGGGAGCATATGGGAAAACAAGTAGAAGCATAAATCGCCTTCATAGATTTATCAAAAATAGACTAACTTCATTTTTATTAGGTTATTTTAGTAGTATATCATAAATGTTGGGCATATAGTTTATCTATATTTGTATCAGTAGGGCAAGATACATGTCCTCGATGATGACCTCTATATATGCCTGTATAGTTCTGAATCACAAAGTATAAGAGATTCTCTAGATAGAAGACAGAGGAAGTATACTATTTATTCAGATACTAGAGGATTAAACCCCAAAACCAATAATTCCAACCTGACATAGCAACAGTTGTATTCCAAAGCCAGTAAGTCCACATCAATAACAGCAAGGAAATTATAACACAGTGTTACAGCAGAGCCAAATCATCCTGTAACCTTCCTCCTGGCTAGGGCCTTCCCATAAACACTCATGAATCCTGTCTGCTTGCCTGCATCATCTCCCTCTCAATTCTCTGGTCTCCACATTCTGCTCTACACTGTCTCTGCATCTCTAGTCCCTTCATAGCTCTCTCATTTCTGTAGCTCAGCAGGTTCTATAGCTCCTGAGTTCTGTTGTCTCTAAGTTCTATAACTTGCTAGTCTCTGAGCTCTCTGCAGATTGAGTTCTATGGCTACCTTCTGGGTATATATAATCTCCTTTGGGCCTCAGGGCTTCATACCCAATAAGCAAAAGGGTATAGGCCTGGGGCTTAGCACTTAGTAAGTGAAGGATATAGGCCTGCCCACAAACAAACCTCTAATCAAACTTTCTCTAACTAGCCCCACCTGAGGCCTATTGAATGGGCAGGGAAAGACCTTTAATCACTGATTGGCATCAGATTATTTTAGCAAACCATTTGACAAACTCATACTACTCTTGTGAAAAGGATAAAAACAATTGTGGTGGAGATGATTTTGCAATTGAATGGGTTTGGCTCTGATTAAAATGGTCTGACATCAAGCTGGTGTGAGGTTTTTAGTGAACTAATACAGGCTTCTCTTCATAGCCCTATGCTAGTGAATATTTTTATCAATGAGTTGCATAAGGAAAGAAAGATACAACAATTTATTAAATGACTCTAGGCTGGGTATTGTGCACAGTGCTTTACAAATGTTATCTCATTTAATGCTCACAACAACCCTGGGAGGAACGTTCTATTATAATGTCCATTTTAAAGTTGAAGAAACTGAGGCAAATAGAAAATAAATGGCTGGCCCCAGGTCTTGCAGCTAGTAAATGTCAGAAATCAGATTTGACTTTAGGTCTTCTTGACTCCAGGCTCAGTGCTCTACTCAATATGCCACCTACTTGCCATAGAGATAGATGTCACATCTACCAAATTTGCAGAGGACACAAAATTGGAAGGGTTAACTAACACATTGGATGATAAAATACAGAAGTAAAGAAGATATTGACAGGCTATGTCATTGACCTGCTAAATGGGTCCAAAATATCCATTTTCCACAGACAAGATGAAGGGCTGCACTAACTGGATGGAAATCTAGATGATCTAAAGGTTTAATTGGTTGACAAGCTCAATATGACTTGAGTGTGAAATGTCAGCCGTGTTTCTAATGGCTTTTTTGATGGTATTGAAAGATAATGTCCAAGACTAGCAAGGTGATGCTGCTCTTCCTCTGCCCTACACTTCTGTAGTATTTTGTTTAATTTTAGGCACCAGTTTCTAGGACACTGATAAGACTGTCCAGAAGAGGGAAGTCATGATAGTGAAGAGCCCTGAGGCTTCATCCTGTCAGGATCAATTGGAAAGCTGGTGAAGTTACCCTGGAGAATAAAGAGAGGAAGGGGCACTTCATGATAACTGTCTTTAAGAATTTAAAGGGTCATCACCGAGAAAAGGATATTTGTTCTGCTTGGTCCCAGAAGGCAGAGCTAATAGCAATAGTATAAGCTACTAACAGTACAATTGAATATGGGAGAGGACTTTCTAACAATTGGAAGTATTTCAAAATGTGATGGACTGCTTTGGCAGGTGGTGAGCTCCCCCTCACTGGAGATCTTCAAGCAAGGATTGGATGACCGTTGCCTGGGTCCAGTTTCTTCTCTGACATTGAATGACTGTCCAACCCTGGGCAAATCATTTCAACTCTGCTTTTAAAAGCAAGTGGGAGTGTCTTACCGAAACGATTGCCTCAATTTACTTTAGATTGGCAATGACTCTCCTGGAGAGGACTAACATTGTCAAGTGTTAGTTTGAAACAAAGCCTATTTCCTTTTAGCTGAAAAGATGGTAGACATATAAGAGATTGTACCTGTAATTGACCTATCAATGGCTTTCTTACCCTGTCCTGAAAAAAATCCAAATATTATTATTATTTTTTGGTCTATGAGTAAACCTCTTGGTACCTCTTTCACAAAAAATTATATTTCTTTTTATTGTTTAATTAAAGTGGTTTGTCAGGTAGGTTGAGAATTTTTTTGACAGTTTACTATTTCAGAAAAATAAGTGAATTTGTGGATTGAAACACAAAATAATTTAGTGTGGCAAAACAAAACAAAACCCTATAAATTGGAAATCCTTGCCGATAGTTCTTATTTCTCATCAAATAAAACCTAATCAAAAGTATTCTGGGAAAGCTCCCCATATCTATCTACACACCTATATACATATACATACATACATACATACATACAAATACACATACTCACGCACATGTATGTAATTTTATATAACTAAAAATCTGAAAATGAAAAATCATCCTGACAATTATTGAGAATTATTACTGATGAGTTAAATCAGAAAGGAAACACAACAGCAACTGTTTATAGTCACTTTATTCTGAACATGTCTGCACAATGAAGGAAAATATTGCACATTAAATCATTTATACAAAAGCTATGCAAAGTAAAAATCAAATTAAAATGAATTTTTTTCTGAGCATATTGTCAATATGAAAGAATACAGGTAACCTGTTTTCCATAGGGGGAGGACAGAGAAAGCAAGAAATGGGTATTTTCAGAAGGTGAGTATTCCTAAGAAATTGTTTTGTGAAATTCCTCACAGCTCTAGAGATTTTTCAGGTTCAGGAAGTGACAGCACAACCTGTCCTGCTTTCCTCATAGCCACTATTGAGGGAGGCAACTCCTGTGGAGAAGAGACCAACCATCAATACCAACTGTGCCACCCCAGGGCAGGCAAGACAAATGAAGCAGAGAGGGAGAGACAGGATGTGCCAGGCAAGTTGAACTACCACCACCATATTGACAATAATCTCTCTTCAAATCTTTATAGAGGCAGCCCAGGATTCTGAAACCAAGAGCCTTGGGAATAGCAATATCATCCCACCAACACACTCTCTCTCTCTCTCTCTCTCTCTCTCTCTCTCACACACACACACACACACACACACACACACACACACACACACACACCACCACCACCACCAGAGCTGCTTCTAGCCCAGCCCCCACAGCCATCATTGAGGGGAGAAATCATCAAGGAAAGGAGACCACCAACAGTTGCTCATCAAACACCATCAACAGGCAAATGGGCAAAAGAGCCCTGGGAGTGGCAGCACTTCCCAGATCAATGTTCCTTTTAATAGCCCTGTGCCCTTAGACTTTCATTCTGGAAAAGGAAGCCCTGTGGATATGTAGTCTGGCAACTGCTCCTGCAAGGGCAACAGCCATAGAGCAACAGCCATAGCTTTTGTAGACCCAGAAAATAAAGTTCTTTTGACCAAAGTCTTTTGTACAATCCAATGGCTCAATAGTAGAAGCTGATATAATTTTATCAGTGAAAATGACATTAAAGAAGAGGTATCAAAATTTGCTTTGCTGCTCTACCTTAAGGATAATTATATTGCTTTTTCTGACTTTCAGACGAAACCTTCCATACATGTTGTCTTCCTCATTAGGATATGAGCTCCTTGAAAGCAGAGAATGCTCCCTATTTGCAGACCCAGTACTTAGTTTAGTGCTTTGCACATAGAAAGCACTTAATAAATGATTTATTCATGCAGTCATTAATCTGCTCTATCCTTGGAATCAACAGTCCATGGGTCATACTCAGCAGAACAGCAAGAAGGACACAGACCCAATTTTGACTCCTTTCCTTTCAGTAAGGAATGCAAAATATAAGGGCATGGGTTCAGTAAAGGAGTCCCTTTCACTAATTACTACACAGAGTTGATACATACAGTTTCTAAGACAGGGTCACTCTCTTCACTCCATTCTTTGCTTCACAAAGAAGAGAATGTGGATCAGTGTAAGAAGTTTCTCTTCCCTTCTCCACCCAAATAGCATTTATTCTTTATGATAGAACATAATTAGTGCATACCTGCCTCTGATGTATATGAACCTTGTGATTCTCATCCAGCCACTTCAGGGTAACCAAGTTAACTTTCTATGACTACAAGCTGCTGATGAGATGCTGATCTGCAATTGGTACAGGGGTTCCCCTCAGAAGGAATTCATTATACTGATGAAATTGCAAGTCTGTTTCAAATGTGCATATGTTTCTGTGTCTATATAACCTTCTCTGAGATAAGAAAGCTATCTCAACCAATTTGTCTGCATTTAGTATCTATTTTATAGTTTTAAGGAATTGCCTAGCATATTAAAAAATTAAGTGACTATCCCAGTATACCATATCTGGTATGTGTTAAAGGTGTGACTTGAAGCTCGATCTTCCTGGCTTTGAGGCTAGGTCTTTGATCATTCTGCCACACTATCTCTTAGATAGATAGATCAATGATAGATAGATAGATAGATAGATAGATAGATAGATAGATAGATAGATATCCACTGATCCACATTTATATTTACATTTTTTATGAATTTCTCCCCTCGATGTTTACAGGGGCTGGATTAGAAGCAAGTCTGATGGTTTGGAGCATTGCTATTCCCAAGGCTCTTGGGTTCAGGGTCCTGAACTGTCTTCATTAAGATTCGAAGGGAGACAAGAGTCAACGTGGTGCCAGTGGTCGGACACACACATGTGTGTGTTTATATATGTTTGTATATGTGTACATATATTCATATATGCACACATGTATGTATACATACATATATATTGGGTAGTGAATATAGATAAATATAAAAGAGAGGTAGATAAACTGACATTCAGAGAGAGTTTTGGAAGATATTACAGAAAAGTATCAATAGGACTTGGTAAGGGCAAAGAATAACTATGGCAGGGAAGAGATGAAGAATCCAAGATAACAAAAAGGTGAAACATAAGAGATTTGCTGAAAGTATACTACCAATGATACTGTGGCTGTACTTAAAACTTACAAGAAAGGGAAAACCAGAAAAGAGTGGTTATGATTAGACAATGGAGGAGCTTCTATAATTTTACAAATAACCTGTCTAGTTTCAGTGTTATTATTCAGGAATGTACAGCCTTAATATTTTTCTGAGCACTTTATCTTAAGGAATACAGAAGAAGGCAGGATGAAGGAGAATTATATAACAGAATTTGCCATATGTCAACAAAAGCCCTCAGAAGACCAAGCCATCAGAGCACAGGGTGGAGGGGGGCAGCATAATTTCATGGTGAAGAGACACAGTGTTACCTAGAAAACAGAAGATTGTGCTTGTCAAAGCTTCAACCAGAAATAAGTGAATGAACAAAAGAATGAAGGAAGGAATATGGAAATGAATATGGAAAAAAAATGCTTACTAAGTAATTACTATGTTCCAAGTACTGTGCTAAGTTATGGGAGATATAAACATAAAAGTAAAGACAGTCTCTTGCCCTCAAGGAGGGCATTTCAATGGGATGAATAGCACCTACTGTGGGGGGGGGGTGCGCGGGGGGAGTGTTGAGGTATTTTGGTTTGGAGTGTTATAGGAATGGTGATTGGGGGCATACTGTGGGAGTAGATTGACACAACCTTCCAAGAGGAATGGCAGAGTTGATTTGATTGTGGTTCCAGAACTGAAAGGAGAAGTGGGAGAGAGAATATACTTCATTGGTAGATAGTTATGTTAAGGAGATAGTTAGGGAGTGTTTCCTCCCTGTAAGTAAAATGTTTGTGGCATACAATAGGTATAGCCTTTTACTTCCCAGCCATGTTCTCAACAGTCACTTTGCCACAAACCACACCCAGAAGGACTTAACACATTCATCACTAGAACTCTTGATCTGAGGTCCCATTGTCCTAGTAGGTGGTTGCCTCATTCACTCATTACCTTTATGTCCAGCTCCAGTCATGCTTCTGAAAGTACTTGTTCTGCAAGTAGGTATACAATATATATTTTTGATGGTCTAGATCAGGGGTGGGAAATCTGCAGCCTCAAAGCCATATGTGGCCCTATAGATCCTCAAGTGTGGCCCTCTGACTGAATCAAACTTATGGAACAAATGTAATAGAGGGATAGGATAGGAGAAGAGGAGAGAAGAGGTAGGAAGAGAGAAAAGGCATTGCATGAACCCTGATTATCACTACCTAGACTTAATAAAAAGTATAGCAGAGAGATAAGGAGGGAGCATAAGGCACACTGAACCAGAGTCCTTGCTCTTCCACTAAATATATGTAGTTTTAGACACCCTAAGCTCTGTTTCCTTATCAGTAAAATGAGGTGGTTGGAATTTCTCTTTCAGTTCAAATAGTTTATGCTGTTATGATTTTTAGGTTTCATTTTTGCTTAAAGAAATGTAGTAAAAAATAGGATATATATATTTTTTAAATATTTGCCATAGCGGTACTTTTCCTTTTGCATTTTTCAAGTATTGATTTTTCTGATGGAGTTCAAATTGAGGTAGGTGTATTAATGTGACAAGCAATTTCTATAACTTATATGCTTAAACATCTCTCTTTACCCAAATGGACAATCGATTGTGTTATCAATGTTCTGAAATCAGTATTTGTTTCCTAAATGCCACTTCAGGGCAAGAAGTAACATATGAAATATTGCTTTTGTGTCATGCTCATTCAAAAATAGATACTGTTTAATTATTTCTTGGCTATGTGTTAGTATAGTTAAACCAATGATTTATAATGCCAAGACCTGTTCAATTTTATATGTATGGGTATATAACGTGAATGTGTTTGTACAATATTGTGTGTATATATATTGTTCAGTCATTTTCCATTATGTTCAATTCTTCATGACTCCATTTGGAGTTTTCTTGGTAAAGATACTGGAATGATTTGCCATTTCCTTCTCCAGCTCATTTTACAGATGAGAAAACTGAGGTAAACAGGGTTGAGTGAGGTGTCTGGGTTGAGTGACACAGCTAGTAAGTCTGTCTGTCTGTCTCTGTCATGAGACAGAGACAGAGACAGAGAGACAGTAACAGACAGACAGACAGAAACAGGGACAGAAGGACAGAGACTATCCCCCCATCTATACCATACTCTCACATATAGTGAATGCTTTGAAACTTTTTGTTGAATTGGTTTTGGAATAAAGAACAAAGACATCACTTTAAACCTTAGCAGAGCTACTTGCTAGCTGCTGGGTTATTTGAGCATAGCTTATACCAATCTAACACCATTTATTATTTTGCAAGGGCTACTGGATCAGTCGATCAGAGGAGCTGTGCTCAGATCTTGTCTCTGCAGCTTACTGTTTGTGTGACCTTGGGCAAATTACTTAACCTTTCTAATCCTGTGTTTCCTATAAGGTTGGAACTACCACTCCTTCATAGTGTTCTTATGGAGAAAGAGTGTTTTAAGCTTTAACCATCATAAAAGTATGAGCTATTAGTATCTTTGACTAGTCAGCTTCAAAATGTAATTAGGGTATATGAGCCCTCCTTATAAGTTCCTTAGAAAAAACCAAGGAACAAATTTAATTTGAATGGTTTCTCTTTTCCAACTCTGAATACACCTTTTTCTTCTCAATTTTATATTCCTGCAAGAGCTATAGCAGACATTTCCCAATATATTTGAATGAGGAACCTCCTATTAATGGCTTTGTAGTCTTTTAGAAGATGTCCCCACAGTCTTTTTTGGCTTAATTTCTAATTTGCTTCATCCTTACCACACTATAATGGACTTCTAGAAATTCCTTTTCCTGTGCAATTGGCTTCGAGTCTGACAAATATTCACGAAGGATTTTTTCCTCATCTACTTGATATTTTTTTAACCTTAGACATACAATAATCTTGGGTTTCCAATAAAGCATGAAATAATCTCTAGGCTTCTATTTAAACTCTTCCTTTCTAACATTTCTTAACAACTTACACTTGGTCATTTATTCTATTTCTGAAATTGAACAATAAATTGATGGATTCTTTTAGTTTTCCTTCTACCAGTCTCTTAAATTTAAGGATTTCAGAATGATTTGTATTTAGTGTCTCACTCCTAAGAACTTTCTGATTTATTCCTATTTATTCACTGTTCAAGTGATAAGTCTCATGTAGTTCCCTTTTTCATGGGCTTTAAAACTTCTTGTTCTAGCAAGAAATTACTTATTGAGCTTCCAAACTAGCAAAGCACTTTACATACCTAATCTAATATACACCTCATGATAACCCAGCCAATGAGGCTGATACCATTACCCCCATTTTATAAATGAGAAAGTTTAGGTGCAGAGAAATTCTGTGAGTTGTCCATCGTCCCACATTTAATGAGTTGTCAGAGGCTAAATGTGAATCTAAGTCTTTTCCACTCTCAGGCCAGTCTTCTATGCACCACACACTCTCAAACATCAACTTTACTTCTCATTCCAATGAAATACTCTACCAATCTATCTTAGAATAACTGTACACCTACTACCTGGTCTATTTTTGTAGCTTCTTCAATTACATGTAGCATTACAGCTTAGTCACATAATTCAGTTTATGGTCTATAAAATGTATCCCTCTCTTGACATTTTTGTAACCCATGTATGGAATCTCCAGTCATAGAGATACTGTAGGACTTCCTTTGCCTGGCATATAATATTGCATTTTGTTGTGTTTTTACATTGTCACTCAGAGGCAATAGTGGATCCCTTTTCATATATTCATCATTCCTACTCCACATGTCTTATGGTATTTATAGCCTGGCAGCACACCCAGATAATTGATTATCCACTTCCCATCAAGTCACTGGGCTGCCAATTGTGTCAGAGTATTCTCTTGCATCCTAATTCTCTGATTTTCTTTTTCAGGATTGCAAGGCTTGCAAACACATTTCTATTTTCTGGGCTTGACTTTTCTGCTTCTCACCACACCTGTCAGTTGTCTAATTTGGTGGGTCAATTACTCTGTCATGCCTACTTAACATCAACACACCACTGAGTCTTCTGGCAATTTCAGCAGGGCTTCTGTCAATATTACCTTTGTGCCCTTCATTTCCTACTGTCTTTCTTCTAGGGTCCAGTTTAAAGATTGCTCTACTACATTTTAAAGCTCTAGTACCATTGTTCTGATACAATGTTTACTCAGGTAGAGCCTACCGTGATTGCCTTCTAAGAAAAAAAAATCCTCCATGTTAGCTGTATTTAAAAATATCCCATTTTCTATCATTGACTCAACCACATAGAATGACCCTAAAATTCTACCTCTGAGATTCTTTGTGTGAAGTGCCCAGTATGACTAAGAATATCACCTGAGAGCTACTGAAATTCAAGCAGCTTAAATTCAGAGTCTACAGTATTCCTAGATGGCACAGTAGGTAAATCATTATGACTGGAGTCAGGGAGACCAGAGTTCAAATCCAGCTTCAATAATTTACTGTATGACCCTAAGCAAGTCACTTAACCACAGTTTGCTTCAATTTCCTGATCTGTAAAATGGAGATGATAATAGCAACTACCTCCCAGGATTATTGTGAAGATCAAATAAGACATTTAGTATTTATAAAGTACATAGCATAATGCCTTGCACATAGTAGGTACTTAATGGACACTCATTTCCTTCCTTTCCCCTCCTCTTCCCTGCCATACATTTCCACATTCATTGAGACCCATATATAACCAACATCACAGGCTTCTTCCCAACTCTCAGAAATTTTGAGCTAGAAGGAATCACAGGGGTCATTTTGTCCATTTCACCCATTTTACAAATGAGAAAACAGTCCCATATAGATCAAATGATTTGCATAAGGTTGCAAAACTAGTAACAGAGACAGAGTTTAAGCACTCCAAACCTAATGTTCTTTGTAGCATATGAAGCAGCCTGTATATTTTTCGCAAGATCTACTTGTGCACCCAGAAAGCAAGTCTTTCTTTGACTTTCATGATCACCAGAGACCAAGCTATCTTTATTTCTGGTAATTCTGAAGTCGATCTACACTGATCTCATCTTTTCTTTCTATGTGGATACACTCTTTCCCTAATTATCCCTATCCAAAACCTTAGGTTGTTCTATTAGAGCTGGGACTAATTTACGAATACCAAGAAATCTTTCTTACGAGCCTACTTGTTACTTTTGAAACTTTCATACTAACTGAAGTCTATTGAAAAGAGGAAAATGGGCCTAAACTCTAAGGAAGTGCTGGGGTCTAACAAGTTCCGTTGTATAATTTTTCTCTGGAAACTAATTTCTTTGAAAAATTCAGTTAGCTGTAAAACTGTCAAGAGGATAGAAAAATTATGAGAAGGCATAGATTATTCTAGGAGTATTTGCATAATTGTATAACATCAGAAAGACTTAGTTTCAAATCCTGCCATTTAAACTTACTAGTTGTGTGATTACGGGCAAACCATTTAATGTCTCTGAACCTCTAGTTCTTCATCTTTAAAAACAAGGCTAATAATACCCTCAGTACTGTTTAAATGAGGTTATTGTTAAAATCACATTAGATAATGTATTCAAAGTACTTTGTAAACTTATGGGTGAAATATAAATACTAGTTATTTCCATTCTTGATAGTTTCATCATCACCCTTGATAACCAGCAGTTTGGCTTCAATTGCCTGCTATGAGGTAAAACTAAAATTTAAGTTACACCATCAATTTATTTTTTTTTGTTTTTTTTTAATTTAAATTTATTTATTTAACATATTTAGTTTTCAGCACTGATTTTCACAAGTTTGAATTACAAATGTTCTCCCCATTTCTACCCTCCCCCCACTCCAAGATGGCATATATTCTGGTTGCCCTGTTCCCCAGTCAGCCTTCCCCTCTATCACCCCACTCCCCTCCTATCCCCTTTTCCCTTCCTTTCTTGTAGGGCAAGATAAATTTCTACGCCCCATTGCCTGTGTATCTTATTTTCTAGTTGCATGAAAAAACTTTTTTTTTTGTTTTTGAATACCTGTTTTTAAAACTTTGAGTTCCAAATTCTCTCCCCTCTTCCCTTCCCACCCAACCTCCCTCAGAAGTCAAGCAATTCAACATAGGCCACATGTGTATCATTATGTATAACCCTTCCACAATACTCATCTTGTGAAAGACTAACTATATTTTGCTACTTCCCAACCCATCCCCCTTTATTGAATTTTCTCCTTTAACCCTGTCCCATTTCCAAAGTGTTTGTTTTTGATTACCTCCACCCCTTTCTGCCCTCCCCTACATCATTCCCCCCTTTTTTTATCTTCCTCCCTCTTCTTTCCTGTGGGGTAAGATACCCAACTGAGTATGTATGGTATTCCCTCCTCAGGCCAAATTTGATGAGAGCAAGGTTCACTCATTCCCTCCTCACCTGCCCTCTCCCCTCCTCACACTGAACTGCTTCCTCTTGCCACCTTTATGCGAGATAATCCACCCATTCTATCTCTCCCTATCTCCCTCTCTCAGTATGTCCTCTCTCATCCCTTAATTTGATTTTATTTCTTTTAGATATCTTCCCTTTATCTTCAACTCACCCTGTGTCTGCTCTCTCTCTCTTTTATATATATATATATGTGTATATATATATATATATATATATATATATATATATATATACACACATATATATACACACACACACAGATATATACATACATACACATTCACTTATATATATATATGCATAAACATATATATATATATATATATATATACACATGCATATTCCCTTCAGCTACCCTAATACTGAGGTCTCATAAATCATACATGTCATCTTTCCATGTAGGAATGTAAACAAAACAGTTCAACTTTAGTAAGTTCCTTGCAATTTCTTTTTCTTGTTCCTTTTCTTGATTGCCTTTATGTTGCTTCTCTTGATTCTTGTGTTTGAAAGTCAAATTTTCTATTCAGTTCTGGTCTTTTCACTGAGAAAGCTTGAAAGTCCTCTATTTTATTGAAAATCCATATTTTGGCTTGGAGCATGATACTCAGTTTTGCTGGGTAGGTGATTCTAGGTTTTAATCCTAGCTCCATTGACCTCCGGAATATCGTATTCCAAGCCCTTTGATCTCTTAATGTAGAAGCTGCCAGATCTTGGATTATTCTGATTGGGTTTCCACAATACTCAAATTGTTTCTTTCTGGCTGCTTGCAGTATTTTCTCCTTGATCTGGGAGCTCTGGAATTTGGTGACAATATTCCTAGGAAATTTCTTTTTGGGATTTATTTGAGGAGGCGATCAAAGGATTCTTTCAATTTATATTTTGTCCTGTGGCTCTAGAATATCAGGGCAGTTCTCTTTCATAATTTCTTGAAAGATGATATCTAGGCTCTTTTTTTGATCATGGCTTTCAGGTAGTCCAATAATTTTTAAATTATCTCTCCTGGATCTATTTTCCAGGTCAGTGGTTTTTCCAATGAGATGTTTCACATTGTCTTCCATTTTTTCATTCCTTTGGTTCTGTTTCATAATATCTTGATTTCTCATCAAGTCACTAGCTTCCACTTGCTCCAATCTAATTTTTAAAGTAGTATTTTCTTCAGTGGTCTTTTGGACCTCCTTTTCCATTTGGCTAATTCTGCCTTTCAAGGCATTCTTCTCCTCATTGGCTTTTTGGAGCTCTTTTGCCATTTGAGTTAGTCTGTTTTTTAAAGTGTTGTTTTCTTCAGTATATTTTTCAGTATTTTGGGGGGTCTCCTTTAGCAAGTCATTGACTTGTTTTTCAAGGTTTTCTCACATCCTTCTCATTTCTCTTCCCAATTTTTCCTCTACTTCTCTTACTTGCTTTTCCAAATCCTTTTTGAGCTCTTCCATGACCTGGGACCAGTTCATGTTTTTCTTGGAGGTTTTTGTTGTAGTCTCTTTGACTTTGTTAACTTCTTCTGTCTGTATGTTTTCATCTTCTTTGTCACCAAAGAAAGAATGCAAAGTCTGAGACTGAATCTGGTGCGTTTTCGCTGCCTGGCCATATTCCCAACCAACTAACTTGACCCTTGAGTTTTTCAGTGGGGTATGACTGCTTGTAGACTAAAGAGTTCTATGTTCCACGTTTGGGGGGGAGGTGCCAGCTCTGTCACACCAGCACTACTCCTTCCCCAAGAACCCCCAACCCAGACTGGGCTTAGATCTTCAGCAGTCTGTGCACTCCTGGTCTAATCTGCAACTTAATTCCTCCCACCAGGTGGGCCTGGGGCCGGAAGCAACAACAGCTGTAGCTGCCCCACCTCCGCTGCCCCCAGGGCTGGAAGCTGAACCTCGAACTCCTTCCACTCCGGCAGCTTTTCCCACTAACCTTCTCTGTTGTCTTTGGTGTTTGTGGGTTGAGAAGTCTTGTAACTGCCGCAGCTCACTGATTCAGGGTGATAGGGCACATTCTGCCCGGCTCCTGTTCTGGTTGGTCCGCACCGCTCAGGCTAGGCTCTGCTCTGCTCCACTCCCAGCTCCCAGCTCCCAGTTCCGTGTGGGATAGACCTCACCCAGAGACCATCCAGGCTGTCCTGGGCTGGAGCCCTGCTTCCTTCGGCTGTTTTGTGGGGTCTGCAGTTCTAGAATTGGTTCAGAGCCATTTTTATAGGTTTTTGGAGGGACTCAGCCAGGAGCTCACGCTGGTCCCTGCTTTCCAGCCGCCATCTTGGCTCCGCCCCGCCTGATCAATTTATAAGAATGTGATTATTTTCCACCTTATCAAGAAAAAGGAAACTCCCTAATTATTTGATAGCAAGTACTAATGACTTTAGTCACTGATACCTAGTGGTATGTTGAAAAATAAAAATTACAGGAAATTTAGGTTTTCTAATGATGGAGCCTAGTAACAGAAGAGTGATCTCTCATCTCTGGCATGCCTGTTTCCCCATCTCCATATTCTTTACTTTTGACCATCTGGCATGCCTCTTCAGCCAGAGTATCCTGAATATCCTGGCTGCTTTTTCTCTAGACTACTTAAGAATAAGTGACAGACCAACAGTAAAATGCAAGTAATATTGAGCTATGTAATAAAATTGGTCCTCAATGCACTAAAAGGACACTATACATTATTTTTTTATAGTCTGATAGCTCTGAGATGAAAACAGTTAAGAAGAGAAAAGTTTAAATAGTTTAAAAAAATTCCTTCTTCAATACTTACTAAAAACCTTTGTTTCCTCAGTCAATCAGAGTAGAGTATAGACTCCATGACTTTGTGTTTTGTCTTTGTATCTACAGTGAGTGCCTAAGCACATTGATAGACTGAATTACCTTGCACTGCATTTATTGCAGTTCCACTGGTATAGAGTAATACGTTAGCTGATGTGGAAATCTACCAAAAAACATTTTTAAATTCCTCCAGAAGCTTGTGAGCTCCTGAAATTGAAAAGAATAATATTCACATATGAAAAACACTCCTGAACACTGCAAAGAACCAGATAAATGGCCTGAGTATTGCCTAACACAGAAAATACACACAGTACTTAATGGTTAGGAAGTAATGGAATAAAATGCATTGTTCAGGAAAAGCTTTCTGTAGGAAGTGAGTGTTTTTGGGGAAAAAAAAGAAGTATGGATTGGGTAACTTTGGTTCTTTGTCACACCCTCACCCCCTAAAAAGGCTGATTTCTTAGCTCAGAAGGTTATGTTTAAGTTCAGCTTTTTTTCCCCCAATGGAATTTGAGCTATTCATTTAATTGGCAATCACTTTACAACTCTTTTTGGACCTAACTGCAACAAGGACAAAGTAGTTGTTTGAGCTCCTTGCCTTAATGATAGTTATCACAGATGTTATCTCAAATACCTTTCCTTTGTTAGATCTTAGAGTCTCTATTTTTCAAGTAAAAGTACTTGAGATGTTTGAGGGTTTTGAGGAGAATTTCTCTGCTATTGGAGGGAAGGTTTGAGGCAAACTGGGTGAGGCCTGAAGCCAATTACTAGCGGAGCAGCTTGGAGAATCAATCAGTCAGAGATTGGTGCCTATCTGAGAATAAGTGTAGAAAACCTGATCAGAAGTTTGTCTGAATAGGGAAGTACCAAAGGGGGGGATCCCAGTGAAGATGGATAAGATTAGAAAATTTATGCTCCATCTAAACGAGGGCAGTCAACATGTGTGTCCTCTTCTTTTTTTAATTTTTTTTTTATTTTTCAACATTCGTTTCCACAAGATTTTGAGTTTCAAATTTTCTCCCAATCTCTCCTCTGTCCCCTCCACTCCATGACATGCATTCTGATTACCTCTTCCCTCAATCTGCCCTTCCTTCTATCACTGCCCCCTTCCCATATCCCATTCCCATTTACTTTCTTGTAGGGCAAGATTGATTTCTATTCCCCATTGCCTGTATGTATATCTTATTTTCCAGTCACATGTAAAAACAACTTTTAACATTTGTTTTTAATATTTTGAGTTCAACATTCTCTCCCTTCTTCCTTCCCCACCAAAGGTGGTGGGGGGGTTATACATGTATAGTTATGCAAAACATTTCCATAATAGTCATATTGTGAAAGACTAACTATATTTCTCTCAATCCTATCCCACCCCGCCATTTATTCTATTTTTTTCCTTTGATCCTGTCCCTTCTGACTACTCCCTCGCCCAGTGTGCCCTCCCTTCTATCATCCTCTCCCATCCTCTTCCCCCCTACTTTCCTGTAGGGTGAGGTACCCAATTGAGTGTGTATGTTATTCCCTTTTAAGCCAAATACAATGAGAATTAGGTTGACTTATTCCCTTTCACCTTCCCCCTCTTCCCCTCCATTAGAACAGCTTTTTTTTGTCTCTTTTATGTGAGATAATTTACCCTACTCTATCTCTCCCTTTCTCCTTCTCCCAATATATTCCTCTCTCACCCCTTAATTTTATTTTTGAGATATCATCCCTTCATATTCAACTCACCCTGTGTGGTCTCCCTCTCTCTCTCTCTCTCTCTCTCTCTCTCTCTCTCTCTCTCTCTCTCTCTCTCTCTCTCTCTCTCTCTCTCTCTCTCTCTACTCCCTCTCTCTCTCTCTGTATATATACATATATACATATAGATATACACATATATACATATATATATGTATATGTATATGTATATGTACATGTATATTATATGTCTTTTCCCTTCAACTGCTCTAATACTGAGAAAGGTCTTATGAGTTACAAATACAATAATATCATCTTTCCATGTAGGAACATAAACAGTTCAACTTTAAGAAGTTCCTTATGATTTCTCTTTCCTGTTTACCATTTCACGCTTCTCTTGATTCTTGTATTTGAAAATCAAGTTTTCTGTTCAGCTCTGGTCTTTTCATCAAGAATGCTTGAAAGTCCTCTATTTCTTTGAATATCCACTTTTTCCCCTGAACTATTATACTTAGTTTTTCTGGGTAGGTGATTCTTGGTTTTAATTCTAGCTCATTTGATCTCTGGAATATCATATTCCTTGCCCTTCAATCCCTTAGTGTAAAAGCTGCTAGATCTTGTATTATCCTGATTGTGTTTCTATAACATTCAATTTGTTTCTTTCTGGCTGCTTGCAATATTTTCTTCTTGACCTGGGAACTCTGGAATTTGGCTACAATATTCCTAGGAGTTTTCCTTCATGGGTCTCTTTCAAGAGGTGATCAGGGAATTCTTTCAATTTCTATTTTACCTCCTGATTCAAGAATATCAGAGCAGTTTTCCTTGATAATTTCTTGAAAGATGATGTCTGGGTTCTTTTTTTTTTCCTTGATCCTGGCTTTCATGTAGTCCAATAATTTTTAAATTATCTCTCCTGGATCTATTTCCAGGTCAATGGTTTTTCCAATAATATATTTCACATTGTCTTCTTTTTTTCATTCTTTTGGCTCTGTTTTATAATTTCTCAATTTCTTGTAAAGTCTCCATTAGTTTCCATTTGCTCCATTGTAATTTTTAAGAAATTATTTTCTTCAGTGACCTTTTGGACCTCCTTTTCCATTTGATCAATGCTGCTTTTTAAGGCATTCTTCTCCTACTGGCTTTTTGGAACTCTTTTGCCATTTGGGTGTTTTTAGGGTGTTATTTTCTTCAGTTTTGCTTTGGGGGGGGTTCTCCTTTAGCAAGCTGTTGACTCATTTTTTCATATTTTCCTTGCATCTCTCATTTCTCTTACCAATTTTTCCTCTACTTCTCTTTCTTGATTTTCAAAATCCTTTTTGAGCTCTTCCATGGCCTGAGACCAAGTCACATTTTTCTTGGATGCTTTTGATGTAGGAGCTTTGACTCTGTTGTCTTCTGCTGATTGTATGTTTTGATCTTCTTTGTCACCAAAGTAAGATTCTCTAGCCTGATTTTTTTATGCTGTTTACTTATTTTCCCAGCCAATTACTTGACTGACTTTTGAGCCCTGTGTCAAGGTAGGACTCTGCTTTCATAATGTAGAGTGTTCTTTCCCAAACTTCAGGGGTTTTGTGCAGCTATTGTCAGATATACTTCTAGGCACCTGTAAATTTGCAGGTCTTCTAGGGTGGTAGGATCAAAGGAGATCCTGGCCTGTGCTCTGGTTTGTGAGTGACCATGAGCACTCTTTTCTGCCTTGGAACTGTGAGGAGGATTCCCTTTCTACAGCTGCCACAAGCTCTGCCACAACCTTCTCGCCCCAGGACCACCATCCAGGACTGTGACCCAGATCCAAGCATGGCAAAGCAAGAGAATCCTGCCTCAGGCCAGCAAAGCTATCCCTGCAGTCCTGCTCTGATCAGTCGTGCCACCTCTGCCACCTCCACTACCCTGGGACTGGGTCTGGACCATGTTTTTCTCTCAACCAGGTCCAACAGAGTTTCCCCACTGAACTCCTATTTTGTCTTTGGCATTTGTGAGTTGAGAAGTCTGGCCATCACCACAGCTACCAGTAATTCAGCCTCCCGAGGCCTACTCCAGCCACATCTGTGCAGACCCAGGCCATGCTGGGCTGCACTCTGCTCCCAGCCCTGTGTGATAAACCATTCCTATGGGACTTCCAGGTTGTCTTAGGCTGGAGATTGGTTTCACTCTGTCTTTTTGTGGGTTCTGTAGCTCTAGAAGTTGTTTAGAGTCATTTTTACAGGTATTTGGAAGGGTTTGCGGGAGAGCTCAAGCTAGTCCCTTCTTTCACTCTGCCATCTTGGCTCCACGCCCCCCCCCCCCCCCCGTCCTCTTTTTCTGTATCATCCGGGAGGACTTAACCATGTTGTACATGAGGCTAATTAATAAATATTCAGTAATTGAGCACTGGACTCAGAGAATTCTAGGCACTGTGATTCTTTAAAAGAAAATGTCATTTTAGTCCATATCTGGTCTGGCAAGAAAGAAGATGATGACCTGCTAGAATAAGCATTAGAGTAGAGGTCATATATTTGGGTTTATTGATTGGTCTCCTTTTATTATCATCATTAATCTTTAAAAATCATTTTCTCAGGGCCTTAGTTTCCTCATCAGAACAATTAAAAATCATATTTGCCCTATGTATTTATAAAATTAAGATTCCAATACGATAATGTGTGTAGATGTTCATAAAATACCTAGGCTATTATAAATGTAATATATCATTAGTATTTCTTTTCAATCATATCTGTTTCATGTGCATCTTTCTAAACAGACTGAGAAAGAAAGTTAGTTTTCCTTATTTGATAAATGGAGTTAGGTTTGTTGTAGGACTTATTTTTCTTCTTTAATAATTAAATTTATTGAAGTACAATAAACCTCACAACTTTTTACATCTTAAAGACTTTTAATGTGTAGTATATTATCCGTTTGCTGTATTCACTTGTTTTTTACATGATTTAGCATTGACTTCACAAGATTTTGACATACAATTCTTGAATTCTTCATCATGTAACCACAGTTTTATCACATCAGATATTAAGACTTTTTTTTCCAAAATGTATTCCATATCATTCTCAGAGATATTTGGAGAAAATTGAGAAAGTGATATAAAAAAAAAACTGTCACAGAGGAACTAACCAAACCTCCAAGAGGATGTGAGGGTAAAGGTTTGAGGGTGACATATGCGTTTTGTCTGTAAGAGGAGATATAAACTGCTTTTACTTTAAGAATGCAGATTGAACATAACCTCCAACTTTGAGAAATTGACAAATTATTCTCCCCCCTCAAACTTCTTTGGAGTCATTTACCTGACAACCTGAACTATTAGGTACATGTTTGAACACCTGGAAATAAGAAAGAAAAAAAAGCCTCATATTTATCAGAAAGTCTACCCACTAATGTCCATGCATTTTACCCCTAAATGAGTTATTCTGGTTCTCACTCCAAACTTATCTATTCTATTTTCATGTAACAGGGTGTTAAATTCACAAGTAGGTCCTATCTGGTAAACTATAGGCCCCTAATTTCAAATTGGCCTACCCATAAGGCCAAAAAAAAGAAAGAATGAAAAATTAAAAAAGGAATGAGATGATACTGTAAATTACAAACAAAGGCATGGCTGGAATCCAGTGGTGATTTTCAAGAAGTAATATGTCAAGATTGACAGCACCGATAATGGATGGGGTCTTTCTCTATGATTGGGCCTGTCTATGAATCCATTCTTCCACTACTTAATGAGGAACAAGCCCTCAGGCATGATTGGAGTCATCTATACTACACTTAGCTTAGTTGATGAGCCACCTGTGCTGGGTTGGAGAGCTGGGTCAGAAGTTGCTGTCATTGATAGCATGGTGAGAAGGGGAAAATACCTAAAAGGAATAAGCTTCCTAGGTTGAAAATTCCCTCACTGACTGGACAAGATGCTTCATGAGGTCATGAGTAGAAAATTAAGAAGAGGGAGGAGGGTAGCTGCTAACCTCCACACTGAGTACATCTGTTAGGTTCCACAGAGTAGTTAATAGGAAGATCTGAGTCTCAACACCTGAACATATACTTTTCTTTCTTTTTTTTTCATTAAACAAAGATTTATTTTATCTACCTCTCATCTCCATTTCCCAATGAAAAAGGAAAACACACTTAACAAATATGCAAAGTCAAGCAAATCAGATTTACACGTTGGCCCAAAGGATGATACAAGGATGAAATGTTTACATTCTAACAAAGAAATGATATAGCACTACAAATCCTGGGTTTAAAGCATAGAAGTGTAGATTAATTAAGGGCTGCTTAGATCTAAGAAGAGCTACAAGTCTGCAGTCCTTGAAGTAGATATTTATACTATATTTGACTTCTTGTATGTTGCTATTTTCTCTCTAGGTCTGAATTAAATTTTGCTTGTTTAATCAACTCCATTATAAAAAGCAGCATGGTACAGTGGAAAACCTAATCACTCCAGAGCTAGACAGCCTAGGTTCATGTCTTTGCTACTTACTGTCTTTGTAAATATGGCCAAGACACTTAACATCTTTAAGTTTCAGTTTCCTCGTCTTTAAAATGAAAGAGTTGAACTTAGTAACATCTCAGGTCTCTCTGCTAAATTTTTCCCTATGACACGCAGATATGATTAGGGATTATAAAACGAGAAGAGCAAAGAGTTCTCAGTAGATAGAAGCTTGAACCATAGGGAAATGAATTCTAAAAATTCTCAGAATATCATAAAGAAATGAGGATTTCTTCTTAGTACTTTTTGTCATTGAGTGCAGGGCATAATACCATCCAGCATTCTCTAAAACTCCTCAGTGCCTGGCACTTACCATTGACCAGGATTAGCACAGGAAGACATTAATTCCTCTTGGTGAGTTACATTTCCACACAAGTTTGTAAAGCTTAGTTATCTAGCTTCCCAGTTACCCCAGAGATAGCAAATTCCTATGTGAGAAAGGGTAGTATGCCAGCAGGGCCACTAATAGCAACATGTAGTTCTATGGCTATATTTCATCCTCCACTTTCTTTGTTTTTTTTTTTTTGGAGGGGGGAAGGCAGGGCAAATGGGGTTAAGTGACTTGCCCAAGGTCGCACAGCTAGCAAGCGTGCAAGCGTGTCAAGTGTCTGAGGCAGGATTTGAACTCAGGTCCTCCTGACTCCAGCGCCAGTACTCTATTCACTGCTCTACCTAGCTGCCTCTCAAACTTCATTTTCAAAGAGAATGAATGACTTCAAGAGAGAGTGATGTCTTGACTCACCCATGAATTGGATATACGTGATGCAGAACTACATAAAGTCTTCAGCCTTACTCTCTCCTCTAGAGTCATTAGAGTCCAGTGGTAAGACAAGGGTCAAGAAAACTTTTGATGGTCCAGTACATAGTGGGTAACCTTGGCCTTTAGCAACTAGAGTCTTTTCCAGATCGGCCACACACATTAAATGATTAAGGGTTAGTTAAAAGTTGAAACAATAGATAGCTCAATTCACTATCACAAAGATGTTGGGGGTGGGGGCGGAAAGGACTTTCAAAGATTCTGGCCAGAACAGAAAACAACTGCTATTTGCACTCATTGTAAGCCTAATCACCAAAATCTAAACAATGAGCAACAGAGGCTTGGGTTGGGGCTATTACTGACCATTCAATATAAAGCCAAAGTGAGTTTGGGTTGTAAAGTCCTTAGAAAAATAGCTCCATTTAAAAACAATGAGCTTTTTAAAAGTCTGTTTTCAGAGCTATATTTGAAGAAATCAAAATCAAAAAAAAAATTGAGTTAAAAAAAGTAAATTGTCCCACCTTTTTAGAATGAATAAATAATTAAATGAAGGAGGATAGGAGGAAAGGGAAAGAAAAGGGAAAGAGGAAGAAATAGCGGCACTCCCCAACTTGCACTTGAATTGGCAGGTTATGCCCCTGCCTGGATAATTTGGTAAAAATAATGAATACAAAAAATTCTCCTAAGAACCTGGTTCACTCCTTCCCACAAATACATACAGCATTCATGGGAGGAGTGAGCTTAAACTTAGAAGATGATAGATGTGTAAGAAATATGTGTGACAAGGTTTAGTTCACAATACCTACTCTGGAAGTCCTTCTCTTTGTGTAGAAACTTCATGCAGTTCCCTTGTTGTTGCTGCTGTTGTTAGTCCTTCATTCTGATTTAGGAGAAAGATAGAAAAATTATTATAAAAAATAAAGTAAATTAAAATATATAGCATAGGGTCTTTTTAATTAATTTTTAAAGATGTCGTTCTCTGCCTCATTTCTTATTACGCCTTAATCACTGAATGGGCATTGCCTCAGTTAAACTGAGACTTACTAAAGACTTTGGCTTAAAAGGGCCAAGGTCCCCACTGCATCCTGGGCCTCTCCAGTTGTCCTAATCTATATCAGGCCACTGGACCCCGATGGCTCTGGAGGAGAAAGCAAAATTGGTGACATTGCACAGCCCTCCCTCACTTAAATCCAATTCATGGGCATGTCAGGTCATCACCTTCCTGATGTCATGGCCCTCTTCAAGAATGAAGGACAAACAACAAGTAACCTTCATTCTCATTTAAGGGGAAAGTTAGAAAATTTTAAAAAAATGCAACAAATTAAAAAATGTATATATATATATGGGGGTAAGACCACCTGCCAGCAATTAATTAAAAAAAGTCAGAGCTCTCTCAAATTTAGATACAGAAAAACTTCTTTATTACTATCCTGCGGAAAAGGGCGGGCTCCGAACCAATAGAAAATTGGTAGGGAGAGGCAGTGCCCAGAGGGCAGAACTTAGCTTTATACTCTAACATAAACAACCCCCACCCCACCAGCACTGGCCTTTTACTCTCATTGGTGTAGTCCAGGCTCACAATTTCGTGAGAAATTTAACCCAGGTATAATTTAGCCAATGTCAATCTCTTAAAAACATTTTTATCCTTATTTGGCGAGGTTCGTGCTTGGGGTGGGGGTGGGGGGGTGGGGTTCAGGCTGCTCTAAGTTTCAGATTCCTACGGGTCAGGTGATTGGAAACTTAGGCCTAGCTGACAATCAGAGGCCCTGAGCCACTGAAAAGTCCCCACCCCCGTTCATTCCACTCAATGCACAGATGCACAGAAAGGCGGAGATCCAGATTCCATGAGAGGGCTTCAACATCCCACTCATATGTGTGTGTGTGTGTGTGTGTGTGTGTGTGTATGTATATATACACACACATATATATACACGTATATGTGTGTGTATGTATGTATATACACATATATAATGTATATATATGTATGTGCATGTGTATGTACATGTGCATGTGTATGTATGAGTATGTATATCATCTAGAGTCTTTTGCTATATGGGTAAATAGTGAAAATTGTGAGAAATTGATCATTTCTGTTGTCATGACCTTAGGAGTAGTATGATATAGTGGAAAGGGCAATTACTATGAAGTCAAATTACCTGAGTTTAAATTCTGTCCTACATCACTACCCCAGTGACTTTTGACAAGTCACTTAATATCCATAGGTGGCCTCTATTTTGACAGATGTAAACTGAGGCAGGTGGCTGAGATGGTCTCTGTGATCCCTTACACCTCTAGGTCAATGATCCATAAGTACCATTAGCCTAAAAATTTAGTTCAATGGCAACTTAAGGACTTGAGGTAAATCTGGAACTTTTTAAATTCTTTTTAAGGTTAATTGTCACATTTCCCAAATTATAATAAACATTCAATTCCAACTAATATAAAAAAGAAAACTTATTTTAAGGGAGCTCATTAATTAAAGAAACATAAGTTCTGGAATAAATAATCATTTCTATTTGCCATCCTAACATTTTCTGGAAACTAATTGCAAGGTAAGGCAACTTTGATATCAACACTTTTTTTAGGCACATTTTTAAAATAATGATCTTTTTTAAAATTTTGAATTCCAAATTCTCTCACTCCATCCCTACTTTGATATCAAACTCTTTTTTGAGGCTCATTTTTTTAATAATGATCTATTTTAAATTTTGAATTACAAATTCTCTCACTCCATCCCTACCCATGCCCTTCCCATTGAGAAGGCAAGAAATGTGATATCAATTACACATATGAAATCAGGCAAACCATATTTTCATATTGGCACTGTTGTAAAAAAAAAGAAAAGAAAAGAAAAGAAAAAGAAAGAGAAAGGTAAGAATTATATTTCCATCTGCATACAGACTCCATCAATTCTTTCTCACGAGATAGATAGCATTTTTCACCATAAGTCTTTGGAATTATCTTAGATCACTGTATTGATCAGAATAGCTATCATTCACAGTTGACCATCATACAATATTAATGTTACTCTGTGAAATTTTCTGTTGTTTCTGCTTGTCTCACTTTCTGTCAATTCATACGAATCTTTCAAAGTTTTGCTGAAATTGTCCTGTGTGTCATTTCTTATGGCAAAATAGTATTCCATAACAATAATATAGTCAAACATGTTAAGTTGTACTAGAAATGTTTCTTATAACAATGAGAAAAAAAAGAAATGGAAGGAATTAGAATAGATAGTGAGGGAACAAAACTATCACTCTTTGCAGATGATATGATGGTTTACTTAGAGAATCCCAGATAATCAACTACTAAATAACTTGAAATAATTAAAAACTTTAGCAAAGTTGCAGGATGAAAAGAAAACCACATAAATCATCAGCATTTCTATATATTGCCACCAAAGTCCAGCAGGAAGACCTAGAAAGAGGAATTCCATTTAAAATAACTGTAGACAATATAAAATACTTGGGATTCCCCCTGTCAAGACAAACTCAGGAACTATAGGAACACAATTACAAAACACATTTCACACAAATAAAGTCAGATCTAAACAACTGGAAAAAATTAATTGCTTATGGGTAGGCTGAGCCAATATAATAAAAATGAAAATTATATCTAAATAAATCCATTTATTTAGTGTCATACCAATCAAACTGCCAAAAAATATTATACAGAGCTAGAAAACATCATAACAAAATTCATCTGGGAGACTAATAAGTCAAGGATATCAACAGAATCAAACAAAAAAAGGTGAAAGAAGTTTATCTAGCCATACCACATCTTGAACTGTATTATTAAGCAATAATTATCAAAAACAATCTGGCACTGGCCAAGAAATAGAGTGGTAGATCAATGGAATAGATTAGATATATATCACAATTAACTAAATGACCACAGTGACCCAGTACATGATAAACCCAAATTGCTGGGAAAACTGGAAAACTGTAAGGCAGAAACTAGGTATAGACCAACATTTCACAGAAACACCTCACCAGTCCTCAGCACACTCCAGACATGGCCACTAGGACCACAGCTCAGAACCAGGTAAGCTGCCAGACTCTTATGACCTCCAGCAGTGCCAGTCACCCCCCACCCTATCCTATCAGAGCAGCACCAGACATGAGGGTCCCCCACAAGCCTGAGGCAACATCAGTGCAGTACCAGGTAAATAGCCAGGGCCTGTATCCACTAGCACAAGAAGCTGGAGAAAGTATCCCTGACACCCTGGGAAGAGAGCCAAAAATGTCCAAAAGGGAGTGGGGAGAGATAAGCAGAAAACAACAAAAAAAGAATCTGACCATAGAAAATTATTATGATGAAAGGAAACACCAAGACATAAACTCAGAAGAGGACAACAATTCAAAACATCTATGGGCAGAATCCAAAGAAAAATGGGAAGATCTCATGAAAGAGCTCAAAAAAGAGCTTAAAATCATGTAAGAGAAATAAAAGAAAAATTGGGAAAAGAAATGCAAGAGATGAAAGAAAAGTATGAAAAAAAGTCAACAGTCTGGAAAACTGCTTAAAAACTAGAATTGGCCAAATGGAAAAGGAAATTACAAAAGCTAATTGAGGAAAACAATACCTTAAAAGTCAGAAATGGAATCTAATTAGTCTATTATACATCAAGAATCAATCAAACAAATTCTAAAGAAAGAAAAAATGGAAGAAATATGAAATACCTCATGGGAAAAACAGTTGACCTGGAAAATAGATCAAGGAGAGACAATATCAGAATCACAGGACTACCAAAAACCCATAGTTAAAAGGAGGACCTGGATAGCATCTTTAAAGAAATTATTAAGGAAAACTGCCCTGATATACTTGAACCAGACAGAAAAATAATCATTAAAAGAATCCATTGCTCACCTCAGGAAAGAGAGCCCAAAACAAAAACCCCAAGGAACATTCTAGCCAAATTTCAGAAATGTCAGGTCAAGGATAAAAATACTACAGGTGGCCAGAAAAAAAAATGCCCCTGTATCTATAAGGTAAATGTCATAATATCGATAGTGACCATGAATATGCCTGCATATTTCTGTATTGTAGAATATAAGAGACTCTCCATATAGAGGGCAGAAGAAGTAAAACATTTATTCAGGCACCAGAGGATCAAATCCCAAAACCAATAATTCCAACTCAACATAGCAGCAATTATATCCCAAAACCAGTGAGCCCACTTTATCATGACAACAAGGAAATTAAAACACAATATCGCAGCAGAGAGCCAAGCCATCCTGTAACCTTCCCCTCTGCTGGTGTCTTCCCATAAATATTCACTCACAAATCCTAGTTGTCTGCTTACTTGCATCCTCTCTTCCTGCAGTTCTGAGAGCCCTTGCAGTTCTGACAGCTTAACAGCTACCCTCCGAATATATATACCCTTTTGAGGTCCTGAGAGCTTCACACCTCTCCAGACCTAATTAGCAAAAGGGTGTGGGTCTTCCCTACAAACAAGTCTCTCTTAATCAAACTTCCCTTAACTAGCTCCACCTAAGGCCTATAAGATCTTTAGTCACATTAACACCACAGCTGCTTTCAGTAATCAGTTGTTCTGTTTTCAGTTTTTAAAGAGAACTTAAACAGCATTTTCATGGCTCTAAAATTTTGCTTTTCTTCTCTGCATATCCTACCTTCCACTTTTAAATATAAGAACCACATTTGTCTCCCTTAAACAAAAAATTCAAGAAGTAACAATCAGAATCACACAGGACCTGGTAGCTGCAATGTTAAAGGATCAGAAGTTATGGATCATGATATTCTGGAGGGCAAAGGAGCTAGGACTACAACCAAGAATCACTCACCCAGCAAAATTAAGCGTAATGCATCAAGGAGGAAAAATGGTTTTTCAATGAAATAGAAGGATTTCAAGCCTTTGTAAGGAGAAGGTCAGAACCAAACCAAAAATTTGACCTCCTTTATCAACAACCAAGAGAAGCATAAATCGGTAAAAAAATGAAAAGAAAACAGAAGGGATTCAACAGAGCTAAACCATTTACATCCCTACATGGGAAGATGATACTTTTAACTCTTAATAATTTTATCACTAGCAGTACAGTTAGAAGGAATATGCATAGACAGACAATACAGGTATAAGGTGAATTTGAGGGAATGACATTAAAAGAAAACATTAAGGGATGAGAAAAAAAAGAGTACAAATTGTACAAAAAGTGACCAATTATCTCACATGAAGAGGTAAAAAAGACCTTTTATAGTGGAGGGGGAGATGGGAGGGTGAGTGATAAGCACTGCTTGAACCTCACTCTCATCAGTGTTGGCTCAAAGAGAGAATAATATACCCAATCAGTTTAATATAGAAATCCATTTGACTTGACAAAGAAATAAGAGGAGAGGAGATTAAATAAATGAGGTGGAGTGGGGACTGATATAAGGGAGGGAAGATCAAGGGAAGTGGTAGACAGAAGCAAAATATTGGTGAGGTGGGAAACATATTTTCACATTAGTTATGTAAAGAAGGATTAGAAACAATGAGAGCAACCATGTAAAAGTAAAAACAAAACAACAATAAAAAGCAAATAGTATGCTTCAATATGCATTCAGACATTTTCCATCATGAGGCTTTTGGAGTTGTCTTTGATCCTTGCATTGCTGAGAAGAGCTAAATCTATCAAAGTTAGTCATTGCATGATATTGCTGTTACTGTGTACAATGTTCTCCTGGTTCTGCTCAATTCACTCAGCATCAGTTCATATAAGTCTTTCCAGGTTTTTCTGAAGTCCTCCTGCTCATCATTTCTTATAGCACAGTAGTATTCCATTACATTCATATACCACAACTTGTTCAGGCATTCCCCAATAGATGGTCATCCCTTCAATTTCCAATTCTTTTCCACCACAAAAAGAGCTGCTATCAATATTTTTTTGGTACATGTGGGTCCTTTTCCCATTTTTATGATCTCTTTGGGATACAGGCCTAGAAGTGGTATTGCTTGGTCAAAGGGTTTGCACAGCTTTATAGTCTTTGGGGCATAATTTCAAATTGCTCTCCATATTGGTAGAATAAATAATTTTGTTCATATTAAATTGAAAACTTTTGTACAAACAAAACCAATGGAACCAAGATTAAAAGGAAAGCAGAAAACTGGGAATCAATCTTTACAGAAAGTATCTCTGATGGCCTCATTTCTCAAATATATAGAGAAGTAAGTCAAATTTATAAGAATAGAGACATTCCCCAATTGGCAAATTGGCAAAGAATATGAACAGGCAGTTTTCAGATAAAGAAATCAAAGATATCTGTAGGCATATGAAGAAGTGCTCTAAATCACTTTCAACTAGAGAAATGCAAATTAAAACAATTCTGAAATACCACCTCACCCAATCAGATTGGCTAATATGATAAAAAAAAAAACAAAGAAGATGATAAATGTTAGAGAGGATGTGGGAAAATTGGGACACTCGTGCTTTATAGGTGGAGGTGAGGACAGATACAATCACTCTGGAGAACATTTTGGAACTATGTCAAAGGACAACCAAACTGTACATACCCTTTGATCCACTAATAGCACTACTAGGTGTGTATCTCATACAGATTATTAAAAAGGCAAAAGGACCTACCTGTGCAAAAATATTTATAGCAGCCCTTTTTGTGGTGAGAAAATATTGGAAATTTAGGGAATGCCTGTCAATTGGGATATTCTTGAGTAAGTTTTTTTTAAATGTAATATTTTATCCTCCCACAATTCCATGTCAAAACTTTGAAAGACATTTTTTAAAAAGTTTTGGATTCTAAATTCTGTCCCTCCATCCACCCTTCTCCTCTCCTTCCCTGATATGCTAACCAATCTAATATAGTTTACATGTGTGCAACTGTGTAAAACATTTCCATGTTAGTCATTAAAGTTAAGAAAGAGAAAAAATAGCATCTTTTAATCTGTATTCAGACAGGATCAGTTCTTTCTCTGGAGGTGGATAGTGTGCTTCATTATGAGTCTTTTGGAGTTGTCTTGGATCATTGTATTCTTGAGAAGAGCTAAATCATTCAGAGTTCTTCAGCATACAATATTTCTGTTATTGTTGACTATGTTCTCCTGGTTCTGCTTATTTCACTTTGAATCAGGTCATTTACATCTTTCCAGGTTTTTTCTGAAATCATTCTGCTTGTTATTTCTTGCAGCACAATAATATTCCATCAAAATCATATAATACGGCTTGTTTAGCCATTCCCCAATTAATGACCATCCCCTTAATTTCCAATTCTTAGCCACCACAAAAAGCTGCTAAAATATTTTTGTGCAAATAGGTCCTTTTCCTTTTTCATGTCTTTGGGATAGACTTAGTAGTCATATTGCTAGACCAAATGGTATGCACAGTTTTATAGCCATTTTGGTATAGTTCCAAATTTCTTTCCAGAATAGCTGTATCAGTTCACCACTCCAATAGTAAATTAGTGTCCCACTTTTCCCATGTTCCCTCCAACATCTATTACTTTCCTTTTTTTGGCCATATTTGCCAGTTTGGTAAGTGTGAGGTGGCACCTCAGAGTTGCTTTAATTTGCATTTCTCTAATCTAAGTGAATCAGAACATTTTTATATGACTATAGATAGCTTTGATTGTTTTAGTCTGAAAATTATCTGTTCATATCCTTTGACCATTTATCAACTGGGGAATAACTTGTATTCATACAAATTTGATTCAGTTCTCTATATATTTTAGAAATAAGGCCTTTACCAGAAACACTGGCTGTAAAAATTGTTCCCAGCTTTCTGCTTTCCTTCTCATCTTAGTTGCATTAGTTTTGTTTGTGTAAAAATATTTTAATTTATTGTAATCAAAATTATCTATTTTGCATTTCATTACAAAAATTCTAGCTATTACTATTAAAGAACAAAATACTTAGGGGTGGAGCCAAGATGGTGGAGTAAAAGCAGGGACTTGCCGGAGCTCTCTCCCAAACCCCTCCAAATAACTGTTAAAAAATGACTCCAAACAAATTCTAGAGTTACAGAACCCACAAAATGACAGAGTGAAACAAATCTCCAACCCAAGATAATCTGGAAGTTCAACAGGAAAGGTCTATTGCACCAGTCTGAGAGAGGGGCACAGCCTGTCATGGGCCATGCCAACACAGATGAAGCTGCCATTTCCTGATTTCTCAACCCACAAATGCCAAAGACAACATAGTGGGAAAGGTCTGTCTGACCTGGGTAAGAGAGGAGTGTAGTTTGGCCCTCTCCCAGGGATGTGGCAGGTGACTAAGGCTCCTTCTGGAGTTCCAGGCCCACAGATGGTAGGGGAATCAAGTAGCTGATCAGAGGGTGATTTCTGGGATCACTTTGCTGGTGCTGAGGCAAGATTATCTTGCTTTGCCCTGCTTGGATCTGGGTTGCAGTCCTGGGTGTTGGTCCTGGGGTAAGGAGGAGTGCTGGTGTGGCAGAGCTTGTGGAGGCTGTGGAGAGGGAATCCTCCTCACAGTTCCAAGTCAGAGAAGAGTACTTGTGGTCACTCACAGCATAGGTCAGGAAAGGAGTAAACACCTTTCCTTTGATCATACCACCTTGAAAGAACTGAAAATTTGCATGCTTCTAGAAGCATCTCTGCAAACAGCTACACAAAACCCCTGAAGTTTGGGACATGGCACTCTAAACACTGGAAGCAGAGTCTTACCTTAACAAAGAGTTAACATATGAAGTATTTGTCAGCAAAAATGAGCAAACAGCATAAATGAACTCCAACTATAAAATCTTTGGTGACAAAGAAGATCAAAACATACAACCAGAAGAAGACAACAAAGTCAAAGCTCCTACATCAAAAGCCTCCAAGAAAAATACAAATTGGTTATAGGCCATGGAAGAGCTCAAAAAGGAGTTTGAAAATCAAGTGAGATAAGTAGAGGAACAATTGGGAAAAGAAATGAGAGGGATGCAAGAAAATCATGAAAGATGGGTCAACAGCTTGCTGAAGGAGACCCCCTAAAAAAGTGAAGAAAATAACACCTTAAAATATAGACTAACACAAATGGCAAAAGAGTTCCAAAAAGCCAATGAGGAGCAGAATACCTTAAAAAGCAGCATTGGCCAAGTGGAAAAGGAGGTCCAAAAGCTCACTAAAGAAAATAATTCCTTAAAAATTAGAATGGAGCAAATGGAAGCTAATGACTTTATAAGAAATCAAGAAATTAAAAAACAGAACCAAAAGAATGAAAAAAAAGAAGACAATGTGAAATATCTTATTGGAAAAACCATTGACCTGGAAATAGATCCAGGAGAGATAATTTAAAAATTATTGGACTATGTGAAAGCCAGAATCAAAAAAAAAGAGCCCAGACATCATCTTTCAAGAAATTATCAAGGAAAACTGCTCTAATATTCTAGAACCAGTGGGTAATACAGAAATTGAAATAATCCACCAATCACCTCCTGAAAGAGATCCCAAAATGAACATGCCTAGGAATATTGTAACCAAATTCCAGAGTTCCCAGGTCAGGAAGAAAATATTGCAAGCAGCCAGAAAGAAACAATTTGAGTATTATGGAAATACAATCAGGATAACACAAGATCTAGCACCTTCTACATTAAGGGATTGAAAGACTTAGAATATGATATTACAGAGTTCAAAGGAACTAGGATTAAAACCAAGAATCACCTACCCAGCAAACCTGAGTACATTACTACAGGGGAAAAAATGTATATTCAAAGAAATAGAGGACTTTCAAGTATTCTTGATGAAAAGACCAGAGCTGAACAGAAAATTTGATTTTCAAATACAAGAATCAAAAGAAGCATGAAATGGTAAACAGGAAAGAGAAATCATAAGGGACTTCTTAAAGTTGAACTGTGTACATTCTTAGATGGAAAGATGATATTTGTAACTCATAAGACCTTTTACAGTATTAGGGTAGTGGGAGGGAATATATATATATATATATATATATATATATATATATATATATATATATATACACATATGTATATATGTATACACACACACACACACACACACACACACACACACATATATATATATCAGGGGGACAGGCACAGCGTAAGTTGAATATGAGGGAATGATATCTAAAAAATAAAATTAAGGGATAAGAGAGTAATATATTGGGAGGAGAAAGGTAGAGTTTGAATGGGGTAAATTATCTCACATAAAGGAGGCAAGAACAAGCTCTTACAATAGAGGGGAAGAGGGGAGAGTTGAGAGGGAATGAGTGAACCTTACTCTTATCAGATTTGGCTTAAGGAGGAAATAACTTAAACACTCAGTTGGGTATCTTACCCTACAGGAAAGTAGGGGGGAAAGGGATGGGGGGGGATGATAGAATGGAGGGCAGACTGAGGGAGGGGTTAGTCAGAAGTAAACACTTTTGAAAAGGTACGAGGTCAAAGGAGAGAATAGATTAGATGGGGGTGGAATAGGATGGAAGGAAATATTGTTAGTTTTTCACAACATGACTATTATGGAAGCTTTCGTATAACTACACATGTATGACCTATACTGAATTGCTTGCCTTCTCAATAGGGGTGGGTGGGGAGGGAAGAGGGGAGAGAATTTGGAACTCAAAGTTTTAAAAACCAAAAACTAAAAATGGTTTTTACATGCAACTGGGAAATGATATATGGCAATGGGATCTCGAAATTTATCTTGCCCTGCAAGAAAGTAGGGCAGAAGGGGATAAGAGAGGGGAGTGATAGCAGGGAGGTCAGAATGGGGGAAGGGCTGATTAAGAATGCATGCCATCTTTGTGTGGGGGAAAGACTGGGAGAAAATTTGTAACTCAAAATCTTACGGAAATGAATGTTGAAAACTAAAAATAATTTAAAAAGAAAAAAAAGAACAAAATACTTAAACCTTAATATAAAGTATATTGTTAATTCTCTCTTCCCTGAATTATAATGTAAATATTTATATGTAGATATGTCATATTCCCCTCCAGTAAAATGTAAAATCAGTAAAGGTATGACCTATTTGTGCGTGCGTGTGTGTGTGTGTGTGTGTGTGTGTGTGTGTGTGTCCTTTCTCTGTGCCACAAAAAATAGGAATTTGATAAATACTAGTTGGGTTGGATCCTGAAGCACTGAAAGTTTAGGCCCATGCTCGTGCTTAGATTTCAGGAAGAGTGAAATAGAAAGAAAGGATAAGCAAGCTGGTTGTATACTGACAGTTTACCGTTGGTTTAAAGAAATACATTGTTGTCACCATACATGGAATGTAAGTATAGTATTTAAAAATTGTAAGAAGTAATGAGTGTACACTTCTCTGAAAAAGGAGCAAAATGACCTACATGCTTAAAAACATGGAAGTTGTTCTCTGTGATTCCTTCTTTATATAGATAAAATCTATCAATATGGATATTGCCCAAAGGCATTAGTATGGGATAACCGAGTACAATAATTTGTTTCATAAAGACTGTGAATCATAAAGGAGAAGTTAAATTATGCTCTGTGTGCTCTTTTTAAGAAGAAAGAGAAGGGCATATAATATATATGAAAAGGATACACTTTAGATATGATTAATATTATTTAAGATTTAAAACTTAAAGGACCAAGTTTCTGATATCCTAAATTCTCCTTATGCACTTCCCTATTTTCCAATGCTGATAGATTAGATGTCATTATATTATTATTGTTGTTTTAGTGATTTCCATCACTATAATCACCTTTCTGGAAAAATAACTGACCAAACAAACAAAAACTTTCTAAGCCAAAAAAAATACACAGATCTGAGAGAAAAAAAAAACTAAATTAAATATTGAAACTGTTAGTAATCACCAAGGTAAAGTCAATTATCTTGATGTTGTTGCTCAATAAATCATCAAGTCATAGAATTGCAAGTTTTTACATCTAAGAATTTGGAGGGGCAGCTAGGTGGCACAGTGAGTAGAGCACTGCCCTGGAGTCAGGAGGACCTGAGTTCAAATCTGGCTCTGACATTTGACACATTTACTAACTGTGTGACCTTGGCCAAGTCACCTAACCCCAACTGCCCTGCCTTCCCCCCTCCAAAAAAAAAAAAGAAAGAAACGAATTTGGAGATGATTTAAGCCAAACTCCTTCATTTAAATGATGAAGACATTAAGACCTGGAGAGACTAAGTAATTCACTCAAGTTAAAACAAATAATCAATCAAAAATATTGAGCACCTTAGCATGACATATTATAGTTGTTTTTCCATCACTTCAGAAGCCAGTCTTTCTTTTCTACTATTATATCAAAAAGAGATTTTTATCCCAATGATTGATTATTATACTGCTTTAGACCCAAAGGAGTTCATATTTGTTTTAGTGAGTCAACATTAGATTCATCTGTGTAATAAAATACAAAGTACAACATGAGTAATAATAATGTACTTAATATCTAACCCATTGTCCATGCTGGGTGTGGGGAAGTAGCAACAGGGAAGTGGGGAATGCCTACTAGAGTGATGTAACAGCAACAGCTAATATTGATATATCACTTAAAGATTTGCCAGGCATTTTACTTATGTTATCTCATTTTATCCTCACAACAATTCTGTGAAATACATACTATTATTAGCCAAGCAGGAAATTGGGGTGGAGAGAGATTGTTAAACATCTCATAAATCTCTGAAGCAGGATCTGAAGTCAGGTCTTCCTGAATTCCAAATCCAATACTCTATTCACTAAACCACCTAGCTGCATCCCCAAAATTGTTATGGGAAGTTGTATACGTATCCTGAGGCTCTTGAAGTCCTGAAAAACTGGGTTCTGGTAAGAGGATGCCACTACAGAAATGCGATGGAAGACACAGCATTACAGGATGGCTCCACTCAAAACTATTTTATCACCTTCATATAGAGGATAGCAGAACTAGGGATGTCCCTTTGTGTTCTGGTACCATAAGAAGGCCAGATACATCAGAAACAAATCAGAAATATCAATACAATACCTGCTGGAAATACTTTGACATAAATGGTTCTGACCATTAAAGTGGACAAAACATCAATATGTATGAAGTAGACTGAGGACAATGAATATGTTTATTATAATAAGCATTACATCATACCAAAATTTGAAGAAAAAAGATTTTTTTTTATTTTTACCATTTGTAAGCAAGGACTTCTTATTGCTTTTTATTGAAAATGGTACTCACATTTCACAATCATGGCTCATATTGCTGAACAGTACAGTACCATGGAAGGGAATAATTTAGCCATAAACTGAGCTTAGATAATATAGGACATGAACTAAAATCTAAAGAGCAAAAAGTTGAACCTGAAGATATTCAAAATCTTAACTTAAATCCAGGAACTTTGCCTAAAATCGAGTAGACTATAGAACTAATCCTGATATCTCAAAAGATTTTGAAAAGGAGATGGGCCTCTTACAAGAGAATTTTCAAAAGTCCTTTTCTTGTTTACTTCAATAGTATGAATCTAACTAGCAGATTATCTATTCTACAACAGAACAATTTTAAAAAGCTGACATTTACTATATGCATCCTTCTACAATGTTTTGCTAAAAGTATAAAAGTATTTCAGTCCTTGTGTATAATAATATGTTGTGACCACTGACATGGTAAGAACCATGAATGTATCAAGGAATACTCCTAAAATAGCTTTCAAAAGCTGTAATTGCAGAAGCCACTTGAAAGAGCTACTGACCATTTGAGGAAAAGCATTAGAAGAATATATCAAGATCTAGCTGGGATGCATAGTGGAAACATTAAAATGTCATTTCACCCAGATAAAGGTAACTAAAAGTACATTGAGTGGGATCTGGAAAATAGAGGTTAAAATAGTTAAAATTAAAAAAAAAATCAAAATGGTATGATATAAGGAGTCAAAGTAGTTCAAAGAATCATTGAAGCAGTTCAATATTGACTGTAACAGGACTGAAAAAGAAATAGATTATATTTTGTGTGTATATATATACATATATGTACATATACATATACATATATATATATATATATATATATATATATATATATATATATATATATACACACATGTATAGAACCACTAACACCACCACTGCCAAAGAATGATGACATGGAAATTTTATTTTCATCCATACCAAAAGTTGTTAAGCTGGGGCTCCTGCCCATGGTTTGATTTTACCAGGTCTGTGAATTTCTATAGGAAAAAAAAACGAAACTATAAAATAAAATTATTTTCCTTTGTAATCTTATATACTTTTTTGTGCATTTTAAAACATTCTGAAAAGGGATCCTTACCCTTCACCAGACTACCAAATGTGTCCATGACACAAAAAAGGTAAGAACAACTGATCTCTAAAGTCAATAAAAATACAGCACAATGAAAACATAAATTGATTCCAACAGGAAATTTAAACCTTGTACAATGCTAAAATTAGTGACAAAACTTTTATATCAAGGAAAGTAACTAACACTGGTTTCTTTGTAAAACCAGAAAGTGACAGGAAGAAATCTATGACTATGGGTTCATGTGATTCCCAATGAATCATGAATTACTTGTAAAACACTTCACCAGCTTACCGTATTTCTTAACAGAATGCATCATACAAAAAGATTTGAATTCTAATGATTCTTTTAAATCCAGATTATATTAATGTTCTTAGTGCAGATTGGCATAGCTTATATCATACATGCACACAAAATTTTAATACGTACAAGAAAAAAATACTGTTACCAAGAAGAAAAAAATGAAGTGTGTCTAAAGTCCCAGGGATATAAATAGAAATACCTTATTCATTTGGCAACTATTAAATAAGTCACATATGATAATGTCATATCAGCGATTTATATTGCTTTGATTTTTACCATGCCTTTGACTCAGTTCTGCACTCATGGCTTATTCATCTGCTATAAATATAGAAAATAGAACTAAGTACATTAAGAACACTGGAGTATTTAGTGTCTACATGATAAACTGTGCTCTATTTAAAACATACCACTAACATGATAATGTCAAGAATAATCACTGTAAAATATGATATTTTTCCTAGTGACTATTTAAATATTTTGAGGTTAACATTATATCCATTATCATCTCTTCTACATATAAATAAATATGGTTTCCAAATTAGAGAACTGAACCCAATCCTCTTATCAATGACATGATGCACATGGATGATATTAAGATGCTTGACTACACACACACACACACACACACACACACACACACACACGCACACACACATACACAATTGAATAGCATCTTCTTGAATTTTTCTCCAGAAATATCACATTTGAACTCAAGAAATGCAAAAATTTTAATATATTTCAAGGAAAGAGAAGCTAAAGTCTTTGAGCTTGGATCTATACATCAAATTAAATTAGTAGATAAAGGTGATTCCAACATACATTTCGTACTTTTCCAGGCAAGCCGTATGATTATAAAACTATTAAGGAGAAAGTTGTGGCTGATTGTGTTAAGAGACTTACTGGCATTCTGAAATCATATTGGAAAAGACAATACACAATACAAGTTCAAGAATACTTCCAGAGGTGTAAACTAGCCCATAATGAATTTACAAAGTTTTCTAAAGAAATCTGCATATTATTATTATAAATACAAGGATCACCTCCCTAAGGCAACTACACAAAGATGAATATTTTTTCATTGAAGTAGAAAAGAATGATCAGAACTTCTAAGAGCATAAGATGAACATATCTGAAACCTACTTAAACATTTTTGAACATGCATATATCATGTCACCAAGGAATAATAAAGGTACACACCTTGGGATTTGTCAAATTTAACCAAAATTTATTTATCTCCAAATGGAGTCTACGAATGGGTTAGAGTGGAATCAAAACATCATGAATGGAAGATAGATCCATGAACTCAATCAGCAATATGTCTACAAAGAGAGCATAAAATGGATGATGGACTCATGCACATGTTTATGGAAGTAGGTTTTATAATGGCAACTCAGGACTATTAAATCACCACCAAAAGTTACAGGAATGTTATCCTGTGAAGTCCACTATTACTGATCAATGGAGATTATTTAGCACCTACTTAAAAATTAGTAAGATATGATATGGTGGCTAAATTATAGCCATATTTTCACTATCATTCATGGACCAACAAATAATAGTCTCCGTACAAGAAACACAGACCTCAAAATATCCTTGAGAACTCAACTAAAAAACTGTACTAGAACCAGATCTTTGTCATAGACCAAACTACCACCCACAATTACCTGGATATAATATTGATCCTTAGCAATTTAACATTTTCAACAGGTGTCTTTTTACCATGTTGAAGACTCAATCTCCAAATTACATGAGCAAAGGGGTTTTAAAATAAACACAACTTGCTGCAAATCAAAATCATATGGGAGTAGGATAAAGGTCTTATCACCTCTCTCACTGTGCCTGTTATTGGAGTTGTACCAGATGAAACTATGAAATATGACTATACACACTCACACACTCACACACACACAATTCAACTAAGAAAAGTAGTTATTTTAGCCACAAAACAATAGTCCACAAAACATTAAATGCAAAAATGCAATAGCAGCATAACAACTGGCCCCAAGACAATTTATTTCTAAATTATACCTAAAAAGATGAGAATAAAATTTTCTAAGTAATAATACTCAGTTTAGCTGTTCAAAAGAAATTGCTGAAATACTCATGTAGTACAAAATCTAAAAGCTTGTTAGACTTGTTCTGTTTGATGACATAGGGTAACACTAGGAACAGACGAATGGAAATTACAAAGAAGTAAGTTAAGGATGCATATAAGGAAAAATTTCCTTATAATTAGATCCAAAAGTAGGATGGAACCCCACATTGGTAGTATTCAAGAAAAGGAAGTATGAATACATGTTTAATATGATATAGAATGAAATCTATTTCATGCTGAACTAGATTTTCTACAAGGTAATGTTTGACTTTGAAATTCTCTGTTATTTATTGACTTTCTATATCTGTAGAGTGAGGCAATACAAACTTATATTTTATTATCATGGTTACTCTGAGGATCCTAGGTATTCATAGAATAATCCAATGACTTGTATGTCAGAACTTGGACTTCAAGGAAGTGGAATACTACAAAAGGGGTTGAAACAAGAATAATAACTAGTATTTATAGGCTAATTAACATTTATATTTACAATGACTCATAAGACACTAGTAAATAGTTTTAATACTTTCCCACCTTTAACTGAATGAGTCACTTATCTTTTAAGTTTTGTAGATCACTTTATATATGTTAATTAAATTGACTTTCACCACCAGTTTCTTTCCTCTAATTTGTTGTTAATGTTAAGTTAATCATTATCTTATTTGATCCTTACACTAACCCTAGGAGGAACTTGTTATTATTAGCTTTATTTTATTGATGAGGCAACTGAAAGTGATTTACCAAAGGGTCATATAGCTCATATGCATAGGAAGCAGGATTTGGACCTAGTTTTGACTGTTTTTACTGTTACCAATGCCCTATCCACTATGATACTATATATCTCCCATTTTAAAACTTTCCATCCAAATGGCTTCCATGGTTCCTTCCAGCTCTAAATTTATGATTCTAAGACCCAATGAATATTGCATTCCCTATGTTGTCAGAGTAAGAGCTATATTGGAGAAAATTAAATGTATGCATGGGAAGGGGAAAGGGGGAGTCTTAATTGTTCTTTACAAAGAAGAAGAAAAAACAATAACAATAAAAATTAAAATATTGTGGATTCAGTATGTGTGAGATGGGCAATAAAATGTACCTCCAAAATTAAAACTCTAGAGATGAGTGTACTTTATCTCTATTTATGGTTCCTGGTACTATGTAATAGATTCCATTATTGTAGAAAAAATAAAAATCACCTCATGAGTATAAGGAGTTATATAAAAAGAGGTGTTATTTCAGCCTCATAAATATTGAATTTCATGGTTGTCAGTCAGTTGTTGAATAATTTTAAATAAAAAGTGCTGATTATCTAATATGGAGTCTCACTTTTTCTCTCATAGTAATTTTCCATCCTATTAGTTTTATATCACAAGTCACATAGAACAGGCCTTAGCACTATTTATGTTTTTTCTCCACAGTGTCGTTTATAAAAATGCCAACTAGTAAGATTCTTCTGATCTCAATTGAGTTTTCACTTGTATGAAAGCTAAATGTAAGTATACAGAATCTATGATACACAAACTCTTCCTCTGAATCCATCTGGATTGATTCAGAAATCATCCGTAAGGGTCTCCTTCTGAAGTTAAATCTGAACTTCTGAAGTTCGTTGTACCTTCAGTAATTTTACCTGAGTTTCTTTTCAAAGAGAAAAAAAAATTAGTCATTCAATTTTCCAGCCAAGGCCTCAATGCATGATCTAGTTTGGACATGATCCAAACACCGTGAATAGATGTAAATAAACTCAATGGTCTTATGTATGGAACAGCTCTTCCATGGTCCATATTTGGACCTGGCCTAAATTCAAACTTCAGTCATTGGTAAATTGGAGTATCTTTGATGGCATCCTATTTTTACTATGTGTGTGTACATGCGTGTGTGTCTTTTATTAAAAGAATCTGAACATAAGCCATTTTACACATCCTACCCTGACCAAAACCTATTTTCACACAAATGTTTGTGTACACACAAGTGTGCACATGCATACAAGTACTGCATATAGCATAGGTGTAGAATAATGTGGTAGATATTCAGAATTTGGAGTCTGGAAAATATAAGCTGGAATTAGACTTCTACTGTTTACTAGATGTAAATAGGCAAGTCATTTCACCTCTGTATGCCTCAGGCAACTCCTTAATCTTTATCTAATTCAGCCTAGTAGATTGTAGATTGGTTGTGATTAGTATTGGTTTTGATCTACATCTTCACATCAGAGGTTCTTATGTTGACAAATCACAGCTTCTTCATATATTCCTTTACATTTTTAAAATCTATAATACTAAGGACTCATTATTCACATTATAATATTTATTTTATTTTACATTTACGAAAGTGTTAATTGATGGATTCTTTAGATAGTTCCCACTCGCATTTATAAAAGAGTTGATTTATAAGAGTTTTACTTAACGAAAATTTTAAAGAATATATCCAACATAGTGTAATGGATAGAAAATTGACCTGAAAGACAGAAAGACCTGTGTTCAAGTCTCAACTCTGACGTGCTGGTTATGTGACCCTAACCCCTCAGGGTTCTAGGTTGGGTGACTCTATAAGACCACAAGTAGAGACAAGGCACTAATATGCACTGGGAAAGGGAATATTCTCACTTCACATTTCTCTATACAATAGAATCACAAAAATGGTCCTTATCACCCTTAGCTATTATGTTTTTGTATTCTTACTACTATAAGAATATTATTAGTTTAATTTTATATAGCAAAGCACTTTAAATGCATCCAGGTAGTGTAGTGTATAGAATACTTGATTGAGAAAATAAGGCCTGAGTTTGCATCCTTCTTCAGACATTTACTAGATGAGTGACCCTGGGTAAGTCACTTATTCTCTGTCAGTCTCAGTTTCCTCATCTATAAAATAGGGATAATAATATCACCCCCCTCTCAGACTTGCCATGAGGACCAAATATATGTAAAGCATTCCACAAACTTTATAAACATATACTTTGTTCATTTATTTTAACATTCATTTTTAAAATTTTGAATTCCAAATTCCCTTTTTCTCCCTAGCCCCTCCCCTACTCATTTGGAAGACAAGCAATGTGATCTCAATTATATGTGTGAAATCATGCAAAGTGTACTTCCATGTTAGCCATGTTGCAGAAAGAGAGGAAGAGAGAAAGAGAGAAAGAAAGAGAGAGAGAAAGAGGAAGAAAGAAAAGAAGGAAGGAAGGAAGAAAGGAAGGACAGAAGGAAGGAAGGAAAAAAATAGTAAGCAAAAAAAGTATGGTTCATTCTGTACTCAGAGTTCATCATTTCTCTCTCTCAGGGTGGATAGCATATTTCATAAGTCCTTTGAAATTGTCTTGGATTTTTGTATTGACTAGGGTAGATAAGTGTTTCACAATTAATAATCATTACAATATTTCTGTTACTCTGTACAATGGCTTTTCAAAATTTAAAAGCAATAAATACATTAGCTATTATTTTTGCTCCCCAGAAGTATTGAGGGAAGTATGACATATTATTTCCATCATTAAACAGATCAGCTAAATGAGGCTTAGAGAGGTTGCTACTTACCTATGATTATATCTATCCAACATGAATGCATAAAGGAATTGTGGGATTATCAGTGTCAGAAACTCCAGTGTGGAAATTCCTACAACTAATAAAACCCTAGAAATATATGACTTTCATTACACAACATTCTGAAATCAAAAGGAGTTATTCTGTAACAAATGTTCATATGTTTATATGTGTATGTATATATATGTATACGTATATATACCTATATGCATGTATATGTGAATATGTGTACATGTATGTATACCTGAATGTATTATTTACCCTGTGGATATCAAGTCTATAGAAGAGTGCTTACCAAGCAAATTGTTAGCTACAGTTTATCAGCATTAAGTTTGGCATATTTAATTTTTATTAGTATTACACATTCTTTTCACACACATCCTGACATGTTCTGGAAGAAACTTCTTTGAATGAGATTGCCATTAAATTCTATATAGTTCATCACATTTCAGGCAAGTGGTTGACATGGTTCCTTATATAGGAACTTCTGTATATTCTAACCTTCAAGCTATGGCTGGTTAGCAGTAATTCATCCAGACATATTTAACATGCAATTGCTGATAGATGCAATGGAATGTTGAAAACACATGTTCATATCTCAATTTTCCTGATGTTGACAATTAACAATCACTGATCATTTTCTGAGCACCCACTTATTATTCAAGGTATTATTGCAGTTCCAAGGCAAGAGTTTAAATATGATTCTAGTTCCAGAGGAGAATAGTAATTGGCCCTATGAAAAGTGAAAAGTGGGCTTTGAAAAGGCATCCATGTAGGTAGACACAAACATTTCTACTTCTCAGACTTTCTGAATTAGATAAGGCTGTAGGGAAATTCCAGACATTTGTTAGTTAATTTAGCAACTGATCAAAGTTCTTAAACCTGTTATGCTTTGCTGAATGCTATTAAAATTTAGAAAGTGCTCTAGTTCCCAACTTGGTCCCATACCAACTGTTAGGTAAATGAGTTTCATTTATAATTGAATTAACAAAAGAATAAGGATACACATTTGTTTTCTTAAGTGAACCTGATGCAATCAGTCTAGATTTAGCCAATTATTAAACTACAAAGAAAACTCAAACAAAGCCATCATCTTTGTTTTCATAGAAGTATCAGTTTGTATGAAAAGTATTATTATATATATGTGTGTGTATATATATATATATATATATAAAACTTTATGAGCCTGTAATAATAAAATAATATTAAGTAGTATTTAATAATTATAGAAAATTGTTATTAAAATAAAATAATAAAATGAAATTAACCTATAATAAAGCCATATGTGCATATATACATATATATGTGTGTGTGTGTGTGTGCATGTGTGTGTATTAGGAAAAGGTATACTGAAGGACACTCTTCCTCCTACTTCTCCACATTTCATATTTGTTGAGCTCTACTTCATTCTCTCTTCATAGCAATCCCTCTAAACTTTCCACTCCTATACCAACAGCCTCTCTAGAATTGTCTGCTTTAGGTATTACCTAATCATTCCCCAAGTTCTCTGAGACCATTCCAAACTGCATAAACATTTAAGATCTGCTACACAATCATGGAGGAAGCCTAGCATATTCGCCAATGATATTTCACTGATTGTTGAATCTAAAATGCCTCCCCCATAATTTGCAGTTCTTTTCTTCAAGTAGGCAGATGGATCTGAGATTATTTCAGTGTAGCCTTTCTCTCAGATAATGAAGAATGTAATCCATCCATGGGACTTTTGCTCATGTCCTCTCATAAGTTGGTCATAGGGACCCACTTAATGTGTTGAGGGCCTTCTTCAGTTTCTTTTTTTCCCCATTTAACCATTAAAAGATAACAGTGGAGCCACAGTCTGTCCATCACTTTACCCCACTCTCTTTTGCATATTTTTAATAGCCCATGTTCCTTCACAGATATTCAGAACAGAAGAATATTTCACAAAGAATAATGTTTCACAAAACATTTAGAAATCTAGTGTAACAACAATGCTACTTGCAGCTACTGTGGCTATGTAAGACCAATAACACTAGCACACAAGGAGGGCTGCTAGCACAGGTCCTTTGATCTGCTTTTCTAGGGAAAATAACTTTGAAGGGTTTACAATCTCACTTTAATTAAACACACATACATTATTCACTTAGTTCAGGGGAAAAAGTCAGCACCTTGAACTTCAGAGAAAACACAAACAGAAATTAGAAGCAGAAATTATATAAGCAGAGCAAAATAACACAAATCAGCAGACAGACTTGTAGCCGTCTGTCTAAGACATTACATACATAGTTACCAGAGAGAGAAGGGAGTTTTTCAAACAAGGGAGCTCTACCCAGAGTTTCCACACAAATACTCTTCCAATAAGTGTGCCCCCAAAAGTAAAATGCCAACCTCAGAACACATATACCTTGTTTAGCGCCCTGGGGCTTAGTGCCTACTTAGCAAAAGGGCATGGGAAAGATCTTTAATCACTAGTATCACATCATATATATTGTTTCCAACCAATGACTCTTGATTCAAACAAAAGCAAGACTCATCAAAGGCACTTAATTGCCTTAGTGCTGAGAGGCACTCTAAAACAAAAGACAACAAAAATTCCCACTTTACTTGCTTAATTCAAACAAAGGCAAGACTCAAAAGCACCTGGATGCCTTAAGTGCTGAGAAGCACTCCAAAACAAAAGACAACAAAAAGTCCCACTTTACTTGCTGTCACATCTATTTTCTCTTGGTAGATCAAGGGCCCTCAGGTCTGCAAACATATTTGAAGGGGTCTGAGAAATTGGACAGGAAAAATAATTATATTTTTATTTTCACTAACTTCTAGCTGAATTTAACATATCCTTTAGTTATGAATTAAAAAAAAAAAACATTTCTCTTAGAAAGGGTCCATAAGTCTCACCTTACTGATAATGCCAAAGAGGTCCATCTACATCTCTGTCTCTGTCTCTGTCTCTCCCTCTCTCCCTCCCCATCATATACAAACATACACACACATATACATACACTTTAAGAACCTTTATCTAGTCATACAGGGACATTTGTCCATACATATACATATATATGTATATAACCCAAAGAGAAGTTAATAAAAAATTCATAGGGCAAAAAAACAAAAAAGAAACTAAGTTATCACTTTTGAGTACTAGAGACTTCTTCAACATCTTCTATAAACAATTCCTTTCAAATTTTTTTTTAAATTTAAAATTATTAATTCATTCATATTGGTTAAAATCTTTTTTTTAACTTAGCAGGAATCCATCTAAAGAAGAAAAATTGGTAAGCCTATAATCTTTTCTTTAACCAGGGTGACAGTTGGAAGAGAAAATAGGAAGGTTGATAGAGGACCACTTGTCACACCTTAATATGTATCATTACTAGGGCAACCTTGCTATAGCAATAGTTCTAAGCTTTACTGGCTCTAAAGTGACTTCATCTTAATAGGCTCTCTCTTCTAATAACGATATATAAGGTACTTTTTCTTTGCTACTATGCAATCCATCCTTCTCTGTCTATAAAGAGGGGGAAAAACTACAATGTTATTTCAGATAGTGTGATTTAGAAACATCTTAAGGTGCTTTTGAGGGTGAAAGTACCTACCACTTTAAGGAAACACAATTTAAAAGGAGAAATTAAAATTTGCAAAATTAAGGGCTCATCATTCACATTAAAATTTTGATTTGCATTCTATGCTTACAAAAATTAAATTAAAGACTCTTTTAAATACATAGTTCTGCTTTGCTTTTAAAATATGGTTTGATTTACAAAATTTTTATTTAAATGCAACTTTTAAGAAACATCCCTTTTATTTTTCTGTACAGTTAACATACTATTAATAGGGCATTTCAAAATTTGCAAAGAATTCTTCTCATAACAATGTTTTCAGAAAGTCACTGCCAATATTATTAACTCCCCCTCCCTACTTTTACAGATAAAGAAACTGAGATTCAGAGATGTCAATTGAGTTCCCCTGGCCACATGATTAGGAAATGTCACAGGTGGAATTTGAACCCATCCCTTCCTCATTCAAAGTCCAGCAACTTATTCAAACAGGTCAAATGTTCAATATGTACCAAAGTCTGAAACTCCAACCCAGGTTTTTTTTATTCCAAATTCAAATTTAATGTCATAATTAAGATGAACCATGGACATATTCTATAGATTAAGGATCTAGGGAGAAGTGGAAAAAGAGAAGCAGTTAATTCTGGGTAGCTGTCTTTTGGTCCATCAACAAGTGTGAGATGCATCCTGAAAGGGCAGGGTCAATATAATACAATACAATGCAATACAATACAATACAATAATATGAATACAATAGCAGTTTCCTTCATATTCCAATAAGCAGGAAAGTTTGAAGTCATGGCAGGATTGTCATAAAATACCTTCCCTGCAGATTCTTACTAGACATTAGGGTATTCATTTTGTCATTGCCAAATCAAGCAATAGGCTCTCCCAACCTCCATCAACAACTTTCCCTTCCCCGACTTTTGGAAAATAGTCCTACCAATAAATCCCTTCTTTCTTTTCTCTACTACTGGAGTAGGCAGCCACTATTTGGGAGGGTAAGGAGCATTTCTGATATATGGGAACAGCTGATCTTACCCTTTTCCGCCTCTCCCCTCCCCAACATCCATATACCCACATCTAGCATAAGTGGAGAAATTCTGACCTGTGAAAGAAAGAGGCTTGATCAGGAATAATAGAAGGAAGCAACACTTAAAAGGAAAGAAGTAGAAAATAGGGGTTGAGGAAATAAGGATGATACAAAAGGAAATCAGACATGAAAGGCTAGGTAAATGGGGGCAATGAGGATGGTATTCACTCTACAAGCTACATGCTACCCAGTTCTGTTCATACACACTATAGGCATGGCAAAGAGCTCCATTTGCCAAGTGTTTCAGCTCTTTAATGGCTTCTCTAATGGACAGTACTTTCTCCTTAAGAATAACTTCTTTGTCCCTGTGATTTGACACTTAAAAACCATTAAAGATATTTTATTAACCTTTTACTACATTTGGGAGTTGCCCAATAAGTTTCCAAAAATAGATATTTGCACAGTGAAAAAATATTTGCCTTAATAAACATTATTTTGCAATCCTAGATCTCATTTTATATTACCTTTCCAGACTGACAGAGCCCCTCCATCACAATACCCCAGTGAGGTAAGTAGCGCCAACACTTGTATCCTCATTTTACCTTTGAGGAAAATCATGAAGGTTTACGTGACTTGCCCATGCTTGTCAAGTAATCATATAGTGGGAGAGTATGGACACAAACCCAAATCTTCTGAATGCAAAATCAACGTTCTTTCTACCACACCAAATTGCTACAACATTGGCATTGAAAACAATGCCAACTGGGAATTATATGTCACTGAAGCTGAAGAAATTTGAATGTAACTACAAGGAAGAAATCATTTCTAAAAGAAACAGGAAAATTATTTTCAGAAAATTTTCTTTTCTCAACTAATGAGGTTGCTTCCCATTCGTACTACTCTAATTTGACTGTACCTGTTACAGAAATTACTTGATTGTTCATGTCAGTATGCAATATGCCAAAGTCAGCTCTCAGGAAAATGACAGAGATATTTATCGACCTTAGTCAAGAATTATGCATTTTTATCTAAGGGCAAAATCCATCTGACAGTGTCTTGAGTTTTCATTTCTTTATGTTATATATGATGTCTTGTAAGTTTTTGATATCTTCACTTTGAAAATAGGATCAAAGAATCAGAGCTGTTAGAGAGATTAGAGGTCATCTATCATGCCCCTTTATTTTATAGATGAGGAAACTGAGGTCCACACAGTGAGTGCCTGTGCCAAAATGGCATATAGGTACCAAGTGGCAGACTTGGGTTTTGGAAACAGGTCTTCTAACTCCAGATCAAGCACTCTTCTTAATATACCAAGCATCCTGTATGTTAATTTTCATGAAGAGAAATATTACAAGTCATGACTACCAAAGGGAATTTATTTATCTTAAATTGTGAAGGCAATTTACAATAAAACACATATGAGACCAAACCAACCTTCCCAAGCAAGTTTTTACTAGGATATTTAAAAAATAGGGTGACACATATTTGCAAAAAGTTTTAGAATTAGGGAGGCTCTTGCTAATTAGGAATGTTAGTTTAGAAGAATTGTGAAGATTTCACATATTATTAATAGTAACATTACACTGATGATAATGTAGTCTCATTTTCTAAAGTAGGAAAAGTCTCTAAATTGTTTCTGCACAAGGCCAGAGCATATGAATGGAATCTACAAATCTACAACTCCAAATTTCTACAAATCTCAATTCAAAATATTGATAAATTTTCCTATGATTGTCTGGATGTGTCATTGTCATCCAGGTCAAATGTTCATAGATCTAGCCCAAGTGAACTGTTCTGAATTTTTCATAGGGATCAAGAAAGACTATCACAATGGAAACTGACAAACAGAGAGAGAATATGATTAAGATGTGAATAAAGACTTCGGAATCAAGTTATGATAAACAACATTTTTTAAGTGATAAAAATCATTCCTTCCGACAGGAATGAGGGAGAAAAAAAGTATCTTGGCAGTAGATTGCTTAATAAGAGAGTTCCTTTCTTAAATCTCCATAGATCAAGATAAAAATATGTCTTATGATGTCAACATAAACTGGAATATAGAGAATATTCTCTAAGTCATTTACGATAAGTACACAGTAGGTTATGCAACTATGGCAAAGGTTAGTTATACATACCATCACTTGATGAAAGGCATGAATAGTGTCAGAAACAACACCAACGCAGAGCTGCTAAAGAGAAATCTGCCTTTAGAACACACAGTAACCCGTGCTCAATCCTGCTTCCTTTCTTGGGCTACTAGATTTGGCTCAAAACAGTGAGCTCTACTCCCTTACTTCCCCTTTTCCCCTCACCACCCACATTAAGGCAAACACATGCATATGGATCCTCAAGAGAAAAACTGACAGCAGGGAGAAGATGAAAAGATAACCTATTAAGAGAAAGGAGAAAGCAAGCTGTCTTCTCCAATTAGGAACACAATTAGGGAGACAGTAGTCTCCTGACTGATGAGTCTCACTCTACTACCCTGCTTCTTTGGATAAGTGTGTGAGTCCTTGGATGTCACTTTCCTGTTAATTTTCCAACTCTTCAGAAGCTGATTTCTAATGTTCCATGGCTTCCCAGCCTCATTCAGAACACAACACCTGACAATGGGTGTCCTGTGCTGGGCCCACACTCCTCTGCCTTCTGGACAATCATCAGTCACAGAAGTACTTTTTTCTTCAGGAACAGCTGAAAGATGACAAGATTGGCTAAAGGAAAGGAACGTGACTGAGTGAACACAAGATGACAGAGCAATCGGGTGCCTTTTCCAATTCTGAAATTAAACTGCTCATTATTCCAGGAGGGAGATAATTTCATTTTGTCTGAAATTCTGCAAAATGGGACAAGAGTATTCTTTCAAATGAGTCACAATAAATATTTTGTAAAAATTTTTGTAGAAGACCCTATCAAACAAAATGAAAGAAATAGAAAAAAAAAGGTCTCTAGATTATTAGATCCAACCTCCTATATCCAGAAATATCACCTTAATTTTGAAGAACCATTTTTTTCTAATATCTCAATTCTATTCTTACCATTGAAAGAATTACTACTACTACTACTACTACTACTACTACTACTACTACTACTACTACTACTACTACTACTGTTACTGCTGCTACCACTAGACATCAAAGAATATAAGTTGTAGGTACAGTGCTCATTAATAATAAACTAAATTTGTGTAATGCTTTATAGTTTACAAAATAGTTTCTATATGGTAAGAAAATTATTTTTCTGCTTTCATTTCTTATCAGAAATAATTTTCTTGAGAATGGAGGCCAGGTCATATGCTTCTCTTGAATTTCCCATATCAGATAGTACAGTAGTCCACACAACTTAGACCTCTAGCTCTAATCTTATAACTGCTAATTGATTGTAATATAGAGTGAGTTGTGTGAGCAACAGCAAAAAGACTAGTTGGGCTAGACCATAGAATTTGAGAACATATAAGTCTGGAAAGGTAGGCTGGTGACAGGTTATGAAAGGAGAAAAGTTCCATACAAAGGAGCTTATATTTTATCCTTGAAATAATAGGGATTCATTGGAGGTTATTGTGTGGCAGAGTGAAAAATCCAGATTTGTACTTTAGGAAAAGCATTTTGGAACTGTGTGGAGGGTGGATTAGAGAGGGGAGAGACTTCAGCCCTAGAGACCAATTGAATAATCAAGTTGAGGAGTAATGTGGACCTGGACTGAGGTGGTGGTCATGTGAATAGAAAAAAAAGACTAAGGTGTAAAAAATATTATGGAAAGAAGAATAATATTTGGTAACTGAATGAATATTGTCAGTCAAAAAATTCCCAAAACCTGAAAAAGTTTTAAAAGGAATTTTATTAGATCATTTGGCAGAGGACAAAATCAGAAAAAGATGTGGCTCATTTTCAAGTGCTTGTGAAATTTGCATCGTATAGAGTTCAGACAAGGGCACCAGTATAAAAAATTCATGTAGACAATTTCCAGAAAATGGCAGTTCACAGATAAGGTTGTTTGAGATGTGATGTAAATATACATCAGGTAAGTATAAACATTCAATATTATTTGGGTGGACCCAAAACAAGACCTGGATAGGATCTTAGAATTCCTTGCAAACATAGGGATTCCTTGGGGTTTTTTCTGAGGTCAGCCTGACCTCTATGGTAAGCTTTGAGTTAGACAATATTCTAGTCACACAATGTCAGGTTCAAACATCATGACAAGGCATATTTTTATCTTGATCTATGGAGATTTAAGAAAGAAACTCTCTCCCATATCATCAACATTCCAGCAGAATGACTCACAGACATCTCATACTCAACTTTCCCAAAATGAACTTATTTCCCTCCTCTTTTTTGAACTCTATTTTCTGTAAAGGACATTATCGTTCTTCTAGTCTCCCAGTGTCATAGCCTCAGCATTATTTCTGACTTCTTACCTTCCCTTGCCCCACATATTGTGGGGAAAATATTTCATTATTTCCGTGTGTGGAACCATCATTCATATGCTCTCTTATGTTTATAATCTTGGAGCCATCCTTGATTTTTTCTTCTCTCACACCTCTCACATACAATGAGTCATCAAGTTTTGCCAATTTTACTTCCCCAGCATCTTATACATCCATATCATCCTCTATTGCTGCCATCATAGTATGCGTCCTCCTTACTACCTACCGATACCCTCCTAAATCATGATTCTACTCCTCCTGCAATCCAGTCTTTTTATCTTCCTTCATATGTGGATATATGTCATGTACAGATCTGATCATGTCACTCTTTTTCTCAAAAATCTTCAACGACTCCCTATCACTTATGAAAATCAAACTCCTATGTTTGGTATTTAAGTTTTTCCACTATATATAGTCTCTATCCTTTTCAAACTAGGCAACTACTGACTGACTTAGAACATGCTTGCACATCCTGCCTCCTTATCTTTGATCATGCCATTCTTTGGCCCTGGATTATAGACTCTTCTTTTTGCCTTGGGAAACTTTATGTCAAAGAGTCCCACCAGGCATGAAGAAGGTGAGTTGACTTTAGGGACTTATGAAATTTGTGGCCTGTTGTCCCTATCTAAATGGAACCTGGGAAGGTCAGTATCTGATATTCTTATGTGAAAACTAATTTCCCTTACAAAGATACTGGCTTTTGAAATTTCAAATTGTAAAAACAAACAAAACAAAAGAGCTTTGCTTATTCAGTAAGGACTAACATCTGAACCCACAGACAGTCAAAAGGTTTCTTTCCTCCTTCCACTGGAACACCTTTCCAGAGCAACTTAAAGAACCAATCATCAATGATGTTCCAGAGCAACTTAAAGAACCAATCTTCCAAGAAATCATCAAAGAAAGCAGTCTCGAGGTCCCAGAACCAGAGGGTAAAATAGTCATCGAAAGAATCCACCAATCACCCCATGAAAGAGATCCCAAATTGAAAACTGCAAGGAACATTGTAGCCAAATTCCAGAATTATCAGGCCAAGAAGAAAATACTGCAAGCATCCAGAAAGAAACAATTAAAATATTGCCAAATTACAGTTAGGATCACGCAGGACCTTGCTGATTCTACATTAAAAGAGAGGAGGAATTGGAATAAGATACTCTGAAAGGCAAAGGAGATTGGACTACAACCAAGGATCAACTACCCAGCAAAACTGAGCACACTTTTTCAGGCAAGTGTTTCAACAATCTGGTTAGCAGTTGCTGTGGGGGTGAAAGACCAACACAAGCCCAACAACAAGAATGCTGCCAGCACACAACAAAAGCCCAGGTTCTTTTGATCTGTTTTAGTAAGGAAAGCAACGTTAAGGGGTTGACAAGCTTATTTTAATCCAGCATACAAATATCACTCACTTAGTTCAGGGGAAAAATCCAGCACCCTGAACTTCAGAGCAAAATACAAACAAAGTACAAACATCGACAGACAGACCTTGTCTGATTAAATCCCAATACATAGTTACCAGAGTTTAACAAAGTCCCAACATTCGGGTTTACGAGCTGGAGGGCTCTTAGCTATAGCTGCCCGGAGTCTCTGCATCAGCATGCACCACCAAGAATGAGAGCCCTTTGCAAATATCTCTGTCTTCTCTTCTTATACCGTTTCAGACATCATCAAATGTCATCTGAATGACCAGAACTTAAGCTCCTATGATTGGCTCTTGAGTTAGCACCTCCCCTTAGTACCCTAGGAGCTTCACATCCACATAGGCTTAGCACCTAATAGGGGTTTGGGCCTGGGGCTTAGCACCTAGTAAGACTCAATGAAATACACTGAATTAGTCAAAGGAAACAAAAACCAAACTCTTCAAGGGCACTTGGTTGAATTGAGTGCCAAGAGCCCATTTTGTTTACCAACACAACAAGGAGATGGGCATTCAATGAAATAAGGGAATTCCAGACCTTCCTGATGAAAAGGCCAGAGCTCAATGGAAAATTTGATCTTCAAATACAAAACTCAAGAGAGACATAAAAAGGAAAACGGGGGGGGGGGGGGGCTTTGTTATTCAATAAGGGCAAATTGTTTACATCCTCATATAGGATTATATTGTTTTATATACATTATATATATATATATATATATACACATATATATATACACATATATATACATATGTATGTCAATCTTGAGAATAGTATGGTTATTATGACAATTAAAAGGGAGGAGTCAGTATAAAGTAACTGATGTGATGATAAAAACATAATAAGGGGTGCAAAAGGATTGTTCTGGGAGAAGGGGTAAGGAGGAGGTAGAAAAGGGTAAATTTGGATCGGTCACCCAGAAAGGGAGGAGGCTGGCCTTGCTGCTCTGACAGCAGCTATATACGTTGTTTCTCTTTTACTGGCAAGTCATTTGTTTCATGCTAAATTGCTGTTTTGTTTCTGCCTACTCCACCTCCAGCCTCAAATAACTATATTCATTCCAAACCTCCATATGACTAAGAGGGAATTACCATTCTTCCAAGTACCTAGGTTTAAAATCTTGGTACTATCCTTGATTGTTCACTCTCCCTCACTCCATATATAAAATTAGTTGCCAAAACTTGTCATTTCCAACTTCACAGTAATATCTCTCATATCTGTCCTATTCTCTCTACTCACATAGCCATCACCTTATTTCAGGCCCTTTTCACCTCCACCCACACTATTATAACAGCCTCCTAAATACTTCTCACTTCTGCAATGAATTCTCCACAAATCTTCCAATGTGATTTTCCTAAACCACCGTTTCTACTCCTAAACTTCATCCATGACATGCATTGTGGGTCCTCACCACTGCCATTTCTTCTAGCTCTACCTTGCAGCTCTCCATTTCATCAAAAAGAGATGATGGGAGCTCTTGAACATCTTGAATATTGTAGGATTACAATGGAATCCCACCTGGTAGTGTGGCAGTTCTTCCATAAGACTAAGTCCAGGATCCCCACAAACTTTATTTTTTTCTTACCTGTTTCCAATAGCTCAATTTTCTCTGGACATATTTTTATTTTGTATGGCCATGGGAATAATTCTCTCCTAGACTGATCAGCAGGTGACTCTCTGCCTCTGGTTACAAACTGTCTCATGGTAAGTCTTTACTAAAATCTCTTCCATTGCCCAGAGTTTGGACATTGTGCCTAGACATTCTCATTGAATCTTCATTCCTGGGGAAGGACTAATGTTGAGAAAGGCACTCGTGCTTTCTTTTCATTTGTTTTTCTGGTTCTCTTTTTCCAGGGTAATTAGCCAAGGTTATATGCTATCTTATATTGTTTCTAATGGGGGAAGAGCAGCGTCAGGGGGCATAAGGGCTCCTCTACCACCTGTGACTCAGAGAAGAGAGGAGGTAATTCCCTTGTGCAATATCAACCTTTATCTCTGGACCATGTATGACACTGCTTTATAACTGTCTATTGCAATTGTACTATTTTTATTTGTGTTTGCACCTTCCCACCCACTAGACTATATACTCCATGAAGACAGGTTTTATGTCTTATCTAAACTTGTATTTCCCCTAGCATCTAAAAGTATGCTGTTCACAATAAATGATTTGTGTTTCTTAAAAGCATGAATGTAAATCTACATATCATTTAATTAAAACAAAACAAAACCCAACAAAGAGATATGTCTCTCCTATTGTTAATGATCCTTAGATAAGTTTCCTTCAGTATGTCAGTGTTATGGCCAGCTATACTTAGAGTTCTCTTTCTCAAGGCTGACAACATATGGGATAGATTCCAAAGGTTTCATGCTAGATGATTCTGAAAGAGCCATACTGCTAATCTAATTAATGATGTGAAAAAGCATAGAAACATATATGTGAATCATTGGAGAACTGCTGAGGAATTCCCCATGGAAGTTATTACTGGAGCCTAAAAGACCTAAACAGGATTGAACAGCAGGCTGAGTCCCTGGGTTGTCTGTGGTCATGTTTATATAGGGAAGAAGTAGAGAATAAGAAAAGGGGTTTCCTCTAAAATATCCCTGCTTTTGAGAATTTTGTTGATTCCTTCTTTCTCTTCTGAACCCATAAACTCTTTATAATCTATTAATTTTGTTTTTTTTTCTCTCTCTACTTTCTCTAACTGGGTGACCTCATCACCTCCAAGGATGCCATTATGTCTATTCAGATGTGTCCCCAAATTCTACATCCAACCCTAGTCTTTCTCTTGGACTGTAGTTGTATATCTCCAGTTGCTGATTAGATTTTTCAAACTGGATGTCCTGAATGTATCCTAACCTAATCTCATTCTTTCTCCCCAGTGCACCCCCAGCTTCCATAACAAACTTCCATATGACTGAGAGGGAACCACCAATTCTTTTAGATACCCAAATTTGAAACTTTCACATTCCTCACTCACCCTCACGCCACACATAAAATCAGTTGCCAGATTTGGTCATTTCCTACTCCATAATGTGATGGTAGAGTTCAATTATTATCAGCCACGTCTGATTCTTTGTGACCCAATTTGGGGTTTTCTTGGCAAGGATACTGGAGTACTTTGGCATTTCTTTCTCCAGCTCATTTTATAGATGAGGAACTGAGGCAAACAGGGTTGAGTGACTTGCCCCAGGGTCACACAAAAATTAAGTAAGTATCTGAGGTCAGATTTGAACTTGGATTTCCTAGACTACAGGCTCCCACTCTGTTACCTTACTGCCTCACATTCCACAGTAATATCTCTCATGTCTGTCCCATTTTCTTTACTCACATAGCCACAACCCTATTTCAGGCCCTTATCACCTCCACCTAGACTATTATAAATACCTCCTAATTGCCTAAAGCCTCTTCCTTCTCCAATGCATTCTCCACAAAATTGCCAAAGTGATTTTCTTAAAGTATATATTGATCCCCTTCAGTTCACTTCTCAGTAAATTCCAATGGCCCTCTATTGCTTCTTATATCAAATATGAGCTTTTCTGTTGTCATATAAAACCCTTCACACATGGAATCTAACATACCTTTCCAGCCTTATTATGCAATATTCCCATTCTCCCTCTATTTATGATCCAGCCAAATTGGTGTCCTTGCTATTTCTTGCACACAAAACTTCAACTCCCATCTCTATACCTTTTAACTGTCTGTTTTGATTTTCCATTAGCAGTAGCTCTGCTAGGTTTGACTCCAGGGAACATCATGCTTCCCCCAGGATAAGCTGATCATGTGAAATCCTATTACCGCTCAGATTGACTCAACTTTTGATACTCAGCACCTTCTGGACTCCCTTTAGTTGCCTCTCCTCTGGGATTTTAGGACTAGAAGGTTGTCTTTTATACTTGATTCAACTTGGGCATCAACTAGGTGAGGCCATGGATAGAGTGAAGGGCCTGGAATCGGGAAGACTCCATCTTCTTAAGTTAAAATCTAGCCTCAGACATTTACTAACTGTGTGGCCATGGGCAAATCACAACATTTTTTGCCTCAGTTCCTTATCTGTAAAATGAGCTGGAGAAGAAAATGGCAAACAGCCCTGGTATCTTTGCAAAGAATATCCCAAATGGGGCCAGGAAGAGTTGGTCATGACTAAACAACAACACCACACAGAAAAAAGAAGCTGAAAAGGGTGGGGTGGTAGAAGGGACAGTAGTTCCCTGGGATCATGATGAATTCCAGAGTAGTGTGTTGGGGTAGGAAACAACAAGATAGCCTCCTTAAGTGGAAGATCTAGGAGGAAAAATGACTTAACAACAACTTAACTTTCCAGGCAACTCTCTTTTTTCCATCAGTGGCTTTGCTTGCTTTAACTCCACGCAGCACCATATCCCCAGGCCTGTGGTTCCACCCCCACCCCCCACCCCCGTTCTACAGTCTTTTCTATATTGTCTTCCTTCATTGGGTTGCAAGCAGGGACTGTCTTTCTTTTTCTTATTTTTATCCCTAGTGTTTAACAGGACGTAGGACACATAGTAGGTGCTTAACAAATGTTTATTGAATTGAATTGAATCACCCCCTATGCCAAAAATGCACTCCCACTCTCCCTTTATTTCTTAGAATTCCTTATTTCCTTTGAAACTATGCTCAAGTAACACTACAAGAAGTTTTCCAAACCCCCTCCCTGCAGGTCCCTTGCCCCAGTGCTGCAGCAGGGACAGCTTACTCCTGAAAGCTGATTATTAAATATTCAATGTGAGCATTTACACTGCTGAAATCAGTAAACACTACAAATCAGTGCATGTTGTTAGTCTAGACTTAAGAAAATGATGAATAAATTGTTAATAATGCAGATTAAACTGGAAAACATGCAGTACCTTTTCAGAAAGCCAGTTCTCAAATTGCCAGTATACCTCTGCTTCCCTCCTTAAAAGAAATTACTTTGAATTTGTGTATATATTTAATTAGGTTTATATTGAGTCCCTCAATAGAATGAGTGGGCGGGTGGCATCTAGGTGGTGTAGTGAATAGAGCACCGACCCTGGAGTCAGGAGGACCTGAGTTCAAATGAGGCCTCAGACACTTGACACATTTACTAGTTGTGTGACCTTGGGAAAGACACTTAAACCCAATTGCCTGGCCTTCCACCCACAAAAAAAATATAGAATGACTGGTATAAGCCATCTATCCCATTACTGCACTCAAAGCCCATATCCTAGTGATTTGAGATCAGTAACATTATCTTCATACATGAATGTGTGTGTGTGTGTGTGTGTGTGTGTGACCTGTTTTAAGAAACTCTAGGCTCTAGAGCAGGGTTCTTAACCTTGGGTTGATTAACTTTGCCCCCAACCCCCACCCCCCAGAAGTCTGTGGATAGATTTCAGGGGGTCTATGAATGTAGAAAAAAAATTACATATTTATTTCCACCATAATTGGCTTCTTTTGTAATTCTACGTATTTTATTTTATGCATTGAAAAATCTTCACTTGACTGCCAAAGGGGTCCAGAAGACAAAAAAGTCTAAGGACTCTTGTTCTACAGGGTGCTGCTATATTTTCCATTTAGTTCTTTTCTCTGATGTTGTCCTATAGGGTTCTCAGGTGCAACTTTAGATTCTCAAACTAAAGACTATTACGACTTCACTATTCTACTTTCTAAATTCACTAGGAATGATACAACATATCTGACTACGCTATTGGCTTGACCTTCATGTCTAACCCTTTGTGACTAGATCTGTGACCTTGAAAGACTGGAACCCTCAGCCAGCTTCACTGTCCAGCTGGCAAAGGTGCATTAGGCCAGATATAGCTGAAAAACAAAACCTTAAATTAGAGAGAATAAAGAATTAGAGTGAATGCTACCTCTGAAATACTGCCAATTCCTGCTTTACATTATAGCTAACCTAAATCTTTCCAACTGTAACTTTCTTTAATTTCTAAACAGAAATAAAGACAATGTAAGGATCATTCTCCATATCAGGATTCATCCAGTCCAAAACAATGGGAGAGCCTTACCCTAATTAGCCAAAGCAACCAAGGTCATGATGAGACTCACAGGACCATAAACATTACACACACACACACATACACACACACACACACATAAATATGAGTGTGTATGTGTGTATGTATGAAATACTTTGTGCCTATAGTATATTTATATTCATATATGTTGGTGGGTGTAGGGGTAGATGCTTAGGATACATAGAACAACGGGAAGAAGTGATAATATCTAGGAGAGAGAATTTGAAAAGCACTAATGTAAACAATGAAGGGCTAACAGAAATCAGCACCAGAGTAATTTATTTTTTTTACTGTTGTCTCCTCTATTTCTATCATAATTGTAATGAGGAGACCTACCTCAGGCCAGACTTCAGTTCTTTAGGTTCTGTGTTGGAATGAATGGATGAAATGATGCTTTTGTAGGTAGTTTAACAGAAAATGAGAAGAACTTTACTTAGCTCTAGCACAGAACAGATATTTTACAAGGACAGTGCAGCACTTGACGTGCATAGACATTGCTCCCCAACTCCCATATAGAAATGAATCTCGTCAGCAGGGCAGGTTGTGGTAACTTATCATTCTTCGGACATCTTCTAAACCTCAAAGGCCCAATTTTGTGGTGGGCAGGCCTAGTCTCCCTGTAGTTGATCAGAAAGTCAAGGTCCCTAAGGCCAAAGGCTACAAGGAAGCTGCATCAAAGAAGATCAGTTGGTCAACAAATGTTTGTTAACCATCTGTTACGTGCCAGACGGAATGCTAACGCTGGGGATACTAAGATAAAGAAGAAAATCTCTGTCCTCGAATTGCTTACTCTCTAATGGTAGAAGGCAACACACAAAAGGAAACTGAAAAGTGAGTGACAGGGCATAACCTAGTTGGGAGCATGGTGGAGAGTCAGAGAAGTCCCAAAGTAGTTCAGCCAGGTAAGAAATGAAGTTGGGCTTGAGTTTTAGCTCTCAGGACAATTGAAGACTCAGGTAGTAGCTTTATTACCTTTACAAGGCCAGGTTAATCCATGTGGGGACTGAGTAAGGAAGGGGAATCCTGGTAGATTGTGATCTTATCACAATAATCAACCCTGGAATGCTTCTTACTTTCTCAAATCGGAAGCTCTTTTACTTATAACAAAGAAAAATGTTAAACAATCATGACTGACATATGACCTTGTCATTGCATAAAATATTCTTCCACAGTGGTTCCTCTTGAAAGTCTGGTAAGAAGAAGGAGGCATATTTCATTAGATTTCATTCTTCAAGACCATAATTGGGTTTTCAGTTACCCAGGTGTATTTCAGCTACCTAGAATTTATTTTAAAGATCTTTTCCATTAAATTTTTATGGCCAAAAAGCATCATTTCTTCATGACTCTGTTAAGTCAGAACACTAGCTTTCAAATTTATTCCACTTCAAGATAACTGACTTCCTGAATGACATGGGAAGGGAAGAGCACACAGACTGACCTCTTTATTGCACGGCTGCACATCTAAGGTCTTCTGGCTAAGTTCGGTCAAGAAAGTAGGAAGGTGCAGTGGAAAGGAAACTGACCTACAACCTGGGTGCAAGTCCCAATTTTCCATACTTTATGAGCTATGAGATTGTGGGCAGGTCAATTCAGTTTCAGTTTTCGAATCTACAAAATGCACCTGATAATGTATGAAATAGCTACCTCACAGGGCTACTGTAAGGATCAAAGGAAATACCTTGTATGAAGTGATTTTTGTCATTATTGTTCTGCTGTTTTTCAGTCACATCTGACTCTTTCTGACCCCATTTGGGGTTTTCTTGGCCATGATATTGCAGTGATTTGCCATTTCCTTCTCCAGCTCATTTTATAGATGAGGAAAGTGAAGCAAACAGGGTTAAGTGACTTGCCCAGGGTCACATAGCTGGTAAGTGTTTAAGGCCAGACTTGAATTCAAGAAGATGACTCTTCCTGACTCCCAGCTTGGCACTCTATCCACTGTACCATGAAGCTGTCCAAAAGTGATTTGTTTTTGTTTTTCTGTTTTTTTAAATATTTTTTATTTAATATGTTTAGTTTTCAGCATTGATTTTCACAAGAGTTTGAATTACAAATTTTCTCCCCATTTCTACCCTCCCCCCACTCCAAGACGGCGTATATTCTGGTTGCCCTGTTCCCCAGTCAGCACTCCCTTCTGTCACCCCACTCCCCTCCCATCCCCTTTTCCCTTCCTTTCTTGTAGGACAAGATAAATTTCTATGCCCCATTGACTGTGTATCTTATTTTCTAGTTGCATACAAAAACTTTTTCGTTGTTTCCATGATACTATCAGGGTCAGCTTGGTGGCATAGTGGATGGAGCACTGGCCCTGGAGTCAGGAGGACCTGAGTTCTAATCTGGCCTTAGACATTTACTATCTGTATGACCCTGGGCAACTCACTTAACACTGACTGCCCTCAAAAAGAAAAAAAGATACTATCTATCCATCTCGTTCTCTGCTGTCACCTTTTCCTTTTGCTTTCAATCTTTCCCAACATCAGCATCTTTTCCAATGAGTCCTATCTTCTCATTATGTGGTGGAAGTATTTAAGCTTTAACTGCAGTATTTGAATTTCCAGGGAATAGTCTGAATTAATTTCTTCAAATATTAACTGATTTATCTCCTTGCTGTCCAAGGGACTTGCAAACATCTTCTCCAACAACACAATTCAAAAACATCATTTCTCTTCTCTCAGCTTTCCTTATAGTCCAACTCTCCCAGCCGTATCTTGGTACTAGAAAGACCCTAGCTTTGACTATCTGAACCTTCATCAGCAAGGTGGCCTCTGCTTTTTAGTATGTTGTCCACATCTGCCATAGCATTCCTTCTAAGGAACAAGCATCTTTTAATTTCATTTGCAGTCATCATCTGCAGTGATCTTTGATCCCCCAAAATGCATTTATTAAGCATCTACTATGTGCCAGACTATGAGTTTTAAAATATTTTCTCATTTGATTCTCACAACTTTAGGAAACTGATGAAACTGAGACAGGTAGAGGTTAAACGACTTGTCCAGTTGCTATCTGAGGTTAAATTTCAATTCAGGTCTTTAGGACTGCAGACCCATTACTATATCCATTGCTGGGATGCCTCAAGTAATCTATATAATTTAAAGCACCATTCAATTTTTTTCAAATTTATGTAAATATAAAGTATCATAGCATGCATTGATTGAGGCCTAGGGTGACAAGGATCTACAATGAATTCAGTAATATTTCTTTTTTTTTTTTTTTTTGGAGGGGAGAAGGCAGGGCAATTAGGGTTAAGTGACTTGCCCAAGGTCACACGGCTAGTAAGTGTGTCAAGTGTCTGAGGCCGGATTTGAACTTGGGTCCTCCCAACTCCAGGGCTGGTGCTCTACTCACTGTGCTACCTGGCTGCCCCTCAGTAATATTTCTAATGAATTCTTATATTATATTAGTATTATACTAAACTCAAAGGTGTCTAAATCCATTTGGAAAATAGCAACCTATTCAAATGCTAGTTATACTATTTGTTCAGACTTTTAAAAATGTGTTTGCTTATGTCTTTTACTGAGTCACTTATTGAGATGATTAGTTCTCTTAGAATTTCTGGACCCTAGAAGGCTAGTTCAGATAGTGTGATAGAGAGGAAAGATAACTCAGGGGACCTGGATTCAAATCTTGTCTGTTACACTATCATGTGTGACCATGTTCAAGTTACTTAAAATCTCTTGGCCTCAGTGTGCTCATATGTAAAATGATGGGATTGGATCAGATGACTTCTGAGTCACTGAGAGCTCTATCTCTATGATCCTTGACATTGGATCTGATTCCCCATCCAGCTTACTATCCAACTTATTACCCATTATTCAGATTTCAATAGAATGCACGCAGAAAATCTATTTCTACAAACACATTGTGGGGAAAATCATCAGACAATTCACAGATTTAGCAGATAGTGCTGGGTATTTGGAAAGAACATAGAGTCAGGTATATTTGTGTGAAGACTTGTTTGGAAGATTCTTTCTTATTAGTCACAAATGAAGCATCAGGAATCTAAAACCATTGACACAAAACAATTGCTCACACCACATGTTTTGCTGAACCCCGTAAGATAACTCCTGGGACTCCCAGGAGTCCTAGGCCCATGATCTGGGAACCACTGTACTTTATCATTCTTTCTCGCTAATTCAATTCATTTCATAAAGCAATTATTCAGCACTCAGTGTATGCCAGACATTAGGGTTCCAAAGATAAACATAAGTCAAAATCTACTCCTGCCTTCAATGACCTAACATTCTACTTATGTGTGGGAGGGTAGGGGTTGAGGAGTAGAGGGATGGAAACATGTATACAGATAAATAAATGCAAAGTTAACTGAGGAAGGAATAAGAGCACAACCAATCTATGAGATAAGGAAAGGCTTTCATGCAGTTATTATATGTGTCCATAATGAAAAGTTTCAAGTTGAAACTAAATATTAAAAATTCAACAAAAAATATTCAAAGTATATGTAATTATATTCAACACTGGAAGAAAGACAAAGAAAATTAAATCCCTTCCGTCAAGTTGCTTATAAATTAGTAGTTAGAGCTAAGACATATACACAGAGAAATAAATTTCAGATTAGAATATAATAAATATATAAGAAAAGTATAGAACTATATCAACTGAGAGAAAGATTATTTCTGGAAACCAGGGAAAGCTTCATGAGAAAATGACATTTGAAATGTATTTTGAAATATGGATTGGACATAATCATGTAGAGATGAAAGAACATTCTAGATATAATAGCATTTGACTTTTTTCTATAAATATTATAAAATCCCATCCTTGTTCAATTTGGAAGTATATTAAAAATCTCTGACCTAAAATTTTTTTCTAATAGAAAAATATTCAATATATCATAAAAATAACCTCCTTTAATCTCTAATTGAGATTAAAAATAACTCAGGAAGCAAAAAAGATGGATGGTGGAATTTTTCTGTTTTCCCTTCCTGCTTCTTTTAGAAAGCAGGAAATGACAAATTGCACTTTTAATGTTTGAAAAAAAATGGCAACCATTGTCAGAATTCTTTGGTTCTCATATAACAGTAGAAAAGAAAACTACAAAATTTTACTTGAATGCATTTATGAGTACTTAAAGAATCATGAAGACAGCAGGTAGGGCTTTTTATATAATCAGTCATCTTTCACTAATGATATATTTCAATCCTTTGCTACCAACCACACCCTAAGTGGACCATGACATTTCCCTCTCCCCTCTTTAACTTCCAACTTGTCTCTGTCATGTTGGGTCATAGATATAGCCCCTCAACCACCAAGATGAGGGAGTACATTGATTCCTCACTAAAACATTGTGCTATGAAATTCTGAACTTGTCATTTTTGATTAATGGTAGACAACCCCATTTTATATGGTTTTATTACTATACTCATTGAAAATTGAACCTGGCAACATACTGAAATTGTAGGGGGAAAGCTAAGTAAAGTTTAAAAGTGATTTAAATTCTGTAGTCAAATCTCTTCTTATCTGAGAGGATTCGATTGGTCCCTCCCTGGTAGTTACCAGTGGTTAGGTTCCTACTCACATACCACGTTTGTGTGGTGGTCAATTCTATGTTACAATGCCTTAGCCCAATTCCAGACTTTAAGTACAGCCTTCCTAATGGAGGCAGCTAAGTGACCCAGTAGATTGAGGACTAAGCCAAGAGGCAGGAAGATCCAAGTTCAAATTCAGCCTCCAACACTTACTAGCTGTGTAACCCTGGGCAAGTGACTTAACTTCTGTCTGCCTCAGTGTCCTCAACTGGGAAATGGGGGTAATAACAGCATCTACCTCCTAGGTTTGTTGTAAGGATCAAATATGATAATATTCATAAAGCATCTGACCTACAGTAGGCACTTAATAAATGCTTTTTACTCCCCTTCCTAATAGTTTAAAAAAGCATCAGGCAAAAGAAACTTTATTCAACCCATAAAACAGGGACATGATACAGTTTCAATTATCAACTCTACTCTTAATATTTCTAATATAATTGGTAAGTACCTTTAGGACAGGGACTGTCTCTCAAAAAAAACCCAACAACCATATTTATGTCTATCTGTCCATCTATCTATCTATCTATCTATCTATCTATCTATCTATTAGATCCCCAGTACTTAGCATAGTGTCTGGTACATAGAAGCTACCTAATAAATGCTTATTAATTCATCTTCTAACTTGGCCCTCTTTCCTCGTGTTCATAAACTAATGCAATTAGTCTTCATAGACATAAATTCCCAGGGAAACAAACACAAAAATGAATGGAAGTAGAATGTAGTCATCAAACTCATTTTAAAATTGTTGCCAAAGTTTCTGTCTTCAAACCCCAAATGGATTTTTTAAGGCTTGAGGGCCCAAAGTGATTTTTTTTAACTTTCTTATTGTACTAACAATAATTCAGAAGGTAGGTGGTCATCAACAAGATCGATCACACCACTTTCAATTTTGTAGCATCCTCCTTGGTGGTCTCTTCTTCATACACTGACCTTGGGCTGAACTTCACTCAAATTGTAACATCTAATAAAATGAGAATAATCCAAGGTGGTAGGGCTCCGGGCAATCAGAATGCAAAAGCATCCCTGAGAGAGAAGAGGTAAAAATCAATTAAACAGAAGCGAGCCAAATGTTTAGAAGTGATGTCCACATTCCTTTGGAAGAATTAGAGTTTGGTTTCTATTTGATCTGTAAGATCTCTTCTGATAATGGAATAAAGACCTCCCAGTACACAATGTGTGGGAGCCTTGAGGTCTGTGCTCATCTGTTTTCTCCACCACACTTAATAAAATGTGAGCTCACTCTTTACAGCTGTCAGAGGTTTCTGAAATCCTCTCTGTGTGTCTTGTCATGGTATGTAAATCTTTTTTTTTTTGATGTTGCTCACCTTACATAAATCACACTCTCCTTCCTGTGAAACTTCCAAACACATAAAGGAAAATCTTGGACTATTTTAAAAGCCTAATGAATTTATCACACAGAAATAGGTCCATTTGGTTACATTACTCATCTACTGTGTCCAGCAAATGTTAGAAACTCTTACTCAAAAATTGGCATTTGGAATTTGTGGCTGCCTAAAGTATCAAAACCCTTACCTCTGAGAAAGAAAGTCTTTCTCTCCTCCTTCAAATTTGAAGTACTTGTTCTTACAGATGCTTTCTGAGCTTTTTCACCTGAATATCTACTGGAAGATGGATAAATTAGTTTCTAGTTATCCAAAGACTAAGATGTTAGTTCTCTGTGGCATGAAATGAAACAGACAATTGAAATTAAATAGGTTTGATTAAGTAGTCAATATGGAGTGTCTAAAACCAAAACTTTTTTCTATTTCCTTGATTACATGAATAATTTGAACAAAAATCTGAGTTATTCCAATAATTAGGGATTAGTAAATATAACTGTCTTCTTCTAGCTGGAGGCCTAGAAACCTGCCCTGAAAGTTTTAACCCTTTCATCTCCTAGACCTTCTGCCCTAGGGCCCTGTTGTCCTAATTGATTTTTGATTCACCTGACCCAAGATTCTAGGCAGACTCTAACTGTATTTTATTTTTCTTCCAATTCTCCAGCCATCTGCTGACCAGTGCCTTACCACAGCATATACCTTCAACTGATTTAATGACTGATAATAGCTAAGTGCATGATACTTCATAGAGTATTTGTATTTTGACATGGAATATCTTGATTATAGGTTTATAAGATTTGAAACCGTAAAGGACCTCAAAGACCATTTTATAGATAAGGAAATATGCAGACCAGATAAGCAGTAATATGTCATGTAGGTAGTAAGTTGTAAGTTTAATATTCGAGGCCACATTCTTTGATTTCAAATTCAGTATTCTTTTTGTCATATCATGGGAATGGGAAATAATTAACACAAAAATATGAATCTCTATGATGAAACTGAAGATACCATGTAGAGATCAGTTGGGAAAATATGTGGAATCTGGGCTTTTCAGAACCATAGAATGCAAGAAATCTCACAATGGGATTTACCAAGCAGGGAAACATCAGGAGGGACATTGATTTCTTGCCATTGTAAGAGGAGAGGATTGAGCTAGATTACTTTCTAAGATCCCTCTAGCTCTTTCTAGTCTTGAAGACCAGATTTAAAAACAAACAAACAAACAAAAAAACTTATAATTTGCAATGTCAATAAAAGATAACTACTCAAATAACCACTTACTGTTTCATAAAGCGATATATGCCTTATTACTTAAGCTATTACCCTGAATAAGCATGGAAAGGGCTTTATGATGAAAAGTGTGCTATCCTGTAGGTAGAAAATATTTATAATTTCAACTTGCTATTGAAAATAGTAAATGTATATAGGTCATATACCACAAAGGAGGGACCCATAATGCACTGGAGGACAGCATTTGCTAGTTAGGTATGAAAATTCCTGCATAACAATACAATTTCTAAGCACTGATTCTAAACTGCTGGCTAAGCCACTCTGAAAATCTTCTCAGCTTCTGGTATTTGTGCCACGTGCGCTGTGGATCTGATTTGTAGGTTATGGGTTTCCTCACCTTTAGGCCAGGATACTTTAGGCACTCTCCCCCAATTTGAAAAGAACTCTTCCTGGAACTCCAAACTGAGGAGCCAGCATGCATAATCCTAAAATGTTGCCGTGTGCAGTCAAAGATAAAAGCCATTTGATTTCCTAAAGTTCTATGTGGCATACCACTGAGATTTGCATGGGGAAAATTTCAAAGCAATGGCTTCAACGGGCTTTAAAAACCATTAAGTATTGTGTTTCCAGGGATCTGAACTTTGACCAGTTTCTACTTGGTATTCAGACTAATCTATGAATAAGAAAGGATATACTATACTATATTCTTCTGTAAATGATGAAAGCCACCGGATTTAGTACCAAAGGTAAATGGCAGTAAAACTGAACCTTGAAAGAAGAGAGAAAGTGAGAAGAAGGGAATGGTTCCTTTCACTTGGCAAGAACAAGGGGGAAAAGGGTGGGGGAGGGAGATTCGGATTGGGGATGAAGGGTGTCTTTGGATAGAAAACTTTTAGTGGGGATAATGCTTTCTCTAAGAAATGAGTTTTCTCTCTTCTTCATAATAGGCTGTCTGGTTCAAAAGGACAGAGCCTCATCGTTTCCAAATACTAAAACTTCTTGTTTTGGCAGATAATTTCAAGGACATACCCCAGAGAATTACCAACATGGAGAAAAGATCTTCACAGAATTTCAGTTTAGAGGGACCTTAGTGGCCACCTAGTCAAATCCATAGCTGAATAATCATAACAATAAATAATTCCCTCTACTGAACAAGTGGTCCTCTAGCCTTAGCTTAAAGACCTTCAATTACAAAGACCCCACCACCTTCTAAAGGAATCCATTATATTTTAATGGCTTTAATTGTTAAGGTTTTCTTTACAAGAGAGCCTTTTTTGCCTCTTTGCAACTTTCCACCACTGTTGAGATCAGCTATCATATTTTCTTCCCCTTACCAAGTCTTCTCTAGGCCTAGGTCCTTCAATCAGTGTTTAGAGTCTGTACCAAGTAATAAGATACAGAAAGTGGTCAATGAGTTTCTTAAAGATAACCATCTCATAGAGAAGGAACTGATATAAAAGAACATATTATGTTCCAGGCAGTATGTTAGGTTCCGAGATACAAAGACAAAAAATGAAAAAGCTTCTTCTTTCAAGGGGCATACATTATATTATTCAAACTGACATAAATGTCATTAACCAAAGTTTGGAATTGCAAGTTTGGGATTCCTATGGGTTTTTTTTTGTTTTGCAAGGTATTCCTCTATAATCATCCTGAACTCATTGGTTTTATGTCATGTCGATCCAAATCACATCTTATTAAGCTATTAAAAGTCTTAGAGCCAGCAATGTTACCTTAATGATCTTTTAATCCAGTTGTCTTATTGTGTAGAGGATCAAATGAAGGTCCAGAGACTTAACTAAGGTAACACAGTTGGCTGTCAAACACTAACTCAAAGCTTCAAGTCTGAGTCGTTTTTCTTTAGTCTGACCATGGCAAATTTCAGCAGTTTGTTGTTGTCGTTGTTTTAAGAATCGTGAAGAAAAATAATGTTAGTGTATCTGAGAAATATTGTCTCATCACAAATGAGAAAGAAGAGGAAGCAGCAAACATTCCTAAGAGGTATCATTACTCTATGAATTCAGCTCAGTCTCAAAGCCTATTGGGAATCTGGGAATTTCCTATTTTGAACCTATACCTAGTTCAGGTGTTGAGGACTCAAGGCAGATGAATAGCATTAAAGCTTTCAATCAAAAAGCTGGTATTAAGTGTCTACTGTATGCCAGGCACTATCCTAAGCACTAAGGATATAAAGAAAAACAGCCCCTGCCCTCAAGAACTACATGCCAGTGTAGTAATACAATGTGAATACAGAGTACATGAAAAAGAATCTTACAGGAGATGGTATTCATGGCTAAGGAAAACCAGGGAAGGTGTTAGCATTTTCTTTCAAGTATTCAGGGGTATCAATTTTTCCTCTAGTTGCTGGATCAATAGTAGTCTTTCATCACTCGGTTATCTTATTCTGCCATTTTCAAATAAATTGTGATAAGCAGGGAAACTTGGTTGTCTCTAAGTGTACTTTAGTGTAGGACACCATGGCAGGATGGGGGCTGGAAGATTTTTTAGCTTCAGAAGTTTTATATACCTGAGCAAAGTACTTTGGTCTTCAAGCCTGCCAATCTGGCATCTTGTGCAGGCTTAATATTGACTAAAAATAAAAAACCTCCCATATGGGATTACTGTCATATAATTTCTATATATTGCTGACTTCAAAGACTGAACCCTTTACCATGCTATTTCAATCATCTTAAAAATAAAAAGGATGAAGCCTGGGATAGGTGACCCATATAACAGCTCAGCTGGACAATGTAGATGTTTCTGAATTTTAAGCAGGAGGTACCCATGTCATACATACTTCCACACCTACCATTCCAAGATATAAAGATGAGGGAAAGATTCAAATCAAATGTTCTTTTGGAATTATGATCTCACTGAATTAGAGATAATGGAGCCAAGGTCATAGTTTTTAAAGAAGAGCAAGAAAGAGAAAAACAGAGGAAGACAGAGGCTTTTTTTAAGAATGAATAGGCTATATGAATTGATGAAAAGTCAAGAAAACGGAATCAGAAAAGCAATATACACCACAATAGTGCAGTAGAAAGAGTGTTGAATGTAGAGTTATAGATACCAAGTTCAAATTCTGGTTGCGTAAGGACACATTGTGTGACTTTGGGCAAGTTACTTAACTTTTCTGAGATTCATTTTTATCTTTAAAACAAGGACTTTGGACTAGATAGCCTCTGAGGTTCCTTCCAGCTTTAAGATAGTTGATCCTATGAATTAAAGTAATGTAAATCAAAAGGATAATAAGAAGAACAAAGCTGAACTGAACAAATATAATTATAACTACAAAATCTGGGACTGAAGAGATGAGAAAATGCTCTTTTCTCCCTTTTTTCTTAAGGTAGTGAACTAGGGGTGTGGAAGATTGCATACATTATCATATTTCACTGATTTATTGAACAATTTTCCCTGACTGCCCCTTCTTCCTTCCTTCCTTTCTTATTTCTTTTTTTTTTCCTTTTTTCCTTCCTTCCTTCCCTCATTATTCCTTTCCTTCATTTCTTTCTTTTTTCCTTCTATCTTCTTTTTTTCTTCCTTCTTTCCTTTTTTTCTTCTCTATTTTAAATTTTTTGTCACAAAGAATGACTCTTTCAGCAGAGTGGAAGAAGGGATATATTTGAAAACGAAGTGACCCCAAAACAAAATATATCAATGTATTTTCTTTTAAAAAGACAGAAAAAACAAGGAGGGGAGGCATTGTAAAATTGCAACATTATATCAAAATGCATCAAAACATTAAGAAAATTTCAAAAATAAAGAATTAATAGTAATACAGCCTCTCCGTAAAAAGATTAATGGAGACATTTTTGATGTACTAATAAGCCCTAATGGACCAACTGTTAGTGTGAGCACATTAGATAGCCTATGAACTTTTTGTGATACATAATGTATACCTTTTTGTATTTTTCCTTCAAATTCTCTTATTTCATATACATGGGGCACCCGCTAGTTATTATAAATTCATGTAATTTTATAACTAGAAGAAATATTTAAAGGTTATTTAATCCAAGCCTCTGTCCTTGGCAAAATACAATAACAACAACAAAAAACCTGTCACATTCTTGAATATTATCAACATTTGAAATATTCCCAATTTTTCACATCTTCTTTCCAAGATAAACATTAAGAAAAAACCAGCACCAACAATGTGCACACCTTTCCCTATAGTAATCTTGTTGATCTACAGAGGAGAAATGGCAACAACCCAAGCAGAAATTCTCCAGTTTATTTCTACATCTGGTTGGGAGACCACCACTGCATGGAGGTGGGGAGTTGGGATGTTTGGTAGTGTTAGAGGAGCTTAGTTAGGCAGAAAGCCAGAATACACTAAGAACAGAAGAATACTCTCCAAAGACAGTCCATCTGACCAGCAAAAATAAAGCCAGCCTTCAGGAATGCACAAAAGCAGATGAATATGCTTTTACTACTTTTGCTATTTGGAATAATTAAGTTTTGTTTTTTTTTTGTTAGAGCTCCTGAGTACAGAGCCATGAAAGAAAAATAAAAACACTGCTGTCTTTCATTACATTCAACCTGATGGCCTAACCAAGGGGAGATGAGGAATTCTCAGCACATCTGCCTGGATTACTTGTCTCTCTGATACATACTGGGTTTTCTTCATTCTCCTGCTAAGTAGCAATTCCACACATCTGAGGAGCTGATTCAAGACTGACACTCTTATTTGTTTAATAGGACCTTGCACTTATAGGAAATCTATGGGAGTACCAGAGATAATGTGAACTGAGCCCTGAATTCTTTTTAGCTGATTTAATTTTGCAGAGGAGCAAAAGGGAGCACACACTGGGGCTGTAGTTGAGAGGACTATCTTAACAGGAATTTAAAAAAATATTTTCTTGTTTCCTCTTAGGATGCTACATATCTCCAACTCTTGTCTGCTCACTATCACTTTAATTAAATTTCTCTCTATTACTAGATTTCATTTAATTGTTTATTTGAATTTAAATAAACCTCAAGAACTGTCAGAGGAGCAGAAAAAATCCAAATACTATCTTCTTAAGATCTCTTTTGCTTTCTTAGTTTTTTTTGGCTTTCTCTGCTAAGTTAACATCTTAGGTCATTGTTTTAAACATCATTAAACATTAAGCAATCTTAAAATTAAACTAATTATTTTTGAATCATAATAGTGATGTGCATATTTACATAAATTTCATGTTTTCTAACCTGGAATAATTCTTTGCATTTTGGCAGGCCCCATCTTGCCATTATGCAGATAGGCAGAATCATTTGGAAAAATACATATATACACACATGTATATGTATATATATATATATATATATATGTATGTGTGTGTGTATATATATATATATACATATATATATATAACTTATTTGTCATAAAATATAAAATTCAAATAGTCCAATGGATCTGTGATGTCCCTGATGTGGGTATAACTTCTGATGAAAGTCACAACCCACTAATTCTTTGCATACTGTGTGATTTTTGTCTACATCCTCCAGAAATTTAAGATTGGCAGGCTAAAGGCTTTCCTCATGTTTTGACATCAAGAGAATACCAGGAGACCCTTGGGCAGTCCACTGCCTATTCCTCACTCTCATATATACTGTGCAGACAAATCTTTGATACTGTCTTTTAACCACCTCTCCAGCATAATTCCTTCTCTCTCAGTTCTAGGCACTGCTCATACTTATTAGTGCCTCTTCTCTTGCCCCTGAGGTGATTCCTAACTTTAATCCTTAGAGACTGTGATCTTTCATGAAGTGTAGCCATACAACAACATTGGAAAGAAGAATATTCATGTTGAAAAGAAACACTTTTGTCTCAGGAAGAAGTCTGAGATCATTAAAAGAATTTTGCATCTTTTCTAAAGTTGTCTGGTCACATTTTTCCTTCTCTTCAATTCTAGTCTTAGTTTTTTGGCCGTTTGCAGGAGTTGTACAGGTCATCCAGCTAACTGCATAGCAGAATCTAGACCAGGGTGGGGAACCTGTGACCTCAAGGCCACATGTGGTCCTCTAGGTCCTCTAATGTGACCTCAAGATGGCAGGTTCCCCACCCTGGTCTAGACAATAGGTATTCTTCACCCACATGGTTTTTCCAATGTGTATAGTTAGTCTAAACTGTTGAGGTTTAAAGTTGCTGGGACCCTGCAATAGCAACATATAGGTCCTGCCCAAATGAATTTGACCCACCCCTTCTTTCAACCAAAGAAAAACAAGGTCTATTAAAACCCATATAGGTGGGCATGATTTTAAAATCCACCATATTGACTCTTAAGGAATCTCAGCTAGGCTTTTAAGTAATCTGAGCATTTTCATGGAGGCAAGATGGATCTTTTATATGGAAGACCTTGGGAACGAAGAAGGGGTTTAGATAGAATTAAGGGAATGGTGGCCTAGGATGGGGCCAGGTGCAGACAATGAAAGGGTAGTTGATTAAATGGGAAGGGCCAATTGCCCCAGGTGAATGCCAGGGACCAGAGCCATGTGGAAAAGTCCATGGGCTTTTCCTTTTTGGGGTCCAGATCACAAAGACATGGTCTATTCCCTTTGGAGGTTCAGATCCTATCCCCATCACGAACTGTTTTGAGTAGTGCTAGATCTCATTTAGAAGGTTCTTCAGAATGTTCCAGGGAATAATACAATCAGCACAGTGTAATCTGCAAATTGGAGCATCTGGTGGACCTCATTATCTATGGTGAATTCCTCTTTTACTTGGCTCCTGCTGATCTTCCTTTGACTTCCAGTATCTTAGGTTTGAATTTTGGAGACTAAAGCAATAATTTCCAAGAAGTTTTCTCAAATTTTAACTCCAGTTTAAACCAATTTCCATTAATAGAGGAGTCCATTCTTTTCTTACTGGCCACATCAGGAACATGTGAGTGATATTTATGACACATAGTGATATGTTACAAAGCTTTTATTAATTTCTCATTCAAGCTAAATTGACATAAATCTAAGAACTAGGCTCAAGGTTACTCTGCAAAAGACTAAAATCCAGTAACCCAAAGGGATTATAAGAAGCTTCTCATTTACAGTGAATCAAACACAAAACAGATGAGAGAAGTCAAAACTCTCTAACAATTAAAAAGCAAAACAAAACAAAAATTTCCAAGCTAGATGCATCTATTTTAAAGGAATTGAAAGTCAAATTAACCATTGAAACACACACCTTGATGGTTTTCTTGGCAACCCTATTTTTTTCCTAAACCACACCTCTTCCAAAAAGAATCTGAAGGTGGGGATGCAGTTCAGAGTCTTTTTTTCCTGGCTTAGGTCTGTTCTCAACATTTCTGACATTCCTGCTTACCAGGTAACAACCTGGTAGGTAATCATCACCTTTTCTGCCACTGCTTTTGTAGAGAGCAAATTATATCCTTCTAGAATCCCAAAATAAAGGAGAGCCAACCAACACACCTGTTTCTTCTTTAGGCCAATTTCTTCAAAGTAGGTTTCTGGAAGTTTCTTCTTTAAGCTCGTTCATGCATCTTCACAGTACTGCTAGTCTCCTGAGGATCAGAGCCTCTGAGAGGCTATTTGTTGAAAATTTTCCTACAACTCCAAGGATAATGGATCTATTAGCTACTTCAGTAAGGTGCTCTTCAATATCTCTAAGAAATCTTTGCTGAAAGTCAAGTGAGCAGAACCAGGAGAACATTGTACACAGTAACAGCAATGTTGTACAAAATGTGAATAATATACCTATTCTCAGCAATAGAATGATCCAAGACAATTCCAAAGGACTTCTGAAAATGCTATCAACTTCCAGAAAGAAACTGATGGAGTCTAAATATGGATTGATGCATACTTTTTTTTTTACTTTCTTCAACTCTTTTTTTGGTCTATGCTTTCTTTTACAAGATGGCTACTGTGGAAATATGTTTTGCAAGATTATGCATGTATAATCTGAATCAAATATCTTGCTTTCTCAGTGAGGGGGAGGGGAAAAGAAGAGAGAGAATCTGAAATTCAAAATTTAAAAAATGCTAGAAATTGTTTTTACGTGTAATTGGAAAAATGTATTTAAAATTTCCAATGAGAAAAGAAATATTTGCTGAATGCATAAATGTGTGCCATCACAAAATGTTAAAATTAGAAGGGATGGTTAGAAATCTTGGGAACTATACCTGATTGCAACATCCCTTTCTAGTCTAATGTGCCATTCTTCATGAATTCTCTGGTTTAGCCAAACTGACTTTCTTTCTGCTCCTTACACTGGATAATCCATTTCCAATTTTGATATTTTCATACAAGTTGTGCTTCATTTCTGGAAGGCATTCACTTTGATACTACCTCTTACAATCCCTTTTTTTCTTTTAGAATAAAGAAAGAGGGGGATTTCAACACAAAGTCCCCAACTGTTAGAACATTCCCTCCAAAAAGTGGCCTTTATTCCTTTTGCTTATATCTTTTTCTAAGCTTTATTTATGTACATCCTTTCTCCTTCAGGGTATAGACTATTTCCTAATATAATGGCTTGCACTTAATAGAAGCCTAATATATGCTTATTTATTATTTGAGGTGACCTCTCCAAGATGATACTGTGGCAGACTTGAAACTGGTTCAGGGTTGATTCCTGATGAAAAAGAGAGAGATGCAGGGGAGAAGGTACCTGATACTGAGACATACTGGAGAAGTAGGTCAGAGAAATTCTAATGCAGTCAGGTGAGAAATAAGTTGATGTATATTGGTAGGGCTAGCTGCTCCTTGAAGGGTGGTAGATAGGACACTGGGCCTGGAGTCAGGAAGACCTGAGTGCAAATAGAGCCTTGGGACACTTACTAGCTATGTGACCTGAGCAAGTCATTTTAACCTTTCTTTACCACACAGTCCTCATCTTTAAAATAGAGATAATGATAGCATTTGCCTTTCAGGTTCTTGGGAGAATCAAATGGGATGATATTTATAAAGTTCCTAACATAGTGCTTGGCATGTAGTACGCTCTATGAAAGTTTTAGCTAATATTATTATTATTACAAAGATGAAATCACAGATACAAAATAAATATAGTAGCATACCTACTTACTTACTTTAAAGGTTATATATTTCTGTAAGTTTGGGTAGAATCATACCTAGGAATATTTTTTTTACCTGGGACACAATAATTGAGACAAGGTTTGGGAGGGGTCAAGAGAGCAGGGGGATGGTAGAATGGCAACATAGAAAAAGATGCAGTAATGCTGAGAAACATTCCCCACCCCCCACATGACCCTTGAGAGAACGTGAGGATTGGTGGTGAGGAAGGGAGGCATCAATAGAGGGGCATCACACTGCCTGGAGTCTTAGGATAGTAACATAAGGAATAGTTGTCATAGCATAGTAGCCCAGAGAAGGTCCACAAGCAAAAGTATGGGGCAAAGCTAACCACTGGGAGTAAATTTTGTTCTTGAGAAGAAGCACATCATCCTGGGAACAAAGCACACCTTCTTGGATGTTGGAACTTGGAAGCAATACCCTGCAGGTCCCACACTGGTTGTGGCTCTAAGTGTGGGGACCTTCTTCACTGATGTAGACGCTAAGTCTTTTGTATCTTAGTAGATGGGCTTCAAGAGTTGCTGTATCTACCATGTGACCACATGATGATTAATTTCATTAAATTAGCCATCAAATAGATAGTCTGGCATTGAGCCCATTCTCACTATCTTTCCACCTTGGCAAGGGCTCACCTTCTACTACATAGTAAAGCCTTTAAGAATCCATTAGCACCTCCATGTGATGATGAGGTGGCAGTATGGAATTATAGTGGAAAAACATCATTGAATAATGCATCAATAATCAGTTAACACATCTTCATTGAGTATCATCTATTTGTAGGACACTGTGAGTAAATCTGTGGACAGAAATAAAGATAAATGAATGGATTTAATCCTGAGTCCTGGGCAAAATGTCAACCCCCATCAGTGTGCCCTTTGGATCTCTTTCTTAGCATAGTGTGCAAATTAACTGTGACAGAGGCCAAAAAAAAAGCATGCCAAATCTCCACAAATGTTTATATTCTCTATATCTTTTAATAGATAATGTATCCTTTTTTATATAATCATATATTTTGCATGATTTGTCAATGAGCTCAGAAGATTTTAACACATTGGTTCTTTATCGTGAATCCGTGCTTTCACTGAATTGATTATTGCATACCTTTCATGAATAGTACATTTTTCCAAATCAAGCCTTGATTATCATCCATGGGTTTTTGAGGTAGTTTAAATCAGGTAAGTTCCCAGGTCACAGAAACATGTTTATCTCCATCTCTTGGATTAATTTCTTGAACTTACAATAATAATGCACAGTGTTGTGCTACGATGAAATTACAGGAAAATCCTATTTCTTAATCTATCGATATATGGATCAGAATTCATCATTCTATCAATGGGGATAAGGCTTTGACACACAATGTGAGTAAAAATCCCCAAAACAACTTGTCAGTTTGTATGTGTATGTGTGGAAGTATTGTATGTGTGTTTGCGTATTTTGCTGTCTTACAAAAATGCTAGTTTATCCACTGATATTAGCAATAGACTCAGATTCTTCTTTACATATGTTACATCATGGGGCATGTGTGTAAACAGAGACCCAGCACAGCCCTCAGGTTATATCAGCATTTCTAAAATATTCCCTTTTTCAAATTGCTCTACTTGGTAGTGGCCAAGGGAACCCACATATTATGTACATTATTCCCAGGATCATTACCTTAAGTTAAAATGCATATAGAATATTGAAAAGAAAAGAAACTGGACCTGTGATTAATATAGGGAGCTTCCATACAAGGCTTCATCCTCCACAACCTTTACCAATGAAAGTTGGTGTCTCTACAATATTAAGGCTTAGAGTATTGAACCCCCAGAAAAAAAATGTTAATATGTCTTCTAGGGGGAAAAAATCAGGTGTCCAGACTTGTAGAAATGACGGTTCCTAAATAAAAACATCTAGTCTACTTTCCTTTAAATGTTTAATTTAATTACTTTTAATTCTTAGCAATTCTTTGAAGAAGTATGGCACTGATAATCTGTTGCATCATGTAAGTCTTAGAATGAGGAGAAAAAAAAATCATTGAGCTCGTCTTCAATCATTGCATTGGCCTTAGCCAAGACCTTCCCTGAGAAACTTGCCTGAGTCACTGACAAACACATCCTCAGGCAACAGTGAGTCTCAGCATCCAGACCACAAACATACCTTTGGAATACCCAGAAAAATATTCCCCCTCCAATGGTTTCCACAGTGCTTTACATTCATTATCAAAGTACCAATGTTCAAATGCCAGTTGGCTCCCTTTTGTTAAAGGTTATGTTTTTGATCTTGTAAAGACAACTGCAAATGACATTAAAATTAGTTATTTAATGCATATTGCATATTGCACTTACCAAAAATAAACTGCTTTCTTAGCACATATTTAAGGACTTATGCTATTATTCTGCAAGAAAAGATAAACATTATTACTTTGAACTTTTTCTTTCTTTTTTCTTCTATTTTACTCTTGATTATTTACAAAATAAATATAAATCACTACTCTTGAAATAGCACTCCTAAAAAAACCTAAATAAATAAATAAATGAACAAACAAACAAACAAATAAATAAATAGAAAGAAATTGCATTCCTTAGAACATAAGCTAGGTCTAGATAAGGTAGGCAGCAGCCCATGGTGCAGCATTCAGTGGAGGTATAAAGAGGGATGATTTAAAAATTGTTTTTGTTTAATAAATGTATATATTCTTGGTGGCAAAAAAAAATCTGTGTTGTAAAGGACCTGGGTATTCACTTTGTGATAAGTAGTATATTTTATAGAGAAGCCCCAAAGTATCCTATGTGCTGTAACATGCCCATTCTTTTAAGAATTGAAATTATATTCATCTGAGATTTTCATTGGGTGGGGTCAGAGGGGTGTTATTCTCAACTTTCTAACCTTGCTTAGGGGACAAAAATATATTTTCCTAGCTTTAGCACATAATTCATTTTTTTTTTAGTTTAAATCATTATTTATTTATTTAATATTTTTAGTTTTCAGCATTACTTTTCATGAGTTTGAATTACAAATTGTCTCCCCATTTCTACCCTCCCCTCCACTCCAAGATGATATATATTCTGATTGCCCCATTCCCCAGTCAGCCCTCCCTTTTCTTACCCCACTCCCCCTCATCCCCTTTTCCCTTACTTTTTTGTAGGGCAAGATAGATGTTTAAGCCCCATTGCCTGTATATCTTATTTACTAGTTGCATGCAAAAACTTTGAGTTCCAAATTCTCTCCCCTCTTCCCTTCCCACCCACCCTCCCTACGAAGGCAAGCAATTCAGCATAGGCCACATGTGTATCATTATGCAAAACGCTTCCACAATACTCATGTTGTGAAAGACTAACTATATTTTGCTCCTTCCTATCCTATCCCCTTTTATCCAATTTTCTCCCTTGACCCTGTCCCTTTTCAAAAGTGTTTGCTTGATTACCTCCTCCCCCTATCTGCCCTCCCTTCTATCATCCCCCCTTTTTTATCTCCTTCCTCCTTCTTTCCTGTGGGGTAAGATACCCAACCGAGTGTATATGTTATTCCCTCCTCAGGTCAAATCTGATGAGAGCAAGATTCACTCATTCCCCCTCACATGCCCCCTCTTCCCTTCCTACAGACCTGCTTTTTTTTGCCACTTTTCTGTGAGATAATTTACCCCATTCTACCTTTCCCTTTCTCCCTCCACAATATATTCCTTTCTCATCCCTTAAATTGATTTTATTTTTTTAGATATTATCCCTTCATATTCAACTCACCCTGAGCCCTTCTCTGTCTCTGTCTCTGTCTCTCTCTCCTCTCTCTCTCTCTCTCTCTCTCTCTCTCTCTCTCTCTCTCTCTCTATCTCTCTCTCTCTCTCTCTCTCTCTCTCTCTCTCTCTCTCTCTCTCCCTCCATATATATGTGTGTGTGTGTGTGTGTGTGTGTGTGTGTGTGTGTGTGTGTATTCCCTTCAGCTACTCTAATACTGAGGTCTCAGAAATTATACACATCACCTTTCCATGTAGGAATGTAAACAAAACAGTTCAACTTTAGTAACTCCCTTGTGATTTCTCTTTCTTGTTTACCTTTTCATGCTTCTCTTGATTCTTATGTTTGAAAGTCAAATTTTCTATTCAGTTCTGGTCTTTTCACTGAGAAAGCTTGAAAGTTCTCTATTTTATTGAAAATCCATATTTTGCCTTGGAGCATAATACTCAGTTTTGCTGGGTAGGTGATTCTTGGTTTTAATCCTAGCTCCATTGACCTCCAGAATATCATATTCCAAACCCTTTGATCCCTTAATGTAGAAGATGCTAGATCTTGTTTTATCCTGATTGTGTTTCCACAATACTCAAATTGTTTCTTTCTGGCTGCCTGCAGTATTTTCTCTTTGATCTGGGAGCTCTGGAATTTGGTGACAATATTCCTAGGAGTTTTCTTTCGGGGATCTGTTTCAGGAGGTGATCGTTGGATTCTTTCAATTTCTATTTTACCCTCTGGCTCTAGAATATCTGGGCAGTTCTCCTTGATAATTTCTTGAAAGATGATATCAAGGCTCTTTTTCTGATCATGGCTTTCAGGTAGTCCAATAATTTTTAAATTATCTCTCCTGGATCTATTTTCCAGGTCAGTGGTTTTTCCAATGAGATGTTTCACATAGTCTTCCATTTTTTCAGTTGTCTTTTGGACCTCCTTTTCCATTTGGCTAATTCTGCCTTTCAAGGCCTTCTTCTCCTCATTGGCTTTTTGGAGCTCTTTTGCCATTTGAGTTAGTCTATTGTTTTTGAGTTAGTCTATTTTTTAAGGTGCTGTTTTCTTCAATTTGGGGGGGGGGTCTCCTTTAGCCAGTCATTGACTCGTTTTTCATGGTTTTCTTGCTTCTTTCTCATTTCTCTTTCTAATTTTTCCTCTACTTCTCTAACTTGCTTTTCCAGATCCTTTTTGAGCTCTTCCATGCCTGAGACCAGTTCATGTTTTTCTTGGAGGCTTTATATGTAGGCTCTTTGACTTTGTTGACTTCTTCTGGCTGTATGTTTTGGTGTTCTTTGTTACCAAAGAAAGATTCCAAAGTCTGAGTCCTAATCTGAGTACGTTTTTGCTGCCTGGCCATGTTCCCTGCCAACTACTTGATTCTTGAGTTTTTTTCAGGGTATGACTGCTTGTAGAGTAGAGAGTACTTTGTTCCAAGCTTCAGGGGATGTGCTGTTGATTTCAGAGTTATTTCTAACAGCAAGCTCTGCCACACCAGCACTCCTCCTCCCCCAAGAACCACCAACCCAGACCAACTCATATTTTAAGCAGGCTCTGCACTCCTGCTTTGATCTGCCACTTAATTCCTCCCACCAGGTGGGCCTGGGGCCTGAAGCAACTGCAGCTGTAGTTCTGTAGCTGTATCACCCCTGCTGCCCCTGGGGTGGTGGCTAAACCAGAAACTCCTTTCACTCTTCCCCCCCCCCATCTTTTCCCAGTAACCTCCTCTGTTGTCTTTGGTGTTTCTGGCTTGAGAAGTCTGGTAACTGCCATAGCTCACTGATTCAGGGCACTAGGGCCTGTTCCTCCCAGCCCCTGGTCTGGTTGGTCCAGGCACAGCCCTCACTGAGCTCTGCTCTGCTCCATTCCCAGCTTCATGGGCAATAGACCTTACCCAGTGACCATCCAGGCTGTGCTGGGCTGGAGCCCTGCTTCCCTCTGCTATTTCATGGGTTCTGCAGTTTTATAATTTGTTCAGAGTCATTTTTTACCTGTGTCTGGAGGGTCCTGGGGGAGAACCCTAGGTAAGTCCCTGCTTTCTAGGTGCCATCTTGGCTCCGCCCCCACACAATTCATTTTTGTTCTTATTTAACTTTTTAACTTTAAAAATTTTATTGATGAATGTTTTTTATTGTATTGTAGTCATTTCTATATACCCAACCTATCCCCAAGCCATCCCTTCCTTGGGACAAGGAGAAAATTAAGCCAAACCAACTGATAGTGACTACCTCTAACAACATACACGATATTCCACACTCATTCAGTAATCTAACCTCTATAATGTAAGAAGAGAAATTAATTCGTTTCTTCTTCAGGAACAATATTGGTTATTATAATTTTACAGCCTTAATTTTAAGAAGGACTTTGATAGCCCAAACCCAGAGTGAATGTAAATAGCCATTGTTTCTGTTTTGGCCAGAAACCCTGAGGAACTTTCCCTCCCAGACTGATTTTTCCTTTGACTAGGTAAAAGAGGTCATCGTTTGCCTCATTTCTTACCTAACCTTAAGTACCAAATCCTATCTTCCTTGAATGAGGTATTGTCTCAGTCAAACTGAGACCTGGGAAAGACCTTAGCTTAGAAAGTCCAGGGTCTTCTACTGATTCCAGGAGTCATCTCCAGTCTTCCAGATCTCTATCTTGCTGCTGGATCCAGACAGCTCTGGAGGAAAAAGTGAGGCTGGTGACTTTGCACAGCTCTTCTTCACATAAATCCAAATCACTTGCAAGTCATGGCATCACTTTAATTATTTCATGGTCCTCTTTATGAATGAAGGACAAACAACATTTGAGCAAACAAGTTATTTTGTCTATTACAAATACCCAAATTAACTATAAAGGACATATGAAGAAATATACGAGCTGCATCCAGAGAAAAGGACTGATCAATAGAAGTATGTATAGAATAATTACACACACACACATATGTGTGTGTGTGTGTGTGTGTGTGTGTGTGTGTTGAAGTTTGGGGTTTAGGGGTGCTCAGGAACTCAAAATACTGACATACTAGGTCCTGCCTGAATGAATTTGACTCAAGCCTTCTTTCAGCTAAAGAGAAAAACAAACTTTATTAGAGACTCACCGTATTGGGTAGACTCTTAAGGAATATGAGCATTTGTGACACTTATATTGACAAGTGGGCCAGATTGAATCTGAGAACCTTCATGGAAGCAAGATGGATCTTATATACAGAAAGACTGTGGGAGGAATCTAGGGGAGGTTCTGGGGTGAGGGGAGGAGGGTTTTAGTGAGGGTCTTGATGGGAGTGGCCAGTAATTAGTTGAAGAACCAAGAACATGGGATTTTGATGGGATCAAGGGTGGGAAGTTGCCCAAGGCAATCCAGAGGTTAACAGACAATGGAGGACTAGGCTAGCTTAAGGGTGACAGATTTGGTCATAGATATTTTGATAGGATCAAGGGTGGGAAGTTGCTGAAGTCTACTTGGAGCTAACAGACAATGGAGGGCTAGGATAGGTTAAAGTTAACAGAGATTTGGACCTAGCAATGGAAGGCTTAGGGCCTCAGGCAAACACCAGATCAAGTAGGAAGATTCAAAGAGAATTCAAGGGGATTCCAGCCTATATCCCATCATATATGCATACACACACATATGTACACATACAAATATTCATATACACATACACTTAATTTGCATCTAATTGTAGCCACCTCTAGGGCAGGGGAAGGGAATAAAAAAGAAGAAAACAAACTATATGATAATTTTGTATATTTGAAAGGAATAGCAAGTTAGGCATAGTAGATTTGTAGTTTAATGTGTATCGTCTTTTTATTGTATTATGCTGTGAAAATGATTTTTTTAGTATATAAATTAAGAATAAAATTTAAAAAAAATAATTTTATTGCTTTCAATTAATTTTATTTACCTTGGTGATATATGTGTAGTTATTTTTTCCTCATTTTTCTTCAATATGTATCATTTCATACAAATGTTGTCATGTTTCTCTTAATTCTTCATATTGATCTATCCATAAAGCACAAGAATATCTCATAACATTTGTATAGTACAATTGTTTAGTCATTCTCCAGAAATGGGCAGAGACTTTATTTCTAATTGATTGCTATGAAAGTATTGTTGTAAATATTTTGCTGTGTATGGGATTTTATCTCTTTGAAGAGATCAAAGAAAAAAATGCTTAGAAGTGTAATGTCCACATTAAAAACTATGAACAGTTTAGTCCCTTTTCTTGAGCAATTCCAAATTGTTTTCCATTGACTTTTTAATGACATATCAGTATGCCTGTCTTCCCACAGCCTAGTCAACATTTGTTAACTCTGTTCAGGATGGGATCTGAACCCCTTTAAAGGAAAAGAACATGTCTTTTGGATCTGGATCCAAAAAAAGAAAAGCCCCTGGACTTTCCCACATGCTCCATGTTCCTGGCATTTGCCTGGGGCACCTGGCCCTTCTGGGTCCTTCCCTGTTAACTCCCAGGCACCCCAGACTACTTACCTACTCCTAGAGCCTTCTCACAGTCTTTCTGTATATAAGGTCCATCTTGCCCCCAATTAAATTATTTCAGATTCCTTAAGAGTTTGGCCCACTTACATTAGCAATACAAAGCATCACAAATGCTCACATTCTTAAAATCTGGACAATAGGGTGGATTCTTAAAATCTCACCCACCTAGACCAGTGTTTTAATAAACCTTATCTCCAGCTGAAAGAAACCTTGAGTTGAATTAAAGCAAGACTTTTATTTCTTGCCCTTGAATTTTGGGGTCCCAGTACCTCTAGACCTCCATTTTCTGTCATCTTTGGCACTTCATTTTTACTGGTTTTAACTTTAAGATTATTCATGAGTATTATTGTCTTCGCATATGCAATAAACCGTAGAAGGAGATGGGTTATTTGAGTCATGATAAAAAAAGGCTGAGCTAAGTATAATATGGAAAAGCCAGATTAGGTTCATTGTAAACTAAGCTGGTTTTGTCCTTAGCTGTTCCTTTCCACAATCCATATTTCACTCATTGTAAGGTCACCTTCTTAATGTACAAGTTGGATCCTCTCATTCCCATATTCAGAATTTAATTTAAATTTTCTTATAATTCCTATAATTTTTATAATTTAAAATATAGACTCTTATTCTGACAATTAAGAAGTCCAAAATCTGACTTCAATTTACCTTTCCAGCATTTCACCCTGTTCCTCATCAGGCACCCCAGGTCCTAAGCTTCTGGACAACTTGCTATTCCCTAATCTTGTCTTGTTTCTTCCTATCTCTGTTCTTTTAGGAAGGAAGGAAGGAAGGAAGGAAGGAAGGAAGGAAGGAAGGAAGGAAGGAAGGAAGGAAGGAAGGGAGGGAGGGTGTATTAGGAGGGCAGAGTTTATAATTTCAAAGAGGATCATATATATGTCTGAAAGGTTCGGAACCGCTGGATATAAGAAACTCTCAAAGTAGGAGGCAGAAGAATCAAAGCATATATTTAGGCTCCACAGTAACCAACCTATGAACCAGCATCCCCATTTTGACATATTGATCAAAAGCTTCCAGGCCCAATAAGTACACCTCACAAGAGTAACCAGGAGGCTACAGGGAAGCATGATGGTGTAAAGCAAAATCATGCTTCCCCCTCCATGGTAAAAAGATTACCCACTGGCCTCAAGTCCTTGTTCAGCTTCCTTCCGTAGGTCAGCTCTGCTACTGGCAGCTCCTGCTTCAGCTTCCGCTGTGGCTGTAGCTGTAGCAGCCTCTGGCTCCAATGGAAGCTGTTTTTAACCATCCGGCTTCTGCGGGGGTGTAAGGTACGCTGGGGAAAGCACAGGTTCTTTCGATCTGCTTAAGCAAGGGAAGCACGGTGAAGGAGCTGACAAGCTTACTCCAATCCAACATAAAAACAGCATTCAGTTCAGAGGAAAAAGCCAAACTAGTCAAGGGCACTTGTTGACTAAGTGCTAAGGAGCCCATTTTTGGTTACCAACACAGGAGGGAGGGAGGAGAATTAGGGAAGGACCGAGGGAACAATCAAAGGAAATAGCTATTTATTAACTGTCTTCTATGTACCAGACATTATGCTAAGCTTTTTAAAAATATTATTTCATTTGGCCCTCACAATAACACTGAGAAGAATAACACTGGCATTATTATTGTATGGGACAAAGTTTTCAAATAATAGGAGAGATATCTTTAGGAGAAGCAAAGTGAATTTATCTTAAAAATCTTGCAAGATTTGGGCACACCTCCATAATGGAGGAGGCGAGGTAAAAGGGAATACTGCTTTAATTTATACTCTTAATGAAAAGATTCCTGTCCACCTCTATCCCTTCTCACCATTGGCTGGGAGGCGGGCTGACAATCTAGGTGCAAAAAACTAGACAGAGGACTAGGGGACCAAGGTTGATGCAGTCCATTCAGGTTTTTCCCTATCCAGAACTCAACTGCCGGGGGTGGTGTCTGAAAGTCTAGGAGAAGAAATGAGGAAGAAAGGGGGAGGCAATTCCTTTGGCTTCATTCAATGCAGGTCACAGTGACCCTTTCCTTATTTGGTCACCGAGAGAGAGAGAAGGAAGGGAAGGACCCCTACCATTTCAGGCCCTGATTTTCTAGAAGTTTAGTTTAGTCACTACAAGGTTAAATTCTAAGCCTCTCTTACTCCCTCAGACATTCCCTACTTCAGAAATATGAGAGGAGTGTAACCCCTGTATTTTGCTCTGTGAAGTCTTCACAATTATCCATCCCATTCATTATCATTTCTATTTTATAGTTATGGAAAGTTGAAGCAAAGAGTGTGACTTGCCCAGAATCACACAGATCATAATTGTTTGAGGCTGGATTTGAACCCACATCTTCCTGACTCCAGGCCAAGTGCTCAGTACATTGATTTGGTAAGTTGTGCAGGCCAGCCTCCATGGCTAGAAGGCATTTTCTCAACAGCTGCCTGTTGAAACTCTTACCTTTCTTCAAGGCTCACCCTCTCAGAGACATGAGTTCTCATCCTCAAGATGTGTGTTTATTAAGTTGCCATCTTCTAGGAATTTTCAGACTCTAGCAGATTTTATTTTGATTTATGTATATGTCATCCCCCATTAGTAGATTGTAAGCTCCATAGGATAGGGAGAATATAATGAGTTATTTTTGTTTTGTTTTGTTGGTTTTTAATCCTTATGTTCTAACTGTGGCCAGTGCAGCTTTTCTGGTGTTATTCTTTCCATAAACTTCATTTGGGTGGCCTCCTAACCCTTGTTTACCAAGTAACTAGGAAAGGTGTCAAATTTGACTTGAGACCCAAGAGAGGTATTCCTTTAGAACATAAAGGCTGAGGCAGAGCAAGCCAATATGATGATGAAGTTAGAGATGTAGAGATGTAAGGAACCTTAGAGGCCTTGAATCCAATCTCCTCATTTTTCTTTTCTTTTTTTTTCAGATAGTAATTTTTTTAAATTTATTTATTTAACATATCTAGTTTTCAGCATTGATTTTCGCAAGAGTTTGAATTACAAATTTCCTCCCCATTTCTACCCTCCCCCCCACTCCAATATGACATATATTCTGGTTGCCCTGTTCCCCATTCAGCCCTCCCTTCTGTCGCCCCACTCCCCTCCCATCCCCTTTTCCCTTCCTTTCTTGTAGGGCAAGATAAATTTCTACGCCCCATTGCCTGTGTATCTTATTTTCTAGTTGCATGCAAAATCTTTTTTTTTTTGTTTTTGAACATCTTTTTAAAACTTCTGAGTTCCAAATTCTCTCCCCTCTTCCCTTCCCACCCACCCTCCCTATGAAGTCAAGCAATTCAACATAGGCCACATGTGTATCATTATGTATAACCCTTCTACAATACTCATGTTGTGAAAGACCAACTATATTTTACTCCTTCCCAACCCATCCCCCTTTATTGAATTTTCTCCCTTGACCCTGCCCCCTTTCCAAAGTGTTTGTTTTTGATTACCTCCACCCCCATCTGCCCTCCCCTCCACCATGCCTCCCTTTTTTTTATCTTCTTCCCTCTTCTTTCCTGTGGGGTAAGATACCCAATTGAGTATGTATGGTATTCCCTCCTCAGGTAAAATGTGATGAGAGCAAGATTCACTCATTCCCCCCTCACCTGCCCTCTCCCCTTCTCCCACAGAACTGCTTCCTCTTGCCACCTCTATGCAAGATAATCCACCCCATTCTCTCTCTCCCTATCTCCCTCTCTCAATATATTCCTCTCTCATCCCTTAATTTGATTTTATTTCTTTTAGATATCTTCCCTTCATCTTCATATATATATATGCATATTCCTTTCAGCTACTGTGATATTGAGGTCTCATGACTCATACACATCATCTTTCTATGTAGGAATGTAAACAAAACAGTTCAACTTTAGTAAGTTCCTTGCAATTTCTGTTTCTTGATTACCTTTTCATGCTTCTCTTGATTCTTGTGTTTGAAAGTCACATTTTCTACTCAGCTCTGGTCTTTTCATGGAGAAAGCTTGAAAGTCCTCTATTTTACTGAAAATCCATGTTTTGCCTTGGAGCATGATAGTCATTTTTGCTGGGTAAGTGATTCTAGGTTTTAATCCTAGCTCCATTGACCTCCAGAATATCGTATTCCAAGCCCTTCAATCTCTTAATGTAGAAGCTGCCAGATCTTTGGTTAATCTGATTGTGTTTCCACAACACTCAAATTGTTTCTTTCTGGCTGCTTACAGTATTTTCTCCTTGATCTGGGAGCTCTGGAATCTTGGCTCCGCCCCCGGAAGCCCTATGTCTCTTTTTAAAGACAATACTTCACAGCTTCAGTTATTTTTGCTTAATCTGCTTTAAGGAGACTCTCTTTCTTTAGACTTTTTTTTTCTTTTTGTTCAAACAAACAGTCTCCTGTTTTTCACTTCTTTCTCTAGATTTGGAGTTTTAACTTATTAACTTATTTTTCTTCCTTTTATCTACTTATTTGATCCTTCCTTTTCTTCCCCTTTCATTAAAAAAAAAGCTTAAGTAAAATCACTCTTCTTCCCTTCATTCACTTATGCTAATTTTTTAAAATTTTCTGTAAGTTTTTCAAATTCTTTTCCTTTTGTGTCTAGTGTAAACTTCTATTTTAAAAAAGTGGCAGTTTCACTTATTCTTTCTAAAGTCTCTGTGTTCTTCATGTAACTAAAACTTGTAAGGTATCTATTTTAAGTTCCCTTTTCTAAACAATTTACATATTGTCACTCTGTAGATCTTTTCCTTCCACATACTTTTTTAGTTTTGTCTCATTCTTTGGAAGTATCAGTTCTTATAGAAGATAGAGAGTATAGAAGTGTTGCCTCATGGTAGAAATATTTTTGTGTCCCTGATTTTGAAATTCATCACTACTTTCTTCTCTAATCATAATAATTTTCTTTCTCATATACCATGTAATATTCACTCTGAGTCCACATCTTCACACCTGTATGAATGTTAGTTCCCCCTAGGAACTCTGATTCCCCTTCCCATGAAGCAAGATGTTGTCTGTGTAGCTCAGTGATGAAGTGAATTGAGTTCTGGACCTAGAGTCCGAAAGACTTGATTCTAAATCCAGCCTCAGATACTTCCCAGTTGTGTGACCCTTGACACTTAACTTCTGTCTCAGCTTTCTCAACTGTAAAATGAGGATAAAAATAGCACCCAGTTCACAGGATTGTTGTGAAGAGCAAATGAGATCATATTTGTAAAGTACTTGATCTCTAGTGCCTGGCACATCCTTGACATTTGATAAATGCTTGTTCTCTTCTTACCTTTCCCTTCCATGGAGGCACAGAACTTTCTCAAAGTTATTGATTTCTCTAAGCACCAAATCCTTGTAGATTATATTCATTGTAAGGTTCCCATCTCCAAGAGTATTTCTTTTCCTCCATGGGAATGATCTTTAGCAGGATTCCCTACTACTTCTAAATCTAATTTCTCTTTCTTTTTTCGTGTTAGGAAGAAGTTTAGCACAATGATTCACCTCTATTTGGGATGTTGTGAGGGTTTATTCCATGCTGTTTCTGGCCTTTTATTTTAATATCACTTTTCTCCTCATTCATTCTTGTCTCCTTGATTACTTTAACAAAGAAATCTCTCTGTGGTCACTCATGAATTATTTTGTTGTTTCTCTGTTCTTTTTCTTAACTCCACAATTCTCTTTCTCATTATTTTTCCATCTGGGATAATTAATTTTGTTACTTGTGCTTTCCTTGGTTGATGTAATTATTTATCTTTCTTCTGTTTCTAATGACTAGGATATTTGCTAAACAATTGATGGGCATATATATCTTTTGTTCTGTAAAGCAATACTTCAGATGATTTTCTTTTATATAATCTCTATTTTTTTAATGATAATTAGTCTCAGGTTTTTAAGGTATGTCACCCATGGTGGCACCTTGAGATCCTTTACACTTCAGAACACATTATTTCTTTCCCTCATGTGATTTCTTGTGGGTTCAGAATAGTTTCATGTTCTTTGCATTGTCTTTCCTTTATATGTGAAGATCTTTCTCCTGGTCACTGACATAGCTTATTGTTTGTCATTGGAATCATTAAATTTAACCATTTGGAGTTTGCAGAATAGGGTTTATTTTGGGGGGTGGGATCTGTCAATTCTTTTTATTGGTACTTTATTTTCAGTGTTCAAAAGTTCTGGGCAGTGGGTTTTAAGTATTTTTTCTTGCATTATTGTATTCAGGTTTTTTGAATTGTCATTTTTTTTTCTAGGAAAGCAATGACTCTTACATCATCTCTGTACACCCTATCTTCAAAACCCATATGCTTTGCATATATGGAGATCATGTGTTCGAGTTATTGCTTTTTGTTTCTCTTCTTCCAGACTGCCCTTTACTTCTCTGTATTTTTATGCCAAGTCAATTGTTTTCTCTTTTGTTTCTTTAGTGAGACTCACCACTGTCAATTAGAGTTTTTCTATTCTTTCTATTATTTTTATTGTGTAGGGATAAATTCTGCTTTCATGATTCTTCTTTCTTTCTTGAATCATGAATATCTTGTGGTTGTTTCATAATCTTTTGGGAATCCAGAGTCCTCTGCCTCATGAGGTATTGATTCATTTTTCTTTGTCTTACAATATTTATTCAGAAATATTTAGACTTCTTTAGATGTCCTAGAAGCCATTTTTTTCCTTCTGTTTTAATGTGTTCTCTGTTGATTTATCTGCCTTTGTTTGAAGTTGTAACTGAGTTTTCTTTTTCTTTCTGAGATATTTGGCAATTTTAATCTTTGTTTCCTCACATTTCCCTCTCATTCACTTTCTGACTCCTTTGATGGTGAATACCCTAAGGCCGTCCTCAAAGCTTCCTCAGCCGCCCCTAATGTTTGGAAATTCAAATTTCACTGACCTAAGTCCCTACACCAGGTTGTAGTTATGGTTGTGTTTGTCTTCATTCTTGAGGAGGACCATGACACCAGGGAAATGATGACATGAGTTGCATTTGACTTTGATTTGAGTGAGGGTGAGCTGCACAGAGGTAAGAGGAAAGAGGTGGTGGATGGGCAGAGTTGTGTTCTGTTTCTTGTTGCCTCAAAATGATGAGGTTGTATGGGTCAATAGTAGAGCAGGAGCAAGGAAAGTAGTTAGTGAATCTGAGAGCACCAACTTAATGGGAGATCAATTGGTCAAATGATAAATGGTAGTTTCCCTATTAGAATGTAGGGGTTGGTGGGAAGAGGGTTCTGAAAGAATAAATTAGGAATTAGTGATTAGTTGTTACTGTTGAGTCATTTTCAATCATGTACAACTCTGTTGGGGTTGTCTTGACAAAGACATTGGAGTGATTTGCCATTTCCTTCTCCTTCTCATTTATAGATGAGGAAACTGAGGCAAACAGGGTTAAGTGACTTGTCCAGGGTCATACAGCTAGTAAATTGTCAGAGGCCAGATTTGAACTCAGGAAGACGAGTCTTCCTGACTCCAAGACTGACACTATGAGCTGCACCATCGAGCCGATCATTAGTGATCTAGTATTGTTTGTCAGGTTGTTGTGTTGTTGTGTTTTCTTTGTGTTTTGGACCTTGAAGAAAGCAGCAATTCTTTTACTTCATATATGATTCTTATTTTGAGAAGTTTTGAAGATTCAGGAAGATCAGAAATAATGTCTGTTCTTCTATATTATTTGTCATGTGTCCCAGAAGTTTGCAAGTATTTATTAAGCATGTATTTATGACAGCTACTATGATGCTGTGTATAAAAAAATGAAACACACACATAGACACCATAAGCTTGGGAAAGATCATAGGATTTGGAGTCAGAGGACCTGCCTTTCAATTCTGGCTCTACCACTTATTAAAAGTTTGACCTTAGTCAAGTCACTTAACCTCTTTGTGCCTGTTTCCTTATTGAAAAATGAGGAGATTCAATTATCTGGGGTGGAGCCAAGATGGTGGCTGGAAAGCAGTGAGCTCCCTGCTGAGTCCCTCCAAAAACCTATAAAAAAATGGCTCTGAATCAATTCTAGAACAGCAGAACTCACAAAACAGCAGAGGGAAGCAGGGCTACAGCCCAGGACAGCCTGGATGGTCTCTGGGTGAGGTCTATCCCACACGGAGCTGGGAGCTGGGAGCTGGGAGCAGAGAAGAGCAGAGCCCAATGTGAGCTGCTCGGACCAACCAGACCAGAAGCCAGGCGGAGCGGGCCTTAGCGCCCTGAATCAGTGAGCTGCAGCAGTTACCAGACTTCTCAACCCATAAACACCAAAGACAACAGAGAAGGTTAGTGGGAAAAGCTGCAGGAGTGGAAGGAGTTCACAGTTCCGCTACCGCCCCTGGGGCAGCGGAGGTGGGGCAGCTACAGCTGCTATTGCTTCTGGCCCCAGGCCCACCTGGTGGGAGGAATTAAGTGGCGGATCAGAGCAGGAGTACAGAGCCTGCTGAAGATCTAAGCCCAGTCCAGGCTGGGGCTCCTTGGGGAAGGAGGAGTGCTGGTGTGGCAGAGCTGGCACATTCCCCCAAACGTGGAACATAGAACTCTTTAGTCTACAAGCAGTCATACCCAGCTGAAAAACTCAAGGGTCAACTTAGCTGCTTGGGAATATGGCCAGGCAGAGAAAACACACCCAGATTCAGTCTCAGACTTTGGATTCTTTCTTTGGTGACAAAGAAGACCAAAACATACAGCCTAAAGAAGTCAACAAAGTGCAAGAGCCTACACCAAAAGCCTCCAAGAAAAACATGAACTGATCTCAGGCCATGGAAAAGCTCAAAAAGGATTTGGAAAAGCAAGTTAGAGAAGTAGAGGAAAAATTGGGAAGAGAAATGAGAAGGATGTGAGAAAACCATGAAAAACAAGTCAATGACTTGCGAAAGGAGACCCAAAAAAAATACTGAAAAGTACACTGAAGAAAACAACACCTTAAAAAATAGACTAACTCAAATGGGAAAAGAGCTCCAAAAAGCCAATGAGGAGAAGAATGCCTTGAAAGGCAGAATTAGCCAAATGCAAAAGGAGGTCCAATGGACCACTGAAGCAAATACTACCTTAAAAATGAGATTGGAGCAAGTGGAAGCTAGTGACTTGATGAGAAATCAAGATATTATAAAACAGAACCAAAGAAATGAAAAAATGGAAGACAATGTGAAACATCTCATTGGAAAAACCACTGACCTGGAAAATAGATCCAGGAGAGATCATTTAAAAATTATTGGACTACCTGAAAGCCATGATCAAAAAAAGAGCCTAGATATCATCTTTCAAGAAATTATCAAGGAGAACTGCCTTGATATTCTAGAGCCACAGGGCAAAATAGAAATTGAAAGAATCCATCGAATCAGCCTCCTCAAATAGATCCCAAAAAGAAATCTCCTAGGAATATTGTCACCAAATTCCAGAGCTCCCAGATCAAAGAGAAAATACTGCAAGCAGCCAGAAAGAAACAATTTGAGTATTGTGGAAACACTATCAGAATAATCCAAGATCTGGCAGCTTCTACATTAAGAGATCGAGGGGCTTGGAATACCATATTCTGGAGGTCAATGGAGCTAGGATTAAAACCTGAATCACCTACCCAGCAAAACTGAGTATCATGCTCCAAGGCAAAATAGAGGACTTTCAAGCTTTCTCAGTGAAAGACCAGAGCTGAATAGAAAATTTGACTTTCAAACACAAGAATCAAGGGAAGCATGAAAAGGTAAACAAGAAAGAGAAATCATAAGGGACTTACTAAAGTTGAACTGTTTTGTTTACATTCCTACATAGAAAGATGATGTGTATGATTCATGAGACCTCAATATCATATATCATAGTAGCTGAAAAGAATATGCATATATATATATATATATATATATATGTTTATGTATATATATATATATAAGTGAATGTGCATGTATGTATATTTGTAGGGGGGGATGATGGAGGGGAGGGCAGATAGGGGTGGGGGTAATCAAAAACAAACACTTTGGAAAGTGGACAGGGTCAAGGGAGAAAATTCAATAAAGGGGGATGGGTTGGGAAGGAGCAAAATATAGTTAGTCTTTCACAACATGAGTATTGTGGAAGGGTTATACATAATGATACACATGTGGCCTATGTTGAATTGCTTGACTTCTTAGGGAGGGTAGGTAGGAAGGGAAGAGGTGAGAGAATTTGGAACTCAAAGTTTTAAAAACAGATGTTCAAAAACAACAAAAGAAAAGTTTTTGCATGCAACTAGAAAATAAGATACACAGGCAATGGGGTGTAGAAATTTATCTTGCCCTACAAGAAAGGAAGGGAAAAGGGGATGGGAGGGGAGTGGGGTGACAGAAGGGAGGGCTGAATGGGGAACATATATGTCATCTTGGAGTGGGGGGGAGGCTAGAAATGGGGAGAAAATTTGTAATTCAAACTCTTATGAAAATCAATGCTGAAAACTAGATATGTTAAATAAATAAATTTAAGAATGATGACATCATAAAAAATAAAAAAAATAAAAAGAGACATAAATAAAAATCATAATTGAGAAAATAAATCAAAGAAATAGGAGAAAATGGAGAAAAACATAAACTTCTCTCAATATTAAATGGTAATGGATTAAACAATCCAATAAAATGAAAGAAAATGAAATTGTTGGAATAAAATAAACAAAACTCCAGAATTAGTTGCTTAGAAGAAATATCTGAGAAAAAATGTGAATATAAGTGAAATAAAAATGAGGGGCTGGAGTAACATTTACTTTTCATTAGGTGTATCTAAAAATGTAGGCATTGAAGTCATACTGTCAGGAAAAAAATTGAAACATGAAAAGATAAAAAAGGAAACTACATTAATTCTGTTGAAAGATAGGAACCAAAATTAAAGTTTTGTATCCAAAATGCCTTAAAATTTAAATTCATAATGAAAAACTTCCTAAATTACAAGAAGACATAGGCTGTGATGCAAAAGCAGCAGGAAGCTTTAATATTTCTATCTCAATGTAGTATAAATCTAACAGAAAGGTAAACATAAGTGAAAGTAAAAATTTGAATAAATTTGCTGGAGAAATTAAAGCTAAAAGACACATGGTATCTTCCAAATGGTATTGCATAAGAATATATGTGCTTGTGTATATATATGTACGTACATAAACACACAGGTACACACACATACAGATATATATGAGATGGGTAAATAGATCTTGATATCAAATGGAATTTTACAAATATTTATTAGGTCACAGATATACCATAAATAAAGAGTAAAAGCGGTAGAAATAATAAATACTTCTTTTACAGATCACTACACAGTAAAAATAGTTTCAGTCCAGGGATCATAAAAAAAGAAAGAAATTGGTAATTTTCATCAGTTCCCCCCAGGATAATCACCAACCTCTGGAATTTGGAACCAGCAGTTTCCTTCTTGAGTTGGAAACTCTTCACTCCCAAAGAGTTGTCTCAAGATCACAAAACTAGTATACATCAGAGGTAGGATTGTATAGAATCACAGAATTTGAGAATTTGAAGAGCCATCAGTGTCTACCTAGTCCGAATTTTATTCAAAAAAAACCACACTACTTTAGTTTACATGACTAGCCATTTTCAAACTTCTAATTTAATACCTCCATAAGAGGGAGTCTACCACTTCTCAAGGCATCCCATTGGAAACAGTTGGACAACTCTCATTGTTAGAACATGTTGTTGTTGTTTTGACATTAAGCATAAATTGGCTTCTTCATAGCTTTCACCTATTACTCTTGTTCTCTCCCTCCCCCACTTTGGGGTCAAAAGGAATAACTATAATCCCTCATATATGACAATATTTCAAATAGCTGAGAACAGTTATGATTTGGAATGAACTTAGGAGAACTAGGACAACCTAAACAATGGCCACAGCAATTATGTGAAAAGGACTGTCCTAAAAGATATCAAAATATAACCAATCATGACTTAAAAACCAGAGGCCAATCATGACTTCAAAAGACTAAGAATGGACAAAGCCAAAGACTCCAGCTTCTGGGATAAGAGCTCACTATTTAATAAAAACTGCTGGAAAAACTGGAAAATAACATGGCAGAAAGTAGGCATACATCAATATCTTATACTGTATACCAAGATAAAGTCAAAATGGGTACACAATTTAGATATAAAGGCATGATACTGATTGATACTACATATATGATACATGATTGATGCAACAAGCAAACTAAGAGAGAAAGGAATAGTTTACGTCAGATTTATGGAGAAGAGAAGAATTTATAACCAAATAAGAGATAGAGAACATTATGAAATGCAAAATGGATAATTTTGATGAAGTCAAATTGAAAAGTTTTTGCACAAACAAAGCCAATGCAACCAAGATTAGAAGGGAAGCAGAAAACAGGAAAACAATTTTTATAACCAGTGTCTCTGATAAAGATCACATTTCTAAATATATAGAGAATAGAGTCAAATTAATAAGAATACAAGTCATCCTCCAATTGAAAAATCATCAAAGGATATGATCAGGAAGTTTTCAGATGAAGAAAGCTATTTATAGTCATATAAAAAAAATGCTCTAGATACCTATTGATTAGAGAAATGCAAATCAAAATGACTTTGAGGTACTATATCACACCTATCAGATTGGCTAACCTGACAAAAAAGGAAAATTTTAAGTTTTGGAGGGGATGTGGGAAAACTCTAATGCACTTTTGATGAGTGGTTAACTGATCCAACCATTGGAACTATGCCCAAAGGGCTATAAAACTGTGCATACCCTTTAACCTAGTAATACCACTTCCAGGGCTATGTCCCAAAGAGATCATAAGAATGGGAAAAGGACCCACATGTACAAAAATATTTGTAGCAGCAGTTTTTATGGTGGCCAAGGATTGGAAATTGAAGGATGCCCATTAATTGGGAATGGCTGAACAAGTAGTGGTATATAAATGTAATGGAATACTGACATTTCATAAGAAATGATGAACAGGCAGAATTCAGAAAAATCTGGAAAGACTTACATGAACTGATGCTGAGTGAAATGACAACAACTAGGAAAACACTATCCACAGTAACAGCAACACTGTGTGAAGACTAACTTTGATAGACTTACCTCTTCTTAGTAATGCAAGGATCTGAGACAACTCCAAAAGACTCATGATGGAAAATGCTATCCACATCCAGGGAAAGAACTATGGAGTTTGAATGGAGATCAAAGCATACTATTTGTTCTCCTTTTTGTTAGTTTGTTTCTTCTTTCTTGTGGTGCCTCCCATTGGTTCTAATTCTTCTTTACAACATGACTAATGTGAAAATGTGTTTAATATGAATGTATATGTAGAGCCTATATTGGATTGCATGCCATCTTGGGGTGGGGAGAAAATTTGGAACTCAAAATCTTATGGAAGTGAATGTTACAAACTAAAAATAAACAATTAAAAAAAGACTAAGAATGAAACATTCCTTCCACCCCTTGGCAGAGAGGTCGTGGGCTGCAGATACAGAGCCAGATATGCATTCTCAGGCATGCTTGGTTTATTGATTTGTTTTTATCTGATTGTACCTATTCGTTAAAAGGTAGTATTTCTCCTTAGGTTTGTGGGTGTGGAGAGAGTAGGAAGACGGGTTGATGGGTAATAATGAACATAAATTATTTTTGTATTTTACTCACTGAAATGAGTTGACTTGTAAAAGTTACTAAACAGGTTTAGGCTATTACATTTAACGTTACACATTTACCTTTTTAAAGAAATTTAAAAAAAAAACATTGGTTACTAACATTCCTTTCCTTTAATCCTTTCCCTAATTCCTTGCAAAGGGACAATTACAAAAAGAAAAATAAATTTCCAAGCCCAAAGGGTTTTTTTTGTTTGCCTTAAACAAGGTTAGTGTATAGATTTCTATCTAAGCAATTGAATTGCTGCTCATTTCTAATTATTAAGACAAGTCTCAGAAATCATCAACCCAAAAATAGCTCAACAGACAATTTAATGAAGAGCACACCTGAAATCAACTTCTGTTCTTCACTTGGGGAGGAATGAGTTGTTTTTAGTTACTCTGTTTCTATGGAACATATTTTCAAAAGTCATTTTGGCAAAAGCAATGGCATTTTGTACAGATAGCCCTGTTTGCTAGGTGTATGTATAATTTATGTAGATATAGCAGATACACTAGTCTATATTTTATTGTGAGATGTCCAAAATTTCAAACAAAAATGCCCAACATGAATGATTGACTAAATCTGAAAAACGCATAATGTAGTCTTGATTCACAGTTCTGGGTACCAAGTCTGAATCTTCAGTCAGAAAAATCAGAAAGTACATTCCCATCTCAATCATCTGGTTCTATTTACTAAGATAAATCTTCTTTGTAGTCATCTGTTAAATAAATAATACATGATACCAACATATTGCTTAGGTATGGTTAGGTGTAATGGCCTCTGGGAGCTAATGGCCTTCCTTGAAACTGATTAGAAACTTGAGATTATGCAGCCCTACCAAGGAAGAAGTAAATATGGCTGTTTGGTTACCTGTCTTATAAGTGTCACAGTAGAAGAAATAGTTCATATTTTCCTCAAGTGTTCTTCCTTTATATTTTGTTCTTCCTGACTTCCCTCTTCTATTGACAGCCCAAGCACCCTCCCAGTCACCCAGGTTTGCCACATTTGATTACTTACCAGACCCTGCTGATTCTTCTTCCACAATATCTCTTGCATCTGTCCCCTCATCTCAAATCCCACTGCCACAACCTCTCATTATTCTTGCCTGGTTTAATACAGTAAGCTTCCTACCTGGTCTCACTGCCTCCAATATCTCTCTGCCTCCAAAGCAGCTTTCTCATACAGGCATCAAAGTAATTTTCAGAATATAAAGAATCTCAGAGTTGTCTCAGAACTCAATCTATTCTTGAACAAGAACCTTCTATCATACCATCTAACCTTTATGTATCATCAGTGATGGGGAACACATCTCTTCAGACATCCCATTACACTTTGGGAACAGAAAATCTGACCATGTTACTTGCCTGCTCAAAAACCTACATTGGCTCCATACTACCTATGACATGACATGAACATTTCTTAGCATACCATTTAAAGCCTTTCAAAATCTGGTTCTGGCCTGCAATCCAATCTCATTTCACCCAATCCTCTTCACAAACCTTATATTCTAAACAAACCAGAATACAAACTTCCTCATTCTCATACACTGTTTTCTACTCTTCACATTTCATGCTGATTTTCATATGCTTGATAGACATTCCCTCCTTGCTTCTGTTGAAATCCTTTTTTCCTTCCTATCCCTCACCCTTCAAAGATCTTATTCATCCACCCCCCCAAAATATTACTTTCCTCACATTTTCTTAGAGCACAATTTGCTGTGCACTGTCACATTCTATTTTATGTCATGCTTATTTATGTAGATATTTCTTGAATTAAAATGAATACGTTTTATTGGACTACATCATCATTTATATGACTCAGAAGGATATGATGGTCTCCTCTTCCAGTAATTTGAAAGGGACAAAAATCTTTCTAATAAGACCATGAAAATACTGCCACGATGATCTCCATGTCTCCAGGCTCTCTACAATCCAAACACTTCTTTCACCATTGACAGATTAATCTCTCCAAAATATTGCTTTTACTATGTTATTTTCCTGCTCAGAAACCTTCATCAACTCCCTACTGCTAGGCACATAAAATCCAAACTCCTTAGTTGGCAATGAAATTCCCTCCATAGTGTAGTCCCATGATGTTTTTTTCAGTCATATCACATTTTTCTTTATGTTCTTTGATCTCCTCAAATTGGTATAAAACAGGAAAATAACAGCACCTATTTCACAAGGCTCTGGTAAAGGCCAAATGAGACAATATAAGTAAAGAGTTTTATAAACCACAGGTTTTATTGTTGTGGTGGTGCTTGAGTTGTTTTAGTCATATCTGACTTCTCTAGATTGCATTTTTGGGGTTTTCTTGTTACTTCCTTCTCTGGCTCATTTTATAGATGAGGAATGGAGGCAAACAGGTTTAAGTGACTTGCCCAGGGTCACACAGTTAGTGTCTGAGGTTGTCTTCCTGATTATAAGTCCAGCGTTCTATCCACTGCACCACCTAGCTACCCTTGTAAACCATAAAGAGTGGCATATATGTTAGTCATCATCACCATCATCTTCATCATTATGATTGTCATCATCATCACTGTCATTATCATTCACTATATCCTGAATGTACTATCCAATTTTCTACTGTAACATTGCTATTTAAGTGGGTTCTTCTGACTAAAATTTCCTACTCCCTATACTCCCCCTATACAAATCCAAATTACAAAAGATGTATTGCTTCTTTAAGGTATTTCCCTTTTCTTATATGAAGAGTATGGTTGCTAAAAGTGGCAGAAAAGAAATATATTTTACCTATGAAAAACTTGTTTAAAGAAAAACTCTGTCTGAAGGAACAGTTTCTAAAGATAGACATAGACTATTTGGAGGAACAGATAGAAAACTGCCCCTCAGATGAATGTATGAAGAGGACTTGTTTGGGTCCAGAAAAATGATTGAGGATATAGAATATTATAGCAATCTTTTCATTTGTTTATAACTGTTCTAAAGGTATAACTAGCAAAATCATAAATCAAAAATGGGATTGTGGGAAGATTAAATAAGGGCTATTGGGCTTTATACTTGATTGAAAGGTAGACTCACAAATTTTACCAAACAGAGAAAATGAGTCACTAACCACCAGAAGTCTCTGATTTGTGGTATTAAAGGTAGTTAAAAAAGCCAGGAGGAGAGGTAATGAAAAACTCAGCTTTGAAGGAAATGAATATAAAGCTACCAACAAGAGAGAGTCACTTGGCAAAATGTCAGAGTCTAAGTCTACAAATTTGAAGAAAGGCATTATTTTGACAACTGACTAAAAAAAAGCCTGGAACATTTGCTGATCAGTTCTTTGGAAGACTACAGAACTCTTCTGCCATTCAAGCTATTCCTCCAGTGCCATCCACAGTTTGGGAGAGGTGAAAGGTTTTAGAGGTTTTGTTTGATCTCTACTTCTTGTTTAAGAGGGATAAACTGAGGGGTGAAGCAGACTTTGTAGCTGCTTTGCTTAGAGGATTTTGAACAACAGAGAATTCTGTTGAATGAAGAGCTGGTTGGGCTTGTCTGCATTGTCTAGAGAGCCAATTTGATGACCATTAAAATTCTCTGAGTTAACTAAACTGTTTGCTAATACAATAGAGTAACTCTTGACCAGAGCCCTCTTAAGGACGGTCATGAGTTTTAAAAGTTTGTCACTGATTAATCCATGTGAATAGCAGAGTGGATTTGTCAAATAGGAAAGTTGTGAGGAACAGAAGGGGTACAGCTAGAAGAGAACTGACTCTGTGTAGTGCCACTTATACCTGAAGAGACTGGAGACATCACAGCCAGCAGTCCAGATTTCTAAGTTGCCGTGAAACATGAGTTTTCCTACTCAACTGCCTCACTTTTAAAAAAAAAATTCTATAAGTATTTGCCCACTTTTCCCTGTAGATACTATGTACATTGTATTACTAATAGCCCAGGGTTATGGATGGTCTGTGACATTTTGATGATTATTGTATTTATTACATTTATCTCATATTCTATGAGATATAACTGAGATATTATGATTATTCTTTTTACCATATTTTAAATAAATATTTTATGTTTAAGAGCCAATGATGTCATGATGACTGATTTTGTGCAAATAGGAAACATACTCTAGGGGACTCAAGAACAGGTTTTCTTATAGATGAGTAGGCACATACTGCCCTCTACCTCCCACAGCAGAGGACTTTGAGGAAAGTTAAGTTGTAGCTGGATGGTGGTGGTCCCTCTCAGTGAAGACCTGGCCTTCTGATTTAGTGGCAGGTTGGAGTGAGCCAATCAACACAGAGCGTGGTCATGGGGTGGTGGGGTGGGGTAATGCTATATGGTTGTGCTACATTTGAAGTTATAATTTATAGATGGACATTGTTTACTAACTTTTCATTTATTCATGTTTTATTTTCCCAAGTAGAGTTTACATACATTGGGAGTAGGAGCTGTATCTTTTAAGTCTGTACACCACAGTACTTAGCACAGTGTATTTAAGTGTTTAGTGAATATTGATTAGAGAGGAAGCTTGGGGTAATGGCTAGGGGATCAGTCTTAGAAGCAGGAAGCTCAGGATAAATCCTTCCTTTGGCACATATTGACTGTGTGACCATGAGAAAATTATTTGATTTCACACTGCCCCAGCAACTCTTAAAGGTGATGTTATGGAGTAGATAATGTCAGCAGCAGTGTAAGGAGTTCCCACACTAACATTGCCTACAATGAATAAATAATAGATGATAGATAGATATTTACATAGACAGGATAGGTAATTTGAGATTTAGTATTTATCTGTTAGATCTATTTTTAGAAGCCAAAATTATGCTGTTTTTTTTTCTATGACCACAAGGCAAAAATTGAAAATGTCCATCAACCAGTTTCTTGTTCAAATGGGTTAAATGATAAGCCATGATACTGTTGGAACTTTTCTATACCCTTCTCCTTTGTGGATGTATGCAATTTGAAATAAGATACAAAGTAGTGAATGGGAAACCATTTTCTTTTTTATTTCTCCATGTATATTTTTTATGTCTGACAGAACCCTATTTGCCATTTTTGCTTTTTATCACATTATTAATAATAGTCAGGAATCTAGAACTTCAGGATTATCCAGGCCCTCCTCCCCTTCTCGATAGTGCTCTATTTGAACTATATGAAATTCAGCTGAGCAGTTCTTACTGTAGTTATTTTCCTACCTGCTGTGTTAAGAAGTGGCACCTAAGGCTATGTCTACATTATTTATACCACTTTGATAGATTAAATCTTAACTGTAGCTATGAGCTTTTAAAGACGTGTCTGTAAATGTTTAAGGATTCCACAGGTGTTCTTCCTGATGGGTGAACAAAGGCTCCTTCTTTGCAGTTGAAAAACAAAATTAAAATGTAACAGAGTTCTGCAAGCTATAGTTTTTGCTTAAAACAAATCCTTGACTGGACATGTCAGACCTATTTGTTTCTTCTGACACATTTTTGAGTGCTATAAAATAACATACATCTTTGGAAATGTTGCTCTGATCATACACTTCTGAAACTAATCTCCCTGATGGTGAAGTTTCATAAAGGAATTAAATGGGGTTGATATTCCGCGGGTGTGAGTGTCCCAAAGGACTTTCTGAATCTGAATTTCATCCTTTTCCTCCATGTCTTTGCCACATTTATGGTGCAATATTGATATTTTGCCAGGTAACAAATGCTTCCTGTTCAGAAGAAACTGTCAGAAGGGCCAAAGAGGATACATCTCCATGTTTATAAAATGGAGAGCCAATTCTATGAGGAAAATTACTGCTTTTATGGAACTCTTGAAAATTCAGAGGACAACTTCATCAGATCCTCCTATGAAGCTGATGATAATTAAGTCAACACATTTGAACAATAAACAGTACATTCTTCAACAGTAAATAACTGATACAAGTATTAGCACTCACCCCTCATTTTGCAGATGAGAAAAGAGACATTTAGAGAAGTTAAGTGACTTGCCCAGGGTCACACATTTAGTAAGTGCTGGTGCTTAGTACAATGCCAGTTATACAAAAGGTGCTTCATAAATGCTATTGACTCTATATGAGGTGAGATTTAAAGTCAGGTGTCCTAACTCTGACTGAATCTAACATGTCTTCTTTTGCATCATTCTTCATTTACTGGCAGCCACCTGAGTTACTGAGATGGAATTAGGTAACATAAACCTAAGTTCACATAGCAATATGCCATTTTGTGAAAGAAAGAAAGAGAGAGAGGGAGGGAGGGCAGGAGGGAGAGAGGGATGGGGAGGGGGGATAGAGAGAGAGAGTGAGAGAGAGAGAGAGAGAGAGGAAGCAAGGAAGGAAGGAAGGAAGAAGGAAGGAAGAAACTAATCTAGAATTTTTTAAAAAAGTTACTGGAATATTTAATAAAGGAACAAGGAAACATGGCAGGGTTTAACCCCATAAAGGAATAATACCCAAAATATTCAAGATGGGAAATATTTGGTGCATTTAGAGGTGGCCTGAGAATCAGGAAGCCCTGGATTCAAGGCCTATCTTTGACATATAGTGATTATCACCACGGGCAAATCATTTAACTTTTCAGTTCCTTGGATCAGTGATGTCAAACTTGCTGCCCAGCCACAAGTGGCCTGCAAAACTCCCAAGTGCTGTATGAACCCGATTAAAATGTAATTGGTAAATGTTTAACAAAATAAATAAAAATACAACATAGACAATGTTAATTTGTGGTTTTCAGAGTCAATAGAGGGAAGAGCTTCTCATTTACTTTCCTGACCATTAGGCATCAAATGCTTTCTAAATGAGTGGTTTTGTGGTAAGGCAGTGGCTATGCCAAAGAAATGAGAGCCCGCACGGAAAGTACCAAACTGAAGCCAAATTTATTTAAGAGTAATGTAGTTGCATACAACTGCACCAGAGTAGGTGACAATAAGAATATGGCTGCTGATTGGTTCTCTTAGAGCTTCTATATGTGAGAGCCTATAAGATTACCAAGACATGAAAGTGATTGAATTTCCATGAAATACAACATTTGGGCCAAGGAAGACAACACAAAACTATTATTCAAGTTTCTCTTTATACAGAAAAAAGGCCTCATCTCTGACATGAGCTACAGTGTCTTATTAGTCTTTCTGGTTTCAAAAATTGTCTCACAGAGCTCAGGTATAAAAAAGCCATACTCAGTCTGCCTGTCTTTGAATGTTTTGTCTTTGTTATTTACAGTAACCCTCAGTTTGGGGTATTATCAATGAGTGAAAGCTATAAGGAATATTTCTAGTTTTAGAAAAGGGTTATACATAGGTCCATTATTCTTTTGGGAAATGGAATTCAAATAAGAAAGTAGCTTTGGCTTACAAATACAAAGACAGTGAAAACACCAACAAGAAGTTGTTGGAACATTTACTATAAACAAGGTATTTAAGTCATGCCATGTAAGAATTAATTTTTATTTAAAATAATTCCATATAAAAGAAATTTTATTCATTAAACATGTTAGACAACTTCCTCTATTTACTTGATCAATTCCACAATAAAAAGGTTTTGGTCAAAATGAAGGCTATTTTTTCTGTTCCCTACACTCACAAAGAATGATCCAGAATGAATGAAATAACATTAAGGGAGACTCATTACCATCCAATTTCTGTTGCGCCCTGAGGACCCCTGAGTTTTCCATCTGATTTATAGCTGAAATCATATATATGTGTATATATATCTATATCTATATCTATAAAAGAGATGACTATATATAGTCATCTCCTATTAGAATGTGGACTCCTTGAGATGCTACACCATTTTGTTCTTCTATTTGTATCCTCAGCCCAGTGCCTTGCCCATAGAAAGGCTTGCTAAATGCCCATTCATTCATTCATTCATTCAAAAAAAAGAGATCTATGAAATCATGAATCTCTATTACATAGAACTTGCTTTTCCATTTAAGTACACCATAAATTCACCATGTAACTCAAAATATTTGTGTCTGACTTTTTTCTTCCCATATGCATTTTAAACAATGCTTCAATGATCCTCTTTAATTATTATTTCATTTTTAGCAAACATAATGGCAGACCCCCGACTCCCAACTGCCCCCCCATCATTGAAAAACTAACAAAAAACTTGTTACAAATAAGTGTTACCAAGCAAAACAAATCCCAACATTGATTTAGTATGAAATGCATGTCTTACTTTGTGTTTTTATGTCCAATATGTATCTCTCTCTCATAAGGTGGTTAACAGTACTTCATCATTACTGGTCTATAATTTTTGTTGGTCATTATGTTTAACATTGTTCTTAGTCCTTCTAAGTTGTTTCTTTTTTTCCCCTTAACCTGTTGTCACTGTATGAATTGTTCTTGGTCTACTCATTTCATCTGCATCAGTATGCACAAATCTTCCTAGGTTTCTCTGAAACTTTCCTTTTTGCCATTTCATATTTGGCACAGTGCATAGAACAAACAAGGCCTTAAGTCAGGCAGTCCTGAGTTCAAATGCAGCCATAGACACTTACTACCTATGTGACCCTGAGTAAGTCAACCTGTTTGCCTCAGTTTCCTCATCTGTTAAATGAGCTAGAGAAAAAAATAGCAAACTCCTCCAGTATCTTTGCCAAGAAAACCCCAAATAGAGTCATGAAGAGTTGGACATAACTGAAATGATTGAACAACAAAATTTTTATTTCTATAGAGATTATAGTTTTATTTATACAGTCCCTTTGTGCTCTTTGGAAAGTTAACTCCTTGCTTTTGCATGCTATATTCATTATTAATGGAATTCTCTGTTGCTTTATGTTGGATTTAATTGGCAATATGTACAATGATGTTTCTATATGTTATCTAAGAATGATGATGATTTCAGTGGGATTTCCCTGCTGCTTTCCTGAAATAATTATTTAAATAAATTTTAATTCATTCTGTCGAATTGTCTGAATAGACTGTTATGTCACCTGCAAAAGTGCTATTTTTTCTTGTCCTATTCTTCTGTCTCATTTTTTTGTTTGTCTTATTTCTATAGCTAGCATTATTAGCATGACAACAATTGATAGTGGTGAAAATGACATTCTTGCTTTAACTTTGATCTTATGGTAAAGGTTTCCATTTTATCTTCATTACATAAATTTTGGGTCTTCATTTTAGGCAGGTATTATTTAATATGTTAAGGAAAGGCACAATTGTTCTTAAACATTTTAACAGAAATGGGTATTATATTTTGTCAAAAATGTTTTCTCATCTATTGAGCTTATTCTGTGACTTATATTGTTTATGTTATTACTATGGTCCACTGTGTTTCAGGCTTTCTACCAAACTCTTTGGTTATAAATATGTATGTATGTACATTTTTTTGACTCTCTTTTTTTTTGATTTTGATGAAACTGAGGTTCCTGTTCAGCCTTCTCCACCTTCTTCCATGTTTGTGGAATCTTCTTCTTACACCACTTATTAGAGAAGATAGTAACTTCCACTCTCTCCTTTCATACTCCTTATTCCCTTCCTGATCTTTCTTCTTTTGAACTCATCAAAACATAACAAAATAATTCACAGAAGCTCTGTCTTATTTATAACCCTTCAAAGTATTGAGTTTCTGAAGGTACTATGTTTTCTTTTTTCCCTCCTTTTATGAAAATGCAAAGATTTCATTCTTCATTCTTCATTGGATAGTTGTTTCTGTTTTCCAGTTGCTCAAACGTACTTTTCTTTGTCTTGAATCCTGCTGTGTTTGCCTTTCAAATTATCTACTCAACTCCAATCTTTTTTAAAAAACAAGAATATTTGGAAGGCTACTATTTTATTGAAATCCACCCCCCTTTTTTCTCCTCTGTAAGATTATATTCAGTCTTGTCAAGTAAGGTAGCATTGGTTGCAAGCCTTTCTTTTATTCCCTTCTGGAATGGCATATTCTAAGCTCTTTGCTTCTTTATAATGGTAACTGTCAGGATTAGTGTGAAAGAAAGAAAGAAGGAAAGAAGGAAGGAAGGAAAGAAAAGAGAGAAAGAAAGGAAAGAAGGAAAGAAAGAAAAGAATGGATGGGGGGAGGGAGGAAGGAAGGAAAAGAAAATAGTATGCTATACTTTGGTCTGTGTTCAGGTGCCATCAGTTCTTTTCTCTGGATTAGGATAGCATTTTCCATCATGAGTCCTTTGGAATTGTCTTCAATCATTGTATTGCTGAGAAGAGTTAAGTTATTAGTAGTTGATCATCACACAAAGTTGGTGCGACTGTGTACAGTGGTGTGCTGGTTCTGATCACTTCATTTGCATCAGTTCATGTAAGTCTTTCCAGGTTTTTTTTTTCTGAAATCTGCCTGTTCAATATTTCTTATAGCACAATAATATTCCATGACAATCATACACCTCAACTTGTTTGGTCATTCCCCAATTGCTGGGCATCCTCCCAATTTCCAATTCTTAGCCACCACAAAAAGAGGTGTTATAAATATTACTTGTACAAGTAGATCCTTTCCCCCCTTTTTAAAAAAAGCTCTTTGGGATACAGATCTACTAGTGGTATGGCTGGACCAGTGGGTATGCACAGTATTATAGCCCTTTGGGCAGAGTTGCCGATTGGTCTCCAGAATGGTTGTATCAGTTCACAACAGTAATAGTGCGTTAGTGTCCCAGTTTTCCCAGATCCTCTACTGGATTTATAATTTTCCTTTTCTGTCATTATCAGACTTTGCTTTACTAGCTAGACATTTTCCCTTTTGCCCACTGGCTTCTGCATGTACCTTGTTGTGGCCCCAGCCTAGGAAAGTGCACATAATGTATTTCATCTTGAATTTTTGGATCACTATCTGGCCTGGTCCTTTTATTTAAAAAAAAATCATCATTGTTAGAGTAGCTGTAAGGGAAAGCTACACTGTTCTCCTCTCGTTCACTCCATCATCTGGAAAAGATATTCAAGGATTGATGTACGTTTTCTTTATAGTGCAAATGTCCCTATTCCTACATTTGAAAAGTATGTTGGCAGATCTGTTACTTCTTCTATGATGCAGGAGTCTTTAGGTGAATTAGTTTCTTAAAAGTGAAGGGGAAAGCAATAAGAAGCAGGGATTTTATGAGAAAAAGGTAATTTTGAACAATTTACTACTTTTTTTTGCTTTTAATAAGGAATCTTATTTAAGAAAACAAAATGTAGCTATATAGAGTGACCCCCCAGTGTTAGCTATTAAAGCTTCAAACTGCCCTAAGACGTTTGGGACACCCTTTATATTAGTTGGCAATGATGTCTCATATCTCAATTAGCTGTTAAAAGTAGTATCAGGGAGAAGGGGACAAGAAAATTTGCCCTCTCCTATACAAAGAAGATCACAGCCACAGAAACAAAGGCCTATTCGAGGAGGACATTCCCAGTGTACAAGAAATTTAAGGATTAATAGTGATTCACAACAAAAATAATTCTAGATTAACTGAGTTCAAGACCTAATTCTTATATTTATTACTATGTCACTTTGGGCAAGTCACTTGGCATACCTGCATTTGAGATTGCTCTTCTATAAAATGAGATGGTTCTACTAAATAGCCTCTGATGTTCCTTCTACTTCTATGATCTTCTGGCTTAGTTATTTGTTATATTGAAAAGGAAGGCATGAATTGACTGCTGTGACAAGATATTATGTAAAGCAGCCTAATATTTCACAAGGACCCATCAATCATTTTTATAATCCATATACATGCCTTTAGCCATTTGTTCCCCAAGCCAAATTCTGAGTTTTGATACATGGGGAAATTGACTTTGTCCATTACTGGGAAGAACAAAACTTCACATTAAGTCATTCTGCATTTGTGAAGGTCATTACACACACAAAAATAGGAGTCTGTAAAAAGCATCCTAGTACATGGTAACTATTTTCCCCCAAATAGTTATTAATTTTGATGGAATCTTGGAAAGACGTCTTTAGTGGAATACCCTAGGAATCATAGCCTCAGAGATTTGTGGTTGGAATGGACTTCAGAGAACAACTCTTGACTTTACAGATAAGAATGCCAAGGTCAGAAAATTTAAGTAACTTATTCTGGTCACAGAGTAATTGTCTGCTGCAGGATTTGAATGTATTTCTTCCTGATCACAAACCTAGTGTCCTTCTCATTGTGCAAGGCCCTGCACTTCTTAGATAAAGACAGAGACAGAACGTTGTTCAGATGACATAAAACTAACAACTGGCATGATATTGGTTTAATAAAACAGTGTTGTAAATGCAACATGGCATGGAAGCCACCAAAGCTGACATTAACTTAGGCTGTAATAGAACAAGAATGGCATACACAAGGAGAGAAGTGATAGTCCTTTTGTACTTTGCCCTGAACCTACCACATGTGGAGAGTTATATTTAGTTCTAGAAGTCACATTTGAGGAATTGTTTCGGTAAACTGAAGAGCGTTCATAAAATGGTAAGAATGATGGTAAAAAACTGGCAGAATACAATCATATGACAATTGGCTGAAGGAACTGGCAGTGTTTAACCTGTAGAAGAGAAAAATTGTTGGGAGTTTGACAGGGCTTGGGAGTCAGGGTTGAGGTGTAGAGTTGATAGCTGTCTTCATGTACTGGAAGAGATATCTTAAAGAAGTCAGATTATACTTTTTGTGTTTAAGCCTAGAGAACAGAGCTAGGCATGATACATAGAAGTGGCAGAAAAGTTGATTTTGGTGTGATATAATGGAAAGCTTCCCAACAATTACAACTATTCAAAAGTGGAAAGGATCACCTTAGCCCAGTGGCTCTCAAATGTTTTTGGTCTCAAGACCCCTTTAAACTAAAAAAAAATCATTGAGAACACTTTTACAATCTTAAAAATTATTGAGGATCCTGAAGAGCTTCTGTTTATATGGGTTATATCTATTGATAGTTACCATATTAGAAATTAAACCTCATTATGTATGTATATACATTCATTTACATTGACAATAAATACATTGCATGTTAATAGTGCTTTATGAACAATAGTCAAGAAATTTAAAAAAAATTAGTACAAAGAATAGCTTTGTTTTACATTTTTTTTCCAAATCTCTTTAATGTCTAGATTAATGGAAGACAGCTGGATTCCTGTATCTACTTCTGTATTCAATCTGTTGCAATGTGTTGTTTTGGTTGAACTATATGAAGAAAATCTGGCTTCACATAGATATGTAGTTGGAAAGGGGAGGAATATTTTATTAGTCAAATAACATCTTATTATTATTATGGAAATAGTTTTGACTTTGCAGACTTCCTAAAAGGGTCTTGGACCCCCCCCCCCCAGGAGCCCTCAGACCACATTATGAAAAACATTGCATTAGATTATCTCCTCTTTCTAGATTTCTTTACAAAGGTTTGATGGCCTCTTGCTGAGTAAGATGTAGACAATATTCTAGTTCTAGTTTGGGTTGGAGTAGGTGACCTCTTATTTCTCTTTCAAATCTGTGATTCTGGTAAATGTTAACAGATTAATATACCAACCATTATTCACAGATCTCACTCCACACTATTGTTCTGACTAGAGAAAATGCTGAGCTTTTTATGGAAGCACATTCTAGAGTTAGAAAAATGTTAATTCATTGTATGGTTTGGTGGCAATGTGCTTTTTTCCCTCAAGCTAGGATTTGTAGACATGATATAATCAAAGAGAACTTTTCAACTAAATTTTTTTGACCACAGCAATTTACACAAGGTGAGTAGCCTTGACCTCTTTGCCTTCCCTCTACCAGATACCTTTACCTTGGGGCCCACTTTCTTCCTTGGTGAGTCTCCATTTAATGGGGAGTCTCAGCCATGGTCACTTCTATCCCAGTTCAACTTGTTCTTGACTTTCTAGGCTTCACCTCTCTCTCAGTAGTCTTGTCCTATGGAGGGGATACCTTACCTCCAACTTTCCACCTTCCTGTTTCCCAGATCCCCTTCGTGTTCCATCTTCCCCTATTAAAATATAAGATCATTGAGGGTAGGAACTGTCTTACTGGATAACATTCGCAATCTCAGCACTAAGCACAGTGCTTGATATGTAGTAAGTGCTTAATACAGGCTCTAACTCTTTTTACCTACAAATCTATTTTTTTAAAGTAATGTGTAGAACCAAAGAGAGATCTCAGTGGAAACTTGGGGACTAGATAGAATACATCTAAGCAGTTCTGAAACTGAACAGCTTGAGGAAGTAGCCTTTCTGGAACATTTGAAAAGGGGAAAGAATTGTTATCTGTTGCCAGCAAATAATTTGTCTGGCCACATTCTTTTTGCTTGCCCTTAAGCAGATTGGCTTGTTCATGAATCATGTATCAGACACAGGTAAGCTTCCAGGGCTCAGGAAGGGCATCACTGAATTATAAGAGATCCTGGGAAGTTTTCCCCAATGTGGGTACATCTTTGTAAGTCTTTCCAGGTGTGCAGGTGTACAAAAAGGAAACAAGGGACACATCATATTTTGTGTGCAATTTCCTCTCCTGGGCATCTTATGTGTTACAGCCCAGCTTGGTAATTACACTGGTGGTAGGAAGTCTAGGAAGTTAGGTTTTTGATAAGGGTAGATTCTATACTAATAAGGTTATTCAGAAACAGCCTGCAGCATTTGTTTTGAGATCCTGTCCCATCACTCTAGGGAAGTGTTTGAGAACCTTGGATGTAACATGACACAATGGAAACCACCACTCAATTCCTCTATTATTTCCCTTGGTAAAGAAAGTCTAAGAATTCATGGCATGCATTCTCTTGGTATTTTTCTTCCTTCCTCAGGCTTCCATTTCTGGCCTGCAAGTCTATCTCCATGCCCAAAAAGTAAAATGATCATATTATCATCCTATGGCTAGACCATTCACAATATCATGGCCTAAAGTGGCTAATTCGAGGAGCCATTTCACACCAGAGACAGAGTCAAGGAGCAAAGAATGGTTGCATTTGCTATTCAAGTACTTTTTAGTTTCATGTGTATAAGGGGCATGGGGAAACTGAAAGTGTTGGAAGAAAACAAAAGACCCAAAAAACATGAGTTGGTCTAATGGTGAGTGCTGTGTGATACACTGGTATCATCATATATCCAAGAGAAAGTGAGCACATCTTCAAGCACTTTGGATAGATTCCCTGTCATGAACTTGTGGAAGGATATGGAGAAGAGTCCCAGAGGATAGGCATGAATGGATGTATCACAGTAAGGTAGATGATCACTGATGAAATCAGAGATCCACTTAAGTATTTGAGAGAGACTCACAACAATCTGGTGAGGTTAAGTACTTTGATTATTATTATTCACAGTTTACAAATGAAGAAACTAAGGCTAACAGATGTTATATGTCTTACCTATGATCACAGAGTTATTAAGTGTCAGAGACAGAATTCATATTCAGTTTTTCTGAGTGCCATAGCATATATCTTCACCCCAATGAGAAATATAGAATCTCAATAGAAAGAGATTTTAAAGTCCATCAACCCCCACTGTACCTGTAACATGCTTAAAATATACTTTCCAATTTCAACCTCTTAGAACCCATTCAGGTGCCTCATAGTATGCTATGCCTTGCTTGATTCCTCCAAATTTTTCATACTCTGTCCTTTAAAAATTATTTTGAATATACTAACCTTTGCACATTTTGTAATCCCCTATAAATTCCTTGAGCAAACAGCAGCGCAAAAAAAGCCTGAAGCTTGAGGTAGTTCCTCTCCATCCCTAGATGAACAAGGTTCAACTCTGATATAAAATTTAAAATCAAGAAGTAGCTGGGAAAGTGAGTAAACAAGCAAACAAAAAGAAATAATTTCATCATAAGAAACTATTAACTCTGGTTAGAGGTAAGACTAAGCCAAAATCTCAGAAGACAGCAATGTGAAAATAGCTACCAAAAAGCCTCAAAGTAAATTGTTAATTGGACTTAAGCCCAACAAGAACTCCTGGAAGAGTTAAAGAAAGAGGTAAGTGGTAGAAGGAAAAGGAAATGAGAGTGATACAAGAAAATTATGAAAAGAGAACTAACATTTTAGTAAATGAGACACAAAAAATACTGAAGAAAATAAAAACTTTAAAAAAATGCCCTAATGGTAGGAGAATCACAACAATTTAATCAAGAAAAGAACTCCTTAAAAAGTGGAATAGGTTAAGTGGAAAAGGAGGTAAAACATCTCAGTAAAGAAAATAACTCTTTTAAAATTAAAATTGAGCAAGCAGAAGCTATTGACTCCTTGAGACATAAAGAAACAATAAAACAAAGTCAAAAGAATGAAAAACATGGAAGAAAATGTGAAATATCTTATTGAAAAAAACTGACCTAGAAAATAGATTGAGGAGAAATAACTTAAAAATTATTGGACTGTCTAGAAGCCATGATCATAGAAAGAGCCTAAACATCATATTTCAAGAAATTATTAAGGAAATCTGCCCCAGTAGCTTAGATCTATAGGGTAAAATAGAAATTGAAAGGATCCACTGATTACCTCCTAGAAGAGTTTCCAAAATGAAAACTCCCAGGAATATTATAGCCAAATTACAGAGCTCCCAGGTCAAAGACTAAATACTTCAAGGAGGTAAAAAGAAACCATTCAAATATAGAACCACAGTGAAGATCACACAAGATTCAGCAGCTTCCACATTAAAGGAATGGAGGGCTTGGAACAGGATATTCTAAAATGCAAAGGAACTAGAATTACAACCAAGAATCACCTACGCAGTAAAACTAAGTGTAATCCGTCAGGTGGAAAAATTGTTATTAAATGAAATAGAGGACTTTCAAACATTCCTGATGTAATGATCAGAGATGAATAGAAAATCTGACGTTCAAACAAAATTCTCAAGAGGAGCATAAAAAGGTATACATGAAAAAGGAATCATGAGGGACTCAACGGAGTTAAACTATTTACATTCATAAATGGGAAGATGATACATGTAACTACTAAGAACTTTATCATTATTAGGAAAGTTAAAAGGAATTTACATAGAGAGGTGGGCATGGGTCTGCATGGATTGTGTTGGAATGATCATCAAAAAAAATGAATGGGTGAGAAAGAGAGATGTACTGGGAGAAGAGGAAAGGGAGAGGTAAAATGGGGAATTTTTTTCAAATTAAAGAGGTACACAAAGAAAAGCTTTTAAAATGGAGGGGAAATTGGGGTGTGGTAGTCAATGCTTTCACATCACTCTCATTGGAATTGGTTCAAAGAAGGAATGCACACATACAATGAGTTACATATCAATATGTAATTTAATTAAGGGAGACAATGGTTAGAAGCAAAATAGACTTTTGAAGAGAGGAGAGGAGAGGAAACGAGGAGAGAGAGGAAAAAGCAGAAAATAATGAAAATAATGGGATGGAGGGAAATATACAGTTTGTACTTATAGCTGTGAATGTGAATGGGGTGAACTCACACATAAAATGGAAGCGGACACAGAATGGATTAGAATCCAGAATCCAATAATATGTTCTTTATAAGAGATACACTTGAAACAGAAAGACACATGGAATTTAAATAAAGGGATAGGGCAGAATCTAATATTCTTCAGCATAAGTAAAAAAATGTAGGGTAAGAAATCACAATCTTAGACAAAGCAAAAGTAAAAATAGAGCTAATAAAAAGAGATAATCAGGGAAATTACATTTTGCTAAAAAGCTACCATAGACTGTGAAGTGATATTTAAAAAATTTGACAAGTTTCTCTGATAAAGACCTCATTTCTCAAATACGTACTGAGTATAGAACTGAGTCAAATTTATAAAAGTAAGAGCCATTACCCAAGGGATAAATGGTCAAAAGATATAAACAGGCTGTTTGCAGAAGAAATCAAAGCTATCCATAATCATATAAAATGCTCTACATCACCATTCATTAGACATTCAAATTAAAAGAACTGTGAGGTACCACCTTACCCTATAAGAAATGGTAAATGCTAGAGAAGATGAGGGAAAAAATAGGTCTCCAAAAGAATTGTTGATGGAGTTGTGAAATGGTCCAACTATTCTGTCAAAACAACTTGGAACTATGCCTAAAGGGCCATTAAACTGTGCATTCCCTTTGATGCAGTAATACCACTATCACATCTGTATCCCAAAGAGATCAAAGGAAAAGGATCTATATGCATAAAAACATTTATAGCAGTAACTTTTGCTGAGGCAAAGAATTGGAAAATTGAGGGAATGCACCAATTGGGGAATGACTGAACAAATTGTGGCATATGGTTGTGAAGGGGTACTATATCGTGCTATACGAAGTGACAAGGCAGGAATGGTTTCAGGAAAAAAAAAACATGGCAACATCAACATGAACTGATGCAAAGTGAAGTGAGAAAAATTTGGAGATCATTGTGTACACTAACAGCAATGTTATAATGATAATCAACTGTGAAAGATTTGGCTACTCTGCTTAACACAATGATCCAAGACAATTCCAAAGAAATCATGGTGAAAAAAATGCTCTATACCTCCAGAGAGAGAACTGACAAATTCTGAGTGCAAATTGAAGTATAATTATCTCTTTATTTTTTTTTATTTTTTTTGAAATATGGCTAGAATGGAAATACGTTTTACATGATTTCACATGTATAATTGATATGATATTGCTTTTCTTCTCAAAGAGTGTGTGAGGCAGTGAAAGGGAGGGAGAGAATTTGTAACTCAAAATTTTAAAAGAAAAAAAGTTATAAATAAATAAAAAATTAACAGAAAACCCTTCAAAAATGTGCTGTACATAAAAGCAAAAAATCATATTATTTGTAAGTAGAAAATATCAATGAATTTATATTTGTTTTTATTTTAATAAAGACATACTACTATAGAAAAAAAGTTTGATAAGATGAGGACAATTAAGTTCTTGCCTTTTGGGCAAGGGATAATCTAAAGGCACCTTTCTTAAGATATACTTTCCTTTTAAAGTGTTTTTTGTTTAATTGATGATTATTTTTATCATTAGAATGTAAAGTCCATGAAAACAGAAACAATCTGGGATTTGAACATAGTGACAAAGCATAACTTTTCTGTAACTGTGAAATGCCTAGATTGTTGGCTTATCCTATCACACTCAGATGCATCATTATTCACCTTATATTTATTTTCTGAATTTCATGCATTGTACCTAGGAGGGAGTAGTCTTGTAAACCCAAGCCTTTTGAGGGCCATCAAAATACCAAGCAGAATGTTGCACTCAAGGACTTATTTCAATGCTTAGAATGAGGTCATCTTAAATAGATCATGATCTTTCTAGTTCTTGGCAATTTTTAGAAAAGAGTCTTTTGTTGCCCATTATCACCGTCTGATTTTGAGATTTAGATAGGCTCACCTCCCTTAATTACTTTCCCCTTTATCATCTATAGTAATCATTCACAATATCCTGCTGATTCCTCTCAGCAGGGTCTTTTAAGATCTACCTCTTAACATCTATGACTTTTAAGGCCACCATGTTAGTTTGGAGCTTCATCACTTCTCTTCTAGACTACTCCAAAAGGTCCCTAAATGGAATCCCTACTTTGTTACCTCTGATCTCTTCTTCTATTCAGATTACATGCACTTGTGAGAATAATTTTCTTCAAATACCATTTACATTTTAATTCATTTCTTATTCCTTGAACTACATTGACTTGATTATTTACTTTCTTTTATCTGATTTATTCTGCCTTCAATCTCCCTATCTCCCTATCAAGTCATAATTATAACAAATTTTTAAAAATCCCTACTCTGAATGATTATTTGACAGAAAAGGTATATACTCATGAAAAAATTTATGGGACAGTACTTTTTTTGGTTCATTGTTCAGAGAATTGACAGATCAGGAAAAATCAGTATTGGCTACAGAAAATCAGTGTAAAATATTCTGACTTTTGCTATGTCATCATGTTCAAGTCCCAAATTGTCTCTGTTTTCAAGGGCTTTACATTTAATGATAAAAATAATCATGAATTAAACCTAAAAAAAAGGATTTTTAAAAGGAAAGTATATATTAGGAAAGGTGCCTTTAGATTATCTCTGGTACATTGTTTTGTTGGGTGCACTGGAGAAAAAGCAAAATTGGCCAAAATGTGATGCAAAGGGCCTGGGTGTCTCTCTGGTTTAGTCTTTGGTATTTATCCTAGCACATAATATGAATTTAATAAATGATTGTTGATTGACCCATCAATTTTCACATAACTGCACAAGCTCAGGAAATATCAAGAAATTATGCCAGAAGTGTAGACAAGGTACTTGAAGTTCCTTCTAAAATAATGTTGATGAATGCCCCCTAAGACATGCAGAGTGAATAAATGTATGAAGGAGCAGTACGTATAACTTGAAGATTTTGGCATTGAAAACCATAATCACAATAATGATCCCAATATCCCAACCCATTCCATCAGTCTTCACGGAAAGATTGCAGGGTTATCTCTTTAAACTGAGTTTCAGGAGAAAGTATTGGGAGGAGAGCTATGGGGGATTTGTAGGAGATTTTTCAAATTTAATCTTTTAAAACATTACTTTGCAATGCTATTGTCTCTCCTTTAAGAGCTCTCTGGATTTTATTGGGTGTTTTGAACTTCATGCCTGTGCCCCATGGCAATTGTTCGGATGTGTATCATCTGATCAGATGAAACCGTTAAGCAATGTTAGCCCCAAAGCCAATCCACCAGTGCTTCCAAACTCTTAACATTGTGCCCAGGAAAGCAACCTAGTTTCAAAACGAAATGAAGATATCTTATTTAAGAAAGCAACATGGTTGATTTTTTCTTTCTGATGGATATCATATTTATTAGGCACAGAATTCACTGTACTGTAGTGCCAAGAATTACTAAGCAACAGAACATATGTAGGCGGATGTGTTGTTTGCATATTCACACAAGATGACATTTACACCCAGATCAGAAGTACATTATTGCTAAGAAAGAGGAACAGTAACAGAACTGGAAGTAGTAATAATCTTTTATTTTTTAAATGCCATTCACAAAAGCCTCTCAGAAATATGAACAAATAACCCTTAACTAGAAAGAACAAAAGAAACCCAGAAGGACATTAAGAGCCCCTTCAGGACCTCCTTAATGCCAGCAAAGGAAACTTGCTCACTAGCGACACATTTCTGATGACTGCGTAACACGTCGCATGACACGAACGTAGGGATTGCTTGTCATTCTGTTCAGGAAACCAGAAAGGCAGTTGAAATGTGAAGCACAATATTGAATTTAGAGTGCATTCTGGAGGGTTGCATTGGTGACATTACCCTGGAGACCAAAGCAGTTGGCAAGTTTCTTCAATAGGCAGCTTCCTAATGCCCAATATGCAAAATAGACAGCTTGGTATGATGAAAAGAGCACTGAATTAGGAGTCAGAAGGCTTGGATTCATATCCAAGCTCTCTGTCACTTTCTTAGGGTGCCTTTGGGACTCAGTTTCTTCCTCTGTTCAATGAAGTGGTTACATTAGATAACCTCTAAATTCTTTTCCAGCTCTAAATCTACGATCCTAAGAAATACAACTGTTGGTGCACCAGACACACAATCTTCATGCATAATGTCATAGTACAGATATTCCAACCACTATAAACTTGTGTCCAGTTTCAGGTAATGTGTGTGGCATGGAGTTATTTTTCAAGAAATCATTCAAATCTCCCCACTTCTTTAACTGAACAGCTTCAAGTGCAACTCACAGATTAAATGGGACAAGACGTTTTCAGAATGAGGGTTCTCAGACTGCAGCACAGAACACCATGGGAACAGTTCATTCCATGGTGAGGTATAATATCATTTTACATAGAGTACAATTCTGAGGTAAACAATAGGTTGCAAGCAGCATATACTTATTTTTAAGGAATCAGACAATCTTTTATTCTCTCGTCTAAATGTCCTCATCCGATCCTTCCTTTGAATTTGTTTTTTATGGGCACTATTAAATTTCTAAATAGAAGAGGCTCCAGTGGAAAGGAATGCTTTCCATAATGAATATATTTCCTCCCCTTGAAAAAAAAAATAACTCAAAAGGTATCTCAATAAACAAGAGAACTTCTTCCTTCTTCTTGAATAGTCTTCAGAACGACTTTCTCAATTGCCTGAAGAATTTTAAATATGCCAGAGAGACACCTTAGAGAAAATCTTAGCTATAGCCATTCTTTTTGAGGCAACTAGGAAAATAATTCTAGTAACTCACAGGAATTCTCAGGGCATTTTCTAAACAGGCTATGCTCCACTGTGTGCAAAAGGTAAATTCCTGGGTTGCATATATTTCACCAAGGTCCTTGACTGGGTTGTACAAGGAATAGGAAGAAAACAAACAAACCTGCAAAAGAGTAAAGAAAACAAGTTACAAATAGGCACAACTGCTGATATATTTATGGTTACCGTTTTTGTTTATAAAAATTTCAATAATCTGTTGAAAATGTTTGTGCATGTAAGTGTTTCAGTCAGGTTGCTATCATCACATGAGAGCAGAAGAGACACTGGAATTAGCCAGTAGGCACGTATGAGTAAGGGTAAGGGAGAATGGGAATAAACAACTATAGAGCACCTACTCTGTACCAGGCACTGTGCTGAATGTTTTATAAATATTATCTCATTTGATCCTGACAACAACTCTGCAAATATAGGTGTCAATATTGTTCCCATTTTACTACTGAGGAAATTGAGGTGGGCAGAGGTTAAGTAACTTGGTCAGAGTGACATAGCTAGTTAGTGTTTGAGGTTACATTTGAATTCAGGTCCTGCTGATTTCAGGTTCAGTACTCTATCCATTGTGCAACCTAACTACCTCTAAGTAGTAATCCCTTTGCCATGTGCATTTATTTCCACAACAGGAAAGACTTCTCTTTTTTGTTTTATTTTTCATTCATCCTGCTGCCTTCCTGAACAAAGTAGCACGAAGCCACCACTTTGGGGCAGACCAACATCCGGTGATCTCTCACTTTCCTTTCATGTCCTTTCCCTTACTATTTCTTCCCTTCATTTCTTTCTTTTCTCTTCCTTGTTGTTCCCCTTCTCTTTTTGTTCCCTCTAATTCCTATCCCTTTCCTTCTTTTCTTGTTCTACTTCATTTCAGTAAATGATTAAGCATATACTATGTGTAAAAGCATTGTTCTAGGCACTATACATCTAAAGAAAAAAAGGACCTGCCCTCAAGGCCCTTCCATTCTTTTGTTGTTGTTTCATCTTTTCAGTTGTGTCTGACTTTTCATGACCCCATTTCGGGTTTTCTTGGCAAATATACTGGAATGGTTTGCCATTTCCTTTTTTAGCTCATTTTAAAGATGAAAAACTAAGGTAAACAGGGTTAGATGACTTGACCAGGATCTCACAGGCTGTAAGTATGTGAAGTCCAATTTGAACTCAGGAAGTTGAATCTTCTTGACTTCAGGCCTCATGCTCTATCCACTGTACCACCTAGCTGCCCTTCCATTCTGCTGGGGTATTATTACATGTAAAAATTAAGGACAGTACTTGGAGAGGATCAGAGAAGAAGAGGGAAAGAAAGATGGAGACAGAGAGAAGGTGAGAGGGAAAGAGGGAGTAAAAAAGAGAGAGAGAGAAATGACAGGAATGGGGAGAGGGAGGGAGGGAAGGAGGAAGAGGGAGAGAGAGGGAGAGGGAGAGGGAGATAGGGAGGCAGAGGGAGAGGGAGACAGGGAAGGAGAGGGAGAGGGAGAGGGAAGGAGAGAGAGAGAGGGAGAGAGAGAGAGAGAGAGAGAGAGAGAGAGAGAGAGAGAGAGAGAGAGAGAGAGAGAGAGACAGGGAGAGAGAGAGAGAGAGAGGGAGAGAGAGGGAGAGAGAGGGAGAGAGAGAGAGAGAGAGAGAGGGAGAGAGAGAATGATTTGAGTTAAAAGAAAACAATCCTGAAAAGTGAAGATGAGAATGAAAGGCATTTCCATGCAAGGGGCAGCTTGTGTGGATGCCTGGGGGATGGTGTTATACTGACATCAGAGATCAGGTGATATGGCCAACATGGATGGAATGCTGAATTTGTTAAAGGAGGCCCAATTCAATGAGGATGGAAAGGTAGGTTGAAATAAGATGATGGCAGGCCTCAAATACAAGGTCAAGGGAGATGTATTTTAGCCTAGGGGCAATAGAGTGACCCAGAGTCAGACTTATGGCATAGGATGACTTTTTTGGCAGCTATTCTATGTACCTCCAGGGCCCTGCTCATTTTAATTGAGGAATTGAACAAATGATTTGTGTTAAGGGCTCAGAATGTTAGCCCTCTCAATAGAACATAGTATTCTTTCAATTTTCTACAGTATCAGGAATCAAATGCTAAAGTGACTAAAGTTGAATTTCCAGTTATTTTTGGTCAAGGTGGTTCCAATAGATAATATCTTACAGGTAACTAATGAAACAACTCAACCTGGGTTGAGGGTTATATAGGGTTATGTAGAGACAGTGTCCCCAAATTCCTAGAGCTGTTTTAAGTTATTAAAGTTTTAATAGCTTAAATAGCATCTATGTATGTATAAATAGAATACGTATTACAATACTATATATGTATATATGTGTGTGTCTCCAAATCCATATATATGTGTGTGTATGTGTATGTGCATGCATATATACATATAATATATACATGTGTACATATACATGCACATATATACATAGATAAACATCTCTGTGCATATATGTGTATATGTTTATATTTATTATATATACTGTACTAGGGATTTGGGGATGTCTTGTATATATGTCTATGTGTGTGCATATGCAAATATTGTAATTACTATAAGCTACAGGCTAATTCAATGACTGGCTCCATCTATAGAATAAAGTCACTGATTAATCCTAGGTCCTGGGCTGTATTTCAACAGCATGCTTTCAGAGGCTACTTATCTCTACTTTTAAGAAATTCACAAAAGGGGCAACTCAAGCCTTTTTAATTTGTAAAATGTCACCCTTTCAACTCTGAAAAGCTCCCACTGTCACCTTCTGTATCTTATATTTGCAAAAGCACTCCAAAATCTCAAGATGCTGTGCAAAGTGTTTTCCAAAGCGACCACAGTCAACAAGGTCGAGTTTCCTTTAACAATAAAAGTGAGAAGATTGAACTAAATGATCACTAATGTCCATTCAAGATCTAATGTTCTCAGATCTATGACTTAAGAGCTTGAAGACTGAAAGAAACTTGGCTTAACTTTTTTTTTCCTTTCTTTTGGGCAGCTGACTTGTTTTTTAAAGTTGGAAGAATCCCAAGACTCTGCCCTTGGCCTTGTTGTGCTTAATTTTTTTATCGATGACTTGGTTGATTGCATAGACTGAATATGAATGACATTTTCAGGTGACACAAAATTGATTGGATGGCATAATCAGTATTCAAACAGACCTCAAAGTAGAACATTGGACACAATCTAATAAGATGAAACTTAATATTGTTAAATATAAAGTCTTATGCAAGCTTCAAAAATTCAACTGTTCAAGTACTAAATGGAGGATATTGCCTAGGCAACAGTTCAAACTATAACAAAATGAGGATTTCAGTGGTCTATAAGATGAATATGAATCAATAATGTTACATAAGAAGAAATGAAATATAAGTAAAATGTAAAGGATTCATTACTTGGAGTAGAGAAGAAATAGATTTGGGTGCATCTAGATGGCACAGTATATAGAGCACTGGCCTTGGACAGGAGAACCTGAGTTCAAATTCAGACATTCACAAGCTGTGTGGCCCTGGACCGGTCATTTAACCCAGATTGCCTCCAAACAAATAAAGAAGAAGAAATAGGTTTGGAGCTTGCCTTCAGAAACTGATCAGCTGGATGATCCTGATCAATTCACTTAACTACTATGAAACTATTCAAGTTCCTCCTCTGTAAAATAAGGATACTCAGCACTTATATCATTCAGAGAATCAAATAAGGTAGTATGTTAAAAGTGCTTTGCAAATCTTAAAGTTCTATAAAATATTCATTATTATCAAGTAACAAGTATTAATTAACTACTTTGTGCCAAACACTAAAGATACAAAAAATAAAAATAAAACAAATTCTATTATTAACATTACATAATGTCAGTATTCACATGGTAGTTGAAAAACACAAGCATAGTGCTGCTGATGAAGAAGGTGATGGTTCCATTCCACTCTGCTCTTTGTAGACCACAGGTGAACTGCTCTGTTTAGTCATGGACATAGCATCTTGAGAAGAACATTAACACTCAGATGTGGGTGGCCAGGATGAATTACAATAAAAGACCAATCATTCTTTTCTCTGAATACTTTCTATGGTAACATTTTCCTCCCCCACTTTTGTAATTCTCCTTCTCAATTCAAACCCCTTCTGTCTTTTCTACTGATTAATCCTTTGAGGTTCAACCCAAGGGCTACCTCCTACATGACGTTTTCCCTGACAACTATGTGAATCTCTTCACATTCAATCACATACAGGCTTATATCATTCCTTCTTTCTTTAATGCTAGTTTGTTTTCCCAACCAGACTATAAACCCTTCTATGCCATAGGGGCATTGCCATGCTTCTTTTGTCACTACATAACTGAGTGCTAATCATATAGCAGTTGTCAACAAGTTGGTGGTGATTGATTAAAACAAGCATTTTCTGGAATAGAGAGGAAGTATCTGCTTTGTGAGCACTATGGGAGGTAAATATTTCAGATTCAAAGAGCAAGCACTGGAGTAACAGAGAAGAGTGTTTTAGACCTAGAAATATAAGCCAAAAGTCATAAATTGCCCTTTTGGAATTTTTATTCCTGCTAGAAAGGAAGAATCTTGTTATACTAATGATTTACAGAAGCCAAAAATCTTTCTTTAAATCTACTAATGTTCAGTCATGCCCTTGAAACAAGGTGACCAATCAGCTCATCATATATACTGTCCTCTTTGGATGACCTGGACTTTAAAATTACTCAAAGGTTTTAAGATTAATTCTACTGAGAGATTCCTGAGATTGGCTCCAAACTGGCTCTTGATCCATTCTGAATTCCTCTTTTCTATATCCAACTGAAACTTAATCATAAGTGTTACATATTCATTTTTCAATTAATATTACTTAAAATATGGTTCTTTGAAGTAGCCTTTTATGCATTTTTCCTCAATTTCTAAGATCTTTTTGAATTTTTTTCAATTTTTTCCAAATTTACCAAAAAAACACATACTATGGATTCCAAATATCCAGACATTTACAGAAGTAATATCAGTTCTTGTCATTAACATTAATCAACATTTTGCTTCATTTGGGAGGGAAGAGAGCCTGAGCAGCGAGGGAAAATTTAAGTACATTCAGGGGACTTGGCTGACCTCAACTTTGTGAAGGTCCTGCCTTCAGGTTATAGTTTTATCATGTTGATCTTAAAAAAACCTAAAAATTTCTAACAAAAAATAGTTTTGCAATGCTTAGCATTAACATACTTTGATTAAATTTATGAATTTGTGTCTGTAAAGTATTGCCAAACAAACAGAGAATTTATAGAGGAGCCTTCTATGGACAATTAGATACACAATCACAGTGGTTGTGAGCCAACAGTATGCAGGCTCCATGTGAAATAAAACTCCCATCCAAAGAACACTGGCTTCTGTTTGTTGAATTAAAAAAAAAAAAAACAGTTCTATTAGTGGCGAAAAAACTTATAAACATTTGTTTCTGTTCTGACATTCATTCCATGGAAAGCCACAGTACAAAAAAAACAAAAACAAAAACAAACCTAAAAACACTACACTGTTAGTAAAAATAAAAAGGTCATTTTTAATTATATGTTTTGGGCCTTTGGCACTTCAGAATGCAAACAATAATCCCATCAGCAAGATAAAACTGTCCCAGGTGGTAGGAATTACCATTAGTAATTTCAGGTCATTGACCAACTAGCCAACAATATCTTCAATCCATTCAGTTGGATAGTTCCCAATGAAGGGGGTGGGGGGAGTTAGAGAGGAGGAATTTATTGGAAACCTGCTTTTATTTAGAAAATTTGGAATTCTTGAGATAAACTTAAGAAATGGATTGGCTTGATTTGGCTAAAACTACATCTCCCTAAATTCATGGGTTGATGATCCCTTTGATATCACATGTTCAAATGAATTGCTAGACAGAGCATTTCCTCCTTTGGGCAAATGTCCTACTACATAAACTAATTTGGAAAATTAAGGTGGTCTCTTTTTTTAAGATTGGAGGGGGGTTGGTCCACAGCCTTATTTGTTCAGGGTATACCCTGAGTGGGAATGCTTTCCCCTAATTCAGAGAACTTATCTGTAACTTCTAGTCTTTGAGAGTTTACTCAGTGCAGCATCTGGAGGTCAAGTAACTTGCTCGTGGTCACACAGTCTGAGGCATAGGCAAGGCTTAGGCCACATCTTCCTGACTACAAGTCAAAACCTTTATCCATTATACCAAGCTTCTTCAATAACCTTGAAAGATAAGAAAACAAAAGTAAAAAGTCATATATAGCATAGTTTTCTTCATCTTTCTAAGTTGGATCTGATGTTACAGACAGTGATTCTAAAAATTGTTTTTTTGTATTCCAAGTTATTTGAGCTGTCATAATTGGCTTTGAAAAATGCATACTTCCTTTGTTTTCTGTTTCTTTTTTTTCCCTAGGAATGCAATCAATAAACAAACCCTGACTATCAATCTCCAAACTATGTAGTCATATTTCATTTTCAAAACTAAATTCCTTCCATGATGAATTACAATCATTAAGCAGGATGATCCTCTGTACAGTAACTTCAGACCACGCAGATATGACTAAGCTGCTGACAGTAAAGTGGGGAGGAAGGGGTTGACTCTTAATAATTTCTCAATCCAAAATGTAAATATTATCAAATATACAAAGCCCTTCTTGACAAGCCATCATAATAAATCCCAAAATTTCTTGCATTTCCAAGTTAGATTTCAAATTTTGAAGATATGATGCTTTTAATTACCCTTGAAGCCATTCTCAGGCCCAAAGCAGTTTGAGCTGTTAATTTTTTTGTTTGTTTAGCCCCACTATAGATTAAAAACCACTTGCAGAAATCATCTAATAGTTAAGAAACATATCACCAAGAAAGATACTTTTTCTACATGACAATGTCAATTACTTCTGGGAAACCTGTCATCCAGTGTGATATACCACATGGTTCACTTGAGGAATACCATTAACACAAGGACAGGAAATTTAAAAGACACTTTTGAGAAATTCTTCTGTGGACATACAAGGATCAAGACAGAACGTAACCCAGGATTATTCTTTGTTCCTTACCTACCTCTTACTGAGAGTGTTCTGATACTGTGTTAAGTATCTGTAGGTCAGGACTGGGGATGATCCATGCAAACATCCTTTATGGTTTTCATATTATTATTACTAAACATTTTAAGCACTTATATTTTCCTGTGTTATTATTTTATTGTCCTCCTAATTTTGTCTTAAAAGATAGTGAGATCTGGATTATTTGATTGTCTTACCAAGCTTTCTGTAAAACTATTTTCCTCTACTACTTCCTGCAACGTTTTGAGGTTATATTGCTTATAATTGCTTCTCTGGAAGATTTTACAAATATGTTTATATTCAAAATCTGTACCTCCCTTGGCAATATTTGGTGAGGACAGCAACTGGTTATTTATTTATTTATTCATTTGTTTGTTTATTCATTCATTCATTTAGATAAAGTCAGATTGTAGGCAATTTTGTACTTTTTATTGTGGCAGTTGATTTACAATGGTTAAATTCTTTAGGAAATGATATTCTGACAGTATTTTTTAACCATTTCTCATATTTCAGTCTAATTGTTTTGGTTTACATAAGTCAGGTTGGGTGTTAGCTCAATTACCTGCCATATCATCATAAAATGTATTTTTGTTTGGTTGGGGTTTTTTTTTTTTTTGGTTATTTCTTGAATACTTGAGCTAAAAAATTGATGCCTTTCTGCTACTATTAAATGGACTCTCAGATTGGTTGTCAGTCATTTCTGTTACCAGTAGATCAAAATGTAACGTTGAAGGCTCTCATCAACAAGATTTCTAAAGATTTGCCTTCTGCTGTGCACTTTGTAATTCCCACTCCATAATAAACAAAGTTCTTTAAATTTTACCTCTTCCTTTCAAGCTTCTTAGGACTTACAGCTCCCAATGAGTCCTGGCTACTCTCAGGTACCACTACATCCTAGTCCAGATTTTCAATTCTTTTTCTACCTTTTCTCAGACCCCTTGACTCAATGGTTCTGGAAGTCCAGATGAAAAAATCCCCTGCCCTCTCCGCATTACTCAATTTAGGGTCTCCCTCTACTGCCATCTCTGAAGAACTGCTTCTTTGAGTTTCTCTTTTTCTAAATGCATCTTGCATTCCAAATCCTGATGATTATCACCTATGGCTCCATAAGGTTTTCTCCTACTTTTCTTGGTAAGTTCACTACCTGATTCCCAGTAGTTCTCTATTAGGAGATTTAAATATACAATTCGTGTCCCCTCAAATGCACTAAACTCTAAATTGTTCAATTCTTATGAATTATTACTCAACTCCACCTCAGTTATACACAAAGATGGCTACACCATTGATTTTGAAATCACCCACAAGTACTCTGCTTTCATAATCAATAATCTAAAATTATTTTATCTAAATCCAGTTTTGTATTTTTCTACATCCCCTTTTGCCTTTCTAGTCCTAAACCTATTCTTCTTCCTCAACATGACCCACAATTACTTCATCTCATTATATATATTTGCCTTGTATCATCCTGGCTTTCCATCTTCCCAATCTCAATCCATCAGTGAACAAGCTCCATGAGGCTCTTTCTTCTATTCTGGTCATTCCTAAAGCATGGATACTAGATCCCTGGGGTCCCTGATCCCATTTCAGGGAGTTTACAAGGTCATTATTATTTTTATAATAATGCTAAGGTAAATTCTAATATGGTAAAAACCAGTTGATGTAACTCATATAAATAAAAACTTTTGGGAGAGTCTTTGATAATTTTTAAGAGAATAAGGGGCTCATGAGAACAAAAAGTTTGAGAAGTGTTGCTCTATACCATTCCCTGGCTCCCTCGTACTACCAGTATTGAAGCCATGCTGAAATCAGTCCTAGATTACTACAACAATGTACCTTTTTCACTCATACTCAGGCCACTGAATGGAATTTGCTAAAGTCTCCCAACTGAGCTGATTTTTTTCCACTACAAATTTGTTATCTCAATCAACCGGTCCCTTATTGTAGCATTCTACTCTTTCCTAATTAATCTGTTATCCACACTTCACAGCAGCTCTTCAAACCTTCTCCCCTTTACTTTCAACTCATAACAGTAGTCCTTCCCCAACATCCTGAGGTTCTTGCCCCATATAACAAAAGAAAAGAAAAGAAAGAATGAATGAAAGAACAAAAGAAAGAAAGAAGATAAATTGAGGCTATTTCCTGAGAACTCCTACGTCTTCCCTCTTCCTCATCTGTGAACTCCACATCTCACAATACCTCACAACATCTCTTAACTTCATCCCCCACCATTTCTTCCTTTCCTCCAGTCTCTGATAAATAAGTATCCTCATCCTCACCAAAGTTAACCCCTTTATTTCTGTCTCTGATCTCACCTTCTTCAATAGATTTTCCTCAGTATCAACCTCCCTATGTCATCTTCAATCTTTACCTAGCCATTGGTTCCTTTGCTGACATTTACAATTACACATTAGGCTCCTTCATCCTTAAAATATCCTCACTAGATTCATGCTAACTATGATCCTATAACTGTACTCCCCTTCTAAGTCATGCTAATGAGGATGGTGGAGGTTTCTGGGGAATAAGAAGCTAACTGATAACCAAACTCTCCACTGTGGTAGCTTTGGGTGGGTAGTGTGCTGATAAATATTTAACATCTGGCTCTCCAGGGGGAAGCATGCAAGATGTACTTTTAAGTTTAACCTATAATTATTAACATTTTATCCGTCACAACAAAACAATGAAGCCAACAAAATAACAAATCAGTTCCTTATTTTTAGCATTTACTGATTTCTGAGGTATAAAATGCTCACTGAAATTTTAAGAATCAGCTCTCCCAAACCAGTATGAGCTGGCTCTAGAACACCTCTGCAGTTTGGGACATTACTTCTAGTGTGAGTGTGACTGGGGGAGGGGGTCAGCAGAGGGGTTTTAAACTTCTGAGGTCTCCTTCACTTGACATGTCAGGGAGTCTACTATATTCTTTTTTCTTCAAGCTCTAATCCTATTATCTATAATCCAAGCAATACATAAGTAGCGCCACCATGAGTCACAAAACCTGGGTATCGTTCCAGGCTCTTCCCTCTCTCTTTCCACCTTATATCTAATCAGTTGCTGATTCATATAAATTCTATCTTTGTAGTATCTCTCATATACTCCCCCTTCTCTCTTCTTACTGCCACCACTCTCTTCAAGCTCTCATCACATCATGCCTGGACTATTTCGATACTCTTCTGTTTGGTTTCCCTACATCAAGCATCTCTAGTCAATCTTTCATTCTTTTGTAAATTGATCTTCTAAAGTTCAGGTCTGATCCCCATTCAAAAAGTTTCAATGGCTCCCTATTACCTCCAGGCTCAAATACAAAATCCTGTTTGACTTTTAAAACCCTTTCTAACCTAACCCTCTCCTAACTTTCCAGTCTTCTCCTATCTCATTCTCCATCACACACTCTTTGATCCAGTGATGCTGGCTTTCTTACTATTCCTAGGTGAACTCCAGTTCATCCCTAATTCCCTTTAATTATAATACTATCCTTCTGTGATAATTTTCAATTTATCCTGGATATATCTTGTGTGTACATAGTGATCTGTATATTGTCTTCCTTAATATATAGTGGGCTTTAATCCCCAGTGCTTAATACAACCTCAATGCCTGGCACATATTAGATGGTATGTGGCCCTGGACAAGTCACTTAACCTTTCTGAGCCTCAGTTTCCTCAAATGGAAAATGAAAATAAAGACAGCACCTACCTCAGGGGGTTGTTATTAGGATCACATGTTAAGTATTTCGCAAACCTTAAAGTACTATAGAAATGCTATCATTACTGCAGCTGAAACGGGTTAGTTTGGAGACTCAGTGGGATTTATATTGAAAAGACATTTGAAACACAAATAGTGGGCATTGTTAAAAATGTAATGGGGGTTTAAAAAGGAATTTTTAAAAAATCTTAACTGTTTCAATTGTCTGAATTCTCACTCCCTGCATTCCCTAGGGAATGGGGGAAGGGAGTTCACAGTCTATAGAGGATGCTGTCTGGAGTAGTTTCTCCTCAAGGATTACAACTGTTCTAATAGGCATGGGAAAACCACTCAGCAAAAGATATCTGGGGATTAGGTATGACATTTGCAAAGGCCTGGCTTTAATAATTTAATGACCACATGCAATGGGAAAAGGTAGAACGGGTACCCAGCCACAGAACCATACCTGGAAATTCTTTTCACGAGACAGATTCAGTTGAGGTTGAGGGGAGCTAGAAGACAGTAGCCTGGTGCCAGGGTTAATCTACCCATTATTATGTTCTGGGAAAGGGAATAGCCCATATTATTCAACTCTTTACCAAGAAAATAACTTTTGTACCTGGACTATGTGCCATAGCTTCCATACTCTAAATAAAGTGTATGTATTGGAGCATGGGGCAGAGATGGCAGTTGGGGATACTAATTCTAAGAAAATGGTCCCCAGAAGCAGCTAGTTGGCATAGTGAATAGAATGCTACATTTGGAGTCAAGAAGACCTAAGTTCAAATACTGCCTAAGATTAACTGTGTGATTCTGGGCAAATCACTTAACCTCTCTCAGCCTCGGTTTTCTCATCTATGTAATGGGGATAATAAGAGTACCTACCTCACTGGGGATTTGTGAGGAACAAATGGGATAATACATGTAGTGTTTTGAAAACTTTAAAGCACTATATAGACCTTAGTTATTATTATATGAAAGAGCTACCACAGCTCTTGGTTCTAGGTAAAGAATAGTGTTGGTAGGTCAGAAAACCACTGTAGTGAGAAAATGTGCCCTCAGCCACACCACATGTCAGCATCCTGGAGTGAAGCCACAATCCCTTCTCACTTGTTATACTTGTGCCCACCAGGCCTTTTCCTACCGCCTCTTTTGGTGTCTGTATCTGTCTCTCAAATTGTAAATTAGGTAAGGCTAAACTGATCAACTGAACAAAATTAGCCCCATATTTCATTCATGCAGGGCACTGCACATTCAATTAGAATGTCAATGTTGTAGATTGCCATGATTAATTAATCTTGTTGCATTTGACACTACAGACTTGGCATTAGAACCTCTTGAACTCATTGTGTAAATTTATGCAAAGTAGAACCCCTCCCCACCACACCTTCCAGCACTTCTTTTGACCTTCTAGAGAGCTGGGAAGCTCTGGCCATCATCTCCAATTTGAGAGCCGTCTTTGAGAAGAGCCTGAACCCTCAAGAATAGGCCCTGTGGGTTGAAATGTGAAGACTTCAACTAGTTTGCAAAATGTGAATTTGAAACCAAACTCCTCTTTTCCCTGTTACTTCTGGGAGGCTGAAAAACAGAGGAGGACAGAAGGGAAACTCAGATAACACATTCTCTTAACTGTGTCATGCAAAGGGGCTTATGAGAAGCAGAGAGGGGGCCAATAGCAGCACCACTCAGAAAACAACTTGATCGGAACAAACACAAATCAGCAGCTGGTGAACAGAAGGTGTCTGTACATTGCCCAGGACAAGAGACACCTGATGGACGATGTAAAAAATGGCATCTGAGACATGTTCTCTCTCCTCTCTGTGCCAACGACCTAAAATAATGATCATGCCCATCACTACATTTGCTTTTCCGATAAGCCACAGTATGAGTCGTAAGGAGCCAACAAGTTTGGGCCAAATAACAATCACAGTTAAACTTCTCCCTCCATTCCCCAAATATCAATATTGGCTGAGATTTGAAACCAGCTCAAAATGAGTGTTCTCTCTCTCCACTTCTTGCTTTTGGAGATAAAGGCTAGCAAGTCCTGTTGCAAAACCGTTCTGCTTCTTATTTTGATATATAATCCCATAATAGATCACTTTTCTTCCTACAACTCACAATGAGGATTTAAACAAATATTCCTTTCATGGACACCCTGAATCCCAAAGGGAATTTAGACTCCAATTTGTCATGTACATACTTCCTTGGGTACATGAAGTTTCTCCCCTTTCCTTTCAAGAGGAACTAGATGCTATTTGAGCTTTGGGAGAGCAGGGATATGTTGAAGCCATCTCTGACAGCTCTTGAAAGAGGATTATGAAATATTGATTATAAGTATTTATACCTCAAAAATTTGGCAAACATTACAAATAACGGTTTGAGTAATCATTTTGTTGAGTGTATAAACTCAAGAAAATGTTGGGGGAAATGTTAACAATGGAGATTAAACTTTAAAATATGCCCTTTTATTTTCAGAAAGCCAATTGTTAAATGTTTACTGGCACACTCCTGGTTGGGACTATCTCTCATTCTGTCTTTGGATCTCCAGTGCCTAGAACAGTACCTTTTGCAGAGCATATGCTAAATCAGTATGTGTACTAGACTGGATAGTAAAAAGGAGTTCACATTTATTGAGCATTGAGCAATACAAATGCTGCCACATAACATTATACAGCATCCTACAAAAGTCTTAGTGCAGTTGTAAGATATCAAAGCTATTGAATCATGGATAACTGGCTTTGTCTCTCTATTACTCAGTTTTCTCATCAGTAAAATGGGGATAATAAGTTTATGTTGTTCAGTCATGTCTGAATCTCCGTGACCCCAGTTGAAGTTTTTCTTGACAAAGATACTAGAGGGATTTGCCATTTCCTTCTCCAGTTCATTTTACATGCTAGTAAACTGAGGCAAACAGGGTTCAGTGACTTGCCCCAGGTAACACAGCTAGTAAGTGTCTGAGGTCAGATTTGAACTCACAAAGATGAGTCTTCCTGGCTTCACACTGTAGCCAATGCACAAGCTAGCTGCTGGAAAGTAAGCTATTAAAGCTTAAAATTTCATTAAGACTTTTGGGATAACCTGTACTTGTTTCTGTGCAAAGGTAAAATGTAACTTTTTCAAGAGTATACTTTGAGAGAGATCAGGAAAAATAGCACCCCTCCCCAATCAAAATTAACACACACATGCTCTCTCTCTCTCTCTCTCTCTCTCTCTCTCTCTCTCTCTCTCTCTCTCTCTCTCTCTCTCTCTAATCTAGTAAAAGGAAGAGTCTTTTTTTTTCCTGTAGCCCATCCTAACTTGCCTACCCTACTTTGGTTGTGGCTCTTAGTAACTACCTTCTAATTGATTGGTAAGTGTTCTCTCTCCACCACCTAGAACATAATTTGGGCCCTTATCTTCACTGTCTTTTGTACAAACCCCAGCCCCACAAGTGTACATGACCCATTGAATTCATAATAGTTTCACAAAATCCTAGTTAAGAATCTTTTTTTTTAGCACATAAGAAGGCAAAGTGTGTCACATCTGCTGTTTTATGAACATCCAGCTAAGGAACTACACAATCTTCACATATAACTATTGTCCTAGAGAGAAAATTTAAGTTTCTGACATTTTAAATTCCCAGTTCAGTATATTTTACATAAAACCACCCAGGCAACTCATTTCACTCAAGCATCGCAGTTTCCAGGCAACTTTACTGCAATTTCTTGTTATAGTTCATCAGTCAGAAACATCCAAATCTGTAACATGCTGAATCAAATTAAGCAATAAATTCAATCCCTTTGTTTAACTACCCCCAAGCAGACATTTTTTGCCCTCTGGCTCAATACTTGGTTTTTCATTTCAACTCTGCCCTCTAACCCCTCAAAATCGTTCAAATTTTAAAATAGTTTTGCAAGCATACTTGAGGTTCTTAAACATGGAGCCAGAAAATAGCCAAAAACAAAAAGGTTCTATTGATATTTTAATCAAAGCAGAGCAGAGCTAAAAATAACTTGGTCATTTAATTTCAGTCTTCTTACTTTCATTGAGAGAAATATCCAGAAACTCTGTCCTCTGCCAGAAAAGATCGAACAACTGGTTAGAAACCTACCACAGCTGTTTTGTTCAAGAAGGGCCACGTCTTGATTTTTTTTAAATCCTTTTCTAGGCTTATTTTCCTCTTGACAGTTTCATTGCATTTGTTGGGTTGTAAACCATGTAAAGCTCACCAATAAAACGGCTGTGATCTGTACAAGTAATAGCAGGCATGTCTCATAAACAAGATAAGTTGTTTCTTGCCAATATTGCTACACTTCATAAATAGAAACTCAAGTCTGTTTTGTGTTTTCTACATCAGTAGCATAGTTTTATTTTAATTAAACACAACATATAAAATATTCATTTATGAAACAAACATCATTGTTTTTTAAAACATTCTATTAAATTAAATTATACAGCTCTTGCCATAAAGCCCTGCACAAAAGAACCATTTTGAATTTTAAGTGGATTGGTACAGTTTAAGTGTCCATCAATAAAAAGTGTATTAGGAACACTGTAACGGCACCATGAATAAATGAACTATTTATATTTCCTTATAATGTAAGTGCTTATATGAACTCATTCCAATTTCCAAACACCAGTCATTTCAGCTGTGGTGGTAATTAAGAAACTCTAATATCTGAAGCTGAAAGGTAGATGATGCAAGAGTAAGTTCATATGGTAGATTTTAAGTGTTTCACTCCATCAGTGACATAATCTATTGTCACATTTTATTAGACCAGAACTGAGTAACTTTGATAAGGCCAGTGAAGATCCTTTGAAGGTGGCTTTCTTTACAAACCTCATGATGAAGTGGAAAAGACAATGGAGTTGGTGATTACGCTTATAGTCAACTAACTAGCTCAGTGACTTTGGGCAAATCATTTCAAATCCATGATGCCTTCTCTTCTCATCTGTAAAATAGAGTATTAGTCCATCCATATAGGCCTTTGTAACCTGAGGTCCATGAAGGTTTTAAATAATATTTTGGTAACTATTTTAATATATTTGATTTCTTTTTGTAATCCTATGTAGTTTGTGCTTTTAAACATAGGATTCTAGTCAATAGGTATCATTAGCCAGCCTAAAGGGTCCATGATATAAAGGTTAACAACTCTTTGCATAGTGCTAGAATTTTTTTTCACAATTTTGATGTCCATATTTCTACATTATAGGTCTATAGTGGGTTAGTGGGAGGTATCTATTAATTTGGGGAATACTTTTTTATTTTATCCTGGAAGTGATCAATCTCCTCGGCCCTCAGTTTCCTCATCTATAAAATGCTAAAGTTATACTAGATGATCTATAAGGTCCCTTCCACTTTTCATTCATTATCTCATGAATTCCACAACAACCCTATGGGATAAGTACTTCAGATATTACTATCCAATGAAGAAACTGAGGGTCAGGAAAGTTAAATGACTTGTCTGTAGTCACATAACCAGGAGGTAGCTAAAGAAAAATTCAAACCTAAATTTTCCTGGCTCAATACCCTACATTATAGGCCAGCATTTAGCTCTTAATTCCTTACTATGATATTTTTCACTGTTATTGTATGTGTGTTAGACTTGATTCTACAAATACATTGGAGTAATGGGAAGAGAAGGACTAGGTCATGCTTCTTCTATAGATCCACAACACCTAGCATGGTGTGAAGTACTAAGCAGCTTCTCTGTAAATACTTGATTAATTGCCCAACTAGAAGAAAACAACAGACTTTGGTAGGACAGGGCAAACTAAAATAGCAATTTGCCAACTTTCTTGAAAGTTAGCTACATATAATGTATAAATCTATAAAGAAAGAAAATGTAGTGCCAAAATGTAATTTTAATCTGGTTGAGAGCTTGAATTAATTAGAAGTTTAAGAATATCATCAAGGTTTCAATAAACTATGGTACTTTTATACTGATATAGAGTAGTGACTAGAGGTAGATAACCACATTCAGCTGGCTTGAACCCAACACTACTCAAGGTACAATGAGGAATATTTCTGAATATCAATTTAAAAATGCACATATCCTTAATGCCAGAAAATCTGACTTTTTATATCATTCTATTTAAGTTGAATGATACGTTTTACAAAGAAAATTCAAATTCCTTGGTGGAGGAAGAAAAGGGGGAACACTTTTCAAATTTTTCCAAAGGTCCACCAAGAGTATTGATCTAACTTTAAGCTGGCATTCCTCAGGTTATTTTGTGAAATACTTCCTTTACATACTCCTTTTCATTGTGAATAATCTTTTTCCTACGCAAATTGTGAATTCCCTCCTCTGTAAAAGGGTATTTTCCCCTGGAAGAAATCCAAAATGAAAACTCCTAGAAATATTTTACCCAAATTTCAGAGCTTCTAAGCCAAAGAAAAAACACTGAAAGTAGCCACAAAGAAAGAATTACAACACTGAGGAGTCATAGTCAGGGTCACACAAGATATAGGAGCCAACACTTTAAAAAAGTGAAGCCCTTGGAATACAATATTTCAAAAGACAAAAGATTTAGTTTTGCAACTAATAATAATTTACTGATAAAAACTAAGTATAATGCTACAGGTAGGAAACAATACTTTTAATAAAATAATAAAATATCAAGAATTCCTGATTAAAAGGTGAGAATTGTAGTGCAAAAAGATTAATATGAGCAAACAATCATAAGTGACTAAATAAGGAAAAACTGTTTAGATTCTAAGAAGGGAAGAGATTACATGTATCTCCCATGTATATATTATCATTGGGGGTAACAGAGAGAGTCTAAATTGACAGAGAGGCTGAGTGGTTCTGTTACGTTTTAGTGATCTTAACAAAAAAAAAGAATGGGAATGAAAAAGAATGGGAATTCAATAGGAGAAGGGAGATAAAAGGTGGGGGGTGGGATATCACAATTAGGGTACCCAAGCAAAAATCTATACAAGCAAGAAGGAAAGGATGGGGAGGGAAGAAGTTAAAACTTGAACATCATTCTTGTCATTACTGGTGAAAGGAGGAAGACGACATGCAAAAACATAGTTGAGTACAGAAATATATTTCATTCAACAGAGGGAGGGGGCAATGAACATGGGAGAATAAGAGAAAAGGTAGATTGAGTGAAAAAGTGATCTTAAGCAAATCAAATTCTTTTCTTTTTCTTAAATTTTTTTTATTTAACTTATTTAGTTTTCAGCATTGATTTTCACAAGAGTTGAATTACAAATTTTATCCCCATTTCTACCCTCCCCCCCACTCCAAGATGGCGTATATTCTGGTTGCCCTGTTCCCCAGTCAGCCCTCCCTTCTGTCACCCCACTCCACTTCCATCACCCTTTCCCATTCTTTCTTGTAGGACAAGATAAATTTCTACGCCCTATTGCCTGTGTATCTTATTTTCTAGTTGCAGCAAAAACTTTATTTTTTGTTTTTGAACATCTGTTTTTAAAACTTTGAGTTCCAAATTCTCTCACCTCTTCCCTTCCCACCCACTCTTCCTAAGAAGTCAAGCAATTCAACATAGGCCACATGCGTATCATTATGTATAACCCGTCCACAATACTCATGTTGTGAAAGACTCACTATATTTTGCTCCTTCCTAACCTATCCCCCTTTATCGAATTTTCTCCCTTGACCCTGTCCCCTTTTGAAAGTGTTTCTTTTTGATTACCTCCAGCCCCATCTGCCCTCCCTTCTATCATCCCCCCCTTTTTTATCTTCTTCTTCCTCCTTTTTTCCTCTGGGGTAAGTTACCCAATTGAGTATGTATGGTGTTCCCTCCTCAGGTCAAATCTGATGAGAGCAAGATTCACTCATTGTCCCTCACCTGACTTCTCTTCACTTCCTACAGAACTGCTTTTTCTTGCCACTTTTATGCGAGATAATTTACCCCATTCTATCTCTCCCTATCTCCCTCTCTCAATATATTCCTCTCTCATCCCTTAATTTTATTTTATTTCTTTTAGATATCTTCCCTTCATCTTCAACTCACCCTATATACATACATACACACTCACATATACATATATGTACATAAACATATGTATGTATGTATATATATATATATATATATATATATATATATATATATATATATATATATATGTAAGAATATTCCCTTCAGCTACCCTAATACTGAGGTCTCATGATTCATACACATCATCTTTCCATGTAGGAATGTAAACAAAACAGTTCAACTTTAGTAAGTCCCTTGCAATTTCTTTTTCTTGTTCTTTTTCTTGATTACCTTTTCATGCTTCTCTTGATTCTTGTGTTTGAAAGTCAAATTTTCTATTCAGCTCTGGTCTTTTCACTGAGAAAGCTTGAAAGTCCTCTATTTTATTGAAAATCCATATTTTCCCTTGGAGCATAATACTCAGTTTTGCTGGGTAGGTGATTCTAGGTTTTAATCCTAGCTCCATTGACCTCCAGAATTTCGTATTCCAAGCCCTTCGATCTCTTAATGTAGAAGCTGCCAGATCTTGGGTTATTCTGATTGGGTTTCCACAATACTCAAATTGTTTCTTTCTGGCTGCTTGCAGTATTTTCTCCTTGATCTGGGAGCTCTGGAATTTGGCGACAATATTCCTAGGAGATGTCTTTTTGGGATCTATTTGAGGAGGCGATCGATGGATTCTTTCAATTTCTATTTTGCCCTGTGGCTCTAGATTATCAGGGCAGTTCTCCTTGATAATTTCTTGAAAGATGATATCTAGGCTCTTTTTTTTGATCATGGCTTTCAGGTAGTCCAATAATTTTTAAATGATCTCTCCTGGATCTATTTTCCAGGTCAGTGGTTTTTCCAATGAGATGTTTCACATTGTCTTCCATTTTTTCATTCCTTTGGTTCTGTTTTATAATATCTTGATTTCTCATCAAGTCACTAGCTTCCACTTGCTCCAATCTCATTTTTAAGGTAGTATTTTCTTCAGTGGTCCGTTGGACCTCCTTTTCCATTTGGCTAATTCTGCCTTTCAAGGCATTCTTCTCCTCATTGGCTTTTTGGAGCTCTTTTCCCATTTGAGTTAGTCTATTTTTTAAGGTGTTGTTTTCTTCAGTGTATTTTTCAGCATTTTTTTGGGTCTCCTTTCGCAAGTCATTGACTTGTTTTTCATGGTTTTCTTGCATCCTTCTCATTTCTCTTCCCAATTTTTCCTCTACTTCTCTAACTTGCTTTTCCAAATCCTTTTTGAGCTCTTCCATGGCCTGAGACCAGTTCATGTTTTTCTTGGAGGCTTTTGTTGTAGGCTCTTTGACTTTGTTGACTTCTTCTGGCTGTATGTTTTGGTCTCCTTTGTCACCAAAGTAAGATTCCAAAGTCTGAGACTGAATCTAGGTGCGTTTTTGCTGCCTGGCCATATTCCCAAGCAGCTAAGTTGACCCTTGAGTTTTTCAGCTGGGTATGACTGCTTGTAGACTAAAGAGGTCTATATTCCAAGCTTGGGGGAATGTGCCAGCTCTGCCACACCAGCACTCCTCCTTCCCCAAGAACCCCCAACCCGGACTGGCCTTAGATCTTCAGCAGGCTCTGCACTGCTGCTCTGATCTTCCACTTAATTCCTCCCACCAGGTGGGCCTGGGGCTGGAAGCAACTGCAGCTGCAGCTGTAGTTCTGTAGCTGCCCCACCTCCTTTTCACACACCCCCCTTCCCGCCCAGGCAGTAGCTGAACCGCGAACTCCTTCCCCTCCTGAAACTTTTCCCAGTAACCTTCTCTGTTGTCTTTGGTGTTTGTGGGTTGAGAAGTCTGGTAACTGCTGCAGCTCACTGATTCAGGGTGCCAGGGCACACTCTGCCTAGCTCCTGGTCTGGTTGGTCCGTGCCGCCGACACTGACCTCTGCTCCACTCCACTCTGCTCCCAGCTCCATGTGGGATAGACCTCACCCAGAGACCATCCAGGCTGTCCTGGGCTGGAGCCCTGCTTCCCTCTCCTCTTTTGTGGGTTCTGCAGTTCTAGAGTTGGTTCAGAGATATTTTTTATAGGTTTTTGGAAGGACTCGGCAGGAGCTCATGCTAGTCCCTGCTTTTCAGCTGCCATCTTCTCAAATCAAACTCTTAAAGAGGGTGAGGGAGACAGAGAAGGAAATGTATTAGAGCATAAGATGAAGTAAAAAATCAAAATTAATAGCCATAATTATAAATGTAAATTTGATCACATATAAATTGGAAAAGAATAGCAAAAGTGGATAGAAAGGAGAAATCCACAATATGTTGATTATAAGAAACACAACTGAAACAGAGAGATGCCTACAGAGTTAAAATAATGGGCTGGAACAAAATATATTATGTTTCCACTGAAGTAAAAAAGGAAGGCATTAATATTATAACATTGGACAAAGTAACAGCAAAAATAGATAATCAAAAGAGACAAATTACATTTTCTTGAAATGTGCCATAGACAGTAAATTACCACCAAATAATATACATAATATACTCTCAAAGACAGAGCATCTCAGTGCTGAAAAGAAAGGTTAAATGAATAAATAGACAAAAAATTAATAGAGATGACAATTTACTCCAGTCAAACCTAGATAAATCCAACAAGGAAGGGAAGGAAGGAGGGAGGTGTAACAACAATGCTACTTACTGCTACTGTGGCTATGTAAGGCCAATAATACCATCACACAGGAGGGCTACTAGCACAGGTTCTTTGATCTGCTTTTCTAAGGAAAGCAACTTAAAGGGGTTTACAATCTCACTTTAATCAAACATACATATATCATTCACTTAGTTCAGGAGAAAAAGTCAGTACCTTGAAATTCAGAGCAAATACAAACAGAAATTATGAACAGAGAAAATATACACAGAGCAAATAAAACAAATCAACAGACAGTCTTCTACCTGTCTGACCAAAGCTTTACATATGTAGTTACCAGAGAGAGAAACGCCAACATCTGGAATTTCAAAGTGTGTGTTGGGGGTGGGGGAGGTGTCCTTAATGGCTACCCAGAGTCTCCACACCAACACTTCCAATGAATGAACCCCAAGCAAAATCCTAACCTCAGGGCCCGAGAGCTTCACACCTCCCATGGGCTTCACACCTTTCATGACCTAAGTAGAAAAAGGGTGTGGGCCTTCCTACAAACAAAGGCAAAACTCAGTCAAAGGCACTTGATTGCCTTAGTGCTGAGAAGCACTCCAAAAGAAAAAAAAACAATAAAGAGTCCCACTTGCTGGCCCTTAAAAGAAGGAGAGAGAGAGAGAGGGAGGGAGGGAGAGAAGAAGAGATGAAGGGAGGGAGGGAAGAAGGGAGGGAGAGATAGAGGGGAGGAGGAAGGAAATGAAGGACTTGAAAGTAATTTTAGAAAATTTAGATATGATAGACTTCTGGAGACTGTCAAGTAAAAATAGAAAGGAATATACATATTTCTCATCTGTTTGTGGCACATTCACAAAAATTTACTATATATTAAGACATAAAACCTTACAAATAAATGCAGAAACATATAATAAGCAAAACTTTTGTGGACCGTAATGCAACAAAATTATATTCAATAAAAATGAAACAATTATAATTAATCAGAGACAATGCAAAACCTAAAGAATTGGTGGGTTAAAGAACAAATCATAGAAATGATCAATAATTTTATTAAAGATAATGATAGTAATGAGAAAATATACCAAATTTTTAAGGATGTAGCCAAATCAGCTCTTAAGGGAAATTTTATATCTCTGAACATTTTCACCAGTAAAGGAGAGAAAGAGCAAATCAATGAACTGGGTATGCAACTGAATAAACTAGAAAACCAACAAATTTAAAAAATAGTTACATATGAAAATAAAAATCTTGAAAATGAAAGACAAGATTAACAAAATTTAAAGCAAAAATGTTGAATTAATCAATAAAAGTAGTTGTTTTTAGAAACAATATATTAGATAAACTATTAGGTAATGATAAAATAGAAGAAACCCAAATATCTATATGAAAATACCTATCAATAACTATCAAAAATGAAAAAAATATTCATGACTAAGGACAAAATATAAAAGAAATATTAGGAACAATTTTCCCCACTTATATACCAATAAACCTGACAATCTAAATGAAATGGATTGAAAATTTACACAAAATATAAAATTCCATACTAATAGAACGAAAAATGGAGGTTGTAGTGCAATCTTATAAAACAAAGTATTACAATCCACAAATGAACTTCCAAATTAAAAAAAGGTGGATTTACAAATCCCATCATAAATTTAAAGACCAATTAATTCTAATATTACATAAACTATTTAAAATGGGAAATTAATAGTTCCCATAAAATTCTTTCTATCATGCAAATATAGTCTTGATACTTAAGCCAGGGAAATAAAAAAAAGATACATATAGACCAATATCCCCAGTGAATATTGACATAAAAATTTTAAATAAAATATTAGCAAGGTGGCTATAATAGCACATCAGAAAGATCAAACATTATGACCATATTGGATTTTTATTAGAATTGTAGGGTTGTTTCATATTAGGAAAACTGTAAATATAATTGAATATATTAATATTGACAACAAAAATAATACAATTACATGAATTGATGCAGAAAATGCTTTTTGAAAAGATATGACGTGCATAATTTAAAAAACAGAAAACATAAGAATAAATAGATTTTCCCTCAATATGACAAGTTTTTTCTATCCCAGTCCAAGAGCCAGAATTATCAACAAAGGGGATATTCTAGAAGCCTCTCCAATAAGATCAGGAGTAAAGCTATGATGTCTAGTATTGCCATTATTTAATATAGTTCTAGAATTTCTAGCTATAGCAATAAGAAAAGGTAAAGTACAAAATTTTTGCATAGGCTTTTTGCATGTGATATGATGATTTATTTAGGATCCTAGAGTGGCAATGAGAGAACTGAATTATAGACAGTATAAAATCTCTGGGAGTCTACCTGTCACTCCTCAATTGAAAAGTGATCATAGATTATGAACAGAGTAAGAAATATAAGTTATAATAACTACATAAAAATACAATCACTAATATTTGGAGAAATTGAAAATAAACAACTGTCATATTCTACCTCAAACCCACAGATTGGCAACATTGGCAAAAAGAAAAATGAGAAATGTTGGAAGGGTCATTTTGGAAATCAAATTGGAACTATCTCAAAAAGCCACTAAACTCTACATACTCTTTGTTTCAGCCATAGGGCTACTAGGGCTATAGCTTTGTGGAGAACAAAGAAAAAAGAAAACAGCTCTCATGTACAAAAATATTTATAGCAGCTCCTTTTGTGGTGGTAAATAATTGAAAACTGAAGGATTATCTATTAATTGGGACATATCTGAACAAGTTATGGTATATGACTGTGCTGGGATATTTTATGCTATAAGAAATGACAAAGGTAATGGTTTGAGAGAATGCTAGGAAGACTTTTATAAACTGATACAGAATGAAGTAATGAAACCCAGGAGAACAACTGATATAATAAAAAAATATTGTAAATATAAAATTTGAAAGACATATCAGCATGCCCAACCACAATTTCAGAGGATTCTTAATGAAACATGCTGACCACCCTTGACAGATAGATAATAGTCTCAGATTCTCAGAGTGATGCATATTTTTGGACAGGATTAATAAGAAGATTTATTTTTCTTGACTTAAATTGGCCAGAAAAGTTTTGTTTTTCTTGTTTTTTTCAGAGGAGGTCAAGAAGGGGTCAAAGAAGGCTGATCTTTGTTTGAAAATAAAATAAAATTCACTTTTTTAAATACAGGGAACTTTAAAAGAGATGGGGGAAAACAGAGAACATCCAAATTTGAAAAACAGTTGTAACAACAGGATGTCCCAGAACTTTCCTGATCTGATAAGAAGAAAGGTATATCCTTCAGCCCCACCCCATACCACCCCCAGTTCTGTTCCAGGTTGCCTCACTCAGCATTTCTTCCTTAAATAGTAATATATATTTAGTCATATTTATTATATAGGATTCATTGTTAAATAGCTGTCTTAATAATCTCACTTGATGCACACAACAATGCTATTAATATTTCCTTTTTATAGATGAGGGAACTGAAGCTAAAACTAAGTAACTTGCCCTAGGTCATGCTACCAGCCAATGTTGGAGGTGGGATTAGAACTCAGTACTTCCTAACTTCTAGGCTTCCTTTTAATCCACTTTCCCACTTAATTGCTTCTCTTTTGTGCTAAAGTTGGGGAAGTTGGGTATTTTAGGGCATCTGCTCAATACAATCAAGTGGAGATACTTTTATTTTAATTGAACAATCAATCAATCCACAAATAGCTATTAAAACTACTAAATATTCAACACTGTACTAGGTGCTATGATAACATGCTCTCAAGTTATTTATATACTAGTTGAAAAAAGACTACCAACATAAATATTATTTATTAGCTATATTTGTTAAGTGTTTAATTAAATGTACTACAAAGCTGTGGAAGTTTCTAACCAATTTTTTTCTGCTATTAAAATGGAAAGTACTGGAAGAAATGGTATTGCCTTATAGGGAGCTAAAAGGAAGGAATATGATGTTTTTGGATTATATTAAAATACTTTCTGTCCTAGATGGACCATATTTGGAATGCTGTATTCCATTATAGGAAGGGTTTGTATAGGCGGGAGGGCATCTAGAAGAGGGCAATTAGAATGGTGAAGAGCTTGGAGTTGAAGCTTTATGGGGACCAGTTGAGCTGAGGATATATGATTTGGATAGTAAATGACTTTGAGGAGTGGGAAGGGTGATAACTGTCTTCAGTTGTGTGGTGAAAGAGAGACTTATTCTGTTGGTCCCAGAGGGCACTAGAAAACACTAGTAGAAATTGCAAGTACTAAAACTTAAGCATGAAACAAGGAAAAAATAGACCTTTTCCAAAGTGGAATGTGCTGCTTTGTGAGGTAGCAAGTTCCCATTCAGTGGAGCTCTTTAAGATATGGGTTGGACAAGATGATCAATAAGATCCCTTCTAACTAAAATTCTATGATTCTATGGCTTCTATCAAGATGCTTAGGGGAGAAAAATCTGTGGTATTATCAAGAAATCTGTGACACTTCTGTTCCTGGAGATATTTAGAAGTAGAACTAAAAGCATGCCTCACCTACCCACCACAAAGTCCCTAAGTCACCCTTTTCAGTCACCCTAAGAGAGAGGTTTTCTCCTCAAAAATACATGTCTAGTCTCCTTCTAGTCTTGATCATGTGACATTCAGTAAATGTCAGCTTATGGCTTCCTGACATATATTTTTCATTTTGTCCTTTGTATTCAGGGTTCCATTCCCTCTTGACTATTCATTGAAAACAAAGTAGTTCAAGAAAGGATAACAACTGAAAGCATAAGTAATACCTCAAAACAAAAAGCACATTTTAAAAATACCCTTTTCTCTCATTTTTATTTTCTTTAAATAACTTTAATTTTGCTACTTTTCAGTAAGGAAAGTGCTGAGGGAGAAAAATAAAGATTCAGACTCCTAAAGGCCAAAAAGAGATGAGGTAAATGGAGAGAAAAGTGAGAAAATGAGAACAATTTCATGAATAGTGAAAATGTGAGATATAAATTTTAAGACAAAAGACCTTGTAAAGAGCAGCTGTGGTAAAAATCATAGGGCTATCTCTTAAAGACTGTTATGCTCTAAGTATTCAACTTCAAAAGATTTTTTTAAAGCAGTTAGAAAACTCTGAAAGCTTTCACCACTGTCCTTCCCAGGTAAGGATGAGCTTACACCAGTCCTCAGTCTTCCATTATAAGCAGCCATTTAGTATCTAAATCATTAATCAGGGCACTGTACACAGTGTATAATCAAAAGTTCTCACTACTCTTTTATAACAGAATTTTTAACTGGGACAAGTGCATTAACATGCATGACTACCCATGTATTTTAAAAAATTTTCTGGCAGTCCAGATCATTTGAAGTATGTATTAGTAATACTTGAAACAATCTAATTTCCTGAGTCTTCCACCCTGAGGCATCTCTTTCCTTGTGGAGAAACCAAAAACACCAACACATGCAGGGACTCCCAGGAGCCCCCTAGCCTGCTCATCCCAAAGCTGCTGGTTAAAGTAAATCCTTCTCCAGAAGGTGTTCCATAAGAGCAATAATAAAAGGGCCTTAGAGCCAAATTTAGATTCCATTAGTCTAATCCAGGGTCAGCTCTAATTAGCAACTACAGTAATAGTTGGGTTAATTTGTCAATTCCTTTGTTCCATCCTACTACTCATGAAGAAGTAGAAACTAATGGAACTCCTATGTTCTGATGGAAATACACAGACAGAACTAACTTCTCTGGGTTTGCCTAGAAAAGGTAGATACTGAGGGCATCATACAAACTCATGTAACATGATAATTAGGGGTGGGATCCTTAAACACTACAGGTAGAAAACTCCCAAAGTCACGTAGCCTTGCTTGAGATTCTAATCTGAAAAAAATATACAATATCTCATGCCAAGAAACAAAATAGGTCTTTCTGCATCAGAAACCTCCCTCATGATGCTTTCAAAGGCTAGTGTTAAGTGCCTCCAAATGGAACAAATAACCCCAAAGAAGATATTTCTGATGTGGTACCTAAAAACTTATTGCCATATATCTATTTTTTATATTATCCCTGTCTTTTTCTACATCAGAAAACCATCTCTCTCTGTAACTATGATTTAGATTGATTGTGTGGTAGGCATGACTGAGTAAACATTGTATGACTTCTCTGCTTTGTGGAGCAGAATTTGAATTTTTGGCCCTGTGCCATGCTCCAAGTAATAGGATCATAAGATCTGAAGATCATAGATCTAAAGCTGAAGGGACCTTGGAGGACATGTATTTCAAACCTCTCATTAAATCAAACAATCAATTAATGTGTTAAGTTTTTGTTTGGGTCAGGCGCTGTGCTAAGCAAGGGAAAGGAAGAGAGAGAGAGAGAGAGAGAGAGAGAGAGAGAGAGAGAGAGAGAGAGAGAGAGAAACTGAGATGAGAGTGAGAGAGACAGAAAGAGAGACAGAGATGGAGAGAGGAAAGAAAGAAAGAGAGAGGGAAGAGAGGGAGAGGAAAGAGTTAGGAAGGAAGAAAGAAAGGAAGGAAGGAGGGAAGGAAGGAAGGAAGAAAACAAATTCTTTTTTCAAGTAGCCTACATTCTATCAAGGGAGAATTGTACAAATATAAGTATATACAGAATAAATATGTTTTGAATAAATACAGACTAGCGAAATAAAAGGTATTATGAAGACAGGAGGGCTTTAGCAATTGAAGGGAATCAAGAAAGGCTTAGTTTAGAAGGTAGTACTTGAGTTGTTTCTAAGAGAAGGATTCTATGAGGTAGAGGTAAGGAAGGAAGGAATACCAGGCAGTACAGTGGCACATTGATAGGAGAAGATGGAGTACCTTGTATGAGGAACCAAGAGAAGACCAAACTATCTGGATTGTAGAGTGTGTCAGAGGTAGGATATGAATGTAGGTCCTCTGACTCTAAATCCACTACTATTTCCACTCCTTACTGTGCCTCCTTAAAGCTCAAGTATATGAACTGAGAGACAGTAATAATATCAACAATGAAAATAGATGGATTGTACCAAGATGCCATGGAAGCCTTTCAACTCAAGCCTTACAGTTATATCCCAATCAGACCTATCACCTTGCTCTTTCTATAATGGTAACCAAAAGACAGAAGTATAATGGAGGGGGAAAGGAAAGGAAGTACAAGCTGGTTAAACATCCATAGCACAATTAAGAATTCACTAGAGCTCTTCCAAGTAGTTAATTTTTTCCCCATTTCAGAGTATAATCCTTTCAGAAACTATGCAGAGGGAAAAGAGATAAACTAAATGGCTAGAACTGAGTTGAAAATTACACATAAACACATACATTCACACATGTGTATATATACGTATGTGTACATATGTCTATATATCTGTGCTCATGCACACATACATTTGTACACACATTTGAATATGTATACACACATATGTGTGTATATGCATGTGTTCACATGCATTTGGTGCATTGTGTAGTACATGTATATGCACATCTATACATGCATATGTATGGGCACACATATGCATGTATATGTATGCACACACATACATACATGTAATTTGGAGACTTGTCTGCTAAATGTGCTTATAAAGTCTGCAACCCAATGTTGAGTATGTGACTAAAGATGGAGTGTAGGGATGGCAGCAGAGTCTAAGCAAGTATTATGTATAGCCTCTACATTCCAGTGCCCTTAGGCAAAGCTCTAGTCATCTTGTGGTTACGTGTGTATGTGTATGTAGGTGTTCTCGTGTGTACTTTGCCTATAATTTTAAATCTAGTCCTGAACTGATACTTTTTTTTTCTTTTCTCAAAGTGCTTGTCCAATTTTGCACCCATGAAATTTCTTTCAGAATTCTAATTTCATTTGAATAGTAGAGGCTCTTAAACACAAAATCACTTAGGGAAACAATTTCCTCTTGCTGGCATCAGTCCTGTCATTCTCTGTTGGCAGTTGTTCATGTTTATGTGAGGCCATAGAAGGATGACTGAGAAGAAATCCTACTTGAAAAGACAGAATTACAACTCTTATATGCTTCTTATTTTGGTCTTTGGAAAAAAAAGGTAACAAACACCTTGCTCTGACCTCCCACTAGCCAACATCATGACAATGTCTCCGGATGTGAAGAATCAAGATGCCTCGTGGGGACTATGTTTTGGCAATTGAAATCACGGAGAGAAAGTCTCCTTTTCTGAAGGGCAGACAAGTGGAACTATGGCAGCTGTACTAGTCTTTTGGGAACAAAGCAATCAATCACTTCTTTCCAAGACATAACACTTCTATAATATCACATAATTAGCTGGTATACCAAACTTGTGGGCTTTCCAAAAGAAAGCAAGTACAGGTTTGAAAACAACTCAGGCCTTGAAATGTTTCACAGCATAAGGCTAGACTATTGTCACAAAATGTCATCATTTACAAGGCACATTAAAATTGTTTATCATTTATTTAACAGAGTTCTTTGTCATCATCAGTGATTTGACACAACCTCCCATGAGACAGGTCAATGTTCATTTTTCCACTTTGATAGATAGTTATATTAGAGCTAACATATGATTAAATAGAGGTTAATGTCCCAGCAGGTTAATGTCCAATGTGACTATATATTTGTTTTCAGTTAATCTGTTTACTAACTATCAAAGATATTTAAAAGTAGAATGAACTAAATCAGGATATGGAAGGTTCCTCTTCATCAGAGGTCTTCGAACACAGTTTAGACTATCATGTAGAGGGCCAGCTCTGAGAAAGTCCATTCTGGGATAAGATGCAGGCCAGAGGCCTGTTCTTGCCCTTGGGATGATAACTCAGCACATGGGTTCTCCATCTCCCACCTCGGCATACACATACTGCTCAGGATGAAGGCTCTTCAAGCCTCCTTGGTACACATGTGCTCTCTCCAAAAATCCCACAGCACACATGTGGTAAATACCACCTGTGGGCTATTAACACAATATTGTTTATGGCAAAGGGGGAGCAAAGGCATGAGGAAGTCATGCATTATGCAAATGCCTCGCACCGTGGATTTGTTGATTCTGCTTGCCTAAAAGGGTATATAAGCCCTGTCCCTCAGTTAAATAAACAGAGCTGTTCTTTACTCTTCCACCTGGCCCATTTTTTGTGTTTTTCTTTTCACTTTCCAGGGCATTCAGCCATCTCTGGCCATTTCAACGACACAGCCACTGGCGACACTATCATATATTAGATATCTTGGAAAATTAATTCTTGTTCAGGTACAGGTCATATCAGAGGGCTAATTTCTGTGTCAATATCAACTCAGAGATTCTGTGATTCTGTAAAGATGCCTTACCTTCATTACATTAATTCTATTAATGTCCAAGAATGAATGAAAGAAATGACAAAACCAATATGTCAGAGCAAAGAGAACATTTTTTTTTCCTTAGCTCTCTCAACAATTTCTTCTAAATATTTTTAAAGTGCATCATATCAAATTCTGAGCAGTTCAACCAATAAAAATTCAAAGTGAGTCATTTTTCCAACCCTGGACAACTAAGAAAGAGAAGTTGGAAGACAGGAGTTTTGAGGATGACCAAGAAAGTGGGAGGTAAATGTGACACTAGCTGTGGGCCTTGAAGGCAGAGGTGGCTGCAAAAGCAGCAGCAGTCTTAGCAGCAGCAGGAAGCACTCATCACCGAGATATAGGAAGAGGACTGAATAACTGGTCGGAGAGAGATTATAGAGGATCCTTATGCTAGCACAGGGCACAGAATCATTAGTCATTTGGCAATTCCATTGCCCATTACTCAGTTCTGAGTTACAATTGCAGGTTATTGAAAGGTGCTTATGGTCTCAAGGGACCAGGGGCCCTACCCAAATGCCAGTCATAGTTCCATGGCAGACATGAGTTGAAGTCACAAAGAAGCATGGGGTATACATGAGTAAGGATCACAGAAAAGACCAGAAGAGAAGTGACCACACCTCTCCTCAGATCATACCACCATGGAAGCACCAAAAACTTACAGGCCCTAAGAACTAGCTGTGAAAACAGCAGGGCATAAAAGTCAGAAGCTCAGAACAGTTGCACACAGACACAGCTACAGGCACAGACACACACACACACACACACACACACCATTCCCAGAGCTAGAGAACAACCCTAACATAAAGTACAAAGTGAAGAAATAGTCTGGAAAAATGAACAAATGCCAAAAAAGAAAAACATGACCATAAAAGGCTATTATGGAGACAGGGAAGTACAAGACACAAACTCAGAAGAAAACAATGATTTGAAAATATCTACAAGCAAAACCTCAAAAAAATGGAGATTGTACAGAAGCCCACCAAAAATTTCTAGAACTACAGAAACAGACAAATAAGAAAAATATTTTAGAAGTCAAATAAGACTGTTAAAATAAAAATTGTGGAAAAAATGAGAGCAATGCAAGAAAATCACAAAAAAAGAGAATTAATAGTTCAATAAGAGAGGCAGAAAAAATTCTGAAAAAAAATTCCTTAAAAATCAGAATTGGCCAAATGTTCAAAAAAGTACAAAACATCATTAAAGATAATTCCTTTAAAATGAGAATCTGTCAAGTGGAAACTCATGGTTCCATGTGACATCAAAAAACAATAAAACAAAGTCAAAAAAACTTTTTTAAAAAGTAGAAAATGTGAAATACCTCCAAAAAAACCAAGAACTAACCTGGAAAATAAATCAAGGAGCTTGGGTTACAACTAACAATAACTCACCTAGCAAAACTGAGTTTAACCCTATGGGGGGAAATGCTCATTTAATGAAAAAGAGGATTCCCAAACATTCCCGATGAAAAGACCATAACTGAATAGAAAATTTGACATTCAAACACAAGATTCAAGAGAAGTATAAAAAGGTAAAAATTAATGATAAATCATAAGAAACTAAATAAGGTTAATTGGTTTATATTGTGAAGTGGGGAGGTTACATATATATATATATATATATATATATATATATATATATATACACATACACACACATACACACACACACACACACACATATAACCCCTAAGGTCTTTATCATCATTAGACCAATTAGAAGAAGTCTATTTAAACAAAGGGTATGAGTGTGAGTCTATTGTATTGTGATGATCTCAAAAGAAAAACAGGTTAAAAAATGGACAGACTAGGACCAGGGGGACAGGAGAGGAAGAATGAAGAAATTTATGTCACATAAAAGAGACTCACAAGGAAGAGTTTTTACAATGGAAGGGAAAATGGGGAGAGGGGGAGATAACGTTTGAATCTCACTCTCATTTGTATTGATCCATAGAGGGAAGGAGGGAGGGAGGGAGGGAGAGAGGGAGAGAGAGAGAGATTGGGGGGGTGTTAGAAATTCATGTTATACAACATGGAAGTAGGAGGAGAAGGAAAGTGGCTAAGAGAAAGGGGTACATGAGAAGAGGAAGGACAGATTAAGGCATTCAGTGGTCACAAGCAAAATAGATTTCTGAGGAGGGTACAAAGTAAAATAAACAGAAGGATTAATAGAAGATAATAAAATATGGGGAAATGCATAGTTAGTAATCATAACTGTGAATGTGAATGGGATAAACTCACCCATAAAGTGGAAGCAGATGGCAGAAAGGATTAGAAAACAGAATCTAACAATATTCTGTTTACAAGAGACATACTTGAAACAGAAAGATACACACAGTTAAAATAAGGTACTGGGGTAGAATTTATTATGCTTTAGATGAAGTAAGAAGAGAAAGGCGGGGTAGTAATCATTCCCTCAGACAAAGCAAAAACAAAAAAAAATAGACCTAATTAAAAGGGAGATTTAGAAAAATTACATTTTTCTAAAAGGTACTATAGAAAATGGATTAACAAATATCAATACCACACATTTGTACATATGTGCTATGTACACACATATGCTACACATATGTGCTCTAAATTACATAGGATCCAAATTCTTGAAGAGAAAGTTAAATGAATTACAGAAGGAAATATTCAGTAAAATTATACTAGTTGGGGACCTAATTTTATCCCTCTCATATTTTGATAAATGAAAACATAAAATAAATAAGAAAGAAGTTAAGGAGATGAATAGAATTTTAGAAAAACTAGATATGACAGATCTCTAGAGAATATTGAATGGGAATAGAAAGGAATGTCTTTTCTTAGCTTTACATGGCACTTTTACAAAAACTGACAATATATTAGAGCAGAAAAACCTCACAAACAAATGCAGAAAAACAAATACTGAATGTCCTCTTTTTGAACCATAAGACACTAAAATTATATTTAATAAAGTGCCTTGGAAGTATAGATTAATAAATAATCACAAAATAAATAATCTTATTCTAAATAAAAGAAAGAACAGATCAATGGAGAGGCCACATAACTGGAAAAAAATAGAAAAGAACAAAGTCAAAATCTCCAATTAAACACAAAAACAGCAACCCTAAATGTTAAAAGGGAGATTAATAAAATTGAAAGTAAAAAAAAAATAAACTAATAAATAAAACTAGGAGCTGTTTGTATGAAAAAAATGAAACAGACAATTGATTACATTGACTTAAAATAAAGAAGAAAACCAAATTGTAACTATCAGAAATGTGAAGAGTGAATGTATCATGAATGACCATGAAATTAAAACAAATATTAGGAGCTTTTTGCCCAGTTGTATGCCAATAATACTGACAATTTTAATGAAATGGATGAATATTTATAAAAATATAAATTACCCAGATTAACAAAAGAGGAAATAGAATACTTAAAATAGCTCTATCTTAGAAAAAAGAAATTGAACAAGACATAAATAAACATTCTGGGGGAGGGGAGGGGAACAAGAAGCAAATGGATTTACAAATGAATGCTACCAAATATTTTAAAAACAATTCCAAAACATAAGAAGGACTCCTACCAAATTCTTTCTATGGCACAAACATGGTTTTGATACCTAAATCAGGAAGGAAAAAAATAGAGAAAGAAAATTATATATCAAATTCTTTAATGAATATTGAGACCAAAATGTTAAATAAAATTTTGCAAGGAGAATATGGCAATATATCAGAAAGATCATACATTATGAGTAGGTTCAATTTATACCAGAATTTGCAGGGCTGGTTCAATGTTAGAAAAAACTGTAAATAAAATTGACCATATCATTAGCCAAAACAACAAAACATATGTCAATAGCTACAGAAAAAGCTTTTGACACACATAACACACATTCCTATTTAAAAAAAAGAAAACTAGAAAGCATAGGAATAAATGGAGCTTTTCAGAAAATGATAAGTAATATCCATTTTTAAGATAAATATTAACATTTTTGTAATGGTTATAAATTAGAATCCTTGTCAATAAGATTGAGGTGAAGCAAGAGTGTCTATTATTGTTATTTTCAATACTGTACTAGAAATGCTAGCTATAATAATGATAAGAAAAAGAAATTGAATGAATAAGAATGAGTAATGAGGAAACGAAACTATTACTCCATGTGTATTTTCATAAAATGGCAGTTACAGCCAAAGCCTTAGAATCTTACTTAAGCTTACAAATTATTATCTTGACAAAAGAAGCACAAAAAAGATTAATGAAATTGCTAATGGTACCTTTTCAGTAGCTATCTGTAACAGATAGGCTAAAATGCCAATGACTTTCCTAAAGGCCACAAAGTTAATGTAAGAAATGGAACTGTAACTTTGGGCAAGACACTAAATCTCTGTGACTCAATGCTATCTGGTCTAACTGCCTTATTAGGAGGGATGTTGCAGGGATCCTTTTATACATGTGAAAACAATGAAAGTTATAAAGTGAAATGAAGTAAAAGGAGTTATTTACTAATAGCCTAGTTTGATGCCTCAGTGTATCATTGTATTCTCAAAGGCTATCCCAGTAAATTAAATGCTCTGTTACCCTCTCCACTGAGCTAGAAAGACTAGTAGTCTAGCCTGGGTGATAGACTTTGCTATCCAAAAGTCAGCCAATCCAAACATGGAAAGCCTCATTACAAGTAGACTCAATCAATCAATCACTAAGCATTTATCAAGTGCCTATGCTATGCCAAACACTATGCTAGACATTAGGGATATGAAAACAAAAGTAAAATACTCCTTGCCTCCAAGGAGCTTACAATCTGGCCAAAAGAGATAACGTATATATGTTGATGTATACAAAATAAAGACAAGGTAATATTGAGGGTAAGGAACCCACTATATGATGTTTTCTTTTTTTGGCCATGGAACAAAGGAAAATACAAAATGCCTTCATGTCTATTTGCCCCCTTTTGCTTCCACAGAGGCAGAAGTAGAGTGGCAAAAACAGAACTGGGGGTACTAAAAATCACATATTCAGGAGATCTATAATGTTTATTGTAACCAATGTGAGATTCTTATCAAATAATCAATAGGCTGATAGTGGAGAAACTAAAGCACATCTATACTCATATGCATACTAGAAGTTAAACCAGAAGACAAGGAATTTTTAGCAAAATGGATGGCTCACAGGTTCTTCAGAAAAGAAAAGAAAGTTGTTTACATTATGTGCCCAATCAGAGTAAGAAACAACTTTCAAAGGATACAGATCACTTTGCTGTGCTATGATGAAAATAAGATAAAAGACCATCATGAAGATAATCACAGAAGTATCCATATACATTGCAAAGGATGAAGTAGACAAATTATTCAAAGAATTTAACAAAATCCTCCTCTCCAAGTCAAAACATACTTAGGCATATAGTTACTTTAAACCAAGTGAAGTACAAGAGAAGACAGTGACACATATATTCAGAATTACATGATGAAAGAAGTCAAAGGCTAGGAAACCATTTAGAAGATTCATACCCATATCCTAAGTTAATTAATACTTTCTTTAAGAAGAATCAGAAGGCACTGGAAATAACAAGCATTGAATAATGTCAAAAATGAAATTGCTCTATCTTAATGGACCTTAATGGACAGAAAATGATGTGGGAGTCATTTCATGACCAGCTATCTGAATATAATCAGACCATCAACTGGTTAGCTCAAAGGTCAAAATCAATACCAAATAAGAGACCCTTTCTTGATAAAAATTAGAAGGCACTGTGTATATAACACAGCAGCTCCAAACTGACATTTTCAAATAAGCTGTCAATGTCAAAGAGTGGGAAATGAACAAATATAAAGATGTTGACTTTGATTATCACCATTTTCTTTTCAGAAGTTGAAATGATATAAGATACTGCCATAATGAGAAGGGCTAAAGAGTCCAGAGACCACTTAAGCCAGCCAATACTTGATTTTCTTGCCAAGTAGAGGCATAGAAGACAAGGGCAACATGGGACTAGGATACAAACTTATTTATAGAACATTATGAAGAAAGATGACAGAAGATTAGGAACAATATCACTTCATAAAACAACAAAAAGAACTACAGTAGAAAGCATCTATATAGAGTATGAGAATAAAACCCAAGTAAGTCAAATTATTGGAAGAGAACGCACAGCTCAAAGTGGAAGGAAGGTAACAAACAGGTACAAAATGGAACTATTTTGGCAGCATTTCTATATAATCTATTTTCACTGTCAAGGAAGAGAAAGCATCAAATATGAAGTGTTAGAACCCCAGGACTCAAGTTGATATAATAGAGAAAATTTAATGCCACTTGGGAAGAGGAAATCAAAAAAAGCAGCTAAAGCAGATCAAGTACCCACAAGAAATACAGAAATCAATGAGGGACTGATTTCCAAGTTATCTCAGAAAGTGGACTATGACAACTGGGGGGTAGGGGTAGAGTGACATGGGATGGTAATATTATAAGAAAAAACACAGAAAGGAGTACATCAATAACTACTGACTAATATGCTTACTTTATCAGCATCATGAAATCTTTAGAATGACCTATACTCATGTCACAGCCATCCTCAATGAAGATATGAGAAGAAAATAAGCTTTGGCAGATGGTTTTTCTGCAGCAGACCATATCTTAGCCACATAATGGATTATGAAGGGTAGAGATGACAAGATTTCCCTATGTTTATTGTTGGCCAATTAACAAAACACAGAATCACAGAATAATAGAATTTCAGAATTGGAATAGACCCCAACGACTATCTGGTCCAACACATACCTGAAAAAAAAAATGTGAGAAATTGACTTAGTAGAAAGCAAAATGGGACCTTAATGTCTGTTTTCCAATACAGTATTTTTTGCCTATGTTAAGATCATCATACAACCACAGAAAAATTTGTTTAATGATGTTTAATTGTCAATATTAAGAAAGTCAGAAAATATCTATATTTTCTGACTTTCTTAATATTGACAATTAAACATTATAAAATTTATATATGTATGTCTCTTTTCTAGCCTTCTTAAAGGCTTCAATCATTTATCTATTTCTCCTGATTTTAATTCCCTGTCATGTTTGACTCTCTTCTTCAACATCCACATCCAATCAGTTCTCATCACCTGTTAATTCTACCCTCCTCCTTTGTATTCCTTATATCTGTCTATTCCTTTCTACTCCCACAGCCAGAGTTTAGATATTATCACTCTTTTGTCTGGAAGTGGTCAGATTCAAAATATGGTATTTTAGCTATAATTTAGCACCTCAATAGATCTAGGATCTCTCTCATTAGGGTGGGTACTATCTCTACCAGTTTAGGTTGCAATTCTGTCATGTCATCTCGTACTGAGTAACTCCTTTCAATATGTTTTTGGAAATCCTCTACTCAGTCAATCCAACATACTGAAGAGGTACTTCTGTTTCTTTTAATATTTCAGGGATATCAATATAGCACTTCTGACTATCTGGCAACCCCATGCTTACTACATGACTGCCTGACATTTTTCATTCATCTCTGCCTGGAATCAATCAAGTATCAAGTGTGTATATATGTGTGTGCTTGTGCATGTATTTGTGTATGCACACATACATACATATATACACACAATGTATATATAATACACACTGTATATATAAAATGCATATGTGCACACACACACACACACACCCTTGATTTTGACTATCACGCCCACTTTCCTAAGAAAATTCCTTTACTAGTTCATTTTCTAGAGTAGATGTGAATACATAAGCTAACAGTGATCACAGCAAAGCAAGATGACCATGTGTTCCATGAAATAATGATTCTTATTTATCTTGGGCATACAATTTAACTAGTTCATAGAATCATAGGAGTATACATTGAGGAAAGGACAGCAGAGGTCATCCAGTCCAACTCTATTACTTTATAGAGGAGACAAATTAGGCCCAGAAGGGTTAAATGATCCACTCGAGGTCACATAGATGGTAACTTAAATCCTGAGGCAGGATTTAAACTCATATTCTTTGATTCTAGACACAGATTTGATTCTAGGTTTGTTCTGCTGTACCAGGCTACCTTACTTCTGCATGGGAAGCTCATGAAACATATTGAACTAGAACTTGTTTTCCCTTATTGTAATGTGGTTTCATTTATAGCAAAAATATCTACAAAGATATGAACCAGTTCCATAAGAAAGAAACTTCTTAGACAGTGGACCAGGATCTTACATTCTGGGGGCCAATTGCTAAATGAATTTGGGTAGACAGTCAGAGCTCTGTATTTTTAACCCTCTGCTCTCATTTCCTATATTTCAACATTCTCACTACTAAAAGAAGAAATGGGCCCCACATAACTAATTCCTGTATCTGTATTGGTTTTATGGGCTGCTCTGAACAGCTCGTCTCCCTCCTCTCAGGTATTATGTAGTTGCCAATCTTCTGGTGATTCTGTACCTAACTGTGCAGATGTACAGATCAATGGAACCATCATCAAAGCCTTCATATTAAAAGCAGGGGTGGGAGCACCATGAGGTACCCAGTGTGCAGGTATATCGTTCCATGAAGTTAAAGCCAAGCAGAGAAACTGATGCAAAAATGAAGTTATCAAGAAGGTTCTGAGCTCTCTAAAATGTGACTTTATCAAGGTCAAGTTGCATGAAAGGCACCAGGCTTTTAATTAATTTTCCCTCAGAACTGTCTGAACAATTCCTCTGAATCCACTGAGAAAAAAGCTTACAACTCTTAAGACAGAATTAAAACTGAAAGAAAAGTTCTATTTACACTAGGATAGGTCAGAAGCAGAGCCAAGATGGCAGAGAAAAGGCAGGGACTCCTCTGAACCCTCCAAAATTTCCCCCAAAATAACTTTATGTAATGCCTCAAAACAAATTCCACAGTCATAGAATCCACAAAAAGCAGGGTGAAATAATTTTCCAGCCCATGACAACTTACAAGGTTGACAAGAAAGATCACTCACACTAGGATGAGAATAGAGTGCAGTCCAGTGCCGGCTGTGGCAGGGCAGACTAGGCCCCAGCAGAACTAGGAATAGGCCTTGAAAGTGACTAAATGAACAGCAGTGGCTGCTTCCTGAGCTCTCACCCCACTTCGGTAAGGGAGTTGGATAACTAGTCAGAAGAAAAATACAGGGATCTCTTTGCTAGCACTGAGGCAGGGCTCTGTTGCATTGCCCATATTTATATCTAAGTCTCATTCCTGGGTGGTAGTCCCAGGGTGAGAAAGAGCACTAACATAGCAGAGCTCGCAGCCACAGAGGAAAGGAGACCCTAGTTCTAGTTCTAGTGCAGAGAAGAGTGCTTGTGGTCATTCACAAACCAGAGACTAGGCCAAGAGAGCAGTAAACACACCTCTCCTTAGGTCATACTACCTTGAAAGAACTGAAAACTTATAGGTCCTCAGAAGAATCTCTGAAAACAGCTGCACAAAAACTCTAAACCTTGGAACAGTATTCCCTCTACCCTGGAAGCACAGTCCGACTGGTGAAAAGAGTTAAAAGTCAAGAAATAGGCTGATCCCCAACTCAAGGAGAAAATATTGTGAGCAACAAGAAAAAAATTCAATTATGGTGGAGCCACAATTAGAATCATGCAAGACCGGGAGCCAAGATGGCGGCTGGTAAGCAGCGACTAGAGTGAGCTCTGTACTGAGTAACTTCAAAAACCTATAAAAAATGGCTCTGAACCAATTCTAGAATGGCAGAACCCACAGAACAGCAGAGGGAAGCAGGGCTCCAGCCCAGGATAGCCTGGATGGTCTCTGGGTGAGGTCTATTCCACACAGAGCTGGGAGCTGGGAGCTAGGAATGGAGTGGAGCAGAGCACAGCCTGAGCAGCGTGGAACAACCAAACTTGGAGTGGGGCGGATGGGGCCCCTAGTGCCCTGAATATGTGAGCTGCAGCAGTTACCAGACCCCTCGACCCACAAACACCAAAGACTGTGGAGAAGGTTAGTGGGAAAAGCTGCGGGAGTCGAAGGAGTTCGCGGTTCGGCTTCCAGCCCCGGCAGCAGCGGAGGTGGGGCAGCTACAGTTGCTGCTGCTTCTGGCCCCAGGCCCACCTGGTGGGAGGAATTAAGCAGCGGATCAGAGCAGGAGTGCAACAGCCTGCTGAAGATCTAAGCCCAGCCCGGGCTGGGGGTTCTTGGGGAAGGAATAGTGCGGGTCTGACAGAGCTGGCACCTCCCCCCGAAACATGGAACATAAAACTCGTTAGTCTACAAGCAGTCATACCCCACTGAAAAACTCAAGGGTCAAGTTAGTTGGTTGGGAATATGGCCAGGCAGCGAAAACGAGCCCAGATTCAGTCTCAGACTTTGGATTCTTTCTTTGGTGACAAAGAAGACCAAAACATACAGCCTAAAGAAGACAACAAAGTCATAGAGCCTACAACAAAAGCCTCCAAGAAAAACATGAACTGGCCCCAGCCCATAGAAGAAATCAAAAAGGAATTGGAAAAGCAAGTTAGAGAAGTAGAGGAAAAATTGGGAAGAGAAATGAGAAGGATGCGAGAAAACCATGAAAAACAAGTCAATGACTTGCTAAAGGAGACCCAAAAAAATACTGAAAAATACACTGAAGAAAACAACACCTTAAAAAATAGACTAACTCAAATGGCAAAAGAACTCCAAAAAGCCAATGAGGAGAAGAATGCCTTGAAAGGCAGAATTAGCCAAATGGAAAAGGAGGTCCAAAAGACCACTGAAGAAAATACTACTTTAAAAATTAGATTGGAGCAAGTGGAAGCTAGTGACTTTATGAGAAATCAGGATATTATAAAACAGAACCAAAGGAATGAAAAAATGGAAGACAATGTGAAATATCTCATTGGGAAAACCACTGACCTGGAAAATCGATCCAGGAGAGAGAATTTAAAAATTATTGGACTACCTGAAAGCCATGATCAAAAAAAGAGCCTAGATACCATCTTTCAAGAAATTATCAAGGAGAACTGCCCTGATATTCTAGAGCCACAGGGCAAAATAGAAATTGAAAGAATCCATCAATCGCCTCCTCAAATAGATCCCAAAAAGAAATCTCCTAGGAATATTGTCGCCAAATTCCAGAGCTCCCAGATGAAGGAGAAAATACTGCAAGCAGCCAGAAAGAAACAATTTGAGTATTGTGGAAACACAATCAGAATAATCTAAGATCTGGCAGCTTCTACATTAAGAGATCGAAGGGCTTGGAATGCAATATTCTGGAGGTCAATGGAGCTAGGATTAAAACCTAGAATCACCTACCAGCAAAACTGAGTATCATGTTCCAAGGCAAAATAAGGATTTTCAATAAAATAGAGGACTTTCAAGCTTTCTCAGTGAAAAGACCAGAACTGAATAGAAAATTTGACTTTCAAACACAAGAATCAAGAGAAGCATGAAAAGGTAATCAAGAAACGGAAATTGCAAGGGACTTACTAAAGTTGAACTGTTTTGTTTACGTTCCTACATGGAAAGATGATGTGTATGATTCATGAGACCTCAGTATTAGGGTAGTTGAAGGGAATATGCATATATATATGTATATGTATATATATATATATATATATATATATATATATATATATATATAAAGTGAATGTATATGTATGTATATATCTATGTGTGTGTGTATGTGTATGTATGTGTGTATATATATGTGTGTGTTTATATATATATACATATATATGTATGTAAAAGAGAGAGAGCAGACACAGGGTGAGTTAAAGATGAAGGGAAGATATCTAAAAGAAATAAAATGAAATTAAGGGATGATAGAGCAACATACTGAGAGAGGGTGATAGGGAGAGATTGAATGGGGTGGATTATCTCGCATAAAGGTGGCAAGAGGAAGCAGTTCTGTGGGAGGAGGGGAGAGGGCAGGTGAGGGGGGAATGAGTGAACCTTGCTCTCATCAGATTTGGCCTGAGGGGGAATACCATACATACTCAGTTGGCTACCTTACCCCACAGGAAAGAAGAGGGAGGAAGATAAAAAAAAATAAAATAAAAGGGGGGGATGATGGAGGGGAGGGCAGATGGGGGTGGAGATAATCAAAACAAACAGTTTGGAAAGGGGACAGGGTCAAGGGAGAAAATTCAATAAAGCGGGATGGGTTGGGAAGGAGCAAAATGTAGTTAGCCTTTCACAACATGAGTATTGTGGAAGGGTTATACATAATGATACATGTGTGGCCTAGGTTGAATTGTTTGACATCTTAGGGAGGGTGGGTGGGAAGGGAAGAGGGGAGAGAATTTGGAACTCAAAGTTTTAAAATCAGATGTTCAAAAACAAAAAAGTTTTTGGTATGCAACTAAAATAAGATACACAGGCAATGGGGCGTAGAAATTTATCTTGCCCTACAAGAAAGGAAGGGAAAAGGGGATGAGAGGGGAGGGGGGTGATAGAGGGGAGGGCTGACTGGGGAACAGGGCAACCAGAATATATGCCATCTTGGAGTGGGTGGGAGGGTAGAAATGGGGAGAAAATTTGTAATTCAAACTATTGTGAAAATCAATGCTGAAAACCAAATATGTTAAATAAATAAATTTAAATTAAAAAAAAAAAAGAATCATGCAAGACCTAGCAGCAACTACCCTAAAAGACCACAGGTCTTGGAATACTATATATCAAAGCACAAAAGAACTGGGTTGTGGCCAAAAAATCATACCCAGCAAAATTAAACGTAATCTTGAATGAAAACATGCACATTCAATAAATTGCCAGATTTGCAGGATTTTATTGCAAAAAGACCTGAACATAACAGAAAATTTGACATACAAGATCCAAGAGAAATATAAGGCAAATATCAAAGACTAATTACAAGGAACTCAGTTAGGACAGACTTTTTACCTTTCATATGAGGAAATGTAAACTGTATGTCTGGTGATTCTGTACCAGAATTGGTAATTGGGTAATACAAAAGAAAGATTGGGTAGAGCAGAATCTGATGTGATTCTAAAAAGTAATAGCATCTAGGAAAAGGCAAAACATTAATGCTTCTTACACAAATGAGGTGTGAGGGGAAGAACTGACACAGAGAAATTAGATGGGAGAGGAAGGCTGATCGCTCTAGAATCCTACTCTCTTTGGGAATTGGTTAAAGAGAGAAATATATATATATATATATATATATATATATATATATATATATATATATATATATATATATATATATATTTCCAGAAGAGTATATAACTCTTCTAAATTCAGAAAGTAATAAATGGCTAAGAGAATGGGGGAGAGGGGTCTTTTAGAGGGAGCCCTACTCACATCAGATCTGGGTTAAAGAGAAAACAGTATATACATTTAAAAGGGAATAAAAGTCTTCTAAATCTACAAAGAAATAAGAGTTTGAGGGTATAGGATGAGGGAGGGGTATAGAAAGGTATCTAGATTAATGGGGATGGGATAAAGAGGGAATAATATGTAATATTTGGAAGGCTATAAAAGTCTTCTAAATTCAGATAGAAACAAGAGGGCAAGGCAAAAGAGTGGGGACAGATGATAAGGAGGGATCTTTGGAGGGCAGTGGGTTAAGCAACGTGATGGCAAGGTAGCAAGTAGAAATAAAATAGAGGAGTCAGGAGGGATAGGAAATAAGATATACACAGAAACATAAAGATCAGGAGTAGAATTTATTAGGGAAAAAAGACAGGAACAATAATCATGATTTTAGACAAAGTTAAAGCTAAAATAGGTTTAATCAAAAGAGAAAAATAAGGAAACTACACTATATGTCAGCCATATTAATCAATATTGTTTTAGACTATTTAGAATAATGAGACAATATAAAGTTGGAATATTGATGTGCTGTAACTAATTACGAGTTGGTGCCACCTTCAGAGAAACAGAGCACAAACAAGTATAGTGTAGTCTTACATAGATGCATATGAATATATGTGTATATATGTTTAAAATTATATGTATCTATGGATATGTAAGTATATGCATGTATGTGCATATGAGTATGCATGTGTGTATGTGTGCGTATGTGTGTATGAATGTGTGTATATGTATGGGTGTGTGTCTGTCCTTAATTGTAGCCTTCTTGGGGGAGGGAGGAAGAAGGGAGAAAAAAAGAACAAAGGAAAATGTGCACAGCAGAGAACAAAATAAAACCTACAAGGAAGTAAAGAAAAGATGGATGGCTCTAAGTTCAATGCATAGTATTTTTTATATAGGCTTTCTTGAAATGGAAGTTTATTGTATATTTTGCATCTTCTCTTACGTTCCGCTGTGTACATGGCAATGCTTTCTTTTTAAGTTTATATTTAGGTTTTAGTATTTAAGTTTGTTTCTTTTATCTTTTCTTATTTTGGATTTAAGTTTAAAATAAAAAATACCAAAAATATAGGCTGGAAAAATGAGGAAACAACAGAAAACAATTCTGACTGTACAAAGTTACTACGGTGGAAAGATCAAAACGTACACTCAGAAGACAACAAAGTCAAAACTGCTACATCCAAAGACCCAAAGAAAATAAGGAATTGGTCTCAGGCCATAGAAGAAATCAAAAATGATTTTATAAATCAAGGAAGAGAGCAAGAAGAAAAACTGGAAAGAGAAATTGGAGTGATGAAATAAAATCATGAAAAAAGTGTCAACAGCTTGGTAAAGGAGGCACACACACAAAAAAAAAACATACTGAAGAAAACAACAACTTAAAAAATAGAATATACCAAATTGCAGAAGAGGTACAAGAATCCAATGAGGAGAAGAACATGTTGAAGAGGAAAATGGGCCAAATGGAAATATGTATATAAATGATACATATATGTGTGTGTGTGTGTGTGTGTGTGTATATGTAAATGGATGTGTATGCATATTTATATGTATATATATATATATATATCTACACACACAACACACACATATATATGTACATACATACAAAAATTCACTGAGGAAAAGAACTCTTCAAAAAGTAAAATTGGACAAATGGAAAAGAAGGTACAAAAGTTCACAGAACAAAATAATTCCTTAAAAATTAGAACTGGGCAAGTGCAAGCTAATGACCTTATGAGACAAGAAGAAACAATAAAATGAAATAAAAAGAATGGAAAGAAAGATGTGAAATATTTTATTGGAAAAACAACTGACCTGGAAAAATAGATCCAGGAGAGGTAATTTTAAAAATCTTAGGATACTTGAAAATCATGATTAAAAAAGAGAGGGAGAGGGAAAGGGAGAGGGAGAGGGAGGGTGGTAGGGAGAGAGAGACAGAGACAGAGAGACAGAGAGACAGAGAGAGACAGAGAGAGAGAGAGGGAGAGAGAGAGGGAGAGAGAGAGAGAGAGAGAGAGAGAGAGAGAGAGAGAGAGAGCATATAACTAAAAAAAGGAGGGAAAAAATAAGATTGAGTAAAACACAAACCTATGAGCTATAAATCTAAATGTGAATGGATTAAAATCTTCAATAAAACTAAAAGAATATGAAAATGGCTATTAAAAATAAACCCAACAATTTGTAGTATACAAAAAGCACAAAGTAAATGAAAATAAAGTATTAAAAAATGAAAAAAAGAGCATGGACATAATTTTTCAAGAAATTATCAAAGAAAACTGCCCTGATATTTTAGAACCAGAGGGTAAAGTAGAAATGGAGAGAATCTACCAATGACCTTCTTAAAGAGATTCCAAAATGAAAACTCCCAGAAATATTATGACCAAATTCCAGAGTTCCCAGGTCAAGGAGAAGATATTTCAAGCAACCACAAAGGAACAATTCAAGTATTATGGAGCCACAGTCAGGATAACACAAGATTTAACAGCTTCTACCTTAAAGAATAAGAGGGCTTGGAATAGGATATTCCAGAGCACAAAGGAGCTGGGATTACAACCAAGAATTACCTATCCAGCAAAACTGAGCATAAGCCTTCAGGGGAAAAACAGACATTCAATTAAACAGAGGACTTTCAAGTATTCCTGATGAAAATACCAGAACTGAATAAAAAATCTGATTTTTCAAATACAAGACTCAAGAGAAGCATAAAAAAGGTAAACAGGAAAGGGAAATCATAGGGGATTCAATAAGGTTAAACCATTTACATTCCTCCATGGGAAGGTGATACTTCCATAAGAACTTTCATAAGAGCTTTCTGATTACGAAAGCTGTTAGGAGTATACATAGACAGAGGGTAGAGGTGTGAGTTGAATATGATTGTTTGACCTCTAAAAATAAAATTAAGGGGTAAGAAAGGAAAGTACTGGGAGAAAGGGGAAGGGAAAGATAGAACGGAGTAAATGATCTCACACAATAGAGATGGGAAAGAGCTTTTACAGTAGAGGGGAAGATGAGGGAGGTGGCAGGGAAATATTTGAACATTACTTTCGTCAGAATTGGCTCAAAGAGGGAATAACAGAGACATTAAGATGGGTATAGAATTCTATCTTACCCTAAAGGAAAGCAGGAGGGAAAGAAGCTAAAAGAAGGAGGCCTCAACCTGATAGAAGAGAGGGCATATTGGGGGAGGCAGTAGTTAGAAGCAAAACACTTTTGGAGGAGAGACAAAGTGAAAAGAGAGAGAGAGAATGAATACAATAAACAGGGAGAAAATAGGATGGAGGGAAATACAGTAACCAATCATAACTGTGAAAAAAAAAATTTGCAGTAAGTTTCTTTGATGAAGGTCACATTTCTCAAATATATAGAGAACATATAGAGAAAAAACTAAGAGCCAATTCCCAATTGGTAAATGGTCAAAAGATATGAATAGGCAGTATTCAGATGAAATTATCAATGGTATATATAACCACATAAAATGCTCTAAATAATCTGGAAAAACTTGAATGAACTGATGCTGAGTGTAGTGAGCAGAACCAGAACATTGTACACAGTAACAGCTACAATGTGCAATCACTAAGTTTGATAGACTTATCTCTTCTTTGCAATGCAAGGATCCAAGACAACACTAAAGGACTCGTGATGGAAAATGCTGTCCACATCCAGAAAAAGAACTATGCAGTCCAAATACAGATTGAAGCGTATTATTTGCTCTCTTTTTTCTTTGTTTCTTCTTTCTCGTGGTTTCTGCCGTTGGTTCTATTTCTTCTTTACAACATAACTACTGTGAAAATAGGCTCAAATGAATGCATATCAAATTAAAAGCACTCTCAGGGTGGGAGGAAGGGAGAGATGGGGAGAAAATTTGGAACTCAAAATCTTATGGAAGTGAATGTTGAAAACTAAAACTAAATAAATTTAATTTTGAAAAAGCTCTAAATCACCATTGACTAGAAAAATGCAAATTAAAACAATTCTGAGGTACTACCAAATATCTATCAGATTGGCTAATATGACCAAAAATGAAAATAATGAATGTTGTAGGGAATGCATTGTGGTGGAGTTATCAGCTGATTCAACCTTTCTGCAGAATAATTTGGAACTATGTCCAAAGGGCTATAAAACTATGCATACTCTTTGACCCAGCAATATCACTATTAGGTCTATATCCCAGAGAGATTTTTTAAAAAGGGGGTTGGAATAGGACCTATGTGTACAAAAATGTTTATTTCAGCTCTTTTCTGGTGGCGAAGAATTGGAAATTGAGATGATGCTCATCAATCGGGGAATGGCTGAACAAGCTGTGGTATATGATTGTGATGGAATACTATTGCACTACAAGAAATGAGAGCAGGGTGCTCTCAAAAAAATCTTAGGGCTTGCATAAACTGATGCAAAGTGAAATGAGCAGAACTAGGAGAACATGGTACATAGTAATAGTAATGCTGTGCGATGACCAACTATGTATGACTTAGCTATTTTCAGCAATACAATAATCCAAGAGAACTCTGAAGGATTTATGATGAAAAAAATGCTTTCCATCCCAAGAGAAAGAACTTGTTAGAGTCTGAATATAGACAGAAGCATACTTTTTTCCCTTTTTTTGTCTCTGTTGTCTTTCACAACACGACTACTATGGAAATGTTTTGCATGACTGCACATGTATAACCTGTATCAAATTGCTTGCCTTCTCAACAAGGGAGGAGGGGAAGGACAGAATTTGGAACTCAAAATTTCAAAAACTGTTAAAAATTGTATTTAAATGTAATTTGGGAAGAATAAAATACTAAATAAATAAACTTAATACTAGGATAGGTGATAAAAATGAATGTGAAAATGCTTCAAATTCATCTTCTCCATGAATAAAAACTAATTTCCTTCCAGGCTCAACTAAAGCATCATCCTCCTACATGAAACTTTTTTCTTACCCCTTCAGTTGTTGATATTTTCTCCATTGAAAATACACATGTGAGTATATCTATGTGTATACACATACATATATGTACATATTTACACATGTACATATATTTTTGTACTTCATGTATCAGCATATACTATATATGTATCTATATACACATAGATAAAAAATATAAATGGCCATATAAATATAGATGTGTGTGTGTATATATATATATATATATATATATATATATATATATATATATATATATACATTTGTTTCTGAAGGGTCAAATATCCTTGATACACCTAGAGTTACATGCTCTTTCTCCTTAGCAGAATGGAAGTCCCTTGAGAATAGATACTGTTTTGTTTTTGGCTATATATATATATATATATATATATATATATATATATACCCAGTTTCTATCACAGGATCTTGCATATAGGTGTGCTTAATAAAGGCTTTTTGAATGAATGAAAAAGGGTGAACATCAGTGGACTACAGTAGATAATTTGGAATTCATCAAAATAGAAATCTTAGCTATATCATTCTGGCCAAGAATCTGTTCATGTATCCCCAAAGCACCTCAGACTTTTCTTTGGAACATACTGAAATGGAATTTATCAAAGTGAGTCCTCCCCCTTTCAAAGGATAAAATGTCCTTAATACACCCAGTTAAATTCTCATGGTTTCCCTCCATGGATGCTTATGAAATGTACATCTAAAACAAGCATGATTTAGGGTGGCCAAAATCCATAACTCTATTAAACACCATTTTCCCCAGTCAATAGCATTCACATTCAAACACTTTCTTTCAGCCATCCTCAAACTCCAGAGATCTAAATATAGGCAACATCAACTTGAAAAAAAATCACAGCTAAACCTAACATATACTCTATGCCAATCTGTGCACCAGCTGTGGATTAAAATGTGCTGAAAAGCAGAACATTTTGTCTCTCTTCAATTATCAAAGAGGTTTTTTTTTTGTTTGGGGTTTTTTTCTTTTTCTTTTTGCAGCATCGACAGCCCTCTGTTTTGTTAGATCAGAGGATCTGGGTAAGATTAATGTACAGTAGGTGTTGCTGTCCATTGAAAGTATAAACATGACCTGGATGCTGAGACAAAAACAACAACACCAAGCAAACAATGTTTGCTTCTGCACAGGACTGGAATGGTGATAAATGAATTTGATTCTTTGAACTATGATGAAATATCTGGCTTGTCAAAATTATTTTCAGAATGTTTTCCTGTTTACTTTTTTTGGCAAACATTTAAAACATTATTTGTATAAATTAGGTCATGTTTGCAGAGATTGCAGGACCCTTCATAACTTCATAGAAATAGCAGATTGAGTTCAGGCCACAAGCACAAAGAGGAGTTTATTTGTTATTTTCAGTCCCCTAGAAAAAACACAGAGCACATTTCCTTAAATTATGATGCCAGCCAATGTTAGTTCTGTCCCTGTGGCAATAAATGTTTCTAACTTCTTCCATAAACCTACTGGTCACTATTTTTTGTATGTATGCCCCCTTTTTAACTTAAACAATTGCTTCAAAGCAAATATCTTTCAAAGGCAACATATCACCTACAAAGGTTAGATGGTATTTTGAACAGAGGGACAGACCAACATGGAGCTTTGCTACAAAATTAAGACTCAGATATCGCAGATGACAAACTTGAATATTTTCCTGAGCTTCAGGTGGAAGTCTGTTTTTGGCAGAGTATTCCTTCAAATAGCAAAACAATTTATTGCACTCATTTCAACTACCCAGACTATACAGTTATGTTGTCTTCCCTCTACTTAAGTATAGAAATAAGCCTAACTATGGCAGCATCATGGTACTGTGGAATAGAATTGTATACAAAGTCAGAGAATTTGAATACAATCTTGAGTATTTACTACCAGTATGGCCTTGAGTAAGTCACCTTTCTCTGGTCCTAAGTTTCCTCACGTGTAAAGTGAAGAGGTTAGATCAGATGACCTTCTAAGATCCCTTTTGTCTCTGAATCTATGATGTAAAGGTTTAATATTCCATTTTGATTGTCTACAGCTTAAGTTTCTCCCTACATATTATAAGAAGTTCAGAAGACCTGTATTAGAGAGGTCATTTGATATAGACTCAAGAAATTTTCAAAAAAAGGTCAATCCTTATCAAAAGAATATAAAAATAAATTTCATTCTTAACTAGAGAGGCATTTTAGTACATTGGCACTGGCATGGAGTCAAAAGACTCCAGGGTTTGGATACTGGGTCTGTTATTTACTACTAGGGATGAGCCACTTAATATCTCTGGGTTCACTTCCTCCTCTGTAAAAAAAAAAGCAGATTGGACTAGAAAGTCTCCATTGGCCCTTCCAGTGGTTTAGTTATGATGATAGGTTCCTAGATCAGGAATCAGAGCAGCATTGAAGGTCAACTTCAATACATATAATCTTCAGAACATGAAAGTTAACAAGTAGCCTAGGGCCAAATCAATGGAAAGCTATCAATACTCCCCATGCATTTGAGCAAAATTTTATATGTTTATGTTCTATGATGTTGAGTGATTCTCACAAAACCCTATGAGGTAATTTGGGGAGACCCTACAATATTCTTTTTACATATAATGAAACTGAGACACCAAGAAATTAAGTGAATCATAACCAGAATGTTATAAATTAATCCAAAGCAAAAATACTGAACAACACTATAAAGTACATGGGATACTTGAGATGGAACATTAACAGAAAAAGACAGAATGAAAAGTTAACTATCTTCTTCTCTTAACACACCTATATGGATACACACACATGGAGGATAGTGTGTGTATATGCACAAAAGAATATTATAAATTATAACCATGGAATGTAAGGTAGGGAACCAAACAGGGTAAGAACTACTTAAATCCAAAGCTTTAATAAGTCTATTTGAATTGCCAAAAAGGGATCACAGTTTCTTGTCATGATAGCTCACTGTTGCTTTTCTCCATCCACTCTAGGCATTCCAGTAAAACAGATCAATGACAATATGGTAAATGAGACATATTACTAAGCAAAACATGACATAACCAAATACGGTAAAAAGCCATTTCCATCTATACTGGTAGTTTGATGGAGAAGCAATAACAGTTTTATTTTGGAATGTTATGTCAAAATTAGTGTGTCTTGATTTGAAAATCAACATCAAAACTTCCCAGGAAGAAGGAAGATGTAACAGGAATGTAAGGTATTTTTTTTTTAATTTTGCATTTAAATATCAGTGGTCCTCATGTTGCTTATGTAAACATCATAGGTCACCAAAGTCATATGATTCCCCCGTACCCCGATACTTTGGGAGCAGGGCTAGGTCAATTTTGTGTAGGCTAACTAGGCATATACATAATGGTATGTGAGGAACTGAAAGACTTTCTCGACAAAAAATTTATCCCACCAGACCCGCTATTGCATTATTAAACACTTCTTTGAAATAACTGAAGTCTGATCAATGAAATCTAGACAAGCTCACTCATTTTGAGTCAATATCAATTTATATACCTTAATAAGACCTTATTCATCAGATTCTTTTAACTACTCGCATACCAAGGTCCCAAGGGTTTAGAACATGAAAAGAACAAAAAGTGTAGTCAAAGTCACAAGCATGGAAGTCTAACAGATCAAGAAAGGGTACCACACTAGATGAACTTAAGTAGCCAGGGGGGCCTGAAGATAGCACTAGGATCCTGGAAAAGAAATAAAAGGGAGATTTTGGGAGTAGAGTCACAAGAGGGAAGTAACAAAAGAAAGATATGGAATTGCTGGAAGCAAACTTCACTTATTGCAGTTTTGTATAAGATCAATTATGGCCTAGATAGATAAGTCAAGAATTTATTTAGTGCCACTATGTGTCAGACATATGTTCTTTCAAGGATCTTACATTCTCATGCAAGAGATAACATGGAAACAAATGTGTGTGTGTGCATGTGTGTAAAATAAACAAGATATATACAGAGTAAATTAAAGGTAATCTCAGAGGAAAAACACTAGAATTCAGGGAAATTGGGAAATGTTTCTTGCAGAAGGTGGGATTTTAGCTGAGACAAAAAAAGTGAGGGGGGCCAGGAGGCAAAGATGAAGTGGGAGAAAATTCTATGCTTGAGGTACATCCAGTAAAATACCCAAAGAGTTCTGGCAACCCTAAAGAGAGCTCCTTTATGGGACAGGTTTTCCATCAGATGACCTCTAGACAGGCAAAGCAGTTTCAGATTCCAACTTATTCTACAGCAATCCTAGGGGCACCTAGATAAATTTGGGGCTCCTCTCCCATGACCCCATAAGAGTCAAACCCAACTGCCTATAGTTTTCGGGTTCTGTCCTCAAAGCCATTCATGCATGTAAGATGGAAGCCATTTCTAATTTGTTGTATATCAATAATTAGAAAAAAATATGTTTTATGACATTTTTTCACCAGGAATATTGGCAGAAGCATTAAGACCATCCAGTCTTCTTCAAGATTTACAATGATCACAGTTGACGTAGCTAGAAGCTTGATTTTGAATATTTAGGATGGACCTTTTCTGAAGAAGTTTCCATTCAACAATGCAAAAAAATGGCTTAAAGTCCCCTTAAGAAAGGTTTAGTTGAGAGCACTGGGCAAAGCAAAGACAATCATACCATTAAAGCTGCCTGATAACAGCAAGTTGTTAACAAATTTCATAGGTTTTTTCTGAGGAACTGGGAGCTTTTGAATGGAAGCCGTATCATTCCATCTGGTTCTAACCATTTAACTAATTCATTTAAAAGCTAGAAATGTGATTTTTACTCTAGGGGTAACAACTGAAGACAATACTAAGCATCTAATCAAACAAGGTGTCCTTGAGCTGATTATACAGTAGGCTACAAAAATTTTTCTGTTTTGCAAAATCTGCCGGTCATTCTGCAGGGGTCCTTGTGGTGCCAAACTAAAAGTAAATGAAAAGCCCAATCATAAGTGGAGACTTTGTGGAGCTCCATAGTGCAGTGTCTCTATGACACTTGAGCAGCACCCATATAATACAGTGCCTTCCTGTTCATGCTTCAGAGAAGTCTTTGTAGAACCTGACATTGCACAAGTTTTTCCAATTCATTTGAATGCAATTAACAACCTTTTATGAAGCATATACTATGTGACAGGGACCCAGTTAAATGCTGGGTATACAAAAAGGAAAATGAAATAAACCTTGCCCTCAAGGAGCTTACATGCTATCAAAGGGAAACAACATATACACAGATAAGTAACCCTAAGATACATAAAAGTAAATAAAACACAATTTGAACAGGGAGATTGCTAATAACTGAGTGATCAAGAAAAGCTGTAAGTAGTAAATAGCATCTCAGCTGTTTATTTAAGTATGCTAGGGATTCTACAAAGTGGAACTGAAGAGAAGAGAGAGAAAGCATTCCGGACATGGGTTTACCCTATGCAAAGGCTTGGAGATTGGTAGTCATGTATGGAGAAAAGTAATTAGTTCAGTTTGACTGGGGTTGGGGGTTGAGAGGCCGTTAGGATTAGATAATGGAAGATCAGTCTATCTCACTCATCACAGTGAATTTTCAAAATATTTTTATTCCTCCTCAAGCCTCCTATGGCTTCCCCAAATTCAACCTTTCAGGTAAGAATCTACACATGCATGAGATTCTATTTTAGCTCAACTTCTCCAATAGATTTTCCCTTCTGTTATCCCTACTCTCTCTCTAGCATTGAGTCACTCTCTCTACTTATTGCCTCCATTCTACCTACAAATATACGAAAGTTTCTCTCATTTTCAAATACCCCTCACTTTATCCTTCCAATCCTTGGAGCTATCATCTTTCATTTCTTCTCCCTTTTATGGCTAAATTTCTTGAGAAAAATATCTACAACTCTCTAACAACTGTTGGAGAGAGCTGCCTCCACTTTATTTTTTTTCCACTCTTCTTTACTCTTAATGATCTGGCTTTCATCCTCATTATTCAACTAAAACTTCTCCCTCCAATGAACTTTCAATTTCCAAACTTAATAGTCTATTCTCAATCTTAATCCTTTTTAAAATCTCTCTTAAGTGTCTGACAAGGTCAATCACCCTTTTCTCCTTGATAATCTCTTTGTTCTAGATTTTTATGACATAAATCTCTTCTGGTTCTTCTTCTACCTGTCTGATCACTCATACTTATCCTTTGGTTGATATTTATCCAGGTCATGCCAGTCCCCATCAGTATGCCTCAATGCTCTGCCCTTGACCCACCTCCCCTTCCTCCATTCTGTATCAATTTGTAACCTCATCAACTACCATGGATTTAAATAGCGTCTCAGATGGGCTGAATCTGGAAGCAGGAAGACCTGAGTTCAAACCTGACATCAGAAAATTTCTAGGTGAATGACCCTGGCCATGTTATTTAAACTCTGTGTCCCTCAGTTTCCTCATCTGTTAAATTGGGATAATAATAACACTTACTTCCCAGGGTTGTTGTGAAGATAAAATGAGGCAATATTAATAAAGCATTTTATAAAACTTAAAGAGCTATTTAAATGCTAATTATTATTATTAAGGCAGGTAATACTCAGATCTTTTTGTTCAGCACTAACTTTTCTCCTGACTTTCTTGTATCAATTAGAAATATCAAAATGGATGGCTCATAGAAATCTTAAATTCAACATATCCAAAACTGAATTCATTATCCCCACCCCCACCAAAAAACCCCTTCTCTTTTCTCTGTTTCTTTCAATGATATTTCCATCCTTCTAAGCACCCATGCTCATGATGTGTTAACCCCCCCACCTCCCTCCCTCCCTCTCCCTCTCTGCTTCAGTCTCTCTGCCTCTCTCCATCTAATCACTTCGCATGTCTTGTCATCTCTCCCTACATAACATCTCATATATCTCAGAGCATATAAATGTATATTTATTGTACGTATAAGTATACACACACAGAGGTATTTGTGTGTGTATACATATCCCGTTCTCTCCTCTGACACTGCCTCTGCTCAGATGCGGACCCTCATAACCCCATGCCTGTACATAGTCTGCTGGTTGGTCTCCCTCCTTCAAGTTCTTCTTACTCCAGTTGATTCTCCACCAAGCTGTCAAACTAATTTTCTTAAATCACAGGTTTGATCATGTAACACCCTTTCTTCAATTAACTTCAATGTTCCCCCAGGAAGAAATTGAAAGTATTCTATTTGACTTTTAAAGCCCAACATAATGTATTCTCTTCCTACCTTTCCAGCCCAAGATACTCCATCTCCTTACTTCATGCATTTTTGATGGCTGTCCTGTATGCCCCCTCATCTCCTTTTGCTGGCCTCCCTGGCCACTTAAAATCATGGCTAAAATACAACCTGCTTCAATAAGCCTTTGGTGGTTCTCCATAACCTCAGTGCCTTCCCTCTATGGTTATCTCCAGTCTGTCATACTGCATATATATATATATATATATATATATATATATATATATATATATATATATATATATACACACACACACACACACACACACATATATATACATATATACATATATGTATGTGTATATATACATATATACATATATGTATATATACACATATGTGTGTATGTATGAATATATAGAGCAGTATAGGGTGTATCTGTGTATATATACATAATATATATTATACATATGTTATATCAATGTACATATCTATATGTATTACGCACAATTGTTTGCATATTGTCTACTCCATTAGATAAAGTCTAAGCGCTTTCTTTGTATCTCCAGTGCTTAGCATTGGCACAGAAAAATCATTTAATAAATGCTTGTTGACTTGACTAAAAAGTTAAGTTAGAGTTATATTGTAAAAGGCTTTTAATTCCAGAGAGAATTTAAATTTCTATCCTATATCAAAGAGAAAGCTACTGTAGCTTCTTCAGCAGAGGAGTGATGAGGTTAAACTAGGAATATCACATATGCAATTATGGTAGCATGGATTAGAGAGTAGAGGTGATTGTCAGTGATTGCTACTTTAGAGTCCCAAATGATGATCATTTAAGGGGCATTACAAATTAGGTGCGTTTAATTATGTTTCATACAAAAATCTCCAGGACTTCCTATAAACTCAGTCTTCCAGGATTTTACATAGGCTAGCCATAATGCCATGATCATGAACATGCCAGATAATGAGCTCATGAATAGATTCCAAGAAGTCCTATCAGTTCAGGATGTCCAATATCTGAATAAAGAAAGAGAAAGACAAAATCAATGCTAACATCAATAAAATCCATGTTACCACATCAATGCTAGTAGTATTTGAAACATTCAGAGTAATTTGTAAGTAATCCATCATGCTCCCATCAAGTAGTAAAAATAAGAGTTTCAAGCGCTCATGGGATTATTCCATTTCTATCATATTTTTACTCCATAAAACACAACTATTGCTGAGTCATTTAATCATATACTAGAAATAAACTTCCCATAGACTTGGCATTGTCAGCATGAATATTCTCCCCAGAATTTTATGAAGTTGCTATTTATAGCTTAAGAGTGGTGTCATCTGTACAATGAGATGGAAAGTTTTTGACTTGGGATGATATCATCTTCTTTTGGGGATGACATTACTCAAACTTCTTTGTGAGAGTTCAACTGGTGATGATGTCACCCAGTATTAACAGAAGAGACCAATACATAGAGAAAGAAGCAGGCAATTGCTTCTACCAAAGTAGAATGTAAAAGTGAGAAAGTTAAGTCAACAAGCATTTATTAAGTACTTACTGTGTACCTGGCCATTTGCTAAGCACTGGGAATATAAGAGAAGGCAACACACATGTATTCATTCATGAGTACATATGCATGCACAGACATCAAGGGCAAGGAATTCATGTTCTCCCAGAATGTGTCTCCTCCAACTGGGCCTAGAAAACATGGAAGCATTTCCTCTGCTCATGCAGATATTAAACCAATACACACTGACAGGGCAGTACTTTGGTAGTCCAGCTAGGTATTCACCATACTCATTCAGGGCTTGAATTTTGGACTTGGACACAATAATACTTCTCCCATGTGGACAACAAAGTATGGCTAGATAATCTGGAGGACTTATCAATTTAGTAGGACAAATGATAACATCTTGGGCACTGAGAGATAGTGCATTTAGTGTTCATCTGATGGGCAAGTTCCAAGTTTTTAACCTTTTGCTAGATAAAGGCCTTGCCAATTTAGCAGTAAAAGCTGAAGATGAACTGGATTCTCAACTGTTCATTCCTGGAGTTTGGGAGGAATTTTTTGAGGGAAATAGACAACAAGGCTACTTGATGATTATTATAATTTTCTTGTTATTTATCTTCCATTTCTCCTTGAAGTAAATGTCCCTTTGCATTATAATAATTCGAATGTATGTAATTCTGACTGGATGATATACAAAGCAAATATGAGGGTTCATGACTATGAACCCAAATGGATTCCAGAGATCTGCAAGGTAACATTATGGAAGGCTGCAGCACTACCCACAAAGTGACAAAGCTCATAGAATGTTAAACTTGAAAAATACCTTAGAGATCAACTAATGCAAACTTGTGAAGAGCAGCAATGTTAAGTATCTTATAGGGAATAGAATAACTGAGGTAGAAATACCACTTCTGAATTCAAGACTAGGGTACACACACACAGAGTTGTGTGTGTGTGTGTGTTTGTGTACAAAAAATGTCAAGGAACATAACTTCATTTTAACCGATGAGGCAGTTAGATGGTATAGAGAATCCTACTTCGAATAATGACTAACTATGTGACTCTAGGCAAGTTATGTAACCTCTCTAAATTATAGTGTCTAATCTGCAAAATGAAAAGATTAGACTAAATGGCCTCTATCTTCTCTTTTAGCTCTAAATTCAAAATCCTACATTAATGAAACAAATCTGGTACACTCAGAAAACTTGCCCACAATAGTGACAGATTGATGTCAAAACCTACCTCTGTATCCTGTTGTAGCATCCTTCTTCCCAGTGCTGCTGAGACCCTGGTTCCAGGCTACAGAGGTTGTTAGGGCCTTGACAGCCAGCTTTGCTGCAGCCCTTCAGGAAAAAAAAAAAGCCTACCACTGGCTGCAACTCAGAAGCACCTGTGCTGCAAATCTCTGTACTTCTGGTGCCAGGCCAAAGAGATAAGGAGCAAAGGGAGTGGGACAGGTCATGAGGATAGGACAAATTTTTATGTGTGGGGCTATGTAGCATTCCACCAAACCTGAATAAAAGAGCATAGTATCCAGATGGAAGCACTTCTGACCACTCAAAACTTATTTGGGAGAGAGACCTAGACTGGTGAACTGTGAATTGCCCAGTGTGATAAGAAGCTCAGACACTTTGAGTTCCATTCCCCAAGGAAAACAGGATCAGAGCTGAGGAAGTCAGAAAGTAGATTATAAGGAAAACAATGGGAGGAGGGTGCAGATATTGGTTGCTTTGTTGTTGTCCTTTGTTCTTGAAAAGGACAAAAATGACATCACTATGCTATCAGTATGTCTGACTGTGGCTGATCACACCAATATGAGCTTGGAATGTTTAACCACTGGTTAGGCACAAATAGCCCATGTGAACATTTGGGATGGATTCTCTAAATTCAGGCCTCTCATATTTCTTTTAAGCTACTTCAATTCTACTTTGCTCACAGAGCACAGTACCTTCTTTGATGTGGGTGCGCCATGTTTAACAGTCCTATATCACTGTCTCCCACATCCCACAATCAAATCCAAAGTTCTTAAGAGAGACCTTGAGAGTGTCCTTGTATCTCTTCTTCTGATCACCATGTGAACACTTGCCTTGTGTGAGTTCTCCATACAGTAGTCCTTTTGGCAAGCATACTTTTTGCATTCAAACAACATGGCCAGCCTGTCGGAGTTGTGCTCTCTGAAGCGGAGTTTGAATGCTTGGCAATTTATTTCAAGAAAGGACCTCAGTGTCTGGTATCTTATTCTGATGGGTGATCTTCAGAATCTTCCTAAGGCAATTGAAATGGAAGTAATTCAATTTCCAGGCATGCCACTGGTATACTGGCCAGGTTTCACAGGCATTCAACAAAGAAAATAATGGGAAGAGGATGCAGATACACTGAAAGAACAAAAGATTTCAGGAAAAAAAGTAATCCCAAAGACTTTGAACATAAATGGATACATCAACAGGAGAAATAGAAACAAAAGGAAAGATTCAAGCATTTCTGAACAAATACTGTGAAATGAAGGAAAATAATACAATACATGATTAGACAAAAAGCTTGGGGAATTTGAGAACATGTGTATCATTCAAAACTTTGAGGAGCTTTTCTTGTTTTTATTTTTCACCCAGATAATGGCCCACATAAAAGATGTGTTCAAGGAAGAGCATTTATAGTACAGGAAGGAATTGTTTGGAGGGGGTGGGGGGCAGGAGAAGGCAAATCTTGAACCTTGCTCTCTTCTGAACAGACTCACTAAGCTGAATACAGAAATCTATCTTGCTCAACAGAAGAGTAGGATAGAAAGAGGCTAAGAGTAAGGAGGAGAATAATAAGAGGGAAGGAATACAAAGGGAGTCAGTGGCCCAAAGCAAAATGGACTTTTTGAGGAAGAACAGAGTAAAAAAATGCAAAAGAAAGAAGGATAAACAGGAAAAAAATAGTTGTATTAGACTACACAATTACTAGTTATAATTGTGAATGTGAATGGGATGAACTCACCCATAAAACAGAAGCAGATAACAAAATAGATTAGAAACCAGAATACAACAATATATTGTTACAAGAAACATACTTGAAACAGAAAGATATACAAAGAGTTAAAATAAGGGGTTGGAGCAGAATCTATTATACTTCAGCTAAAGTAAAAAAAATGCAGAGGTAGCAATGATGTCCTCAGATAAAGCAAAAGCAGAAGCAGACATAATTAAAGAAAGATAAGCAGGGGAACTTCATCTTGCTAAAAGACACATAAACAATGAAGTAAAACCAATAGTAAACTTATAAATGGCATAACATCTGACTTGTTAAATGAAAAGTTAAATGAATTACAGAAGGAAATAGACAGCAAACTATACAATGGGGGGATCTTAACTTTCTCCTCTCAGAACTAGACAAATCTAATCATAAAATAAATAAGAATGAAAGCAAGGAGATAAATAGAATATTAGAAAAGTTAGCTATAGTAGACCTCCAAAGGAAATTGAATGGGATTAAAAATGAACATACCTTTTTCTCAGCTGTACATGGCATCTTCACAAAAAAAAAAAAACTGATCATGTATTAGGTCATAAAAACCTTCTGCAGGAAAGCAGAAATATTAAATTTATCCTTTTCAGACAATAATGCAATAAATATTAAATTCAAGAAAGGCCCAGAGAAGTATAGAATAAAAAATGTAATTGTGAACTATATCATCTAATCCTAAAGAATGAGTGAGTCAAACAACAAATTATAGAAATAATCAATAATGTCAGTAAAGAGAAAGCCAATAATGAAACAATATAACAAAATTTGCAGGATACAGCTGAAACAGTACTTGGGTGGAATTTTATATCTCTAAATGTGTATACAAATAAAAGAGAGAAAGAACTGATAAATGAATTGGACATGCAGCTAAAAAAAATAGAAAAGGCAAAATAAAAATCCCTAATTTAAAACCAAAATGGAAATCTTGAAAATCAAAGGAGCAATTAAAAGTTGAAAATCACTGAGCTAATAAATAAAACTAAAAGTTGGTTTTATGAAAAAAATTAAAATAAATAAATCATTTATTAATTTTATTTAAAATAAAAATAAATTATAAGGATCAAAAACAAAGATGAAATTAAAGTAATTATTTTTTAGTAGTTATTTTGCCAAATAAATATAACAATCTAAGAGATAGTGTTGAATGTTTTCAAAAGAATAAATTGCCCAGATTAATAGAAAAGGAAATAGAACACTTAAGTAATCCTATCTTCACAAAAGAAATTGAACAAGTCATCAATGAGCTCCCTAAGAAAAAATCCCCGGTACCAGATGGATTCACAAGTGAATTCTACTAAACCTTTAAAGAACAATTAATCTCAATACTAGATAAATTGTTTGGAAAAAATAGGTAAAGAAAAAGTTCTACCAAATTCTTTTTACTATACACACACACACACACACACACACACACACACACACACACACACGTTTTGATACCTAACCCAAGGAGAGAAAAAAACAGAGAAAGAAAAATATAAACTAATTTTCTTAATAAATATTGATGCCAAAAAAAATTAAATAAAATACTAGCAAGGAAATTACAGCAATGTATCACAAAGCTCATATACTATGACCAAGTAGTATTTATATCAGGAATGTAGGTCTGGTTTAATATTAGGAAAACTATAAGAATAATTGACTCTATCAGTACTAAAAAGAATAAAAATCATACTGATTATATCAACAGATGCAGAAACAGGTTTTGACAAATTATAATATCCTTTCCTATAAAAACACTAGAAAACATAAGAATAAATGCTTCTTTCCTTAAATAAGTAGTATCTGAAATAAAAAAAAATATTATCTGTAATGAGGATAAGCATGAAGTCTTCCCACTAAGATCAGGGATGAAGCAAGGATGTCCATTATCACCACTCTTCCTAAATATTATATTAGAAATACAATAGTAACAAGATAAAGAAAAGAAATAGAATAACAATAAGAAATGTGGAAACAAAACTATAACTTTTTATAGATGCAATGATCCCTTCAAGATCCCTAAAGAATCAACTAAAAAGCTAGTTGAAACAAGTAACAATTTTAGCAAAGTTGCAAGATATAAAACAAACCCACATAGAACACCAGCATTTCTATATACTACCAACAAAATCCATCAGGAAGAGATAGAAAGAAAAATTCCATTTAAAATAACTGCAGTAAATATAAAAGACTTGAAAGGCTACTTGCCAAGAGAAACCCAAGAACATGGACACAATTAAAAAACACTCTTCCCACAAATAAAAATATATCTAAATAATTGAAGAAATATTAATTGTTCAGGGGTAGGTAGAGCTAGTATAATAAAAATAATGGTTCTACCTAAGTTAATTTACCTATTTAGTGCCACACTAATCAAACTACCAAAGAATTTGTTTAGACCTAGAAAAAATAAGAACAAAATTAATTTTAAAGAATAAAATATCAAGAATAAAGGGAACTAGCAGTATCAAATTTCAAACTGTATTACTAAGTGGTAAACATGAAAACAATCTGGTACTGGCTAAGAGATAAAGTGGTAGAGTAGAGGACTAGTTTGTAAGACAGAGGTAAAGATGCTGAAGCCATATATTACCATAAGGAACTAAAGCTCCAAAGAAAAGATTGAGTGAATTTGCAGATACTCTTTATATTCTGTCACTAGATTCAACACTTCCTGCACTGGCCTGAATCTCTTCTCTTGCACCTTTGATTTATCCTTTGGTCTGTTTTTTCCTTGCTTCTCTATTCCTCTAGGATAAACCACAAATTTTTCTGAGTTCTAACTTTCCTTCACAGTCTGCTTCTATACTGTGTTTTTAGACTTATTTCACATTCTACTCCACCACAAATTCCATACTCTACAATTCTAGATAAATTAGTATTTTTTTTTCCCTGTCTCCTTTACAAGAAGTTCCATCTCTCACTTCCATGGCTGTACAGACATTTTCTGTGCCTAAAACATCTCTCTCTGGAGGCCTCTTAGAATGCCTCCCTTCCATCAAGGATTAACTCAGTTACTACCTCTCACAGAGTTCCTTTCCTGATCTGCCTAATTATTACTTTTCTCTTCCTCCTGGAATTTCTTTACATTTAGCCTAACTAAGTACAGTGAGCCTAATCATCTATAGGCTGGCCTCTCAGCACTGAATTATTTGTCCATAGCAAATCATGAAATGAACAATCAAAAACATACAAGATATTCCTCAGCCTTGTGCAATCCTCTCCATCCTTCCCCTACAATAGTACCACAATTGTTCTGAGGGTACTGGGAATGACTTCATTCTATTAGATTTTTAAATTTGAGATCCTGTTTAATGAGTGGGCATATTCCTATTAGAATTGAATCTTAATAATCTCTACATTCTCACTATAAACAAAACCAGAAGAAATAAGGAGGATACTACTAAATTTAAAAAAAAAATAACTATCACTGTTTTTGGAGAGACAAATAAGGAAATTTATGGGGCACTTTTTATTCAGCTACACGAAAGCACGAAGAAAAAGTATTCATTTCATGAATTATGTTATCATCTCATTTTGTACTGTTTAAGATGAGTGTTTGGAAAAAGACCACTATGAACATCATTGTAGCGTATGCATCAATCTGCCACAGAAGTTGGAGAGCTAGAGAATTCTACTAAGAACCCAAGAGGCCCCACAAATTCAATTGAAAGATGAGAATATGGGAGGTTGGACAAATATAAAAGAAAATATGGATCTCATATACGGAATGAAAGAAGCCAAGGCTATATTGATTATATGAAAGCCTCACCCCTATAAATCATGTGTACTCTTTTGAGAAAAGAATTGGATGATTCTAGACATGGCAAGTAACAAATGATATTAAAAGATGAAATTGATTCTGTTTTGACACATAGGAAATAACTTGCAACTGATGTGGGAATTAGTCCTGAATCAGCTATCTCAGTAGTCATGATACTTGTTAGAGCAATGATAAAATTAGCACAGAGCTTGAAAAAATTATCTTTTTAAAAACGATGTGCTACACAGTTAAAAACAACTCCATTCTGACCCATTTAAACAAGTTAACATTAATAAAAATGAGATATGAGTAGAAGAAATGACAAAGACATAGCTTGGTGAGGTGCCTAACTAAGCAAAGTCATTCTTAGGGCATCTCAGGATGAATGAGGCTGGAATACAGATAACAAATTGTAAATGGAAAAGATCTGCAAATTATTTTTTTTCACAATCAAGTAAAACAGCTTTAGACTCTAACATCATAATTCTGTATTTGCTTGTAGAAAAAAGTAGAAATTTCACAAAGGAGTGTTCGGATCATAGTTGCAAGTTTGTACAGAATACTGCAATGGACCACTGAGAGTCTGAGGGTTCCAATAAACCATCTTTTCTATTGGTTTTCAGGAAACTACTCTCCAATGATTTGCTAACTTATCTGATCATTCCTTTTCAGTCTCCTTTGTTGGATCTTCATTCATCATGTATTATTGCTACTTTTCTGACATATCTGGTATATATCTCCTCCTCAATCACACAGCAGACAACCTGGTACTTGCCTATCGCAATAGCCTGCAAGTTAGTCTCACTAATTCAAATCTCTGTGTGTTCTGGTTCATCTTGAAAATAGCTGCCAAAGTGATCTTCATAAAGCTCAGGTCTCACTTTAACATGCCCCTATACATATATGTGGAGGGCATTCTAAAGACCCACTCTGAGCTAGACCAGTGACCAATGAGACTTTGACCCTGTGAATTTGTAAGACTCAACATAAATATAACCCATTCTCCTTTGTTCTCAGTAGTTCGCAATTTTGCATAATTTAGCTCTTAAGAATTCATAGAGAAGATATTTGCTCCATCCAGGCATATCCCCAGGCCAGACCTTAAGGCAGAGCTCTTTCATGATAAAGCCACAATATAGACCATGGAGTTGTGGGATTGATGTGGTCTTATCCCTGCCTGGAAGAATAAATCAGAGATGTTGGTTTTGTAAGAGTTCTTGGAAATGACCCAAAAGATAGGATTCATCAGGCCTTCCCTTTTCCAACTTGAGTCCTGTTGCTATTTATTAAAAAGGATAAGTGTAATCACATATATCTGAATCTTTTCAAAATACAGGACTGTTAATCCCTATACTTGATATCAGATTTGATGACCAATAGGCAGGACCAGTGAATATCAAACTGAACCACTGAAAAATGTCCTTCAGACAGCACTGAAACACTGAGCTGTGCTGTTTCCAGATTTCTCAACCCACAAATGCCAAAGACAACTTAGCAGGTCAGTAGGAAAACTGTTGGACCTGGATGACAGAAGGGCATGGTCTGGCCCCAGCCCCAGGGTGGTGGGGTGGCTACAGCAGCAGTGGCAGCAGGGGCATCTGCTTCCTGGGGTCCAGGCCCATAGATGGTGGGGGTGGGGGGCAGTCAAGCAGCTGATCAGAGCAGGAGTGCATGGATCTCTTTGCTGGTGCTGAGGCAGGATTCTCTTGCTTTGCTTTACTTGGATCTGGGTCATAGTCCTGGTTGGCAATCCTTGGGTGAGAAGAAGCAATAGTGTGGCAGAGCTTGTGGCGGCTGTTGGAGGAGTCATCCTAGCAGTTCCAAGACAGAAAAGAGTTCTTGAGGTCACTTACAGATGAGAGCACAAGCCAGGATAGGAGTAAACACCTCTCCTTGGATCATGCCACCTCAGAAGAATTGAAAGTTTAGAGGTGCCTACAAGTAGCTTGGAAAACAGCTGTACAAAACCCCTGACACTTGGGTCAGAGCACTCTCCAATCTGGAAGCAGAGGCCTACCTTGACAAAGAGCTCAAAAGTCAAGTAATTGGCTGGGAAAATGAGCAGTCAGCAAAAAAATCCTCAGACTATAGAATCCTACTTTGGTGACAAAGAAGATCAAAACATATAGCCAGAAGAAGACAACAAAGTCAGAGATCCTACATCCAAAGCCCCCAAGAAAAATACAAATTGGTCTTAGGCCAGGGAAGAGGTCAAAAAGGATTTTGAAAATCAAGTAAGAGAAGTAGAGGAAAAATTGGGAAAAGAAATGAGAGGGACTCAAGAAAATCATGAAAAACAAGTCAACAGCTTGCTAAAGGAGACCCCCCCAAAAAATGAAGAAAATGACCCCTTAAAATAGACTAACCCAAATGAAAAAGGAGCTCCAAAAAGTCAATAAGGAGGAGAAACAGAATTCTGTTTAAAAATGGAATTGGCCAAATGGAAAAGGAGGTCCAAAAGTTCACTGAAGGAAATAATTTCTTAAAAATTATAATGCAGCAAATTCAACCTAATAACTTTATGAGAAATCAAGAAATTATAAGCCAGAACCAAAAGAATGAAAAAAATGGAAGACAAGGTGAAATATCTCATTGGAAAAACCACTGCCCTGGAAAATAGATAGAGGAGAGATAATTTAAAGATTATTGAGCTACTGGAAAGCCATGACCAAAAAAAAAGAGCCTAGACATCATTTTTAAGAAATTATCAAGGAAAACTGCCTTGATATTCTAGAACAGGGCTGTCTAAAATGAGGCCCATAGGCTACATGCAGCCCATAGTGGGATTTATGCAACCCTCCTACAAGCATAAAAATTTACATAAATGCTTTAGTAAATGAAGCCAAGCTACTGCACAGCTCTCACTAAAATGGCAAATCAAAATATATTATCTATTGTTTCAATAAAAACCTAAGGTTGGACAGCCCTGTTCTAGAATGAGAGGGTAAAATAGAAATGAAAAGAATCCACCCATAACCTCTTGAAAAAGATCCTAGAAGGTGGACTCCTAGGAATATTGTAGGCAAATTCCAGAGTTCCCAGGTCAAGAAGAAAATACTGGGTTCTAGGAGCTATAATAAGCTGGTGAAGCATCTATACGGCCCCATGGAAGGTGGAGGCTGGAGGAATCCCAACCTTCACAACCGTCTATAGATATTTCTCATTTTTTCGAATATTACTGTCAAGGTCCTCTATCTCCACAGCCCCTCTCACCACTCTGCTAACACATTCAGTGCTTTACAGGGGATACCACAGTTAGAAGTTAGATTAATAAATGATCTGAATAATTGGTTCCCCAAAATGGTTCCCCTTAGTCCCCAAAGGGACTAAACTCTTACAGGTCACATTATCATCCTCCATTCCTTGATCCTGAGTAAACTTCTCCCACAAGATAACCCATGAAGAATGGATATATCTATATCTATATATCTATATCTATATATCTATATATCTATATATCTATATATATATATATGTGTGTGTGTGTGTGTATGTGTGTGTGTTCATAAACATATACATTTACATGAATGTGCATGTGTGTATTTGTATATGCATATGCATGTGGTTTTCTAAGACATTTGGTACCCAGATCTGTTATTTTATGTCTACTTGTATGTCATGTGAAGTTTGTTCTTAATAAGGACATAGAGGGATAGCCAGATAGCTTAGTAGTGGCAACATTAGATTTCATCAAATAACTACCACTGTCTTAGGGGTTCAAAGCCATTTTGGGGGTAGAAGACCCTTTGACAAAGATGATTCATTTCCTCTCCCATGGTAAACCTCCCAGTATGGCTAAGGACTCCTTTGCTGTGGTTGCTGTTCAATTGTTTCAGTCATGTCTAACTCTTCATGACCCTGTTTAGAGTTCTGGGTTGTTTTTTTTGGCAAAGATAGTGGAGAGGTTTGCCATTTCTTTCTCATGCTCATTTTATAGATGAGGAAACTGAGGCAAACAGGGTTACATGACTTGCCCAGGGTCACACAGCTAGCAAATATCTGTGTCCAGATTTGAACTCAGGTCCTTCTGATTCCAAGCCCAGCTTTATCCACTGTGCCACCTAGCTGCACCCAGGACTCCTTACTATCCACAAAATAAAACTTTTTAACTCCATACCTTTTTCCTCTTTCATATCATCTCTGCAAGCAAAAATGTATTTCATACAGCATAATTTCACAGATAGGTGTGAGAAATAGACATAGATAAATAGATAGAGATAGCTTAACAAAAACTTGTTGATTTGAGTGATATGGCATGGAAATGTGAAAAGCTTGATTTTAGACTCCATTGATCATGACCTTCCAGGTAAACTAATACTTTTGCATAACATCAGCATATGTTGCAAAGAATGAGAAGACATATAAATTATTTGAAGAATTCAATAAGAACTTTCAAATGAAATCAATATATACTTTTATTAACAACTTTGAGGCAGAAAAAACCAGGAGAGAATAATAAAAAAAGTTTGAAGGTAAAGAGAAACAAGAAAAGGAAATGAATTGAAATAAGTTGGAAAACAAGAATGAAAATTACTTCTAGACCTCATTGAAACCTTACGTATAAATATGATGAATACTTTCTTCAAGAACAAAATAAAAAGTAAAATTAATTGTATTTTAACAAAAAGTAAATGGCTGGTTGACAATGTAGACATCCTATGCCCGTGTACAGTCAAACCACTAATTTACTAGGGCAAAGATCAACTCTTTATATTAAATTTGAAGACAAAATAAAAATAAAGCATTTGGCACATACTTGAGGCAATTCTAATCTAACCTGTTTAAATAAACTATTTATTCCCCAAAAATTAAATGAATAACAGAACAGACTTAAGTGATCTGCCCGTGGTCACACAATCAATAAGAGTCTGAGCCACGTTAAATGGATTCCAGGTTTCATATAAATCAACACTATGTCAAATTAGGGAGAGGAAGGGAACGGGAAAGGATGGGAATAAGCTCTTATATAGCACCTGCTACATTCCAGGCACTGTGCTAAGTGCTTTACAAACATTATCTCATTTGATCCTCAGAACAACCCTGTTAGATGCATTGTGTAATGACTAACTCTGATAGACTCAGCTCTTCTCAGCCATGCAAGGATCTAAGACAACTCTAAAAGATTCATGAAGGAAAATGCTACCCACATCCAGAGAAAGAACTTTGGAGTCTGAATGCAGATTGAAGCATACAGTTTGCTCTCTTTTTTGTGGTTTTTTTGTTTTGTTTCTTCTTTCTCGGAGTTCCTCCCATTTGTTCTAACTCTTCTTTACAACATGACTAATGTAAAAATATGTTTAATATCAATGTATATGTAGAGCCTATATCAGATCACATGTCATCTTGGGGAAAGGGAAGGGAAGGGAGGGGAAGAAAATTTAAAACTCAAAATCTTATGCTAGAGAATGTTGAAAACTAAAAATATTTTTTTTAAAAAAAATGAATGTTGGGGAAAAAAAGAACAACCCTATTATCTCCATTTTGCAGTTGAGGAAACTGAGGCAAATGGAAGTTAACTGACTGCCCAGAGGCGTACAGCTATTAAGCATCTAAGACCGGATTTGAACTCAGGTCTTCCTGACCGAAGGCCCAGTGTTCTATCCATGGCACCACCTACCTAGTTTAAAAAAGCTAACATGATTGATCTTAGGTTGCATTAAAAAGAAACAAAGTAGTGTTGAAATGAAGGAGAGATACATGGTGCCCTGGGTAGAACATGTCAATAGTAATATATCCAACTCTGGTTGCCATAGCTAAAAAGGACACCAATAAGCTAGGATACATCCATAAAAGATAACCAGGATGGTGAGAGGACTAGAAATCATGCCACACAGGGATCATCTGAAGGAACTGAGAATGTTTAGTTCAGAGAAGAAACGGTCTGAAAGGCAGATAGTATTATTTCCTTCAAGTATCTGAAGGACTTATATAGAGGAACGATGACATTTGTTTTGCCTGGGCCACAATGTCCACATTAGGAGCAGTGGGGAGACATTTCAAAGAGTTAGATTTCAGCTTAATAGAAGGATATACTTCCTAACAGTTAGAGTTATCCAAAAAAAGAGTTGCTTTGAGAGATAGTGAGCCTCCTGCCAGTGGAAATGTTCAAGTGGAAGATGAAAACCAAGGATGTTGTAGAAAGCATTTGTGCTTTAAGTATGAGATAAAGCAATGGAACTTTTATCTCCCTTGCGTCCTTTAAATTCTATATCCTCGGTTCCCTCAGGGTCGTCAATGAGTGTATGGTACTGTTGACAAAAAAGGCTGGGGCTTTTCTCTCCCCGTTCAATGTCCTTATCTTAGGTCAACAATACCAGCTTCTATCTGTCTCAAATTTATGCTGCTATCAAGACAATGTTGGCTTCCATCACCACTTGTTTCAATCGACAACCCTCTTATGTATACTCCTAATGCATAATTATACAATTTTGTACATCTACAGAATTCATAGAGGATGATAACCCCTAATGAAAACATAACATGTCCATTTTAAGCTAAAATATGACTGATTAGAATAATCACAAGATTAGTAACATAAAGCTTTTCCAAGGAGTAGGGTAATTATTTCAGGGTTAAATGGTAAGTTTAAATGGAGTGGGAGACTCCCAAATCATCACCCTCATTTCATCATTTGGGTCCATTTACCAATGAACATCCTGTATTTGGGTTACTGCCTTGTGTTTAAAATACACGGACATGGTTTCCTAGAGACACAACTCCCTGTTTGGGAGAAGGGAGAATTAAGGTGCTGTTTCCTTTAATGTAACAGGAAAGAATTATGTAGCTCCAGCCTTCAAGAATGTTTCTGTTTCTGTCTCTCTCTGTGTCTCTGTTTCTCTCTCTGTGTGTATGTGAATCTGTGTCTCTGTCTCTCTGTGTCTCTCTCTGTATCTCTGTCTCTGTCTGTTTCTCTCTGTCTCTCTCTCTCCATTCCCTCCCCCTCCATTTATTCCTAAGAGTGTATTTAAATTCTTCCTGTGGCAGGGGTGGGTGGGGGGTGTAGTATTTAGCACTGTTAATCCCTGACATAGCATCAGCCGCTTTTCCCATGTATTGATATTCCTTTTCTTGTTGTTTTCTATGCCTTTCTATGGAAGAAAGGTTTTGAATGGCTACACCATTTTCCTTTTATTTCCCATGCCCTCCCAAGCAGTATCCCCAGACAGCTTGAGGTACATAAAGGAAGGTGATGTGAATAGAGGAGGGAGTGGGAGTGGGAGGGACAGATAGCAAAACAGTTTTCACAATACCATGAATTCATATTGTGCTATTAGCTTATAGTCTCATTTAACAGCCAAGACTGAAATCTGAGTTCCAGCGCAATGCTCATACTAATTGCCTTGAATAATTCAGGTTTTAGCACTCTCTAGGGCCCCACTGGAGCCGGGCTGCTGTAAGCCATATTTGTTACTCCAGAGCCAACGAAATCCACTACCCTGGATGCTATAAACTGCACAGTGAGCTTTGAGTTTTGCCATTTGGGAAGTTGGAAAAGCAAGACCAGAGAGAAAGAAAAATCAGAGTGGATTAGCCAGGTTGGGGAAGTCACTGAAAGCACGATTTCCCTTTTAACACATGCTGAACATGTCAAAATCAGAATCTAACTTAGAAAAGTTGGGTATTTCTACCTCTCCAACCATCCTGGCAACCTTTAACAATATTAGACAAAGTCCTAACTGCAGTTTCTATTTTGGTTTCAGAGAGAAATTTTAAATGATGATGACTTGAAATAGGGCCTGGAGAGAATGAAGAAAGAAAATTAGGGGGAAAAAAAAATATATATATATGATTAAAAAAAAAACCTCACCGAACTGTCTTGTCTGTGTAATAACATGGAGCATGACTGTCACTCTGAAGACATATTAGCTCATTTAGGTAATTAGTGTGAGCAGCATGTTTCCGTACTTATTCCATTCAATTATAGGGTTCTCACTTTGTCATTACTGGAGTGTCTTAATGTGACTTGTAATTAGTGTAATTACAATCCAATGTTAATTATATCTGCCACTTAGACATAATTTTATATAGTAATGGTCTCTAGTCTCAATAACCTTATTATGTTGTTTATTCAAACAGGAATTAAGTCTTCTTTCATGCGTCAAATATGGAGATTACAACCAAAAAGGGGGGGGGTGTAGAGCTTGTGTCTGTCATTTGGATAGTTATGACAAGGGAATCTCAGCAGCAGCAAAATCATATTTGAGACAATGAATGTTTGTGCAAACAATTACTACAGCTCCTTGTTGTTAGCAGAAACATGTCAGTGTTTCTCTAAATTATTTGGTTCATTGGCAGTTGGTGGTGTCCACTTGCTCATGAATGTTGAGGAGACACGGATGTGTGTGCATTTACTAAGCAGCTTATTCAAGCAGCTTATTTCAGAGATCAACTCATTAAGTTACTTCATCATTTTATTTCTTTCTGTTTTAAGGTCTGTGCTTCTAGCTACTGATGCTTTTGTGTAATATGCTACAACCTGGCACTTTCAGAGTTCCTTTATTCTTTTTTCAAAGTGCATCTAAAAATAATGACATATTTGAGCTTCATAATGCTCATCTAGTTAAGGTAGGTATTGTGGTCCCCAGTTTTTTTGTTGTTGTTTGGATAAAGAAACAGACATAGATAAATGAGGTGACTTGACTCAAGTCACACAATGAACCAGTTCTAGAGCCTGAAAGAGAGACCAATCTGTTAATTTTTTTATGAGGTGGAATTAGAAGACTTTGGGTCAACAACCACCTCTGACTTTGCCTATGTGGCTCTGAGATGTTTAATCTGCCTTGGCTTTGCTTTCCCCATCTTTAAAATGGTGTGTGAATAATCGGGGAGAAGGGAATTGTGATCGAGATAGAATCTTATGTCTCTTCCAAGTTTATGCCCTTATGAATTCTCTGTTCCACATTGCTGGCAGTAGTCATGATGCTTCCAATTGGCAATTAACAGTTAATTTCTAATATCTAAGGAGCCATATATGAATCATAGGCATATATCTATCTGTGGACACAAAAGCTGCTTTATATTTGTTTAATAAATATAATTTATACTTGAAGGACCTGTGATTTCATTGTTTTGAGCATACCCTTCATTAATGCAGATCACTATCTCTCTACACTTCAGTAGACCATCTTCCTGAGTTGCTGTGGCTGAAAAATTTTAATCACCTGGTGAAAAATCCTGTGGTGTTCTCAAACCAACATTACTATACTGCTACATAGTTCCCACAAACCTCATCTAGCACTTGTTCCTGAGAGGCATTTCAAACAATCTTCTCCATAAACCTGTTTGTGGTGGCTTCCCTATCTAAATGCTCTCCATATTATAGTCCTAGTGAGAGCAGAAGTTTTTGGTGCCTCAAGATGCTCCTGCATCTTTCTTTGCCAAAGTGACATCAGTAATGAATAGAATGAGGGAAGTAATGTAATGAGTAGAATACAGGGAAGAGCTAGGCTGTGGGCCGGATGGTGAATCAGGACAGATTTCCAGTTCCTTCTTAGTCTCCGATTCTCTTATTTTGACATGAATTCCTAGAGGCTGGAGCTTAAATCACAACAGAGCAAGGTATAGAAGAAAGAGAGCTGGATTTGACTTCAAAGACCTGAGTTTCAATCTTGGCTCTGTCACTTACCAGCTAAGTGTTGGAGTCAGTGCTTTTATTTCTTTGGCTTTCAGTTTCCATATCTGCAAAAGAAGAAGGCTAGACTCTACGATCCCTATCAGTTATAAACCTATGGCTTATACCTTGAACCTCTCTAATTTTGATGGCACCTAACAGACTTTTTATGTCCTAGGGTAGGGGTTCTGAACTGCCTCCCCAAGAGTTCCATGGATAAATTTCAGAGGCTTCGTTAATTTGTATGGGAAAATATATATATTTTTATGTTTATTAACCTGTAACTGAAATTTAGCATTCCCTTCGATTATGAATACAGACAACAAATATCATACTAAAAAGGGGTTTATAGACTTTACCAGATTGCCAAAGGGGGGCATGATACAAAAAAATTTAAGAACTCCTGACCTAGAGTCACCTCCTCACCATGGCATAATATTGGAATAAGACATATTTAATGGCGTGTAACCTCACAAAAAGTTAAGTTAGATGATAGGTTGTAGAGAAAAAGTTGAGGCAGGTAGGAGTTTAAATGGATGGATTCAGAGGACCCTTCTCAAACTAAGATGCTGTGATTTAGCAAATACATAACATCGACTTAGTAATTCTAGCCCTTAGCAAACTCAGCTGTGACAATAACATGGCAATTTCTTGCAAAGAGATTCAGTGTTACCATTGTAGATTATAAACACCCACATCTATAATTATTGAGGGCATTTTTTGTTATTCTCATGTTCTATGAATTTGGACCCAAATTCCTGTTACTGACTTAAAGTCTTCACAGTATTTTAAGGATCCATTGTTGCAAAAGGATCAGTCAGAGAATCACAATTCCCAATTAATCCTGTTATGCCTGATTGAGTCATTTTTCCACATTTCTAATCATTTCCCTTTGTCTGAAGGCTGTTTTCCTATTTTATCAGGAATAAATCTCTAAAAATGCGCAGCAATCCAACTTGTAACACTATGAAAAGGTGTAATAAGACCCATTCACCTTAGAAGTGACAGTGACATCATGGGCCATTGTTGATTTATGATAACATGTTTTTTGTTGGCGCTCAGGAGAACAAGGCATCTTGGGCCATGACCTTTTTGACCATTTGCAAAGTTCTCAAGTTGCTAAACTAATAGCCCTTGAGGTATGCTCTAACAGCAAAGAAAAGCAGGACCTGCTGGGTTTATAATAGTATAAGCGTAGTCGGTTGGGAAATCTTTGGAATGTGCATTCTTGCCAGAGCACTGGGCATTAAATATTAACTAGCAGCTATTCTGACTTTTTGTTTTATTTATAATTATTTAGACATGAAGAAAGGAATGTTTTGCTGACTGGGCAAAACCTTTGCTAGATGTCAAGCCCCAATCCCCTCCCAACCACCCCATCTCCTTTAAATTCTTCCCATTACCGAAGTTACCTAGGTATATTTGACAAGAAGTTAAAGTTAAATATGTACACAGCTTCTCCTTTACTCCTGTGCTCCTGCATTCCTAGAGAGACATTAGGGCTTAGCATTCTCAATTTCATGAAGGCCATGACCACTTCACTATCGTACTTGGGTTAAGAGCCCAGCAGTACACCAAAAGGGTTTTGGACACAATCCAAATTAGGCAATTACATCCTCCCTCTACATTCTTATCCCCTCTGCATTCTTCTTCCTTCCAAGTCTGGTAGCCCTATTGGAAAGTGTTAATGTCTGTGGTTGCATATACAACACACTCTCCCAAAGAGACAGATACTCTTATGAAACAAGCATTCAATGAGTATTTTCAATGTGCCAAGTTCTGTGCTAAGCTCTGTGAATGCAAAGGTAAAAACGGTAACAATCATTTTTGCCAGAAAAAAAAATCCACATTCTATTGAATGGATCATGAAGGCAAAAACCTAGCATGAAAACAAAATCAAGAAAATAAAAGTAAAAAACTTGTGTTAGGATCTATAGCCCTGGGTTCTAAACTGCTCATGCTTTTGACCCGCCATGTCAAATTAGGGAAGTCTGAACTCTCTTGTCTTGAGCCTCAGTTCGAGTTGGTTCAATGTAACATATGTGTGTGTGTGTGTGTGTGTACACACATATGTATGTGTACCCACATATATACATATGTGTGTGCATATACATATATATGCAGAAATATACATAAATATACATTTATCATACTTTATGTAAAGAGACATACATTTTAAGATTTTTATAAGATTAGGCTTCCCCATCTTTCAGGCTACAATCACAGTAGTCACTCACAAGCCTAGTCCCACTACTATTTGGCATGGGGATTTCAACCTGCTCCATTTCTACCCTGAACCACTTTGCCCCTAGTTAGGCAACCTGGTGGCACGTCTCACCATATTGATGCTAAAATTAGTAGAGACACACAAGTGGCCTAGCCCACTGCAGCTCAGAATTCAAGATCCATCAGGCTTAGGCCTTCATCTCCTACCCCCACACCATAACTGGTATTATCAACATGTACCAATTTTAAAATGCCCAGCTATTTTTAAGATATTTTAACACATATGACCAAGAAGGAGATTAAGGAATAGAGTGTAGTAATTTTTGTAGTTCTTCAGGTATAGTTTGGAATAGATACATTCTGAATAGATAATGAGGTGAATCTGGAATAGAACAGAAAGAAGAGAGGTTAGATTGCTTTTGGGGAATGGCACATCTTTCTGACTCATCTTAGGCTTTTCTCTAAAACAAACTAAAAATTATTTTCAACACCAAGATTCTTCTGGTAATGTTACATGGTTACAAATCAGAGAAAAGCAAAATCCCTGAAGAACAAAAATGCCAGAGAATCAAAGGGCAATGGAAAAATATATGGTGAGTGAAAGTAGGCTACAATAGATTACCAATGGCAAATGGCATGCAAAAAGTGGTATAAACAATATCACTAGAAATGGAAATGGACCAGTTATGTGGCAAGAATAGGGATAATATATGGACAGCCTGTGTGTTTTACTGTCACCTATGTCAACTAGGAGGTGTCCAGCACATTAAGTGGACCCATTGCAAAAGAGTTATTGGGGAACATGGGGAAAATTTCATTGGCTCAAAGAGCATGAAAGGAGTATAATTTGTATCATTGGAGGGACCACATACGGAACCAACCTCTCTAGCTTTTCTCGGGTATGTTTTAAGGATAAACAATGGGAATATAAACATATGGTGTGTGTGTGTGTGTGTGTGTGTGTGTGTGTGTGTGTGTGTAAAAGTGCTTTGAATTCCTAGGAAAGAAGATATCATGCAAACAAAGAATTTGGAATCAGAAGACCTGGACTTGAATCTCTATTTTACTATCTATGTGACCTTCGTTAATGATTTAACTTCTTTGGACCTCCATTTTCTTGTTTATAAAATGTTGCGTTTGTATTGGATGACTTCTAAAGTTCTTTCTTGATATTAATCTTATGATCTGACATCTATAAAAATTCCACAGGTTAAGGAGGTATTTAAGAACTCAAATAAGTGTTCTGTTGATGTTTCGAAACTATTTTAACACACATAAGCTAAAAGAAGACACTGAAGTTATCTAAAGTAATTATATATTTAAAAGCAATAGCAAGTTGTACATGACAGATTTTCAGTTTCATGTGCAATCACATTTTTTATCATACTATGCGATGGAAATTCTTGCTTTATTCCATAAATTAAAAATAAAATAAATAAATGTGAAAAAAATGTTTCTAGCTCTTCCAGTACAGATCGAAAACAAGTATCCCTTAGGTCATTCTAACACCAGAACTCTTGACTCAGTTTCTTGGATATTATATCCAGGACATGTCAGTGTATTAAAAAGTAATACAAGCCCTGGAGTCAGGAGGGACCTGAATTCAAATGCCACCTCAGACACATGACAAACTTACTAACTGTGCGACCTTGGGCAAGTCACTTAACCCCAATTGTCCTGGCTTCCCCCTCAAAAAAAAAAAGTAATACAAAAGAAATTATTTTGATCCTAATCATGGTTTAATTTACATATGATATTTGAGTAATCAAAATTGTAGGTGATGCATAGTGCAACAGAGAGATCCATGGAAGGTACAAGCAGGTTGTAGCATGTCTCTAATGATAATGTGCAAGAGGAGGTGTAAGAGCTGTCAGTTCACAAGCATTCATTAAGCACCAACTCTGTGCTGAGTACTAAGAACGCAAAAACACACTATTATATATATGGAATATATTTCTGTGTATAAATAGTATCTATATATGTATGTGTGCATATACATATAATTGTATGTGTATTTTGAATATGTATATATGTGTGTGAGTACACACACACACACAGTCAGTCCGGCAGACCTCCTCTTCTTGGCCCTACATCCTCCATAGCTCTGCAGCCAAAGCCAGTCCAGGCTTCAGTGCAGGCCCCCACCCAGAAAGAGGGAGGGGCTTCAGTGCCTGGAGTCAGGGACTACTGGGGGAGGGGCTGCACCTACTTTGCTAAGAGTCATAGCCTAGGGGAAAAGCATAAGCAAGTCAAATTTGCTTAATGGAAAGTGTGTGTGTGTGTGTGTGTGTGTGTGTGTGTGTGTGTGTGTGAAAGACTTCTTATAAGAGATGGGATTTTAGCTGGAACTTGAAGGAAGCCAAGGAGACTAGGAGATAGAGATGAGGAGAGAGAGCATTCTAGGCATAGGAGACAGCCAGTAAAAATTCCTGGAGTGCAGAGATGGAGCATCCTGTGTAAGAAGCAGCAAGAACAGTGTCACTGAATCACAAAGGAGGTGGAGTAAGGCATAAGAAGACTGGAAAGGCAGGAGGAAAACAGGTTATGAAGGACTTTGAATGTCAAATAGTTTTTTTTTTTTAATATTTGATCCTGGAGGTGATAGAGGGAGTTGTCAAATTGAATTGACGTAGGAGGAAAAAAATAGACTGTACCCTTGACATTATCATTACCCTCATAAACTTTATAGCCCAACAGGAGCTAGATGGGGACTATGAATAAGGTTTTCTGCTATTTAACTTAAGCAGCTGATTTGGCCTTTAGAGAAGGTGAGAGTCAGTACGGAAGCTGATGAGACAGGCACCTCTGCTGACGTTGAACTTTGCATTGAGGGGAGCAATGATAGTATCTTTTCCTCATCCTACCTGAAGTAGGGCATGCCTTTCTTCTATAGGCAGTGATGGATTCAGTCTAGCACAGTCAGAGCCACACCTGTTAGAGCTCAGATGACTACTACTAACTACTACTACTACTACTACTACTACTACTACTACTACTACTACTACTTTCTTCTTCGTTACTATAATAATTATTATTATTAAGCTCTGCTCACATAATCCATCATTATTCAGCCTCTGCTCAGGTTATCCTTCCCCCAAATTATATTTCTCTATAAGTTACCAGTGCTGTGTTTTTTAACCTGTGGTCCATAGACCCCCTAAGGAATCTGTGGATAGATTAGCATTCTCAATCGCATGAAGGCCATGACCACTTCACTACCGCACTTGGGTTAAGAGACTAGCAGATCTCCAAAAGTGTTTTGGCCACAATCCAAATCAGGCAATCAGTGTTAATATCTGTGGTTGAATATACAACACATTCTCCCACAGAGACGGATACTCTTATACAACAAGCATTCAATGAGTATTTTCAATGTGCCAAGTTCTGTGCTAAATTCTATGAATGCAAAGGTAAAAATGGTAATGATCATTTTTGCCAGAAAAAAAATCCACATTCTATTGAATGGATCCTCTTCTACCCTCAATGTGTGAGAGCCCTAGTGGAAAGTGTTTTAGGGCATCTGTGAACTTGGGATTTTTAATATACTGAAAATTACATTTCATTATAATTGGTTTCCTTTATAATCCTGCGGATTTTATTTTATGCATTTGAAAATATTATTCTAAGAAAAGGTACATAGGCTTACTAAAACTGCCAAAAAAAATGCCTATACCACAAAAGAATGGTTAAGCATCTCTGATTTAAAGATTATGCCATCTCCTGTATGAGGCCTTTTCTAAATTCTCCAGCCATCAGATCCTTCTTCCCAATGTCACCTTGTAGCTATTTGTATGTATGTATAACTTCTCTACCCTGTCTATAAGTTCCTTGAGGGCAGAGACTATTTTTAGCTTTGCCTTTGAATCCCCAGCACTTCACACAGTGCCTGAGACATAATGGATGCTCAAAACATGCTTGCTGAGTATCCTCAGTGCTTTCCCTATTTAAATATAGTACACAAAGGAGCCTCAATATGGTTAGAAGCAGCTGGGGACTCCCTGAGCCTGACTCGATCTCCTCTTTTCCCTTTGAACCCTATAATAGTGGGCTGATGCCAGTATGGATTGGGGAGCAGGGAAGAGAAACTGAGAAGGCTAGGCAATCAGAACGGCTTTCCAGCTCCTGCTGAGTCTAGAGATTTATTATTTTGTTTGACGTGAATTCCTAGGGAAGCATTTTCCCAGATCATTTTGGCCCCAGAACATATGTGGGCACGAAATATATTGACAAAACCAATACAACACTTGCCTAGGGGTCCTAAATATGAGATACACCTGGGAAAAAGAAGGAGGCAGAAATTTTTAGAGCAAAATACAGGAAAATAAGCCCATCTTCATACTAAAAGTATGTCCAAACGTTGTGTCTTTTACATGTATTAATTCGTATTTTAGAGGGAAAATGTCACTAGATTCTATTTTCACATGGATCTATTTGGATCATGTAGAACACCAGAGGCAAAAAGAACACAGTTTCTGAAATACCGTGGTAGAGTACTAGATATGGCTTTTCAAATGTGCATACGTAACTCAGCTCAACACAGTTCATTACTGTTACTGTTTCCCCCTTTGGGGGCAGCTAGGTAGTACAGTGGATAGAGCGTTGGGCCTGGAGTCCTGAAGACCTGAGTTCAACTCCCACCTCAGATATTTACTAGCTGTGTCACCCTGGGCAAGTCACTTAAGCCTGTTTGCCTTAGTTTCCTCACATGTAAAATGAGCTGGAGAAGGAAATGACAAACCACTTCAGTATCTTTGCCAAGAAAACCTCAAATAGGGTCAGGAAGAGTCAGATATGACTCAACAACAAGAATAATAACAATTGTTTTTCCCTTTGGAATGTAAGCTTCTAAAGGGCAAGGACTGTCTTTCATTTTATTAATTGTATTTCCAGCCCTTGGTATAGTGTCTAGCATTTAGTTAGTGCTTAAAAACTGTTTATTGTATTGGATTAGATGGGTTCTCCTTGTGATTGTTATGGTTATTGTTAATAGCTACCCTGTGCAGTACTCTGAACTAGGACAGTACCCATGTGAAAAAAGACAATCTGTTAATCAATCAAACAAGAAATCTACTATTAGACATCTGCTATGTGCTGGGCACTGTGTTAGGGACTGCGGTTACAAATACAAAGAACAAAACAGTCCATACTCACGGTAAGACTTAAAGATGTACCACAGAATTGGGTTCTGATGTTCACTATTATAGATATAACTAGGAAAATTAGCAGGGTATGGGGCCTTAGGATGGTGCTGCTACCAGAACTACTTGAAACTAGGCTAAGTGCAAAGTATATAAAGAGAAACTGAAATAGGCTATAGCCCAGGCAGCTTACATTCCATCAGAGGATAAAAGATGTTCCTAAATTAAGCATATACAAAATAAGTAGGATGTAATTTGAGTGGAGGTAGATGAGAGGAGAGCATTGTAAAGGATGGATTGGGGAAAGGAGAGACTAGAACCATAAAGACCAATTAGGAAGCATTCCAACAAGTTTGGGAAGAAGATAAGGAGCAGGCCTGTGTGGGATAGGACAATGAAGTTAAAAAGCAATCAGCCCTCAAGGAACTTGCATTCAATTCAATAAACTTTTTAAAGTGACTACTATGTGCCAGGTATTGTGCTAAGGATACAAATAATAGATAGTCCCTGCCCTCAAGGAGTTACAATCTCTTGGGGGAAGACAATACACAAAAGGAAGCTGGAAATGCGTTTGGGGGGCCCTGGCAGGGGGGAATCATTTCCATGGTGTCTAAATCAAGCAAAGCTACAGATGGAAGGTAGAAAGTTGGCAGGAGAGTGCAAGTCCATCCCTCTATAAAGGAAACTTGAGGGAGGAGTTTAGTGCTGCCTGTCTCAACCCTGCAATCAGAGAGGAGAGGAAGCTTATACAAAGGGAAGAATATTTATGATACAACAGGAAATACGTGCAATCACTTGAAGAGGGTAAAGAGAACTAATATCTAGGGAGCCAGAGAAAGTTTCCTGTAGGATGGGGTTCTTAATTGTTTTTATGTCACATACCCCTATAGCAGTCTGTTGAAATCTATATGTCCCTTCTCAGAATACACACACATGTGTACACGCACATATGTGTATGTATATGTGTACATGTGCGTATTTATATATGTGTATATATGTGTGTGTATTATATATCATATGTACATATATTTAATTATATATTATAGTATTATATAATATATATCCATGTCTCAGGAAAAGAACAGTAAACTGGGGATTTCAGACATTTATAGTGTCTTAAGAGGGACAAAAAGAAGCAGCACACTAATAGGTTATTACTAATTAATATTAAAATATTATGTGCATAATCATACATATGTTTGTATATATATTATAAATAATTACACAGTATTTAAATATAAATATACAAAAATAACTATATAGATACATTGTTAATGTACCTACTTATAAATATACTTATGTATTTATAAATAAATATATATTCTATAAATCTTATATAACTGTATAAATGTATAATTAAATATATGTATATATTGATGAATAGATTCTATTTTATATATTTGATCATGTATTTAATTATATATTTAATGTGTGATTATATAATTGAAAGAAAAGATAAATTTCTGTTAGGGGCTTGTGAAACTAAAGATTATGATTGTTTTCGCATCCAAATTCCAGTACAACATATAAAAGTGGCAAAAAGGGGGTGGGTGGAATAAACTACGCATAGAGTGAGCTTGCATACTGTGGTAAGAGTGATGGTGATGGTGATGACGATGATGATGATGATGATGATGGTGATGATGATGATGGTGGTGGTGGTGGTGGTGGTGATGATGATGTTTGCAAAGCACTATACAAATATTATCTGATTTTTAACCTCTCAACCCTGGGAGGTAGGTGCTATTATTATCCCCATTTTTCAGGTGAGGAAATTGAGGCTCAGAGATAGTAAGTAACTTGCCTAGGGTCAAATAGCTAGTAAATATCTGAGACTGGATTTGAATTCAAGTTTTTCTGATTCCAAACCCAACACTACCCACCAAGCCACCTAGTTTTATTGGTACTTAGACAATGTTAAGAGACCGGGAGGGTGTTCAGTGAAAGATATTTCAGAATACATCAGAAAGAGTTATGTAGGATCAGTGATATCTAATCGATGCCATCTAAATGGAATGCATTCAGCATCATCTATCAGAGAGAATACCCACTTTGAAAAGATCACAGATCCATTGAAGTATTATAATAAATGTTTTATCTGTTTAAAACAAAGTATTTTGCTTTGGTTTATTTCTTCTTTTTTAAGTATTTTTCCCCAACAGGGCCACTTGGAGTGAATGGAATAGTATGCCACCTCTCTAGTGGGATTTGAAGAGCATTGGGAGAAGCTGCTTAATAAAGCTAACCTTACTTTGTGTACCTGGTGTGGAACTGGAAAAGGAACTGCCATGATAAAACCTCCTCTACTGATGAAGAGTGGCATCTTCTTTGCAGCTCAGAATCTCAGAGTTACCTGGGGGATTTCCCTGGTATCACACAGCTAATCTGTGTCAAAGGCAAGACTTGACCTAGTGCTTCATGACTCTGAAACCAATTCTACCTTTTGGTGTGCTGACTCTTTTTGTCCCCATTGGAATGTCTGAAATCCCTACAGTTTACCATCATTTTTCTGAGTCACTAACTACTGGCACATGTTATGATATACATCTCATCTGGTAGGACAATAGCTTAAGATATTGTTGCAACAATCTGCTAGCTGGCTGCTAAAGGGATGTAAGACCCACCAATAACCAGCACTCAGAAAGCTGCCAACACAGGTTCTTTTGATTTGCTTTACTAAGGAAAGCTACGTTAAGGGGTTAACAATTTTACTTTTATCCAACATACAAATATCATTCACTCATCTCAGGGGGAAAAGCCGGCACCCTGAGCTTCAGAGCAAATACAAACAAATTACAAACATCGACAGACTCACCTTGTCTGACTCAAATCTCAATGCATAGTTACCAGAGTTTAACAAAGTCCCAACATCCGGGTTTACAAGCTGGAGGGCTCTTAACTGCAGCTGCCCAGAGTCTCCACATCAGCACTCCACCAAGAGTGAAAGCCCTAAGCAAATAGCTCTGTTGTCTCTTTTTATGGACTTTTTAGCACAACCAGAACTTAAGCTCTCACTATTGGCTTTGGTCTTAGCAACTCCCCTTAGGACCCTGGGGGCTTCATGCCCACATCAGCTTAGCACCTAGTAGCTAGGGATTTGGGGCCTACTTGGGATCGAAGATATAATCAGACCCCCTTCATTGGCCCCACCTGGAGCCCCACCTTGGTTACCAATGCAGATATTATAACTGTTAAGTAAAAATTTTTTAAGTCACCTGGATACCCTAAGAGAATAAGACAGAGGATAAGGCTGAAGGGCCAATATCAAGGCATTTGTGTGTCCTGGGTAAATTTTGAAAACTGTACTCCGTATGTATTGACCACTATTGGTTTTACACATCACAAAAGAAATGTCTACATTTGTCTACAAGGAGATTAAGGCAAACAGTGGTTAAATGATTTGCCCAGGGTCACTCAGCTAGTAAGTGTCTGAGGCCAGATTGAATTCAGGTCTTCCTGACTCTAGGCCCAGTGCTCTATTCACTGAACCTCCTAGCTGTACCATTATATATGTGTATAAGAAGTTATTTTTGAAAGTGTTGGTAGTTGCATTTCTCCTCTCATCCTCTGGTTTGAGGTATCCAAGCTATTAACTATTTTGTTACCCATGACATTAACCCTAGTCCAGGTCACTGTGTACTCAAAAGTGTGATTCAAGATGTCCAATGGTTGGTTTTAGGCAAGCTTTGGGTAGGATCATACACCATATAACCACAGGACACTGGCTGTTTGGGAGAAAATGTAATTAAGCCAAATCAGATAAAGGAGAGCATAAATGGGAAAAGACTGACTCTGAAAACAACCTTGGACTATTTTCTCATTTTTCTTATGATTGGCCCCAGGGTCATTGAAATCCAGTATTTCTATACTCTGATAGAAGCAAAATTTTTGTAGGCACAATCTTTGTGAAAGATATTTGTAACTAAATCAGAGAAATGTAGGTATAGTTTATGCCACTCTGAATTACCTGGTAGGATGATTCGTATCCCATTTCTGACACCTGATTCCTGTGGTACACTTAAGCGAGTTTCAAACTCCCTGGTGAGGTAATCACACTTGAGTCCCCAATGATCTAGTCCAGGGTAAATTCCTTCAATTCTTCCCTCTTCAATTCCTGGGGGAAGGGCAGCCCCCTACCCCATGAATCACTTTTCTATAAGCCAAATCTATAAGGTTTTTAATATTCATATTAAGAATTATGTAAGTCAATTTCCATATATATAAAGAGATTAAACTAGATAAGCTCTGAGGTCCCTTCCAGTTCCAAATCTCTGTTCCTCTAAATTATCTGCATAATGGAAGTAAACTGAAATGAAGCCCTTTGTGCATTTCTTTTGAATCAGTTCTTGTTCATGAGGCATAATATAAAGCCAGTTGTCAGAAGTGGAACACAAGAAGAGGAAGTTAAAGCAGTTGCAGAATCCTAACCACTGCTTGGATTTACTTTTTAAGTCCTAATATATATTAACTATATGATGAGTCACATAGGACTCAATCTTTCATCTCTAGATGATGATAGAGGCCCATGGGTCAATTGGTTGCTTCATTAGTTAACTGACATAATTTCTCTTTATCTTTTTGCTATCACATTATTCTCAGAGCACTTCAGCCACATTTGCCAATAATTAAATATTAAGTATAAATGCATTGTTTCATGGAAGGCAGTAGATTGATAGCCTTGGAAACTAAATGTTCCTAACCATAGGTGTGGCTGCCACCCATTCATAGGTTCTCAGGAGGAGAAGAGATCTTAGAAACCAAGTCCAATACCTTCATCTTAAATGTGAAGAAATTAGGGCCTGTAGAGTTGCCCAACATGCCTTTCTCAAGGTCATACAATGAATCAACCTGAGTAGCTCCTCTAATACTTGAAATAACTTCAACCTTCACCCCTCACCATCCACACCGTAAGTGCCTACCAGAGCATGGGAGAAAGACAGAGGTGGGGACTATAGGCTAAAGCATTGCACATATTGCAGACTCAGTTGTGGTTCTGGTTGGGTTTTTTTTTTCTTTTTTGTCTTTTTTTATCCTTGGTTACAAAGGATAGCTCTTGGGCTAAGGGACAGTGAAGGAATATTTTTGGAATGTAAAGTTACATACAAAATAAAAATCTCACTGTTGTTATTTATTGGAGGTGGGCTGAAGGATGGGATCTTTGCAATGGTTTTACTTAAACACTAGACTACCACTATCTATTATCTGCAGAAGCATTACAATATGGTAGTGATATACCTCAAACACCATCCCTATTTAACTGTAATCCATGACTGCCCCCACCTTTAGGAATCTTTTTGAAATGACAAATATTCTTAGGATCATAGATACAGAGTTAGAATAGTCTTCAGATACTATCCACTCCAAACCTCACATTTTTGCAGATGAGGAAACTGAGGTCCATGGAAATTTAATGACTTGCCCAAGGTCACAAAGCTGAGAAATAACAGATCCAGGATTCAATCCTGAATACAGCTCTCTTAGCCACATCATAATCTTGTCTCTCATGATTCTCTACTTCTCCATTATCAGCTGCTGAGAAGGAAGGGCTAGGATAAAGTGCATCAATCTAATGGCCAAACAGGACAAAGCTAAATCCTGAAACATATCAAAGTTGGCAGGCTATGGGAAAACTAACATAGTGACATTCTTACAGTTTTGTAACAAACTATGGAATTGCCCATATGAAGAGAAAACTCAACATCCTCTGCCTTCTTTCTATTTACCCTACTTTGCCATTCAGCAATACCCAAAGGAACTCAGGCATATTAGTAAATGTATTTATATTTTATTTTAAATTTATTAATAATTTAGCACTATTCAGATAAAAAATAAAGGAATGGATGTCAGTGGAAATAATGTAACTAGATGCAAAATGCCAAGCGCTTTCTCTAGTATTTCAATTTTTGTAGTTGAAATACTATAAATAAAATAATATCTTGTTTGTGTCTGGCCCTGTTAAATGATTCTTATAGTGACATTCAATTTTAATGGAGATGCTCTTTCTATGAAATAAGAATTCAGCACATGAGAAATGTCAAACGTCAAAACCTCTATGACATTTCTTCCCATTGACCATATCTAATATAATAATAAATAGATAGATAGCATTTATATAGCACTTTAAGATTGCAAAACACTTTACAAATTTTATTTCATTCTGTCTTCATAAAAATCCTGGCAGATAGATGCTATCATTATTCTTATTTTACAGGTGAGGAAATTGAGGCAGACAAAAGTTAAATGACTTGTCCAAGGTCACATAGCTAGTAAGTAGTTAAAGCTGTGTTTGAAGACAGGTCTTCCTCTAGATCCAGTGTTCTATCCCATGCCATCGAACTGCCTCAGGGGTCTAACAAGCCAAGTTACAATAATTTGAGGGGATATATTTTTTTTTTATTTCTTTGGGAAATAGACCTAGTAGGGGTATTGTTGGGTTAAAGGGTATGCACAATTTTTTATCTTTTTGGGCCTAATCCCAAATTCTCCAGAATGGTTAGATCAGTTCACAACTCCACCCACACTGCATTAGTGTCCTTCTTTGTCCACACCCCCTCCAGTATTTGTCACTTTCCTTTTCTGTTATTTTGACCAATCTGATAGCTGGGAGGTAGTACCTTAGAGTTGCTTTAAGTTGTATTTCTCTAATCAATAGTGGTGTGCTGGTAGGTAGCACAGTGGATAGAGTAACAGACCTGAAGTCAGGAAGACTCATCTTAAGTCACTTAACCCTGTTTGCCACAGTTCCTCATCTGTAAAGTGAGATTGAGAAGGAAATGGCAAACCACTTTACTGTCTTTCCCAAGAAAACCCAAAATGGGGTCATGGAGAGTTAGACGTGATTTAGAGCATTTTTCATATGAATATAGATGCTTTGATTTCTTTTTCTGAAAACTATTGATATCATTTGAACATTTACCAATTAGGAAATGGTTCTTTTTTTAAATAAATTTGTCTAAGTTATCTATATATTTGATAAATAAGGCCCTTATCAAAGAAACTTGCTGTAAATTTTTTTGATATTATTTATCTATGATACCATTTAGCAAAACAGTTTCCCTCATTATCTCATCTACTTAAATCTATTTTTGCTTTTGCTTTGTCTGAGATCCTACTTTTTTTAACCTCAGCAGCAGCATAATAGATTCTATTCCACCACTTTATTTTAACTCTGTGTATGTCTCTCTGTTTAAATGTGTTTCTGGTAAACAATATATTGTTGTATTCTGGTTTCTAATGCATTCTACTATCTGCTTGTATTTTATGGGGGAGTTCAGCCCATTCACATTCACAGTTATAATTACTAACTCTGTATATCTTCCGTACTAGTTTCTTCTGTTTATTCTTCTCTATTTACCCTATCCCTCTTCAAAAGTCTGTTTTGCTTCTGACCACTGTCCTCCCTTTTATCACCCCACCCTTTTTATCTTATCCCTTTGCCTTCTAGCTTCATGTTGTATAAGATAGATTTCTATACCTAAGTATGCAAATGTGTGTGTGTGTGTATTCTTCCCTCTTTAAACCTATTCTGATGAGAGTAAGGTTTAAGCATTTGTCAACAGGCTCCTTCATTTAATCTCTTATAAAAGCTTTTACTTCATAATTTCCCCTTCTTCCTTTCCATCTCCCAGCATATCTCCTTTTCTCATCTCTTAATTTTTTTTAGCTCATCTCAACATAATTGATTCATGCCCATGTCCTCTACATAGACTCCTTCTAACTACCCTATTAAAGAAAAAGTTCTTAAGAATTACATGTACCATCTTCCCTAATAGGATTGTATAAAGTTGAATCTTATTAAGTCCCTTACGATTTCTCTTTCATGTTTACTTTTTATTCTTCTTTTGATTCTTCTTGTTTGAATGTTGTATTTTCTGTTTGGCGCTGATCTTTTCATCAGGGATACTTGAAAGTCCTCTATTACATTAAATATTCACTTCCCCCCTCGAGGATTATGCTCAGTTTTTCTAGATAGGCTATTCTTGGTTAAAATCTTAATCCTTTGCATTCTTGAATATCATATTCTATGCCCTTTGCTACATTAACCTGGAAGCTGTTAAATCTCACATAATCCTGATTGTAGCTCCATGATATTTAAGTGGTTTCATTCTGCTTGACATAGTCTCTACCTGACCCAGGAGCTCTGGAATATAGCTATGATATTCCTAGGAGTTTTCATTTCGGGATCTCTTTCAAGGAACTGATTAGTGGGTTCTTTCAATTTCTATTTTATTCTCTAGATCTAAGATACTGGGACAGTTTATTTTTATGATCTCTTGACATATGATCTTAGGCTTTTATTGGATCATGGCTTTCAGGTAGTCTAATAGATCTTCAATTATGTCTTCTCAATCTATTTTCTGGGTCAGTTGTTTTTCTGATAAGATATTTCACATTTTCTTCTATTTTTTCATTAGTTTGTCTTTGTTGTTTCTTGATGTCTCATGGTGTCATTAGCTTACATTTGCTCAATTCTAATTTTTAAGGAAATTATTTTCTTCAGTGAACTTTTGTGCCTTCCCCCCTCAAATTTCTGATGTTTATGATGTTATTTTCTTCAGTAATTTTTGTGCTTTTATTAATCTGTTAATTTTATTTTCATAATTTTTTGCAACAATCTCAATTCTTTTCCCAATTTCCCCTCTATGAGTTTTATCTCCTTATCTCTTACAGGAATCTCTGGCAGGAAGTTTATTTGCAAGATGTTTTTGGTACATTTTTGACCTTTTTTGGTAGAAAGTTCCATTTTTCTTTGAGGCTTTGTAGCTGTTTTCATGTTGTTTTCTTCTTTTGAGTTTGTGTCTTTGATCTTCCCTGTCACCATAGTAGATTTTTGTGATCAGGTATTTTTTGTTGTCATTTGTTCATTTTTGTAGCCTATTTCTTGACTTTGAACTCTATGTTAGAGTTGGGCTCTGCTCAGTTGGGAAGGGGAGGCACTGTCCCAAACTTCAGAGTTAGTTCTGGGGCTCTGCAAATTTTCAGTGTTTTCAAGGTGGTGTTGTCCTGGGAGAGGTGTTGTCACTTCTCTCCTAGTCTGTGCTCTCTTCATTAGCCAGGAAGGTCTCCTGCTCCCCCACAGCAACAAGGACTAGTGTTCCTCTCTAACCTGCAACTACAACCAGGGCCCTGCTCCCTTGTGACCAACCACAAGCACTCCTCTCCACTCTGTAACTGTGATCCAGAACTGTATATGGGAAAGGGATTTGCCACACAGCACATGGTCCTATGCCTAGTGTCATCTCAGGGTCCCCTGTATTATCTTTCTGACCAGTCATCCCTTACCATTTCTGAGTTGAGTGCTCTATATTACAGGTGCCTCCAAAGTCCCCTGCAGGTGTTGCTACCACATGTGCTCCAGGCCAGCACCCACCCCAATATCACAGATCTCTCCTGCTGACTTCCTTAGTTGTCTTATGCTTGAAAAATGTCTCATGCCAACTTTTTGTTGGCTATGCCACTCCAGAATTCAATTTGACATGTTATCTTAAAGGTGTTTGGAGGACAATATTGGGAGATTTTGGCCAGTTTGCTACGTGTAATCCACCATTCTGTTTCTACTCCCCCATTTATTTAGCAGTTTTACCTAAGAATGTTTTAAGGGATCCCAATTCTACAAGTTGAGCTGATACTCTATTCTTTTATCATGTCAGGGATGACATCATGTGATTACAATTGCAGTGACATTGATCTTCTTTTCCCTTCACAGAAGAGGCACTTACCTGGAAGATGTGGGTGTATAGCTCCTATCAGTGGGCTATTCAGCCTTACTTGATACAAAGCTACTTTGGAAACAACTGTGAATCCTAAGGAATTTTATCTAAAAGCCTGGGGACAATTTTGCAATGCCACTAAGGTACTCCAACTGTGAATCTAAATAAATACCTGTTATTTTTTCCACTGTTCTTTATCAGGTAAACACATTGACTCAGAGCAAGTTGTTAGGCCCTTTACAGACGTGGCCAGCCTGCCACAAATCATTTCTTAACTCCATTTATCATCTACCAACATAGTGCTGCTTTCCCAATTAAATAAATGTTTGTGTGGAGAAAATGTTCTGTAGATAATTGGTTTTATTGAGAATTAGAAGTCAGTGCAATATTACTTCATACTTGTTTTTTTTTAATCCAAGGAGTTTTTCAATCCATTTATCAAACAAACTATGTTTGTGAGCCTGAAGATTCAGGTTAAAGCTAAAGCAAATTTGTAGAATCATATCTCTTCTTGCTAGGGCCTCATTAGCTCTTCACAGAACTAGTGATTGTGGATGTGGTTACCTTTTGAAGCTAGGATCAAATACAAATTCCTATTTTAGGGGGTAGAGAAGTGATAGAGGTCTGGGCCTAGAGTCAAGAAGACCTAAGTTTAAATCTAGTCTTAGATACTTACTAGCCATGTGGCCCTGGGCATGTAATTTAACTTCAATCTGTCTCTCTTTATCTGTACGACAGGGATAATAATAGCACCTACCTCTCAGTGTTGTTTTAAGGATCAAATTAAATATTTGTAAAGTAGTTAGCTCAATGCTTGGCACATAGTAGGCATTGTAAAAATATTGTCATCGTTATCATCATAATCATTATTTTAAAGCCTTTTACAATCTTACCCCAGACTATCTTTGTACCTAATTACACTTTACTCCTCCTCCTATAATCTGTGATTCATCCAAACTGGCTTGTTCTCAATGTCTCCCACCTTACTTTCCATCTCCCATTCCCATGCCTTTTCATGAGAATGCACCCTCTCCTCATCTCCACTACAAAGAGTCCCTCTCTTCCTTCAAGACACAACACAAACATCACCTCTAAATGAAGCCTTTCCTGATAACACCAACGGTGTGAATTCTCTTCCCACTACCAACTCTCTCATATTTAACAAACTTCTGTTTATTTGCATTTATTATCTTTAGGTTTATTTTGTACATACTGCTTATGTACTTCATGTCTCCTTTGTTAGAATGGCAGCTACTTGAGAGTAGGGATTATATCATTCTTTGTCTTTCCACAGTTCTTGGCAAATGTGAGGTGCTTAACATGTTTATTGATGGATGAAAATTTATGTATTGCTCTACCCACACTGATGATGGCTTTCTTCTTGCATCCCTTAGCACAAAGAAAACTTCTGAGAGAGGTAGGCAGGGTTGGGATATGTTAGCAACATAGGAAAAGGTAGGGAGCAATGGTGAACATGTGACTTCTCTATAAGGTTGATTGACTAAATTCATCAGAATTTTTTCATACACATTTAACAAATGATCATATTAAAAAAGAACTCATCTTGATCTCATTGTCCTTTTATGTCCTAGTTATATGCCAGTAACTCACAAAATTTCAAATGATTTCAATTCACCCAACAAGCATTTATTATGCACCTAACATATATTGGGAAATATACTAGGCACTAAGGATACAGATGTGAAAGAAACAGTCCCTGCCCTAGAGGAGTTTATATTCTGTTGATTTATGCATCATTTGTGAAGACTTTATTTAAAGATAGGCAAAAGAATAGAATATACTTTTAGAGGTTAATTTGTTACTTAATCATAGTCGGCACCGACAAAATTTAGCATTTGCAAAGCATTTTTCATATATTATATCATTTGATCCTCATGACAATCCTTGAGGTACTTACTAACACAGAGGTATCGACATGTATATTTTATAGATAAAGAAGCTGAGACAATGGGAGTTTATAATGTGACCATGGGGAAAGGTGGTAAGTATGATAGGTAGGATACCAACCCAGATTTCACTTGACTTCTTTTTCAGGGCTCTTTCCAACATACAACATTGTGCCTTCATCTTTATTCTGCAAAATTCAGATGGAGCTGCCTATCTTCTTCTGTATTGCCTTGGCAGTCTTGAGTAGAGGATGGATTAGAGGGGGAAGAGACTTGAGGCAGAAAGACCAGTTATAAGTGTTACACCAACACAATCAATCCCTTATGCCAGAATCTAGATTTAAATCCTCCATCTTCCTTTTTAATCTTCAGCCTGTTTTCTAATATGATCCCTGGATCCCAATACTATTAATGAGGAGTTTTTCACAGTAAAGCATCTACAGGTAGCAAGGTAAGAATAATTTATATGATCAGAACCAAAACTAGTAAGAATTCTCAGGGAAATGGGGGGAGGCAAAAAAAAGAAAGGTTTTTCTAATGTCTTACTAGGTCCGATTCTATCAAAGTTGAAACTGGAATTCTGGTCTATTATTCACAAAAGAAAGTATAACTATCCAGAAGAGTTAGCTCCACAGATTTGAGTCTTTGGTAGTACTCTGGATTCCCATTCAGATGGAATATTCATGGAAAATAGAGTCATTCCCTTTCTAAGTCTTTGGATTTCTCCCATGGCTCCTAATTTAGTGTTCTTTATACACTGAGTGAACAATAAATACTGCTGACTGGCAGGAGAGAAACCAAAATGATTAAAGAATTGAAAATCAATGAGGAAATGTTAAAGGAATTGCAATTGACCCCAAAGAGAAGTACACCGGTATCTGAAGGGCAAACAAGAAGAGCAGTGATCAGATCTACAGCTATTAAAAGAAGAAAGAAAATGCTTGTTAAGTTACAGAAGTGTTTTAAATTACAGATGAAAAAGAGAGATAAGACCTGTACAATTCACTTAGGAATGAATTATCTAGATGTGTGCATGTGTATGTTTTTGACTCCCTTAATTCACACGTAACATGCAGTCTTTGACTTAGACCATAATGATGACTTAATAGATATTTGGTTGTTTAAACATTAAATTAATTGAAATTAGCCTAATTAACATTACTAGACAGAACAATTCTATCTCTTTGCTATAATCTATGGAAAAACAAGGTTGGGAGAAGGACAAGAAAATATTAGGCAAAAGTAGGACTTCTGATTATTTTCCAATAAGATGTTCAAGAAATATTTTATGAATAAAATTAAATTGCACTTATACAGTGAATGGATAACTTTATTAACTGTCCTGTAATGTTTTAAATGACTGAGGAAAATGGATGTGAATGTCTGTAGCCATAATTAAAATTGTGCTATATTTACTAGGCATTAGCATGACTCGCATGTATTCCATGCAGTAATTGACCTAATTTATCATTGCATTTTGACTTGATGTTCTGGCTTAAGTCTCTGTAAATTTTCACCACAAGTAAAAGATGCAGAGCCAGATTTTCAAAGGCTGATGTCATAGTTCACCAGTTAGGGCCTCTCAGCCACTTTCAATTTGTGAGTATCCCTGTCACCCAGTGTTACCTCTCTCAAATCATCCTACAAGGTGATACTCCATCAAGGCCCCATTCTTCCTAGTGTAAGAGATCTATTATAAAATTTGGGAGCAAATACGCAGTCCCTTTGTACTAATGAAATACAGACTTTTACCCTGTGATAAATGACCATGGTACTGTATCTACCAGAATACATTGAGCACACCGTTTTAGAATAAGCTAAGGGAAAATTGTATTCCTAATAGTCCATTTAACATGTCAGTCATGGAAGTGACCATAATCCTCACTATATACCTTTAAATTTCAAACGGCTTGATAATGACCATTTCAATAAAACTAGACTGACAGACGACACAATAGATGTTTGACCCTTCTTAGCAGATGGGCCTCTTTCTCATCACAGATCCTGAATGCAGTATTAGCTGAATATGTATTCTACTCAGATGAGAACAAGGATTTTCTTGGAAGAGCTGGCTTATTGTTTGATTCACACAAAGGGTCCTTTATCTGGTGAGTGACTTGTCATCTTATGTCGATGTAAGCTATGTAAAGAATGACTTTTCATTTAAGCAAGTTTAGCATATTTGCAATTGTCTTGGTCAGAGGGAAAGTTTTCTGGCTGAAATGGTAATATTATAGCCTGTGGTTGTGCAATTTAGAAGTTGAGTCCATGAGAGAATTCAATAGCACATACACACACAGAGTATTCTAGCTTTCCTATCCCACAGGAGGCCAGCAAAATACCATCTGGAGTGGTGGGGAAGGAGAGAGGGGAAGAGAAAACCCTCCCTCTACTGCTTCAGGAACAGCTCTAAATTGTGGCTATCTTGCATATCTCAGAATAGGGTTAATTTTTTTAAAAAAATTCTTAAACCTCTTCTAAGAGTTTTCCTTTTCAAAAGAGTGAAAAAAGCAGTTATGCTCAGCTCCACCTTTCCCCCCTCTCCAAGCACCTAGTTTTCTTGTGCTGTACTGATTAAGATTTCAGTAGTGATCTCCTGGCCCATAAAACAGACCTACCCATTGTATCACCTATCATATTTACCTGATCCAAATCCCATTCCTTTTAAAGCCTATTCTTTGCTAATCAAAGGAGACTCAGGAAGCTCACTAGACCAAGGAAACCCTACTAATGGTTTAGTCCTCCCATTTAACAGTATGTTTTTTTGACACATAAAATTCACTTCTCTTTAAGAAAACTTTTAAGGAATAACCAACCCTAATGGCTTCAATGTTTTGAGTCTAGGCTAGTCCCTTCACAGATTTTCATGTCATACCATGTAAGAAGCCTTCTATATTACTGCCTATGCCATAACCTGATATACAATTTGTAAATAAGTCAGTGTAAGCACACTCAAAATTCATCAGCATATTTTATTTCATTGAGTCTTTTTTGAGTCATTTTTCAGTCATGTCTGATACTTCATGACACTATTTGGAGCTTTCTTGGCAAAGATACTGGAGTGGTTTGCCATTTCCTTCTCCAGCTCGTTTCACAGATGAGGAAACTGAGGCAAACAGGGTTAAGTGACTTAGGGTCACACAGCTATTAAGTGTCTGAGACTGGATTTGAACTCAGAAAGATAGGTCTTCCTGACTCCAGGACTACTACTCTATCCCCCTAAAATCTGGGGCAGCTAGGTGGCACAATGGAGAGAACACTAGGCTTGGAATCAGAAAGACTCACCATCTTCATGAGTTCAGGCACTTGCTAGTGGTGTGACCCTGGGCAAGTCATTTAACCCTATTTGGCTCAGTTTCTCATATATAAAATGAGCTGGAGAAGGAAATGGCAAAACACTCCATTATCTTTGCCAAGAAAACCCCAAATGGGGTAATGAAAAGTCAGACAGAACTGAACAAGAACAATTTAATTCCATATATAATCAAGGAATCAGAGGTCTCCCAAGCTAATGAACCATTCCAACCATATCTACTCTTTGGGTATAATCTAACTGAAATGATATAGTCACACTTTCTGACTTACTATGAAGACTTCAGGGTCTGATGCCTTTAGCTAACCAGGACAGAATAGCACAAGGAATTTAGCTGCAGCATAAAACTTTTTTTTTTTTATACTTCAATTCCAACTATGAAAAGTCATATACAGCCTAATAAATTATTTGATCTACATGCCATAAATGTGGTCCCAACTACATATCTTTGAGAAATTAGAAATTTTTTTACTCTTTTTGAGAGATCTGAGACACAGTCTAGCAGTAAAAAGATCAAGGATTTCTGGATTTCTTCATCTTCTTGGTACTCTCTCTAAGGTGAACAATTTGTTTCCAAATGTGTGATGCTTTGATTCAATTTGCCAACATTAGCTATTTTTCTTTGTGGAGAGGCCTAGTTACAGGGATGATTGTGAAATCATTTGGAAAAGACGATCTTGTTTTTATTCTCCCTGTCAGCTATAATGCTTTTAAGATTACACAGGCCCCTAAAAGGGAAAGAGACTGCAGATGATTGGGCAATCCTTTAGTCATCCCCTTAGGCATCTTTCCCCCTCTTCCCCCGCCCCCTTCCATCCTAACTGCCAAATTCCACATCTCCAGACATTTTCCTCTCACGCATCTTTCAGAAAGCTGTTCATGTTGTACTTATCTGTCCACTTCCTATTGTTGTTTCGCAAGATCAGGCCCCAAATCTTCATAATATTACTCACCATGCCTCAAAACTTGTCCCCAAACTATACTGAATGTCAGCTACAGATGCCTAAAAAACATCTTGGTCTCCCCCGAATTCTTCAACTTGAAGTCACACCAGATTATTTTAATAAGGCAACTGCAAGCCAAATAATCTTGACTCTATAGGGGACGCTGCCCGCCAAGGAGTGGGGGAGTGAAGGGAGCAATATTCTAGCCCTCCTATAATTCATATGAATACTTCTTAGAAAGCACATTCAAATAATGGAATATTTTCTATACTATTTAGAGAAAAATTTCAGTAAATCACAGAGGAAGTACAACTGCTGAATGAGTACCAAATGGGCAAAATAACCATATGGCACTGTATGTGTAGGCACTTCACTATACGTGGTTTTGACATTTCCAAAACTGAAGTCATTATCTTCCTCACAAAATCTGCCCCTCCTCCCAACTTCCCATTTATGTTTATGAAACCACCGTTTCCCTTGTCACCATGGCTTTAAATCTGGTTGGTGGTTCTCTTTGATTCTTCTCTCTCCCTCATCCCTGACATTCAAGCTGTTGCAAAGTCCTATTGTTTCTCTCTCCTAAATATTTCTCACATCTGTCCCCTCTTCACTAGAAGTTCTAATATCCTGGCTCAGGACCTCATATTTTCTTACCCAAAGTATTTTGATAGACATTCCCCCCCCAATCAAATTAGACTTTATTTTTTCAATTAATGAACCTCTATTTTCTTTCTGTTCCACCTCACCCCCCCAAAAAAAGAAAAGCAAACTTCTTATAACACATATATTTCCCCAAGTAAAACAAATCCCCATATTTACTACATCCAAAAATTCATGTCTCACTTTGTATATTTCACCTCTTTTTCAGGAGGTAACAATATTCTTCATTAGTATTCTAGAATCATAATTTTCCTTGCTTCTACTCTCTCCTAAGAAGCCCACCCTGTAATTCATCTGCCAAAAGTTATCTTCTTAATATGTAGGTCTGACAATGACACACCCCTGTATTTGTGCAGGCTGTCCTAAAATATACTCCCTCCTCAGCTATGATTGTTAAATCCCTTCTCATTCTCCAAGGCTTAGCTTAGCCCACCTGCCACTGCCTGCCTGACACTTTCTGTGATACTCCCATCTAAATGTGTTCTCTTCTTCCTTATAATTTCCTAACAGACTTTGTTTGTATGCTGGCTTTGTCTCTGTTATATTATACAAAGTATTATATTTATTAGTATACTTGCAACACACAGAGAGAATTTAAAAGCCCCAAGAGAATATAGATTTTGCCATTTCTTTTTTCATTTTTGAATCTCCAGGAACTAATACCTTGAGAACAGTAGATGTTTATGGGAAGCTAGGTGGTGCAATGGATAGAGTGCTGGGCCTGGTGTGTTGGTAAACAAAATGGGCTGTTGGCGCTCAGTTCAACCAAGTGCCCTTGAAGAGTTTGGCCTTTGTTTCCTTGATGAGATTTGGGAGTCCTTGATGACCTCCTTGCTTCACGGGAGGGCCTAGTTTACACATGAGTTTGAATGCCATGTTTGGGACCTCAGAGGCTTTTTGACCACGTGGGTTTAAGTCGCCTGTTTGTGATGATTCTAGGTCACATGGGTGAGTCGCATGTGTGACTCACCCTTGATCCTGAAAAAATATATAAAACCACGGGTTGGCTTTCTCTTTTTTGGTGCTCTTACCCACAGCCATGATGGCCCATGTGACTCTGGGCCAGCCCTTGTTATGGGCTCCTGGGCTGAACCTAAATGTTGGTAACTATGAATCGCATTTGGTCTGTCAATGTTTGTGAATTGTTTGTATTTTGCTCTGAAGTTCTGGGTGCTGGCTTTTTCCCCTGAACTAAGTGAATGCTATTTGTATGTTGGATTAAAGTAAACTTGTCAAACCCTTAACGTTGCTTTCCTTAGTAAAGCAGCTTTTTGCTTTTGCAGCATGCTGGTAGCATGCTTGTTGTTGGGCTTGTGTTGGTCTTTCACCCCCACAACAACTGCTAGCCAGATTATTGAAACACCTGGAATCAGGAATGCTCATCTTCCTGAGTTCAAAAGTAGCATGGGTGCTTAGGTGCTGGTGTAATTAAAATTTTAATTAATTAATTAAATATTAAGAACAATAACAATAGAACGACAACAACAACAATAACCCTGCATATTTATACACACTTTAAGGTTTTAAAAGTACTTTCCTTGACCATATAGTCCTTTCCCTCAAGAATTCACAAAGTAGGAGGAAACTATAATGCAAACCATAAGTGAACTGGAGGGGTTACAGTGATAGGAATAAGAGAATAAGTTAAGAATCACTTTTCTTGATGAAAGTCATCATGGAAGACTGAAGCTCAACCTGAGCTTTGAATAAAGGGAGGGATTTCAATAGCATAAATATGGATGAGGTCCATTCCATTTCAGGTACAGGGTAATAGTTTTACCTGTCTTGGTATATGTAAGTAAGAGTAGATAGGAAAATATTTGAAAATGGCCAGCAGTCTAATTTATTCCGGAATGTAGACTTTGAGATGGTAACTACTGTGAGGGAAAAAATTAAGAAGTTTCAAGATAAACTGGAGAAAGATCATGGAAGGCCTTCAAAATCCTAATGACTCCAAGGAAGGAGGTAGGGGAGAAGTCCTTCAATCGCTTTCTGACTACTGGGGTCACAGCTAAAAAAAAAAAGATACATCTCCAACAATGTCCAATGTCTAGAATACACACTAATCAAACTAGCTGACAATCACTTAAAGGAAATGACCAGAACATTATTGGAAGTGAATCTGGATCTTCTTCACTTTCAGAGAGAATGTTTATAGGTGGATTTTATATATTCATTTTCACTCATATATTCTATTCTCTCTCTCTCTCTCTCTCTCTCTCTCTCTCTCTCTCTCTCTCTCTCTCTCTCTCTCTTTCTCCCTTTTTCTCCTCCTCCTCCTCCTCCTCCCCTCCCTTCATTCTCCCTCTCTTGTTGTCTCTCATTCTCACTCACTCTCTCACCTTTCTGTCTTTTTTTTTCAGAGTTTGAGCAATGCTTGACTCACAATGCATTTTTTGCAGACCAGTCAAACCTTCTCTCCATTCATGGATGACCTTTCTCCTCCCTCACAGCTACTGATTTGGGTGTTATTCTATCTCAAGAACTAGAATGCCCATCTTCCCATGAGTGGGAGAACACAATGAATGTTCCAAAGAAGTCTTTAGCAAACCAGGATTGAAGATCATCTAAAACAAGTTGGCATATTCAAACAATAAATGACATTACACTAATAAGATGGGGAGGCAGTAAAACTGCCCCTTTGTGCCTAGTAACTGCTACACATCATGTTCTTGCTAGGGAGAACAATGTGATGATTGTTTCATACAGTACCCTCTATTATTTCATGAAAATAGATTGCAAGTTGGTTTTACAAACAATGCAGAAAGAAGTTGTACCTTTGCATAAGAAAAAATCCCCTCAAAATGAAGTAAGCAGATACTATTCTTAAGTTGTCATCAGAACTGCCAAGGAAACTGTAGATAGGTAGCATTATACCTTGGAATGACCAGATACTCTGCAACTAAAATAAGTGGGTAAGACCAGAACAGAATGTTTATAGTATAATAATCAAAAATAAGATTCCACTCAAGTTTAGAAATACATTCTCAGTTTTAAATCTTGGCAATTTTTTTTCTCTTAGAATTTTAAATAAGTTTAAGATATTATTTTAAAGTTCAAAACACTATCAGGGTTCTCAGCATTATTGTGTGTGTTATTTTTAGCTTAAATTTTAAGTTTCTCATTTTCTCTCTAGGTTATTCTTTGATGTAACAATTAGGTATCTCTTTTAGACAATCTATAGACATTTTAGTCAAGACCCCCTATTCTTCAAATGATACACAATCAACAAAGAATTTTACCTTACCATCTTAACATAAGCAATTTTCTTCCCTGCTATGTAATGAAGTCATGGTATTCTATATAGGTTCATAGCATATGAGCTCATCTTGAAGGGAGGCAATCATTATTTACCACATATAATGCTAAAGTCATTTTTTACAACTAGTAGTTAACAATGAATGAAAGGGCAAATGTATACTGAACATAAGTGTAATCAATACCACCAGAAACACTTTCATATTAGATAATGGTCCACAGAGGAAAGAGAATTGTTTTTCACTATTAAATTTTCTGAAATTAGTGAAGGGCAAATGAACGTTTATTTATAATTTTAACTTAGGTCCTAGAATTTAACCTTACCTCATTGGCAGAAAAAGCAGAGATTTTGTATATTTTTACACATGATTTCAGAATCCCAAAGGGTTCTGGTTACTTTGTTGAATCCAGAAAAAAAAATGATTTCCTCTCCACTCCTCTGACATGAGAATGGCCAGAGATATCAAAGAATCAGTAAGTATTTATTAAGCACTTATTATGTTCTAGAAACTGGTAAGCATTGGGAATACAAAGAAAAATGTGAGAGCAATCACTGTCCTCAAAAAGCTTACATTTTAATGGAAGAGATAACATGTAACTAAATCAATAAATTCAAGTAGACTTATAGGGGACGTGTTTACCTTGCAAATCCTCTAAGAATGATAACCCATGATAACCACATCGTACATTTAATTATCACCACTGGCATAGTTTATACTTCACTAGATCATGGTTTACATCTAATCAGAACTATGATGACCTCGCCATCTGTCCTGCCCCTATATTACACACACACACACACACAGGTCTGTCTAGAGGTGGCTTTTAAGGAGGCAAGAGCAGACATCTCTAGTGTCTCTTCCCCCCTCCCCTACCTTTCTTCAAGGAAGACTTTGATTGCTGCCAGGAAAGAAAACAGGAGGTAGAGACCAAAGGCTGGCCACTCTGCTCTTCTCAGAAAGAGGGAGTACTGGCCTAGAAATTTTTCTCCCTGCTCCCTTAAATATTATTAATCTAGGGAGTATAATTTTAGGTTTAAGTTACTAATCGCTACTCTTTCCATAGAGAAAGGTATATATACAAGCTATTTATCCAAGGCTTGGCCCCCTTCCTACCAGATGCCAGTTGAACAATAAAGATGAATAATAAATAGCAAAGAAACCAACTTATCAAGTTGATAGCAAAACAGAAATCAGAGAAAGTATACATATTAGAACATATACAAGACAATACGAATTGAAGAACCCTCTCATTGCAAATGGGATAACAACAAAGAGAGTCCAATATTTCACCCCAGATGTAATTCCCTGAAGTCTAGGGCATAAAGATGGGAATAGGGACATGATTCAAATATTATATTGGTTAGTTCAGTGCTGACAACCTCATACATAGCAAGTTTAAGGAAAACAAACTTCACATATATGCTGTGTAAGTATTGAGCAAGACGTATAGTCAGCAACCATACCAAAACTCACCCCCTACCTGCTACTTAGTCAGTTAACATATTAATTCTCTCATTTCAGGTTCCAAGGCAATTAAAATATATATTCTGATACTTCTTCTCAAATTAATGAGACATGTAATTTTACTAATCAATTAGTTCCAAGATCTTTCCTCTCAGAAGTCAATTTTCCCAAAAACTTTCCAGCTCTCTCTGTCAAACCAGCTAATCTCTTAGACATAAATAAATATCAAGGTTATTGACTATACAATTTAATAAAACTGTAAAATATTAAAACAAATTCTTTGCCTAATGTGGAAATATGTTTACATGATTGCACATGTATAACCTATGTCAGATTTCTTGCCATCTTAGGAAGGGGGGTATGAGAGAGGGAGGAAAAAAATTGAAACTCAAAATCTTACAAAAAATGAATGTTGAGAACTATCTTTACATGTAATTGAAAAAAAATACTAGTAACCAAATAAAAGAAAAGAAAAGTCTATGGCACTATGCATAATGAATAAAAGATAAATAAATAAATGCAAATTTAAAATATTAAAATAGACATAGACAATTATTTATAATGTTTTGGTTATGAGAGGTCATATTCAAGGTTACCTCTAACCATCATAGTGAGATCAGTTATGTTTCAGAGCAGGAAAATCTCTCAAGAATTCTCTCAATAATTATTCTTCACAAGATAAGAATTAAATTCAAGCTCTCAAGAAAGGAATTCTATTAGTCTTTTCTCTCTGTAGCTTGTTTGGGCACTTCTAGCCATCGTGATTAAGTGACTCTAGAATCCAGTTAAACTCTTATTATCTTCATGGAATGACCAACTGACAAAGATTCAATCCATTTTAAAGCCACAGAAGTAGTATAAATAGTCTCTATATGAAAGGTTATTGAAAGTAGTATTACAATTCACCCCAATGGGGAAAATTTTTGAGTCCCTCAAAAAATGATGTGAGGTATATATGATGTACATATCACAATTAAAAGTATGATATGTGATATGTATAGTATATATATATCACAATTGAAAGTATGTTTAAAGGAAAAAAATACAACACTACTAATAGTAATAATAATAAAGCTAAATATAGTAATTATTCATACATAGCATTTTATGTACAAATCAAAAAGCACATAAAACACGTGTGTCTCCAGATACATATGCAATAGTGTGTAAATATGTATATATATGTACATACATACACATATTTTGTGTATAGCTCATTGTGTGTATGCACATATACATATATCTGGATGTATGGATACCTTCATCTACAATATTATAATTTAGCTATATTAGCTACATGGCTATAAGTTTAGTGATCCTAGTTATTTTGTTAAATTTTGATCTTTACATCAGTACCTAAGGTGACAGATTGCATAGGATTTCTATAAGTACTACTGAACTATTTTCTCCTTATCCTAGCGTATTCTAAAATTTTGGTTCTATTTGGAAATGTTACTACCTCTGGGTTTAGTCTCTCCCCTTGTCTGGACTAGGGTCCTCCTCATTCCTAGGCAAAGTTATCAAGTTTCTATATACAGTTTATGCTTTACTTAAAACAATATTTCTCTCAGGAGCTCTGACTGTGTAGCAAGCCATCTTTCCATATCCCTGAGCTATTGTTTTAAGGGATCAGTTTCCTCTTGAACTTCATTTAATAGTTCTTTGGATCAAGGTGACAATTTCAGACTAGCCAAATTCTAGGAAATGCATACCTTTATTCCATTTCACTTTCCAATTTCTTCTTCTGAGATATCTTATGTTCAAGTTTTTCTGCCTCATTATCAAGTCTCTATTTACTCTCTGTTCTACATCTCATATTCTCTGAACACACAAATTTTGGAGCAAACTTTTTGTCATCTTGCTTCAGCTCTTGATAACAAGCTTGGCCTCGTTTAAGTATTTATTTCTCACTCTGAGCTCCTTGGGCATCAGCTTCCTTTGAACCCGGTGACAATTCCCTTCTTAAGTGTACTTGACATATGTATGGCTATCTATTCTACATTTACAGCATAAATAGTTCTGCTTCTCTGAATGTATCTTGATGCATCTTTATATTAAATTGTTGTCATCTATTTGTGGACAAGATCTTATTTATTCTTTGGAGCTCCAGTACAGCCTTCATCTTTGGCCTCATCTTCATTGCCTTATGCTGGTTCTTTAGAAAACAGCTTTTTACACCCTGATTCTGCATTCCTCTTTTGGCTTAATCACTCTTCTATCAAACTAGACCAGAGTTAAAACAGAAAAATAACTGTATCTCTTTGCTTGTACTGTGTTTTTTTTGTGATTTTGCTGTAAACTAATGTGATATTTATTCTCTTGGTATTTTTTCTTCACAATGAGAATGGTTTTATCTATCTCTACTGCCTAGTACCTGGCACATGGTAAATATTTAATAAATGTATTCATTCACATAGCTGACCTGTCACTAAAATTAACAACAATGGAATTAAAATGCATGTGCACATGAATCTACCTCCATCAGTACCAAATAACTGTCTATGACTTTCTAGATCTAGACCAAATGCATACGAAACCTCTATTGCATACATTCTCATGGCCAAAAATACTTCATCGCCTAGTACCCAACCTTATTTTGAGCCTCCCTGCACTTGACTACTGAACTTTGAGTGAAAGACATACTGGGCCCATGGATTCAAAGCCTTTATACTTTTGCAGAACCTATGTTCCATTGACAGAGCCTTCAAAAACCTAGGGTCACTTCTGTGCCACAATAACATGGAGCAGAGCAAGGAATTATAGAGGACAGTGGAAATATACATGGTTGATGTAGGTAGATTATAAAATGTTAACCATGATGGCTTGCTCATGAAAAATGGCAATAAAGATATATTCAAGGATATGTGTTGCCAAAAAAAGGGACTGGATAAGTTATGCAGAGAGAATGAGAACCATCGGGACAGCCTGAATGCTGTATTGGAACTGTGCAAAATATCAAAAGAACTAGAAAATGGCCTATAGCATAGAGGACTTACGCAGAAACATGGGTAAGAATCACACAGGATGAGAAGGAAGAGTTTTGACTGTTATCTGGGAAGGGAGTAGCCACACTGATGAAGCCACAGATGCATCAAAGTATCAAAGTTAGCTGATGAAATCTTATATTAATGTAATCTGAAACATCTGGGATATTGAGCAATGGTTAGCTTGAGAACAGACTCTGTCCTTTGGGTTTGCTGAGTATCAGTTACCTGCCATCCAGCACCACTTACCTTTTCACTTTCAGAATGTCATATGTTAAATAAATAAATTTAAATTAAAAAAATGAAAAAAAGAATGTCATAACACAAATTCTTTGAAGTTATAAGTCTTTAAACCCAGTTCTGGTTCTGTGTACACTATATATGAAAAATTTAATCAACAAGCAGTATATTTTACTGATGCCTGGTATCATGGCTTATATAATGTAGTTGGAAAGAGTTCTTGGTCAAAGGTGAAACACCAGAACTCTAGCATGGGTCCTAATAGCATCTAGGTGTGTGACCTTGGGCAGCAAGTTATTCCAACTCTCTGGGACTTAGTTTCCTCATCTTTTTTTTCATTTTTTATTTTAGACTTAAATACTAAAACTTAAATACATAATGTAAAAAGAAAAAGAAACATATAAACTTAAATATAAAATAAAAACAGAAAAAAACCTGTCATGTGCACCAAAGAATGTAAGAGAGGATGCAAAATATGTAGCAATAAATTTCTATTTCAAGAAAGCCTATACAATAAATACTATCCATTGTGTTGAAAGCCTTTCTTTGCTTCCTTGTAGGTTTTCTTTTGTTCTCTGTTGTACTTTGTTCTTTTTCCCCCTTCCTCCCCCTGCCCAGGCTACAATTAAGCATGGTTATGTTTATATATTGATATAGATGTATACATACAAGCATACATATATATATATACATGCATAAAACCTACATACATATATAAATATATACTTTGCCTAACAGATTTTACTCCTAATCTTTTTTACTTTTGTGCCTATCTCTTTCCCTATCCCTCCTGACTCCTCTACTTCTATTTACTACCTTGCCTTCCTTATACTTACCTCCCAATGATCCCTCCCTTGTCTTCCCATTCCCATAAATCTAAATACTTTTACACACCCCTTTAACCTATTCCCTCTGCCTCTAAAGATCCCTCCCTTATCCTCTCCCCACTCCCTGTCTCCTTAGAATTTTATTTCTTTCTAAATTTAGAAGAATTTTATACTCTTCTAGATGTACATGTATTATTCCCTCTTGAACCCATTCCTGATGAAAGTAGGCTTCCAGAACTAATAGCCCTCCTCCCCATCTAATTCCTTTGTATCTGTCCTTCCTCTTGCACCTCATTTGTGTATGATAATTACTCTTTTTAGCTGTTCCTGAATGGTTTTGCTTTTTGAAATCATATCATGCTCAGGTCAACCCCAATTTTTCTTTCAACCTATCCAGTTACTAATAACAATCTTAGATATACCTTGCCCTACAAGAAAGTAAAGGGAAAGGGGATAAGGGGGTGGGGGGTGGGGTGATAGAAGGGAGGGTAGACTGGGCAATTGGAATATATGTCATCTTGGGGTGGGGCGGAGGGTAGAGATGGGGATAAAATTTGTAAATCAAAATCTTGTGGAAATGAATATTGAAAACTAAAGATAAATAAAACAGAAAAAATCTTAGATATATGTTATACATTTTACATACATAAAAGGTAAACAGTCTGTCCCCTATTGAATCCCTTGTAATTGGTCTTTGGTATGTACCTTACGTTTCTCTTGGATCCTGTATGTCAGCTCTTCTACTAAGTTTAGTTGTTTGTTCATTTTTTTTAAATAAAGTCTTGAAAGTCCGACAATTTATTAAATATCCATTTTTTTCATTGAGGATTATGCTTAGCTTTGCTGGGTATGATATTTTTAGCTGGAAGCCCAATTCTTTTGCTCTTCAATATATAGTGTTTCAAGACGTGCAGTTTTTTAGTGTCTTCACTGCTAGGTATTGTGTGATTCTGATTGTGGCACCTCCATATGTACATTTTTTTTCTTGTTGCTCATAATATTTTATCCTTGAGCTGGGGGTTTCAAAATTTGACTAATATTCCAGTGAATTTTCCTCATAGGATCTCTTTCAGGTGGTGATCAATGGATTTTTTTTTGTATTTCCACTTTGCCCTCTTATTCTAATGCTTCAGGACAATTTCCTTTAATTATTTCTTGTATTATTGTATCAAGACTCTTTTTTTGATCACGGTTTTCAGGTAGTCCAATTATTCTTATGTTTTCTCTTCTTGACCTCTTCTATAGATCAATTGGTTTTCCTGTGAGATGTTTCACATCTTCTTCTGTTTTTTTTCATTCTTTATATTTTGTTTTACTATTTCTTGATCTCTAATAATTTCGCTGATTTTCAAGGAGTTGGTTCTTTCTTTAAGATTATGGATCTTTTCTAATTGATTGACTTTCTTTTCATAACATTCTTGTTTCTTCTTGGATTGTTATTGTTTTTTTAAAATTTTTCCTCAATGTCTTTTATTTGATTTTTAAAGTCTTCTTAAAGCTCTTCAATGAATTCTTTTGGTGCAGGTGACCATTTGACATTACTCTTTGGGGTAGAAAATGATTTCTTTGCTTCAGTATCCTCCTCTGAAGACTGGTCTTCTTTATTCCTATAGTATCTCTCTATGGTTGAATTCTTTCTCCTTTTTTGGTAACAATTTAGTTTAATTTTTTGGTAATGATTTAGTTTTTGTAATCACCTCTAGTCCTGGGGCATGGGGGATGATGCCTGTGGCCTCATATCCTCCTTTAGTTCTCCCCTCTGACCTTGAACCCAAACAAAGACCTCCAGCTTCCTGTAAGTGCCCCAGCCAGCAGTTTCCCTGCCCCACTGCTTCTGCACTCACCAAGGGTATGCTGGTTCCTTCTCACCCCACTGCATCTCTGCAGCACAGCTGAGTCAGGAGTTCCTTATCAGCAGAGTTTCCCTTAACTTCCAGGCTCAGATGCCTAACTCTCCTTACTGTCCCAGGGATAAACGTTTCTGTAACTGGAGGTGAGGCAGCCTCCTAACCCAACTAACTCCAAGGCTTGTCACTTGTTGTTTAAGAAGTCTCTAGCCTGAAGGATTTTCCTTCAGATCTTCTCTGATTGTCCCAGGAGGACCAATGTTCTGCCCCTATTCTGATTTATTTGCACTGCTATATGTTCTCCCTGAGGTGCTATTTTATCTCTTTTGCAAAGGAAAATCTTGAGAGCTTAGAATTTTCTGACCTACTCTGCTATCTTCCCAGAATGCTCCCAGTTTACTCATCTTTAAATGATCGTGTTGAACTAGATAATTTGGAAAATACTAGCTATTACTAACATCTATAGGCTCATAAATTCACAGATTTAGAACTAGAAAAGACATTTGGAAATCATCTAGAATAGTAATTTCCAAAGTAGGAGTCATGGAATCACTCCAAAGGGATGATGGCTTGGCTCTAAGGTGTGTGTACTCAACTAATCAGAGGCTAGGAAGACAAATCACATCCTACTCAACTCCTCCCCCCCCCAGACTCCAATACAAATGCGATCTCTTCAGTAATCGCTATGCCCAACTCTCTCCAACCATGGGCCTCCCTGAGTGGCTACCCTGTGGCATGGACCCCTCAGAATGAGATATACTTGTATGAATTAATGTAGTGTGAAGTTAGGATAATCCAGAGAACAATTTATACGATAATAATAATAAGACTTATGAACTTTGATCAACACAGTCACCAACCATGATTCCAGAAAACCAATGAAACCACTCCTGATAAAGAGGTAATGGACTCAGTTAAGGCGCCACCTGAGACAAACATGTTTTTGGACATGGCCAATGTAGGAATTTGTTCTGTTTGGCTACACATATTTGTTATGAAAGTTTGGTTTTCCTTTTTCTAATGGGAGAGGTGAAGTGAGAGGAAGAAAAAAACAGATTTTGTTAAATGAAGAGATCAAAATTGAAAAAAAGAAAACGGACAGAATAGAAATAAAGAAATATAAAATATATGCACAAAAATATAAAGCAAAATTAAAAACAACTGTTTTTACTTCAAAATTACTAATGATCTATGACCTTTTCTCAAGTTTCATTTTCTTGATCACTCTACAGCTTTTGACAATGTTGACAAGTCTTTCTTTCTTGATGCTTAGTCTCTTCTAGGTGCTAGGGCTTATTGGTTCTACTACTTACATGACCACCCCTTTTCAGTCCCTTTTTTTAGAGCACCAACCATTTTCTGTGGCCTGTGAGTACTCCCCAAGACACTGCCCTGATTCTTCTTCTCACTCTCTCAGATGGCGAATTCATCAGTTCTCATTTAATTAGCAGCTCTATGCAGATGATTCACAAATCTAAATGTCAAGCCCTATTGTCTCCTGAACTCCTGTTCCACATCACCAACTGTAAATTATATACAAGTCCCATTTCCTCCAAGAGGCACTTCCCAGTTCTCCTAGCTGCCTTCCCTTCTACTTACATTTATCTTACATCTACTTATTTATGCATATGTTGTCTTCCCCATTAGAATGTAATTATCGTGATGGCTGGGACCATTTTTGTTTTTTCTTTGCATCTCTAGCATGTAGCAGTGTCCAGCACATTGAGATTTTAAAAAATTCCAGTTGGTTAATTGACATTCCACAGGCATCTCAAATTTAACAGGTCTGAAACAGGATTCATTATCTTTATCCAAAAACCAATTCCTCTTCCAAACTTTTCTATTTCTGTTGAAGCCATCACCATTCTTCTACCCACCCAGGTTTGCAATCTTGGAATTATTCTTAACTTCTGACGTTCTATTACTCCACATATCTAACCAATTGCCAAATCTTGTTTCTATCTCCATAATGATGATAATGGTGATGGTGGGGATGGGGATGGTGATGATGGGGATGGTGATGATGGTGATGGTGATGGTGATGATGGTGGCTCTTATATGGCACCTACTGTGTGACTATGTACTAAGTGCATTTTTTTTTACAAATGTCTGAGACTCACAAGAACTCTAAGAAGTAGGCATTATTATTGAGGAAACTGAGGCAAACAGAGGTAAATGACTTAGCAAAGGCCTAAAGCTGGATTTGAATTCATGTCTCTCTGATTCCAGGCCTAGTGCTCTATCTACTGCACCATGTAGCTGCTTTAACATTGATCTCGTTTGTCTCCTTCTCTCTACTCATACCACCTTGACCCCTCCAATTCTACCCCATTCCTCAAGCATTCTTGCCTATACTACTACAATCACCTCATAATTGCCCTCCCTGCCTTATCTCACTGTACTCCAATCCAGCCTCCACACAGATGTCAAAATGGTTTTCCTAAATCTCAGTTCTGATCATGCCATTCACCTACTCACTAAACTAAAATTGCTTCCTGTTATCTCTGTGATAAAATATCATTTCATCTTTATCTCATTCTTTTAAACATCCATCTTTGGTATAATTTTATTATATACATAATTATTGGTATAGTAGTATATAATGAATGAAAACTATTCATTAAGTAGTATATTATAGAAATGTGTTTTTTTCTTTTGTTTACCAATGATGGATCTGTGATAAAAATGTTTGTAGACCATTGCTCTAATCCAATATCCTCACTTTAGAGAAGAGGAAATGAGGCCCAGAGAAGTTAAATGATTTGCCCAAGATTACATGGTTGGTGAATGGTAGAGTTGAGATTCGAATCCAAGTCCCAGGATTTCAAATCCACTAGTCTCTCTGATTCAGATTCTATGTAGGTAGAATGCATAATTTTGTTACTAGATTTTTAAAATTCCATCCATTGTTTTGGTGTGATGTAGATAGACACAACTATTTATTTATTGGAATTGTTCCTTCAAGTAATGTGATCAGGCTGCTCGATCTGGAATGATTTGGTTTTCCATTCTATTCTTTGAAACGTGCTTTTGAAGATTAAAGTTTGAAAATAGCACTTGCCAGAATGGAGAAATGAAACTGCATTGATTTTCTATTCATTCCTCATTCAACAAACATTTCATAGAATCTCAGAATTGTAAGAGACCTCAGAGAGCACCTAGTCCCACCCACACCTCAACAGTCATCCCATTTATAACGTTGCACCAGGGGTGAACAGTCCTCCCTTAGAGATGTCCAATTCGGGAATCCCACTGCCTCCCAAGGCATCCCTGTTATACTTGTGCTCTACTAACATTGTTAAGATTATTTTCTGTGTTTAGAATGAAAAGCTGCTTCTTGGCAACTTCCATTGATGGTTCTTAGCTCTGCCCACTGGAGCTAAGCTGAACAAGCCTGCTTTGTCCTTCAGAATAACACCATATACTGTATAGAGCTTTATATTTTTTCAAAGTGCTTTTACACCCTTTATCTCAGTTGATCTTAACAGTGAAATAGGCAGAACAAGCATTATACTATCCTCATTTGAAAAAGGAAGAAACCAAGGTTTAAACAGGCTGCGACTTGTCTGAGATCACAAAGGCAGAGTCAAGACCAGAGCTCGGACTTATTCCATTATGCCACATTGTACTGATGGCCTTACATCTGAGTATGCTATTTTTATAGCTCTCTAGAGGCAGCATCACATATTGGAAAGAGAGCTTGAAGCAAGGAAGATTTGGGTTCAAATTTCACCTCTGACACATATCCGTTATGTGACTCTGAGCAAGTTCCTTCTAGACCATTCATTAAGATTATAAATTGGCAAAGATTTGTTGACCTTCAATGGTAAATAAAATATCTTCACCTGGTAATTCTCCATGTTAATGAAATCCCATTTCACTAATACTAACACAAATCACATACACTAATGAAATCACTGGGCTATGCCCAGTCCCTGTCCCATAGATCTCTCTGTTAGTAATTTTCATTAGCATAGGTCATCTAGGATTATTCTATAACAAGAATTAAAACTTAAAACTTAGAATCATTGACTTTCCCAAAATAAAGTAATACCAATAACAAAAGTCTTCCAAACTGCTTCTCCTCCTTCAAATCTCTCTCATACACCTTATAAGATTTTTCTTTCATTCCTTGATCACATATACATAACAATATATCCATATCAACCATTCATCTTTCCCAAGATGGGAAAATTTAAACAGACTATTTGTCAATGAGTAAAATGTGAAAGGTTTATTTTTTTTAATCCTTCATTTTTCTAGAGGTAAAATAAATACTAAATAATGTTAAACATTTTTATCATTAAGTATTCATCTTCACTCCACCAAAGTTTTGTCTACTCCCTACTTCAAGGTATTATCAATTAAATTTTACTTCTTGCTTTCAAGAAAAAAGCTTCTTAAGATTAAAGAAGACAAAGATGGTACAAAAGAAGGACTTGAGAAAAATTAAGGTGCCTACAGAACTTCTGAAGGAAAGAAGAAAAAAAATTCAAAGAGCCTTGAGAAACAGGTCATATCTATCTAGAAAATAAGGAAAGAGTGAACAACAACTGAATGTAATTGATGTCATAGTCAACCCAATCAACTGTGCACAAGACCATAGCAGTTATATATGAATACATAGGCAGCATATTATTGATGATAGAGAGCTGGCCTCAGAGTCAAGAAGATACAGATTTAAGCCCCACCTTTGACAACCTGCATTGGTAGAACAGGTTTTCTCAAAGGGGTGTTCCTTATAAAAATGAAATCACAGGCACACTCACTATCCCTTTATGGATGCAATGAAATAGTATTGTGTAGAAAGAAATTATAAATATAATGACTCCAGAGAAGTAGGAAAACTATAATCCCAGATGAAATAAGCAGAACCAAAAGAATAATATTTACAATGCCTTCAGCAATGTAAATGAAAAGATCACTGAGGGGAAACAACATTGAGTAACTTAAAAAAAAAGTAGGGCCCAGATTACATATAGTAAAATACTCATCCCTCCATGGCAGAGAGGAGGTGGATCAATAGAATAGAATGTCAGATGCAACATAGCAGGTATTTTTATTCAATTATGTCTCTTTGTTAAAAAGAAAGGGTTCTACCTGGGGTAAGGGGAACTGCCAAGAGGAGGAGGGTCTTCTTTTTTTCCCAAAAGCAAGTTTGATGACAAGTCAACTAGCATTTATATGGTAGGCACCATGCTAAATGTTAGGGTTTTTTCAGTGCCTTTCTCTCAAGGAACTCACAATCTAATGAGAGATACAACACACAAACAGCTCTATATGAACAATCTACATATGGGATAAATTGGAGATAATCATAGATGCAAGGTATTATAGCATTAAAGAGGACTAGAAAAGGCTTCTTGTAGAGCTCAAAATTTAGGTGAGACTTGTAGGAAGGCAGGTAAGCTTGAAGGTAGAGAGAAGGAGGGAATCCCAGATGGGGGGAGGCCATTGAAAACTCTATCTCAGGAGAGTGTTTTGAGTAAAATAAAATAAAATGTGTAGGTGCGTGCGTGTGTGTGTGTGTGTATGTATGTATATGTATATGTATATATATATATGTGTGTGTGTGTGTGTGTGTGTGTGTGTGTGTGTGTTACTAAACTATATGATCTAACTCAGATAGAACATCCTTTGAGAGGTCTTCCTAGAACACTGCTTCTCTCTCACGGCCCTTAATGTTTTTTCATATGGCATGCTTTGTATACTTATTTCTCCTTCTATACTGTAGGCTTTTGTGTCAGGGATTATATCCTACTCACTTTATATCCCCTATAAACCTGGTACATAGCCCATATTTTATGAATAAATAGTGAATGCATAGCAAAACCTCTTGTGCATAGCGAAGTCCTCAGTGTGAATATCTGTGTATCATTTAATTGAAAAAGGTTGCTCAAGACTAAAGTAAATCAAAAAGATTGGTGCTAAAGAGATTGTTCCAGAAAAACCCAGGAAGACTTGTATGAACTGATACAGAACAAAATAAAAAGAATCAAGAAAATGATATACGTGCTCACAACAACATAAATTAAAAGATCGCTAAAAGGAAGTTGAACTATAATTAATGCAAAACCCAATAAAGGCCCCACAAAGGAGATAATAAAATATATCACCTCTTATATGGCAGAGGGATGCAGGACTAATAGGATATATGTGTATATAGATAGATAGATAGATAGATAGATAGATAGATAGATAGATAAACATATATAGATATAATATATATATATATATATATATATATATATATATATATATATATAGGTATAATCTCTATATCATACATCTTTGAATAATTGGTTTTCCCTGTCACCAAAAGGAACACATAATCTGGAGATAAGGTGACAAATGTCTATAACACAAAAGCAAAAATTGTCAACATTTTATTTGGTGCTTCGGAATTACCTGCAATGGAACATTCCAATTGAGCTTGCCAAAGTAAAAATGAAGTGTGCAGGATTGGCATTGGAGCATGAAGCAATCTGTTTTCTTTCATGCATGATTATTACTTTGCTTAGCAAAGCAGTGGCCTCTGAATGCTCAGACCATATAATTTTAATTTATGATGTATTATAAAAGGAGCTGTGGTGGCCCCTACCAATGTATGTTTATTTACCAAATTAAGTAACAGCCCACAAAAGGTTATGAATCACATAGTGGAAATTGATGTTTTTCATCACAAAAAAGAAAAGGCCAGGAGTGGGGAGGGCAGAGGAAGGGATATAACTGCCAGTTTCCTCCTAAATTCACACTGAAAATTATAATTTCCACAAAGAAAGTGCACAGAATCCTCAGAAACCAGTGGCCTTGGCAAGCAAGGTTTATTCCCCATGTGCCAGACAAACCATGCTAGCAAGAATTCCCCTCCAAGCTGGGATTGGAGCATGTATTTGCATTTTCTCTAACTTAGGAGAAGGCTACCAGATTTTTCCTTTGGAAATCCAGAGATACATATTCACATGTTGTTTTACATAAATACGATTTTTCTGGTTTGCATAAATTTGCATTCAACAATCCAGAAGCCCCATTTCTGAATGTGTAAAATAAACTAATCCACACCACTTACTGCAATTGTATTCAAATCCAATATTCAAAGGGTTAAAAAAAGAAAGCTGGAAGAAATTGGTCTTCCAGAATTGGCCACTTGCTATTCCAGGATAGTTTTTTTTTTTTTTTTTTTGAAAATCGAAAATATGGGTAGGATATAACAAACCAAAAAGCAGATGACCTGAGCCAGGACTATTCCAAGAAAAATAAACATTTGTTAGCTCTAATTTAGAAGAGACCCAATCTCCTGAAATCTGTAAGATTTCAAGATTTTTGTGTTACATGCCAACATGGCCAAAATGGACATTAAGAATGTCTGTCAAATACGTTACAAAAGAATAACATCCGAGAAATTAATTAAATGGAGCCAAGAAACCACATTCAAAATAAGCTCTGATCATAATAAAGGGATGGAGTGTTTGGTAAAACTCATTTGGGATTAACATTTTTGAATTGTCCTGTCATTTATCCAACCTCAATTCAACTCGGCTCTTACTAGAATGAGTTGGCTGCCATGTGGATAGGCTCTAAATGAAGGCAAAAGGGCTCTTCCCCAGCTCTATAAAAACAGAGTATTTAACAACGTGAAACTGTCAATCATTGACAATATTTTCTTTTTATAGCTAGATGGCAGTGGTATTACATTTAAATGCTGACCTACCCCCCTCTTACACACACACACACACACACACACACACACACACACATACCCTAAAAAGAAATTCAAAAATGACCCCTTCTATTTCATCAATTGCAAAAAGTAAATAAAGGAGCCTCCATCCCTTCTTTTGTGTGCCCACCCAGAAACTCAGAAACTGCATCATCTTTTGTGAAGCATTTGCAATTCAGCGATAGAATTCCCATTTGCATCTAAGAGGCTTGGATTCAGTTTTCATCCAATGTAGCCATTTTTGGCAAGGCATTGCAGTTTAAGTGGCCAGTGTTCTGGATTTGGGATTAGAAGACCTAGGCGTCAATCCCTTCTTTGCCATTTGTTATCTGAGTGACCTTGGGCACATCATTTAAATTTATCTGAACCTTTGTTTCTTCAGCTATATAGCAAGAGTATCAAAGAGATAACCTCTTAGCGTTGCTTCTGGCTTTAACCTTCCATGACAACATGATCACAAGTACTTAATTTTGTACTATACGATCAGTAAGTAGTTACTTTAGCTTTTAAAGCCTTGCCCACCAAAATCCTCCTAGCCTCACTGTACTGGGTTAAATACTCCATCTCATGCATTCTGAGATTTGGCCTTTTCTCTGCTCCTTACACAAACCCTCCATCACACATCTCTGTGTCTTTTAAATGCCTATACCCCAAACTTGAAACTTACCCCTTCTTCACCTTCACCACACTGAAACAATCACTTCCTTTAAAATTCAGCTCAAGCTGAAGCTCAAGCATAGGAAATATTTACTAATGCCTTCACCTGGTGAGTACCCTCCTTTTCAAACTACCTCATACCTAATGACTTTGCATTTATTGGTTTTGTGCATATGCACACACATGTATATATGTGTGTATGTATATGTGTATATTGGGGTTTTTTTTCAGGGGGGAAGGCAGGGCAATTGGGGTTAAGTGACTTGCCCAAGGTCACACAGCTAATAAGTGTGTTAAGTGTCTGAGGCCAGATTTGAACTCAGGTCCTCCTGACTCCAGGGCTGGTGCTCTACTCACTGTGCCACCTAGCTGCCCCTATATGTGTGTATTTATAAACATAAATATAAATTAATTTTATATATTTATAAATATATACATATGTGTATATGTAATAGCAAGCAAAATGGGACTTTTTGTTTTGATCTTTTTTCTTTTGGAGTTCTAGTGCTTGCTAGCACTAAGGCAATCCAGTGCCTTTGACTGAATCAAGAGTCTTTGATGACGTGCTTAAGTCACAAGAAAGCCTAAATCACTTCGTTGTGATGTCCTTCGACCCTGAAGAAGCATTTTCTCTCTAGTAACTATGTATGTATTGCTATGGGCAGATAGTTAGAAGCCCTGTCTGCTGATTTGTGTTATTTGCTCTGTTTATATAATTTCTGATATAATTTCTGTTTGTGTTTTCTCTGAAGTTCAAGGTGCTGACTTTTCCCCCAAACTAAGTGAATGATATATGTATGTTTAATTAAAGTGAGATTGTAAACCCCTTAAAATTGCTTTCCTTAGAAAAGCAGATCAAAGAACGTGTGCTAGCAGCCTTGCTGAGTGCTGGTATTGTTGGTCTTACACCTCCACAGCAGCTGCAAGTAGCATTGTTGTTATAGTATACAAAGAATACAGAGTAATATGTATATGCACATATGGATATTTGTATATATATGTACGCATGTGCGTATGAGTGTATGTATGTCCTTGCAGTCTCTCCCATTAGAACATAAGCTTCTTGAGACTAGGGATTATTTTATTTTTTATATTTGTATTCCAAAGGCCTGGCACAGTGCCCAGAACATAAAAGGTGCTTAATAAATACCTATTTATGTTACTGTTAGTAAAACAAAGCAAAACAAAAGCAAAAATAAAAACAAACAAAACCCCTGGAAGAGCCAAAAAGCCAAGCCCTATGATTTGATGGTGAAAGAAAGTGTGAATACATCTGTCCTGTGGCATCACAGGTGATTTAGATTCATTTATTTCAATTTATCAATAATCATTAAGTATCTGCTATATTCAAGGCACTATGTCCCCAAGGAACTTATATTCTGTTAAGGCAGGAGTGAGGAACCTGCAGCCACCACCCCCCAGGTCCTCAAGTGTGGCTCTTTGACTGAATCTGTCAAAGGGCTGCATTTGAGGACTACATGTGGTCTTGAGGCCACAGGCTCCTCACCCCTGTCAAGGGGACACAAGGTGTACAGAGATAAATAATATATACCAAAAAAGGAAGAGGAGTAAACATCATAGAACATCTATTCAAAGACAGCTAGGATTAGACAAGCTAGATTATTTAGAAATATACTCCATCAGATAATTCAAACAACAGCCTCAGGGAGAAAATACTTATATCTCAGCACTCTAGAAGTGCATAGTAGTAAAGCAGGGGGAGAAGAGTAGCAATGCTAAATGTTTGGAGACACCAGCTGCTCAGTTGTCCTCAACTGAACAGGAAGAACAAGATAGCAGCAAAAGCCTTTGTCTGTGACTTTGGAATATACGCAGGCTTCCACTCTAAAGCAGTGATTACAAATCTTGATTTTCTCTCACCCTGAGGAATCATCCTTGATGTTAAGCTGTGGTATGAACTTCCTAAAATAGAATTTTGAATCACTTAAGGTTTTTCAAAAATAAGTCTACATATTGAGCATTTAGAAGAGAGAAGAAAGAGGAGAGGGGGATGACTACAATCGCAAAATTCAGCAAATTACAATGGATTAGAAATCCTATTATATGTAAAAGTTACGTCGACTAATCAAGTAGAAAAGGAGTCATCGATTTAGTGCCTTTACTACACTAGGCACTGTGGGCCACACAAGAGAAGTGGGAGATATGATTCCTGCCCTTAAGAGGCTTAACAGACTTGAATAGACAACATGTGCTTCTATTGATAGAATCATGGAATGTCTCAAAGGAAAGAAACAATCTAGTATAATCCCTTAATTTTATCAGTGAAGAAACTGAAAGCCTGAAAAGTGAAATTGTTTGTCTAAGATACTGGAGCAGCTACATCACACACATACACACACACACACACACACACACACACACACACACACTAAAATCATTGTGGATTTGGCCATTTAGCTGCTGAGGTTTGTGCTATAACAATAGAGATCCTTTGAAAAATCTTGGCCAAGGCAGAATCTCCCAGATTGAAAAGGTATTCATTCATTCTCTGCTCCTAGGCTTGGGACTTCAAGGGGGTACATGCACAAGAAGGGAATTTTGTGAAATGCTCATTTTAGTTCATTCTCTAGTTCCTAAGTGACCCAAATTCAATGAATTCAATTCAAATGGCATTTATTAAGCATCTGCCATGTTCAAGAAAGGCACAATACAGCTTCTAAAAGTAAGTAAGCAGCTTCTAGTGAGCAAATGACATACTATAGGAATCTGACCCAATGCATTCCAGCATCATGAACCCTCTCCTCCTCCGTGTGGAATTAAAAAGTACATTCCTGGTTTGGGTGGAGTAAAATAATTTTTCTTTAATCCTTCCCTTCTGTCACTATATCTACTCTGTTCCAAACTCTATTTCCCACCTGAGAGGAGAGAAGTTACAGACTGTGGCTTCCTCTTCCTGAGAAAACTCCCAAGTCACAGAATGGCCTACTGCTTCTAAGGGAAAGTTTTCTCTAGGCCAATCCTAGAACATCTGGGTCAGAGAATAGAGTCATGGCAATAATCATCATCATCATCATCATCATCATCATCATCATCTGGAAGGGCAAAACATTGCATCTGGAATTGGGGGAGGGGGTGCACAGCAGGCAGTGTTTCCCCTATGAGCAAATTTATCTTTTTAAATACAAAAATAAGGACACTAAAATATAAGTGACCATCAAAACAATTTCGAACTAGGGGCCTTCTCATATATTTTCCCATTTGCTATATGCATATTATTTGGATACTTTAAAAATGCAAAAATAAAATCTGTAGAAATTTGTTGTGCTGACAGATAGAATGGATTTATGAATGGGTAAGGCTACATCCATTGAGAAATTAATGGCCATCTGAAGACAGAGGAAAAAAAATCTTTTTTTCTAAAATTCAAAATTGGCTATATGTATAGTCACATTGGCCTCTATTCTTGATTCCTTTTAGTTTATGAAGGTCTGCCTTCCTGTCCTTTTTCCTAATCTACAGCATGGATCATATAGCTAACACCTGTTATTTAGGTGGCCCCTTATACTGTGAAACTCAATCCCTCATCTTATCTCCTTCCTCTGCAGCAAAAATTGCAACATCTCACACCCAAGCTCCAGCTGTCAGATGCACGCACCATTTCTATTTCAATGGCTAGAATAATCCTTTACTCCCTTGTTTTCATTGAACAGGAATGTGCTAGCTTAAAATAAGGGAGCAGGGAAAGGGCATTTGTCTATACTCAAATGTTCACAGGGATAAAAACTGTTTGGAGAAATGTGATTCTTCAGTAATAGTCATCTTGCATTTGAAACATAATTTTTAAAATGTACTCACATAAATCTACAGATACAGCTTTATGTGAAATAGATCTGTGTGACTCAGAGCAGGCACACACACACACACACACACACATACACACACACATACACACACACACCATATTCACCAGGGAGCTTGATGCTGTGAACATATCTATAGCAACTGTTCTTCAATTTTAAAAAATTCAGTCTATCTGGGCCATTAAGACCCTGCACTCTACATATCCAACCAGTTGCCAAATCTTGCCATTCCAACCTCCATAACACTTTTGGCATCCACCTCCGCCTCTCAACTCACACTGTCACTATCTTAATTCAGGCCCTCCTATCTTTTTGCCTGTAGCCTCCTCCCCATTTTTTCCCTTTGCCTCAAGGCTGTTGCCTCTATAATCCATGCTGCACACAGCTGCCAAGTGATTTTCTTTGAGCACAGATCTGTCTGAACATCTCACTACTCTGTTCAATAAAATTCTGTGGCTCCCTATTGCCTCTGGGATAGAATATAAATTCATCTGTTTAATTTTTAAAGGCCTTCACAATTTGGCCTTATCCTATCCCTTTTCTGCATGTTCTTTCTGATCCAGCCAACTGGCCTTCTTACTCTGTCTCTCACACATACCATTTTGTCTCTTGTCTCTGTACTTTCTGCAACAGCCATCCTTCGTGCCTGGGACACCTGCCTCTTACAATTCCTCTCTCTTCCTTTTGGATACAATTCAAGACCCATCTTCTACATAAAGCAATTCCGGATTTCCCCAACTGCTAATACCTTCCCCATCCAACTGGTATTTTTAAAAATTAATTATCTTTTCATTTATTCTATACATAAACAAGAATGCACAAATGCTTAAAGACAATCTTTGGACAGCAGAAAATTTATGATTGGAAGTTCAGCCCCTCTTTTGCCTAAATGAGAAGGGAAGCCCAGGTCTACAATGCCAAAGAGGGTGCAAGCCACTAAGGGAGTGATCACGAGGAGCCCCAGGAGCTTGAAGGAATAGTCTCTGTCTTCAGTTGTGTGGGCTGGAGAGAGAATGCAAAAGGATAGGAACTCATTGCAGCTGTTGCTCCTGTCCAGATTATGATAAAATGAAAAGAAAATAGCCTATGAGTTTCCCTGAGCCAGCCACTCCATTATTCCTTATCTCTTACAACTCCAAAATGGTTGCCTTCTCTCTCAGCCTGACAGTAACATCCCACTCCAAGAGCTCCACGCCTGGCTGCCTGATGCCCTGGGAGAACCCTGCCTCGAGGCTGAAACTCAGGGGATGATGATGAACTGGATCCTCCATAATTATCATATTCCCTCTCTGCGACCCCCTACAATCTAAACCTCCAATTATCATTCTTCGAACACCTTTCTCAGTTTTCTATTAACCACTCCCCTATTCCCAGCCCCCTCAATACAGTCTCACCTCAACCGAACACCCTATTCTAAAACTACTCACTCCATTCACCATTATCTCTGAAATGTCTACTAAATAGATAATATACTTGTATCTTAAATCTTTCTTTTTTTCTTTTCTCACTCTTCCAACTTCTTATACTCACTGAGACCTGCTCCATCCTAATGAAATAGCTTCCCTGGCCTCCCTTCCCAGCATTGTCTACACTTTCATTCATTCGCTTGACTTACTGGGTCATAGTGGGAGAGATGGAATACTCCTTGCTCCCTGTTGTCACTTCCAGCATCTCCTTCTATCTCCATCAATCAGTAACCTTTCCTGACCTGAGATTCATTCGATTCATATTTGTTACCCATTCAAGATTCTACTGAACCCTCATGACACTCTCTTTTCTTCAATGAGTTCAATTCCTAGCTAATAGATTTTCCCTCCTCCTTATATGAAAGAGACTTCAACATACATATTGATACTGCCTCAGACATCCTAACCTCCCAGTTCTTCCACTCATTTCTCATGACCTGCTTCTCTATTTTACCTCAGCTACATACAGACATAGTCCTAGTCTTAGTTTTGCCATCATATTCCATATCCGTATTCATGAACTAGGAAGTTCCTTTAAGTGATCATGCTTTGTGGTCATTCCATGTCTCCCTCCATCTTGCACCCCCTATCCTTGCTCTTCATCCTCAACGTGACCTCTCTACTCCTCAATTCTTTCCAAGGCCATCACTCCTTCACTAGCTACATTCTCCTCCTCCTTTCCCCATCTTGATGCCTCGCTGAACCAGTTCAATTCTACATGACCCTTTTCTTGAGTCCTTTGCACTTGATCTAGCATAAATCTTGCCCTACCAAGTCTCAGCCTTGAATCATTCCCACCAGTCACTAATTTTGCTCCTACTCATGTGCTGCTAAATGAAACATGAGAAAAAAATCATGAAACCATGATAACTGAGTCCATTACAAATTAACGTTACATCATCTCAAATGGGGACCTGTGCTTGAGGAAACTTACTTTGGCAATTATTTAGAAGATAAATTATAATACATAGAAACTTGAGGCAGGGAGAATAATTATGAGGTTTTTTTCAATAACTGTCCACGTGATAGGTCATGAGGGCTTGAACAAGGACGGCAGCAGATCACAACTCCTTTGTGATTTTCCTTCTTGTTTAATTTTTGTCCATATTCTCTATAACTCCTCCATAGGGGATTTACCTGTTGTGCTGAAGTCTTATCTTTGGTTCTCCTAATATCAGCGTACATCTTGGAAACTCATGTGCCATCTCTCATTCTTACTGCATGAAAGGTCTGTTGCATTTCCAGGCCTGGATAATGTTTTACACTATTTTTTGTACCATATAAGTCACTGCTGATAGCATGTTGTAACCCAATTATATCCACATGCCTTTCTATTGCCTCTTGGGCTATTTGTACCTTTAATTCTTCTGAAATAACTGTGTTCCATGATGTGTAACCATACGGCAGTACTTTTATGCAACAAGCATAAGTGAAAATCCTACAAAATTTCTCAAATGTGAGTCAAATGTGAGTGTCCTCCCTCTCAAATTTACCTTGCATTTATTTTCTGTTTTCAGAATATACTTACATACACTATTTCCCACACTAGAATATATTTCCTGAGGTCAGGGATTTTAGCATCTCTAATATCTAGCATAGCAACTGGCTCATAGTAAGCACTTAATACATGCCTCATAATTGAAGGATTGATCCAGTAAAATCTCCTCCTACTACTCCATTCTGGGCCCAGATCCTTAGTCATGGTCAGTGCCAGTCCACTGCCCTATCAGAGAACATTTTTTTCTAATTCTTTTAGTGCATTTTATGGACGAAGTATCTTTATGACTAGGAAGACAAAGAGGGAACTCTGAGTATCAGTGACTCTGGTACTCTACTTGACGTATTTGCGACTACATCCGTTTCTTAGTATTCTTCACTTATCTTACCACATCCTTTGTCTTATCTCCCTCTGAGATGATGCTGGCACTATTGATTCCTATGGGCAGAGCTTCTGTTCTAGGATGGACAAGCGAGCAAATGAGCTTCAGGACTAGACAATTAGGTTAGAATTCAGATGATATATTCTGAACATCATGTTATCTTAGATGCTGATTTGGGGCCTGAAAAAGATTATAATTATTTAGGGGAAAGTGTGTGCTTGCTTTTCTATTATGGTCATTGTTGCTGTATAGTTCGGTATGATGAAAGTCAGAAGAACCAATGTAATAATACAGAATACTAAAAGCACTTGACATACTTACAGGTACTTTCACTGAAGAATGGCTATCTTTCCTGGAAAAAAAATGGATGGAGAAAGCAGTGTTTCATGAAGTGTGTGTGTGTGTGTGTGTGTGTGTGTGTATACATTTATATGTATATAACTTACATTCATATTTATTACATATAAATTAAATATATATGTGAAATTATATATGTGTATGTATATATAAATACACACATGTATATGTATGTGTGTATAAAACCTACCAATGCTCTGAATATTGGAAACTTAATTTTCCTTTCATCTAATCACATAAGGAAACATTTACCTTCATTATGGACCAGATAAAATCCTAGACTTCTAGAATCTAAGCTTTAAACACATTTTCAAACAGTTAGCATTTTCACTTTAAGGTAGTTTGCCAATTTCAGGAAAAAAAAAAAACTTCAACCCTCCAAACAGATGGCTAGGCCACCTTTAAAAACATTAAACACGTTAAAATAGATACAAACTGATCACTCCACTCCTGATAAATGCAGCTATGGACAACCGAATGCCTCCCATTCTGTTTCAGTAATAAATCATCTTCCTGACATGAGTTAGTAATGAGATTTTTAATCATGTAGATTGAACATATCCTCCAGTTAATAAAAAGTATAACCTCCTTTTTATCTTTAATAAAAGATTTGTACACTGCTCAAATGATTGGTATTACATTTTTAAAGAACCTGAGATTGATGTTTTTCAATTCTCCTTCCCATTTTTCTGGGCTTTTATAATTCAAAGGTAATATGCCCTGTAGTTAATAATGCATAAGGTAATTTTAAGGCTTTTATTCAGAAACCTCTTTCCTATTGACTTTAGAATGTGTCATAAAAAAATGCAGGTATTAATATCTTGGCAATTTGCAGCTTTCTACTGACAGGGTCCTTGAATTTAAACAACGCAAGATTTGCGCTTCAAAAGTCAGGAGACATAATTTTGAGCCTTTTGGTACAGAGAAGACAAATATCTCTTTAAAGTACTATTTAGGCCATTATATTTCTCTTCTCTGACAATTAACTAGAGGCAGATTTCTTTTGTTATTCCGATAATTCTCAAGATTTTCCTTTTACTGTAGAGAATTATTTTGAGGGATAAATCAGGGGCAAACAATTCCATCTAAAATCCTTTTTTTGAAAATTACTGCACTCAGAGTGCATTTAGGCTTCTAGAACCTGGCCTATAGGAAGTTCTTATATCATAAAAGATAAGTTTAAAGTCTTCTTTGGTAACAAGTACATTTATTTTTCTTTACAAGTTAAAAAAAAATAAGTGAAGGTATATTGGGGTAAGGTCAAGAAGCAGTAACTCTAAAAAAAAAAAGAGAGAGAGAGACTTTCCTACAGTGTTTGGGACACTCATCTAGATAAAAAGTTGGCCCTGCTACAGTTAATTCACTTAACTGTTAAAATGTGGTTTCTACGATACCAATGATGCTGGTTTATTGGGAGTATGGGGCAGTTAACATCTGTCCTTCCCACAGGTTTTCATCCAACTTGCAAATGCAGATGTATTCAGCCCAAGCCCATTGCTAATAGCAGAAAACAACTCAAAAGAGTACCATTAATATCATATTTGCATATGTAGGACACTATGCTGTCAAAGTAATAAAGTACCAGGAGTCCAGAAAACTGTGGCTAATAGCCAACAGTTTCCAACCTGTGGGATTCCTAACTAGCAGTTTTGGCAAACAGGCAAATCTGCTGCGAAGGGGAAGAGGGAAGAAACTGTAGTTCACCTGGGTTATGAGCTTCCTATTTTAAATAATTATTCTTGCTCACTAGGTACTAGGCTTATCTATTTCTACACTGTAAAAAGACTGGAAATACTATTAATTTTCTCTAAATTTCTGTGCCTCAGGCAAAAGCCCACCACTTCCCTAATTTTGAATATTCAAGGCATCCTTGGGGAGGGAAAAGGGACTAGGGATATAGTAACTATAAGGTATCTTGTCAATCCATATACACACAAAGAATTATCCTTTATCCTTATATTTTCTCAGTCAATAGCATAACTACTATCAAAAGGGAGATTGTTTTTACGTTGAAAGGGGGTATTAGTGCTCCAATGTTTGGGAAACATTTAGTTATATAGTGAATTGTGTCACACTGGAAAATCTGCTTCTCTTCCACGTGTCTCAATTTCTTAATCTTAGAGATAACATCCCTTATTTCTAACCTAATTTCCTAATCCTGGAGCCCATTTGCTCTTTTAAATCGTATGATAGGATAACATCAGTCATTACCTCCATCACAAAGATGTTGTGAAAATAATTTAGATGGCATCTGAGAACAGCACCAGATAAATTCAAGATGACATGTATTAATTGCTTCACTATTAAAGAGGTCCACCCAATAAACTACAGCTTCAAAGAGAATTGCTTCTTATCAATATTCAATAGGTGCTTGCTTGATTCTTAAGTCTCCTGGGAATAAAACTTATCGAAGGAGAATAGTTTGAAGGCCATGTGATAAAATGGCAAGAGCACTAGTACTGGGATCAGAGGTCCTGGGTTCAAATTCTACCGTTCAAAATTTCTACATGACTTTGAGCAAGTCACTTACTCTCTCTAGAGAAAGGGAGGGAAGGAAAGGGAAGGGGAGAAAAGGGGAGGGAAGAGGGAGATGAAGGGAAGAGGGAGACCAAGGGGAGGAGAGGGGGGAAGGAAGGAGGGAGGGGAAGGAAGGAGGAAAGGGAAGGAGGGAGGGAGGGGAAGGAAGGAGGGAGGGATGGGAAGGAAGGAGGGAAGGAGGGGAAGGTAAGGAGAGAAAGACCCTTATGAAGTATTGTTATGTGTCCAGGGACAATTGACAGAGCATTGTAGTGCCCTCCAAAGAAATCCCCACCTTCCTTACCCCACAACATAGCACAAAAGGGAATCTCTACCCTGGACAACACCCATATTATTTCTACCTCTTATAAATAAGCTTCTGAAAACTAAGCCCATGTTTGGTGCCATTTTCTTCATTAATGAGAGACAGAACTTAATGCTAATTTTCTTACAGCCTAGAGTTTACATTGATTTACTGATTCTCTTTAGGAAAAGAGAAGTCAATTTGAGTAGCTTCAAAATAAAGCAAATCATTCCTGGCCAGATGCAGCAGGGCAGGAGAGTAGAAAGGGAAATTATCCTCGTGTGTTTTCATTTCCTGACCTGCAAAATGGGAAAACCTGGTCACTGATAAAAATTAAATGCTCTACTGGCAGCTCAAAAATCTGTGGTTTATTCAGAAACAGCCAAGAGAGAACCACCAGAGAGTCATTCTGCATAACTGAGTGCCAGTGTACGTAGTAAAAGTCTCCCAAAATGAAGAAAGGAAAGACCATCTATGTGAACTGTGAGGTGTAAAGCAGTATCACTTGTCTTCTTCCTCAGGGAGCCATTATTGTCAGAAAGTACATCATAAAACCGTATTGGGCATCTGTAGATTGCATTTTCAGGGTAAATTTAGTCCTTTAGTTTTAAGAGAACATGGAAACTGACATCCTGTTGCTATGATCTGAGATATATACAGTGGCCTGTATATCTGAAATATTTGAAAACTAAATTATTCTCTGCCACCCCGTTTACCTTTTCTCACCCCACCCCTAAAACTAGGAGCAGGTATAATAATGCAGTCCATTGTTTTAGCAGGGTGGTGGTAGTTTGAGGATTGCAGACAAATTAAGGGAAGAACCAACCCAGAAGATTAAGCTTAGAGTGTGTTAGGATCTGGTAACATCTGGAATTTCTAGATCTGTACTCTTCCAGAAAAAAGCTGCCTTGGGAAACATATGTAAAGTTTGAGGGCATTTTTTGGCACCTTCCTCATCCCTATTATCGCACTCTGGTGATGACCTATATGTATAAATACACACACTCACACAATGTATGTACATATCTCTGTGTGTATGTATATATGTGTGTATATGTATATGTATATATATACATATATATGTATATATGTGTGTATATATGTATTATGTTTATGTGTATGTGTGTGTGTGTGTGTGTGTGTGTGTGTGTATAGGAGGGTCTTGCTCTCAACTAGATGTCAACTAACCCTTGGTAAGGCAATAGCTGATAAGCTTTAATAGATCCTAAGATATTTAAGGGGGCTAGGGAGTAGGGAGGTACAGGGAAGATTATTTAAGATCTAAAGGAAATAAACAATAGTGGTAAAATAATAAATATCTTTGGGGAAGCTAGGTGGCACAGTAGATGTGCCTGGAATCAGGAAGACCAGAGTTCAAATGCAGCCTCAGACACTAACTGTGTGACCCTGGGCAAGTAACTTAACCCTGTTTGCCTCACCTTCCTCATCTATAAAATAAGTTGGAGAAGGAAAGGGCAAAACTACTCTAATATCTCTGCCAAGAAAACCCCAAAGGGGTCACAAAGAGTCAGACATGACTGAGAAGACTGAACAACAATAAATATATTTAAAATCATGAGAGGGGATGACTTGAATTATATGATCCTTAAGATTCTTTCCATCTATAACCTCTTAATACATACCATGTAGCAGGCATTCGTATGTCTCACACTTACACCTGATCCTATCTATTTCCATCACACTGGCATCTCCTGAAAGTTGTGGTGAAATATGTGAAATAATCAAAACAATGTGTAGCCTTTATGGAATTTAAAACTTTTTCATAAAGCAGGCAGAAAAAAATTTAAGTTGTTGGTTAGGTTGTTCCTGCAGGAAGCCATGATCCAAACATACAAGCCAGCATTCTTATACTGATTTGTGGCTGTTCAGTCATTTTTGAATCATATCCTACTTTTCCTGACACCATTTGGTGTTTTCTTAACAAAGACACTTGAGTATCTTGCCATTTCCTTCTCTATCTCATTCTAGAGATGGTGAGGCAAACAGGGTTAAGTGATTTGCCCAGGATCACACAGATAATTAGTATCTAAGGCCAGATGTGAACTCAAGAAGATTCATCTTCCTGAGTCCAGGCCTGCCACTCTATCCACTTTGCTACCTAGCTACCCCTGATGTAGGTACCTACTTATCATTACAGTTTCCTGGTGATAAACATTGCTTAAAAATATAGCTATCCTTTATAATGAAAAGTAACATGTAAGATCAAGCAAGCTGAAATGTAATGATAATTGCACACCCACATTTATGTGCGTATATATGTATGCATGTGTGTATACATACATATAGGATAAATGCACTTTCTCACAAGAGTAAAGTAAGAAATTCAATTATCATTATCCTTATTTTACTGATAAGGAATTTGATGAACAGAGTGGCCCATGGCCAAACAATAAGCTTCAGAGCCCAGATTTGAACAGATTCCATTACTTTAAATTCTGTACTCTTTTCACTATGACATTATTTTGTGTATATTCTTAGCTCAAACTGCACCTGTCTTCGCCCCCCTCCCCACCACCCCTTTTAGCTATAGGGAGTCACAGAGTTTAAAATCCAGTCAAACAGTTTGATGCATCTCAGGGTGCAATTCTTGCATCATCCACTACATGGAAGTCAATCTGAGTCATTCTGTCAGGGCATGAGCTAAATAGAATATTCAGCCTTTCAGCTGGTTGCCATTCCCTATGGCTACAAGAGCTCAAAGTCTGAGCTGTTTCTTTTAATGGCTGCCAATTGTTCTTCTCTTTCACTTATTTACTAAGAAATGGTGTTTGCTCTTTATACATGGTTCTGCTTCTGAAATTCTAATCTGGAGATGAGAATTTTAAAAATATCATTTGATATAATTATCTTGGCTCTGCCTCCACCACTAGAGAAAACTTATTTTGTCAGTATCTTCTCTCTATACCCAAATAATTCAGACAAATAACATATAGATCCCTACAGTTATAATGTATTCGAAATTAAAGGTTAACCCCAACACACTCTCCTACTCCCTACTGAGATAAATAATGTTATCTCTTTCCTCCCTTTTTCCCCCATCCATTCTTCTCTAATATGAAATTGTCCAAGGATTCCCATGCTTCAAATCATGGGGGAAAGGGAGGATTCATACAGTTTCCTCAATAATAAAACAAAGTGGAGAAGTAGACACACTAACCCCCCAATCCAGTCAATAAGAAGAATTCATCATTGCTCACTGTCTGCAGTAGCTTCTGAACAATAATTGTCCATGGCATGGTATACTCTATCCTGATAGTAGTTTTATTCCTGATCCTGTGTTGATATCCCCTAAACCCTGCCTTCAAGACCAAAAAGAGAACAATGAATTATATTCATCTTGCCTTTATTATACACTCTATTGAATAGGGAACTTTCACTGAACATGCCCAAGGAGTCATTTAAAGCCCAGAGGGTTCCCAACTTTTTTTTGCCTTACCCCTCTTCCCTAAGACTTCCTGTGTTCATGGGATATTTTAAAAGATAGAGACAATGAGGCAAAATTCCTACAGGTCATATTATTACAACACCCTACAATATGATACAGTACCTTATAGGATGTATAATACTATAGAAACTACATAATTAGCATTAGGGGATTATAAAATAACCCACTATCTATTACATCCATCCATAAATTTTATAAAATTGGAATCTGCAATAATTTAGTGGATATGCTAATGTGACCTTACTTGAATCACTTCACTTCTTTGGGCTATTTCTTCACCTGTAAAATAAAAGGTATTAATAACATGATCTCCAAATTCCTGTCCTTTAAATCCCATGAATCTCTGTCAATTTATGAGGGAAAAAATTGAGTATGCTTGTTTTTCTCAATGAGTAAAAAAATTTCCATAAATATCTTTAAAAATCAAAAACATAAGTATAGGTCTTAAACAGTTAAGTAAATAAAGACATTTGATTTTATGATGTTTCAAACTACTTTCAGAATCTATATTTATCATCTTTTTTTTCCTTAATTCATTACACCTACAACAACAACAACAACAACAACAAAGTGAATAGGTAGAGCAAGGCCCAGCCTCCATAGCAAGCCTGCAGCAAGGCCCTACCTTTGGGATAGGATAGCAGCAAGACCTAACACCCAGAGCAAGGCAGTGCAGAGTATCTGCCCCCAGTACAAGCCAGCAAGGAGCCCCTCCTTCAGTGTAAGCCAGCAGCTAGGCCCTGAGACCCAGTAAAAGCCAGTAGCAAAGCCCTAAGCCCTAGCACAAGAAGCTTAGGACAGTTCAGGACCATAACCCAACACTTATATAAAAGTACAAAGTCACAAAATAGGCAGGAAAAAATGAGCAAAAAAAAAGAACTTGGCTGTAGAAAGTTATGATGGTGACAGGGAGGATCAAGGCACAATCTTAGAAGAGGACAACAGTGTTAAAATAGTAACATGTAAAGATTCAAAGAAAAATGCAAATTAGTATCAGGCTCAAAAACAGCTCCTGAAAGAGCTTAAAAAGCAAATAAAAGAAATAGAAGAAAAAATTGAGAAAATAAATGATAGTAATGCAAGAGAATCATAAAAAACAGTCAAAATCTTGATAAAAGAAACACAAAAATATGGGAAAGGAGGTACAAAAATTCATGAAAGAAAACAACTCCTTAGAAAATAAAATTGTCCAAATGGAAAAAGAGGTGTTAAAGCTCTCTAAAGAAAAGAATTCCTTAAAAAGCCATTGGGCAACAGGAAGTTAATGACTCCATGAGATATCAAGAAATGATAGAACAAAATTGAAAGAAAAAATGGAAAACATGAAATTTCTTATTGGAAAAAACAACTGACCTGGAAAATAGATCCGAGAGATAATTTAAGAATTATTAGACCACCTAAAATCCATGATCATGTTTCAAGAAATTATCAAGGAAGACTGCCTTGATATGCTTGAACCAGATGGCAAAACAGAAAATGAAAGAATCCACTAATCACCACCTTAAAGAGCTCACAAAATGAAAACTCTCAGGAATATAATAGCCAATTTTCAGAGCACTCAGGTCAAAAAGAAAATACTGCAAGCAACCAGAAAGAAACCACTCAAATGTCGTGAGGCCACAGTCAGAATTAAAAAGGTTTTAGTAGTTTTTACATAAAAAGACTAGAGGGCTTGGAATATGATATTCTAGAAGGCAAAGGAGTTAGGAATACAACCAAGAATCACCTACCCATCAAAACTGAGTATACTCCTTCAGGAAGAAAAAATGGATATTTAATGCAACAGAGGACCTTCAAACATTTCCAATTAAAAGGTTAAAGCTGAATAAAAAAGATTTATAAATACAAGACTCAAAAGAAATATAAAAAGGTAAAAAAAGACCCAAGAAAGATAAAACATAAGGAATTCAACAAGTTCAACCTGTTTATAAATCTACGTGGCAAGATGTTATTTGTAACTTTTTTAGTAGTGTTTTATTTTTTCCCCCAATTACATATCAAGAAAATTTTTAGCATTCATTTTCACAAGATTTAGTGTTCCAAATTTTTCTCCCTCCCTCCTTCTCCTCCCTCTTCAGAAAAATGGTTTTCAGTTTGATATAATTTATACCTGTGCTATCATATAAAACATACTTCCATATAAGTCACAGTTAAGGAAGAAGAAACAGATTTTTTTAAAAAAAGAGGAAGAATAAAGTAAGTAAAAAAGATTTGCTTTGATTTTCATCCATTTGAGTCCATCAATTTTTCATCTGAATATGGATAGCATTTTCCTTTGTGAGTCCTTTTTTCTTGGATCATTGTGTTGCTAAGAAGAGCTGAGTCATTCATAGTTGATCATCACACAATGTTGTTGATACTGTGTACAACATTTTCCTAGTCCTGCTCATCTCACTTTGCTTCAATTCGTACAAGACTTTTCAGGTTTTTCTGAAATCTGCCTATCCATCATTTCTTATTGCACTATAGAGGGCCATCTCCAGTCATCCTGATCTGTATCTTGCTGCTGGACCCAGATGGCTCCTGAGGAAAAACTGAGGCTTGTGATTTTGCACAGCCCTCCTTCACTTTAATGAAATTCACTTCCATGTCATGTCATCATCTCCCTGATGTCATGGTCCTCTTCAAGAACGGACAATAAAACAACAACAAGTATTGCACAATAATATTCCATTACATTCATATACCACAGCTTATTCAGCCATTCCCCAATTGATGGGCACCCCCTCAGTGTCCAATATTTTGCCACCATGAAAAGGGCTGCTGTAAATATTTTTGCACATGCAGGTCCTTTTTCCCTTTTAATAATGTCTTTGTGATACAGACCTAATACTTATATTGCTGGATCAAAAAGGTTATGCCAGTTTAGTTGCCTTTTGGGCATAGTTCCAAATTGGTTGAAATGGTTGGATCAGTTCACAACTCCACCAATAATGCATGTGTCCCAATTTTCCTGCATCCTCTCTAACATTATCATTTTCCTTTTGTGTCATATTAGCCAATATGATAGGTATGAATTTGTAACTCTAAAGAACTTTATCACTGTAAGGGCAATTAGAAGGAGTATACATAGGCAGAAGGTGCAGGTATGAGATGACTATGACAGGATGATATCCCCCTCCAAAAAAATTAAGGATAAGAAAGAAAATTGTACTAGTAGAAAAGGGAGGGAGATAGACTAGAGTAAATTATCTCACATGAGAGAACTATTACAATAGAGGGGAAGATAAGTGAGTGGCAGGCAACACTTGAACCTTACTCTCTTCAAAATTGGCTCAAAGAGGAAATAATATATACACTCAGTTGGATATAGAAATCTATCTTAACCTGTAGGGAAGTAAAAAGGGATGGGGATAATAGAAGTGAAGAACTAATAGGAGGGAGGGAGGATTGGGGTAGGTGGTGATCAGAAATAAAACATTTCAGAGGAGGAACAGGGTAAAAGGTAAGAGAGGAAACAAAGGAAAACAAAGAAAACATAAGATGGAAGTAGGAGAAATATGCAGTTCATTATAACTGGATATGTGAATAGGAAGAACTTACCCATACAACCAAAGCAGAAAGCAGAATCCTATATTATGCTATTTATAAGAAATACATTTGAAGCACAGAGACACAGACAGAGTAAAGGTAGGGGACTTAAGCAGAATCTATTAGTTGAAGTATGAAAAAAAAAGCAGAAGGAACAATTACGATCTTAGACAAAGCAAAAGCAAAAAATAAATCTAATTAGAATGTAAGGAAGGGAACCATATCTTGTGTAAGAAAAAGCACCAGAGACAATGAAGTAATATCTATATTGAACACATATGCACCAAATGTTACAGCACTCAATTTTTTAAAGGAGAAGCTAAATGAAGGAAATAGACATTAAAACAATCTTAGTGGGAGACCTCAATTTTCCCCTCTCAGAACTAGATAAATCTTACCAAAAAATAAACAAGAAAGGAATTAAGGAGGTGAATAGAATTCTAAAAACAATAAATGTGATATATCTCTGGAAAACACTGAATAGGAATAGAAAGGAATATACCTTTTTGTCAGCAGTACATAGCACCAAAACAAAAATTGACCATGTATTAAGGCATAAAAACCTCACAACCAAATGCAGAAAGAAGTATAAAATGCATCCTTTTCAGATAATAATACAATAAAAAGTATATTCAATAAAAGGCAGTGGAAAGGTCAATTAGAAACTAATTGGAAACTAAGTAATCTAATCCTAAAGAATAAGAGGGTCAAAAAACAAATCAAAGAAAGAATCAGTAATCTCATTAAAGAGAATGACAATGTTGAGACAACATACCAAAATTTATGAGATGCAATCAAAGTAGTACTTAGGGAAAAAATGTATATTTCTAAGCACTGAAACAGTAAGGCAATAATAACAATGTAGATGATAATTGTCAAAATGCCTATGTAGTTCTGTATCACAAAGTATAAGAGACTCTCCACATAGAAGGTAGAAAAAATAAACCATTTATTCAGACACCAGAGAACCATATCCCACAAGCCATTTATCCAGTCTGCCACAGCAGTAAAACATTAGGCAAACAATATAACAACCTGGAGACTAGCCATCCCAAAACCTCTCCAACTCCCTGCTGGGGTCTTCCCAAACTCACAGCAGAGCTAAGTCAGCCTGTTCAGTTCTAACAATCGTGAGGGTGGCCATTAGCAGCTATTAGGAGCCATAACATCTCTCTCTCTCTCTCTCTCTCTCTCTCTCTCTCTCTCAGCATTTTCTGTGACATAACTTCGTTTTCCTGTCAGGAAGCTCCTCCTATCACATGTAACTTAGGCTTCCTGTAATGTAAGCAGGTCACATGGCCTATTAATGGGTGGGAAAGATCTTCCAATCTAAATTTCTACTACAAGCATTTACACCAATCAAATAGAGAAAGAGCAGATCAAGGAATTGGGCATACAATTAAAAAAAAAGAACAAATAAGAAAAACAATTAAACACCAAAATGGAAATCCTGACAATCAAAGGAGTGATTAATAAAATTGAAAGTAAAAAACCATTGAATTAATAAACAAAACTAGAACCGGTTTTATAAAAAAAAATAAAATATATAAACTATTGGTTAATTTGATTTTAAAAAGGAAAGAAAAGAAAATCAATTTCCCAGTATCAAAAATGAAAGGGGTGAATTCACCACTAATGAAGAAAAAAAAATTATTAGGAGTCATTTTGCCCATTATATGCCAGTAATTCTGACAATCTAAATGAAACGGATAAATATCTACAAAAAATATAAAATGTCCAGATTAAGAGAAGAGGAAACAGAATACTTAACTAACCCAATCTTAGAAAAAGAAATTAAATAAGTCATCAATGAACATCCCCCCTCTTTGTTTTTAGGAATAGATAGATTCACAAGTGAATTCTACCAAACATTTATAGAACAGTTAATCCCAATACTCTATAAACTATTTGGGGAAATACACAAAGAAGGAGTACTAACAAATTCCTTTAACGGTACAATGCTAAGAGGAAAAATAGAAAAAAGAAAACTATAGAGCAATTTCCCTAATGAATTTTTATGCAAAAATTTAAATAAAATAGTAGCAACATGATTAGCACTATGACCAGGTAGGGTTTATATAAAGAATGCAGGGCTGGTTCAATATTAGCAAAACAATCAGCATAATTGACCATATCAATAACAAAACCAACAGAAATCATATGGTTATCTCAATAGATGCAGAAAAACCTTTGACAAAATATAATACCTATTCCTATAAATTGCAGCAATAAATGGAGCTTACCTTAAAATTGTAAGTAATATTTACTAAAACCATCATCAATCATTATCTATAATGGGGATAAGTTACAAGCCTTCCCAATACAATCAGTATGAGATAAGGATGTCCATTATCAACACTATAATTCAAAATTATTCTAGAAATGCTAGCTATAGCAATAAGAAAAGAAAAAGAAATTCAAAGAACTAGAATAGGCAATGAGGAAACAAAACTATCACTCTTCGCAGATAATTATGATGGCATACTTCAAGAATCCTAGAGAATCAACTAAAAACTAATCGAAATAATTAACAACTTTAGCAAAATTGCAGTATACAAAACAAACTCAGATAAATCATCAGCATTTCTGTATATTACCAACAAAATCCAGCAGCAAGGAATGGAAAGATAAATTGTGTTTAAAATAACTGTAGAAAATATAAAATACTTGGAAGTCTATCTGCCAAGACAAATCCAGGAACTGTATAAACACAATTACAAAACCCTTTTCACACAAATAAAATCAGATCTAAACAATTGGGAAAATATTAATTGTTCATGGGTAGGCTGAGCCAATACAATAAAAATGACAATTCTACCTAGATCAACGTAGTTATTCAGTGCCATACCAATCAAACTGCAAAACAAAAAACACAAAAACCTATTTTATAGAACTAAAAAAAAAATCTCAAAAAAATCATTTGGAAGAACAAACAGTCAACAATTTCAAAGCAATTAATAAAAAAAGGTGAATGAAGGTAGCCCACCTATACCAGATTTCAAACTATATCATAAATTGGTAAATATCAAAACAATTTGGTACTGGTTAAGGAACAGAGTGGTGGATCAGTGAAATAGATTAGGTACACAATACATTGTAGCAAAATACCATAGTGATTTAGTGCTTGATAAATCCAAACATCCAGGCTTTGGGGACAAAAACTTATTATTTGACAAAAGCTGCTGGGAAAAATAGAAAACAGTATGACAGAAACTATGTATAGATCAACCTCTCATAACATATACCAAGTTAAGGTCAAAACGGGTAAATGATTTAAACATAAAGAATTATACCATCAGCAAATTGAGAGGAGAGAATTATTTACCTGTAAGATCTGTGGAGAAGGGAAAAATTTTTGCCCAAACAAGAGGTAGAGAGCATTACAAGATGTAAAATGGATAATCTTGATAACATTAAATTCAAAAGTCTTTTTTTTTTTTTTGCAAAAACAAACCAATGCAACAAAAAATAGAGGGAAAGCAGAAAACTGGGGGTGGGGGTTGTAGAACAAGTATCTCTAATAAAAGCCTCTTTTCTAAAAAATATAAAGAATTTAGTCAAACTGATAAGGATAAAAGCCATTCCCCAATTGATAATTGGTCAAAGAAAACAGGCAGTTTTCAGACAAAGAAATCAAATCTATCTATAGTCATATAAAAATGCTCTAAATCCCTATAGATCAGAGAAATTTAAATTAAAACAACTCTGAGGTACTACCTCATACCTATTAGATTGGGTAGCTTGATTTAAAAAAAAGGAAAATGATAAATGTTAGAGGGGACATGGAAAACCTTGGAGACCAATGCACTATTGGTGGAGTTCTGAACTAATCCAATCATTATGGAAAGTGATTTGGAACTATGCCCAAAGGCCATAAAACTGTGCATATCCTTTCATCCAGCAATACCACTGCCAGGTATGAATACCAAAAAGAAAAGAGAAAAGGGATACACCTTTGGGGGGGGGGGTGGAGTCAAGATGGTGGCTAGAAAGCAGGGACTTGTGAGCTCACCACCATGTCCCTCCAAAAACCTGTAAAAATGGCTGGGAACAAATTCTAGAACTGCAGAACCCACAAAATAGCAGAGGGAAGCAGGGATCCAGCCCAGGACACCCTGGATGGTCGATGGATGAGGTCTATCATGCACGGAGCGGAGGGGAGCAGAGCTCAGCATGGGAGGCAGCAGGACCAACCAGACCAGGAGCCAGGCAGGACAGGCCCTAGCACCCTAAATCAGTGAGCTGTGGCAGTTACCAGACTTCTCAACCCACAAACACCAAAGACAACAGAGGTTAGTGGGAAAAGCTGCAGGGGACAGAGTTTATGGTTCAGCCACTGCCCCAGGGGCAGCGGGAGAAATGCAGCTACAGAACTACAGCTGCAGTTACTTCTGGCCCCAGGCCCACGTGGTGGGAGGAATTAAGTGGCAGATCAGAGCAGGAGTGCAGAGCCTGCTGAAGATTTGCATCAGGTCCAGGTTGGTGGTTCTTGAGGAAGGAGGAGTGCTGGGGTGGCAGAGCTGGCTGTACAGAAATAGCTCTGAAATCAACGGTGCATCCCCTCAAGTTTGGAACAAAGTACTCTTTGCTCTACAAGCAGTCATACCCCAATGAAAAACTCAAGGGTCAAGTAAGTTGGCTGGGAACACAGCCAGGAAGCAAAAACACACCCAGATTCAGTCTCAGATTTGGAATCCTTCTTTGGTGAAGAAGGAGACCAAAACATACAACCTAAAGAAGTCAACAAAGTGCAAGAGACTACACCAAAAGCCTCCAAGAAAAACATGAACTGGTCTCAGGCCATGGAAGAGCTCAAAAAGGAGTTGGAAAAGCAAGTTAGAGAAGTAGAGGAAAAATTGGGAAGAGAAATGAGAAGGATGTGAGAAAACCATGAAAAACAAGTCAATGACTTGCTAAAGGAGACCCAAAAAAATACTGAAAAATACACTGAAGAAAAAACACCCTAAAAAATAGACTAACTCAAATGGCAAAAGAGCTCCAAAAAGCCAATGAGGAGAAGAATGCCTTGAAAGGCAGAATTAGCCAAATGCAAAAGGAGGTCCAAAAGACCACTGAAGAAAATACTACCTTAAAAATGAGATTGGAGCAAGTAGAAGCTAGTGACATTATGAGAAATCAAGATATTATAAAATAGAACCAAAGGAATGAAAAAAATGGAAGACAATGTGAAATATCTCATTGGAAAAACCACTGACCTGGAAAATAGATCCAGGAGAGATAATTTAAAAATTATTGGACTACCTGAAAGCCATGATCAAAAAAAGAGACTAGATATCATCTTTCAAGAAATTATCAAGGAGAATTGCCCTGATATTTTAGAGCCAGAGGGTAAAATAGAAATTGAAAGAATCCACAGATCACCTCCTCAAAAAGATCCCAAAAAGAAAACTCCTAGGAACATTGTCACCAAATTCCAGAGCTCCCAGGTCAAGGAGAAAATACTGCAAGCAGCCAGAAAGAAACAATTTGAATATTGTGGAAAAACAATCAGGATAACACAGGATCTGGCAGCGTCCACATTAAGGGACTGAAGGGCTTGGAATATGATATTCCAGAGGTCAATGGAGCTAGGATTAAAGCCAAGAATCACCTACGCAGAAAAACTGAGTATCATGCTCCAAGGCAAAATATGGATTTTCTATAAAATAGAGGACTTTCAAGCTTTCTCAGTGAAAAAACCAGAGCTGAATAGAAAATTTGACTTTCAAACACAACAATCAAGAGAGGCATGAAAAGGTAAACAAGAAAGAGAAATCATAAGGGACTTACTAAAGTTGAACTGTTTTGTTAACATTCCTACATAGAAAGATGATGTGTATGATTCATGAGACCTCAATATCATAGTAGCTGAGGGGAATATGGATATATATATATATATTTATGTGTATATATATAAGTGAATGTGTATGTATGTATATGTTTATGTGTGTGTGTATATGTATATATATATGTACATATATATATATATATATATATATATATATATATATATATATATATATATATATGGAGAGAGAGAGAGAGAGAGAGAGAGAGAGAGAGTGAGTGAGAGAGAGGACACAGGGTGAGTTAAAGATGAAGGGAAGATACCTAAAAGAAATAAAATCAAATTAAGGGATGAGAGAGGAATATATTGAGAGAGGGAGATAGGGGGAGAGAGAATGGGGTGGATTATCTCACATAAAGGTGGAAGAGGAAGCAGTTCTGTGGGAGAAGGGGAGAGGGCAGGTGAGGGGAGAATGAGTGAATCTTGCTCTCATCAGATTTGGCCTGAGGAGGGAATACCATACATACCCAATTGGGTATCTTACCCCACAGGAAAGAAGAGGGAAGAAGATAAAAAAAGGGGGGATGATGGAGGGGAGGGCAGATGGGGTTGGAGGTAATCAAAAACAAACACTTTTGAAAGGGGACAGGGTCAAGGGAGAAAATTCAATAAAGGGGGATGGGTTGAGAAGGAGCAAAATATAGTGAGTCTTTCACAACATGAGTATTGTGGAAGGGTTATACATAATGATACACATGTGGCCTGTGTTGACTGTGCTTGACTTCTTAGGGACAGTGGGTGGGAAAGGAGGACAGAGGCAGAATTTGGAACTCAAAGTTTTAAAAACAGATGTTCAAAAACAACAAAAAAAAGTTTTTGCATGCAACTAGAAAATAAGATACACAGGCAACGGGGCGCAGAAATTTATCTTGCCCTACAAGAAAGGAAGGGAAAAGGGGATGGGAGGGGAGTGGGGTGACAGAAGGGAGGGCCGACTTGGGAACAGGGCAACCAGAATATGTGCCATCTTGGAGTGGGGGGTGGGTAGAAATGGGGAGAAAATTTGTAATTCAAACTCTTGTGAAAACCAATGCTGAAAACTAAATATGTTAAATAAATCAATTTAATTTAATTTTTTTAAAAAAGTATACACTTTTGAAAAGGGACAGGGTTAAAGGAGAAAACTGTACAAATGCCGGATGGGATAGGATGGAGGGAAATATTGTTAGTCTTTCACAACATGACTATTAAGGAAGTGTTTTGTATAACGATACATGTATGACCTATATTGAATTGCTCACCTTCTCAAGGAGGGTGGTTCGAGAGGGAAGAAGGAAGAGAATTTGCAACTCAAAATCCTAAAAAGAAATGTTGAAAATTGTTTTTACATGCAACTGGGAAATAAGATATACAGCCAATGGGGTATAGAAATCTATCTTGCCATACAAAAAAGTAAGGGGGAGGGGGATAAGAGGTATAGAGAAGTGGGATGATAGAAGGAAGGGCAGACTGGGGAAAGGGGCAATCAGAATACTTGCCATCTTGGTGTGGGGGAGGGTAGAGATGGGGAGAAAATTTGTAACTCAAAGTCTTGTGGAAATGAATGTTTAAAACTAAAAATAAATATTTTTAAGTGGTAACAAAAAAAGAGAGAAAAGGGAAAAGGACCTATGTATACACAAACATTTATAGCAGCTCTTTTTGTGGCGGCAGACAATTGGAAACTGAGGGGATACCCATCAATTGGGAACTGCCTGAACAAGTAGTGGCATATGATTGTAATGGAATATAATTGTGCTATTAGAAAGGACAAGCAGGATGATTTCAGAGAAACCTGGAAAGATTTACATGAACTGATACAAAGTAAGTGAGTAGAACCAGGAGCACATTGTACATAGTAACAGCAATATTGTACACTGAAGGACTATGAATGACTTCGCTCTTCTCAGCAATACAATGATCCAAGACAATCCAAAAGGACTCATGATAAAAAATGCTGTCTGCCTTCAGAAAAAGAACTAGTATTGACTGAATATAGACTGAAACATTCATTCATTCATTCTTTTTCTTTTTCAATTTTTGCACAAAATGATTAATACAGAAACATTTTAGATGATTGCACATGTATAACCTATATCAGATTCCTTACCATCTCAGAGAGGGGAAAGGGGATAGAAGAAGGAATAAAATTCAGAACTCAAAACTTTTTAGAAAGACAACGAATGTTGGAAAACATTTTTACATGTAATTAGGGAAAATTAAATATTTTAAAAATAATAGCTAGTATTTATATAGTACTTTAAATTTTACAAACCACTTTTCACATGTTATCTCATTTGATCCTCACCATAACCCTGGAAAGTAGGTGTTATCTTTATTTCTATTTTACAGATGTGTAAACTGAGATGCTGAGATTAAGTGACTTGCCTAGAATCACACAGCTATTAAGTTTCCCAGTAAACTCCTATCTGTCTGTCTGCAAGTCCAATACTCTATGCACCATGTCATCCAGCATTCCCACACACACTCATTTGTCTCTAACCTTCTGTAAAAAAAAAATACAAAAACTAACAAAAATAAAACAAACAATCAAAAGGTCCACTTAAAGCATTTATACTTTAAGCATTTCTCTCAGCTCAAAATCAGACTCTGTCCATAGTTCCCCAATCCTCATTTTACCATCACCTTTTCATTACCCTTGAAGAGCAGACACTGTTTTTGCTTGTTTCTTTTGTTTTGTTTTGCCTTTCTTTGCATGCCCAGTGCTTAGCACAATGCCTGACGCACAGTTGGCACTTAATAAATGCTTGTCAACTTGATGTTCCTTCTATCATCCTGCTCTCTTTATCCTGTTCTCCCCTCTCTATCTTCCCCCTGTTTTCCTTTCTCTAGAATAACCAGACCTTGAATTCCTTCATCTCAGGCACTCACTTGCTTTGCTCTTGAACACAATGGGGATAATCAAGTGAGCAGATTGAAGAGGGACCTCATCAGCTGCTGAAAAGGAGTTTCCAAGTGGAGAAGGATGGAGAGGTTCATTCTAGAGGTTAGTTAACTCAGACAGGAGGGACAATAGAACAGGCAATAAATACTTAGACATGCCATTCCAATTTGCCATTTTTTTCAGGGACACACTATAGTGAGCTCAAGTACATATTGGGAAAATTTTGAAGACTCTCCCCTTCATCACCTGCCATTTAACCATGAGGGGAAAGAAAAAGAAAAGAAAAAAAATCAGAATTCACATTGGAACAAATAACTTCAGCTAAGAGGAAACAAAAGAAGTTCGAAGACCTTGCAGACCTCAGGTAAGTAAATTGGTTTTTCAAGCTCAGTCTTGGCCAGGCAGCCTGACCCTCCTTAATTAGGGGTAGGCTTTTCCTTAATCATCCTTGATTGAATCCAGCTGCATCTTAATTGCCAGCTGTTCTCTTATCCCCAGGTCAAGACCTTCTTAAGGCCAAGTCAGTGACTCCTGGTGAGTGGTATATGGTGTCTTAGGCCCTTGGTGTACACTGATTTGTCATGGTGCCCATTAAGTGGATATGTAACAGATGGTATCTTGTTTTAGTTGAAGATGAGTAGGTGAGAAATTGTCTGGCTACGTTTTTAATTTTTTATTTAAAAAAATGAGAAAAATAATCTGCAGCTGGTATGTTTTTTGTTGGGTTGTTTTTTTCTGCCTCATAAACCCTATTTTCTTTCATTCAAAAGCAAAAAGACCCCTGAGGAAATGCCATGACTATGTTATATCCTGGGCAAAACTAAGTCAACATTCCTTTGGCTGGATAATTACTGGATAGACAGTTATTTACAGAGGAAAAAAAAAGAAAGAAAAACTCACATGTATGTATCTGTTATCAGATTAGAAGGTGCTTTGAGCACTGATATATAAAAACTAACTTCCAGACCCGGATCCTTTTTTTTAATGACAAAATATTTCTACATGGACATTATCACCTTGAAAAGCTTGTATGTGTGACAGACCATGTGCCAGGGTGATATGAGAGCTCCACCCTACCCTACCCTCCTCCCTGCCAGGGCCCAGTCAACAGCTGAATGGATCCTTCTGTGAGCTGAGCACAGGGACGACCCATTCAGCGTGAAAGGCTTGCCAAGGCACTGCACTGACTTGAACTCCAATAAGAAAATTTCAGATCGACCCTGCTGGTTGCCAGTAAATGAGGATTTCTGAGAGAGTGGAACATGTTCATATTTCCTTAGTTTTTTGTCAACAGCTGAACAGCTGTGTTCCGAATGGACTGAAGTTAAGCCAAAATATTGTCTGGCAGCCCAGCAAACAGAATCTGACAATAATTGGTTCTCAGAGCCACTTCCAATATGAATCCCAACATTCCACATTCTGAGGGCACAAGAGGGTACGGAGGAGAAGACAAAAATGGACCTTAATCCTACCTAAGTGGATTTGTATTACAGGAATGACAAATCTAAAGAAAGTTTCTCCTTTACTATGTTCTATTTCTTAATACATGCAAAGAATTGAGGCCAGCTGAAATATTCATCATGGAAACCACAATCAAACCAAGTTAGTTTTTCTAGGTAGAAGTTTTCTTCTAAACCAGGAAAGACCTTGAGCACTAGTGACTATGCTAACATTGTCTTTCTATGTTCCTTGCCAGAAACTTCCTGACATCTTAATGTCATTTTTTTCTCAACAGGAGAGTGTTGCCAAGGGTTCATAATTTATAAACTTCTGGAGAAAATCCACTAGTCTTAAGGGTGCTCGTGTGATGTAAACAAGGCATTTGTCTGGGAGTCACCCTGAATTTGGGTGTTGTCTTTCCTCTTAATTCACCATGAGAATTAACCACTTGGACAGGTCACTTAACATTTCTGGGACTGTTTCTTAGGAGAGTCCTGGAGCCATTTCCAATCAATTTGCAAGAGCTAATTGGTAACATTTCAATATGAGCATTTATACCTCTGAAAAAGACAAATGCTACAAATTAGGGTTTGATTTATTTTGTTGTTATTGTTGACTGTCTAGACTTAAAAAAGTGATGGAGAAAATATTAATTCAGATTAAACTTAAAGTGTGGCAAATATGTGTGTATATGTGTGTATACATATCTGTGTGTATGTATATGAGAGAGCTGATTGTTAAACATTTACCAGTACACCACTGTGGTTCTTTATCTACAAAATGAGGAAGTTGGACTAAGTGATTTCTCAGATTCCTTCCAGCTCTAAGATTTCCTGATTTTATGCTTCAAAGGAGAAATAAAATTATACTTTTTCCTGATCAGCTAAATTCTGAATAATATTTTCTCTCCTCCAGATACTATCCAGATTTTTGAAAGGCATTGTGGAAATAGCAAATATTGGTGACATTATTTAATGTTCCAGTGTGATAAAAAGGAATGCAATTTACAATAACACAAGATAAACAACACTGGAGCAACCTATGGGCCATGCCAAACCAAACTTGCCACTCTGAGGTTTAGCTGACATCTATCTGAATGGACTTGAGTTTTGATTCTATTTCTTCAGCTCTTGAGGTCATTGGCTTATTAAGAAAAATAAATTTTATTTCCCCAACAAATGGTAGGAGGAGGCTCTACTTAAAAGCATGACCTCTTTTCATAGATTCAGAGATGGAAGGGAAAAGATAAATCATCTAATGCAATCTCCTCATTTTACAGATTGAGGAAACGAGATTTGGAGAGGTTAAGTGATTTTTATAACAATCATTCAGTTAACTACGTAGCAGAGCCAGAATTTGAACCAAATTCACACAATTACATAATGGCCACCTTGAGTCCAGGACTGAAAGAGGAATTCTCTCTAAAATTCCAACAAGCAATCATCCAGCTTCTCCTTAAAGACGGCCAGCAAGGAGAAAGCCACTGCCTTCTAAAGGTATTGTATTTTGGGCTAGTTTTAATCATTAGAAATTTTTACCCTGCATCAGACCTGAATTTGTCCCTTTACTTTGCCCATAATTTCTTCTTCTTCTTCTTCTTCTTCTTCTTCTTCTTCTTCTTCTTCTTCTTCTTCTTCTTCTTCTTCTTCTTCTTCTTCTTCTTCTTCTTCTTCTTCTTCTCTCTCTCTCTCTCTCTCTCTCACACTCTCTCTCTCTCTCTCTCACACACACACACACACACACACAGGTCTTCAAGGTTCCTTAAGGTTGCTCTTCTTTTGGATAAACCTTCTTACTTTCTTCAACCAGTTCTAATATGGAACCTAACTTGGGCCCTTCACCACCACTGTTGATCTCACTACCTCTTGTGGCGTCTTCCAGTTTCTAAGTCCAAAGTACAACAATGCTGTGCTCCAATATTCCCAACAGCAACACTCCCATACCCCTGACCTTTCTCTCTTCATTACTTCAAAACCATTTAATCCATGCCTTATAATCAAAGGATCTTGCTTTGTTTTAGGTTTCATTGAAAGAATGAGTTCCATTCTGATTTAATAATTGGAATAATTATTCAGGCACCTTGGCCAAAGAGTCTGCATCTGTGCTGATTCTTCTGTTTATTCCTATAGAATCCATCATGGGCTCATCCAAAGACATAGAGGAGGGAAAACATTGCTATGATACTAATCAATCAGTATCAAGAATTGTTTACTAGATGCCAGATACTGTCCCTGGGGGACACAAAGGGTAAAAACATGATCTCTGCCCTCAAGGAACTCACATTCTAATGGAGAAGACGTGTTTTTTTTTTAAGGTACATATAAGATATAGATATAGATATATTTGTGTATATATATATATGTATCCTATATGTGCATTCTTTCCCTCTGAGGTTTTCTTTCACTTATTCCATGTGTATGTTTATATATATGTGGGGGTTGTGGGGAGGTGGGAAAGGTCAACTGCAGAATGTAGTATTTTAACTGAGTCTTGAAGGAAGCCAGGGAAGGCAAGAGTCAGAGGTGAGGAGAACATTATTGGGGTAGGTCATAGCCAATGAAGAGTCATGGAATTGGAGTGTCATGTGAGATAAAAGTAAAAATGTGGTTGTGTCATAGACTACCTAGAGGGAAGTGAAGAGTAGGAAAGCTATTAGGAAGATGAAAAATCCCTAGTGACAAATTCATATCTTGTTAATACTTGGTCATTGATTCATATAAACTTAAAGCAAGAATAGAGATCATAGACATAATCTAGTTGAAACCATTATAAGGAAGAGAGAGTCGAGATTCAGAGGGGTAATTTGCTCAAAGTCATTCAGTCAAGCACCCTGACTCCAGGTGCCCTCCCAGGGTTGCCTTATACCCTGCCTCCAAATCTGGTGTTCTCTGCTCTCACAGCTGCTGGTTTGGAATGGTTAGTTTTCAGCTGGGACCAGAATTATTGGCCAAGAAAGTAAAATACCATTTATAAATTCCCCTAAAAAGAAAGGATATCCTCTGCCAGGATCACTTGATTTTCTCATCACCACTTCCTAAGGACACTGGTTCTCACAGCTGGCATTTCACAAACCCAGGATAGCTTCCTCTGAGCATTTCAAGAATTCTGTCCTCTGATGCACAGGACCCTGTTAGTGACTCTGCAGAGGGCATATTTACCAGACTTACTGTCCTTAACAGTTTCCTTCTATCTGGCAAGCATTCTGGAAAGATTTGACTTCTGCTTCTACCTTTTTCTTTATACATTTTATTTATTTACATTCTCTATTTTTTATAATGTTTTAACATTTAATAATGCCACTTGGTTGCTGATGCAGGATAATTGTTGTACCAGAGTTAACTTGCAGTTTACTGTCTAAGTTTCTTTCTCAAAGACCAAATCTTAAACCCAACTCACTTGGGATCTCATGGATTGGACTGCAAGAGGTCCCTGCCCAAGCTCTACTTAATGGTTGTTTTTTGGGCCCTCCTGGCTCAAAGTGAATGTAAATACTAACTCTTTCTCTTTTAGCCAGCAGCCTTGAGGATTTTCCACTCCCCGTTTGATTTTTCATTTCTCCATCTATTTAGTTGGTTGTTTAGTGGTTTATTTATTTTATTAAAGAGGCCATCCCTTGACTCACTTTTTAAAGAGGACTATTCACTGAATGGACATTGCCTCACTCAAAGTAAGAACCTGAAAAGACCTTAGCTTAAATGGGGCAAGGTCTCCCACCATATCCTGGGCCATCTCCAGTCATCCTGGTGAATATCAGGCCACTGGACCCAGATGGCTCTGGAGGAGAAAGTAAGACTAGTGACCTTGCACAGCCCTCCCTCATTCAAATCAAAGTCAATTGCAAGTTATATCATCATCTCCCTGATATCACGGTCCTCTTCAAGAATGAAGGACAAACCACAACATGTGTGAAAAAACAAAATGGTAGCCCTGGCATGTTCCACTGTTACAATTCCTTCCCATACTCTGTAGCCCAGCCATCCTGGTCTTCTTGCCATTCCTCACACATGGCACTCCATCTACCATCTCCATGAGTTTGCATTGGCTGCCCGGAGTACTTGTAATGCATCTCCACGTCTTAGAATCCTTTCTGTTCTTCAAAACTGTGTTTAAGATTCACCTTTTACATGAAATGTTTTTGATCCCTTTGGCTTCCAGTTTCCTTCCTTTAAAAAACTGTATTGTATTTTATATACATTTTGCACATACTTATTTATGTACTTGTGATTCCCTCCAACAGAGGACAGGGGGATTTTATGTTTGTGTTGGAACTTCAATAACATGCCTTAACTGCAGGCTTACCCTGGAACTGCCCACAAAATCTGGGACCTTTTCACTCTGCAATAGCTTTCTACCATTTTGGTCCCTTTCCCTCATAGATGACTTCCTTCTAGGGCCTGCATTTTGGGGAGTGACCCAAGTTGTCCAATCTTCATTCCTCTCCTGGCTGTATTTACTGCTTTCTAGATTTCCATATCATGCCTCCTTTGTAGGCACCTTCCCTCCCCTACGCCACCTTCAGCTTCCTTTTGTGTGTTGTCCTCCAGCATTGGGATGTAAATTCCTTTTGGACAGGGACTTTCATGGTGTCTGTATTGTATCCCTAGTGCTTAGCACAGTGTCTGACACACAGTCAGGGATTAATACATGGAAATTGCCTTGCCTTGTCTTTTGTCTCTCTATAGCCAGAGCCTAGAATCACACCTGGAACACAGTAGGTATCTAATAAGTGTTGATCAATTAATACCACCCCACTACCTCCATAAAGTGCTATTGATAACATATATGAGAGTTACGTTAATATCAGGAAAAGGTGATTCACTACTGAAAAGGCGTTACCTCACTCAAAGTGAGAACCTGAAAGGCCTGAAAGGGCCAGGGTCTCCCAATGCACCCTGGGCTATCTCCAGTCATCCTGGTAAATATCAGGCCACTGGACCCAGATTGCTCTGGAGGAGAAAGTGAGGCTGTTGACCTTGCACAGCCCTCTCTCACTCAAAATAAAGTCAACTGCAAGTCATGTCATAATTTCCCTGATGCCATGGTCCTCTTTGAGAACGAAGGATAAACACAACAACAACACAATTCATTTCAACATTTAATAAACAGTGGAAGAGACACTGGATTGAAGCCAGAAGATCTAGATACAAATTGTGATTCTGACACGTTGTTCTTTCTTCTTTTTTGAAGAGGAGCAGTGACATCATGGGGTTGATGTTTTGACTCAAGTGTGAATTGGATTTAAGTGAGACAGAGTTGAATAAAGTCATCAGCTTTACTCTCTCTTCCACAGTCACTGAAATCCAGTGGCAGGACAAAAGTAAAGATGACTAGAAATGGCCCAGGATGCAGCAGATGACCTTGGCACCTTTCGCTAAACAAGCTCTAAGCTCTCCATAACTCCTACTTCAGCGGCCCTCATGGTCATTGGAATAAATTATTCTCATTTGCCCATTCCACTAAAGGAAGTCTTCACATGCTTGGGAAAACTCCCCCTGCCAACTCACAGATGGGTTTGAGGTCCATTGATTTCCCTTAACCTGGTTTAGCCCACCTACCAAGATGGCTCTGACACTTAATAGCTGTATGATTATAGGTGTATCACTTAATCTCTCTAATGCACAATTTCCATACTCTGTAAAATAATAAGATTTGAATTCAAGTTCATTCGATTTTATAAAAGTCCTATATTCCAGGCAATGTATATGCACTGGGGATACAGGGATAGTCCTGTATCCCTCTCAAAAACACTATACAACTCCTTAGGAGCCTTTAAGCAGAGGCTGGTTAACCACTTGTCAGCTACATGATAAGAGGAATCATCCTTTGTATGGACTGGACTAGAACTGAGGCATCAAACATGAAAGACCCCACAAAATTCCTGAGTGGGTCCAGAACCAGATTTTTTAAAAAATGTATTCAGGAAATGTTTAACAAGCTAAACAAAAATATAATTCAATGTACATAATGTTAGTTTGTGCTTTTCTAAATCAACATGCAGCCTGCAAGGATCCATTTCTATTTGAGTCTGACAGCACTGGACTTGAAGATTACCGATATACCTTTCAACTCTAAAACTTTGTGATTCTGTGGATCAATCCCTGCCCTTGAGAAACATAGTCTATTAAATTGCCATCCCCTGGAAATTAGACGTGAGTAAAACATTTTGTGACCACAGAGTATCATAGAAATATAAGCTATTCTAAGATTTTCATCTTCCTATCTGTGAAGTACTTCACCTGAACATAAATAGATGTCAAGCAGCCTGATACCACCAATAAGTCCACAGATAAGACTAGCAAGTTATTCTTTATCATACTCTTCCAAATTCTTTTAACCCTTGTTCCTATGTCTCACATTCTAACACTCGACTACTACCTTGCCCCTTCCAAAGAGTACTAGTCCTGTAAATATAATCCTTTTACACACCCCATAAGTACTTGACCATTGTTGGTCAGACAACTTTCATTCATACTGGTTCCTATTCTCATCTGTCATTCTATATGCACTGAGACTTGGATTCAGAAATCTCAAGTGCACTGATTCTGACTTTGTCTTAAAAGCTGCTTTACTGAAGGTCTTAGGATAATAGATCTAGAACCAATAGGTTCCTCAAAGAATGTTTAGTCTAACTTTCTCAATTTACAGATGAGGAAACTGAAGCCCAAAGAAGATAAATGACTTACTCAATATCACATGGGTAGTAAGCATCTGAGACAGTATTTGAACTCATATTTCCAACTGCCTTTCAGACATCTTGAATTGAATGTCCAGTAGACATCTTAAACTCAATGTCTATAACAGAATGTATTATTTCCCCCACCAAATCATCCCCTGCTCTTAACTTCCCTATTACTGTAGAGGGCAACACCATTTCCCAGTCCAGGGGTAGGAAATCTGTGGCTCTCTAGGTCCTCAAGTGTGGCCCTTTGACTGAATCTAAACTTCATAGAACAAATCCTCTTAATAAAAGGATTTGTTCAGTAAAACTTGGGCTCAGTCAAAAGGCCACACCCATGGACCTAGAAGGCCACATGTGGTCTCAAGACTGCAGGTTTCCCACCCCTGTCCCAATCCTTCAGGCTCACAACCTTGGAGTCATCCTGGATTCTTCACTATCTTTCACCCCTCCCCCATTTTGAAGCTGTTGTCAAGACCTGTTGATGTCCACTTTTGCAGCATCTCTCCAATGTGTGCCCTTCTTTTCTCTGACACTGCAACCAATCTAGTGCAGGCCCTCATCATGTCATGAATATTGCATTGAATATTGCAACAACCTACTGGTGGTCTGCCTGCCTCAAGTCTCTCTCCACTCTAACCCATGTTCCATTTAACCTTTAAAGTGATTTTCCTAAAACTTAGGTCTGATCATGTCCCCCTCCTACCACTTACTCAATAAAATCCAATGGTTCCCTATTGCCTCCAGGAACAAATACAAAATGCTATTTGGCATTTAAATACCTTAATAACCTAGCCTCCTCCCACCTTTTTACCCCTTATTCTACAACATATAATCTTTAATCTAGTAACACTGGCCTCCTGGCTGTTCCATAAACAAGACATTCCATCTATCATCTCCAGATATTTTCTGTGGATTTCCCCCATGCCTGGAATACTCTGCCTCCTCCTCTCTGACTACTGACCTCTCTGGCTTCCTTTAAGTTCCAACTAATACTCACTTTCTACAATAAACCTTTCTTAACACCTCTTAATTCCAGTGCCTTTCTACTGTTAATTATTTCTTATTTATCCTGTTTATAATATGTGTGCACATGCATATATGTATACATATTTATATAGTATGTGTATATGTATATGTATATAATGTGTATATGTATGTACACATATATACATACAAGTATATGTATGTATACTGTTTGTATGTTGTATCCCCCATTAGATTTAAAGCTCCTTGAAGGCAGGGACTCTCTTTTGCACCTTTTTCATCCCCAGAACTTGGCATAGTACCTGGCACATCATAAGTACTTAATAAAAGTTTGTTGATTGACTGATTCTGACTCCAGAGCCAATATTCTATCTACTATAACACACTGCCTCCTAAAGTATTTAGCCTCTAGGTCAGCCATTTGTGCTCCTGTAGAATTCAGTCTGATAATCAAAGGGTCTCTCTGTTTGCTCTTCTATGAAACAAACTTACAAATTACTTTTATGACAACAAATCATCATTCCTCCTCTCCAAAAGATAAAAAGAACATCAGTGAAGGAGGAAGATATAAATCAGTAACATGGGACTAGAATTATCTCACACATTCTCTTTGTTATTGTTATTCTTTACTTTCTTCTTCCCCCTTCAACAAACTAGGAGTGCCAGGACCTAGAGACATAAGCAGACCAGCAATGATCTAGTTAATTAGGGCAATTACCAGCAGCAAACAATAGAAGGAAGTCCAGACAGGCAGATAAGGATGTCCAACAGAAGGTGGCAGCTGGATGGATGTTTTGGGTGCTGGGCAGAGAGCATGGTGTCAGTGGAATCTGGCAGCAAATGATCAATAGGCTGAATTCCAGGAAGATGCTTTGACATCTGAGATATCTGGCAGCTTAGATGGGGACCTAGTCATAGTGTCCCCCATGGGGGATCAGAAGTAAGACTCCATTTTCAAGAAGGAATAAGAGGGAGTAAAGAATTTCCACAGTCCTGAAGGAACTGGACTATTGGACAGAAGAGGACTAATTTATACCTAAGACATAGGAACCAAGTCAGAGAACTATATATTGGACTTTTAGTTCAAATCAGTGCCTTGGTCGTGAGGAAATAGATAAAAGCTAAGTGATGAAAACAAGTTTCAGGTTAGAACAGGATCAGCAACAAAAGAGATGTTCCTGAGTTGAATGGTTATGGATTTAAAGAGCTTAATATTTTCTCTGCAAAGGGACTGAGGTTATAGGTGAGGGTCAGGTGGAGTTCTTTGTGTGGTCTAAAGTTACAGAAAGGTGGGAGGAAGATGGAAGAGAAGAGCGAGAAGGGAACTGCATAGTCTTTTTAATTTTTTTAAAAAGACTTTTATTCTGAACTATACAACAAATAGAATGAGAATCTTCATATAAATAGTCCAACAGAAAAAGAGGATTGTATATGAAACCCCAGGTCTCTATTATGCCCAGCTTGCTTTTATATGGTATAGTCTTAGACACAGGGAAAGAATGACAAGGAAGTTGAAATAAAAATCCTAAAGCACTGGTACAAATTTGACCTCAAAGAAATCACTAAAATTTGGTGAGTTAAAATCCATGACAGGAATATGGACACAGAAAAAGTTAACCTTAAAAAGAACAGAGTAGATAAAACAAGGAAAGGCAATATTGGCTATTAAGAAAATACTTTCATTTGAGGAAATTTGGGAACCAGGAGGAAGAGGGAACACAATGGGGAACATTTCATTGAAAATTGATGGAATGGGGTGGAACCAAGATGGCCACTGGAAAGCAGGGACTGGTTTAAGCTCTCCCCCAGGTCCCTCCAAACACATGTAAACAATGGCTCTGAACAAATTCTAGAGCTGCAGAACCCACAAAATAGCAAAGGAAGCAGGTCTATAGCCCAGGACAGCCTGGGTGGTTGCTGGGAAGGGTCTATCTCACAGTGCTGAGAGCAGAACACAGCCAGGACCAACCAGACCGGGAGTTGGGTGGAGCAGGCCTGAGGGCCATGAATCATTGAGCTGTGGCAGTTACCAGATTTCTCAAGCCACAAACACCAAAGACAACAGAGCAGGTTAGTGGAAAAACTGCTGGATCGGAGTGAGAGCAGTCAGCCCCAGCCCTAGGGGTGGTGGAGGTGGTACAGCAGTGGCAGTGGCAGCAGCAAGAAGCCCCTGAAGCTGCTTCCAGAGCTCCAGCTGCAGTTGCTTCTGGCCATAGGCCCAGCTAGTGGGAGGAATTAAGCAGCTGACCAGAGAAGGAGTGCAGAGCTTGCTTTGCCCTGCCTGGATCTAGATTGTGGTCCTGGCTGATGGTTCTTGGGGGAGAGGGACCACTGCTGTGGTAGAGCTTGCTGTGTTGAAGTAGCTCTGAAAAGAGCAGCACAAGGCCCCTAAAGCTTGAGACAAGTACTCTCTACTCTACAAGCAGTCATACCCTGATAAAAAGCTCAAGAGTCAAGTATTTGGCTGGGAACATGAACAGGCAGTGAAAACGGCTCAGACTCAGACTTTAGAATCTTTTTTTGGTGACAAAGAAGATCAAAACACACAGCCAGAAGAAGTCAACAAAGTCAAAAAGCCTACATCAGAAGCCTCCAAGAAAAATATGAATTGGTCTCAGGCCATGGAAGAGCTCAAAAAGGATTTGGAAAAGCAAGTAAGAGAAGTAGAGGAAAAATTGGGAAGAGAAGTGAGAATGATGTGAGAAAGCCATCAAAAACAAGTCAATGACTTGCTAAAGGAGACCCCAAAAAATCCTGAAGAAAATAACACCTTAAAAACAGACTAACCCAATTAGCAAAAGAGCTACAAAAAGCAATGAAGAGAAGAATGCCTTGAAAGGCAGAATTAGCCAAATGGAAAAGGAGTTCCAAAAGACCACTGAAGGTATGCCATCTTGGAGTGGGGGGGAGGGGAGAAATGGGGAGAAAATTTGTAACTCAAAATCTTGTGGAAATCAATGCTGAAAACTAAAAAAAAAATATTAAATAATAAAATATGGAATTCAAAAATAAAGAAAATTGATGGAAGCAGAAACATAAGTGATAGTCATTGTTGTATAATACAGATTATTGGGGAGAAAAGATGAAGTATATGGAGGAAAATATAAATCTTTCATAAATACATAATAGAACAGTGATGGGGAACTTTAGCTGTTGTCCGAAAAAAAAATTAAGGCATGAGAGGATAAAAGAATGGATTCTGAAAATCATAGGTCTTTGAGACAGATAATTTCTGGCAGAATTCTAGAATATTTATTAAACGGATGGTTAATGAACATCTAAAAGAGAAAGCAATAATCACAAATTACTGGCATAACTTCATCAAGAACAGGTCATGCTAGAATAAACTCATTTCCTTTTTGAATGAGTTACTAGATGGTACATATGGAGATGGAGAGTGAAATAAACATATATTTACCTAGATTTTAGCTAAGAATTTGAAAAAAGTTTCTCATACTAATCTTATGGAAAAGGGAAAGAAATGTGGTCTAGACAATAGTACATTTGTAGGGATTTGGAACTGACTGAATGGATTGAATGAACTGACTGAATTATAGATTCATAGATTAAGAACTGGAAAGATCTTTTCAGATTATTAGACCAACCCTTTCATTTTACAGATGAAGAAGTTCAGACCCAGAGGGGTTAAGAGATTTGCCCAGGCATGTAGCTACTACTCCTGTAGGTAGAATTCCAGCTGAGATCACCTGACTCCAAAGCCCATGATATCTCCACAATACTGTAAATGCCTATAATCATTAAGGATTACCAAATATCTCAAAATGTGATTGCAAGTGTATAGCCCTAGGGAATAATGTTTAACCCTGTGCTGTTTAATATTTTTAATTAATGAGTTAAATGAAGGCATAGATGACATACTTATCAAATTTTCAGATGAAATAGAGATGGGAAAAATACACAAAATACTGGATAACAACATCAGAATCCAAAAAAGATCTCACAGCTTAAATCTTTGGGGTGATATAAATGTAAATTATTATACATTTTCAAAAATCAACTTTGTGAATATCAAGTGGGATAGAAATAGACATCAGTTCATCTGAAAAAGCTCTGGGAATTTTAGTGGACTCCAAGTTCAATATGAGTCAACAGTATGACATGGGCAGCAAAGAAAATTATTGAAATCTTTGGCTGAATCAATAATAGCTGACATTTACATGCATTTTAAAGAGTACAAAGTGCTTTTCCTAGGCTATCATTTCTGAGCCCCATAATAATGATGTAAGTACTGCAAGTATTAATTTCAGATAAGGAAATAAGACTCAGAGAGATTAGGTGATTTGTTCATGGTGTGTTTTAATATATTTTTTGCTTAATAGGAAGATCTTTCATGTCCATTAATAGGCCCATATGACCTGTTTAAGTCACATGGAAGCCTAAGTCACATGAGCCTGGGTGATGAGTGTTATGATGCGCTCTGACCCTGAAAAAAAATGTATATATACTCTGAGGTTGGCATTTTGCTTAGGGGGCCCACTCTTGGGAAGAGTGTTCTATGATGTAGCCAGATGAGACTCTGGCTAGCTGTTAAGGAGCCCTCTGGCTTTGAAAACCCACCTGTTAGTGCTTCTCTCTCTGGTAACTACGTATGTATCGCTTTTGGTCAGACAGAAGCCCTGTCTGTTGGTTTGCATTATTTGCTCTGTTTATATAATTTCTGCTTGTAAGTTCTGCTTGTATTTGCTCTGAAGTACAGCGTGTTGACTCTTCCCCTGAAACTAAGTGAATGGCATATATATTTGATTAAAGTAAGATTGTTGACCCCTTTAAAGTTGCTTTCCTTTAGAAAAGTAGATCAAAGAATCTGTGCTAGCAGCCCTCCTGTGTGCTGGTGTTATTGGTCTTACATCCCCACAGCAGCTACAAGCAACATTGTTGCTACACATGGTCATACAGAAGTATCAGAAGGGGAATATGAACCCAAATCTTCCTGATTCTAAGTTCAGCAATCTACCCATTCATCTAAGAAAAATCTAGAGAAGAAGTGTGTTGACTCAATATAAGTTCACAGTGTAATATAGCAGACAGAAAACTAATACGATTATAGGCTGCATTAAGAGTCAGATAGTGTCTAGAACAGGGAATACTATACTCCAGCCACTCTCCTGTTGAAATACTATGTTTGGTTTGGAGCATCATGCTTTAGGGAGTACATTGATAAAGTGACAGCAAAAAGAATAGTGAAGGGCCGGGGGGCGGAGCCAAGATGGCCACATGAAGGCAGTATCTTACCGGAGCTCTCTCACAAGGTCTGTCAGATTCCTATAAAAAAAGTGAATTTGAGCAGATTTGAGAGAGTCAGAAACTGCGAACAATCTGCATGGGGCAAATTTCCGAGCCAGGAGAGTCTGAAAGGCCAAGGGCATGAATCTGTAGGCTCAGAAAGGGCTCGGCATGGAGACCCGCTCCAGACCAAAGTGGAAGCAGCCGGCTGGGAAATCCACGTGGGAGACAGGCTGGGAGAAAGCTGGGTGCCCAAAACTGGCAGAGATCCCCAGGCCTCCCAACACAGGACAGCAGTCTGTGGAAGCAAGGAGAGGCAGCAACACAACCAGCCGTGAAAACACCTACTCCTGAGGCTTGCAGCCCAAAGGAATGAGCCGTGCCTTCCGGGAGACATAATGTCCAGGTAAATGGCTCTAATCCCTCCCCCCCTCACCCAGAGAATTCCTTGGAAAAAAAAAAAAGAACACTGGAACAGAGGAGAAAGAAGTGAGGCTTCAGTGGTCAAATAGTAAAACTTCATTAGTCCCAAAGGGGCAGAATCGGCAGGGGTCAACACTAGGAGCCCAGACATAATCTTGCTCCCCCAGGGGAAGTGCCAGAGATCAGCTCAAACAACAAACAGCTGAGACCATTTCTGAAGAGCAACAGTGCTAGAGAGCACCCATAGGGAGTGAGATGACAGGGAGCCGGACCCCTCCCCCACACCTCAGGAAACTGAAGGCTATAATTCTACACTCTCAATCCCCAGAATAAGAAAGCTGGGACAGAGAGCCCTGAGCCCTAAAGGCAGAAATTTGTTGTAAAGCCAGGAAGCGGCAAACCAACAAACATGAAGAACAACACAAAAAAAACCAAGGACAATAGATTCTTTTTATGGAGACAGGCAGGATCAAAATACCAATTTGGAAGAGGACAGCAGTGACACTATAGATCCATCTGATGCCTCAAAAGATAATGTGAACTGGTCTCCAGTCCAAAAGGCATAGCTGGAAGAGCTAAAGGAGGATTTTTAAAACCAAATTAGGGAGGTAAAAGAAAACATGGAAAAAATGGAAAAGTCCCTAAAGAATAAGATTGGCGAAATGGCCACAGAGGTTCAGAATCTAAATAGAGAAAATGACACCCTGAGAGGTAAAATCAACCAATCGGAAAAGGAGACTCAAAAGCAAAATGAATACACTAACTCATTAAAAATTAGAGTTGAGCAAGTGGAAGCTAATGAATCTATGAGGCACCAAGAAGTAGTAAAGCAAAATGTTAAGAATGAAAAAATAGAAAAAAATGTGAAATATCGGATTGGGGAAACAACTGACCTGGAAAATAGATCCAGGAGAGACAATTTAAGAGTTATTGGTCTACCGGAAATCCACAATGAAAAAAGGAGCCTTGACAGTATCTTCGAAGAAATTATCAAAGACAACTGCCCAGAGGTCCTAGAACCAGAGGACAAAATAGTCATTGAAAGAATTCACCGATCACCCCCTGAAAGAGATCCCAAACTGAAAACACCAAGACATATTATAGCCAAATTTCAGAACTATAAACTCAAGGAGAAAATACTGCAAACAGCCAAAAAGAAGAAATTCACATATCGTGGAACTACAGTCAGGATCACGCAGGATCTCTCAGCTTCCACCTCAAAAGACAGGAGAAACTGGAATATGATATTCCAAAGGGCAAAGGAGCTGGGACTACAACCAAGGATGAACTGCCCAGCAAAACTAAGCATAATTTTTCAGGCAAGGAGATGGACATTCAATGAAATAAGGGAATTCCAGACCTTCCTGATGAAAAGGACAGAACTCAATGGAAAATTTGATCTCCAAATACAAAACTCAAGAGAGACATAAAAAGGTAACCAGGGGGAAAAACCCCACAATCCTTATTACACACACACACACACACACACACACACACACACACACACACACACACACATATATATACATATATAAGTCATTCTTGAGAATGGTACAGCTATTACGACAATTGAAAGGGATACACATAGATTGTGAATGCCTGTATAAATTAACTGATGTAAAGATAAAAAATATAAGTAAGAGATATAAAGGGAGGGCTATGAGAGAAGAGGTAAGGAGGTAGTAGAAAAGGGTAAATTACACCAAATGAAGTGGCACAAAAACATATTGTAGTAGAGGGAAAGAAGGGAGGGAGAAGAGCAGTATTTGAGCTTTACTGTCATCTGATTTGGTTCAAGAAGTGAATAACAAACCCTGATAAGTTTAGAAAACTAACTTGTTCTACGGGAAGTAGGAGGGGAAGGGGGGATAAAAAAGAGAGGAGGGTGGTCAGAAGGGAGGGGAGAAGTAGCAAGTGGGAAACGCTAAGATAAGGGAGTGGTAAAAAAAAGGGAGGGTAAACTGAGGAAGGCGGCGGCCAAAAGCAAAATTTTGTTGAGGAGGAGAAGGGGAAAGGGAAAAATAAAAGCATAAACAGGGGGAAATAGGATGGAGAAAAAGACACAGATAGAAATCATAACTCTGAATGTGAATGGGATGAACACTCTCATAAAACAGAAGTGTATAGCAGAATGGATAAAAAACCATAATCCTACAATATGCTGTTTACAAGAAACACATTTGAAACAGGGGGATACACACAGGGTAAAGGTAAAAGGCTGGAGTAAAATATATTGTTCCTCAGCTAAAGTAAAAAAAAGCAGGTGTAGCAATCGTAATCTCAGACAAAGCAAAACAAAAGATAGATTTAATTAAAAGTGATAAGGAAGGACATTATATCCTGCTAAAAGGCACCATAAACAATGAAGCAATATCATTGTTTAACGTATATGCACCAAGTGGTAAGGCATACAAATTCTTACAGGAGAGGTTAACGGAGTTACAGGAAGAAATAGACAGCAAAACTATAATACTGGGAGACCTCAACCTCCCCCTTTCTGAACTCGATAAATCTAACCTCAAAATAAATAAGAAAGAAGTTAAGGAGGTAAACACAATTTTAGAAAAGGCAGGTATGATAGACCTCCGGAGAAAATTGAATGGGGATAAAAAGGAATATACTTTCTTCTCAGTGGTACATGGCACATACTCAAAAATTGACCATGTACTAGGGCATAAAAACCTCACATTCCAGTGCAGAAAGGCAGAAGTAGTCACAGCACACTTTTCAGATCATGATGCAATAAGAATTATTTGTAACAAAGAACCATGGAAAAATAAGCTAAAAATTAATTGGAAACTAAATAATCTAATTCTAAAGAATGAGTGGGCCAAAGAACAAATCAGAGAAACAATTAATAACTTCATTCAAGAGAATGACAATAATGAAATAACATAACAAAACTTATGGGATGCAGCAAAAGCAGTTCTTAGGGGAGGTTTTATATCCCTAAATGCTTACATGAATAAAACAGGGAAAGAGGAGAGCAATGATCTGGGCATACAGCTGAAAAAGCTAGAAAAAGAGCAAATTGAAAACCCCCAATTAAATACCAAATTAGAAATACTGAAAATCAAAGGAGAGATTAATAAAATTGAAACCAAGAAAACTATTGAATTAATAAATAAAACAAAGAGCTGGTTTTACGAAAAAACCAATAAAATTGATAAACCTTTGGCCAATTCGATTTAAAAAAAGAAAGAAGAAAATCAAGTTACCAGCATCAAAAATGAAAAGGGTGAGTTCACCTCTAATGAAGAGGAAATCAAAACAATAATTAGGAATTATTTTGCCCAATTGTATGCCCATAAATTTGACAACCTTAGAGATATGGATGAATATCTACAAAAACATAAACTGCCCAGGTTAACAGAAAAGGAAGTAAAATTTCTAAATAACCCCATCTCAGAAAAGGAAATTGAGCACACCATCAATGAACTCCCTAGGAAAAAATCTCCAGAGCCAGATGGTTTTACATGTGAATTCTATCAAACATTTAAAGAACAACTAATTCCAATACTTTGTAGACTATTTGGGAAAATAGGTGAAGAAGGAGTCCTACCAAATTCTTTTTATGACACAAATATGGTACTAATACCCAAACCAGGAAGAGTCAAAACAGAGAAAGAAAATTATAGACCAATTTCTCTAATGAATATTGATGCGAAAATTTTAAATAAAATATTAGCAAAAAGATTGCAGCAACTCATCACGAGAATAATACACCATGACCAGGTAGGATTTATTCCAGGAATGCAAGGCTGGTTCAATATTAGGAAAACTATTAGCATAATTGACCATATCAACAACAAAACTATGACAAACCATATGATCATCTCAATAGATGCAGAAAAAACCTTTGACAAAATACAACACCCATTCCTATTAAAAACACTAGAAAGCATAGGAATAAATGGAACCTTCCTTAAAATTATAAATAGCATCTACCTAAAACCATCAACAAGCATTATTTGTAATGGGGATAAGCTTGATGCATTCCCAATAAGATCAGGCGTGAAACAAGGATGTCCATTATCACCCCTACTATTCAATTTGGTACTAGAAACGTTAGCTGTAGCAATAAGAGAAGAAAAAGAAATTGAAGGAATTAGAATAGGAAAAGAAGAAACTAAATCATCACTTTTTGCAGATGATATGATGATTTATTTAGAGAATCCTAGTGAATCAAGTAAAAAACTACTTGAAATAATAAACAACTTTAGCAAAGTTGCAGGATATAAAATAAACCCACATAAATCCTCAACATTCCTATACATTACTGACAAAGTGCCACAGCAACAGATAGAAAGAGAAATTCCATTCAAAGTTACTGTAGACACTATAAAATATTTGGGAGTCTATTTGCCAAGACAAACCCCGGGCCTATATGAACATAACTATGAAACACTTTTCACACGAATAAGGTCAGATCTAAATAAATGGAAAAATATCAGTTGCTCATGGTTAGGCCAAGCTAATATAATAAAAATGACAATTTTACCTAAATTAATCTATCTATTCAGTGCTATACCAATCGAACTACCAAAAATTATTTTACTGAGCTGGACAAAATAATAACAAAATTCATCTGGAAAAACAAGAGATCTAGAATATCTAGGCTATTAATGAAAAGAAATGCTAGAGAAGGTGGCCTAGCCATACCAGATATTAAACTGTACTACAGAGCAGCAGTCATTAAAACTACCTGGTACTGGCTAATAAACAGAGGTGTGGATCAGTGGAATAAGATAGGAATACAAGATGGAGAAGTCAACAACTATAGCAATCTACTCTTTGATAAACCCGAAGAGACCAGCTTCTGGGCTAAGAATTCACTATTTCACAAAAACTGTTGGGAAAATTGAAAAATGGTAGGGCAGAAACTGGGCATAGACCAATATCTTACACCATATACCAAAATAAAGTCAAAATGGGTTCATGATTTAGGAGTAAAAGCTGATACTATAAGTAATTAGGGAGAGCAAGAAATAGTTTACTTATCAGATTTATGGAAAAGAAAAGAATTCATGACCCAACAAGAGATAGAGAGCATTACAAAATGCAAAATGGATAATTTTGATTATGTTAAATTGAAATGTTTTTGTACAAAAAAAGCCAATGCAACAAAAATTAGGAGGGAAGCATAAAATTGGGAGAAAATCTTTACAACTAGTATCTCTGATAAAGGCCTCATTTCTAAAATATACAGGGAACTGAGCCAAATATATAGGAATACAAGCCATTACCCAATTGAGAAATGGTCAAAGGATTTGAACAGGCAGTTTTCAAAGGAAGAAATTAAAGCTATCTATAGGCATAGGAAAAAATGCTCTGGATCACTACTGATTAGAGAAATGCAAATCAAAACAACTCTTAGATACCACATCTCTCCTGTCAGATTGGCTAAAATAACAAAGCAGGAGGATGATAAATGCTGGAGAGGATGTGGGAAAATTGGAACATTGTTACATTGCTGGTGGAGTTGTGAGATGATCCAGCCCTTTTGGAAAGTAATTTGGAACTACGCCCAAAGGGCCATAGGAATTTTCATACCCTTTGACCCAGCAATACCACTTCTAGGGTTGTATCCCAAAGAAATCACACAAGAGGGAAAGGGACCCATATATACAAAAATATAGCAGCTCTCTTTGTGGTAGCCAAGAATTGGAAATCAAAGGGATGCCCATCACTTGGAGAATGGCTGAACAAGCTGTGGTATATGAAGGTAATGGAATACTATTGTGCCATAAGAAATGGGGATGATACGGACTTCATAACAACCTGGAAAAACCTACACGACATAATGTTGAGTGAGCGGAGCAGAGCCAGGAGAACATTGTACACAACAACAGATATATGGATTCTGTGAGGACCAACCCTGACAGACTTCACTCTTCTCAGCAACACAAGGTGCAAGGACAACTCCAAGGGACTCACGATGGAGAATGCTATCTACATCCAGAGAAAGAACTGTGAAGTTTGAATGCAGATTGAGGCATGCTACATGCTCGCCTTTTTTTGTTCTCTTTTGTTTTTGTTTTTGGGGTTTTTTTTTGGTTCTGTTCCTTCTTTCTCATGATTCATTGTATTGGTCATAATTCTTCTCCACAACTTGACTAGTGTATAAATTAATTCAATGTAAAGTTATATATGGTAGGTATACGAGATTCCATGCCATCTTGGAGTGGGAGGGGGGAGGGAGGGAAGAAAATCTGGAACTCAAAATTATGTAGAACCGTGTGTTGTAAACTAAAAATAAAAAAATTAAATAAAAAGAATGACTGTAAAAAAAATAATAAATAACACAAAAGACAACTAAAAAAAAAAGGATAGTGAAGGGCCTACATGGAAGTCATGTCTTATGAGAATCAGCTGAAGAAAGTGAGGATATTCATGCTGAAGGAAAGACTTAGAACAGTCAAAACAGCTCTCTTCAGGTACTCAAAGAACAGTTATGAGGAATAAAGGTTTGATTTGTCCAGCTTAGCCACAAAAGGCTGAATTAAGATCAATGGGCAGAAGATGTCAAAAGGAAAATTTAAATTTGGTACAACAATTACAATAAAATTTCTAACAAATAAAGGGATCTCAAAATGGAATTCCATGGGACATGGTGTGTTCCTATAGTGATCCTGGCAAGCTGATTAGTTTAAGACTTTAGAGGGAATTATTGTTCAGGTAGGGGTTGTACTAGATACCCTCTGAGAGCTTTTATACTTTGATTCTGTTATTTAATTTGACTACCAAAAAGTCAGGATCAAAGAATAAAAATAGCCAATTACCTTTTCCCAGTCATTACTTCGATCCCTGAAGGCTGAATGAGAGCTCACTTTAAAAAAACAAACATAGACTCAAAGAACTTCAGTTTGAAAATTCCCAAGAGGTCATCTCACCTGCCTATATATCCGCCAATCATTTCCACTGCATTAGCCATAGTAAGCTGCTAACCAGCTTCTGATCAAATACTCCCAAAAGCAGCAAACTCACTACCTCCTTAGGCAGAATATTCAACTTTTAGAGAATACTAAGGAAAGCTTTTGGAGAAAGGTAAGTAATTTTTTCCTTCATTCATACTGCTCCTCAGCAACCTTCACGTATTTCTTTGAGTTCATTCCTCTGGGACCAACAAAACAATTAAAATTTCTCATCTACATGAATGACCCTTAAAATATTTTAAGCTAGCTATCATACTCTTCTCCTTAAGAAATCTCTCTTCTCTAGGATAAAACAACAACAAACAAAACCAGTTTTTTTCTAGTGTTCCATTTAAATATGGTTTAGAATCCTCTTACCACCTTAGTTGCCTTCTGTTGGAATTACTCTAGCTTGTCAAAGTTCTTCATAAATGATGATACCCTTACATCTCTCCTGTCAGATTGGCTAACATGGTAAAACAGGAAAATGATAAATACTGGAGAGGATGTGGAAAAATTGGAAAATTGCTACATTGTTGCTGGATTTGTGAACTAATCTAGCCATTCTGGAGAGCAATTTAGAACTATGCCCAAAGGGCTATAAAAAAAATCTCAAAGAGATAATATAAGTGGGAAATGGACCCATATATGCAAAAATATTTATAGCAGCTCTCTTTGTGGTGGCAAAGAATTGGAAATCAAGAGGATGCCCATCAATTGGAGAATGGCTAAACAAATTGTGGTATGCAAATGTAATGGAATACTATTGTGCAATAAGAAATGAGGAACAGATAGACTTCATTATAACCTAGAAAGACATATATGAACTGATGCTGAGAGAGTGTAGCAGAACCAGGAGATCATTATATACGATTCCAGACACACGGTCTCTTTAAGGACTAACTTTGATGGACTTGACTTGTCTCATCAATACAAGGATCAAAGACAGCTCCAAAAGACTCATGATGGAAAAAGCTATGCACATCCAAAGAATGAATTACAGAGTCTGAATGCTGATTGAGGCAAACTATTTGCTCTCTTTTTTTACTTCTTTTTTAGTTTCGTTTCTCCTCTCTCGTGATTCATTCCATTGGTTATAATTCTTTTTTTACAACTGGACTATTATGTAAATAAGTTCAATGAGAAGGCAAATGTAGAACCTAGATTGTATTACATGCCATCTTGGGGGGAGGGAGGAGGAGAGGGAGGGACAGAATATTTGGAACCCCAAAACCTGTGGAACTGAATGTTGTAAACCAAAAATTAAAAAAGTATGAATAAATAAATAAATAAAATATGGTACCCCAAAATGAACTACTCTTACCATTACCTGACCTTATTATAGCCCATCTATAAAATCCTTCACTCTGGGCCCTATGTTTCTATTAATGCAACCTAAAATGGCATTTTTGTTTGTTTTGGGGGACAGGAGTGCTGACAGCTGAATAAGACTAGTGGTGCTATTAAGCCAACATCTTACTAGAATCCCAATTATTTTCACATAAGCTGTTATCCAGATATGCACAATATCCTATATTTGCTATACAGTTGACATTATTTTAATCCTAAGGGAATACTCATTAAATATTATCAAGTCTCTCCTTGTTAGAACTCATCCATCATTCTGGTCTATTCATCTCTGTATACTGATATTGACATCTAACATATTACATATTCCTCCAAGCTTTGTGCCAACCACAAATTTGACAAATATGTCATCTGTGCCTAATAATACTCTTCAGAAAGTTCTAAGTAATGCAGTATGGCATAGTAGATAGCAAGCCTGCTTTGGAGTTAAGATCTAAGTTCCAGTTCCATCTCTGACAAATACTGGCTTCTTGATCTTGAACCAATCACATAATATCTCAGTTCTCTAGCAACTCTCTAAAGTGAGAAGCTGCAAAGAATGTGATCTGCATTGGTAGAGGAAGTTTCTTCCTAGAACACTTATATTATTGAAATCACAGATCCAGTCAAAACACAATAATTAAAAGCATAGAATCATACAATGTCAGTATTGGAAGAGCCTCAGAGGTCACTGAATACAATCCATACCAGAGTGAGAACACCCTAAATAACATCTCTGACAAGCTATCAACCAGGCTGTGCTTAATGACCTCTTGTGCTCTGATATCAATAACTTCATCATAATAATAGTGACCGTGAATATAGATCATTAGATTTCTACAATAACAACATCGCAAGATTAGATAAATACCTTTGGAAGTTGCTGAACACATGCTTCTGTCCTCAGATAGTAGCTATCATACCAAAAAAGTTCTGAAAGACCTTCAGTAAAGATTTTATAAGCTACTTCAATAATTCATTCTTGTATAACCCCTGGCCTAGGACCACAATTTCTGGGCTTATACAAATTGGATTTAATTGTGGGGAACTTCACCCCATTCATGTCTCTTTAGCTAATTTTGCCTCCTGTCTGCAAATCTTAGAATATAGCTTATTCATACACTTTCATAGATGTAGATATGAATGCCTAGATCCTATTCAAGTACTCATATGGGGAACAGGGCACTCTTTATTATACCATGCAGAAAACACAAAACCAAGCCAAACAACATATCATAAAAATTAAGTATTGATATATATATATATATATATATATATATATATATATACACATAAGTATATAAGCTTTCTTTGCACAAATGAAGAAATTCAGCCCCAGAGAGGTTAAAAGATTTGCCAAGGGTACAGGTACTACTATGGTGCTAGAATTTCAACCCTGGTCTTCTGATTTCAAAGCTCATGATCTTTCTACAATATTGTCATAACTACACTTATTAAAGGTTGTCAAATATCTCAGAAGGTGATTTCTATCTCCAGGGAGTCTCACCTCCCTCCCCTTTTGTCCCCTCTCTGCCCATCCAGGTCCCAAAAATCCTACAGACTCATAAAATCCCACTGTTTTATTCCTTATTTACAAGGAAATGTACCTGTGGTGGCTAGAGAGACAACCCCTTTGACATCCTGGGACACCCCTTAACTCCAAAGACCCACACAGATCTCCTACTTCATAATAGGACTATTTAGGCTTAGACAACCCCAAGGGGAAAAATAGGTTTGCTAGAAAGTCAACCCTTGTCCCATGAAATCTTCACCATCTGAATAACTTGTGCTAATAGCTGAGGGCAACATCTAAAATCTTTTGCTGCCCCATATCATGGCTTACTCTGTTATTGCCTTCCAGCTGGATGGACATGCACGCTATTGTCTGTGCTGAAAGAGGCTGATATTGACCAGAAACTTCCCCCTTTCTCACCAGAAGTTTGAATTCTATGATCTTCTTCTCTCCAAGAGGTTGGCATTTTCCAAAAACTCCCCTTCTCTTTCTGTAAGGCAGCATCCTAAAATTCTCAAGGTCAATGTTGCTAAAGAAGCAATTTCACACCTAGCACTTCTCAGGAAATCCTTTTTTTTCTTTCTAGGAGGCTGTGGTTGAAGAACATCAACATCTTGGCCACATGGTTCCCCTTTTGTGAGGCCACATAGATGAGAGTATGAAAAACGGCAAAGTGTTTCTCCCAGCCTTTCTAGGGCTAGATTCAGGAACTCAGTGTCAAAGTACTCTTGCTACTTCATCTCTACCCCCAGTTTCTGTCATTTCTTCAGCCCAGAAAACTTCTATCTCTGAGGCTCAGGAAGGACTAGGGAAGGGTCATTTAGTCCCTCAAGGCCTCTGCTAATTCTCACACATACACACACACACACACACACACACAAACACACCTATATGTATGTGTATGTATGTATATGTATGTATGTCTGTGTGTGTATATGTATGTATATATAAATGTGTGTGTGTGTGTGTGTGTGTGTGTGTGTCTCAGGAACCAAAGCCCACTTTTGGGTCTCTGGTCTCTATTCATTCTTTCTGGCCCCTCCCCCAATTCTAACCTCTGAGGAAAAAAAAGAAAAAAACTGTGCAACTGGCCCCATTTTATAAGCCTAGCACAAAAGGATAGCTTGATAAGTAGCAGCTTAAGCCACTCAATTCATCCCCAACAATCCTCAGGCACTGAGATTCAGTCTCTTATTCTCAAGGAGAGATGAACCGGTCAATAAGTACCAATGAGTATGTCTGCAATCTCCTTAGGTCATCGTCATTGTTCTTGTGCAATCATTTTCAGTCCTGTATGACTCTTTGTCACCCCATTTGGAGTTTTCTTGGCAAAGATAGTAGAGTGGTTTCTCATTTCCTTCTCTAGCTCATTTTGCAAATGAGTAAAGTGACTTGCCCGGGGTCACACAGCTAGTAAATGTCTGAGGCCAGATTTGAACTCATGAAAATGAGTCTTCCCAATTCCAAGCCCAGTGCTCTACCCACTGCACCACTTAATTGCCCCTAGCCTCTAGCAGGATCCCCTCTCCTTAGGTTAGATACCATAAAAATCTCCAATAAAGATTTATCATGCTTTAAGCTCATCCAGTTGATCAAGGAATTTTCCTGAATGTGGTACATTTTCCCTGAGTTAAATAGTTTTGATCCCTGAAATCCAAACTGGGGTAATCTTGTGTACATTGCTTATATATACCCAATTCTGTATAGCTCTCTGGGTATGCGGAAAAACCCCATAGTATCAGACTATTCACTCAAATAAGCATTTCCCCTCTTTCCTGAATGCCTTCATTACACCTTACATTCTCTTCAAGGAATTTTTAGCACTGTCCATGATGTATAGCTCTTGAATGCTTCCCAAATCAATAGCCTTCTATGAAGGTCTAGACTTCCCAAAGCCAAGTGGGTCTAGGTTTTAGACTAACTACCAACACCTTGATCGATCTCCTATGCCAGCATTCACAAACCTCCCTAATTTAAAATTTAAATTCTTTCATATATTGTTTTTTCCTCTTATGATCTTGTCATTTCTACCTTTTAGACAGACCTTTTTGAATCATGCTTGGGATGGCACAATGCCCCATTTCAAGATTTCCAGATGCCAAATGAATGCTCTTCCTCCTCCCATCAAATATTTGTATTATGTGTCCTGTTGCTGTGCGCCTCACCACTATTCATAGAAAATTCATATATAAATCCCAAGTCCACATTCTCTGCTGAACAATTTTCACCAATGAGGAAGATTATTGTTTACCTTTCATCCTTTTCTTCTCAAGGCTAATTTACCATCCCAGTCAAGGCCATAACTAGTTGTCTTGACTTATGTCTTGCCACTGAACTCCGACAATTCTGGAGGAGAGAGTGAGGGCTGATGACTTTGCATGGCTCTGCCTCACTTAAACCCAATTCACTTGCAAGTCAAGACTTCACCCCTCTAATGTTGTTGGTCCTCTCATGGAACAAAGGGCAAATAACAACAACAAACCATTCCAGCCTTCTTTCTCCTGTCTTATTCATTATCCCTCTCTGTATCTCCTTGGTTACAAGAACCAAAGCATGCTGACAATTCTGCCTTGTTTTTGTCAAGGTTCTAATAGGTTGGCACTAGACTTCCCAAGTGTATTACGTCCCAAATAAGTGCTCCATTGCCATAGGAGTGTCAGAAACTAAGGAGCTGTGATGTAAAGAAAGGAGGCATGGTTTGCCCATGGAAACATGACTGATTAACAGGTTATAATGTGGTTAGGATGTGTCTATATTTAAATGCCGCAATACTGGATTATTGATTCACATGAAAGTCCTGAGACTATCCCCCCATCACAGACTTGGTATTATGGGGGGCTGGGGTGGGAGGAGGAGTTAATGCCCTTCTTCAAGTGTCACTATTAAGGTAAGTAGGTGTTGGCTATGAACTATTTTCTGTGACATCCATATCACTTTCAGGCTTTTTCTTTCTGGGACCTTTGAGAATCCAATGAACAGCACTGTATGAGGTAGACAGGTGGAGGGAGTAATACTATCCCTTATTCCCCAGTGGGGGAAAAGGCCTTCCCAAGTTTACACAGCAAGTCAACAGGCTACAGGTTGCATCTTTTGACCCTACATCTATGTTTTTCCTCAGTTCAAAGACTAGGTAGGAAACCTTCGTAATGAAAAATTTGTCATGAAAAGCAGAGGGGGAAAATATACATATACTATGTATATGTATATACACACACATAAAGAGAGACAGAGACAGAGATGGAGAGAGACAAAGAGAGACAGAGAGAGAGAGAGAGAGAGAGAGATTGAGTGTTTTAAGCTAACTGACTAAAAACTGTAAATAATTTTAGAAGGAATAATCCACAGGTTTTGTTCTACAATGTTCCAAGAGGCCTGGCTCCTACTATCACAGAGCATATTTAGGCCTAATCAAATGAAACTGATCATAGTGAACAGGTGGGAACTCAGGCAGAACAGCTCAGTCAATTGAAGGGAGACAATGCCAAGGACCTTGGAAAAAAATCAAAAGAAGAAATTCAAGAATCAATACAGGCAACTTAATAGGGAGCTGATGTAAAAGCTGTGAATATGAGTAATGTGCCATGACCACCTGTAAGAGGAAGAGTAGAGGCGGCTGTTGGGGTGGGGTACAAAGGGGACAGAAAGAACAACCTGTTTCCTGGTTCTAATACAAACAATGGACCCTGAACACCAATCTAGCCAACATGCTGAAAGCAGTTTCTCAAAACAGGAAAATACATGACCCCAGGTCCTTGGCAATTTGGCCAGAAAAAAGAGAAAAACCAAAAAGAGAGTCGACATTTCTTAAAAACAAGTTGATTCAAATACCTGGCTTCAGTCCTGGTACAGGGAAAAGCACTATGAATTTGGAGGCAGAAGCTCTGATGGCGCTCAAACGCCTATTTTGACACTCCATGACTTTAGGCAAATCACCTGACCTCTCGGAGACTCATTTTCTTCGTCAGAGACAATTGAACAACATGGCATCTGTGGTCTCTTCCAGCTCTCCATCTATGAAAATGTGACTTTAATTCAGAAAACAGTAGCCATAGGATAATAAGAAAATCCTGTGACCCAGAGCCCTGAGTTCAATAACAACTCTAGGACAAACATTAACTAGTGATGCGTCCTCACAGAAGTCACTTGTCTTCCCAGGCTCGATTCTCTCCTCTGTAAAGTGAAGGTGAGAGTAGATGATCTCTCCAATCCCTTACAACTCTGACATTCTCTGCATCTGTGATCCTGATTGTGATAAACACACACACACACACACACACACACACATATACACACAATATCGTAATGAAGAAAATGGAATCAAATGGACAATTATGAAAGGAGATGATTATATGATTAGTCAGATTCCTTAGAAAACTAAAAAATATGTTTTTGCTGTTGGACTCAATTCTTACCATTCCAGTACATCCAAATGTGATCTTAAAGAGCTTTCTTTATCTGTCTCCCTCTGTCTCCCTCTCTCCCTCTGTCTCTGTCTCTCTGTCTCTGTGTGTGTGTGTCTCTCTCTGTCTCCCTCTGTCTCTGTCTCTCTGCCTCTCTCTCTCTCTCTCTCTCTCTCTCTCTCTCTCTCTCTCTCTCTCACACACACACACACACACACACACACACACATTCTTATTTCATATTACTTGCCTTTATGCACTCAGCATTCCAGGCAAAAGGACACAATTGTTATTCACCACAAATGGCAATCTATCTCTTCTCGCCTTGACTTTTACACAGGTGGTCCCCTATTCCTGGAATGCTCTCCCTCCTCACCTTCCCCTCTTAGAATCCCCTAGCTTCCTTCCAGGCAGCTGGCACAGGTGGTGCCTCCTACACAATGCCTATCCTGCTGCCTGAGTTGTTAGTATTCTCTTCCTCCTAAAATTAATTCACATTTACTTCGTATATTTATTGATCTATGTACATTGGATCATAGATTTAAATCTGGATGGGTCATTAGGAGGCATTGAATTCAACTTCTTCGTTTTACAAATGACAAAACTAGGAAGTTTCTGAGAAAGAATTTGAACCTATTATATCCTTCCACCCCCATAGATTATAAGCTCCTTGAAGTCAAGGACCGTTTTCTTTTTGTCTCTGTATCTGTCCCTAGTGCCACAGAAATAGAAGGCACTTAATGTTTATTGAATTGAATTAAAATTACTTTATCTGAAAAAGGTCATTTAGCTTTAGCCATGCAGATCCGTATGTAAATCTTTGAATGGAGAGGGAGAGAGAGAGAGAGAGAGAGAGAGAGAGAGAGAGAGAGAGAGAGAGAGAGAGAGAGATATGGAAATGCATCTTATAGATAAAGCTAGAAGCAGCTTGCTGGTGAGGTAGATAAAGTGTTGGATTCGAAGTCAAGAAGGATTGAGTTCAAATCCTGCCTCAGATATTTACTTGCTATGTGGCCTTGAGCAAGTAACTTAGCTTCAATTTGCCTCAATCTTTTTCATCTGTAAAAATGAGGATAATAATATGCTCTATCTCCCAAGGTTGGTTCTGAGTATAAAACTAGATATTTGTAAAGTGCTTGATAAGCCTTAAAGTACTACACAAATGTTAGCTATTATTATTATATACAGGAAAAAATTCAAAGAGCTTAAACCAAAGAAAATTCTGTATGCTCCCTCTATAATCTACTACAGGAATTCAATTCCTTCCAAGGCCAGTTTATCTTTTGGTTGAGGGAAAGTGGCACAGATTAAACTCTAAAACTCCATATAGGAATCAATCTCCTTTGCTCCTGGTGTTCCCAACTATGAGTATAGGCAATGGCAGCCTCTACCGCTGAGGCCACTGAGTGTCTGGGGCACCAGACAATCAAGTTACGTCATTCAAAAATCCCTGAGTATCTGAGTATCGTTAACTCTCTTTTAGCTGCATTTTCATGATGAACTTTCCAAGGTTTCATAATGAAATTTCTAAAGTAGTATGGGGAACTTTTTGAGTGAGATGACCTGGTAAAGGAACCATTGATTCTCAGTATAGAGTTCTTCACAAAACCTTCCTCAAGTTCCAAGTCCAGCCATAAAATCTAGTAAGCCTCAAATTCCCTGTGCAAAAAGAGACCCAGCTTGATAGTGTGAATCAGAAAACCCAAGTTCATGGATCACAGAATCATAGACGTAGTGTCTGCATGGGGTCAACACTATACCTTGACAACAATTTAATCCTAGAATTGAACAGAAGGAGATGAGGAGGCTGGATTATTTTAGGAAATTGTAAAGTTTTCTTATCAACCCCAAACTTCTCCCTGAAATAAAGCCCATCTTGGAAATAGTTGTTATGGCTATTCAGTTGTTTCAGTTGTGTCTGACTGTAGCAACAATACAGCTAGCAGCTATTGTGGGGTGTAAGACCCAACAAGACCAGCAACAAGAGCTGCCAGAACTGGCTCTTTTGATCTGCTTTACTAAGGAAAGTAACGTTAAGGTTTTAACAATATTACTTTAATCCCACTTCCAGATATCATTCACTTAGTTCAGGAAGAAAAGCCAGCAACCTGAACTGCAGAACAAATACAAACAAATTACAAACATACACAATATAAACAGAACAAATCACAATTCATAGTTACCAGGAAAGCATCAACATCTGGGTTCACAAGCCGTGAGGCTCTTAACAACAGCTGCCCAGAATCTCCACATCAACACTCCTCCATGAGTGAGGGCCCCAGACGGAATGCTAACCTTTGGGTTTTTATGCCCCGTTCAGGACTCAAAAGATTTACACCTACTTAGCAAAAGGGTATGGGCCTGGGGCTTTGAACTTAGTAAGGCTCAATCAAAGACACTTAATTTAGCATTCTAAAACCATAAAAACGTCCCACCTTAATTACCGATACACTGACTTGGTAACCCCATCTGGGGTTTTCTTTGCAAAGATACTGGAGAAATTTGCCATTTCCTTCTTCATCTCATTTTACAGATGAGGAAACTGAGGTGAACAAGATTAAATGACTTGCCCAGGATCACACAGCTTGTAAGTCCAATTTGAACTCAGGTCTTCCTAACTCCAGGCCCAGCACTCTAGCCACTGTGCCACCTAACTGCCCCTCTTGAAAATAGTAATATTCTACTGATGCCCATAGAATCAAACATTTAGAGCTGCATAGTACTTTAGAGGGCATATATTCTAACCTCTTTATTTTACACATAAGGAAAATGAGGCTCAAAAAAATTTATGTTATTTGCTCAAGGTCGAGAGAATCTGAACCTAGAACCTGTGACTCCGAATCCCACATTCCTTCCAGTGTAGTCCTCTAGTCTTGGTTCTATCAGGAAGTGCTGTGTTATTCTAGACAGGTCAATTTACTTTCTGTGGGCCTCAGTTCCTACATGTATAAAATAAGCAGGGTAAGGGTTAGACTTAAATGGTCTCTAAGATCCCTTCTGAAGCCAATTAGCTGGCTCAGTAGGTAGAACACTGGGCCTGTAGTCAGGAAGACCTGACTTCAAATCTGGCCTCAGATACTTACAAGCTGTATGATTCTGGGCAAGTCACTTAGCCTGTGTTTTTTTTAATCTCCTAGAGAAGGAAATTACAAACCACCCCAGTATCTTTGCTAAGAAAATGCCATGGACAGTATTGACGAGCTATGCTCCAGAGGCAATGAAGAGCTGGAGATGATTGAACATAGTCCCTTTCAGTTATAATGTCCCATGATTTCACAACTACTTGCCCAGTTCACCTTTTCTTTATTAAAATCTGTGTGACACTTAATTATTTAGTGCATATTATCAAAACACCACCACCATTCACCTTGGCAGCTGTTCCACACATAAATCTAGAAAAAGATGCTTTGATAAAGAAATAATAATAATAATAATAATAAAAACTTCTATCATATAATTTTAAAACATTATGTTATAAAAGTCTGAAAACTGAGCTGCCCAGGCGAGCCACTTAATAGATAAATGGATAAATGGATGAATGAATTTTTTAAAAACACTTCTTGGGCACTTATTAAGCAACACAAGATTTAAATACAAAAGTAAACTGTGTCTGCCCTTATGAAAACTAAATTCTTTTTTTACCATTTAATAGTATTTTATTTTTTCCAGTTAAATGTAAAGATAGTTTTCAACATACGTTTTAAAAGATTTTGATTTCTAAATTTTTCTCCCTCACTCCCTTTCCCCTTTAACCTCCATCCCAGGACAGAAATCAACCTCATATAGGTTATATATGTACAATCATGTTAAACATATTTCCACATTAGTCATGTTGTGAAAGAAGAAGCAGAACAAAAGGGGAAAACCACAAGAAGGAGAAAACAAAATACAACAACAAAAAAGAAAACAGTCTGCTTCAATCAGCATTCAGACTTCATAGTTCTTTCTCTGGATATGGATAGTATTTTCTATCATGAGTCTTTTAGAATTGTCTTGGATGGTTGTATTGCTGAGAAGAGCTAAGTCTATCAAAGTTGGTCATCTCACAATGTTATTGTTGCTATTTACAATGTTGTGGTTCTGCTTACTTCACTCAGCATCAGTTCATGTAAGTTTTTCCAGGTTTTTCTGAAATATAACTACTCATCATTTCTTATGAAGATAGAATTCCATTATATTCATATACCACAACTTGTTCAGCCTTCCTGCAATTAGGTAATGGATATCCCTTCAATTTTCAATTCTTTGTCAATACAAAAAAAGCTGTTAGAAATATTTTTATACATGTGGATTCTTTTTCCTTTTTTATCATCTCTTTGGGATACAGGCCTAGTAGTGGTATTGCTGGATGAAAAGGTATGCACAGTTTTATAACCCTTTGACCACTGTGTCTTTTGTATCTAACCTATTCCACTGATCCACCACTCTATTACCTAGCCAGTACCAAGTGGTTTTGATGATTTCTGCTTTATAATATAGCTTTAGATCTGGTACAGCTAGGCCACCTTCCCTTGCATGTCTTTTCATTAGTTCCCTTGTTCTGGATCTTTTGTTCTTCCAGATGAATTTTGTTATTATTTTTTCTAGTTCTATAAAATAATTTTTGGTAGCTTGATTGGTATGGCACTGAATAAGTAAGTTAATTTAGGCAGAATTGTTATTTTTACTATAGTAGCTCAGCCTACCCATGAGCAACTGATATTTTTCCTGACTCTCAGGAGTTACAAGCATTATCATCCTGTGTAGGGATGTAAACAGTTTAACCTTATTGAATAATATGTTGTTTGTTTTTCTTTCCTGTTTACGTTTTTATGCTTCTCTTGAGTCCTATATTTGAAGATCAAATTTTCTCTTCAGCTCTGGCTTTTTCATCAAGAAAGTTTGAAAGTCCCCAATTTCATTGAATATCCATCTATCCCTTTGAAAGATTATGCTCAATATTGCTAGGTAATTGATTCTTGGTTGTAATCCATCTCCTTTACCTTCTGGAATATCATATACCAAGCCCTTCAGTCCTTTAATGTAGAAGCTGCTAAATCCTGTGTAAGCCTGACTGGTTTCTTGATGTTTGAATTGTTTCTTTATTCTTGCAGTACTTTTTTCTTGACCTGATAATTCTGGAATCTGGCTACAATATTCCTTGGGGTTTTCATTTTGGAATCTCTTTCAGGAGGTGATCAGTAAATTCTTTCAATGACTATTTTATCCTCTGTTCTTGGATATCAGGGAAGTTTGCCTTGATAATTTCCTAAAAGATGCAGTCCAGGCTCTTTTTTTGATCATGGCTTTCAGGTAGCCCAATAATTGTTAAATTATCTCTCCTGGAGATATTTTCCAGGTCAGTTGTTTTTTTTCAATGAGGTATTTTGCTTTTCCTTCTATTTTTTTTATTCTTTTGATTTTATTTGACTGATTCTTGATGTCTCATAGAGTCATTAGCTTTCACTTGCCCAATTCCAATTCTTAAGGAATTATTTTCTTCAGTTAGCTCTTGTACCTCCTTTTTCATTTTGCCAATTTTCCTTTTGAGGAGTTGTTTTTATTCCAATTTGACCAATTTTAATTTTTAAGGAATTGTTCTCTTTCGTCAATTTTTGTTCTTTTTCCAAACTCGATACTCTCTTGCATACTTCTCATTTCTTTCCCTAATTTTCCTTCTATCTCTCATTTTGATTTTTAAAATCCTTTTTGAGCTCTTCCAATTGGGCTTGAGACCAATTCATCTTCCCCTTTGAAGTTTTGCATTTCGACATTGTCCTCTTCTTAGTTTGTGTTTTGGTCTTCCCTGTTGCCAAAGTAGCTTTCTATGGTCAGGGTTTCTTTTTCTTTTTTTTTTTTTTTGCTCATTTTTTTAAAGTTGAACGCTGCTTCTGTGGCACAGAGGGTACTGTCCCAAGTTTCTTGCACAACTAATAACTTCATTCAAGAGAAAGACAATAATGAGACAACATACCAAAACTTATGGGAAGTGGCAAAAGCAGTTCTTAGGGGAAGTTTCATATCTCTAAATGCTTACATGAATAAAATAGAGAAAAAGGAGATCAATGATTTGGGCATGAAAGTGAAAAAGCTAGAAAAAGAACAAATTGAAAATCCCCAATTAAATACCAAGTTAGAAAAACTGAAAATCAAAGGAGAGATTAATAAAATTGAAATTAAGTAAAATACTGAATTAATAAATAAAACAATGAGCTGGTTTTATGAAAAAAAAATAAAATTTATAAACCTTTGGTCAATTTGATTTAAAAAAAAAGAAAGAAGAAAATCAAATTACCAGTATCAAAAATGAAAAGGGGGAATTCACCTCCAATGAAGAGGAAATTAAAACAATAATTATGAATTATTTTGCCCAATTGTATGCCCATAAATTTGACAACCTTAGGGATATGGATGAATATCTACAAAAATATAAATTGCCCAGGTTAACAGAAGAGGAAGTAAAAATCATAAATAACCCCATCTCAGAAAAGAAATTGAGCAAGCCATCAATGAACTTCCTAGGAAAAAATCTCCATGGCCAGATGGTTTTACTTGTGAATCTTATCAAACATTTAAAGAACAATTAATTCCTATACTTTATAGAGTATTTGGGAAAATACATGACAAAGGAGTCCTACCAAATTCTTTTTATGACACAAATATAGTACTAATACCCAAACCAGGAAGAGTCAAAACACAGAAAGAAAATTATAGACCAATTTCCCTAATGAATATTGGTGCAAAAATTTTAAATAAAATATTAGCAAAAAGATTGCAGCAACTTATCATGAGAATAATACACTACAACCAGGTAGCATTTATTCCAGGAATGCAAGGCTGGTTCAATATTAGGAAAACTATCAGCATAACTGATCATATCAACAACAAAACTAGTAGAAACCATATGATCATCTCAATAGATGCAGAAAAAGCCTCTGACAAAATACAGCACCCATTCCTATTAAAAACACTAGAAAGTGTAGGAATAAATGGAACCTTCCTTAAAATTATAAATAGCATCTACCTAAAACCATCAACCAGCATTATTTGTAATGGGGATAAGCTAGATGCATTGCCAATAAGGTCAGGGGTGAAACAACGATGTCCATTATCACCCCTACTATTCAATTTGGTACTAGAAATGTTAGCTGTAGCAATAAGATAAGAAAGAGAAATTGAAGGAATTAGAATAGGCAAAGAAGAAATTAAATTATCACTTTTTGCAGATGATATAATGATTTACTTAGAGAATTCTAGAGAACAAAGTAAAAAACTACTTGAAACAATAAACTTTAGCAAAGTTGCAGGATATAAAACAAACCCGCATAAACCCTTATCATTCCTATACATTACTAACAAAGCCCAATAGCAAGAGATAGAAAGAGAAAGATACAAAGTTACTGTAGACACCATAAAATATTTGGGAGTCTATCTGCCAAGACACACCCAGGGCCTATATGAACATAATTATGAAACACTTTTCATGCGAATAAATTCAGATCTAAATAAATGGAAAAATATCAGTTGCTCACAGTTAGGCCAAGCCAGTATAATAAAAATGACAATTTTACCTAAATTAACCTATCTTTTCAGTGCCATACCATTTGAACTACCAAAAATTATTTTACAGAGCTGGATAAAATAATAACAAAATTCACCTGGAAAAACAAGAGTTCTATAATATCTAGGGAATTAATGGAAAGAAATGCTAGGGAAGGTAGCCTAGCCATATCAGATATTAAACTATACTATAAAGCAGCAGTCATCAAAACTACCTGGTACTGGCTAAGAAATACAGCCATGGATCAGTGGAAGAGGATACATACACAAGTCACGGTAGTCAATGACTATAGCAATCTACTCTTTGATAAACCCAGAGAATACAGCTTCTGGGCCAAGAATTTATTATTTCACAAAAACTTCTGGGAAAATTGGAAAATGATAGGGCAGAAACTGGACATAGACCAATAGCTTACAATATATGCCAAAATAAAATAAAAATGGGTTCATGATTTAGGAATAAAGGCTTATACTATAAGAAATTTGGGAGAACGAAGAATAGTTTACCTATCAGATTTATGGAAAAGCAAAGAATTCATGACACAACAAGAGATAGAGAGCATTACAAAATGCAAAGTAGATAATTTTGATTATGTTAAATGGAAATGTTTTTGTATAAAAAAGCCAATGCAACCAAGATTAGGAGGGAAGTAGAAAACTGGGAGAAAATCTTTACAGCTAGTGTCTCTAATAAAGGCCTCATCTCTAAAATATACAGGGAACTGAGCCAAATTTATAAGAATACAAGCCATTCCCCAATTGAGAAATGGTCAAAGGATATGAACAGGCAGTTTTCAGAGGAAGAAATTAGAGATATCTCTAGGCATATGAAAAGATGCTCTAAACCACTATTGATTAGAGAAATGCAAATCAAAACAACTTTTAGGTACCACATCTCTCCTGTCAGATTGGCTAAAATGACAAAAGAGGAAAATGATAAATTCTGGAGAGGATGTGGGGAAATTGGAACACTGTTACATTGCTGGTGGAGTTGTGAACTGATCCAGCCATTCTGGAGAGCAATTTGGAACTATGCCCAAAGGGCTATAAAAACATTCATGTCCTTTGCCCCAAAATTACCACAGCTAGGGTTGTACCCCAAAGAGATCCCACAAGTGGGAAAAGGACCCATACGTACAAAAATATTTATAGCGGCTCTTTTTGTAGTAGCAAAGAACTGGAAATCAAGGAGATGTCCATCAATTGGGGAATGGCTGAACAAGTTGTGGTATATGAAGGTAATGGAATACTATTGTGCTGTAAGAAATGGGGATGATACGGACTTCATAATAATTACCTGGAAAAACCTACATGATATAATGCTGAGCGAGTGGAGCAGAGCCAGGAGAACATTATATACAACCACAGATATATTGATTCTGTAATGACTAAACCTGATAGACTTCACTCTGCTCAGCAATACAAGGTGTGAAGACAATGACAAGGGACTCATGATGGAGAGAACTATCTACATCCAGAGAAAAAAACTATGAAGTATGAATGCAGATTGAGGCACACTCTATGCTCATCCTACTTTTTCTTTTTTTTCTCTATTGTTTTTGCCTTTGTTTTTGTTTTTTGGTTTTGTTTCTTCTTTTCTATGATTCATTCCATTGGTCATGGTTCTTCTTTGCAACTTGACTATTGTGTAAATAAGTTCGGTGTGAAGTTATATAAAGAAGATATATTGGATTCCATGCCATTTTGGGGAAGGAGGGTGGAATGGGGGGAAGAAAATCTGGAACTCAAAATTACATGGAACTGAGTGTTGTAAACTAAAAATAAAAAATCTTAAGTATAAAAAAATTACTTTCCTTTTTATCATGTATTTAACAATCCTCAAAATAAGCATTTCTCCATAGAGCAAGATAGAAGATTTCATAGAAACCAAGAACCTCTGTTCATGAAATTTCTATTGTTTGAAAGTATATATTAAATTTGATAAGGTAATAGCAGAATTGCCCTGTTTTTTATGTCCCCTTCTGAACATCTATTAATTTAAGACGTGTCTTTTGCCAGAAAGTAGTCCAAGATTTTTTCAAGGATATATGCCAGGAGATACGTAGACACTTAGGAGGGAAGTGGAATAATTATATATAAATCTATAGATAATGATGCCATATTTCTCTCAATCTATTATTATGGCTTCTGACTTCTCAGCTGATGCTTTATCTAATATTTCTAAAGGTCTCTTGTAACCCTTAGAGCCACAGTGTTTACATCTGAATGAGAAACCATGTCCGTTTTGTGTCAATGTCTGTTAGGAGACGTTTTGCACTGTAGTGACCTGTTCTGTGAGCTACTCCAGTTCCTTTTCTCCACGAAGCTCAATAAATTTGAAGCATTCACTCCACTGATAGATCTATTTGCTCAGCAGGATCCTGCACTACTTTCTTTTGGACTTAGCCAATATTTAGCATATTTAGAGAAGTGGGGTCTTGGGCTGCAGGCTTGATGCCTTACCAAATATTAGTTAAACAACAGCTGATTAACGCTTACAAGCAGGACCTGCTTTTCTCTAATGGCAAGTGTTCCTTCTGGCTAGGGGTCGCTTGCATAATGGGTAATAGTATGTTTAGCAGGTTGAGCCCCGTTGAATAAACATGTAGTTTGGCTCAAGGGAAAAAGAAATATTTAATGAGAACTAGGACAAATATTCTGCTCAATAACAAAGGTTTTAATAGTCTCAATGTATGTGAGTTGAGAATATTAATCCTCCATAATAGCCCTCTATCAATTAACAAGCATTTCTTGAACATTTGTGTGCTAGGCACTGTATGAAGTGATGGAGATACAAAGAAAGAGCAATGCCCCTGTCTGCAAGGTTTGCATTCTAATTGGGGGGGGAGGGGTAGACAGGTACCATACACAAATACATATATACAAGATACAAGTCAGATAGATCAATCAATCAGCAAATATTTATTATGTGCCTACTATGTGACAGGGGCAGCTAGGTGGTGCACCTAGATAGAGGAGCAGGCCTAGAGTCAAGAAGACTCATCTTCCTGAGTTCAAATATGGCCTCAGACACTGAGTAGCTATGTAACTCTGGGCAAGTCACTTAACCCTGTTTGCGTCAGTTTCCTTATCTGTAAAATGAGTTGTAGAAGGAAATGGTAAACCACTCCAGTATCTTTGCTAAGAAAACCTCAAATGGAGTCACAAACAGTCAGACATGACTGAACAACAGCATGCTACAGGCAGCAAATGGATTATAACTGGAGGGGAAGGCGTTGGTAGTTAAGAGCACCAGAAAAGGCCTCCTGCAGAGGGTGGTATCTGAACAGAGTCTTGAAGGAAACCAGGGATTCTAAGAACGATGTAAATAAATTACCAACAGGTAGCCACTGTGGGCTCAGCAGGGCTTGTCATGAAGAAGCTTAAGAAAAGTAAAGGAGCAAAGGAGGATCTTTACCTACTAAGTAGAAGAAAAAAGAAGTGGAGACCAGAGGTCTCAGCAGACAACTGTCAAGCTCTGCCTATGACATCTGGTCTGGACAGATCACATGTCAGGCCTGTCTGGCTCTGGCCTAAGGCCAATCAAGTGCAGTATAGCATAGTAGACAGAGCTCTACATTTGGAGTCAGAATACTTTAGGTTCTGAATTTGCCTTGTTGATTAGTATCTCTGGAACTCAGTTTCCACATCTGTAAAATGAAGAAGTTAGGTTAGATGACCTTTGAGGAAGGTCCCTTCCAGCTCTAAATACATAATCCTAAGATTGGATCCCACAATGCACAGAGCTTGTGCATTCTAAGCTCTTAAAGTCAAGTCTAGAGGTCAGCAAAATGATATTATTCTTCTCTGAGGGACAGGTCAGGTTTAAATTAAGGACGTCCAGCCCTCCTGCCTCTCCAGTACAGGTTTAGGATTTCCTCTACCATCCTGGAACATCGCCATGTACTGGCACTTCATCCTAAAGCCTCATTCTAGCCCTGAAATTCATTCATTGGAAGTACCCTCAATCTCTGTGGCCTTTCCTTCTGACCAGACAGTTCTCCCAAGAACCTCTATTTATGGAGGAGGTCCAGGCCAAGCATATCTCATCCCTCTCTAGGCTGCACTCTCAACTTACTCTACTATGCCCCCATTATCTTCATGTGGCCCCACCCCCATCCCCTTTCAGCTTCTTTTTATGTTTTGTCTTTCTCCCCATTAGAATGTTAACTCCTTGAGAGAAGAGACAACTTTTATTTCTACTTATATTCCCTAGGGCGTGGCACATCCATCTCAAGTACTTAATAAATGTTAACAGACTATTAGTAATAAAAATATAACTCCTCAGTCCCATAACTCTTGGGACCCACTTTCCTGAGACCTATTTCTCATATTAAAACTGAGTGGACAAAGGGCAAATTACTGTGCTCTGCCAATGCACACCATTCCAAACAAAAAGAAGTCATTTATTGTCGAGGATGGCTAAGCAGGCAGACTCATAACACTAAGAGGGAACTGTGGCAACTTCTGACTCCTTGAAAGAGGGAGTGGGAGTTGAATTCTTGCTCAAGGGTGCCATTTAGACCCAAGGACATAGAGTGTTCCCAGGCAGTGTCAAATTTCCAGATGTTTTATGTTCAGTGTCCCTGTAAAGAATCTCTTTAGGACCAGTAGTGTTCCCAGAGAGAATAAGAAATTAGCTACCTAGAAAGTCACCCTAGATCATGTGCAGTTTTGTTAGTGGCATGAGGGTTATGAAATACAAACCTTTTGAGGATTCTTTGACCTCCAGATCTGTGCCCCACTATACCTACTTGTTTCCACTGGAGAATCCAGAGAATACTTGTGCAGTTTAAAGGGGAGATTAAAACGCTGGTAGGGATTAAAGGGATGGGGAAAAGCAAGGGACAGTGCCTGAGAATGGCTGGAGTCCCATTCTGCTTCCACACTCAGACATATTGTATAACATTAATGCCAACTTATTTTCTTTCCACTGATCCCTTTGAGGAAAACTTATTTTGTAAGCATGTCATCCAATCCAATCATAAAAAAGCATGAAATGAAGAAAACTTTCCTTCTGAAATGGGGGAATACACATTTGTTTCCTTCTCTTCTCTTGTACATCCAAGAATTTCATAGTAGGTTTCCCAGAACCTCGGGGCCAGGCAGGATGACAGTGGGCTGGCCTGGAGCTAGCCTGCTTTCTAGTCTCAATCATTCTTTCCTGTCAAAAAGCAATGTTGTTTTTACTGGAATATTTTGTGCATCAACTATATTGAATGTGATAAAGTGGATGGCAGACTCGGAGTCTAGTTTTGACTCAGTCCTTAACTAGTTGAGTAATTTTATGCAGGTCATTTTAACTCTCTTTCCCTCAGTTTTCTCATAAATTAAACAAGGGAATTTGATTAGATCTTCTTTAAGGTCTATCCTAGGTACATGATTCTATAACATCTGATTGCGACATTCTATAAAAAGCCATGTTTTCATATTTTCATTTCATATTCATATTTTTTTTCTTTTGGTCTCAGGGATTTTAGTGAACTGCTAGATCAACATGAGTTAACAAAGTGATACATCACCCAAAACAGATAACACACCCTTAGGTTGCATTAAGAGTCATAGCACCCGGGACCAAGAAGAAGATAGCTTTGAGGTCCTCCACTCTAATCAGACAACATGGAGAATTACTTGTGTTCAGTTCTAGGCATTATATTTTAGGGAGTACTTATTAGTACTTATTTTGTATTTATGTAATTGCTTTCATGTGCCTTCATTGTTCACTGTTTCATGTAAACTCTGGAGAGCACCCAGAGTGGAGTAATCAAGATGTAAATGAGTTCTAAGATCATGCCACATTAAAAAAAAATATTCAAAGCATTGGGAATGCTTACCCTGGAGAAGAAAAGTCACAGGGGAAAGATGATAGCTGCCTTCAAGTATTTGGAAAATACTTGAAAAAGAATTAGATTATTCTGTTTAGGCCCAGAGGACAGAATGAGAAATAATGGGTAGAAATTACAAAGAAGAAGATTTGGGCTTGGTATAAGAGGAAAAAAATCCTAATAATCAGAACTTAATCAAAATACAATGAGTTGCACTAAGATAGTGGGTTCTTCATGTCAAGTAGAAGATAGATGACCACTCATCTTCATCAGGTAGGGGGTTTCAATAGGTGACTTCTTTTTTTTTTTCAAAATAATGCATATTTCAAAACAAACTTTATTCTTCCAGTGGATTAATATTAGTGTTCTAGAACAAAAGCTTCAGCAGATGAAGTTTATACCCATCTCCGATGGGTATGAAGCACTTAGCACAGTGTCTGTCGTATAATAGATGCTTAATAAATGTTTATTGATTGATTAGTTAATGTTATCATTCTCATTCTCCTTTGGGGAACCTTTTTGTGGGCCTAGTTCTTTCATGCCCCAAGGCCCCTGCTCTTCCTGTGATCCGGAACTTATAACAAGAGTAAGAATGACACCAATAACGATAGTAATATACTTTCTAGAGCTCTTTATGATTTGCAAAGTACTTTACACACATTATTTCATTTGATCCTCACAACTTCCTTGTGAAGAGTGCTATTATTCTCATATTACAGATGAGGAAACTGAATCATAGTGAGATAGAGTGACTTTCCTAAAAGTCACACACCTGTTGAATACCTGAGGAAGGATTGAACTCAGGTGTTTCTGACTCCAAATTTAGCACACTACTCCCTAATGCTGCCTCACGTACACCAGGCCACCTACCACATGGTCTCTTTACCCATCACCCATCTACCCATCACCCCTAAATTACAAGTGCCTATGAATCGTTCTTGTTGGGCCCTATTCTGTGTCATATTAATCTGATCTATGAATCCATGCTAACGTAATAATTAATGTGTTACCTCTTTGCTCTCTCTTTTTTTAAATTTTATTTATTTAACGTATTTAGTTTTCAGCATTGGTTTTCACAAGAGTTTGAATTACAAATTTTCTCCCCATTTCTACCCTCCCCCCACTCCAAGATGGCGTATATTATGGTTGCCCTGTTCCCCAGTCAGCCCTCCCTTCTGTCACCCCACTCCCCTCCCATCCCCTTTTCCCTTCCTTTTTTGTAGGGCAAGCTAAATTTCAACTCCCCATTGCCTGTGTATCTTATTTTCTAGTTGTATGCAAAAAACTTTTTTTTTTGTTTTTGAATGTCTGTTTTTAAAAACTTTGAGTTCCAAATTCTCCCCGCTCCTCCCTTCCCACCCACCTGCCCCAAGAAGTCAAGCAATTCAACATAGGCCACATGTGTATCATTATGTATAACCCTTCCACAATACTCATGTTGTGAAAGACTAACTATATTTTGCTCCTTCCCAACCCATCCCACTTTATTGAATTTTCTCCCTTGACCCTGTCCCCATTTGAAAGTGTTTGTTTTTGATTACCTTCACCCCCATCTGCCCTCCCCTCCATCATCCCCCCTTTTTTATCTTCTTCCCTCTTCTATCCTGTGGGGTAAGATACCCAATTGGGTATGTATGGTATTCCCTTCTCAGGCCAAATCTGATGAGAGCAAGATTCACTCATTCCCCCCCTCACCTGCCCTCTCCCCTCCTCCCACAGAACTGCTTCCTCTTACCACCTTTATGCAAGAAAATCCACCCCATTCTATCTCTCCCTATCTCCCTCTCTCAATATGTTCCTCTCTCATCCCTTAATTTGATTTTATTTCTTTTAGATATCCTTCATCTTCAACTCACCCTGTGTCCACTCTTTCTCTCTCTCTCTCGCTCTCTCTCGCTCTCTCTCTCTCTCTCTCTGTATATATATATATATATATATATATATATATATATATATACACATAGATATATACATACATACACATTCACTTATATATATATATACATAAACATATATACATATATGCATATTCCCTTCAGCTACCCTAATCCTGAGGTCTCATGAATCACAGATGTTATCTTTCTATGTAGGCATGTAAACAAAACAGTTCAACTTTAGTAAGTCCCTTGCAATTTCTTTTTCTTGTTCTTTTTCTTGATTACCTTTTCATGCTTCTCTTGATTCTTGTGTTTGAAAGTCAAATTTTCTATTCAGTTCTGGTCCTTTCACTGAGAAAGCTTGAAAGTTCTCTATTTTATTAAAAATCCATATTTTGCCTTGGAGTATGATACTCAGTTTTGCTGGGTAGGTGATTCTTGGTTTTAATCCTAGCTCCATTGACCTCTGGAATTTTGTATTCCAAGCACTTTGATCTCTTAATGTAGAAGCTGCCAGATCTTGGATTATTCTGATTGGGTTTCCACAAAACTCAAATTGTTTCTTTATGGCTGCTTGCAGTATTTTCTCCTTGATCTGGGAGCTCTGGAATTTGGCGATAATATTCCTAGGAGATTTCTTTTTGGGATCTATTTGAGGAGGTGATCAATGGATTTTTTTCAATTTCTATTTTGCCCTGTGACTCTAGAATATCAGGGCAGTTCTCCTTGATAATTTCTTGAAAGATGATATCTAGGCTCTTTTTTTGATCATGGCTTTCAGGTAGTCCAATAATTTTTAAATTATCTCTCCTGGATCTATTTTCCAGGTCAGTGGTTTTCCCAATGAGATATTTCACATTGTCTTCCATTTTTTCATTCCTTTGGTTCTGTTTTATAATATCTTGATTTCTCATAAAGTCACTAGCTTCCACTTGCTCTAATCTCATTTTTAAAGTAGTATTTTCTTCAGTGGTCTTTTGGACCTCCTTTTCCATTTGGCTAATTCTGCCTCTCAAGGCATTCTTCTCCTCATTGGCTTTTTGGAGCTCTTTTGCCATTTGAGTTAGTCTATTTTTTAAGGTGTTGTTTTCTTCAGTGTATTTTTCAGTATTTTTTTGGGTCTCCTTTAGCAAGTCATTGACTTGTTTTTCATGGTTTTCTTGCATCCTTCTCATTTCTTTTCCCAATTTTTCCTCTACTTCTCTAACTTGCTTTTCCAAATCCTTTTTGAGTTCTTCCATAGCCTGAGACCAGTTCATGTTTTTCTTGGAGGTTTCTGTTGTAGGTTGTTTGACTTTGTTAACTTCTTCTGTCTGTATGTTTTGGTCTTCTTTGTCACCAAGAAAGAATCCAAAGTCTGAGACTGAATCTGGGTGCATTTTCGCTGCCTGGCCATATTCCCAACCAATTAACTTGACCCCTGAGTTTTTCAGCGGAGTATGACTGCTTGTAGACTAAAGAGTTCTATGTTCCACGTTTGGGGGGGATGTGCCAGCTCTGCCACACAAGCACTGCTCCTTCCCCAAGAACCCCCAACCCGGATGGGGCTTAGATCTTCAGCAGGCTGTGCACTCCTGCTCTGATCTGCCACTTAATTCCTCCCACCAGGTGGGCCTGGGGCCGGAAGCAACAACAGCTGTAGCTGCCCCACCTCTGCTGCCCCCGGGGCTGGTAGCTGAATGGCGAACTCCTTCCACTCCCACAGCTTTTCCCACTAACCTTCTCTGCTGTTTTTGGTGTTTGTGGGTTGAGAAGTCTGGTAACTGCTACAGCTCACTGATTCAGGGTGGTAGAGCACATTCCACCCAGCTCCTGGTCTGGTTGGTCCACGCTGCTCGTGCTGGGCTCTGCTCTGCTCAGCTCCCAGCTCCCAGCTCCCAACTCCCAGCTCCATGTGGGATAGACCTCACCCAGAGACCATACAGGCTGTCCTGGGCTGGAGCCCTGCTTCCCTCTGCTGTTTTGTGGGTTCTGCTGTTCTAGAATTTGTTCAGAGCCATTTTTTATAGGTTTTTGGAGGGACTCGGCAGGGAGGTCACTCTAGTCCCTGCTTTCCAGCCGCCATCTTGGCTCCACCCCAATAGGTGACTTCTAGATCATTTGCACTTTTATATTCTGTGATAATTAAAATATTTTTATTTGAAAGCTTTATTTTCAAGATTACAAGCCAGCACTCAAACTTGTTAATAAAGATCCAGGCAGTTCAGTGAATAGAGTGTTAGGTCTAGAGTCAGGAAGTCCTAAGTTCAAATCTGGCCTCTGACACTTACTAGCTATGTAACCTTTGGTCAAGTCAATTAACCTTGATTTGCCTCAGTTACCTCAAATATCAAATGAAGATAGTGGTATCTACCTCACAAGGTTGTTGTGGGGATAAAATGAGATAACACTTGTGAAGTGCTTAGTACAATGCCTGGAGCATGGTAAGTGTTATAAAAATGCCAATTATTATTATTAAAATCTACCTTTATGGCTGACTGAGTAAAATAATCTATCTGAGGTAGGTTGTCTAGCATATATGAGTCTTATACTTGAAGAGAAAGACATAGAAATTAAGCTGCTCCTGATGCAGAGTGCAAATTTTATACCACCTGAAGTTCCTCTTTGCCATGTTTCTTCTTTATCTCTGCAGCCTAGATTTCTCCATCAGTCCCAAAGAGCCCTAGACTTATACTTTTCAATTCAATGCATTTCAATTCCGTTAAATTCATAGAATCATAGAAAAATAGATTTAGATTTGAAGAGGCTTGACCATAGATTCCATTTTACAGATGAAACTAAGACACAAAGAGTTCAAGTGACTTGCTCAAGGTCACATGGCTGCTAAGTGTCAGGTAGAATTTGAACTCAAGTTTTCTTAAATCCAAGTCTAGTGCCCTATCCTCTATACCAAGGGTGGGGGACCTGCAGCCTCAAGGCCATATGTGGCCCATTAGATCCTCAAGTGCAGCCTTTTGACTGAATTCAGTCACTTGAGGACCTAGAGGGCCACATGTGGCCTCAAGGTCAGAAGTTCCCCATCCCTGCACCTATTCTTTTCAAAATAAAAACCTATCTTATACTTCTTATGCTCAAAACGTTGTGCTAGTACTTAGGTTCTGCAAAGTTAAAGGAAGAAAGAAAGAAACGAAGGAAGGAAGGAAGGAAGGAAGGAAGGAAGGAAGGAAGGAAGGAAGGAAGGAAGGAAGAACCTTTGTCTTCAAGGAGTTTCCATTCTGTTGGGAGTGATGGCGGCGTCTTACGAATATAACATGAAAATAATTAAATACAAAATAATTTGAGGAGAGAGAATGTATTGAGAATCAAGTGGAATAAGAGGAGGTAGCCATGAACTAATCTTCAAAAACATACAGTTTCTGAGGCAGGGGGTGCGAAGTGTGTTAAGGAGAGTTAGTGGAGAGAAGGGAGGCAGATCCAAATGATGTCCTGGAGTTAAAATTGACAAGACTTGTCAACTGATCAGATATGAAAAGTGAGGGAGAAGAGAGAGGGAAAAGACAAGGATGAATTTGAGATTACTAACATGGGTGTCTACGGAAGCATGGCAGGTCCACAAAGGGAAGTTTGTAGGATCAGTAAATTTTTAAGGGAGATAATGCATTCAGTTTTGAACATCTTGAGTTTAAGGTGCTAATGGGAAGACCAGGTATAAATGTCCAGCAGTCAGTTAAAGATACAGAACTGTAATTTAAGACAGTGACAAGTATTGAACATTTAGGTTTGGGAGTCACCTTTGCAGAAATAATTGAAGTCATGAGAATAGATAATGTCAATAACTACTATAGAAATTGTGGTTCAGTAAGTTCATAAACATTTATTAGGCACCTACTGTATGTCAGGCACTGTGCTAAATGCTGGGGATACAAAGAAAGGCAAAATATAGTCCCTGCTCTCAAAGAGATCATAGTCTTAATAAATGAGACATGCCAACAATTATGGTCAAATAGATTATTTATAAGATAAATTAGAGATGATGAACAGTGGAAAGGCACTAGCTAGCATCTAGGGGGCTTGGTAAAGCTTTTTTGTAGAAGGTTGGACTTTAATTTTGACTTAAGGAGGCCAGAAGTTTGAGATGAAGGAAAAAATTATAGGCATGTGCTTGGAGAGGGGCAGATGCAGCAAGTGAAAATGAATGGATTAGGAAATTGAATGGCTTCTACAAGGAATTGCAAGAAGGCCAGTGTCACTGAATGACAGAGCATGTAAGGGTGAATAAAGTATAAGGAAACTGGAAATGTGGGAGAGGGGCAGGATATGAAGAACTGAAAGTGAATGGATTTTATATTTGATCCTGGAAGTGATAGAGAGCCACTTGAGTTTATTGAGTCGGGAGGTGACTAGTTATATCTGTGCTTTAGGAAGATAACTCAGGCAACTATGTAGAAGATCTATTTGAGTCAGGAAAGACATGTGGCCAGGAGCCCAACCAGCAGGCTATTTGCAATAGTCCAGATATGAAGGCCTGCGCTAAGGTTGTGGCAGTATTGGGTATAGGGATGGTTGAGAATATGCAAGAGATGTTTTGAAGATAAAATCAAAAGGACTTGGCAATAGATTGGACGAGGGAGGGTGAGAGTGGGAAAGGAGTTGAGGATGATATCTAGGTTGTAAGCCTGAAGGACCTGGGGGGGATAGTGGTACATTTAATAATACTGAAGTTAGGAAAATAAGAGATTGTGGAGAGGTGGGGGGCGGGATGGAGATAGCAAATTCAACTTCAGACATGTTGAATTGAACATATTTACAGGGCATCCAGTTCAAGATTTCCTATAAGCAGTTGAAGATGTGAGGCTGAGGTTCAGCAGAGAGTTAGGGCTGGATGAATAGATCTACGGATCTTCAGCATTGAGGTAATAATTTGAATCTATGGGAACTTATGATGTAGCCAATGAAATACTACAGAAAGAAAAGAGAAATGAGTCGGGGGGGGGCTGTGGGGGTGGGGCAGGGGAGAGAAACAACAACTGTTAACAGGTGATGATGATTCAGCAAAGGAGACTGAGAGGGAATGGTCCATTCTCCAGGAAGGAGGAGAAACAGGAGACAGTAGTCATGAAAACCTAGAGAGAAGGAAGTATCAGGCAGAAGAGGGTCCTCAATAGCATCAAATGCTGCAGAGTATCAAGAAGGATCATCATTTGGCAATTAAGAGATTGCTGATGACTTTGGAAAGAGCAGTGTGAGGTGAATGATGAGGTTGGAAAACAGACTGTACAGAGCTTAGAAGAGAATGAGAGGAAAGCAGGGGCATTGACTAAATACAGCCTTGTCCACAAAGAAAATTTGTGATGATAGCTAGTGAGGGTGGATGGATAAAAGAGGGTTTTTGAAGATGGGGGTGGGGAGGCATTGGCTTTTTTGTAGCCAGTAGGGAAACAACAGGAGACAGAGAGATTGAAGATAAACAATGAAAGAGTGGGAATTGTAGAAGAAGCAATTTGCTGGAGAAGACCAGATGGAATGGGATCACTTATGCATGTTGGCCTTGGCAAGAAGGGCCACCTCTTCATATGAGATGGAGTAAAGGAGGAGATTGTGGCAGAAGGTTCCTGAGTAAATGTTAAATGAGAAGAAAAGAAGATGGACCTCTCAGGAAATAGCCTCATTTTTTTTTTCAAAAAAATTTGAACGTAGCAAGGTTTTTAGCTCAAAAGTATGAGGGAAGGGAGGGGTGGCCATCAGAAGCTTAAGGAAACATAAATAGATTTGGAAAGGCTGTGTTTATGTGATTTGTCCTTCACTCTCCAAGAGGACCATGACATCAGGGAGGTGATGACATGACTTGCAATTGACTTTAAGTGAGGGAAGGCTATGCAAGGTCACCAGCCTCACTTTCTCCTCCAGAGCCATCTGGGTCCAGTGTCCAGATAGTGATCACGATGACTGGAGATGGCCCAAGATGCCATGGGAGACCTTGGCCATTTTAAGCTAAGGTCTTTTCAAGTGCCTATTTTGAGTAAGGCAATGCTCATTCAGTGAATAGGCCTCTTTAAGAAGTGAATAAAGGGAGGGCCCCTTTAATTAAAAAAAATCAAACTGAGAGAGTGAAACCCTCAGGGTTGCTGGCCGAAGAGAAACAGTTACTATTTACATTCACTCTGAACCAGGAAGGCACCCAAAATTACTACTGAGTGGTACTTGGGCAGGGACCTATTGTTGTCCAATCCCTGAGATCCCAAGTAAATTGGGTTTAAGGCTTGGTTTTTGGGAACAAAATCTAGTCAGTAAACCCCAAATTAACTAGGTAGCTTTCTGACATCAAAAACTGGGGAGGGGAGGGGAAGAGAGGAGAGACTATAAAACATAAATTTTAGTGGATCTAGTCAACATGGTTTCCAGATTTTCTTCAGTTTCATTCAGCAGCATATGAGTAGGAGTATAGGCAATGGATAATAAGAATCACCTAAGACTGAGAATTGACAAGACAAGATCACCAATTAAATAAGGAAATAAGGGACTCACAAGAAAAGGATAAAGTATAGTTGAACTGGTTCACTAGGCAATCAAGATGCATAAACGAGGAGAGTGTACAGGGGTGATGGTCTGGGGAAGACTTGAGGGGTTGAGGGATTGGAAATCACAATGAAACACAGTAGGGAGCTAAGGGCTACAAGGTATAAGGAATTACCACAGAACCACAGATTGTGGTTAGATAAGGAAATTTCAGAGTTCATAAACTTAGAGGTGGTACACTTTTGGGTGATGACAAAATCAAGGGTACAAACCTCTGTGCAAAGCTGAGCTGGGATGGAGGAATAGGTCATGGGAAACGAGAAACTCGAGGAAATGGAAGGTTAAAGTGTTTGAGAGACTATCAACATTTATATTGAAGTCCCCTAGTAAGAAGACAGAAGCTAGGGTAGAAAAAAAAAGGCTATGACCCAAGCACTGAACTCACTGAGTAAAAAGAGGGAAGTATCTTGCAGGTCAGTAGACAGGTAGCTACCATAATTTTGATTATGTGGTAGCTATAAATTAAGAGAACCTCAAAGGAGGAGAGGTTACTGAGTGCAGCTGGTAGAGGGTGAGCTCAATGAGGAAAAAAGAATATTCCAATTCTCCCACCTGTACCAGTGAATTGAGGGCAATTGGTGAGTGTAGGTGGTCAAGGAGGCTGTGACATCTCTAAGGATCCAGGTCTCCGTGAGTAAAAAAGATGAAAGGAGTGGGAAAGGAAAAGGTTTACAATGAAGCAAGTTTGTGACCCATGGAACAAGCTTTCCAGAGAGCACAGTAGAAGGGTGGGCAGCTTTATAGTGCAATATTGGGGGATGGAAATTGTGTCAAGGGAGATGATAATAAGGGAATGGTAGGTTAGAGAAGGAAAATAAATTTTAATAATGACAGTGGGAAGGGTGGAGTTCAGAATCACTGGGATTTGGGAGAGGGTATGATTGAGTGGGAATTTACCAATCACTGACAAATGAGTTCAGGTGGAGTATCAACATGACTAGGGGATAGGCTCAGGGTGAAATCGTCTCAGGGTGTTAGGCATCTCAGGTGAGGAAACCATTGCAGGGAATTTATGCAATGCTATTTCTGTCCTATCACTATAGGCAGGATAGGCCAGAAGATAGGTAGAGCGAACAGGATGAAATGACATCTCTCTTCCCTGAAAGTGTAAAGAGGCCAGCCATATGATGGAATGGTATGTCTCCAATCCAGTTCAAGTAGGAAGGGACCAGCACTTGATGGAATGTTGGCTCTCTAATTTCCTGGGAGCAGGAAGAGGGCAGCTTATAGCTCTAACAGGAGTGTCAAACTCACAGTCTGTGGGCCATAAGTTGTACAAAACTCCCAAATACAGGCCAAACCAAATCAAAACGTAATTAAGCAATGTCTAATAAAATAAACAAAAATACAACATAGATAATCTAAATTTTTGGTTTTCTAAGTCAGTATGTAATCCGCAGGGATCTCTTTCTATTTGAGTTTGAAACCACTGCTCTAAATCATAAATTTAGAGCTAAAAGGGACCCTAGAGGTCACTGAGTCCAAACTCCTTACTTGAAAGAATCAGGCTTAGGCTAGAGAAGAAAAACATTGGGCAGGATCACTCTGTTCTAAAATGAGAAGGACTTATATTCAAAAGAAGAATTGAATGTGTTTGGGTGAGCCTAAGAAGGCAAAACTTCAATCAGTGGGTAGAAATTCCCAGGCCGGGGGTGGGGGGGCGGGTGGAGAATTGGAATTTAATATAAGGCAAAACTTCTAAGGAATTAGAGCTGTACAAAAAGCAGAATGAGAGACCTCATCAGGTAGTGAATTATCCTTCAAGCTAAGTTTGGATGACTATCTATTCATGTTTTGTAGCAGGGAATTTTGTCTAAGTGTGGATTAGGTTAGATAACCCCTGAGGTGCCTTCCGACTGAGATTGTACTTCTGTGATACAACTTTCATAACATAATAATTAGAACCTAAGATTACCATACTGGATCAAATCTATGGTCCATCCAACTCAGGATTTTGTCTGGGAGTAATACCAAAAGGTGTTTTCTGAAAAATCACAGTTGTGCACGCCACCCACCCACACACCCACACACCCATATCATCCTTAAAGCATTAGTTATATACCCCCAAAGTTAGGAAGATAATGATGATGATGTTAATGGTGATGATGATGCTTTAAAGTTTACAATGCCCTTTATATAAATGTTATTATCATCATAACAACTCCATATGGTGGTTATTACAGGTAACATTAGCCCCATTTTAAAGATAAGGAAATTGAAACCCCGAGACCTAAAATTACCTGCCAAAGGTCACATATCTAGTAAAGGACATAGCTAGGATATAAACCAAGGTGTCCTGAATCAGTGATGGATGCACAATGATCTCATTGAACATCCATCACTGATTAGCTCACATAAACCCTTCTGGATTGTATTTATATATTCTCTTGTTTTTTCTTAGAATGTTGTTTAAAATTCCCTGTGCACAGCATTATCTCTTATCTTTTGTTTACCTTAAACCATAAAAACATATTCTGTAAAGTTTCCACTACCTCTCTTGATGGCCTTTTAAACTTTGTTCGATATGTCCCACCTACATCATCTTCCTTAACCACCACAGTCCTAAGTGATTACTTCCTCCACTGAACTCTGGTAGCAATTTTGGTTTGTACCACTCATGACATTTGTCTGCTTGTTTACAAAGTTATTTGAGTGTGTCAGTCTGTGCCTTCCCTACAGAAACAATGGAAATATGATGCAAAAAGAAGGTGGGGAACTTTAATAGGGTCTACTTGTGTTTCTGGCATGTAAAGGTCCTGTATTTAATGTTTCTTTCTATTTTAGTAATATTTTGTTGTTCGAACATTTTAAAGCAGTGTCCCTGTGACCCCTCTTGGGGTTTTCTTGACAAAGATACTGGAGTGGTTTGCCATTTCCTTCTCTAGCTCATTTTACAGATGAGGAAACCGAGACAAACTGGGTAAAGTGACTTGTCCAAGGTCACACAGTTAGCAAATGTCTGAGATCAAATTTGAACTCAGGTCTTCCTGACTCCAGGTCCAGCACTCTATCTCTCCACTTCACCACCTCGCTGTGATTTAATCTAAACATTAATTGAACGAATCTTTTAGTCTACCCGGTGAAGGGAAATGAGACTGGCATTAACTGCATGGGGGTAACACTTTCTGTACCTCAAATTATTGCAATAGTCTACTTGTTCCTATCTTAAGTTTTTTCCCCACTATAATCTATTTTCCCTACAATTGAACTGCTAAAGAGATTTTCTTAAAGCTCAAGCCTGATCCTGTCATCCCCCTAAACATAAACTAACTCCAGTTAATCTCCATTTCCTTTTAGATCAAATATAGACAGTTCCATTTGGTTTTAAGGCCGTTCAAAAATTGCCTCAACTTATTTTGCCAGTGCTTAATACAGTGTGTGACAAGTAAACACAAGTACTTTTTGATCATTTTCATCCATCCATCCATCCATCCATCCATCCATCCATCCACCCATCCACTTTGCTTACTTTCCTGTCATTTATTGCCCAGCTCAACTGGATTCCTGGCTTTTCCTTTCCAAACTCCCTCTCTGTACTTTTGCACTAGTGATTCTCCATGCCTAGAACTACTCGCTAACTCATTTCTACCTCTTAAAATCCCTTCTTTCCTTCCATACTCAGTTCAAAAGCTACCATATATATGAAACCTTTCCAGATCCTCCCCACTGCTAATGCCTCCCACAAATTCCTAAGTATTTATATCAAATATTTTATATATGTAGATTTTGTCCTTCTTCCCTTCCATCACATCTTAAAAATTCCTTGAGAGCAAGGGCTGTTTCACTGTACCCCTAGTACCTAGAACGATGGCCCTAGGTATATACTCCAAAATGTTTGGGGATTGATTGATTTTATGCTATCACATATTGTTATCATTTTCCCCCAGTATTGGCCTGGACATAGTAAGACCTCAGAAATTCTTTGCTGATGATGAGTGTGATGAAAGTTTTAAGGGAATTTTTTCTAGAAATGTATCTGTAGCCTTGCTCTTCCAAGAAGAAATTAGGTCATCTTGAAATTTGTCTATGCCATGATAGTCATATTTTCATGAATTTTTTTCTGTGACATGTCTGTGACCTCAAATGCTCACACAGCTTCTAGGAAGCAAGCAGAATAGTTGTGATGAGCTTTATTTAAAAGATAAAAGACCTCAGATATAATAAAGTTAAGCTGAATGTGATGTGCCTAAAGCCACAGAATGAAGCAGGGTCAAAGCCAGGATGAGAATCCAGGTATGCAGCCTCTGTAGGGGTTAACAGTAGGCCACAGGAAAGAACATAAACAATCATGAAGATTTTAATAGTGCCTGTGTAAAACTAAGAGCTTTAGAAAGCAAATTGGACCAATATTTTCAGTATGTATTCCAAGCAAGTTCAGTCCTCCATTGTGGAAAAAGGGTGTGCCCCACCAATTCCACCAAGCTGTTTCTCAGGTGACTCCCATCTGCAAGCCAATGTTCATCAGGTAAAAAGAATGGGCAGAGTATCCTTTGGCCATATGTCAGAAAAGGAAGTCCCAGGACTGGCAGAGTTGGTTGTAAAATGACAGGCATTTTGCAAAAGTCAAAGGAGTAGTCGTCACATTTTCCACTTGAAAGACCATTGTGAAATCTTGGATCAAAGAGATCTAAGATTTCAGCCCCTCTCCAGTGAGGTGCTAAGAAACTCTCCCCATTAATTCCATGTTCTGGAGGGATGAGCAGCAGTCAGCTAGTGGTAATAGTACCATGCCTTTCTCTCCTGCCTTTCTTGTCCAAAAACAAAAAGCAAAAATAAACAAACAAGCAAAAACCCAACCAACATTCATTAAGTTTCCCTTCCCCTATCTGAGAGAAGTAAATATTATTTTCCACCTTTTGGGAGAAGGACTTCAGAGTAAGGAGAAATTAAGTGACATACTGAGGGCCTTACAAAGCCATTCCAATCAATGAGCAAAGCCAGACCTTTGCAACAGACCACTGTGTTCTGCTAATCTTACTGGGGGAAATCGGCCTCTGGTAAAGCAGTTTGACTCTGGAGTTGAGGAGCCGGGTTTGAATTTCGGCACTGACATTTACCAGCGACGTGACCATGAACAAGTCACAGAATCACTTGGAGCCTCAGTTTCCTTATCTGTAAGCTAGGAATAGGGATATGCCTGCCCTTCCAATACCCAAAGATATTGCAAAGTGTATTTTATAAAACTTAATGTGTTATAAAAATGCCCCTTCTTATATGACAAAAACCTTCACCCTGGTGTAGCCGCAAGATCATTGAAGTAAGTCCCAAGAGCCTTTAGCTCTAGATCTGACAAACTGTGAGTGCCTTGAGGTCAGTCCATCTCTCTGTACCTACTTTCAGTGTTTGGATGATGTGCTGGGATGATAAGCCCTGTCTTCTTTGAGGCAGCTCTACGATATTCTCTGTAGAGTCCTGGCTTTGGAGTCAGGAAGGTCCAGCCTCAGACATTTACTTAGCTGTATGACCTGACCAAGTTATTTCATCTAAGTCTCAGTTTCCTAAAGCATAAAACAGAGATACACTAACAACAGTACATCCACAGGGCTGTTGAGAAGATCAAATGGTATGTGTAAAGCACTTTGCAAAACGGAAAGCTCTGTATCAAAGTTATCTTAGTATAATGGATTCGAGAAGTAAGTTAGGGCGTTGTGTTATAGGATAATGAGTTATCCTCAAAGCCAGGAAGAACTAGGTTCAAGTCTCATCTGTGATACATGCTGGCTGTGTACCCTTAGGAAAGTTAATTAACTTTTTAGTTCTCTAGGTAACTCCAAGGCTATAAATTACAGGTAAAGTGCTAACTTGCATTATTAGAGGGAATTTCTTCATTTGGAAGTTCTTGTTACCAAGGATATCACAATACCTATCCCTATCATTACGACTTTATGACTTTGTTAAAAGGATCAAATTAGTTGGAACTATGCCCAAAGGCCAACCAAACTATGCATAGCCTTTGATCCAGCAGTACCATTACTAGGTCTGTAGCCCAAAGAGATCATAAGAAAGGGAAAAGGACCCAGGTGTAGAAAAATATTTATAGCAGCCCCTTTTTGGTGACAAAGGATTGGAAATTCAGAGGATGTTCATCAATTGGGGAATGGCTGAACAAGTTATGGTATAAGATTGTGATGGAATACTATTGTGCTATAAGAAATGATGAGGAGGATTTCAGAAAAACCTGAAAAAGACTTACATGAACTGATGCTGAGTGAAGTGAACAGAACCAGGAGAACACTGTACACAGTAACAGCAGCATAGTGCAATGATCAACTTTGATAGACTTAGCTCTTCTCAGCAATGCAAGGATCTAAGACAATTCCAAAAGACTCATGAAAGAAAATGCTGTCCACATCTAGAGAAAGAACTGTGGAGTCTGAATGCAGATTGAAGTATACTATTTTCTCTTTTTTTGTTCTCGTTGTTTTCTTTCTCATGGTTTTTCCCTTTTGTTCTGATTCTTCTTTCATGACATAACTAGTGTGGAAATATGTTTAATATGATTGTGCACATATATCCTATATCAGATTGATTGCCATCTTGGGAGAAAGGGAGGAAAAAATGGAACCCAAAATCTTACAAAAGTGAATGTTGAAAACTATCTTTACATGTATTTGGAAAAAAATAAAATACTCTTAAGTGTTGGGGGGAAAGGATCAAATTAAAATGTAAATAAAGTGTTTTGAAGCCTATAAAGTTTTATAGAAATGAATTTTACTAAATTTTTTCATTGAATTCATTTGAGTGTCTAGTATGTACAAGACACTGTGGGACTATATAAATACTAGAATTGTATACTCATCATGTAATAAAGCTTGAAAATAACTTTGAGGTCATCTAGTCCTTCCCCTACCTGGAGCAAAACTCTCTCTTGAATACAATAAAAAAATAATCTAGTCTCTGATTGGACACTTCCAGTGATGGAAGACTCACTCTCTCACAAGACAGCAAACATATTTCTGGATACTTCTTATCGGAATAAAAGATAAATTGAAATCATTTTATGTTTTTTGACTGACATAAGCAATTGATGAGAAACAAGGAAGGCATGGTAGATCGAGAGCTAGCTGGACTTAGAGTCATGAAGACCTGGGTTCAGTTGTGCCTTTTATACGTGCTGGCTAAACGACACTAGACAAATCAAGTAACCTCTGAGTGCCTAAGAATATAAGTTACAGAAAATGACACATATATTGATAGAGGGAGTTTTCCCATCTGAGAATTAGTTTTTTATACCACTGAAGTTCTTACCCCTATGTGCTACTGCATGTTGAGCTTTCAACCCCTTAAGGCCCTACATCTATTTCCCATGAACCACTTTATATACATTCTGTCCCCCCACCCCCACCACCTCACTCAATTCTGCATTAGCGTAGTTGACTTTAAAACCCAACAATGCAACCTTCAGCTTATTCTCACTAAATAATGCCTTGTCAACTTCAGCCTTACGTTCTGACCTGTTGAGGCCATTTTTGATACCAATTCTGACACCCAATGTATTAGCTATCTCTCCTAGTTTCATGGTACCTTCAAAATTTTGAAGCTTACTATAGAGGACATCACCCAAGTCATTGATAAAAATATTGAACAGAAGAGGGTCAAGGATGAGTCTCTGAAGAACTCCATCTAAAGCCTCTATACAGGTTGAAAACAATCAATTAATTGTCATTTCCTAGCTCTGCTCATTTAACCAGTTTCAAATCCACTTAACTGTACTGTCATTGGGTCCTCCATCTTCCCATCATGACTATTAGAATAGAGTGAGAAACTTTGCCAAATTATTTTTGGAAACCCAAGTAATATATATCTGTGATATTATCTTTAGCTAAATTAATTTACCAAACTAGTTACTACCAAAAAGGCAGCTAGGTGGCACAGTGGATAGAGTGTTGAGCCTGGATTCAGGAAGATCCATTTTCTTGAGTCCAAATCAGGCCTCATGCATGTACTAGATGTGTGACCTTGGTCAAGTTATTTGACCCTATTTGCCTCCGTTTCCCTCATCTATAAAATGAGCTGGAAAAGGAAATGGCAAACTATTCTAGTATCTTTGCCAAGAAAACCCCAAGTGAGGTCATAAAGGGTTAGATATGACTGAACAACAACAGCTATCAAAAAAACAAAAGGCTGGCATAACTGATTTTTTTTTATTTTTCCATTTAAATGTTCTCTTTAAAACTTATTTGTTAATATTAAGTAAAGTACTGTGAAGATTATGGGTTTGGGAATCAAAGGATCTAGATTTACATTTCAGCTCTCAGTCTTACTAGCCATGTAACCTCAGTAAGGAAATATAAATTCCCTGGGCCTTAAGTCCCTCATCTGTAAAATTAGGGTTTTGCACTGAATGACCTTTGAGATCCCTTCCAGTTCTAAATCTATTATTTTAAGAGCCACACTTGCTTAGTAAATACTTATATTTAATCACCTTAACTTCAACTCAAATTATCCAAAGACTTTTTCAGCCCTACCTTCATAATCCCCTTCAGAATTCTTTAGTAATTCTCATTCACATTTCTTCATGAGATCATAGGACATATAATATTTGATTGTGCCTTTTCGCTTTGTATTATTTCATAAACATCTTTACATATTTCTTTGCCTTTTTCATAAATGTCCATCTTGATTACTTTGTAGTATTTCATTATGTTAATATATCATAAAATATTTAGCCATACACCTGTTGCTTGTATTTAGGTTGGGTTGCTATCATCATTTGTTTTTGTTTTTGGCAATTACATATAATATCGATATGAAAATCTTTGGATAGCTCTTTTACTGTGTTTGGTTTTGATAACAATGTCAGGAATATTCCTAGCAGTGGAATCATTGGGTCAAAAGGGATGATTATTTCTATAATATTTATGGTGTAGTGCCAAATAGCTATCCTAAAAGTTTGTGCAATTGGCATATCTTATTTCTAATGAACCCATGCTGGTTTGGGATTATCAATGCTTCCCCTTCTAAGAGGTCTGTCACTTCTTTTATAATTTGTTATACCATTTTGCTAGGAATTAACATAAAATTCATGAGCCTATAATTTCTGGGTCTAAGAAACAATGCTGATAAAATTAGGCAGAGGGAAGAAAGTGAGATGAAATCAGGGAATAGAAAGTAGTCTATTTTGGAAAGATACAATCAATCATTCAACAAGTATTTAGTAAGTACATACTATATGCCAGAAAATTTACTACTATTACTACTACTACTACTACTACTACTACTACTACTACTACTATTACTATTACTACTACTATATTACTACTGACTAACATTAATTTATTTTCAAAATTTATTCTATTTTCAGTTCATGGAACAAAATAAGCATTTCCATAACACAATACAATAAAAAAGATGACTGTACATGAAACTGAAAATCTACCTGTAAGGGCAAGTAAAGTGGAACTTTTTACTGTTTTTTTCTTTTGGAGTGCTTCTTAGAACTAAGGCAATCAAGTGCCTTTAAGTGAGTCTTGCCTTTGTTTGTAGGAAGGCCTACAAACTTTTGCTAATTAGGTCACCAGAGGTGTGAAGCCCTTGTTCCCTGAAAAAGGGTATACATATTCTATGACCATAGTGTTAAGCTAGAACTCTCAGAACTGCAGGAGCAGATGTTTTGCTTGAGGGCTTACTCATGGGAAGAGTGTTCCTGTGATTTGGCCAGAAGAGACTCTGGGTAGGCTTTAAGGAGTCCCCTCCTTCCCACTTTGAAATACCCAGATGTTGGTGTCTGGTACTTATGTGTGTAATGTCTTGGTCAGACAGCTAGAAGCCCTATCTGTTGATTTTTGTCTATTTGCTCTATTTATATAATTTCTGCTTGTAATTTCTGTTTGTGTTTTCTCTGAAGTTCAGAGTGCTGACTTTTTCCCTTGAACTAAGTTAATGATATATGTATGTTTAACTAAAGTAAAATTGTTAACTCCTTAAAATTGCTTTCCTTAGAAAAGCAGATCAAAGATCCTGTGCTAGCAGCCCTCCTGTGTGCTGGTGTTATTGGCCTTACACCTCCACAGCAGCTGCAAACAGCACTGTTGTTACACTACAACATACTACTTGCTATTCCCTCCAGATATATAACAAAGTTATCATATAAATTTATTTTTATTTTCCTTCCTTCCGATCCCTAGAGATGGGTACCGTTAGATACAAATAAGTGTGTGTATACATATGTATGTGTATGTGTAAAATTATTCTATACATACTTCTATTTATCAGTACGTTCTCTGGATGCAGATAGCATCTTTCTTTATACGTCCTTCATTTTTAATTTATGTATTTTATTATAGAATGACAGTCACTCAAAGTCATTCTTAAAACAACATTGCTGTTACTGTATACAATGCTGTCTTGGTTCTGCTCACTTTGCTCTTCATCATTTTGTGCAAGTCTTTCCATGCCTTTCTAAGATCATGAGCTCATCATTTCTTATAGCACAGTAGTGTTTCATCACAACCACATACCACAGCTTTTTCAGCCATTACCCAGTTGATGGGATGCCTGAAAATTCCAGTTCTTTGACACCCCAAAGAGAGCAGCTGTAAATATCCCATTCCCATTCAAAGTTGTAAATACTATTTAGGAATTTCCCTCCATCTTATTTTTACTCACTATTTTCTTTCTCAGTCTTTCTTTTTTTCCCTATCCCTATTACTTTATCTTCTCCCGCCTCCACTTTACCTGTCCTTCCAAGAATCCCCCCATCTCCTCATTTACCCCCCAACTAACATTTAGATCAGGGCTGTCCAAAATGCAGCCAGCAGTGCAATTTATGTAGCCTGCCTACAAACATAGAAATTTACATGAATGCTTTAGTAAACAAAGCCAAGCTACTGCAGAGTTCTCACTACAGTGGCCAATCAAAATATATTGTCTATTGTTTCAATAAAAACCTAAGGTTGGACAGCCCTGATTTAGATAGTGCTTACACAGTGGCAGGCACTGTACTAAGTGATTTACAAATCTTATCTCATTTAATGTTTACAGTAGCCCAGGGAGGTAGGGACTATTTAATCTAACAGATTGATGAGGAAACCAAGGTTTCACAGATTTTACTGATGTAGAAACTGAGGCTGAGTGACTTGCCCAGTGCCACACAGCTACTAAGTATCTCTGCTGGATTTGAACTCAGGTCTTCTTTGTTTTCAGTATAGCCAAAGGAAAAAATATATATGGCTCTTTGCTATTGCTTCAAGCCTTCTGGGATTCAGCCCTTCTCAGCACTATTATCACAGGTCTATGTCACTCTTTTGGAAATCATCCTCAGTTGTTCGCTTTCAATTATTTTTATTCAAATTAAGCCAACAAGCATGTATTAAACACAACATGCCAGGCAATGAGCTAAGTTCTGGGAATACAAATATACCATATTTCCCCATGTATAAGATGCACCTTAATTTCGGAGCCTGAAATTTGAAAAAAAAATATTACATAAAGTTATTGAACTCAAGTTTTTTTCATCTGATCAAAGTTTTCAGGCATCTTTTGGGCAAGTCTGGTGCGCGTACGTATGCTTAGTCCATTCCGTTTGATGAACCTGAGGCACCGATTGTGTCCTCCTTTGAAACCAGCAATTCTTTTTGCCTCAAGCTGAACCATCTTTGTGGACACAGGAATTCCAATTGCCCTTTGCTCTTCAATCCATATCTTCAAGTCCCTCTCTAAATCAGGCCATTTTGCTGACTTGCCTCTCATGGCCTTCCTCTGCCATGGCATTTTCACTAGAGTTTCTTCTTCCTGTAGCCAGTCTCAGATCATTTTCTCAGTTGGAGGAGGACCAAACCTATGTTCAGCAGCACAATTTCGATTCACTTTTGCAAACTGGATCACTTTTAACTTGAATTCAGCACTGTATGAAAATCTTTTCTGAGCCATTCCTGGGCAGAATGTGGCAAAATGTAACCTAATATACCTGTAACAAGTGCAAAACAATGAGCCCAAAGACAACAAGTGCGAAAAAACAGGAAATGCAAGTAAAAAAAATCTACAACCACTGTATAAGACACACCCAATTTTTAGACCCCAAATTTTTCGAAAAAGGGTGCGTCTTATACACGGGGAAATATGATAAGCAGAAATAAAGAAAATTCTTGCCCTCAAGGAGCTTATATTCTAACAGAGGAAGAGAAGACAGAAAAGGAAGATAGTAGAGGGGAACAAAAAGACAAGGTATCCACATGATGGTATTGTGGGAAAAGTCTAGAAAGTCCAGGATGGAGACTGGTCAAGAACAAAGACACGACTGACTTGGGCACTCTTCTTAAACGGAGGTTCTGAAAGGAACCAATCAGAGGAAGAGACCACAGGAGTGTAATGAATTTCCAGGGTGATAAAGTCAGAGGTAGAATGAACTTACAGGACGAGATGGCTGTATGACATGGTGAAGAAAGTCTGAAATGTTAAGAACGGAGTCTGGACAGGAACAAAAATATGCCTAGCTTGAGCACTCGCCTTAAATTGTATACATCTTCAAAATCTGAGTTGTCTTATGAGCTCCTTGTTCATTTACCTTAGGTCTGTTTTACAACTGTCTTTTATTATCCATGATAGAATTATATGGAAAAATATTAATTTCATTCTTGTGAAACTCCTATACTATGTGAACTGACCTTTTTTTTTTTTTAAGAATCAGAGCATGGAAGCTTAGCTAGCTTTTTTTCTCTGAACTAATTGAAATAACATTTCATTTTTTGACCTCTACTGAAGTATACACAGCATATCCTTTCTTATCAGTCACAACTTCAAGAGGGCATAATTATTTCCTCCCAGGGATCTTTGACTTCACCCAACAAAATCTGGCAATGGTCAGAATTGGGTCTAGAATATCAGCTCCCCTTTCAAATTACTTTACCCTTTAAAATATAAAATTGTCAGGAAGACAAGGTCAAAAAAATCATTTGCTCTGTTTTGAGCACAGAAAGAATTTCAATGGAGAAAATCACATAACCATTTTGATTGGGTTCAATACAAATCTATGTTGCACAACTTCTACTGGGCTCTCACTGCTGCTGAGAAAGCCTACCAACTAAACTAGTTACTAATTCACTATCCCATTCTCCACATTGGCTTTTCCACGCATTTTCATCCATCCTTAAACCCCTCATGGCTTCCTCTGCCCCCACTCTCTCAGCTAAAACTTTGTGTGATATTTTACAGGGAAAATCGGATCCATTTGCCAAGAACCTCTTCTTCTCCCCTCTTTTTCATTTCCTACCACTCAGAAGTCTTCTGCCACTCTCTCTTCCTTCACCTTTGTTTCATAGGATGAAATGCCATTACTCTTTACCAAGGTTAACCCCTCTACTTGTTCAAGGGATCCCATTTCATCCCATCTCCTCCAACAGATTGCCTCCCTATCATGCTCACTCGTTTACTTATTTTCAGTCTCTCCCTCTTTTCTGGCTCATTTCCTACTGCCTACAAAAATGTCCCTGTCTTCCCCATTGGGGAAAAAAAAACCTCACTTGATCTTTCCATCAGTGTTATCATCCTATTTCTCTTCTTTCCTTTGTGGCTAAACTCAAGGAAAAAAGGTATCTACAATAGGTGCCTTTACTTTCTTTCCTCTTACTTTCTTGCTAACCCCTTACAATCTGGCTTCTGGCCTTATCATTGCACAAAACTGTTCTCTCCAAGGTCACCAATGATCTCATAGTTGCCAAACCCAAGGGCCTCTTCTCAATTCACATTCTCCTTGACCTTTCTGTAGCCTTTGGCACTGTTGATCACTCTCTCCTCCTTGATACTCTTCTCTGCAGGTTTTTGGGACACCACTCTGTCATGGTTCTCCTCCTACCAATCTGACCACTCCTTCTGCCTCCTTTACTGTATCTTTATCCAGATCATGCCTCTAACCATAGGCGCCCCTCAGAGTTCAGTCCTAGGCCCTCTTCTCTTCTCCCTGTATTCTACTTCATTCGGTGTTTTCATCATCTTCCATGGATTTAATTGCTTTCTCTATGCTGATGATTCTCAGATCTACCTCTCTTGCCTCAGACACTCTGCTGACCTCCGGTCTCACATCTCCAAGTGCTTTTCTAACATCTCGAATTGGATATCCAATAATTACCTCAAACTAAATATGTTTTAACACAAACCCATTATCATCCCCCCAAAGCCTCCTGCCACTTTTCCTAATATTCTGGTGTAATGTTAATGCAATGGGAAGATCTTTCCCATCCATTAATAGGCCTATGTGACCTGCATTAAGCCCCTGAGTCACATGGAAGCCTGAGTCACAGGAGCCTGTGGTGGGAGGAGCTTGCTGAACAGTTGGAGCAGAAAGTGGCTGAGTGGGACAGAGCAATCAGAGCTGGGAGAGAGAGAGAGGCAGAGCAGCTAGCATGAGTGAGGGAGGGAGTGATTTTGCTTAAGGGAGCTTGTTCGTGGGGAGGCCTGATGGAGGGAAGGCTTGGTGATGGAGGTGGTTTCTGCATTGGTAATATGTATAGACTTCTTTATTACTATGATGGATTTGGCTTTCTGGTGTTTGAATAAATGTCTTGGTTTTGTCTTCAATGAAGAGAGTCTGTTATATCTTGTGATTCAAACCTGGGAATGCACCTGCATATTCATAGCAGCTGCTGTGGGTGTCACATTGGTGATATATCTGGAGAGTAATACTATACATAGTCCCAGATCCTCAGACTCACAAAGAGTCATCCTGGATTCATCTCTATCCTCATTGCCCCCCATACACAAACTGTTGCAAAGTTCTGCTAATTTTACCTTTGCAACATCTCTTGAATATAACCCTTCTCTCTTTTAATACTGCCACCACTCCATTGCAGGCCCTCATCATATCACAACTGTACTATTATAATAGCCTGTCGGTAGATCAACCTGCTTTAAGTCTCCCCATTCTAACCAGCCACTAAAAGATATTTGATCATATCATCCCTTATTCAATAAACTCCTGTGGCTTCCTATTGCCTCCAGGATCAAATGCAAAATTGTCTATTTGGCCTTCAAAGCCCATCTTAACCGAGCCCCCTGCTATCTTTCCAATCTCCTTATACCTGACTCTCCAAAGTACCTTACTCTGTCTCTCTTTGATCCAGTGATTCTGGCTTCCTAGCTGTTCCATAAACAAGATACTCCAGTTATCTGTTCAGGATATTTTCCTGGCTGTAACTCTCTCTCGTCTACTCTACCTATTGACTTCTCTGGCTTCCTTTTAAAATTCCGTCTTTTACAGGAAAACTTTCCCAATTCCCTCTTAATTCTAGTGCCTTGCTTCTATTCATTATTTCCTATTTATCCTGTGTATAGCTTGCTTTGTATATATTTGTTTGCATGTTGTCTCCCTCATTGAATTGTGAGCTTCTTGAAGGCAAGGACTGTCTTTTGCCTCTTTCTATGCCCCCTACTGCTTAACACAGTGCTAGTAAAACTAGTGTTTATTAATTGTTTGATTTGATGGATGTCTTGCTAGGTAAAATTTCCATTGACAACCATATCTGGTTTCCATGCCAAGTTTGATACCTGTACCAGGAATTTGTCATTCAATGCCTTCTTCAGACCAGACAGTCTGTAATGTACTCTCACCTCAATATCTCTTCCAACTCTCCCTTCATTTATCTTCACTTAAAGTTTTCTCTGCCACAGTTCCTGGATATTATGAGACTAGGTCCATGGATTTATGTAAAGGAATAAATTTTCTCAATACGCTATATGACTGTACCACCCCTTTTATCTTATCTGTTCTTTGGGGAAAGAGTGTACCTTTCCATTGCTATATTCCAGTCATGAGTCATATAACACCACAGCTAAGTGGTATTTATGAGGTCATCTTTATCTCCCTGCATTAAGATCTCTAGCTTACTTTATTACCCCTATTCTGGTAATTAGCACATAGACATCTGAGGTCATTTTTATCATTTCTGTCCCTCTTTGTGGTTATTTCTCCCTGGACCCTCATGTTCCTACCCTCATGCCATATGCGTTTCTCTCTTTAGTATTTTCTGACAGTTGTATCTGGGCAGTTTTCTTACTTATCTTCCCTTTTTGTTTAAAGATTTTTCTGGATCAGATATAAAAGTATTTCTTGATTCATTTAACAAGTGTTCATTAAGCTGTTGTTATTAGTCCTTCCTTTTCAAAGAAGACAAATGACATCACAAATGAATGATGCCTTGACTTACACATGAACCGGATTAAACTGAGGCAGAGTTGCACAAATCCTCAGCTTCACTCTCTCTTCCAGAGTCACTGAATTACAGTGGGAAGACAGAAGTCAAAACCACTGGTGACAGCTCCAGGCCCTGGGAGCAGTAGATGACCTTGGTGTATTCTATGTCTTAAAAAGATCTGTTCTACAGCACTTGCTTCAGTCACTTTCATGGCTTTTAGAACAAATCATTCTTGTCCACTCATTCTGCCTGGGGAAGTCTTCATATCCTTGGGGTAGGCATCCCCCTAACTGGTCAATGGGTTTAAAGCTTGTTGGCTACCCTTACAGAGACAGTTTACCAGGATGTGGCCTCTCCACATGCTACAGTCTCTTGGAGCCACAGGTGAGAGTTGAATGGTAGGTAGACACCAAAGGTGAGTGAGTGCCCCCAAAAAAGGGCTTAGTAGCTCTCTCAGCAGAGGTGCTACTACTCCCTGAACACCCCATACCTCCATGATTAAGCTACTGCTATATATAAAGACACTAGTTTAGATGCTGGATTTCAAAAGTTGTGGGCGGGTGACTTGATGATCTTATGACATTTGCATTTCACTGGAGTAGTAGAATACTTACACAAAAATATGTGTAAGATAATTTTAAGAATCAGAAAACTAACAATAAGAGGATCTGGAAATTAGGGAAAGAATAGAATCCCTTCTCCTTATTAGATATATTCTGTCCCTAGTTCAAATCCTCTTAATCCTACATCTCAATTCCCGGTACAGAAGACTAATTCCTCTTTTCAAAAGCTTATTATTCAGTTGTACATCTCTCATTTCCATTTTTCTGTTTTAAGACTCCTATTTTCTTTTTTTTCATAATTGAGATATTTATTTTTAGTTTACAACACTCAGTTCCACATAATTTGGAGTTCCAGATTTTCTTTGCCTCCCTCCCCAAGATGGCATGGAATCCAGTATCTTCTACATATAACTTCACACTGAACTTATTTACATCATGGTCAAGTTGTAAAGAAGAATTATGACCAATGGAATGAATCATAACAAAGAAGAAACAAAACCAAAAACAAAAACAAAGGAGAAAAAAAACAAAGGGAATAAAAGGAGAGCATGCAGTGTGCAGTGTGCCTCAATCTGCATTCAGACTCCATAGTTCTTTCTCTGGATGTAGATAGGTCTCTCCATCATGAGCCCTTTGCACCTTGTATTGCTGAGGAGAGCAAAGTCTATCAGGGTTAGTCATCACAGAATCCATATCTCTGTGGTTGTGTATAATGTTCTCCTGGTTCTGCTCTGCTCACTCAGCATTATATCGTGTAGGTTTTTCCAGGTTATTATGAAGTCCGTATCATCCCCATTTCTTATAGCACAATAGTATTCCATTATCTTCATATATCACAACTTGTTCAGCCATTCACCAATTGATAGGCATCCCCTTGATTTTCAATTCTTTGCTACTACAAAAAGAGCTGCTATAAATATTTGTGATATATGGCTCCTTTTCCTCCTTGTGTGATCTCTTTGGGATACAACCCTAGAAGCGGTATTGCTGGGTCAAAGAGCATGAACATTTTTATGTCCCTTTGGGCATAGTTCCAAATTGCTCTTCAAAATGGCTGGATCAGTTCACAACTCTACCAGCAATGTAACAGAGTTCCAATTTTCCCATATCCTCTCCAGCATTTATCATTTTCCTGTTTTGTCCTTTTAGCCTATTTGACAGGAGAGATGTGGTACCTAGGAGTTGTTCTGATTTGCATTTCTCTAATCAGTAGTGATTTCCAGCATTTTTTCATATGCTTATGGATATCTTTAATTTCTTCATCTGAAAACTGCTTGTTCATATCCTTTGACCATTTCTCAATTGGGGAATGACTTGCATTCCTATAAATTTGGCTCAGTTCCCTGTATATTTTAGAGATGAGGCCTTTATCAGAGACACAAGTTGTAAAGATTTTCTCCCAGTTTTCTACTTCCCTCCTAATCTTTGTTGCATTGGTTTTTTTATACAAAAAATTCAATTTAACATAATCAAAATTATCCAGTTTGTATTGTGTAATGCTCTCTATCTCTTGTTGTGTCATGAGTACTTTGCTTTCCCATAAATCTGATAGGTAAACTGTTCCTTGCTTTCCCAGATTGCATATAGTATCAGCCTTTATTCCTAAATCATGAACCCATTTTCACTTTATTTTGGCATATGGTGCAAGCTATTGGTCTATGACTAGTTTTTGCCCTACCATTTTCCAAGTTTCCTAGAAGTTGTTGTGAAATAGTGAATTCTTAGCCCTGAAGCTGGATTCTTTGGGTTCATGAAAGAGTAGATTGCTATAGTCATTGTCTACTTCATTTTGTGTACCTATCCTATTCCACTGATCCATGGCTCTGTTTCTTAGCCAGTACCAGGTAGTTTTGATGACTGCTGCTTTATAGTGCAGTTTAATATCTAGTATGGCTAGGCTACCTTCCCTAGCATTTCTTTTCATTAATTCTCTAGATATTCTAGACCTCTTGTTCTTCCAGATGAATTTTGTTATTATTTTATCCAGCTCTGTAAAATAATTTTTGGTAGTTCAATTGATATGGCACTGAATAAATAAATTAATTTAGGTAAAATTGTCATTTTTATTATATTAGCTATGCCTAACTGTGAGCAATTGATATTTTTCCATTTATTTAGATTGGACTTTATTCATGTGAAAAGTGTTTCATAATTATGTTCATATAGGGCCTGGGTTTGTATTTTATAATGCAAATATTTTATAGTGTCTACAGTAACTTTGAATGGAATTTCTCTTTCTATCTCTTGCTGTTAGGCTTTGTTAGTAATGTATAGGAATGCTGAGGATTTATGTGGGTTTATTTTATATCCTGTAACTTTGCTAAAGTTGTTTATTATTTCAAGTAGGTTTTTTACTTGATTCTCTAGGATTCTCTAAGTAAATCATCATATCATCTGCAAAAAGTGATAATTTCGTTTCTTCTTTGCCTATTCTAATTCCTTCCATTTCTTCTTCTCTTATTGCTCCAGCTAACATTTCTAGTACCAAATTGAGTAGTAGGGGTGATAATGGACATCGATGTTTCACCCCTGATCTTATGGAGAATATAGATATATTATCTTAGCTTATCCCCATTACAAATAATGATTGTTGATGATTTTAGATAGATGCTATTTATAATTTTAAGGAAGGTTCCATTTATTCTTATGCTTTCTAGTGTTTTTAATAGGAATGGGTTCTGTATTTTGTCTACAACTTTTTCTGCATCTACTGAGATGATCATACTTTTTTTGCTAGTTTTGTTGTTGATATGATCAATTATGCTGATAGTTTTCCTAATATGGAACCAGCCTTGCATTCCTGGAATAAATCCTGCCTGGTCGTAGTGTATTATTCTCATGATAAGTTCCTGCAATCTGTTTGCTAATATTTTATTTAAAATTTTTGCATCAATATTCATTAGGGAAATTGGTTTATGATTTTCTTTCTCTGTTTTGACTCTTCCTGGTTTGGGTATTAGTACCATATTTGTGTCATAAAAAGATTTTGGTAGGACTCCTTCTTCACCTATTTTCCCAAATACTCTATAAAGTATAGGAATTAATTGTTCTTTAAATATTTGAGAAAATTCACGTGTAAAACCATCTGTCCACGGAGGTTTTTCCCTAGGGAGTTCATTGATGGCTTGCTCAATTTCTTTTTCTGAGATTTAGTTATTTAGCAATTTTACTTCCTTATCTGTTAACCTGGGCAATTTATATTTTTGTAGATATTCATCCATATCCCTAAGGTTGTCAAATTTATGGGCATACAATTGGGCAAAATAATTCCTAATTATTGTTTTAATTTCCCCTTCCTTGGAGGTGAATTCCCCCCTTTTATTTTTGATACTGGTAATTTGATTTTCTTCTTTCTTTTTTTTAATTCAATTGACCAAAGTTTTATAAATTTTATTAGTTTTTTTCATAAAACCAGCTCTTGGTTTTATTTATTAATTCAGTTTTTCTTGATTTCAATTTTATTAATCTCTCCTTTGATTTTCAGTATTTCTAATTTGGTATATAATTGGGGATTTTCAATTTGTTCTTTTTCTAGCTTTTTCAGTTTCATTCCCAATTCACTGATCTCCTTTTTATTTTATTCATGCAAGCATTTAGATATGAAAAACTTCCCCTAAGAACTGCTTTTGCCGCATCCCATAAGTTTTGGTATGTTGTCTCATTATTGTCAGTCTCTTGAATGAAGTTATTAATTTTTTCTATGATTTGTTCTTTAGAATTAGATTATTTAGTTTCCAATTAATTTTTAGCTTATTTTTCCCTGGTTCTCTATTACAAATAATTTTTATTGCATCATGATCTGAAAAGGGTACTTTGACTACTTCTGCTTTTCTGAACTGGATTTTGAGGTTTTTATGCCCTAGTACATGGTCAATTTTTGAGTATGTGCCATGTACTGCTGAGAAAAAAAATATATTCTTTTTTTTATCCCCATTCAGTTTTCTCCAGAGGTCTATCATATCTGCCTTTTCTAAAATTCTCTTCACTTCCTTAACTTCTTTCTTATTTATTTTTAGGTTAGATTTATGAAGTTCAGAGAGGGGGAGGTTGAGGTCTCCCATTATTATAGTTTTAATGTCCATTTCTTCCTGTAACTCCCTTAACCCCTCCTCTAAGAATCTGCATGCCATACCACTTGGGGCTTATATGTTAAACAATGATATTACTTTATTGTTTATGGTGCCTTTTAGCAGGATGTAGTGTCCTTCCTTATCTCTTTTAATTAGATCTATGTTTGCTTTTGCTTTCTCTGAGATTAGAATTGCCACACCTGCTTTTTTTACTTTAGCTGAAGCACAATATATTCCACTCCAGGCTTTTACCTTTACCCTGTGTGTATCCCCCTGTTTCAAATGTGTTTCTTGTAAACAGCATATTGTACGATTATCGTTTTTAATCCATTCTGCTATCTGCTTCCGTTTTATGGGAGAGTTCATCCCATTCACATTCAGAATTATGATTACTATCTTTGTCTTTTTCTCCATCCTATTCCCCCCCATTTATGCTTTTATTTCTCCCTTTCCCCTTCCACTCCTCAACAAAGTTTTGCTTTTGATTGCTGCCTTCCTCAGTTTACCCTCCCTTTTAATTCCCCTCCTTTATCTTCCCATTTTCCACTTGATACTTTTTCTCTCCCTTCTGACTATCAACCTCCCTTTTTCCCCCTTTCCCCTCCTATTGCCTGTAGGATAAGTTAGATTTCTATACTTATCACGGTATGTTAATCCCTTCTTGAACTAAATCTGATGGGAGTAAAGCTCAAATGCTGCTCTTCTCCCTCCCTTCATTCCTTCTACTACAATAAATTTTTGTGCCTCTTCATGTGATGTAATTTACCCTTTTCTACTCCCTGCTTACCTCTTCTCCCATAACCATCCCTTTGTATCTCTATAATTATATCTTTTAGCATTGCATCGGTTATTTTATACTGACATCCACAGTCTATGACTATCCCTTTCACTTGTCATAATAAGTATACTATTCTCAAGATTGACATATATATCAAACATATATGAAACAAAATAATTTTATATAAGGATGTAATTAATTAGCCTTATTAACTAGGGGTTTTTCCTCCATTTACCTTTTTATGTCTCTCTTGAGTTTTGTATTTGGAGATCAAATTTTCCATGGAGCTCTAGCCTTTTCATCAGTAAGGTCTGGAATTCCCTTATTTCATTGAATATCCATCTCCTTGCCTGGAAAATTATGCTCAATTTTGCTGGCTAGTTGATCCTTGGTTGTAGTCCAAGCTCCTTTGCCTTTCGCAATATTGTATTCCAATTTCTCCTTTCATTTAATGTAGAAGCTGAAAGATCCTGCATGATCCTGACTGTATTTCTATGATATTTGAATTGTTTCTTTCTAGCTGCTTGCTATGTTTTCTCCTTGACCTGGTATTCTAGAATTTGGCTATAATATTTCTTGACCATGATCGATTGATTCTTTCAATGACAATTTTACTCTCTGGTTCTAGGACCTCTGGGCAATTTTCCTTAAGTATTTCATGGAAGATACTGTCCAGGCTCTTTTTTTCATCGTAACTTTCAGGTAGACCAATAATTCTTAGATTATCTCTCCTGGATCTATTTTCCAGGTCGGTTGTTTTTCTAATCAGATATTTCACTTTTTCTTCTATTTTTTTTTCATTTTTTAGATTTTGTTTGACTGATTCTCAATGTCTCATAGGGTCATTAGCTTCTACTTGCCCAATTCTAATTTTTAATGTTTTGTTTTCTTCCTTTATCTTCTCTATCTCCTTTTCCATTTGGTTGATTTTACTTTTCAATGAGACATTTTCTCCAATTATATTCTGATTTTCCTTAACCAATTCCCCAGTTTTACCTTTTAAAGATTTGTCTTCCTCATTGATTTTTTTTCATTTTTTCTTTTAACTCACTAATTTGGTTTTTAAAGTCCTCCTTGAGTTCTTCCAGGAATGCTTTTTGCTCTGGAGACTAGTTCACTTTTCTTTTTGATGTTTCAGATGTAGGTATGGTGTTGTCCTCTTCTGAATTGGTATTTTGGTCTTCCCTGTCTCCATAATATGAATCAATCATCTTTGAAGACTTCTTGCTACTCTTTTTCATAGTATTTTTTATTTCCTCCTGGTTTCTGAAGTGGATCTCTGCTTCTGGGGCTCAGGGGGCTCTGCCGAAGTTTCTTGTGTTGTTTTCTAGATTTATATGCTATGGCCTCTGCTTTTGTGAGGTGTGGGGGAGGGGTGGTCTGGCTGCTGGGTGTCTCTTCTTCCCCAGGACTGTTCTACAGCATGGGTGACCTCAGCTTGTATCTGTGTTGGTGTCTGCCACTTCCCCTGGCTGTGCAAAGCCAAGTCTGGGGTCCTGGCATTGATGTCAGTTAGCTCCACCCCCTGGGCCTCAGTTATTCTTCATGTTCTGCTGAGGTGAGGGCTGCTGAGACACCTCTCTTCCTACACTAGTCTCCTTCTGCCACCACAGGAAGTACCCTCTCCCCCAATTCTCTTGCTAGTGAAGCCCCGCTTCTGGCTCCTCTGTTTCTCCTGAGGTTTTATTCTCTGGGTTTATTCAAGGGAGGGATATGAGCTGTTTTACCTGCACATCATAGCTCCCAGAAGTTCAAGAAAGCGAGTTTCAAACCTTTAGACTGTGGGTTGGAGGCCTCTGGGCTAGCTGCTCCTGTGGCTGCAGGCTCTGCACTCCAACAGACTCCCGTCCTGGGCTGAGAAGCCTGGGGCTCAATTGTTGCTGTAGCCAGTACTTCCACCCTGGGCCTGTTCCTGCTCTGGCGGTTCGCTCACTCAGCAACCTCCCAGACTGGTGTGCTGGCTGGGTTCCTCTGCTGTTTCCAGTTGGTTTGGTCTGGTGCCAATTTGCATGCCCGGTGCTCCTACCCCTCTCAGTGTACTAGTGGCTTCTAACTCTCTCAAATTTGCTCAGATTCACTTTTTTAGAAGTATCTGACAGAATTTGTGAGAGAACTCCAGTAGTTCCTTCCTTTCACAGTGCCATCTTGGCTCTGTCCCCAAGATTCTTACTTTCGATGGGTACCAATGATGGAGATATTCCAATTGCAAGGATAGAGCCCATACCCAAATATAATAAAAACTGGAACAAAAAAAACACAATAAAATCAGTACAAAATGCTAAGCAAATTCTGAAGAAGGAAAGAGTACTTATATCTTAGGGGCTAAGGGAAAGCTTCTTGAAGGATGGATAAAATTTCAACAGGCAGAGACTGGGGAGGAGGACATTTGCAGTGTGAATGAAGAAATGGAAGAAGGAATTGTGGAATAACTGTGGGGACAGCAAATAGGACTGTTTTGTCAGAGTAGAGAGTAATACTAAGCATAGGTCATCTTATGTAGAAAGTTGAGGTTTACAAAGTATTTTATATATATTAACTATCTCTCAGCATTTATTAAACACTTACCATGTATTAGATACTGAGCTATCAGATTATTTCCTTTCTGCAGACTCTATTCAACTTCCATTCAGCCCTCTGTGAGTTACCTTCCTATACCCTCCAATATATCATCCTTACTGTCCCATAATTTAGACAGAAAGAGAAACTAATAGCCTATTAATTTCCCTTTTGCCATCCTGAGAGTCCCATCCTACCTTTCAAGGGTGTTCTTCTGAATTATCCTGCCACCCAAAAACATTATTTTTTAATAAATGGTGGGTTTGATTTCTTTATTTTATTCTTGAATTATTATTTAATTCTTTCTATCTAGTTTCCTTATGAAACTTTTCCTTTTTCTATTCCTTTTTCTATTTTTATAATTGTTGTGGGTTTTTTTTGTTTAGTTTTTTTCACCCATTGATGGTCTCTGTCACTCAGATAATATGTGAGACTTTTGCTTTTATTTACACAAAGGACAAATTCTACCACCCTACCTCACACTTATGTCTTATTCCCAAGCTTCAACTTGTTTGGGCAATAAGGTTTCACCTAGGATGCAGCCAAGGAATTTACTCTGAAAGTAGGGTACCTAAAATTTTCTCAGTCATAGGGGTCCATAGGTAATTATGGATAGAGTGGACCTTTATATGCCTCAAATTTCCTTGACCATGAATGTCAAAAGTCCTCCCCTCCTGAGCATGGTGGGTTTGGGGAACACTGGGAGTGGCCAAAGTAACAACATGATTTCAGTTACCTTCTGGAGGCAGAAACACCTGAGTTTGAATCTGACAGAGGCACTTTTTAGCTTTGTGACCCTGGGGAAGTCACCTAACCACAGTTTCCTCACCTGTTAAATGGGGATAATAATAGCACCTGCCTCCCAGGACTGTTGTGAAAAATAAATGAGGTAATATTTATATTTAAAAATTTTTTTAGACAATTGGGATTGTGACTTGCCCAAGGTCACACAGTTATTGTCAAGTGTCTGAGTTCACATTTGAACTCAGGTCCTCCTGAGTCCAGGGCTGGTACTGTATTCACTGAGCCACCTAGCTGCCCCATATATACTGAATTTTTGTTCAGTAGTGTCTGACACTTCATGATACCATTTGGGGTTTTCTTGGCAAAGATACTGGAAAGGATTGCCATATCCTTTTCCAGATCATTTTATAGATGAGGAACTGAGGCAGTGTCTGAGGCCAGATTTGAACTCAGGAAGATGAGTCTTCCTGGCTTCAGGCCCAGCATTCTCTCCACTGCGCCACCACTGAATACTAGAGGTAATATTTATAATGGGCTTAGCACAGTTCCTGCCCCATCTAAATGTTAGCCAGTAGTAGTAACTAATAAATTTTCTGGCATATAGTATATACTTAGTAAATACTTATTGATTGATTTTTTTTTCTTTCCAAACTGGACCACTTTCTATTCCTTGATCTCATCTCTTCTTTCTCCTGCCCATTTATATGCACACTGTTTTTTAGACCTTGGAATAGATTCACTCAACATTTCTAGCTAATTAAATCCTTCCCTTCCTTAAATATCTAACAAAAGTACCATTTCCTCCATGAAGCTTTCTCGGGTTCTCTCAATCATATAGAATCTTCTTTTATTCCTGAATCTTTCATAGCACTCTGAATCTTCCCTATGCACTTATTATAGTCTAACTTGTATTATAATTATTAATATACTTGTCATTCTCTCTACTAGACTGTAAGTTACTAGAAGACAGAGACTGTATTTTCTTGTACCTTTGCCTCTAACATAATAATAGCTAACATTTATATGGCTCTTTATATGTCGGGCACTGTGCTAAGCACTTTATGATTATTATCTCATTTAGTCCTTACAACTAGGTACTAGTTAATCACTATTCTTATCCCCTTTTACAGATGAGGAAACTGAGGTGAATAGGGTTAAATGACTTGCCCAGGGTGACACAGCTATTAAGCATCTGAGGCTGTATTTGAACTCAAGTCTTCCTGACTCCAAGGTTGGCATTCTATCCACTGTGCCACCTTAGCTTCCCACATACTGCTGTGTACCCTGTTTGTGAACTGTGGGTCATGACATTTCTCTACTCAAAATACCTTAACTGGTTCCCCACTGCCTAATGAAACAAATATAAGCCCTTGATTCTGCCAACCAACCTCTTCAAAAATCTAGATTCCACCTACCTTTATGTCTTATTCTCAAATTACTTCTTTTCACATGCTTTATATTCAAGACAAATCAGACTCTTCTCTACATATTATTCTAAGCATTACCTTTGCAGCTTCCATGACTTTGCTCAGGTCCATGGTCATGCTCCATTGTAACTGGAAAAGAATACTACATCCTACCGAATCCCATTTGTCATGTACATCTCCTTGCCCGTGTGAGCAATCAATCAATCAGCAAGCATTTAATAAGTACTTACCTTGTGTTAGGCACTGCACTAAATGTTAAGGATACAAAGGGAAAAATGACAAAAGTTCCTGCTCTCAAGGAACTTACATCCTAATGGGGGGAGGAGACAATTCATACACAAATATGAAAGATACGGCTAGAGAAATCCCTTCTTTCCTTCAAGGCCCAGCTAAAGTGAGCTTTGAATGATCTCGTGCCACTACTTTAGGTAAAAAAGACCTCTTTTTCCTCCCATATCTTATGATACTTTTCATAGTCCCCTTCTTTGCATTCTTCTTACTCTTCCTTGTATCATAGTTATTTATATCTATGTCCTTCCCCTCCATTATATTGCAAATTCCATAGGACCCTACCATATACACTTTAAATGCTTAACAAAGTTTAATTAAAATGAAATGAACTGAACTCATATGTAAATGGGTGTTATTAATCTAAATAATACTTCCAAGTTAGAAAGAGTGTATCGAGAACATCTTTGGCTAATACTATTAAGAGCAACACCTGCTGTACCACTGAGCCCATCCTACCTGGAAGGAGAAGGGAGAAGAATAATTGGCATTGATCTTTCTCAATTGCCAGACTCTCCTTCTGTTACTAACTTACCTTCTGTTTAATTCTTTCCTCCATACTAAGAAATATTCATTCACAGGGGTAAGTTTGGGTATTTTTTTAATCCCCCCCTACTTTCTTCAGCAATTATTCTATTTTTCCTGGGTCACATAATTCAGTATTGTACATTCCTACCCCTCCTCATACTTTAATACGTTAGTCTGTTCCTGACAAAGTTTTCTTCAAGCATCCAATATATGGTTAAAAATGGGCTCATCAGTCTGAAGGCACTTTGACAGCCCTGAAAAAAATGAACATATTAATATACTGCCACAAAGGACTTTAAAAAATAAAAACCCTTCTATCATGCCAAGACATCAATTGTACAGAATGTAACAATGTGATTTATTTTCCTTTTTATTCATAGTATGGGGGATGTATTATACCCAGTTCCTACTGTTTGCTATTTAGATAAAATTTATAGGGTGATTCAGTTGTCAGGAATCATACACAAAAGTAGTTTGGTTTTTAAAGCACATAGTTTTGTTTCATGCATTTGCATTTGGCTATTGGATATTTATTTCTAGCTTTATAAAACTATTTCTTCTCTGTTTTTAAAAGGATGGTTATTATGGAAAATATTGTTTTGGAGGCAGTATGCAATTTTATTTTTACAGAGCTAGAACACTGAAATTCAATAGAACCAGGCAATAAGAAATAATTTTTATTGACTGCACTAAATAGCAAAAGAAACATTTGTAGAGAAGGAGCAATAGATTATTGGTCCAGAAAACCTTGCAATGTTTTTTTTTAACTTCTGTACATATAGTAGGCACACACAGACATACACACAAGCCAATTCCCTTTAGTCCAATTTATTGACAATTAAGACTCATATGTCTTCTTGATGATTCGTGAGTCTTGGCCACCTGCTGGGAGAGGTGAGCTGGTAGAAATTAGAGTAAATGCAACTTTATTCTTGTCCAATTTGTTCTTGTCCAAAAAATCAATTCAACTGGTTGGTTGTTGACAAGGAGATTAAAGAAATTGGTTGACTGACTGCATTTTCCCCTGAACTGACCAATTGTTTTGGCATTATGGAGATAGCTAAGATGGTTTTTCATTTCATCTTTTTTTAGAAAGAAGAGATCCCTGTACCAAAATGGCATGATGATTTTAATGATATGATGTAAATAAATGGCTAGAAATTCTTTAAGCTCAGGAATTATTGATTATTTTTGTGTTGTGGACCCCTTTGGCAATCTGGGGAAGCATATGGACCCCTTCACATTTTTCAATACATAAAATAAAATATACAGGATTGAAAAGGAAAGCAATTATATTGCTATATAGTTATCAAAAATGTTTTTAAATGTTCATTGACACTTGCTTAAAAACCCCTTTTTTAGAAGAGATATGCTGTCTAATGAATAAGGCATAACTGTACCCATGTAAATGAATAGTGGAGAAACTAAAAATTGAATACTATAACAAGAAAATATCTTTGTGATCAATATACACTCTCTTTTACCCATTTCTAACCAGGAAGATGAGAAAGGGGAAGTGATGTAGATATTCGATGTCATGAATTCTAGAAACCATTTTGTATGTTGGGTGGTTGTCCTCTGGAAAATGTGTAAGAGGATATGGACAAAAGAGCAGTACAAATTAAAATCATTCTGAGGTTATACTTTATAACCAACAGAGTGTCAAAGCTGACAAATAAGGAAAATGACACTCTTGTAAGGGCTATGGAAGGACAAGCACTCTAATGCATTGTTGGTGGAGCTGTGAATTGGTTCCAATCATTCTGGAAATGACTTAGGAAACATACCCAAGAAGTGACTAAACTGTTCGTGCACTTTGACTCAGTGACTATTATGCATGTGACCTAAGTAGATCAAGGACAGAAAGTAAGAACCTATATGTACAAATATATTTATAGCAACACTTTTTGTTGCAGCAAGGAACTGGAAACAAAGTAGGTACTTATCAACTGGGGCTGTGGCTAAACAAATTAGGGCATATGAATGCAATAGATTAGTATGTATCATAAGAAGTAATGAAAGGGACAAATTCAAAGAAACCTTGAAAGACTTATATGAAGTGATGCACAATGAAGTAAGTAGAACCCTGAGAATCATTTATACAATTACCATAAGATTGTAAAGGAAAACAACTTTGAAAGACTTAAGAACTCTAATCAATGCAGAGGGAAACATGCCTCTTACTTTTTGATAGAGAAATGCACCAAAATGGCACATCCTTTTTCAGATACAACTACTACAACAGAAATGTGCTTTGCTTGACTATAATTTTAAAGAAGGACTTTTATTTGGGAGTGAGGAGGAAAATTGGATTAGAGATAATGGGGGAGGGTATCGATGGGAGTAGTGAGAGATGCAAAAAAAAAGAAGATTAGGAAAGAAAAGGACCTCAATAAAACATTTTTAAAATGTAAAGAGGAAAAATACATTGCCTTTCTTGTCATAGGTGGCCACAGACAAGCAAGTTAATATGGGTATTTTCATGTTAAAGGTAATATGTTATAAGTTGATATAATAATAATACATTGAAAGGAGAAGCTATGTCTAGTAGATTTGCAGTTTCATGTATACTGTATAACTCTACATTTCCTGAAAAGCACTTAAGTAGAAATCTTTTGTAGCAAAGATTGAATTCAATAAAGTCTGTGTGAGGATGAGCCCAAAGGGTCCATTTCATAAAGAATATTCCTGAATTTCCCAGACAACTTTTATATGTCCATTGGGAACTCAGTCTCAGGTTCATGATTTATGTAGTATCCTTTACCAACTTATCCCAAAACATGTTCCATGTGTGCTTAACATCTGCTACACTTAATTATGTACATAGTTAGATATACAATATATTAGTATATCTTATATATGTGTATATATATATATATATATATATATATATATATATATATATCTACATCCTTTGATGTGTCTATGATTTCACCAGAATGGGAACTCTCTCCAATATTAAAAAGCCCCACCCATCTAAATCTACCAACCCTATGAGACTCTTGTTCATTTTGTCTTACAAATCCTTGGCAGGGGATCCATTCAGCATATTCTAGGCATTCTACGAAGTCATGATATTTTGTGGATATCATTGAAGCACAACATCTGTCTATTAGTTATCCTATGCTCTTCCCAATCACCAACTTTCCCCTCCACAAAATTCTATGCTAATACCACCCTGTGGCATGGCTGGGAATTTGAGTTTATAAAGACTAAATAAAAATGCTGGCCAGTAATAACATGAAGAAATGTCTTCAAGTACAATTTTGGCAACAGGCTATGTAAACATTCTAAGGACAAGCAGACCAAAATATAGAGAAGTGCATTATCTGTCAACTGGCCAATTAATAATGAAATCTTTAGCCATGCAACAGTCATGTGTGCATTTGGGGGCTTTCATTTGTTTTCAATGAAATGCCAATAGCAAAGATCCCCCCCCATCTCAATCTACCCATCCAGTGAGACTTCTGTGTATATCCTCTTACAAATCTTCTACATGGATCCATTCAAAATATACTAGGCCTCCTAAGAATTCATGATATAGTATGTACATCACTGAAGCATAGTGATCAAAATACTAGACTTGGAACCATGAAGACCTGGGTTTCATATATTACTTAGGGGAATATGGGGTGTTCAGAGAAGACTAGCACCTCTGCTATGAGGGCTTTGCAGGCCCTTATCAAAGATCTCATCTACATTTGGTATCCAACCAGTCACCCACCTCTCATCTGTGGTTCCACGAAGCTGTAGCATGTTCAGTGACCCTATCCCAGTAAATCCATCTTGGCAAATGGGCTAAATCAGATTGAGGGTATGGTAATGTCTACCCAAAGCCTATGTAGACTCCCCACCCCAGAAGAATGGGCGGATGTGAACAATTGTTCCAATGGCCATGAAGGCAGCTGAAGCAGATGCTGTAGAGTGCTTAGAGCTTGGTCAGACATCAAAGACACCAAGGTCATCCACTGTTTCCTGGGCCATCGACAGTTGTCTTGACTTCTGTCTTGCCATTGGACTTCAGTGATTCAGTAAGAGAGAGGCTGACAATTTTTTGCAACTCTGCCTTACTTAAATCCAATTTATACACAAATCAAGACATCATTTGGTTCTGTCATTAATTCTCTTTGAAAATGAATGACAACCAGACAACCAGCCAACCACCCAATCATGGTATATACTATTTAATTGCTCTATGCCACAGTCAATAAGATTATGAAAATTCAGTTAAAGATGGATTCAGGTCTTTGATGTAATGATTAATTCAATTAGTCATCACTGATCAAACACTGATTAAGCAGTAAACAATTAAGTTCAAGGAACTTGGGAAACAAAGGTAAAAAAAAAAATTTGGCAGAGTCTCTGACCTTAAGATATTTACATATAAAATAGGAGAGGATATAAGATACAAACAATTATATTGCAAGATAAAATGTGATTGAAAAAACGAGAATTCCCAAAAAAGCATTGTATGAAAACTTGAAGAAATACTAAGCACTTTCATGGAGAAAGAGAATAAGGAGAAGTTTTGGGAGCAGGATGGAGGCAAGGGATAATGGTATAAAATAAAAAAGACACTGACAAAACATTTTAAAAATTAAAAGAGAAGCTTCACATTGCCTTGTTTTTGATAGAAAGCCATAGACAAGCAAATCAATGTGGAGAATATCATGGTAAATTTAGAGCTGAGCTGAGCCTAGAAAGAAGAGAGGGATTCCAAGAGGCAGTGATAAGGAAGAATTCTATTTGAAAGAATGGAATTTACAAACTAAAGGCCAGTGAGCTTGACTTGGATTACTGGAAAAATTCTAGAATGTATTATCAAAGGCAAAAGAACACAATGATCACAAAGAACCAGCATCATTTCAACAATAACAAACTATGTTCATCCCAAACCAAATTTACTTCTCTTTTTGACAAGATTCCTCCATTTGATTATGGGCTTATTGTACATAAACAAAATTTTTGTCAAAATATTTGACAAAGGCTCTCACGCTATTCTTGTGGAGGAAAAAAGATAGAGATATAGGTTAGATGATAGTACCAGAGGGTGGGCTCATGATTGGTTGAGTTACTAGATAAAACAAATTAGTGGTTGAACATTAAATTAGAAGTAAATTTTCAGTGCAGTACTGTAATTTTGGTCCTGTGATGCTTAACATTTCTATCAATGCCTTGGATAAAGGCATAGATGACATGTCTATGGTATTTGCAGATGACACAAAACTGGGAAGGATAGTTGACATGTTGTATGATGGTCAGACTTTTAAATATGTATATTTACACATGCATATACATATACAAAGTAGACTATTGGAATGAATTTAATAAGATGAAGTTTAGTGAGATAAATATAAAGTTTTGCCCTTGGGGTGAAAAGATCAACTTCATGAACAAAAAAATGGGACACACCTGGCTAAACTGCAGTTGGACTAAAAAACAGTATGATGGTTTCAGTTGATTGTGAGCTCCATAGGAATCTCTCCTGGTTCTATTTGACCACTCTTTAGTCTCCTTTGCAGGATCCATATACTGCTCCCTAACCATGGGTATCCTTCAAACTTCTGTACTGAGGTCTCATATCTTCCTTCCTTACCCATTCTCTCAGTGGTCTCCTTAGTGCCCAGGGATTCATTTCTCACCCTGTTCAAATTTATCCCAAATCTATATACTGAACCTTAATCTCACTCTCTTATTATAATCCTGCATTGTTGATTGCCTACTGAGCAATTCCATCAAGATGCTCTGTAAACATGGACAAAATGGCATTCACTAGCTTCCCTGAAACCCATATCTCCTTCACAGTCTCTGCTTCTGTTGAGGGCATGATCATCCTTCCTGTAACCCAAGTTCAGCATTTCAGTCATTCTCAACTCCCTTCCTTACCACCCGTATCCAATCACCAACTCTTAACATTTCTAAATCAACAATATCTTGCACACATATTACCTTCTCTCCATTCACACTGTAATATCCTAATTCAGGTATTCATCACTTCCTGACTAGCTTATGAAATACCTCCAAATTGTTCTCCCTACTTGCAATAACTTTTCTTCAATCCTTGCTCCACCATTCACCCTGATACCAAAATAACCTCTTTATGCATAAGTCTGACCATGTCATTCTCATACTTTCAGATCTTCCTTATTATTCCTTATTACCTCTAGGAAAAATATGAACCATTCACTATAAAATTTAAAGATTTACACACCTGGATCCAGCCCACTCTTCCCAACTTTTTAATTACTCCATTTCACATACTACATTCCAGCAAAACTAGCCTATTATTTCCCTCCACCCAACTCAATATTTCGTCTCTCTCTTTAGTACTTTTGCACACTCCTACCTCATATCCATCTCTTAGTATATTTGGCATCCTTAAAGGTTCAGCTAAGGTGCTATCTTTTACAGAAAGTGTTCAGGATTTCCCCTAGCTGTTAGTGTTTGTTCTCTTCCTTCTTAAATTATCTTGTTGAAGTGCCTAGAGGAATGCAAGGTCCTTGATTGTTGTTTCTATCATCTTCATATAACCAATGTCTGGCACAATGCCTTGCAATGAGAAGATACTTAATAAATACTTGTTGAATTGATCAATGAGATATGGCAGTCCAGAAAGTGAATGTGATCTTAGACTGCACCAAGAGAGAGGACTAGACAAAAGACAATCTGGTTGTCTTCTGTCTTTGGCAGATGATATCTAAACTATTGTGTACCAATCTGGAAGCCACATTTTAGGAAAGACAATCATAAGCTGAAGAGGGTACAGGAGTGGCTGACCAAAATGGTGACAAGATATGGAATTGTGTCATTTGAGGATTGACAGAAGTAGGGATGTTGACGCTAGAGAAGATAAGACTTGATGGGAACAGGACTTGAATACTTGTCTTAAGGTATTTGAAAAATATCAAAAAGGGCTTGGCCTTCCAGGATGGATGAGCAGGAAATATTAGTTACAAAGAGGCAAAGTTATGCTTGATGCAAGACTCCATCGTGATCTCCATTGGAAGCTAATAGATTGACTCTTGCTAGGGATCTTGAAGCAAAGATTTCATGACTACTTTGGGTATATTGTAGAGGAAGTTCTGGTTCAGATGATAGTCTCTAAACCAATTCTGTAATTCTGTAAAATCTGACCTTAGGAAGGTAAAGGCACAGAAAATTTGGACACTAATAAAACTCTTTGGATACACACACACACATACATATATATCTATATAGATAAAGATCTCTCTTATTTATATATATAATGTGTGTGTGTGTCTCTGTGTGTCTGTATATATGTATACAGACACATACAGATTTTCAAGGCTAGAAGATAATGATAGACTGCCGTAGGTTCACAAGAAATTATTCAGAACTATATTCTGCAATGTTACTTTCTCCCATGGTTTCTCTGCTAGTTTTTGGTAATCTGGCTTTGTCCTAAAATTTTTATGTTCAATTTTTCTTTACCTTATAATAAATAATGAAGTTTTAACATGAAAACAAGTTTCCATTTCTCTTCCTTATCTCTTCTTGGCAATGGTTAAGCCTTCATTATGGTTTAGAACCTGTGGATTGTGATGAAGGTGGAAATCAGAATGAATAGAAATTTAGTCTTGTTCAACAAATCTCAGGGCTAAAACAACTACTTTATTACATCCTGGACATGAACATAGGCACAAAAAAGGGAAACAGATTCCACTTCCTCAAATGTCAAGAAGGTGTGATCCCAGAACCAAAGCAAAAAGTACACTAGCTCAAAATCCCACCAGAAACTGCTAACCCAAACCTTGTTCTTCCAGTTATAAAACAAAAGAGACTTAGCTTCTAGGAAAGCATAATAAGATTCTAGATGGGTCACCATTTAATTTGAATGTTTTTTCTTTTAAGTTAAATACGGAGGTGAGGGATATTGTTGGTAGTTTGTGGTTTTTTCCTGAAAATATACTTCAAGAATTACCCAAAGATGTAACTAGAATACGTTCATTACTTACCCTAAGAATATGAATGAATTACATTATCTATTATTGTTTCTGAAGTTAAATAACAAAGGCTAATGTATCAGTGAAATTATGTATTCATTGTTTTACCTCATATTCTGGGCCACACTTGATCCAGGCCAGTCTGCTGAGTTCAGGTGCAGGATATTAGATGGTTATTTGATGGCAGCATCTTAACTAATTATAGATTGGACTAAATCATTTCTGGGGTCTCTTCAAACTCTAAAATTATTCTGTAAAAAAATAGTAATAAGGACTAGATCTGTGATTTTATTAGGAAAGGGAACTTCCAGGTGAGGAAATACTTCTTTGCAACTTAGAATGTTAGATATGCTCTGAATATATTTATAGAAGATATTGCCCTAGATTTGGGGCAAAGATGCTTTGTAACTATTATTCTTACTATGCCATCTGAGTAAATATCTTTGCTAAAGAACTAAGTCTATGAGATAATTGTTAGATGAAAGTGCTTAGAAAAGCTCATAAGCTAAAGTGTTTGGAAGATAGTCACTCACAAGTTTACCTCTAAAACCCCAAGAGTAGTAGCAACTGTCCCTCTGAGGACTCAAAATATCATGGTTGGTACAAGCAGAAGTGGGGAACCTGCAGCCTTGGGGTCACATATGACCCTCTAGGTCCTCAAGTGCACCCCTTTGACTGAATCCAAACTTCACAGAACAAATTCCCTTCATAAAAGGATTTGTTCTGTAAAACTTGGACTTAGACAAAAGGCTGCACAAAAGGACATAGAAGGCAACATGCGGCCTTGAAGCTCCAGGTTCCCACCCCTTGTACAAAGGGAGATGAAACCAAAGGGGTGGTGATAGATAGATAGATAGATAGATAGATAGATAGATAGATAGATAGAAACATTAGAGAAGGATGGAAGAAGAGAGAGAAGGAGGGAGGGAAGGAAGGAAGGAGGAAAGGAAGGAAGGAAGGAAGGAAGGACGGAAGCAACGCAGGAAGCAAGGAAGGACGGAAGCAAGGAAGGAAGGAAAGAAGGGAGGGAGGGAGGAAAAGATAGAAGGAAAGAAGAAAGAGTAGATGTACTTAAATAGTGCTTTGAAGTTTTCAAAATGTTCTACTATATTATTTCATTAGATAGAAGATAGATAGATAGATAGATAGATAGATAGACAGATAGATAGACAGATAGATAGAATTTAAAGTAGAATGGTCCATTAGTCAATCAATGACTATGTTAATTCTTTTCATGAACAAAAAGTACAAAATATGGGAGATAATTTATTAAAATTGTCAGCTTTTATTCAAATCTACATACCATATAAGGTGCCTAAATCACCATTCCCGAGATGCTAATTGTTATTCCATTTTCAATCTTATTAGTGAAGGATGAGCCAAAAGAAAGCATGTTTTCCAAAACAAATCTGGGGACATATTAACTTTGTCCTCCTCAGTAAGGGGCTAATTCCCCACTATCAACACCAAATACTTGCAAGCTTTAAAAATGTTGTTTTTAAGTTGTAGAGCCACAAAGAGCTAACACAATTCTAGTGAAATATCCTATGTATTAAAATAAACACATTTTAATGAAAAGTCAACTTCTTTGCATATAGGATATAATTCTGAGCCAGATATTCTCCCAGCTTGTTGCCTCCATATGCTCCTCCATATGCTGAGAGACCATTGACTCAAAAGGAATACCTTTATGCTTCTTCTTTCCTCCTCTTTCTCTCCTTAAACTTCACACATTCACCCACATACAATGGAAAAGACATATAGTTGGGAAAATCTTGCCCCTCTTCAGTGAAATCGACAGAATAGTTTTCTTGTTCCAAAGGTAGACATTCCATTCATTCACTCATTCATTCATTTAACATTTATTAAGCATCTGTTCTGTCCAAAGGACTGTATTACACCCCAGGGGTGGAAGGAAAGAATATAAAGCTTATATAAGATATAGTTTTTGCATTCTCATTGCTTACACTTGAGAAAGAATAAGGCATAAATCTAGGCATCTATAATATGTAATATTATATAACATTTGAATTAGAAATGTAAAACATAAACTGTTATATAAAGTGTAAAAAGGAAGATAATTATCAACAAAGGAGATCAGATAAAGCCTCATGACATGGTAGTATTTGAACTGCGGTTTAAAAGATGAAGATGAGTGAAGGAAATGTTCTAGGCATAGAGAACAATGCCTATTTTTCTCTAATTTCCAATGAGCAAAGGCACAATGACTGAAAAGTTCAGAGCATGATAAGAGGTGTGGGAAAGGGGTGAAAAGAAGTCAAAGTTGACTAGAGTACAGTTTGCATGGAGGGGATAAATAAGGCTGGAAAGGTAAGAGGAGGTCACAATGCCAAAGATTTTGAAGGACAGAAAAAAAGAGTTGAACCTTATTCACTAATAGGGAATCACTGAAGATTTGTATCCCAATAAGTATCATGATAACATTTATTCAAAAGAAAGATGATTCTAGTCATGGTGTCATGGATGGATTAGAGGGGTGAGAGTATACATAGAAGATCCATTTGGAGATTGCTGCACTAGTTGAGATGGGTGGCAATGAGGGTATTCTTAGAGTGGTGGCATAGCACTAGAAAGCACAGATGTAAGAGATGGATCATAGGATCATAGATTTAGAGCACCAAAGTACCTTAGATGTCATCTTGTCCAAAATCTTTCGTGTACAGATGGGAAAATTGAAGCACCAAGGAAGATTAAATGTTTTACCTAAGGTCACACAGATAAAAAGTGAGACCCAGAACTCAAACTCAGGCTCTATGAGTTTATATTCAACACTCATTCTACTGTACCATGTTGGATGTGAAAGATAAGTAAATGGCAAAACCCTGAACCTTTATTTCCTTATTGGTAAAATGAATTAAATGAACTATATGATCTCTATAATCCTTTCCAACTCTATTTAAATTTTATGATCCTATGTGCAGCTTCATACATATTAACTCAAACTTTCAAAAATGAAAGACTAAGTGAATAATGGTCCTAACGAAAGCAACATTGAGACTACAAGAAAGAGCAACTTTAGGGATCCTTTGTCCTATCAACACATCCCTTGCCTGACACGACCTTTGGATTCTTCCCCTAATTCAACTTCTGACTCTCTAAACTTTATCACAATTTCTTGGTTACTTTCTCATCTTGGAAATTCCCTCTATCCTATGGCTTCCCCACCCGGGAACATTTCTCTGACCCTGCAGCCCCCCACTCCATGATGAGTTCCTCCTGGAACCTCCATTTGAAAGAAGAGTCCAGGATAGTCATCCTTCTTTCCTCTCCTAGCTTCTCTTCTAACTCCAGACTTTATTACCATGACCCAATGTGGGTTCCTTCCCCACACCGTTTTTGTTCTTTTTTTAAATAGTGTTTTATTTTTTCCAATTGTATCTAAAGACAAATTTTAACATTCATTTTAAAAAATTTTGGGGTTCTGAATTTCCTCCCTACTTTCCTCATCTACCCCTTAACTAAGACAGTAAGCAACTTGATATAACTTATAAATCCACATCTTTTTATCTCATTTTAATATATTGCTTTTTCCCATTAGAATTTAAGTTCCTTGAGTACAGGAATTATCTTTCTTTTTACTTATATTTGTATTTCTAACACTCAGCACACAGTAAGTACTTAATAATACTTGCTGATTTGACTTGATTTGATTTAAATTTGGAACAAACTGAGTTTAAGGGACTTGTGAGACATCCAAGCAAAGATGTCCTTTAAGATGTTTGAGATGTGGGACTAGAGCTCTGTGCCTAACATAGCCACATCTATTGATCCAATATACATTTATTAAGCACCTGCTGTGTGTTAGCACTGTGCTAAGTGTTGGAGATACAACTAATAAAAAGAAGGTCTTTGTCCCTAAAGAACTCATAATCTAAAGAGAGAGACAACACACACAAAAGGAGGCAGAAAGGCAGGAAGGGCAGCAAGGGGTATCCATTTGGAGGGCAGCTTGTTCCCAGATGCAGAGTGTAGTGATCCCAAGTCTAGTTTCCTGCTCTCTACAAAGGAAGGCGCTGGGAGGAGTTTGGTACTCTGCTCTCCAGCCCTCCAATTGAAGGGAGAAGAGGCTGAGGTAGGTGGTGTCAATCAGGGCTTGAGGTGAGATTAGAAGTGATGAACTTAGCCTGGAAGGAGCAGCTTGTTCTGAGGAGCTGAAACCAGGCAGGGCAACAGATGCAAAGCAGAGTGTGTACACTTGGAAGCCACCAGTTTAAATGTGGTGTTGGGAGTCATAAACCAGAAAAATATTACCAAAGAGGAGAGTGGAGAGAGAGATGAGAATCAGGCCAAGGAGAAACCCTTAGAAAATACCAACATTAAGAAGCCAGGAGGCAAATGAAAGCTCAGCAAAGAAGACAGAGAAGGAATAGCTGGGGAGGCTGGAGAAGAGCCAGGACAGTGTGGTGAAGCCAAGGGAAGAAGGAGTGTAAGTATGGGTTGTCATAGGTATCAAAATCTGAATCATTTCCATCATGATCATAGCTAGCATTTTATAGAAGGTTTACAAAGCACTCTATATATGTCTTCACATTTTATCTCCACAACAGTCCTGTGGGGGAGATGCTATTATTATCCACATTTCATAGCTGAGGAAGCTGAAGCATAGCGAGGTTGTGACTTTTCCACAATCACACAGCTAATAAGGGGTCTGAGAAAGGATTCAAATTCAGGTCTTCCTGACTCCATGTCCTACAGTCCAGGGGTGGGGAGCCTGCAGCCTCCGGGTCCTCAAATGCAGACCTTTGACTGAATCCAAACTTTATGGAATAATTCCCCTTAATAGAAGGATTTCTCCTGTAAAACTTGGACTCAGAAAGCCTCACCCGAGGACCTAGAAGACCATATTGTAGCCTATCTACAATACTACCTAGCTGAAATATCAGTTCTTTAAGATTCATGTACAACACAATTGCCAATTGAATTTTATTTACTTAGAAAGCACATACCTCCTAAAAACAGGATCCAGGAAGACTGCACATGATAAACAAACATTGAGCCAAAGCAGGCTCCATGCCCAGAAAATAGCTACAAACCCACAAAAGAAAAAATTGTTTTTAATTAAAAAATAAACCACCCCCCAACATTTAGGGCTAGTAAACCACTGATCAACTGACTATCCAGTGAGCAGAGGAGGCCATAGATTTAGATGCCATTTAATTCAAGTCTTTCAGATAAGAAATCTGAGGTTTAAGTAAACTTAAGTGAATTGTCTATGGTCACACAGATAAAGGGAAAACATGAGATCTGAACCCAGCTCTTTTGACTTTAAATACATCAGGCTCAAAAATCTACCAGGTGCCCTGGAGCAGGGTATGTGTGGGACCAGTTATATGAGGGACTCTGCATAGCATTTTCATATCTAGAGCCCCTGAAGACAGATGAATATTTGTTTAATTCAAGGAGGGAACAGGAGGAATTGGTCCAGATACTGACATCCTAGAGCAATGCAGAGAGAAAGATGACTCCCAAAGGGCCTGGGGCCTATATGATTACACTTGTTGTATTAGCCAGATTTTGAACTCAGCCCACTGCCAGCCCACACCAATGGCAAAGGATATGTAACAATAATTATTCTGCCATTCCCTCTAGGTACTTGGGTACCTGCAATTTGTCCTCCCTGACATTTTATAGGGAAGCCCAAATGAAGCCTGCGAAGTTGCCTAGAGGTGGCAACAAGAGCGAATGAAAGAAATCTGGAATCTGTATTGAGAAAAACCTCTAAGTTCCATGGCTGTGCATTTCTCTGAACATCCAAAAGTGATAAAGTATGGGATTTGGCATGGTTAGCACACATTTCTTTTACAACCTTTTAGGTACAGAGATTTTAAGGGAAAAAAAATAGAAAAATGGGGGAAAAGGCTATAAAAATCTCCTTAATAGTCCCCGGGTATATTGCATATCACTAACAGTAATTACTGCACTTGGTGTAATCTGAGATCACGGAAATGGCAGAAGCATTATTTTTAATTACTTTATTAATGATTTCTGAGAATTTATCCTTACACACTGATACCAAGTCCAATAGGAACAAAGCTTCCACAATAGATCTGAAAAAAAAAGGCAGCTACATGAATGCTGTTGCCCCAAATCCTCATTCTGTGATGGAGGTTATTAATAGGGGCAGTATAATCAGGACAGAATAGATGACCTCATTGCCAGAGAGCCCAATAATTATGACTTAACCTAGCTTAATCACTGTGCGGAGGAGATGCATAACAGAAGAGAGGAGTGATATTTTGCAGGGCATGTAATTGGCTATTGACAGATTGGACAGTTTGGAGGGCCGAGTTCTAAAAAACCCTTAAAGTAGTTAAATTGGAGTGTTCTTTTTTTCATCAGATGATAATAACAATAATAATAGCAAGAGAGGATAATAAATGTACCTAATACTTTGGTTAGAGGACAAACAACAATCTCTGTAACTATTATTCTGCTAATTGTTGCAGTCTCTCACTCTGAGGAGGAAGAAATTGTTATCTCTGTTTTCTAGAAAGTGAGGTAGAAATATAGAGAGATTAAATGGTTTGCTGAGCAAGCAGAGAGGTTACCGGGAGAAGGAGAGTGTGCTAAAATATCCTTTACCATGGAGCCATAACTTTACTGGCTCCTACATAAAGAAAATGAGAGAGAAGAGGGAGAGATAGAGGAAGGTGGAGAAAAAGAGGGAGATGGAAAGTATGAGGTAGAAGGAAAAGGAAAGTAAGAAGGAGAAAGAGGAGGAGTGGGAGAGAGAGGAACAGAGGAGGGAGAAAGAGGGAACTGGTGGCCATAATGCTTACACACACATTGGCAGAACAGGTCTAAACAGCTGGGTGATCAGCATGACCAATATTTCTGGGTCTCTGCCAACCATGTTCCTGGGTAAACAGACTCTGGCTCTCTGATTTGATCTAAAGTTATAATCAAGAGAATAGTTCTGGAATCGTTGGAAGACATATGTGTAAATATAAACCAAGTACAGAGAAGAAATGTTATAACAATCTAATTCATTGGTTCCCAATCTGTGAGCCATGGATGCCTGGGGATTCTGGGTGTGATTGCAAGGGGTCTAAGAATCCATATGCACACCAAGCATTATCATTTTGATCTTTATTTAGCTCCAACAAAATATGCAGCATGACTCCATATAACAAAGAAGCAAACATAAGGACAAGAATAAGAAAACTGTAACTTGAATAAATAATGTTTTACACATATATGTATTGCTACTTTAAAAAAAATTTCTGATTTGAGAATAGAGAATAGACCTTTGACTTCACTTGTACAGGGAAATCCCAGAGGAAGGACTCCTCTCTACCAAGTTAAGTCAACAATTTTTTTCTGAAATTTATAGTCTAAGAGAGTTGACTAGAGTTCTAAGAGGTTAATAAGTGTCTTACCCAGTGTCACCCAGCCAATAGGCCTTCCTGGCTCTGAGGTCAGTTCTCTACCATATAATGACACCTCTCTAATGATTTTAAAAACATAAATTAATTTAAAAGCCTATGACTAATACAATGCTTTGCAGACAATAGATGCTTAACAAATGCTTTTTGTATAAAAAGGCATTACTAAATTTACCATTGTTGATTTTTTTAAATGATATGTTCTCTAGACCAGGGCTGTCCAACCTTAGGTTTTTATTGAAACAATAGACAATATATTTTGATTTACCATTTTAGTGAGAGCCCTGTGGTAGCTCAGCTTCCTTTACTAAAGCATTTATGTAAATTTCTATGCTTGTAGACAGGGGCAGGCCGCATAAATCACACTGTGGGCCACATTTTGGACAGCCCAGCTCTAGACCAATAAACAACTCCAGCTATGAGATGAATATATATATATATATATAGTGTGTGTGTGTGTGTGTGTGTGTGTGTGTGTGTGCATGTGTGTGTGTTTATACATACACATACATACATGTATACATTTATATTTATGTATTTCAAAATCATACTATATCTAGCATGTATTTACACAAAATATATATATATATACATATATTTGTACACATACATACACATACCTTTACACATATTATATACATAAATATATAGTTGCATGTATATATATTTATTGTATGTATGTATATATTATGTGTTTGTATTTATGTAAGACTTTTTGAATACCATATAGAGATATTTTATATTTATATGTGTGTGTATACTTTTTGAATAACATATATAGATATTTTGTATTTATAATGTATGTATATACACATGCACATGCACACATAGTCTGTGTATATTTATATGTATACTATATACAATAGTTTTGATCTATTAAAACATAAAACTGCACTAAGATTTTTGGTACAACCTCTGTGCATGTGTTTATGTATATGTGTATGTATATATAGATATATATGTGTACGTATTTGCATATATGTGCATGCGTACATACATACATACATACATACACATTCTGGTCTAAACAGCTGGGGGGATCAACATGAAGAATATTTCTGGGTCTCTGCCAACCATGTTCCTGAGTAAACAGACTCTGGTTCTCTGACTTAAAATTATAACCAGAAGACAAGTCCTAGAATCATTGGGAGGCATATGTGTAAATATAACCCAAGTATAGAGAAGAATTAGAACATGCACGTATTACTTTAAAGGTGGACTCCATAATCAAGAAGGTTGGGAGCTACCACAAATCTCAGATGCCAAGTGAATTGTCTAGAAAAGTTCTACAGAACTCTAGCTTGACTGTGCCTTCCAAACCATTCTGATACAGTTAGCCCATGTCTGCTAGGGCTTTTTCCCAGTTACTGATGTCTGATGGAATATATTTCCCTTCCCTCAAGGAGCATCAACTCCCTGTCTAGCCCACTCACACTCCCTGTCCCTCAATACCACAGACATCACTCCCCTCTCCCCAGTTCCCATTCTTACTAGAACAAACTAACCCAAATATGTTTGGAAGGCTGAAAGTTGTTTAAATTCAAAGCAGGATCAATAGGAGAGTGAGGGTAAGATGGGGGCAGGTATCACTGGTGATGGCAGCACGTACTGGTCACTTCCCTAGTCCCCCAAATACACATACAGAACATTCAACCAAGTTTCTGTCCTCTACCATATAATTTGTCTGTGCCTTCTGGGACTAAGCACTATGTATTATTAAATAACCCACTTTAATTCTAGCTGTCATCCTCTCAGATTCATTCCATCTAGCTAAATCTAGATTTCTTCTGAAGATACTAGACTTCTTGGCATATTTTCTAAGTCTGAATGCATAGTACCTAAAAATAATTGGGATAATCCCTGCTCTCTGCTTTCACTTTCAGACCTTCCCTTACCATCATCTCTTAACACAAGCTTCTCTTCCTTCAAAATATATCCCTTCCGGGGGCAGAGCTGGAAAGCAGGGAGTCACTTAAGCTCTCCCCCAAATCCCTCCAAACACCTGTAAAAATGGCTCTGAACAAATTTTAGAGCTGCAGAACCCACAAAATAGCAGAGGGAAGCAGGTCTCCAGCCCAGGACAGCCTGAATGGTCACTGAGAAGGTTCTATCACACTGTGCTGGGAACCAAACTCAGCCCAGTGTGTTCTGCGCCAGGACAGACCAGACAGGGAGTCTGGCGGAGCAGGCCTGAGGGTCATGATTCATTGAGTGGTGGCAGTTACCAGACTTCTCAACCCACAAACACCAAAGACCACAAAGCAGGCTAGTGGGAAAACTGCTGGATTGAGTTAGAGAGTGGTCCAGCCCCAGCCCTAGGGGTGGCAGAGATGGCATGGCAGTGGTGTCGGCAGCAGCATGAAGGTCCTGTGGCTGCTTCTAGAACTCCAGCTGTAGCTGCTTCCCGAGTCCCTGGCTCACGCGGTGTAAGGAATCAAGCAGCACATCAGAGCAGGAGTGCAAGGAGCACCTTGCTGGCACAGAGGCAAGGTTCTCTTGCTTTGCCCTGCTTGGATCTGAATTGTGGTCCTGGTTGGTAGTTCTTGGGTGAGGAGAAGCACTGCTATTACAGAACCTCGAGTGAAGGTGGAGTAGAAGTAGCTCTGAAAACAGCAGTGCTTGTACCCTAAAGCTTGGGCCAAAACTCTCTACTCTACAAGCAGTCATAGACTGACAAAAAGCTCAAGGGTCAAGTAGTTGGCTGGGAACATGAATAGGCAGCAAAAAAGGGCACAGACTATTGAATTTTTTTGGTGACAAATATCAAAACATACAACAAGAGCAGTCAACAAAGTCAAAGAGCCTCCATAAAAAGCCTCCAAGAAAAATATGAATTGTTCTCAGGCCATAGAAGAGCTCAAACAGGATTTGGAAAAGCAAGTCAGAGAAGTAGAGGAAAAATTGGGAAGAGAAATGAGAGTGATGCAAGAAAATCATAAAAATAAGTCAATAACTTGCTAAAGGAGACCCCCAAAAAATACTGAAGAAAATAACAACTTAAAAAATAGACTAACTCAAATGGCAAAAGAGCTCCAAAAAAGTCAATGAGGAGAAGAATGCCTGAAAAGGCAGAATTAGCCAAATGGAAAAGGAGGTCCAAAAGACCACTGAAGAAAATACCACCTTAAAAATTAGATTGGAGCAAGTAGAAGCTAGTGACTTTATTAGAAATCAAGAAATTATAAAACAGAACCAAAGGAATGAAAAAATAGAAGACAATGTGAAATATCTCATTGGAAAAAGCACTGACCTGGAGAATAGATCCAGGAGAGATAATTTAAAAATTATTGGACTACCTGAAAGCCATGATCAAAAAAAAGAGCCTAGACATCATCTTTCAAGAAATTATCAAGGAAAACTGCCCTGATATTTTAAAACCAGAGGGTAAAATAGAAATTGAAAGAATCCCCTGATTGCCTCCTGAAAAAGATCCCAAAAAGAAAACTCCTAGGAATATTGTCACCAAATTCCAGAGCTCCCAGATCAAGGAGAAAATGCTGCAAGCAGCCAGAAAGAAACAATTTGAGTATTGTGGAAACACAATCAGGATAACACATGATCTAGCAGCTTCTACATTAAGGGATTGAAGGGCTTGGAATATGATATTCTGGAGGTCAAAGGAGCTAGGATTAAAAACAAGAATCACCTACCCAGAAGAAGTGAGTATCATGCTCCAAGGCAAAATATGGATTTTCAAAAAAATAGAGAAATTTCAAGCTTTCTAAGTGAAAACACCAGAGCTGAATAGAAAATTTGACTTTCAAACACAAGAATAAAGAGAAGCATGAAAAGGTAAACAAGAAAGAGAAATCATAAGGGACTTACTAAAGTTGAACTGTTTTGTTTACATTCCTACAAAGAAAGAGGATGTTTGTTATTCATAAGTATTTCTCAGTATTAGGGTAGTTGAAGGGAATATACATATACACATAGACAAAGGGCACAGGGTGACTTGAATATGAAGGGATGATATTTAAAAAATAAAATAAAATTAAGGGGTGAGAGAGGAATATATTGAGAGAGGGAGAAAGGGAGAGATAGAATGGGGTACATTATCTCACATAAAAGTGGCAAGAAAAAGCAGCTCTGTTGGAAGGGAAGAGAGGCAGGTGAGGGGGAATGAGTGAATCTTGTTCTCATCGGTTTTGACTTGAGGAGGGAATAACATATACACTCGGTTGGGTATCTTACCCCACAGGAAAGAAGGAGGAAGGAGATAAAAAAGGGGGGATGATAGAAGGGAGGGCAGGTAGGGGGAGGAGGTAATCAAAAGCAAGCACTTTTGAAAAGGGACAAGGGCAAGGGAGAAAATTGAATAAAAGGGGACAGGATAGGATGGAGGGAAATATAGTTAGTCTTTCACAACATGATTATTGTGGAAGTGTTTTGCATATTGATACATGTATGGCCTATGTTCAATTGCTTGCCTTCTTAGGGAGGGTGGGTGGGGATGGAAGAGGGGAGAGAATTTGGAACTCAAAGTTCTAAAAGCAGATGCTCAAAAACTGCATGCAACTGGGAAATAAGATATACATGTAATGGGGTATATAAATTTATCTTGCCCTACAAGAAAGTAAGGGGAAAGGGAAATGGGGGGAGTGGGGTGACAGAAGGGAGGGCAATCAGAATATATGCCATCTTGGAGTGGGGGAGAGGGTAGAAATGGGGAGAAAATTTGTAACTCAAAATTTTGTGGAGACCAATGTTGAAAACTAAAAATATTAAATAATAAAATATGAAAAAAATAATGTATATCCCATCCCGTCCAAATCCTTGTGTGTATCATCTGCAGATCTCCAGGTCAATTGTTCTCCTCTCTAATAAGATTGTCTCACAATCCTATTTTACTCCCTAAACCTTAACTCTTTAAACACCCTAGGCTCCTATTTGCTTAGTCTTCTAAACTCCCAGGAGCTAGTTCTAGTCTTCCTCAATACACACACAGAAGTGGCCTTACCTTTGACCTTCCACATCCCTCTACTCACCCCACAAGCACACACACACACACACACACACTAGCTGGGTGCACCAGATGTGATTTAAGTGAATTTCCTATTTATGGGTCTGTTTCTTCTCTTTTACCACATAAATTTGTAATAATCTGCTGGAATAACCAATAGGCCCTTGGATTTGAATTAAAAGTTAAAATAACAACATGACAGCTTTCCAATTATGAAGCAAAGCATGTTTTTTGCAAAGATAAAAGGGAACATCATTTGTTAGTGAGGACCAACTTTGTGGATTCTGATATGGACATCTCCATAAACCATGCCTTTCATAAGAGTCACAAATTTCCATTTATACATTCCATGATGGGCCTTTGCAGTTTGGTGGTGGGAAGTGGCAATAGAATGCCAACCCTCCATTTAATGAGCCCAAAATCCTCTGCGGCAGGGAAAGTTTTATACCTGCCCTCTCAGGAGTGACAAAAAAGTATTGTACTGAGAGTATCTTTTTTCCTGCTCTGTTCCTATAGTGAGGAAGATTGCACTATTCAGAGACAGCATGTTAGTACATTTAGGAAACTCCAGAGAATAAATGAAGATATTAATATCTTCAATAAAATTTGTATGATACAATATTAAACTATAATTTCTTTACTACACAAACCAGAATGAAATTATCAACAAAAATTTGTTGAGAAAACTACAAAATAGTATGTAAAGAATTTGAAAAGTAGCCTGTCAATATATGTATAGATCTCATGTAAATAAATACAAAATGCTCTTTAAAAATAAAGGAAGATATGCCTGGGGAGACAACTGATGGTCATGGTTGGGATGTGTCAATAATACATGTGAGTGTGTGTGTATGTGTGTGTGTGTGTAACCTAAATTAATTTACTGATATAAATTTATTCTGAGTGAGGTACCAAGGGAATAATTTCTAAAATGAGATAAAATTATGACAAAAACTAATTTATAGAAACAAAGACTTAGAATTGCAATAAAATTTGTAAGGGGTGGGGAGAAGGAATGAAAAATAAAGGGAGAATAGCATGGCCATAGTTCAAAATATAATGTGAAGCATCAATCACCAAAATTATTTCATACTGGCTTAAAAAAAGTAGATTAATGGAACAGACAGAATGATCAAGAACCAGGAACGTGAATAAAAATAGAGAAAGAGCAGATCAATGAATTGTTCATGCAACTAAAAAAGCTAGAAAAAATATTTAAAATCTCCAATTAAGTATCAAATTAGAAATTATCAAAATCAAAGGAGAGATTAATAAAATTTAAAGTAAGGAAACAATTGAACTAATCAAAAAAACTAACAGCTGATATTATGAAAACACCAATAAAATAGATAAACCTTTGGTGAATTTTATTTCTAAAAGAAGAAAACCAAATCACCAGTATCAAAAATGAAAAGGGTTAATTCATTACCACTAAAGAGGAAATTAAAGCAATAATTATGAGCTACTTTGCCCAATCGTATTCCAATAAATCTGACAATCTAGGTGAAATGGATGAAAATTCACAAAAATATAAGTTGCCCAGATTAACAGAAAAGGAAATAAAATACTTAAATAACCCCATGTCAGAAAAAGAAATTGAACAAATCATCAATAAACTCCCTCAGAAAAAAATCTCCAGGGCCAGATGGATTTACAAGTTAATTCTACTAAAGATTTAAAGAACAATTAATTCCAATACTATATAAACTATTTGGAAAAGTAGGTGAAGGACTCCTGCCAAGTTCTTTTTATGACACAGATATTGTGATGGTACCTAAACCAGGAAGAGCAATTTCCCTAATGAATATTGATGCAAAGTTTCAAATAAAATATTAGCAAAAAGATTACAGTACTTTATCACCAAGATACTATGACCAGGTGGGATACATAACAGGAATGCAGGGCTGGCTCAATATTAGGAAAAGTATCAGCATAATTGACTATGTCAATAACAAACTAACAGATGTCATGGTTATCTCAATAGATGCAGAAAAAGGTTTTGACAATAATCAGTACCTATTCTTATTAAAAACACTAGAGAGCACAGGAATAAATGGAGTTTTCCTTAAAATGATAAATAATATCTATTTAAAACCACCAGCAAGCATTATATGTATTGGGGATAAGATAAAAGCTTTCCCAATAAAATCAGGGGTGAAACAAGTATGACCATTATCACCACTATTATTCAATATTATACTAGAAATGTTAGCTTTAGCAGTAAGAAAAAGAAATTGAAGGAATTAGAATTGGCAATAAGGAAACAAAATTATCACTCTTCTTAGATGATATGATGGTATCCTTGGAGAATCCTAGAGAATCAATTAAAATACTACTTGAAACAATGGACAACTTTATCAAAGTTGCAAGATATAAAACAAACCTACATAAATCATCAGCATTTCTATATATTACCAACAAAGCCCAGCATCAAGAGATAGAAAGAGAAATTCTATTTAAATAACTATAGACAATATAAAATGCTTAGGAGTATAGCTGCCAAGATAAACCTAGGAACTATATAAACACAATTACAAAACACTTTTCACACAAATAAGATCAGATCTAAACAATTGGAAAAATATCAGTTGCTCATGTGTAGGCCAAGATAAATTAATAATAAAAAATGGCAATTCTATCTAAATTAATTTACTTAGTTCCATACTAACCAAACTACCAAAAATTATTTTATAGAGCTAGAAAAAATAATAATAAAATTCATCTGGAAGAGCAAAAGGTCAATAATATCAAGGGAATTAATGGAAAATGCAAATGAAGGTGGCCTACCCACATCAGATCTAAAACTGTATTATAAAGATGCAATCATCAAAGCTATTCATACTAGTTAAGAAATAGAGTGGTGGATCAGTGGAATAGGTTAGGTAGACAAGACACAGTAGTCAATGACTATAGTAATCTACTGTTTGATAAACCCAAAGACTCCAGCTTCTGGGATAAGAATTCAGTATTTGACAAAAACTGCTGGGAAAACTCGAGAATAGTATGGCAGAAACTAGGCATAGATCAACATCTCACAGGATATACCAGGATATGATCAAAATTTATACATGATTTAGACACAAATGGTGGTACCATCAGCAAATTAGGAGAGCAAGGAATAGTCTACCTGTCAGAACTATGGATAATGGAAGAATTTATGACCAAACAAGAGATAGAGAACATTATGAAATTCAAAGTAGATTAATTTTGATTACATTAAATTAAAAAAGGTTTTGCACAAAGCCAATGCAACCAAGATTAGAAGGAAAGGAGAAAGTTGGGAAACAATTTCATAGCCAGTGTCTCTAATAAAGGTCTCATTTCTCAAATATATAGAGAACTGAGTCAAAATTATGAGAATACTAGTCATTTCCCAGTTAATAAATGGTCAAAGGATATGAACAGGCAGTTTTCAGAGGAAGAACTCAGTGTTATCTATAGTCATATGAAAAAATGTTCTAAATCACTACTGATTAGAGAAATGCAAATTAAAACAACTCTTATGTACCACTTCACACCTATCAGACTAGCTAATATGATAGAAAAGAAAAATGATAAATGATGAGGAATATATGGGAAAATTGTAACATTAAAGTTTTGTTGGTGGAGTTGTGAACTGATCCAACCATTCTGAAGAGCAATTAGAAGCTATGCCGAAAGGACAATCAAACTGTGCATAACCTTTGATCCAGCAATACCATTATTAGGTCTGTATCCCAAAGAGATCATAAAAAAGGGAAAAGGACCTACATGTATAAAAATATTTATAGCAGCTCTTTTTGTGGTGGCAAAAATTAGAAATTGAGGGGATGCCCATCAATGGGGGAATGGCTGAACCAGATGTGGAATATGAATGTGATGGAATAATACTGTGCTATAAGAAATGATAAGCAGGTAGATTTCAGAAAAACCTGGAAAGACTTACATGGAGTGATGCTGAGTGAATTCAGCAGAACCAGGAGAACATTGTACACAGTAACAGCCACATTGTGCAATGACTATGATTGACTTAGCTTTTCTCAGCCACTCAATGATCTAAGACAATTCCAAAAAGACTCATGATGGAAAATTCTATCCACATTCAGAGAAGGAACTATGGAGTCTGGATACAGATTGAATGAAGCATACTATTTTCACTTTTTTTGTTTTGTTTTATTCTTTCTCCTGGTTTTTTTTTCTTTTTGTTCTGATTCTTCTTTTACAACATTACAAATGTAAAAATATGATTAATATGAGTGTTATATAACCTATATCGGTTTGTTTGCTGTCTTCGAGAGGTGGCAGGGGAAGCAGGGAGGAAGAGAAATTTGGAACTCAAAATCCACAAAAGTGAATGTTGAAAACCAAAAAACGGCAATTAAAAGTTTCTTATTAACACACACTCACACGCACAGAGAGAGAGAGAGAGAGAGAGAGAGACAGAGACAGATTGTATTTAACAAAGGATTGAGGACATGATTCTGGGAAGATGGTGGAGGAGGTTGTAAAATTCTAAGCTCTCCAGATTTCCCCCACAAAAAATACAAGATAGTCTCTCCTACCTCAATGAGTAACATCAAATGTTCACCTGCCCAAAAAGAATTCATAGAAGAACTTTAAAAAGACTTTAAAAATCAAATGAGAGAGATTGAAGAATTTTTTTAAAAAAAAAAGAGCAATCCAAGAAAAACAAGATTATGAAAAGAAAATGAACCAACTGCAAAAGGAGATCCAGAATCTTAGGGAAGAAAACAACTCCTTGAAAATTAGAATTGGGCAAGGGGAAGCCAGTAAAGTTCAAAGACACCAAGAAATAATAAAACAAGATATAAAGAATGAAAAATAGAAGAAAATGTGAAATATCTCATAAAAAACTTATCTGAATAATAGATCAAGATGAGAAAACATAAGAATAATCAGTCTACCTGAAAGCTACAATCAAAAATAGAGTTTTGATACAATAATACAAGGAATAGTTAAGGAAAATTGTCCTGAAGTGTTAGAACAAGTGGGGAAAGTAGAAATAGAAAAAAAAATACACCAAACATCACCTGAAAGAGATCCTGTGAGGAAAACCTACAGGAATATCATAGCTAAATTCCAAAATCCCCAGCTTACACAGAAAATATTATAAGCAACAAGAAAAAAAAATTCAAATATGACAGAGCCACAATTAGAATCACACAAGACCTACCAGTGGCTACACTAAAAGACTTCAGGTCTTAGAAGAATATATATAAAAGAGCAAAAGAATCACAGTTCTGGTCAAAAATATGATTCCAGGCAAACTTAAGCATAATCCTGATTGGAAAAAAGGACATTAGATGAATTGCCAGGCTTTCAGGATTTTATTGCAGAAAGACCTGAACTTAATAGAAAATTTGACATACAAGACCCAAGAGAAATATAAGGCAAACATCCAATACTAAGTACAAGAGACTCAATAAGTACAGACTGTTTACTTTTTGTTAGAGAAAATAGAAATGATATGTCTAAGATTATAATTAGTAATTGGGTAGTTCAAAAGAAAGATTAGCGTAGACCTGAGCATGACGGTGATTTTAAAAAGTAATAGCATCTAGAAAAAGGTATAAAAGGCTATGTAATCTTACACAAATGAAGTGCAAGAGAAAGAATTGATGCAGAGGAATTAGATGGGGGAGGAGGGCTGGTAGTTCTGGAACCCTACTCCCATTGGGAATGGGTTAAAGAGGGAACAATACATATATAATTTAGAAACAAAGAAGGCAGGGGGAATAGGAAGTGTGGAGGAGATAAGGGAGGGATTTTAGAGGGGGAAAATAAGGGTAAGGGAATAGGATTGGGGGTATAGATGGGTGTTTAGATTAACAGCTATGGGAGGATAAATCCTTGGGGATCTTGGAGATTTTTGGAGGTGGGGTAGGTTAAGTAATAGGAGAGCAAGGTAGCAAGTAGAAGCAAAGTAGAGGAGTCAGAAAGGATAGGCAATAAGAGTTAAATACACATATAGAATAAAGATCAGGGATAGAATTTATTAGGAAAAAAAGCAGAGGTAGTAATCATGATCTCAAAGTTAAAGCTAAAATAGATTTAATCAAAAGAGAAAAATAGGGAAACTACACTATATGTCAGCCATATAAAAGAATATTGCTTTAGACTTTAAAATAACTAGACAATATAAGGTTGGAATATTGTGTGGTGTAGGAAATTGTGAGTTGGTGGGGTTAGAAAAACATGAAAAGACTTGCATTTATGAAGGAAGATGTTATCTACTCTCAGAGAAACAGAGGAAAAACAAGTATAGCATGATCTTACATATATGTATATATTTATATCTATATGAGGATGATTACAGATATCTAAGTATATGTAAGTGTATGTATGTATGCATATATATGTTTGTGAATATATGTGTGCATATATATGCATCTGTGTACGTGTGTGTGTTTGTGTATGCACTTAAATGTAACCTTGGGGAAGAGAGGGAAGGGGGTAAAAAAGAACAAATTTAAAAATATGCAGCAGATAACAAAAGAAAACTTAGAAGGAAGCAAAGAAAAGATGGACAGCTCTGAACATGTGTGGTATTAATTATACCGGCTTTCTTGAAATGGAAATTTATTGCTGTATATTTTGAATCCCCTCTTACATTCTGCTGTGCACATGGAAATTTTTTTTTCTTTTCTCTTTTGTATTTGTTTTACTATTTAATTTTATAATATGTTTCATTTTCTTATAGTGTATTTAAGTTTTAGTATGTAAGTTTAGAATAAATTAATTTCAAAAAGAACAAAGGACTGAGTAGATCTTTAGATAAATAAAATGTCATCTCAAATTTAAAAAAAATAGGAGTGGGAAAATTGGAAAATGGTAGGGCAAAAACTGGGCATAGACCAATATCTTACACCATATACCAAAATAAAGTCAAAATGGGTTCATGATTTAGGAGTAAAAGTTGATACTCTAAGTAATTTGGGAAAGCAAGGAATAGTTTACTTATCAGATTTGTGGAAAAGTAAAGAATTCATGACCCAACAAGAGATAGAGAGCATTACAAAATGCAAAATGGATAATTTTGATTATGTCAAATTGAAATGTTTTTGTACAAAAAAAGCCAATGCAACAAGAATTAGGAGGGAAGAAGAAAATTGGGAGAAAATCTTTGCAACTAGTATCTCTGATAAAGGCCTCATCTCTAAAATATACAGGGAGCTGAGCCAAATATATAGGAATACAAGCCATTCCCCAATTGAGAAATGGTCAAAGGATACGAACAGGCAGTTTTCAGAGGAAGAAATTAAAGCTATCTACAGGCATATGGAAAAATGCTCTGGATCGCTGCTGATTAGAGAAATGCAAATCAAAACAACTCTTAGATACCACATCTCTCCTGTCAGATTGGCTAAAATAACAAATCAGGAGAATGATAAATGCTGGAAAGGATGTGGGGAAATTGGAACATTGTTACATTGCTGGTGGAGTTGTGAGCTGATCTAGCCATTTTGGAGGGAGGTTTGGAACTATGCCCAAAGGGCTATAGAAATGTTCATACCCTTTGACCCAGTAATACCACTTCTAGGGTTGTATCCCAAAGAAATCACGCAAACGGGAAAAGGACCCATATGTACAAGAATATTTATAGCAGCTCTCTTTGTGGTAGCCAAGAATTGGAAATCAAAGGGATGCCCATCAATTGGGGAATGGCTGAACAAGCTGTGGTATATGAAGGTGATGGAATACTATTGTGCCATAAGAAATGGGGATGATGCAGACTTCATAACAACCTGGAAAAACCTACACGACATAATGCTGAGTGAGCGGAGCAGAGCCAGGAGAACGTTGTGCACAGCCACAGATATATGGATTCCGTGAGGACCAACCCTGACATACTGCGCTTTTCTCAGCAACCTAAGGGACAAGGACAACTCCAGGGGACTCACAATGGAGAATACTATCTTCATCGAGACAAAGAACTGCGAAGTTTGAATACAGACTGAGGCACACTACATGCTCGCCTTTTCTGCTTCTCTTTTGTTTTTGTTTTTGTTTTTTTTTTTTTGTTCTGTTTCTTCTTTCTCATGATTCATTCCATTGGTAAAAGTTCTTCTCCACGACTTGACTAGTGCATAAATTAATTCAATGCGAAGTTATACATGACAGTTATATGAGACTTCATGCCGTCTTGGGGAGGGAGGGGGGAGGAAGGGGAGAAAAACTGGAACTCAAGACTATGTAGAACCGTGTGTGGTAAACTAAAAATAAATAAAGAAATTTATTAAAAAAAAAAAGAAAAAAAATATAAAAAAAAATAGGAGTGACCAAAAGAGTAATTCAGTCAAAAAAAAAAAAACTTCAAGTACATTCACGAAAACAACCAAAAAGTAGGATGTGAAATTGTAACTCTGAACAAAATTTTATAAGAATACAATGGCAGGAGGCCTCCATGAAAGAAATAAAAAACTTCTTGAGCTACCATTCATAGGAATATTTCTGAATAATGAATCTTCTTAAAAACAGTGTACTCTGAGGTTGTAAACAATAGATATACTTCTTAACAATAGGAAAATAGATCTTATAAGACATAAAAAGAATAGCCAACATTGTTATAGTACTTTAAGATGTTCAGAGAACTTTACACATCTTATCTCACTCATCCTCACAACAATCATATGCTACAAGTACTACAGGCATTATTATACTCTTTTTATCAATAAAGAAATTGAAGTTTAGAGAGGTTAACTGATGTGGACTTATAAGACCAGAAAGAACAAAGAAAACCAAATGGGTAGTTCATGTGCTATGGTTATCTACACTTTATTTTTTTAAATGAAGGAAGGAAGGTAAATCTTTATGTACAAGGACAAAAAAAGATGAGGTGAAGGTAAGTTATGATCTGCACTATAGAGACTGTCCACATTTATGAGATCACTAATCTATTAAAACATCAAGATATAAAAGACCATTTCCTCTTTAAGAAAAATAGACCAGGTATCTATAGTCATAAGAACACTATTTGAATCATAACTGAAATTGGTTACATAAGGGAAAAAAAGCACTATCTAACTCATATTTCTGAAAATGTCTTAAGGGTGTGGGGCATGTGAGTAAAAGCACTATTAAAACCTTGTTAAACAAAGAAAAGAAGCTTCCAGTTAAAAGACAGTAATGTGTAAGGAATATTATATTTTCTGCTGTGTTTTTTTTCAAATATTTACAATAATATGAATTGTAAAATCCTTTTCTTGGCTAGTGTCTTTTAAAATAGAACCAGGGCAGCTGGGAGATAGCACTCTGACAGGGTGTGCTAGAAAGGGAACTGGACTTAGGTGTTTGACAACTAAGCCTGCCTCTGTGACTTGCTATCTGTTGACTTGGGTCAAGTTGCTTTAATTCTAAACATCTCAGTTTTCTCATCTCTCAAACAAGGGAACTGGTCTGAATGAACTAGAAAGTCCTTTTCAGTTATAAAAGGCTATAATCCTTTATCCAGCCAAGGCTTGGAGGACTGTGAACAGTGAAAGCAACTGTAGCAACAACCTTCTTCCTCCGTCTGACACTCTCTACAAGTTTTTGGGGACACTGTTATCAAATTCCTAGTTCTCTGATTTAGTACCCATGGCAAAAAATTATTTCAAGCCAATAATCTTTTCCCCCACATAGCACAGTTTGTGTACCCAACAGAGATTCCAATTTCATTCTTTGACTTCTACTCTAGTTAAGTTGTGGCAAATGTACATTATTTTCTCCATGTTAAGAGATACACGTACAGATGACTAGGCATACATGTGAAATGTATGTGATAGATGCCCAGGAAGTGAAACATGCCCAACTTACTTAAGTGAAACCACAGGAGTTCTTAACCTGGAATCTGTGATTTTTGAAACAACTTGATAGCTATATTTCAATAGAATTGCTTTTCTTTATAATTTTGTTTATCTTATTTTATGTGTTTAAAATATTATTCTTAAAAGAGGCTCATAAGCTTCACTAGACTTCCAGAGGGGTACATCACACACACACACACACACACACACACACACACACACACACATACATGTTAAGAACACTTGAGATATTATAGGATAATTTTAAAAGGTTGTTTCCCTCTAAATACTGTTTCAACTTAAAACAATTAAAATCTAACGCACGGAAAGTCATGATGACCATCTGAATAACTAGTAAGTGATGAAAATCCAGTTCAGATGCTGGTACTCTAAAGGCATACAGAGACGAAAGACTCAAGAGGTACTCATGGGTACTTATGATGCAATTAAAATTTAAGCTCACATTGTCTTGATGATTAAAAGGACAATTTATGACCTTCAGGGTACTTAGAATTTAATAGCTAAGAAAAATATCTTAATGCTTCATTACCATTTTCTTTACTGTCATTGTAAAAAAATAGGTCCAGAATTCAGTGCAGCCTGTCAGAACCCTTTATTAGGAATCACGGTGTAAACATCTTTATTTTTCATAGTAGGGGATCATACAAAGGAAGAATAGGCCTATGCTTGGGCAGAATGAACCACTAAGATAGAAGTGAACTGAGGTCAGGACCTAAGTTGTTGACTACATAAAGGAACATCAGTCAGCTAGTTTTTGAAATTACTTAAAAATATTTTGACACTTGGATGAATCTCTTAATTCATCAATGTGGGTACTTCCATGATGCAGATTACAACTGAGGCTTTTCTTCAAATCTCTTGATATTGCATGGATACCAGTGGAGCCCATGAAAACCATGTCTCTTTTAAGTCTTATGGTTCTGATTGCCTTTATATCACTTCCCCTGATAAATTAATAACACTTATATAACACTTTAAGGTTTGAAAAGCATTGTTTGTCTTATCTCATTTGATCCTCAAAACAATCCCATAAGGTGGATGCTTTTATTATCTCCATTTTATAGGTGGTAATGTGTGGGACAGCAACCCTTCCCCAAATTCAATTCAGAGACTTCTCAAGGTAGAAAGTAGAATGGAATTTTATTGCTTTCTCATGAGAAAGGATGCTACCCAAGTGAGGTGTTCTAATTATGTTTCACATTTATTCAGTCTGAATAAATGGGCACATCCCCTGCACAGAGTACAGGAGAGTACAAAGGACTCAGATGGACGCCAGTCCTTTTATTGACTTTCCCTTCAAATCTCTCACCAGGCTGTTCGTTGGCCAGATACAACCCCCTGACTGCCTACATCATGCCATCCTCAAATGGCTCTTTTAATCATACGTACCAACCTCTAACCTTTCATCGCACCAACCTGGTTTTTGCTAGATCAGAGCTCTGGTTGCAAGTAGTTCCAATCAGTCACCTGACTTACATTCTGCTAAAGCTAGGGTTGGGGAAGGGGAGGACACCTTCAACTCTGTGGAAACAAAACTCTTCCCCCCATCTCTTACAGTAAGACTGAGTCTGAAAGTGGTTAAGTGACTTGCTCAGAGTAACCCAGCTGGTAAATGTCTGAGGTTAGATTTGAATTCAATTCTTCCTTATTCCAAGTCAGGTACTCCTACTTACTATAACACCTAGCTATCTTTTTATGAGTTATATGTTGTAATCTATTTATGCCCACCATGAACCTCACTATTGATGCTGGGATAACAATTCTTCAGAGACTGTGACAGTCTATGATTTACAGGATTGGAACATCACTAGAAGAATAATAATGTTTAAAGTATAAGTCCTTTCTTCATGGAGAAATTCTGAGTCATTATATACACAATTTCCCAAAGGAATCCAGTCTACTTTTTCTTCTAGCTCTGTTCTGGGTGGCTTCATATGCAGTATCTCCAACTTGTGTATTGGTGGACTGACTCCCACAGGTTGCCAATCCAACTGTATATCAAAGAATGAAGAAACATTCAAAATCATGAAAGTTTCCTTGAAGATGAAAGAACAGAGGTAACTTTTTTCGACAAATCTGTAATTATTTATATCAAGTGAAGAATAAACAAAGAGATATATACTTGCCAATGGTGTCAACTGCCAGCATGGAGAATTTAAAAAGTGTAGAGTTCAAATAGAAATGGGATTTTTAATATATGACAAAATCTTCCAGATGTTCAGGGTGGGGGGGGGGGAGGGGAATGTGCTGCTTGCATCATTCTCTGAAACACTGCAAAGTCTCTTGAATTATATCCCATTCACCACAGAGCCTATTCCAAACCTTTGTGTCCCTCTTCAAACGCCATCTGCAGTCATCTCAGTTGAGAACCATGCCTCATACGTCACAGAAAAAATAGCCTCATGTTCCTTCTCAGGACCTCCTCACCCACAATTCCCTCACGATAGCAAATGCTTAATAAAGGTTTGTTGACTGACCAACGTATAACCAATCAAAAGAGTTCAGTTTCATTATTTACACAGGAAAGACAAATGGATTAAGAAAATAATAGTAGTAATAGTAATAGCTCCTTTCTGTAACACTTTATAATTTACAAAACGTTTTCTTAATAACCCTGTATGGGAACTATGGCGGTGGGGGGGTTGGGGGAGGGTGGAGCCAAGATGGCTGTGAAAGGAAGGAACTACCAGAGCTCTCTCACAAATTCTGTCAGATAAATATAAAAAAGTGAATCTGAGCAGATCTGAGAAAGTTAGAAGTTAGTACACTGAGAGGGGTAGGAGTGCCAGGCACACGGATTGGCACCAGACCAAACCAACTGGAAACAGCAGAGGAATCCAGCCAGGACTCTGGTCTGGGAGAGCACTGGCTGAGCAAAACGCTGGAGCAGGAACAGGCTGAGAGCGGAAGTACCGGCTACGGCTACAATCAAGCCCCAGGCCTCCCAGCCCAGGACAGGAGTCTGTTGGAGTGCAGAGCCTGCAACCACAGGAGCAACTACCCCGGAGGCCTCCAACCCCAGGCACGCACAAGGACACCAGACTAAACCAACCAGGAACAACAGAGGAATCTGGCCAGCCTGCAGGTCTGGGAGAGCGAAACACCAGAGCAGGAAGAGGCCCAGGGTGGAAGTACCGGCTATGGCCATGATCCAGCCCCAGGCCTCTCAGCCCAGGATGGGAGTCTATCTGAGTGCAGAGCCTGCCCCCACAGGAGCAGCTAGCCCAGAGGCCTCTAATCCACAGTTTAAAGGTTTGAAACTCGCCTTCTTGGACTCCTGGTAGCCAGGATGTGCAGGTGAAATGGCTCATATGCCTCACTTGAATAAACCCAGTAAATAAAACATCAGGAGAAACAGAGGAGCCAGAAGGAGGGCTTCAGTAGCGAGAGAAGTGGGGGAGAGGGCCCTTCCACTGGTGGCAGAAGGAGACTAGTGCAGGAAGAGAGGTGTCCCAGCAGCCCTCATCTTAGCAGAACAAGAGGAATAACTGAACCCCAGGGGGTGGAGCTAACTAAAGTCAACGCCAGGAACCCAGACTTGGCTTTGCACAGCCAGGGGAAGTGGCAGACACCAACGCAGACACGCGTTGAAACCACCCCTGCTGTAGAGCAATCCTGGGGAAAAGGAGACTCCCAGCAGGCAGACCACCCCTCCCCCACACCTCACGAAACCAGAGGCCATAGCACATAAAGCTAGAGCCTGTATAGGACAGAAATTTTTAAAATGATAAAATAATAGGAGAGACATCTTTAAGAGAAACAAAGTAAATTTATTCTACAAACTTTTGTATGGGAGACATAAACAAAGTAAATTTATTCTACAAACTTTGCAAGACTTGGGCACACCTCCATAAGGGAGGAGGCGAGGTAAAAGGGTACCTGCCTTAATTTATACTCTTAATGAAGAAGATTCCCACCCACCTCTATCCCTTCTCACCATTGGCTGGGGTGGGTGGGCTTACAATCTAGGCGCAAAAACTACACAGAGGACTAAGATTGATCTGGTTCATCCAGGTTTTTCCCTATCAGAACTCAACTGCCAGGGTGGCGTCTGAAAGTCTAGGAGGAGAAATGGGATGGGGGACGGAGAGACCCTTCCCAGAGCAGAGAACAAATAGCTCACAGGAAGTTCATTATCTTCTAATGTCTGAGAGAGAGGGGGAAGGGCATGCCTTCCCAAAATTACAAGGCCAAATCCCAAAACCTCTCCATTAGACATACCCTGTGAAGTCTTCACAATTATCCACCCCACACAATCCCAACACCAGAAACTTGGGACAGGGCCCCCTGAGCCTCAGAAACAGAGATCCACTTCAGAAACCAGGAGGGTTAAAAAAAAACATGAAAAAGAATTGTAAGAAGCTTTCAAAGACAATTGACTCATATTATGGAGACAGGGAAAACCAAATTATCAATTCAAAAGAAGACAGCATGGACACTACACCCACATCTGAAACCTCAAAAGGGAAAATGAACTGGTCTCCATACCAAAAAGCATTCCTGGAAGAACTCAAGGAGAACTTAAAAAAACCAAATTAGGGAGGTAAAGAAAAAATGGGAAAAAAAATCATTGAGGAAAACTAATCTTTAAAAGGTAAAATCAGGGAATTGGTTAAGGAAAATCAGAATATAACTGGAGAAAATGTTTCATTGAAAAATAAAATCAACCAAATGGAAAAGGAAATAGAGAAGACAAAGAAAGAAAACAAAACATTAAAAGAAGCTAATGACTCTATGAGACATCAAGAATCAGTCAAACAAAATCTAAAAAATGAAAAAATAAAAGAAAACATTAAATATCTGATTGGAAAAACAACCAACCTGGAAAATAGATCCAGGAGACATAATCTAAGAATTATCGGTCTACCTGAATGCTATGATGAAAAAAAGACCCTGGACAGTATCTTCCATGAAATCCTTGAAGAAAATTTCCCAGAGGTCCTAGAACCAGAGGGTAAAACTGTCATTGAAAGAATCCATCGATCACCCCCTGAAAAAGACCCCAAATTGAAAACTCCAAGAAATATTACAGCCAAATTCCAGAATGCCAGGTCAAGGAGAAAATATTGCAAGGAGCTAGAAAGAAACAATTCAAATATCATGGAAATAGGATCACGCAGGATCTTTCAGCTTCTACATTAAATGACAGGAGAAATTGGAATATTATATTATGAACAGCAAAGGAGCTTAGACTACAACCAAGGATCAACTACCCAGCAAAACTGAGCATAACTTACCAGGTAAGGAGATGGACATTCAACGAAATAAGGGAATTTCAGACCTTCCTGATAAAAAGGCCAGAGCTCAACGGAAAATTTGATCTCCAAACACAAAACGCAAGAGAGACATAAAAAGGTAAATGGGGGGGAACCCTAATTAATCAATAAGGATAATTAATTACATCCTTATATAGGATAATTTTGTTTTATATATGTTTGATATATATGTCAATCTTGAGAATAGTATACTTATTATGACAATTGAAAGGGATAGTCATAGACTGTGGATGTCAGTATAAAATAACCGATATAATGATAAAAAATATAATTATAGAGATATAAAGGGTTGGTTATGGGAGAAGAGGTAAGGAGGTAGTAGCAAAGGGTAAATTACATCACATGAAGAGGCACAAAAACATATTATAGTAGCAGGAAAGAAGGGAGGGAGAAGAGCAGTATCTGAGCTTTACTCTCATCAGGTTTGGCTCAAGAAGGGAATAACATACCCTGATAAGTATTGAAATCTAACTTGTCCTATAGGCAGTAGGAGGGGAAAGGGGGAAAAAAGGGAAGGGGGTGGTCACAGGGCAGGGAAGAAGTAGCAAGTGGAAAATGGGAAAATAAGGGAGGGGAATCACGAGGGAGGGTAAACTGAGGAAAGCAGTCATCAAAAGCAAAACTTTGTTGAGGAGTGGAAGGGGAAAGGGAGAAATAAAAGCATAAACATGGGGGAAATAGGATGGAGAAAAAGGCACAGATAGTAATCATAACTGTGAATGTGAATGGGATGAATTCTCCCATAAAATGGAAACGGATAGCAGAATGGATTAAAAACCATAATCCTACAATATGTTGTTCACAAGAAACACATTTGAAACAGGGGGATACACAGAGGGTAAAGGTAAAAGACTGGAGTGGAATATATTGTGCTTCAACTAAAGTAAAAAAAGCCGGGGTGGCGATCCTAATCTCAGACAAAGAAAATGCAAAGATACATCTAATTAAAAGAGATAAGGAAGGACACTACATCCTGTTAAAAGGCACCATAAACAATGAAGCAATATCATTGTTTAACATATAAGCCCCAAGTGGTATGCCATGCAGATTCTTAAAGGAGAGGTTAAGGGAGTTACAGGAAGAAATAGACAGCAAAACCATAATAATGGGAGACTTCAACTTCCCCCTCTTTGAACTTGATAAATCTAACCTCAAAATAAACAAAAAGAAGTTAAGGAGGTGAAGAGAATTTTAGAAAAGGCAGATATGATACACCTCTGGAGAAAACTGAATGGGGACAGAAAGGAATATACTTTTTTCTCAGTGGTACATGGCACATACTCAAAAATTTACCATGTACTAGGGCATAAAAACCTCACAATCCAGTGCAGAAAGGCAGAAGTAGTCAAAGCATCCTTTTCAGATCATGATGCAATAAAAATTATTTGTAATAAAGAACCACATAAAAATAAGGTAAAAATTAATGGGAAACTAAATAACCTAATTCTAAAGAATGAGTGGGCCAAGGAACAAATCATAGAAACAATTAATAACTTCATTCAAGAGAATGACAATAATGAGAAAACATACTAAAATTTATCGGATGCAGCAAAAGCAGTTCTTAAGGGAAGTTTTATATCTCTGAATGCTTACATGAATAAAACAGAGAAAAAGGAAATCAATGAATTGGGCATGCAAGCGAAAAAACTAGAAAAAGAACAAATTGGAATCTGCAATTAAATACCAACTTAGAAATACTGAAAATCAAAGGAGAGATTAATAAAATTGAAACCAAGAAAACTACTGAATTAATAAATGAAACCAAGAGCTGTTTTTTTGAAAAAAAAAAACAATAAAATTGATAAACCTTTGGTGAATTTGATTTAAAAAAAAGAAAGAAGAAAATCAAATTACCAGTATCAAAAATGAAAAGGGTGAATTCACCTCCAATGAAGAGGAAATCAAAACAATGATTAGGAATTATTTTGCCCAGTTGTATGCTCATAAATTTGACAACCGTAGAGATATGGATGAATAGCTACAAAAATATGAATTGCCCAAGTTAACAAAAGAGGAAGTAAAATTCCAAAATAACCCCATCTCAGAAAAAGACATGGAGCAAGACATCAATGAACTCCCTAGGAAAATCTCCAGGGCCAGATTGTTTTATATGTGAATTTAATCAAACATTTAAAGAACAATTAGTTCCTATACTTTATAGACTATTTGGGAAAATAGGTGAAGAAGGAATCCTACCAAATTCTTTTTATGACACAAATATGGTACTAATACCCAAACCAGGAAGAGTCAAAACAGAGAAAGAAAATCATAGACCAATTTCCCTAATGAATATTGATGCTAAAATTTTAAATAAAATATTAGCACAAAGATTGCATCAACTTATCACTAGAATAATACACTATGACCAGGTAAGATTTATTCCAGGAATGCAAGGCTGGTTCAATATTAGGAAAACTATTAGCATAATTGATCACATCAATAACAAAACTAGCAGAAACCATATGATCATCTCAATAGATGCAAAAAAAAAAGCCTTTGACAAAATATAACACCTATTCCTATTAAAAACACTAGAAAGCCTAGGAATAAATGGAACCTTCCTTAAAATTATAAATAGCATCTACCTAAAACTATCAACAAGCATTATTTGTAATGGGGGTAAGCTAGATGCATTCCCAATAATATCAGGGGTGAAACAAGGATGTCCATTATCACCCCTACTATTCAATTTGGCACTAGAAATGTTAGCTGTAGCAATAAGAGAAGAAAAAGAAATTGAAGGAATTAGAATAGGCAAAGAAGAAATTAAATTATCACTTTTTGCAGATGATATGATGATTTACTTAGAGAATCCTAGAGAATCAAGTAAAAAACTACTTGAAATAATAAACAACTTTAGCAAAGCTGCAGTATATAAAATAAACCCACATAAATCCTCGGCATTCCTATACATTACTATCAAAGACCAACAACAAGAGATAGGAAGAGAAATTCCATTCAAAGTTACTGTAGAAACCATAAAATATTTGGGAGTCTATCTGCCAAGACAAACCCATGGCTTATATGAACGTAATTATGAAACACTTTTCACCCAAATAAATCAGATCTAAATAAATGGAAAAATATCAATTGCTCACAGTTAGGGCAAGTTAATATAATAAAAATGACAATTTTACCTAAATTAATTTATTTATTCAGTGCCATACCAATTGAACTACCAAAAAATTATTTTACAGAGCTGGATAAAATAATAATAAAATTCATCTGGAAGAACAAGAGGTCTAGAATATCTAGGGTATTAATTAAAAGAAATGCTAGGGAAGGTGGCCTAGCCATACCAGATATTAAACTGTACTATAAAGCAGCAGTGATCAAAACTACCTGGTACTGGCAAAGAAACACAGCCGTGGATCAGTGGAATAGTATACATACACAAGACGCAGTAGTCAACGACTATAGCAATCTATTCTTTAATAAACCCAAAGAATTCAGCTTCTGGGCTAAGAATTCACTATTTCACAAATTGGAAAATGGTAGGGCAGAAACTGGGCATCTTACACCACATAACAAAATAAAGTCAAAATGGGTTCATTATTTAGGAATAAAGGCTGATACTATAAGCAATTTGGGAAAGCAAAGAATAGTTTACCTATCAGATTTATGGAAAATCAAAGAACTCATGACACAACAAGAGATAGAGAGCATTACAAAATGCAAAATGGATAATTCTGATTATGTTAAATTGAAATGTTTTTGTACAAACAAAGCCAATGCAACAAAGATTAGGAGGGAAGCAGGAAATTGGGAGAAAATCTTTACAACCAGGGTCTCTGATAAAAGCCTCATCTCTAAAATATACAGGGAACTGAGTCAAATTTATAAGAATACAAATCATTCCCCAATTGAGCAATGGTCAAAGGATATGAATAGACAGTTTTCAGAGGAAAAAATTAAAGCTATCTATAGGCATATGAAAAAATGCTCTAAATCACTACTGATTTGATAAATGCAGATCAAAATAACTCAGGTACCACATCTCTCCTGTCAGATTGGCTAAAATGACAAAACAGGAAAATGATAAATACTGGAGAGGATGTGGAAAAATTGGAACACTGTTACCTTGCTGGTGGAGTTGTGATCTGATCCAGCCATTCTGGAGAGCAATTTGGAACTATGCCCAAAGGGCTATAAAAATGTTCATACCCTTTGACCCAGCAATACCACTTCTAGGGTTGTATCCCAAAGAGATCACACAAATGGGAAAAGGACCCATATGTTCAAAAATAGTTATAGTGGCTCTTTTTGTAGTATCTAAGAATTGGAAATCAAGGGGATGCCCATCAATTGGGGAATGGCTGAACAAGCTGTGGTATATGAAGATAATGGAATACTATTGTGTGATAAGACATGGGTATGATACGGACTTCATAATAACATGGAAAAACCTACATGATATAATGCTGAGTGAGCGGAGCAGAACCAGGAGTACATTATACACAACCACAGATATATGGATTCTGTGATGACTAACCCTGATATACTTTTCTCTTCTCAGCAATACATGGTGCAAAGACAACTCCAAAGGACTCATGATGGAGAGAGCTGTCTACATCCAGAGAAAGAGCTGTGGAGTCTGAATGCAGATTGAGGCTCATTGTTTGCTCTCCTTTATTCCATTTTTTTCACTTTTGTTTGTTTTTCGTTTTTTTTGGTTTTGTTTCTTCTTTCTCATGCTTCATTCCATTGGTCATAATTCTTCTTTACAACTTGACTATTGTGCAAATAAGTTCAATGTGAAGTTATGTGTAGAAGATATATCAGATTCCATGCTGTCTTAGGAGGGAGGGGATGGGAAGAAAATCTGGAACTCAAAATTATATGGAACTGAGCATTGTAAACGAAGAATAAAAAATCTTAGTTATAAAAAAAATAAATTTTAAAAATCCTGTATGAGATGTGTAGTTCAAGTATTACTATACTGTTTTTATGGGGAAAAAAACTGAGTCTCAGAAGGAGGAAATGACAGTCCAACAGCTACTAAACACCTTAGCTGACATTCAAATCTTGGTTCCCTGACTCCAAATCTAGCTCTTTTACAATTTTAAATCGGACCACTCCTCAAAAAAAAAAAAAGCTATATACCTAAACTCTACAGTTGACCATAGGTTTTTTCCCACTTATGAATCAGAGAGCACTTCAAGAATCATTTTTTCCACTTTCCAGTGAGTTAGTTATAATCAGATTAAGAAGAAAAAAAAAAGAAGCCCCCTCATTGATTGGTAATTAAGTTCCCAGAATTTAATACCCTGCTTTTTCCTAATGTCCAAACAATGATGAACACAAAAAGATTGCTTTGAAAGCAACAGCATAATATAGTACTCTCTTGCATCCCATCCCTTTCTATTAAGAATGTTTGTAAACAGGGCTGCCCTGAGCTTCCATGAAATTCTAACTGAGCAAGTTTCAAAGGGGTAAAGATGGGGGAGGAAGAGAATGGCATTCTTCTGTCCTTTCCCCTTAGAGCATGCTGTGTTGGCACTCCTGTCAGGCACATGGAAGCTTGGGGTGGGACCACTGGATGGCTCTGCTTTTGGACAAGCACAGTGTTTTCCACAAACAACACCACCTAAAGGACTTTATCATTCTTGGCCATGATGAAAAGAAGACCCAGGAAGGAACTACAATAACAAAATTGAAAGTGCTTGTGTTGTATATCTCAGTCATTATCCAGTTTCATAGTACCACAGGTGGCCAGTTTCCCATTGAATTGCCTTTCCTCTTTCTCCTTACAGAAGTATATAGCACCTGTTCATTCCTACTCTAAGCTCCACTAAAACAAGATTTATTGATATCCATTGCTCTATTCCTTAGCAACCTTGGTATTAAAACCATATCTTTGTTTAGGCAACAACTTCCCTGAAACAGTAGGGCTACAGTTGGTATTGTGAAAAAAGCACTGAATTTGGTGCCAGAGCACTTGGGTACAAATATCCTCTCTGTCCCTTATTATCATTTAGCTTCCCATGGCTTTAGTTTCCTGATCTTTAAAGTGAAGTTGATTTCTAAGGTGCCTTCCATTTAAAAATCTATGATCTTATGTTGCCTCCTCTTCTTGGCTTAGGATTTCACTTGAGATATATTTAAGTGTTTATAGTTGCTTTTTGAATTGGGACAATATCTGAGATATGCTCTTTTCATATTCCTCTCTTGTCCATCAATCTGCAAGTATTTATGCAAATTTTCCAACCCAATACGAAGAATGACCAAAGGTAAATTGTGTGTGATTCTTAAATAGATGGTGTCAGCCAATGAATAAATAGATTTCTGTAGTAGGTGATGATAATTGGACTTTTTGAAATCATAACATGATCCTGTCCAGCAAAGCATGAAGCCCTTCAAAATATTCTGAGGCCAGTTCACAGGTATTGCTGACTAAGACAAGAATTTTTCTGCCATAGGCAAATGAACCAAATACAGGAAGGAATGAAAATAAGTGAGATTACTCCTCTTGCCTTTGTACAGTCACTTAACCTTTCTGTTTTCCTTGGCTGAAAATTGAGATGGTGATGACAGGAATATCAAATCAACCTCCCAATACACAAAGGGAAGAGAGTAATACATTGTAAAGAACTTCACGAATAGAAAGTGTTAACTTCTTAGCTGGCATGTCTCTTTCAATTATGAAAATGCAATTTTTAGCATGCCCAAATAAATATTCCCTATGAAAATGAGGCTCCAGGATCAATGTAATACCCATGTCTGCATAACCGCAACTTCAGCTGTAATCTTACTACTTATGAGGCCAGTTTGGTTTCATTCTCATGTTTTGTCCATAGGAAAGGATAAAAGCAATTTTACTGAAATCATAGTCCTGATCAACTGCTTCTAGCTGTAGAGAGAATGGGGTCTTCCTCATAAATTTCTTCATCTTAGCACCTTTTTTGTCCCATAGCCATAATACCAGACTTAAATTCAGATAGCATTTTTCCTTTAAGAAGATCAAAGCACCTCACATACATTAGTCCCTCTTCTGCATATTGCCCAAGGATATTTCTACACTCAGTCTGGGGGATAGAACTTAGTCATGGTCTTTAAATTCCCCTTGTACTACTGAGCGTGAGAGGTCTCTCTCTGCAAGCTAGAATAGGAATGGTTATGTGCTGGTTGGAGTGAAATGGAAAAAGGCAGGGGGGTGGGCAAGATGGTGGAGTAGTATAAAAACAGCTGATCTCTCCCACAATTTCTCCATGAAGATCTAGAAAATGCACCAGACTGAGTCCTAATTTGGAAATCCAAGAAAAAAATCACAGTGAGTCATATTTCTACCTCAGTTTGGCATAGGAAGGCAGAGAGGTCTGCAGATACTATAGTTAAAATCTGAATGTTATAATACAGAGTCTGAAAGAATGCTAAACCTTTGCATCAGGGCAAAAAGTGGTCCCAAACCCACAAAGAGGGGCATGACCTTGTCAAGTATACATAAGTGCCAACTGACAGTTCCAATGTTCACTCCCCATTCTGAGTCAGAAATTCAGGGTGGACTCAGCAGGCTGCTCAGTGCCTCAGAGTAGCATTACAAGATGATGAGTAGTCACATGACCTTGACTCTATGTTGAGTCAGGATCAAGTTTAGAAGCAAGCAGCTGCTCTGTGTCTCTGACTTGGGGAAGGAGGAGCTCTCACTTCTAACTTCTACCCAAGTCTGAAGCTTATAGCAGAACAACAAGAGCAGGAAAGCCAGACAAAAGGGGATTTTGTCTGCCAATTATAACCATCAGAGCTTCTAGATGGCAGATGGTGGCTAAGCCCAGGAACAGGCTACTAGAACTTCAACTAGGGACAACCACACAGGTGTGCTATACACATTCAGGGTCAGGAACTTACAAAGGTTACACTAGTATGGCAGCGATCAGACTTTGGCCTGCATCAGGCCAATTCGGCAGCACTGAAAGCTTGTAGATCCTAAGCCTGAGCTGTTGCTGAGATACTGGAATAGCATAAAACTAAATATGGCCAAAAAGCAGAAAAAGGACCCAAGAGGAAAAAAGCTCATCTCAGACAATCCCTCCAGAAGTGTGAAGAGGACAGTCTAAACATGAATTACAAAATCATGAAGCAAACTGGAATAATGAGCAAACATAAAAAAGAATTCTACCAAAAAAGAGATATTATGGTAATAGGCATACTCAAGACACAAACCAGAAGAAAATTATTCTAAAATATCTACAAGCAAAGCCTTAAAGAAAAATAAAACTTGAGTATAAGTTTAAGTATAATATCTGAAGAAATAAAGCAAGTATTATTTTAAAAAGGTTTAATTTTTAAAAAAAAAAGGTAAAATAGTTCTAGAGGAGGGAATGGAAAAGAAATGGAAAGTATGGAAGAAAAAAAGTATAATTAGCAGCTTGGCACAAGGGTTCAAAACTTTACCCCAGCAACAAATGTCCTGAAAATTAGAATGGAACAAATAGAAACCAAAAACTCCACAAGCTACCAACAAATATTAAAACAAAATCAAAAGACTGGGGGGAAAACAGAAGAAAATTTAAGGTATCTCGCAGCAAAACAACTGGAAAACATATTGAAAAGAATATAAAAACCACTGGACTGTCTGAAAACCAACCTTCCCCCCACCTCCCCAAAAAAAGCATAGAAGGGAATACTACCTGCATCTCTTCTTTAGAATCCTGGAAGATAAAGTAAACATAACATCAATCATTTGGTCACCTCCTGAAATCAATCTCAAAATGAAAATACACAAGAATATTATGACCAAAATCCAGAGCATCCAGGTCAAAAAGAAAAATACTGAAAGCAACCAGAAAAAAATTCACATGCCAAGGAAACAGTCAGTATCATAGTCAGGCCCCACTCAAAAAAGCAAAGAGTTTGAAATATGATATTGCAGAAGGCAAAAACATAGTCTTACAACCAAGAATAATTCACCCAGAAAACTAAGCATAATCCTAAAAGGGGTAAAGGTATCTTTAATGAAATAAAGGACTTCTAAACATTCCTGATGAAAAGACCACAGCTGCATAGAAATTTTGAGATGCAAACCTAGGATTCAAGAGAAATATAAAAAGGTAAACATGAGTGAGCAAAAATGAGAAACTAAGCATGGATAAACATATCCTAATGATTCTGAATCCGTGTAAGTCGTTGTCCAAACCACATTCCCATCCTTCACTACCCAATTCTTTATTCTCATCATCCTCAAAACTCCCACCAAAAAAACCCAACCAATCCATCCCTTCCATTATGCTTTCTGGAATGCCTGTTCCAGAGCAACAAACTTTCCTTCATCTAAAATGTTATCATCTTCCATTCTTTCCATCTTCTGACAATCACTAAGACCTAGATGCCTCCCTCCCAATGATATAACCTCCCTAATCGCCCTTTTCAGTACAAGTTTCCCCTTAGCTCACTGGTTGAGGCAGGGGAATTGGAATATTCTTTGCTCTCCATGGCCACATTTAGATTCTCCTCCTGCCTCCATCACTCAGTAACTTCTCCTTTGAGGCCCATACAATCCACATCTTCCACCCAATCAAAATCCTGGTAGCTATCATCTACAAATTTCCAGGATACTTCCCTTCCTTCCTCACTGAGTTCAGTACTTGATTTATCATCCTTCTCCTGCTCCTGCCCTCGTACTAAGGGACTTTCACACACACACACACACACACACACACACACACACACACACACACATCAAACACTATAACAATTCCATTCTTCAATCTCCTCACTTCCAAGACTTACTCCTCCAACCCATTTCAGTCACACAAAGATGGTTACACTATTGATCTTCCTATTACCCACAAATGTACCAACTATTCCCTTATTTAACAATAATTTATTGGTTTTCCACCTATCCCTCTGCCTTCCCATACTAAATCTACTCTTCATCCACACCATGAACTCCAATCTCCCAATCCCTCAGTTATTTCCCACTCCATCACCACCACACTAGCTGTTCTCTCTCTTCCCCATCTTAATGCCCTGGTGAACCAGTTCAACTCTATACTGTCTTTTTTTCTCTTGAATTCCTGGCTCACTTATCATGTTGTTGATTGTGTCCAGTCAAACCTCATGCCTGGATGACTCCCACCATCCACTGCCTTCGCTCCTACTCATATGCTCCTGAAAAAAAGGTGGAGAAAATCAAGCAACCATTTTGAGTGAGTCCATACAAACCTATGTTACACAATCTCAATTGGGCCCTCACTGCTATTAGGCAATCTTTCTATAGCTTATTTATCAATGCTCTATCATACTCTGCCTATGGGTAATTCCAAAGCTTATCATCTCTTCTCGCATCTCCCATGTTACCCGTTCCCTTTACCCTCCAGGCTGAGAAACTTGCTTCACGTTTTACAGGAAAATTTGAAACCATTCATTGAAAGCTCCCTCTTTTATTTTCTTCCTCACTTCATATGACTTAGATGGCTTCTTTTACTATCTCCTCTTTTAACCCTGACTTTCACAAAGAAGTGGCCCTATTCCTTGCCTAGAAAAATGCCTCTATCTGCACAAGTGATTCCATTTTATCCTGTCTCCTCCAATAGATTGCCCTCTGTCATCCTCACTCTTATTTTCAATTTCTCCTGTCTATTGGCTCCTTCATTTCTCCCTACAAATGTTCTCATATATCTCCTGTCTTTAAAAAATCCTTGCTTCATTCTTCCATCTCCACTATCATCGTATACTGCTTCAACCTTTTATGGCAAAACTCCTAGGAAAGGCTATTTATAATAGATGTATCTCACTGTTGGTGGACTTGTGAACTTATCCAACCATTCTGGAGAGCAATTTAGAACTATGCCCAAAGGGCTATAAAACTGTACATACCCTTTAATCCAGCAATACTACTAGGTCTATGTCCCAAAGACCTTCAAAAAAGGGAAAAGGATCTATTTGTACAAAAATATTTATAGCAGCCATTTTTGTGTTGACTAAGAATTGGAAACCAAAGAGATACCCATTAATTGGGGAATGTCTAACAAACTGGCATATGATTGTAATGGAATATTATTGAGCTGTAAGAAATGACATGTGGGATGATTTTAGAAAAAAACATGGAAAGACTTACATGAACTGACGCATAGTGAAGTGAACCAGGAGAACGTTCAACATGGTAACAGCAATATTGTTGGATGAAGAACTGTGAATGACTTAGCCATTCTCAGCATTACAATGATCCAAGACAATCCCAAAGGACTAATGATGAAGCATACTACCCACCTCCAGAGAAAGAACTGATAATGTTTGAATACAGACTAAAGCATGCTATTTTTTACTTTCTTTCATTTTTTCTTTTATTTGAGTCTTCTTGTACAAAAGGACTAACATGGAAATGTTATACATAATTGCACATGTATAACCTATATCTGAGTACTTACTGCTTCAGGAAGGGGGGAGGAGGGAAAGAGGGATGGGAAGAATTTGGAACTCAAAACTTTAAATAAAAATGTTTTTTTTAAATTGCATCTACCTCCTCTCCCTTTCTTCTTTCCCCTATAATCTAGCTCCCAACCTCATCATTCTACCAAAACTATTCACTCCAATGATTTCCTAATTGCCAAATTAAACCTTATTCTTCTTGAGCTCTTTAGTGTTTTTAGCACTGTCAATCACCTTTCCTTCTTGATACTTTCTTCCTTCTAGGTTTTCAGGCCACCACTGTCTCCTGGTTCTTTTCAAACCTATCCAACTGCACCCTCTCAGGCTCCTTTGCTAGATCCTCATCCAGGTCATGTCTACACTATTCATGGGTGTCCCACAGGGCTCTGGACAATCTTTTCTTCTTCTATGCTACTTCACTTGACGATTTCATCAGCTTCTGTGGATTCAGTTATGATCTCTCTCCTAATAATCCAAAATCTACGTATCCAGCCTTAACCTGTCTGCTGACCTCAGCTGCCTTTTAGACATCTTAAACTAGATGTCAGTAAACATCTTAAATTTAATGTGTTCAAAATTAAACTTATTATTTCTGTCCCCAAATTCCACCCCATCCTGCTAATTATTAATATAATTAATTAATGATCTTCCTACTATTATAGAGGGCAACACCATCTTCTCAGTTCTTCAGGCTCATAATCTGGTGGCATCCTTAACTCCTGACTTTCTCACTCTCCATATCCATTCTGTCATCATGGCCTGTTGACTTTATCTTTGCATCATCTCTCATGCATACCCTCTTCTCTCCTATAATACTGCCCCTACCATGGTACACAACCTTATCATCTCATGCCTGGACTATTGCAAACTGCAGCAGCCTATTTGTTGGTTTGCCTGCCATAAGTCTCTCTCCACTCCAGCCTATCTTCCATTCAGCTGCCAAAATGATTTTTTAAGTGCATGGCACTCACATACTCAGTAAACTCCAGTGACTCTTTATTTCCTCCAGGATCAAATGCAAAATCCTTTGGTATTCAAAGCCTTTCACAAACCTAGCCACACTCTCCTATGGCTCCAGTGTTTTTATACCTTACACCCCATGCATATGCGTGTGTGTGTGTGTAGATATATATATACAAATACACACAGATATATATATATATATATATATATATATATATATATATATATATATATATATATATATATATATCTGTGTGTATTTGTTGGCCTGTTGTCTCCACCGATTGTCTTCAATCATTTTTTAATAGTTGTCATGTGGAGGAAGCACTAACCTTATTTATTTGTCTTTAGAGGATAGGATCATGAATAGTGCTTGGTGAAAGTACCTCAGTGTGTGACGTAAATTTAGGGACTGGAAAACAAAACAAAGAAAAACATGCACACAAAAAAGCAAAGAAAACCTTCATAACACTTAGAGGTGACCCTAAGTAGAATGGGCAGTCTTGAAAAGTCATAGCCTCTTTTGGGCAGGGAATGTCTTTTACCTTTCTTTGTATCCTCAACATTCAGAAAAGTGCCTGGCACATAGTAGTCATTTGATATATGTTTATCAGAGTGATAGCCAGGTGGCACAATGGATATTAGTGCTGGACATGGAGTCAGGAAGACTCATTTTAATGAGTTCAAATCAGGACTCAGACATTTACTAGGTATGTGACCTTGGTCAAGTCACTTAACCCTGTTTGCCTCAGTTTCATCATATGTAAAATGAGCTGGAGGAGGAAATAGCAAACCACTCCAGTATCTCTGCCAACCCCCAAATGGGACACAAAGAGTTGGACAGGACTGAAAAATGACACAATAACAACAATACATGTTTTTTGACTGACTAATTCTCAGAAATGATAAGGTGATCCAGAGGGCAATTGATTTGTATGTCAGGAGTAGTGATAGTAGTGATTTGATTAACTTCCCAATACAAGAGGTAGAGGTGCACTGAGGTGTACACAGAAGGCAAGATGGCAGGAACTGGGATACCCAACAGCAATGTGAAGTCTGGTCTGGCTTGGTATTCTAGGTCCAGTGTAGCTGTTGTGCTGCCAATGATGACATAAAATTCAGTCTGGCAGAAAAAAAAATTAAAATGCAAAGTGATAGGGTGCTGGATTCAAGATTCTTATCACATCTCTGGTTCTTCCTAGTCATATGATTTGGGGCAAATCACTTAATTCTCTGAGCCTCAGTTTCCTCATCTAGATAGATTAGATAGTAATACCTGTGGAACCTACCTTAGAGTTTTATTATGAGGGTCAAGCCTAATGTATGTAAGGTTCTTTTCAAAATCTTAAAGTGCTATATAGGTGGAAGCCACATGACACAGTGAAAAGAGCCTTGAATCTGGATTCAAGGGACCTCAGTACAAATACCAGGTCTGCATGACCTTGGGCAAATCACTTAATCTCCCTGGGCTGTAATTTCCTCCTCTGTACAATGAGAGGAATAGAATAAATTTAGATCTCCTGACCTTTCCAGTGTTCCTTCTAGCCATTCAGTAGATTCAAGCCTCAGGGGCAGCTAGGTGGCACAGTAGATAGAGCATTGGCCCTGGAGTCCGGAGGACCTGAGTTCTAATCTGGCCTTAGATACTCACTAGCTGTGTGACTCAGGGCAAGTCACTTAGCCCTGGTTGCCTCTAGATAGATAGATTAGATAGACAGATAGACAGACAGATTCGAGTCTCAAATTTCTATGCAAGAGACCAGACACATGAAAAACTGTGGATAGAAGCCTCTAAACAATTTATAAATGGAAGGAGAGAATTTGGGGAACTGTTCTCTTTCTCTCTTTAGGAGAAGCAGAACCACATGACTTCATTTGAGGCAAAGGGATAAACTTCACCAAAACCTTGCAGGAAATTAAATCTAGTTCTAAAAGTGGAGCCCAACACAGCTTAGGAATTTCTATTGCCTACCTTCTTCCATGGTTCCATTTCAGAACTTCAAGTCTGTGACTGATTTGGGCTAAGAATCTGGAAAAGGCCAATTTTCTCAACCTTGAAAGAATTGACAGACTGCTTTGTTGCCTGAACCCAGGAGCAGAGGTGAGATTGAGGCCAATGAAATAATGGATTATAAAGCAATTCTGTATAATGAGATGAACACTGACTCTGGTGTAGAGGAATTAGGTTGAAATTTTATCTCTGAAACTTAATTCCTGTGTGACTTTGGGCAAGTTGCTTAACTTCCCTGGGCCCCAGTCTCCCAATATATGAAATGAAGGGATGGACTAAATGGTATCTGAGGTCCCTTCTAACCCTGTATCTATTATCTTTTTTTGAACATCAGACTTTGGAATGGTTACATGTAGGTTTTTCTCCTTTAAAGGACTAACCACTTAGAGGCATTTCCACCTTTTCTGTTCTATTTCAAAATATATATCTATATCATATGATAAAATATATAACTTAATATTATATATAATTATGCTGCCTGGATGATACAGAAAAAATTTTCTATCCATTAAAGAATCCATTAAAGAATATTTATCCATTATCCAATATCAATGCATTAAGGAATATTTGCTAACTGATATGGTTAACAATGTAAAGTACATATATATATCTATATATAGATATATATAGATATCACATTCCTATTGAAAATAACTCCTCTGTTATATATGAGCACATCAAAATCAAAGTGGTGAACAGGTGGTGAACAGAAGCCACATAGTTTAGAGTATTCCAGAAGAACTCCAGGCAACCAAAACCTCAAGAACATGATACATCAGTGACCCCAGTTGTGCCAGAATTCAATTTTTTAATATATCTGTTTCCTCTTGGTTATGTCAAATGTCTAACATGATTTGCATGAGCATCCTATTAGCTAATTAAAGAGTGAACTCAGAAGCCTGGGGTTGGAAAGAGCTGAAAGAGATTTTGCGGACTATGGGAATGAGTCTCTTCCTGTTTGTGAATCTTGCTTTGGGATTATTTGCCAGGGAACAACTCCTTTCATCATTCACTATGTTCACAGTTGCGTTTGTCATATTCTTATTAATCTAAATAAAAAGCAATAAAATGAAGACTAGTAGCATTCTATAAAATAATATTCAATTTGTACCCAGCACTTACTTAAAAGGGGGGATGGGAAAGGGCCTACTTTTACTCGAAACCTACTGCAATATATTTACTCAGAAAAGCTGTTACCATTACAGGCCTTTTATATATAATGCATAAAATGTGCATCTTAACAAGCAGAAAATGACATAGAAATAAAACTATTTACTATGCCCATAAGGTACAATCTAAAGAAAAGCAGTTCCTGTTTTACTCTGAAATGAGAATAGGAAAAAAGAAAGTCCTTATAGCAACCACCTTCCACTTGTGTTGTGGGGATCGTCGGATGGCACAGGCATCACCTCAAAAAGTCAGAAATGAAAAAGAAAACAACTCTGCACCCCCATGCCATTTGTTTATCCAAGGATTAAATGACCACTAGAGGGCAACCCTTCCTATAGTCAGGGTTGAACACTGAGAGTCCTGGGAATAGAGTCATGGTATGCTAGCCTAATCCTGGCTGGCCTTCATGGCTATATCCTGTAACTCTTAGCATCATTATTATAGCATGTTCTACTGATTCTAATATACACCACAGTCTGTGTGGCACAGACACACCAGGCCTCTGCATTTCTTGACAATTGCCTGCATAATTAATATGGTCTGAGATTGTGAATTCCTCGAGGCTGTTTTGCATTTCCTTTGTGTCCTCAGGACTTGGCACATAATAGGCACATAGCAAATGCTTATTGCCAGTGAAGATTGGCTATAGCAAACCATACTGACCATTTTATCTGTTTCAAGATGCATTTTACCAGACTCATCCTCAGACTTTTGTCATTTATTTACTTAATGAATTTGGAGGAAAGAGTAGAATAGTATTAAAGATCTAGCACTAGAGGAACTTTAGGGGACATCTAGTCCAACTTCCTCACTTTTTGGATTAGGAAACTGAGGCCCAAAGAAATAAAATGGCTTTCTCTAACAAATGATCACATAGTTAATAAGTATCAAATGAGGGATTTGAACCTGTCTCCTAATTTTAATGCATATAGATAATAGATACAATAAAAAGAGGGTAAATAATATCTTGGCTTAATATGGACCTGGAACTCAAAAATCTAGGCACTCTTGGGATTCTTCATTGGCAGACACTTGACAACTAGGAGATAATTTAAAGGCTCTAAGCCATTCAAACCTGAATATGTCCAGCGGAAGTTGAGAATAATCAAAAAGGAAGGTGAAAGGTCAACAATGTATTTATCATGAGAGTAGCTTTGGGGAGTCCCAAATTTCAATCTTAAATTCTCAGTCTTCACCACCTGGATATATTCAGCCACCATAACTTTTTCATTCTTTTTTTTTTATTTTTATTTTTGGCATTTCCCTTTCCAGATCTGTGAAGGGAGATGGGTGACACTTCTGAGAAATCTTTAGATCCTCCTAATAAATGCTTTTGATGATGATAAAAGGCAACCTATATCTGTCAAGGAGTAGTTATTTTCTCTATTCTAGTATAAAGACATGAGAGAGGTTGATTGCTAGCAGGTATATATAATAAAATGGAGAAATTTGATCTAAGATAGGGGCAAATAACCCCATTGATTTTTCGTAGCTTTTTTTTTTATTTCCCAAGATTGAATTTGGATGGTTGAACAGTAAGGCAATAAACACAACACCAGCGACGAGCATGAATATGCCTATGTAGTTCTGTCTCACAAAGTATGAGAGACTCTCCACAAAGAAGGTAAAAGAAGTATAACATTTATTCGGACACCAGAAAATCATATCCCTTAAGCAAATGTTCAGCTCCCACAGCCACTCAGCCCACTTCATCATAACAGCAAGGAGCTTAAAACACCATATGGAAACTCATCATTCCAAAACTCTCCCACCCTCTGCTGGGGTCTTCCCCAAAACAAACTCACAGTACAGCTAAGTCAGCCTATTCAGTTCTAACAATCACAAGGGCAGCCATTAGTAGCCACCAGCAACCATATTGTCTCTTTCTCTCTCAGCATTTTCTGTGACATAACTTCCTTTTCCTGTCAGGAAGCTCCTCCCACCACATGTAACTTAGGCTTCCTGTGATGTTACCAAGTCACTGTGGCCTATTAATGGGTGGGAAAGATCTCCAAATCTAATTGCTACTACAATGGTCATCTTCAGTGTGATGGCAGCTTAGGGGAGAATCATCGCCTCAGTTCCACCGAACTTCTTTGTGTCTTTTTTGGATGGAGTCACCAAGATGGTATGAGAAGAGTTAGGCTGACACTTATAGATGTCATTTAAGTTAAAAGAAATTTCTGATACTGTCAGATAGTTAATGGAAGCTGAGCACTTTGAACTAACAGCAGGAAAAAAAAATCAGCCTAAAGAATATACTCAGTCCTTTCTTGAGTATTTTTTGCTGGCTTTTACTGGTGCATACCACTACATAGCCACATACTCCCTATCTCTCCCTTGCAAAGGAATTGCAACTGAACCCCAGCATATGGTAGCAGAGAACAACAGGTAGCCTGAATATTGGTAGCAGTAAATAGTATAGCTAGAGATAAATGGAGGCACTCAACAGAGACTATAGGGTACCCAGCAGAGATGCCCAGTAGAGCTGTAACAAGCCTTGGGGACCAGTCATAACATCTGATATGATCATGATAACAGCCCAGGATAATCCCAGCTCTGCAACAGCATAGATGCAGATTGACTCAGCTATATATCTACCCTAGCCACATGTTTCCTTATGTATGTGTTCTTCATGTGTGTGGGAAGGCTCCATAGATTCCATTTCTGTGACCCTTCATGTATTCTCTTTTCAAATTTCCTCATATATGTGACCCTCAGTGTGCTACTGGATCATGCATTCACTCTATATATATGCATCAGTCACCGGCAGAGTAACAATCTGTGGGAGACTGTACCTTGGAGATAATGGGAGAGTTTTTTCTTGCCAATTAACTATGATGTTTGATTAAATTTCCTTTGATTTGAAATAATATCCTTTCTCTTGACTTAGTAATAGTAAACAGATTGGTGGAGCTGTTTTGAGGTATGGTTCTCAGTGGGTAAATGCTTGTGGCTAGATGGTTCAGTGGATAGAGTACCCAAGACTGGAATCAGGAAGACCCATCTTCCTAAGTTCAAATCTGGCTTCAGATACTTACTAGCTGTGTGACCCTGGGCAAGGCACTTAATAGTGTTTACCTCAGTTCCTCATCTGTAAAACAAGCTGGAGAAAGAAATTGCAAAACACCCCAGTATCATTTGTCAAGAAAAGCCCAAATGAGGGGGCAGCTACATGGCACAGTGAGAAGAGCACTAGCCCTGGAGTCAAGAGGACCTGAGTTCGGATCCAGTCTCAGACACTTGACACACTTACTAGTTCTGTGACTTTGGGCAAGTAACTTACTCCCAATTGCCCTGCCTTCCCCCCTCCAAAAAAAAAAGAGAGGTCCAAATGGGATCATGAAGAGTCAGATACAGCTGAAAACAACTGACACACATACATATACATACATGCATATATATATGTATATATATATATATATATATCTACACATATATATGCATACACACATACAGACATATATGTAATGCCTACACTGATGAAGTAATACCTTCTGTAGATTATGTACAAATGCATGTATGCATATATGTATGACAACTATATACAATAGAAGATGGTCTTCCTGAATTGCTTAACTTACAAAAAATTAGGACCTAGTACAATAGGACCTAGTAGTGAGTTTCTCTAAACTTATCTTGGTTGGCCCTTGGACCACAAATGTAGTCTCACCATTGTCAGTACTTAGAATGCTTCTACCTGGACAAATAATTAGCATCTTATCTCCCAAATGGGCACATATTATTTCCTTTTGTGCCACATTTGACTCTGCCCACGTATGACAAGAACATAACAACACAACCATTGAGCCGAAGATACGCTATGACTGCACATTTCAAACATTTGACTGAACTATATCTACTGTTGCCATTGGGTCAGTAGCAAAAGGAAAGATCAGTCCCGAAAAGGAGGCAAGAGGTAGCGCCAGGTTGAGAGCTTAACAATGAATGAAAAAGTCATTGATTCACTTGGGTTTGGTTCATTTTTGCTATTCTTGCTGTACTCAGTATTGTCCCATTTCTGGGATCTTACAATCCACATGTATATATCTAAAGCTTACCTTAAACAAAATTGCAAAATGCTATTGGTGCCCCCACTGTCTTTGGACACATCCCACATCCAGGCAATGAAGAGTCTCATATTGGCTCTTGATAGGCCAGAGCCCCCAAAGACTGTGTCCAACATGACTTTCTTTTCTAAACATATATAATTCCTCTCCACACCATCTCTTGTGAAGCCAAACTTCTCCTCAGATAGATTTTCCTGACTCCATATCTTTCCTCCCACTATTCCCTATGCCTGAAACATCCTCCATCCCACAGTTCACCTGGTACTTTCCTCCCTATCATTTAAAACCCCCTAATGATAACATCTGATGTTCATATAACTCATAGATTTGCAAAGCACTTTACATACATTATCTTCCCACAATAATCTTATGAAGTAAGAACTACAGGTATTTTGATTATCATTATCTGCTGGATGAGATAAGTAAGATGTGCAAAGATTAAACAGCTTGTCCATGGTCACACAACTAATCAGAGTCAGAGGCATAAATTGAACCTAAGAGTCTCCTGACACCAGGTCCAACACCCCATCCTTGATGTCACAATGCTTACATTTCAAGTTTAACTCCCATCTTATAGGCTCCCTTATCCAAGAAGCCTTTCCTGTCCTCCCCTCATTAGGCAGTAACATTTTTCCCACACAAACACCTCTTATATTGCTTTATCTACACATTTCTTATGCTCATTTGTAGGATTTTGTAATCTAATTTCCGACGACCCTGTCATGTCCCTTTACTAGACTGTAAACTCAATGAGGATAAGGACTATATCTTAGTGAAACATATCTCTTCTACTGTCTTCCACAATGACTACACACCACTGAATGTGGAATTGGTCAAATACAATGATGTACCTGGAACAAGGCAGGTCTCATGTAAACTCTTGTCTTCAGTGTCATAAGGACTCCATTTTGTGCCCAATTATCTCAGGGTGCTTTTGGTCACTAGTGACAGTTGGCAATAGTGAAATAATCTAGCATCTCTCCAATAATGGCTTAATCACCAGGGAGCAAGAAGATATTATTTATTAGGAATCCTGGCATCCTTCAAATATACTATTTTAAAATCATATTGGCCTTGCATGTAACCATTGCTAGTGATGCAGGAGTTCAAAGGTACATCTTGGAAGATGAAGAAAATAGGGAAATATGTATCATCATTGGACCCTAAAGACAATCAGTAAGCCCTGGGCAAAATTTGTTATTAGACCGTCTCACAATGTGAGATATTTTTTGAATTATAAGAATCTAAGAATTAGTGTCTTCTAATTAGCCTTCTGGGGCAATATGGTTCTCAAGAAGAAAAGGTCAATCTAATTGTAGTCTTATGGAAATAAAATTTTCAGTTGTCTAAAGGATTATAAGCTTGGATTTGTCATAGATCATAAATTTAGAGCTAGAAGTCATGTAGCCCAAGTCCTTTGTTTCAGAGACGACGAAAATGAGACTCAGAGAGATTACATAACGGACCCATGGTCAACTAAGTAGTAAGTAACAGACAGGATTCAAACCAAAGTCCTTATTCTGAATCCAGCAGTTTTTCAGTAGCATCAGGGTAAAACTGGAGAAGAACATGCAAATATAATCAGCTCAAATAAGTCAACATTTATGAAAAGAGCTTAGCATAGTGTCTGCTATGTTGTAATGTTTGACTCTTCAGGACCCCATGGACCATACTATCTACGGGGTTTTCTTGGCATAGATGATGGAGTGATTTTCTATTTCCTTCTCCAGTGGCAAATAGAGGTTAAGTGACTTGCCCAAGGTCATGAAGCTAAAAAGTTTCTGAGGCTGGATTTGATCTCAGGTCTTCTTGACTTCAAGACCAGAGCTCTAGGTGTTTTATAAATGTTAGCAATTTTATTATTATTAATTCAATTATCTATAGTAGTGGTAGAGATAATCCAATCCAGGTATAATAATAATTTTATTCTTTTAGTGATTTAATATTCTATTTTCCCCAAATTAAATGTAAAAACAATTTTAATATTCATTTTTTAAAAATTGAGTTCCAAATTCTTTCCTTCCCTCCCTTCCTCCTCTCATTGAGAAGGCAAGCAATTTCTATAGATTATACATATTCAGTCATGCGAAACATATTTCCATGTTAGTCATGTTGTAAAAGAAAACAGACCAAAAAACTAAACAAAAAAAAGAAAAATAAAGAAAGTAAAGAAAAAGTATACTTTGATCTGCATTCAGAATCCATCAGTTCTTTTTCTAGAGACAGATATCATTTTTCATCATAACTCCTTCAGAATTTTCTTAGATCATCATATTTCTGAGAATAGCTAAGTTATTCACAATTGATCATACAGTATTGCTGTTACTGAATGCACTGTTCTCCTGGTTCTGCTCATTTCACTTTTGCATCAGTTCATGTAAGTCTTTCCAGGTTTTTCTGAGAGCATCCTGCTCATCCATTCTTATAGCACAATGGTATTCCATCACAATCATATACAACTTGTTCAGCCATTCCCCAACTGATTGACATCCCCTCAATTTCCAATTATTTGTCACCATATAATAATAATTTTAGAATCCCATTTGATCTAATCATTTCAATTTCCTATTCCACCAAAACCTTTACTTAAATGTTTCACCTTTTTCTGTTCCTGTCCAGCTTATGGTGGAGGTGTTAGCAAACATTGGAATAAAAGAGAATTATGCAAGAGGCCTAAAGAGGTAAAAGTGAATGAAGGCCATCAATAGTCACTAGTCTAGACCTTTATAATCAAAATTTATTGACACAACTTAGAAACAAGTCTATAGTTTAGACATATTGTCTTTCTTGGACCTGATGGAGGGGTATACTTAACTCTCTCCTAAATGGTCAGTGGCAACACTAGTTAATGTTTCTTGTAACAACAAGAAGTGATGTTAGAGTGAAACAAAAGAATATAATATATATAATATAATAAAGCACTATAATACTATACTATACTATAAGTACTATAATAAGGTACTTTATAAACATGCAGTTCCCTTCTCTAGCTATAACCTGGAAAGCTTATTACTGCTATCCTTGTTCTTAGACACTGGCATTAACACAGAAGGGAAAACAGATTGTTTTTGGAGATTTCTATGGCAGGGGTGGGGAACCTGCTGCCTGGAGGCCACATGTAGCCCTCTAGGTCCTCACGTGCAGCCTTTTGACTGAGTCTAAGTTTTGCAGAAAAAATCCCTTTATTAAGAGGATTTGTTCTGTGAAGTTTGGATTCAGTCAAAGGGCTGTACTTGAGGACCTAGAGGGCCACATGTGGTCTCAAGGCCGCAGGTTCTGCACCCCTGGTCTAGAGACTCTGGGTGTCTAATGGGTAAATGACTCTCAATGCTATGCCCCATTTAGCATCTCTGCTTTGACTAATAATTTGAGGCTCTTTTAGAATGGCCCAGCAAGCCAATAACGGCACTTAAAATCAAGCATCTTAGTTTGAATTCCGGCTCTGCCACTTACTACATGTGTGACCTTGAGCGAGTTTCTTATTTTCTCTGGGTATCTTCCCGGGTAAAATGAGGGAGTGTGTAGGCAATGGTTAAACAGTTTGTGGAACATGAACAAAATGGGATGTTACTATACCATAAGAAATTCTATGAAGAATATAGAAAACCATAGGATGAGCTGTGAATTGATGCAACATGGAGGAAGCAGAACCAAGAAAATAATATCCACAGTGACTACAGCAGAATGAATGGAAGAAAAAAACAACAGCAAAAAGTAAACATTGTAGAATTGCAAAGACCCAACTCCACTCTGAAGAAGAGAAGAGAAAACATAGAGGCTAGGGACTACGCATGCGGAACATCACATATGACACACTTGTTTAACTTATTTATTGGTTTTGTTTTTTTCTTTCTTCTGGACAAGGGACAGCTGCATGCATAGGGGAGGTGGGGAGGGATATGTATTAAAATAAAGGTAATGTAAAAGCAAAAACTATTATTTTTAACTGAGGAAGTTAGACTATATTACCTATGAGTTTCCATCCAGTTATGAATCTATAACTGATCTAGCCAGAAACTTCTCAATTGTTCCTAAGACTTTAACCAATCAGCGACCTAAGGCTACTATGTACCATATAAAACTATAGGAACTACATTATCCTATCTCTAAAAAGATAATGGAAAATGCTCCAGAAATTTCCAGAGTGAGTGGATCATAGCCTTTAACCATAGCAGGCCCAGCTTAAAGAGAAATCTTATTGCTAAAAAAATTGCACAAACTTTAGTAGCCAATCGTTGGTAAGGTTGCCAGAAACCAAGCCATTCCCATCTGAAATTACATGCTTATTGCGTATGTTGTTTTATTTGTTCTAAAGGTTAAACCTCTAGCTGCCCTTAAAATGTTATGTGTCATTCTTTGAAAATCATATTCAGAAAATGCTGAATTGAGGATTTTGTCTCCGTATAACTTACCAGTGAAAGGAGAAAGAAGCTCATTCTTTACATTCTGTTCTCTCAGTAAAAAGGGGTCATTTAGAAACAATAGCTTCTACTTTTCTGAAACAAGGGAGTTATTTCCAACCTGGGGCTCATATGTTTGAGAGTAAGCCAAAATTGTAATAGTTTCTCATATAGCCAAGAACCATTTGAAATGAAGTCTAAACCCAAAGAAGAGGGAAAACAGAATAAAAGTCCTCCTGAAATTGATTTCAGCTAAAAAGAGAAAAAAAGGAGGGAGGACATAGATCACCTGGGTCTTTTAAAATCTACACAAGCAAATGCTTTTCAGGAGACATGTAGAAACCTGTTGAATTCAGAATATATCCAAACATCCCTTTGGGCTCAGGCATATGGGCAGGCTCGTTTTAACCTGCCCTTCTTGACTGTTTCTGAAAAACATACCTACCAGAAATAATGACACATTTTAGCAAGCATCATTCTTCACTTTTCTGAAACTATTAAGTTGTTAAAGGTTAAGTATATATTCTCTGAATTAATGGCATGCTATTTTCAAAGTCAACAGTGGCGTGTTAATTTACATGAGTTTCTGTTTTCCCTTGAAATAAACACATGTTGGATGAGTCTCGGCACTGTCTTGCTAATACAGCTCCTTCTGATTGTCCTTGCTTTAAAATTGGTGGTTCTGTGGAGTACATGGAAAGAACAGAAAACTGATAGTATTTTTGAGGGCAAAGAAAGGAGAAGAGGAGAGTATGGATAAACTAAGACTTCAATCTGCTAAACAAACTTTTGCTTTTTGGATGCCTAGTTTTTAGCTATGGTAAATCAAGTATGTTTATGTGTTGTTCACAAATGAGGAAACTGAGGCAAACAGGTTTAAGTGACTTGCCCAGGGTCACTTATGTAAAAGGAGCTGGAGAAGGAAATGGCAAACTGCTCCAGTATCTTTGCCAAGAAAACCCCAAACGGGGTCATGAAGAGACACACACAACTGAAAAACAACTGAAACATAGAACCAATAAGGAATTCCAAAAAACAACCAAGAGGAGACTGCCAGAATGCTCCATTGTTCCCCCACTGATGTTGGGAGGAATCAAGGAAGGCATCTGGCACATAAGTGGGATGAGCCTATGAAAGAACAGAGACAAGAATTATACAGGATGAAGGAGCTGCAATCTGTAGCATTGGAAAGAGCCCCTGAACTGATGAGCTCAGAGTCATGTGAGTGCTGTTTGAATAGCAACAACATGGTCATCATTAAGATAGAACAACACCTGATGACTACAAGCTGGTACTTAAGGACCAGATGACTCCCACTCATTGCTTTGGCACATCTTTTGGCTTCAGCTCAGCTTACAATGTGGTTATTCAGAGTATCAGGGTTATTGTAAGCTGTTTTTCCCCAAGTTCGGTGGGTCTGTGTCCTTACAAAGGACACTACCCCTGCAGATGGAGGCAATCAATCCCTTCTGTCATGGGGGAAACAGCATGTGACCTCTCCCAGGCAAGTGCCTTCATTCCCTGGTGTATGACAGGCTTGTTATGTTGCCTATGGCCCTGGGAAAACAGGGTACTATTGTGTGCTCATATTAGGAGCTAAACCTCTTGGGTGGTTAGTGTAATGTTAAGGGAGGGGAAGGGAATAAGCATTTATATAACACCTACTGTATGTCAGGCATTGTGCTGACCACCATAAGGGCTTTACAAATGGCAATGCAAGAACCCTGCTATTATTATCCCTATTTTACAATCAAGGAAACTAAGACCAGGGCAGCAAAGTGGTACAATAGATAAAGTATCAGGCCTGGAGTCAGAAAGATGAGTCTTCCTGAGTTCAAATCCAGCCTCTATACTTACTATCTATGTGACCCTGGGCAAGTCACTTAACTCTGTTTGCCTCAGTTTCATCAACTCTAAAATGATCTGGAGAAGAAAATGGCAAACCACTCCAGTATCTTTGCCAAGAAAACCCCAAATGTGGTCATGAAGAGATAGACACAACTGAAACAACTCAACTACAACACACTGAGGCAAATAGAGGTTTAAGTGACTTGCCCAGGGTCACATAGCTAATAAGTATCTGAGGCTGGGTTGGAACTCAGTTCTTTCTGACTCCAGGCCCAGCATTCTGCCTACCATCTACCATCCCTGTGCCACCTAGCTGGCTCTCTTAGTAAAGTTACCAACTTGTTGATGGTTTCCGATGAAGAGCAAATCGAATCTCCCATCCTTTCTGAAAAGGCCAGGTCAGTGGGCTACCCTATTATTTCACTCATCATCTCTACTTTCTAGCACAAAACACTATCTTGGCTATCACTCCACTTTATGTATTGTCTCTCCCTATAAGTATAAAAGTTCTTTGAGATCAGGGACTATCTCACCTTTAAGGAGGGGCCGAGCACTGCCGCATCATCATTTCCCACCCTACTCCACTATACTTCATCACGACCTTTGGAACCTCATAACCGTACAAGATCATATTGTTGAGGTTTTATGATGTGTTGTGCTAGTGCCATCTGAAAGAATTCAGAATCAGACCACCTCTAATCCAAGTTTAGGCATTTATTGGGAATGACGCCTCTCATGGAGTGGGCTAAGTTCCAAGAGGGACCAGCAACTTCAGAAAAAGCAAGATGAATTTTTTTTAGGGTAAAGATACAATTACACGATCAAAATTTACATAGAATATAGGAATATGATTAATATTAAAAAGGCAGGAAGAGTTTGCTAAGGGGTTAGGTAATGGAGGAGGTGTCCCTTCTATGGTTTGGCGGTTAAACATTCTAGTCATGCTGCCCTCCAGTTGGCTAGCTATTGTGGTCCTGTCTAGTCAAGATGGATAGTTAGGTATTGTGGTCCTGTCTCGGGCTAAATGAATGACGTGATTGTGATTGAATACAAGAACACACCTGTTTCTGTGGGAATGGGTCTGGGGGCAGTAGCGAGTTAGAGCCAGGGGCTGGGTTCCCATCACATGGACACGCCTGCTGTTTCTGTGGGAACTAAGATTTCAGGGACACACCTGTTGTTCTAGTGAGCAGTGAGGCATAAGTTAGGACATTGGCGCAGGGAGGAGGGGTGGCTAGGTAAGTACAGTGGGACTCGAAGTTAGAATATTGGGGCTTGGGAACATTTCTATTAGGACTCCACCGATATCAACCCTGTAACTCACACCTCCTCAATACCCATTCCCTTGGAGTACCTCCCTCCCTCCGATTGGAGATCCCCACCCAGATCTTCCATTTAAGGAGGGAACTCAGGGCTGTCATTTCTTCATTTCCCATCCGAATATAGTCCTCTGGACTTGATCATGACCCCAGAGAGGTACTCTCCCTTCCACCACCCCACCCTTCTCAGCTTTTTTCTGTGTGTTATTGTTCAGTCGTTTACACTTGTGTCTGACTCTGTGACCCCAATTGGGGTTTTCTTGGCAAAGATAATGGATCCATTTGCCATTTCCTTCTTCAGCTTATTTTACAGATGAGGAAACTGAGGTGCAAAAGGTTAAGTGACTTGCCCACAATCACATAGGTAGAAAGTGTCTGAAGCTACATTTGGACTCAGGTCTTCGTGACTCCAGGCCCAGCACTCTATCCACTGTGCCACCTAACTACCTCTTTTATCTTCCCCTATTAGATTGTGGGCTCTTTGAGGGCTGAGATTATCTATTGACTTCCTTTGTATTCCTAGTGCTTAGAGTAGACAGTACCTAGAAAATAGGAAGTATTCAATAAACATTTATTGACTGAATTTGGCTTTTTTTTAGTGTTTGGGAGAATGTTTGGCACATAATAATAAATAGCATAATAAATACTTTTTCATTCATTCATAAATTTGTATAGAATAGAATCCATTATCTTCCCTCCCCAAAGCAATCCCTCTTCTTAATTTGCCTATTTCTCTTGAGGGCACCTCCTTAACCTCCTAGTCAGGGTAAATTCTTAGCTCTACCTCACCCCATATCCAATTGGTCAGTGAGGCTTGTAGACTCTGCCTCCAAAACATCTCTCACATCTGTCTCCTCTCCACCACCAGCTCTTACCTGGTATATCACAATAGCTAACTAATCAGTCCTGCTGCTCCCCATCTCTCCTCTCTCCAATCCATCCTCCACATTACTTCCTAAGTGATATTCCCAGAGCACAGATCTCATCATGTCACTGCTGTGGCCAAGAAACTTCAGTGGTTCTTCATTGATTTTAGGGTAAAATACAAAGATATAATTGCTTACAATCAGATTCCAACCTGTCAGTCCAGGATGGTCTCCATTCAGTCTGTGCTCCAAACTGGCTTAGTTGTTTCTTCTTGTACCAATATTTCATTTCCATCTGGGTGCTTTTGCCCTTGCCTGGGTTGTACTCTTTCCTTACCACTACCTTTTAAGCTTCCTTGAAGGGTCAGCTAAGGTGCTACTGCTTAAATGATCCTCTCTCTGATCCCTCTAGATGAAAGTGCCTCCATCCTTGAAACTATATTTGTTTTGTACATGTTTTCTATTTACTTACATGCATACATATTGTTCCACCCTCCCAAATAAAATGTAGGCTACTTGAGAAAGTTGCTGTTGAGTTTTTTCAATAGTGTCTACCTCTTTGTGACCCCATTTGGGGCTTTCTTGGCAAAGATACTAGAATGATTTGTCATTTCCTTCTCTGCATCATATTATAGATGAGGAATTAAAAAGGGGGGGGGAGAGGTTTAAGTGACTTGCCCAGGGTCACACAGCTAGCAAGTGACTGAGGCCAGAATTGAATTCAGAAAGAGGGGTCTTCTTGACTGCAGGCCCAGCACTCTATAAACTGTGCCACTTAGCTGCCCCCTGCTTGAGGATAGGGACTAATTTATTTTTGTCTCTGTATCCCCACAGTTGCTTAATAAATATATGTTGATTTAAAAATTAAGGGGAAGAACTATAGGAGTATATTTATTTATCTCTGCCCTCACAAAAAAATATATTTTGAGATACCTAAGTAAGTCAAATAACTGAACTTGACAGTTGAGGTCATCTCTTATATGGCTATTCAGTTAGTAGACCTAGATCATAGAAAGGACTTCAGAGACCACCTAGTCCAACCACCTCAGGCTTCAGGAAGAGGGAACAAAGAAAGGGAAAGAAATGTGAGCTTCTTTAAGAGTCAGTAAGCTGGGAATTTTACTTTCCTAAGTTTTGAACTGAGTGATATATGTCTCTGTTAAGGCAAATCTCTTAGGAGCTCCATGTTTTGGGGGGAAATTTTAAACAGACTATGTGTTTGTGAGGAAGAATCATTTAAAAGTACATTTCAAATGTCCTAAGATGGTTTCAAAATCTTTTGATTTTTCCGAATAAGGTTCCCCTCTAAATAGGTGGACAAGCCTTGCAAGGCAGAAGTATTGAATCAGAGGCCAGGGGTGGGGAACCTGTGACTTTGAGGCTACATGTGGCCCTCTAGGTCCTCAAGTGCAGCCCTTTGACTCAATCCAAACTTCACAGAACAAATCCCCTTAATGAAAGGATTTGTTCTGTAAAACTTAGACTTGGTCAAAAGGCCACAGTTGCCCATCCCCTAGACAATCAGTGTTGAGAGATGTGAGAGGAGGGTGGTGAGGGTTTGTGTAAGAGTTAGATTGGACAATCCTCTCTTCCACATCTGAGACTCCATAATTCTACTTAAACAAAGTGAGTTCTAATTATTTACAACTTGAAAACAAGATTTACTTTGGATAAGCAAATATTTTATTGGAATTCACAGGAAGTTGAGACGAGAGTTGAGATCTCCTGGAACAGGGTCTTAGAAAAAAATTAATATTTTTTTTAAAAAACCGTCTTAAATTTTTTAAAATATGGCCTTGGAGGGTTCTTTCTCATCAAAAAAAGAGAGTTTGAACTGCATTTCTATCTGCTTTTAAGTCTGGATTAATTATTTCTGATTTTTATTATTTATTTTCATAGTTAAAAAATATATCCATCTTCTGCCTTTTTAGTGTCTGTGAATCAATTAAAAATTAATTGAAAATACTATACTAACTAACATTGTTAACCTCAAATGCCTCTTCTCATGGCCCAGATCTTTTCTTCTTTAATCATCATTTCTATTTTGGAACATTACCTAAAAGAACAAAAATAACTTCACCCCCAAACTCTAGGTAAGAGCGAGAGAGGAAGAAGGGATTTTAAAGGTTATTATAAAAGTCTAAAATCTCATGTTGCTTCAGATTAATTCAGAGGGCTACAAAGGGACCTACATCATTATGAGCTGTCCCAAAGTCTTAGACATTTAATCATTATCAGTTGTATGTGGCAAAAAGACATTGAATCTTAGGAGAACTTGGGACTCGAGTAGTATTAGCATGAAAAGTAGGGGAAAAACATAAAATAAAATGCTTGGACATCTTGGACACCTGTTGTACTCCTTTCTGCTACAGTGGAATGGATAATCCAAAACTCAATTATTCTTTGCACCGAGATGTGTATTGAGAGTTATTTTTGAATATGGATATTCTTAGGACTTTATGCATTTACCTCAAAGCATTTATTATGTTTTTAGTGTATTAATCTATGTGGTATGTGGGATTTATTTATCTATGTGGGAAAAGGCTGAGACCTTTTCAGAGTGTTCATCCAGCTTTGATGACCACCTGATTCACCCAACTATCTCACCTATGGCTTCAAGAAGCTGTAGCATGTACAGTGTCCACAACCTAATAAACCATCTCAGCAGATGGACCAAACCAGGTTGAAGGTAACCAACAGGACTCAAACCTGTCAATGAGGTAGGAAGATATCTATACTATGCATGTGAAGACTTTCCCTGGCAGATTGGGTGGTTGAAAACACTTTGTTCCAACGGCCAGGAAAGCAGCTGTAGCTAGGCACTGTGGAATGCTTGGAGCACTGTACACTGGGCCATTGCCAGTCATCTTCAATTCCACTGGATTTCAAAGACTCAAAAAGAGAGAGTGAATCTGATGACTTTGCCTGATTCTGCCTCACTTAAGTCTAATTCACAAGCAAGTCATCGTCCATGATGCCATTGGTCTTCTTCAAAAAATGCACAACAAAAACAACACTTATCTGTGTTCAATTCTAAAAGCATGAGCTTCTTGAGAGCAGGGGATCTGTCTTCCTATCTTTGTGTCACAGATCCCATAATTTTCATGAGTGGGGAGTCATGTGAAGAGAATTTTTTCCAGGTGTTCAATTATGGAATGGAAGAAAGATTGTAGTACAACTGCTTGAGAGGATGGGAGGCTTAAGAGAAGGTTTGTTTGTTTTGTTTTTTAAGGATGGCGATGACCTGGTTCTATTTATAACAAGATATAAGTCAGTAGAAAGTGAAAGACTGAAGGGAAGAGTTGGTTCAAGGGACAAGTTGCTGGAAGAACAGGTGGGGATAGGATCAAGAACACAAAATAGTATGTCAGTCTTGGTCAGAAGGGCCACTTCTGTGTCAAAAACTGGAGCTAAGAAGAGAGGAAAAAGATAAAATGTCAAGGTTGATTAAGGCATAGCATAGAAGAGAATGTGTAGCTTACCTTGAATGGTCTCTGTGAGGTTTGGTGAAAGAGCAGAATAGGAGCATTGAAAAGAGTTTTGGAATAAAGGCTATGGGACATGGCACAAAGTAAGAGTTCTTAACCTGGGGTCCATGAATTTGTGTTTTAAAAATTTTTAAACTTTTATAATAAATTATATAATATATGATGAAGTGTAAATTTGCATATTTTAAAATATAACTTTTATTTTATATTTCAATATAATTATAATCTTTTCCTTTATAATTCTATGCATTTTGTGAATTACGAAACATTATTTTAAGAATGGGTCCATAGGCTGCCAAAGGGATTCCTATACATGAGGAAAGGTGAAAACTCCCTGACAGAGAAAGTCAATTAGGAAAGACTAAAAGATGGAATTAGATAACATAAATTTGCAGTGTGTCCTATAAGCACAGATGTATGGCTTTTCCATCTAAGTTCAGTACCACAAGTGTAGGAATGGAAAGGCACAAAATGAAAGCAATACATAATTAAATGTAGGTAACTCAGAGTCAATTGTAAAACATCAGTAGCTCACTGAAATGTCTGCAGAATCACTGGAGCTTCTCTCCAATCTCTTCCCTCCTCTTTATATTTATTGTCACAACCCAAGGGTGTGTTCTCAGTTCCACTCCGGGACTATTAGTCTCCTCACAAGTCTTTCTGCATCTAGTCTGCACTGCAACTCCCTCCTACCGCTCAAATGCAAACCTTCATCCTTCACTACTGCCAGAATGCATAGACCTGGTCATGCCATGCCCCTCCTCAAAAGCCTTTGGAAGCTCACTGTTATCTCATGAATAAAATTAAATTCCTTTGCCTGGCATTGAAGGCCTTCTACAATCTTCTACCACCTTATTTACCTTGTTCCTTTCCATGACAAACTGTACTCCTTTCCTCCAACTTTCTTTACTTCATTGGCTGAATTACAATTCATTCTTTAAAACCCAAATCAAATACCAATTCCTCCCTAAAGCCTGTCAAAATCATTTCAATTGATAACAACCCCTCCCTCACATCCTACGTAGGATTTTCATTTATACCACTTTAATGAACTTATGAGATTTTTTATTTCCTATCACCTTATATGCAAGTAGTTCCACAAAGTCAAGAGATCCTAAACATTGCAGCTCCCCTAGCAACTTACCCAGGGTTCTGTACACAGTAGGTACTAAATAAAAGTTTGTTAATTGGATATTAAATGGATAAACAAATGAAAGCACTTTTTTCTCATTTCCAAAGTTCTCAAACAAGAGAAAGTGTTAATATTCTACAGCATAATAATCAAGGCAATATTTTCCATTCATGAAGGTAAGTTTAAGATGTCAAGTTCCGGAGTAAAAGAGTTAACATTGCTCTTGGTCCCTTGCTTGGCCTTGAGAAAATTACTTGGACCTTCTCCCTTAGAGAAAACATCACTATTTTTAAGAAACACATTTGTTCTTCAAAGTCAATATTGGAAGAAGTAATCACTGTCTAATAGCCTCCATGGAGTTGTGTAAATACTCCTTCTCTGTTGTCTCATTTCTAATGGTTTTCTTGACATTCTGGGATGATGATTAAAAAGTTATTACGGTCTATAAATTTCTGGGGATTTTACTAAAACCTTGAGAAGATGTGGATCCTATCTCAGGGAACTCAGGATGTATTATGATCATGATTCTCCTTTTCTGACCTTTAGGAAGACATATCGTGTTGAGTAATATTCATAGATAAAATTGGGTCACAATTGAGGTTATCAGCCACTGTTGTACTTCTGGTACTTTTAAGAGGAACTTTAGCTCATTTTAAATGGTCCAGCATATGTCAGTTTGGGAATTATCTCAATGTTGGTTACTTGGGGTTTTTGCTAAGTAGTGAGCTAAATATTTTTGCCGACTCCAAGTGAACTCTTTCTGGACTTAAGTGGATTTATTCTGGACAAGGTATCTATCTCATTAGTTATGCCTAACCAGGACCACATATCACAATTTAATTATATTTTTAAATAACACAGTTATTGGCACATAGTAAGTTTTTGACAAATGTTTTATCAATCTATTTTAATGGTTAAGCTGTGTAGAACAACCACATTGCCTCACTTGTTCACCCCACTTCAAATTTCTTCCTCACACCCATCATAGGTACTTTTCTAAGGTTCAGAGAAGATAAATTTGTTTTCAACAGCATTGGGAATACTTGAGATCAGTTCATTCAAACATTTAAACATTTAAAGGACTACAGTACCAGGACTCTGATACTTACACAGACACAGACACAGACACACAGACACACAGACACACAGACACACACACACACACACACACACACACACACACACACACACACTATAGCCAGCACCACAGTATTGGCACCACCGCACATAATTCCTCTCATGCTCCACAGACTAGACTAAGGGCCATCAAGGACTGACATGTGATGGAGATTTGTTCTTCAGTCACACAGCCTGTCAATGCACTTAGCCCAAATTCCACACTAATTGGGCTGTTGAAACTGTAAACCATTTTAAACATGCTTTGTAGATGAGCTCTGCTCTTTACACATATAAACTTTATGTCATATGTTTAAAAAAATGGGAGATCCCTTTTCCTCCTGATGGAATAATGGTATTTGGATTCTATTAGCATCTTGCTAAAAGGATAAAAAAAATTGAACAAACAGAAAGTCAGATTCTTATTATACGATTTAGTTGAGTCCAGGAGAAATCTGCCTTTGTGCTGTTATAGCCTAGGGGACACTATATTAACATAAAGCTAGCAAGAACTGCAATACCCTCATTTTGAGTATACTGATGATCCAAGAATATGGAAAATTATCATTAGCCCACATAACAGAGATGCTGTGATTTTTGAGAGTCACTGGAAATACCTGAAACATTCAATATTTCTTTACACTCTTGGCTTCCACTCCTTTTTCTTTAAACCACAATATTATCAACTGAAATATGCAACTTAATTTTGCTGCATTGATGGCTAACAGTTTGTAAATAGTGGAGAGAAGGGATGGGTCTAAAATTCTTCAGGTATTTGAGGCTAGCCAATACTTCCATGCCACATATGTTTTTCCTTCTGTAATGAAGCCTGAAATAAGGTTTGAACTTTCAGAATGACTTGAAATTGATCTGTTAAGAAGGTACACGTTATTCTGAAATGTTGTACCAAAAGCCCTGGACAGGGAGGAGTAAAGGAAAATGTGAATTCCTTTTCTCTAAAGACTATTATTCTAATATCAATTCAAGTTAGCAAATATGTATGGAACCCCTACACTGAGCAAGGTACTTTTGGGGATATAAAAATAAATGATACAATCTTTTCTTTAAGCAACTTAAAGAGAAAAAAAACAAATCAATTAATGGACAGTGAATTAATAATAGAAGTTAAATAGCAACCTCTATAAAAATTCAAGTCACAAGAAAATATATAATTAATTTCTAAATCACTATAGGAAAGAAAAAGAAAGGGGAAACGTATTTATATGATACCCACTACTTGCCAGGCACTGTGCTAATTGCATTTTACTAATACTATCTCATTTGACCCTCACAACCACTCTGGGAGGTAGGTGTTGTTACTATTCTCATTTTGCAGTTGAGGAAACTGAGTCAAACTGAAGTTAAATGACTCAGGACCGCACAGCTAGTAAGTATTTGGGGCTAGATTTGACTTCCTGACTCCAGGCCCAGAACTCTATCCACTGTACCATTAGCTACCTCCAATAATAGCTGGCTAGCATTTATACAACATCTCCTATGTACTAGGCACTAAGTGCTTAACTATCTCATTTGATTCTCACAACAACCCTGGGGTATAGGTGCTATTGTCATCCCTGTTTTACAGTTGAGAAATTGAAGCATACAGTTAGTTGACTTACCCAAGGTCACAGAGATATTAAATGTCTGAGGCTGGATTTGGACTCAGATCTTCCTGACCCCAGGCCCAGGGCTCTATCCACTGAGCCACCTAGCTGCCACTCACTATGAAGTGTTTTGAAATTTTCATGGAAGAAAAGGGAATTTTAGTGGGTCTGTAAGGGTATGCAGGATTTGACTGGAACATGGGGAATTGTAGAAAATAAAGGCAGAGGGGGTAGGGCAAGTTCAGGTTTTGGGAAGTAGACCAAAGTAAATGGAAGGCAGGAGATAAGCTGGAGTATGGTAGAAAATAAAGCAAGATTAAAAGTTGATGCAAGATTATGAAGGTCATTGAATGCAAAATTAAGGAGTTTGGGCCATCACCTTGGAGGCAATGGAAGACATTACAGGTTTCTGAAAAGGAATACATTAGTGTAATGTTTTCATGTAATATAATTATTATTATTAATGTAGTGGTATGTGTAGGATGGATTGAAGGGGGAAAAAAACCTAGAGGCAAGGAAAACAATAAGAATACCACTGAAATGATCGACTAAAACAAGTGAAGGGAAAGTCTAAAAATTTTGAAGGGAATGTGGAAAAATTGGGACAGTAATTCATTGTTGGTGGAATTGTGAACTGATCCAACCATTTTAGAGAGCAATCTGGAATTATGCCCAAAGATTTATTAAACTTTGACTCAGCAATACTACTACTAGGTGTATTTCTAAAAGTGATTAGGTAAAAAGGAAAAGAATCCATATGTTCAAAAATGTTTATAGCAGTTCTCTTTGTGGTGGCAAAGAACTGGAAACCTCAGGGACACCCATCAATTGGGGAATGGCTGAACAAGTTGTGGAATATGATTGTGATGGGACATTACTGTTCCCTTCTCTTGGATTTGATGTCCATTTAAAGCAGTTACCTTTGCTCCATTCTATGCCCGTAAAATGAATCTGTGACCTTAACTAGCCACAATAACAAAGGATAGGGGACCAAGTAAGAGAGTGACTAGACCATTCAAAATCGCCACTTGACTACTCAGGAAGAAAATTATCAATGTGAACTACATAGCAGTGTTAACAAGACTGCATGTTAACAGGCACAGATCTGACAATTTTACCACCACCACCCTCACCCATTTGATAAATTCCAATTATTGATTTTATTAATATTAATCTCTATTAACTGTGGGATTGCTTTGTTTACATTTTAAAGCTCTTCAAAACTTAGATCCTTCCAATCTTTCTAGTCTTCTTATATTTTATTCCCCTCCACATACTCTGAGATCTGGTAACACTGACCCTCTTGTTGTTTCTCACAAAAGACATTCCATTTCCCTTCTTGAATTTGGCCTTCCCCCATTTCTGGAATTCTCTTCCTCTTCACGCATATCTTCTGGTTTCCTGGTCTTCTTTCAGATGTCGAAATCCTATCTTCTACAAGGAGCCTTTCTTGATCTTTCTTAATGCTAGGGTCTTCCCTCTGAGATTTTCTACAATTCATTCATATCTATTTTGTTTGTACCTTGATGTTTGATTTGTCTCCTCCATTAAATTGTGAGCTCCTTGAGAGCAGGGACTACTTTTTGCCTTTCTTTGTATTCACAATATTTAATAGTGCCTGGCACATTGGAGGTACTTACTAAATGCTTGACATGATTTGCTATTTGTCTATATTTTGTCTTCATTCTCCACCAGAATTATAACCAGAACACCTGACTTAGGTTCTTCAATATAATCTGTGTCTTATGAATCAGGTTCTTTTAACCGTGACAAAAGCGTATCTTGATATATTAGAAATAGCAAATCACACATATTTCCCATACACACAGCAACCCCCCCCCATACAAAGTGTATATGTCTGCAACTTTTTTTAATGGGCCCTGTGATTGAAATGGTATGGGAAACTATAGAAGAAATGTTCTCTACAAATGCAGATTGAAACTTGATATGCAATTTATGGTCCCAGAGAGATTCCTGAGGTACCAAGACATTAAATGACATGCCCAGTCCAGAGAGTTATAAAACTAGTACGTATCCAAGGCTAGACTTGAACCCTTGTCCTCCTTACTCTGGAGCTAGCTCACTGTTTGTTGTGCAATGTTCCCTCTCATTTATCAAATGTATCAGAATAAAATATGCCTTATTTACTTTGGGGAAAATTTTAGCCCAAGAATAAATATAACATTCTACCAGATAACTTCTTTCCATAGGGAATTTACCTCTAATGCAACTCAAAAATACTCACACCCAAAAGCATGTATATGGAAAGGAGACTGAGCATACTTTCTGAAGTTCCTCCAAAGTTTTAGATTCATGGTCTAGCTACAAAGATACATCCCACCCCAAGATATCTTAGGCAATATGATAGTCATCCTAAAGAGTGGGGATATAACAGGCAAAGAAAGAGAAAGGGGTTTTCAATATCCTGCAGCTTCCCAGATAATGTTTATCTAGTGATGTGGGTTCTTATTCTTTTCTCTCTTATTTATCTCTAACCTCCACCTGAGAGGTGAGGGAAGAGGATTGAGTAGAAGTCTCACAGTATGCTATTTTTATTTCACAATATATTTTGAGATTTTTCAAACTGGCTGGTGGGCAACCAGATTGGAGGTACTGTGCCCCTCAACCTAGGAAATCAGTGGAATCCTGAATAAGTCTAGCTCTGCTTCACAAAGTCACTGTTAACAATACTCCTAAATACTTACCAAGGAATTAATTCTAGCTTAGGTTTTCATTCTATGGCTAGAATCCAAAATAAGAAATTAACTATTTCACTTTTTGGTTCCACTTAGGCATCAGGCTGCCTGATGGCAGATCCATCTCACCATCAAAAACCAAGCATATCCCACTATATCCTACAATAAGAATTTTATCCATCTATAGACAAAGGTAGTACACAGTTTTCTTTGTTTAGTGGCACACTTGCATGATCCAGGCATTATTTATAATTGTGATTCATGTTTGGCATTTTGAAGCTAAGAATCAGTAGAATGCTATCTAATTTAGAGTTATTTGAAACACTAAAAGACCCTGAGTAGCTATCCCTGACATGATGGGGACAATTTCACTTTAGCTAGAACTGAATATTTGTCAATAACAAATTATAGTCACTTCTAGTATTGTAGCTGAGTAGTAAGAACAAATTATATTTTTGTTCATTTGTTTTTAGACCATGGTGTTCTTTGTCCTTTCTTTGATGAATTGGTTGGGGCTTAGGAGGGGTGATTTCAGGGAGAGGGTAATAGAAAGAGATGGGGGGAAGAAAGTTATTTTAGCATGTATTTAGAAATAAAATACATGCTCACATTCAAGTTAGAATATCATTTCAAGGAAAAGATGAAAATAATTTTTAAAATATAAGAATCTTACCTTTTATTTTTCAAACAAATAAGACATTCATTAGTTCACTTTAAAGTCTTTGATATCTTTCCTGAAACATACTGTTCAAGAGCAAAGGATTCTTAAGGAAGTATTATAATATTATTTTTTTTAACCTAAGGAAAGGATTTTCTCCATTTGATAACATTTTTAAAGAAGATAAAAGGATAGGCCTGGAGGCCTGACAGCATACCTTTAGAATATTCCTGTCTTAGAACTGATCATGATTTCCATTCAAATACAATATTAGGATACTGCCTTTTTTCATTTAAACATTTTTAGGGTGGAATGCATGCTGACATAGTTAAAATGGGAAGGAGAGTTGTAATAATGGCAGTGCTTCCTTTATCATTCTCAAATAAGATACAATAAAGGAGTTTGGACAGAAGGCAGTTGAACTGTCTAAAGTTTTATTTTTTCCCGAGAAGCAGGGGTTCTGGAGCCTATGGAATATTCATGTATTTTATTCCATTATTCATTTAACAAGTGTTTTGGGGTTTTTTGAGGATTTACAACGTATAATCTTCTATACCCATGGTAAAGAGAAATGTGACATTGTGCTTATAATTGCTCAGGGGATATAAAGCAGGTATACATATAGCAATAACAGCAGGTAGAATGGCAAAGTGCACTAACAAAAGTAACATGATTGTCCTGAGGAGGGAGAAATCACCTCCTTTATGGAATAGTTGGCATTTTATCTAGGCCATGAAATATGGGTAATAATTGTACAAGGAGAGCTTGTGAGATGGACATTCCAAGGAGAAGAGATGCCATGAGCACAAAGGTAAAAAAATCATGGAGGACACATGAAGCAGCAGGTGGTCTAATTGAGCTAGTACATCCAACATGGGAAGGAGGATGGTAAGAGATGAAACTGGAAAACAAGGTTGGGGGTTGGATCATGGAACTGAATGAAAGGTGAAAGAACTTTGACTTCATCTAATAGATAATTTGGAATCATTGAAGGATTTGGAGTAAAGAGGGAATGTGATCACACTTGTGCTTTGGGGAAACTAATCTAGCATTATATATAAAATGGAATGGAGTAGGAGGAGGCTAGAGGTGGGGAACCAGTTAGGAAGCTATTTTAAATAAACTAGGCAAATAAAACCTAAAGTCATTGAGAAAGGAGTGAACGGACAAATACAAATGATGTTATAGAAGTAGAAATGAAAGAATTAAGTGATAGGACTTAAAGGATATGTTACCCTGGTCATGTCTCTGGACCTCTCAGTGTTCTGGGCAATTCTTTAAGACGATATGTTGCACATGGCTAATATGCAAATGTGTTTTGCATGACTTCATATGTATAATTAATACAATATTACTTGTCTTCTCAATGGGTGAAGGAAGGATTGAAGGGAGGGAGAAAGATTGGAATTCAATTTTTTTAAAAGAGTGTTAAATAATATAAATTATACTTATAAAAAGAAGGTGAGAAAGACTATGTGTTACAGGGAAGGTATCTACCTGCTTTGGTAGAAGAAGTTTCCATATCTGAGTGCCCTGTGTCAATAAAATGGCAGGTGCAGTCCCAATCCCCATCATGTAAGAGATTAGGAAGGTTAAATAATCAAGAACAATATCCAAAACAATTTGGGGAGGATAGTTGAAAGGTTGGTGGTAATATTGACTGAAATAGGAAAGTCAAGGAGACAAAAACTACAAAAAGGTCACAAAGACAATTGAATTAATTGATTAAAAGATCATTGGCAATGGTTTTTTTTTAATTTTATCCTTTTTATTTAATATTTTAGTTTTCAACATTAATTTCCACAAGATTTTGAGTTACAAATTTTCTCCCCATTTCTACCCTCCCCCCCATTCCAAGATGGCATATATTCTGATTGCCTTATTCCCCAGTCAGCCCTCCCTTCTGTCACCCCACCACCCCATCCCCTTTCCCCTTACTTTGTTGTAGGGCAGGATAGATTTCTATGCCCCATTCCCTATATATCTTGTTTCCCAGCTGCATGCAAAAACAACTTTTTTTGAGCATCTACTTTTTTGTTTTGTTTTGGTTTTTGGTTTTTTGGGGGGCGGGCAGGGCAATTGGGATTAAGTGACTTGCCCAAGGTCACACAGCTAGTACATGTGACAAGTGTCTGAGGCCGGATTTGAACAGCATCTACTTTTAAAAATTTGAGTTCCAAATTCTCTCCTCTCTTCCCATACCACCCACCCTCCCTAGGGAGGCAAGTAATTCAACATTGGTCACACATGTATCATTATGTAAAACACTTCCACAATACTCATGTTGTGAAAGGCTAACTATATTTCCTTCCATCCTATCCTGTCTCTCTTTATTCAATTTTCTCCCTTGACCCTGTCCCTTTTCAAAATTGTTTGCTCTTGATTACCTCCTCCCCCTATCTGCCCTCCCTTCTATCACCCCCCCTTTTTTATCCCCTTCCCCTTACTTTCCTGTGGCGTAAGATGCCCAATTGAGTGTGTATGTTATTCCCTCCTCAAGTTGAATCTGATGAGAGCAACACATTTGCTCATTTCCTCTCACCTGCCCCCTCTTCCCTTCCCACAGAAATCCTTTTTCTCGCCACTTTTATGTGAGATAATTTATGTCATTCTGTCTCTCTTTTACTCCCTCTCTCAGTATATTCCTCTCTCACCCCTTAAATTTATTTTATATTTTTAGATTTCATCCTTTCATATTCAACTCAACCTGTGCCCTCTGTGTGTATATGTGTGTGTATGTGTATATATATCATCTTTCCATGTAGGAATGTAAACAAAACAGTGCGACTTTAGTAAGTTCCTTATGATTTCTCTTTCTTGTTTACCTTTCATGCCTCTCTTGATTCTTGTCTTTGAAAGTCAAATTTTGTATTCAGCTCTGGTCCTTTCACTGAGAAAGCTTGAAAGTTCTCTATTCTATTGAAAATCCATATTTTGCCTTGGAGCATGATACTCAGTTTTGCTGGGTAGGTGATTCTTGGTTTTAATCCTGGCTCCTTTGACCTCCAGAATATCATATTCAAAGCCCTTCGATCCCTTAATGTAGAAGCTACTAGATCTTGTGTTATTTTGATTGTGTTTCCACAATATTCAAATTGTTTCTTTCTGGTTTCCTGCAGTATTTTCTCCTTGACCTGGAAACTCTGGAATTTGGTGACAACATTCCTAGGAGTTTTCTTTTTGGGACCTTTTTCAAGAGGCGATCAGTGGATTCTTTCAATTTCTTTTTTATCCTCTGGTTCTAGACTATCAAGGCAGTTTTCCTTGATAATTTCTTGAAAGATGATGTCTAGGCTCTTTTTTTGATCATGGCTTTCAGGTAGTCCAATATTTTTTTTAAATTATCTCTCCTGGCTCTATTCTCCAGGTCAGTGGTTTTTCCAATGAGATATTTCACATTGTCTTCCATTTTTTCATTCCTTTGGTTCTGTTTTATAATATCTTGATTTCTCATAAAGTCACTAGCTTCCACTTGCTCCAATCTGATTTTTAAGGTGATATTTTCTTCAGTGGTCTTTTGAACCTCCTTTTCCATTTGGCTAATTCTGTCTTTCAAGGCATTCTTTTCCTCATTGGCTTTTTGGAGTTCTTTTGACAAACCCCAAAGGGTCAGTCTGTTCTTTAAGGTGTTATTTTCTCCAGTATTTTGGGGTCTCCTATAGCAAGTCATTGACTTATTTTTCACGGTTTTCTCACATCACTCTCATTTCTCTTCCCAATTTTTCCTCTACTTTTCTTACTTGCTTTTCCAAATCCTTTTTGAGCTCTTCCATGGCCTGACCCCAATTCATATTTTTCTTGGAGGCTTTTGATGTAGGCTCTTTGACTTCTACTGGCTGTATGTTTTGGTCTTGTCACCAAAAAAGGAATCTAGAGTTTGAGTTTGAGTCTGAGTTTGAGTTCATTTTCGCTGCCTGTTCATGTTCCCAGCCAAGTACTTGACCCTTGAGCTTTTTGTCAGTGTATGACTGCTTGTAGAGTAGAGAGAACTTTGTCCCAAGCTTTAGGGTCCAAGCACTGCTGTTTTCAGAGCTACTTCTACTCCACCTTCACCCCAGGCTCTGTCACAGCAGAGCTCCTCCTCCCGAGGAAGGAACCGCCAACCAGGATCATAGTCCAGATCCAAGCAGGGCACAGCAAGAGAACCTTCTTTTGTGCCCACAAAGTGCTCCTTGCACTCCTGCTCTGATCTCCTGCTAGATTCCTCCCACTGTGTGAGCCAGGGACTTGGGAACCAGCTCATGCTGGAGTGCTGGAAGCTGCCTCAGGAGCTTCCTGTTGCTGCCACCGCCACCGCTGCACCACCTCCACCACCCCCAGGGCTGGTGGCTGGACCAGTCTCAACTAGATCCCACATATTCCCTCTAACCTGCTCTTTGGTGTTTGTGGGTTGAGAAGTCTGGCAACTGCCACAGCTCAGTGATCCATGGCCCCAGGGCTGACACCTGGTCTGGTCTGTCCTGGTACACAGTGGGATAGACCCTTCCTCACGACCATCTAGGCCCTCCTGTGCTGGAGATCTGCCTCCCTCTGCCACTTTGTGGATTCCGCAGCTCTAGAATTTGTCCAGAGCCATTTTCCACAGGTGTTTTGAAGGATTTGGGGGAGAGCCCAAGCAAGTCCCTGCTTTCCAGCCGCCATCTTGGCTCTGCCCCCCATTGGCAATGTTTTAAAATAAAAGAGACATCTTGGTAAAGTGGTAAAAATAGAAGACCAGATTAAACAGAGTTGAGAGGTGAGTGAGTGGTAAAGAACTGGACACAACCAGTGTAGACTATTTTTTCAAATAGTCTGGTGGTGAAGACAAACAGAAAGAGAAAATAGTAAGAGTTTGACCAGTTAGTGGGCAAAGGAAGATTATTTTTTAGTGTGGAAAATAACTAAGACTCTTCATAGAGAAAGGAAAGCCTCTAACAGAAAAGGGCATTTTAAAAGATGTTGGAGAGATTGCCATTGTTGGAGCAGGATTCTGGAAGCCATGGTAAAGGATAGGGATGAAGGACACAAATAGAGGAATTAACTCTTTAGGAGGGACATTTCTGTTGAACAAGCACAAAGAAAGAGTAGGCCTGAATTGGATGGGGTGAAAGATTTGTGTTTTGGAGAAGTAAAAAAGGAAGATGTTGATATTCAGGCTAGAAATAAGGGAGTAGTAGGGAGGAGAAAGTATGGAACTGGTTCTCTTAATGAAATGGGGGACTTCTGAGAGACCATGTTAGGTAGTGAATATAGTACTGAACCTCAAGTTAGGAAGACCTGGGTTTGAATCCCGCCATAGCCACATTAAAAAAGTAACCCTTGACAATTCACTTAACCTCTGGGTAGCTGAGTGTCCTCAGCTATAAAATGAGGGAAATGAAATGGATGGCCTCCAAGGATCATCTTCTTCTAGCTCTAAATCTTTAATCATTTGATTACCTAGGGCTTCACTAGACCTCAGATTTTTATTTATCTCAGACTTTATTTGTGTGCTATATAAAAGGATAATTTCTAAATCAAAAATGAAAAGAGCTTCACCAGTTTTGTTTGGATGCCAAGGGATGATGTAGACACTGGAAAGCAATTTAAGAAACATTGGTCTAAGGGTAAACAAGCAGGAATGGCATTTAGAATGCAGACAGTTGCCAAATTTTTGCAGTCCCTTTGCCAAATGGTGTAGTCAACCAAGAGCTGGCAAAATGCCTCTGAGGAACATTTATAAACTCCCTTAGGATCTAGCACAGCATTAGCAGAATCTAGCCTGGACTTCTGTGAAGAGCCAAAGAGACATTTTACCAGAAATTGGGAAACAAAGGTCCCACTAGTGCCAAAACCCAAGACTTTTTGCCAGTCTCCCCACCATAGATGCCTCATACAAAATGTTTAAGAAATGGAACACTAAAGTCTTCTAATTTTCTTTCTTTTTAAAAAGGATATTATTCTTAGAAGATGTGCTGTCAGCCATGATATAAAACCAATATGGGAAGAGTGGACTGAGTGGAGAATTGAGCTTCCGAATTCAGTCTTGATTATAACCCTGAAATCTATTCTTGCCGGGTCCCATGTGAACAAAGATGGTTTGGGCCTTTGTGTGACTGAAGTCTAAATTAGTTTATGGATGATGTTCCTTTGCAATGTGTTCAATCTTCTGCTCCATTTTATCTTAATGAATACTTAACCCCTCAGAAGAGGTTACTGCCTGAGAGATAAAAGCCAGAGGATTAAAGCTTCTACAAAGCAAAAGGAACAAAAAGAAAATGTCCTTGCCCATGTCACCGTACATTTTTAGAACTAAACAGCTGATTTTTCTGATGAAAAAATCTGTAAGTTTTAATTGGGCTAGATGGAAAAAAACCACTTGTTATTGAATTACAACTCATTTGTGATTGAGATGGGGTATTTAATATTAATGAAGCTCGTTTTGTTGTTTTCCTGTTATTGTCTCTAGGGGATTCAATGTGAATGGTATGTTGAACCCCCAAAATGTGAATGTCCATTGAAATTATCCTTTATAATTTGGGGGTTAGGTTTACGTTGGAAATGCAAGAGAATAACTTGGTAAGAGTCTTTTAAATTAAAATATTAATATGCAAAAGGGTATAGTACTTTATTTTTACCCAGAACAAAATTAATATCAGAGTCTAATATGACAGAGCTGAGTTAGGAGAAGTCACAGAGGACCCAAACCTGAACTGTACCAGAATCTCCCTCAGTGATGGACAAGGGCAGAAAACATGAATAGCTGCCATAGAAGTCTGAAATCTTGGGAGACAGCTCAAATGGCTGAACTCTAATATATATCTTAGTACTAACCTCCCAACCTGAATCTCTACACCAGGAACCAGTTTTCTGATTCATCTCAGCCCCTGGGATTTTGGTGCGCTAAATGTTATCAGCTGAGCCTGGCCTTTTGGGTTATACATGGTTGGCTCTCAGTTTGGAATCAGACCTCTTTAACCCTAGGAGAAAATTGTCTTTCTCCCACACCAGCTGTTTTGCCTAATCACTGGCACATGCCAGCCAGATATGGCACTTATAAAGTTACTTGTTAGCCAAAATTCTTTCACAGACACTGAGAATGAAGTATAGGATTACCTTCAGTCTGATGAACCACTCCATTCCCAAATCTTTGGACTTTCTAAGAGCTAAGCCTTAAAAAGGGACAGAATAAGGCCTGGTATCAGAAGCTTAAGTCAGTAGCTAACATGGATTCGTATCAGGACTGCTTTTCAAGTCCTTCTATGTACTGAAGGCCCCCACCTCAATCCCATTTCTCTCCCCTGAGTTAGTTCATCTGCTGGAAAGGAGAATGTGCCCCATAGCTGTAAGAAGTCAAATGGGTAGTCAAGGTAGTGGGAAAAGGAAAATTACCTATACTCAGAATAAATGAATTTATTAGCCTATGCACCAGTTTTCAGCCTCCTTTTCTGTGCTTTCTTACCCCATTAAAAACTCTTTGATAGCAGGGACGGTCTTTCAATTTTGCCTGTATTTGGTACAATGGAGTCAGAAAGACCTGAGTTGAAATTTGACCTCAGGCATTTACTAGCTGTGTGCCCCTGAACAAATCACATACCTTTTCTGTGTCTCCGTAAAATGAGGCTAATGATCATGTCTACTTTGTAAGGTTGTTGTGCGGATCAACTGATTTAACACATACAAATCACTATACAAACCTTAAAAACTTATTAATGTTAGCTTTATTAAAAATAAAGACCATCCACAGCACCTGGAACATTCTTGTTATTCAAGTGTTTCATTTGTGTCCAACTCCTTGTAACTGCATTTGGGGTTTTCTTGGCAAAGATATTGGAGACATTTGCCATTTCCTTCTGCAGCTCATATTAAGTGGTTAAGGGTTAAGTGACTTGCCCAGGGTCACACAGATAATAAGTGCCTAAGGCCAGACTTGAACTCAGAAAGATAGGTCTTCCTGACTCCAGACTTGGCACTCTAACCACTATGCCACCTAGTGCCACAAGAAAACTATAAGCGACAAGTTGTTGTTGTTTTCCAGTTGTGTCCAATGTCTTGTGACTCCATTAGAGGTTTTCTTGCAAAGACACTGAAGTGGTTTGTCATATCCTTCTCTAGCTCATTTTACAAATAAGGAAACTAAGGCAATCAGGATTAAGTGACTTGCCCGGGGTAACAGAGTTAGTAAATGTCTGAGGCTAGATTTGAACTCAGGAAAATGTCCAGGCCCAGAACTCTATCCACTGTGCCACCTAGTTGCCCCTTGCCACATCAAAAATGTTTAATAAATTCATGCTGACTTCAGTTGACTCAACTTCACCAAAAGGCACAACGGCAGCCCAGTGCACATTTACTTGTGTTTCTTCCCCTGTCATGTGAAAGTCTGCAGAGCCAAGAGGGGGAGGATTGGGCTTTGGCCTCACCAAATTAGAATCCATGGATTCTTTATTCACTTATTCCAAGGTCAATAAAGTTTCACATGTAATATTCATCCCAAAGGGATTATTTCATTCCACCCCAATATTAGTTGCCTGTCCCTACTGACTACACCTCACATGAAAAATGGTCTTGTCTATGCTTTTTTCTAAAATACTTCTGACTATGAGACCAGAGGCCTCCCTCTTGGGAACTAGCTTCCTAAAACATAATGTTATTCCAAAAACATTGTAATGAGTGACTTTTAACCAAAATCTTTGAAAACAAAATTCCAACATTTTATTTATTTAGTTTGGATAAAATATGCATTTTTAAATAAAGACCTGTGAGGTTCTTTTGGCATTCAAATATCTATATATCTATATATACATAAAAATATATGTATATGTGTACAAATATGTGTATAAATCTATAAAATATAGATTTTAACCTGTACAAAGACTCAAATATACAGATTTTACATGTATTTTACATGACAGTTGTGAGTTGTGCTCTAAAAGCTCACTGGTCACTTACGTTCTTTGTAATTCAGAATACATTTCTCATAGATACAATGCTATACAATGCTTAACAGTGTCTGACACATTATAAGTACTTAAGAAGTGGTCCATCTAAATAATAATAACAATAATAAGTAGCATTTATGTAGCACTTTAAGGTTTGCAAAGTGTTTTACCAATATTATCTGGTTTGATCTTCATAACAACCCTTCAAGGAAAGCACTATTAATTATCCTCATTTTACAGAAGAGGAAACTGAGACTGAGTGAGGTTAAGGGATTTGCCCAGGATCACACAATTACTATGCATCTGAAGTACTATTTGAACTCAAGACTTCTTGCCTCTATGTCTCCCACTCCACCACTCTGCCACCTAGCTGTCTATCGATCTATCTATCCATCTGTCTGTCTATCTGTTTATCTATATCTATCAATTTATCTATCTATCTATGTGTCTGTCTCTGTCGATCTGTCTATCTATATCAATTTGTCTATCTATCTATCTATGTATGTCTCTGTCGATCTATCTATCTGTCTATCTGTCTGTCTATCTATATCTATCAATTTGTCTATCTGTCTGTCTCTGTCAATCTATCTATCTGTCCATCTGTCTGTCTACCTGTCTATCTATATCTACCAATTTATCTATCTGTCTATGTATCTGTCTGTCTCTGTCAATCTATCTGTCTATCTATCTATCTGTCTGTCTCTCTGTCTACGTGTCTATCTATATCTACCAATTTGTCTATGTATCTATGTATCTGTCTGTCTCTGTCGATCTGTCTATCTGTCGGTCTGTCTATCTACATCAATTTGTCTATCTATGTACCTCTCTGTCTCTGTTGATCTATCTGTCTCTGTCTGTCTGTCTATCTATATCTATCAATTTGTCTATCTATCTATGTATCTGTCTCTGTTGATCTGTCTATCTACATCAATTTGTCTAGCTATCTATGTACCTCTCTGTCTCTGTCGATCTATCTGTATCTATCTGTCTGTCTCTGTCTGTCTGTCTATCTATATCTATCAATTTGTCTATCTATCTATGTATCTGTCTCTGTTGATCTGTCTATCTACATCAATTTGTCTAGCTATCTATGTACCTCTCTGTCTCTGTCGATCTATCTGTATCTATCTGTCTGTCTGTCTGTCTGTCTATCTATATCTATCAATTTGTCTATCTATGTATCTGTCTCTGTTGATCTATCAGTCTATCTATCAGTCTATCTGTCTCTCTGTCTATCTGTCTGTCTATCTATATCTACCAATTTGTCTATCTATCCATCTGTCTGTCAGTCTATCTGTCTATATCTATCAACCTGTCTGTCTATGTCTATCTAGTTATATCTATCAATCTATCTATCCATATCAATTTGTCTATCTATCTATCTGTCTCTCTATCTGTCGATCCATCTATCTGTCTGTCTACCTACCTATATCTACCAATTTGTCTATCTGTCTGTCTGTCTGTCTATATGTCTATCTATCTATCTTGTTATCTATCTATCTAGTTATCTTTTCATCCATCCAGGGTGCTTACATTTGTAGGACAGCCCACAAAGATCAGATTCAGGTAGGATATAGTTGAATTCTCAAACTAATAATACGAATTTGAGTTTAGTTTCCAGGGAATAGTTGACTGTGACAGTACAGGAGAGAAAAGGAAAAGCAGGAAGAGAGTTTCCTCACCATTTTTGAACAATGGGATGACCCTAAACAAAATTTTTGAAATGGGAGAATTTTTTATTGCCACCATTCCACCTCCCTTTCTTTGCTCTTTTTCTAAGTACATCCTACAATCTGCTACTCATCCTCTGTGACACCCAAGTGTTGGAATGTTGTCCTAGGATCGACACTGACATACTCTATCCTGGCCTGCTATTTTTCCCAAATTGCTTCAGGTTCCCAAATTACCTACCTTCCTTATCAAATTAAAACTCCCATTCTCAGAGTGCAGCTGTCTCAGCCAGGTTTTAGTAGGAAAACAATCCTTATTGAGGAACTCACACAAATGTGTTCATGGCAAATAGCTCCTTAACTCTTCCAGATGTCATATACCAAGGAAGTTAGGAGAGGCAGAGGACAAGCTGAGTTACCTAACTAGCTGGGTCCCCTTTCAGGCAGCTTGGACTACTCACAGGTTGTGTTTGTCCTTTGTTTTCAAAGAGGACCATGACATTAGAAAAATGATGACATGACTTGCAGTTGACTTTAATTTGAGTGAGGGAGGGCTGTGCAAGGTCTCCAGCCTCACTGCCTCCTCCAGAGCCATCTGGATCCAGTGACCAGATATTCATTAGTATGACTGGAGATGACCCAGGATGCAGTGGGAGACCCTGGCCCTTTTAGTCTAAGGCCTTTTCAGGTACTCACTTAGAGTGAGGTAACATCTATTCAGTGAATAGGTCTCTTTAAGAAGTGAGTTAAGGGATGCCCCTCTCCCTCTCCTTCTCCCTCTCCCTGTCTTTATCCTTCTCTTTCTCTCCAAAGGAAGGTAAATTTTGATGGCCAGAAGCTGCCCACTTAACTTGGGGTTTACTTTTTTTTCCTTCCTTCCTTCCTTAATTCCTTCCTTCCTCTCTCCCTTTTCTTTCTTCTTCTCTCCCTCCCTCCCTTTTCTCCCCCCTTCCTTCCTTCCTTCCTTCCTTCCTTCCTTCCTTCCTTCCCTTCCTCCTTTCTTTCTTTCTTTCTTTCTTTCTTTCTTTCTTTCTTTCTTTCTTTCTTTCTCAAAACTTTAAGCACTCTGAAGCTCATAGATTGGTCCACAATAGGTCCCTGCCCAAATTCCACTTAATGGCTGTCTTTTGGGCCCTCCTGCCTTAGAGTGAATGTCAATGGTACCTGTTTCTCTTTGGTTTCCCTCCCAGCTTGATTTTTTGTTTATCTTTTTTCTAATTAAAGGGGCTGTCCCATAACTCACCTCTTAAAAAGGCCTATTCACTGAATGAGTGTTGTCTCACTCTAAGTGGGTACATGAAAAGCCCTTAGCCTAAAAGGGCCAGGGTCTCCCATTGCATCCTGGGTCATCTCCAATCATCCTGATGAATATCTGGTCACTGGATCCAAATGGCTCTGGAAGAGAAAGTAAGGCTGGAGACCTTGCACAGCCCTCCCTCACTAAAATCAAGGCCAACTGCAAGTCATGTCATCATTTCCCTGATGTCATGGTCTTCTTCGAAAATAAAGGACAAACACAACAACCAAGGAGGTTAGATTCTATTGAGGAAAGCTCAAAACATCTTGACTATAGATAAAATTGAGGGAAGGTCATCACAGCTGGGGTCTAATCAGGAACAAGAGCAGGTTATAGGCAGAATGCAATAGCACCCAGAGAAAGCAATGTCTCTTTTTCCTGAGCCAGCTTGACAATGGCTAGATATCAGACAAAAGTACAGGGCACATATCAAGCAAAGTTAGCGAGCCAGATTGTTTCTCAGGAAGCAAACAGATCAAGCCACAAAGGAGCAGAAATGAGAACCTGAAATTCACAAAGCTGAGAAAGATTCAAGGCAGGAAGTTCAGAAAGCAGGATTAGGGTCAGTCATAGCAAGGACTGGATCAAAGTGTTTTTCATGGAGAAGGGTCAGATTAAAATGAGACTCTTTGTCTTCTGAAAGCACCATTTGATTGCCCGAGGCAAATCCCACAATCCTATTCCTCCTGATATGTAAATAGGATCAGTCTGAATGATATCAAATGCATCTACATTTTAAAAAGAGGATGCTTGCTAACACAAACCAGTCTCTAATAAGGAGCATTCCTGACTCTGACAAAAAAAAATTTTTTTTGAGGCAATCTGTTGTAGTAGTAGTAGTAGTAGTAGTAGTAGTAGTAGTAGTAGTAGTGGTAGTAGTGGTAGTAGTAGTGGCAGTAGTGGTGGCAGTAGTAGTGGTAGTAATAGTGGTAGTAGTAGTGGCAGTGTTAGTAGTAGTGGTAGTGGCAGTGGTAGTAGTAGTGGTAGTAGTAGTGGTAGTAGTAGTAGTAGTAGTGGTAGTAGTAGTAGCGGCAGCTGCAGCAGCAGTGGTTATACTAATAGTAGTAGTTAGCATTTATAGTAGTTTAGGACTTGCAAACTCTTTTACAGACATTATCTCCTCTGATCCTCACAACAATCCTAATATTATCATCCCCTTTTTATAGTTGAGGAAACTGAGGCAGATGGAAGTTAAATCACTTGCCCAGGGTCATACAAACTAATAAATATCTGAGGTAGGCTTAGAACGCAGAAGTTTTCCTGACTCCAAATTCAAAAACTTTATCTACCACATCATCTAGCTGCCCTTTCTACTGTGTAAAAGGACCACAAAGCTGTTTCCACCATGCCTGGAGTCTCTCCTGGGTCGGGAACCTCAAACTATTCCCATTTTTCCCAGCTTCTTCCTGTCTTCCAATTGCAAACCCACAAATTCTCTAAAAGCTTTATGTTTTCAATAGATCCACTCCTCCCAACAATGGCTCCCAAGGCAATTACAATCAAAGACTCTGAAATTAAGGTGAAGGAGAAAAAGGGTAGTGGCCATTATGTAATTCACTGGCCATTTGCTGGGGACTGCTTATATTTTAACTGTGATCTTTTATGGCAGCTAGGTGGCTCAGTGGATAGCGCATCAGGCCTAGAGTCAGAAAGACCTGAATTCAAATCTGGCCTCAGACACTTCCTAGCTGTGTGACCCTGGGCAAGTCACTTAACCCTGTTTGCTTCAGTTCCTAACCTGTAAAATGAGCTGGAGAAGGAAATGGCAAACCACACCAGTATCTTTGCCAAGAAAACCCCAAATGGCATCACAAAAAGATGGACATGGATGCTCAACAACACTCTTTTATTTGTAGTGAGTAAGCTAAACAGCAGAGGGCATCATAAAGTATCAGCCAAGTAAAACCTCCTGTTCTTTCCATCAGCATCTCAGGTCAACTTATTACCAATCACCACTTAGTGCTATATCTTGAATGGGTGGTGCTAGTTTTTAGGGACTACCTGTGAGTATGTTTCTCTTTCCACCAATCGAATCACAAACCTGTTGTCCCTACCTACCCAGCTACTCCCTGTCTCTGTGCTTCCTATGATTGTCTCTAGTATCATCATCATTACTTTAGTAAAACATTTCACCATGATTTCAAAATAAAAATAAGCATGTTACCATCAAAGAAATTGGTATGCACATCATAAACTGAAGCTTTCATTCAATCACTACTTAAATTGTTTAGGCAGAAAAAAAAATATTTTTTGGGTTGATGGCCGCTTCCCTATCTTCTGGGCCACAGCCTCCTGTGGCAAGGTCAGGAGTCACAGGACATCTGACCAAAATACCAATATGTCAGAAGACCAGTTGATGAGCAAAAAGCTGAGAGAATTCATATGGAGTGAGGTAGTTTGCCCATTCATAGTGTGTGCTTCAATGCAATTTCCTTTTAATGATGGGTTGGCGTATTGCCAGACAAGAACTCTCTTTCATCTAAAAAGAAATGGTGTGTAGAAGAATCTTTATAGAGACAAGATATGTACATGTGAAGAATGTAAATAAATAACAATGGAATATAACACATGATTAAGTGCCAGCCCATTTCCTCTGACTAATGTCCTCTCCACCATCTTCATGCTTCTCTATCTCCATCTTCAAACATACTTCAAGCCTGAGTTCAAACTCCATCTCCTTCAGAGATCACAGAGTTTTGGAGTTGGAAAATATTTCATCAGCTACTTCGTCTAACCCACGCCTGAATAAGAATCCATGTTCCAAAATTCCTTATAAGTGGTCATGAAGTTTCTGCTTTAAAACCTCCAATAAGGTGTAATGCAACGCTTCTGAAAGCAGCACATTGCACTTTTGGACAGCTCTAATTGTTGCCAAATGTTTTCCTGATACCAAGCCTTAGTTTTATTCTTTGTAGCTTTCACCCATTGTTCCTGATTCTGCCCTCTAGGAGCAAACAAAATAAGTCTAATAATCTTCCTTCCACATGACAACCTTTCAAATATTGAAAGACAGTTATCAAGTACTCCAAGGTTTTTCTTCTCTAGGCTGAGCAACCCTGGATCTTTCAACCATTTTCCACATGGCACAGACTCAATGTCTTTCAATATTTTGGTTGCCTTCTTCTGAATGCTCACCATTCTATCAGTATCTTTCCTGAGCTCTGGGTCCCCAGTGTTGCAGTCCAGATGTGACCCAAATAAGACATAGAGCTACAGTACTATTACATCCTGTTCTTGGAAACTATGTCTCTCTTAATGCAGTCTAAGATCATCTGAACTTTGTTTTTTGTCTGCTATAGCACACTGTTGAATCATACTGAACTTGAAATCTACCAAAACATTCAGATTTTTTCAGTTATCCAATCATGTGTCCACCATCTTGTACTTGTGAAGATTATTTGAAGCCAAGTGTAATACTTTATATTTATCCCTGTTAATTTCCATCTCATCAGATTTAACCCACTGGTACCATGATGTTTTTGAATTCTCATTCTGTCATCCAATGTGATTGCTATTCCATAGTGTGTTTCATTTTCAAAGTTAATAAGCAAGCTATCATTCTTTTATCTAAGTCACTAATAAAAATGTTGAATAGTACAGTGATGTATCCCTGAGACCTTCATCTGGAGACCTCTTTCTAAGCCAATATTAAACCTTTCATGAAAACTTTTTTAAGTCAGGCCAACTAGTTCCAAATCTATCTATAATTGTACATTGTCTAGCCCACATCTTCCCATCTTTTTCACAAGGATAGCATGAGCTATTCTACAGAATTTTATCTGATTCTTCCCTCTGAAACATGACTGATCTCTCTTCTTAAGCCCTACATGACTTTGTACTTCTTTTGTGGCATTTATCACATTTTGTCTTATATTATAGTCATTGGTATAGTTATATTATCTCCCCTGCTAGGCTATGATGCCTTTAGAGCAGGGATTGTATGTTACTTTTATATTTCTCAAAATACATGGAAAATACGAGGGAAAAAATAACACACAGTAGCTCCCAAGAAAAAAATTTTGTTGAATGAAGACTGTCACATGCAGTCATTTACCACCTCTATATCTATCTGAAAGTGGCACTCCCAGGATGCTGAGGACCTCACACTTGAGAACTTTATTGGAAAAATGTGGTTTAATCGTATAGATTGGTATAATGGTATAGAACACCAACAGAGCTAGAAGACCTTGTTGAAGTCCTGGATCTCTGACTTACTAACAATGATAACTTAGGCAAGTCACATAAACTCTCTGGCCTCAATTTCCTTATCTGTAAAATGACTTCTGAAGTCACTTTCAGCTCCAACTCTGTGAAACAATGAATGTTTCTTAAGCATGTGTATCCCTCATTCTACAGCCCCCTAGAGACAATTCTACCTATAAAATGACCCAAATACACCGGACAAAAAGGGCCACCCAGAAGATCAGGTTAGCCACTGCTGTACTCTTCCCATGATAGCATGTGGGAGATGTTTTAGAGGCAGCTAGGTGACACAGTGGATAGAACATTGAGCCATGGAATCAGCAAGACCTGAGTTCAAATAAGTCCTCACACACTAGCTACATAACTCTGGGGCAAGTCACTTAGCTTCTATCTGCCTCAGTTTCCTCAACTGTTATACAGGGATTATAATAGCATTGAAAGATTGTTGTGAGGATCAAATGAGATATTTGCAAAGCACTTAGCACAGTTCCTAGTAGGTGCTATATAGATGTTTCTTCTTTTCCCTCTTTAGTTATAGCCTACAAAAACTCTTTCACCAACTTCTGAAGTTCACAGACATCAAGTAGTTGCCTCTTTCCTAATGTCAGGAGTCAATTCAACTTGAGATGAGACTCCATAGAGTAACAACTTCTGATAAATTATGACTTTTTTCATTTCAATCATCAAGTTATTAACTCATATTATCAAATGAAGAACTATAACTAAGCATCTTTGTACTTGTGTGAAGTAATACCACCCTCAGTTCAGGACTGGGGAAAGGACTTTACAGGGTGAGAGCAGAGTCCCTGGGATACTACTGCTGGGGAGACCAACACTGGGATGGGAGGAGTAGGAATGGATAAGAGAGCAGGAACAGATCAGAGAAAATGATATTCTGGACTACTATGGGGGAGCTTCCTGTTTTAACTCAGTATTGTTGCTTACAAAGTTCTAAGCTCTGATGTTTCTATGTCACTGAAGGACTCCAACTCTATCAGTGTACCTATGAGTGTGTGTTTGTGTGTGCATAAATATATATGTACATATGTATGTATGTACATATATACATACATAATTTATTTTTAACTTAAAAAAATTTAAGTTCCAAATTCTCTCCCTTTCCTACCCCTCCCCCACCCATTAAGAAGGCAAGTGATATATAAATAATATATGTGAAATCATGTAAAACATATTTCCATATTAGCCATGGTACAAAAACAAATCAAGAAAAATAAAGTGAAAAATTATATTTCAATCTACACTCCAAGCTCATCGATTCTTTCTCTAGAGATGGATGAAACTTCCTCATAAGTCTTTTGAGATTGTCTCATATCACTCTATTGGTCAGAATTGCTAAGTCTTTCACAGTTGATCATCATTACAATATTAATGTTATAGTGTACCTTTTAAATTCAGTAAACTGGAACAATGCTTGAGTCTCCCTGCCTTAGTTATAGCTTCGAGTGAGAGTGATTAAAGTTTACATCTCTCTAAATCTTAATGAGAAAGTGGACAGACATCCTCACAGACTCATAGGATCACAGGGTCTTTAGGATGGAAACTCTTTAGGGATCACCTGCCATGAATGGTTTCGGCATTCACCTACCTAAAGACAAGAAGTTGAAATTGATGAAATCTCAGTCTTTTCCAGCTCTGTTATGTTATGATAGGAACCACCACAACTACCACCCCCCAAAATCTAGAGACTATCTGAAGATGTGAACTTTAAAGCAGCCAGTCTGCTGACAAATTGAGAAAGAAAGAAAGAAAGAAAGAAAGAAAGAAAGAAAGAAAGAAAGAAAGGAAGGAAGGAAGGAAGGGAGGGAGGGACGGAGGGAGGAAGGAAGAAAAAAGAAAGAAAGAAGAGAAGAGAAGGAGGGAGGGAAGAAGGAGAGAATGAAAGAAGAAAAGAAGGAAGAAGGAAAGGAGGGAAGAGAAAGAATTTAAAATCTACAAAATCCTTTTATAAAAAAAATTTAAGGAATGCTTTAAAGCTTCATGCAGGTGAGTTCATTGATATTCAATATCTTTTTTCCTCTGCATTCAGCAGGTGAAAGCTCCCTCTCTCCCATTAACCCAATGCAAAATTCCTTTTGAACACTTACCCTATATAGTCTACTACTCAGTCCTTCTGTTTGCTTGTCTATAAACTCAAGGGCAAAGGGCAATAGAAACTGTAGTATGGCCACATCACAGAATTGTCATCAGTCCTGGCAAAGCAAATATACCAAACTTGACCATAGTCCAATCACTTATGGGATTCAGGACTTCTGTGACAGAATAAAATGAGAGACTGAGAAATTATCTTTGTCATTTGGGCCCCCAACGCCTCAAATGACCCAAACGAAAAACAAATATGGCTACAACAAGAAGAATATTATTCCTCGGACAGGTCTTCCCTGAATGATTCCAGTAACTGGAAAGCTTATTACTATAATTTGCTTTTGACAACTCAGTTTATGAAGAATTTGACACGGAATTCATAAGAACAAGTCTGTCCTGACAAAGGTAAACACCTTAAAAACCCACTTCTTATGGTGCCTACCTGGGGCACAGAAAGGACAAGGACAAACCACATTGAGCTAACTTGCAAATGAATAATTGCTTAAAGGAAGGGAAATTTAAATTTTCTGCATTTCTCTTCAACAAATCATTGGTGTTAGGCACACTGCATCCATGAATGGTTACTTTGTAGTAGAATTCATTTGCATGGTGAAATCATAATATCCTGAGTATTTGGGGACTATGTTACACTATAAAACTGAAAACCGATTCCCTCAAGCTATTGCACTGGCCAGGGGCGGGGGTGGGGGGGACCGCTGGCATTTGAGCTATTAAGATCTATGGTTTTCTTCTGGTCTGAATGGATCTGGGATAAAAGACTATTTGCTACTCAGCTAGCAAAGAAGCCTGCAATTTTCCTTGTTACCATTAGATGGCGCTTAAAGAAGAATATAGATATATACTGTATTTTTTAAAAACAAGTAATAGCATTAAGTAATCCATGGTTCTATGTGCTATCAGCCAACTCCCACTTCATCAGGAAGACCTTTGTAGGTTGGGTCTGATTTGCAATATTTCCAGGAAAAATTAAGCTCTTTTTACTTCGTGGCTCTTGGACCATGTTTCTAGGCCTTAATGAACCTACAAAGAACCTGAGATAATTGGGATTATTCCCCATATGTTGATTTCTGCAGTTCCTCAGTTTCTATTTCTGCCCTCCTTTCCCCCATCCTATCTAGAATAAGCGTAAGAAGCACTCTGGAGACCAATACTATAGAAATAAAGAACAAGGAAAAATGTTGCAAGAAAGCAATGTCTTTTTTTTTTAACCACTTAGATAGCAAATCTCAAAGCAAGATGTCCCAGAAATACTTATCTAAACATTTCTATGGTGCATGGCAGTTGTGTATAACAACTTACCAGAAAGCTTGCTGTCAAGGAATTTTTAAATTTTTGTTTATTTTGGATATAAGAGAGTGGTTTCAGGTAGTGTAGATAAATCTTAGGCTAAGAATAACCATATTCTATTGCCCCATGCCACTCCAAATTTACAAGATCAAGTCGGGGGCCACTTTCTACATAAAACCTTCTTTTATTCCCCCTCCACCTCCATTTATAGTGCTCTCCCACTCAATGAATAAATATACAAAAATTTTCATGCATAAATGCACACATTTTTATTTGTTTATCTGAATTTATGTTCATGTTGATCCTTTCCCTTCTACCAATGTAAGCTCCATGAAATCAGAGACTCATTTTTATCTTTTTATCCGGTGCATAGCAGAGTACCTTCCTTGCACACAATAGGCACTTAATAAATGCTTGTTAAATGTAATCAAATTTTTGTCCATTATCAATCACTGAATAAACATAGATTAAGTACCTGCTATGTTCCAGTCACTGTGATAAATACTGGGGATACAAAAAGAGGACAAAGATAGTTCTGCCCTCAAGGAGCTCCCAATCTAATGGGGGAGACAACAAACAAACAAATATGCACAAGCAAACCATATGCACCATAAATAAAATATAATCAATAGAGAAGGAACTAGAATTAAGAGAGGTTGAGAAAGACTTCTTTTAGGTGGGGGAATTTTAGCTGGGATTTCAGGGAAGCCAAGATGCGGAGATGAGAAGGGAAAGTATTCTAGGCAGGGGGAGCAGGCAGAGAAAATTTCTGGAGCCAAAAGATGGATGGACTGTCTTATTTGTTGAATAGAAAAGAGGCTAATGTCACTGGATGGAAAACTCCATGGCAAGAAGGAAGGAGTAAGAAGGCCAGGAAAGTCTCATCTCAGTCTCTGAGGGGTGTGTGTGTGTGTGTGTGTGTGTGTGTGTGTGTGTGTGTATCTTAACCTCCTAGGTTTTTCAGACGTGGAAATTATTTTGCTAAGAGAGCTTGGTGCCAATAACAGCAGCGAGGAAACCTAGACCATATTAGACCACTTGCTTCTGTTTGTAGAGGTAAAGAGACCCGGATATTGAAGCAATTGTCTGCATAATAAAAGGTAAAAAAAAAAATAGCGTCTGCAAAAATATTCAGGTAATTGAGGCAAAAGAGATTGGAACCTTAGTTATGTGGAACCAGTGTGTCAATTTATACCCTGCCCCCAACATATATGGCTCTGGATATAATTAAGGATGGAGGAGGCTCTCTCACGAGGTCTTTCTAGTTCATGCCCCTACCAAAGAAAGACCTGACGATCTCAGGATCTGGCTCATTTTGTACTCTTAAGGGTCCCTTGGTTCTCCTGCAAGCCCTCAGACTAACAAGTCATTGAACATAATATGTTAGAACCCAATAAAAGAATGTAAAACAGGCCCATGCTTGAGATCCTTGATATTCAAAGAAACTCTCCTCTACTTTCTGAATGGGGTCAAGCAACTATCCCTTCTGGTTGTCCCACCTTCTATAAGGTTCCATAGAGTGTAAATGAGTAATAGTACTTAACAAGGAGAGAGATCCCTATTGCTTCTCAGTACACATGTACCTGCTAGGCTGATCTGTCTGGTACAACAAAAGGCAAAGTCGAAGAGTTAAATCCCAGAATGACCATCACCTCTTTAACATCTCTTGCAGGTAATGGCTTCTCAGCAGCTGTTGTTGCCTGTAGGTGCCATGTAGAAGCACAAACCACTCTCCTGGTCCCATGGCCCATCTAACCTGGCATCTGTCTCCCCTTCTCAGAGTCCATATGATATCCCTTATACCCAGAAATAGCCTCAGGATTCTACTGTGAACAAACGGAGAAGAACCAACGTATATGTTGCTATATAGTAAATACTGACTATGTAAAAACTATTCTATGCCTTGGTACAGATACAGAGATATAAGAGACGCAACTTTCAGGAAAAAGAAAAGACGTACAAGTGATGACTATAACACAAAATAAAATATAACAAGTTCACAACACAGACAAAAGTGTTATGTGCTTTCAGAAAAGAAAGATCACTTGGATAGAGGCAGCTAAGGAGTGCAGTGTATAGAATTCTGGAGCTGGATTCAGGAATATCTGAGTTCAAATCCATCCTCAAACATTTAACTAACCATGCGATTCTAGGCAAGTCACTTGACTTCTGTATGTCTCAGTTTCCTCAACTGTAAAATGAGGATAAGAATAGCACCTATCTTCCTGGGTTGTTGTGAGGATAATGAGATAATACTTGAGTGAAATGAGATAATATTTGCAAAATATTTTGCATCCCTAAAAGCACTATATAAAAACTAGCTATTCGAATCAGTATTAGTATTTTAATAGCATGCAGGAATGCACAAAGGAACCATGTTTTCATCAACACAGGAATTCCCTCAACCAATACAGATTATGACCTAGAAGGGAGTTGAATGCTGCGCATAGAGTTCAAGTGACTTGTCCGGGTCCCACAGCTATTATGTGTTAGAGGCAGGATATGAGCTCAGGTCTTCCTGACTCCAAGCAAGCCCATTATTCACTATGTAGCACTGACTCTTAATACTTGGATAATCGCCTTCATTCTCTACTTTACATGAAGAGACTGACTCAGAGAAATCCTAAGTACAAAAGTCCCTAGACATACTCAATAAGACTGTTACCTTTCTTTGTCCTCACCTCCAATCCTTCAAAACTTCTCTGGTCTTATTAGTTCTTCAGCAGGGAATGTTTGTCACCCAATAGGGAGAGTGTCAGTATCTAAAAGCAATTTGTCACCTTATCAGAAGCACCTATGATTGTAACTTGGAGGCAACAGGTACTAATTCATATACCACTTTCAAGCTGTCCATTTGAATGTCTAAATCCATCTAAGTCTATCCAGCCCATACAGCGGGAAGAGTGCTAGATTTAGAGCCAAAGGAGTAATGTTCAAATTTCATCTATGACTCTTGTCAGTTGTATAATCTTGGTACGTGACCTAATCTGTCAGCCTCCATTTGCTCATCTATAAAATGGAAAAGATAATAGCATCTATCTCACATGGTTTTAGGAGGCTCAAATGAGGTCATAGTTGTTAAAGCAAAGCCTTAAAGCACTATATAAATGTTTGTTATTTCCTAGGGCACTGAACCTACTTGATTCTGAGTTTCCTCATCTCCAAAATGAAGGAGGAAGTTAAATGGCTTCTGAGGTCCCTGCCAGCCATCTATGCCATCTATGATTAGACGATTCTTTTACATCCAAAGGCCCCTGCAGCTGAATGTATTCGTGACTGTCTTGTACCCTAATCTGTTTCTTCGCCTGCTCCTGTCCTCCTCAATACCAGTTAAACCATTATGCTTTACCATTAGTTAACTCATCTTGAAAAAAAAAATTTCTGGTGGGGACCAATATAAACAATGACAAGACTAGCGTAAATTGAAATATACCGAAAGGCAGATTAACTACAGTTAATTGCAATCACCCATCACGATAATGAAGAACAAATTATGAAACATGGTTCCCTTCTCTTGATAAAGTGGACTATGTCATCAGATTCAGAAACTTCATTGGTTCGTTTTACTTAACTATTTTTCTTTGTGAGGAATGAGGGTTCAATGTGGGGAGAACAAGTATATAAAATGGCTAATTTTTAAGGATTTATGAAACATTTTTAAAGAAATAAAGAAACACTCTTGGTTTGGCTCCATCTATGTCTGAAAAGCTGTAGTGATCAAAATTTGACTAGATTCCCCTTCCTATCCCATGACAAATGGGAGCAGGTAACATGGGAGAATGATTAATGGCATATTTTTTGAGCCTCTCATATAGTACCTGCAAGATGCCTTGTCAATAGTGATCCAGGATAGTATTATAATTGATAATATACCCTGTCCTGCTTCTGAAAGGATGGAATGGTTCCAAAACGACTGACATCTCGAGGTTAAATCCACTCTCTTTGGGAAAACAGAGCAGGGAAGAATGAGTCATTGTTCCCAAGGATGTCTTGAGATTTCAGAACAATTAAAAATAAGAAGAATGAAACCTTACCTGAGATAACTCTTTTCAAAATGAAAAGGAAAGAAAATAAGCTAGTCAGTCCTTGCCTCCCCAGCCCCAGTAAAATCCTGTGGCTTCTAGAATTTTGTTTGATGAAGGTACTTTGGTCAGTTTGTACAATGGCTCTAGTATGTTCTACCAGCGGTTTATGAATAAGGAAGAAATAATATAGCCTGTCAGTAAAGTAGCTGAGATAAACAAATGAAGAACTACAATATCCTTCCTCTAAAGCAGTTCTTTACATTTTTTGCATTGTGGACTCCTTTAATAAAGCCTTTGGAGCCCTTTTCATTTTTAGATGCCTAAAATAAAATGCATAGGATTATAAAAGAAAACAATCATATTAAAATATAGTTATAAGAATATATTTTTAATTCTCCAAAGAAGAGAATAGGGGATTCTGGGGGAAGAGAGGGAGGGTGTGTGATCAACAAATTGGAGGGTAGGAAGGCAGTTCTTATCCCACTCTCACTATGACTGGGGCATGTCTCCAAAACAACCACACCTACCTTTATCCCCTGGTACTCTTCCATTGTACCCCCTTCCTCTATTGTGAAAGCTCTTGACCAGGATCTTCCCTTCTGAGTTGTGTGTAGATGTCTCCCAGGGCAGTTACGGCTTAACTACTATCAGCGACAGATGTACAGCTACTATTGGGATGGATGAGGGAAAGAGAAGAGGCATTTATATAGCATCTACTATGTTCTAGGCACTATGCTAAGTGCTTCCCAGATTTTATCTCATTGAATAAAATGCAAAAAAAATTCTTGCACACACAGCCCCACTCCCACCCACAGATTACATTGTGATTGTAGTAGAAATTGGCTCTTGAGGAAGACAGATTCTGCCTTCTATATGACCAATAAGTAAGGACTGTACCCTCCTTCTTTTCTGCATCTCAGATCTCATAATATTATCCTTTTTTCCAAATCTACTCTTCTTTCAAACTTCCCTATTTCTATCAAGGACGCAACACTCCTTCTAGCATCCAGCTTCACAACCTCAGTGTCACCTTTGGTTGCTCACTTTCAGTCACCCTACATATCCAATCAGTCATCAAATGTTTCTACATCCACAATATCTCTCAGATCTATCTCCTCTTTATTCACATAGCCACCACTTTTAGTTCAAAGTAAGACGTGCCTAATAAGGAATTTCTTCTACCCATGCAAAGTGGCACCTTCTTGAAAACTTATAGTCTACTCTGGGGCAATGGTTCTCCAATTGTGGTCCAGGGATTCCTGCAGATTCTTGTAATCCTTTCTGGAAGTCCATAAGGTCAAAATGATTTCCATTATAATGTTGAGATGCTTTAATTTCTAATATGAAGAATAATAAAAAAACTCACATAAACAAAAGTCTTTGGGCTACGTTGGAAGAGAGGGAAGGTCATCAATGATTTTTAAGATTTTAGAGGGGTCCTGAAACCAAAACATTTGAGATCTAGTGATCTATAAAGTTTCCTGGCACAACAGGAGGTTAAGTGACTTCCCTAGGGTCAAACTGCTAATATGTGGCAGACACAGAAGTTAAACCCAGCTCCTCCTAACTTGAAGACCAGCTTTCTATCCATGACATCATGTTACTACTCAGTATGGTCATGCATATGTATATACTTTATAAATAAATAGGATACATTTATAATAAATAAATATCCATACGTTAGGTGTACATGCAAAAAATTGTTTTAATACTTATAAGAGTGTACAATCAAAAACGTTTGGAGACCTTGATCTAGAGAACGGGACTGAGAATCAGGAAAGTTATTTTTCCTCTTTCCACCATGATTCTCTGTGACCTCAAGGAGATGTAGTTTAATGATAGCTCTCATTTATCTAACATTTTGATTTGAGGTTGACAAATTTTTTTACATATTTGCAGAAACTCTCTGCAATAAGTAGTACATTAATTAATACACATCTCAATTTACAGATGAGGAAACTGAGGTTCAGACATGCTCAAAAAATGTGTGGAACCATAAGGTTAGTAAATGTTGCAGCCAACAATCAAATGAAACTCCTTCTGATACCAAGACCATTTTTTTAACTATACAGTCCTCTCAGTATGTGAATCCATATGACATTGTGACATTAGACTAGATGAGCTCTAATGTCTCTCACAGATCTAAAATTGTAGAGCTAAGAAATGCCAAAATCAAGACCTTACACAGTGTTCCTAGAATTCGTTAGGTATCCATAGTTTTCCTGTGATGTCATGGTTAAGAGGGTACTCTGTGAATATTATCCCTAAGCACTAATTCTGAGATAGTACTATATATTTTAACCTACAACTAGTCAAAGTTATTGTCCTTTAGCTATTCCTACAAAGAACCATAACTAGGGCAGAGCAAGGAAGGCTGTACCTCCAAGGAACAAACATTAAGTGAGTTGTCCTTCCTCCCCACTATAACTACCAATGCTATACCTGACATCATAGTATGCCAGTGATCCTTCCTTCCATATGGTGCAAACACTCATCTCCTGACAACCGTCCACATAGCCCACTCTCCTAAGGCCCACTTCCCCCCAAATTCCCCAGGGGAATAAGGTAGAACTCTAGGTAACTGGCTGCTCACTTCCTAATGCAAATGACCTCATGTCTGGACTATCCTCTGCACTACCAAAATTACCATTCTTACTCAATTCAAATAAATCCAACAAGTATTATTAAGTGCCTACTACATACCCAGCATTGTGCTAGGTGCTAACATACAAAGACAGTATGAAGCAGACCTTATCCTCAAGAAGCTTATAATCTAGTTTAAATTTGTTCAACTGAATTTGCCCCCAGATGCTATATTTCCTATTAATGGTTTTGATTCTAGGGAATTCGTATGAGAGGCCAGGTCTCTAATAGTCTCCTCCGATAGCTCCATGACTTGTCTAAAAAGAATGAGGTTGTAAAGGCTAGGTGTTTCTTTGCTTCTCACCATTGTCAAGTCAGCACCATCTCACTTGACAGAAAAAACAGCACTCTGACTCAAACCTGGTCTTAGCATGATCAAGGTAGCAGTAGGAGTCCCCTGTCAGCCAACGAAGCTCGTTCCTCCTTGGTCTTCTGGTGTTTCCTCTAGAAGAACCAGCAAAATCAAGGCAGTACACTAGATAGGAATTCACCTGCCAACCAAGAGCAACCATTCCTAATGATAAAAAGAAACAGAAGACTTCTGGAACTAGCACCTAACCGTGACATACCTAGTGATTTATACTCCCAGGCATGTCTTCCTTTATCTATCCTGAGAACTTAGGTTTCTAATAGTTGATAGTTCACCATATCTACCCCACTTTTGACCCAAGCTATTCTCTGGCCACCTTTCTGCCATGCGACAATATACATCCCCCTCACCTCCCTTTCCATCTCTAGCTCTAGGAGCAATATTCAAATAATTGGTATCATTCTTAAAAAAGGCTGTCAATCAATTGCTCTATGACCCCCCTCATAACTTTAGCATGTAGAACTGGCTAGCTCAGAGGCTAGACTTGAAGCTGGAGATAATTATGGTAGACCAACTCTTTCACATTAGAGATGAAAAAAGTGGTGCCAAGAAAGGTCAAATGTCTTATCTAGGGTCACGCTGGTAGTAAATGGGAGAGCTGGGATATGAACCCAAGTTCTCTAAACCCAGTGTTCTTTTCATGGCATCCTGCTTTGTCCTATGATGGGGTAACTGTAGGCTGAGGTGAGGATTGTTTCACTCACCCTCCCATACAAGCAAATCTACCACCAGATTGGGGGGTGAGGTGTCTTGAGATATCAGGTCATGGGATTGCTGGAACGGGTAGATTGTTGTTGCTGTTGTTGTTCATTTCCTTCAGTTGTGTCTGACTCTCCATGACCTCATTTGGGGTTTTCCTGGCAAAGATACTGGAATGTACTTTCCCAGCTTGTTTCAGAGATGAGGAACTGAGCCAAACAGGGTTAAGTGACTTGCCCAGGGTCACAAAGCTAATAAGTGTCTGAGACCAGATTTGAACTCAGGAAGGTGAGTCTTCCTGACTTCAAGTATGGTGTTTTGTCCACTGTACCACCTAGCTGTCAAGAGGTGGTTTGCAGAACACCAAATGGCAACGTGCTTGCACTAGTTAGGCCCTGGAGTCCTAGTAGTTTGCTGGATAGGATGGAACAGTATAGAAATACTTAGTGACAATCACTGACCTCATGTTCCCTTTCAGATCTGAAGTTTCCAAATAATGGAAGAGCATTCAACTTCATGATAAAGCAATATCACTATTATTAATAACTACTGTGCATTTCAAGAAAATGATCAATAAGCATGTATACACACAAAGAACCCAAGGACCATGAGAGCACCAACATGTGGAAAGTAAAGTCTTACTTAACTTATTTCTTTTGCCACTTGATTTTAGCTGTAACATTCATGTCAATTAAATGAAAGGGAAAAAAAAACCCAGAAGTTTTAAGGTCAACTCTCTAATAGTATAATTTACATAACCGTTGTAAATCTGCATTAGAAAAGCAAATTCCCATAGCAGCAAAGTCCCTACAATGATGAAATCATAGACTTGAACCAAAAAAAAAAAAAGCCAGAAGTACTATTTGAATACAACAAACACCTCCTACATATTTGTTCAATCCCTATGCCTAGCTGCTCCAAAACTTGAAAATTCTTTCAAAGCTGAAGTCCATCTCTCTCTAAGTCTTCTCCCAGTCTGGGAATGAAAACTCAGAAGTTTTCTGAGTTTTAACTCAGAAGTTCAGTTCTCAGTTGCTCCCTGTAAGGAACTGAGTCAAAGGTTTTCTTTATATTCTTGGTATTTTTCCCCATTCACATAGCCTGTACTTCTGATAGCTTAGTTTCCTATTGACTCAACAGAGGAAATCCAAAGCACGCAAGACTTTTTTTTTATAATTTTTTTTTAAATTGCACACAAGACTCTTGCTTGAGCAAGCTGAACATTACCAGGGGCTTAGAAGGATCCTTAAAGGGTCCCACATCCTGCATCTCTTTTCTCCAAGCATCATTGTCCCCTTAATCCTGGAACGGTGCCTCCTGGGCTTCCCAAAAGAGAAAGATCACTGTTCCCTGCTATAGAGTTTCCTTCAAAAGCAAAAGGTATGTTGAGAGGAGGGGGTTAAAAGGGACTAAGTTGCTTCCACTCATTTATTGTTTTCTCTCCCTAATGCCCTTGAAAAACCACTAGCTAGTGATGTCTATTGCACCAATGCACTGTCACACCTGCTATATACATCCCCACTGGCTAGTGTACAAAAACTAAATCATCTTCAGCTTTAAATTCAAGAAACATTTACTTAGCATCTACTGTGCCCAAGACACTGTGTGAGGCACTAAGCATTCAAAGATTAAAGCAAAACACCCTCTTTCCTCTAAACTTTACATTCTATTGGATGATAGGGGTGGTGGGTAGGAGTACCCCACATACAGAGATAAGTAGACAAAAATATTGACAAAGTAATTTCAAGAAGAACAAATTCACAACTGCTGAATTCAGTAAAGACCCTTTGGGAAAAGTTCCCCACCCCATTCTATTAAGTAGAGATGAGCCAATGAGACACTTGAAAAGAGAGCAGAGGTGCCTGAAGAACTGGGCCAATTGATTTGGCCATTTGACAGGTCATTTATCAATTAACTGGAAAAAGTGTTCTATCAAATCAATTGACACTATTTTGGTCATAGGCTAAAATCAAATGATGAATTAGGTGTAGGCATGAATTCACTGTACAGCCAACCTACAAGGTCAGGCCTCTGAAAAAAATTGTAAAACACATGGAATTGGTTTTCAGTGCTGCCCCTGCCCCAACCTACCTTTCTTGACCCTCTCTTTGGCATTTCAACCTTTATCAGAATTTACTCCAAATTAAGAATGTGGCCTCCGTTATATTTATCCCTTAATAAGTGAGCAAATTTAATGTTGAGTCCCACAAATATACTTCATTTTAAGTCAACTCCATTTATATAAACAATAGGTTTCCCTATCTACCCATACCTCCATTAAAAGTGTATCAAGCATAAATGAGCAAGCAGACTTATATTTTTGGAAGGGGAATCTTCCCATTTGTCCCAGAAGTCCTAAAACAATAGACAGCTCCTTCCAGTCTGACTTTTGTAGAGCCGGTTGTACCTCCAAACAGTTATTCAACATTTTAGAGAATCAGCCAACACAAAACTAAGGGGTGCCCATCTACTGAGGAATGGCTGAACAAATTATGAACTATGAATAAAATGGAATGCTATTTTGCTGTAAGAAATTAAGAGAGAGATGGTTTCAAAGAAACATGTGAATAGATGGAAAGTCAAATAAATAGAACCACGAGGACAATTTTTACTATAAAAACATCTTAATAGTTTTGAAGAACTTAAGTTCGATCATCACAATGAAAAACCATGATTCCAGAGGACTGATGAAAAATGCTACCCACCTCTTGACAGATACATGATGGACTAAATATGTAGATTGTAACATACACTTTTGAGCAAGGTCAATATGAGAAGCTGTTTCACATGTGCATATTTTTCTTTTTCCAGCGGGAGGGAGGGAGAGAATAAATACTTAATCATTGAAAAAACAAATCTAATTTAAAAAAAAGAATCAGCCAATATATTAGCCCTCATAGGTTATTTGGGAATTTTTTTGGATTTTATTTATTTAGTAAAGGGAGGAGGGCAGGACTAAGTTATCCTATTCTAAGGACTTTCAGGGGGCCAATTGCTAATATTATAACTGAAGTACATACTTGTACAAGGTATCGTTGAAAATGAAAGTACAATATTAGAGCTGGACATTTTCTGATAAGAGAACCTTCCAAGACAAGACTTGGCAGGTCTACTGAAATATGCATGGCCAGAGGATAACAATTACAAGCCAGATGTTAACAGATGATTAGAAGTATGATCCTGGGCAAAATTATGAAATTGGTGATTTGGTTTTTGCATCATCTCAACTTTGTTTTCATCGATTTCTCTTCTTCCTTTTAATATTGTTGAAGAAAAGAAAGGGCAGGCAACACAAGGACAAGAAAAAAGAAGGAAAGGAAAAGAAGAGGAAGGAGAAAAGAGAAAGGGAAAGGAAGGGAAGGAAACAGAAGGGAGAAAGGGAAGAAGGGGAAAAGGAAGTAGAAAGGGAAAAGAGAAGGAGAAAAGAAGGAGAAGGAAAGAAAAGGAGAAAGGGAGGAAAGTATAAGGGAAGGGAAGGAAAGAAAACATCCTTTCAGTGAGCCCAGTGGAGATGAGTTTACATCACCCAACTTTAATTCAATTACAAAAAGCTGTCATTTTATTCATCTGCACAATGGTCTGATGAACGTTAAACAGAAGAACAAGAGTAGAATGTTGACTTATCCTAGGATATTTTCTATCTAAACTCCATAGAATATGATAATAGAAAAATGAGAGTAATAATTAACAAAGATAGCAGTCTTCTCAGGAGGATTAGCATCCTAACAGGGGGACTCATGAAGGCTAAAAAGTCTTCAAGAGCCAGAGGAATTAATTTTTGGTGTTGGAATTTCAGACGGTGGGAGTACACATTTGGAAGCAGGGAGCCTTGCCAATCATACCAAATAAAATCACCTACTAAATTTTGTAGTTCAAACTTGGCAAAGTCATCTTAATTCTGGACTTTTCATTTTCTCATCTATAAAATAAGAGAGTTGAGCAAGGTGACCTCTAAGGTCCTTTTCTCAACTCTGTGGGCCTACTCAGTATCTATGTTCCCCACTATAAACATCAGCTCTAGACAAATGTTTCATCCTATGGGTTGTAGCATAGGCTTTAGGGAAGGATCATATGATTTAATTGACATACGGAACTTCAAAGTGAAGAAATCCAACTCCCAATTCAGGTGCACCTTCTGTGCACCTTAGAGTATTTAAGAGCTCCCAAGAACACTGAGAGGTGAAGCGAGCTGCCTAGGATCCCACAGCCAGCATGTGTCAGAGGCAGGCCTTGAATCCAGTCTGCTGGGCTTTGAGGATAATTCTCTGTCTACTATGTTAACCTACCTTTGGTTGTATCTACACTTAAATCGTTTGATTTTTAGGATCAGCCTAAGACTGACCTTTGTAAGCTAGGAAATGAGGCAGGCAAGGGAAACCATTTGGAAGAATTTTTAAAGAATCTTTTCAATCCTTAATTACCCATGTTTCTTCAATTACACTAGTCCCGGATGTAAGCTGTGCTACATCTAATAAATAAATGACACATAACGTGAATCCAAATTGCATGAAATGCAAGGCAAGAGATTTGTAAATCCCTGGATATATTTTCCTGTTCCACAGTGATGAGCAACAAGGGAGAGTGGAGGCATAACACAGGAAGAAACTCAGCCAATAATGCGGTGGGGTGGTGGGTTATTTTGTTTTCCATTTTTGCAAATAAAAATCTCTTTTCCTATTGATTCCTGTGCATTCATATAATGGGTGGGAGGAGAAAAGGAGGGGGGGTAGTTCAGGCTCAAAACTCATCCTGAATTGGGTCTCTGAAAGCTCTCTGCTCTGCTGAATAGGAATCAGTAATAAGGACAGCTCTGAAAGAATATGCATGCATTTTTTGTATTTTTTGTCAGGCAGTGCAAAGACAATTAAGGTGTTTTTTTTTCCCCTTGCTATATGTATAATACTCAGAAGTGAAAGCTTAATTAACTTGTCAGAATCATGGCATCTCTTTTCTTGAGTTTCTGTATCCACCTTCCCAAAAGATTTGAAGAAGTATAAACTCTCTAAATGCCTTCACTGAAGCACCTGATCAGCCACGACAATCTTGTCCTCTAATATGGCTCGCTGTCATTACTGGGGGCTTTTTCATCCATCTGGGTGAGCACATTCTTTTCACCATTTGTCAAGAAATGTCTCAGCTTCGGAACACCAATTGTTCTAGAGAGTGGGGGCCCGGCAGGTTGCAAAGAGGAAGCAAGGCAGAGCAGCTAATTACCGTGTACCAAATTCATCTTTTTCTTGAGGAAAAACACTGAAAGAAGTACAACATTTGACAAGTCTAGGGTTGCCAGTAAGTTCATTTTTGCTTTCTTATAGTTGACTTCTAGCATGTCCTACAGTGTTTGCCTTGCCAAGTGAACTTCCCTTTAAGGACCACAAAAAACAATCGATGGACAGACAGATAAAACCTTTATTAGGCCCTGTTTCAGGCACGGTGCTACATGTTAGGGATATAAATACAAGCAAACAAGTTAGTCCATATTCTCGAGGACTTTACATTCTAATAGGGGAAGACAACTCATAAAGAGGTGCTGGAAAGGTGCTTGAGTGAGGCAAGATAAGGTGAGAGGCCCCTTTCAAAGGTCCTAGGTGCTGAATTCAAGTTTCAGGTGGGAGGAGACAGAGATAAAAACTGGAGTGGAGGTGGCATGTCCCGAATGTGAGTTTAAGGTCCTGATCTGGGTCGAACAGGGTAAAGCTCAATTATTAAAGCTTTTCGCTAACAAAATGAATGTTGCTATCAATATTTTCTTACATGTGAAATCTTTCCACAATTTTGGGGCATATGTCCAATAGCAGTCATTGCCTTGAAAAATATAAATATTTAAGTGATCCTTCATACTTAGTTCCAAAATTTTCCAAAATGGACAGAACAATACATAGCTCTGAGCAGAGTCCAAATTTCCAGAAAGGAGGAGGTGAGGATGAAGGCCTGACTTGAACCAGATTCTCTCAATGAATATTTTTCCTGGACATAATTTAGGTATCTTTCAAAGCTGTATAAACTACTTCAGATGATGAACTTTAAATATTAACTTATCTCATCCTCACAACAACTCTGAGAGATAGGTGCTATCTCTGTAACATACACTTTTGAGCAAGGTCAATATGAGAAGCTGTTTCACATGTGCATATTTTTCTTTTTCCAGCGAGAGGGAGGGAGAGAATAAATACTTAATCATTGAAAAAACAAATCTAATTTAAAAAAAAGAATCAGCCAATATATTAGCCCTCATAGGTTATTTGGGAATTTTTTTGGATTTTATTTATTTAGTAAAGGGAGGAGGGCAGGACTAAGTTATCCTATTCTAAGGACTTTCAGGGGGCCAATTGCTAATATTATAACTGAAGTACATACTTGTACAAGGTATCGTTGAAAATGAAAGTACAATATTAGAGCTGGACATTTTCTGATAAGAGAACCTTCCAAGACAAGACAAGACTTACAGATGAGGAAACTGAGGCACAGAAAGCTTAAGTGACTTGTCCACTGTCACACAGCTAGGGAGAGTCGGAGAGCAGGATTCTAATTCAGGTTTTCCTGACTCCAAATTCTGTGCTCAATACACTAAGGCAGGGCTGTCCAAAATGCACCCATGCACATATGCAGCCTGCATTGTGATTTATGTGGCCCATTTACAAACATAGAAATATACATAAATGCTTTAGTAAAGGAAGCTGAGCTATCACTGAGCTCTCACTAAAATGACAAATCAAAATATATTGTCTATTGTTTCAATAAAAATCTAAGGTTGGACAGCCCTGCACTAAGGTTTGCAAAGCACTTTATATGCATTATTTGTATGTTATTTGATCTTCCCAACAACCCTGAACTGTAGGTAATTATTCAGTCCTATGATTACCTCTGCACAGTGAACTCTAAGGAAAGGAAATCCCCTCTGTTAACGCAGATCAGCAAGCATTGGGACACTCTTAGTCTTAGTTGTCTGAAGCAAGATGGGCTAGGTAATAATGATAATAAGTAACATTTTATAGAGTGTTAATGTTGGCCAAATACTTTATATACTTAAGTACAAATTTACAGACATCCCCAGAGGTTTAGAGAAATGAAGGGAATTGTCAAGACTGAGTCAATATCCAAATGGTGACTCAGTGGATCAAACCGTGCACCTGAAGTCGGGAAGACCTGACTTCAAATCTTACTTTAGAAACTTATGAACTTTTCGACGCCTGGGCAAGTCACTCTAAACACTCTGTGCCTCAGTTTCTTCAACTGTAGGATGGGGATAATAATAGCACCTACCTCCCATGGATTGTTATAAGGATCAAATAAGATCAAAGTGCTTTTGTAAACCTTAAAATACTATATAAATACTTGTTGTTGTAGTTCAGTCAATTAGTTGCCTCTAAGGTTTTATGACCCCATTTAGGGTTTTCTTGGTGGATGTATTAGAATGGTTAGCTATTTCCTTCTCCAGCTCATTTTATAGATGAAGAAACTGAAGCAAACGGGCTCAAGCGACTTGGCCAGGGTTGTATAGCTAGTGACTGTCTGAGACTAGAATTGAACTGAGGTCCTCCCGACCCCAGGTCCAGTGTTCTATCCATGGCACCACCTAGCTGCCCCATATAAATCTGAGGTGGTATTATTATCTGTATTATTCTTGACTCCAAAACTGTCTTCACAACCCTCTGGCTGCTATTGCGTGACTTGCTTGGGATTATACAGCCAGTATATATCAGACTTGAAACAAGGTGATCTTGATGTTGAAGGCTGTTTTCTCTATCCATTCCCATCCTGCCCCTCATAGGTACTATCATTCATTTTTACAGCTGAGGAAATTGAGGCATCATGGTATAGAACAATGTTTTAGCTAAAGATCCCGGTGACTAGACATGCTTCCCCAAGAGGTAAATAACCTTCTCTCTCTCTTTCAATCTATGCCCCTCTTTGTCCTTAAAAAAAAAAACACAAACCACAATTCACATTTTCCAGGAATCCTTCCCTGATTTACTCCAATTCCATTCTGACTACTCCCTCATTCTTCATTCTCTCACCACTCATGGACTCATTTCACACTAGGCTCATTTGCCTAGTATGTGTATGTTGCTCTGTAAAGGCCCCAGAGTCATTTTTATGCCAATATGAATCCACCTACCAACTAACTGACGGGCCTCTTGGGAGGAGGGACTGTATATTCTATTTTGGTTCCTTCTATTCTCAATCAACTCAGCTGATGACTTGATGATGTGTTTATCATCTTCCTTTGATAAAGGAAAGAATTGAGGCTATAAGTAAAGTCATTTTTCTGAGGTTACTCATTGTATTAGTGAAACAGCTAGAGTGGAACCTTCTTAATCACTTATGATTCCACATTTCACTAGTGGCTCCTGGGTACAAAGCACCGTCCTGGAAATGCTGGCTGCCATATTAACCATGACTAGACCAATTGCACAATTCTGGCTGATTTGAGGATGTGTCAGAAATTATTTTCAGGGCAATTCATAAAAAAAACATACTTTTCTTTGGAAACCAGGATTTTTTTTTTTTTGCATGAGTGGTACTATTTGCATGGCCTTGCTGAAACACTGGCCCAAACACACACAGTCAAGATCACTTTTAACCAAGGGAATGGGAAGTGAAGAATCAAGACAATTTCCTTTTTTTTAATTAAGATTTTTTTTTTATTTTTAATTTACAACACTCAGTTTCTCATGATTTTGAGTTCCAGATTTTCTTCCCCACCCCTCCCCAAGATGGCATGGAACCCGATATATCTTCTACATATAACATCACATTAAACTTATTTACACAATAGTCAAGTTGTAAAAAAGAATTATGACCAATGGAATGAATCATGAGAAAGAAGAAACAAAACAACAAAAAAAAAAAACAAATAAAAAAGAAAGAAAAAAAGGAGAGCAAATAGTTTGCCTCGATCTGCATTCAGACTCCATAGTTCTTTCTCTGGATGTAGATAGCTCTCTATGTCATGAGTCCTTTGGAGCTGTCTTTGAGCCTCGTATTGCTGAGGAGAGCCAAGTCTATCAAGGTTAGTCATCACAGAATCAATATATCTGTGGTTGTGTACAGTGTTCTTCTGGCTTTGCTTCGCTCACTCGGCATCATATCATGTAGGTTTTTCCAGGTTATTATGAAGTCCATATCATCCCCATTTCTTATAGCACAATAGTATTCCATTACATTCATATACCAATTGATGGACATCCCCTTGATTGCCAATTCTTTGCTACCACAAAAAGAGCCGCTATAATTATTTTTGTGGATATGGGTCAAGACAGTTTTCTTAACAATCTAGGGGAAGGTGATATTTGATTCCAGTTACAGATTTCACTTTACCAATAGAGGTATAGTCTCTTAGGGACACATTATTGGAATTCTGTTTGTCTTTCTCCATAATCTTTTGAAAACACAGACTTCCAGATACTTGTAAATAGCCTTCCATTAAGAAAGAAATCAGAAGATTATAGGAATGGATTAAATATTTATATTTCATACGAACCCCACCTCATTAGGAAGTTGGGGGTATGGAGTATAATAGAAATAGGGATCATAGGATCACATATTTAGAACTAAAAGGAACCATATGGGCTATGCAGTCTAACTTCTTCATTTTATGGAAGAGGAATGAGCCCTAAGGTCACATAAGCAAAAAAGTAGCAGATAGAGAATTTGAACCCAGGACCCTTGAATACAAATCAATCGTTGTCTGGGAAAGAGAAATGTATGAGGTGAGAGGAAGTCACCCTAATGTGTTATACTGATGCATTTCCCAAGGGGCATAGACCTTTAAATGGGATACAATTGTTGATCAGGGTGATAGCTCCACAATTATGGCCACATTTTCATTGTTAAGTAGACTTGTCTATAATCCTCTCACAACAGTGTAACATCTTGACCATCTGGTCTACCCTCCAGCCAAGAATATTTCAGGGAATAAAGTAAGAAGAAAGGGGATATGGTAAAATTTATAGAATCATAAATTTAGAGCTTTAAGGAATTTCAGAAGTCATCCAATCTCATCTTGAATTTTACAGATAAAGAAACTGAGAACTCAAAAGGTTAAGTGACTTGCCCAAGGTCGCAGAATTATAAATGGCAGAGCCAATATGCACTCTCCTTTTCAAGCATAAGGAAATACACAATTAAATAATCAGATTATTTCTATAAGATAGAGACCATTGGCAGCTAAAACTTTCCTTCCCTCTGAGAAAATACAAGAAAAAGTGGGAGTGGTGGAGAAAAAGTGAAGGGAGAAAGTCCACACTAAATACCCAAGAAGGCAAATTTCCCACCTGGGAGAACCAATAGCTTTTTGGTTATATAACTTTTGCAAAGAATAACTGTTAGCTTAAATGCTTGAAAGCATGAGACAACTTATGAAATTATTAACTGGACTTAAATGTGCTATCCTAAAATACTCACTTTAAGGTATCCACTATTTCATCAGTTTGGATAGTTATTTCACCAAAGCAAATGATAATTGCCTAAGCTTCATGAGTTGTTGTGCTCAAAAATTTCGTCACTTGGTAATCAGTCTTCTAATGATGAGTCTCTCTACATTTACACAGACTGGACCTCATATGACAGACACAGCGTCCACCTTTAAGTGTCCAGGTGCACCTCCAATCTATACTGAGGGGAAAAATGGAACCTTAGAGGAAAACATCTCAACATAGATGTAGGAATTCAAATACATTTAATTTAAGGCACTAATGAGTCAAGAAGGCAAATTAACTAGTTCAAATAACTTTCCATATGTGGCTATTGTGAGGAGCAAATGAGATAACATGTGCCAAAGTCTTTTACAGACTTTAAAGTACTATATAGATGATAACTATCATCGCTATTGTTATTTTAAATTAAAAATATAATAATGGGCAATAGAAGAACAAATAGTACTTTAATTCAATTAAACAAACATTTATTATAGTCTACTATATAAGAACTATTTAATGGATAGGTTTATGGTACTTTTTTGAGGCAGGATCAATAAATACCTATTAAGTGCCTACTGTGTGCCAGGCACTATGCTAAAATCTGGGGAAACAAAAGAAAAGATGCAAAAGACAATCTCTGTCACTAAAGAGCTTACTATCTAATTGAGACAAAAGCCTAATATTGCCGTTTGCCCTAGAATGTATAATTTCCTAAAGCTCCCAAAATTCAACTAAGCAAGTTCTTTGGAAAAGCAAGCATCACTGTTACTATTATCCCTATTTATTTTCTAAGACAACTTAAAGGATTAAATTATTTCTTCATGAAAAGGGAAGAAAAATGTTCATTCCTCAGATGTCAGATGAGCCGTTCCTTTTTCTCCTCAAGAAAATACAGCAAAATCTTCAAAACCATAGTGGCTTTTAGGGAGCCTTGAGTCCAACTATGCCACTCTCCTCATAAAACCCAAGGCTACTATAAGTAATTGCAAGCTGACAGACCCCTACTTCCTGTGCCCTGTTGAGAAATTCTATTCCCTATTCTCATTATGAATACTGCACAGAAATATCTTAAATTTCTGATTCTTACATTCATTTCTACATATGTAACTAATTAAATTTATCATTTTTATGCAATACACTAGGGCAATGAGCTGGAAATATTTTCTCTCAGACATTCTTTCAGCCATGTGACTAGTTGGAGAGTAAGACATATTTGAGACAAGGTCTTTGTGTTAGCAAATGTCCCTGAAAAAGAAAATCCTCCCTTTTAGAAAGTAACAAGAAAGCATCCAACATACAGTAGATTGCACCAGAGGAAGAAACAGTTCTTCAGGACAGTCTTTTCACTGTCTACAGGAATAATAATATAGAGAATAGGCTTTGATTTTAAAATTCTTACAGGTCATCATTGTCTCAGAGAGATCAATCCCTACAGATCATTGTTAAGTGTGACAGATGCACAAATGCCTGATGTGTGAGGGATATAAGAAATTGACATAAATATATAAAAACAAGAGCCATTCTGCAAAAGATATGGGATCAAAAGATAGGAATAGACAATCCTTAAAAGAATCGCAAGCCATTGACAACCATATGAAAGATTGCTCTAAATCACTAATAATAAGACAAATGTGAAGCATAACAACTCTTCAGGTTTCACCTCACATCCGGCAAATTTACAAAGTTGATAAAGAGGGGAATAATCAATATTGGAGGAGTTGTAGAAAGAATGTATTCATAGTGAAGCAATGAGTTAGTCCAATAGTTATGGAAAGCAATTTGGAATTATGCTGAGGACATGATTAATACAGCCACACTTTTTGGATTGTAGATCACACTCCTAGGCATATACCTAAAGCATGTCAAAGATGGAAAGAAATGTCTTAATGGCAGCACTTTTTACAGTGGCAACAAACTGGAAACAAGGTAAATGTGCATTGCCTGGGAGATGGTCAAACACTTTTAGCGCAAGAATGCAATGGAATGTTATTTCTCTGCAAGTAACAATGCTTATGAATACAGCAAAGGGAGGAAAGAGTTAGATGAACTAACACAAAGTGAGTAAGCACCGCCAAGAGAGCATTATACACAATGACTACAATAATTTGAACAACAACAAAAGTAAAAATGCAGTTAAATTTTGACTTAGTGTAATGAAAGACCTCAGTCCTGGAGAACTAGTAAGTGAATATACCTTTCTCCCTCGTCTCAATACAGAGGAGGAGTCTATAGACGTGGAATAACACATATACTGTCAGGCTCATGACTACTACACCAATTGGCTCAATTTAAATGTTTTTCTTTGTTACATAGAGAGGCTGCGGTGAGTAGAAGTGTTAAGGGAAAGTGAAAGCTATAAAAACAGAATGCAACAATCAAATTCTAAATACCTTTTATAATGCCCATGACTATGGAAATGTGTGTATATATCATATATATGTAAGCAATGTCAAAAGAACTCAAAATAACTATGTAAACGTGTGTATATAGACAGACACACGTGTGTATACATACATATATAATATATAAGTAAGCAATGTCAAAAGAATTCAAAATAAGTATGTAAACATGTATATACAGACACATACACATGTGTGTATACATATATTATATATAAGTAAGCAATGTCAAAAGATTCAAAATAACCATGTAAACATGTGTATATCGACACACATGTGTATACATACATATATATATAAGTAAGCAATGTCAAAAGATTCAAAATAACTATGTAAACATGTGTATATCAACACACACACGTGTGTATACATACCCATATTATATATCAGCAAGCAATGTCAAAAGAATTCAAAATAACTATGTAAACGTATGTGTGTATAGACACACACATGTTTATACATACATGTATATTACATATACATATGTAAGCAATGTCAAAAGAATTCAAAATAACATGAGATTAGAAATCAGATCTAGGATTGAGTTCCAGCTCTAACACTTCCTAGCCATATGATTATAGGAAAGTTATGAAACTTTCCCAATTTCAGTTTCTTCATCTGTAAAATGAGGACAGTAACACTTGGACGAATCACCCAACACAGTTGTCATGAGATCACAGTCAGATCCCTCAGGTTGAATAAGGTGATGGATGTCATTTGGGGCCAGCCCTAATTCAGGCCAGTCTAGGAATTCAGTCTCAGAGTTAAAATGGAATGAGACACTCATGGACCATAAAATGCAAACCTCTCCCCCCACCCCCACCCCCCAAAAAAACCTTTACTTAGAATTGTTTAAAAAGATACAATTTCTAAAGTTGAAAAGGATACCTCCCCCTTCAAACTCACCATAGCAACTGGCTGTGCTAGGTTCAAAAGGCACTCCTACAGGGCAGTGAGAATTCTAATAAAAGTGACACTACTTCCTCATAGACTGATTCTTTTATGCCACAGTAGGAAAGGAAGCCTCCTCATCCTTTTAAAGAGAAACCAGCCAGACCTACATCAAATTGGTACTATTCTTACCACAGATATGAGACCTTTCTTCTTTATCAAGGCCCTACTCAGGGGCCACCTCCTCCATGAAGCCTTCCTTGGCCTTATCTTTCCTACCCCTACCCTGAAAAAGCACTTTGCCTAGATCCATCATCTCCTATTTTTTCTCTATTCTTTGTATCATACCATTTCTGTATATGTCCCCCACAAATTAAATTATGATCTCTTTAAAATTTGTATATTTGTAGTGTCTATCTTTGTCCATAATAGTATTTTTTCAGTTAATAGATAATAAATGTTTGTTGAATTGAAGTTTTGAACTACAAAGTACTCTGTTGTTGTTCAGTCATTTTCATCCATGTCCAACTCTTCATGACCCCATTTGGGATTTTCTTGGCAAAGATACTGGAATGTTTTGTCATTTCCAACTCCAGCTCATTTTACAAATGAGGAAACTGAGGTGAACAGGATTAAGTGACTTGCCCAGAGTCACACAGCCAGGAAGTGTCTAAGGCCAAATCTGAACTCAGGATGATAAGTCTTTCTGACTTAAGGCCCAGCGCTCTATCCACTGCACCACCTAGCTGCCCCAAAGTACTTCATATATGTAATTGTAAGCTACAAGTTGTCTGAGATTTAGCCCACTGCTTTCAGATTGCAAATGAGAAAAGCGAAGTCCAGAAATACTTCATGACTTATGAAAATTCTCCCAGCCAATGCAAGGGTTAAGACTACAACCTAAAACTCCAAATTCAGAGCCCCCCCCTTTTTTGGTCTACCAGTCCTTAATGCTAAAACTGTACACTCACAACTCTCCCCTCTCAAAAATACCCAAAGACTCATACATCCCAGCCCCTTGTGTTTAGGTCATAGAATCTGGGTCTCTGAGTTCGTATTCCTTGAGTCCTGAAAGATAAGGCAGAGTAGAAGTCTGCTGGTCAGTAAGATGAAGCCAAATTTTCCGTGGATGATCCCCAAAGGCATACTAGACACAGACAGAAAAGGTACTATACACATAATGATTTAAGACATGTTGAAAGCTCTCACTTAAAAAATATCTCCCCCTATGACCTGAAATTTCTATGATTAGTAGCTTTTAGGCTAAGGCATTCAAAGCCACTGTTAAAATTCAAAAGTTACCTGAAAAGACAATATTTTCCATCATTATCACCTCTGCAGAAATTGCTAAATCATATTAGTTAGTCACTGAAAAGAGTCCTTAAGAAATGGGACCCAGAGGGAAAATTTTGGAAGAATGGGTAGTGTATAAAAGGGGAAACCAGAATATGATTCATATTGTAGGGGCTCCTAGGTAACCAAGATAAGTGCACGTGAGTGGTGAAGGGGATAAAGGGGTCCTGAGAGAAAGATTAGGGACGAGAGACAACTCTATAATCTTGCTTACAGCTATTGCTGGAAATTATACAAAGTAAGTAATCCATATTTGAGTAATAGAAAGTTGAATAGTGATGATTTCTACAGGAGAATTCGAAGAACAAATAGGTTTAACAGCAAGAAATGTCTTACAGAAAGAGGAGGGACAGATGGGAGGGGAGGGGAGGAAAAAAGAAAGAAAGGAAGGAGTGGGAGAAAGAGAGGATAGGAAAGAGAGGAAAGATGGAGAAAGGAGAAGGAAGGAAAGAGGAGAAAAAAATAAAAGATGAAGTTCATTAAATAAGCACATTTTGTTCTCTAAATTAGTTGATTAAAAATATAACAACATTAGTTTCTTACTTAAGTAGAAGTATTCTAGTATCTTTAGCTGAATGTGACTAAAGGAGAGTTTTTAAATGGTGTCTTCTGAGGGGCTGCAAAGTCTGTCATTATAAGAGACGAAAAAGTTCCACGTGCCTTATAGATTGGTAGCTTGTAAATGGACAGGCAGAGAAAGACCATGCTCTTTGCAAATTCTCTAGGCCATCCTTGTGAGGTGAAATGTGGAGGGGGCAGGAGAGAGAGGACTAAAAACAAAAAACAGCAGCACATTCATGACTATGTGAAGGAAGACACAAGCCTGAAAAATTAGGAATTTATCATGTTTAATTATTCTAAATTTTTCTCTAATATCCAAATTTTATAATTTCCAAATCTGTTTCCCCAGAAAACTTAAGAACAGTTTAAGGGTAAGAAATACCTCATTTTTAAGTTTAAATATCTAGTAAAAGATAAAAATACTTTAACTTAAAACTTTAAAATACTAAAGTGCAAATAAATAAATAGACAAATCCCTTCAATACCAATGTGCTATTGTGGTGGAGGGGTATTTGCTCCAGCTATGGCTGCTTCATGAAAACTCCTGGGCAGTGGCAGGACCCCTGTTACACATGTGAATGTTTGACTCAAGGTATAAGAAAAGCTCTAAGGAGGTCTGGTTTGTGAAACAATTATTGTTTTAAGAGCCTGGAAAACCACATCTGGCACTCAAGTGCAAGAGTCTAAGGAGTGACATTGTTAACAATGGTGAAAACAATCTCCAAAGAGAAAAGGGAGAAAAAAAAATCCTGTTTGATGTGGAATACAATTCAGTTGATGTGGAGTACAGTTTTTGTCTGTCTTTCTTTCACTCTTAGAATTTTTATTCTTGGTTTCAGATAAGAAACAGCCATAACTTCCGATTAATGTCCATGCCCAACTGGTCAAAGGTTTTTCCAAATCATCCTGGAAAAGCTGGGTAAAGAAAGCTCATGCCACCACCCGTTCCTCTATCAAACTGGCTAAAGCCCAGAAAGGAACAATTAAAACTTGAAAGGTATTTTAAAATGTCCCGCCTCTCAGCTGCTGAATGATGGGGCAAAGGGAAAAGATATGAGGTTCTAAGCCAAATTCATGCAGGCCAGATTACTCACTGTCCCTGGACATGCTTTCCTGGTTGCATTGTTTTTCTTTGCTTTTTTGTTTCCTGGTCCCCTCTGCTAATCTCAATCTGACTAGTCCTGGAGGTTTAAATTCTGCGATTCAGTTTCCACTATCTCTTTGTAGTTTTCTGTAGGCATCTAGAACTAAAGGGATATTTCCTTCCTCTGAATTCCTTTTGCAGGTGCCAGTTATCTCTGTTGTCTTGTCTTGCCAACTCTATTACCTATTCATAGGTAGCTAGGCGGTGCGGTAGAAAAAATACTAGACATGGAATCAAGACGATCTGAGTTCAAATATTGCATTGCTTCAGACTGGCTGTGTGACCCTGGGCAAGTCATTTAAACTCTCTGTGCCTCAGTTTTCTTATCTGTAAAATGGGGAGGAGTAATAATAGCACCTAACTTGCAAGGCTATTGTGAAGATCAAATAAGAAAACATATGTAAAGTACTTTGTATATCTTAAAGTGCTTTATAAATGCAACCCATCATCATCATCATCATCATCATTATTATTATTATTATTATTATTATTACATGGTTTATTAACCTTGTTTGTTTCACAGACTCCTTTAAGCAATCTGATGAAGTCTAGGGACCCCTTCTCAGAATAACGTTTTTTCAAAATATGAAATAAAATACATGGAAAATAAAGGAAATCTATTATATTAAAGTACAGTTATCAAAATAGTTTTTAAATGCATCAATCACCATTTAAGAACCCCTGTCTAGAGGGCAGAACTCATGCCTAATACCTATATCTACTTCTATATCTGCACTACTTCTATATAGCACCTAAAATGATGACCTGAACACAGAAGATCAACAATATCTGTGGATTTATCTACTTCATTCCTAATAGCTGTATTGGGCAGCTAGGTGGAGCAGTGGATAGAGCTGTGAACCTAGAGTTAGGAAGACCAGAGTTCAAATTCAGCCTCAGACCCTGATCAGCTGTGTGACCCTGAACAAGTCACTTACCCTGTTTGCCTCATTTTCCTCATCTACTAAATGAACTGGAGGAGGAAATGACAAACCACTCCAGTGTCTTTGCCAAGAAAACCCCAAATGGGGTCACAAAGAGTCAGATAAGCTTGAAACAACTGAACAACAATAACTATATTGGTCATAATATGGGTTGCTCCCAAATGTCTATAGCACTCCTAAAAGAAATCTCCTGTAGAGGCAAAATATTTTGTATCTTCCAAACTATAGTTTTTAGTGAAGAGCTGTTGTCTTGGGAACTCCCTCCACTGATGCATATCTCCCTGAACACTTAAGCTGATTATTAGATATCACAGAACCGTAAGCTCCTGGAAGGCAAGTGCTATTTTACTTTTGTCTTTATATCACCAATACTTATGTAATATGGTGCTTAATAAATTCATATTGATTAAACTATAAATAGATATTGATTAATAGGTAAATTCCAGGAAGTCACCTAGAACAGAAGTGTCAAACATATGGAGTGTTTCTTAAACCAGATTAAAATGTAATTGAAAAATATTTTAAAGTACAATACATAAATGGTACATTATTAAATGTATTTAGTATAATAATTATATATTTAGCATATATTAATTATGTGTTATAATAATTATACATCATTAATAGTACAACACAAATTGTACATAAAATATATACACATATAAGATATGTACAATATAAAAATACAACAAAACATAGATATCATTGCATTTTAAAACTAAATCAATATGTAACCTGCAAGGATCCTTATGAGTAGATTAGTGGACCCCTTTTCTATTTGACTTTGATAACACAAACCTAAAGAATTTAGAGGCAAAATCCAACTCATAGGTGTCACAGGATAGATTTGAACCAGGGTCTTCCTGAGTCAATCAACCACCATTTGTTAAGTGTCTAATATGTGGTAGGAACTGTGCTGGGCACATAAAAGATGTAAAGACAAAAATGAAATCATCATTGATCTGGAAGACGTTACCACCGTCTATCAGAGAAGATAACACACATATATGTAAGCAAATACAGAATAAATATCTATATGGAAAGACCTGGGTTGTGTCATTTAAAACCTGTGTGACTTTGAGCAAGTCATTTAACTAATCTGGGTCTCATCTGTAAAATGAGAGGGCTGAATTAAATGGTCTCTGGGGTCCTTCCTAATTCTAAATCTATGATGCCATGAAATATAAGGTAGTTAAATAAAAAGTAATTATGAGGGAAAGCCCTAGAAGCTGGGTGGAATCCAGAAGGCCTCATGTAAAAATGATACTGAAGGTGAATCTTGAGGGAAATCGGGGATTTGATGAAGTCAAAGTGAGGGAAAGCCCATGGAAGGCATGGAGATGGAAAGGGACATGTTGTATGTGAGAAGCAGAGAGAAAGATAATTTGGGGTGGAGGGGATGAACCATAGAAGTAATGTGTAATGAGATTGACCATGAATGGATTTAAAGGGCAAACAGAAGAATTAATATTTTATCCTAGAAGCCATAGAGAGCACTGGAGTACACTGAGTAGGAAAGTTATGTGGTCAGATCTGTGCTTATGGAAAATAGCTCCAGCAGTTATGTCAAAAATGAATTGGAGTGGGGAGTAATTTGGGGTAGCTGTTACAATAGTCCGGGAGAGAGGTGATAAGGGCCCAAAGGTGGTAACTGTATGACTAGAAAGAAGGGAATATGAATGAAAAATGTTGCAGAGGTAGAAGCAGTAAGATTTGTTGACTAATACACCACACTGCCTGTTTGTATGAAACTGAAAATATGCATTTTATTATATAATATTTATATGCACTGAAAATAACAACAATTAGAGGCCACATTCAAGTTTGTGCATCAAATTGTGGGGAGTTTTGAATTTGTGGGGGGTTTGGAGGGAGGGGTAAGGGTTCAAGCTCATCCTATATTTGGACCAATATGGTAATAACTAGCACAAATGGCAAATCATAGGCCAAACCTTGTCTCTTTGTGTTTTTTTGTATTAAACTTAAAAATGAACCTATGTTAGGCAAATTTTCTTATATTTCTTTTTACTCCCACTTTCTTCATGGAGTATGGCATTAAGGATAAAACAAGATGTAAAAATAGACTTTCAGGCAGCCAATGAGAAGACTGTTTTTCTGGAAAATTTCACACAAACATCACCCATAAAAAGGTGAGAAAATACTGGTGTCAAAAGCACTGCCCCCTGTATACATTTACACCCACCTTGTTCTCTGTCCAAAGGTTTGTTTTCTGTCAGTTACACGTAGCCTTTCTACTCTAGGCCATCCGAAAGTCATGGGACCTAGATGGCTTCCACATAGCACAAACAAAATCACTTTTTATAATCCTTCAAAAAATAAAATCTCTATCAAGGTGGACGTAACTGCCAGTTTCTACTCAATTGTTGTTGTTCGGTCATTTCAGTCAGGTTCAACTCTTTGTGACCCCTTTTGGGTCTTTCTAGGTAAGGATACTACAATGATTTACTATTTCTTTCTTCAGCTCACTTTACAGATGAGGAAACTGAGGCAAATAGGGTTAAGTGATATGCTCAAGGTCACACAGCAAGTTAAGTATCTTAAGGTCACATTCGAACTCATGTCATCCTGACCCTCGGCCTGGCGCTTTATACACTGTGCTACCTACTCAGAGAGACCTAGAATAATCTAAACATTCTGAGCAAAACTCCATGCAGAGTTGGTAGGCTGGGGGAGAAGGGTTGGTTTACATAGACTATAGCATACATAAATTTGGTCATATTACTCATCTTGTCCAAAGTGTCAGTAGCTCCCTACTACCAACAGAACAAAATACAAGCTCTTGGGCTGGCATTCTAGCCCTCTCACCCAACCAAACCTGGCAATCTTATTGTATATTTTGCTCCATACTCTAATGCTTTGGCCAAACTGAACTTTTCTCTACTTTCAAACCTGTCCCATCCTCTCACCATTCCATGCTTTGGCTCATGCCTGTTTCCATTTATTGATTATTCTTTACCATTGTTGATTCTCTACCCAACCAAATACCAACAATCTGAATCACTTCAGTGAGCTAAGAACAGCAACTAACATTAGATAACACTTTAATACAAATGCTCTACTCATTCTTTAATCCCCACAACAACACTGTGAGGGAGGTGCTATCTTTATCCCCAGTTTATGCAGAAAACTGAGGCTGACAGAAATTAAGTGGCTTGTCCAGGATCCCACAGCTGGTATATATCAAAGGCAGCACTGGAACCCAAGACTTCCTGACTTCAAGGACAGTCCTCTCTCCACTACAACATGCTGACTCCCATTTTACGGTGATTGAACTAAGGAAAGTGACTTGCCTGTAATCAAGCAGCTGACACAATTATATCCTCTGTCTTTCTACTCCAAGTTCAGCTATGTTTCCATCACAGTTATAGTGGAAATAGAAAGGAAGGACTGGATGCTAGAGAGATTTTGAAAGAAAAGCTAATTGATTTTCAAATCTTGCCCCATCAATAATCTTACATTAGGTCAAAGACTCAAAAGTGAGGGCTGGAGGTTAGGGCATGGATTGCTATGTGAAGGGTCCAGAGAAGGCTGAACAGTATTGAACAAACAATCTTCAAAATCAGTTTTAATACTTTTTCCATAGCTTATTTCATCCATTGATTGAGAGATTTAAACCATCCCCATAAGATCTTTCATTTCCTTCCTCTGAATATTATTGATCCCAATTCCCCAGTGGTACCATGAACATGCCAAAGAGCGAGGGGTGGAGGGAGGGGGGAAATAAGAAAGGAGAATAATGAGATCACTTCACAACATCCTCTGCTTTGCCCTGACATCAGAGGAAACCATTACTCTCTGACCACCAGCCAGAAATTCTTCCAGTGATACTCTGATGGCCACTCCATTCTCCAAAAGGACAGTTCTGCTAAAGATCCTTCCCTCTGAAATAACCTCACTTTACTTTCCTGAATTTGTACCTCAGCTGCAGTCAATTATAATAGTAGAAATCTTGTGAAACATGTTGGCTAAACCTTGGAATTTGTTCCTAAAACCTTGGTGATTAATAATAAATGCTGAGCTTGGCCAGCTCTCTTGACATCGAGTGAGTCATTGTGGATAATGACAGAGAAGTGGAACTACATCACTTTGGACAGCAGAAAGAAGGATAAATGCAAGTTTGATTAAATTATTAGAAGCAATGACTGCAACTAACTAAGTAGTCTGACATGCTAATGATCAGATGTTTGACACTGCCTCCAGGACCAATTGCTACCAAGTGTGTGCCAACCAGATACACCCAGCACTGAATTGTAAGTGATTACCAGTGGAGACTTATAATGCACATATTAATCTTCAGAGTCAGGGGACTAAAGTGATTTCCCTTTGTCATGCCTTTCAATATTAACAGGCAGATCTTTAATATTCAGTAGTTCACTAGACCTACACCTGCAGATACCAGGGAAGAAGGAAAGAATTAATGTCTGTATACTATCTTGGACATGGTATAGCTCTATTGTTCAAATAAGTTTTGTTCCATTCAAATTTCTCCTGCCTATTATGCATTAAGTTCCCAAAGGTCAAGGAGTCAGTTTTAGTGGAAAGAGTTAGTTTTGAATGGGGATTGTATTTTGCCTTTTTCAGATGAGCACTCTAATTAGCTGTGATCCTGCATCCACATCCTTAATGCAGAGTGTGTGATGGGCATAAGGGGAGAAAAATCATGATCGCTCAAACTCAGAAAGCATGTAATGAAATTCAGGAGCCCAAATACATCCCTATACGAAATGAATTTCAATGATCTCAGTGAAAATTTCACATGAATCAGAGCCCAGGATTGATGCTTATATCTGTGCTGAAAATGATATAAACAGGAATTGGCATTACCATCAGGCTTATGAAATTTTCAACAAGACTTAGAGTTTGGCCTACATAGAAGGTAAAGTAGTAATTATAGAAAAAAATAAAGTGAGAGCAAATTTTACCCAGAAAAAGAACTTTGTAAACACTAGCATACCATATAAATCATCATCATCATCATCACCATCAACTTCTATCACTTACGGTGAAGAACAAACCATGAAAGATATCAAAGATTAATAAATAGAAGTGTATTACAATAGGAAGAGTATAGGATTCAGAGTCAGAGACATGAGTTCAAATCCCATTTTTTTTCACTGTATGAACTTGAACAAGGCACTTCTTTTAACCTGAGCTTCAAAATGAAGGTTTGCACAAAATAAGCACCCTTCAATCTGTGAATATGTGAAATTGAAGCCAAGTCCTAATGTTGATACAATGTGACAATGGGCAAGCAACTTAATGTTTCAATGCTACAGACAGTAATCTGAGATGATGGTATAGTTGAGTTGCTGATCTCCTTCAGAATAGGCAGTTTTCACACTGGGCATTCCCCATACTTTTGAAAACATAGGTTGGGACTAAAAGCAGAAAAAGAAAAAAAAACAAGAGCTAGTGTAGTGTCAGGACAATTTCAGAAACCTTACATCCAAGTATATTCTAAGACATTTGAAAATCTTCCTGGCTATGAGAGAGACAAGTTCTCTTTCCTGTAACCATTCCTCTCCAAATCATGTTTCTAAAGACTAGAACTTCCACAAAACAATGACCAACGATTACAGTGACAGTGACAGCAGCACTGATGACATTGGTCATGGAAAGCTGGCTATCAGCGCCAGTGATACTGGGTAGAGATGGCAAAGAATATTGTCATGGAATGAAGGTGTCCAATAGTCTAGAACTCCTTTGCCCTTGATTTACTTATTTATTTAATACAGTGAGCTCAATGTTTTACCTCTGATTTTATCTGGAAGCCATTAGCCTGTGATGATGCTAAGATCCCAGGAGGCTCCCTCTTAATTATTAATGCCTATGCACAGTGCAGATTGAGAGTGGAGTAATAGAGAGAAGAGAAGCAAAGGAGAGAAATAACTTTTGCCCCTTCAGAAAAAGCCTGAAGATGTCCCATGTTGACAAGCTATATAAACATGGTTTGTATTGTTTCTAAATGCAAACCTATCGCAAAAGGCGCTTCAATAACAATATTTTTTTAAATGCCTGAGAGTCAGGTGATGCTCTTTAAGCTCTTTATTTACTATGGCTCTTAAGGAACCACACAGTTTGAGAAGGGTTATTGGAGTCTGCTTCAGAATCATGAGCACGGCCCTACCAACAGCTTTTCTAATTGAATCTCAAAAGACTGTAATTGTGTTCCACTCTGTAGTCAGCCTCCATTCCATGTGGATACAGTCGGTTGTAGGTAATCAGATTACTCATGGGTTACTGCCTGCAGCCCGTCAGAGAGTGCCAAGAGTGAGAATGCAGCATGTTCTAGGGTTAATGAAGCCTAATGTGGTGCCAATATCATACTGTGCCATTGCCTGCAGAGTGAGAAAGGATTATATCCCATGTTAATATGCCATCTGACCCGTGCCAGAGAGGCAGTCTAAATCACTGAATAAGTATGTAAGTCACTACAGACAAGCGTTTGCCAGCTCTCTTACGGCTGTGAAAACAAGTTGTTCCTTCACTCATGAATCTTCACTTTGGTGTTCTTTAAAGCACAGTTTCAACATTGGCTTCTATCTTCCCTGGATAGGCCATACATTGGATTCTCTGAGCTGGGAGCAAATGCTGGTAAAGTCACATGGTTTATGACAGGATGATCCAAACTTTTCTGAGGAATATATTCTAGGACAGCATCTTTTGCCCTCCCTTCATCCATGGATAAGTTTTTTTTCTATAAACTTGCGCTTAGTTTATTGTGGCTGCAGTGGCTCTGTTTCTGTACTGTCTGGGACTTAGACAATTGGCACCATCTTCTTACTGCTGGTTGTGCTTCCTAATTTCTATTCTATCCAAAAACTCCATTATAAAGTGAAGATGGCCTAAGAAAATGCTCAAGAGACAAGGAAAAAAATCTATTTGTGCCACAAAATCCATACTGATGGCAGAAATATTGAATAGCATCAGCTATCACTGTGTAATTGAGCATATTTAGAATAGTGAGTCTGAATTTTTTTGGATATTTTCTTCCTTATCACAGTCTAAGCTCTTACCAGAGCTCTGTCTGTGGGACTCTCCCAGAAAACTGGGAGAAAATAATTTTGAAATCAATTTGAAAACCTAGTTCTTCACCTGCTATATTGAGATTCTTGAGTACAATCCAAACATCAAAATTGTCTTTAAAATCCCCTGGATACTAAGAAAGAACACTTGTAAATTTGCATGTAAATTTTTCCTTTTCCTAGGACATAGAATCAAAGTTTGGGAACAAATGAAGTTAACTTCTCAGGATGGGGTATGATACTGGTATTGATGCTGTTTTTTTTTTATTTTTTTTAATTTATTTTTATTTTTTTGCAGGGGGGAAGGCAGGGCAATTGGGGTTAAGTGACTTGCCCAAGGTCACACAGCTAGTAAGTGTGTCAAGGGTCTGAGGCCGGATTTGAACTCGCTTTTATTTTTTTTATTTTTTAAGGAATGAAGGATGAAAGACCAGAAAGGAAAAGAACAGAGAATGAATATTTTCTATTTAAAAAAAAATCTTAGAAAGGGCTTCTTAAAATGCATGAGCAAAATTCCAAAGGAGTACATGTCCACAACAAAATTATAGTTAGGAGAAAGTTACTGACTTTAAAATGTGGCTACAGAAGAAACAATCTTTCTATATTGCTCGAAATCAAAACAGGATAGTGTTTGCCACTGAAATTTCAGAACCTAGAACAGAGATCATCACTGGTGTGTTCTTCTCTTAGAAACATTTTAAATGGTTTTCTTCTTTTGTCATACATGTATACTTTTGCACTTTCACTAGTTTTGATTGTAATTTCTTTAACTTGAAAAAGCTACAAGCCAAGACCAAAGTGGAGGGAATGTTGGTGCATGATTTTCAATTTGCCGATGATTGTGCGCTCACAATTCAGCCTCTGAAGCTGAGATGCAACAAAGTTTGGATCAATTCTCTGCTGCTTGTGCTAATTTTAGCTTAACAGTTAACACTAAGAAAACACAGGTGTTCCATCAGCTACCATCACACCATCCATATGTGGAACCACTGGTTGCAGCAAATGGAGAAGTTTTGAATGATATGGATAAGTTCACTTATCCAAGGTAAGTGACATACACATTTCCAGAGTTGTACACATTGATAATGAGATTGGCACACACATTGCCAGAGCTAGCTCAGTGTTTGGGAGGCTCCGAAGGAAAGTGTGGGAGAGAAGAGATATTAGACCGATTACCAAACTGAAGGCTTACAGAGCCATCCCTCAAATACCCTAATTCTCAATTCCTCAACTTCCTATAATCTATTCCTCCATCACACCACAGCTATACACAGAGTTATGTACAGAAGTATTCATATCCTTGATTTTGCCTTAACCCACAAGTATTCCTCTTCAAAGTTTATGAACTCTCAAAATCCTTTTTCTGATCCCAATCTGTTGTCATTCTACCTCTTCCTCTGCCTTGCAACCCCTAACCCTGTACTTCATCCTCACCAATGACCTGCTCTCCTCAGTTCTTTCCCAGAAGATCACCCCTGCCTATACTCTCTTTCCTTCCCCATCTTGACCCCTTAGTAAACCAGTTTAACCCTATACATTCTTCTCTTGAATCCCTTGCTCCTTCATCTATCAAAGATCTTGCTCTGCCAATCCTCAACTTTGTTTACTCCCACCATCCACTGACTTTACTCCTATTGAAATTCTGCTAAATGAAGCTGAAGAAAATCAAAGAACTGTGCTGACCAGGTTCACCACACCTTTATGATACTAATCTCAAATGGGCCCTCACCGCAATAAGGCAATGCTTTTATACTTCCATAATTGATTCATTCTCCTGCTCACTACAGCAGCTTTTCCAAAATTTTTTATCTTTCTTCAAGCTTCTCACAGTTCCCTCCCTTCCTCTCAACTGAGAATGCTGTCTCATATTTCATGGAAAACATCCAGACTACAAAATTAGATATGCTAGATCTCTGGTAAATATTGAATAGGAAAAGAGTATACCTATTTCAAAGATATAGAAGGTACCTTCACAAAAAATTGCCCATGTATTAGGACATTAAAAACCTCACAAACAAAAGCAGAAAAGTATAAATATTAAATGCATCTTTTACTGACCATAACAAAATAAAAAATGATATTCGATAATGGGTATTTGAAGCAAAGATGAAAAATTAATCACAAATTAAACAGGTTAAACTTAAAGAATATATGATTAAAGAAAAAATTATAGAAACAATCAATAATTTCATTAAAGATGGTAATAGCATATCAAAATTTGTGGGATGCCATCCAAGCAATAATTAGAGGAAAACTTTTATCTCTAGACTCTTTCATCAATAAAAGAGAGAAAAAGCAGATCAATGAGTTGGGCATGAAACTTAAAAAAAAAAACTAAGAAAAAATATTTTAAACCCTAAACACCAAAATAGAATTCATAAAACATTTTAAAAAGCAATAAAACAAATAAGCCACTAATAAATTTGATTAAAAGAAAAAAAGAAAGACAAATTACCAGGATAAAAAATGAAAGATGAATTCACAACCAATGAAGAAGAAATAAAATCAATTGTTAGGAATTATTTTTGCCCAATGATATGCCCATTTAATTGATGAACTAAATTAAAGAATATTTACAAAAACATTATTTGACCAGGTTGAAAGAATATGAAATAGAACACTTAAATAACCCTGTCTTAGGGGGGAAAATGAATGTGATAAATGAACTCACAAGGAAAAAACTCCAGGACAAGAATGATTTCCAAGTGAATTCTACAAAACACATAAAGAACAATTCTAATAATACATAAAAATAAGTAAAGAAGGGATATCTGAAAAAAACACGTAAAGAAGGGATCCTACCAAATTTCTTTTATGACGAAATATGGTCTTGATACCTAAACTAAAGGAGCGAAAACAGATAAATACAATTATGGACCAAATTCCCTAAGGAATATTGACACAAAAATTCTAAATAAAATACCAGTGAGGAAATTTTACCAATATATATCACAAAGATATACTATGACTAACCTGGATTTATACCAGGAATACTTACTTCAACATTAGGAAAATTATAATCATAACTGACCATATCAACAGCAAAAATACAAAATCACACAATTATTTCAATGGATGCAGAAGAAACCTTTTTACAAAATACAATATCTATTCCTACTAAAAACACTAGCAAGCACTGGAATTAAGTTTTCCTTAAAATGATAAGTACTAAAAACCAATTGCAAGCACTATCTGTAATAAAGATAAGATTTATAAGCCTTTACAATAAAATCAGAAGTGAATAATGCATTCCATTATCACCATTATTATTCAATATTATGCTACAAATGCTAGCTAGAGCAATATGGCAAGAAAAAATGGACAGAGTAAGAATAGATGATGAGAAAAAAACAATCATTTTTTGCAGATGATAGGATGATTCACTTAGAGAACCCTAGAGTCAACCAAAAACTAATCAAAACAATTAACAACTTCAGCAAATTTGCAGGTTATGAAATTAAGCCCACACAAATCATCAATATTTGTAGATATTATCAACAAAACCCAACAGGAAGAAGTAGAAAGAGAAATTTCATTTAAAATACTTACAGACATTGTAAAACACTTGGGTGTCTACCTGTCAAGATACATGACCCTGGAACTAAGTGAACACAATTACAAAGCACTCTTCACACACATAAAGACATATCTAAATAATTGGAGAAATAGTAATTACTCATAGTAGGCTGAGCTAATATAATAAAATGACAAAGGTACCTGAAACAATTTACTTATTCAGAGTCACACCAATAAAATACCAAAAAAAAAAATTTATGAAGCTAGAAAAAATAAGAACAAAATTCATCTGGAGGAGCAAAAAGTTAAAGAATATCAAGGTAATCAATTTAAAAGTGGGAAGCAAAGGCATCTAACAGTACCAGATCTCCAATTATCCTACAAAGCTGTAATCATCAAGACAAATTGTTACTGGGTAAGAAATAGAGGTTGACCAGTGAAAAAAATAAATGAGCCTAGTAACCTATTGTTTGATAAATCCAGGGATCCCACCTTTGTAGACAAGAACTCATTATTCAACAAAAGCTGTTGAGAAAACTGGAAAGTAGCCTGGTACAAACCAACATCTCCCATTGTATAACAACATAATCAAAATGGGTACATAAAGGGTGACATCATGAGCAAATTAGTGGAACATGAAAGAAATTACCCATCAAATCTATAGATATAGGCATTCATATCCAAATAAGAGATAGAGAGGCACACAGGAGGAATGATGGGTAATTTTTATTAAATAAAGTTTAAAAAAATTCACACAAACAAAACTAATATAGCAAAAAATAGAAGAAAAGAAGGAAACTGGGAAAAAACTTGGCAGCAAATTTCTCTAATAGGTCTCATTTCTAAGATATTTAAGGAACTGAGTCAGATTTACAAACAAAAGAGCAACTACCCAATTGATAAACAGTCAAAGGATATGAATAGGAAGTTTTCAGAGGAAGAAAATCAAGCTATCAATAGCATATGAATTTTTTTTTCTAAATCACTCATAATTAAAGAAATACAAATTGAAAATTTGGAGCCATTCCTCAAGGACTCTATCTTCTTCCCTTCTCATTTTACATCACTCAGATGCTTTCTACCAGTATCTCCTCCTTATCCCATTGCACAAAAAGACATGGCCCTTCTTCATGCCAAGACAAAAACTTTTACATGACCAGGTGATCTGACTCCATGCTATATGCTCCAGCAGACTGCCCCCCTCTAACATCCCCACTCTCTTACTTATGATCAATATCTCTCTACTGGTAGTTTCTCTGTAAAATGAGAAGGCAAGAAGAGAGACTCAAAATTTTCGATTTGTATTTCTTTAATTATTAGTGATTTTTAAACTCTGCAAATTGCCTTTTACTGGACACAAACATGCCTATGTCTCCCCCATCTTCAAAAAATCTCACTTGACCCGTCCAGCCTCTCTAGCTATCATACCATATCTCCCCTTTGTTTTGTAGGTCACTTCCTGGAGAAGTTACAGGCCACCTATACTTGATGCCCTGCACTTCTCTTTTGTCATTTTCTTCTTTATTCTTAAAGTCTGACTTCCAACCTGACCATTCAACTGAAACTGTTCCCTCCAAAGCTACTAATGATCTCTTAACAAATTTAATGAACTTTTCTCAATTCTTATCCTTCTCTGCAGCTTTTGACACTGTCAATCACTTTCTCCTTGATGCCCTCTTCTATTTAGGTTTTCATGATACTTCTCCCTCCTTTTTCTCTTCCTACTTGTTTGACTCTTCCTTCTTGGTACCCTTTACTGGGCATCCATCTGGGTCACCCTTCCTAATCATGAGTGTCTCCCTTGGCTCTCTCCTGGGCTGTATTCTCTTCTTCATTTATACTATTTTGCTTCATGATCTCATTGGCTCCCATTGATTCAACTATTATCCCTTGCAGTTGGTTCTCAGATCTATTTGTCCAGCTTAACCTCTCTCCTCACATGTAGTCTTCTATATCCAACTGCATATTGGATATTCTGAGCTAGATGTCCTATAAACATCTTAACCTGAACAAATCAAAACTGAACTCCTTATATTTCCCCAAAAAAATCCCCTCTTCCTAACTTCTCAATTACAGTGGATGTTACCACAATATTCCCTGCCACTTACTTTCATGCTCTGTATCCAATTAGTTCCCAGTTCCTGTTGTTTCTACCTTCAAAACATCTCTTGTATATGCCCTTTTCTCTCCTCTGACACTATAATCACTCTGTTCAGGTCCACATACCCTCACTCACAGACTATGGTAATAACCTGGTATTTAGTCTCCCTAACTCAAGTAATTCCCCAGTGTAGGCCATCCTTCACTCAGCTATCAAATCGATCTTTATAAAGCCTGTGTCTTACCACATCAATTCCTCCTATTCAGTTAACTACAGTGTCTTCCTACTATTGCCAGGATCAAATATAAAATCCTTTATTTGGCTTTTAAAGTTTTTTTTAACTTGACCCTTTCTGCCCTTTTCAGTCTTCTTATACCTTCTTTTTATTGAGTCATTTCAGTCATATCTGACTCTTCATGACCCCGTTTGGGGTTTTCTTGGCAAAGATACTGGGGTAGTTTGCTATTTCCTTTTCCAGCTCATTTTACAGATGAGGAAACTGAGCAAACAGGGTTAAGTGACTTGCCCAGTGACTAGGGCTGGAAATGAACTCATGTCTTCCTGACTCCAGATCTGGCACACTATCCACTGGGCCACCTAGAGGCCCCTTCAAAATGCCTTACTCCTTTAAGTTACAATCAAGTAATAGTGTCCTCCTTGCTATTCCTCAGAAACAATACCACATTTCCCAACTCCAGGTCTTTTCACTGGCTGTACCTCATTCCTGAAATTCTCTTCTTCCTCATCTCTGCCTCTTAGCTTTCCTTGATTCCTTCAGGCCCCACCTTCTACAAGAATCCTTTACCATTCCTCCTTAATCGTAGGCGCTTCCCTCTGAGAGTATCTCCAGTTTACCCTGTGTCTTGTTTGTAGATAGTTGCTTTTAAGTTATCTCTCCCGTTAGACATTGAGAACAGGGACTATTTATTTATTTTACCTTTCTTTCTATCCCCAGTGCTTAGCAAAGTACCTAGCACATGGTACATGCTTAATAAAAATGATTGTGGACTTGATTTATATGATCTATAAGTATACAGGTCTTGGACTGTATCAGGTAATTACAATGGGACTTCTCTACTGTTTTCTCTTTTGGAGCACTTAGGTAATGAGTGCCCTTGATGAGTCCAACCTTTGTTTCTTTGATTAAATCAGGAGTCTTTGATGACCTGCTTACCTCAAGGGAAAGCCTAGTTTACATGGGTTTGAGTCACATGTTTGTGACGCCAGAAGCTTTTAGGTCCATATGGGTTTAAGTCACATGTTGTGACGCCCTTTGATCCTAAACATATATATTATATAATATATATATATATATATATATATATATATGTATGTGTGTATATATATAATATACATATATTTCAGAGTTTTGTCCTCAGGGCTCTTACTCACTGGAAAAGTATTGGTGTGGAGATGCTGGGTAGCCGCTTGAACCCCCCTGGCTTTGAAGAAACCCAGATGTTGATGCTTCCCTGGTAACTATGTATTGCTATGGACAGACTGGTTTGTGTTGTTTGCTCTGTTGATATTGTCTCTGTAATTTCTATTTGTATTTGCTCTGAAGTTCAGGGTGCTGACTTTTCCCCCTGAACTAAGTGACTTATATTTGTATGTCTGATTAAAGTGAGCTTGTCAACCCCTTAAAGTTACTTTCCTTAGTAAAGCAGATCAAAGAACGTGTGCTGGCAGCTCTTGTTGCTGGTCTTGTTGGGTCTTATGCCTCAACAGCTGCTGCTAGCCCAATTGTTGATACATGGACACAGACTGAAAATAGAACATGAATTGGATCGAGAAGTGCATGAAGAGAAAAGAACATGCAGGTCTCTCCCCTTTGGCAAACTACAAGATTCCTTTCATGACCCCAACCTTGTCACATAACCATAGGCCTATATTTTTAACACCAATATCCTGCCAGTAATTATGTATGGCCAGGAGCTTTGGAACCCTTAAGACTCAAAAGAATTAAAAATGAGTCATACCGAAAGAGGATTGTTGCCAGAAGGCTGCAACATATTAGAAACAAGGAATTACGAGGAAAAACCAGAGTTGATTGTTAGAATCAGTGATTTAGAAAGGGAAGGTCATTTTTAGAATAGGGAACTAAGTCTCAAAGAAATTAAGTGACTTGCCCAAGGTTACATAGTTAGTAAATAGCTAATGGTGAGAATTGAACCAAATTTGTCTGGTGCCAAGTCTAGTAAAGTAATGTTTTATAAAAAAAATAAAATAAAATAAAAAGACCAAGTAATCCAATGATGAGAGTGAGAGATAACTGGTAGAATTTGTCTGTACTATCCTTGCTGAGTCAAGAAGAGAGAAAAGCCCCTAGAATGCTGGGTAGATACTAGCAGTGTAGGAAAAGTTTTCTCGATTCCAAGTCCGTTACTCTATCCACTAAGCCATATAGCTGCTTCATTCAAGTATATTTTTTTAAATATTGAATTTTCTCTAGTGGGGATTCTCACACTTATTATTTTAATACAAAGAAGAAGAAGGAGGAGGAACAAAAGGAGGAGGAGGAGACAATTCTGCTACAGAGGAAAATTCAGCAAATAGCAGGTTTGTTTTAGTGTCTGGTAATGGAAGTACCAAAGGACCTTCACGGTTTTGCCTAGAGGAATATTATTTTATAATCATGGAAATTCTAGCTGATGCTCTGAGCACACTGAATCAGCTGCTATATCTCCACTTCCGAGTCCTAGTAATAATCTTAAGGGGTTATCTAATGTCATTAGCCCAAGATCCCTTTCCTTTGACCAAACTGTTAGCCACCAGTGACTAGGAACTGTTAAATTTAACCACTTAACATGATTTAGCTTTTACAGAGGGAAGTTTATGTCAAAAATATAGCAAGAAAAGAACTACAAAAATTTCTGCCTCATACCTTGGGAGTGCATTCTTCCCTGTACCATTTCAGTCTCGAGAGAGAGTGGTTCAGACTTAGCACAGTTTTACACAGCATTAATCTCACAAAGTTCGCCTACATATACGGCACTGATGATGGATAAGTTTTCGTCTCAGCTACTCAAAGCAGGGTCCAAAGGTCACTCCTCACCCCTTAGAGAATTGATACTGGACTGGATACAAAATCCAGCAGGACTCAACTCTCGGAATCCCAGGCCTCAGGTGTTTCTCCTGACTTTTGAAACTCACAAGGTCAGCCTGGTAGTACAGTAGTTAGAGTCAGGAAGACCTGAGTTCAAATCAAGCCTCACTTACTAGCTATATGACCTTGGAAAAGTCACTTAACCTTTGTATGGTTTAGTTTCCTCGTGTGTAAAAGGAGGGTAATAACAGCACCTGACGCCCATAATTGCTGTGAGGATCAAATGAGGCATTTGTCAAGTGTTTTGCAAACCTTAAATTAGTATAGAAATTCTACTTATCATCATGATCGTTTTTATCAAGTTTTTGGCCTGCAAATTCCTTTACCTAAAATTTAAAAAGAAAAATACTGAGACAGTCAAAGATGCTAACCCTATACTCGTAGGGTCACTCTTGGACCCTGCAGTTAAAGTACTCAGTGTTCTACCCCTTACCAGTCACCAGCAGCAACAGAAGCAAACCTCAACCAATGACCAGATCAGGAAGGCCAGAGACCAGGGCCAACTATAGTCCTTTGAAGATGCCCCTGTTTCCAATACTACAACTTCAGGCAATCTGAAAAGCTACCACCTTGGGTTAAGGAGACCCAGACCAGTTACAGAAAGTCTATACATATGCTACAAAGTAATTCTGTTACACATCTTCATGACTGTCCAGGAAGCAAATTACTCCACCTCTTTCATGTCAGAAATTGTCTCAGTGGTACTCTGCACAGGCTAATAAGGACATGGCCGTTACTCTACTATAATGTTCAAAATATTGACCACGAAGTGACATAAAATCCTCATTCCTCAATGAAATGTTTCATTTAGGAGCATTTCACAGGATGAAAAGTAGATTTTTCAAGTTCTCTCATCAAGGAAATCTAAACCAAGTCAGAAAGACTTTGGGACCTGATGGGGGTGGGGGAAGGGTGAGTAGGATTCACTGAAGAGGGAAAATTGTATTTATTGCTTTTGAACCACTGCGATACTTCATATGTTTTCTGTATCTGTTTATGGGGTCACATAAATCGTTTTTATCTTTTGCATTTTCTGTTAGGTAAAATACTAACTCTACTCAATACACATTTGTTACCTTGAGTGCTTATTGAGGAACTAGAAATCCAATTTCACATAAGTTATATTTGTATTTTTTTCAGATTAAACTCTGGAAGCGGGGTATGATGAGCCTAAAAGAGCCACATTTGAATCCAGTCAGTATGAGTCTTAAAACTGTTGTGAAATGGGGTACAGGGTAAATCTCACTTTGCAGCTGTTTGTCCTTCATTCTTGAAAGTGACCACGAAAAACAAGGCTACTTGCCGCTACTGTGGCAGTGTAAGACCGATAACACCAGCACACAGGAAGGCTGCTAGCACAAGTTTTTTGATCTGCTTTTCTAAGGAAAGCAACTTTAAGGGGTTTACAATCTCACTTTAATTAAACATACATATATCATTCACTTAGTTCAGGGGAAAAAGTCAGCACCCTGAACATCAGAGAAAACACAAACAGGGGGCAGCTAGGTGTAGCAGTGAGAAGAGCACCAGCCCCAGAGTCAGGAAGGCTTGAGTTCAAATCCAGCCTCAGACACTTGACACACTTACTAGCTACGTGACCTTGGGCAAGTCACATAATCCCAATTGCCCTGCCTTCTCCTCTCCAAAAAAACAAAAAAAGAAAACACAAACCGAAGTTATAAGCAGAAATTATATAAACAGAGCAAAATAACACATATCAGCAAACAGGCTTCTAGCTGTCTATCCAAGACATTACATACATAGAGAAAGAAGAAGCACCAACATCTGGGTTTTTCAAAGCCGGGGGCTCCAATGGCTACCCAGAGTCTTGTCTGCTCAAATCACATGACACTCTTCCAGTGAGTGAGCCCCAAGCAAAATGCTAACCTCAGAGTATGTATACACATTTCTTCAGAGTCAGAGGATATCACAACCATGTGACTCAAACTCATGTGACCTAAGCCTTCCCCTGACTTAAGCAGGTCATCAAAGACTCCTGATTCAATCAAAGACTCTTGATTAAAGCAAAGGCAAGACTCAAAGGCACTTGATCGCCTTAGTGCTGAAAAGCACTCCAAAACAAAAGACAACAAAAAGCCCCACTTTACTTGTCATTACACCATGACATCAAGAAAGTGATACCACAACATGCAAATGAACTTGATTTAAGTGGGGGAGATCTGTGCAAAGTTACCAGCCTCACTTTCACCTCCAAAGCCATATCATTCCAGTAGCCAGATATGGATCAAGACAAGTGGAGATGGCCCAGGATGCAGTGGCCTTTTCAAGCTAAGCTCTTTAGCCGGTCTCAGTTTGACTGAGGCAGCACTCATTCAGTGATTAAATCAGCTTGGTAAAAAAAATTAGGCAAAGAATGGCCTCTTTAAAAAAAATAGGTTTGGGAGGGAAGACTCTCAGGATTTCTAGCCAAAAGAGAAACAATCGTTATTTACATTCATTCTGAGGCAATCAGAACCCAAACAGTGACCAGATAGGGCTTGGTCTGGGACCAGAGTGTTTTGGGGTTGTCTGGTCTTTAAGAAAACAAAACAAAACAAAACAAAAAGTTTCAGAGGTGAAAATTTACATTACCTTTGGGTAGAGCACCTGCAGGTAAGGGTGTGAATACCTCATGTGGAGAGAGAAGAACAAAGAAAAGAAAAGAAAGAAGGGAAAGGAAGGAAGGGAGGGAAGGAGGGAAGGAGGGAGGGAGGGAGGGAGAGAAGGAGGGAGGAAAGGAGGGAAGAAAGGAAGGGAGGAAGGAGGGAAGAAAGGAAGGGAGGAAGGAGGGAAGGAAGGGAGGAAGGAGGGAAGGAAGGAGGGAAGGAAGGAAGGAAGGACATCTCATTTTATTTTGTAGTTTAATGACTATACCTGAGTTCATTGGAAAATTTGATTGATCAGAAAAACCTTTTCTTCAGGTTTTTTCCAATTTTAACCATGATGTAACTAAATGTTATTATCATTAAAAAAATATTGAACCTTATATATATACATTCCTTGAGCTTCCACCTTTCTCATACCTTTGGCCATCTCCTGTTCTACACAAAGAAAAAAATTTATATACCTTAAACAAAGTCGCCATCGTTGCTACCTTTGCATTGCAATTCATAATCTTGTGCCATTTTCATACATAGCCACTACTAAAATGAACTTATAGGATGAAGTGCCTGCAAAAATTCTAGACTTAAGCGAAAGTAAATTTTCATGTAGACCTAGATTATTCACTTTTTCCCCTTAGCAATGAGATATTATTTTGGGACAGTGGCAGCATGATAAACCAGAAGAGCATGCTAGACTTGGAGTCACAGGAAGACTTGCATTCAGATTCCACACACATTTACTAGCTTTTGGGCCCTGAGAAAATAATACAGCTCAATATTCTCTAATTATTCTTTTCTAAATCACAGATGGATCATAATCTGCATTGATGAAGGGAGTTCCCGTATAGGGAGTGCCTTATACTGGCAAAATCACAGATTCTCTACTTTTTTAGGCAGCAGAATGGGATGAGGGTAGGGAATTTCCTATAGTACTAGGAAGGGTAAAACTACTCAAAAGCAGAAATATTTATATTTAAGGAAATGCAAATTGAGTTGGCATTGTGATTCTGCTGTTATAATCATGGGAGTATGTTATGCTGGCACATGTAGCAAATGGGGCTACAACAGATAAGCCTCTTCAGGTTTTTCTTCTCCTCTTTCCAAGCCTAATTTTTGTCCAGGTAATACCCATTTCTTAGGAAAGAATGTAGCAGTTAGCCTCATTCAGCTGCATGGGTCATGGAGTTAGCCTTAGGGAGAAGAAAGGAAAGGTTGATCAGCCGAGTTCATGTCCTACTCTGGTACCTGGATTCTGCCCTCTAAAGCTATTGAAAGAATTTTGAAAGGTGAAAGAGTCTCTTGGAAGCTTAGACATAAACCAGATACACCTATTTTCTTACCTGTAAGGGCATAAGTCCAGGTTAGATCTGACTCCCTCATACCCCAAGTACTGATCCCAGATGAAGTAGTAGAAAGTCATTTAGGATCTAACAATCCTAAAACAGGAAAGAAACTTAAAACAACCAACCCCCAATCTCATTGGCCATACCTGAGCCACAAAAGATGTTTGTATATCCTCATCATTATCTCAAGGATGTTCTTTATTTTATCTAATCTCAATCTTCCTCATACTCTCTTATCTTTCCTCATTGGAAATGGAAGGTGATTATCAATATCCCACAGTGTACCCAGCCAAGTAGAGAGAAGACTCTTCCCATAGGAAATGCATTGAGGAGCAATCCAGGCTTCTGTATGCAATCCAAAAAGACCCATCACATCCCCAAAGCTTTCCTACTTGAAGTGGAATTGCTGTCCATGCTGTAATTTCAGTACCACATTAGCAAAAGGAGAGCTTTGCCATCCTCCTGGTGGCATGTGTTTTGTGTGGGGGGTTTCAAGTGTAAGCAGCAGAAGAGTTGTTATATCAACTCCTGTCATCCAAATAAAACTTCAGCCATCAGCATCATGGAAACCAGCTGTCCCTGTTCAAGGGGAAAAAAGTTTAATCATTTTCAAGAAACCAAAGACTTTGCCTGTGTGATTCCTTAGGACTCAGTCCTGATACAAGGACTGTGTCTAACAACATGTGCAATCTGATTGACTGGGATGATGATTGTCAGGGTGAAAAATCCAGTCAAACCTGATTGGTGACTCACATGACAGCGCTCATGGCCCAACGTGTAGATCTGGCTTATAAAAGATTAAAGAAGTTTCACAAGACATAATGAATCTAACAGCCTTCCAATGACAAAATATTTATTAAGTACCTACTATATACCTGGTATTATGCTAAGCACTATGGTGGGGGGAGGAAAAAGCGGAGGCAGTCCTTAACTTATTGATATGCTGTGCTCCAAAGCTTCATTTGTGAAGTAGTTGGAACCCAGAACACATTTTCTCAAGTTAATTTTTCATGTGCTAATTAATTTCAGTCAATTCACAAAAGCCTATTTAATCCCTAATATATCTAGCCTCCCAAAACAAGATCATTCAATTCAGTTCAATAAACTCCCACAGGTATTTATTTAGTGCCAAATAAATGCAAGGCCCTATACTATATGTTGAGGACACAAAGACCAATAAAACAACCACGACAACAACAAAAACCCAAGTCTTTGCTCAAGGAGTTTTACAATCCACTAAAGGGATACCCGTACTCAAAGAAATAAAAAAATACAAAAGAAATAAATAAAAAAAACTTTCTGAAGGAGAAGACTCTATGCGTAACTCTTTCTAGGGGAAAATGATTCAGAGTGACAGCAGCCCTAGTAGCAAAATGGAAGTTCTCCTTCCTGCTCCTCCCCACATATACCCCCTTACATACTCTTTCTGTAGGATGGAGACTCCCCCAGTCCCAAATCACTCACATGGGATTCTGGGGCCTGAAGCAGGGGCTCAGAATGGAAGGGGGATTAGGAGAGGGACAGAGGATCCAGAAAACAGAGAGAGTTTAGGCCATCCAGGTCTCCCAACAGGGGTTGGCTCTCTGTTTCTGTCTTTCTTTGTTACAGGCTGAGTTGGAGCCAAGCCCTGTCCTCCTCGGACCTCCAGGCCCAGGGGCCTGCTGAGATAAACTCAGGGCTGTGGGATGTGGGTGGAGCCAGGAGGAGGGGTCTCACCTTTGTTGCCTCCCTAGCAATTCCAGGTCTTTGCCCGAGCCCGGACCTGCCAGACCACGTGGAACTTCCGGCTCTCTGGCAGAGCATGTGGAACTTCCAGTTCTTTTCCTGTTACTGCCTGACCGCAGGGAGCTTCAGTTAGCGGGAAGAGAAGGGGAGGAGAGCAGGCGGAGTCAGGGCGGTCCTAGGACCCAGGTGTATTGAGTTTTCACCTGTCCTTCACTCACGTAACCAAAGAATGTACCTGCGTCACTAAAGCTATAAATGTGCTGCTTGCTGAAATAATAAACGGAGTCATTTCACCATCTTTTTCGGCTCCCGCCCCATACATTGTCCGTGAGATCAGGTCCTTTGCTTAGGCAGAGGCCTGGGGCTTGGGGGGAACCCCGAGCATAGTTACGAGGCTTCGGAAGCTCGTAACATTTCTTTTCTTCCAGAGGACCCAAAAAATGAATCACCTGCTCTGCTTTTCACACATAAGTCCCCCATTGGAGTTCCTCTTTTTTCTCCCTATTGCAGAGCAGGATGGAATCTCATGGCTTGTCTTCTACCTGACTGACACAGGCACACAGGCCTCTTAAAACTTTTTAGGTGGTTTTTATTCTTAGTAACAACTGAAAAACAAATATGGAGTAAAAAAAAAAAAAACAACCTCCCTAATGCCTCTCTACTTTTTTCTTTGTTCAATTAGGTCCTGTAAGGGAAAGCAAAGATGTACATTTGTGTTGGTCTGCCATCTTGGCGATACAAAAGAACTGAAGTAAGATTCCTCCATGCTTCAAATGGACACTCAGACTCAGTGAGTCCCCTGGGTTTATTTCATCATAGTCTTTTTGGGGAGGAGAGGTTGTCTAGGCAAAGGCAGAATGGAAACTACTATGCTGCTTCTAAGACCACTACTAAACCTATAGGAATGACAATGACACTGGGTATGGGAGGGAAAAGCGGAGGTTGCCCTCCCCTGGCATGGACTGGCATGGTCAGTCCTGTTACTGAAGACCTGGCACTGAGGTCAAATGTGAAGTCAGAACTAGGGTTAAGGCTGAACCATTTCCAGGAGCATTGGGAAAGTGAGGAGCAAGGGAAGGGAGGAGGGGAGGAAATTCTCAAGCAGCAGCTATGCACAGTTTCTTGGACCACAGTAAGCCCTTAATAAATGTTGACTGACTAATAAAAGGACTGAGACGTTCTAAAATCTCTGTGGTAACCTAAGTACTTAAGTAAGCTTGTCTAAATCAAGTATGGAACAAAAACTATATAAGAATCTTAGTTTCATTGAGATTTTTATGTAGATGAATAGAGAAAATAAACTTTTTTCTTAAAGGAGAACAGTTAGGTGCTAACTAAAACTGAGAATAAGCACCTTAGGACTTCAGGAGAGAGATAGATACAGTAATTCTCTCTTGACACTGCCACCAGATAGTCCTTTAAGGAGTTCTGTGAAATGGTATTTCATGTAATAAGTTACCTTTTTTTTTGTTTTTTTTTCAGTGGGTAAAGGCATCACCATAAACACAAAATTGAGTCTAGGTCAAGTTTAGTTGGGGAAGGAAGTAGATGAGGCAGATGAAATTTCTACTATGGGTGTCTTTGTGCTCACACTGGCAAGCACAGGGGAACAGCCCCTCAGAAAGAGGGAGAAGGATTCCATAAGGATCAAGCCCTAGAGGGGATTCCCAGGAATTGCGTCCCCTAATCTCTAGGTTGCAGGGGTGGGGAACCCATGGCCTCGAAGGCACATGTGGCCTTTTAGGTCCTCAGCTGCAACCCTTTGACTGAATCCAAACTTCACAGAAGCAGGATCCCTTGCTCTAGGGGATCTCAATCAATTAATGAACCAATTGAAAATCATTGATTAGGTTTATGCTGTGTTCCAAACGCTATACTAAACTCTGGAACCATAAAAAAAAATCAAAATCAATCCTTGCCCTCGAGGAGCCCACATTCTAATGTGGGAGACAGCAAAAGTCAGTATATATGAGATACATAGATAATAAATGGAAAGAAATCTCAGAGTAGAAGGCACTGGCAGCTGATGAAATCAAGAAAGGCTTGCTATAGAAGGTGACCTCAAGGCGAAGGAAGAAATATACCTGTCTAGGGAAGAGGTATTCTTTCCCAGAGTACCTCTCCTGGAGCATATCTCGTTTACTCAGTGCTAGTTATGTCTGAGAATCAAAATATTCAGCTTACGAGGTATAAGCAAGATCTGAGTGCCTGACAACCCTGCCAACATTTCAAAAACAACAAGGAGCCTCTAACACACAAAAGCTGGTATCAGGACCACAATTTATTATCAGCCTTAGAATCTATGGTTTAAACTCACAAAATGAAATATCTGTCATTTTAATAAGCTTCTTACAATGACTTTAAACATGTCATTAAGTAAATTTACAAAAAAAATGGAATGCTAAAGAAACTGTTTTAAAGATAGCCACAATGCGAATGAAAAGTGTTATCAGGGGACAATAGACTCCTGCTGGCCAGATAAAGGACTCGACAGCTAAAGCCAAAATAAACGCCGGAGCAAAGCCAAGGCATTTGTTTTCCAAGTGGAAGACATTGATCCTATGACACATTTCTATGACAATGGATTTATTTCTGTTGCAGCCAGCACTCCACTAGATGTGATTATGTTGTCTGAGGCGGGGTTGCTCAGTATAGGCAAAGTGGATCTCAGCACACAGGGCCATGTTCACAGTATGGGTGTTTGCATTTCTAAAAGATAAGGACCCATACTAGGAGAAAACCAAGCCAATAAGACGATAATTGTTACCACAACATGGGATGCTTATTTGGACCCCATTCCCTATTATGACTTCAGTAATCTTATGTACAAAAGGCCATTGAGTTAGGCAAGGTTGGGGACACAAGAAAACTGTGTTTTTCTTGCAATTATACATTCAATCTCCAAACTGAGTGTAGGAAGTTCTGCTTTAAGAACCAGATTGAAATTGTTTGAAAATGAGGGGCATCCTCTCAGGTATATTATTTTATATGCCTTTGATGTATTCTTGCTGTGAAATCTGGTGTTTCAGGAGGCAGGGCATATAACTTTGGATGTAACCCTGGAGGCAACTAAAATATAGATGCAAAAGGCTGAGGGATCACTCCACATAGCCCTTAAGTAAAGCTTCAGAAAGGGCAAAAAAGTAGAAAAAGACAAGACAGAGCAGTAATTTTCCAAACAGCATGATAATTTATAAAATAAATAATCAATACTTTTTAGGCAATGTTTATGTAATAGAGAGAAGTATGTTTTGGTTTGTTAGAGTAGAACTCTTCTGGCTACTTTCCCAGATCCCAATCATTTTGTCCCTAAAGGGAGGCTAACTAATTGATCCCTTAGGGTTTTAAAGGCAACTCAAAGGGGCCAGGGTTTCTAGTATTGTCACTTATGCACAAGTCCCTATCACTAGTTCTGGCACTTATTATATATATATAACCTTGGTCAAGATACTTTACCTATTTGTGCCTCAGTTTCCTAATCTATAAGATGAAAGGGCTGGACTCAGTGCTCTTTGAGTTCTCATCAAGCCCCAAATATATAAACAAAGAAAAAAACAGTCAGAGAAAAGTAGAATGACAAAGAAACAGATACAGCAAAGAAAAGACATAGAACAACAGATAAGGAATGCTGAAACACAAGGAGACATAGAGACAGCCAGCAACAGAATAAGAGACACATATAGACAGACATGAGAGGACCAATTGTTGTTACTGTTTGTCCTTCATTCCCAATGACATCACAAGGGTGATGTCTTCAAGTGAATTGTACTTAAGTGAGGCAGAGCTGTGCAAAGTCATCAGCCTCACTCTCTCCTTCAGAGTTATCAAAGTCTGGTGGTAACCAACAAGTCAAGACAACTGGCGATGGCCTGTTATGCAGTGGATGACCTGGGCCTTTCTAAATTAAAGTCTTTCCCAGGCCTCATCTGTGAAAAAGAGACAGAGACAGAAACAGAGAGAGAGACAGACATTTTGCTTGATGCCTTTACTCAAATATATAATTCCCTAAAGCTTTTCTCAGATGACTTTCCAGGAAGCTTTTACTGATATCTTCAGTTAGCAATAATCTTTTTTTCCCCCTGAATCTCACGGAGCTTCTATTGCTGCTACTGCTTTTCTCTTTCTTTATGGTCTTTTTTTCCTATTCTATATTACATTTACAGTAGCATGTGTTATTTTTTCTTAGAACAATTACGTTGTCATATCTACCTACTAAAATAGGAACTCAGTGAGGGCAGGGACTTTATCTCACCTGAACATTGCATTTACTCCAGGCCCTAGGAAAGAAAAGATTTCATTTTAATTCAATTTAGCATTTATGAAGGGCCTACTATGAATACTCTATGCCCTGTACCATAACAGGTTCTTACACTTAATACATTTTTGAGGTGATTGAATGGAATGGAATGATAGCTCCTTCTTGTATTATATAATACTGCCCGAAGCCCTTTGAAAGTGTACTGCAATTTTGCATCCGAGGCCTTACCAAGGTCTTGACACCTGCTCCATAGACTGGGTCAAATCAAGCTGAGGATGAGAACTTACTGTTGTTCATTTGAGTTAGGTGGTGCAGTCTCCCTCACAGGCCAGCACTTCAGAAGCCAGGGCAGGTCAAATTTGCAAGCCATAGTAGCACTTGAGGGGATAAGTGCATCTTCAAGTATTAGACTGGAGATGCAGGGAATTGTAGGTTGTTGAATATTATTACCCAAAACTTTCTCCTTTTCATGACTCACTCTGACACAAGGGGTTTCTGGATGAACATCAGCAGACAAATTTACTGACACAAAATGCTGATTTCTGCCAAAATGTGAAGAGTATTTGAAAGTCCTTCCATTTCTTGGTCAGGATGTAGAACAGACACATAATAACACGAAGATTAATGTGTGACGAAATCATGGGCACTTTCAGTTTTCAGTTTAGCAATATATAGTTTTCTCAGAATTAAAATGTAAATGGAAAATTTCATTACATGTAAATATAGAGTGGCATATCAACATTAAAAATGGCAAAATTGAAAATCAAAGACCTAATCAACATGAGATAATAATAAGAATAACTAGCATTTACTGTGCCTGTATTCTAGAAGTTGTGCTAAAGCATTTTATGAATAGTATCTCATTTGAACCTCACAATAACCATGAGAGATATTATTGTCCCATTTCACAGCTGAGGAAACTGAGGTGGATAGAGGTTAAGTGACCTGCCCAAGGTCACACAACTAGTCAGTGTTTGAGGCCAGATTTGAGTCTTGATCTTCCTGCCCAGTGCTCTGCAACACCTATGTGTCCAGCTTAATGTTTAGATTAATAATCCTCTCTTGTATTCGTAATAAAATAATTTTCTCTGGGAGCTTAAAGCAATCTATTGGCATTTATCTAATGAGTTCTCCCACTACCTCAAATAGATGGGATGGAATAAGCATTTTTAAGCACCAACTATATACCAGACTCAGTGCGCGATGTTTTACACATATCATCTCATCTAAGATAAAATAATGGATAATTAATACATAAAATGCTCTGACACATTCTCCATGGTTTTGTGGATTTGAGGTTCTTTCTGATAATCATAAAAATAGTTGAGTACAAAACTTGCCTCCTCCAATGACATACCGAAGAGTGTTAGGTAAGCCATCTGGGACTGTCACCATTGTCTGGAATCAGTAGGCTATCCGTTATTTCAAAATTCGCACATCTGTGTGACTTTATTTATTATTCTAAAAAATGGTATGTTCAGTGTAGTATAGTGGGCAAAGCATCACAGCTAGTGATAGAGGCTATGTTACTTATTACCCATGCTACCTTGGGCAAGTCGACATACCTCTCTGGTCCACAATTTTCTTCTAAAAAATGAGGGTGTTAGACAAGATTATCTTTAGGGTCCCTCCAGGCAAAAATTCTAATTCTTTCTCTGTGCGGGGGACTTGCTTTGCTTATTTTCACTAGAAAATGTTCTAGTTAATGGCTGCACAGCTTCTGATGTCCCTGGCACGGAAGAAAAAGTAGCAAAGCATCAGATATCTTTGTCAGTAAAGTTGGACTGATTTTGAATCCCTGCTGGTAATAACAAAGTATGAGAAACTCAAACACATTCTCACTAATTCATAGTCACAGATGGATTTCTAAAAGACCAGGCAACCAGCATTCCAGGGTATGGACAGCATTGGGACAGAGCCAGCCAAGTGGGGATAGAGGCTGAGAGTTGGACGGGCAGGTATCAAGGTTATTCACTGTTCCAGCAGCCTAGAGTATCTGAAGGACACAAACTTTGGAAGCCAAAGGGATCAACATAGACAGTCTATGTTTTCCTAACGTGAAAAGCAAGCTGCACATATAAGAACTAGGAAGGCAACAGGAGGGAAATGAGTAAGCAAATCTAAGAGACTAAGATAGGAATAGACTTTAGGATCCAGGAGTCAGGTAGCTTAAAGTAATGGCCCTACAGAGTAGACACCAAAGTGAATGAGATTTTTTTTTAAATTAATTAATTAATTTTTAGTTTACAACATTCAGTTCCACAAGCTTTTGAATTCCAAATTTTCTCCCCTACCTCCCCAAGATGGCATGCAATCTGATACAGGCTCAAACATTAAACATATTTTCACCTTAGTCATGTTGCAAAGAATGATAACCAATGAAATGAATCACAAAAAGGAAGAAACAAAATAAAACAAAACAAAAGAGAGAGAGCATGTATGTTTCAATCTACATTCAGACTCCATTCTCTGGATGTGGACAACATTTTCCATCATAAGTCATTTGGAGCTGGCTTAGAACCTTACATTGCTGAGAAGAGCCAAGTCTATCAAAGTTAGTCATTGCGCAATGTGAATATAACTGTGTACAATGTCCTCCTGGGTCTGCTCCCCAAATGAGTCAGATCTTAAACAAGATAATATTTAACACATTTACCTTCTAGCATATTACATAATTTTTGCTGGCATTAATGACCCTGGGTCTATGGCTAAGGAGTGGGATGTAATTGCAACTATCGCTCTGGTCCTAGATGAAGAAAGGACAGAGGTCCTACTGTTATAATATTCCTACAGCATTTCACTTAAACAAATGATTAAGCTTATTGCCAAGACTTGCTTGTGCTTGCTGCTGGGCTAGGCTTCAAGATGTCATGGAACACAGCAATACTTTCTGCCAAGAAGGTAGATAGCTGTGCTAAGACTCCCAGAAGAGACATTGCACATTTCAATCACCCTCCTTCATCATCAGAATTCTTCTCATCCATTAATACTCTCTTTGGACTCATATTTCAATGGTTAGAAGATCCCCACCCCTCTTCCTCTTCCCTAGCCTAGTGATACTGAACACATGCCTACTGAAAACAAACCCCTTTTCCTAAACCCATACAACTACTCATTCCCATCTATGCCAACTCTGTTCCAATGTCCCAACTCCAATTCTGCCCAACTTTTCCACTCTGTGCCCTGGAATTCTTATTCCATAATTAACACACTTCCTTTCATTTTAGACCTCTTGCTCTCTTGGCTCCTTCCATCTTCTGGAACTTAATGTAACCTGGAATCTCCCCACATAGCACTGAATCCATGGGCATCTTTTTTCAATATTAATTCACCTTTTCTCATTCCTTTTGATACATCTGACCTCGTAGAGGAGTTTGAATACTCAACCCATTCCTACAGTCAGACTCTCCCTTGACCAGAACTATCACCAGAAACTTCCTTTCTTTTGTAGATCACTCTATTCAAATTTATCACCCAAACTAGAATCTGGTGGTTCCTATCAACCCCCAGGATATTCTCTCTCTGTGTGTTCTGTGCCTGGCTTATCATTTCCTGATCATCCTCAGCTCCTGCCCTCATACTAAGGGACTCCAACATATAGGTTGATGATCCCTTAAATACTCTAACTTCCCAGGTCCTCAATTTACCAGCTCCCATGACCTCCTTTTCAACACTCCCATTAGCTATATACTGAAATGGTTATAAGCTTCAACTGACCTTCACCCACAAGTGTCCTGCTTCCACATTCAAGAGTTTTGAAATTTCTTTATCCAGCCTCTCAATTAAAGAATGGATAAACAAACTGTGGACCATGAATGTAGTATAATATTATGATGATTTAAAAAAGATAATGATGAGCATGATGCATATAGAGAAGCAAGGAAAGACTTCCATGAATTGATGGAGAATATAGGAATCAGAGCTAGAAAAGATACACACACACAATACATATGTGTGTGTCTATAATCTATTATACACAGATATATATATATATATACATATATAATACACATACACAATGAAAACAATGAAAATGGAAAGAACAATAACCACAAAACAAGCAAAAAGAAGTTGTAATATTATAAAGAACAAACTTGGCCCCAAAGAAGATATATAAGAATATATTTCCCTCTGTTTCTTTGAAGATATTTGGGTCTACAGGCACAAAACAATGTATATAATCAATTTTTTAAATGTGTTGTTTAATTTTATTAATTTTTTATTATTCCAATTTTTTCTCTTTTTAAAAATATTCTTTATATTACAAGGGATAGTTCTCAGGGAGGGGACAAAAGAGGGATACAGAGGGAAATCTAAGGAATATTAAAAAATCAATAAATTATTTTACTTAACTTAATGTTAAAAGAAATTATTCCATTTAATCACAATCTTTTATCATTCCATTTCTCCCTAAGTCTTACTACTCCTAAATATATTTTTATCCTTATCATCACTTCTAATCTATCCAATTAACCAATAAATAAGCATTTATTAAGCACCTACTATGAGTCAGGCACTGTGCTAAGCAATGAGGAGACAAAAAAAGGGAGGCAAATGACAGTTCTCACCCTCAAGGAACTAAAAATCTCATGGGGAAGACAAGATGCAAATAAATATAAACAAATAAGTAATCATTACCAAAGGGAGATACTAGAATACAGAGGGGTTGGGAAAGGCTTCCTGTAAAAGACGGGATTTTAGTTGGGGCTAAAAGGATGCCAGAGAAGCCAGTAGGCAAAGATGAGGAGGGATAGTGTTCTAGCCATGGAGGCCAACCAGAGAAAATTCCTGGAGGTGAGATAGAGTGTCTTCTTCATAGAAGTCAGGAAGCCAGCATCACACTGGAATGAAGAGTACATGTTGGGCAATAAGGTATAAAAAGATTGGAAAAGTAGCAGGGGGCTAGGTCATGAAGGGCTTTGAATGACAAGCACATATTTGATCCTGGAGGTGATAAGGAGTAACTGGAATTTATTAGTAAGGGAGTGACCTGGTCAGACCTAAGCTTTAGGAAAAAAACATTTTGGTGGCTTGAGATAGTCATACCTACCAGCAGGCTATTATGACAGTCCAGGTGTGAGGGAGGTGATGAATGCCTGGACTGGAGGAGTAACAGTGAGAGATGAGAGAAGAAGGTGCACTTAAGAAATATTGTAAAGGTAAAAGTGACACGTCTTGGCACCAGATTGACTATAGAGAGTAAGACATAGTGAAGAGTCAAGAACAACTCCTAGGTTGCAAGCCTGGAAAATTGAGAAGAGTATGTTGCTTTCTACATTAAGAGAGAATGGGGGAGTGGTAAGGGGGAAAACAGTGAATTCCATTTTAGACATATCTAATTTACGATGTCTGCTGTTGTCCAATTCAAAATATCTGAAAGGCAGTTGGATATACAAGACTGGAGGTCAGCAGAGAAGCTGGGCCAGTGTAGGTAGATTTGACAATCATCAGCACAGAGGTGATAATTAAATCTGACGAGATTACCAAGTAAAGTAGAAGAAAAGAGGATCCAGGACAGAACCCTTATCCTCCTCCTTAGTTCTTTCCTAGGCTGTCATCCCTGCTCTGGCTACATTCTCCCATTTTCTTAATTTCCCATCCCCTCTTGTCTTATTACCCAACATAACTTGCCAAACACCAATCCTGGTTTACTACGACCGCCTTTCCTCTGTCATCGCTACTCACCTGCTGCTAATCAGAGCTGGAAAAAAATCATTAAACTCTACTAAATAGGTCCACTAAAATTTTGTTATCTAATCTCAAGTGAGCCCTCCCTGCAACAAAGCAATCTGTTTACTTCTTCCTAATAAATATTCTCTGCCACTAAACACAGCAGCTGTTTCAAACCTTCTCTCCTTTCCTCAAGCCTACTGTAATACCCTGTCACAGTACCTGAATAACTGACAATCCCCTCGTTGAAAAAGAAACTGAGGCCACTTACCAATAGTTTCATCTCTCCTTTGTTCATCTCGCACCCTCCCCTTATGTCTCACCCTTCACTCCAATCTGTGGTGAAGAGGTAGCTTTTCTTTTTGCCAAGTCCAACCTTTTTACAGGTAGCCAAGAGTGTGCTGAAGCCAATTCAGACATGATTTGTGAAAGTTGACCTTTAAATTTATACTGTGAACATTTATGCCTCAGAAGTCAACAAACATTACAACTTAGGAATTGATTTATTGTTTTGTTGGTTGTCTAGATTTAAGAACGTAATGGAGAAAATGTTGACAATTGTGATTAAAGTACATTGAGTGGTCTTCCCCCCCCACCGAGAGCCTATCGTAAAACATTTACCAGCACACCCCTGCATAGACCCATGTTCTTATTCCCTTATATCGCCAACAGATGGTCCCCATTATCATCCTCCCTCCCTCATCTGTCTGTCTCTTTCTTCTCTCCTCCTCCTCTTCCCTCCCCATTATAATAATCATCATCAATCTCCTCTCCATACCCACTTGTTCTTTTCCTGCTGCCTATAAACATGCTCACATCTATACTTGAAAATACAAAGAACAAAACCAAACCAAACCCTACCAAATCTTTCATCCCTTCTAGCTATCTAGCATCCTATATCTCTCCTTCCCTTCTTTGTTAAACTAGTTGAAAAGACAATCTACACTTGTGGCCTCTACTTCTCTCACTAAACCTTCTTCAATCTAGTTTCTGACATCATCGTTAAATTTTTCAGTTTTCCCCAAAGTTACCAAGATCTTTACATTTCAAAACCTATTGACATACTCAGTCTTTATCCTGCTTGAAATCTCTATAGAATTGACACTGTTCACAATATTTTCCTCCTGGACACTGTCTTCCATCTGGGTTTTCATGACTCTTTTTTTCTCTGGATTCTCCCTCTACCTGTCTAAACATTCCTTCTCAGTTTCTCTTGCTGGATTTACATGTAGGCCAGATTCAGTTTGGATGGGCCCCAAGCCTTTGTTCCTCTTTTCTCCTTTACACTATCTCACTTGGTGACCTCTATGCAAATGATTCTTACATCTATATATTGAGTCCTGGTCTTTCTCCTGAGTGCTAGTCCTCCTGTTGAAAAATTCAAACTCAACTTCCCATAGGCATCTCAGACTCAACGTATCCAAAATAGAAGTCATTATCATTTCCCCCAAAACCCCATTCCTCTACATAACTTCTCTATTTCAGTTGAAGGAACAAACATTCTTTCAGTGACCCAGGGTTACAACCTCAGTGCTATGCCTAACTAATCATTTTCAATAATCCCATATATCAAATCAGTTTCCAAATTGTCATTTCTATATCCACAGCATCTTTCATTGTGCTTCCTGTCTCCCATTCCTAAAATATTCTTCTACCTCACCTTTGCCTCTTAGAATCTCTGACTTCCTTCAGAAGTGAGGTCAAATTCCATTCTCTGCAGGAATCCTTTCCAAGTCCCCAGCTATTAATGCCTTCCCCTCTAAAATTATTAGCAGCAGATAGAGTGCTAGACTTGGAGTCAGAAAGCCCTGTAATGGCAACCATGCTGGCATACCCAGGATGGCTGCTAGTACAGATGCTTTTAACTGCTTTAATAAGGAAGGATAGTTGTTTCTGGGGTCAACAATCTTTCTTTTTTAATCCCATAAAATACAAACACAGGAAATACAGTGAGAAGAAATAAAGACCAACAGATAGGGCTCTACTGCCTGAATCAAAGCTTTACATTCACCACAGAATCAAGAGAGCCTTTATCTCTGAGGAGTCGTGGAGCTCTGAACATATGGCCACTCAGAGTCTCAACCAGGGAATCACAACATCTTTCTCATAAGTGAGCCCCCAAAGCAAAAGCTCATCTCTCAGAATATATACCCTTTAGGCTCAGTGCCTTATTAGAAATTAACAAAAGGTGGGTAAGCCTTCCTACAAGCAAACAAGCTTCCCTTAATGGGCTCCACGTGAGGCCTATTGATGGGTGGGGAAGATCTTATTCCCCATTAACCTTACAAGCCCTAAGTTCAAATCTTGCCTCACACATTTATTAGCTTTGTGACCCTGGCCAAGTCAATTAACCTCTCTCAGCCTCAATTTCTTTGGTAAAATATGTCATAGCCTCTAGATCCCACAAATATAAAGGTCTTCACAAACCTTAAAGTACCATGTAAGTACCAGCTGATCTCCTATGTATTTGCATTGGTGACTAAGGTGGGACTTTCTTACTGTTTTAGAATGATAAATTAAGTCTCTTTGATTGAGTCTTACTAAGTGCTAAATCCCAGGCCCACCCCCTTTTACTACTAGGTGCAAAGCCCTAGGCCCAAAACCCTAATTGCTACGTGCTAAGCCTATACGAGCTTGAAGACCTCAGGGTCCTAAGGGGAGTTGCTAAAACCAGAGCCAATAGTAGGCACCTAAGTTCTGGTCATTCAGATGACATTTGATGATGTCCAAAGACTGTATAAAAAGAGAAAACAGAGCTATTTGCTTAAGGCTCTCACTCCTGGAGGAGTGTTGGTGTGGGACTCTGGGCAGCCGCTATAAGAGCCTCCCTGCTCCTCAACCCAGATGTTGATGGTTTCTTGGTAACTATGAAATGTATTTGGTCTGTTTATAATGTATGTTTGTAATCTGTTGGTATTTGCTCTGAAGCTCAGGGTGATGGCTTTTTCCCCTGAACTAAATGAATCATATTTGTATGTTGGACTGAAATAAGATTGTTAACCCCTTGACATTACTTTACTTAGTAAAGCAGATCAAAAGAACCTGTGCTGGCAGAGTTCTTGTTGTTGGGCTTGTGTTGGTCTTTCACCCCCACAGCAGCTGCTAGCTGAATTGTTGCTACAGTATTTATTTATGTCATGTGAAAGCAGGGACCATTTTTGCCTTTCTTTTTATCCTGAGAGCTTAGCATAATGCCTGGCACAGAGTTCACATTTGATAAAACTTTGGTGATCAGTGGAATGATTGTAAAGAAGGCCTCTGACTAAGTAACCCAGTGGATACAGCACTGGACTTAGAGTTAGGAAGACCTGAGTTCAAATCTAGCCTTAGACACTTATTAATTGTTTGACCCTGGGCAAGTCACTTAACTTCTGTTAACCTCAGTTTCCTTAACTGGGTGTTCCTAAAGTCTGTATACAAAAGAAAAAAATGCATATTTTCAAGAAACGAAATGAATGAAATTTTCAACAACATTTTATTTAATTAGAATATCAACAAATAACATCTTCAGTATGATTTCCATCATTTGTGATGCAAAGGTTGATGCGTTTTGCAAGGTTTGCGTGAACTCGATGCAATAACTCCATATTGCTGTCAATTTTCCTATGTGTCCAGACTTTAGGGACACCCTGTAGAAATCATAATAGCATCTTCCTTGAAACGTTGTTGTGAGGATCAGGTGAGATAATATTTATAAAGCACTTGGCATATAATAGGTGCTATATAAATGCTTATTCCTTTCCTCTTCCCTAATTAATCTAATTCTAAATAATTCTTCCTTACTGTGGAATTGTGAACACAATTCAGCATTGGGCTGTGGTATATGATCTACTCAGTTATTATTAGCTAAGTTTTTGCATTACAGCTTATTGCAAGCACAACGTCCTTTCAATTTCTCTCTAATATTAACTCTTTTGCTTATTGCTCACTTGTTTTGTTGGCGTTAGCATACACTCTGTCTTTCCTTTGAAACCAAAACACTTAATTACCTCCCTTGCACCAGGGGAGATAAAATTTCCTAAAATAGCAAGTTTAAAAAGAATAGACAAAGAGAATAGCTTTTCTCAGGTTAGTGCTTTTCACCAGTCTGAGAGAAGATATTGTCATTCCTAAGCTGCAGTGAGAAAAGAGGAGTCGGCCAGGAGGAGGAAGGGGAGCAGTGTATGGAATGAAGAAATCAAATAACTTTCTTGATTTTTTTCTAAATCGGGCCTTCCTACTGTGAGCACATTGTTTTGTTTTAAATACCTGTTTTATGAAATTTGAGATCAGATGCACCTATATGTAAATGTAAAAGCAAAAACCTGTTTTGGAGCTAAATATAAATGATTGTGTATGATCTACCATGTGTTTAATGTTGCTATGTGCCTGGATAGTTGTGAAATCATCTAAATATCACTGCCCTTTTCTTAATCAGGAGTAGGATTCACCTTTAGTCCTCTGACCTCATTTAGGCCATGATGAGCATCTTATAGGCCCAGGGGCACCCGCTCCCGGGAAGCAATATGAAGTAGGTCAGAGAGCTTAAAGTGTATGGTCTGGGATAAAAGTTCAGCAACACTGCTAACCAGGGCCAATATCTAAATATAACTCCCACAGATCCTGGGTGCTACCTTTCCAGGTTTATATTACTTTTTTGTTTCTCCCTAGTTTAGCTGATATCATTGAGCTTGACCCCTTCCCTGCCTAGACCTATAGTATCTGCTTGATGCTTCTTCAAAGATCTGGACTTGATCTTCTGCTTTGCTAATCTGTTCCTCCGGTATCTTTCTCCTACTTTCCCAATTTTCTTCCTTCCTTCTTTCTTTCCTTCCTTTGTGTCTTTTTTTCTTTCCTCTCTCTCTTCCTTTTCTTTTCTTTCTTTCTTTTCAACATTTCTTCATTTTATCTTTTTTCTTCCTTTCTTTCATCTTCTACTTTCTTTCCTCCATCCCTCCCTTCTTTCTTTTCTTTTGTTCTTTATTTCCTTCCATCTTTTCCTTTCTGTCTATAAACACTGAGCACCTACTGTGTGCACATCACTCGGCTAGGCATTGGAGGAGACAAATTTTAGATAAGATCCAATCTTTGCCCTCATTGAGATTATTATTTGGTAAAGATAGGACAATAGAAGAAATAGCTATGACACATGATATGTTAATGTCTAAATCCATGGCTTTACTCTTGCCACTGAGTGAGAAAACGATGGCCAACTTGATGCAGAAACATTCTGACACATCAGCGTAAGATGGATGGTAACTATAGTGCTAGTAGGAAGCCAAGAGACCCTCTAGTCCAACCTTCTCCATTATAAAGAAGAAAATGGAGATTCAGGAAGTTAAATGATTTACCCAAGGCTGCATCGATAGTTAGGGGGTAGGATGCAAGTAGCTACCATAAAAGACAATTTAAATCTTACAGCAAGAACCAGATTAAGCTCCAAGTAGATATGTAAACTGAACATAACAACTCACTTCAGTAAAAACAAATTAGATAAGAATGGAAGGAAATACCTTTAACAACTATGGTTCAGGGAAAAATTCTTAACCAAGGGGCAGAGTTGACCACAAAACCCTAAAAAGAAAAATTTTAATTACATAAAATTAAAAAAAAAACCTTTTACTTGAACAAAAGCAATACAGACACAAGTCTCAAGTGGAAATAATAGTTGCATTATATACCACTGATAAATGTATAATAACTGTCGCTGACATTTCAAAATGGCCACAGGGTCTCCTAAGCCAGTTGGTTTTTATTGTTATAGATTTAAAATGGCTATTAGTTGTCAACCCACAACCTTTATGTTCCACTTAGTTTATAAAATGGCATCTAAATGAACATGTGAAAGATCAGTGATACTGAGTTGAATTCTAACGATGTGACAATATTGAAAATCTTAGAACTTAATTCAAAGGAAGATAAAGAACATGGTGTGATTGAAGAAAGTGACCTCTTTGGTTTTCCTACTGATGGATCTAAAAATGGGACAAAGCAAATGCAGAAAATGCTGATAAATAATATCCATCTAGCAGATCTATAAATATGTGGAATAAGTTTCAAAAATTACATAAAAAGCATTGTGAATTGAAAAGCTTAACAATTTCTACAAGCAAGGGGAGTAAAAGAAAATGTCCCAGAAAAGGTAAATTGAAGAATAAAGAAGAGTCTGACAGTCAGCAGTCTTCAAATGAAGCCCAGTGGAAGGAGCTTACTCAGTATTTTAGAATAAATGACAAGCATGAAATTCTCCTAAGCAGCAGAGCTCTTCTGAGGTCATCCCTTGAAACTAGCATAAATAAGTCTGCGGCTGAAGGGGATATTGAGAAGGCTAAACAACCAAGGTTAGGTGATAGTGGACTTGGCATAAAAATCTGCCAAAGCTATTGCCTGTTGCAACTTTGTAAAAGTGGGGGAAAAAAAGATGCTAAAACTTCATCAGAGGCTCAAAAAAAAAAAAAGGAAAAAACTTGCATAGGAGTTTGAAGTGAAAAAGAGATGGGAAAACAAAAGGAACATGGGATATATGTAACTAGGCCTTAAGAAGCCAAAACTGTCATCTAACTACTCAAAAGGAATAAGATAAATCTAATATAAAATAAAATAAACATCAGATTAGTGAAGAAAGTCTGATATCTAAGATTCATAGGGAATTAACACAAATATGTAAGACAAAGAATTATTCTGCAATAGATAAGTGGCTAACGAGGACACATAACATTTTCAAAAAAAAAAAAACAACTTCACATTATAAATGATCCTATGAAGGTGTGCTCTGAATTAGTACTAATAACAGAAATGCAAATTAAAACAATTCTGATGTTTGATTTTGAACCCTGCAGATTGACAGATGACAAAAACCAGGAACCCTCAATGTTAGATAGACTGACAGAGATACAAATACCCTGTTGGTAGAACTGTGAAGAGTTCTGACTATTTAGACCATACTCTATCGATCTGGATTAACATGAGAAAAGTTATGCTCTTTCAGCCAGTGATTCTACGGGACATATTCCCCAAGAAAGCCAAAGACAGAAAGAGAGGTACGATATATACCAAAATATTCACAGCAGCTCTGTGTATGTGTGTGAAACAAAAAAAAGTGGAAACAAAGGGCATACCCAGAGACTGGGAAATGGCTATGTTTGGCACATAGTAGGTACTTAATAATTGCCTGTTGACTGAAGAATTAATATATGAAGAGGGCACACTACAATTCTGCAGTAAGGAATGATGAAAATGAAGAATTAAGGGAAACATGAGGTGATTTTTAAGATGAAAATGAAATATTCAAACCCAGAAGAACAACATACACAATGATTTGAATGATATAAATGAAAAGATGACAAAAAGGAAGCTAAATTCTGAATAACTGAAAAATCAATAGATTCCAAAAAACACATAATGACCTACAACTCTCACCAAAGAAGTCAGAACTACTATAGTACATTGCTATATACATTATCAAATGCGATCACACTATATCTGATATTTTTACTTAATTATTCTTTGCCACAAAAGATTGTTCATGGAGGGAGGAGGACAAGAAGGAAGAATTTCAAGAAATGACTGTGATGTAAAACCAAAAGGCATAACAAAAGTTTTAAAAAACAGATGGTCACACTCTACTCTTCTGACAAACCCCAGGTCTTGCTCTTTAAACTAATGTTAACCTCTCAACTTGAATCTTTGGCTTGAAATTTTATATTTCCATTCAGCAAATGTTGGTTGTAAAGTAGATATCCATTGACTAGGGAAACCTAAACAATTAGTGATACATGAATATAATGGAATATGATAAATACAGAAAAGCATGGAGTGAGCTAGATAAACTGATGCAAAGTCCAGTAGGAAGAATCAAGAAAACATTCTATACATTGCCCACAATGTAAACAGAAGGAAAAAATTAGACATAAGACAACTGAAGATGAATGTTGAAAAGTTACCAAAAAAAAATAGTATGGGCCCAGTGATGAGATATGAGAAGACACCTGCCCCTGCTTCTTTGAAGAAAAGCCATGTCAATGAGTGTGGAGCACTGAGTATACTGTCAGCTGATGTGCATGTGGTGCTGGGGCAGGGAAGGTGGGGAGGCTATGGAGGGGTAGGTAATGCATTGCTTTTCAGGTTGTTTTTCTCTTTTTCTTCTTTTATTTTTTAAAAAAGGTATTTGATATATGGCACAGCTTTGTGAAGTTTAGGTAATATCAAAACAAATAATATCAATAAATTTTAGTTTTTTTAAAAAAAAATTCCAAAAAGTTAGTTGGATTAATTTAAATAAGTTAATTTAAGTCTGGGGGAGGCCTAAAAGATATTCTGGTCCAACTCCTTCTTTTACAGAGGAACCTGAGGCCAAGAGAGATTTAAGGACTTGACTACAGTTATGCAAGGACAAAGCAGAAGGACAAGCATTTAAGATCAGCTGCTATACTTCCTAATCTGATGTCCTTTCTACTCAATCACATTAGAGTCTTCTTAGTCCTTTGAAAGCCAGATCCCCAGAGAAACCTTCCTAACAAACCAACAGATCCTTTTCATTTGTTTTTATATAATTCTTGATTCAAATCTTGAAACTCTCTCCAGATAAAGATTATTCTTTCTCAACTCTAAGCTTGTCTATCCACCAGCATATTTATGCCCTTGCCTAGGGTGTAAGTGGGGTGGGGGGGAGGGGCAGGGTTAGTGAAAAACAAAGACACACACATTAAAATTGTAAAACAAAATGCTCCTTGACTTCTGAAAGGAAGGGTTGTTACTAGTTGGAGATGGAGTAAGGCTTCAAGGAGGAGATGGCATATGAGTTAGACTTTGAAGGAGGGCCAGCAGGAAAGAGAGGGAGGAAGGATATTTCAGGCAAAGGTGAGTTGACATAGAGGTTTGAAATTGCAAGGTCTTTTCTGGGAATGTAGAATAGTCTAATGTGATTAGAATATAATATGCATAAAAAAGTTAAGTCAACAAGTTGACAAGCACTTATCAAGGACCTACTATGTGCCAGGCATTGTTCTAAGTATTGCAAAAAAAAACTAACATAAGCCAGGACTGGAAAGTTAGCTTGGAGCTAGACTGTAGAAAGTCTAGAATTCCAGGCAGAGGAGCTTAAATGTTACTTGGTAGTCAATGGAGAGCCACTGAAGACTTTTTTTGAAAAGTGACATGACCAAATCTCTGCATAAGAAAGATTATTTTGGCAGTTCTGAAGGATGAATTGGAAGGGAGAAGTTGAAATATTCTCAAGAAGCTATTGTAATAGTCCAGATGGTAGTGATGAAGATGTAGAACTAAACTAGGATCGTGACCGTGGGAGTAGAAAAGATGGGACACATGCAAGAGATATTACAGGGCAAAAAAAAAAGTGTCCCTGCTCATATCTTTCCCCTCTTCAGTGTGTCTTATGAAGCTTTGTAGACAGCTTTCAAATTGATTCCCCTGAAGTTCAGGTTTGACTAGGGCACTCCCCTACTCAACAAACTCCAATGGCTCCCTATTGCCTCTAATATCAAATATAACCTCTTCTGTTTAGTTTTTAAAGCCCTTCACAATCTGGCTCCATACTCACTTTCCAAATTTAATTATGCATCACCCCACTTCCCACACATTTCATTCAAACCTAACTGGCTTCCTTCCTGTCCCTTACACATCACACTCTATTTCCCATCTTTCTACCTTTGCTTTGGCTGCCCTCCATACCTTGAATAAACTCTGACTTCACCACTACTTTTTAGAATTCCTTTTTTCCTTTCAGAACTCCAGTAAAGTATCACCTTCTACATTAAGACTTTCTTGATCAACCATCCACTCTAGGTACAAGATGCTCATACCTTCCTCCCCCACCAAAAAAAAAAATTAATTATCTATTCTGAGATTTTCATTGAGTACACCTTCTCCTGTAGCATGCCCCAGAAAAAGAAGTCAAGGGGTGTAAGGTCTGTTAATATTCCAAATACTTCAAAATATGCATTTTTGCCTATGTGTCCAGACTTTAGGGACACCATGGATATAGATATAGATATAGATATAGATATATTTGGTACAGATATATTTATGTTCATGTCTCCCTTCATGTCTCTTGAGGGCAGGGACTATTTCATTTTTGTCTCTGTATAGCCAGTGCCTAGAATACAGTAGGTATTCAATAAAATCTTGAAAATTGATTTACTGTCCAGATAAATGAATGAATGAAAAGGGTTTGCTAAGAATCAAAGATAACTCCAAGGATTGGAATATGGAAACCTGAATGAATGGTCATACTATTGATAAAATACATTTGTGTGGATACATACATATATAATATGTGTGTATTTATGCATATATACACATATATACATACACACAATGTGTGCATGTGTATGTATAAAAGAACAAGTTTGGGGTCAAATTCAGTAAGCTTTGTTTGTGAAATGTGCAATTTCATGTTCCAACAGGATAGTCAAGTGGAAGTGTCATGTAGACAGTTAATAATACAGATCAAGAACTCAGCTGAAAATTCAAATCTGTAGCTACAGAGTTAGGCATTATCTACATGGAGGCTGGAGTCACAGGCATGAATGAAATTGCCAAGGAATATGGAGTGGAAAAAAAAAAGAGAGAGAGAAGAGAGCCAAGAACAGAAGCTTGGGAAACGCCCACCTTAAGTGTTCAGAAAAAAGATAAGAAGCCAACAAGACAGAGAAAGATTGTTTAAAAAAGATGGAAGCACCAGGAGAGCATTATTTCTCTGAGGCCTAGGGGTAGAATATTCACTGGTTGTGTGTGGTCAATAGCTCCAAATAGTTCCAAAAGTTCTAGGATATACTTTGTGTTCAGCTAATACCTCATTGCTTATGAGGTTATCACCTGGGCTACATTCTACCCCTGTACTTGGCCTTCAAAATATCAACACTAATGAAGAAGGGAAGTTTGCCTGTCTGCATAACCCTCACAGGCAATTTCTTGGCCTCAGAGATGGAAGTAATGGAGTGGCAGTGGCAGGATAGCTAAATCATCTCTTAATCATATGGAGAAGTTCTTGGATCATGCCAAGTTCCAGGACCAAGTTGGGACCTAGAGCCAAGTAACAGTGAGGAAGAGAGCCAAAACATGGAGGATCAAACTAAGGCTTTCATTGGTCTATTAAGTTATATGTACTGTGCAGATCTGGGTTTGGGGGAACAACTCTCAATCAACCCTGAGCACCTTTCTCTTATAGGAGGTCTCAATACTAGGATAATACTTGTGGTGTGTTTGTCCTTTGTTCTGGAAGAGGACCATGACATCAGGAAAATGATGACATGACTTGCAGTTGACTTTGATTTGAGTGAGGGAGGGCTATGCAAGGGCACCAGCCTCCCTTTCTCCTCCAGAACTATGTGGGTCCAGAGGCCTGATATTCACCAGGACGAATGGAGATGGCCCAGGATGCATTGTGAGACCTTGGCCCTTTCAGGCTAAGGTCTTTTCAGGTTCTCACTTTTTTTTAATTTAAATTTATTTATTTAACATATTTAGTTTTCAGCATTGATTTTCATAAGAGTTTGAATTACAAATTTTCTCCCCATTTCTACCCTCCCCCCAACTCCAAGATGGCGTATATTCTGGTTGCCCTGTTCCCCAGTCAGCCCTCCCTTCTGGCACCCCACTCCCCTCCCATCCCCTTTTCCCTTCCTTTCTTGTAGGGCAAGATAAATTTCTACACCCCATTGCCTGTGTATCTTATTTGCTAGTTGCATGCAAAAACTTTTTTTTTGAACATCTCCTTTTAAAACTTTGAGTTCCAAATTCTCCCCCCTCTTCCATTCCCACCCACCCTCCCTAAGAAGTTAAGCAATTCAACATAGGCCACATGTGTATCATTATGTATAACCTTTCCACAATACTCATGTTGTGAAAGAATAACTATATTTTGCTCCTTCCTAACCTATCCCCCTTTGTTGAATTTTCTCCTTTGACTCTGTCCCCTGCCCTCCACTCTATCATCCCCCCTCTTTTTTTAATCTTCTTCCTTCTTCTTTCCTGTGGGGTAAGATAACCAATTGAGTATGTATGGTATTCCCTCCTCAGGTCAAATCTGATGAGAGCAAGATTCACTCATTCCTCCCTCACCTGCCTTCTCTTCTCTTCCTACAGAATTGCTTCTTCTTGCCAATTTTATGCAAGATAATTTACCTCATTCTATCTCTCCCTATGTCCCTCTCTCAAAATATTGCTCTCTCATCCCTTAATTTGATTTTATTTCTTTTAGATATCTTCCCTTCATCTTCAACTCACCCTGTACCCGCTCTCTCTCTCTCTCTCTCTCTCTCTCTCTCTCTCTCTCTCTCTCTCTTCTATATATATATATATATATATATATATATATATACATACATATATACATACATACACATTCACTTATACATATATATGCATATTCCCCTCAGCTACCCTAATACTGAGGTCTCATGAATCATACATGTTATCTGTTATCTTTCCATGTAGGAATGTAAACAAAACAGTTCAACTTTAGTAAGTCCCTTGCAATTTCTTTTTCTTGTTCTTTTTCTTGATTACCCTTTCATGCTTCTCTTGATCCTTGTGTTTGAAAGTCAAATTTTCTATTCAGCTCTGGTCTTTTCACTGAGAAAGCTTGAAAGTCCTCTATTTTATTGAAAATCCATATTTTGCCTTGGAGCATGATACTCAGTTTTGCTGGGTAGGTGATTCTTGGTTTTAATCCTACCTCCATTGACCTCTGGAATATCGTATTCCAAGCCCTTCTATCTCTTAATGTAGAAGCTGCCAGAACTTGGAATTATTCTGATTATGTTTCCACAATGCTCAAATTGTTTCTTTCTGGCTGCTTGCAGTATTTTCTCCTTGATCTGGGAGCTCTGGAATTTGGCGACAATATTCTTAGGAGATTTCTTTTTGGGATCTATTTGAGGAGGCGATCGATGGATTCTTTCAATTTCTATTTTGCCCTGTGGCTCTAGAATATCAGGGCAGTTGTCCTTGATAATTTCTTGAAAGATGATATCTAGGCTCTTTTTTTGATCATGGCTTTCAGGTAGTCCAATAATTTTTAAATTATCTCTCCTGGATCTATTTTCCAGGTCAGTGGTTTTCCCAATGAGATATTTCACATTGTCTTCCATTTTCTTATTCCTTTGTTTCTGTTTTACAATATCTTGATTTCTCATAAAGTCACTAGCTTCCACTTGCTCCAATCTCATTTTTAAGGTAGTATTTTCTTCAGTGGTCTTTTGGACCTCCTTTTCCACTTGGCTAATTCTGTCTTTCAAGGCATTCTTCTCCTCATTGGCTTTTTGGAGCTCTTTTCCCATTTGAGTTAGTCTATTTTTTCAGGTGTTGTTTTCTTCAGTATATTTTTCAGTATTTTTTTGGGTCTCCTTTAGCAAGTCATTGACTTGTTTTTCATGGTTTTCTCGCATCCTTCTCATTTCTCTTCCCAATTTTTCCTCTACTTCTCTAACTTGCTTTTCCAAATCCTTTTTGAGCTCTTCCATGGCCTGAGACCAGTTCATGTTTTTCTTGGAGGCTTTTGTTGTAGACTCTTTGACTTTGTTAACTTCTTCTGTCAGTATGTTTTGGTCTTCTTTGTCACCAAAGAAAGAATCCAAAGTCTGAGACTGAATCTGGGTGCGTTTTCGCTGCCTGGCCATATTCCCAGCCAACTAACTTGACCCTTGAGTTTTTCAGTGGGGTATGACTGCTTGTAGACTAAAGAGTTCTATGTTCCACTCTTGGGGGGATGTGCCAGCTCTGCCATACCAGCACTCCTCCTTCCCCAAGAACCCCCAACCTGGACTGGACTTAGATCTTCAGCAGGCTCTTCACTCCTGCTCTGATCTGCCACTTAATTCCTCCCACCAGTTGGGCCTGGGGCTGGAAGCAACTGCAGCTGTACTTCTGTAGCTGCCCCACCTCCGCTGTCCCCGGGGAGGTAGCCAAACCAGGAAGTCCTTCCACTCCCGCAGCTTTTCCCACTAACCTTCCCTGTTGTCTTTGGTGTTTGTGGGTTGAGAACTCTGGCAACTGCTGCAGCTCACTGATTCAGGATGCTAGGGCACGCTCTGCCTGGCTCCTGGTCTGGTTGGTCCGAGCCGCTCATGCTGGGCTCTGCTCTGCTCCACTCCGCTCTGCTCTGCTCCCAGCTCTGTGCAGGATAGACCTCATGCAGAGACGATCCAGGCTGTCCTGGGGTGGAGCCCTATTTCCCTCTACTGTTTTGTGGGTTCTTCAGTTCTAGAATTGGTTCAGAGCCATTTTTTACAGGTTTTTGGAGGGACTTGGTGGAGAGCTCATGCTAGTGCCTGCTTTCCAGCTGCCATCTTGGCTCCACCCCCCCCCCCCCAGGTTCTCACTTTGAGTGAGGCAATGCCCATTCCATGAACAGGCCTCTTTAAGAAGTTAATCAAGGGATGGCCCCTTTAATCAAAAATTAAAAAAAAAATCAAACTGGGAGGGGAAGATCCTCAGGGCTCCTGCCCAAAAGAAAACCAGTTACTATTTAGTATTTACATTCACTGTGTGCTAGGAGGGCAGGGACCTATTGTCCAATCTAGGAGCTCCAGAGTGAGTTGGGTTTAAGGCTTGGTTTTTAAGAAAGAAATCTACTCAGTAAACCCAAAGTTAAGGAGGCAGCCTCGGGCCATCGGCCGTCAAAATATACCTTCCTTTAGGCAAAGCACAAATGGGAGGGGGAGGGAGAGGGAGTGGAGGAAGAGGGAGAGAAGGGAGAGGGAGAGGCTACTCACAGGTTGCGTTTTGTCCTTCCTTCTGGAAAAGGATAGGATAAATATACGTCTGGAGAATGTATAGATCCCTGGAAGTCTATTAGATATAGGGAGAGGCAAGAATTGTCTTGACCTCATTTTGGGTGTGTACTTGTTCTTTGCACTTTTTTCAAGTTAAATTATTATATCATTGTTGTTCAGTCATTTCAGTTGCGTCAGACTCTTCATGATCCCATATGGGGTTTTCTTGGCAAAGATACTGGGGTGGTTTGTCATTTCCTTCTCCAGCTCATTTTACAGATGAGGAAACTGAGGCAAATAGGGTTAAGTGACTTGCCCAGGGTCACACAGCTAGGAAGTATTTGAGGACAGATTTTAAATGAGGAAGATGAGTTTCCTGACTCCAAGCAAGGCATTCTATCCACTAGGCCATCTAACTTCCTCTTAGTTAAATTAACACTGTCTTATTTTTGATGTTATGCAAACCTGAACGCTTGTGTAAGAGCTGAAGGTTTTTGCTTTTTTTTTAATAGAAGCCTAGACCTGAGACAGATTCCAATATCATTTGAAAACATCTTTGTCGAGGGTCCAAATAAAGGAGAATTCATGTGGGAAAAGGCCCAAACCTGAACCCAGTTTGTGTGAGCCTACCTAGGTGGCACAGTGGATGGAAGGCTTGGAATTAGGAAGATCCATCTTCATGAGTTCCAATTCAGCCTTAGACACTTACTAGTTGTGTGACCACAGGCAAGTCACTTAACCTTCCTTGTCTCAGGTCCTCCTCTGAAAAAGGAGCTGGAGAAGGAAATAGCAAATCACTCCAGTATCTTTGCCGAGAAAACCCCAAATGGGGTCACAAAGAGTCAGAAACAACTGAAAAGACAACAGCAACAACAAAAGAGCTATAGTTCTGGCCCATGGGACAGTGGGCAAATGGGAAGAAACCAGTAGCGGCAGAAAGAATGAAGATGCATGAGAGAGAGGAATGATTGCTGGATCAAAACCTAGAATGAGGTAGGAAAGGATCAATGAAACTAGCAGAGGGATTCCCTTTTGTAAGGCTAAGCAATACCTTTTATTCTGTACCTAGAAGGAAGGACAAAAGAGTGAGTGAGAATAGAAAGAAGCCTTGAGGAGGAGAGGTAGCAGTGGTTTCTGTCTTCTCACTGAAGTAGGAAGCTAAGCCATATGCTGTGAGTGTGGGGGTTAGAGGCATAGTTAGTGGTAAGAAAGGGAGGGTGGGGGAACGACTTGGGACAGTCATTGTGGGAAATGGGAAACAGCTGAGGTAATAAACTATAAAATAGTCAGAAGTAAAAGTAGCTTGATTTTTGTGACTTTCTCTGGCAATACTCAATCACCAGGGAAAAGGAACTGAGACTCCTCCCACTTAGCTGTGCCCCTGGTCTTGACTCATCATAGCCAACCCATTCCTTTTGCTCCTTACTGTCACTATGGTGTGAAAACAATTAAGGAACTAGAAAGTCCATGTGTGCTTATTTCCTCCGTCCTATTCTAAGCTAATCTAAAGGCAGGAACTACTCACTCTGTCACCCTCTGAGTAGCTCCTAGCACCTAATAGACATGAGTTAGGCATGGCAAAAGCTTGGCAAATGGTTTAAATAGTGATTTAATTAAATATCTGCATACAGTGAGGTTCAAGGATAAGCACAGACCTGTTATTACAGGTAAACAAAGGAGGCAATTAAGAAAGGTCCAACATTTATAGGGGCCAAACACAGGAAATTTGTTAATTATCCTTTATGTATATAAATGCAAATATTTTTAATGCCAGAAAACCTCCATAGCATAAGAGCATTTGCTTTCTGAAAAGTTGTGGCATGTGTTACTATGGAGTCTTGAAGACTCCTTTGTATGGTCAGTAACCCTGGGGATGGGTTCAGGGGCAAGGAAGGGGAAACTTCCAACCATAAATTTTTAAAAAATACTTTAAAAAAAATTTTAAAAACCTATCTAGGTCCACTGAGAGCAAACCAACTTTATGAGACCACAATGATCTGCAAATTTTAATTTGTACTGATGAAGCTATCCCAGAGAGACCTACAACTATGTTCACAAAATAAGGGGGATGAGTTATAAGAGAGCTTTCCTTTCAATCTTGTTGAAGAACAAGTCTCTTCAGGTAGAGGCCTGATAAACAATCATTAACCTCCAAGAGGAAATTCATAAAAATCTTGAAAACTACCTGCCACATCCCCTTGCAGCTGTCAAGGTAACAGCCAAGTGAATATTTTTGCCCAAAGGCCCTTGACTGATTATCGGATTACCATCCTAGATGCCACAGGTATTCATCTGTCTGCCACACCTCCTTCTTACTGTACTGAACCTCCAGAGGGCTGATCAGCAATGTTGATTGAAGAACCACCAAGTGCCAATCACCCAGTGAGATCCCAGGGAGCTAGTAAAAGAAAGAGACGGCAGGATCACAAACCCTGAGGAACTTGAAATCTAACTGGGGAGACTAGACATACCTACAAATCAGCACACCAAAGCACAGATGTCCACACTGTCCCATAATTGGGAAACTGCATACCTTTCCTCTTTATACAGGAAAAGTAATGGAAATCACCCAAACAAAGTCTTAACTTTGAGGAAGCAGCATGACAGAGTTAAAAAAAAATCCTGCATTTGCATATGTATATATATATATATATATATATATATATATGTACATATATATTTATATATATGGATGAGAGGGTGGGATATATGTATATGTGTATATATATATGTATATGTGTCTGTATAAATTTATGCATGTATATATAAAACATAAAATTACTATATTATACCATATGTTATAACTATATGCCCATATTTCTATCCATATATACCTATTTGTATAGCTATAGAACTATAGCGATCTATATATCTATAAAGACCTGTATAGATCTGTAACTGTATAGACGTGCTTCTCTATATAGAGATATATCCATATATATCAATCTATATAGATATAAAAGATCTATATAGATATCTAGATGGTTGGTTGTTGTCCATTCTTGAAGAGGACCAAAATGACATCACTATGCTTCAGTCAAGATTCAATGTGTGTGACTGTGGCTTATAAGGCCAATTGGAGCTCAGAATGCTCTACCACAGGTCAGGCACAAGTAGGCCATGTGAACAATTGGGGTGGATACTCTAAACTTGCACATCCTGCATTTCCTTTGAGCTGTTTCAATTCTGCCTTACTCATAGAGCACAGCACCTTCTCTGATGTGAGAAAGCCATACTGAGCAGTCCTGTGCCAATATCTCCCATGTCACGCAATCAATTACAAAGTTCTTGAGAGAGACCTTGAGAGTGTCCTTGTATCTATATAGAGATATATAAATATGACCTCTCTATGTATGTATGTGTGTATATATATGTATGTATGTATACACACGCATATATTTATACACACACAAATACATAGCTATATCGTTCTTTAGGTATCTAGATATGTATATGTGTAGAAAGAGAGAGATCTATAGATTGACATAGATTTATAGATATGTAGATATATATTTGCTCAAGAGTAAGTCCAGATCCTGTTACTAGAAGGAGGCATACTAGTCAATCAACTAAAGTCCAATAGTCACAGGGGCCCAACATATAACACTTTCTAATGATTCTTTGTGTTTGTAAATGTACTTTTTTATGGACAAATCATTTCTCCTCTGTGGACCTCAATTTCCTTGTCTTTAAATGAAGGGATTGGACAAGATGACCTCTGAACTCCCTTTCAGCTGTACATCTATGATCCAGCAGGAGCACAGTGGATATGGTATTGACCTTGGAATCAAAAGACCTAGATTCAAATCCTTCCTCTAATACATAAGCAACTGTGTGACTAGACAAATCACTTAATTTCTCTGTGTCTCATTTTACTTGTCTCTTAAACAGGGAAAGGAGAAGAAGGGGTTGTACTTAATGGCCTCTATAGTTCATCCCCATTCTAAGTTCCAGCATCCTAGGATCCTATGATCTCATGAGTTGACTAGTTCTATTGCCTCAGAAGAAAATTATAGTGCTGCTCACAAAAATAAGAGCGGCCAACATTTTAAAAGTGCACGTACTGTGCCTGGTGGTAAAAATGTGTAACTTCCCTACTGGAGTCCAATGTACCTCACAGAGGAAAAAGTTGACCAAAATAACTCGGGCCTGGAAGTGGGATGGGCTGTCCCTCACAATAGAACCATACTTACCAAAAAAAAAAACAAACCCTAGAGAACAGTAGACAGCCCTCCACTAAGCAAAGCAGCTGAGGGGAGTCATAACATCTAGATGAGTAAATGCTAGGAGCAACTTAAAAATAAACCTGAATGGGAGCAAAGACAGGCAAATCTCTCCTGAGGTGCACGGCACATGTGGTAACATGCAGAGTGGAGCTTGACAGTCATCTGTGGGTGGACTGGAGTATAATTTGAACTAAACTGAACCAAAGAGAGTGGGTAGTTCTGCTTTTTTACAATGAGATATTAGCACCACTTAGGATTAGGTTCAAAGGTAAGGCCTTGTTTCCCTAGACTGTACGCCAGCATCAATGTCTCTTCTTCCTTTCCTCAAATATTTTCTGGGGAACATTTTATTTCCTGGGAGCAATGTTTCCGTGCAGCCTCCCCTCTGGAAAAGAAACTATAAAAGTATGTCAGTGCAGGAGCAGGAAGGGAGAGGAATGAGAATGTGGCAAATATCCACAAGAGAGAAATAAAAGACAATTTGTATTTAGAACAACCAGAATAACACATTTGCCTCATTAACAGGATTTTTGAGGCAAACAGAGGGTGAGGATTTTTTTTCCCCTGGAATTATCCAAATAATTGACTCAATTCATCACTTTGCTTTGCTAGCATACAAACTGCCTCTGACTAAAGCATCTAAGCCTCTTATCTAACTTCTTTTCCTCTACCTTGTATAACCTCACATGTGGTCCAATATACCCCTGGAGAAGGTAAGCCCAAGAGCATCAACACACCCTGAGAATCCAATTCCATAAACAACGGCCATGTGTGAGGCACTGTGCTAGACACTACAAGAATAAAGACAAAAACAAATAAACAAATTCAAATGGTTCTTACCCTCAAGTAGTTTACATTCTATTGGGGAAATATAACGCTGGAGTGAGTAAACACAAATTACATATGCAAACCAATACAGAGCATTTTCAACAGGAGATTGGGAAAGTCCTCATGTAGGAAGTGGTGCCTGAGTTATGCTTCCACAGAATTCCCCTAGGAACTCCAGGAGGCAGATATGTCAGTAAAGATGTCTTCCAGATATGGGTAACACTTGACCACTTGTGCCAAAACGTAAGGATGAGACATAGGTTGTAATATACAGAGAAAAGCCAGAAGTGCCAGTATGACTAGAATGGAGATTGAATGAAAGGGAGTAGAATGAAGCAGACTGGAACTTTTGAGTTATAGGATCATTGATCGATAGCTGGAAGGGTCTTTGGAGAGCACCTGGTACAACTTCATTCTATGGATGAGAAAATGAGGTCAGAGAAGTACTTTGTTCAAAGTCATATAAGAAGGCAGGCAGGCAGGCAAGATTCATATCCTGAAAGGCTCTAAAAGCCAGGGTAGGGAGTCTGCATTTTAATCCTAGAGGTGATAGTGAGCCATTGAAGATTTTGAGTAAGGGGAGGTGATATGGTTATATCTATGTTTCAGTAATACCAATTTGGTAGCTCTATGCACTATGGATTAGGGAGAGGAAACTAGAGAAAGAGGTAACAATTAGAAGAAAAATTAGAATTGTAGTCTTTGCTAGAAGTGACAAGAGGCTGAAAAAGGGTAGAGTCTGGGTGAGTGAAGAGACCCCAAATTTCCACTCACTTAACACTTTGTGAAACGCTTTTGTCCAGCACTAGTTGAAACACACTCAGGCTTTTTGTCCCATTTGTTCTGTAATGGGCTAAAGAATATTCAGACCAATTAGCCTGAGAGAACCATGGCAGAAGGGAAAGGAGAGCAACGACCCAGGGGCAGCCCATAACCCCTTACTGGCACATGGCATGTTTCCCACAAGTGAATAGAATGTTTCTATGACAAGGTACCGTGGGAAGAAAATTTTTACTAGATGACAAGTATAAGTGTCCTCCAAACTATGTATCTAGCAAATGGCATTCCCACCCTGGCTTAGTGTCACTCCAGACTGTTCTCAGTGTCTGCATGAGGGCCCCAGGCTATGGCAAGCTTATTGTACAGCATGAAACAATGCTGCGATTGTAGGGAGACTCCATAAGACTTGATCAGAGGCAAGATCAGTATGCATCCTCAACGGGGTTTAAGAGTTATTTCTAAGCTTTTCTAGAATGGATATGGGAAGTGATATCATTAGGATGACATATCTTATGCCTGACATTACAACCAATATATATTATCCCTAGCTGGGCACCCTCGTGTCTACTTCTGTATTCCTATTTCCAAGGGAGAATTAGAGTATCCTAGAGACCTGATTGTTATAAAGTCCATATGAGAATTTTGGTTGAACAATACTTCAGATGAACAAAGCAGGGAGACCAGTGTGCCATGAGTGTAGTATGGTGATAGGTGCCATATAGGCCTAAAATAGGGAGTCTTGCAAGAAATAAGGAGTATCTGTTTAAAATACCCTACCCAACCTTCTTTCCCCTCATGCAGGTGGAGGTGGAGAGTGGGAGAAGAATAATCAAAGATATAAGGAGATAAAGACCTAACAGTCAAGAAGAATACGGACAGGAACTGGACCTGTGATTCACTGGCACAAATAACTAACTCTTAAATGATGCAAATCCTTCTACCCATGCAAGTTGACGCCTTCTCTACAGGTTGTTGTTCGTCCTTCATTTTCAAAGATGAATAGCCACGTCGCTGGGTGATGTCGACTTGTGGCTCAGTTGGATTTAAGTGAGGCAGAGTTACCCAAAGCCTCACTCTGTCTTCCAGAGTCATCAACGTCCAGTGGCAGGACAAAAGTGAGGACAACTGGTGATGGCCTGGGACAGTCAAAGTCTTAGAGATACCTGAGATACCTAGAGCCCTGAGAGATTAAGTCACTTGCTGGGAGTCACAAAGCCAGTATGGATTCGAGGCAGGAGCTAAAATAAATACATTTTTCAAACACAGTGACTTTGTAACAACCCCTTTTCACGTTTGTATTTTTCTTTTCAGTCTGAGATTTCTCCAGGGTTCACCTGTATAGATCTAAAAGCACTTGGAGTTCAATGATCTGGGCTATTTGGTTGAACTACATGATCCTAATAAATTCACTTGACTCTGCCATTCCTTAGTTTTCCAATCTCAATAGCCAAGAAGCATTATTAACATAAAGCTCTAATGCTCGATGCCATGATAAATGGACTAAACTGGTCTAGGCCTTGCCCTGTAGGCATGTACACAGTAAAATCAGGATCATGAATGGACAGGCAGGAATTAATGTATACGCTCACTACATGACAGAATTGTTAATACCAAACTCAAAGTAATAACATCTGTGTGTGTGTGTGTGTGAGAGAGAGAGAGAGAGAGAGAGAGGCATACATTTTTAAAAAGATGTCCTTCAGGGTGATGTAGTCATCAACATCTCAGGCTGCCAGGTATTTGCAGAAATGGGAGAAGGCACTCTTGTTCTAACTCCTTATTATGTCTCACCTCTTGCTGTGGCCATTGCTTGACCTCTGGAGGAGTGATAGAATGGTTTGTATTGTGGTAAACAAACATCAACCCCTCTATGTGGCACTTCAGTGCCTTCACAACTCTGCCACAGCCTTCCCTTCCAGCCTTTTATTCATGACTCCCCTTTACAAAACTCCAAGCTTCAACTCAATGAGGCTTCTTACTGTTACTCACACGTTTTATCTCCCATCTCTTGCCTTTGCAGTAACTGTCTGCCTTGCCTTAAATGAACTCTCTTTTCACCTCTGACTCTTAGAATCCCTAACTGACTCAAGCAATATCCCATGCCACTATCGACAAGTGTCTACCTCCCCCAAAATTACCTTGTATTTGTTTTGTATTCATTCTTAGTATTCTTATATACTTACATGGTCTTCCTGCCACTTTCACCCACCTACTCCCAGCTGCCACCCCAGTTTTGGCTATTTTACTTTGTCTTTGAATCTCCAGGCCTTAACTAGGTACTTAATTAATGCTTGTCTATATGCTTGCTTGATTGCCTTTCATATCCTTTGATGGTTATGGGGAAAAAAGCTTCTGCCAGCAGTAATCCAGTGAGATCTGATAGATTACTTTCTACTTCTAGAACCTAGTCTCCTCCAGGAAGAGATCCCATATAGACTGTCACATAGGAATATTGATGCGATATGAGAAGTCCTGATAGCAGTAAAGAATCATGTTACACATGCCCTCTTCCTGCTCTCGGACAGTGGAATCTGTAGGACTTATATAAAAACCTTTGTCTCTTATGGGACCATAATAATGGCTACTGTCATACCTGGTACCATGGAACTTTTCATCAACTCTGGAGTCAAAGGGATCTGATTCTCACTTCCTCATCAGAAAAGGCTGAAGAGTCATCCTATTAAAATTCTAACACCTCCTATTGGACATATAAATTAAAATGTATTGTCCCCTAAAATGTAAAGATATTTATAGAACGTGTCACAGGTAATTATATTCATTCATTCAAAAATAGTTTATGTGCTTATTATGTGCTAGAAACTGTTATACTGTGCACACAAAGACAAAAAAAACAGACCATAACCTCAAGGAGATTACATTATTTGGGGGTAGATAAGTTTGAGGCACCTGAGCAACATATACATATATAAATAAATAGAAACCACATTGAAAGTAATTTTCAGGGTGAGGGTGGAGGGCAACTGAAAGTGGGGCTCTTTTAGGATATCTATACGATGTGGAATTGAGCTGAGTGATGAAGGAAGCTAGGGATTTTATGGAGGGGGTGAGGTGTGATTCAGGCATGAGGTATAGCCTATGCAAAAGCATGGAGTTAGGATATGAATTGCTGTGCATGGGGGAACACAATCAAGGCCAATTAGGTTGGAATGTAGTCTAAAAAGGAAAGTATTGTGCAATAAACTATAAAGATGAACTGAAGCCAGATCATGATGGGAAAGGGAAAGGGAGAAGGAGGGGGGAGGTGGGGAAGAGAGAGAGAGAGAGAGAGAGAGAGAGAGAGAGAGAGAGAGAGAGAGGGAGAGAGGGAGAGAGGGAGGGAGAGGGAGAGGGAGAGCATAGGGAGAGGAGAGGGAGAGAGGGGGAAGAGAGGAGAGGAGAGGAGAGGAGAGGAGAGGAGAGGAGAGGAGAGGAGAGGAGAGGAGAGGAGAGGAGAGGAGGAGAGGAGAGGAGAGGAGAGGAGAGGAGAAGAGAGGAATTTCTCAGATACACCCACACATGGACTTAGGCTATAATCTATCTATTAAAGGAGAATGTGGATTGGCCAGTCATATAGGAGGAGAAACCAGAAAGTTCAGTGTCACAAAAACCTAGGAAGGAGAAAGTATTAGTTCATTGAAGGGAGGGTGATCATGTCAAATGCTACTCAGAAGTCGAGAAGGATAGGGGCTTGTCAAAAGCATTTGATTTGGCAGTTAAAAGATGATTGGTAAGTTTGGAAAATACAATTTCAGTTGGGCATGATGTAGTCAGAAGAAGTGAATGAAAGGAGAAGCAGGCAGATAGTGTATACAGCTTTTTCAAGAAATTTAGCTATGAAAGAAAGGAAATAACTTGAATGGTCAAGTGCCACTAAGGGAACAGTAGATAAGGACAGATTGGAAAATTAGAGAGAAAGGGTTTGATTGCAGGGGCAAGCTGTCAGAGAAGAGAGGAAGATATGGAATCAGGAGTGCAAGGAAATTTAGTGAAATTGCCAAGGAGATAGGCCACATCTTCATGAAACCTGGAGAAAAGAAGAAGATCATAGGGGAAAAGTGGCTTTGAAACCTATAACATGGGAAAAGATGGGGTTCAAGGCTAAAAGTCTCAATTTACTCATTTAAGTATAAAGTGAGGTCTTCTGCTGAGAAGGGGTGGGCAGTGACTGGTGTGATAGGCTAAAAGAGAGAAGGTTTGGAGTAGTCACTGAAGAAACTATGTCATAGAGTCAATCAGTAAAAGGATTGCCTTGCTTCACTGAGTGCCCAGCTAAAATTGGGTAAGATAACATTTGTAGTAGACCCAACAAAAACCAAGAGAGTAAAATGTTTCCAAAACCTTTCAGTGGCATATAAAAGCAGTGAAGGTAGATAGTGGAGGCAATCCAGGGTTGGGGTTTGAGTGGGTGATCATTCTGCAAAAGAAAGCTCCACTCCCCAGAGACTTGAAAAATACTTAAACAAATTACACTGGTTTGCTCAACACTGATACTCAAATGCTTCTGCGGATCTACCATCTTGTCACTGTGGACAATCTATGAATGTAGTATGGCATAATAGATAGGGTGTTGGACTGGATCCTCTTGATTCCAAGAGTACCTGAGTTTGAATCCTACCTTAGACACTTAATTGTGTGACCCAGGGTGAGTCACTTAACTCTTTTCTGCCTGTTTTCTTATCTGTCATGTGAAGAGGTGGAATTTGACAAAATGTGGGAACTTTTCCAGCCCTAAATTGATGATAAGATCTCAACTTATTAACATGTTCCCATCTTGTTTGATTTTCATCCATATATTTTCAAATGTATCCTATATGCTAGAAGCTCTCTTCTGATTCTTTTAATATGTCATAGGAACTGATTTATCATTGTGACTGCCTGCTATCTTTTATTCTGATAATAATAATTCACCATCCATGCCCCACCCCTGTATGTGAGTGTATCCTAGGGCCCTCTTCTCTCTTTCCTCCACCTCCATCCCATCTTTCTCTCATCCTCTCACCCTCCTTTTTTTTTCTTAGCACTTAATAAACATTAATTGAATGAATGAGATCCCAGCGGCCCCTAAGAGTGCCAGGAATCCAGTGTTTGAGCATGGAATATAGCATGGTCTAGTAGGAAGAATGTTGAATTTGTAGCTAGAAGCCATGAGTTCAAATCCTATTCTACTTAATGTTGTGACCTGAGTCAAGTGTCTCTCTCTCAGCCTCTCTGGGCTCCAGTTTCCTTATGTATAAAATTAGAGCTTTGGAAGAAATGACCTCCACAGGTCCTTTCACCTCTGTGATCCTTACTATGATGCTCAAAGGTCTGAGGATTCATGCTGGCTTGGAGTTGCAGTAAGAAGCAGTTACAAGGAGCAGTGGATAGAGCACTAGATTTGGAATCAGGAAGATCTGAGTTCAAATCCCTTCTTCCAGACCCCCACTAACCTTAAGACCCTGAGAAAGACACACAATCTCTCAGCCTTGGTTCTATCATCTGTAAAATGGAGATGGCAATAGCATTCACCTCACGGGGTTGTTGTGATGACTAGGCGAGAGAACACTTGTAAAGCTTTTTTTTTGAGGGGGGAAGGCAGGGCAATTGGGGTTAAGTGACTTGCCCAAGGTCACACAGCTAATAAATGTGTCAAGTGTCTGAGGTCATATTTGAACTCAGGTCCTCCTGACCCCAGGGCCCATGCTCTACTCACTGTGCCACCTACCTGCCCCTTATAAAGAATTTTTTAAACCCTAAAGAGCCATACAAATGCTAGCACTCATCATCATCATTATCATCATCATCGTCATCATCATCTGGTACATTAGACATTGGGCCATTGGGCAGAAAGCTGAGTGATATCCTTCCCTTCTTTTTTTCTTACCTTCCTTCTGTCTCTCCTCTTCCTCCTCTTCTTCTTCTCTCCCTCCCTCCCTCCCCTCACTTGCTTTTCTGAATACACATACACACACACACACACACACACACACACACACACACACACATATATATATGCTACCTTTTTATGTTCTAGACCCTTTTAATAGTCTAGGGAAGTCTATATGTCCCTTATTAAAATATTTTAAGTGTGTAAAATAAAACGACTAAAATTACAAAGGGAACTATACCGAAATACTGAAGGGGAAAAAATGCAAGATTACAGGCTTCAGGTTAAGATGTTAGGGGGTGTCCTGCTTGCCACCTTGCATTTGTCTTGCATATAAATCATTACCAGTAATATGCCATAGCCTGCTATACCTAGCATTCAACTTTCCTCTCCGCTTTGGGTCATTTGCAATTTTGAGTCTTCTTGGATTGTGGTTACTCATGATTTACAAGCATATTATACCACCAGAAGATAACTGATGCAATACAGAGATTTTGTGCTGTTATGGTTAACAAAATTAACTTAGGAATATCATACTGTGACCCCAAATTAATAGTCTACTGAATTTTGTATTCAATATAAGAATGTGTGTTGGGGAAGAACACCTAGCAACCTATTTTGAGCTGAAGCAAAACCAGAATATCAAAATAATGTTCAAACCTAAAACTGAACCAAATTGCTGTTTCACATAGTTTGAACTCTTAATGACCAATTCCTATTGTCTTTGCTTGGAAAGCCCAGAAGACACACAGTATCCCTCAGAGACTATGTCTCTGACTTCAGTCAAAGAACAATGGTGGGCTTGATTCCAGACTCTATGTCCAGCCAGTACATCTGCTTTCAACCACCTCCTCTTCCCTCCATGTCCTTCTGGGTTCAACAGTATCCTTGTGGACCTCCTTGTCAATTCCCACTGTGCTTCCTTTTTTCCTGCTGCCATAAATGCTGCTAGCAGTTGGCACACACATTTCTCATGCTCCCAAGATAGGAATCAAGCTGTGAGATGCCAGCAAGAAGGAGGGAGGGAGGGAGAGAGAAAGGAAAAGAAATATAAGAGCCTCTCCTGGGGCAGTGTGAATTTGGCCCTGAGTTACTTAGTTAAGGGACCTGAATTTTCAGAGAACGATTGGCTCAATTCTTTCAGTATGACTCTTAAGAACTGGGTATGGTGGAGGTGGGGACAGTAAAGAGTAGGTGTGGTCCACCCCCACAATGCTCAGAGGTTACTGGTGGCTTCATTTCTATACAGGAAAGGCTCAGTGCCAGATGTGGCTGAATGAGTTCATAGCGTGCAGTTCTGGTACTAATACAAAACCGTGCACACACGCACATATGCACAGAGACATCAGGGAAATACAGCCACTTCTGAGATGGAAAATAGCAGCCTTATATAACCACTCTGCTGAAATTCAAAGCATTCTTCTGATAGAGAGGAGACAACACCATTTACTGGGTCACCCAAAATACTTAGGCTTGTTCCAGGATTTTTCTTGGGAAAAAGCTCCCTCAGATTCACTTGAATCCTGATAAGATCACAGCCTTCAGTGTCTTAGCTCAAACCCCCACCCACTGCCTAATGCCACAAGTGGCTGCAAAATGCCTCTCATATCCTGTTTTTGCTGTTTACTTATCATTCTCTCAATCAAAACTGCTGTATGAATGCATCCCATCTTCTTAAACACAGGTGCTGCTTAGCTAAATGAAAGAAAAAATTGAGCCAGTGAGCTTAGCCAACTCTGCACCTCACCTTCTGTGCCTGTAAAATGGTTACAGTTCTAAATGCCTCTGACTTCCTGAGAGAGTGGATATAAAGATGAACAAGATGGCAGATGTTATATGCTTTGAGGTCCTTCATCAAAAAATGTAATGATAGACAAAATCTTGCTATCGAAATCATTGAACTACATAAATAAGACAGGAGGAGCATGAGACACTTGGAGGGTGCATGTAACTACGTAATATTTTTAGCAGATCTTGTAAAGTAGACATTTGCTGTTGCTAAGGGCAGGGGCTAACTACAGACTATGTTGTAAAGAGTTCTTTATGTAGATTGGTTCCGAAATAAACCAGCCACATGAGGGCCAGTCTCCTGGGCACAGAGTTATCTTTACCAGGGAATAGACACCGGTTCTGAGTGAATGAGCATCCAAGGATAATCTCAATTGACATTTATATATTAATTGGCCAGTCTGGTTCCATTGTCCTAATGTGCATGATGTAACCACGTCCAGGCAGTGAAGAAATCAGCTTTTTTTCCACCTAGCATTATGAACTTATGGACAGCTGAAGGATTTACAGAGTTAGAGAGTAGATCATCTATAACAGGTAAGACTATACAAAGCAAGGATATAGCACATGATAAATGGCATTGATGATGGATGTAAGGGCCTCACCATATCTCTCATCAAGGCTCATCCTGAGATTCTGCTATTCAGCTGGCCCTTGTAAGTACCAAGTGATTTATATTAAGAAAACCGAGTTTGGTGTACAATTCAGTGACCAGACTAAGCAAAAGGTTTTCAATGAGAGGACCAGTGTTTGAACCCTTTCTAGAACTTTGATAGCAGTAGCAATAAGCTACTATGATGATGAGTTTGGGAAGGATAGGGGGAATAAATAGGAAAGCATGTGACCGAAAAATAAAGATTGCTCTGGGGTTGATTTCTTGGTGTCTGATTGTGATTGGATCTTCAAAATCCATTGTTAAAATTAGCTCCTGTGATAAGCCTTGCCTGATTAGACTCAGCTACTCGTATGACTCCTTAAATCTCCTAACAGAGACAGAGAAGAGATGTTAGCCAGCAGCATTTTCATACTAAAGGCATTCTTGCAACCATGGAATGAGGAGGAGGTCTTGAAACAGTGGGAGAAAGACAAGGGGACTGGCATATATGAGGGGGGAATGGGAAGGGGTATGGAAGTGGGAACCTTAACAACAGCCAGAGGGCCAAAGGGAAATCTGTGTATAGGACACAGTTGTTTCCCTCTTCTGGGACACAGGGTAAGGGCAACACCCCCTATAAAGAGTGTTGTCACATTCTCTATGCATGTTGAAACACAGAAAAGCAGGAACCAGAAAACAGGCCTGACAATCACTGGCCAACCAGCAGGGCGCACCTGTTCCTAATCACTCCTTAGCATATTCATTAGGAACTGGGTTATTTAAGGAATCAGAAGAGCAGCTCTGTTGCTGACCATCCCTAGGATGTGGTTCTCAGTTCTGGAGAAGCCAAAAGGATGGGGTGGGACTGTACAAGTGGACTGTATCTCAGGAGATCGGGACAGACATACTCCCATCCTGGCAGTGGTTTTGAAGGTTCAGCTTCCTCTGGGCATGTCTGTGACTCCCTAGAATTTCCTTCTGCAGGGTTTGGAGCCCAGAAGCTCTATCTTGCATATCTGTATTGTGAGGAACAGGAGACCCAGCCATGGGACCTTCTTCTGTCTTAGAATTAGGAAGACCTGAGTTCAAATTCAGCCTCAGAATCTTACTAATTGTGTGATCCTAGGCAAGTCACTTAACTTCTGTTTGCCATCAGTAAAATGAGGGTAACAATACCCCTAACTCCCAAGGTTGTTGTGAGGATCAAATGAAATAATAACTGTAAAGTGATTAGCACAGTGCTTGATATATAGTAAGTGCTATATAAATGTTAGTTATAACATATTATTATTATATTACATTATTATATAATAATTATATTATATATTTTATATTATGTAATAAATATATTATCACATCATAATTATGTTATATTATATTATATAATTAACATATTATATAATATGATAATTATATTATCCATTATTTAACTTGAAAAGGCTACAAGCCAAGACTAAAGTGTAGGGAGAGCTGGTGTATGACCCTTTATTTGCAGATGATCGTGCACTCAATGAAGCCTCTGAGGCTGAGATGCAACAAAATATGAGTCAATTCTCTGTTGCTTATGTTAATTTTGGCCTAACAATTAACACCAGGAAAACAGAGGTTCTCTACTAGCCAGCCCCACACCATCCATTTGTGGAAGCATTGGTTACAGCAAAGAGAGAAATTTTGAATGCTGCGGATAAGTTCACTTACCTTGGCAGTATACTTTCCAGGGGGGCACATATAGGTGGTGATTGATGAGGTTGATGCATGCATTGCCAGAGCTAGATTAGTGTTTGAGAAGCTCTAAAGTAAAGTATAGGAGAGAAGAGGTATTAGACTGACTACCAAACTGAAGGTCTACAGAGCAGGCATTGTGTTGACTTCATTGTTGTATGCCTGTGAAACCTGGACAGTTTACCCATGCCATGCCAGGAAACGGAATCACTTCCATTAGAATCACTTTAGGAAGATTCTGAAGATCGCCTGGCAAGACAAGGTACTGGATACTGAGATCCTTTCTCAGGCTGAACTGCCAAGCATTCAAACTCTACTGCAGAGAGCACAACCCCAATGGGCTGTCCGTGTTGTTTGATTGCCAAAAGTATGTTTGCCTAAAAGATTATTTTACAGGAAACTCACATAAGGCAAGTGTTCACATGGAGGTCAGAAGAAGTGATACAAGGACGCTCTCAAAGTCTCTTTGAAGAACTTTGGAATCATTTGTGAGACATAGGAAACACTGGTACAGGACTGCCCAGCATGGCGTGCCACCACTACAGAAAGCGCTGTATTCTATAAGCAAAGCAGAATTGCAGTAGCTCAAAAGAAATGTGAGATACATAACTTTGGAGACATTGCCAATCCAAATATACGTATGGACTGTTCATGCCCAACCTGTGGTATAGCTTTCTGAGCTCATATTGGTCTGATCAGCCATAGTCAGACACATTGGATCTTGACCCAACATAGTGGTGTCATTTTGGTATTCAAGAACAAAGAACAATGACCAACCATCACATCCTCCTCGTCCTCCTCATCCTCGTCCTCCTCCTCTTCCTCCTCCTCGTCCTCCTTCTCCTTCTTCTCCTTCTTTAACCCTTCCATGGGTTAAAGTAATCCCAGGCAAGATCTAGCCTCAAATCACAAGAACCAAACAACGATGTGAAATGAACCTGAATTTTGCTAACTGGTTTGTGCTCTTAAATGTCTGGCTGAGACTTTCCTAGCTATCACCTTTCAAGGTAGCAGCACACATTACATTTAATATAGTGAACTACATTCATTTTGTGTTTTTTTGGTTTTTTATGTTGACTGAATGTTTGCTAGTGTCACTAAGTACGTCTATCACAAACTACACGTAAAATCCCTGATGCGAGGTTCAAAGTTTCTATTTCTTTTTTTAAATCTCCTTATAGCATTAAACAGACGTATGCATACGTCTATTGAATGTGCAGATATATTACAAAATAATTGTTGATTTCATTTATTTTTAAATTTGGTTGACACTTTATACCTTCCAAAACATTTCCAATTACATAATTGCATCACACAAAATAACCTTTCCAAGATACAAACGTACCAGGTCAGTCCTTTGCTCAAAAAACTTCAGTGGCTCCCCATTGCCTATAAGAAAACATTATCTGTACCAACCTATCTTTTGAGTCTTATTTCACTTTATTTTTACATACTCTATGTTCCAGTCAAATTGGACCACTAGCTTTTTGTTTCACTTCATCTTTTCCTCTCTTACCTCTGTGTTTGAGTTGTTTATCCTCAGATTCTGAAGTCTGTCTTCATCTCTGGATGTCGAAATCTTTTTTTTCCTTCTAGGTCCAACTTGGGTGCTACCTAAACCATGAAGATTTCCCCAATTCATTTAATTTAATAATTCGTATCAACATTGGAAGGATAATTTGTCTATTGCCTTACGTAACTTGAATAATAGGCCCTTAGGAGGCAGTACACCTCTAGCCAGAATGATGACCCCAAATCTGCAGATTAGAAAACAGCAAACACATGAGATCCAAAATATTCAATTTTGGACTGTGAGGGAAAATGTCTAACCACCACATCCATGAACACCTGGCTCGGTAGGATATGATTTACATTGTATAGAGAATTTTAGGTTGAATAGGAAAGAGATAAGAAAAATGTCTACTGGGGTATGTATGAGAATCCCCAAGAATCATTTTGGATGGATATTACCTAAACTAGGATTAGCGGCTCAAGGAGTACATGTATTGGCTGGAGTGATAGATTCTAATTATCAAAGAGAAATTGTTGTGACACTGAAGAATTTGGGTGAAAAACATGTACAATTTTGTAGAAATGATAGGATAGTTCAAGTGATTATTAATCCCTGTGAAAAAATACCCTTTGTGAACGTTGACTCTCCTCCCAAAACAACTACAAGAGGAATGAAAGGGTCTAGCTCTATTGATAGAATAAAATTGGGAGCTAAGGTATGGGTAAAATGGAAGCCAGATGATGTTCCAAAGGCTGCAGAAGTCATAGCCCATGGGAAGGACAATACTGTAATAGTCATTTATTCAGGGGAAGATAATTACCAAATCATACCCCTGAACCATATATTTTACCATGAATAGGGCTATAATAATAGATTCATGGACTCCAGAAGTATGGCTGATGCTGATAAATGCCACAAGCCACTTGTGATCTTGTGTGATTGACAGATGAAAGTTTGTATCTTGGGATAAAGCCTTGAAGGCAATCCTAGTCTCTATCTAGGATGGGACCCTTCTGGCTTAGTTTCCACATTGTGTTCCCTTTGAAAAGAAACACTTCCTACCTGAGTTAGGCTATGAGATCAAAGCTTTGCATAATTGGAGTCTCAATCAAAACTGGAGATGATTCTATCTGAAGGATGATAGTCAATACTTAACCACCCTTTATGTTCTCTGTTTTGGTTAACTTGGTTGCTAGTTCTGTCTCCTTTAGGCTTAAGTACCCTAAGTACCCTACACTTTCAGATAACTGTCTAAGCACCTAGCATTCCTGGAATTCCTGCCAGCTTGCTAATGAACGGACCTCTCCAATGGAACTTCTGATCTCTTGGGGCAGTGACAGTTCTACATCCAATTTCAGCAAGAACAAGCTATGGAGAATGGGACCTTTGTCCCTTACCCCAAGATTTTGAGCCCCATTTGTTTGAGGAGGGGAATGATGATATTGTTCTGTGTACTTATTTTGTTGGATTGTTTTATTGTTATGGTATTATTGACACCAGTTTCCCATTGCCCTATGTAATGGATACAAAGATCTAGGGCCTGACAAGTGAGCCCCATGCCCACTCTGATGATGACTTGTTATGTTAAGTATTTTTCAAATGTGATGTGTTCATTTTGGGGAGATTTTATTGTACAAAAAAAGAAGAAAAAGAGTTCGTACCTATTTAGACATCCTTTCTTAGGATGCTTTCTTTTTTCTCTACGTATACTCTTTTTCAGCAGCTACATGGCACAGTACATAGACTCCTGGGCCTTACGTCAGTAATACCTGAGTTCAAATCCAGCTTCAGACTAGCTGTGTGACCCTGAACAAGCCACTCAACCTCTGTCTATCTCAGTTTCCTCACTTACAAAATGGGAATAAAAATAGCACCTACCTCCCAGAGTTATTATAAGGATTGAATTAGGTAATAATTATAAAGCATTTAGCACAATGCCTTGGCATATAGTAGGTGCTTAATAAATTCTTCTTTCATTTCTTCTTGGTAATCTCATCAGCTCCCCACAGGTTTAATTATCATCTCTGTTTCAGATGATTCATAAATCTATACAGTGCCCCAAAAGTCTTAGTGCAGCTTTAAGCTTTAACAACTTAAAACTATTCAAATTTTAAGTTAATAACTTAAAATTATTAAAGCTTAAAACTGCCTAGGATTTTGGGGATATTCTACATATCTAATTTAGTTTCTCACCTGAGTTTCAGTCCTACCTCACCAACTGCCCATCAGATATTTCAAATTGGACATCTCAGAGACATAGCAAACTCAACACGTTCAAAACGGAATTCATTATTTTTCCTTAAATACTTCCCTCTTCCAAACTTCACCATCTCTGTTAAAGATACCACCATTTTCCAGGATCCCAGGTTATTAATCCTGAAATTATCTTCAACTCCTTGCTCTCCCTCATGTTACATATTTTATCAGTTGTCACGTCTCCTTGCTTACACCTCTGCAAGGTCTCTAGAATTCAAACCCTTCTCTCCATCCACATAGCTACCATCACATCAATGGGAATATTGATGTCAAAAGGATGTGAATGGTGAAGAAGTCCAGAAACCAGGTGTTAACATTAGTAAGGAAAGTTAAGGGTGACCTGGAATTTAATTTATGGTCAGGACAAACATTAATTGGAAGGTATAAAACACTTGACAAAATTGCTTATTCACCAAAATTAAGCATTTTCCTTTATACTAAACAACAGTTTTAATAGCTTTTGACCAAAACTAAGTCAATTCTAGACTGGGATTTTGACATGCAAATCAACATGCAGCAGAACCTTAGGAAAGTAAGCAAGACTTTATAGTTAGGAGTAAATAAATACTAATTCGTGATTTTTTTATGTTCTATAAGAATAAGGAAGTCTTTTCTCCTTGAAGTTACACACAGAAGAAACAATGGTTAAGAATTGAAGGGGGAAATGCATAGAAGTAGAATGCAAAGAAATAAATTACCTTTAGGAGAAGGGGAAGAAAGGGAGAAGGAAACTATAATTTCTTGAATTTGGGTTCACAGATGAAGAACAAAGGTAATAGGAATGAGGCAGGTAGGGAAAGGGAGAGGGAAAAGGGAGAAGGAGGAAGAGAGAGAGAGAAAGAGAGAGAGAGAGAGGGTGTTATCACTAAACCACACTGGGAACATTTTTAAAAGATTCTATCAGTAACTGTAGACTCCTACGCGTGGATAGGGGAAGGTGGGAGTGTATCTTCAATGTGTGTATACATGTGCAGAGTTTAGAATTGGACTGATACCAGCAAAACGAGCTGTATTACAGCTTGTGCTAATAAAAATGAGCAATATAACAGGATGTAATGGAGAAAAAAAATCAAACTTAATGATTATAACCTTGAATGTAAAGTTGGATTTGTACTAGAAATGCAAAGATGATTCAACCTTACAAAACCAATTAGTATAATAAATCATAATAATAAAACACTAAAGGCATATGATTTTATTAATAGGCTAAAAAAGCATTTTATGTGTTTTATGTTTTAAAAAAAACACTACAAAGGAATGAAAAAATCTCTACCTAATGCAAAAAAGCACCTATACAAAATCAAAAGCTAGTGTTATTTGTAAAAGAGTAACACTGGAAGGTTTCCCAGTAAGTTCAGGGTTAAGAAAAGATGCCCATTGTTGTCATTAAATTTGATATAGTATTAGAAATACTAACTGTTCCAATAAGACAGAAAAATAAATTAATGGCATCAGCACAGAGGAAGCAAAAATACCAATGATTTCCTTAAAAAAACAACTAAAGAACCAACAACAACAAAATAAGATAGTGTCAGCAAAGTAGCAGGATACAAAATAAATCTGCTAATTCTTTTATTGGACTGAACCTGTGATTTCATTGGCATCAAAAACTCCCGTGTGCACTTCTTGTAAAAATGCATGTTGGCATCTGCTGTGTAACTGATAATCTTGGAAAGTTGCTTTGGTACTGAAAGGTTAAATAACTTTCTCAGAAAATCTATGTACCCAGCCAGTATGTTGTAATGGCAATCAAAGTGGGACTTTTCATTGTCTTTTGTTTTGGAGTGCTTCTCAGCACTAAGGCAATCAAGTGCTTTGGATTGAGTCTTGCCTTTGTTTGTAGGAAGACCCACACCCTTTTGCTAGTTAGGTCATGAGAGGTATGAAACCTTCCAGAGGTGTGAAGCACTCTCACTCTGAAGAAGTGTATATATACTCTGAGGTTAGCATTTTGTTTGGGGCTCACTCATTGGAAGAGTGTTGGTGTGGAAACTCTGGGTAGCCATTAAGAAGCCCCCTGACTTTGAAAATCCAGATGTTGGTACTTCTTTCCCCAGTAACTATGTATGTATAGCTTTGGTCAGACAGCTAGAAACCTGTCTGTTGATTTGTTTATATTTGCTCTGTTTATATTTTCTCTGTTTGTAATTTTTGTTTGCATTTGCTCTGAAGTTCAGGGTTCTGACTTTTCCCCCTGAACTAAGTGAATGATATATGTATGTTTTATTAAAGTGAGATTGTAAACCTCTTTAGGTTGCTTTCCTTAGAAAAGCAGATGCAAGAACTTGTGCTAGCAGCCCTCCTGTGTGCTGGTGTTATTGGCCTTACACAGCCACAGTAGTGGCAAGTGGCATTGTTGTTACATATTGTTGTTACATATGTGTCAGAGGAAAACGTGAACCCAGATCTTTATAATTTCACAGTCTCTCATTTCTCTCTCTCTCTCTCTCTCTCTCTCTCTCTCTCCCTCTCTCTCTCTCTCTCTCTCTCTCTTTCTCCCTCTCTCTCCCCCATATGTGTGTTTGTGTTTATGTATCCATACATATATAAACAAAAACAACAAAATTAAACAATAAAGGCCATTCAAAATAATAGCAAAATGTGTTTAAACATCTAGTGTCTAACCTAACATGAAACAGGTAAGATGTATGTAAACACTACTATAACAAACTTTTTTTTACCAATACAAAGGCCTAAATAATTAGAGAGTCATTCATAACTTGGCTATAATAATGTAGAATGGATGATAGTAGTACTCTTCCTCAATTAACAAAAAAAAATTAATAAATTAAACAAATATCACTAGGATACCTTTCGGCATTACTAAATATATTTATTTTGTTTTTGTTTTTTTGCAGGGGGGAAGGCAAGGCAATTTGGGTTAAGTGACTTGCCCAAGGTCACACAGTTAGTAAATGTGTCAAGTGTCTGAGGCCAAATTTGAGCTCAGGTACTCCTGACTCCAGGGCTGGTGCTCTACTCACTGCACCACCTAGCTGCCCCAAATATACTTATACAAAGAACAGAAAGATTAGAAATATCAAGGGAAACCATGGGAAATAATTTAAGATATAAATCTTGTTATATTATAATGCAGCAATTATAAAAATATATTGGGTATTGGATACAAAAAAACAAAAAATAGATCAGTGAAATAGATTAGATCAACAAGACATAGAATAACTTATGTGGTAAGATAGGATTCAATTAACTGCAAAACACAAATTACTGCAGGAAGAAGTTCTTACTCAAAAAAGACAACTGGGAAAACTGAATAGCAGATTGGAAAAAAAAAATGACAAGCTCTGCAAATCATGTCCATAGTATTCCAAATTGATAAGATTTGGACTGGAAGTGTGATTTCATAGGTATAAGAAATTCCCAGGTGAGGAAATTTCCTTTACCAATGAATGTCATTACTCTGAACTTAAAAATTTTTGAGAATTACATAGGGGTAGTAAGAGATTTTAAGTACTTATCTAGGGTTACACAAACAGTATGTGGTTGGGGGGGATCAATTTTGAAAAGAGTTGAGAGGAGGACGGAGAGAAAGAGAGGGGGGAAGAAGAGGAAGGAAGGAGGAGGAGGGGAGAGAGGAAGGTAAAGACAGCCAGAAGATTACATTTTTCACATCTTTGGACAAGGGGAAATTTTTTAAATGAAATATAGCAAAAGAAATTATAAAAGACAAAGTAGAGAGTTTCACATAAATTTAACCCAAGCCCCAAAACCCATTGAGATGAGACTTTCTTTATTAGTGGAGATCAATGCCTAGAGTCTGCGTGAAGGTCAGAATAGAGCTGATGACAGCAGTAGAGAGGCGGGCTCTTCAGTTTTTCTTTAGAGCCTCTTTGGGTCTCTTCAGGTTCTTCAATTTCTGCAGTCATTTTAGGAGCTTCTGGCTTCCAACTTCCAGAAAAAAAGATTGAAGATACCAACCCCACTTCAGGTTGTGGAAGGAAAAAGCTCTGGGAGGAAGCCAACATGAGAGGAGCTGGCAGTCTCCATCATTTCCCTATGCTCAGTTTGATAGAGACTTAGGGAACTTCCTCCTGGTGAGATCTAGTGTTTCTCTCTCTCTCACTCTCTCTCTCTCTCTCTCTCTCTCTCTCTCTCTCTCTCTCTCTCTCTCTCTCTCTCTCTCTCTCTCTCTCTCTCTCTCTCTCTCTCTCAAGCTGAGTTACCTTGCTCCCAGTGAGAACTTCACACAGCTAGTCTGAGGCAGGATTTGAACTCATAAAGATGAGTCTTCCTAATTCCAAGCCCAGAGCTCTATCCACTAGCTGCCCTATTGTCCTATGTATACTTTCTCTGATTTCTATTTTGTTTATTTGGATAAATGGGTTTCTTTGCTATTCACTATATGTGTTCATTGTAGAACTAGTATTTAGTGGGAAAGGAGTCAAACCTAGGACATAAAGCTTGGGGTCCAGCTTCCCCCATTAATGAAACAATGATCAGAAGTTAGATTTAATTTGAAATTTTCATCCCCTAGACTAGACTAAAAATATTTAAAGAAGCAGATAGGTATAATTCTAGTCTAGCACTCCCCATCTCTGAGAAGAGCAAGTGGAGAGCCTCCATTCCCAATTTCTCATTTCCCCTCTTGATAAGAATAAAGTTTTCCTTGGAAAAGGAAGGGGATGGAGAGAGAAGAGTCTATTCTCTCTCCCTTCAAGTCACACAGACACTTCTATGTTGCATGTAGGGGACAACCCTCACAATATAAATTTTTTTTTGGAGAAGTAAAAGCAATGCCTCTACAAAAAGATGAAAAAATGCAAACTGAGAAAAATCTTTAATTTAAAATCTCAGATGAAAATTTGATATCAAAACCCAATAGAAAAATAGATACAAATCAGTAAGATTTAAAAGCCATTATCTAACTGATAAGAAGCCAAAGAACGTAGTTTAGAAAATAAAAAAAAATGAGTTACCATCAAACATCTGGAAAAGTATCCAAAATTGCTAATAATCAGCAGAATGCAAACTTTTTGAACTCTGACATATTGGCTTACTCCAATAAAATGATCAAATATGATCAAAGATGGAAATATTCAGTGCTGGAGGGACTGTGGGAAAGCAGGCATCCTAATTCACTGTTTTATGGAGCTATGAATTGCTCTGACTACTTTGGAAAACAACATGTAATTATATCGGAAAAGCCATAAAATTGTCCATATCCTTTGATGTAGTGATCCTGCTAATAGGATGTTATTGACAGGAAGAAAAGATATAGCTATACAAAAAATATTCACAACAGCACTATCTAGAATTTTTTAAAAACGTTGGAAGCAAACTCTATACCCAATGACTGGTTAAATAAGACATGATGTCAATGGAATACTATCTTATTATGTTTCAAGTAATGACAAATATGACTATAACAGGGCCTTGTCTTCACCCTTGGGGCATCCACAGGCATGCCATGACTATTTCTAGTCCACTTTTGAAACTTATTAGGGGAGGGAGTTTGGAGAAAAGAGAAGCTCTATTTCCAACCATGAGCAGGGGTTTGTAATGGGTTACGATGGAAGAGCTGACACCCAGGGGCCCTTTGAAAAAGAAGAGACAGCTCCTAGTTGTGGCTCACCAGGTGACAAGATGTGATTCCAGTTAAGGATGGGGAAGTACAGAATTATCTCTCCCATTATAATTGTGATCCCACCCATCTAGCAGCTAGAGCTAGAGGTGGTAATGGGAGGAAGGCCAGGGTTAGTCAATCCACTTAATCAGAAAAGCTAATGAAAGATCCCTCACTACTTGGGACTCTGTGTTTATTCTTTCCTGATCTTAGTAAATCATGGTGGATATATCCAGGACGGATGGTGACCTTGTGAGTTAAGAAAATTCAGAAGGCCGCTGGCGCATTAGTAGCAGAGATGTCCTCTGGAGCCTTGGCAGCAGACCACAGGGAAAGTTTCTACATCTGAGATTTCTTGACCACTGAAATGAAAAGGGCTAAATCTGGTCCATTTTACCAGTAGCTATGTGTGCATGGCCGATAGTAAGCCTTCCCAAGCTTCCATGCAGTAGACTGGGAGCCAGAAAGGAATATATGTCCGTACTTTTTATGAGACACCAACAAGGTCAAACCAAAACATTCTCCATCACCTTGCTACATTAAGAAGTTGGAGAAATATAGCAAGAGGTACATAAAGTAATGAAGAATGAAAGAAGTAGAATATATGCAGACTGACCACAACTAAATGAGGACAACAGAATACCTCTGAAAGACTGCCCTGGTTAAAACCATGGGTAACATTACTACTACCTTATCAAAGTACATAGCCTCCCTTTCTTTTAACAATGGTAGATTTGTTATTGTTCAGTAATTTCAGTCATGTCCACCTTTTTATAACCCCATTTGGTCTTTTCATGGCAAAGTTACTGGAGTGGTTTGCCATTTCCTTCTCTAGCTTGTTTTACAGATGAGAAAATGAGGCAAACAGAGTTAAATGACTTGCCCAGGGTCGCACAGCTAGCAAATATCTGAGGCCAGATTTGGGGTGTTCAGGACTAGCATCTCTGATGCGAGAGATTGCCAAGCCCTTTTCAGAGCTGCTCATCCACTTTTGGTGTCTGCCTGACTCACTTAACTCTCACTTGTGGCTCCAAGCAGCTATAACATGAACAGAGTCCAGACTCCCATAAATCATCTAAGCAGACAGGCTAAATCAGGTTGAGGGGATTAATAGGTCTCAAACCCATTCATGAGTTAGGGGGATGTATATCCCAAGAACATGAAGATTTTCCCCAGCAGAATGGGCAGATGAGAACATTCGTTCCAATGATCGTGAAGGCAGCTGAAGCAGGTGCTGTGGAGCATTTAGATTTTAGCCAGGCATCAAAGATGCCAAATTCAGCATGCCTGACTGTCACCAGTCATCTTGACTTTTGTCCTGCCATTGGACTTCGATAACTCGGGAAGAGAGAGTGAGGCTGATCACTTTGTACAACTCTGCCTCACTTAAATCCAAGTCATACGTGAGTCAAGACATCACCAGGTGATGTCATTGGTCCTTTTTGAAAACGAGGAACAAACAAGTGTCTGAGACCAGATTTGAACTCAGAATGATAAGTCTTCCTGACTCCAGGTGCAGCATTCTATCCATTGTGCCATACTATCAATTACTCCTTCATGTTGTTTTGCTAAACTATTAAGTGGGAATATACTTTGCTTTTGATTGTGTGTCTATTAATAGCAGTCTACTGTGTTAAAAACAAAATTTGTCAATAAAAAGGCTTTTTAAAACTGAATTTGGAGTAATCCACAATGGACTTGGGTTCAAATACCATCTCTGTCATTTACTACCTCTGTGACCTTGGGTAAATAAATTAACCTCTTTGGGTCTTTGTTTCCTATTTGTAAAATTAAGAGGTTTGACTAAAGGATCAGCAAGTTCCTTTTCAGCTCCAACTTTATAATCCTATTGCCTAGACAGGAAGTGGTTGGGAACCACAAGGATTAAGGGAATAGAAGTTCGGGATTTTCTAGCTATAGGGCAGGGGCAGTGTGAAATAGGCAAACATTTGTAGAAGAAAATATTCCAAAGTGAGTATTAGTAGGATGAAACCTTCAGAAATCCAGTCCCCCAAGTGATTCCCTACAGAACTGCTTGTAGATAGAAAAAAAAAAGTGTGACAGAAAGGCAATGAGTTGAAACACTGCTTTCCCCAATCCCAGCATAATAGGGTTTGGGAATTAGTTAAGAAATAAAGCAAAGTATTATTTTTAACCTTTTCAGTGGACAGAAATCCCAAGGGTGTTTGGCTTCTTCTAATCTGACTATCTCAGGAAGCAGCATTGCAAAATTGTAAGAAGCTCACACAGTTGGTCTGAGAAGGACTCAAAGGCCTAGGGGAAAATGAGATGGGTACAGAATAGTCACTGAATTTCTAGACCAGAAGGAAATGCGTAGGCAGAAAGACAAGTCATCACAGGTGATGCTTGAGAAAAAAGATAGCGCATTGTAGATTCCTGTTGACCCAACCTTGCCATAAAGTGGTTAGAGTTCTAGAGCTGGAGTCAGGAAAAAGTGAATAATGACAATAGATGCTATCTTATTTGGTCCCCACAGCAATGCTGGGAAGTAGGTGCTATTACCTCCATTTTACAGGTCAGGAAACCGAGGCAGACAGCAGCTAAGTGACTTGTCCAGAGCCACAAGCTAACAATAATATTACTACTACTACTAATAGCATATATAGCACTTATCCACTATACTAATTGCTGTGCTAAGCACTTTACGGAGATCTCATTTGATCCTCATGATAGCCCCGAGAGTAAATAAGTAGTGGGTAGGTACTATTTTTATCCCCATTTTCTATAAAATGATGAGACTGAAGCAAACAGAAGTTGAGTTACTCGCTCAGGGTCACACAGCTAGCAAATGTCCGAGGCTAAATTTGAACTTGGGTGAGAAAGATTGGGCTCTGAGAGGTGAGGTTGATCTAGGACCACCCAATTAATACATTTTTAGCAAAGGTCTTAGATTGTGCGTGTATATGTGTGTATATGTATGTACATGCAAAATTACATATGTATGTGTATGCATTTATGTATGTATATTATTACATACATGTGAGTATAGAATAGGGGTTAATTTTTTTGGTGTACCATGATCTCCTTTGGCAATTTGGTGAAACCTATGAATCCCTTCTCAGAACTGCTTTTAAATATGTGAAATAAATGTGTAAGATTACAATGATGTTGAAATACACGTATTAATTTTTTTTCACAGACCCTAGAAAAATAAAGAATTCTGGTTTCAGAACAGAATAGAAAAGGGATTCTGTGTGTTTGTGCATATGTGTGCCTATGTATGTGTGTTTGTATGTGTATATGTGTGTGTGTGGAGGTGTGTGTGTGTGTGTGTAAGGAGAAGAAAGTTTTGTTTTGTTCAGTTGGCTGAGGGGGGGGGTGTTGTGTGTGATGGGCAAACCCAAAGATGTGAGTATTATATTGCTGGACAGGCCCCAAAGCAGGGAGAAAAAAATCTGGGTTGAATGAATGACACTGGACCTCTGAATTCAGGTTCTCAATGCCAGGCAGATTCTTGCCAAGTAAGCACCTCCTATCTTGAAACATGATCCCTAGCCTCAGCTGAGATGATGTACCCTTCCTCCTATGGAGGAGGGCAAACCAGTGACCCCCAACCAATAACAGGAGTGGCCCAAAGCAATCTTAATGTTATCAGGTAATTCATTCCGCCCCTGGAATGACCTCCCCTCCCCTGCCTCTCACTTAAAAGTGCCCCTCTCCTTATCAGTCCCTCTGATATGCTCATGCCGCCAAAGTGGACACCCCTTCAAGCACTTAAGGGATTGGAGAAGTGTACAGTTACAGTTACAGAGTCAGTTTCTATTCTAGGCATTTGTAACTGTGTCATTCAACCAGTGTTTGAAGAAAGAAAAAAAAGGGGGGAGGGGGAGAGAGAAGAAAAGAAACCACCCAGCACACTTTCATTTTTATGAAAACTAGAGAAAGGTCCTTCTTCCTAAACCCCAATCTCATGCAGTTTATGCAATATTAATGCCCACCACCCTGCTTAGTGATTTTCTTTATTGCTTTAGATTATTTTTTTACCCCCTGATTGGAAAATTTTCTCTAGACTAGTTATAATAGCAAGTAGAGTGCCAGGACCCCTAATTTATGTGTTAATGTGGCATATTGGAAGCATGATGTTAAAATGATGAATATCACCTGGGAAGAAGATTGGACTAGAGCGAAGACCTGGCAGGTTGCCTTGTGGAAATAGCTTTCAACTTTATCAAACCATGGGATAACATGTCAGATTAGATTACCTACAATTAATTATTAATGCAGGCTGGGCCTTATTTTGAAAAAGAGCAAAACATGCACTTACAACATATTCCTTCCTGTGGAAAAATTTGTTGTGTCCCTCAGACCAAACTGTAAAGACCCTTAAAAAATACCTTAAGACTTGCATTTATCCAGATTTAGCATCATCTGAGACAGGAAAGCTTTCTCAAGCCTTCTTGCCGCGGACAAAACAGAGATGTGTTTTTGCTTAATTAAAATTCTCTTTTGGCAACAGATGTCCTTGCAAAAATAGCTCTGAGAGCGGTGAAGCATTTTTATGGGCTAGAGTTCAGAAATGATGAGCTGTAGTCCGCCTTCCTCACTCTGAGAGCAACACAAGAGACCAGGTGGTTTGTCACATTTTGAAAAGTGAACAAATGTATTTATTCACTCTGAGCAATTTGCAACCTACTGGGAGAACAGGAGCCCTAGCACAGCTCCTGGCTTCCAGGAGGTTGCCCTGTCAGAGAGGGGGAAGTTTAATTGGTTTCTCACAATCTCTCCCTCTAAAACAATTATCACCCAAGGGTAGGTTCGAGAGGGGAGTGTCACCATGTCCTTGCACAGCATATGGTGGGTTGGAGCAGGCCCCTCTGTCCAGGCACTGAACTCATGGGATCCTGTGATACAGGCTTGCCACTCACCAAGCTGTGCTTGCTTTCCTTCTTTCTTCCACATCTGATCTGTCTGAAGGATTAGCAAGTAGTGGGAGGAAGCTCATCAGCTTTAACACCTATCTAACTCAAGTAGAAATGTTTAAAAAATGTATTTCTTAATAATCCTGTGAACCACTGGGAGGCAGCTAGTTCTGTGCTCATCTGTCTGAGTGGCAGGTGAGAAGTCAGATAAATTAGCACAAATATTCTGGCCTAGTGCCTGGAGAGGGGGGCGATTAAGGCAGACCCAAAGGAATTTCACTCTTCAGGATTAAGAATTTTAATAAAAGTGGAAAATATTATTAATTTCCTCATTCATAGTCATTTGAGAGCCATGATTAACTCTGGTAAAATTTTGTGTATAAATTTTCCAGATTTTTTAAGCCTACTTGTAATCTCTATTTTATACAATAAATGCCCTTGGGTGTTTTTAGCATTGACTAGAAAGTACAAAGGCCAAAAATCTAGTACATTGTAACAGTGCATTTATCTGATATCATCAATGAATCTCCCTGCCTGATTTTCCCAGATGAACTGAGGCTTACTTTTGCAAAAAACAAGTTTACAAATGCATTTTCATATAAATCTTTCTTATAAAATACATTATAACTCCCTGCCTTATCAAACAGCATATTATACTCCATTTCTAGGGCATATGTTAGAGAAATGTGGAAATACAGTAGAATATAAATGCCTTTAAGGATATTGTGGACAGTTTTTAATGTTGTATCCCTAGTACCTAGCACAGTGTTTTGCACATAGTGGGAGATAATAAATGTTGTGAATTGAATTGAATATTTGTTTCTAACAAAAAAAATGCTTCAGAGGTATTTTTTCAATACTGCCCCCTTTTCAGACCTCTTTAAAAACTTTTTAAAGTTTAAACTCAATTAAAAACAACTTTATCTTTAATAATTGCCTTTACTCTTCAATGAACTTCCCTTTTCTCAATAATGGTATACCTCAAGATCATTTATTGGCAGTAACACCCCTAACAATAAAGGTGAGAGGCTGGACTAAAGTTTCAGGGGAGGAAAGGGAGATATTTTCAACTACTAACAGTTTACAAAGATGCACATTAAAATATGTAAAATCATGAATCTCAAATCCTCAAGTCCTCTAGTAGAAAGAGAACTGATCTGGAAGTCAAATGAACTGGATTCTAATCCCAGGGAAAACATCTATTGGCTCCATGTCTCTTGGCAAATCACTTATCTTTGTGCCTCAGTTTCCATATCAATAAAGTCAGGATAGTACTCATAATATCTCTCATTTAAATCATTTTGTGGGGTGGGAGGCATTTCATAAATTTTCAAGTTATTTAAAAAGAGCCCTGAATAGGTTACTTTGATAGCTATGATTAGGAAGAACGTTCTTATCCAAACAAGGGACAAAAGATATCCAAAAAGATGAAAACAAATAATTTCTGTCAAGTTAAATTTCTTTAAAAAACCTTTTCTTGAACAAAATCGATACAATCAAGATAAGAAGGGAAGCCATCAAAGGGGGAAAATCAGTACCTCTGATAAGGGTCTGATTTCTGAAATATAAAAGGAACTAGCACATAGATGTTAAGATCAATGATTAAATGATCAAAGGACATGAAAAAATAAGTCTCAAAGAAATTAGAAACTATTTACAACCATATAAAAGATTGCTCTAAATCACTAATAATGAAATATAAACAATAAAAACTGAGGTTGCACCTCACACCAAGCAAATTGGCAAGTTGAGACATCAAGTAGAGAATAGTTGACAAATTGACAAGTTGATTAAGGTTGGGAATATGTTGGGAATAATGTTGGCTGTGGAAAGATAGGCATATTAACACAAGAGAGCTATGACTTGATCTTACAATTTTGGAAAGCAATTTGGAATTATGCCACTGAAGTCCAAACACTACAGTCCAGAGATACTCCTGCTGGGCACATACTATACCCAAGGTAGTCAAAGATAGAAATGTCCCAAGTTCAGCAATATATCTATAACAGTACTCTTTTCTTTTTGTAACAGCAAAGAACTTGAAACAGAGTGTAGACCCATTGCTGAAGAAATAGTTGAATAAATTGTGGCTCATGAATGCAATGGAATATTCCTGTACTATAAGAATCATAACTACAAAGGATGCTGTGAATATGAAAAGAGTTATACGAACAGATGCAAAATGAAGTCAGCAGAGGCAGGATAACAATATATACAATGATTACAATCAATAAGGTAAGTGGAAAAAATGGCAAAATTAAAAAAAAAATAATGAATGCTATGTTCAATGTCCAATCTTGGCTGAGAAAAGATAAGAGAATGTATCCCTCTGCCTTCTTTGCTGAGGTGTGAGGCTATAAGTGGGGAACTGGATATATGTGAGACTAGGTTGACATGTCAGTTTGTTTTCCTTTTTTTTCCCCTTATCTTTAATCTTTATTATAAAGGATGGTTCTCTTACTAAGGGAAAAGAATATACCAGCACAAGAAGGTGATATCATTTTTATGAAGGTGATGATCTTTTTAATGCTATACAAATGTTGGCAATTGTTAGCAGGATCGTAATTATGAATATAAATTATTGCACTATTTTCTAAAATAGCAATGATCTCAGAGGTTAACGAGGTAGGAAGAGCACCTTTTTTATTATATTGTTAGCCCCTAGACAGTTGTGTTTTTTGTGGCGATTGATCTGTTTTCCTCCTCTTCTGTCAGTTTTACTTCTAATGTTCTATATCTTATCTATACATCATTGGTCCTAATGAGGATCTGAGGTTGGCTCTAATTTAAGGAGTAAAGTACCTGGGCCTTATGACAGCTATTTATGGCTTACATATCTTTTTCACTGAAATATTTTCTAGCTGTGTTGGCTATGGCCCGGATAGCTGAGGTTCTCAATCGTCTGAGTAGGTATACGTGAAACACTTTTTGCATTGTTAATTGGTTCTAAAGAGAACTCATTGTATTGATGAAAGGGAGGAAGGGAGGAAGGGAGGGAGGGAGGAAGGAAGGAAGGAAGGAGGGAGGGAAAGAGGAAGGGAAGATGAGATGGCGAGAGGGAGGAGAAAGTAAGGAAGGAGGGAGGCAGGAAGGGAGAAAGGAAGAAAGGGATGGAAGAAGGAATCAAAACAGTTTCTGTGAAAGGCTGTAGCAAATTTCTTTTGTGACATCGGTGAAACTGAAGCACCAGGGAGTATGTGGCCCAAGCAACCTTGTATCAGCAGACAGAGAGAATGGAATGCCCAATGCATTTTTTTAAAGTCTCTTCTATTTGATTTAATAAATAGTTCCAATATGCTTTTTTTTTTTGAATTGCCCAGTTCTACTTAGAATGCAGGAGAATGAGAACTGACAAAAGAATACTTGCTTTAGAAAGGGAAAAAAATGAAACTCATCTATTCTTCTTCCATCCCCTTCCTCAATCCATTTTGTTTTGCATTTAGATAGTCTCAAAAAGCTATGGCCATTAGAGGCTTTATAGAAGCAGCCTTAGGGGGAAGAGAATGTTGATGCAGGATAGCCATTCAACTTAAAGAAACAGGAGAGAAGGCATATAAGAAATTAATTGAATGGACAAAAAATACTTTTTTAAAGTGTTGTGGAAAAGGTCAGAAAAGCACTTGTTCATTCATAAAGTATTCTACATATGGGAAAAAGGAGGATCAGGGATTTAGATCTGAAAGGGACTTTGGAGGTCATGTGGTCCAAATCCCAGTTTACAAATGAGAAAACTGAGGTCCAGAGCTAGTAAGTGACTTGCCCTATGCCCTACGCCATACAAATAGTAAACTGAACAGCCAGGATTCAGTCCCTTTCAAGTAAACCATGTTGCAGTCTACTTAGTGTGATTTGAGGGGTGCATGAGATCCAATTACCAGTCCATAAGCTACTGCTCCTGAAAAATCTTAGTGTAATTAGTTCATTGTCTCCAGAAGACCACTGCCAAAGAGGCAGTGTGACAATGGAAAGGTGATCGAGTCTGGATACCTAGGTTTTAGTCTTGACTCTGCCACTGATGACTTAGATGATCTTAAGGAAGTCCCAATATTTCTCTGGCCCAGATTCATTTTCTCATCTGTAAAATGAAACAACTCAATTAGGTTACCTCCAAGACCCCTTTCCCTTCTAAAATTCCAAGACTTTATGAAAATAACAATATCCTTTCTGGGAAAAATATAATATTAATAATTATTAACATATTACTGCAGTTTATCAGTCCCCTAACTTAGAACTGGGTTTATATGAAGGAAGGTGCTCAGGGGGAAGGGAAAGGAGTTGGGAACATGAGCTTTCCAGGGACAATGAGGCATATATTATATATAATCAGAGACTAATCAGTGACCATCATACTCAGGGAAAAGGAAGGAAGGTTTTTAATAAAGACATCTTATCAATCACCTAGTTTTGCCTTGGTTGGCACTACGTATCAGGTGCTATGGGGAAGAATAGGAACAATGGAAAGACAAGAGAGGAAAGGAGGTTCAGTAAGCCAATTGATTCAAAAGCTTATCCAAACCACTTGAATTAATTGGAGCATCCTAGTCTTTCCCCAGATTTTCAATGGCCTCTTCAAAGTACTCACAGACTCTCAAAAACCCTCCAATAAGTCCTGCTTCTTTCTAGCAATTTTTACACACTCTGAGGACAATCTCTATAGCTGCCAATGACCTCCTTCTCTATGAAAATTCACTTCCCTTCCAGCATATGTGCAGGTGGTATAATTCAAAAGTCGAAGAGCTGGCCTTTTGTACTAATTCTATTGTCTTCTAAGAAAGCAAAAGTGGATCTGTTCCCCAATGCAATCATCACCTCTTGGCCAGAGGGCTTAGAACAAAGGCATCAATTAGGCTTTGCAATTCTCCCCACTAACCCCATCAATTCATTATTGTGCAAAAAGGGACAGGAGAAAATAGAAGTTAGAGAGTTGCCAAGGGCCATATTTGAAGGTATCAGAAGAGGTAGAAGGTAAGATCAAAGATGATGTTCCACTGCTGTCTTTCTATAAGCAAATGTGGTCTGAGTCAACAATATCCATTAGTATATGTTAAGTGCCTAAATGCATAAAACATCTTGGTAAAAATTACATATGTTCTTTTTAAGTCATAAATCTCCTTTGGCTAACATACTACATGCAGCCCTTCCCATTTATTCTTTCCTGATGTGTAACCCTTAGAGACAGATGGTGATTTTTAATTGGAGAGCACAAGAATAGGAATCAGAAAAAATGGATTTCTCATTCTGGCTCTAAAATTTATTAATTGTGTGACCTTAAGCAAGTCACTCAAAATTTCTGAACCTTTATTTCCCTATTTATAAGACACAGAACCAATAATTCTATGACTATCCCCACAGATCTATTGGGAAAATCCAATGGAGAGTACGAAAAAGTTCTTTGAAAATGTAAAAGTATTATGCAAACATGGCTACTGTTATTCCAGAGTATTTGTAGGGAGGCACTGTGCTAACTGGATAGGGAACCCAAAGAAAGGTAAGATACAGCCTCTGAGGCAACATGGTAAACTACGGATGAAGAGGAATGGATTAGGCATCAAAGGTCAAAGTTCTGCTCTGCCGCTTACTGGACATTAAGCTATCCACATTCTCCATACTAGTACTTACTAGACAGTAAGTTTGGTAGTGGCCTCTCTATGAGCACCCTGGAGTACCAGAGTACAGAAATAAAAGCCCTTGAATTTCATTGGTATGTAACCATGAGCGACGCCACTCAACCTCCCTAATCCTCCATTTCCTCATCTGTAAAATCAAGAGGTTGCTTGGACTAGATGTCCTCTAAGGTCCCTTTTAGCTTTAAGACTATGACCCAAAGGAGGGGTTACACCAGTCTTGAAAGCTAACTATAATATGAGGCATCATGGAACTGTAGATCAAAGGTAGAAAAAGACCTAAGAGACTATATGGTTCAACCTCTTCTTTTAAAAGACAAGGAAACTGAGGCCTGGAGGTACCAAATGACTTACTTGAGGTCACATAGGTAGTAAAGATGCAGAGACAAGGTTCAAACCCAGGTCCTCTGACTCCAAACCTGGTGCTGATAAACGTCAACTGAGTGTTATAGTCAAAATAATAAGTGCTACAGGAATCTAGAAAGGGGAGATAAGATTTCAGAAAGGTGGTTGAATTTCAGCTGGACTATGAAGGATAGGCTGAGTTCTGATTTTCATAGTGAAGTGAGGAAAGTACTTGATGTTCAGGGAGCAACATGGGCCTAAGCACAACAGTAGAAATATACCAAGAGTATTTGGGGGACAGCAATTAGGATAGTGTGGCAGTAAATGAAAGTGTTTCATGCAAAGGGCTAGCAGGAAAGCATATTGGGAAAAGAATGATGGGATAGTAGATCTAGCAATGGAAGAGACATCCAAGCCCATCTAGTCCAACACCTTCATTTTGCAAAAGCAGAAACTGGAGTAAGGAAAATTAAGTAACTTGCCTAAAATCACATACCGTATTTCCCCATGTATAAGACATACCCCTTTCCGAAAAATTTGGGGTCTAAAAACTGGGTGCACCTTATACAGTGGTTGTAGATTTTTTTACTTGCATTTCCCACTTTTTCGCTCTTGTCTTTGCGCTCATTGTTTCGTATTTGCTACCAGTATATTAGGTTATGTTTTGCCATGTTCTGCCCAGAAATGGCTCAGAAAAGATTTTCGTACAGTGCTGAATTCAAGTTAAAAGTGATCCAGTTTGCAAAAGTGAATGGAAATCATGCTGCTGAACATAAGTTTGGTCCTCCTCCAACCGAGAAAACAATCTGAGACTGGCTACGAGAAGAAGAAACCCTAGTGAAAATGCCACGGCAGAAGAAGGCTATGAGAGGCAAGTCAGCAAAATGGCCTAATTTAGAGAAGGAATTGAAAATATGGATTGAAGAGCAAAGGGCAGTTGGAATTCCTGTTTCCACAAAGATGGTTCAACATGAGGCAAGAATTACTGATGAAAAAGAAGTTACTGATTTCAAAGGAGGACACAATTGGTGCTTCAGGTTCGTGAAATGGAATGGACTAAGCATGCGTACATGCACCAGACTTGCCCAAAAGATATCTGAAAGCTATGAGCAGATGAATACAACTTGAGTTCAATAACTTTATGTAATACATTTTTTTTTTAAATTTCGGGCCCCAAAATTAAGGTGTGTCTTATACATGGGGAAATACGGTAAGTACTAAACATGAGACGTGAGTTTTGAACCCACAGTCATTGTTATCTCACCTGTTATACAAAAGGCTAATTTTTCTAATTGTTCTTAATTTAAGAACACATTTTAACTAGAGAAAATTTTGTTTTTCAGCATTTGGATACAGGAAACTCCTTTGGTCACACTAATGTGAGCTGGAGTATCACTAGGCAAAGTTAACAGCTCTCATTTATTTATATGGAGCTTTATCTCAGTTAATCCTCCAATGACATTGTGAGAGAGGTACTGTCACTACCCTCACTTTATATATGAGAAAGCTGAGACTTAAAGAAAACTTCCCCAGGGGCATACAACTAGCAAGTTTCTGAGGTGGGATTCAAACCCTGGTCTTCCTGATTCAGAGTCCAAAGAGCTATTCAGAACAGCAGAGAACTTTTATTTAAGAGTCACTGATTGTGGTACACGTAGGCCCCGATGTGAATCATTCAATGACTAGGATGCTGCTCTTGACTGTTACTATGACTAAACCCACAAAATACATTCTACTCCTTTTTAACATCTCTTTCTCTTATTGTTGAGGGCTGGTTTTAAGGAAGCAGATGACCAACAAGAAGGATCCAGTACCCCAGACTTCAGAACTAAATTTACAGATGAGGAAACAAAGGCTCAAAGAGGTCAAATGACATCCTCTATGCTACTACTCTACTCCATCAAATACAATTAGTCCTGATTGTTGATAGTGTAGAAGCAGAAAATGATGGGTATTTGGAAGATAGAGGGGTGAGGATGTAGCAGAAGTATGAAGAGATAATTTGGTTCTATTTAATTTAACAAACATACATTAAGGTCCTACTATATGCCAGGCACTAGACATACAGAGACTAAAACAAAGCTCCCTTCCCTCAAAAAGCCTATGTTCTACTGGGGTAAACTACATGTACACAGACATGTTCCTATGTAGCTCTAAATTTACAAATATGGAAGGAAGGAAGGAAAGAAGGAAGGGAAGGAAGGAAGGAAAGAAGAAGGAAGGAAAGAAGGAAGGAAAGGAAGGAAGGAAGGATGGAAGGAAGGAAGGGAAGGAAGGAGGGAGGGAGGAAGGAAGGAAGGAAGGAAGGAAGGAAGGAAGGAAGGCAGGAAGGAAGGAAGGAGAGAAGGAGGGAAGGAGGAAAAGAAGGAAAAAAGGGAGGAAGGGAGGAATGAGGAAGTAAAGGAGGAAACAAGCATTTACTAATTGTCTACTATGTAACAGGCACTCTACCAAACACTTTACAAATATTATCTTATTTGATCCTCCCAACAACCCTGTGAAGTAGGAGCTATTATTATCCCTGTTTTGCAGATGAGGAAATGAGGCTGAGAGAAGTTAAATAATGTGCCCAGGATCACATAGCTGTTAAGTGTCTGAGGCAGGATTCAAATTCAGGTCTTCCTGACTTCAAGTATAGAAAGTACAAGATAGCGATTGGGCCTGTGATTTCAATGGTTTAGGAAATTCCTAAGTGAAAAAACTTCCTCTCCCAAGGTGAGCAAGCACCTCCTCTGCACCTCATAATCTTGGAGTCACCCAGATTACTGAGAGAGTAAGAGACCGGCTGAGGATCACACAGCATCAGCAGCTAGGCTCGATCCAGTTCCTCCTGCCTTTCAGGAAAGCTTTCTTTGCATCACTCTGTGCCTTAAGTAAATACATTAGAAGGAGAACACCGACCACTGGAGAAATCACAAAGGGATTTTTGTAGGAGGTGATACTTCTGCTCTGTGCCGAGGAGCTAGGAATTCAGAGAAGCAGAGAAGAGGAGGGAGAATGTCCCAGGCATGGGGAGGCAGCTTGAACAAATGCATGGAGGCTGATGATAGAATGCCTCTGTAGGTATGAGAAAACAGGCAATGCACCAATTCGACTGAACAGGGAAAGGGTGGGGGAGAATCACGTGAAATCTGTCTAGAAAGGTAGTCTGGAACCACCATCGGCTGCCCTGCAGGCCCCACTATTTTGTTATTGTTGTTTGTTTTGGGGTATTTTTCCCTCCTTTCTTCTCTCTGAAACATCTAGTTTTTCTGCTCTCCAGATAGCAGGAAATATTGAGGGCCTCAGCATGGGGCGCTGGCCACTAGGAAAGTGAAGGAAAATGTTATTTGGTGAATTCAGAGAGTTTGGAGAGAGTAAGCTGTAGGACGGTGCCCTACACGATGATTACTCAGAGAAATGATGGTATCCACTCTCTACTTACAGTTTGTTTTTTTCTTCCCCCTGCACCTTCATTGGGCTACACTCCTAACTCAATTGTCCTGGGCACATTTGATAGAAAAGTGAAGGGCAGGAAGTGGATCTACTATAAAATGAAGACAGTGAGAGCACTTACCTCACAAGGTTGCTGTGATCATCAAATGAAAACTTTGTAGAGTGCTTAGCACAGTGCCTTGTGCATAGCACACGAGCTTAACAAAATTCACTTCTCTTCCCAAAACCGCCCAATTCTTCTGGAGAAACCGTTATTTAAACCAAACTGTTCCCTGTAAACAAAACCACTCATTTCTATATTTTCCTCCTTTTTAAAACAAAGAAAAGCAGTTAAGCAAAATCCATTGCTTGTTAGAATATTCTACTTTTGTGATCACACATACTCCCTTCACTATTTTTAAATAATATTTTATTTTTTCCCCAATTACATCTAAAGACAATTTTTAACATTCGATTTTTTTTCAATTTTGAGTTATAGATTTTCCCCCCTCCCTAAGATGGTAATCAATTTGATACAGGTTATATCAGTGCAATCATGTAAAACATATTTCCATATTAGTCAAGTCGTGAAATAAGAGGACAGAAAAAAAACATGAAAAAAATAAAGTGAGAAATAGTATGTCTTGATCTATATTCAGATGCCATCAATTCTTTCTCTACACGTGCATGGCATTTTCCATCATGAGTCCTTTGGAATTGTCTTAGATCATTGTATTGCTGAGAAGAGCTAAGTCATTCAATTGATCATCATACAATGTTGCTGTTACTGTACAATATTTTGGTTCTGCTCACTTCATTTTGCATCAGTCCATGTAAATCTTTCAAGGTTTTTCTGAAATTAGCCTGCTTGTCATTTCTTATATCACAACAGTCCTCCATTACTATCATATACTATAACTTGTTTAACTGTTCCCAATTGATGGCCATCCACTCAATTTCAAATTCTTTGCTACCACAAAAAGAAGTGCTATAAACACTTTTTGTACAAATAGGTCTTTTTCACTTTTTAAAAAAATTTCTTTGGGATACAGAACTAGTACTGATATTGCTGGATCAAAGGGTATGTACAGTTTTGAGTGTCCTTTAGGAATAGGTCCAAATTGCTCTCAAGAATGGTTGGACCAGTTCACAACTCCACCAAAAGTGTGTTAGTATCCCATTTTTCCCATATACTCTCCAATATTTATCATTTTCCTTTTCTGTCATATTAGCCAATCAGACAGGTTTGAGGTGTTACCTCAGAGTTGTTTTAATTTGCATTTCTCTAATCAATAATGATCTTGAGCATTTTTATATGACTGCAGATAGCTTTGATTTCTTAATCTGAAAACTGCCTGTTCATATCCTTTAATCATTTATCAATTTACTCCCTTCACCATTAAGAAAAAGAGAAGTGTTTCATTGACTGTCCCAGGGAACCAATATTGGCCATTTCACTTGATATGATTTTAGCCTTTTAGAGTTGTCTTCATTCATGTTATTGTATGTATACTATTTTTCTGGTCTTCTTTCTTCACTCTGTGTTAGTTCATACATGCCATCCCATGTTTCTCCAAATTCTTCATATCCATCATTTCTTACAGAGTGATAATATTTCATTACATTCATGAACCATGATTTGTTGTTGAGTCATCTCCTCCATCCTGGTTTCTTCTTGAGAATAAAATGATTTTATTTCTTCACTGGTACCTTCATCTCTTGCTCTGAATAGAATGAAAAGGCTATCTTCCTTTCATTCAGGGGCACATTCTCTCCTAGGTAACCCCCACAATGAACTGCCCCCTAGTCCTAGAAAGTTCTGGAAGTAAATATTCATCACAGCTGCTCTAGAGACACAGCATGTCTGCTGTCTGCCCAAGAGTGAAAACAAATACCAGTCAGTGTGCTGGCCACACGTTCCAACTGGGATCCTGCCATCTGTCATTGTGTTCATACAGCTATTCAGATTTCCAGTTCCTACCAACTCCCTTCCCCTTCTAAACAGAACTTCAAATGACAAGAAGAAAAAGATCATATCCATGGTCAGAATCTGTGTGGGGCTTCAGCTACATGCATCTGTTCACAGTTTTAAATATTGTTCAGCATAATTGAACCTAAAAATAATTTGAAAAAAAAAGATCATAGTCTGTGGGAGGAATCAGCTTAAACTGACCCACACTTGCCTCCACCCCACCCTAAGAATGTTCAAACCACTCCCATTCTGATTGGCAGGGAGGGTGGAGTAGGGAGAGAAGACTATGAATATCCAGTTTTTCTCCACATTCTTTCTTTCTCCATTGACTGATATGCAAGTAGAGGACCACAAACTGTTAAGTCTAAAAGAGGAAGGAAAGAAAGAAGGAAGGAAGGAAGAAAGGAAAGAAGGAAGGAAGGAAAGAAGGGAGGGAGGGAGGGAGGGAAGGAGGAAGGAGGGAAGGAAAAAGAGAGAAAAAAGAAAGAAATCAAGAAAGAAAAGAAAGAAGGAAGGAAGAAGAAGAAAGAAAAAGGAAAGAAGGAAGGAAAGAAAACAAAAGAAAAAAGAAGGAAGAAATTCAGTGTCTTGTATTTCACATAAATTGGACCTTAATTTAAAAAGCAGTTGCACATAAAACCTAGAAGAGCTGAACCTTGGAATGAACCATTTCATTAATAAGAAGGCAAAAATAGTGCAGAGAAAGATTTCAAAGAGACTCAGTATTGGGCCTAAATATTCCCTACATGATAAGAGTACAATTAAAAGTCCCCACAAAAATAGTCCCCAAATTTTTTTCTTTTCTTTTCTTTTCTTTTTTTTTTTTTTTTCAAGATCCTCAGTAGCAAGCCTAATTCCCCACAGGCCACTAGACTGCTCACAGCATTAGAAAGAGAACTGAATCTGGAGTCACAGGAACTGAATTCAAAGCTTAGGTGCACCATTTACTGCCTATGCAGGAAAGCCCCTCAACCTCTCCGGGCTTTAGTTTCACCATTTGTAAAAAGGAGTTGTTCTGTTCTTGTTTGAATATTGAAATATGTATGTTTGTTGATGTTTGCTAAGGTTATTTTAAAAAAAAACTTTTTTTAAATAGGAGAGAAGAAAAGGAGAGATTTGAGCTACATGATATCCCTTCAAATTCTATGATCATGTGACTATCTCTATCCCTAGAGACTCAAGCAAACATTGTTCCGTTTCCACATAGGAAAAGTCAACTCTTCTTTCTCAATAAGAAACAGTTCATGTGTGTGCTGCACATGTACACAGATGCCAACACAGGCATTCAACCTGCTGCAAAACTGCCAATTCTCATGCTTTTGGAATGAGGTACTCTCATTTATTGTCTCAATTTCAATCTGCCTGGGGCCTAAAATAAAGAAAGTCACAATTGATTTCAGTTGGATATTTAGAAACTCATTCAGATTCTTTCTGAGTCAATTAGATGATCACAAGTTGGCAGCTCAGTAAATTTCCTGCTGGGAAGTAGATTGCTAAGGGGAAAAAAATACAAATAAAGATATTATGTGCAATTGTCCACTGAGCATCAGGAGTCTTGGGTGAGACCATAAGTGAAACACCTGTTCTAATACCTGCTGAGGCTCATTTGGAGCAAAGTCGAGGGGAAATGTATAGGCCCTATTTACCCATAGATCTCTTTGTCCTATACATTCAAAGGGAATACTGCTGGTGGTAATGATATTGCTTTGATCCCAAGAGTTTTTAACTTGGGAAATGTATTTGCCAGGTAATGGTGGTTTGATTCAAAGCAGGCCTCTTTTCCAGTTCCTCCACTTGAAATGAATCAACACGGAGGATTTTTTTAAAAAGGTCCTCAGACATCCACCCAAGATGATGTCGAACAATAGGATATCTTGTGTTATATGATGTATTTGGCAACCTGGAAACTGAATGACCTCCACAGAATTTCATGTTTTCAGGATTTTCTGAGCTCTATCAGTATTTTTTGAAATAACCATAACAACCCTAACATGGTATTTATCTAGTGCTTTTAAGTTTGCAAAGGGTTTTTCACATGTTACTCAATTTAAGGCTCCCAACAACCTCATAAGAGAAATTCTATAGCTGATACTTTCTCCATTTTACAGATGAGGAAGCTGAGGCTTAAAAAATTAAATGAGTTTATGATTACATAACTAGCAAAGTATCAGGGACTGTTCTTCCTATAACCTGACCAATTCTAGGTGTTTTCCTTCCTCCAGTGATTCCTTATCTTTGCTTATACCATTCATCATCAGCCCTCTGGGATTGAGATCAATCATTAGATCAATCTGAATTTTGATGTCTTTTAAAATTTTCCTTTACCTTATTGTGGTCATTATGTTTATTGCCGTTACTAACAACATGTCTTCAATCTAGTAACCAAAGTGTTGACCACACTGGCAACAGACTTGAAAGAACACTGATAAGCATGAAAGATTAAAATTGTTCATTATGTCTTTAAGTCAGCAGAATAAACCCACAGGGAAAAACAAAAGCTTTCTCCAAATCTAATAGAAAGCAAAATGTTTCAGAAGTCTGTAAAAAAAGACAGTTATTTCAAATGTGAAGTTTGGTTTTTAAAAGTGATGGCACAATTTGACAATATTCCTTAAAGTAATCAAGTTTGAAGTGATAGTGATAAAAATGTAAATGTGATGTTACCTCTGGATTTCTTAGCAGGTAGAATAAATCTAAACTAGATGCTGAATTATGTTTTTCCTTCAAATCTGTGTTGCATTTCTAAAGGTTTATAACACAAAGGTAGAAAGTAGAAAACTTGAGATATGTTTGAGCAGTGACAGATAAGGTGATTAAATATAACTTTCAGCTCACCTGGAAAAGCAATGTGTATAATGATTAGAGATCTAGTCTTGAGACCAAAAAAAGAAAATAAAGAAGGCAATAAGCATTTATTAAGTACTTACTATGTTTCAACACTGGGGATACAAATACAAGCAGAAAGATAGCCCCTGCATTCAAAGAACTTATATTCTGTAGGAGGAAGACAATAGACAAAATGAAACTAATGGGGTATAGGAGAAGATAGCCAGATGGAAGCATGAGGGCAAAGTCCTAGAGCAGGGGTGGGGAACCTGTAAGTACTCAAATATGGCCCTTTGACTGAATCCAAACTTCACAGTTCTGTGAAGTTTGGATTCAGTCAAAGGGCCATATTTGAGTACTGTTCTGTGAAGTTTGGATTCAGTCAAAGGCCATGCTTGAGGGCCTAGAGGGCCACATGTGCCCTCAAAACCGCAGGTTCCCCACCATTGCCCTAGAGAGTCAGAAGCAGAGCCTGGAGTGTAACAAAATGGCTGTCCTCCAAATGGAGTCCCTGGAAGAAACTTACCAATGGGAGAAGGGGATTGGTATGATGGAGGTATGTTCCATGGTGAGAAGGCTGTTGACTCATATTTGCGAAGTCTGAAGAACCAAGAGGGGAATGAAATATGGAAGGCCTGGGCCCATTTCCAAAATCAAGGTTTCTCAAAGGAGCTTACCAATGGGAGAGAGGGACCAGCATGACAGAGAGAGATAATCCAGGGTGAAAAACTCAGAAATCATGCCACAAAGTGTCTGTGACCCTGGGGAAATCACTTAGTCTCTCACTATTTCCTCTAAGCAATTCTAATACTATAAATCACAGAGAACATGCTAAGCAGCATTAATAGAGGAAGTTTGCTATACCAATAAAATAAAAGATCTAGTCCTTTCCCCTTGAGTTAACCTACTCCTCATCCCATGCATGGATTTTACCATCATCATTGTAGGTCAGATCAACCTGCAGACCACGAGCTACCTCAGCCTATGACTATGTTATTGGTTCAGTCGTTTTAATCATGTCTGTCTCCTCAAGACCCCATTTGGGGTTTTCTTGGCAATGATACTGTAGTGGTTTGCCACTTCCTTCTCCAATTCTTTTTACAAATGAGGAAACTGAGGCAAACAAGGTTAAGTGAGTTGCCCAGGGTCACACAGTAAGTGTCTGAGGGTGAATTTGAACTCAGGTCTTCCTGATTCCAAGCCCAGTGTCCTATCAATTGTACCACCTAGCTGCCCCATATGTAAATATGAAGCTTTTCAAAGTAAATTCAAGCTTTTCTATTTTGTGGCTACTCAAATGCTACTACAAAGTGCAGATCTTTGACTTTTCTAGCATGTGGGCTTTCCCCTATCCTATCAATTATTTGGGAGAGGGAGGGGATACTCTAACTGCATGGTGTCCCTAAACTCTGGACACATAGGAAATCTTATTAACATCTCATTAACCATTTCACCAAAGACTCTGTGTTGTTCAGTGACTTCTTTTTCTGGGGTATGCTAAAGAAGGTGTACTCAATGAAAATTACAGATGCAACACACTTGATTGAACACATAAAGAGCGAATGTGCTAAAATTGATGACGATGTGGAGTTATTGCATCAAGTTCACGTGAATCTTGCAAAGCACATCAACCTTTGCATCACAAATGATAGAAATCATATTGAAGATGTTATTTGTTAATATTCCAATTAAATAAAATGTTGTTGAAAATTTCATTCATTTCATTTCTTGAAAATATGCATTTTAGCCTGTGTGTCAAGACTTTAGGAACACCCTGTATATCAACATGTCCCTTGCTTTCTGGGAGCTAGCATTACTTTGACACCATTTGGTCAATTGTGTGCAGTGGGCATAACCTTAACTAGAGCAAGGTGATAGCTTTTGTCCTAGATCAGAATATGACAATACTGTATTTCATCGCATAATCGTCGCCATTGCGTGATTGTGACATCCTGTTTTTTTCAGTCCAAAATTGGTTATAACCTTTGATTGCATAATCATCACATGGTATAATTCTGTTTGTCATTCTGATGAAAAGGTAAACAGAGCAGCAATGTATTCGGCAGTGGCATATGGATACACATTTATCTCTAGCACATTGCAAGCTAGGGAGCCTATAATTCTCAGCACATGTGCATTGTCAGTATTCAATTTTAACATATATTCATGAGTATTCCACGCATCCTAATCCTGCACCAAAGACAGTTTAGTAATAAATGATTTTTAAGTAATAAAGGCACAATTTTTTTTAAAAGCTTCACATAATGGTCACATCCACTTTTCTGCCAAAAAAATTGGCATAAAATCTGCAATGATTACGAGGTGAAACACATTGGATATGCTTTTAAAATATGTTGTAAAATTTTTGATAGATCTGAAAGTGTGGGGAAGGGGGTTAGTCAAATTCTCTCTGATCCTTAATTTCATTTTTTTGTTTTTGTTTTGTTTTGTAAAATGGAGATTAATAATATCTGTGCTTCCTTATGGATTTGTTGTGGGGATCAAATGAAATGACATTTGTAAAGCATTTTTCAAACTTTACAAGGCTCTATTACTCAGTTATTATTAGTAGTATCATCATTACTATTGTTATTACAGTGACATTGAGGGACTGATTGGAAAGAGATACTTTGAGATAAACTTTGGATTTAGCACTCAGCTGTCCAGGTGCCGTCAGCAACTAAGGGTGACTCTTTTTTGGTTTCTAATCTTAGTTTCCCTCATTCTATTCCTATTGAAGGGGCTACAAGGTCATTTCAGGTTTTACATCATCACATTAGAAAGAAAGCTATATTCAGTGAATGCTCTCATATCTGAATACCAATCATTTGTATTTCCAGTTATCCAAAAAGGAAGGATCCAGACACAAAGCCCCTGTGGGGTAGAATAGAGAAACAGTGAAGTCAAATGCCATGGGCAGCTAGGTGGCATAACGGATAGAGAGCTCAACCTCTATCAAGAAGACCTTAGTTCAAATCTGACCTTAGCCACTTACAAGCTTACGACCCTGGGCAAGTCACTTGACTTGTGTTTGCCTCAGTTTCCTCATCTGCAACAGACCTATCTCCCAGAGTTGTGGTGAAGATAAATGACATAATAATTTTAAAGGAATTAGCATAGTGCCTGACACATAGTAGTAGTTATATAAATGTTAGCTATTATTATTATGTGTCTGGACCCTTCTCCTAGAGGGCTCCAACTTGGGATTCTCCTGATTAGTATTCTTAATTTTAGGAAGAAAGGAAGGAAAGAAGGAAGGAAGGAAGGAACTCTAGCTCTACCCTCAATAAGCTTATATTCTAATGGCCGAAGACAAGCTATGAAAAGGAGCTGAAAAGGTGGAGGGAGAGATGCAGGGCTCTAAGCAGTATGGTTTTGGAGTTCAGAAGACAGAAACAGAACAGTGGTGTAAAATAATGGAAAAGGTGTAGGATTTGAAGTCGGGGATCCTCAATTTGAATCCCACCTCTATTACTTACAACCTTTGTAACTTTGGGCAAACCATTTAAAGTCTCAGGGGATTTAGTTTAATAATTTTCAATAAATTTCAAATTAAGACTACTGGACCAGATGACACCTAGGGTCCCTTCCATTTTGGCCAAGGTCTCCCACTGCACCTGGCACCATCTCCAGTAGCCCTTACCTATGTCTTGCCTCTGGACCCTGATGACTCTGGAGGAGAGAGTGAGGCTGATGACTTTGCACATCTCTGCCTCACTTAAATCCAAATTCATTTGCAAGTCCTAATGTCATTGGTCCTTTTTGAGAATGAAGGAAGTCTGGACTTTTCCATCATGCTCCTGGCCGTGGCCTTCTTCAGGAACAAAGGACAAACAGCAACCTCTGTGAGTAGAAAAGGAGCTGCCCACTGGGAATCAAACTGGAAATGGCCAGTTGGGCAATACGGTTTTCTTTTCTCTTTCTTTCTTCCTTTCTTTCCTTTTCCTCCGTTCACATAGTATATCAGACCCTTACCTTTAGGTGTTCTGCCCAAAAGAAATGTACATTTTAATCTCTGAAACCTTTTTTTTATTAACCACAAATCACTCTGACTCTTACTGATTGGCCAATCATAAGTCCTAGGCCAAGCCCTACTTGGTCATTGTTTAGACCCTGATTGGCTCAGAATGAATATAAATAGCAATTGTTTCTATTTTGGCCAGAAACCCTGAGTGTCTTTCCCTCCCAGATCAATTTTTAATTAATTTATTTATTTATTGACTAAGTAAAGAGGCCGTTCTCTGCCTCAATTATTATTAAGCCTCAATCATTGGATGGGCATGGCCTCAGTCAAACTGAGACCTGTTAAAGACCTTCGCTCGAAAAGGCCAAGGTCTCCTACTGCATCCTGGGCCATCTCCAGTTGTCCTGCTCTGTATCTGTCCACTAGATCCAAATGGCTCCAGAAGAAAGTGATGCTGGTGACTTTGTACAGCCCTCCTTCATTTACATTCAATTCACTTGCATGTCATGGCATTACTTCCCTGATGTCATGGTCATCTTCAGCAGCAGATCTATAATTCACCAGAAAGGTGATAACCCACCAAGGTCCCTTTTAGGTTTAAAAATACAATCCTGTGAAATTTACAAGAGAGGTTCCATGACATTGTGAACAAAGAGTCAGTCATGGAGTCAGGAATACGTGGGTTCAAGTATTGTTTCTGGTATCTATCACTTAACCTCTCAATGCCTCTAAGAAATTCTCTAAGACAGTGCTTCTCTATCCTTTTGGTCTCAGAACACCTACACTCTTACAAGTTATTGAAGAAACAAAGAGTTTTGGTTTAAATAGATTAGACATATTTACTGTATTAGAAATTAAAACTGACATAATTTTACAATATTTATTCCTTTTTAAATTATAATAATAAATCCATTATATGCTAATACAAATAACATTTTAATAAAAAAATTGACTATATTTTCCAAAACAAAAAATTAGAGAAGAGTGTCAGTTTTACATATTTTATAAATCTCTTTAATGTCTGGCTTATTAGAAGACAGCTGGATTCTCATATCTGCTTCTGCATTCAATCTGTTGTGATATGTTGTTTTGGTTGAAGCATATGAACACAATCCAGCCTCACACAGATAACGAAGATGGAAAGAGAAGGAGTATTTTAATAGGCAAAAATTGTCTTAGAAGAGAGAGTAAATGTATGCAGTATAAGAACAAATCATATTGATTAAGCTGAAAGTGACCAAAATGTTAAAGTATTATTATGACAATAGTTTTGACATAGTGGATCCCCATAAGAGATCTCAGGGCAATACCAGGGATCCAAATTCCACATTTTGAGAACTGCTACACTAAGACAGTAAGTTGTTCTGTTTCCAATATGAGTCAAGGAGGGAGTTTCCATATCAGGATCAGTCTTGTCCCAAGATTCAGATAACATATTATTGGCTACTGTATTTATTATTTCTGGTGGTCCCAGAAAATAATGTATTTTATTGGTCTTCTCTTGGTTATCCAAAGTATTCACTTAGGACAATATATTTAAAGCATAAAGGTGGCTCAGACACCATTTAATCCAACCCCTTTATTTTATAAGTCAGGAAATTAAAGTCCACAGAGGTTAAATAACTTGCCCAAGATCAAATGGGTAGTAACAGAGGTGGCAATCAAAATGAGATCATAGAATTCAAATCCGGCACTCTTTACACAGTGTAGGTTCAATCCTTAATGACTGATTAACATTAGAATTTCTTGAATGTGTATGCACATAGGAAGAAAAGAACTAAAAGAGAAAACCCCAGATGAACAAAGAGGGAGATGAGAAAGCAGCAAAAGAATGTAGAGGAATAGCTAGGAGAATCAGGAAAGGCTTTATATAAGAGGAGGCCATTGAGCTAAGCCTTGAAGGAAGCTAGAGATTCTGTGAGAGGGAGTAGAAGAGGGAATGCATTCTAGGCATGGGAGTATAGAAATGGGATGCTGGGAATGAGGAAGTAGGCCAGTTTGACTGATGTATAAAAGCAGAATGTGTAAAGGAGAGTAAAGTATAGCAAGCCTGGAGAAGTAATCTGGAGTTACATTGTGAAAGACTTTAAATGACAAATGGAGAAAACTCATATTATCCTAAGGAGAAGTTGGGGCATTTCAATCAGGAAAATGTCATGGTCAGACTTGTGTTTTAGGTGTACAAAAACTAGTAGTAAACAGAAGCAATAATTACACATTCTAAAAATTACATCTTTTTTTTTTATCCCACTGGTTCTCTAAAGGAAAAAGCAATAATCTTTCCAGTATTCTGGGAAAGTGAATAACTCTCAGGAAATAGTAATCATAGCACTTTGGCAGCTATGTGAAGGATAGATCAGACAGCAGTAGGATCCAGGAAATCAGTAAATTATTTCAATGATCCAGATGTAACATAAGGAGGGCTTTAAGTGCTGGCTGTGCAAATAAAGAGAAAAGAGACATACAAGAAAAATGTTATGGAGGTAGAATCAATAAGAATTGACAACTTATTGATATGGGAGCTTAGTGAGAATGATGAGAGTGGGGAGAAAGGTAATGAATTTTGTTTTGGATATGCTGCATTTGAGATGCCTATGAGATATCTAGTTCAAAATGTCCAATAGACATTCAGCGACGTGGGACTAGAATGCCAAAGACATACTAGGGCTGAATATATAGCTCTAGGAGTCATCTGTGTAGAGAAGACAAGTAAACCCATGAGACCAGTAAGGATTACAAAGATGGGAGTTGTAAAAAGAGAAGAAGAGAGCCTAGCACAGAGGTTTGGGGCATACCCAAGGGTAGGGGTGGGGAACCTATGGCTTCGAGGCCACATGTGGCCCTCTAGGTCCTCAAGTGTGATCCTTTGACTGAATCCAAACTTCAAAGAACAAATCTGTTTGGATTCAGCCAAAGGGCTGCATTTGAGGACCTAGAAGGTCACATGTGGCCTCGAGGCCACAGGTTCCCCACCCCTGGCCAAGGGGAACAATATGGATGATGAGCTCGAAAATAAGAAGGAGAAACAGTGGTCAGACAGGTAGGACAAGTAGTAGGCAAAGAGTAATGTCATGAAAATCCATACAGGAAAGAGAACAAGTAGAAAGGGTGGTCAATGATGTCAAATGCTTCAGAGAGGTCAAGAATGATAAACACTGAGAAACAGCAACTGAATTAGGCAATTAAGACATCACTGATAACTTTGAAAGAAGCAATTTCAGTTGAATGATGATGTCAAAAGCAAGATTCCAAGAGTTGCAAGGCAAGAGGAAGAAGAGATAATGAGGGTAGACAGATTTTTCTAGAAGTTTGGCTATGGAAGGGAGGATGGAAATAGTTTGGAAACATGACAGTTTGTTAGATTCAAGTGCAGGTTCCATAAGAATGATGAAGATGATGTATGTGTATAAACAGCAGGAAAAGAGCTAGTAAACAGAAAGAATGAATATCAGAGAGAAAAGTGAGGATTGTGGGGGTGATGTCTGAGGAAGAGATATGAAATCAAGGGTACACATAAAAGGAAAGATTGCCCTTGGTGAGGAGAAAGACATGTCCTCATTTAGAGTCTGAGCATGTAATACGAGAGGAAAGAATACAGGGTAATTTCAAGGTGGGGTAAGTTATAAAATAGGGGGAAAGATTGAGTTCATGGCAAATGGTCTCTGTTTTGGAAGCATGTGAGCGACTGAGTTTCTATTGTTCTTTATGGCACTTGGTATCCCATAAACATAGTCACAAAAGAAAACACACAAAAAAATGAAAGTCAGAAATTACTTTTTTAATTGTGAGAAGGAATAAAAGGGAACTTGAAGATTCTCCCAAGGCCACAGTTGTGTACATAAGATATGAGGAGAAAATGCTACCCACATCCAGAGAAACAATTATGGAGTCTGAATGCAGATGGAAGCCTGCATTGTTCTCTCTCTTATTTGTTTTGTTTTGTTTCTTTTTTGTTGCGGTTCATTCCATTGGTTATGATTCTTCTTTGCAACATGACAAATGTGAAAATATGTTTAATGTGAATGTATATGTAGAGCCCATATCAGATTACATGCTGTCTCGGGGAGTGGGGCAGAGAGGGAGGGCGAGAAAATTTGGAACCGTTGCAACAGTTCGGCTAGCAGTGCTGTTGGGGTGAAAGACCAACACAAGCCCAACAACAAGAATGCTGCAAGCACAAGTTCTTTTGATATGCTTTACTAAGGAAAGTAACATTAGGGGGTTAACAATCATTTCAATCCAACATACAAATATCATTCACTTAGTTCAGGGGAAAAAGTCAGTGCCCTGAGCTTCAGAGCAAATACAAACAAATTACAAACATACATTATAAACAGACCAAATATCATTCATAGTTACCAAGAAACCATCAACATCTGGGTGAGCCAGGAGGCTCTTACAGCTGCTGCCCAGAGTCCCACGCCAACACTCCTGCAGGAGTGAGAGCCTCAAGGGAGAACGCCAACCTCTGGGTTTATATATCTTGTTCAGGGTCAAAAGTGAGTCCCACATGCAACTCACCCATGTGACCTAAAAACATCACACAAATGTGATTAAACCCACGTGGTCTAAAAGCCTCTGATGTCACAAACATGTCACTCAAACCCACATAAACTAGACTTTCCCTTGAGGCAAGGAGGTCAACAGGGACTCCTAATTTAATCAAGGAAACAAAGGCCAAACTCTTCAAGGGCACTTGATTGAATAAGTTCTAAAAGCCCACCTTAATTACCAATACAGGAACTCAAAAGCTTGTGGAACTGAATGTTGTAAACTAGAAATAAATAATTTTTTTTAAAAATGTGTGAAATTAATTTCAAAATAGAAGAAGAGAAAGTTGGCACATGATGCTATCATAATGAATATTTTTTAAATCTCTTTAGATCTATGGGTAAAAAGGTGATATGTATAAAGGGGGCACCACCAAAAGGAGCACTTATGGTCATCATAGTTCTCAGATTTTGAACCTGAGGAAAGGAAAATAATTGTAGTGATAAGGAGTCCTTGAATTCCTATTTAACACTCAACATATGAACAACAACAAAAATCTTCTAATATTTGGAACATTCTTGTTACAGACCCAAATATAACTTCTTGAAACTCAATGACATACAGCAAAGGCATACAATAACACACATACAAAAGTAAAGTCTTTCAATTAAGCTCATGTTTTATATTAAAAAGTATCTCTCTCTCTTCTCTCTCTCTCTCTCTCTCTCTCTCTCTCTCTCTGTCTGTCTCTGACTCTATCTCTGTCTCTGTCTCTATCTCTCCCCTCAACTCAACCAAGAAAAGCAATTTCCCCTTTTTCTACACCAATTCAAACCAGAGCAATAGGATACTAGGATGCTTCTCTTTCACCATCTGGCCCACATGTTAAATGTTTATTTGAGCCCAGCCTCTTCTATACAGCTGATGTGCTATGCCTGGGGACAAAAATGGACAACCTTCTGGGTAAATGTATAAAATCATCACTGAGTCACTGGGAGAGATTGAAACCTGGAATGTGTACCTTAATTCAATTTTAGAAGCATTTATTATACATCTAATAGGCATCTGGACTCTAAAGACAAAAAACAACAACAACAACAAAGAACAGTTCCTATGTCTGAGACACTTCTATTCTACTATAATATGTACATTATGTGAATAGATAACAGCAACAATAATAATAATAGTAGCTATCATTTATACGGCACTTAAAGGTTTACAAAGCTCTGTATACATGCAATCTCATTTTACCCTCCCAACAACCCTGTTAGTTACTTGCTATTACTATCTCCATTTTACAGGTGAGAAATGAAGTCTGGGATAAATTGCCCAGGATCACATGGTCTTCTTGATTCCAGGTCCAGGGCTCTATCTGCCAAGCCATATCCTGCTTAAACAGAAGTCACTTTAAAGAGGGCAAGATCACTAATAACAAAAAGGATTATGAGAACCTTCCCCTCTTTAGCATCTTCTCTGTCCACTGGAAAAGCCAGAACCAATAAGGAGTTAGAATTACACAGTATGAAACGTCATTTTTTTTTAGCCTCTGTGCCACTTGTTCTCTAAAGGAAAGATCTGTGATCTTTCCATAATCCTGGGAGAGGGAATAACTGTGAGGCAGTAGCCAAGGTGATGAGTGGAGAATGATTTCCTTTCTAGAGACTCTCCTGGCAAATAACAGTATTTGAGCTTGGAGTTGGGAATGGGAAGAGAAAGGTAAATTTACCTGATCTGTATTTAAGTCTTTACAAAGTTCCTGCCTTCACCATTAGTGGGGAGCAAAGCATTCTGACTGCTATTTGATGATGTTAAACAGAAATCTAATCTTCATCATTGGAATCACTCTTCAACTGCGCCCATAGTCAGGATGTATGAGGTTCATAGGGGAAATCAGAAGAGTGCCAAGGAGAGATCACTTTACAGCTGGCATCTGAAGCAAAGCCCGGACTGGAGATTTCATGACAGTCCTCAGCCCTTGGGTAGCCTTCCTGACTACAAGACCAAGTACCCAAATTTAGGTGGCTGCATGAGTTTGCCAAGTTTATATCACACACGAGTCATTCAGAGAAGTAGACACCAATAGAATCAAAAGGGAATTGTTTTCTTAACAAAGACAACGTCTCAAAACAATGGAATTTCATGTCAAAAATGCTCTACATAATTGTTTTAAATCTACATACCAATTAGTGCTATTTCAAGTCTTTTAGGGCAAAAGAAAAGATGCAATGTCACCTCTCCTATTTTCCTACCTAAATAAGTGGTTTGGGGTATATAAGCAAGCATTCTAGGGAGCCGTGGTTGTTCCTGCACCCCCACGCACTGATCTGGCATTACAATCTTCAGATGGTTAGTGGAAGACTGCCTTGGAAAGATTGAAAGATGCAACAATTATCCATTAGGCCACAGTCAAGAACAGCCTTTGATAAATCTCATTTGACTAGACAAGCATTCTGTATGACTTCTGTTTTTCCTTTCCTTGGAGGGATAGGACTGAACTTGTGATTTTTTTTTTCATATAGGGAACTTCCAAGCATGAAAACTCTTAGAAAGTTGCTGAGAGTGCCTAAGAGCTTCAGTGAATTGCCCAAGGTCACACAGTCAAGCTTTGCCAGCTCTCTATCCACTACACCATATTGCCTCGATAGCACTTTTTTTTTGCTGTTCTTTATTTGTTGCGATACAGTCTGGCTTTTCACAACACTACTTGGGGTTTTCTTGGCAAAAATGCTGGTATGTTTGCCATTTCCTTCTCCAGATCATTTTACAGATGAGGAAACTGAGGTAAACATCATTAAGTAACTTGCCCAGAGTCACCCAATTAGTAACAAAGGTAGATTTAAACTCAGGTCTTCCTGATTCCAGGCCTGGTGCTCCATCCACCATACGGTCTTCTAGCTGCCACACTAGATTTCCTGAAAATATGGCCACAATCCCACTCAGATATTTAGCATCATAGAAGCAAATACTGGCTGCATGTGTGGTCATGATCTTCAGAAACAAGGCATGTTGGTCCAACCAGAATAATAATCCAAGTTGTAAGGGTAGCAGCTGATCATTTGATGATGTTTCTACTCAATGAAAAGCCCTAGTGTCTAATTAAATATTTTCTAGGGCAAGGCAAAGCAGTGAGTCATTATACTACAGACAATATCAAAGATGATGGCAGAGCTTACCATTTACTAGGCTCTTGTCACTCACATCCAACCTATTTATAGATCCATTAAAGCTGAAATCTGAGCTATGCATGGTGACAGATCTGTGGGCACAACTGGGGTACAGTCTGCCCAAGTAGCAGTATGGAGATTGCTAATTCTTGATGGAAAACAACTTGGCACCTACAATGCCAAATCATCATCTTTCATCCTTCAAAGCTGTTTGCTAAACCTAGGTTAAACCAACACTCTCTCCCTGCTCTATCACATCTGTCCCCCACCACTTCCACATGCTCACGTGCAAGCACAACAACCATACGCATGTACACATGCGCACATACACACACCACCTCCGGTTCCACCACCACCACCACCACCACCACCACCAGAGTTGTGAAACAATCAAAACAGAGTAGGTTCAGAATGCCTATTTCCTGGTTTTTCAATAATATATAGGTAGAAAGTAGAAGAATCAATTTATCAAGGCTTTCAAGCAGATGCAATTTGGATCTATAACCACCTCACTCATAAATGACATCTATTTTTAGATTTGTTCTTGAGTTTAATTTTCTTTTAACAGTAATTGTAATTAGTAGGATATGATAAACTGAAGCTTTTTTGAGAGTAAGCAGAATCTGGAAAGAACAATGGAAGCTGGGAGCCTGAATGAGTTTGATTTGACCAGGCACCAGCATATACTTCTTTACTGACCCAGCTTCTACCTGTGGGATGAAAAACATTCATTCTGAAAGGGATTTGAGTATTGTCAACTACAGAGAGAATGAGTAGCCAATCCAATCAACTGAGTGGGAACAGGTCATTAAGACAGCCCCCAAAGCATCCTACTAAAGATTATCAATTCAATGATAGCCCATCACAGAGTTACTGACTCAGCTTGCTTCTGAGGCCCAGGGAATGCTTGAGGAGGAGCCTGGAGGGCTTGGGAACTTCCAGTTCTAACCCACCTCGACTATTAGTTGGCTGTTCAGAAAATTGCTTAATTATCCTCTGCCCACTATTTCCGTTCATGTAAAATGGAGTTTACTTTCCCAAATTAATAATTTAATCTCTTTTTAGTCAGGTTAGGCTAAAACCATGATTAAGGATAAACATGGGACCTGTGATGTTTCTGGCACAGGGAATGCCCTGCCTGATACCAGGGAAGATTGGCACATTCTCTGCAACTTAAGAGTTTCTGAGGGTTACCTAGACTAGATTATTTCGAGGTTAAATGGACTGCCCAGAGTTACATAACCAGTACATATCTGAGGTAGGACTAGAATGCAGGTTATGCTTACTCCTAGGCAGACCATCTATTCACTAAACCATACTGATCCTGTGGGAGGAAAAATAATCAAATTGCTGTAATGTGGAGGCAGATAATACTTTATCTGTAATTTAGTCTATTGAGTCTTCGAAACCTGCATGAGGCTCAGAGAGGTTAACTGGCTTACCCATGGTCACACAGCTAGTAAACGTCCAAGGCAATTTTTGAACCCATGGTTTCTTGACTCCAGGTAGATCATTATATACTCTATTCCCTTTTTTATTCTCTCCCTTGCATATACTGGAGGGAGAATGTAGAGATGGCAAGTTCTCAGTTTTAATGCCAACTTCCTATGGACCTTCGCATTTAAAGTTGTCAAAAAAAGTTGGTTTTGGACTATTTCTAAATAACAGCTGTGAGAGAGACCTACTGAGCTCCTTGATTTGGCAAGGATAAACTGAACAAGTATTTTTAAAATGTGAAGCCACTTGGATAACAAACACCCAGAAAATCCTACCCGTATTTTTCTAACCATTAAATAAGCTGAACTAAAATCATCAGTAAATAGCACAAAATTTGAGCACACCAAAATTCTCTTCAGTTATAAGCATGTCCTCCTCAAGCAGGAATCATTGTTAAATGGACAAATAGCCAAGGGTTAGGTATGTTTAGAACAGTTTAATGTGATGCTGAATTGAATCATGCCACAATATTTATGTTGGATTTGTTCATGTAGAGAAGGCCAAGCTACAAGGGGAAGAATGGAACCCTTAGCCCCACTGCTTGTGGCCACCTAGCAGATGGAGCCTACTCAATTGTACAGTTTGGGTTCTTACCTGCCATACGTATAGACCAGTCTTCTGGCTTAGTCATTTCTGATTTGCAATTTTGAAGAGCTACCTTTTAGTTACTTCCTGGTCTGTCTCTAGGTCGTTGTGGAAGTCTACATTCAAGTGGAGGGATATACCATGAGGGCCTTTGGGCTCACCAGCATGAAAATTAGAGCAAAACATGAATGTAATTTTTGGTGGTATTTTTGTTCTCTCTATATGGTCTTTTCTTATTTTATTTTTTCTTTTCTACAGCCTACTCTTAGTTTCCAAATTCTTCACCCCAAAAGGCTACACAAAATATATCTGTGGCAGCTAGGTGGCACAGTGGAGAGAATTCTGTACCTGAAGGCAGGAAGACATCCTGCCTCAGATCCAGAGTCAGATACTTATTAGCTGTGTGACCCTGGACAAATCCTTTTATTTCTATCTGCCTCAATTTCATCGATTGTAAAATAGGGCTAATAATAGCCTATACCCTCCCAGGATTGTTTTGAGGACCAAATGAAATAATAATTGCAAAGTGCTTTGCACAAGTCCCAGTATATAATAAGGTGCTTATGAATGCTTGTTCCCTTGTTCTCTTGTATTGGGAGTGAGGGAAGACCCAGGGAAACAGAGGAAATGAAATCATATGACACCTCATTTAAAAGAAATGTAATGAAATATCACTGGATTTGGGGTCGGAAGATCTAGGTTTGAATCTCATCTCTACTACTTACTACCTGTAGGATCTTGGGAAAATCACTCTCTTGGTTTCAGTTTCTCCATGTGTGAAATATAAGGGTTGGGCTAGGTGTTCTCTAAGGTCCCTTTCAACTCAAAAACTCCTATGATCCTTTAATAAATATATTACCTGTGCAATTTGCCCCACCTTATTCCTCAACACTTGAAAATTCTATCAAGATGTCTCAATTCTGACTGGGGCCAGACAATTTGGGTGTACCTGCTAGGCTAGTAGAACCACTATTCCATGCTAAGCAGTTTTCCCCTACAAAGGAAGCATAAGGAATCCTATATTTCCTGTCCTCAAAGAGCACAGTAGCTCTTTGAGAAATGGGATTAACCCTGAAGAAAAAATTAAAGAAACAAACAAAAAGTTTGCAATTCATTGTTAGACTGTGGATCATAGGGTTATTGGACTTTAGAAAAGGAAGCTATCAATGAACAAAACGTGACTCTTGAAAGACCAGTGAGATTTGGTAAATGGAGGGGAAAGGGAATGATATTCCATATGGGGCAAGCCTAAGCAAAAGTACAAAGGCAAGAATAAACTTCATACACGGGAGAGCTATTAGGAAGAGCAGACAAAGGTTGGCAATATTGTACAGGAGGCAACATTAAAAAATATTCCAAAGAAGAGCAAGAAAGCAAAATGGCTGTCTGATGAAGCTTTACAAATACCTGAGTAAAGAGGGAAAGGGAAAGACATACGCAACTGAATGTAGAATTCTGGAGAATAGCAAGGAGAGACAAGAAAGTTTTCCTAAATGAGCAATGCAAAGAAATAGAAGAAAATAATACTAGTCTCCTGAGGAACCTGTATGTGGGCCAAGAAGCAGCAGTTAGAACCAAATATGGAACAACTGACTGGTTAAAGATTGGAAAAGGAGTACAACAAGGCTGAATATTGTCACCTTAAATACTGAACTTATATACAGAGTACATCATGAGAAATGCTAGGCTGTATGAATCCAAAGCTGCAGTTAAGGCTGCTGGGAGAAATATCAACTATCTTAGATATGCAGAAAATACCACCCTGATAGCAAATAGTGAAGAAGAATTGAGAAGCCTCTTGATGAGGGTGAAAGAGGAGAATGATTTGAAGGTTAACATAAAAAAAAAACTAAGATCTTGGCAACTAATCCCATCACTTCCAAGGAAACAGAGGGAGAAGAAATGGAAGCAGTGTCAGATTTTATATTCAAAGATCAGTGCAGATGGCCACTGCAGCCATGAAATTAAAAGACACTTGCTCCTTGTGAGGAAAGCTATGGCGAATCTGGACACCATCCTAAAAAGCAGGGACATCACATTGCTGATAAAACTGTAGTCTGTATAATCAAAGCTCTGGTTTTTCCAGTAGCAATGTATAGCTGTGAAAGTTGGACCATGAAGAAAGCTAAGTGCCACAGAATCAATGTTTTCAAATTGTGGTGCTAGAGAAGACTTTTGAGATTCCCTTTTACAGCAAAGAGATCTAATCAGTCTATGTTAAAGAAATCAATTCAGGCTATTCACTTGAAGGTGAAATACTGAAGCTGAAGCTTAAATATTTTGGTCACATACTAAAGAAGGACTCATTGGAAAAGACCCTGGTGTTGAGAAAGATTGAAGGTAAAAGGAAAGGGAATGGCAAAGGATGGAAACAAAAAACATGAACTTAGACTTCAAGTGATAGTGAAGAGCCAGGTATGACTGAATGACTTAACAACCACAAAGTGCATTTTAAAAAGTAATAAGAGAAAAGGTACAGTAAGAATAGATTATGGAAAGCCTATCAGCAACCATTTTTGTTTTTGAGCTGGGGAGTGGCACGTTGAAAAGTAGTGTGGTAAAAATGTTAGTCACACCTACCAAGATATTGGTGGCCAACAATCTGTACCTCTCCCATCAATCACAGAACTTTGGTTGTTATAGTAAGGGAACTAATTTTTTTATCCTAAAACCAACTGAGGAGAGATTGAATTAAGAAATTTAGGAAAATAGATATTTGAATGAAGGAACAATGGAGTTGGAATCATTAACTTGCATTTAAACCTGTGCTCAAACTCTGGATCTACTCCATTACCTGCGTGACCCTTGGGTAAGTCATCTAACATCTCTGGACCTCTTTTTCCTCAGCTATAAAATAAAGTATTTTAACTAAATGGCATTGATCCCTTCAAGCTCTAAACCTATGATCCTAAGATCGTATGGGAGATGAGTTAGACTTGTAAGGAGATGGAGACAAGGAGACCAGGAGAGGCTGTTGCAGCAAGGTGATGACTGGTACCTGGCTGGTGGCAGTAAAAAAAATAAGTGTAAAGGGTAAATATAAGATATTTTAAAAAGGGGGGGGCGGAGCCAAGATGGCGGCAGGTAAGCAGGGACTAGAGTGAGCGCTGTACCAAGTCCCTTCAAAAACCTATAAAAAATGGCTCTGAACCAATTCTAGAATGGCAGAACCCACAGAACAGCAGAGGGAAGCAGGGCTCCAGCCCAGGACAGCCTGGATAGTCTCTGGGTGAGGTCTATTCCACACTGAGCCGGGAGCTGGGAGCTGGGAACTGGGAACGGAGTGGAGCAGAGCCCAGCCTGAGCGGCGTGGAACAACCAAACTTGGAGTCCGGGCGGATGGGGCCCCTAGCGCCCTGAATATGTGAGCTGTGGCAGTTACCAGACCCCTCGACCCACAAACACCAAAGACTGCAGAGAAGGTTAGTGGGAAAAGCTGCAGGAGTGGAAGGAGTTCGCGGTTCAGCTTCCAGCCCCGGGGGTAGCGGAGGTGGGGCAGCTACAGGTGTTGTTACTTCCAGCTCCAGGCCCACTTGGTGGGAGGAATTAAGTGGCAGATCAGAGCAGGAGTGCACAGCCTGCCAAAGATCTAAGCCCAGCCCAGGTTGGGGGTTGGGGAAGGAGCAGTGCTGGTGTGGCAGAGCTGGCACATCCCCCCAAGAGTGGAACATAGAACTCGTTAGTCTACAAGCAGTCATACCCCACTGAAAAACTCAAAGGTCAAGTTAGCTGGTTGGGAATATGGCCAGGCAGCGAAAGCACACCCAGATTCAGTCTCAGATGTTGGATTCTTTCTTTGGTGACAAAGAAGACCAAAACATACAGCCTAAAGAAGACAACAAAGTCATAAAGCCTACAACAAAAGCCTCCAAGAAAAACATGAACTGGCCCCAGGCCATAGAAGAACTCAAAAAGGATTTGGAAAAGCATGTTAGAGAAGTAGAGGAAAAATTGGGAAGAGAAATGAGAAGGATGCGAGAAAACCATGAAAAACAATTCAATGTCTTGCTAAAGGAGACCCAAAAAAATACTGAAAAATACACTGAAGAAAACAACACCTTAAAAAATAGACTAACTCAAATGTCAAAAGAGCTCCAAAAGGCCAATGAGGAGAAGAATGCCTTGAAAGGCAGAATTACCTAAATGGAAAAGGAGGTCCAAAAGACCACTGAAGAAAATACTACTTTAAAAATTAGATTGGAGCAAGTGGAAGCTAGTGACTTGATGAGAAATCAAGATATTATAAAACAGAATCAAAGGAATGAAAAAGTGGAAGACAATGTGAAATATCTCCTTGGAAAAACCACTGACCTGGAAAATAGATCCAGGAGAGATAATTTAAAAATTATTGGACTACCTGAAAGCTATGATCAAAAAAAGAGCCTAAATACCATCTTTCAAGAAATTATCAAGGAGAACTGCCCTGATATTCTAGAGCCACAGGGCAAAACAGAAATTGAAAGAATCCATTGATTGCCTCCTCAAATAGATCCCAAAAAGAAATCTCCTAGGAATATTGTTGCCCAAATTCCAGAGCTTGCCACATCAAGGAGAAAATACTGCAAGCAGCCAGAAAGAAACAATTTGAGTATTGTGGAAACCCAATCAGAATAACCCAAGATCTGGCAGCTTCTACATTAAGAGATTGAAGGGCTTGGGATGCAATATTCCGGAGGTCAATGGAGCTAGGATTAAAACCTAGAATCACCTACCCAGCAAAAGTGAGTATCATGTTCCAAGGCAAAATACGGATTTTAAATAAAATAGAGGACTTTCAAGCTTTCTCAGTGAAAAGACCAGAACTGGTTAGAAAATTTGACTTTCAAACACAAGAATCAAGAGAAGCATGAAAAGGTAATCAAGAAACGGAAATTGCAAGGGACTTACTAAAGTTGAACTGTTTTGTTTACATTCCTGCATGGAAAGATGATGTGTATGATTCATGAGACCTCAGTATTAGGGTAGTTGAAGGGAATATGCATATATATATGTTTATGTATACAAATAAGTGAATGTGTATGTATGTATATATCTATGTGTATATGTATGTATGTGTATGTATTTATATATATGTGTGTATTTATACATATATATATATATGTAAAAGAGAGAGAGCAGACACAGGGTGAGTTGAAGATGAAGGGAAGATATCTAAAAGAAATAAAATGAAATTAAGGGATGAGAGAGCAACATACTGAGAGAGGGAGATAGGGAGAGATAGAATGGGGTGGATTATCTCGCATAAAGGTGGCAAGAGGAAGCAGTTCTGTGGGAGGAGGGGAGAGGGCAGGTGAGGGGGGAATGAGTGAACCTTGCTCTCACCGGATTTGGCCTGAGGAGGGAATACCATACATACTCAGTTGGGTGTCTTACCCCACAGGAAAGAAGAGGGAGGAAGATAAAAAAGGGGGGGGGATGATAGAGGGGAGGGCAGATAGGGGTGGAGGTAATCAAAACAAACACTTTGGAAGGGGGACAGGGTCAAGGGAGAAAATTCAATTAAGCGTGATGGGTTGGGAGGGAGCACAATGTAGTTAGCCTTTCACAGCATGAGTATTGTGGAAGGGTTATACATAATGATACATGTGTGGCCTAGGTTGAATTGCTCGGCTTCTTGGGGAGGGTGGGTGGGAAGGGAAGAGGGGAGAGAATTTGGAACTCAAAGTTTTAAAAACAGATGTTCAAAAACAAAAAAAAAAAGTTTTTGCATGCAACTAAAAAATAAGATACACAGGCAATGGGGCATAGAAATTTATCTTGCCCTACAAGAAAGGAAGGGAAAAGGGGATGAGAGGGGAGTGGGGTGATAGAGGGGAGGGCTGACTGGGGAACAGGGCAACCAGAATATATGCCATCTTGGAGTGGGGGGGAGGGTGGAAATGGGGAGAAAATTTGTAATTCAAACTGTTGTGAAAATCAATGCTGAAAACAAAATATGTTAAATAAATAAATTTAAATAAAACAAAAAAAAAAAATAAAATAAAATTTAAAAAAAAAAAAAGGAAGAGCTGACCAGACTTGGAGACTGGATCAAGAAATGGCAATATTATAATGATCCTGTTCTATATACATACTGAGACTTTCTGAAAAAAAAAACAGATTATAAAATATGCCCGAGGGACATAGTAAAACCAGTATCAGCCGTACTACACTGAGAACAGTTCACCAAAATATTTTTTCGATATAGAAAATACCATAACAGATGAGATAAATATTGTGATAACAACTCTTTTTTTCTACCTCCTCTTTTTCTGTGGGTAATTACCAATGTCTGCAATTGACAACAGTTGATCAAGTCAAAATAGGAAAACTAATATTAACGAGCCAGATTCTCCCACCACGTACCACCCGATGAAGTCAATAAGAGCTCTGTGCTCCCAGGGAGACACATGGCGAGTAAATCTGGCCCAGTATTTACATTGCACTTTTTAATCTGAGGATCTTAAAATGCTAAACAAATATTCGCTTTCACAGGGCATCCCAGGAGATGGATTGCATCATTTTTATGATGGTGAAACTAAGTTAAAGGGTTTGAACTAAAGGATAATACGATGAGAGTTTTAAAAAATTGCTTCACTACTTTCTTTCTGAATATGGGAGACATAATGGGGAAAAGCTCACATATATAATATGAAAGTTCCTTTCTTCTATACTTTTTTTTCTTATTTGGTCCATTTTTCTTGTCTTCTCTTAGCATTTCTACTGCTAGCTCTGTCACAGCCTGGCCACATGATGTCAGACAAATCAGTTAATCTCTCCTATCCAGGATGGTATAATTGTGCTAACCTACGCACCAAAGAATTTATTCATAAAACACTCATCAAAGTTGAATAATTCATTCATAATTTTAAAGTTCTTAGAAAATTTCTATTGATGGGCATAAAAATATATTAATTAGAACCAGAATACAGTTAGTAATTCAGAAATGGTTTATCCAGTGTGACAATGCAACCTCATCTTTATCCCTTAACTTTATTTCTCAGCTACCCCACCTCTATCTTGATAACACTCAGTGGGATCTTATTTTGGCTGTTAGTATCAGGAAGGAGATGGGAAAAGGAGGATGGAAAGGGAAAAGTATGTGTACACAAGAATTTTTTGACCTCTTTATTGTTTTGTAGTGCTCAAAATGCAACTCTCCCCATTAGTTTACTAGACAGCTAAGTGCTACAATGGATAGAACGCTGGGCCTGTAGTTAGAAAGCTTAAGTTCAAATCCAGCCTCAGACACTTACTAACTACGCAACCCTGAGCAAATCACACTTTGTCTGCCTCAGTTTCCTCATCTCTAAAATAGTGATAATAATGGTACTTACCTCCCAGGGTTGTTGAGTGGATCAAATGAGATTATATTTGTAAAGCACAAATACCTAACACATAACCTGGCTAGATGCTTAATAAATGCTTATTGTCTTCCTTCTTAATCAGGAGTAGAGTATGTTACAATGATTTCTAATTCTCATAGTTTCTTGGCTAATTTGGTCAGCCAGAGAAATATTGTGATAATTTAATTCAATTCAACACTTACTGATGTTGACGATGATTGCTCACCATTTATTAAACATTTATTATGTATTGTGTGAAATACAGTGATGTATAAAGTATCTTGGAGGAAGAGAATGAAGAAAGAGAAACAATTCATAATAATAATAAATATTCATACATCACTTCAAAACTTGCAAAGTATTTACACATATGATCTCAATTCTCACAACAACCCTGAGAAATAGGTGCTATTATCATCCCCACTTTTCAAATGAGTATGAGAAAGTTTACACATGGTCACACAACTAGTAGGTGTTCTTGACTTCAAATGCACTATCCACTACTCTCATCTGGTTGCTCAACGGGTAACTCAGAAGACCCTCTCTGGTTTCAGTCTTACAAAAAAATAGGCACTGATAAATATGCACAAGCCTTAGGTTAAGTCCTGATGTACCCAATATCCCAGCCTGACAGAAGTGAGCCCCATGTTCACCAACCACTAAGATTCCAAAGGCAGAAATCCATGGCAAAAATACTAACACATGAATGGGATGACTGCAGAGGCATGCACCTAAAACAGAGAGTAACACTACAGATCACAAGAAGTCTGCGAGGACTCGCAATTGCTCTCTTGTCGTTTTGCTACTTCTTAATTGCTTTTGCCCATATTGGCCCATGGCTGCTATGGACTTATAGTCACTGGACTTGAAGTACAGCCTTTTAAATCTTCAAGATTCTGTGTCTCTGAGTAACTTGCTCAGATGATGAAGGATGATGGCGGGGGGGATGGTGAGAACAAGAGAGGGAAGGTTGAAAGAGAGAGAGAGAGAGAGTAACAGACAAAAAGGCAGATAGACACTCATCCTACAAAAAAATTTGAGAATTTTTGCTGGCTTTTATTATTTTGCTGACTACTTAAAATTATTTGTGATATATTATTTAGAGATTGTTGCAATGGGAGGTAGTTTAGTGTAATGAATGGAAAGAAAACTGACCTAGGAATGAGGTCTATATTTCAATTCCTTAATTTGTGACCTTGGCAAGTCATTCCAGATCTCTATGCCTCAGTTTTCTTATCTGTTGGACACCGTGACTCCCAATCTCAGTATACTATAATGTTTGATATAGGTATTAATTATTAAATATATACATTTATTATGTGAACATCTAGGACTCAGCCATCATCACTCCATCTACAAGGCACCAACTAAAGGCTCCTACTCTCCATTTTTTACACTGCCCTAATTCTCAGTCATCATTTCCTCCACCCTAAAATCCTCACTCTACTAACCATCATCAAGGAAATCCTTTCAGGGCAGCTAGGTAGCACAGTGAGTAGAGGACTGGCCCTGGAGTCAGGAGGACCTGAGTTCAAATCCAGCCTCAGACACTTGACACACTTACTATTTGTGTGAGCTTGGGCAAGTCACTTAACCCAAATTGCCCTGCCTTCCCCCCTCCAAAAAACAAAGAAAGAAAAAAGAAAATCCTTTCAAGAGCTGCACTCAACCAACCCAACTAATTTCATCTTTGTTCATGACCACATTTTGATAAATGAAATTATTCATTGCAGAGAATCCATAGCAACTACAACAACCAAAAACACACTGTAATGTGCCATATGCCAAGACTCAGAAATGGTTTTGTTAAACATAATGCTACTTTATACAGATATTTGCTGTGGAGGGATTCTCTCCTATACTTGGATGGTCTTTGCAATTATCATTTAGTCATTTCCCTGAAATTCAACAAAATCATAAATAAGTGTTTACTCTCTACATGGCACCAGGATAAACATTATGGGAGACAAAAATTAATAAAATGTAATCCCTGCCTTACAATCTATAAGGATAGTAAGATATGTGTACAAATAACTCTAATATAAGGCAGAATGAGATAAGGATTATAAGAGTTATGCAAAGTGATATGAATACCTAGAGTCCCTTTTGACTAGAGGGAACAAGAAATGTTGTATGGAGGTGACACTGAGGAGGAGCCTTGAGAGATGGGTTTTATTTCAGTAAACAGAGATTCCAGGGAAAAGGAATCATAGTTTCTAGAGCTAGAAGGGACTGGAGATCATTTAGTCCAACCCCATCATTTTAAAGATGATAAAACTGAGTCCCAAGGAGGGCATGCCCAGATCACACAGGCAGTAACAGATCTGGGATTCACATCCAGTTCTTCTCAGCCCAGTACTTGCCTCCATCCCATACTGTGTTGGGGAACCACAGAGAGAGAGAGACTAGCATGAGTGAAACATGAAGGCAGAAAAACACATGGTACATTACTTTACTATGTGAAAATCTATCTTGGTCACAGCATAATATATATGAAGTGATAAAATGTAAACTAGGTATAGGAGGGAGACTAGATCCATGTTGTAGAGGGCTTTGAATGACAGTCTGAGAAACTTTTACTCTAACTATTGGTGTTGTTGATTGAAGGATTTTTAGCAAGTTGATGGCATGGTAAGTGTTGTGCCATAGGAACTCTATTCAAGTAGCAGTGGAACTTGGTAATGGGTATAACAGGAGTCAGAAAAACTGGGTAAGAGACTATATGGTATATAGTGGGAGGTATATAGGAGTCTATAATGGGAGGTAACAAGGACCAGTGGAAATGGAAAAGATGGATCCAATTCAAGTGACATTTTGGGAGGTAGAATCAATGGCCCTTGGCAATGATTTGGATGGGGTCAGGAATAAACATGTGGGTAAGAGTAAAAGGTGATTCTGAGACTTCTAATCTGAGTGACTGGGAGGAAAATTATGACATTAGCAGAAATAGGGCAGTCAGGAGGAGAAGGTTGTCTGGGCAGGGGGAGATGACTCAATGTCTAAGGGCTATGTTAAGGAGAGACACTCAAGTGTTATCTAGGAGACCATTAGGAATAGCTCTACATGTTAGGGCTATACATACAGATATAGTAATCATTCTTACAAAGGTAATATTTAAAGCTTTGGGAAAGAAAAAATAATCATTAAGAACATATAGAAGGAACAGAGAATTTAAGTTAGCCTTTGGAGAGCCTTACTTTTTAAGACATGAAGAGTATGTTAAAAGCTACCTAAAGAGAAAGAAGAAGACATCTAAGACACAGTTGAAGAACAAAAAGAGTATGAAGTCACAGAGGCCAAGGAAGGAGGGAGTATCAACTCATCGATTATTGTAAATGCTAACAAAAGGGTAAGTCAAAAGAAGACTGAGAAAATACCATTGGAATTCATTAGTGATCTTCAAGGAGACAGTTAAAACAGAAGTACAACTGTAAGTCAGATGTTTAGGAGATGTGGAGTTAGTGAGAGATGAAGAAGTGGAAACAGTTAATGTCAACTGACCACTCTTTCTAGAAGTTTGCTGCTAAAAGTAAAAGTAGAGAAGGGGTAGCAGCTAGAGGAGTAGATGGAAAAAGGGGTGTTTTAATTGATTTTTAATTTTGTTAGACGACCATAGGCTGAGCGAAAAGAGCCAGTTGAAAGGGAAATATTGAAGATAAAAAGAGAGAGATAGAATAATTGATGGAATAATGTCTAACAGGAAGTAGATGGGATTGAGGGTATGGATAAAAGGATTCACTTGGATCATAGGTTTACAGCACAGTGGGGTTAGGAAGGATGTGAAGATCAAAGAAAAGGAATATTTATTCAATCTAAAAAGAAGAGATTCTGACATGATATCGAAAGCTATTTCTTAAGAATCCATTTGCATATTGCACAGTGCTAGACACTGTGCTAAGTATGTAAATGGAACCAGTCCCTGGCCTCTAGCTCCTTGCAATCTGAGACAAAAAAAAGTCAATCAATCAATTTTCTATCAATAAATATTTATCAAATGCCAACTATGTGCCAGGCATTGTATATAATGAAGTTGTACAAATACACTTTAAAAAATAAGTACATCATGCTGAGACCCATGCCTACATATCAACCGAAGAGAGAAAAAAAAAATTGGCATTTGTTCATGCCTGAGAAGCAAAAATTATTTACTGCCTTTTGAAATGACTCCATCTCAAAATCACTTTTTTAATACACAAAATTATTTTAAGTCAATATAAAGTTTGCAGAAAATGCCATGGCCTCTACTTTCTCATAGTTTTTTTTCTTTCTTCTGAGTAAAAGTTATTTACATTTCAGAGTATGTAAATATAAATATTATGAAACTAAATTGATAACTAGGGCATAGTCCATTAAACCCAATACTACATGGCAACTTTAAAAAATTGCTATCTAGAGTAGTAGTTGGCGAACTACATTTTAAAAATGTAAAAAACATTTTTAGTTTATGACCATTAAAAAAAAACAGGTGGCAGACCAGATTTGGCCATAGATTGCTGACCCCAGAACGAGAGAGCAGGAACAAGCTGAAATTTTTGGAATGTTTGTCAGTTCACAAAAGACTTTATAAATTTTTTTTTTTTAGGATGACTGCCTTTCTTCAACTCTGACTCTTCTAAATCCTCCATAGCAATCAACACCTTACAAATCTCCCTGTTTCAGCAAACCAAGATTGTTTTTTGGAAAGGAAAAGAGGATACTACTTTACTCATATTTTAAAATACATCATGATTTGCTGGTGATCATGAGTTCTCTTCAGTAAGCTTTTGCATTTCTTCTTCCAAGTTGTTAATTCACCTTTCATATCTTCCTTTCATAGGGCTCATTTGGTTTTACAATCATGTTTAGCTTTTTTTTAAACTCCTGCTTTAACTCTTCTAAGAATTCTTGTTTGTTTTATGTCCAAGATGCATTTTTCCTTGAGACTGTGCTCATAGATAGATGTTTTCAAGTCATCATCTTCTGTCTGTGTCTTGAACTTCTCTGTCACCATAGTAACTTTTATGGTTAGATTCTTTTCTTTTTTATTTTCTCATTCTTTCAGCTTATTTCTTGACTTTGGACTTCATGTTAGTACTGGGTTCTGTACACTTCTGAGCAGATGTCTAGGCTTCTGTCTTTTTATATCCTTCTGTTGCTTTAAGAGATCAGTCTTGGGGAGCTGAAATCTTCTAGTGCCTCCAAAGGGGTGTGATCCAAGGAAAAGTCTTTCCACTGCCCTCCTGGTCTAAGCTCTGCAAGTTCCTCACTTGTATATGGGTTTGGTATATTGGCTTCTGTGTGACTGAGTGTAAACTGCTGCTGGATTCAATTACTCTTAGTGTGCTGGGAGGCTCTGCAGGTTCAGAGCAACTGAGTAGCTGTCTCCCCTTTGGTCTGGAACCCTTGCCCTGGTTATTTTACTATAAATTTTGGGCTAAAGGTTAGAACTGCATTATAGCTTCATTACATGGATCAGAGCCACATATCTACACTTCCCTAACTCATTTCTTATTCAATACATATCTATAGCCCCACCTAGACCACTGTTCTCCACCTTGGATCTGTGACTTAGAACTGGGTAGTGAATGACAAAGATGCCAGATGGCACCCAGTCCTACAGCCAGCACTAATTCAGAGATCCCCTTTCTGCCCTGGTGTTTCCCTCTGTGATGCCCTCTTTTGACCTTCTTTCTAATTCTGGGTACTAGAATGTTCTAAGCTATTTACATTCCTGCCAGGGTCTGGAATTCTCTGTCTTACTAAACTGCCCTGAGTAGAAAAATGACTCACTGTCACTTTTGTTTGCCTTTCCTGTTCATATTTTTGTAGAAAAGAAAATATTTAATGAATACTTTAATATTTATCTATCAAATCAATAAATACCTTTTCTGTCTACTCTGTAATTGGTTTTCTCCAGCTATTAATGATGATAGATACTTGGAATGGTCCTAATAAGAAATACTGAGATAACAAAGAAAGGTGAAATTCTTTTTCTTCGTGTATCACCTAAGTCCAGGTCACTGTTATACCAAGCTTCTGTCATCTCACTGGTCTTATTATATCATAATCTACTTGAAGGCAAGTATTAAATTTCAGTAGATAGTGCCTTATATAAAACTACTCAGTAAATATTAGCTGGAATTTAATTCTTGCTTTTAGTCTCTTCTTGCTCTAAGCTACTATATACCCAGATAACAAAATACAGTCTTCAAATACCATTTGTATCATGCTACTCTCTTGCTACATAATCTTTAGATGTTCCCCATTGTCTATGTTGGCAAATTCAGACACTTAATCTAGCATTTAAAATCCTCTGTTACTTTCTTTCTCCATGCCTTTCCAACCTCATGTCCTTACTTTTTCCAATGTGGAAATTATTCACATATTATTCAATCATATGCATTTGATTGTTGTTCTTTCCCCCACCAAAAAAAATTTAATCCTTACCACCATGCCTTTGCCTATGATATTATTCTCTTCTGGAAATCACAACCTAATTCTTCTCATACAGCTGATGTCCTTCACTATCTCTTCTCCCCCATTATTGTCTCCTTCCCCAAATACTCCCTCCTATTATCCCCTTGTCCCACAGGTTTCAAAATTGTTACAATCTCTTTTACCAAGTCTAATCCTAACTTCATTCCCTTTCAACCTTCTTCACAAATCCATACCAGCATTAAAACTATCAAATATACCTAGTTTAAAAATTAATTGAAAACTGACCTTATATGCCCAATTTCTTTACATTTCTAAAATAGTAGCAGGATCTCTGTGAAAATAAAATTATCATGAGAAGTATAATAAAACTCCATTTTTTAACCCTTTGGGGAATCTATACCTATGATTTAATGATTGTAGGGAACTTTCACAGTAGAACATCCCTCCACCAAAACACGTGGGCTACTGTCCATAAATTGCAATCTTTTAGAGTTAGTTGCCTGAGGCATTGAAAAGTTAAATAATTTGGCCCTCATCACAAACCTGAGATGAATCAGTGGCAGCTCTTGAACTAAGGTCTTCCTTACTCTAAGATGAGCCTTTCATCTATTACACTAAGCTGCTTCTCAAAACCCTTTTATAACATGCTTACTGATTATACTTTAGATCAAATCATGTTCCATATATATATATATATATACACACCTAACAAGTGGTAGCTAGGTGGCTCAGTGTATAGAACACTGGGCCTAGAATCAGGAAGACCTGAGTTCAATTACGGCCTCAGACGCTTACTACATATGTGACCCTGGGCACTTAAATGTTTGCCTCAGTTTTCTTATCTGTAAAATGAACTCAAGAAGGAAATGACAAACCATTCCAGTATCTTTGCCAAGAAAACCCCAAAAGGGGTTACAAAGAGTGAGACACAACTAGAAAATGACTTAATAGCAATATACCTCTCTGTAGTAGATCTAACTAGATCATAATAGACCCATAATATTGCTATAACTTTGTTACTAAATGCTAGTGACAAATATTTATATTGCATTTTCTAAGACTTAATAAAAATGTTTTTCTTGATGAAAAGAAGTAACCATCCTTCTATGGCTAATACTTCTATTCGCCGGAATGATCGGTTTGAAATAAGTTGACATAGTGGATAGAGCACTGGGCCTGGGGTCGGGAAGATAAGTTCAAATTTGGTCTCGAATATTTACTAAGTTCATCATCCTGGCAAGTTGTTTAACCCCTGTCTATTTCTGTCATCTATAAAATGGAGATAATAATAGTACCTACATCCCAGGATTGTTGTGAGAATCAAATGAGATAATATCTGCCAATCACTTTGCAAACCTTACAGGTCTATTTAAATGCTAGCTGCTGCTGTTGATGGTGGTGGTGGTAGTAGTAGTAGTAGTACTAATAGTAGTAGGAGTAGGAGTAGTAGCCGTAGTTAGCAATATTCTTGAGAACTCATATGATATACCATATTGGAATTGGCGCATTATCTCAGACCCAACTCTTGCTCATAATTACCCAGACATAAAATTGATACATAAAAACTCAAGAACAATATTTAGAATAGATGTTACCAAGCCAAATCCTCAATCTCCAAGCTATGTGGAAAGAAAAGCTTTCAAAATTCAAACCTATAAGGAGAAATAAAAATGAGTATAGGATTAGTTATATAGAATCCCCATCATTCTGTCTGCTACTGGAGCTGTACTGAGGATGCTTTCAGTAATACTACAGAAGATGAGCTTACATCCTAATATATTCATTAAACTACAAAATTTAATTTTTGTCCATCTGTGTAATAGTCCATAGAACATAAACTATAAAAGAAAAAAGAACGATAGAGGGAAAGTGAATAATCCCAGAACCATTTCTGTTTGAACTCTATAAAAAGACAAGAATAAGATAATAGGAATAACAATGGGATATTTTTATCCACTTTGCAATGGTTCACAGAACATTAAATATAAAATAATAGCAGGATATCGATTCATCCGAGGACCATTTCTATCTGAACTCCAATAATAATGACTAACAATCACAATATCTGGCATTTATACAGTACTTTAAGGGTTACAAAGTACTATGCAAACATTTCCCCATGAGATCAAGTCACAGATGAAGACAAACAACTGTTAAGCCATCATATGTATGAGAACAGCCCTACCTGATTCTCTTTCCCAGGAGATATTTTCTCACTTGTTGAGGTAGAGAGAAGGTATTAGGGAAAATAACTTTCTGAGAACAATTTAAAACACTCCCCAGGAAGAATGGAAACCAAGTAAGTACTTTTAAAACACCCTTTTATCAGTAAGGTATAGCAGATTGAGAACTGGTCTCAGTGTCAGAAAGAGCAGGTTCCAAATCCTGCCTCTGATGATCTGTGACTGGATGCCTCTGAGGGAGTGACTTTACTGCTTATCACCCCGGATAATTTACAAAGATTGCAAAGTACAAAACAGTTGCAAATCTGCATTAGTAGGGAATTCAATTGGTGTTCTCTATGCCCAGAAAATCATAGGCAGTTTCCTCTCTTAAAAACTACCACTGTTTTGCCTAGGCGTTCACTAAAGAAATATGGCTGCTTAGGTGGGATTTCCTAAATCACATGAAGTCTGCAAATTGACATACACCTGAGGAATGTTAGGGCAAATATAAATGCCAGAAATTATGCCCACCAATTCAAGCCCTAATTTAGAAGGATAGGTGAAAGCAACAAAGTTTTCTTTGTTCATAAAATGTGTGTGGACCAAAAAACCCACCAACCAACCTACCCTTTTCAGCTAAGTCTTTAGGTTACAATATATAATACCAAGCTGATTGCAAAAACAACTGAATTAGGAGGAAAATGCATACTGCATAAGAATATTAGCTTTGTTATTAATGGGACAGCATCAGGTAAAATACCAAGCAAACACACAAAAAGAGTTTCCTCTAGCTCTAAAGGAATTGTTCTCAAAGTTCAAAATATTCCTCTTACTTTTATATTTGCTTATTTTCTGTTACTATTTTAAAATTACTCTTGTCTCTGCACTTTCCACTTCTAGCTAAGCCCTGAAGCAAAAATATTGAACTATTCTTACATTCCCCATAGAGCTAGAAATATGATGTACTCAGTGGGGGAAAAAAATCTCACAAAAGAGCTTGACAACACCTAAGGGACACTCTGGGATAGTCTTCCAAGCTTCTGGGCCTGCAGGTTTTTCAGATCAAGGGGTACATGTAATTCTAATAATTAACTGACTCTTAGTAAAGACCCACTTTGCAGACATATTTTTAGCACAGTCATTAATATGATCACTTAACATTTAGAATTTGAAGGGGCATTAGAGATCATGTAGTTCCACCTCAGAATTTTACAGGAAGGCAACAAATATGTGTTCCTAAAAAGAGTATCCTGTGTCAGGAGTCAAGTCAGTGGCATAATCAGAATAATTTCCCATGCCACCTGACTTCTGGCCATGTTGAGTTTGCTAAGTTTCAACCTCCAAAACTCAATCTAAACCAGAGGTATCAAGATAGATGGCACAGTGAAGAGAGTACTGGGCCTGGAATCAGAAGACTCATCTTCCTGAGTTCAAATCTGGCCTCAGATACTTACTAGTTATGTGACCCTGAGCAAGTCACTTAACCTTGTTTGCCTCAGTTTCCTCATCTGTAAAGTGAGCCAGAGAAGGAAATGACAAGCCACTCTAGTATCTTTGGCAAGAAAATCCCAAAAAGTGGGTCACAAAAAGTTGGACCTGACTGAAAACAACAGCCAATAAATCAAATATGAAACAACACTCCTGAATGGGCCCAAACCAAATTAAACTGTAATTGGGAACTTTTTAACAAAATAAATAAAAATATAATAGAACATAAATAATGTAATATGGCTTTCTAAGACAATATGGAACCATAAGGGACCCTTATGTTTGGTTTAGTGGCCCTCATTTCTATTTGAGTTTGATCTAACCATTTTAGTTGTCGCCAGGCTAGTGCAGCTGTGTTTACATAATATTCCAAATGGGGGACCAGTGCAATTGTCTGTGTAACAAGCAAGATGAGGTTGCATAACACAGCAAAAAAGGAGCACTGTTTGGAGTCATGGGATCTGAGTTCAAGTCCAGATTTTGTTGCCTACTTACTACATGAGTGAGATTTTTAAAATTCCCATAAGCTCTCTGGTCTGAGTTTGCTCATCTGGAAAATGAGAGAATTGGACTAGCTGACCACTGAAGTCCCATTTATCTCTAAGACTATGAAACAATGTCTGGGGAAACCTTGGAGTCATCCTTAACTCTTCTCTATCCCTTCTGAGACAGACTGGGAAACAGCATGGAACTTGCTAGCTGTCCCAGGTGCTGAAGCACCATTGGAAAGGCACCAATCACTTCTCACCTTGTAAACTTATGTTCAAATTGACACAAACTGGGTCATTAGTACATTTAAAAACAGTGCAAATCTTAGGTTTTTATGCCTGATTTAATAAGATTTTCTATTTCTCCATGAATTAAGGATAGGGGCTGATTTACATAATGTTTAGAAAGCTCACAAACTTTGTATTTTGTGTAAGATAATTGTGATTCTCAAAGGCTGTCCCAGCCGTGCCAATTTGGCAAAGATAGCTCTCTGGGGTTGCCAGACTGTGTCCAGATTTTTCAGTCCCATCTTTGGCAGAATCCTTCCAACTCCACTTTCAGGACCAAAATAACTGGCTGCAGGCCAGCAGCCTGAGTGAACACTCTTGCCAAGTTAGTACTAGCTAGGAAAGCCTTTGAGAATCTAAAACTAAAAGCGAGTTTAGTCCTTCCTTTCTTTGGAAAACTCAAACTGATCTTGTCATCATGTCATCTGACAAAGTGACAGCCTTTACTTCTATAATCAAGGATAAGGTGTCACATCACATACAAAATGTCATGAAGAAGAGAGAACAGAAAACAATTTGGTTTTTGCTTCTCCAGCTCCTTCCCATCATCTAGCTATAACTCAGAGGGGAAATTCAGTCAAACTGGTTGACATCATACAAACAAGCTACTTCAGTGATTGATGAGAGTTTTGCCTGAATTGACCAGGTATTTGGTCACTCATGTAGACAGTACAAAGTAAAGTGGAGACTCTTAATTATCTGATTAATTAAGCCCAACTGGGAAATTCATTTTGAGGTCAAAATCATCTGGCTTTGCTACCCACATTGATTAATGAACCAGATAATTGCTGAATCTCCATTTCACTTTATGCTCCATAGTTACAACCTCAGAATAAATATTTGGTTGGATATGTGACCTGCTCTTCAATGCTATTCAGGGCAAAATCAATGGTCTAGGGAAAAAAATGAACCAGTTTGTGATTTTTTTCCTTGAGATTTGGAGTCTGAAAGGAACTTTGGGGATGGTCTAGTCCAATTCTCTCATTTTGCAAACAAGGAAACTGAGGCCTAGAAAATTAAAATGGTTTACCCAAGGCTATATGACTATAATTAAATTAACAAACGTCTTTGCTTCCTTTCCCCAACAAGTGGCCATCAAACCTCCATTTTTTTTAACATGGTCTAACTGCTTGGTAATTCATTATATAATTTTTCCCTTTTGGACAAAGTTAATTGTCAGTTTCCTTCTAATGCAGCATCCTTGAAGAAATGCAGAATGGTGGAGGAAGAGAAGGACAATTTCATTTGTTCGCAGTACTTATTTTCTTAAATATGCCCAAGGGCCAGAGGACAGATGGACATATTTTAAATGCATACCTATTATTAAAATGTTAAATTAGTAAGAACAGCAGATTTAAAAAAAAAAAGTAATTATGCTTGCTTCATCTCTCTGGGGATTCTCTAAGTTGAGACCATGCCCTCTAACCTGGAACATCATAAATGCAGATTGTATCAGGCCAGGTAAGTATAAGCTAATGCTCTACTGAAAACACCTGCAGTTCATTACTCTCAGGACTGCTGCTATGAGACACTGACAGAACCAACTGAAAAATGAGAGCCTTATCCAACAACTTGTGTTATTTGTCTAAAAGATGCCAAGTAACCAGCTGGAGTAGTTGTTCATTGAGTTGATCAGTCAAAAATCATTAGTAAGTACCTACTGTGTGATTAAAGTGTCCAATCTTATAGAATAGTATAGGATGGTACAGTAGAAAGAGCAGTAGATTTGGAGTCTGAAGCTCTGCATCTGAATCCTGAATCTTCTATGAATTTAACTTTGTGTAAGGCATTCCAGAGGTGTGCTGGAGCCAGTTCATCCCTGCTCAAAAAACCCAATTGTTAAAATTTCAGTGTGAGCATTTACACTATAAAACAAGGTTTGATTTTTTATTTTGTTGGTTTCTAGATTTAATAAAGCAATAGGAAAATATTAACAATGCAGATTAAACTTAAAAGCATGTAATACATATATTTTATTTTTCAGAGAGCTGGTTGTTAAACATTTACCAGCACACCTTTGGATTCTTTCCGCTATTCGGGCTTTAGTTTTGCACTATGAAAAATGAGTGGATTGGAACAAACAATTTCTCATGACCTTCCCAGCTCTAAAGCTACAATCCTATGAATCTCAGACTTGGGAAGGACTTCAGAGTCCCTTCCTTGGACCTCCCTTATATTTGGAGCTTACTTACTCAGTCTACCTTGGCTATGTCATTATTAACAATTGACAATAATTTACCTTCTAGCTATTTGTAATTTGTGGAGGAGGGGAAATATAAAGTAGAATAATTCACTCAGTTCTGAGCAGAACAATGAATCTCAGGAAAGAGTGATGACCAATGGGCCAAGGACTGACTTTGTGTTTATTAATTGGGCAAGATCCCTTTAACTCAAAACAGATTCCTTCTTTGGAAAAGGGACTACCTCCACTGAGCTTCAGAGCTTGGAATGTAGAAAGCTTGGATCCTAGCAAGAGACAACACGGCTAGGAGCTTGTGACATGGTTTAACAAGCGGTAGTAAGTAGTACTTCTTTTTGGACATAGGCCTGTTCTCTCTCCACGGATCTCATTTTCTTTTCCCTCTGGATGAGCAGGAAAGCAGAAACCTGGCTCTAACTCTCACATACTAATCTGGAAGGTGAAAATTTATTGGCTGCACTCTATCCTACATCTCTTATCCTTGTAGCCTGAGGTTAAGCTTTCCTTAACTTCCAGCTTTCTCAGGTGACCACAGGACAGGCCCCACTAGGTCTCAGAATGCTGTCCATTGGTAAGTAATTTCTATCCCCTTTGCATGAATAATTGTCTCATAAGTTTAGGATTGCTATGAATTATATTTTTCCCTTCTTAGGAGTCATTGTAGATAGATTTTTATATTTATACTGATTTCAAAATTTCTCCTGATTCAAAATTTCAACCATGTACCTTCTAGGTCTCAAGTTATACTGAATTTGCATGTTCAGGTCTATCAGTCAACTATCATTTATAGGTGGCAAGCAAGTGCAAAGTGCTGGAAAAACAAGTATAGTTATACCTTCCACATCACCGAGGATAGAGGCATGGCACCCTTGTGATATGGAAAATTCACATAAAATTTTTTGGCCCTCCCTTTTAGTAGAGAATATGTTACACAATAACATACACATATTTTATGCATTTTTGAATTTCTAAACTTTTTCTGTGTCATCTGCTGGCCTTCACATGTCATCTGTGGCTTCTGAAAAACTCCCAAAAAATCCCATTGAATTTCTTATGCCTACCCAAGATATATTGAAACCATGACAGGAAAAATCACAATGTGGAAGTGAAAACTGTAGGAAGGCAATCCTTGCCCTTGAGGAGCTTACATAATAATGAAGACAACTCATAAAAGGGAACTTAAAAGGGGAAGGACACAAAGGTACCGGGGGCATGGCAGAGGAAATCTGGACATCAGGATGGAGATGAGTGAGGCATGACTGGTTTGAGCAACCTCCTTAAAAGGACATAATGGAAGGAGCCATCTAATCAGAAGGAGAGGCCACAGGGGAGGAGAGGACTTCCAATGTGTGAATTCCAAGCCTAGAGCAAGGTTTCAGGTTGAAGAGTTGGGACATGTTAGAAGTCCAGAGAGCAGTATGGAGAGGAACGACTTAATCATTTCCATGAACAGCTAACAATTTCCCCTATATTCCATGTACCCGATAGTTCTTACTAAATACCTCTTTTTCACTCTTGAACAAATTTTTGACTTACTAGGGTTCACCTTCCAATTGTTCTATTGTCTAATGCATATGAGATAGTTGTTGCTGTTTTTCTCATTTTTTTAAATGACAAAGTTGTTGTGGATCCTGATGTTAGCACTAACAAGAAAAGAAAATCTTCTCTACTCTCTCTCTACCACAAAATTAGACCAAAAATCTATAGAAAATCAGTAAGTAATCCAATAGGAAACAACTGGTGATGGACAGTATAAGAACCCATTAACAACTTTGGGGTATATCAGGCTTTGATGAGAGATAGTGAAATATGTGGATAGAGTTTAATGAGTGTCTTCTCCCACTCCTCTTCTCTTGTTTACACCTGAAGCATCAATCCCATCTAAATCATCTCTGACAAATGAGGTCATGTAACATCTACTAGAACTTGTTTATTATTGCGCAGGCATTCCTAAAGTCACAACTAGTGGATTATTACTCAGTGTCTCTACATACTGAAACAGAAATGGATTGACTGATGAATTGGGGAATAAATGGTTGAGGCTGTCTTTTGTATGTCTAAATGCTCAGTCCCTATGCTAATAATTTAGAAGTGAACCCCTTTATTATTGTAAAAGGATTTTCATCAGAAAGGGATGTTTATTTTTATCCTTGCCTTGTTCCCCCAACAATTTAGAGAGGGTTAGTGTCAGAAATATATGTGGCATCTAGGACTGAGACCTATTGGTCAGGATTTGATGTGTTGTTTAAAGATCCTGGACTCACTTTGAATTGCATTTGAGCCAAGATCAATGGACCAAGTATCTCACCAGTCAAGCAAGTTTCTAATGTTATTGAAAATGGTCTGTCTGCGTGATAGAAACACCTTAAATCTATGGCTAAAATTATCATGGAGATTTTTCTTCAAATGGTTGTTTACTTTGTTCTATAATGATACAATCTCTTTCAGAAACCGTTTCCAGGGATCTATGACTAAAGCAGTACATTCTGAGAGGAACAGAGGTAAATTTAGTCTATGTGAAATTCATTCAGAGAAGGGACTGTTTCATTTTTGTCTTCATATACCCAGAACTTAACACCATGCCTTGCATATTATTAGCTGTTTAATATTGATTGATTCAAGTAGAAACTATTATTGGAGTACATATTGAAGGCATGGAAAGATTCCTATGCAACTATAATATCTCTTTTTTTTGGCTCCAGATGTTGGAGGGAAAGAAGCAAAAGAATAGAGAAGGTGGAAAGATAATACTCTTACTATGATTGGCTGTAAGCAAAGAAGGATACTCTCAGGAAAGGAAAGAAGCCACCAGCTGAAAAGGAAAACTGTCTAGGGCTTCTCATAGCAAGCTCAACTAAATGCATCAAACGTTGAGGGCCAACGTTCACACTATGCTACTAAGAGAGAAATACAGAGATGAGTAACAAAGGAACCTTTGAAAATATTGCAAGATAAGACTGTGAATGCAGCTATAATGCAAGACAGAATGTGAAAGTGACTAAGAGAGATTCAAGCAAATTGCTAGGAAAGTTCTAAGGTGGGCTTGCTAAGGGCTGGGAGTAGGAGAAGTAGGGAAGGTTGCCCAAAGCAAATTACATTTGAACTAGACCTTGAAAGATTGCTAAGATTTAGAGCAGTGAAGCTGGGGTGGGGGGCGGGGATGTACAGAGTGGAGAATCACAGCAATTCACACTTAAGGATGATATCAGCAAATACAGAGAGATGGAAGAAGGGCTGCAAAATGCCTCTGAGCCCTGAAAAGGGCTATTGACTTTAAGTTAAGAAAAACAAAAGAAAGTCTAATCAAGATCTGTAATTAAAAGAAGTTGAAAGCAATTAAGGATCAGTGATAAATATATAAAAGTAAACCTACAGCAGTATTTTACTCTAAAAATTGTTATAAAGTTAGTTTAATATTTCAACTATTCACAATTTTTGTCCCTGTTGGAACTCCCCCATCACCAATGTAGGTAATAAGTTTTCTGTACATCAACAATTAATCATCTTCATAGGCTCCTGCAGTCAAAACAATCAATTGCCTATTGGCCAACATTTAGGTGGCAAGTCTCTCAATTGAGTGAGGAAGAACTTTAGGCAACAGATATATCACTACAGTACACAGTACTCAAATATGTAAGAGGATCTGTGATATCATACGATGGGGTGTTCAGTCCAATAGTAAAAAAGGCATCTTATCCACATCTACCTATCCGTGCAACTCTCATTTATATTCTTTGAAAAATTCATTACAGATGACCTACCAAATATGCTGGAAGCCTTCTTCACTTACCCCAGGTATCACAAGGGTACCAGAGGAGTGACTTTGACCATTTGCTTTTGATCTCCTGTCTCTTACATGTGACTAACTTATTATCTCTCTTTGCCATAAAAAATTCTGCATTCCTTTTCTTCTTTGTAGTTTCATATTGGTTATAAGTTGCCTGTGGTCCGTGCCTATGACTTGTCTCATTGACCTCTATGTAATTCTCATCTCTAGGTCTCCAAAGACAATGGTATGCCAGGTGTCATTGCTATGGCATCAATCCATACCCTGTTATAAAAAATGTGCTATTTTTTAAAGCCTAGGTACAATACTTTAGGAGTTTATGTTCAACCAGAGTCATAATTGCTCAGAACTCCAAGTTAGGAAAATTCTTGACATTTAGGCAGAAGTCTGCCTAATTTAAATTTATGTTTATCTTTAGCTAACTGGGCCCCTTTTTAGTTGAGGCAAAAATTCATGTTACTGGAAACATTGGGTTGAAGAAATTAAGAGAGTGTATGTCAGTCATTCAGACAATAAGCATTTATTAAGTGCCTACCATGTTCCAGGCACTTTGCTAAGTACTGGGAATACAAAGAAATATAAAAAACAGTCCCCATCCTCATGAAGCATATATTTTACTGTGAGGAGACAACATATAAATAACTAGATACATACAAAAGGCATATAAAATAAACAAACAGCACTTTGCAAAGGCATAGAGATAGAAGATACAATGACATATTCAAGGAGCTTGAAAGAAGACCAAGGTTGTAGGATTGTGGAGTTCATGGACAGTACCAAAATGTAAGAAGACTGAAGGGTAGGAGGGAGCCAGGCTATGAAGAGTTTCAAATGCCAAACAGATAAGGTTTTATTTGATATCGGAGGTAATAGTGAACCACTGAAGCTCCTTGATTGAGCAGGTTAGTAACATGCTCAGACCTTTGCTTTCAAAAACTTACCTTGGCAGATGAGTGGTGAATGTACTGAAGTGGGTAGGGGCTGGAAGCAGAGAGGTCAGAACTCTATCAAAATAGTCTAGTCATATGTTCCCAAAGTGGACGATACAACCCCCTGGAGGGGTGCTGCCCCGATTCATGGAGGCAGTAGTAGCCTCAGGTACAATTTGGGGGGCGGGCATTGAATAAAAATAAGGGGGCAGTGGAAGTATAAGGAAAGAAGAAAAAAATAAAAATTTGAAAAACCATTTGTATATGTTTTATCTGTTGTGTAACAGAGTTAAAGTTATAGTGATTACATTATTTCCCAAAAAGATACACAAAATGCAAATTATAACCAATCAGTGGTCAAGTCCAACAACAGGTCTTAACAAGCAAGTGTTGGCAGGCAAATGTGTCGTGCATTACTGGGAAGTCCAGCATGCATCAGCAGGAATATGTGCATGTAACAATTTGTTTACAATATGGTACCATACATGATGCAATATTACATCATCAAAATTTCAATGAAGGAAAAACCCCACAAATTTACAATAAATTATTAAATTCAGGATATCTTTTTTTAAAAAAAATTTATATTTCTAAATGATTTTTAAAAAACCATTAAAGCATTGAAGAAAGTAGATTTCCAGGAGTATTCTGAGTAATTTTTTTAAAGGGGGTGGTAGGGCAAATAAGTTTGGAAACTTCTGGTCTAGATGATAAGAAATGAGGTCCTGAACTAGGATTGTGACTATATGGGTAGAGAGAAGAGGAAATATATGAGGGATGTTGCAAAAGTAGAAAAGACAACATGTGGCAACGGACTGGATATATGGTATACATGAGAATAGAAAAGTGAAAGAGACTTAGATTGTAAGGCTTAGTGACTAGAAAGATGGTAGTGTCTTCAAAAGTGATAATGAAGTTTGGGTAGATGGAAGGTATGGGTGGAAATGAGTTCAATTTGGGGCATACTGATTCATAATAATATAAACTTTCAGTTTAAGATTTCAAAAGGCAGTTGATGTCATTGTAGCTGAACATACAACAGAGAGTAAGGCTAGATAGACAGATCTAGGAATCATCTGCATAGAGATGATAATAGAAACTAATGAGGTCCTCAAATGAAATAGTATAGCATACCCAGGATGGAATGTTGGGAGAAACCCACTAGTTGGTGTATATGATATGGATGAAGAAACAACAAAGTAAGATGAGAAGGGATACCTGGACAGGTAGTAGGAAAATCAAAGGAGAGTAGTGTCAGGAAAACCTACAGAGAGAGTATAGAGGAGAAGGTGATACTACACAAAAATAAAAATGGATAAGAATTGGGAGAAACGCAATTAAAGGATCCTTGTTAACTGTGGAGGGAGCAGTTTCAGTTGAATGATGAGGTAGGAAGTCAGATTTCAAAAGTTTAGAAAAGGGCGAGTGAAGAGGTTTTGGAAGTACTAAGTGTAAATGACTTTCTTAGGGAATTTAGCTATGAAAGGGGAAGAGACATAGGATGATAGTCTATAGGGTGGTAGAATGAAGCATGAGTCTCAATGGAGGAGATATGGGTACGATTTTAGGGAGTAGAGAGGAGCCAGAAGATAAGGAGAGATTAGAAATAAGACAGGGAGGATGATAGTGGAAGCAATTTGCTGGAAGAGTGGGGAAGGGAAAGGACCAAGGGTTCATGAACAGAGGATGACTTTGTCAGGGAGAAGGATCAACTTTTCCTCTAAGACCAAAATAGAGGAGATAGTGGGAGGAAAAAAATTGAACGATATAAATGAAAGAGGGAACTTTCAGAAAATAGCATCAATTATTTTTCAGTGAAGTATAAGTCATTTTACTTATCTGAGAGAGAGGGGGAAGAGGTGCTGTGGGGAGTTTTAGAAGAGGTTTGGAATAGCCACTGTAGAAAAAAGGATGATGAATCAATGAGGAAGGAATAGAATGTTTGCCTTCCTATAGTGGGGCTTGATTGGGATTAGATTATATCAATTTGACCAGAGTTTCATAATTTCACGATTTGCAATCATCATGGTTTCATGATTTCTATGAGCTTAGTTCAGCAGCACATGAATAGAAAGAAAGAAGGGAAATGGTGGAATTTGCTAGTGTCGTCCAATAGAAGGTTATCAGAAGAGAAAGCAGACCTTTTCTTGAAATTTTCCCCTGCCTTTGGAATACTGGGTACAACCAATGACTCTGTTCTGAGTCTTCTACTCGGAGATGCTTCTATGATTCTCAGCCTCTTGTATCTCTACCTTAGCTCAGTCCTTCTTTTTATTTCTCCTTTCATCCATTTTCTCTGAGCTGGCAATTCTTTCCAGCTTACATCTTATGGTCCTTCTTCCTCTCCATCTGCCTTTCCAATACAATGTATGTCTTTCTAAGAACTCCAGGGTATAATTCAATTTTACCTTCCAGCTGAAGATCTCAATAGTCCTAAATCACTCTTAGGACTGAGAGACAATGCTTTTCTCTGTGAACCACAAATTTCTGGAAGCCTGTCAGTTCTCAAACCTCTATTACCTCTCCAACTCATATAAACCAAGAGCAAAGTGTTAGAGTTGTTTTTAGACCATGTGGCCATGAATAAGGCACCGTTACAAACTAGTGACAGGTTACCCAAATTACTGACAAAGTACCTAAACATATGCAATTACCATTGTAATTTCAAAATGATAAATTTGTAGAGTAAAGTTATTCCATCCTTGGAACAATCAAACTATGATTTTTTGTGGGGGTTTTTTTGGCATTTTTTAATCATTATTTATTTATTTAATATTTTTAGTTTTCAGCATTAATTTTCACAAGAGTTTGAATTACAAATTTTCTCCCCATTTCTACCCTCTCCCCCACTCCAGGATGGCATATATTCTGATTGCCCTTTTCCCTAGTGAACCTTCCCTTCTCTTACCCCACTCCCCCCATCCCCTTTTCCCTTGTGGGGCAAGATAGATTTTTATGCCCCATTGCCTGTATATCTAATTTCCTAGTTGCATGCAAAAACTTTCTTTTGAACATCTGCTTTTAAAACTTAGAGTTCCAAATTCTCTCCCCTCTTCCCTCCCCACCCACTCTCCCTAAGAAGGCAAGCAATTCAGCATAGGGCACATGTGTATCATTATGCAAAACCCTTCCACAATACTCATGTTGTGAAAGACTATAAGTGTATTTTGCTCCTTCCTATCCTATCTGCCTTTATCCAAATTTCTCCCATGACCCTGTCCCTTTTCAAAAGTGGTTGCTTTTGATTACCTCCTCCCCCTATCTGCCCTCCCTTCTATTGTCCCCCCTTTTTTTGTCTCCTTCCTCCTTCTTTCATGTGGGGTAAGATACCCAACTGAGTGTGTATGGTATTCCCTCCTCAGGTCAAATCCGATGAGAGCAATACTCACTCATTCTCCCTCACCTGCCCCCTCTTCCCTTCCAACAGAACTGCTCTTTCTTGTCATTTTTATGCAAGATAATTTACCCCATTCTATCTCTCTCTTTCTCCCTCTCTCAATATATTCCTCTCTCATCCCTTAATTTGATTTTATTTCTTTTAGATATCATCCCTTCATATTCAACGCACCCTGTGTCCTCTGTCTATATATGTATATATGTATGTATGTATGTATATATATATGTATATATATATGTGTGTATGTATGTATATTCCCTTCAACTAACCTAATACTGAGGTCTCATGAATCATACACATCATCTTTCCATGTAGGAATGTAAACAAAACAGTTCAACTTTAGGAAATCCCTTATGATTTCTCTTTCTTGATTACCTTTTCATGCTTCTCTTGATTCTTGTGTTTGAAAGTCAAATTTTCTATTCAGCTCTGGTCTTTTCACTGAGAAAGCTTGGAAGTCCTCTATTTTATTGAAAATCCATATTTTGCCTTGGAGCATGATACTCAGTTTTACTGGGTAGGTGATTCTTGGTTTTAATCCTAGCTCCACTGACCTCCAGAATATCATATTCCAAGCCCTTTGATCCCTTAATGTAGAAGCTGCTAGATCTTGTCTTATCCTGATTGTATTTCCACAATACTCAAATTGTTTCTTTCTGGCTGCTTGCAGTATTTTCTCCTTGATGTGGGAGCTCTGGAATTTGGCAACAATATTCCTAGGAATTTTCTTTTGGGGATCTTTTTCAGGAGGCAATCTGTGGATTCTTTCAATTTCTATTTTACCCTCTGGCTCTAGAATATCAGGGCAGTTCTCCTTGATAATTTCTTGAAAGATGATGTCTAGGCTGTTTTTTTGATCATGGCTTTCAGGTAGTCCAATAATTTTTAAATTATCTCTCCTGGATCTGTTTTCCAGGTCAGTGGTTTTTCCATTGAGATATTTCACATTGTCTTCCATTTTGTCATTCCTTTGGTTCTGTTTTATAATATCTTGATTTCTCATAAAGTCACTAGCTTCCACTTGCTCCAATCTAATTTTGAAGGTAGTATTTTCTTCAGTGGCCTTTTGGACCTCCTTTTCTATTTGTCTAATTCTGCCTTTCAAGGCATTCTTTTCCTCATTGGCTTTTTGGAGCTCTTTTGCCATTTGAGTTAGTCTGTTTTTTAAGGTGTTGTTTTCTTCAGTATTTTTTTGGGTCTCCTTTAGCAAGTCATTGACTTGTTTTTCATGGTTTTCTTGCATCACTCTCATTTCTCTTCCCAATTTTTCCTCTACTTCTCTACCTTGCTTTTCCAAATCCTTTTTGAGCTCTTCCATGGCCTGGGACCAGTTCATGTTTTTCTTGGAGGCTTTTGATGTAGGCTCTTTGACTTTGTTAACTTCTTCTGGCTGTATGTTTTGGTCTTCTTTGTCACCAAAGAAAGATTCCAAAGTATGAGTCTGAATCTGAGTGCGTTTTCTCTGCCTGGCCATATTCCCAGCCAACTACTTGACCCTTGAGTTTTTCGTGGGGGTATGACTGCTTGTAGAGTAGAGAGTACTTTGTCCTAAGCTTGAGGGGTCGCACTGTTGTTTTCAGAGCTATTTCTATGCAGCAAGCTCTGCCACACCAGCACTCCTCAGCCCCCAAGAACCACCATCCCTGACCGGACTCAGATCTAAGCTGGCTCTGCACTCCTGCTCTGTTCTGCCACTTAATTCCTCCCACCAGGTGGGCCTGGGGTCAGAAGCAACTGCAGCTGTAGTTCTGTCCTCAGAGCTGCATCACCTCCACTGCCCCAGGGTGGTGGCTGAACCACGAACTCCTTTCACTCTGTTCCAGCAGCTTTTCCCACTAACCTTCTCCATTGTCTTTAGTGTTTGTGGGTTGAGAAATCTGGTAACTGCCACAGCTCACTGATTTAGGGTGCTAGGGCCTGTTCTGCCCAGCTCCCAGTCTGGTTGGTCTGGGCATGGCTCATGCTGGCCTCTGCTTCACTCAGCTCCCAGCTCCGTGCTATAGACCTTACCCAGCGACCATCCAGGCTGTCCTGGGCTGGAGCCTTGCTTCCCTCTGCTATTTCATGGGTTCTGCAGTTCTAGAATTTATTCAGAGCCATTTTTATAGGTTTTTGGATGGACCTGGGGGAGAGCTCATGCAAGTCCCTGCTTTCCAGCCACCATCTTGGCTCTGCCCCCTCAAACTATGTTTTAAACAACTTGGAAGATATATACAAGATCTCTAGCAATCTCAAAAATTAGCCCACAAAAGGAAACAGCATATCAACCTTTTTAAAAGCATAAAACTAGAAGATTTGAAATACAAGTAATTCTATTTTCCAGAAAAAGGAGAAGGTGCTGAGATCCTAACAAAAGCTGTTATTTCCTCACAAGTAAGAAAGAGAAGGCAGTATGGGTGAACATCAGGAATCAGCCATGGAAAAGAACTCACAGAAATACAAATTCTACAAAGGAAATGGGAAGGGGACATCTAAGGAAACATGTTATTCCCTCACCTTATCAAGTACCAGTTCCTAGAAAGACAAAGAGAAAATGAATAATGGTAACATATTTTAATAATGTTTTACATTTTTATAGTGTATTTTCATATTCATCTTTTTTTTTAATTCTTGTCAGTTGCCTGAAAAGTACAGATGAGAAGTAGTATTACTTCCCATTTTAAAGATAAATAAATATTTTGACAGAGGTAAGATATTAAGCAAATTTCATCCAATCCAATTAACACCTACTATGTTCCAGGCACTCTACTGAGTGCTGGGGATACAATTAATAAAACAAAAGACACTCCTTGCCCTCAAGAAGCTTACAATCTAAGGTGGGGGGGGGGAGAAGACCACACAAAAGAAGGCAGAAAGAGGTGGGGCGGGGTGACACTAGGGATTTATCTTATTCTGTGGAATTGAAACTACACCAAAGGGTTTGATGCAAAGTGAAGTGATCTGAGAGTCTAGTATCTGCCCTCTATAAAGAAAGGTAGTGGAAGGAGTTTGGTACTCTACCCTTCAGTGCTCCAGTCAAAGAGGAGAGGAGGCAGTATCAATGAAGACTTCAGTCAGCAGCATGGTGGTGATTTTAGAAGTGATTAGCTTAACCTGGGATGGGTATCTTGTTCCATGGAGTTGAAGCCAGGCAGAGCAACAAATGCAAAGTAGAGTAGCAGTTTAAACCTAAATCCCAAGTCTTCTGACTTTGTGCAATGGTCTTTCCACTCTACAGAGGAGAGAATAAAACATGATCTCCCCAGTCACAACTTTTTAAATCCATCCTTGAAGCTCAGTTTTCCCAGAAGATGGGATTATCTCCCCCACCTTTAGTTCTTTATGCTTCCTCTTTCTTCAAAACTTTTTTTATTAAAAAAAGTGTTCCAAATTCCCAACACAATACATTCCTGAACACACAGTCTATGCCAACCCTTGGTCAAGGTTCACATCATTTAATTAGGAAGCTGTCACCAAGGGACATACTGTACCATTTGAAGACAATCAATAGAAGAAAAATATATATTTAAAAAAATGAATGTTGCCTGTGCCTTCACCTAGTCCTTTCCTCCTTGACTTAGGCCCCTAGAGATTTCTCTGAAAATGAGACCTTAGGAAAAAAATTGACATGGCCTCACTGCACAAAAGAACAAAGCTGCCAAGCTTCTAAGGTAGAGAGATCCGAAAATACACCTGTGCCTGCAAGGCTTCTCTGAGTTTGGCTGCCAAGGGAATTGCCCAGATTGGCACTCTTTTCTCCAGCCTACCTGCAAAGAAATGGTTACTGAGGCCTGCCTGTAACTATAGATGTGGTTTCCACCACCTGTCTCATCTAAACCAAAGTGTACCGCCATATGGAAAGGTTTATTTAAAGGGTACAACTTTATGTACAATAACAATGTGATGCCTTTGCTTTTAGGGGTTAAGCATTAAAAATCCTCTTGGGGTTATAGGTTATTCATAGCTCTGTTTGTACAGAGAAAATATAGTTCAAAATATGAACAGCTCCATAATACCTGAACCAATGGGGTGGGAGGAGGGAGGGAAGGGGGAAAAACAGAAGCTTCTCCCTACCACCAGCACATTTCATATTTTAACTACTACCGCCACATCCCGTGTTTTTTAGGTTAGTATTCTGAAGTTGAAAAGATTCTTTTCCCTACTTTCTTTAAAAAATCTACTTCATCTATGAAAAGAATAGAGATAGAAGCATTTTCTCCTTTAAATAAGCTTCATAAAATAAAATATAAAAAATTTACAGGTACTTTTCAAAGTAATGATGCAAATGGAGAAGACTGAAATATTACAAAGTAATTTTAAAGGACAATTAATGTAATATTGCTCCCTTGGAGCAGCTAAATGGCTCAGTAGATAGAGCACTGGTCCTGGAGTCAGGAAGATCTGAGTTCAGATACAGCCCAGACACTAGTTGTGTGACCCTGGGCAAGTCACTTAACCTCTGTTTGTCTTAATCCACTGGAGAAGGAAATTACAAACCACTCCAGTATCTTTGCCAAGAAAACCCCATAGGAAGTATTGACATGAAATGGTCTACAAGGTCACAAAGACTTGGATGTGACTGAACAATTGAAAAACAATAACAGTGTAATATAGCTGAAAATTTAGCCCAAATCTATAGGTGTAGTTAGAAGTACAGGCTTCTGTTATTCAGATCAAACTATACCATTTATCGTATACAAGCCACCAATGGCATACACATTACAAAGATACAAGAATACCTGTGGCTGGCCATCAGCTTCCAACAGCCACCTGACACATTCAGCTCTCAATTCTGGCTCCTGAGAGGAAAGGAAATGTACATGATGCCTAATCCAATCCAGAATTACAGGCCAGGTCTTGGCAGGAGTGGCCAAGTAAATGTAGGCAGCCCTGCTTTATACACAGAGGGCCAATTTGGAGCCTTTTTTTCAAATTCACCAATAGACTATAAACTCTTTTTGAATAAATAAAATAGGAATAAATTAGATGAGCTTATAGAAAGAGGTTAATGGATTGAGGCAGAGGGCACAGAGGGCTACACCCATGAATTTATCCATCATTAAATATTGGAGGTAGCTAGATAGCAGTGGATAGAGTTCCAGGGCCTAGAGTAAGGAGGACCTGAGTTCATATCCAGCCTCAGATACTCTCTACTGTGTGACACCGGGCAAGTCACTTAATTTCTGTCTACCTTGGTTTCCCCAACTATAAAATAATGACAAAAATGACACCTACCTCCCAGGGCTGTTGTGAGGATTAATTGAGATACTTGTTAAGAACTGAGCACGATGACTGGCACACAGTAGGTGCTTATTGCTTCCTTCCTTCTGCTTCTGAGTACTGCCTTCTCTTCCCTGCGACTATGGAGGCAGTATGATCGAAAACTATGAAGATGTATAGATTATGTTTTTGTTACTACTATTATTAAATGGAGAACACAGTTGTTAGAAATGTGTATAAAAGAGAATCATTGTAATAGCTAACATAACTGAGATTTAGAATTCTGATAGGTTAGAAAAATGAGACAAATTTAATAAAATGATATTTAATTAAAATAAATGAGAGGTCTTACACTTAGCTTCAAAATATCAACTGTACCAATGCAGGCCTGTATTGTAAATACATAGAAATGTAAATATATCGAAAATATATAGTAAATATATAAAACAGTAAATATTTACTACAATATAATAATAAATAAAATAAAATAATATAAATATAACAAATATATAGAAAATAATTCCTGTGGCGGGGAGGAAGCTCTGGGGATTTTTAAAATTTAGATAAGCTTAATATGAGTCAGAATCATGATTTGGCTATTAAATCTAAAAAGATGGCAACTGTGAGAGAAGGTGGGAAGATTCTAAACTGACTGTGATACAGGTAGTTATATACATACACACACATACACACACACACACTCCTATTAAGAGATAAATAGTGTTGGATAGTACTTATCCTTGACTACTGATTATACAAGTAGTAGATAGAGCCAGCCTCTGAATGACTATATTAGAACTCTTGTTAAGGAAGCAGAATGCAAGTATGGGCATTTAGGTAATATATGGAGAGGGTGCATGAGTGTGAAGCACTAGTCATTTGTTGAGTGTTGCAAGCTAAGGAAGAATGTATAGGAAGAAAGAGAAGCTGGGCACAGGCATGTTCCCTTCTCCCTTCCTACCCCAACCCAATCATTTCCATGTTTTTGTTTGGTACAGTCAGGATTGTTTTGAGTATGATTCCTTTGGGTCAATTCTGAGCTGAAAGTGGTTATGCTTTCTAGGCCTGAGGCCTATTGCTGATCCCTATGGAGTAATCTTAGCTTTGCCCAGCTACGACAAGCTAAATAATGTCCAGAGGAGGACCTTAAGCTCTTGTCATCAGAAGATAAGTTGAAGAATATTTACCTTGAAGATGGGGATATTTATCCTGAAGAAGAGAAGACTTGGGGGGAGGGGCATAACTGTAATCATGTATTCGAAGGGTTAGCATGGAAGAAGATAGTTTTGCTTTGTCAGGGCCCAGAGGTTAGAGCTAGAAACAATAGGTGGAAGTTGTAGAGAGGTGAATGTCAGCTTGGAATTTAAGGAATGTACTATATTTTTATGGTACATATTTAAAGGAGTGTTTTTTATTGAGTCTTTTAGAGAGACAGTAGACTTTTTAAAGCACTTGTCAGGGATGCTGTTAAGGGCATTCCTGTTCAGATGTTAATTGCTCTTGATGACCACCCCACCCAGGGGTAGGAAGGGAAAACTGAAGGTGTCTGTGCCCAGCTTCTCTTTCTTCCTATACATTCTTCCTTAGCTTACAACACTCACGTACCCTCTCCGTATATTACCTAAATATTACTTAAATGCCCATACCTGGACTTGTATTCTGTTTCCTTAACAAGAGCTCTAATATAGCCATTCAGAAGCCAGCTCTATCTACCACTTGTATAATCAGTAGTCAAGGATAAATATTATCCAACACTATTCATCCCTTAATAGGAGTGTGTGTGTGTGTGTGTGTGTGTGTGTGTGTGCTTATAAATTCTGAAACGCTATTGGAGGAGACTATATTAACTCCTGTAGTACTTTTGGGACAGGGAAAGAGAAGGAAAAGAAATTAAGCATTTACATAGTACCTACTATGTGCCAGGCCCTATGCTATTCAATTTTTTTTTTTACAAATATCATTTCATTTGGTTCTCACAATGACCCTGCCTGGTGGGTGCTATCATTATTCCTGTTTGACAGTGGAGAAAACTGAGACAGAGGTTAAGTGATTTTCCCAAAGTCTTAAAACCAGGAAATGTCTGAGGCTAAATTTTGAACTCGGGTCTTCCTGACTCCAGACCTGGAGTTGACACTTCCTAAGTTTTTCCATACTCATTCCTAAGGAAAGAAGAAGGTTATCTCCTTTTCTTGAGTACCATCTTCCCTCAATCTGCAAAAGGGGCTTTTTGGTTTAGCTGAGATGTCAGGGCAAAATGAAGGAAGAATTCTGTTAAGCAATAATTCTATCCTGTGATGCAAAGAAGTCCTGAGCTTGCACACAGTCAACTATGTTCTTCAGCTATTTCAAGGGGCTCAAAGTATTACATATAAGTGACTGCTGTACAATTTCCTCAGAACACATATCATCAGTGTATTACTTGGACAGTTTGAAAGTCCCATTACTTCATCAGTGTGAGATACTCCCTTCACAGATGCCAATCACAAACCTCCCACACTTCATCCTGTGCAATTCCTGTCCTTATTTAACCACAAATCTTCCATCAATCTACTCAAGAGTTCTTCCTCTTGTACTTTCAGCATCTTGGTGGGGGGACCAGTATGCCTCTCAGGTTGTCCCTCTGTTGCCTAATTTTCTTGTTCCAAGATTAGTCCATCTCCTTTCCCAGTCAGACACGTCCTCAACAATGCCTTTTTACTCATTTTCATATAATATATATATATATACACATATATATGTGTGTGTGTGTATGTATATATATATATATATATATATATATATATATACATATTTAATCATTAGTAAAATGTTGCAGCCTGCTTACACCCATAATATATCTCCCCACTTCCCTTTGGGGCCTCTGTAGTTTTCATTCTTCTGAGATAATTGGTGTGCACGATCGGCAGCTACAGAACATCATTGAGAGAATATCAGTGTTGGAAAGATAGGTTTTCACAGCAGTGAGCAGTTTGGGATCGTTAAAATCACTGCATGATCTCTGAAATGCAATTTAGCCCATTCTCCTCCAACTCAGTTCCAAGATCAACTTATTATTCATATGCAACAATTGCCCATACATACACAATACATATATATGCACACATATATGCATTGCTCACATACATGCTTATACATATTTGTATATGTGTGTGTGTACATGTATGTCTATATATTAATGGATCAATCCAATGGAATGTCCGTCCTGCTGCATTCCATACTATTTTTCATCTACTATGATTTTCCATTGTGGATGGTTAGAACAATCTCTTTTTCTTTACAATACTGATTTAACTGAAGAGGATTTTTAGTGTTCCAGGGCTTAATACAATTAATGAATCAACAAGTATCTATTAAGTTCCTATTATGGGCCAAGCATTGAGGTAAGTGCATACAAAAAATGAGATAGTCTCATTTTTCAAGGACCTTTTATTCTAGTCTAATACTATCTGCCAAAAAGGAAAGTTTCAGAACTTCACCACCAACGGGAAATTTATCTTTGGTTGCTCTCTTAAAGAAGGACATTTTTCAAGACACTGATCTAAACTCTTGGTAAATGTATGTTTGCCCATATAACTCCATGGTGGATGTGAATGCTCAGTGGCTAATAGAATAATTCCCAAAGTCATGTCAGTTTTAGCATCACATATAATTTCGATGTATGGAAGATACACTTTTTTGGTGGAGAACTTTCTAAGTCATATTTTGCTCAACTAAATCCAATGCTTTCTTAAAAACAACAAACACAATATGACCTTTTATTTTGTAATATCTCCCAATCAGTTCTTTGACAGTCATCTTATAATATGATGTAGAAAATTAACTGTGGAGTGCTGCCTATTCCCTTCTCATTGAGGATACATAGCCTGATCTCATAAAGATTTTATAGAAGTGAAAAAGTGGGCATATAACAGCAACAATAATAATAATAGCTAGCATTTATATCTTGTTTTAATGTTTGCAAAATGCTTTACCTATTTCTCATATGGGTAATTGGTAAAATCACCATTGGGAAACTTTTGTAATATTCTTTGGAATGTTCCCATCCTAATTCTCAGGTATATTAAAAAGTGATCACTTGGTTCTTTTAAAACTGTGTTCATTCCAACATAAATTTCTTCTATAAATACAGACCAGCACCAAGTAATTTTTCTTCCTACATCATCTTCATTGCCACTTTATCTGAAGTTGTGGGAGAAGTATTGTTCGATTGGTTATTTTGGGGTTTGGGTTTTTGTTTGTTTTGGTTCTATTTTTCACCAGACCTAGGTTTGAATCCTCATTCTGATCCTGGTTTTGTGACCTTGAGAAAGTCTTATCACTTTGTACATCTGTAAAAATCAGTTTATACATCCTGTAATAATTTAATATACGTCCTGACGATAATTTTTAGACTCCCTAACTCACTGAGTTGTTGTAAAGGAAGCACTTTGTAAAACTTAGAATGGGGGAATTATTATTGTTATATTAGTTACCAAGGTAATAGAAACCAAATGATGGAACTCAAACACTACTAAAATGCTTGGAGATATATTCCATTTTGCTTCTTTTTTTAACTTGCTTTCAGTTTGATCTACAAATACACTTGGAATATTCTGTTTTAGCCAAATATGATACTAAGCTCTCTGCAGCCTTGTTTTCTCCTGAGCTGCTTTTCATTGTTATATGGACACCATATTGTTTGTAAAATTCTTTCTCTGTTATGTTTTGCAAATGAGATTGTATGTTGTGAAATCAGTGTTAGACTTGGTTATCATGACTCATTGCTTACCAAGGGGATTTGCTGACTGAAGCATCTTCTGAGTTCTTTGGCCTTCTTGTTGTGGTGACTGTTTTGCATCAGTTAAAACTTTTTAGGATATATAAATAGAGTTGATGTCTTAGCTTTGTCCATTTCCCTTTTCAGTTTTTTTTTCTGCTCGCATTTCGTTTCAGTAGGTCAGGTCAGAGATGTTCTAATCACACGTAAGTTTTAATCCTTTCTTCTGATCTGATAGTTATTATGCCCAATGTTCTAATGATTGGATGATGCAGACAGCTGATTCTGAACTGACTGTTACATACATGATAGAATAGATTATAAGAAGGCAAGTTACCAAGGCTTATACTCTTAACGTAGAGAATGAATGAAGGAATGAATTTATAAATCTATTCATTTATTAAGCATTTAGTATGTGCAAAACACTGTGCTAAGTGCTATGGAAACAAATAGAAATGCAAGACAGTCTTTGTTCTCAAGAAGCTTACCTTCTAATGGGAAAGACAAACATACATAGGAGGTTTTAACTATAAATCAGATGGAAAGGATCCATGGTCCTTAAGGTACAAGAGCAAAGCAGATGATAATATATTTTCTTTAATGTCCTTTCCACTGATAAAAACCATATCCACTTCTGATAATGAAACATTTTAAGAATTTGGTAACAAAAATTTTATTTTGGGGGTCTTCATCAGCTGGGCTCTTTATATCATGGTTTGCCATGGTAGTGATTCAATCGGTGGTAATAGTTTGACTTGCTTGGCACATGACACCTCCTGTTTTTCCCTCTGTATGCTTTGATGCTTCAGATAGGATGATTTGCCTTCCCCATGTGTGGCAGTTAGTGGGAATGGCTGGCCCTTTCTCCATAGGGGTTGTCCCCTTTAATGATACCTATGGGAGCTAAGCTGTAAGCATGCCCAGTTGTTACATACAGAGTATTTTCCAACTTGTCAGGTTACAATTTTTTTTCAGAATTTTTTTTTTTTACAAATTTCTTCAGCACTTTTCTGGCATGACGGAATGTTGAATGAAGAAAAAGCAAATCTAGATGTAAATGCTAGCTCCAAAACTTATTAGCTCTATGGTTTGTCAACCTCCTTCTTTATCTACCAAGAAAGATAATAATATTTTTCACTACCTACTTCGCATTCATAGAAAGCCTTTTATAAACCTTAAAATCTTATGAAAATGTAACTACCTTTGAAGAAAATATTCATGATGTAGAAGAATGAAGCTTCCAAAATATCTATGAGCCTTTGGCCTTTTTCATTTCTGCCATATTTTTCACCATGCTAATCTGAGGTCAGTTTCACGTTGACCAACGTATGTGTTAGTTTGGTTCATAGGATCTTGCCAAGTTCCCTGAGTATCTCTGCTCATGCTTTCCTTTCTAGCACTATCTTTAATTTCTTTAATATCTATCTTGTATATACATGTTGTCTCTCCATCTATAATGTAACCTTGTTAAAGGCAGGTGACGTTTTTGTTTTTGTTTTTGTTCTTTAAGATCTCAGTGTTTAGTAGATTGTTTGGCACATAGCAAATGCTCAGTAAAGCTTATCGACTAATGTAGTCCTCATTCTCTACAGCAGATGCTGCTGTATAAGCTATAGTTATTATTTTCATAACAGTCTATTTACATAAATCTGACCACTATAAGTCAGGAAAAGGAACATGTTTAGAGGGAAAGATGATGACTGATTTTAGAAAGATTGAGTTTGCAGTGTCAGCAAGATATCCAAGATATCTAGACATCCATATGTCTAGAAGTCAGATGGAAATTCAGGTATGGACCTCAAGAGATGTGGGATAAAGGTCTGGAAGTATAAAAGAAGCAAAACAGATACTAGAAGCTATAAAAGTGGAGGAGACAACCAAGGAAGATAGTAGAAAAAGATGACAGGACCAAAGATAAAAATGTCTTTAGGGAGTGTTTCCCTTTAAGAAACATGGAGGAAGGGGCAACTAGGTGGCACAGTGAGTAGAGCATTGGCCCTGCAGTCAGCAGGACCTGAGTTCAAATCTGACCTCAGATACTTGACACACTTACTAGCTATATGACCTTGGGCAAGTCACTTAACCCCAATTGCCCTGCCTTCCCCCCTCCAAAAAATTTAAAAAAATTTAAAAAAAGAAACATGGAGGAAAAGGGGATCCACCAAAAATGCCATTAGAATGAACAGTAGGAAAAGTTAAGATAAGATACATGAGGATACAATTTCCCAGAAAACAAGGGAACAGAATCTATCAGGAAGGTGAAGTTGGTCTGTGTTGTCAAATGCTATTGGTAAACTTCAAGAGTACAATGGCATTAGAATTGTAGGGAAATATGGAAGCTTGTACAAGACTGAGGAAGGATTGTAGCATGAGAGAGTAATGCAGAGAACTGGGTTTGAGAACTAGATCTGGGTTTGAATCTAGCTCTAAAACTTATTAGCTTTATGACCACATGAAAGTCACTTAACTCTACTAAATCACAGCTTCTTTATCTCTAAAATGAGAATAACAATACTTGTTCTATTCCTTCAAAGTTGTGGGAAAATATGCTTTGTAAATCTAGTGCTATGAAAATTTAATTTATAATTTTTAATAGTTACATAAGAAATTACAGAGTACACGGAAAATGCAATACCTGCTCTCATAGGGCTTATGATGTAACTAAGAAGGCAGAATAAGAAAAAAAAGTTTACAGATTGCATAGAAAGAAATTAACAATCCTCCAAACCACTCTCAATAGTCCTTCCATAAAAAGGAGGCAACTAGGTGGTGCAGTGGGTAGAATGCTGGTTCTGGAATCAGGAAGACCTGGGTTAAATCCAGCTTTAGATACTTACTAGCTGTATAACCCTGGGCAAGTCATTTAACACCTGTTTGCCTCAGTTTCCTCATTTGTAAAATGGAGACAATAAACCTATGTCTCAGGGTTATTGGGAGGATCAAATGAGATGATAATTGTAAAATGTTTAGCATGGTGCCTGGCACATAGTAAGTGCTATATAAAATTTAGCTATTATTGCTATTAAGATGGCAAAGACAATAAAAGCAGGCTATAACTAATCTCATTTGAAAGAGGGGGAAAAAAACCTTTCAGCAAGGGTAAAACAAAGATTGAAAGGGGTGGAAATTGCTCCCAAATAGTGAGCCCATATGACTAAAGGTCTGACTAGCAGATTAAAAGGTTTGCTTGACCGTTAGACTCAAAAAAGGCTATCCTGACAGTCAAGATAGTATGTCTGGACTGAGAAAGACAATAGCCTGGTGGAGATGCAATGAAAGACAATGACAATGGGAAGAGGAAAGTGAATGAAAGAAGAAAGCAGAGAGGGAGAAAAGAGCAGGAAGAGAAAAATATAAAAATCTACACATAAAAATTTATATAACTCTTTTACAAAGTAGAAGAGGGGAAAAGGGAGAAGGAGAATGGAGGAAAAGAATACAGGAAGAAAGAAAAAGAAAGAAGAAATGAAAGAAGATGGGGTAAAGACAGGAGATATGGAAAGGGAGAGAAGAAAGGAGAGAAAGAGGGACAGAGACAGAAAGACAGAGAGACAGAGAGAGGCAGGACATAGCCCTAGTCAGCCTGCTTCACTCGTTCCCAACTCGTATTATTGTTAGTTCTACTTCTCACAACCTCCAAAGGGCAGCTATCTATAGTTCCCTAAAATTTATTCCTAAAATAATGGTTTAGTATTTATTGTTTTGGGGTCCCTAGTGCCACTACGTACTAGGGGACTTGCTTCAGCACTGAAGGCAACAATGGAGGTACAGCAGTGCACCACCAATTGTATTTAAACAAAAATGACATAATACAACCAGCTCTGGTCATCCAGAACCACATATAGAGACACTATACATTCAAAGGTAGCATAGTAGATCTAGGGTTAGAATCTGGAAGACCTGGGCTCAAATTTTACCCCAGACACCTATCAGCTATGTGACTCCAGGTAAGTCACTTAATCTCCATTTGCCTCTTTGAGCCTCAGTTTTCTCATTTGCAAAAATACAGGGCCTGTACTCAATCACCACTAAAGGTACTTTGCAGCTGTAAATCCATTCTCTTACAACAACGCGGATAAAGATAATAACTGGAGCTAGTTGAAGCAAATCCAATTGGTTTACACCTCAATATTTGCTTTGTTCTCAATGCATTTAAATACTATATTTTCTCTATTCATCTCTGAGAAGAAGGTTAGAAAATAAGACATTAGGTTTCTACACAGAAGAATTCCATTGCCAAATCAATTGCCCTTAAGCCAAACCCAAATGAGTCCATATTTGGAATTGGAAACCTCAATTTAGATTTGGACTGAAATGATTTATATAAGGTTGAAGACTAGACCTGTAATTTCATGAACTCACCAATGAGGAAAATTCCCTCTACAAATCTAAGTCAGCACCCTCTCTGAAACTTATGAGCTTAGAGAATTGCCTATAATACTATACTTGAACCATGGTTTTCCATACTGAGACAGTTTCTATCCAATGAAGATTTATTTATATGTATCTATGCGACATTTATATATAGATAATGTGCACTCTGGAATATCTTCCTCAGGTCTCTTTCTCTGACTAAACAACTGTAAACACTGTTCTTTCATCCATAAGTCTCATTCACTTCATTTTCCATTGTTAGTCCCATTAAAACTCTTCAGAAATCCTGCTCCCATCTCTCAAGGTCAAACATGTAGAGACCAAACAACTGACCCCTACTTATTAACCACGCTTGCCATGAATTGGCCTCTCTCACTGACATGCAGTTTCCTGTCCCAAAGCCAAGTTGAAATCCATTTCAAGAGTTCTTCCCCTAAGCTATGCTTTTGATCTTGTAAATCAATCCATGTGGCACACAGTGGTATCACATGCTTTGAAATCCAGCTGTCCACTCTTTCGCCCTTATCTATTCATTAAACAGTGTACTCAAAGGATTGAAACCAATTAATTTGGAAGAGAAGGCTAGTCTTTTCTTGTTCCCTGCTAGTGGGCTTATGTTAGGTGTCTTGTAAAACACAAATTGACATTTTTCCTATTACTGTCTGTAAACATGGGCTTTTGTCTCCCTCCCTCCTCCCCCAAATGTATTCTAATGGATTAAAAAATCACAGGGCCAAGATCCTACTTGTTTTAATTTCTGAAGTACGGAAATTACGTATTTTATTTATATTTTTAAAATTCTATTGTGACTTTATCTTCATTTTGATCAATGGGAACAAAACCCCAATACTACATATGACAGGTATCCCAGTTGGTTTTGTATACTATATATGAATCAATGTAAAAGACACAGAATTTTAGAGATGGAAGAACTCTTAGTGAACACTGAGTCAAATTTGTAACTGAACAAGAATTCCTTTTACAATAGTGTAATTACAAGTAATTTACAAATTACTCATTTTCAAAGTGTGGTCTGAGGATCCCTGGACATCACCAAGACCCTTTCAGAGAGTCTACAAAGTCAAAATTATTTTCATAATGGAACATAGGTGTTTTAATTTCTAATACAGTAAATACCGATAGTTACAATCCACATATACAAAAGATTTGAGGAGTGGCCCTCAATAATTTTTAAAGAATGTAAAAGAATCCTGAAACCAAAAACTTTGAAAACTACATCTTGACAATATACCCAATGAGGGATCATACATGCTTTACTTGAATACCTCAAGTGAAGGAGAATCTCCCAAAGCAGCTCATCTATTTTTATGTGGATCATATTGTTAGGAAGTTTGGGTTGTTTTGTTTTATTCTCCCTTACATCATGCCTAAATCTGGCACTTTGGAACTCCCATCTGTTGCTTCTAGTTCTATCTCCTGGGACCAAGGAAAATAAATTAATCCTTTTCACACATGACACCCATTTATACATTAGAAGTCAGCTATCTTCTTCACCAACAAGGGCTTTTCTTTTGCAAGTGAAACATCCCCAATCCCATTTATGAATCTTGGCATGACATGATTTTGATGACCTTGGACAACCACCAGCCACTTATTTCTTACACTCTCTGTTTTATCAGTGTTTTCCCTACAAGACATATAGAACCAAATTCAAAGTTCCAAATGCAAAGTAACAAGGAAGACTATAGTAGGATTATCACTTCCCAAAACAGACATTAGACTTCTCAATGTGCTAGCTAATATCACATTATTATTGTTGTTCTGTCTGACTCTTTGTGACTATACTGCCTATGGGATTTTCTTGGCAAAGACACTGGAATGTTTTGCCATTACGTTCTACAATGGATTAGGGCAAACAGAGATTAAGTGACTTATCTAGGGTCACATAGCTAGTAAGTGTCTAAGGCCGGATTTTAATTCAGGTCTTCCTGAATCCAGGCCTAGAGCTCTATCCACTGGTTGCCCCCAATTGCATTAGCTCACATCATTTGCATGTCACATCTTGCTCATAACGAGTTTGCAAACTGCCAAAAGAGCCATATCTTTTTTCAGATGCTATTCCACATCTTCCTGATATTTTGCACTTAAAGCTAATTCTTGAACCCAAGTAAAAGATTTTACATTAATCCGTATTGAATGTCACTTTATTTTATTCAGCTCTATTTTCTGGCATGTAATTTTTTGATCCAGACTCAATCATCTAATGTAACTAGCTAGTCCTTCTAGCTTTGTATTATTTGCAAATTTGATAAGCGTGCTATCTATTCCTTTATCCTAATCATTGACCAAAATGCTAAACAATAAAAGAGTGATCCATTCCACTGGAGACCCCTTTAGAAATTGACATTGAACCATTAATGACTACTCTCTGGATCTGGTCATTCAACCATTCCTGAATCTCCTTATTTGTGCTCTTGTGTAGCACATGTGTCCATCTTGTCCGTACAAATGCATGAGATTACCAAATGTGTCACTAATACCTAGATAATCTCTTTTTAATGTCTTCTTCTGGCCCTTTTATATCAATGTTTCTCTTTCAGGATGTGGGGAATTCAGTCAAAGAAGGAAAAAAAATTGTCAGTACAATTCACCTAAATACAGCCCTGGTGAAAAGAGCAGAGCTTTTGGACATACAGTCATATGGAAATATCAGAGACAGTCAGAGTTAATCAGTGTAACTGATTTTGTTCAGAGGGGTCTGGATAAACCAGAATCACAAATACATTAACTATATTTACCCTAAAATCACTATCATCGATATCATGAATAAGCACTAAGTATATTCCTCCACGTGGTGCTATGTGGGACATAGAAAAAAAAGATTAAATAGATACCTATCCTTATACCCTAGGGAATCACCATAGCAGATAGGCAATCTGGACATCATAGGAAAGCATAGAAAAGGACACACAGACACACAGACGGAAATATATTTCTCCTGGGCAGAGCCAAAACGGTAGCGTAGGAAGAATCAGTATAGCAGCTTCCTGCCCTTCAAAGAAAAAAAAAAGAAAACTTCTCTAAACATATCTATAAAGTCCACCAGACTAAATCCTGATTGAAAAACCCAAAGAAAAAGTCACAATGAGTCATTTTTATCAGCCCTGGTTAGCCTAGATAGATAGACAGAGAAGTCTGTGGTCTGTTAACTGTACATAAAAAAGAGTAAGATCTAAAACAGCTCTTATTTTTTTTTTTATGCCTCATAGATCCTTTTGGTAGTCTGGTGAAACTTACGGACCTATTCTCAAAGTGATGTTTTTAAATGTAGACAGAAATACATAATTACAAAGGAAACCAGTTATATTGAAATAGTTATTAAAGTAATAATAAAAATAATTTAAAAATTGTTTGAGGATGAAAGTTAAGAATGCCTGGTCTAAATCCTCATCAATTCAGGGTAGTTCTTATGTAATCATGTGGGCAGAGTTGGCATTAGGCAAATAATGAAGGAGGGGATCTGCCTTTGGTCCTCCCAATTCAAGTATCCCCACTCTATGTCCTTCCACACCTTAAGGATTTCCTGCTTCTGGCATCATCCTCTTTGGACAATCATTATTTACTGACTGCACTCATGTGCCTAACACTTTAATGGCGTGCATAAATTCACAGGGTCTCCCACTGAGGCATCCTATCCTGACATCTAGTCAGAACCCTAGGACATTGATTCTAAGAAGCATGGAATAATATGAGATGTAGAAAAACAAAAAGTTAATCTAGTTCAGCCTGTAACTTAATACTAAACCTTTCTTCAATATTCCCGACAAGGAATTCTCCAGCCTTTACTTGAATACCTCCACTGATGAGAAATTCAACAGTGAAAAAGCCCATTTCATTTTGGACAATTCCAACTGTTAGAAAGTTAGTCCTTCTATTGAACTAAAATGTCCTCTCTTTTATATCTACTCAATGATCCCACTTCTGCTTTCTGTCACCAAGTAGAAGGTGGCCAATTTTCTCTCTTGCATATGAATTGTTTAGTAAACACTTGGTGAACACCTAAAAAGACCAAGGTACTTTTGAAACGCCAAGAAAAAATAAGAGAAGGTGCCCTACATCTGACAAGTTAATAATTAATTAGAGGAGATAAGGCTAAAATATGTCACTGAGTCACAAAACAGAATGTCACATGACTGTCACATAAGTGGTAAGAAGGAAGTACTATAAGAGTATAAAATAGGATATCCCTTTAGCTGGGTCACAGAAAGGCTTCCAAGGTGTCAATTAGCTAATCTGATAAACTGATCAGCCAATGTGTTAATGGGAAAAGTCTGTAGGGATTCTTTTCCTGAATACGTGGTTGGAGTCAACCTCCTCCCCCAACCCCAGTCTGGCTTCAATTTCTCCATCCTTAAAGTAGAGATAATAACAATAATACCTACCTCCCATGGTTATTATGAGGATCAAATAAGATAATATTTGTGACGTGCTTTGCATGCCTTAAAGTACTATCTAAGTACTATTATTACCTATATGCCCAGAAAGAGTGCAGTTCTTGGCTGTTCTCCTTCTTGACCTCTCTGTGCAACTGACACTTTAGTCACCCTTTTCTCCTGAATATTCTCTTTTTCTTATGCTTTGGCAATACTGCTCTTTTAGTTCTAGTTCTACATATCTGACCATTCCTTTTCAGTTCCTTTTATGGATCATCCTTTACATCTTACCTCTCACCTGTGGCTTTGTCCTCAGTCCTCTCCTCTTGTCTCTTTCTCATAAGTTCTCATAGGTTCATTGTCATTTCTACCCAGATGACTCCCGGATCTATATATTATCCAGCCCTGCTCTGTCTTCTGAATTTCAGTACCACATTACTCACTTCCTGTAAGTAAATATTTTCCTTTGGATGCCAAGTAGATATAGAGAATAGAACTTCTTATCTTTTCCCCCAGGCTAACTCACCACTATTCTTCCTGGGACAGTTTCACATCAGACTCATCTCTAACTCCTCCCCCTTGCTCTCCATATCCAATTAACTGCCAAGTGTTTTCCCCTCTCCCCAGCTTCCAAAGGGATCATTTCTAAAGCAGTGGTCTGACTGTGTCATGCCTCTACTGAAAATATTCAGTGGCTCCCTCTTTCCTCTATTGGGCATTTAAAGCCCTTCATCATCCGGCTCCATACTATATTTAGAGACTTGTTAAACCTTTATTTTCTTTTTCATGCATTCTACAGAACAGCTAAACTAGTCCATTTTCCATTCCTCATATGTGACATTCCATCTCCCATCTCCATGGTCTTACACAAGATATCTCTTGATCCTGGAATTCACTTCCTCTTCCTTTCCAAATCCCTATTCTTCTTCTTCTTCATGGTTTCTATATTCCAGCCAAACGAGCTTATTTTCTATTGCTCATTTCTATGCCTTTGCACAGGCTGTCTCCCAACCCTGGAATGTCCTTCCTCCTTTCTAGATCTAGGCCTTTCTAGATCTTCACAAGTACCAGTGCTTTGTGTTTATTTTGTAAATATTTTAATGTATTTAAATATTTACCTGTTGCTTTTCCTATTGAATATAAGCTCCTTTAGGACAGGAACTATTATTGTCTTTGTATTCCCAGTGCCTACCAGAATGCTTAGCCCATAACAAGACTTAATAAATGTTTGTTGATTGATTGCTGTGCATTTGTAAAAGTAATATTTTAAATTGTTTTTTATTTTTATTTATTAAGAATTCCACTCTTTCTGGGCATGTAGGCAATAATAATAGTAGTACATAGAATTTAGCTATCACTTTAAGGCATGCAAAGCACTTTACAAATATTGTCTCATTTGATCCTCACAATAACCCTAGGAAGTAGGTACTATTAAATAAAATAAATATTTCCTTGCACTCCTTTTCTTGCTTACAGTCAATTAAAACCTATAGGTTTTATGTTAAACATGAGCAACTATTGACTAGGTCTCTCCCATCCTGTAATTCAACAGCTAGTTTTTAATTTATTCCTATAAAATTTCATCTTCTTAGATTTGGCTCATTGTTCCAGTCCATGATAGTCTTTTTGAACCCAGATTCTGCCATCTAATCTATCAACTATGTCTTCCACCTTTGCATCATCTGGAATTTTGATGAACATGAATCTTATGGCTTTTAGCCAAGAAACTTAGAAAAAAAAAAGGTAACTCATTCATTATTCTAAATGCTCTCATACTTAGCCGCACCCTGCTCTACCTCAAAACCCTGTAAAACACACCTTTGACAGCAGTGAATGGTCAGATCATCAGTTCTCGTATAGCATATTTCAATATGCAGTATATTATGTACATCAGCCCAGAGATATTGGCAAGATGCCATTCATGTCATTTTATAGATAGATGATAGATAGATAGATAGATAGATGGATAGAAGTTATAGTTTAGTTTCTAAGTCAAAATCAAATACCTCAGTCTTTAAGCAAAACCTGTTGCTCTAAGAATAGATGTGTTAGGTGAGCGGAAGAAATAGTTTTGATGTTTCAAGCTGACAACTGAAACTGCTTTATTTTTCTCCTGACATATAGTGCACCTAGCACTATCTAGCAAAGTGTCAAGCATAAGGCATTACAGATGTGTCTTCCATGTACTCTAACTCCAAGGAATGAATCTGCTAAACCAATCTGTTTCAGGAAGAGTGTGGAGGAGTGGAGAGAGAGGGGGTTGGTGGTGGAGGCAGGGAGATAATATTGTAGTCCTCAGGGGTTAATCAAGTTCCAAAAACTATTTCCTGAAAGGAAAAAAAAATAAACCTTTAGAATTAAGAAAGGGAGGAGTGGAATAAAGCCCACAAAGGAACCAAAAGCATGAAAAATGTCGTTTTCTGTTTATTTTTGACATGTGAAGATGGAGTATATTGACATAAAGTTTAAAATCACTACTTAATAGGCCTGTAAAATTGTTCAATGCTCACTGAAGGTTGATAATTTATGCTGACTCTACTTTTAGAGCTAAAGTTCTGTCTTGTGTCAACCTTCCTGAAACTAACTAGATACAACAACTTCAGTTCTGTCAGAAAAGTAAGACATGTGAAAAGAAGGCATCTCCTGGATAATCAAATATTATCTGTAAGAATCTGACTTTGAAAAATAGTCACTCTGCTGCTAAAGAAGGAAGTAATAGGATATATCCTAGTCATTTAGAGAATATGAGTATAGTACTTCACCCAGACCTCACCAAACTATGGTTATATGACAGCACAAAATGTATGATCCTTTCTAAATAAGCCATTTCCTCAGAAACATGGAGTCATTTGCAATTATATTTGTGCATAGTTAATAAAAAAAAAAAAGCATTTTAATTCTAGACTTCCAGTGGTCCAAATGGTTTGTTTCTATTAGTCATGATCATAGCCTGCTCAATTGCATGGTCCTAACTGAGCATTAGAACTATAGCAGAAACAGATGTAGATGGAATGACCTGGCATCACACTCTCAGATTTGTATGCTCAATCATAGAGAAATCTTTCAAAGAAAATGGAACCACTAACATTTATTAAATACTCCTCTGATGCCAGGATCCTCTTCCCAGTTATTAAGAAGCTTCTGATCCAACGTCAATAAGGCATATATTTGGGGTTGTTTTTCCTATTACGGTGATGAGTTTTCACTTATTTAGCCATACTCATTTGCATAATAATATTAATAATAGTTAGAATTTATATAACCCTTTAAGGTTTGCAAAGCTCATTAGATGCATTATCTCATTTGTTCACAACTTTCTGAGGTAGGTGCTATTATTATCCTCATTTTACAAATAAAGAAACTGAGGCTGAGATAGATTAAGTTATTTGCCCAAGGTCATATATAGCTAGTAAGTATTTGAGTCAAGAATTGAATTCGGATCCTTATGACTCCAAGCCCAGCATGGAGCTTAGTTCCTCTTGGGACCAATCATTCATAGGTGGTAAATGTATAGCTGTAGGTGGGAAACACAGTGAGACCAAATGGTCCAAAAGTGAACAAATCTGAAGCCTTAAGCCACATGATGAATCAGAAAGTGTAGAATTGCTAGATTTTCAGAGTGATCAATCCAAAGTTGGAGTCCTGTGCATATTATTGGAAAGTTTTTTTTTTAATTGTGTCCCAGATTTCACTTTTAATTCAATTGTGAGCATAGAAGGTATAAAGTATGTCAAGATTAACTGTACGTAAAAGATCTTTGTTACAAAGCTAGAAATGTTAAGCAAAAACAAGAGCCATCACAATCTTCATGAATCATATAAAGTGCTGCTGATAGTGTGTCATAGCTGGATAATAATTGGTTTTTTTTCTTCGAATGAATTCAATAAACATTTATTAATTATCTACTGTGTGGGAAGCACTGAGTTGGGTTACTAGGACCTGTAGACAAAAATGAAATAGCTCCAGTCCTCAAGGAACTTACACTCTACAGGGAGGATTAAAAGAAATGTGCATAGATAAATACAAACTATTTGCAAAGCAATGCAAAGTAATTTCAAGAGGAAGGAATGCTAACATCTACTAGAACACTTAGGAAAAGCCTCCCTTAAGAGATGAAACCTTAGTTTTTCTTTGAAGGAAGCTAGATATTCCAAGAGTTGGACTGAAGTGAGATTGGCAGCGCAGGGATGATATGGTCAGCTGTTTGCTTTAGGAAAATAACTTTGATAGATGGACAGGATTGAGGAGAGCCTTGAAGCAAGGCAATCAACAAGAAGGCTATTGAAATAGTTCATTCTTGAGGAGATGACAGCAGAGAAAGGGATTATACTGTATATAAGAAAGGTCATAACAGATTATATATTTGGAGTGAGTCTGAGAATTTGTCAGGGATGATGTAGAAGTTGGGAGTCTGAATGACTGGGAAGATGATAGTATCCTCTACTGGTGCCCTCTCTTCAGGCCAGTTGAGTTTAAGATGTTCAAGTGACATCCAGTTTGATATGTTTAAGAAGCAGGCAGTATTATGAGGCTAGACCTCAGGAAAGAGGTTTGGGCAGGATACGCATACACACACATATACATATAGGCATGCATGTATATACATATGAATCTTCTTCCAAGTCACATACTATGCATAAATATATGTATTATAATACAGATATCTACATATGATACATATGAATGTGTATATACATACATATTTGTGCATGCATATATCTATATATTTTAGGTATATTTGTATATACACATGTATGTGCATATATGTGCATATATATAGTACCAGATTGTAGCAGACTATAAATATGTGTGTATATATGTGTATATATATGTATACATATAAACACATATCCCATATATTTATATATGAGAGTCATCTTTATAGACATGATAACTGAACCCATAGGAACTGATCAGTTTACAAAGCCAGATGGTATGTAGAAGAAAAAAAGGACCAAGGGCAGAGTTTGGGAGGGGGGGGGGGAGTAGGGCACCCACTATTAGTTTGTTACCTGAAGGAAAATACAACAAAAGAAACTGAGAATGTGTTATCACAGGTAGAGAGCAGTGTCATAAAACCTTAGAGAGGAGTGCATACATGTGGCCAGGAGAAGATGGTGATCAACAGTGTCAAAGACAGTAGAGACTTCAAGGATAAAGAATATATTTGGCAATTAAGAGTGCATTGGTTACTCCAGATAACCATCCTAGTTGAATGATGAGGTCAAAGGCAGATTCAGAGTATTTAGAGCTGAGTGAGAGTATAGCAGCAGAACCACCTAGAGTAAATGATCTTTTTTAGGAGTTTAGCTCAGAAGGGAAGGAGAGATATATAGGACAATAACTAGTTAGGGGTGATGGCATCAAATGATTGTTTTGAAGGATAGGAACTGAGGAAGTAGATTCATTGAAGACTCCTACTCTGTTCCCATCAGTATCAATCAATTTGAAATGATTTTAAGTGCTGTATATTTGGTCCTAGAGCTGTGAGCTGCAGATGGTAAGATCAATTGTGTAATCATAGCAAGCTGGCTGTAAGTCTTCCACCCTTGTGTTTCTTTGTCATGGTAACCAAGCCCAGTTGGTTGGTTGGATGGTAGAGGTGACTCAACTACATGGAAAGTCCCCCCAAATTATTTTTGTACCTCTGGACCATTCTCTCTTGTCCAACATAAGCAGTTGTCCATCTTATGACCACCCAGTCAGTAGAGATATTCCTTGCTTCACCCCACTTGTGACCCTGCTGACAGATCATTTTTGCTTATTTTAGCCTATGTGTCACATGTCAACCAATGGAATTATTCTATATCTGACATAGCTATTCCTGAATGTTTAAATATCGAACCCTATTAAAATAAGGCCCTGGAAGGAGGAGGCATCTCAGATCATGAAGAAGATCTGAGTTCCACTTCATTAAGGGAGAACATAGACCCTTTAATAAAGTGCCACTGGCTCAGAGCTTTGCCTCAATTTCTCTTATTGTAGGTTGGATAATTTTTATCCCCACAGAACAACACATGCATGTTTGTAGGCATCAGGGTAGGAGCCTATAGGGAAAAATTAAAGTAGAAAGAGAGAGTAGAAATGACTAAACACCATGCACAAGGAAAATTATCAGACCAGTTTCACTAGAACAAAAAGTATATGAAGGGTAGGAATATGAAATAAACCTTAAAAAGTAGGTGGAATTCAGATTGTACCAAACTTAAATGCTAGACTGAGGCATTTTTATTTTGTTCTAGTGGCAAGAGGGAATTAATGCAGCCTTTATTTGTAACCAAGTGACTAATTCATAGTAGGCATTTAATAAATGCTCTCATGAGTGAGGGTAGAGATAAAATGGTCCTATATCTTTTTGAGGAATATCAGTTTGTCAGCTGTGTAAAGAATGAAATGGAGAAGGGAAGGACCAATCAAGAACTATTGTAATTGTTCAAACAAAAGTTGATGAGGGCCTTAAGTACATATAAAGTGTATATATATAGATATATATATTTATATGTATATATGTATATATATATATACATATATATATATAAGTGGAAAGAATGAATGTGATAGATACAAGAGATGTCATGGAAATAACATCAGCAAGATCTGATAACTAAAAGTATATGAAGAGTGAGGGAGAAGGAAAAATCCAGGATGACTCCCAAGCTAACCTGGCTAGTAGGACATTGTGCTTTGAACAGAAATACGGAATATTGGAGGAGGTGTGGGTTTTGAGCAAAATAGTAATGAGTTTTATTTTGCACATGTTTAGTTTGAGATAATAATAATACTAATAGCTGACATTTGTATAGAACATTAAGGTTTGCCAAAGTGCTATGTATACACTATATCATTTGATCCTTACAATAGCCTCGGGAGATAGGTACAATTTATATTCCTACTTTACAGAAGAGGAAACTGAGACCCAGAGTTACATGGCTAGTCTAAGGCAGTGTCTAAAACCAGGTCTTCCTGCCTTCACTATTCTACCTACTATATAAAGTAAGCTACATGTTTAATAGCTCTACCTGGAGGTAGATACAAAAATGCCCATATTGAAATACCTAATGGGCATCTGGTAGTATGGACCTGTAGGTCTGTATATATTAGTTTATGACATAGAAATATATAGAAATGATCATTGAATCCAAGGGAGCTGAGATCACCCAGAGAGAAAAGCAAGAAGATGGCCCAGTATAAAACTTTGGGGGACACAGACATTTTCGTAGGTAGGAGGAAGATGATGGACTGGATGATCCAACAAAGTCAACTAAGAAGGAATGGTCAGATAAGTAGGAGGAAAATGAGGAGACAACAACACAGTTCTGAAAGCCTAGGGAAAAGAAAGTATCTGCGGGAAAGGACTGGTTTTTGTGTGCAAAATCTACAGAAAGAAGCAGAACTATTGGTAATCAAGAAAACCTGATAAAATGCAATTGTATTTAACAGTTGAAGCGTTATTGATAACCTTGGAAAAAGCAGTTTCAACTGAGTGAGATAGGGGTCTGGGGGGTGGAGCCAAGATGGCAGCTGGAAAGCAGGGACTTGCGTGAGCTCCCTGCCAGGTCCCCCCAAAAACCTACAAAAAATGGCTCTGAACAAATTCTAGAACTGCAGAACCCACAAAATAGCAGAGGGAAGCAGGGATCCAGCCCAGGACAACCTGGATGGTCACTGGATGAGGTCCATCGTGCATGGAGCTGAGGGAAGCGGAGCTCAGCTTAGGCAGTGGCAGGACCAACCAGACCAGGAGCCAGGCGGAATAGGCCCTAGAGCCCTGAATCAGTGAGCTGTGGCAGTTACCAGACTTCTCAACCCACAAACACAAAAGACAACAGAGAAGGTTAGTAGGAAAAGCTGCGGGGGACAGAGTTCGTGGTTTGGCCCCTGCCCGAGAGGTGGTGGGGGAGATGCAGCTACAGAACTACAGCTGCAGTCACTTCTCACCCCAGGCCCACTTGGTGGGAGGAATTAAGTGGCAAATCAGAGCAGGAGGGCAGAGCCTGCTTAAGATTTGTGTCAGGTCTGGGTTGGCAGTTCTTGAGGAAGGAGGAGTGCTGGTGTGGCAGAGCTGGCTGTATAGAAATAGTTCTGAAATCAACAGCAAATCCCCTCAAACTTGGAACAAAGTAATCTTTGCTCTACAAGCAGTCATAGCCCCACAAAAAACTCAAGGGTCTAGTAAGTTGGCTGGGAACATGGCCAGGCAGTGAAAACGCACTCAGATTCAGTCTCAGACTTTGGAATCTTTCTTTGGTGACAAAGAAGACCAAAACATGCAGCCAGAAGAAGTCAACAAAGTCAAAGAGCCTATACCAAAAGCCTCCAAGAAAAACATAAACTGGTCTCAGGTCATGGAAGAGCTCAAAAAGGAGTTGGAAAAGCAAGTTAGAGAAGTAGAGGAAAAATTGGGACAAGAAATGAGAATGATGCAAGAAAAACATGAAAAACAAGTCAATGACTTGCTAAAGGAGACCCAAAAAAATACTGAAAAAAATATTGAAGAAAACAACACTTTAAAAAATAGACTAACTCAAATGTCAAAAGAGCTCCAAAAAGCCAATGAGGAGAAGAATGCCTTGAAAGGCAGAATTACCTAAATGGAAAAGGAGGTCCAAAAGATCACTGAAGAAAATACTACCTTAAAAATGAGATTGGAGCAAGTGGAAGCTAGTGACTTTATGAGAAATCAAAATATTATAAAACAGAACCAAAGGAATGTAAAAGTGGAAGACAATGTGAAATATCTCATTGGAAAAACCACTGACCTAGAAAATAGATCCAGGAGAGATAATTTAAAAATTATTGGACTACCTGGACTACATGATCAAAAAAAGATCCTAGATATCATCTTTCAAGAAATTATCAAGGAGAACTGCCCTGATATTCTAGAGCCAGAGGGTAAAATAGAAATTGAAAGAATCCACAGATCGCCTCCTGAAAAAGATCCCCAAAAGAACACTCCTAGGAACATTGTTGCCAAATTCCAGAGCTCCCAGATCAAGGAGAAAATACTGCAAGCAGCCAGAAAGAAACAATTTGAGTATTGTGGAAAAACAATCAGGATAACACAGGATCTAGCAGCTTCCACATTAAGGGACCGAAGGGCTTGGAATACGATATTCCGGAGGTCAATGGAGCTAGGATTAAAACCAAGAATCATCTACCCAGTAAAACTGAGTATCATGCTCCAAGGCAAAATATGGACTTTCAATAAAATAGAGGACTTTCAAGCTTTCTCAGTGAAAAGGCCAGAGCTGAATAGAAAATTTGACTTTCAAACATAAGAATCAAGAGAAGCATGAAAAGGTAAACAAGAAAGAAAAATCATAAGGCACTTACTAAAGTTGAACTGTTTTGTTTACATTCCTACATGGAGAGATGATGTGTATGATTCATGAGACCTCAGTATCATAGTAGCTGAAGGGAATATGAATATATATATATATATATATATATATATATGTGTGTGTGTGTGTGTGTGTGTGTGTGTGTGTGTATACATATATATACATATGTGTGTGTCTATGTATGTATATATGTAGGTGTATATGTATATATATTATATATATACAGAGGGCACAGGGTGAGTTGAATATGAAGGGATGATATCTAAAAAAAAATCAAATTAAGGGATAAGATAGGAATATTTTGAGAGAGGGAGAAAGGGAGAGATAGAATTGGGTAAATTATCTCACATAAAAGTGGAAAGAAAAAGCAGTTCTCTAGGAAGGGAAGAGGGAGCAGGTGAGGAGGAATGAGTAAATCTTGCTCTCATCACATTTGACCTGAGGAAGGAATACCATACACACTCAATTGGGTATCTTACCCCACAGGAAAGAAGGAGGAAGAAGATAAAAAAGGGGGGACAATGGAAGGGAGGGCAGGCAGGGGGAGGAGGTAATCAAAAACAAACACTTTCAAAAAGGGACAGAGTCAAGGGAGAAAATTCAATAAAGGGGGATAGGTTAAGAAGGAGCAAAATTTAGTTAATCTTTCACAACATGAGTATTGTGGAAGGGTTTTACATAATGATATACATGTGGCCTATGTTAAATTGCTTGCCTTCTTGGGAAGGGTAGGCAGGGAGGGAAGAGGGAAGAGAATTTGGAGCTCAAAGTCTTAAAAACAGATGTTCAAAAACATGAACAACAAAAAAAGTTTTTTCATGCAACTAGGAAATAAGATACACAGACAGTGGGGCATAGAAATTTATCTTGCCCTATAAGAGAAGAAGGAAAAGGGGGATGGGAGGGGAGTGGGGTGACAGATGGGAGGGCTGACTGGGGAACGGGGCAACCAGAATATACGCCATCTTGGAGTGGGTGGGAGGGTAAAAATGGGGATAAAATTTGTAATTCAAACTCTTGTGAAAATCAATGCTGAAAACTAAATATATTAAATAAATTAAATAAATATATGGAGAAAAAAAGGAGATAGGAGTCTGAAGCAAAATTGCAAGGGATTGAGAAGAAAATGGAGAGGAGGATATGAGACCAATGGGTACAGATGACCCTTTCTAGAGTCTATCTATATAAGAAAGAAGAGATAGAGGATGACAGCTTGAAGGGATGACAGGGAATGGTTAAAGAGGCCACATTTGGAGGAGAAGAAGGGGGATAAGAAAAAGAACACAAGCAGAGGTGTTGTCCATTGTCACCAGAGACTGTAATGAAAGATAGGGAAGAGGGGTTTTGAGGTGTAGAACAAGAAAAGAAGGAATGGATATAATTTTCTCAGTAAAATTGGAGGAATAGTTCAGAATACCTACCATAGACAGTGTGTAGAGGGAAGAATGAAAAGATTACCATGCAACAATGAGGCCAGATTGACATTAGATAATACCAATTTACAAGAATCTAGTCAGCAGGGTCACAAGTGGTAGGATTTTACTACCTGTGATCCAATAGTAAAGAATAAGAAAACTGTTCAAGCAAACCACAGTTGTAGGATTGACTCTTATTATGTTATGCTCACGTGATTAGAGTCTATTGAAATTCAGAAGACAGGGAAAGAAGGCCTAGCTTTGCTGATGGGGGTGGGGGGAGGCAGGGAGGAGGAGGAAGAGGGAGGGTTCAAACCAACATTCTAATTGGATAAATCAACTTTGATCACACACCCTCAGGCTACTAAGGTGACCATTTGCTATCTACAGAGGATAGACTGAGGGATAGAATTAACATCTGTGTATGAAATGTGTAGGGATTATAATTTCCCCTGTGCTTCCATACACACCCCTTATTGGGTAAAGTGTACGACTTCCCAGGTGATTGTGGGGTAGCCAAGTATCCTTGTCACTGGAAAAAAAAAGATTAGGCAAATAGGCAGAGCCACCAGGAAAAATCCCTATTCAAGGTCATGATTGCTATTCAAGGCAGAAAAATCTGAAGGAAGGAAAAAAAAAATCTAGGATATATGGTTTGTCATTGTGTGACATCATTTCCATTGGAAAGTACAGCTACTTCTAGAAAATGAATGCCCAGTGCCTAAGCCAATTAGATTGCTTTGATTTATCTCTAAAACATCCCATTTGGTTTATAATGCTTCTGAATCAATTCTATTAAAAATATCATTAACACTAGCCTACATCATTTACATAAAGTGAAGGGACTGAATTAAGGCAGTTTGAAGCAGACCATCTTGAGCTCCGGGTTTTAGTGATATTACATGTCATGTTATTTCCTGCCTTCCTTGCAAATGAATTATCTTCTGTGACACCGATTAGTGAGTGGGAGGTAGAAGCAGTCACTATCTTGGGGCCCCTTAATGTGTTCCAGGCTAATGTACAATGACTCGTCTCATACTTTAATATGATCATTTGTAACCAACATGTCCATACTCCTCGACTACCTACATGCAGGCTCTCTGAGTCCTGTCCTGGCCTGTATTACTCTTGAGTAAAATCTTGGAAGGATTATTCTGGGATAGACTCTCCCTTTGTTGTTCCAAAGTCCTGGGCAGAACAATAGCTTTGCCCAAGGCTGATTCTAAATTACGCAGTTGGATTTTTATTTTATTTTAGCTTTAAAATCACAAACACATATGTGTTCAGAGGGCATGATCTGATTCCTCTGCTTGTCTGGACAAGTTTACCATACACCCCCTTCCATTTGAAATCCCCATTTTTATCTGATGTACATAAGAATCACACCCTTGTCTATCACAGCTTGAGAGAGGCCTTTCAGATGGCAAATTTCCAGTTTCAAATACTATATCAATCAAATACTTATGCACCCTTCCATTGCAATCATTTCATTTCCTTTAAGGACATATTTTTGGTTTGTCTGTTTTGGCCTGACCTGTTATTTCACTAGTATAAGGAATTCCAAGGGGAGAAAACAGCTTCTACCAATATAGATCAATGCCTTCTCTGCAACAGACAATCTTAGAAAGTTTCCAGGAGCACTGAGAAGTACAGAACTTTGCCCAAGGTTGATCACACAGTTGAGTGAGAGGAAAAACTTGAATCCAGGTTTTCCTGATTCTAAGTCCAATTTTTATCCATTAACTCACACTGCCTACCAAGGATATAGTTACAGAGGCCTAATAACCCTGTCCATATGCAAAACCAACCTAGGCCATTGACAGCTTGGTGTGCTTTCATGGTAATGAAATAAAAGACTAGAACAAGTTGTCTTCATCTTCCAAAGGAAGTGGGTAAAGATAGTAATTCTACTATGCCCTTCTCCAAGGTTAAATAAAAAGATACTCCCTGCCTTCAAGGAGCTTATATTCTAATAGGAAAGACATAAAAGGAAACTGAAAAGGAGAGGAAGAAATTACTTAGCATGGAGAGATGGTAGAGAAGTCCAGAGGAGTATAACCTGGTCAGAAATTACAAGATGTTGGTCTGGTCATCCTCCTTAAATAGAGGTTCTGGGGGAAGCCCTCTACCCTCCAAACAGAGGGAATAGAACAACAAAGCAGCAGATACTTCCAAGGTTTGAGCTTGTGACTTCCAGAGATGAAGTGACTTTCCGGGAAGAAAAGGTTCTGTACACAGTTCAGAGTCCAATACAACTATCTGACATAGAACTAGAAAATCCTCATACTTCTGTTATTGGAATCCTTTGCCTCCAAAACCCAAACTGGGGATTCAGGGTGGGGGCAGGGAAAAGAGAGACAGTGTGGAATATGTGAAAGCTAGGATTATGTCACCCACCTTGACCCCAGTATCTTTCCAAATTGATATGAAAATGAAGTTGAAGAAAAACAAAGTCTAGTTAATAATAGAGATTGCATAGGCATATGAAAAAAATGCTCTGGATCACTACTGATTAGAGAAATGCAAATCAAAACAACTCTTAGATACCACATCTCTCCTGTCAGATTGGCTAAAATAACAAAACAGGAAAATGATAAATGCTGGAAAGGATGTGGGGAAATTGGAACATTGTTGCATTGTTGGTGGAGTTGTGAGCTGATTCAGCCATTTTGGAGAGCAGTTTGGAACTATGCCCAAAGGGCTATAGATATGTTCATACCCTTTGACCCAACAATACCACTTCTAGGGTTGTATCCCAAAGAAATCACGCAAGCGGGAAAAGGACCCATATGTACAAGGATATTTATAGCGGCTCTTTTTGTGGTAGCCAAGAATTGGAAATCAAAGGGATGCCCATCAATTGGGGAATGGCTGAACAAGCTGTGGTATATGAAGGTGATGGAATACTATTGTGCCATAAGAAATGGGGATGATGCAGACTTTGTAACAACCTGGAAAAACCTACACGACATAATGCTGAGTGAACGGAGCAGAGCCAGGAGAACGTTGTGAACAGCCACAGATATATGGATTCCGTGAGGACCAACCCTGACATACTTCGCTCTTCTCAGCAACCTAAGGTGCAAGGACAACTCCAGGGGACTCACGATGGAGATTGCTATCTTCATCCAGAGAAAGAACTGTGAAGTTTGAATACAGATTGAGGCACACTACATGCTTGCCTTTTTTTTGCTTCTCTTTTGTTTTTGTTTTTGGGGTTTTTTTTTTGGTTCTGTTTCTTCTTTCTCATGATTCATTCCATTGGTCATAATTCTTCTCCACAACTTGACTAGTGTATAAATTAATTCAATGAAAAGTTATACGTGGTAGTTATATGAGATTCCATGCTGTCTTGGGAAGGGAGTGGGGAGGGAGGGGAGAAAATCTGGAGCTCAAAATTATGTAGAACTGTGTGTGGTAAACTAAAAATAAATAAATAAATTAATAAAAAAAAAATAAAATAAAATAAAAAAATAGAGATTGTTGATCTGAACCCTCATGATCCAAATCCCTCCCCTTTTTATGTCTATATGCCAGAAGTAAATCTCTTGATCTGAAATATTTTGACATCTCCCTAGGCAAATGAATGAATGAATGAATGAACCATGGACCCAAATGATGGGGGGGGGGGGAGTTTACATTTAGTTGACATCTATGTAACACCCGAACTAGTATAGTCACTCACAATAAATACTTACAGTCTTACAAACAAGAGGAAAACAATTTTCTGACTAAAATTTGTCCCTTCCCACTAGCTCTGTTGGTATCATTTGGATATAGCTTTAGTTTGCAGTTTATAAAAAGGATGTTACAATGTAATACAATATGATAAGAATACAACTAATTTAGGAAGATGAAAAAATATCCAACCTAGTCCTTGAAAGATTTTCTGAATTTCCTCTGGGGTTCTTCATATTTTTTTATAGTTAGGAGCCAAAGGTGACTCTGAGCATGTTCCGTGCTCTACTATGTAACAAGGTGAGCCCCATACTCAGCCTCTCTGTCATCTTGTACAAATCATTTCTTTCTGAACCTCAGCTTCCTCACCTTATTATAAAAGGAAAGTACTAAAGCATATGATCTCTAAGATCCCTTCTAGATCCATAGTCTCTAATACTATCATTATAGAAATCATAAACACATACTTAATATTCTCTATCCAACCTCATAAACTTATTTAGTTTACTATTTCCTGGACTCATATACACACAGGGATGTGCTGGAGCCAGGTCAGACTTTCTCTCAAGAGCTGATTGTTAAATTTTCAATGGGAGTATTTATATCTCAGAAAATGTTAAACATTACAAATCAGGGCTAATTTATTGGGTTTTTTAATTGTCTAAAGAAAGTGATGGAGAAAATGTCAACAATGCAGATCCAATGTAAAAGTGTCTCATGAATACGTTTTCTCAGAGAGCCGGTTGTCAAACATTTACCGGAACATAGCAAACAATGGACTTGGGGTACGATGAGGGTGAAATGGTACAAGGGATCAACCTTTCTTCTGGACTCCTATCACATTTCTTATTTGTCCCACATGTCTAGTAGGACAAGTTATGATATGGTCTTCTGGTAGCTTTCTTTTTCTAAATTTGTTCTTTATCTCCATGGTGAGAATGAAACCTTCAGGAGGACAGGAGCTATACCTTATTTTCTTACACCCCTATCACCTTTCAGCATAGTGCCAAGCACATTCTAGGGGCTTCATTAAGTACTTGTTCATTAAATAAATGGAGTAAATGAGAAAACCAAATAGCCCTTGCCCCAATGACCAAGTATACTTTGATTGAATTGGGAGTCTTGGATGACTTGCTTAAGAAAGCCTAGTTCGCGTAGATTTGAAGTGCATGGTTGTGATGCCCTTTGACTGAACTGGGTATATAAACTCAGAGGTTAGTGTTTTTGTTTGGGGCTCTCACTCCCTGGAAGAGTATTGTGTGATTTGACCAGACAAGACTCTGGGTAGCCATTGTTAAGGAGTCCTCCCACCCCATCCTGCTTTGAAAAAAACCCAGATGTTGGTGCTTCTCTGGTAACTGTGTATATCGTAATTTGGTTAGACAGAAATTTTGATCTGTTTATATTGTCTCTGTTTGTAATTTTTGTTTGTATTTTTTCTCTGAAGTTCAGGGTGCTGGCTTTTCCCCCTGAACTGAATGAATGATATATGTATGTTTGATTAAAGTGAGATTGTAAACCCCTTAAAGTTGCTTTCTTTAGAAAAGCAGATCAAAGAACCTGTGCTAGCAGCCCTCTTGTGTGCTGGTGTTATCAGTCTTTCACTCCCACAGTAGCTGCTAGCAACATTGTTGTTACACCAGGGCATCATGCCAGCTCTAAACCACAAGATTACATGCATACCTCCACATCAGTCCCCCAATCCCTACTTTTCAACTTTGGCTCCTCCCTATATGTTGTCATTCATTCCCTATTAGAATGGATGCTCCTTGAGGTTGGAAATTATATTGCTTAGCACAACCCCCAGTGCCTAGTACAGTGCCTGACACATAGAGAGCACTTAATAAGAGCTTCATTCATTCATTCCTGATTCAGTAGCTGGCTCTCAATCCACAACAGCATGCTGCTTCTCCATATACCACTAAAATACAGACGTTCCTAACAGGCTTTATTACATGTAGCCACTATAAATCATTATTACCTTAGTGAACATAACAGACTTTAAAAGAAGGAAAGGAACAGAGGACATTCATAAAAATATTGGTGATTAATAATAGTAATAGTAATGCACATGCTATTATCAGTTCATGTTAATTTGCTCTTTATGGTTGGCAAAGCAAATTCCTCACAATAACCCTGCAAGGTAAGTAATGAAAGTATTATTATCCCCATTTTAGAGATTAAGAAACTAAGGCTCAGGGTCACACAGCTAACAAGTGTCAGAGCTAGGATTTGAATCCAGATAGCCTGACTCCACGTTCAGTCATCTTGCTACCATACCATGATACCTAGATACCTTAGGCCAGTACAGAAAGTCATTCTGGAGAGAGTAGTGCATAGTTCCAGAGTAGCATGAGCTCACTGCCTATGGAAAGAGGAAAAGAGAGGACACCAAAAACAGCTTCCTTGCTTTGTCATTGTGTTTGGGTCTAACTCAATTCTGCCATTTTTATAGAGAAGGAAGCAGCAGTGGCCTGCCATGCTGGAAATTCTGTCCAGTGGGCAAGTCTGCAGGCTGTCTGTGGACAATGTCCAACTCTAGCTGTAATGAGACCACTCCCTTTGGGGAGTGGGTTGGAAGAACACCTGCTCCCTATGCTTTCTGCCACAGTAGAGTAGGCAGATGCTGTCAGGGATCCTGTAAGTGATAATCTTTTTACACACACCCTGCTTATACAGTCAAAGCAACCCTGACAACTTGCATTGCAAAAAGGAAATGAAACATGATGGGGAAGAGGAAACTGAGTTGGGGGGGCAGGGGTGGGGTTGAAGCATTTGAACTACGGGGCAGTAAAATGACCTGGAGTTTGCATCTCAGGGTCTGTGCACCCTAAAGTAGGAAGAGTGATAAAGTCATTCCTAGTCATTGTGAAATGGGGAATTTAGGAAATGGGAGCCAGGCAATGGAAACAAATACTTCATGCTAAGGGTAAATACCAAATTAATTCATGAGCTTTGATACTAGACATTCTTCTAATAGTTCTGCCACATCACCTTCAAACAAAATTAAGATAGAGATTTGCAATGCACATACTCGAGCAGAGGAGGGAGAAGGGCCATAGGGTAGAAGAGGGTTATTATTACCCAGGCCATGTCTCTGCAAATGACACTCCATCCATTCTGGAAAGTAAGGAAAGCTATCAAATTCCCACCTATCCTGAGGCTATAGAGACTAGATCAACACAGAGGCAGGTCAAAATACCTAAAATCCAAAGAAAGCATTGGTGCAAAACAAAAGGAAACCAAAAACTTTCCTACAATGCTATATATTAAAGAGAAAACAAACCCAAACATCTATTTTGTATTATCCTCTTTTCTTGGCATTCCGAAGAATTTACCACTGTGATTGGCAATAAGCATCCCACTTAAAAATCACATGTATATGTTCCCTGTATGTTACAGTAAGACAACTTAGGACATAAAATAAGGTCTAATCATGTCCTTACCAGGGTGCTGATAATATCATACCTGACATAAAGCCAACACCTTGGTGGGCCTTGTCAATTCAAGTTCTGTCAAATCTGATCACTTAATTAGAGCACTGAGAATGATGGGATTTGCAATAGAGGGGCACTCTGGGAGCATTCTATAATCTAAAGCAAATACAGAAGTAAAACTACTAGGGGGAACCTATCAAAGCTGTAATGCATCTATTACCACAGCTGTTTCTCCCTAGACAGTAGGCTTCCTACTGAGCCTATTATTAAGTGCAAATGACCAGACTCAGTGACTGTTATTTTAAAAAACATTACTTATCGTACATTGTGTTCTGAGACTTGTTGACTTATTTTAATTTGCATAATTATAGTCATTTTCTTTCATTTCAATGGAATACAATTATATTAGGATTTTGCTTTTTATTTAAAGCACAACTTCACCCCTGAGCTCAAGCCCTACATTTCAAAATGCCAGCTGGACTTATCTACCTGGACACCGTATCTGCTCTTCAAATTCAATCTGGCCCCAACTTAACTCATTATCTTTCCCCCGCAACCTGCCCCTCCTCCTAACTTCCCTATTCCTATTGATGGCACTACCAGCCTCCTTAGTTCCCAGGCTAGAACACTTAGCATTACCTTTTATTATTTCCTCTCCCTTACTCCTCGTATTCAATCAGAGGCTAAATACTGTCAAATCTGACTCCACAATACCTCTAGCATCTGTCCCTCCATCTACTCATATTGTCACAACCTTAGGTCAGACCTTCATCACCTGTCATCCGAACCATTGTAATAGCTTTCTAGCCAACAAGACAGTCCATTTCTCAGCTCCAGGCATTTTTTTCTAGTAGTCTGCTAAGCCTGGAATACTCTCCCTCCTCAATTCTACCTACTGACTTCCCTGGCTTCCAATCTCAATTAAAATCCTATTTTTCACAGGAAGCCTTTCCCAACCTCTTTCAATTCCAAAGCCTTCTATATGTTGATTACTTCCTATTTATCCTGCCTATAACTTGTTTTGTATACATGTTGCATATTGTCTGTCCCATTAGATTGTAGTTTCTTTGAGGACAGGTGCTATCTTTCACTTCTTTTTTGTATTCCCCATGCTTAGTAGAGTACTTGGCACATAGTAAGCACTTAATAAATGCATGTTGATTGATAGTTGATTTCATGATTCCAGTCTCTTCCTGTCTTTAAACTATCCTCCTTCCAGCTGCCAAAATACACAGATGTAATCATGTCACCCCTTTGATCAAAAACTTTCAATGACTTCTTATTGCCTGTAAGATGAAATAAAAACTCCTTAGCACACCTCCTGAGTCCATCTGCAATCTGACTCCAGCATACCTTGTCAGCCTTTGTTCATGTTACTTCTTTTGGTACATTTTAACTGGAATACTCATTGTTTCTTGGTAGCATCCCGCTCTCTCCCACCTCCGCATTCACTAGTCACTCCAGTTTCTAGAATGGACTCTCTCTCCCTATCAGTCCACTTCTTCTCTTCCTTCAAGGTCAAGGTCAGATACTACCTCTGCCTTGAAGACCTAGATTCTCTGCCCCCAATGCCAAGTAGAAAGTGATCCCTCTCACTGACTGCCCCAGACTAAATGAAAAATCTCCCTCTCCAAATTTCCTAAGAGCACTTTAGCTACACTGGTCAAAGAAGGGCAAGGGAAGACAGTCACATGGTGTGGATAGGCATGTGGCTTCTGATATGCATTTCTAGAGGGAATGCCCACAGCAATAAGATCACAGATACTTTGTAGTTTTGAAGTTTATATTCTCTGAAATTCTCCATTTACCTTTTATCACACTTATTTGTGTATTTGTCATACCCACTGTTAGACTGTAAATAATTAAGGACTGAGATTATGTCATTTTTCATCTTCGAATTCCGAGAACACCCTCCACATAGAAGGCGTTTTCAATGAAAGTAAATAACTACTCAAGCTCAAAGCAGGTAAGTGGCAGTATGAATAGGACATAGTCCTGGAGTCAGAAAGACCCGATTCCAAATCCAGCCTCAGTCACTTACAAGCTGTGTGATCCTGGGCAACTCATTATATCTCTTCTTTCTCCATTTCTTCAACTTTGAAATGAAGCTCATAATTCCTATTTATCTATCAATCTATATGTGTGTATACACATATATGTATATATGTTTGCATGTGTATATAGACATATATACATGCATGTGTGTATATGTATGTATGTATATACATGTGTGTGTGTGTGTATATACACACACACAATCCTATTTATTTAGGAAGTGCCTACCTCCTAGAGCTCAAATGAGATAATATTTGTAAAGCACTTAGCATAGTGCCTGGCACCCAGTAGGAATTTAATAAATTTTTGTTTTCTCCCTCAAAAGAGAGTTTCTAGCATCATTTTGATCCACTCAAGCAGTTTGTGTTGAGTGATTATAAAGAGATAAATTTTGTTGACCTCAATTGTAGTTCATGATTGAATCACCTAAGTGAAAAGCCTAGAGAAAGTGCTCCTAAGCAGGAATATTGGGCTCCTTACTTACAGAAAGTACAAAACTTTCAGACATGTTTAACTCAATAGAAAGTACTAACACTACAGATAGTTCAGAGCAGGATAGGGAACCTAAGGTTTCTGATTAGCATTTGAGTCAAATGTTATTTCACTATTTCCTACCATGTTTTCCTTTCTTCCACTCCTTATATTTCTCTTTCCATCCAGTCTTCTATTATCCTTTTCTTTTTTTCTCTTTATTTTTTCATTTTCTCCTGTCTTCTCTCCCTATGTTATGGGGTTTGTGAATGGCACCTACAGGTGATGCTCAAGGCTAAAAAGATTACTGGCCTATACTACCAATAACATAGTAAGGCTCTGTGTTAATTTCTTATATCTCAATTCTATAGAAAGAGCAACCCTGAAAGATATACAGAAATGCCTTTATAAAATCCTGTAATGCCAACCAGACAAGATAAGGATAAGACAAATGACCTGATGGGTAAAGATGGTACCCTTAGGCCACCTGAAAGAATTTCACAGCATTTAGTCCTTTTGTTTCACTAACAAAACTAATCAATCCACACATTCTTTACCTTCTAATTCTGAATTTGTATGGATGTCTGGGAACTATCAAGGCCACCTGGAAATCCAATTAAAGATGGGTGTAGAATGGAATGGAAAACCATTTACTAAGGGCTTACCATGTAAAAAGTAGTCTAAACACTGAGAATACCAATAGAATATCTTGATATTCCTTGCTCTCAAGTATGTTGAATTCTAATAGAGGGAGGCAACATATGTTTATTTTCAGTTCAGGACAGGTAAAAAGGCCAGGTAGTATTTAGGTAGAGAAAGTAGTAGGGCAGATGCTCAGGTCTAGAGGATCATAGAGAGTAATGACAGGGCAGATAGTCTCCTACCAAGAGGATAATGGGTTCAAGGGTTAGAATGGAATGGGGCTCTGAAGTATCCTTAGACCACTATTATTTGACTGATGTTCACATGAAATCTTTTTCTCCTACCTTTATATCTTAATCTTTGCTTTCCTCCTTTATACTGCAATGATCTCTATGTATTTATGATACATCATATCTATGTAATGATATCTCTATATACTTAAGATAGATTTAATATCTCTCAGATATATAAGGATATTTATGTATATTTATGAAATGCTAATCATTTCAAAGCATTTTAACATACATTTTTCAGTTCATCAAAATAGTCAAGTGTCTACTATTTGAAAGTTACAGACCACCATCTATTATCAAATCAGATTGGCTCACAGAATTATGAATTTAGGATTACAATGGTCCCTAGAAGCCAGTTAATCCAACTCTATCATTTTACATATGAGGAAAAGGAAGCTCATAGAGGTTCAGAAATTTGTGTGAGATCACAGAAGTAGTAAAATACAAAGGCAAGATTTGAACCCAGGTTCATGTATTCCAAAGCCAGAGTTCTTCCCATTGGGCCATGTTGCTTCTAGAAATCTTCCTGAATACATACTGCTTCTACAAATCCCCTTGAATAAAAGAGTCCTCAAATATTGAGGACAATAAACCGAGAGACAAGGAAAGCAGAGATGAGCCTTAGAACACCACCCCTCCCCCTATCCTGTGTCCATAATAAAATACTCCATGATGTAAAAACTCAGTGAGAAAAAGAACAAGTCCATGAGCCAAAAGGTCAGGAAAGGCAGTGGTGAGTCCTATAGTTTTCATGTGCTTAATAAAATACAGGAGAAAAAAATGAAGGGGGCAAGATAGAATGCCATAACTATCTAGAGATATACCAGGAAGTGCTGCATTTTTGTGAACTTCTCCTCAGTGATCCCCTCCTCCATTCTCCCCAGTCTCTCCCCTCTTTAGCTACTTCTACCCACTGTCTTTCTCCTATCCTTTGAAAATAGCAGCCATTTCATTTTGACAGAGAGTTTCAAAAAGCGCCTGTGAAAACACTGATAAATTGAAACATGTATAGAATGGTTTTTTGTATATACACATATATATATAAATATATACACATATATAAAATTTATGCATGCATATAATATATACATGTGTGTGTATATATGCATACACATTGTATGTGTATATATGCACAAATATATATGTATTATGTGTGTGTATGTGTATATATGTATATATGTATGTATGTATTTGGTTCTAATAGTAGCCATCTCTAGGGTAGAGATAGGGAGGGAAGAAAAAAAATAAGAAAAAAAATCAGATAACTTTATTATATATTTAAAAGGAATAGCAAGTTGTACATAATAGATTTACAGTTTTATATGCAATCATCTTTTTTCTATTCTACCATGTTATGTAAATGCTTGCTTTATTCTTAAGTTCAGAATAAAATAAAACAGAAGAAAATAAAAACACCTGTGACTTTTATTTCCCCTTTAATAGACATCTGTACACCCTGTGCACTATCATTTACTTTTCTTTTCAGGGTCGTGATTATAAGCAATCATGATTTCACACTGCACTGCAACCAAAGGAATGGAAGAATGAGAAAGCCAAGGAACAAGCTATCAGATGACATATGTAGGAGAGAGTGGTGGGAATTGTGAGGAAGAATACCATAAAGATTCAAAACTGTAAATCTCAAATCCAAGCTTGCACAATAGTTGAAGAAAAGCAGCATAGCATCATGAAAGACCTCAAATTCAGGACCTGAATTTGATACCTACTGGCAGCATGACCTTATATGAATTAGCCCACCTCCAAGGTCTTATCATTCAGTCATTTTTCAGTCGTGTCCAGCTCTTCCTGACCCCATCTGGAGTTTTCTTGGTAAAGATACTGAAGTAATTTGCCATTTCCTTCTACAATTCATTTTACAGATGACTAAAATGATGCAGACAGGATTAAGTGACTTGTCCAGGGTCACACAGCTACCAAGTGTTGGAGACTAGATTAGAACTCAGGAAGATGAGTCTTCCTGACTCCAGACCCAGTATTCTATCCACTGCAACACCTAGCTGCCCTTCAACTCAGTAACCCACCCACCTACTCAGCCACCCCCCCCCACCAAAAAAATCCCAAGAATATTAATTACAGAACAGGTGACAATCTGCATTTGTAGGGGGACTTCAAACAGAACTCCCTACACTGATGAAATCAGAGGTTAAAAAAATGATTTATGCTTCTGCTTTAATGACATGACAGTGAACATAATGAGCTAGGACACATATAAATACATCTGGTGCCAGAAATTTTCTCCTCCCTACCCTGTCTCTCCCAATGAGCTAAGTTTAGAGAATGGTATTGGTAGGATGGCAGGTGTGGCTACAGACTACTGGAAGCACAGCCTTCATCTTATCAAGTGAGTCTAGGAACCATGAGACACTATTAAAACCTTAGGGTTAATAGTGCTTAAGAGAGCCAATTGTGGGAACAACTGGAAAGATTTACCAGTTCCTGAATAAGTAAGGAGTATTCTCTTGGATTAGGGGCAGGGAACCTGTGACCTCGAGGCCAAATGTGTCCCTCTAGGTCCTCAAGTGTGGCCATATGTGGCCTCAAGGTCAGAAGTTCACCACATCTGTTTGGATGGATGGCATCCCATTCAACTGTCAGATGGGGTAAAAAAAAATCAAGATTTGTGACTCCTGTATCTAAACCTGGTATGTAAGAATATGACTCTACTGAAGATGAAGATCAATGGGAGGCCCTGCTTCTAGGAAAGTTGTGATATGACCAGAGCCTGAGGGAAGTGGTAGAAAAAGATTTTTAAAAAACCCTCATCCCTGGCATGGTATTATATCACCAGAGCTGTGGTGCACCACAAGAGAAACTCTGTCCCCTGTCACACGAGAATTCTTGAGGTTTTTCCCTGAAAGACCAAGACCATGCAAATGACAGAGAAAGTCTGGCCTTAGCAAAGAGGAATTCCTTTTTCTTTCCTTTCTACCTTTCCTGGCAAAGGGCTCTCAGAGAAAACAAAAAGTAGTAATAAAAAATCGTTTTAGCTACTCTGGGACAAAGAGATGACTCAGAGAAGGGGGGAGTGGTGGGATGACAGCGATGATGAGAAGCAAATCTAAATAGGAAGCACTGAGACAGAGTGAATAGCACGCTGTACTTGGGGAAGGAGAACAAGAAAGGTATCAGGCAGACCTGAAATTGAATGATATTTCTGACACTAGCTGTGTGACCATGGGCGAGTCACTCTAAGCCTCAGCTTCCTTATCTATAAAACTAGGATAACTATATCTTTAAGCTATAGTGTCAACATCATTAGATGGTTGTGAAGTTTAAATTAGATAACTATATGAAGTTATTTGAAAACCTTAAAAGCACTCCATCAGGTTAATTCCCCTACAGCTATGCTTCTGAGTCTCTTCATGTGTCATCACCATGACTCAGGTGCTTTCTCACCCTAGAAACTACAGCTTAGAGGGCAGCCCTCTAAGTCCTCAAGTGCAGCCCTTTGACTGAATTCAAACTTTGGGGACCTAGAGGGCCACAGTTTCCTCCCCACCCACCCCAATGCTAGAACATCTCTTTGAAATGACTGCCCCCTTCTCCCATTGGCAAGTTCCTTCTAGGGGCCTCCATTTGGGGATAGGGCCTGGACTAGCCATTTTTCATTGCCCTCCCATCCGTGTTACTGACATGTCTATTTTTGCTTATATCTGTATCACCAAAGCTTAGCACAATGCCTGACACTTAGTAATTGCTTATCCAATGCTTTTTGCCAATCTGCCTATATGTTACCTACTATTATAATGACCAATAGAGGGATGGAAGAACTACCAGCTTATTTTGTCTCAGTTTTCTTTTCCAAAGAGAAAATTTTCTGGAGTTAAAAAAAGAAAAAAAAAATGTTTATTTAAATACTGGAACCCAAGATACATGGGGTAAGAGAACTCTTTTCTATCATAAATGAATTTATATGACCCAGAGGAAATACATCCAAAAGTGGGGGAGGGGGGAAGTGTGGCGATGGATAGCTATAATTTCTGAGCCAGTTACCATCAAAGTTATTTGAAAAATCATGAAGAATGGGATAGGTGCTATAGAGGCAAAGAAGGAAAAATACTGTTCTGATGGTTTCAAAAATGGATAAGAGAATCTGCAAGCAATAAATAAATTACTTTGTCTTTAATTCCATGCAGAACCCTAGAGTGGAGTGTCTCAGGGCCCATATTTGACACTGTGCTGTTCAATATTTTTCTCCATGACTTGGAATAATAGAATAAATTGGAATAATATGTAAAGTGCTTTGCAGACCTTAAAGTGCTATTTAAATGTTAGGTTTTGATGACGATATTATTATTCATAGATGGTGTACTTCTTCTCAAAGCTGTATAGGACAAAAGCTAGGAAGCTGCTGACTAACCACCAGTTATGTTATAAAGGCAATTGCTGTCAGATATGGGGATGCTAATTTGGATACTAGGGAGTCCCTGAGATGCCTTCCAAATCTATGATTTCTTTAATATCTACAACCACTCAAACGAGTTTAGCCTGACAATACATGCTGCTGTTGTTACCGTTTGGTCATCTCAGTCATGTACCACTCTTTGTGACCCAATTTGAGGTTTTCTTGGCAGGCATATGAAGTGGCTTGCCAATTCCTTCTTCAGCTCATTTTACAGAGGAGGAACTGAGACAAATAGGGTTAAGTGATTTGACGAGGGTCACATAGCCAGCAAGCATCTGAGGCTAGATTTGAACACATGAACGTGAGTCTTCCGACTTCCAAATCCAGTATGCTAGCCACTGCTCCACCTAGCTGCCCTCTCAATACATATTTGGGGTGGTGGGAATCAAGTATATGAAAACTACCTATGTTATTTGGAACGACAATCTATTATTTAGCTGGCAGAGCTAGTTTAAAGCCTCCGTTGTATATGATGAGAAAATCTTAGATGGGGAATGGAAAAGGAACATAGGCACTCAAAGGATCATGAGTCAAGTAGGTTGTTCCTCAGAGGCAGGCAAGCATCCTTCACAGGCACACAATACTGGCTCCGATGTGCTATGGCATACGTACTCTAATAGAGAACCCGGATCTCTTCTGTCCTTATTTCTGATTGTTGTTGCTGGGAAGATGAACAAAGGAGTAGAAGAAGGAGTTTTTTGGGCAGTCTAGTCTGGACTAGTAGTCTGGACTTCATCCCTCCTAATCAACCACAAGGGTGTTGTGATTAGGAATGTTTGCAAACCCTGGATATCTAGATTAGACAAAGTTTACTAAACTGAATAGAATCAAGAGACCTTTGAATTCTTTGCCTAAATGAAGTTGACTAAACACTAGCTATGTGACCCTGGGCAAGTCGTTTAACCCTGGTTGCCTCAGTTTCATCATCTGTAAAATGAGCTGGAAAAGGAAATGGCAAACCATTTCAGTATCTCTGCCAAGAAAACCCCAAATGGGCTCACAAAGTGCCAGACATGAATGAAGAATGATGCAACAACAAAACCAATATTGGCCATATAGGAACTTCCCAGTACATCAGAAGATCAATTGGTGGTGAAACATGAAGTCACTTCTCCCAGGTAGGCCTAGCAATAGGCTCATCCTCACATACCTTGTAGACCACCAAAATCAGAGAATATATGCCCTGCCATAATGGCCTAAATATTTCCCACTGAACCTCCAGCCACCTGTGCAAATGATAGAATGTCTAGACAAATTCACACCCATGAAAGTTCATCTAGATTTCAACAATAACAGGCACAAAACCTTTATTCTCAGGCCTAGCTATCCAGCATCCAAGTAGGAGAGATTCCTCCCCTGGAGATGAGTGGCACTATCTGGCACTATTCCTCTACTGGAGGTGAGTGGCAGGGGACAGCAAACTATTGCCAAACTTAGTTCTCAGCCCAGGTGCTGAGCAATATTTGCTCCATGGACCATAATTTGTCAACCTTGATCTAATGGGATGCTTCATAATCAAGGTATTCTCCCTCTTCCTTCCATCCCCTAGACACATACAAATGGAAGCTTAATGCTTGTTGCTGCATTGTTGTTGTGTGTAGGACACAAGAAAGTGAGGAAGAAATGGAAGGGAGGTTAAGTGTTACAGTATTAAGGTACATGGGGTGTTCCAGGAGGACTAGCACCTCTAGTGTGAGGGCTTTCTGAGCTCTTTGAAGGGCTGGCTTGTCCACCTTTGGTGTCCACCTGGCATCCAATTCTTACATGTGGCTCCAAAAAGTTGTAGCATGTGTGGCAGCCACACTCCAGTAAAACCATATCAGCAGATGGGCTAAACTAGGTTAAGGGGAACCCATAGGCCTCAAACCCATCAAAGACTTAGGGGGGATATCTACCCCCACCATGTGAAGACTTCTCCCAGCCAAAGGGGCAGAGGAGAACAATTTGTTCCAACAGCCATGAAGGTGGCTGAATCAGGTGGCTTGGCCAGAGGAAGATGCTGAGGTTATCCACTGCATCCTGGGCCATCATCAGTCATTCCGACTTTTGTCTTGCCACTGGACTTCGATGACTCTGGAAGAGAGTCAAGTTGATGACTTTGTGAAAAGCTGCCTCATGTAAATCGAATTCACATGCAAGACCTCACCCATGATGTCACTGGTCCTCTTTGAAAAATAAGGATTAATACCAACTAGGGTTACATGCTGCAAATCGATCAAAGAGAATGAGAACTCACAAAAGGTAAAGTTCATAGACTCTTCAGATAAATTGAAAAAGGCATATTTTATGTTTCCAACTTAAAAGGCTATCTTATTCAATGCCATGGCCCCCACGTCCAACTCTACCGGAATCTATAGCATAAGGAAAGAGGCCAGACAAGGACTAGTGCCTGGTTATTCCTTTGGAATAGTACTTGCTTCTCCAAACTTCTTTGGTTACACTATCAGAAGCTCAGACTCTACTCAAGGGTTTCTATGTCATCACATATAAAAAAAAAGAAGAAAAACCACTCAGAGAAATGGATAGAACCTCAAAATGCCTGAACATAGCTATTTCCTGCATCCATCTACCTCCTATACAGTGTCAAGCTAGCAAACAAAGCAATCATGGACACTCAGGACTAATTATGTTTTTGTATATTTGGATGATGAATTGGGATTATTTTGTTTGAATATGAGAAAACTAAAGTTGCAATTAATAGCCATTGTCTAATTACACATTAGACAGTGTCTAATGTGAAAAGGTTATAATTCAAAAGATGAAAATTGAGCTGGCAAAGGGTTCTTATCTTCCCTAGGGGAAGAAATAAAAACAAATGAATATAAACATCAGTAGAAAGGATTCAAGTTAGCTATTTTTAAAAGTTACTTAAAATAAAAGTTGCCCATTACTAGGTGCCTAATAAAGTTGTATAGTCTCTTTTTATGGAGGACTTCTAAAATAATATTTTTAAAGTTTTAGAGATATTTAAACTACAGTTTTGCATAGAGATTGAGAGGAAGAGTAAATGGCTTCTTGAAATTGCTTCCCACTTTGTCTACAAACTGCAAAATGCTTTTCTTTTATTCCCACATCTCCCAACTTCCTTTCCAAAAAGCATATACAAGGCAGGGGAAGTTTCAAATACCGCCTTAATTGGCTGAATCATATTATAAACTACAATTGAGCCCCCTGGCTCTACCTTATCAATAAACTCACAAAAAACATTTTTAAACACTTTCTCTATATGAAGAGCTTTCCTAGGCAATGAGAATAAAAACATGAAATTATAACAATTGACATTTATATAGAACTTTTTAATTTGGAAAGCATTTTGCCTATATTATCTCACTATGTTATGGGCTTCATAATAACTCTAAGAGGTACATACTAGAGGTGTTGTCATATCCATTTTACAGATGAGAAAACTAAGGCTTGGAGACTTTAAGTGTCTTGCCCATGGTCAGATGGGTAGCGAGTGGAAAAGATGGGGTTCAAAGCCAGGTCTTGCCAAAATTCAAATCCAACATACTTTCTGCCAAGCTCTATTATAGTGAGCAGAATGATGGATTGGAGAAAGAAGAGCCTGGAGGCAGGGGAATCAGTTAGGAGGCTTTTCCAATTGTGTAGTCAATTAGTGATGAGGTCCTGAACTAAGATAGTAGATGTAGAAAAGAGGGGGCAGAGACAGTGCAGAGGCAGAATTGATAATGATATGGAAAGAGAATTGCTAGTGTCATGGAGATACTGCAAAAGACAGAAATGACTGGTACTAAGGAAACATAACCATTGTTTCTATTATTCTTACACATATATTAGATATTCTATGCACAAAGCACTCTACAGAACACAGAAATGGACCCACTTATTTGAAATTGTAATTCTTTAAAAGTAAAAACAACTGTTTAATTTGTGGCTTTTCCCTAGTAGAACATGAAAAATACTTACTAAGTCGATTTTTAAGATACAAAATCTAAAAGCATGATGTCTTTTTTTTTTTTTTGCAGTTGAGGATATCAGATATATAAATAATAAATTTTAAATCCAGAAAATAAATGAAGTCAAATGTCTGTGACCTTTGGTTTCCATGTTCTAGCTCCTAGAATAAATTGATATATTTCAGTGGAAGAGCACACATACACACTGTAGCTTGGGCTGTAGGTGATTCAATAACGAGATGATCTTTCAATATAAAGGTCTTGCATTAATGAGTATGAATAAAGATGACAGCAATCATAAAGCCCAGACTATCATTTGGTCTTAATATAGAAGAGCTTTGTTTTCATATCAACTAATGGGAAGAGTTGGCCAAACATGATAGGCAATCAAGGCCTGTGCTGTTTATATATGGAATCTCCCATTTCTTTTTGAGAGTAGGGAGAGATCACTCATCCAGTGCTTTCTGTTGGCTGTACAACTTATATAATACTAACCCACATGAGAGTTAGGCTGAAGAGAGTTACTGTGTGCAGTCCTTCAAAATCCAGCACACATTGCACCTCTAAATGAAGCTTTTTTTAACCATTCCAGCCTTATGTGGTCTTTCTTTCCTCTTCTTTCCCATTAGACATCTTGCCCATACAGAAGGTTGTTTGCCTATATTGTGTAAATTTCATGTTGGATTATCAACATCTGGAAGATAGAATAGTGCTAGGTTAACCAAAACTCTGAAGTGGGGCAAAATATGGAGAGGAAGAAAGGATCAGAATACTGACAAGGAAAGTCCTATGAGATGACTGCTTTAGGATTGAGCCTTCTAGAATTGCTGCATTTTTAAGGGTAAATCCCATTCACTCTGAATCATGCAGATTCTGACAAAGCTCCTCCCTGATTCTATGCCTTTGTTCACACTATTTTCCATATTTAGAATGCCTCCCCTACTCAAAGACATTTAAAAACAAAGAATAATGGGGCAGCTAGGTGGTGCAGTGAGTAGAGCACTGGCCCTGGAGTCAGGAGGACCTGAGTTTAAATCTGGCCTCAGACACTTGACACACTTACTAGCTGTGTGACCTTGGGCAAGTCACTTAACCCCAATTGCCCAGCCTTCCCCCCTCCAAAAAAATTTTTATAAAAGAATAATAATAACCTACATTTATATAGCACCTTAAGTTTGATGAGCAATTTCTTTACCAAGACCCTTGTGAGGGAAGATAGTAAAAAGGTTATTATTCCCATTTTATAGAAGAGAAAATTGAGACTTAAAGAGATTACAAAGGATGCCCAAGTGATATAGTAGATAGAGCACTAGACCTGGATTTAGGAAGACCTATGTTCAAATCCAGCCTCAGACTCTTACTATCTGTATGACCCTGAACAAGTCACTTAACCCTGTTCAGTTTCTTCAACTGTAAAATGGGGGTGAAATAATAGCACCTCCAGCTGTTGTGAGGATAAAATGAGATAATATTTGTAAAGCTGATATCACAATGCCTAGGGTGTTAATGTGATTAAAGATCTTCCCCCACCCATTAATCCCATTAACAGGTCTCAGGTGGAGCTAGTTAAGGGGCACTTGATTAGGAGAGATTTGCTTGTAGGAAGGCCCACACCCTTTTGCTAATTAGGTCCTGAGGGTTATGAAGCCCTCAGGCTCTAAAAAAGATATATACTCTGAGGGTAGCCATTAAGCTCTATTTTTCTCAGAAGTTCAGGAGGAGAGGACAAAGGCAAGCAGACAGCTAGGATTTGTGAGTGTTTATGGGAGGCCCCAGCAGAGGGGAAGGTTATGGGATGGCTTGGCTCCCTGTTGTGATATTGTATTTTAAGTCCCTTGCTGTTATGATAAAGTGGGCTTACTGGTTTGGGGATATAATTGCTGCTATGTTGAATTGGAGTTATTGGTTTTGGAACTTGATCCTCTGGTGTCTGAATAAATGTTTTACTTCTGCCTTCTATATGGAGAGTCTCTTATATTCCGCAATACAGAACTATGCAGGCATGTTCATGGTCACCATACATATTGTGGTGCTTGCCTTACTGATATACTAGCACATAGTAGGTACTTAAAAATGTTTTCTATACAAGTAGAAAGTATGTTATTTCACAGCTGGGAGCTATTGCAGGTCTATTGCTCCTAAGATGAGTCCATTTATCAATATACCATGTTACCTCTAAGAACACAAAACTATATTTTGCTGCTTGGAAAGGCAATATGTTATAATAGTAAGAGCACTGGATTTGTAATCCAAAGACCTAGGCTTGAGGTCCACCTCTGATACTAACACCCCCCCCCCTCCCCCATTGGCAGGGTTGTACAGCAGAAACAGAACTAGGGGTTAGAATCAGGTTTGCAGATGGTATGCTCTCCAGGCATCAGTATCCTCACCGGCAAAATAAGGAGAGAGGAGGAATTAGGTTGCCTCTAAGGCCCATCACAGTTCTAAACCTATGATTCCATGCCTTTCACAAGTCTCTCAGCTTCTCTTCAACAACCTCACCCAATTTCATCTGTAAGATGGATATTACAATAATTTGTGCTATCTCAAAGAGCTTCTCTGCAAGGTACAGAGCAGGATGAACATATGAGCTATGATTACATAATTTTGCTGCTGCTGCTACTGTACAGTTGTTCCAGTTGAGTCCTACTCTTTGTGACCCTATTTGAGGTTTTCTTTGCAAGGATACTGGAGTGGTTTGCCAAATCCTTCTCCAGCTCATTTTACAGATAAGGAAACTGAGGCAGATAGGGTTAAGGGACTTGACCAGGGTCACATTGCTAGTAAATGTCTGAGCCCAGATTTAAACTCCAGTCTTTTGGAGTACAAGCCTGTTGCATTATCCACTGCACCAACCTTGCTGCCCTAAATACTCTTACAGATGGGAAAGTTGAGGCCAAGAGAAGTTAAGTGATTAGCCCATAATCACAGAACTCCTTAATATTCACCCAAATCCTATCTGTTCTTCAAAGTCTACTTCACATCTCCACCTTTCCTCCAAGAAGCTTTTCCTGATTTTTTTCCAACTCTCTACTGATCTTTCTTGTCTCTGGATGTCCACCCTGCTTAGAGGCTGTACCTCTTCATAAAGCCCTTGATTATAGATTGTCTTATCCCAGAATCATCTCAAGCTGGAAAGGACCTCAAACATTATTCAATACAACCCCCTCATTTCACTGATAAGAAAACTGAAACCCAGGGGAGTCAAGGGCTTGCCCAAAATAGAAAACATCTGCACAGCAGCAGTTGGGCTTGAACCCAAGTCCTCTGTCTCCAAAGCCAGTGCGCATTCTTTCATTGTGTCTTATTTTCAAAGAATGTCTCCCCAATGGATCTACATTCTTCAGGATAGGGACTTCACCTTTCACTTCTTTGTATCTCCCCAATTTCTATCACACTACTTCAGGAGGACTAGCACCTCTGGTGTGAGGGCTGCTGGACCATTTTCAGGACTGCTCATCTACTTTTGGTGTCCTCCTGCCATCCAACTCTCACCCAGGGCTCCTAGAGGCTGTAGCATGTGCAGAAGCCACACCCTGGCACACCATCTCAAACAGGCAGGTTAAACCAAGTTGAGGGTAACCATCAGGCCTCAAACCTGTCAGTAAAGTAAGGGGATGCCCACCAAAAACATTTGAAGACATCCCCAGTGGAATGAGTAGATGAGAACAATTTGTTCAAAAGCCACAAAAACAGCTGAAGCAGGCCCCATAAAGCACTTAGAGCTTGGTCAGACACAGAAGACACCAAGGTCATCCCCTGCATCCTGTGTCATTACCAGTCATCCTGATTTTTGTCTTGCCAGTGGACTTCAATGGCTCTAGAAGAGAGAACGAGGCTGTAGGCTTTGTGCAACTCTGCTCCACTTAAATCCAATTCACTCACAAGTCAAGATTTCACCCTGTGATGTCATTGGTTCTCTTTGAAAATGGACAAACAACAACAACAAACATCAACAGAGCAAGTGTTCAATAATATCTTGTCAATTTGAGTCCACACCCTTAATCCTAATGTCCTATCACCCTACAGGGTACAACCCTCAAGAGAAAGGACAATGAAATTGTTGCTGTCATCATCATCCCCATCCAAAGTTGGAACTCCCAATAGATTCAGCACCTACTTGAGGCTTATCTCAAAGGAGAACTGTACCATTTACTTATACTCTGAGATAAGTAAAAGCAAACTATATTCTTTTGGAAGAAGTGTTCAAAAGATACTTAAATGGATGGGTTTTCCTAGGGCAAAGGAACTGTCAGTGCTATCGTAAAATGCAAGATCTCATGGGAACAAGTTCAATAATTCTATAAAGATATGGTGATTGATGAAGATGAATATTAACCAACAGCAGTCAAATATGCATCCATTCTCTATGCAGTTTTGAAGCCACCTCTCTTTTTCCTCCCTGCTCACCAAGACAAACAGATATCTCCTTAACACATACAACACGATTACTAAAAGACCAGCCTCCACCCACATACAGACAGATCTGACAAGCTCTGTGAAATAACGAATCATAAGAAACGTTTGGGGGCCACAGGGTAGGGCTGTCTGCAGCCCAAGCAATAGGCGGAAGCAAGCAAGAGTGCCAAGTTGTGTGTCCAAATGCCAAGAATAAAAAGATAAACCTTAGAAATTGAAAGTCTGGGACGGGAGAACTGGACACTGATTTTGTTGGTCTCATTTGAACATATAATGCTGCCTATGGACCTCCCTTTTCCCCCAACTGTTCAGCAGCCCCCAGAATATTGTGGGGGGTGCTATCCCCACAGAAGCCCCAATCTAGTAATAGCACAAGGACATGTCTATGAGACACTCAGCAAAGATCTGTCAAATGTCAAGTTCATTTGATAGAGGTAGGTAATTAAATTAACTAGATAATTGCTATATCTCTACTTTACTTGGTATTAATTAGACAGACAGGTGGGGGCTATCCTAGACTAATGACTCATTTCAGGGCCTCAGAAATCCCTCCTTGGGTCCTGTGAGCTACATAACAAAAATGACTCATTCTTTAATGTGATTAGGAGGGTGGGGAAAAGCCTAAACACCAACATAGAGCATCACCAAAGGGCATTCAACAGCCCTGGATTATAACAGAAAAAGAAGGTGTGACACTGGCTTGGGGTAAACTTCCTTTCATATGACAGATCAACAGAGCACTCATGGTAGACCCAGACAGCTTAATGGTAACTCTATAGCTTCTTTCAACTCTCATGTATTAAGTATTTGCTATATGCAGAGCACAGATGTTGATAATGGAGCAGCTAGAAAATTTACAACATGAAGCTTAGAGTCTAGTAGGAAAGTAAGACTCAAACCCCAGGATAAGGGATGGACCCATAAGTCCCATGTCAGGAAACCCCCTTTACCAATGTAAGTAGGCATCTTCTCTGCCATTTATAATTTGAAAGCGTTGCCTAGAGGCCCGAGAACTGAAAGGCTTGCTCAGGTTCACAAGCCAGCATGTATGTCAGGGGTGGGATTGGTTCCAGGGCACTTCCTCTCTATAACACGTAATAAGTACATTAGTAGAATGAAACAAAGTGCTTGTGAAATCCAAGGGGAAATGTACAAGTCGACAAAGGGAAGCAGAGAAGACTTGAATGGAGAGGCGGAATTTGAGTTAGATTGTAAAGAATGAGTAGCAATTACAAGTAGGAGACACCTAGGTGGCTCATGGCACAATGAGTGCCTGCCCTGGAGTCCGGAAGACCTGAGTTCAAATTCCTCCTCAGATACTTACTTGCTATTTGAGCTAGTTGCTTAACTCTGTTTGCCTCAGTTCCTCATCTGTAAAAATGATCTGGAGAAGGAAATGGCAAACCACTCCAGTATCTTTGACAAGAACACGCCATGGAAATTGTCATCCATAGGGTCATGAAGAGTTAGACATAGCCAAATGACTGAACAACAAGCAATTAACTGTGGAGGTGGATTCCATCTCCACAACTTCTCTTACATTTGTCTCCTCCTCTCCATTACCATAGCGGGCCATCACCAGTCATCTTGACCTATGTCTTTGCCTCTGGACTCTGATAACTCTGGAGGAGAAAGTAAGGCTGATGACTTTGCACAGCCCTGCCTCACTTAAATCCAATTCACTTGCAAGTCAAAACATCACCCTCCTTATGTCGTTGGTCCTCTTTGAGAATGAAGGATGAACACCAATCCACTCCCATAGCCACCACTCTAAAGAAGGTCTAAATAAGCAGTCACCCTCCTGATGTCGTTGGTCCTCTTTGAGAATGAAGGATGGACAACAATCCATTCCCATAGCCACCACTCTAGTAGAAGGTCTAAATAATCAATGACTTGAGCTACTGGAATAGCCTAATGGATTTTACCTCAATTCTATGTCATTCCCCCAACTCTCACTGCATACCACAATTAGAATAATCTTTTTCATGCATAGTTCTTACCATTCCACCACCTCTGCTCCAGAAACTTCAGTGGCTCCCTATTGACTGTTGAGTCAATTTCCAAACTCCTTTACCTATCGAAGAAGGCAGCAGAGAAAGAGGATGGGAGTGTTTTCCAGATATGAGAAACAACATGAGCATAGGGGCATATTCAAGGAATAGAATAGATTTGACTGGAGTACAGAGCACATGTAGGGAAGTAATAGGAGATAACTAAGAAAGGTAAGGTAGCTTCAGATTATGGGAGAGTCTTAAATGTCCTGCAAAGGAGTTGAGAATTAGCCCAGTAGGCTCCAGGGAATCACTGAAGATTTTTAAGCAGGAGTAGTGACATGACAAGGTCTATACATAAGGATGATTGCTACAATAGCGAAATAAGGAAAATAATGGATGAGAGAACAGAATAGGGGCAAATGGTCTGTTAGGAAGCTGTTACAATAGCTGAGGTCAAAAGCATTAAGATCCGCTACTAGTATGGTAGTAATCTAATGGTAGCCATCTCTAGGGGGTGCAGGGGAGAGGAAATGAGGGAGAGGGAAGAAAACAAAACATTTACATGATAATTTGGTTGTATATTTGAAAGAAATAGCAAGTTCTGTGTAGTGGATTTGCAGTTTCATGATCATCTTTTTTATTGTACTATGTTATGGAAATGGTTGTTTTATTCCATAAATTAAAAATGAAATTATTATTATTTATTTTTTTACCAAGAGCCTGTACTAGAATGGGAGCAATGCAAATGTAGAGGAAAGGACAGATGGGAAGGAAGTTGTGGGTATTGAGTCAATAAGACTTTATAACTGATTGGACAAATAACACCCTGCCCAAGTGGTCTTGGGCAGTCCCCTAAATGACAGCTCTATGACATTGTATATGGCTTGAGGGACACAGGACTCCCGATTAGCTGAAAGACTTTGGAGGGAGACAAAAAATTGGAGGTAGAGGAATGGGCAAGAGTGGAGAGAAAGTACAAACTTAGAATAATGGATGTGAAACCCTTATGCCACAGATGTTTTGGGGTGACAGCTCCTCCCCACATGCCTATGGCTCCAGAACCTCCCATTCAAATCTGTGCCTTCATCCCCTCTCACCTGCCTTTCCACTTCTCCCTTTTTTCTGCTTCTCTCTCAGAAGTTTCTTGGCTAATCAAGAGTCCTGTCTCCTTCTACTCATCACAGAGCTGCCCTTCAGCAGACTACCTAAGTTTACCTCACTGGGGTGCTACAAATATAAGAGGGGAGGAAGAAGGATAAAAGATAACACCAAGGTTTTGAATCTAGGAGCCAGGATAAATAGTAATGCTACAGAAAGAAATAATGAAGTCAGCAAGAAGAGTAGGTTTAAAAAGAGAGACAATAAACTCAGCTACATTGGGTTTGAGCTGCTGCTATGATAAAGATAATCCAGATAAAGATATCCGGCAGGCAGGAGGAAATGCAGATCTGGAATTCAGAAGTCAAGGCTGAAGCTAAGATTCCCTTGCAAATCTAAAGCCTGCATTCAACCAAAGCCACCAGGCAAAAGCAAGACTTTGTTTTGGTTCCAATATTTCCTCAAAGGGCAAGACAAACAGAGCTGTCACTTGTGCAAAGACCACACTGGGTCAATTTGCTGAGTGTCTACTGTGGACAAGGCACTGTGGAGAATACAAAGAAGAATGAGATGCCCCTATTCTCAAGTAGCTTATGATCTAGTACTGGGCATCAGACATCTTCATAAGTACAAAGTAGAATGTAAGAGTGAAATAAGAAAAGTATAAAAATACTACGAGAATTCAGAGGAGAAAGCAATCATTTCATTATCATCAAAAACCAATATCTGGACATCTACTCTATGCAGAACATTGTTCTTAGCCCTGGAAGCAAATATAAATCAAAGATGAATATCAGCTGTAAGAATCAAAGACTTTCACTTTCTGAATGCTTTGCATACAGGCAGTATTTGGGAGGGGGAAGAGTGGGAAAGGCAAACACATACCCAGCTGGCTAATTACACCTCACCACAAGGGGTGTGAGGGTGAAGCAGCTGACAAAAGTCCAGTTCATCCACTGAAGAGCCAAAAGCCAAGCAAATGTGTATCAACTAACGTCCAACTATCTGGCCAGGTACAACTGCTAACAAATCAGCAACTCAGATTCTTCCTGACTTCCCACCACCTGACTCCATAACTTCTAGGAACTTCATGATTACTCTCTTAGCATTTCCTTGGGAGACATCACTGCAATACTCCAAAGCCTCCTAGACACACACACACACACACACACACACACACACCACTACCATGCACATGGACCTCCTGAATTACTCTGACTTATAATGCTCCAGTACCCTCGGCCCCAAGTTAGGACTGCCAGTCTCAGCCTGCTGGAAGCAAAATCTCAAGTCCTAAAAATATATAAAGTTTCTAAGCTATTTTATTTGCTGATTGGGTTCCATTCGTGTTCCCCAGTCTAAATTTCTTCTATATATACTCGGAACAGGACACTTCTAGAAATGCATTGTTGTTCAGCTTATCCTATTTCATACTTCAGTATCATTTTACACAAGGAATAAACTTCTTGTTCCATTGAAAAGATAAGTAAACTGTCGAAGGCTGTTGCTACTCAGAAAAGAGAAATGTTCATGAAGAGAGACCTGTCAGAATCATTCAAATGAGCAGAACTCAGAAAGTTGAAATTATGAGATTGGAATAATGCTTGTCTAATAATCAGAAATGCTGCTAGGCCAAGGAAAGTAGGGTCCCTTTCCTTCTCCACTAAGGGGCCCTTCTTATCTCTGAATTCCCACACAGTGACCAAGTTCTCTCCTAGGAGAAAGCCTGGCCTCTGATGGGAGGGGTTTGGATCCTCTTCTTCAACTCTCTGTCTCTTTAGACCAAGGTTCCCAAACTTATTTGGCCTACTGCCCCCTTAAAAAAAAATCACTCAGCACTCCCTTGGAAATCTACTTTCTTTAACCTTTTAATGTTTTTTTTTTTTTGGAAACTTGAGTTATTTCAAAAGAATATAATTTTTTTAAATGTATCTTATATTTAAAAATTTATTATAAATTTGTGGGTTTTGTCCTGCATTGAAATTTTGATGATGCACTATCGTGTCATGTAACCATTTAGTATCATATTTTAAACAAGTCATTACATGTACATATTCCTGCTGATGTATGCTAGACTTCCTGACAATGCCCAACATGCTCACCTGGCAACATGTGTTAAGGCCTGGTGGCAGACTTGACCACTGATCAGTTATAACTTGCATTTTGTGTGTTTATTTGGAAAATAATGTAATCACTACCACTTTAACTCTGTTGCACAACAGATGAAACATGTACTAATGGTTTTTCAAATTTTTTTTATCTTCTTACCTTATGCTTACACCACCCCTTTATGCTTATTCAATGCCCCTTAATTGCACCTAAGGCTACTACCACCCCCCAGGATCATCCCAGAACCCCAAGGGGTGGTATCACCCATTCTGGGAAGTTTTATACTGTGATCCTGAAACCATAAAGAAAAATGCCTTTGTCTTTTGTTTACTAAGTTTTTCTGTCTAGCATCTTCCTACAGTGAGAGAGTCAAAAGGTCTTCAAGGTAAGATATGAATCAAGAATGGGTCAGCTATTTATTTACTATATCCTCCTTGGTTGAAGAGAATCATAGTGTTGTAGGTTTTTATTTTTTTCTTGTCAGCATTATACTTATATTATTTAAAGGTGACTCATTAATTTATATTTGTTAGCTTTTTTCATTCTGTCAAAGCTTGGCTAGACAGCCTTGTGCAATAGAAAGAGTACAGGCTGAAATAAAGGATCTGAGTTAAAATCCCAGCTCTGTCATTCATTATGTAACCTTTCTCAAGTCATTTAGCTTTTCTGTTCTTCAGGTTTTTTTTAATCTTTAAAATGAACGGGTTAGATTAGATGACCTAAAAGGTCTCTTTCAGTCCTAATGTTATTACTGAAATAGCCAAATAGATCTGTAGTCCTATTGGTGTGAATATTACCAATGAATAGTTCAATTCACAATTCGTACCTACCCACCTTTTGGCAGTCAATCAGCTAGCATTTATTAATATGTGCCAAAGACTGTGCAAAATGCTGGGGATGGAAGGAAAGGCTAAAACAAAAGAGAACAAAAAGAAACAAGCAAACACAAACAAACAGCAACAAAACCAGTCCCCACTATCGAGGGACTGCCCTACCCAGCTAATTTCCTGAAATCTTACCAGGAGGCTAATTAGCTAACTCAGTTATTCAACACCTTCTCAACTCCCGAAGTCTTCACTCTCTTTTGATTTGGAGGGCTGGAGGGTGGAGCACTAAACTCCTCCCAAACCTTTCCTTTATAGTGGACTGGAGCTGGATTCTTCAGTTAACTCTTCTTTCTCTCTAAAATTCTGCTTGGTTTGAGCTTCAAGGAACCATATGCCCCTGTACCTGAGACCCCTGGGTGATACCTCTTTCCAGCTTCCTTTTGTATATTTGTCTTCCCCTTTTCGATTATAAGCTCCCTGAGGGCAGGGACTGTCTGTAGTTTTCATATTTGTATCCCCAGCACTTAGCAGTGTCTGGCCCACAGGTACCATATCACTTATTCAGAAACAAAGCACAGCTTTCTAAGATCAATAGTCTGTCAATACCATTGAACAGTTACAAGACAGGGAACATGATCCGTTAAACATTGAAAATCAGTATCATGCAGATGGCAATGCAAACATAGGCACTTAATAAATGTTTATTGAAATTCAGACCTGAATCAGGAGGTCACAGTTTAATGGGTGAGACAACATGTAAACAATTATATACACAGGATAAATTGAGAATAATCTTAGCAGGGAATAGTTTAAGCCTTAACAGCAATAGAGAGCACTAAGAATAAAGGAGTACTGAGAATGGCTTCTTATAGAAGGTGAGATCTGACCTGAGACTTGAAGCCAGGGAAGCTAGAAAGTGGGAATAAGGAGAAAAACCATTCCAGGCATGAGATATAACCAGTGAAAATGCTCAGAATCAGAAGCACACGTGGAGTATCATGTGTGAGGAAAAGCAAGAAGGGTAAGACTAGAAAGGTAAAAAAGGGCCAAGCTATGAAGTTTAAAAGTCAAACAGAGGGTTTTATATTTGATTACCAGGTCATAGGAACCATTCTAGGTTTTTTTTAAATTTTTAAATAGAAGGGGTGATCTGGTCAGACTATGCTTTAAGAAGATTAATTTGACCCCTGAGTGAAGGAGGCATTGGATTGGGGTTAAGGTGGGATTTGAGACAGGGAGACCAACCAGTAGGCTATTATAATAGTCCAAGTCTGAGGTGATGCAGGTCTGGACCAGGACGGTTGCAGTGTCAACAACTTGTTTGATTTGGCAGGGGGTGAGGAAATGTGAGGAGTCAAGGATGACATCTAAGTTGGAAGCCTTGGGGACTGGGAAGATGGTAGGACCCTTCACAGCAATAGAGAAATCAGGATGAGGGGAAGGACTGGGGGGAAAGATGAGTTTAGATTTGGACATGTTGAATTTTAGATGTCTGTGAGATATCCAATTTGAGATATCCCATGGGCAATTAGCAGTGTAAGTCTGGAGGTCAGCAGAGAGGTTAGTGCATAAATTTGAGAATTATCAGCATAAAGATGATAATAGAAGCCATAGGAGCTGTATAGTCACCAAGTGAGGGGTAGTCTAGAGGAAGTAGAGAAGAGGACCCAGGACAGACCCCTTTAGGACACCCACAGTTAGCTTCCACGGTGTGGATGAAGATCCAGTAAAAGACACTAACAGGGAACAAGCAATCAGACAAGTAGGAGAACAAGAAAGCAATATCACAAAAATCTAGAGAGAAGAGAAAATCAAGAAGAGGGTGATTGAGGGTGTCAAAGACTTCGGAAAGGTCAAGAAGAATAAGGACTGAGAAAATGCAATTCAATTTGGCAGTTAAGATCAATATTCACACCCTTCCATAGCGGGATTTACCCAGTGGGCAAGAGACCTTCCACACCTGCTCTTGACATTATCAGGATACCGTTAAAACATCCAGGCTGTCCATCTGTCACCTCTCATTCTTACCACAGAACCCATTCAGAACAAAGGCTTATCTTTTTAATATCAATAGTCTTCCAATATCATCATATGGTTGCAAGATATGGAATGTTATAGTCTGCTAAACACTGAAATTCGAATCATCCAGATGGCAATGCAAACATGCATGGTGATCGTGAACAGGTTACAACACATTACAAACAAGGAATTTCTGAAGAGAAGCAGAGGAAATGCGATCACCAAAAAAAAAATGTGAACAACAAAAACAAAAAGATCCGATTACCAGGCTTTTTTTCCTGGTAAATTCTGTCTTTATCCTTCATGCAAGTCAGTTTGCTGTCATTGTGTATCTGAGACACTTACTAAGATTAATTAGTGGAGTAGTTTATCATATGAACACATCACCAGTGACTTTCCTCTCCAAAAATCACAGGGCAAATTGCTTTAAATTTCCATGTTAAAGAGAACGTCGTGTGCAAACAGACATATTGCAGACTCTGTTGCTTCCATTAAATAAGCGGGTCTGGAAAACTGTAGCTGCTTTTGTGTTGCTATAAATACAATGCTTTAATATATACTAATTAGGAAATCAGGCAAAAAATGTGATCGCTTGAAACTTTTATAGTGCAAACAGTCATATTTCAAGGTATGTTTTAGTTACGTTGGTACTCTTTTTACAACTTCACCTTTATATAGATGTAGATATAAAGTCTTTATCTTTCTTGTAAAATAATCTCTTTTTTTATTTTCTTCATGATTTGACATGGCTTAAGACTTTGGGATATCACAATGCAGCTATGATGATGAGTACAATTGCCATCCATCCACTAAGGCTATGGCCTTAGTGAAAAGCTCTCACTCCTCATCTCTTCCTCCTAGCTTCCCTGGCTTCTTTCAAACCCAGGCTATAATCTTACCTTCTATAGGAAGCCTTTCCCAATACCTCTTAATTTGAATGCTTTTCCTCTGTTATATTTCCTTTTTATCCTTCTTACACTTATTTTGTATATAATGGTTTGCTTGTTGTCTTCCCCATCATATTGTGTCTCATACTAAGGATTATCTTTTGCCTTTCTTTGTATCCTTAGAGCTTAGCACAATACCTGGCACATAGTAGGCACTTATTGACTGACTATTGACTGAAAATTGTTTTTTCATTTAGAACCACAGACAGCTGGAGTTGGATAGAACCTTAGAGTTCATTTGGTACAACATTCCTTAACACACATACCCCCAAACTGCCAATTTTGCAGAGAAGGAAACAGGCTCAGAGAGATTAAGTAATTCACCTAAATTTGCAGTTAGGGACAGAGCTAGTCATATGGCTTTGACAATACCTAGGCTGGGTGGCATAATGGACAGAGTGCTAGGCCTGGAGTCAGGAAAACCTGAGTTTGAATTCAATTCAATAGACACTTACTAGGTGCCCACTATGTGCCAGACACTGTTGCCAGATGGAATCCTATCTCTGATTTTCAGTAGTTTTTCAGTCATGTCCAACTCTTTGTGATCCCATTTTGAGTTTTCTTGACAAAGAGACTAGAATGGTATGCCATTTCCTTCTCCAGATCATTTTACATATGAGAAAATAGGAAAACAGGAGTAAGGGATTCATTCAGGGTCATGTAGCTATTACATGGCCGAAGCCATATTTGAACTCATGAAGATGAGTCTTTCTGATTCTCAGCTCAGTGCTCTATCCACTACACTGCCTAGCTTCCCCTCTGTCTCAGATACATACTAGCTATGTGTGACCATGGTCTACTCATTTAATCTCTCTTAGCCTCAGTTTCTTCATCTGTAAAACAGAGGCAAAATAGCACCTACTATCCAGAGTTCTTGTGAAGACCAAATGAGGTAATTCATGTAAAGTGCATCATAAATCTTAAAAAACACAAATGTCAACTATCATTATTATTATTTATGAAGCACCTACTATGTATGAAATGAGATTATATTTACGAAACACTTACAATAGTGCCTGGCATGTAGAAGAGCTAAATAAATGCTTATTCTCTTCCTCTTCTTCACTATGTGCCAAACCCTAAGCTAAGTGCTAGGGACAAAAAAATAAAAAATAAAATAAAAACTAGTCCCTGCCCGCGGGGAGATTACATTCTATGGGGTTATTTAGCCTCTATGAGGCACAATTCCTACATTTATAAACTGAAGTGAGGTTTGGAATTCTTTCAAAATGGAAGAGATGGATATTCAATATTCTTTTGGAAATTCTGGCTTATTTTCTTGTTTTGCTCATCAACCAGATGCATAGTAACTATAGCAGAGAAGACAAGAAAATTTGACTGGTTTGATTTAAAAAAAAAGATTCACTAATTGCGGCTGTCCTTAAGAGGAAGCATTTTTTCCTGAAAGGCCAGATGCTCAATCTCTGTTCTGTCTATTCTAGTCTGAGTTCAAATTAGGACACATAAGAAAACGTAGTTGTTCTACCTCTTCCCACAGTAAATGAATACATAAATAATAACTGTTTGAGAGTTCCTTATATTTTGTAATTCATACTGTTCTTGAGCTTAGATAGAGGCACTGAGTACAGGCAAAACATGGAGGAAAATTAGAAGCTGCTATCATCAGTCATTGAAGATCATGTCATTAATAATGTGATGGTTGCTGAATTAACTGGGCCTAAAGAGGTCTAGAAATTAATAAGGAGTGTTTTGCCTGCATTCATTTACCCAAGATAAGTTGTCTATCTAAATGACCCATGTCAGCATCATCTCCTCCTCCCGAATGCTATTTCTATGCTTAGAAAAGCAATCTTTCATGTCACTGAAAATGTGTGGCCTATCTGCATTAAAAGAGCCTAAAAATAATGGAAGGGGGGGTAAAGATAAGGTGACATTTGATTGGAAAGGAAGAGCTGGACAAATCCTAGTAAAGAAAAAACTATCCCTGCCTATTAATCAGCATGCCTAACTGGGTGAGCAAGGAATTCAAGGGAATGATAATAGAAGCTAGTACTTTTCCAATCCATATTAAAAATTTAGACTAAAGTCGCAATTGTGATCCAATCACTGATTTTGGAAAGTAGGACCTAGTCAATAGAACTTGGGTAGATGAGAATGCTGTGGTATCAGGGGGCTCAGATACAATACCAGAAGAAAAAAATCTAACATCTCACTATGCAGCTCCTCAAATTCCATTAATTGGTTTTCAAAATTGATATTCTGAAACATCAAATGAACATCTGGACATGTAAGAACAAAGAATAACACAAACAATAATTATCAAGTGACTCAGTGGTCTATGACACATTTTAATGACCAAAGAAAACATGGTGATAACAAACTCTGGTTAAAATAGACATAATTGTCATCTTGGAGGGTGGAGCCAAGATGGTGGAGAAAAGGCAGTGACTTGCCTGATCTCTCCCCAAAACCCCTCTGAACACCTTTAAATAATGTCATAAAACAGTTCTTGGAGCAGCAAAACCCACAAAGCATGGGGTTAAATAATTTCCCAGCCAAAGACAACTTAGAAGGCCAGCAGGAAAGGTCTATTGCACATGGATGACAGTCCAGTGCTGCACCAGCACAGACCCAGAATCAGCAAACCAAGAGTAGACCTTGGAAGACATTGAATCAGTAGCAGCTGATGCTGCTTCTGGAGCTCTCAGCTCACAGATGGTATGGGCATTGAACAGCTGGTCAGAAAAAGATTATAGGGCTCTCTTTGCAAGCATTGAGGCAAGATTCTGTTCCTTTGCCCATACTCAGATCCAGGTGACAGTCTTGGGTGACAGTTTCATGTCCAGGAGGATCACTAGCACACCAGAGCTTGCAGCTGTAGTAGAGCAAGAACCCTCCTCATAGTTCCAGGGCAGAAAAGAGTGCTTGTGGTTACTCACAGAGCAGAGGACAGGCCAGAAGAAGAATAAATATACCTTTCTTTACCTTGTAAGAACTGAAAACTTGTAGGTAGCAAGAAGTTTCTCTGAAAACAGCCGCACAAAAGCCCTGAAGCTTGGGACAGTGAACCCTCCACCCTGTAAGCAGAACCCTACTCTAACAAAGAGTTAAAAGTCAAGAAACAGACTGGGAAAATGACAAAACAAAACAAAAAAAATCTGACCATAGAAAGTTACTATGGTGACAAGTAAGATGAAAACAAACACTAAGAAGAAGATAACAAAGTTAAAGTTCCTATATCCAAAACCTTCAAGAAAAATATTAATTGGTCTCAGGCCATTGAAGAGCTCTGAAAGAATTTTGAAAATCAAGGAAGAGAGGTAGAGGAAAAATTGGGAAGAGAAATGAGAGTGATGCAAGAAAATCATGAAAAACAAGTCAACAACTTGGTAAAGAGACACAAAAAACTACTGAAAAAAATAACATCTTAAAAAACAGACTAGGCCAAATGGAAAAGAGGTACAAACACTCAGTGAAGAAAAGAATGCCTTAAAAAGCAGAATTGACCAAATGGAAAAAGAGGCATAAAAATTCACTAAAGAAAAAACTCCTTAAAAAGTAGAAATGGCCAAATGGAAAAAAGAGGTCCAAAAGCTAACAGAAGAAAATAATTCTTTAAAAATAAGAATTGGGTAAATGGAAACTAATGACTTGAGAAATTTCATGAGAAATGAAGAAACAATAAAAAAAGACCAAATGAATGAAAAAAAATAGAAGACAATGTGAAATATCTCACTGGAAAAACAACTGACCTGGAAAATAGATCAAGGAAAGATAATTTAATGATTATTAGACTACCTGAAAGCCATGATCAAAGAAGGAAAAAATAAAAAAAATCTATGAAGGAAAACTGCCCTGATTTCCTAAAACCAGAAAGCAAAATAGAAATTGAGAAAATCCACCAATTGCCTCCTGAAAGAATTACCAAAATGAAAACTCCCAGGAATAGTACAGCCAAATTCCAGAGCTCCCAGGTCAAGGAGAAATTGTTGCAAGCAACCAGAAAAGAATAACTCAAATATTGTGAAACCAGTCAGGATAACACAAGATTTAGCAGCTTCTATGTTAAAGGATCAGATGGCTTGGAATATCGTATCCTGAAGGATGAAGGAGCAAGGATTACAACCAAGAATCACTTACCCAGAAAAACTGAGTATAATCCTTCGGGGGGGGGGGGAAATGGACATTCAATGAGATAGAGGGCTTTCAAGCATTCTTGATGCAAAGACCAGAGCCAAACAGAAAATTTGACTTTCAAATACAAGACTCAAGAGAATATATTAAGGTAATCAGGAAAGGGAAATCATAAGGAACTTAATAAGGTTTAACTGTTTACATTCCTACATGGGTAGGTGATACTTGTAACTCATAAGAATTTTCTCATTATTAGGGCAGTTAGAAGGAGACAGAGGGCATAGGTGTGAGTTGAATATAAGGAATGATATAAAAAATAAAAGGGGAGAGCAATGAACGTAATGAGAAAAGGAGAAAGGGAGTGGTAGAATGGGATAAATTATCTCACATAAAAGAGTCAAGAAAAAGCTTTTACAATGGAGGGGAAGAGGGCAAAAGTGAGGGGTAGTAAGTGAACCTTATTCTTTTCAGAACTGACTCAAAGAGGGAATAACATAAATACTCATTTGGGTATACAAATCTAGCTTACCCTACAGGAAAGTAGGAGGGAAAGGGGACAAGAGAAGGTGGGGGGGTGATAGAAGGGAGAACAGATTGGGGAAGAGGGCAGTCACAAGCAAAGCACTTTTGAGGAGGGACAGGTTGAAAGGAGATAGAATAGAATAACAGCTGGATGGGGAGATGGAAATAGGATGGAGGGTAATATAGCTAGCAATAGTAATTGTGAAAAAAATTTTTGAAGCATTTCTCTAATAAAGGCTTCTTTTCTCAAACATATAGAGAAATGAGTCAAATTTATAAAACTAAAAGCCATTCTTCAACTGACAAACGATCAAAAGATATGAACAGTTTTCAAATGAAGTAATCAAAGGTATCTATAGCCATATTTTTTTAAATGCTATAACTCACTATTTATTGGAGAAGTGAAAATTAAAACAATTCTGAGGTACTACCACATAATTATTAGATTGGCTAATAGGATAGGAAAGGAAAATAACAAATGTTGGAGGGGATATGCAGAAAATGAAACATTAATGCACCATTGATGGAATTGTGAACTGATTCAACCATTCTTTAGAGCAACTTGGACTGTGCCCAAAGAGCTATAAAACCATGCATATCCTTTGACCTAGCAACATCACTACTAGGTCTGTATCCCAAAAGAGAGAAAAAACAGAAAGGAAAAAGACCTGTATGTACAAAAATATTTAAAGCAACACTTTTCTGGCGGCAAAGAATTGGAAATTGAGGGGATGCCCATCAACTAGGAAATGGCTAAACAAATTGTACTATTTGATTATGATGGAATACTATTGTGGTATAAGACATGATGAGCAGGATGTTCTCAGAAAAAAAAACTGGAAAGATTTACATGAGCTGTTGCAAAGTAAAATGTAGCATGTACAAAGTAACAGCAATATCATAAGATGATCAGCTCTGTGAATGACTTAGCTATTTTCAGCAATCCAATGATCCAAGACAACTCTGTAGGACTTATGATGAAAAATGCTATCCATCCCCAGAGAAAGAACTGATGGTATCTGAATAAAGATTGAAGCATACTTTTTTTACTTTATTTTTCTTGAGATTTTTTTTGGTCTATGTTTTCTTTCACAACATGACTAATATGGAAATGTTTTACATAACTACACATGTATAACCTATATTGAGTTGCTTGCCTTCTCAATGGGGTGAGGGGGGAGGTTTGAGGAGGAAGGGAGGGAAAGCATTTGGAACTCAAAGTTTTAAAAACGAATGTTAAAAATTGTTTTTGCATGTAACTGGGGAAAAATAAAATACTATTTTTTAAATAAACATAATCTATCTGATTTCTGGAAAAACATTTTTAAAATCAATATTCATTGTCTGATCATTCTTAGTGCTCTATCTCTCCTCAAATTATCTTGTATTTACTTTTCTGAGCATCCATTTTAGTTCCCAGCAGAACATAAATTTCTTGAGGGCAAAGATTGTTTCCTGTTTGTGTTTGTATCCTTAGTACCTAGAATAGTGCCTTGCACATAGGTAGTGTTTAATAAATGTGAACTATATAAAGCTAAATCTTGGAGTAAAAAGCAAGGATTCACATGAGCTTTCCCAAATTCCCCTCCAAACAGTTTTAAAATAATGCCTCAAAATGAATTCTCTAGCAGCAGAATTAACAAGAAGATGGAGTGAAACATATTTCCAGCCCAAGATAACTTAGAAGGTTGACAGAAAAGGTTGTCTCACTGGGGTGAGAGTGGAGCCCAGTTCTGTGCAGACCTATGCCCTAGCAAGGCAGCAGCAGACCTTGGGGGCGACTAAATCAGCAGCAGCAGCTTTAGGGGTTTTCAGCCCACAGACAGTAATGGGGTCAAACTGATCAGAAGGAGATTACAGGGGACCATTTTCTGGCACTGGTGCAAAACTGTTATGTGGTCTATCTATATACGGTTTCTGGTCACAGTCCAAGGGGGAGAACAAGCATTAGCAGACTAAAGTATGAAGAGGAGATGGGACCCTGATCACAGTTCAGGGCAAAAAAAGAGTGTTTTAGTCACCCACAAACAAGAACATAGGCCAGGGGAGCAATAACCATACCTCTCCTTAGATCATACGTCTTTGGAAGAACTGAAACTATTGTGCTATAAGAAATGATGAGCAGGATGGTCTAAAGTTCATGAGGATCTATAGGAAAGTTGAGACACTATGTCTCTAGTATGTCCATACTAAGGGAATATTTCCAATGTGTTATCGTTAATTGGCAAACTATGGTAAGTAGAGGCCTAATATCTAGATGTTCTGATAACCAATCCATGCCTCCTACATGGAAGCTTACAGGAAGATAGGAGCTTCAAAGACGCACTGACTCACCTCAAGAGTATCCCACTTTGTTGGCTCTCCAGTGCCTGGAGGATGGAAGGATTGTTTGAGAAAGAAACTCAAAATGAGGAAAGGCACGATCTCACCACATGAATGAGTTTAGGAGTCAGACCATGGCACAATGCATTCCAATGATTCCTACTCAGTTCAAAACAAGACTCAGAAGATTGTTTTTTTCTTTGAATACAAGATCTGAGAAACTACTTAAAGGATCAACCAATGGCATCATCTCTAAGTCCCACATCTCCAAGTCTCCAGAAAATCTCCATAATAATGGTGTGGAGGAAGACTATGAAGATCTGGACAAGCAAAGACTTCTAGACATTGAAAAAGTCAAAGAAAGCTGACAAGCCTCTATTAAGTGTTTACCATAGATCTCTTGAGGTTTATGGACTAGATTTCTTCCTTAAGGACCATGCCTTAAACCCAAATCACTCATGAAGTGCACCAAAGAACAACAAGGCCACAAACATGCCTGGGTCACTCACTTAATAAAGAAAGCCAAAGGAAGGGAGATTTTTTAAAGGATTTAATTTTAATGTGGGGTAGAGCAATTAGAAAATGTGTCCTCTACTTTCATCATTTTCTATCTTTCCCTCTCAGGCTGCCTTCTCAAGACTGGGAAAACCAGGTAGTCTACATCACATTCTGAGGGGAATCCCTTCAGACTTGTCTGATATTAAAGATCTATAGATAAGATTAAATGAATTCACTTGAAATTAGAAAAATTATTTATCTACTTTTAGTTTTCAACATTCACTTTTATAAGATTTTGAGTTCCAAATTTTCTCCCTCTCTACCCTCTCCCCCCACCCCAAGACAGCACGCGATCTGATATAGGCCATACATGTACAATCTTATTAAACACATTTCTACATTAGTCATGTTGTAAAGGAGAATTAGAACCAAAGGGAAAAACCACAAGAAAGAAAAAAAAGAAGAAAAGTAGTGTGCTTTGATTTGTATTCAGACTCCACAGTCCTTTCTCTGGATTTGGATAGCATTTTCTATGAGTCTTTTGGAATTGTCTTACATCATTGCGTTGCTGAGAAGAGCTAAGTCTATCAAATTGAACAATGTTGATATTACTGTGTGCAATGTCCTCCTGGTTCTGCTCATTTCACTCAGCATCATTTCATGCAAGTATTTCCAGGTTTTTCAGAAGTCCACCTGGTCATCATTACTTATAGAACAATAGTATTCCATTGTGTTATATAACACAACTTGTTCTGCCATTACCCAACTCATAGGCATCCCCTCAATTTCTAATTCTTTGCCACCACAAAAAGAGCTGCTACAAATATTTTTGTACATGTGGGTCCTTTTCCCATTTTTAATTAACTCTTTGGGATACAGACCTAGAAGTAATCAAGACTAACCATTTGCATTTCATAAAGTTCTCTATCTCTTGATGGATCATAGATTCTTCCCTTCTCCATAAATCTAACAGGTAAACTATTCCTTCCTTTCCTAGTTCGCTTATCATATCAGTCTCTCTATCTAAATCATGTACCCATTTTGACTTTACCTTGGTATAGGGTGTAACATGTTGGTCTATGCCTAGTTTCTGCCATACTATTTTCCAGTTTTCCAAGCAGTTTTTGTCAGTTAGTGAATTCTTATCCCAGAAGCTGAAGTCTTTGGGTTTGTCCAACAGTAGGTTAATACAGTCATTGACTACTGTGTCTTGTATACCTAACCTATTCCATTGATTCACCACTCTATTTCTTAGCCAATACCAAGTAATTTTGATGATTGCTGCTTTTTAATACAATTTTAGATCTGTTATGGCTAAGCCACCTTCCCTAGCTTTTCTTTTCATTAATTCCCTTGTTATTGTGGACCTTTTACTCTTCCAGTTGAATTTTATTATTATTTTTTCTAGTTCTATAAAATGCTTTTTGGTAGTCTGATTGGCATGGTACTAAATACGTAAATTAATTTAGGTAGAATTGTCATTTTTATGAAATACTTTTTTTAAAAAAAGAGCTAGAGATTAAGATACATCTGGCTGTGAAGTCACACCTACTGTTGTTCTGATTGTTTAAATAGTGCCATGGCTAGATGAAATCAGCTCATATAGTTATCTTTGCCTGGCTTTGAATAGTGTCAAGGAGTATAGTGGGTATGTGAAAAGTCACAAATGACATTCCAGCATAGATGAATGAAAACAGAAAATAAAAATTCTAAGCAGGATGTTAGAATAGAATAACTAATTTTTTTACTTTTTCTGAAGGCAAAAATAGCTTTAGTTGGGGGACAAAGTAGCAACACCAGGAAGGGAGATGGCCTGCTCTTACTGTTGTGGGAGTTAAAGAGGAAGGAAGCCCAGGAGAGAATCAGAGGCCAGCTGAGAATGTGTAGGTGCAAAGACAGTGTTCATTCACCATGTGGTGGGAGGACACCCTCCTCAACAATGTGCATGCTTCCTCCCAATCATTACACTTTTTGCTCCATGCTAGACATGGCTTTGGATTTGAGGTCTTGTTATGGTTATCCGCTCAGCACTTCTTAAACTGTGGGGCAGGACCCCATATGGGATCATGAAAAATTTGGCAACAGTAAAAGGTTTCTGAACACACAACAACCAAAACTTAATTAAAAATCAAATTTTTAATGAATCCAAGGTGCTTCTGGCAGCACTCGCCCGTATTGCATCATGCAGCTTCACTGCAGCCTTGGTTCTGAACACACGACATTTGCACTTCACACTGCGCATGCCATCATACCCAAGCAGTGCCAACAAATGCTGCTGAAATGCAAAAAGGTGTGGCTAGTGGAACAAGTTTAAGAAGCCCTGATCTACATAGCACAAATGAAATATGAATTTCACAGGTGTTACGTATAAATTTCCCTCTTTCTGGTGTACAAGGGCCATTAAGATCAAAGGCAAAACATACATATGAGAAAAATTGAACCAGACTTTTATGTGGAACAGCATTTTCCTACAATCCTGGATCACTTATTAAATTTCAGAACAGAAAAATAAGTCTACTCATTTGATGGAAAAAAGCATATTTCATGTTTAACAATATTCAAGTATGAAAAAGGAAGGACACACATCCCCAGCTACTGTAATGTGTATCACAGTCTTCATGAATGTAAAGATTTTAATTAAATTATATGCTCATGTTTTATAGTTTCTTTCCTAATTTTTAAAATAGAAAAATTACGGGCTTAAAGTATCAAAATTATTTTACAAATTCAAAATTTTGGATGACCAAATACACTTGATTACTGCAAAAATACTATTGGGACTCTTGCTAGTTTCTTAATCAGTAGTGGCCAAATCCAATTCCTTTCAGATTTAAGGACCCTACTGTCCCTGGAGTTTGGTTATTGAGTTCTCTATATTTCTAATCACAAGGGCTCCATCTCAGGAAGTCACAGATATTTGGTCTCTAGCTAACTGGGTTAACTATTAGAGTAGATGAACCCACTAGGGTCAGATTTGGGCCTTCCATAAATTTCATCAATTTTTTTTATCCCTAAGCCAATTCTGAAATTGAAAGTCAGTGCTCCAATTACACTTGGCAAAACATAATATCCTGGTTCAAAGGGTAAAGATGATCTAAGGCCAATCAGCATGATGATTTAAGTTAAATAAAACTTCCTATTTTTAAAAACTAGGAAGAAATTTATTAATTTACTTCAAATTTGATCATTTACACATAGCTTCAAAAACTGACATATTTTGAAGTTAACAGTAAACTAAACTCCCAGTCTGCAGAGTGGGGGGAAGCAGTTTAATCAACAATCCAACTGAGTAGGAAGTTGTCATCAAAGATGACAGCCACTGGGAAAGTCTGGGGCCTAGGAGCCATAAATTTAGCCACTGGGAGAACTGTGACACAGAGCAGAATATCCAGCACCAGTGGACTGGGGATACAAACAGATATTTTTTTTTAATTTTATATATTTTATTTAATATTTTAGTGTTCAATATTGATTTCCACAAGATTTTGTTACAAATTTTCTCCCCATTTTTACCTGCCCCCCCCATTCCAAGATGGCGTATATTCTGATTGCCTCGTTCCCCAGTCAGCCCTCCCCTCTTTCACCCCACTCCCCCCATCCCCTTTCCCCTTACGTTCTTGTAAAGCAGGATAGATTTCTATGCTCCATTCCCTATATATCTTGTTTCCCAGCTACATGCAAAAAACAACTTTTTTTTTATTTTTTGAAGTATCTGCTTTTAAAACTTTGAGTTCCAAATTCTCTCCCCTCTTCCCTTCCCACCCACCCTCCCTAGGAAGGCACGCAATTCAACATAGATCACACATGTATCATTATGTAAAACACTTCCACAATGCTCATGTTGTGAAAGACTAACTATGTTTTCCTCCATCCTATCCTGTCCCCCTTCATTCAGTTTTGTCCCTTGACCCTATTCCTTTTCAAAAGTGTTTGCTTTTGATTACCTCCTTCCCCTATCTGCCCTTCCTTCTATCATCCCCCCTTTTTTATCCCCTTCCCCTTACTTTCTTCTGGAGTAAGATACCCAATTGAGTGTGCATGCTATTCCCTCCTCAAGTTGAATCTGATGAGAATAAAATTGACACTTTTATGCAAGATAATTTACCCCATTTAATCTCTCCCTTTCTCCCTCTCTCAATATATTCCTCTCTCAGTCCTTAAATTTATTTCATTTTTTTAGATATCATCCCTTCACATTCAACTCACCCTGTGCCCTCTGTCTATATTCCCTTCAACTCCCTTAATACTGAGAAAGGTATCATGAATTACACACATCAACTTTCCATGTAGGAATGTAAACATTACAGTTCAACTTTAGTAAGTCCCTTATGAATTCTCTTTCTTGTTTACCTTTTCATGCTTCTCTTGATTCTTGTATTTCACAGTCAAAGTTTCTAGTCAGCTCTGATCTTTTCATCGAGAAAGCTTGAAAGTCTTCTATTTTATTGAAAATCCATATTTTGCTTTGCAGCATTATACTGAGTTTTGCTGGGTAGGTGATTCTTGGTTTTAATCCTGCTCCTTTGACCTCCAGAATATCATATTCCAAGCCCTTCAATCCCTTAATGTAGAAGCTGCTAGATCTTGGGTTATCCTGATTGTGTTTCCACAATACTCAAATTGTTTCTTTCTGGCTGCTTGCAGTATGTTCTCCTTGATCTGGGAGCTCTGGAATTTGGCAACAATATTCCTAGGAGTTTTCTTTTTGGGATCTTTTTCAGGATGCGATTGGTGAATTCTTTAAATTTCTATTTTACCCTCTGGCTCTAGAACATCAGGGAAGTTCTCCTTGATAATTTCTTGAAAGGTGATATCTAGGCTATTTTTTTGATCATGGCTTTCAGGTAGTCCATTAATTTTTAAATTATCTCTTCTGCATCTGTTCTCCAGGTCAGTGGTTTTTCCAATGAGATATTTCACATTGTCTTCCACTTTTTCATTCCTTTGGTTCTATTTTATAATATCTTGGTTTCTCATAAAGTCACTGGCTTCCACTTCCTCCAATCTAATTTTTAAGGTGGTATTTTCTTCAGTGGTCTTTTGGACCTCCTTTTCCATTTGGCTAATTCTGCCTTTCAAGGCATTCTTCTCCTCATTGGCTTTTTGGAGCTCTTTTGCGATTTGAGTTAGTCTATTTTTTAAGGTATTGTTTTCTTCAGTATTTTTTTGGGTCTCCTTTAGCAAGTCATTGACTTTTTTTCATGGTTTTCTTGCACCACTCTCATTTCTCTTCCCAAGTTTTCCTCTACTTCTCTTACTTGCTTTTCCAAATCCTTTTTGAGCTCTTCCATGGCCTGAGACCAATTCACACTTTTTTTTGGAGACTTTTGATGTAGGCTTTTTGACTTTGTTGACTTCTTTTGGCTGTATGTTTTGCTCTTCTTTGTCACCAAAAAAGGAATCTAGAGTTTGAGTTTGAGTCTGAGTTCATTTTCACTGCCTGTTCATGTTCCCAGCCAACTACTTGACCCTTGAGCTTTTTGTCAGGTTATGACTGCTTGTAGAACTTTGTCTCAAGCTTTGGGGTCCAGGTACTGCTGTTTTCAGAGCTACTTCTACTCCACCGTCAGCCCAGGCTCTGTCACAGCAGCACTCCTCCTCCCCCAAGAACTACCTACCAGGACCGCAGTCCAGATCCAAGCAGGGCATAGCAGGAGCATCTAGCTTTGTGCCCACAAAGCGTTCCCTGCTCTCCTGCTCTGATCTGCTGCTAGATTCCTCCTACCGTGTAAGCCAGGGACTTGGGAGGCAGCTGATGCTGTAGCTCTGGAAGCAGCCTCAGGAGCTTCCTGCTGCTGCTACTACCATGCTGCACCGCCTCCTCCACTCCCAGAGTTGGTGGCCAGACCGCTCTGAATTCTATCCCGCAGTTTCCCCAACCTGCTCTTTGGTGTTGTGGGTTGAGAAGTCTGGTAACTGCCACAGCTCACTGTTTCATGGCCTCAAGTCCTCTTCAGGCTGGCTGACTCTGGATCTGGTCTGTCCTGGCACAGCCCAGACTGGGCTGCCCTCCGCTCTCAGCACCATGCAATAGACCCTTCCCAGCGACCATCCAGGTTCTCCTGGGCTAGAGACCTGTTTCCCTCTGCTATTTCATGGGTTCTGCAGCTCTAGAATTTGTTCAGAGTCATTTTTACAGGTGTTTGGAGGGATTTGGGGGAAAGTTTATGCAAGTCCCTGCTTTCCAGCCCCCATCTTGGCTCCGCCCCCTCACAGAGAATTAAGTCATGGAGAACTAGGTTACAAGGGCACAAGTCTAGCCATTGAGAAGGCAAGTCACAAGGTAGTCAACTGAACTGGGGGGTGGGGGGACTCAAGAAGTAAATGCAGCCACAGAAAGGACTAAGATAGGAGGTAGAAAGTAGTGACTTATAAATGGAGAATACCAAGATCGGGTAGACTAGGATCAATAAGACTCAGTACTGAGAGAGAGAGAGAGAGAGAGAGAGAGAGAGAGAGAGAGAGAGAGAGGGACAGGGAGGGAGGGGGAGACAGAGAGGGGAAGAGTGGGAGAGTGAGAGAAAGAGAGAGATAAATCATTCATTCTGTACACATTAACTAAGTACCTAAAATATGAAAATTATTGTTCCAGGGACTAAGAGAGATATAAAATAATCAAGACATGGACCCTGCTCTCTCAGCTCTTACCAACTAGCAGGAAGGACGTAATACACACACGGAGATATATGATATGCAATACAATGGATATATGATATATGACAAAACTGTAATACAGAGCGAGAGTGAGAGAGCGAGAGCAAGAGAGAGAGAGCTCAAGAGAGAGAGCGAGAACAAGAGAGAATTGTGATATAAAATAGACCACAAGGGAAATGCAAAATGCTACTCAAAGTTAGAGGAAAGACATATTTCTGATGAGGGGAGGCCTCATGGAAGAGATGCCGTTTGACTCTAAAGAATAGGTGTTTTTTTCAACAAGAGGAAATGGGTTGGGATGGGGCATTTGAGGTGCATGGAAGGATATGAGTGAAGGCATGGATCTGGGAAAACACTAGACAGGTACAAGACACAGTAAAGAGTCTCATTTGAGTCAAGTACATCACATACTGAAAAGAGTAAACCTGATATAAAGCTATAAAGACAGGATGGAAGCAGGTTATAGGGAAGCCTTGCATGACAGGCTAAAGAGTTTGGATATCATTCTGTAGTTACTAAGAATCTATTGACAGATTTGAGAAAATTAGAATCACATTCAAATCTATGCTTAAAGAAAGAAATAGCATAAAATATTAATTTTGTCAGAGAAAGCTGTTGAAATGGTCCAGACAGATAGTAATAATAATTTACCAACATTTAAATTACTATTTTATAGCATTGTAAAATTTACAGATCCCCACAACAACCCTATGAGACAGGTGATCTCTCCCTTTTACAGATGAAGATACTGAGACTAAGAGATGTTATAGAACTCAGCCAAGTTCATACAGCTGTTTGAGGCAGTATTTGAACTCAGATCTCCATTTGAACTCATGAACTTCATACAAGTGTTTGAAGCAGGATTTGAACTGAGATCTTCCTGACCTCTAGTCTAGCAATATGGCACTAACTGCCCCTTAATCCTTGAGTGAGAGCAGTGGGAGTACAGAAGGGGGAGATAAAAGTGCCTTTCAGAAGCCTCATATATATGACTAAAAAAGAAAAAAAATCCTTCCCCCTCCAAAAGACATTTGGTTGTTTTCTTACAGGCACATTCTCATCATAGGGAGTTGAATATGTGGTCCAAAAATACATTATATGTTTTTAGCTCTTAGAATGTATCTCATTCTGTTTAGAATTTGACACTACCAAAGAAGGAATTAAGCTTATTAATTCAGAATAGTATTTTAATTATCTATACTCACCGCTATCAACATCATGACCCAATGAGCAGACCACCTATACCCAAAAAGAGTAACTCAAAAAAGGTAGTAGTTACCATAACTATTATGAAGCCCATGACATTTGACTAAAGTTTAAGAAACATTTCAGGGCTTGAACACAACAGTATATATGTAGTAGTGGTTGCCATGGTAAGAACAATAGGAGGAAAAAGTGATGTTATTGAATACTATTCTTAAAAATAGGCATCAAATACCACCATGGCAAAAGCAACTTGAAGAAGCTTTTGAAAACCTAAAGAAAGGCATTAGAAGATTACTTTAATAACTAGTCCATATGCACAATAGAAAACTCCAAAGCTGTATCTACTTAAAAAGGGTTAAAAATGTGAAATAGAATTCAGAAAATAAAAGTATATTCATATTTCTTGGACCTGTCATAATGTGTACTTTTGGAACTATAAATAGATTAGGACCAAAAATAGATTTGGAAACTATCTTTAAAAACCCACATGAAATTAATGAAACCCATGACCCATCAAGGCATCTATGGAAAGATGAACACTTCCTCATAAAAAGGAGAAAGAGAATCGATATATATGCTAACAACATATGATAAGAGCATTGAACACTGAAGGCAAAAGTCAAAAGGTTAAGACATACAAAAAAATCCATGCAATATAAATAACAAAATAAATAATTCAACATCAATTAAAAAATTTACTACATAAGTTTGACAAGCAAAGATTTCAGAGGACAGAATACCCAGAGAAGGAAGATGTAGAAAATATCTGGTTGTCTACACCACAGCAAAGCCCAATACAATGAAACCAAAATGGATCAAACACCATTTAGAAAGCTTGTACACCATTAGTATGATGAATGACTTCATACTTATATTAAGGAAGTTCCTCCTCAAAACTGGAAAGTGGTAGAACTGGAAAAGATCCAAAATCATTGACTTGAATGCTTAACAGTGGCACAAGAATTGCTAGCAAGATGATGACCAGCTTTCTCTCAGACACAAACCTAAGCTTTCTTAACAGAGGGTATTACCTACCTTCTACCAAAAAGATGAGACCAAGTGGTTCTTCTAAATATAGGCCAATCAAGTGTTTATATATAAATGAATCACGAATAATTTCTTTTACTTAAAAAAGCTATAAACACCTACAAGAAACAATATACTGGCTGAGGAACAAAACGGTATGCAAAAGCCCCAGATTTGAGGAAAAAAAAACAATTTTTCAAAATTCGTTTGGTAATTATTGAACAAGCTCCCTAAAAATGCCAGAATATTTGTACTGTCTTTACTAATTATCACGAAGTCTTTACTTATGGCTTATTCATAGTGTGAATATATAAATTTGATTGAGGTAACAGTGAGAACACTAGAGTACCTGCTATTCATATGGAAAACTTACTATTTCAAATGTTATACTGATATAATAATGTCAAGAACAACTGACATGAAAGATGGGACACAGAGCCCTTCTGATTTGGGCAAGCCTTAAATCCATTGTAATTCCTCCTAAATAGAATTGAGTGTAACCTGTAAATAAAAGAGACAGTCATACCTAAACATGTTTGTAATCACTTGTTGTAAACAAATGGCATCAAGTTATATGCTCCACCAAAAAATACATAAGACAATTTCATCTTGTGGAATCTCTCTCCAATAATATAAAGATGTCATTCAGACTTGATAAGTATATGATTTTTAATGTATGCCAAGGAAAGTAAATACTATGTGTACTTGCTGGAATCTAGAAATCAGATTGAAGCAATGGATAATGATGATGATACCTAGACACATCTAAGGATTTATTAACCAGGCAAGACTCATCAAGAATAAAGCTATAAAGGAAAAAGTTTTATCTTTGTATGTCAAGAGACTCAGTCACCAATGGAGTGAAGCGGGGCTATGTGCTTACTCCCATGCTTTGTAGCATGTTTTCAGCAATGTCGTCAGATGCCTTCAACATGGACCAAAACGGCATCAAGGTCAGCTACCACACTGATGTTAAATTATTTAACTTGAAAAGGCTACAAGTCAAGACTAAAGTGGAGGGAGAGTTGGGGCATGGCTTTTTGTTCACAGATGATTGTGTGCTCAATGCAGCCTCGGAGGCTGAGATGCAACAAAGTATGGATCAATTCCCCATTGCTTATGCTAATTTTGGCCTAACAACACCAAAAAAAGTAGAGATTCTCTGCCAGTCAGCACCACACCATCCAAATATAGCACCATCAGTTATAGCAAGTGCAGAAATGTTGAATGCTGTGGTCAAGTTCACTTACCCTTGGCAGGGATGTACACATAGATGATGAGGTTGGAGCACTCATTGCCAGGGTTAATGCAGTGTTTGGGAGGCCCCAGAGGAAAGAGTTAGGGAGAAGATGTATTAGCAAGACGTATTAGCAAGAAGACGTATTAGAAGACAGCTTAGCTAACTGAAGGTCCATAGAGCTGTTGTGCCAACCTCACTGTTATATCCCTGTGAAATCTGAACAGGCTACCAGTGCCATGCCAGAAAATTGAACTGCTCTCATTTGAATTCTCTTAGGAAGATTCTGAAGATCACCTGGCAATGTAAGATACTGGATACTGAGGTCCTTTCTTGAGCTGAACTGCCAAGCATTGAAACCCTATTAAAGAGAATGCAAATCTCATGGGTTGGCCACATTGTTGGAACGTCAAATATATGTTTGCCTAAAATACTATTTCACAAAGAATTCACTCAAGGCAAGTGCTCACATGGAGGTAAGAAAAAGGGATACAAGGACATTCTCAAGGTCTTTCAGAAGAACTTTGGAATCAATTGTGAGACTTGGGAGACACTGGCACAGGACTGTCCAGCATGGCATCCCCGTATCAAAGAAGGCATTATGCTCTATGAGCAAAGCAGAACTGCAGTAACTTAAAAGAAACAGGAGATGTCCAAATTTAGAGCCATCTCCATCCCAAATGTTCAAAAGCACTATTTGTGCCCAACCTGTGCTAAAGCCTTCCAAACTTGTATTGGTCTGATCAGCCGCAGTCAGACACAATGTACCTTGACCCCAATATAGTGATGTCATTTTGGTCCTCTTTGATCATGAAGAAAGACACTCATTCATCACCCTGAAAATCAGGCTCAACAGGAAGAGCATATCAAAGCAATTAACACCTAAATAATGTCTCTGGTAATGTATACTGTTGGAACTATAAATAGATTTGAGTCAAAACTAGATTTGGAAACTATCTTTTAAAAAATTCCAAGTGAAATTAACTAAACCCATGACCCATCAAGGCGGCTACGGAAAGATGAACTCTTCCTCAAAAAAAAGAGAAAAAGAATTGATACATATTCTGAGAGCACATGGTAAATAGGTTAAAAACTTACAGAAATAACTTTGGAGTCAGCAGACATAATTTCACTAAGTAACAGTTAAGTAGTAAAGGCTGGAAAGACACACAGAGAGAGACAGAAAGAGACCTGATAATATTGTCAATAAAGACTGGCTAATTGTATGTGTGTGTGTGTGTATTTATATATGTGTGTATATATATGGATGGATGGATGTATCATATATATATATAATAGTTTTAAACTTTGATAATTTCAGAAGTATAAATGTTACAAACTTTAAGTGTCTTTTTTGCCATGTAGTTTTGTGAATTTTGAATAATACATTTTCATTTTCATTTTAATAAGATGGATTAGTGTGTGTGACAGTTTCTGGATGACATTTTCTCAGAATGGTAAATTGGTAGAGGAGATCTTCTTGCTTGTTCACCTCAGTAACCTAATATATCTCCATTTAGAATTTTTCACACCATCGGAACTGCAGTGTACACATCAAAATCCTGCTCAGATGATCTTAAGGCTAGGATAATAAATATAATCCTTTCAGTCTCCAAGTAGCAGCTGATGAAAGTTTTTACAAAGTACAAAATCAACTAGATCAACGCATAGCACAAGATGGTGAATATGCTAAATTTTAATAAGTTCCAATATTTTAAAAATTTAAATAACCTTTCATACATTATTTTTATGAGTTTATTACTTTTTTCTTTTGAGGTCATTAATAATTAAAACTACACTATGACTTTAGGAACACACCATGTGCTTGTGCGCATGCACGTGCCCCTCCCACACACACACACACATACACACACGCACAGGCACTCACATACAGTAAGAGTTGTTGAATATGACCAAAAGTGGTTTATTTCTGGTTAGAGCCAAGAAAATGGCTAATCTCCAAGAACGGACTCAAAAGGCTCTCCATGGATGGCATTCCCTAATTCAACCAATCATATATTGACAGAGAATCAATAAATAAGTAGCTGGGTCATGAAAATTTTTCCTTATGGAAACAAAAGGATTTGGGATGGCAAGTCAAGATCAGGTAATGACAGGTAAGCTATCCTTACACGGCTGGACTTATTCAATGCAAATTATGTAAGGAAAAAGTAGAACTGGGTAGTATCACTTCAGGCTGTGAAAATCTGCCATTTAATAAACAACTAGCAAGACATGACCCGGTGGCTAGAATTATACATTAGAAGTTCATTATCATTCATGAACTAGCAGTTATTTTATTTAGTTGTGTAATAGTCCACAGAATATAAAAGATTAATAATATAAGAGGGACTTGTCTTGGGACCATTTCAATCTGAATTCTATTAAAATATAAGATAAATAATAATAACATATTTCTATAATACCTTAAAGCTTAAAAAGTACTTACCCTACTCTGCGAAACAGCAGAAATATTATCTCTATTTTTATATATAAGGAAACAGATTTTGAGCTTTGAAATATGTCCAGAGTCATAGAGCTAATAAGCATAAACCTCACAAATTTAGAATAACTGAGTGGAGGGAGGGCTGAATTATAGAACTTTTCAAAGAAATTACAATCCATCCTCAACTTTCTTGGGACTAACATTCCTAGAGACTGTAGCAAAAGTCAAAAATGCAAATGTTGGTACATTGAGCCAAGGGGTAATATGTGGCTAGGCTCCCACAACTACCAAAAACTGTAATCTTTTTGCTAGCAATTGCTGAAAATGCACTTCTCTACATACAACTCTTTATAACAAAACATTAATTCTGACAGTATGCACTTTTTCCCTAACACAGTAACCAAGAAAAAAACCCACAAAACACAGAAACAAAATAAAATTGTTAACAGGCAAAACATTTTTCTCTTGCTAGTAATTTCCTAGAATCCTATGACCTTTGGTGCTAACATCTCAATAAAAACATTTCATTTCATACAATAGCCATCTTTCATAACAAAGAAAATCTACAGTGCTATAAATTGTTGTTACTCTTCAATTGTGTCCAACTCTTCATGACCCCGAGGACCATAGCACACCAATACTATCCATGGGGTTTTCTTGGCAAAGCTACTAGAGTGGTTTGCCATTTTCTTCTCCAGTGGATTAAAGCAAATAGAGGTTAAATGACTTGCCCGGGGTCACACAGTTTGTGTCTGAGGTCAGATTTGAACTCCAGTCTTCCTGACTCCAGACCCATATTTTATCCACTGAGACATCTAGCTGCCTCCAATTTCATGAATACTGTACAGCAAATAAAATTCTTAAAACTCAAACACTTTTTAATCTGAATCTTACCCTCCACTGTGTCAGATGGTGGTGTGAGGGTGTTGTACTGTATACTGTACTGCTGTAAACCTCTCTACCTTGTCCAGCCTCTGAAAACCAAGGGAGAGATTGCTGGAACTTTAGCCACTAGTGTCAGAAGACATCAAGACTGGAGCAATCTCAATATCATCTTCAACATACTGCCCTTCACCACTGATGGATGGTTTTGGAGATCATGAAGAATGTACCAACTTGAAATAATCCATCAGCAACATCTGTTTTGTGCAACACTTGAGATCCTTAAGGAGCCCCCTGCTGACAGAGGCTATAGACATTCCAGCATTCCAATCTGATACCTTTTTTTTTTCTCTCACTAAGCCTCAGCACTGACTTTCATCCTTGGACTTAGAGCCCAGAGGACTTGCACCATGCTTTGGGGGTATGATTGCAACATAAAACTTGAGTTTTACAAGCAAACACTGCAAATGTGCAATGAATGCCCAGGAGCTCTATTTACTCTACAGTGGTATGGTGAACAAGACCAGTGAAGCACCTAGGAGGATACCAGTCACTCCACAGACTGGCACTTATCACACATCTTGTTTTTCTCTACTATTCATAGCCAGGAATATGCACTGTTGCCCATGCAAAAATGAAAATGTGTTTACTAAGAAAAGCATGGGAATGTTTGAAGTCAAAAAACAGTGAATGTTGAGGATTCACTTGTATGTTTTATTACTTTCAGGTAATTCCAAAATAGAAACCTTCAAACTAGTATGTTCTACTTTAAGACTCAGCTGTAATTATTTTCTTTATTTACTAATAAATGATATCCCCAAACCATCTTTTTTTCTAAATTTGTTCCATTAATAGGTTAAATATCCACCCTCTTGCTCATGGCTGGGCTGAGCCAATATAATAAAAATGACAATATTTCCAAAGTTAATTTATAGCTTTAATGCCATGTGATTAAATTATCAAAAATACACATTATAGAACTTGATAAAATAACAGTCAAATTCTCTCCTAGGCCATTTTCCCTGCACTAGCCACTTTCTCTTTTTCTCCCCATTTTGAGTCCTTTGCAAACCAATTCAACTCCACACTGTCCTCCTCTCTTGAATCTTTATACTCCTTATATCACCAATTATGCCCAGCCAAGTCTCAGTCTTGAATCACTACCACTATTCCTCACCTACACACATGCTGCTGAATAATTGAGGAGAAAATCATGCCACAGTTCTGACTGGGAGCACTACAAATTATGTTACATAACCTCCTCTGGGACCTCACTACAGCTGGGCAATCCTACTATACCTCCATTATCAACTCACTAACCTGATCTTCACAAGGGCTCTTCCAAATCCTTCCCCAAGCCTCCAATGGATACCCCTCCTGCCACTCTCTCAGATGAGAGCTTTGCCTTATATTTTACATGAAAGAAAATGAATCAATTTGCTGTAAACTCCTCTCCTCCTCTCTTCCTAATTTCATATTATTCGGTTGCCTTCTACCACTATCTCCTCCTTCACCCCTGTCTCACGTGTGGCCTTACCCCTTTCCAAGGATAAACATGGCCATCTCTACCCTATTCTGAAAAAAAAAAACCCTCACTTTATTCTTCCATCCCTGCTATCATCCTATTTTTCTTTTGTTCTTTGTAGCTAAATTCCTTGAAAAGGCTATCTACAATAGGTGACTCCACTTCCTCCACTCTCACTCTCTTCTCAACCCCTTACAATCTACCTTTTGAGCTTATAATTCCACTGAAACTACTCTCTCCAAAGTTACTAAGGATCTCCTAGTTGCCAAGTGCAATAGCCCTTTTTCAATCTTCATCCTCCTTGATCTTTGTGTAGTCTTTGACACTGTTGATCATTCTCTCCTCCTTGATACTCTCTTCTCTCTAGGTTTTCACGACACTACTCTCTCCTGGCTTTCCTCTGACTCATCTGACCAACCACTCCTTCTCAGTCTCCTTTGCTACTCTGTCTCCAGATCATTGCCTCTAACCATAAGTGTCCTTCGGGCTTCTGTCCTGGGTCCTCTTCTCTTCTCCCTCTGTACTACTCTATTTGGAGACCGCATCAGCTTGCCTGGATTTAATTACCATAGTTTTGCTGATGATTTTCAAATCTACTATTCCTGCTCCAATCTCTCTCTTGACCTCTACTCTTTCATCTCCAACTGCTTATCAGACATCTTGAACTCATTATCTTTTCCCCTAAGCCCTCCCCATACCCTAACTTTCCTATTACTGTAGAGTGCAACACCACTCTCCTAGTCACTCAGGCTCCCAATTTAGGAGTCATCCTGGATTCTTCACTCAACCCCCATATCTAATCTGTTGCCCAGATCTATTACCTTTGCAACATTTCTCAAATATGCCCCTTCTCTCCTCTCACACACCACTCTGGTACATTACTTCATTACCTCATGCCAGGACTGTTGCAACACCCTGTTAGTGGGGTTGCCTGCCTCAGGTCTCCCCAGACTCCAGTTCATTCCCCATTCAGCCACTAAAATGATTTTCCTAAAACTCAGGTCTGATCTCATCACCTCCCCTACTCAATAGATTCCATTTGCCCCCATCACCTCTAGTATCAAATACAAAATGCTCTATTTGCCAGTCAAAGCCCTTCATAACTTGACCCCTTCCTACTTTTCCAGTCTTATCTTTCTCTGCAACACATACCTCTCTCTCTTTGAACCGATAACACTAGCCTCCTTTTCCCATGAACAAGGCACTCCATCTCTCAGCTGAGGACATTTTCTCTGACAGTCCCCCATGCCTGGAATGTTGTCCTCCCTCCACTCTTACTGACCTTCCTGGCTTTCTTTAAGTCTCAAATAAAATTCCACCTTCTATAGGAAGCCTTCCCTAACTCCTTTTAATTCCAGTGCTTTCCTTCTTTTAATTATTTCCTATTTATGCTGTATATAGCTTGCTTTGTATATATTTGTTTGCAAGTTTTCTCCCCCATTAAATTGTAAGTTCCTTGAGAGCAGGGCCGTCTTTTGCCTCTTTCTGTACTTTCAATGCTTAGCACAACTAGAACTCAGTAAATATTGAATGGAACAGAAAGTTCATTGGAAGAAATAAAGATCTAGAATATCAAAGAAAATAACAAACCAAAAAAGGTAGGAATGAAAAAGGAATAGCACTTCCATACTTCAAGCTGTCTTACACAGCAGCATACACCAAAAACATTTGGTACTGGTTAAAAAAATAAAATAGATCAATGAAACAAATTGGACAAGGAAGAATCAGGAACAATAAAACTCGAATCCGAAAACAAATTACATAGGGGAAAAACTCTGTATTTGATTGAAAAAAGCTCTGGGAAAACTGGAAAGTAGTCTGGCAGATATTAAGCTTAGACTAATGTTTTACATTCCGAAATAAATTTTTAAATGGATACATGACCTTAATATTAAAGATCATACCACAAAAATAGAAGAGATCATATATACTTCCCAAACTACATGAATAAGACATTAATTCTTAACCAAACAAGTGACAGAGGCAATTACAAAAAAAGAAAAAAAACCTGTTAACTTTGATTATATGAAACTGGAAAGTTTCAGCACAAACAAAATTAATGCATCTAGAATAAGAAAAGAAGTAGTTGAGTAGAGAAAATGATCTTTCAAATTTCTCAGATGGTAGCTTGGAATGGAAGATATGCAGACAACTAAGATATATAGGTATAGATACACACATACATATACACATATATGTAACCAAAAGCCATTCCTTAATGGATAAGTGGTCAAAGGATATGAGCAAATAGTTCTCAAAAAATAATTAGAAACTATTAACAACCTTAGGAAGAATGTTCCAAATGACTAATAACAAGTAAATCAATACAGCCCTAATATTTCATTTTTCACCCAGCAAATTAGTAATGATGACAAAAGATGGGAATAGTCAATGTTGAAAGGGTTGTAAGGCAATAGGTGTATTAGCATACTGTTAGAGTAATGAATCGGTATAATTATTTTAGAAAGAAATTTGGAATTTTGCAAATAAAGTAATTAAAATGCACATATCCTTTTACCCAGAGATTAATATACCTACTACTAGGCTTATGACTCCAAAAAGGTAATTGATAAGAAGTTCACATATGCAGCAAAATATTTGTAGCAGTACATTTTGTGGTAGCAAAGAATTGGAAACAAAGTAGGTGCTGATCAACTGGGGAATGACTAAACAAATTGTAGTACACAAATGTAATAGAATATTACTGTGCTGTAAGAAGCAATGAATATGATGAACACAGAGGAGCATGGGAAGTTTTACAGAATCTGATACAGAGTGAAGTAAGCAGTACCAATAAAGCAACATACACAATGATTACAACAATGCAAATGGAAAGCACAACCACAAGACAATAAAAAAATAAACATTGCAAAACTACAAAGAATAAGCATGGCTCCAAAGAAGAGATATGAGAAGACATCCCTGTACCATACACTATTGCAGAGGTCAGAGGTCCATGGGTGGGGGATTTTCAGACTTTTTCAATGTATAATAAGCTTTGCTCATTTATTTCTTTCATTACTTTTTTTTTCCTTCAAAAATATTATTTGCTAAATGTGATCACTCTCTAGGATGGGCAGGGGAGGAACAGTGGTATAAAAAGTGATATAAAAAACAAAATATACCAATAAATTGCATTTAAAATTCAAATTGCATTTTTAAAAGCATTGCCTCTCTCCACTCACCCCAATAGCCCTAGTCACACTAATTTACATAACCAACTTTTTCTTCACAGGTAGTCGATACAAAGATCAACTTCAGTCAATCTTAGGTTATACTATAAACATTTAAAAGGTAATATCGTCTAAAAATTAATGACGCATATTTGAAAATTTATATTGACTTGGGGATGCATTACATAATTTTACAATATTTGTAGAGTACTCCTTACTTTGCTTAATATAACATTTATTATCATACCCCACCCTTTGATTTTCATTGTACTTTTCACTATACAAATAATTTTTACACATAATATTCCATTTAATCCACACAGCTTTGTGAAGTATGTAGGGCAAATATTCCATTTCAATAGACATTTATTAAGCGTCTTCTACATGCAAAACAATGATCTAAGTGCAGAGGATACTGAAATGACATAAGATAGCACATTCATTAAAGAACTTAAAACTTAATAGGAGAGGAATGGGGTAGCTATGGCATAGGGTGAGTTGAGTATGTATGGTATGGTATAGGGTAAGTTGAGGTAATAAAAAAGCAGAAATTCACATTCTATATCCATAGCTCTCAGCACAGAGACCAGCACAACATAGGCTTCAGCATCTGCTGATAAAATGTGAACACACACACACACACACACACACACACATACATATATATATATATATATATATATACACATAAACATATACATACAAATGAATGAAATAACCAAGGCAGGAATGTGCCTATGCAAGGGAGTGGGCAAGGAATGGGGTGTGGGGGCGGGGACAGGGGAGGAGGAATAGATATTTGCCTCCATACTCCCCTGCCAATCTCCAATGACCACTCATTTTCATAGGAAAGTGGCCCATGCCCATGAATTTAATTTCATTTAAAAGAAACATTGAGTGATTTTTTTTTAATCCCAGGTTTTCTTTTACTTGGAGGGACTTTTGCTGGTCCTATGGAAAAAAAGTTGTAGAAAGCCTCAGGGCTTTAAAATTAGACAGCATAGCAGAATCCACTCTTCTCATTAGGAGGGAGAACCTCACCCAAGGAATACATCTGAAGCTGGCAGTAGAGAGAAGCTCTACAACCACAACCACATACCCAATTAGAGCAATACCTGAAAGGCCCAGGAAACAACCATAAGACTAGAAGAGGAGAACATAGGAAAACTTCATATCCAATAGACAATGTGTCCAATGGAGAAAACACATAAAGCAGAGATGAGGTTCCTAGTGGAGACTTGTGGGGAACAGGCTCAGTGGGAGTAACATGATGCCATCACCAGCAGACATCAGTGGCCATGCCACATTGGAGGCCTGTGTTACCCACTCCAAGTGTGTGTCCTGGCCATCTACCCTGAAGATTTGGAATTTTGCAAGTGGGACCCTCTATGTTCCATTTGTGTTCCTATTCTTCTCACTGGGTATTTGTGAAAGTGTGTCAAATATTTTATTACTACTCTTCTTACTCTGCTATTTCATTAAATTCCTTTACTTCACACTAATTGTGGCCCCAGATTGATTAATAAAGGTCAAATGGATGGTCATAAGCTAACATTACATACCCACAGTATACCATGAACAGGGGTAACATTATCAGGAGGATCCACTGGGTGGAGTGGGGGTGGGGGTGAGAGAAATGGTTTTTGGATTCGGGCAGAACACTTTTTTTTAACCATAAATCACTGACAAAAAGCATGTTTTGATTCCTTCACAATTCTGAGAATTCTTCTACTACTGAAACCAAAGCTGGATTCTAAAATGTTGCTTCCATATGAGGTCAGTGAATTCCAATCAGCTAGTTGCCACTCTGAATTCTGTCACTTAGAGTGGGTGAAAATTCTCCATGGAAACTAAAAGCCGTTTTGAAGATAATCTACCACTAAGGGCTTAAACATAAATCCTTCTTGAAAAAAATTTTTAAACGAGTGATAATTGAAGATATTCTCCCTTTAACTGAAGAGAAAAGGTCTTTCAATCATTAAAGTCGTTACTGTTATTTGGCCTCTTGGGCACCTAGATAGAGCTGGCAATCACAGCTATTGCTAACAGTGATGATAGTCTTGTGCAGTTCAGATAGCCAAAAGAGGGATTAATATTTTGGGGTAAATAATAGACCCCGTGATGAACAATTTACAGATCTAAGCCCTCATGAATCAAGTTAAAGTTGTCATCTACATGAACTCCCCACTCTCATCAACTCTCTGACTTCCACATCAAAAGAAAAACCATTTCCAAAGCCCAGTTAAATTTCTGATTAATAGATCAGTCAGGTACCGAGCCAAAATTTGAAAGGGACTGCCGTTTATGCTTTGTACAAGATCATGGATCATTTAGGATGAATAGAGCCCTCAGTGACCAAGTTAAGGACATCACTCATGCAGCAACTTAAAATGCAGTCTCAGAATTTGTTTGGCCTTCCAGTTGGCACAACAGCCCATAAACACTCCAGCTGGGCAATGAGGATTCTGAGCCAATCATCATCACCTGAGCTGCCAAGTTTGGCGGACACTTCTCTTTTCATGTCCAGATTTCAAATGTGTGTGCAGTGAAGGGGGAAGATGTGAGCCATGATCCTGTATGGTGGGCAAGTTGGAAACAGGAAGAGTTTGTGTGTGTGCATGTGCGTGTGCGTGTGTGTGTGTGTGTGTGTGTGTGTGTGTGTGTGTTTGATTGATCATTTTGTTGAGAGAGATCAAGAGAAAGAAAGGCAGAGATAGAGAGAGACAAAGAGAGATGGAGACACAAAGAGAAAAAGGAGAGAGAAGGAGAGACTGAGAATGATGGAAAAAAAAAATTAAGAGAAGGGCTTTGAAATCAGAAAAAAAAAAATGGAGTAGGCTCTGCAGTGCCTGGAAGCAAGTTTGGGTAGATAGTGTGGAGGCCGGGTGTTTACAATATTTCTCACTTCTGAGCAGGGGTGTGAGGCTGTTAGAAATGAAAGGAAACTATAAAAACTGCACAAGCTAGGATATGAGAGTCGCCCTGCCTCCAGAGATCCAGCTGCTGCTTGGCCCAAGAGCACAAAGAGTTTAGCTGAAAGGGAAAAACGGTTTCAGGTTTTCAAGTTACGGTTGTTAGACATGTGAGCTGCTTTTCAGGGGTGTGTCCAGACTGGAAAGATAAGCACCTGTTGCTGACAGAAACACAATACACATTGATTGGAGGGCTCCATCCAGGAACCAGAAAGAACAGAAGGAAATCCAAAATAATAAATGGACTCATTACCAAAGGACTTCACAAAGAGACTTTTAAAGAAAAGATGCATGACCAGGTTACTTGATCTGTAAAAGAGAAAATCAGAAAGAATTGTTTGTGGTGGGGGTGGGCTGGGCTGGAGTGGGGACCAGAGTGAGGAGGGAAGCACTGGCCTGTTCAAAAACGAACTCTAAACCCTGCTGCTGTGTTCTCGACCATCTCAAAGAATCTCATCTGATTTATCTTCTCCTCAACCCACTGCAGCAGCGATTGAAGTGACTATAATAGCCCAGGAGAAATGTTGGTACTATTAGTTGGGTGATTGATGGAAGCGCTGCCAAAACAGCAAGGGAATTTGTCAGCGTGTTTTTTGAAGTTTGTAAATGATGACACTGGCAAAGTGTAAACAAACTCAGCTCCGACAGACACAGTCCCAAAGCTGACACTTATATAGACTCATTTAGTGAATTGGTTCAATTAGAAATTAACAGCTGGAAAAGAAAAAGAAGAGAGACAGAGACACAGAGAGAGACAGAGACACAGGGAGAGAGGCAGAGAGAAAGGAGGAGACAGAGGGAGAAAGATAGGAAGAGAAGGGGGAGGGGAGGGAGGGAGAAAGAGAGAAAGAAAGAAGAAGGGAGAGACAGAGAAAAAGAGAAAGACAGAGAGACAAAGAAAGTGCAATGGCTTGCTGGGCCAGGGCAGATGGGGCTAGAGAAACATGGAGATTTAAAGGAAAACAACAAAAAGCATGTCTGTGTGTCTGCGTGTGTATGTACACACACATGCATACATGCACATGTGTTTTTCTTGGCTCATTCAAATGGTTTTCCTGCTGGTTGCTTGCAGAGCATCATCCTGAATAAAGGCCCCAAGATATTTTGAAATGAAATCAGTCAACCATCATGAGACTGGCAGAAGTGCCAGAAAAGCCCTTCTTCATCATGCTTCTTTCCATGCCCACAGTTGATTGACTCCTGTTAATCTTCCACAGGTGCTTGAGGAAGACTCGGGCTTCTCCCCCCCCCCCCCATATATCAATCATTGCTCTATCCATCGTCATTTACACAAGTAGATTACCAGTTTAGTCAGAGGCTGCTCTACGGAATCCACTCTGACTTCTCTCAAGGACCAGAACTTCTGAGTTTTGACACTTCATTCTTCCATCACAAATCTTTAGAAGTGATGAATAAAACTTCCCAAAGATTAAAAAACGTCATACCCAGAATATATTTAGGACAACAGATCTGGACTTAAAAGGATCCCCAGATGCCATCTAGCCTATCTCCTTCACCTTACAGATGAGAAAACTGAGGCCCCCCACCAGTCAAGTGACTTGCCTGAATTCACTCACATAGCTTCAAAGGCAAGATTTGAACAGGTTCCTCTGATTCTAGAGGCAATGAGATTTTCCACTGTACCATGATGCAATCCCATATAGCTAGGTGATAAAGTATAAAGTACAAAACTTGGAGTCACAGGATTTGGAAGTCCTGAGTTCAAATTCAGATAAACTTGGGAGTTTTGTGACCCTGGGAAAGGCACTTAACTTCTATCTGCCTCAGTTTCCTCATCTGTAAGATGAACATAATAATACCACCTACCTTTATGTTGTTAGATACAAATTTGATACTATATGTAAAGTGCTTTGCAAACCTCAAAATGCTACATTATTATAGTATAAATGCAAATTATTATTACATTCATACCAATTTGATTTGCAAGTCTCTTGATGAAAAAATAAAGTATTTGGGAAGGGGAGAAAATATAATGGCTTTTTTCCTTCCTTTCTCATTTTTAAAAGCTTGAAAGGAAAAGTTAACATTATTTGTAAGTTAGGAGGAGGAAAAATCTCAGATCTATGAAGTCTTTTGGACTCAATAAGAAACAGTATACTGGTGTTTAATGAACTTGAATTTGACCTAAGTCAGTTTCTCCTAAGGGAGAACATAAGATGTATATCACCAGAAAATTCCTCATTTGCTCAGGAAGAGTTGTGGGCTTGGAAAGCAGCAAGAACACGACACATCTCCCTGAAGAAAACGTCATATCAAATCAACTACAATACCATTAGGAAAGCAATCACAGAAGTAGAAAACTCATTTCTAGTGGGAATAAAGAAGACATTCTGAAGAAACCAAGTTTGACAGAGTGGCCTACCCTCAAGGCCAGTTTATGAAAGGAAACAGAATTTTCCAAGATATTTTGTAGGCAAAAGGATCCTGGAAGCAAGGGTCCACAGAGTTGGAGTGTGCATCGGGTTGGGGGAAGGGGAGGGAGGAAAAAGGAGACAGTGGGTATAAGGAAACAAAAGCAGGGTCAATTCCCAGATCAAAACCATTTCTTCTAGAAGCAAATGGTAAATACATTCTCAGTCTCTCCTGTTTTATTTTTAAAGTATGAGTTTTTAATGAGAAATAATGTGGAAACAAGTTGTATGTTTTCTGACAGACTAAGTCAAAATGTTTCTCTCAATCCTAGCATGCATTTTCACAAAGTGAGGATTGTCATTTTAGGGGAGATTGTCCCAATGTGCACACTGAAGATGATTTGCTGGCTTCCTCAGTGACACAGACACCTGGCCAGAGAGGGCCTGCCTTCAAACCTGATCACAGTCCCATTCCATAGCTGGCCCTGTCAGCCCTCCCACATTATAGGCACACTCCTGGGCGCCCAGCTTAGTAGCATACAAACAGTCAAGGGATTAAAAGAGAGTTGAACCTGTCAAGACAGTTTTACAACGCCTCACCAAGCAGTTTGTTCTCATTTCGATGCAGCAGGGACTTTGTTGTTTTTCAGAAAAAGGATGTCCAGACAGACTTCCCGTAAGACAGTGACTGGCACTGACAGTAACTTAGCCTGTCAAAGATTCCTTCTATGGCAATGAAAAAGAAATGTTCAATTGAAACAAACTGAAAGCACATCACGGTGATTGACAGACAGACTCCTCAATAGAAGAAATAATTATGGTTTGCTAATGCCAGATTGTGTCAGAGATGTGCATTTTCAGGCCATTCGTTTGGTTTATTGCAGGGTGCTCTAGGCATCACAGGAAGTCTTTTGTTACTTCCCAGGCAGTTGTAAAGTTGTTTGCAATGTCCCAGTCATTTCAGCAAGCAGCCACCACCTCCATGGTAGAATCCAAAGTTTCTCTTAAGTCTCTATGCAAAGTGCAAAGTAAGGTAACCATCCAAAGAATACAAAACAGAGACACACTTGTCTGCACATATTAATTGACTGAATTAATTATTTTGCAGGAGAATCTTCTTCAGACATCTTAAATAGCCAGCTCATCAAAAAGTTATTTTATAGAGCTAGAAAAAATAAAATTCATCTGGAAGAACAAAAGCTCAAGTATGTCAAGGGAATCAATGAAAAAATATGAAAGAAGGTGGTCTAGCCATATCAGATCTCAAACTGTATTATAAAGCAGAAATTATCAAAACAATATGGTACTGGCTAAGAAATAGAGTGGTGGGTCAGTGGAATAGATAAGACAAATACACCATCATCTTACACCCTATACCAAGGTAAGGTCAAAATGGGTACATGATTTACGCAAAGGATAATAACGTAAGCAAATTAAGAGAACATGGAGTCATTTATCTGTCAGATTTATAGATAAGGGAAGAACTTAGGACCAAAGAAGATGTAATTTTTATTATGTAAAATTAAAAGTTTTTGTACAGAAAGAAAAACAGTACAACCAAAATTAGAAGGAAAACAGAGAACTGGGGGAACTTTTTTTGTAACAACTATCTGTGATAAAGGCTTCATTTCTCAAATATATAGAGAACTGAGTCAAATGTATAAAATTACAAGTCATTCTCCAATTGATAAGTGGGCAAAGGATATAGATAGGCAGTTTTTAAACAAAGAAATCAAAGCTATCTATAGTCATATGAATAAAAATGCTCTAAAATACTATTGATTAGAGAAATGCAAATTAAAAGAATTCTGAAGCACCACCTCACACCTATCAGATTGGCTAATATGACAAAAAAAGGAAAATTCTGGATGTTGGAAGGGATGTGGGAAAACTGGGACATTAGTGCACTGTTGGTGGACTTGTGAATTGATCCAACCATTCAGGAAAGCAATTTGGAACTATGCCCAAAGGGCTATAAAACTGTGCATACCCTTTGATTCAGCAATACCACTGCTAGGTCTATATCCCCTAAAGATAAAAAAAAAACAGGGGAAAGGACCTATCTATACAAAAATATTTATAGCAGCTCTTTTTGTGGTTGCTAAGAATTGCAAATTAAGTGGATGCCCATCAATTGGGAACACTTAGACAAGTTGTAGTATATGATAGTAATTGAGGACTGTTGTGATATAAGAAATAATGAGCAGGCAGATTTCAGAAAAACCTGGAAAGACTTACATGAACTGATGCTGAGTGAAGTGAGCAGACCCAGGAGAACATTGTGTCCTCGAGGCCTGAGGTTCCTCACCCCTGAATTCTAAAACAAGTCCAAAGAACTAATGATGAAGCTTATTATCCATTTCCAGAGGAAGTACTGATATTATCTGAACACAGACTGAAGCATGCTATTTTCACTTTCATTTTTTTCTTTTAATCGAGTCTTCTTATACAAAATGACTAATATGCAAATGGTTTACATAATATCACATGCATAACCTATATCTGGCTTGCCACCTCAAGGAAGGGGGAGAAAAAAAGGGAGGAAGGGATAGAATTTGGAACTCAAAACTTTAAATAAAAATGTTTTTTTTCCTGATTAGTTATTTATTTATTTAATATTTTTAGTTTTCAGCATTGATTTTCACAAGAGTTTGAATTACAAATTTTCTCCCCATTTCTACCCTCCCCCCACTCCAAGGTGGCATATATTCTGATTGCCCCATTCCCCAGTCAGCCCTCCCTTGTGTCACCCCTCTTCCCCCCCATCCCCTTTTCCCTTCCTTTCTTGTGGGGCAAGATAGATCACTATGCCCCATTGCCTGTATATCTTATGTACTAGTTGCATGCAAAAACATTTTTTTGAATATGTTTTTTTAAAACTTTGAGTTCCAAATTCTCTCCCCTCTTCCCTTCCCAACCACCCTCCCTAAGAAGGCAAGCAATTCAACATAGGCTACATGCTTATCATTATGTAAAACCCTTTCACAAAGCTCATGTTGTGAAAGACTAACTATATTTTGCTCTTTCCTATCCTATTCCCCTTTATTCAATTTTCTCCCTTGACCCTGTCCCTTTTCAAAAGTGTTTGCTTTTGATTACCTCCTCCCCCTATGTGCCCTCCCTTCTATCATCCCCCCTTTTTTATCCCCTTCCCCTTACTTTCCTCTGGAGTAAGATACCCAATTGAGTGTGCGTGCTATTCCCTCCTCAAGTTGAATCTGATGAGAATAAGATTGCCACTTTTATGCAAGATAATTTACCCCACTCTATCTCTCCCTTTCTCCCTCTCTCAATGTATTCCTCTCTCACCCCTTAAATTTATTTCATTTTTTTTAGATATCATCCCTTCACATTCAACTAATCCTGTGTCCTCTGTCTATATTCCCTTCAATGCCCCTAATACTGAGAAAGGTCTCAAGAATTACACACATCAACTTTCCATGTAGGAATGTAAACATAACAGTTCAACTATAGTAAGTCCCTTATGAATTCTCTGTCTTGTTTACCTTTTCATGCTTCTCTTGATTCTTGTATTTCACAGTCAAATTTTCTATTCAGCTCTGATCTTTTCATTGAGAAAGCTTGAAAGTCCTCTATTTTATTGAAAATCCATATTTTGCTTTGCAGCATTATACTGAGTTTTGCTGGGTAGGTGATTCTTGGTTTTAATCCTAGCTCCATTGACCTCCAGAATATCATATTCCAAGCCCTTTGATCCCTTAACATAGAAGCTCTAGATCTTGTCTTATCCTGATTGTGTTTCCACAATACTCACATTGTTCCTTTCTGGCTACTTGCAGTATTTTCTCCATAATCTGGGACCTCTGGAATTTGGCAACAATATTCCTAGGAGTTTTCTTTTGGGGATCTTTTTCAGGAGGCAATTGGTGGGTTCTTTCAATTTCTATTTTACCCTCTGGCTCTAGAATATCAGGGCAGTTCTCCTTGATAATTTCTTGAAAGATGATATCTAGGCTCTTTTTTTGATCATGGCTTCCACGTAGTCCAATAATTTTTAAATTATCTCTCCTGGATCTATTTTCCAGGTCAGTGGTTTTTCCAATGAGATATTTCAAATTGTCTTCCATTTTTTTCCTTCCATTGGTTCTGTTTAATAATATCTTGATTTCTCATCAAGTCACTAGTTTCCTAGTTTCCTCTTGCTCCAATCTAATTTTTAAGGTAGTATTTTCTTCAGTGGTCTTTTGGACCTCCTTTTCCATTCGGCTAATTCTGCCTTTCAAGGCATACTTCTCCTCATTGGCTTTTTGGAGCTCTTTTGCCATTTGAGTTAGTCTATTTTTTAAGATGTTATTTTCTTCAGTATTTTTTTGGGTTCCTTTAGCCAGTCATTGACTTGTTTTTCATGGTTTTCTTGTATCACTCTCATTTCTCTTCCCAATTTTTCCTCTACTTCTCTACCTTGCTTTTCCAAATCCTTTTTGAGCTCTTCCATGGCCTGAGACCAGTTAATGTTTTTCTTGGAAGCTTTTGATGTGGGCTGTTTGACTTTGTTGACTTCTTCTGGCTGTATGTTTTGGTCTTCTTTGTCACCAAAGAAAGATTCCAAAGTCTGAGTCTGAATCTGAGTCGGTTTTTGCTGCCTGGCCATGTTCCCAGGCTTTTTCAAAAAAGTCTACACTCCTGCAAAATGAAAGAGATTGAGTCAAAACAATTTCTTTAATTCAATGGTTCCTGTAACATAGACAAAAACTGAATCCCTGTCCTCAAGCAGCTTATACAGTCTTCCAAGTGATTTTTCTCCATTACTTCAATTATTTCCTATTTGGATTTGCTTTAGATTTTCTTCCAGAATAGGAGGGAAAATTGAATGTAATCATTCGACTTTGAAATGCATCATCTAATTTATAAATAAGAATAATCAAAGAAAATCTCAATCTTGTTGGCTAATTTTGAGGATTTTTCCCATTAAACCATCTGTTTTAGAAGATCTCGTATCTTAATAATGTGGATTTTTTCAAAAGAAATATAGCTCATTCTATTTGAAACATGATTTCCTATGCTCATGCTTCTCTTAAGTTTGTCTCATTCTCGATTTACCTATATATAGATGTTTGATAATCAAAATGATTAGAAGGGCATCAGTCATGGTGGGATGTGGTTAGAGGGACAACCAAACACACTGATTCACACAGAAATACTTGTATCTTACTAACTGCTTCTTCCAAACTCTTATCAGTCTGTGGGAACTTTCCTTATGGTTTTCCCATTGGATTATGTCTAGCACATGAGGCCATGTTATAATGCCAACCAGAGGGTTCTAGAGATTTTATTGGGAGTTCACCTAGTCCAGAGTTTAACAACTTCTTAACCATAGAACCTGAAGTCTAAAGACCAGGAGAGATGCAGAGAATTCAACAAAGGAATGACATCTGAATGATAAATGAATTGAAAACAGAAGTAGAGGACTTCAGTGGGGAGCAGAAGAAGGTAGTAGTGGAGAGAGAGCAATTGGTGGGATTGAAGATTAACCTGTGAAAACCTGAAAACAGGTTTTGAGTGATAGATTGAGAAAGAGCATTCAAAAAGGAGAACTAAATGAGAGTCTAAAGTCATTTTCTCTGAAGAACTGGAGAAAACATTTGCAGCTTGATATGGGGCGGGGGGGGAATCTTAATAGTCAACTCAATATTAAGAAAGAAAATTAGGTAGCCCAGAGGATAAAGGATATTCTTGATTCTAAAGCCCTTCTCTCTGCTTATAACATGTCAGGCCCAATTGGGAGGTGGTATTGACAGAAAACAAAGTCTGCTTAGCACCTTCTAGATAGTGTACTGTAAATATGGTGCCTTCCTACTAGACAGACAGGTAGCTACAGAACCAGAACCACTTTCACAGGTAATATTTCCTGAGTCTGACAAGAAAGCCAAATCTATCACTTAGAGGGCCTTGGAGGCAACAGGCCACTGCGCTTTTCTCCTTATTGATCTTACCTTTATACTAGTCATATGACACATTTAAGGAAAATTCAGGCTGCTACTATCTATATGCAACTAGCAGGTCCCCTTTCTTTGTATTTGGAGACAATTCACTTTCCCACATTAGACTGAGGACTCCCAAGAGCAGGGACTGTCTTTTGCCTTTCTTTGTGTCCCTAGGGCTTAGCACATAGTAGACACTTAATAAATGTTTATTGGCTGACTGACTAAAAGAAAAAAAACCGTAAACTTGTAAGAAAACAAAAAGAAGAGCTCATCTTTTTATAATTTTTTTTTCTTAAGATACTTACCCCTGCTTCTTTGCAGAGGTAGGGGGCCATGGTTATAGATCACTACATATATAATACCAGACTTTTTTTTGATATGTTGGGTTTTTCTGGCTGGTTTTATTTCCTAAGTTTTTCATCCTTATTTTAAGGGATGCTGTTCTAAAAAGGAGTAGAGGAGACATAAATTGGGAAATACCAGTGCAAACAAAAGATGATCAAATTAAATTGATTGATTTTTTAAAAACTATTTTCAAGGAGATTCAAGAAAGCTATAGCTCATAGACATTTGGAAGGATAATATATTCATTCTTTTCAGGCAATATGGAACCTATTTTATTTCAAGTTTTTTTATTAAAATTATTTTTGGTTTTCAACATTCACTTTTATTAAATTTTGAGTTCTAAATTTTCCCCTTCTCACTCCCCTCCTTCCCCAAGAAAGCATGCAATCTGATATAGGCTATACATTTTAAACATATTTCCACATTAGTCATGTTGTGAAAGAAGAATTAGAACAAAAGAGAAAAACCATGAGAAAGAAAAAAAAAGGAGAAAGAAAATAGTATGCTTCAATCTACATTCAGACTCCATAGTTCTTTCTCTGGATTCAGATAGCATTTTCCACCATGAGTCTTTTGGAATTGTCTTAGACCATTGCATTGCTGAAAAGAGCTAAATCTATCAAAGTTAGTCACTGTACAGTGTCGTTGTTACTGTGTACAAGGTCATCCTGGTTCTGCTCACTTCACACAGCATCAGTTCATGCAAGTCTTTCCAGGTTTTTCTGAAATCTGCCTATTCATCATTTCTTATGCAACAATAGTATTCCACTACATTCATATACCATAACTTGTTCAAACATCCCCAATTAATGAGCATCCCCTCAATTTCAAATTCTTTGCCACCACAAAAGAGCTGCTATAAATATCTTTGTACATGTGGGTCCTTTCCCCCTTTTTGTGATCTCTCTGGGGCACAGACCTGTTTCAACAATCTGGCTAGCAGCTGTTGTGGGGGTGAAAGACCAACACAAGCCCAACAACATGCATGCTACCAGCATGCTGCAAAAGCCCAAGTTCTTTTGATCTGCTTCACTAAGGAAAGCAACTTTAAGGGGTTAACAAGCTTACTTTAATTCAGCATACAAATACCATTCATTTAGTTCAGGGAAAAAAGCCAGCACCCTGAACTTTGGAGCAAATACAAACAAATTACAAACATCGACAGACAGACCAAATACAATTCATAGTTACCAACATCTAAGTTCAGCTTGGGAGCTCATAACAAGGGCTGGCCCAGAATCACATGCGCCACCATGGCTGTGGGTGAGAGCTCCAAAAAAATAGAAAGCCAACCCCTGGTTTTATATCTTTTTCAGGGTCAAGGGTGAATCACACACATGACTCACTCACGTGACCTAAAATCGTCACAAAGAGGCGACTTAAACCCACATGGTTTAAAAGCCTCTGATGTCCCAAACATGTCACTCAAAACCATGTGTAAACTAGGCTCTCCCCCGAGGCAAGGAGGTCACCAAGAGTGCAAGCCCTGAGCAAATGGCTCTGTCTTCCCTTTTCTATACGGTTTCAGAAGTTATCAAACATCATCTGAGCAACTAGAACTTAGGCTTCTATGATTGGCTCTGGAGTTAGCACCTCCCCTTAGTACCCTGGGAACTTCACACCCACATAGGCTTAGCACCTAGTAATTAGGGGACAACTAGGAGGCCAGTGTCACTGGATCAGAGTACATAGTGGGGAGTACAGTGTAAGAAGACTGGAAAGGAAGGTAGGAGGGGGATTCATTTTGAGAACTTTGAATGCCAAACAGAATATTTTGTGTTCAGTGGGGGGGGGGGGGTGGCACAAGGAGGGAAACAATCAGACCTGTGTTTTATGAAAATAACCTTAGTGGCTGAATGGAGAATGGATTACAGTGAGGAGAGACCCAGAGGGTCAGGTTGCAGTCACAAGAAAGAGGTCACCATGGTGGTCAAATAAAGGATAGGGAAACATGAGTCACGAAGGACAGAGTTGGACGGGTCATACCACAAAGCAGAGAGGCTCTTAACCTTTGTTTGTGTCCCAGACCCCTTTGGAAGTCTGGTAAAGTCTATGAATTCTCTCTCTCAGAATATTTCTAAAAGAATAAAATAAAATACATAGAATTATAAAGGAAAACAATTATATTAAAAACCACTATTCATACATATAAATACATACGTATGTGTGTATACAAATGTGTATACATACATACACACCTATATATGTGTATATATATACACATATATGTGTGTGTATGTGTGTGTGTGTATGTATGTATATATATACACATAGTTTATGGACCCCAAATTGAGAACCTCTGCCATAAAGGAAGCACATAAGGCACAGACAAATGCTGATTTGTTGAGATAGCATCTCCATTTTCTAGCCACACCCAAATCTCTCATTCAGGCTTGTGGGTCCCACTGGAGGCCTAGACAACCGCAACCAAAAGGAGTGGAATGGCTTGCCTACGTGAATGCAATGAAGGTGTAAAACATAATACCATTTTCTTTTGCGTAATATGATTACAACTCATATTAGAATTACAAACTCAAAGATTTAGAGCTGGAAGAGGCCTTAGAGTTCAATCAGCCTATCAGTCTAAGATAAGAAAACTAAAGCCCAGAAAGGGAAAACGACTTACCCAAAATCACACAGGCAATTAGTAGCAAATCTGTTAGAGCACATCTCTTATCTTAAATCACATAAAATCAGCAAGTTTGAAAGGTTACTTCCCTAGTCATTTTAAGAAATGCTTCATGTTTTAAAAACCCAAGCTACTTGAGGCTTAGTTACAAAATAGCTTTAGAATTGTAGACACTGACACAAAGGAAGCATTCTTACTGCCTAGTAGCAATGCCTTCCCCACCCCAGTAATGCCCAGAAGATGCATGCCTTTCGACATTTCCTTTTATTGGAATTTGTGATTTCATTATAGCTATTAGCAATAAGAATAAAACCAAATCTCTGATGTTATATGGTTAGAAAACGGAACACAAAGTGGCTGGTTCTTCTAGAATGGTTCTAAATGAAAAAGAGAAGTTCAAAGGGTGATTTAACAGTTCCCAGGGACATAAAAGGAATATTTTAGTGAGGGAGGAATGGCCAAGTATTTTCCATCTCTGTGGAAGACAGAATTAGAAAAATTCCAACATAAATGATTTAAGGTAGACATGTGAGAATTCTGCAGTTGCCAAAATCTTGAAGTAGGTCACTCAGGAATCTCTTTGCCTTTTAAGGGCAACACTGAGGAAGTTTCAGTGTCTCCTTAGAAGTTTCTTCCTGTAAAAAGGAGACATCTAAGTGATCCCTGTGGTTACTTCCAGTCTAGTGCAAATATCACACATGGCATCATATCCTCGTATTAACCAAACCCATTTATTAGTCAATCAATTTATCGTGTTCTAATTAAGTTTAGCATCAAGTTCGGCAAAGATTACCAAGTATCAGAAATTGTCTCTGTCTTCCAAGAGCATAGTGTCTATTTGGCAAGAGAAGACTAATATAAGTTAAATAATCACAGAATAACACAACAGGTATAACATTAAGGGCTAAACCATGTATTCTATGTATTTATAAGTGCTACAGAAATAATTATCTTCTCCCTCTCTATCTTGTATTTAGTACTTGGTATTTTTGTATTTGTTTTCTTTATATTTCTTTTTATTTTATTTTTATTTCATATTTATTTTCTCTTTATGTTTATACTGCATATACATATATGTATGTCAATATAAACACACATGTATGTGAGGTACCTCTCTGCAGTGGTCATGCTATAGACTATTTGAGTTCCCTTGAACCAAATAATCCCCAGAATTTGCCTGGGAAACTGAGGCACAAGCTCTGTGGGATGATCCCTGTAGGCTCAGCCTCAAGAATGTTCTGTAGGGTTCATTCCCCACTATATAATTAATGGTCATATTCTAAGAGATAAGACAATGGGAGACATCCAAGAGCCAAACTGCTAAAAAAAAAAACCCTTTCTTAACGCTCATTGGCAATACTCATTGGAAATTAAAAAGAAATTTATTTATCTTCCTATTCTGACACTCCTCCTTGACCTATGAGAGGCATATGCAGCTTCATTGTTAGTACAAGGTAGAGACTAAAGCATAGCAGGACTTTAGACCTAATTAACCTCTCAAGGCAGCCCAAACAAATTAAAATATAATTAGGAAATATTCAACAAAATAAATAAAATTATGATAGAACATGGATAATATTAATATGTGGCTTTTCAAGACATTATGCTATGGCAGGGATCACTATGGACAATTTGGTGACCCCATTTCTATTTGAGTTTGACCCCTGATGTAATCTAACCCCTATATTTTCCTGATGAAATAAGCAACTCTCAACCTCAAAGACAAAGTGAGTTGTTTAAGATTCCATAGGAAGTGAGAGACCCAGGATCTAAACATGAGTCTTCTTGCATTCCAGATCTAGGGCTCTTCAGGGCTCTTTCCACTCCAACTCTCCTCTCATTACTTCCATAGGATCCTTCACAGCAAACAGAAGAATACAGAAGAACAGAGAAAAAGGTTACCTATCTTAAGTGAGATCTCGGAGGATCACATTCCCAATAGGGAAAACCTAGGCAAGTTTTTCAGATACTCATCAAGGTGAAATAAGAAAACGGTATTTTGATAGAATAGGGAGTTTGTTCCAGCTGTCCTTTCCTGCTATCTGAGGTATCAGGGGTTTGGCATCCGAGACAGTTTAACAGTACTATATGAGCCACATGGTATATTGGCCATGCTGAGGACAGAACCAATAGTTACTGATGTTGTATTTCTACTGATCCCCAAGCTGTTATCAATATAAGCTTGGAAATGGCCAAAGTACATAGGCTTGAGACTCCCTACAGCAATATTTCTGATGAAAAATGATTTGATACAGGACCATAGACTGGAAGGGATTTCAAAGGTCGTCTAGTCCGACCATCTTATCTTATAGATAAAGAAACTGAGACAAAGAAAGAGCAGGTGATTTGTTCAAGGCTATAAGTAGTAGAGTCAGAATTTGAACTGAGATCCTCCTACCTCAAATCCACCTTTTCCTGAGATTCAATAGTTTGGCCAAATCTTCTTCCAATCCTAACTCATCTTCTTGCTCATGGATTGGACTTCCTCATTGAAATGAGAAGAAAATTCAAGGTGACAGAGCAAGGAATAGAGTTCAAACTCCAGAATTAAAAGTCAAGAGACAAAAGTGAGTTTATTGACTTGAAGATATAAAGTGCTTTTCAAACTTTTGAAGGACTATGTAACTCAGTTATTATTATTAACAACAACAATAATAATATATAAAATGTAAACATATATATAATACATGATACTCTATACAATATATCATATATTATATAATAAAGTATACAAAAACAATAATATTAAAAATAAAAATTAATAAATTGCCAAAGGTGAAAGTAAAATAGCACTTTATAGCTAAACCAAATATTTCCAGTTGATCTAGACTAAAGTAATTACGTTACAGTTTGTACTTTTAAGAATTGTGTCAGCACATCAGGATTCAGAAGAGCTATGGGAGGGATGGCCTCTCAAACACACATACCCTTCAAGTGTAGCCTGAGTAGAATACTAAAACATCATATCTTAAAAAAACCCTTCCCTAATACTTAATGGCAATAGTCATTGGTAATTAAAAAAACTTCTTTATCTTCCTATTCTGGCATATCATATCTTATCATATATGCAGCCTGGTTGTATTTGAACTTCCTAGTCTTTGATCAAACTTCTCTTCTTGGTCCTCTGCTCTCAGGGAGGAGACCAACCATAGCTATAGCCCACAAAGTATCCAAAATAAGGCAGGGCTAGATGTAGTTACGATATCATGGCCACCTCAGAGGCTTCTAGGTGGCATGGTGGTTAGAGTGCTGGACCTGGAATGAAGAAGATCTGAATTGAAATACCACTCCAGACAGTTACTAGCTGTTTGACTCTAGGCAAGTCACTTGATCTTTGTCTGTCTCAATTCCCTTAACTGTAAAATTGGGATAATAATAGCACCTACCTCCTTGAATAAATGCAAGTCTCAAATGAGATTGTATTTATGAAGTCCTTAGCAGTGTGCCTGGCAAATAGTAAGTGCTTAATAAATGTTTGTTCTTTTCCCTTTCCCCAATACATGGGCCCATGACAACTGATCCCTGCCTTCTATAAATCCTCCACAGGATGTATACCCAACATACCAGGGAACATCTAGTGTTTTTGATGGTGAATGAATACAAATGGAGCATACAATATCCATTATCCTTGCTTTCACTCTCACTATATGATGAACCCTTTTTTTCTGGGCATACGTTTCTCTAACGTACACCTTTTATGCTATTTCTTCTACAAAATTCCTCACTTGCCTACTCATGCCTAGATTATACTTCTCCATTTTCCTTTGGATGAATTTCACCTTTTTTGAATTTCAACTTTTTTTTGAGCATGACATAGTAAATAGGGCACTGAACTTGGAATCAAGATGACCTGGGTTTAAATCTTACCTCAGAAGCTCAGGCAAGTGTCACACTCTTGCTTTTGTGACCTAAGACAAGTCATTTAACTTTTCTGAGTCTCAGATTACTCAAAAGTAAAATAAGAGAGTTGGATTCAATGGCCTCTAAGGTCCCTTTTAACTCTATATTTATGGTTCTATGAGACTCACATCTATATATCACTAGTAAAATTATCAATAAAAATATTGGCCTTACTGCCAGGTATATGCCTCCAGGGAGGTCAAAAAAAAAGAGAGCCCCAATATACATCAAAATATTTATTGCGACACTTTCTGTAATAGTAGAGCTAGAAGAAAAAATAGATGTCCATTATTTGGGAAGTGGGTATGTAATTGTGGTACATGAATGTAATGATATGTTACTGAGGCCTAAGAATGAACGACTGTAAAAGACACAGGAGACAAAGGAAGATTTATGCTAACTGATGCATGGTGAAGTAAACCGAACTAGGAAAATTATATAGACAGCTACTACAATGTAAACAGAAAACAAAAACAAAAAACCCAATAGTTATGTAGTTATAATGACCAAAACAGCCATGAAGAGGAGGACTGTGGATGCACTTCTTGGCAGAAGGAGGAGACTTTGGAGGTATAAAACTGCATACATTGTCAGACTTGAATAATTTGATTAGTTTTACTCAAGTCCTTTTTCCTCTTTCCTTTTTATTCTTTGTCATAAGAGATGGAGAAGGATATATTAGGAAACAAAGGTGATATAAATCCAAAAACATCAATACAAAATTTGTTAAAATATGGGTCATCTTTTGAGAGTTCACATAAAATACACACCTGGCCAAACAATTAGAAATCTATATTGGCCAGAAAGTACCCCAGCCAGCTCATAGTGTCATAGACTGAGAGCTGGAAGGGACCTTAGAGGTCTTTGAGTACAACCTCTTTATTTTACAGATAAGGAAACTGAGGTCCAGAAGTTAAGTGACTTGTCCAAGGTCACAGAGGTACTAAGTACCTGAAGGATGTAAATCTAAATCTGATTCCAAGTCCAGTGCCTGTTCACCACACCACACTGCCTCCTTAAATATTTTCACAGAATCTTCCAAGACCCTAATTTTGAGACTGGTCTGAGATTAAGTTGCTGTGCCCAAATGGGTAAATGGGATCATAGATTTTGAGCTAAAATAGGTCACATAGTCCATATTCACAGTGAGGAAAATGAGCAAGAAAAGTTAAATGACTTACTCAAGGTAAGATATGTAGTGATAGAGTCAAAATTCAAACCCAGGTGCTCCAACTCCCAATTTAGTATTCTTTCTGACAATATGCTCTTTTTGTTGCTGATCCTTTTGCTTTTCTTTCCTAAAAGATTTCCTCTAATTGATAAGCTTCTACCCTAGTACCTAGATATAAAGTCAATTTGCCAAGTCCTACTTTAAGGCAATGGTCTTGCTATTATTAAAGTTGGGGTCCACTTGTTTATTTTCTGCTTCTAGAAGAATAGATATCAGGGCCAGATTACTTTAGAGGCCAATGAATAGGTTTCCAGTGTCCTTTGGGATTACACTAAGTCATTTTGCCCTTTTCCAGTGGAGGGACACAGTATAGGAAAGCCTCTAAGGTGAAAACGCCATGCACAGCCTAGAATCATGGGAATGTTCCTGCTCACATTTTGTGGAAGTCATCCACCAAGGGAAGAAAGCTAATCTGCTTTGTCAGTCTATGGTGCCACCTCCTCCTTTTCTCCCACTACTTTCCCCGCCTCTCATTTTAAAGCAGTCCTTTATTCTTGCAGATTACCTTTAGTTCAAAGAAGACAATCTGGGAAACTCCGGTTTCAGCAAGCTATGCATATTAGGAAGAGAACAAATTCTCCCTCCCTCCTTTTCTCTCTCTTGCAAAATACTCCCTGCTTAAATTGCAAACCTTGGAGCCAACACGTCTGGCTGTAGCTGCCTCATCATTCATAACCTCGTTATGCAAATAAAGCAAAGATAAATTACAAATTTTAATTGAACCCAAATCAAACCAAAGCATCCAAAAAAAAAAAAAAGCCAATCCCACCACCTAACCTAGGCTTATTAATGATACCAGATTCCATTTCATTTCTGATGCAAGTTTTTCAAACATTTTGGCTAAATAAAAGGACGGTAATAAATTTACTGATCAAGATTTCCAATTTGCATGCATTATGTGCTGTGCCTTCATGTCATATATGTAGTAGCACATACCTGGTGACAGGTGCTTGTGACAGAAGAGGAATCCATTGAGGGGGGAGGGGAATGGAGATTTAACATTGATCCATGAAAAGCCAAAAAAAAGGCTTAAGCAACTGAAAGGATACCTTACAGAAACTTTATTTATATTACTGCTGGAGGCCTGAGAAGTATCACCTTGGCTATTTCAGAGTGTGACGCCTCCTCACAGAAAGTCGTGCTGTTCAACCCTCTTAATCTTTCCCCAAGCCTCCATGAAATGTAAATATTTATGACTCACATGAGGTACTCGCCTTGTGCTGTTCAATATTATTCTCCCACTGAACCTTGAATTTCTCTGAAGGTGGTTACGCAGCCTCCTTCTCATTGGAAAGCATGACTCCTGCAAGGAAACCTTAGTGAAATTTCGAAAGGGTTACCTGATCTCAAGATATACAACTTACTTCCGAGGTGAAATTAAAAAAGAACAGATTTTTTTTCCTGGATTTCCCCTGCAGAAAAGGGTTGCAGAAAATATTTAGATCACTCAGCATTTTAGAGCTGGAAGAGACTAGGCCAGGCATCTTTTGCCTTTGCAAGCTAATGCTTATAAATGCATGAAATAAAGCACGTAGGACCACAAAGGAAAGCAATTATTTTGAAGTACAGTTATCCAAACAAGTTCATTGGTCTATATGTTAAGACCTCTGACCTAGGACAGCCCTCTTACCTTTTGTCACACAGTGAGTTAATGACACTCCCCTAGCTTAGAACCTTGCCTCCTGAGCCTAGTCCAAAGACTACCACACTGGTGGGATAGGCCTTGTTACGGAAGCAGGCAAGGTAATTTGTGAAAAGGGACATAGGTGGAGTCTGGAGCTGCCTGCTAGTGTAATTTGAGAACTAAAACTCCTGAGCCTGCCCTCAAAACATTTCCCCACAGGTTTTCCTACTGTGGCTTTGGGTTAAGGCATTGTTTCCTTAAAGCCTCTTGTTGAAATGCAATTACTACCGAGGCAATATATTGACCAGTCATATTAACCTACTCATTCATTGGCTGAGTGGAAAGCAAAGATTCTAGAATGTAGGGTGTGGTAGGGTAGACAGCCTTAGGTGGGGCACAGCTGTGGAGGGTCCTAGGGCAGTCAGAGAAAAGCTAGAATGTGCCAAACAGCTGAGAATTGGTAACTCCTGGCAAAAGAAGAGTAGGAAGGAGCAAAAGAAAAAACTCCCCTACTTCATAATTCTGCCTGGAGCCCTCCCTGCTTGAGCTTGCCAGGGAATAAACAGTCATTGGCTTGATTATCCTGGATGGTCAGGGGTTCATCACACCATGAGGGCTCACTGGGCACTTCCTAGAATTCTCAAGGTTGTCCTCTTGTGTTGAATTGAAGAGACACTCCTAAAGGAAGAAAAGGCCTGCTTAGACCTTAACTGCTCCCATTTCTTATCCATGCCTCCTTCAAAATGGCTCCTTGAAGGGTTCTTTTAATCAATCAAGAAGCATTTATTAAGTATTTACTATGCCAAGCACTGTGCTTTACAGGTATTAATGTGAGATATTAATAATTTAATTATTAGGGACTAAATTCCCTTACCTATCAGCAGCACTATAGTCAAAAAGACATCACAGAAAAGAAGAGAAGGGGACCACTGAAGCATACAGGATAGAATCCAAATCTTCCAAATGACCATCTCACGTTAATTAGTTATGTGAATCCTACATACACCATCCCTATATGGGACTAGATAACACTTCAGCAAGTTTCATGTCTTTCGAAAGCAAAATGGAAAAGAAGGGAAGCAATAAGACCCCTCCAAGGTAGTTTAAGGAGCAACAAGCATTGGTTTACGCAAATGAGCATGAGTCATCATTTTTTCCTGGAATTCATCATCATTTTTTGTAACAAAGGAAAACATTAATCAAAGAATGAAATAAGTTTTGGGGCCAGTAGGAATGGAAATTACTGTCTAACATCTGTCAGGCTCCCAAACCAATACAAGATGCATGCAGGATTGAGTTAGAGACCCAGTTCTTCTATTTTCTTTTAGAGGACCATTCTAACGGAGTTATGCTCCATTGCCACAAACTGCAGCCCTGACACCAACTAGCCACTTAATAAAACATGACATGAGGGAAGAGGAAGGTTTAATAGAGTGTGTGAATGGACCTGCACAAAAACATTATGGTATGACTATAAAGGTAGGGACTCAGTTCTGTGCTCGTGGGCCAGTTACATTGCCTTCAAATAGCAAGAATGCGTTAAAGTAAATCATTTCTGTCCACTCTCTATCCTCCCTCAAAAAAGACACTCTACCGTTGGGTCCAGAAAGTATTTGCTTTTGTGGGGTGCCAAAGGATCAAAGTCCCCAGACTATTATGAATACCATTAAAAACTTAAAATGATGAAGCATGTTCTAAAATATAGAGTTACCTTTGTCTGTTGTCATAAACCTCATTGCCATTCATTAGACTATACGACCACTTTTTTCTTTAAGAAAAATCATTTTAGCACATTTTATAGTTAATAAATAGCAATAGCTTCATATTGTAAAAGCACAAAATTATTCAATATCTTTTTTCTAGTGTTTCTCATGAAGAAATAACCAGAAGATTTCCAAGTTGGCATCTTGCCTAGCGAATCAGATGATTCTTTAGGCATGTTATAATATTTCATTGCAGGGGCAGAGGGGAAGCACTAACCCTTCTAGAGAGTTTAGAGGCCATGGAGTAAATTACTATTCCAAAGGTAATTTTAGTGGTCTATTAATTGTACATAGGTTGGATTCTACATTCCAAAATACAAACTCAGAACCAATTACCTAGGACAGGTTGCTAACAAACCCTAACAAACATAAAAGATCTAGGAATATTTTAAGAGAAAATTTATTATTTTACACATAATACAAATTTAAAAAACCATTCTGATTCAATTCCATTGACATTAAAATACAGAACCAAGAGATGATAAAGATGGTAATGATGATGATGATGACAATGATGAAAGATATAAAAAGACTGACAGAGAGAAGATAGAGATAGGTTAAAGATAGATAGATGAATAGATAGATGGATAGATAGATAGATGGATGACACAAACATGAAATTTATACTGATTTTAAAATATTGAGAGAATTTTTGAATGATTAACTCTCATAGGGGTGATACTAAAAAGCAGAAAAACATTTTGCATTTTGCTAAAATACTAACACTGTGGTTCTTACTAACATGTACCCCTTGTCTGCCATTCAGCAACTAAAGAAGTGGACTGAGGGCATCTTGCATTTTTATCTATTCCTTGGGTCACCATGGCCAAATAATTTCTCTCTAGGTGGTACAGTGCTGGAGCACTGGGTCTGGAGTCAGAAAGACTTGAGTTCAAATCTAGTCTCAGTTACTTACTAGTTGCATGACCCTGAATGTCTCACATACCCTTTGTCCATGTATAAGAATGTGTTCATGAGAATGCACATCTATGTGGATTGTCCCTAGCACTGGGTACTGAATTTTGCCCTGTGCACTGGAATGAGACTAAAAGTCAGGAAACCAAGGTTCTAGTCTTGGCTCTGCCATTCACTCAATTTGTCTCTCTGGGTATCAGTTTCTTCTTCTGTACAATGAGAGTGTTGCATTAGATAATCTCTAATCTCCCTTCTGATCTAATATCCTGTGATTCCATATTTCTTAGACTGACAACTCCAACTTCCCTCTCAAACCTTCCTAGCAATCCCCGTACTTTCTAGGGATTATGATTCATTTTCTATAGAACAAAGGACAGGAAAGTAGAGGAAAGTAAAAAAAAAAAATCCCTGTTGCTAAGTCACTAAGTCATTTTCTACACTGGTGTGGAACTTTTACATTCTGTGTTCCATACGATAAAAGCAGGCCACGTCTCAGCATTCTCTAACAAATTTGGAGGTCCCCTTTCAAAATCTTAGGCCTTTGAGTGGTCATCCTATTCTATATTGTGAATTAGTATGAAATTTGTCCTATGGAAAATGGAGATGATGAGACCACAATCACTATTTCAGTATGCTGGCAGTTATCTCTGATAAGAACAGTGCACGAACAGTGAAATTACAATGATTTACATGTTTCCTTTCATACAAGAAGACATTAAGTTGTTAAGCATATCATAAAAGTTGAGTGCATAGTCACTCTTCCCAAACTCATTAAAACCAGTAGAGACTAAACTTCCCACTCTCCACCCCCTACACACACATAAAACTAACCCTTTATGACTGTTTGGGGCTGATATGAAGCAATTCCTACTGTCCTTGATGTTGTTGGCTATTTCTTGGACAGACATACACAGTGAAATCATAACTGTAAGAGAACAGCAACTTTAGGGTCTCCCAGTGGACCCGGAACCTTGGAATTCCAAGCTCTAGGGTTGAGCCAAAAGTATAGCAACAGTAACAATTAGCAAAAAAAAAAAAAAAAAAAAAACAAACCAGAAACTATGCGTGTGATGTCCTCTGTGCCTACACGAGAATTAAAAGGACCCTGAACATGAAGTTCTATTGGGAGGATTACAACAGACCTGTCCTCAAGTTGCTTTGTTTTGGAATAGAATAAGTTTGGAAATAATTATAGTGACAAAGTCAACTTCCCTTGGCCATAATCACTGGCACTGCCAGGAAATTTGATGCCACCTAGAACTCTGCCAAGAGCTGTTGGCTAGACCCTATGCAACTCAAAAAAAAAAAGATTCCCTATCATCATGTACATTCCTCACTTCCCCAAATCCCACAATGACTGACAATTATTTTACAATTGACAAGACTTCCACTGCAGTGTGTTGGAAAGGACATATTTTCATATCTTAGGTCTCTTTCTAAGTGCTTGGGAGTTCTGCCAGACACAAGATTCTAGTCATTCATATTGGACGGGAAGATGGAAATAAGAAATGGATACATAAAGATAGATTCGTCTACTATTTTGCGTTACACAACAATGACTACTTAGGGATGGGTAATACAAATGGATTTGTCTTTTTATGCTATTAATTATAAATTGGGGAAACCAGGAAATAGATCAATTAGAGAACAGATAGCCCAGCCATAACAAGTACTTCACTGTTTCCTTAAGAAAGCTGTGGCAAACTAGAAAATGTCGATGAACCTAGATAGAAAGGAACTAAATAATAGAAGATGATTTCATTGGGAAATATCCCCTCCAATTTTTTAAATAATTAATAAAACAAAATATTTGTCAATACTTCCCTTAGTACAACTGTTTTCTTGTACTAAAAACCACCAAGTGCCAAATGTTTTTTCTTCCATCGCTTTGTTAACCACTTAGGCTAATCTTTGTGGTGACATTTGCCATTGCTGATTTCATAGCAAGGTAGATATACTGTGTTTCTTTTCCATTTGGGTTATATTTAATGCTCCAAACTGTAATATCACTCTGAGTTCCATTACATTGGATCACATGTTTTTAAGGCCTTGAAAATCCTTTTTCTTTTATAAGCTCAGCTTCCTATATTCTCTCCCTCTCCCCCCTCCTACCAATCTCTCCCTCTCCATCCCTCTTCCTCTCTTCCTCTCTCTCTTTCTCCCTCTCTCCCCCTCCTTCCCTCTCTTCTCCATTCTTCCTTCCTTATTTCCTTCCTCCTTCCCTCTCTCTCATTCTCTCTTCCCTCCTCCTCCTCCTTCCCTCCTCCTCCTCTTTCTTCTTCCCTCCCTCTCTGTCTTTCCACAATTAAGCATTTTCTCCTTCTTAGATCTGCAAGCCATAGTCAGGGATAATACTTTCAAATAGTTCAGCAAGTAGTTCAAGATGCTGCTGACTGTAGCATTATAAATAATTTATACCACATGAAAAGTTTAATAACATCATCAAACTCAAATGCATAATGAGTTCTGATTTGTAATATGCCATGCCTTAGCTTTTTTAAAGTATAATAATTTTGGCATTTGAAAGATAAAGTCATCATTTCAAGAATTATCCCAGTTAACCCTGGACAGGGTTTGACTGTCCCCAGGAGACGAAAACTAAACACTATATTAGAGGGAGGAAAATCCCTTTGAAGAGACAATACAAACAATTTTTCACAAAAATAAATGTCAGACACAGTTATTCCCACCCCTACCTATCCAAGAAGTACTTCTGGTCTTCAAGGTGATGACCAGGAACCTCAAGATGCCCTCCTTCAATCAGAGTTACATTCAAAGGAAACCAAATTGCTTGATAATTAGCTGTGGGATGATTAACCACCACCAAATAGAAAGTGCATTTTGACTGATGTGGGGAAATAGATCTAATAAAATAGTCATTTCAGAGGAAGAAAAGGATCATGCTGCATTTGTCTAATTGCTCAGGAACTTAACTATTTGCCTTTTCCCATACATTCATTTAAACTCCCTCCCCCTTGTGGGAATTTAATTTTCTCAGTCAAAGTAAAACACTTTCTGCAAATCTTACAAGTTTGCCATCCTTGGGATCCATTTTCCCTGAGACAAGTGCATTGATGCTCCATTAATGTCAGTAGAAATCTTGCACCTGACGCCAATGGAGAAAAAGGCCTTGGTAATTATTTCAACTTTTCTTAAATGCCTGTTACAGAACAAGGGGAGAAGAGAATGGTTTGAATAAAGGAGGCAGGACTATTCCCAGCCCTGCCATCTATTCAGCAGATGATCTACAATAATTTATGATTCCATTCTGCCTCCATTTAGCCAAGCTAAGAATAGCAAAAAGCTCCCCAATGGAAGAGGAAGAGAGATTTTGAAAGGGGTAAGTGGGGTGGGGGAGAGTTCCATGGGGTAAGTAGTAGGTCATTGAGTAAATATAGGCACATTATTATTGACAATAAAACATTCGTAACAGTAGACAATTTCTCATTAATACTCCCCAGTTCTATAAACTTCAGTAACTCCCTATTACATCTACGATAAAATACAAATCCTCTGCTCAGCAGTGAAGACCACCCCAGTCTTGCTCCAATAGATCTTTCCAGCCCTTTGTCATATGTTGTTGTTATTTGTCCTTCATTTCTGAAGACAAGCAATGATGTCTTGACTTACACATGAATTGGATTTGAGTGAGGCAGAGTTTCACAAAATCATCGGCCTTACTCTGTCCTTCAGAGTCATTGAAGTCCAGTAGCAGGACAAAAGTCAGGATGACCAATGATGCAATGGATGACCTCGGTGTCTTCTATGTCTGAACAAGATCTAGGTGTTCCACAGTACCTGCTTCAGTCACTTTCATGGCCATTGAAACAAATTGTTCCTATCCACCCATTCTGCTGAAGGAAGTCTTCACATTCCTGGGGTAGACAGTCCCCTAACTCACCAACAGAACTGAGGCCTGTTGGTTACCTTCAACCTGGTTTAGTCTGTCTGCTGAGACAGTTTTACTAGAGTGAGACCACTGCGCATGCTGTAGCTTCTTGGAGCCACGGGTGAGAGTTGGGTGACAAGCGGACACCAAAGGTGGATAAGCAACCCTGAAAAAGGTCTTAGCAAGGCTTCACACCAAAGGTATTATTCTCTGTGAACATCCCATATACTCCTTTGTCACATTACTCCTTTTCATATAGAATATAGTTTTAGAATTAAAAACAACTCCTTACTTCTGAATAAGGTCCTATGCAATCTCTATTTTCCATAAAGGGCAACAGGGAAATTCAATGAGTATTGCCATTTCTAGAGCCAGTCCTAGATGGAAGGAGGTTACAGCCTATGCCTTAGGGCCCTTTCCACTACCATTCCGATTACCATTTCAGTCCCTACACATTTATACTGTGATACAAGTAGGCCAAAAACAACTGCCTCAAAAAAACAAACAATAAAGAACCACTGGTTCTTTCAGAGAGAGAGAGAGACAGAGACAGAGACAGAGAGAGAGACAGAGAAAGACTGAGAGACAGAGACAGAGAAAGACTGAGAGGCAGAGACAGATTACTACCTCCAAACTGAAGCAGGGAAGTGTTGAGTGATTTCTTCAAGGTCTCCTAGGAGTGATAAACTGGAAAATAGAACTCAGGTATCATGATTTCTATTATGCCAAACTATCTGTGTATAGGAAGTTCTTAAGCAAGATGAAATTTTTTAAAAACCCTTTTATGAAGGGATATATGTCTATCTTATGTTCACCAAACTAAAACTTTCAAGCAGACCTGAACATCCTCATTTCCCCTTCCCTGACTGTTGGTGTATCCTCACCTTTGATGTTCTTACCTAGTGAAGAAAATAAATGACAGTGGGTAGCTGTAATGTTAATGGGATTTAAGATCTTCCTGCCCATTAATAGGACTCACATAGAGCCCATTGAGGGAAGCTTACTTAGGGGAAGCTTGCTTGTAGGAAGGCTTTCACACCTTCTGCTAATTTCTAATTAGGCACTGACTCACGAGGGTTGTGACCCCTTCTGGCTCTGAGAAGTGTATATATACTCTGAGTTGGTATTTAGCTTTGGGGGCTCACTTATGAGAAGGATCTTGTGATTCCCTGGTTGAGACTCAGTCCTATGTTCAGAGAGCTCTCTGACTGCTCATAAGTAAAGGCTCTCTCAATCCAGTGGTGTATGTAAAGTATATAGCAATATTGCTTTGATTCAGGCAGTTAAGAGCCCTGTCTATTGCTGTTTATGCTAATTTCTCTTCTCTGTATTTTCTCGAAATTCAGGGTGCTGACCCTTCTCCTGAACTAGGGAATGTAATTAAAAGATTATTGACACCTTTTTGAGCAGTCTTTCCTGTAAAGCAGATAAAAGAACCTGTGCTAGCAGCCATCCTCGGTGTGCCAGTGTGGTTGCCACTACGTATGGCATAGTCAGCAGGATCTGCATAAACTAAAAGTAAAGTATGGGGACTGGGCTAATTGTTCATTATTTCCCAGTCATGGTGGCTATGGTTCTGTGAAGCCCCAGGAGCAGCAGTGGCCTGAGGGAAACAGGTGAGTAGCAGTGATAGGAGTAGCCTAGAGCAGGGCTCCTGGGAGATAACCTCTCCTTCCCCTCCCTATCCTACTGGCATTCCTGAGGAGACAGGTCTGGTCCGAGTAACAGCTGTGGGAGTAAAACAAGCTTATGGGAGGTGGGGATGGCCAGAGCCACAGCTTGAGTGGAGTAGCCCCAATAAATTTCTTTTAACAAATATCAAAGTCAGAAATCAAGCCAAACAAACTTATGATGTACATATATGCATATATGTTTCCATCATCTCTCTATAATGTATAGCATGCTTTATCATCAATCTTCTGGAATTGTGGATGGTCATTGTATCCTGGTTTCCTATAGCTTTTCAAGTCTGTTCTTCAGTGTCACTATTGCATAAATTGTTCATTTTTTTCAGCTTATAAAAGTTCTCAAAAGTTTTCATTTTTATAATATAGATGTGATGGTACAAATTGTCCTTTTTCTCTGCTTGTTTTATTCTGAATTAGTTCATTTAAATCTTTGAAATCATCTATTTCCTCCTTTCTTACAGCAAAATAGCTTTCTATCACATTCATATTCCTCATAATATCCCATAATGTTCCACTTTCTTACCACCAAAAAGAAAGAACAAGTATAGTTTGCACATAAAGGAATTTTTCCTCTTTCTTTGATCTCTTTTGGCCTGATAGTGATATAGCTGGGTCAAAGAACATACAACAATTTAGAAACTTTGTGTTTAATTCCAAATTGCTTTTCAGAATGGTTGGACCCATTCACAGGTCTACCAACAGCACATCAACATTCCTGTTTTCCCAAAGCCCTTCCAAACATGTGTCATTTTCCTTTTTTGAAGGACAACAACTTAGTAAAGAAAACAACTTTGAACAATTTAAGAATTCTAATAGATTTAATGAACAACCATACCTCAGTATTGATGAAGTAATGGAGTCAAGGTGCAGAAAAGAGAAATACATTTTTTGTATGTACACTGTGTGGATTAATTGTTTGACTATGCTCATTTTTTGAGGCTTTTTTTCTTGTCTTGTCTTTTAATTGGAGGAAGGAACAGAAGGTTAGCAAATAGTGATGACAAAAAGGAAAACAAGACCAGTGGAATATTTTTAAATATGAAGAAGAGAGAAGAAGGAAGCGCAAACAAGCAAGACAGTTTTGAAAGTGAAAGTAGAATTCATTATGTTTTTTTAAATCAAGTAGCATGACACAGATTCATGATTTCATATACAATCCTCGTGATGTGCTGTGATTATCAAAATGCTCATATTTTTATGCTATAGTTCAGAAGAAAATATGAAATTAAAGAAAAAACTGTTAAAGTAGAAAGAGCTTTGATTTTGAAGTCAGAGATCCTAGGTTCAAATTCTACCTCTTCCATTTACTATCTCTGTAAACAAAGTCAGTCTCTTTGGGACTCAGACTTCTCATCTCAAAAATGAGAAAGCTGGTTGGGGGGCAGGGGAGAGGGGAGGTAAGGGAAGAAAATTTGAAACTCATGTAAAACTAAGTGTTCTAAACTAAAAATGAAAATCTAATTAAAACTGAGAAAGCCAGATCAGATAATCTCTAGAGACCCTTTCAATTCTAAATCTACAATTCAGGGTGTATATTGGAAATGAAACTAATAAAAAGAATAAACTGAACTAACTAGCAATACTAATTTCAAAGAGTTAATCAACTTGGTTTCTATAACCCAATGAAAACAAATATGTATCTATGTGGGAAAAATCTCAAATAAATAAAAAATATCTTTGTAGTGATACACTGGCCTGGCATTACTTAAATGAAACCCATAAAAGAAGGAAGTAAATAATGGAAGAGGATAGCATATCATCAAACTTAGAAAAATCTCAAATGTTCCACAGATAAGTTAAATGTGGGTATTTGCAGCCAAATATAATTCACCTTTGTTGGGTTCTTTTTTTTTTATTTACTATCCAGACAGGCCAAAGATGTCTGTTTATGTATCTTTAGTTCTCTATAAAACGTATTCTGAAGCTCATTAAAATGGAAGGAAGAATCCATGTGTTAGTATCAGATTCTGCTTACTTGGCGGTCAGTCCCTTCTGATAAATCTATGCTTCCCAGATACCTCCACTCTCATTCCAGGGCTCATCTTACAGCAGACAAGTGACACTCTTAAAAAGATGTTTGAATGCCCTTTCCCAGCTGTATTTTTACAAACTCGGGCAAGTGTGTAGATTTATAACACTTTTTTATCACAATGAAAGGGAAAAAGGACTGTGAACGAAAACAGTTGTGCCTATTTTCAGAGCTTGGATGTAGATAACCACCTGAATAGCACCAGCCTGATTATCATAATTTGCACATGCTCACCTTGACTTCTCAGACATCACTTGAGGCCCACATTATTAGTAACACAGCTACCTTTTAAATCTCAAAACCCACAATTCTGAGAGAATTGTCAAAGCCATGGCTCCTGGAATGAATCTGGAAACACAACTGATTCACCTGCCCAAATAGCAACTCTCAAAACCTTTTAAAGCAACTGAAACATAGGACATTGGAATGGCTAAATTCCACTTTAAAAAAAAGACAACTTTGCTCAAGAGACAGAAAGATACCAAAAGACAGTTTCAATCCATTCCAGTGGTTGGCTGACAAGAGACAAGAAGAAGGGTTCTAAATTATAACTTTGATTAAATTCAACAAATTTTTATTGAGTACCTAAAATATTCATGGCGTGTTGGTAGGTAAGGAAGGAGAAGGTATTTACCACTGGGTAAATCAAGAAATTATTCAAAGTGACATCTGAGTTGAGACTTGAAGGAAGGTAGGGTAGAGGCAGAAGAGAAAAGAGAATATATACCAGGCTTGGGGCAGGGGAAGGAGTAGAAACAGTATTGCAAAGCCACAGAGGCAAGGCAGGAGATGGAATGTCATTTCCAGGGAAATGAGAGTACACCAGTTTGAATGGAACCTAGAGTATGTGCAGGGGAATCATATGAAATATGCCTACACAGGTCAGATTGTGAAAGGCTTTAAGTTGTCAGATTGTAACATTTGTATTTTATTCTAGAAGAAATAGGGATCTTTGAAAGTGTTTTTTTAATAGTCGTAATAGATCTATATCTTAAGAAGTTTATTTTGACAACTCTGTGGAAGAGAGAGGAAAGTTGCTGGAATTAAAGATACCAATTAGGAGATCATTTCAATAGTTTAGGCAAGAGCCATTCCCTAGTAGATAAGTGGTCAAAGAATATGTACAAACAGTTAACAAAAGAATTGCAAAGTATGCTCAACCATATGAAAGAATTCTCCAATTCCCTAATAATAAGAGAAATGTAAATCAAAACAACCCTTAAGTTTTACCTCACATCTACAAATTGGAAAAAAAATGACAAAACAATTACCAATAATCAATGTTGGATGAGTTGAGGATTGATAGGCACATGAATACATTGTTAGTGGAGCTGGGACATAGTATAATCATTTTGGAAAGCAATTTGTAGTCATACAAATAAAGTGACTAAAATGTTCATACTCTTTGAACCAGAGATTCCATCACTAGGCTTACAGTGCAAAGAAGCCACTGTTAAGAAAAAAGTTCCCATGTACTCCAAAATATATACAAGCATTTTTTTTTTGTGATAGCTAAGAACCGGAACCAAAATAGGTGCCCATCAATTGATTAACGGCTAAACAAATTGTTGTACATGAATGTAATGGAATAAATGTGTTGTAATAAACGACATGTGTGACGAATTAAGAGAAAGCAAGGAAAGAGCTATATGAACTAAGACAAAGTAAAATACATAGAGCCAAGAAACAATATACACAGTAACCATAACGATGTAAATGGAAAGAATGACACATCAAAGTATCAAAAGTAAGTGTAACAAAATTATAAAGACGAAACAGGACTTAAACGAAGAGACATGAGTAGACAACTCCAATCCACTCCTTCCTGGAAGTGAAAGTTCTACAGGTGTTGCATATAATACACGTTTTCAGACTTGTTCAATGTATTGATCGATAGTGCTAATTTGTTTTCCTCTGAAAAAACACTATTTGTTATATAAGACAGACCCTCTGGGGGAAGATAGTTACAAGGATGTGAGAAACAGAAGATATCAGCATAAACTTATTTTTTTTAAAAAGTGGTGATGAAGTAGTCAATTGAGTAAAGGGAAGGTAAATACAGGAGACAATAAATAGAAAAAAAATAAAAATAGTTGGCCACTGACTGAGTGTGGGGGAAGAAGGAGAGCAAAGAGCTAAAAATGGCACTGAGTAGCATAGCTGGGTGATCAGAAGGGTGAAAGTGATCCCAAAATAGAGAAATTTTTAGAGTAGTAAGATAATAAGCTTTGTTTGGACATGTAGAGGTTGAAATGCTCACAGGTCATCCAGTGGAGGTGACCAGAAAATAACCAGTAATACAAGAATAGAGTTCAGGAAAGAGATTAGGGATAGATAAATAGATTTCAGAATTATCTGAAAAAGAGAAGATCACTGAACCCATGGAGTTGGTGAGATCATCAGGAGAGAAAAGAGAAGAGAAACTTTGCTCTAGCAACAAGCCTCTCCTTATAACAATGTGTCCCCTAAGTCTCTGTTCACCCCTCTTCTCTTTAAACACCCTTTGAGAAAATAGTTGAATTTGAGTGGTTCAGGTCAGAACCGAGACTTCTAGAGACTGAGAAGTGGGTGGGAGATGAGTAAATTAAGACATTGAATGTAGATGTATTTTTCCATGTTTCGCAATGAAAGAGAAGAGATAGGACAATAGTTTAAGTGGATAGGAGGTACAAGAGAGGATTTTTGTTTTGTTTAAGGATAAGGAGGACATGTTTGTAGCTGGCAGAAAAGGAGGCTGGTAAATAAGCAGAAATTAAAGATGAGAGAAAGAAAGAGCTGTTGATTGAAGCTCCCAGAAGGGACAGGAAGGGAAAATTTCAAATTTGATCCTCACAATAACAGTGGGAGGCAGGTATTATCTCATCCTCATTTTATTGATGAGGAAACTGAGGCAGATAGAGATTAAATGATTTGTCCAGGGTAACATAGCTAAGTAAGTGTTTGATGCAACATTCAACCTCAGGTATCCCCGACTCCAGGACCAGCATTCTCTCCACTGTATCTTTTCTCATTATCAAATAGTGAAGGAAAAGAGGAGATAATGTAGAAAGGTTTTTGAGATGTAGAATGATGGAAAAGAGTGAACATCTGAGAATAATCTATGTTTTCCAAGAAAAATAAGCCATGGGGTTCACTACTAAAAATATTATTATTATTATTAAGTATGTAGCACTTTAAGCTATACAAAGTGCTTTACCCATGTAATCTCATTTTATCCTCACATCAACTCTGAGAGGTAGGTGTTATTATTATCCACATTTTACAGATGAAAACTGAGACAGACAGCAGTTAAGAGACTTGCCCAGGGTCACATAACCAGGAAGGGAAAAGAAGGGAATGTGTATTTATACAGTAACTATTATTAAGCAATTTACATATAAGATCTCATAACAACCCTGTAAGTTAGGTACTATCATTTTATCCATTTTATAGTTGAAGAAACTGAGACAAACAAAAGTTGTGATCTGCCCAGGGTCACACAGCTAATAAGTGTCTGAATCCGAACTCAGAACTCTCTATCTCCAGGCTCAAAGCTCTATCCACTGTGCTACCTTGCTGCCTGTAGCCAGGAAGTATGTGAAGACAGATTTGAACTCAAGTCATCCTGATTCTAATTCTACCACTCTATTCACTATGGTATTTAGATGAGAATAAATAATATAAATTGTAGTTGGGTATAGCCAGCATAAATGGAATGATTGGGCACCAGTGTGAAGCTGATCCCCCAGAAGCAGGAGGGATGAAAGAGAGATCTCACACTGAACCCTGCTAGGAAGGTCTGTACATATTGGGATCAGCTTCTTGCAAGCTAACTTGGTACTAACTCCCACTATGGGAAAGAAGTGACTGAGCATCCCAGGATTATAGAATAATCCTTTGAATAAGGGCTTCATATGTTCAAAAGGAAGGAGGCATAATGTCAAAAAGGAGTAATAAATGAGAGAAAGGAAAATGAGCAGGATATTTTCTGGTATGTTTTATATTGTACCCTGCTATCCCCATCTAGGATTGGCATTCCTGAGAAATAGGTTCTAGAGACTCCTATAAGGAGTAAGAAATAACATAAACAAATAAGTGGCATAGCAACTAAGTTCTCAAAAGAAAATCTAGGCTAGGTGTGGAGACACCTGTCTGTGATCTTCACTAAGGGGGAAGCCAAGGCTGGCAAATCTCTTGAGCTAAGAGTTCTGAGACACCATGTGTTAAGCTGATCAGTAGTCTGCACTAAGTTTTGCATTGATGTAGTAAGCCCCTAGGACCAGAGAGTCACTAGGTTATTTAAAGAGGGGTAGACAAATCTACGTAAAATAATGAAGATAGTCATAGCTCTCATGCCAATCAGAATGGAACCTGATGCTTGATTGGTCTCTGCACTTTGACCCTGAGCAAGATGGGGGGACACAGGGAAGGAATGAAGGAAGGAAGGAAGGAAGGAAGGAAGGAAGGAAGGAAGGAAGGAAGGAGAGAAGAGAGAGGGGAAGGGAGTGGGGAAGGGAGAGGGGAAGGGAGAGAGATAGAGGAGAGATAGAGAAACAGAAATAGAGGAAATCTAAACCAATTACAAGAATACATTAATACAATTAATGGTAAGAGACTTTACTATGCCCTTCTTTGAAATGAACACATTAGAAAGAGCTGGATAAATACTGAGCTGAATAAATTGTGGATAAACTATCTTTGACTGACCTAAAATAGAAACATTAAAGAATACACATATTTCTTGGCATTCCACAGTACTTTTACAAAAATTTGATCTTGTGCTAGGACGTAAAATAATAATAAACAAATGTAAAAAAGCAAACATTTAAGCACATCCTTGACAGACCATAATGTTATATAATTTATAATAAATAAAGGAAATTTGAACAAAAGATCTCAACCTAAATGGAGACCAAATGATTGCATCCTAAATAGTGATTGATTCAAAAATCAAATCATAGAAACAATACTCATATTAAAAAATGAAACTGCATACAAAAATATTTAGGACCCACTCAGAAAAAAATTGACTTGATTTATTATTTTATTGGTTGTAGGAGTTCCTGATGAGGAACTTCCCCTACCAATGAAGATCAGCAGATTCTCTTCAAATGATAGTCTTAGAGAGTTGCCTGGTGACCTGAGAGATTAATTGACTTTTCAGTGTGGCCCAACCAGTTTATGCCAGAAATGGAACCTAAATTTCTGTTGCTGAAGCCAATTTTCTATCTGTTATGCCACATTACCTCTCCTTTGAAAACTTATATGAGCAAAAAAAAAAAGGTGAATGGAGAATCAATTAACTAAGTATGCAACTAAAAAGAATAGAACATAAATCAGTAACTTACGATACTTGTACAAAAGAAAAAAATCTTGAAAATTAGAGGATAAATAGAAAAATCCCAAAATAAGGATTATACAACTTACAAAGTAAAAAGGATTTTTAAAAGACAAACAAAATCAATATACCACTAGCAATGTCAAACCCCCCAGAAAATAAATGAAAAAGGAAAGGGAAATCAAATTTCAAAATAAAAAGATAAATAAGATGAATTCATGGAAGAGAAAATAAAAAGAATTATCCCAAACCACTATTACAATAAAACTAAAGAACCAGAGGAAAATTACAAGCATCTACAAAAATATAAAATAGCCAAATTAACAAATAAGAAATTGAGATCTTAATTCAGTCCAGAAAAAAAAGAGAGTAAGCCTTATAAATGAATTGCCAAATTGTGGGGTGTGTGTGGTGGTGGGAGGAGGAGGATAGTGGGATACTGAGCAGCTAGGTGGTATAGTGGGTAGAGTGTTGGGTCTGGAGTCAGGAAGACTCATCTTCCTGAGTCCAAATCTGGTCTCAGACACTTGCTAGCTGTGTAATCCTGTGAAAGTCACTTAACCCTGTTGGCCTTGGTTTCCTCATCTGTAAAATGAACTAGAGAAGGAAATGGCAAATGACTCTAATGTCTTTGGCAAGGAAATCCCAAATGGAGCCATGAAGAATCAGACATAACTGAAAATGATTAAACAATAAAAGTGGGCAGATGGGAACCAAGTTCAGGCAGATTTGCAAATTATATATACATATGTACACACAAACACACATACACATATACATATAATATCTAAAGAGCAATTAATACTTGTACTACAAAAATGGAGATGGAAAACATTCTACCAAACTCCTTCTGTGACTCAAATACGGCTGTTGTCATCGTCATCATCATTATCATCATCATCATCATCATTATCATCAAAGCTAGCATTTGACCACCTCCACCCCCACCCATTACATTGATAATGGATAGAGGAAATTTCAATAATTTAGTCTAGAAAAGCTCAAGACCTAGTCAGGGGTAGAGAACCTGCAGCCTCAAGGCCATATGTGGCCCTCTAGGTCCTTAAGTGTGGCCCTTTGATTCAGTCAGCACTTGAGGACCTAGAGGGCCACATGTGGCCTCAAGGCCACAGGTTCTCCACCCCTGCCTAGATTAAGGGTTTTATTTAGCTTTAGTTGGAAGAACAATGGATTAGATACAAACAATGTGGCAAAGCTCAAAGCAGAGCATTTGGCCATGGTCTGTATGGTGGAGAATAAAAGAAAGAAGAAAGATGAAAGGCAGTCCAAGATTACTTGGTTAAAATATTATCTCATTCAAAGTCTCAAAATGTCTTGTATTTTTAATACCTTGGACTTCTCCTCACTGTAGTACCTAGTCTAGAAATCAGACCAAAAATGCTCAACTTCTGCCCCACCCCCAACTTCCTTGGTGGTTGCCTCTGTACTCTACCTCCACCCAGATGGAGGCTCCCACCACAATTCACTTCTTTCCATGATTTCTCACCAGCCACTTGTTTCAACAATCTGGCTAGCAGCTTCTGTGGGGGTGTAAGATCCACCCACAGCCAGCACCCAGAAAGCTGCCAACAGCACAGGTTCTTTTGATCTGCTTAACTAAGGAAAGCAAGGTGAAGGGGTTGACAAGCTTACTTTAATTCAGCATACAATTATCATTCAATTAGTTCAGGGGAAGAGACCAGCACACTGAACTTCAGAGCAAAATACAAACAAATTACAAACATAACAAGGGCTGGCCCAGAATCACGTGCACCACCATGGCTGTGGGTAAGAGCTCCAAAAAATAGAAAGCCAACCCCTGGTTTTCTATCTTTTTCAGGGTCAGGGGTGAGTCACACATGCGACTCACCCATGTGACCTAGAATCATCACAAAGAGGCGACTTAAACCCACATGGTCTAAAAGCCTCTGCTGTCCCAGACATGTAAACTAGGCCTTCCCTGGAGTTAGTCCTACCTTGGGCCCCACCTTAGTTGCCAATCCACACCCACTAAGGTTTTACACCTAATAGGGGTTTGGGCCTGGGGCTTAGCACCTAGTAAGGCTCAATGAAATACACTGAATTACTCAAAGGGAACAAAAGCCAAACTATTCAAGGGCACTTGGTTGAACTAAATGCTAAGGAGCCCATTTTGCTTACCAACACACCACTATGTTGGAGTGCTTGTATCTCCTATCCCATTCACACCCTCACATTCCATTTCTTGAACCATAATCAAATCTGATTAGTCTTGGAAAGAGTATGCCAATCAACTCCTCTATGGCTATACTCACTTTCCCTGTAACTGTTATTCTTCCTAGTTTTTGCTTATAATTCAAAGAAGTCATAATCAGAAACAAAAGTCCAGAACACAGCAAAAATATTCCTAGTAGAATTCTTTGTGATGGAAAACAACTGAAAAAGTGGGGCCCAAATGATTGAGGAAGTATTTTTCAAAAATACAAACTTCTGATGTATGAAAACTATGAATATTACTGTGCAGCAAGAAATGATGAATATGAGGAATTCAGAGAACTCTGTAATAAATGAATTTATAGGGAAATAAACAGAACCAAGAGAACACTATACATGATGCCTACAATATGAATTAAAATATGTCAGTCAGTCAACAGGCATTTATTAAGCACTTACATGTGACAGACCTGTTAAATGCTAGGGACGAAAAAAGGCAAAAACATGATTGTTGTTCTCAAGGGGCTCACATTATAATAGAAGAGGTAACATGTATGTAACTACACAAACAAGACATATACAGTTTAAATGGAAAGTACTTTCAGAAGAAAGTCCTTAAGGGAGTTGGGGTGGTAGTGTAGGAAATGAAGGTGATAAAAGCTTCCTACAGGTGGGATTTCAGATGATTCTGGAAGGAAGCAAAGGAAGCCAGGAGGTGGAGGTAAGAAGAGAGAGAGAGAAAGAGTTTTATAGCCATGGGGGGCAATCTGTGAAAAGTCAGAAGGTGGTGTTTTCTGTGTAAGCAACAGCAAGTAGACCAGTGTATCAACATCATAGGATTTGTGGGAGTAAAGAGTAAGAAGGCTGGAAAGGCAGAAGGGGACTAATTATTTTTCTTCTGTTTTCCCCTCCTGAAATATGGCTAACATGGAAATCAGTTTTACATGACTTCATATGTATAATAGATATGGTATTTCTTGCCCTCTCAATGGGTGAGGAAGGTATGGAGAGAAGGAGAAAATTTGGAACTCATAAAAATTCTTTAAAAAAAGAAATCATAATAACTTTGGAAAGAGAAGCTTCAGGTGAATAATAAGGTCAGAAGTCAGATGTTAAGAAGGTTAAGAAGAAAGTGAGAGGAGAGGAAGTGGAGGCCATTATAGATGGCCTTCTCAAGGAATTTAATCACAAAAGACAGGGGGGATATGGAACCATAGTTAGAGGGGATTGATGGATCAAGTGATGAATTTTTGATAGTGAGGGAGACATGAGCATGTTTGTAGGCAGTAGGGAAGCATCCAATAGACAGGAAGAGATGGAAAAAAGTGAGAAAACAAGGATGATGGAGGGGAAAATCTGCTGAAGAAGATATGAAGTGGGATAATTTGTGCATGCAGAAGGAGAAGGATTGGCCTTGGCAAAGAAAAGGGCCACTTCATCATGTGAGACAGGGTTGAAGGAGGAGATAGTAACCAAAGGTCTTGGAGTGTTGTGCGATAAGGAGAGGAGAAGAGGATGTTCTCAGCAAATGGCTATAATTTTTTTAAGTAAAATATGAGTCAAGGTTCTCAATTGAGAAGGTGAGGGGAGGAGGATCCATCCGAGGTTTGAGGAGAATCAAAAAGTTTGGAAGAGCCACTGGTGAGTAGGCCAGTGAGTTAATTACGGAGGTGTAAAAAGATTTACTAGTAGCAGTGAGGTTCCAGTTAGGTTAAGAAACACAAATTAGTAGTGGACTCATGCAACATGGTTGCCTGCCTTGATCTTGATTTTACCATCATTCACAAATACACCATTTCCATGTTTATTAACTCAGAAATTGCCTTATCTGACCACAATCTATTGACATTCTACCTCTCTTTCTGCCTTCCAATAACAAACCCTACTCCCCATCCACAACAAGCTCTCTAATCCTTTGAGCCCTCACAGGCTACCTTTGCACTAATTCACTCTCCTCCCTTCCCCATCTTGCCCCTCGGTGAATCAGTTAATCTCTATAGTGTCCTTTCCTCTTTTTTGAAAAAATAATTATTAATTTTATTTTTAATTTATGTAGTAAAACAAGAATTTCCATATCATAGTACAATAAAAAGGGTGATCGCCCATGAAACTGCAAATCTATTATGTACAACTTGCTATCCCTTTTAGATATATGATAAAATTATCATGTCAATTTCTTTTTTTCCTCCCCCTAGAGATGGCTGCCATTAAGCACAACAAACACATGTATGGGGGGGGGGGGTGGCAAGTAAAATCATTCTATACATACTTCTATTTATCAGTTCTTTCTCTGGATGCAGATAGTGTCTTCCTTCATATGTCCTTTGTATTTAAGTTGGGTATTTATAATAGTCAAAATGACTAATTCACTCAAAGTTGTTCTTGAAACAATATTGATGTTACTACATACAATGGTCTCTTGGTTTTGCTCATTTCACTCTTCATTATTTTGTGCAAGTCTATCCATGTATTTCTAAGATCGTCAAGCTCATCATTTCTTATAGCCCAGTAGTATTCCATCACAATTGTATACCACAATCCTTTGCCCCCTTATATCAGCAATAGTACCCTACCAAGCCTCAGCATTGGATCATTCCTACCATCGGCAGTCTTAACTCCATGCATGTACCATAGAACAAATGTGGAGAAAATCACATTGAGAGGAAAAGAAGAACAAAAATTTTTTAAAGCCATCAGATTTAGCAATTATGAAGTCACTGGAAACTTTAGAGAGAATGGTTTCAATTGAATGATGAGGTCAGAAGCCAGATTGGAAGAGCAATAATGAGCCTTCTCAAGTTTAGCTGAGAAGAAGGAAGAGAAATCGTGGGGAGGGAACAATAGCTAGTGAAGAGGAACTTTTTTAAGTGTGGGCAAGACACAGGCATGCTTTTTGGTAGCATGGAAGAAGACAGGAGATATGAAAGGACTAAAGATTAGAGAAAAAGCAGGGATAATACAGGGGGCAATTTGTTGAAGAAGATGGAATGGAAGAGGATCACTTATAACTGCAGAATTGTTTGACTTGGAAAGGAGAGATCGTCTCTTTATTAAAGGTAAGAGTAAAGGAGGAAGCAGTAAAGGAATGCTCTGAGACCTCACATGAAGGGACAGAGTGTTGTTGTGTGGCTCGAAGGCAGGCAGAAGAGACATTATAAGCTTCCTCTTCCAGAACCTTTCTCCAAGAGAGAGCCTAATTCCTCCCAGGAGAGGAAGTAGGAAGTTGGGGGCAGAGGCCACCACTCTGCTCTCATAGAGAGAGGGTACTGGACTAGAATTGTATCTATCTGCTCTCTTAAGTATTATTTGTCTAGTGGATAAGAATTGCAGACTCAATCTAACTTCTGATCACTGTTTCACTATTGGAGAGAGAGGAAACCAAGCTTTATGCCCAAGGTTTGAACCCTTTCCCACCAAATACCAGTTCCACAATGCACATGCATAATGAAAAGCAAAAGAACCCATTTATTCCAATCATAGGAAAACAGAAATCAGAGAAGGTGCACATCAAAGAAATATATACCAGCAAATATAGAGTGCAGGAGCTCTCACATTGGGAGTGAGGTAACTCAGTTCGACCAAGAGAAACTCCAGATCTCAACCCAAAGGGAGATTCCCTAAAATCTCTAGTATAGAAAGCTGATGATAGGGACATGATGAAGACTCACCAGTCCTCTCATGTCAGCTTCTTCCCAGGGGCTTTTCCTTTAGCAACTTGAAGTGCTTCAACCTTCTCTCTCAAAGCTAGAAGCCAGAAGCACCCTAAGAGACCAAAGAATCCAAAAAGACTCTGAAGAGTTGAAAAGACTTGAAGAACTCTCTTCTCTCCCACTCTTACCAACTCTGACCCATCCCTTACACAGGTGCAAGATATTAATCTTCACCAAATGAAGAGACAGGCCCATTCTGATAGGCTTTGGGATCTCACAGGGATCATGAAATTAGGAGTAAGAGGGAAGAAGGATCTCTCTTGGAATGGTCTCAACTTTTTTCAGTGAAGTATGAGGCAACATCCTTGGCTGAGACAGTGGTATGAGGAGGTGACATGGGAGGCTTGAGGAAGGATGAAAAAGTCCGGAATATCCACTGTGGTGAGTGAGATGACAAATTGATTAGGGATGTATCAAAAGACTGCCTTGCTGTTGCGAGGTTACAGCTGAGATTATGTGACAGATTTGTAGCGGACCAAATCAACATGGTTTCATGATTTTCTCCAGCTCTGTTCAGCAGCAAGTGAATAGAAACACAGCAACAGAAAGCTAGGAAGTGCTAAAATAGAATGGCATGTATATGTTGTCAAACATGTTTTTCAGCATTGAATGTTTTTTTAATTGTTTTTCTTGTGCACAAGGACCCATTCAATCTGCAGGACAGTAGGAAATTTCAGTGATAGAAAAATAAAAGCTTACAACAAAGTATTTTTTAAAAGAAAACTGTTGAGGAACAATAGTGATAGCAACATGATGGAACTACTGCACCATATCATAGCAGATTGGAAAAGTTTATAATCTACCTGATACTTAGAAAGACATGATCAGGTAGCTAGGATCTGACATTAGAATCTCACTATCTTTTAGAAACTGGCAGAGCACAACTCTTCATTCTACAAATACAAATGCTAAAATATCTTTGAGAATAAACAAATAAACTGGACTAGTAATGGAGTATCATTATAGTTACTGTTACCAAGAACCACCTGAACAAAAAATTGACCCCAACAAATTTAAGAGTACTGTTTTATGTACATGTCACCATATCTAATATTTAATCACCAAGCTACATGGAATAAAATGCTTTCAGATAGTAAAAACCTGGGAGAAAAAATGAAAGCCATGTGTGAACAGGTTACAGTACATATCATCCCTATCATCCTATCTACTACTTGTCCAATAGCCCAAAGATGCTTTCATTGAGTCTATAGAAGAGGAGATTATCTCTAAACATCCTATTCAGGTATAAATGGCAGTCATTCTGTTAACCTGTACAATCAATTGTTGTTGTCATTGTTATTCAGTTGCTTCAATCATGTCTGACTCTTCATAACCTCATTAGGGTTTTCTTGGCAAAGATGCTGGAGTAGTAGGCCATTTCCATCTCCAGCTCATTTTACAGATGAGGAAACTGAGTCAGAATTAAGTGACTTGTCCAGGGTCTGACAGCTAGTAAATGTCTGAGGCTGTATTTGAATTCATGAAGATAAATCTTCCCGACTTGAGAACCAATACTCTATCCACTGTGCCACTTAGCTGCCCATACAATCAATCATATAACATAAAATATAAAAGAATGATAGTAGGCAGCATGATATAATGGGTAGAACATTGAACTCAGAGTAGGGAATACATGGGTTTGAAAATTGCCTCATATCCTTGCTATGGAGCCCTGAGGAAGTCACTTAATCTCATTACATCTCAATTTCCTCATCTATAAAATGAGGTGGTTGTACTCAGTGATTCCTTCTGGCCCTAAATCTATGATTCTATGATATTAATCTATATTTGGACTGTTTATATCTCATTTTCATCAAAAAAAAAGGTGAGAATAAGATGGTGGTGCTGGCTCTGGTGGTGGTGGTGATGATAATGATGGTTGGATTAAAAAGAAGTAATCAAATGCTGACTTGATACTCAGTCCCCATGTGTAATGCATAAGCCCCTAAAAGGCAGGCACTATTTCATTTTTGTCTTTCTATCTATTCCCAAGTTGTCACTAGACTTGAAACCAAGAAACCTGGGTTCGAGTCTTTCCTGTGACACACTAATTTTGTGATGCTGTAGAAATCATTTAACCTCTCAGTGCTCTGTACAACTTTTTAGCACAATAAATTTCAAAAAAGGTGCTGACTGAAATTGTTAAAAAGAATTTCCTCACTCAGGAGTTAGGACAGTTTAAGTCTCTATTTATCTCTTATCTATCTCTACCATCCACCCTGGTGCTTTGAACATAAGAGGCATTTAGTAAATATTTGTTAAATTGGAATGGATGTAACTGGTTGGAGACTGAAGCCCGAATTCTAGGCATTCAATTCACATCCAACCAGAGAGAACAGATCCTTGGTTAAATGAAGGACTTCAGAAACAGAGAATATTTACATGGAAAATGGGTTACTTGATTTTTCATAAATCAGGTTTATCCTTTGTTCTCTAAGAGGACCGTGACATCAGGAAGATGATGCTATGACTAGCGAATGAATTGGATTTGAGTGAGGGAGTGCTGTGCAAAGTCATCTGCCTTGCTTTCTCCTCCAGAGCCATCTGGGTCCAGTGGCCAGATACAGATCAGGACAACTGGAGATGGCTCAGGATGCAGTGGGAGACCTTGGCCTTTTTAAGCTAAAGTCTTTCTGAAGTCTCACTTTGACTGAGGCAATACCCATTCAGTGATTACTTTAAGAAGTGAGTCAAGGGAAAAAAGTGAGTCAAGGGATGGTCCCTTTAATAATAATAAAAAAATCAAACTGCAAGGGAAAGACCCTCAGGGTTGTTGTCCAAAAGATGCTTTCACTCTGAGCCACCAGAGCCCCCAAAATAACCATTAAGTGGTTCTTAGGCAGGGACCTATTGTTGGCCAATCAATTAGAACCAGAGTGAATGGGATTTAAGGCATGGTCTTCAAGAAAGAAATCTAGCCAGTAAACCCCAAGATAACTAGGTAAGTTTCATCCATACCTCCCTTTGGGTAGAACACCCTCAGGAGAGGAGAGGAGAGAGAGGAGAGGAGAGGTCAGGAGAGGAAAGGAGAGGAGAGGAGGAGTTGAGATGCTCAACTGGAAATGGCCAGTTGGGTCCCCATCACAGGTTGTGGTTTGTCCTTCGTTTTCAAATCAGGAATCACATCAGGAAGATGATACCACGACTTGCAATTGAATTGGATTGGAGGGAGGGAGGGCTACACACTTAAAAGATATTAAAGAACTTATGGTTCATCTGGCCCAACCCCTTTACTTTATAGATAGGGAATGTGAAGCCCACAGAAGGTAAGTGATGAGCACAAAATCACATAGAAATCAAGTGGAAAAATTGGGAGAAGGAAAAAATAGAAATGGGAATGAGGAAGAATGAACTCTCTGTAGGAGGTTTTGTAGTGTCATCCTCTGACTGGGCTTTGGGATCTAAAGAATTTTACACCAGATCAATCCTTGGGAGTTATGGTCATAGCTAAATATTCTATTAATCTACTACACACATATTAATTCTTTATAGTATAAAAAGATGATCATTCACGAGAATAGAAGCTGGCCTCTGCCCCATGCTGAGAGCTATTCTAGATTCCTCTCATCAAACCAAGCCATTGTTATCCAATATATACTCAAACCTTTGCAATCAAATCTTTGTATAGATTTCCCCTCTCCCAACCCCTCATCATACTTGCTAAAAGAAAAAGATATAAATTGATATCACAAGTTGACCAATTCTTTGTCAGACTTGGGAAGGAGGAGATTTCTCTCCATATTGACACATAAAGGGCATTGTGTGACAGATTCCAGGCCAACGGTTCTTTGAAAGCCTAAGAAAATTAATAGTCATATGCTTTTAGGAGGGAACTGAGTGCTGTGTAGCTGCAAACCAGTAATGATGCACTTTCAGGGAGGTTGCTGCAGCCCATTCATAAGCTCTCTGCCTCGTGTCAGGAGCAGAAAAACACGCTTTCTATAGAACTCATCTTCCTGTTAGCCAGAAATCGTATATTTCAGCTCTCTGGTGCCTAACATAGAGCAATTGCTTTATGTTAGTGCTGCATCATTATGCCCAATACCTTAAATGTTCACCTCTCTATTTAGGTGCTTTCAGCTTCTAATAAGATTTGTCTGCACAGCTGAACACTTTGAAATGGAGGCATCATTTGAAAACAGTCTTGGATTTAAATTTCCAGGAGGATGGTGAATCAAGGTTTGGGAATCATCTTTGGAGGCTTTGAGAAATGCTGCTGCAAAAGAATTTTGCTTTCTGCCATAAATTTTCCTGCATTTTACTTGACCTGTTTTATGCCTGATGCTTTCATGACATTTTAATTGTCCTGTGGATTTGCTGCCTAAGCCAAAAATATGAAGATATATCATTACAAGAGTACCCCCACTTCAAAAAGACATTATAAAAAGGAAAGACAATTCAAAAATGTTAGGATAGATCAAAGTGAGAGGCGATTACTTGAATTTTAAAAAAAAATTATTTCATTTTCAAAACAATTCACAGAGTTCCTTTTAAAAATGAACTGCTCTAGTGCTTTAGAAATACTTATTTCACAAAAATTAGGGGAAAAGAGAAGGGAAAAGGGTAGGGAAGCTGTAGAAGACAAAAATATGAACAATGGAGGTGGAGTGGATAGATAAAGCATTTATTAAGCACTTATTGTGTGCAAAGCTTTGTGCCAAGGGCTGAGTAAACAGAAAATTAAGACAGTACCTACTCTCATTTTAAGTCAAATGGAAAAGTCTCATGGTCCTTGGGGTGCAGTGGCAAAGCAGATGTTAATAGCTCTTCTTTAATTTCATCATTAAATATCACTATTCTCAGGGATATTGAGTTGAGAGTTCTGGGCTGTCCCCATCAGAAAATGAAGGGAGAGAGTGGTAAAGATGGTGGTGGCAGTTTGACTTGGCTGGCACACGATTGATGTCTACTGTCTCTCCCTCAGAGTACCCTTCTTCAACTAGGCTGGTATTCCTGTTCTGTGTGTGGCAATTGGTTAGTAGTTGGGAATGGAAAGATAAGAGAGATATACATGAAGCTCAGAATGTAAGATTCTTGAGAGTAAGGGTTACTGTGTTCTTTATCTTTGTATACCCATCACTAAGTGCAATAACTGGCATACAGCAAGTGCTTAATAAATTATTGATTGATTGTAGAAGGCTAGAGCATTACAAATAACTGTACTAAATGCCACCAAAAACACCAGGGTTATAGGTTGCCCATTATAAAGATAGATGTCCACTATACCTAAAATGGTCCACATAAGGAATAAAACTCAGAGAAGGAACCTGACTCCAAGACCTCATCCTTTTTATTCTATTGTCTTTTGACAACGGCCTTTCAGAAAAAAAGAGGTATGTGGCAGCTTATGCTAGTGCAAAGCCAGGGAAGCAACTTGAGGCTCAAACTTGTCATCTGAGCAAAGAGGGATCATAGAATCATAGCTTTAGAGCTGAAAGAGACTCTCTCCCTCTCTCTCTCTCTCTCTCTCTCTCTCTCTCTCTCTCTCTCTCTCTCTCTCTCTCTCTCTTTTTCTGTGCGTCTATATATTTTTCCACTCAGTTATCTCTCCAGCTCCTGTGGATATAATTATCATATCCATGCAGACAGCTCCCAGATCTACTTATCTAGCCCTCCTCTTTTATGAGTTGCCATGCTCCATTTGCAACCACCTGTGAGACATCTTCACAGGGATGTCCATTAAGTATTTCAAACTCATAATGTCCAAAAACCCCTCATTATCTTTACCACAAATCCATCCATGTTCCAATATTCCCTATGTCTGTTGAAGGCACCATATCCTTTTCCAGCTCAAAAAGCTTATTGACATTCTTAATCTTCTCCCTGTCTCACCCCTAACCCCAATGAATTGTCAGTCTTGTTGATTTTGTCTCCTCATCTCATTCAACCCCTTTTCACCACTCAGACCATAAATATTGTAATTCAGGCACTGATTTTTACTCATCTGAAGTTCTGCAATAGACTCTTAATTGGTCACCTGCCTCCTATCCCCCGCCCCAACTCATCTTCTAACAAAGATGTCAGATTGACATTTCTAAAACAGAGATTACTTCCCTGCTCAAGAAGCTTCAATGGCTCCCTATTTCCTCTGGGATTAAATATAAACTCTTTAATGTGGAATTTGAAGTCCTGCATAAACTGGTTCCAATCTGCCTTTCCAAACTAATTTCACATTCTTTCATCTTTTACTTTTCAATCCAACTTACCTACTTACTGTCTCCTTTCCTCATATAGCATTCCTTGTCCTGACACTTCTCTACCTTCTTACAGGCTGTTCCTTATTCATAAAATGCAGTCCCATATCCCCTCTGTCCCTTAGAGCTCCATTCAAAGCTCAGATCAATACAATTGCCAACAAAAGGTCTTTCCTGATCTGCCTAAGTATTAAGGAATTCCTGCTTCTTAAACTTCATGTTAATTTGTTTATTTCTTCTACATAGTAGAGGCCATCCCATGAAATGTGTAGAAAAATCCTTTCTAGTGGACCCCATTTGCTCTGGCTCCTTACTAAAAGACATGCTTTACCAAAGACTTCTGTTCATTCCCTCCTGTAACAGGAGAAAACTGTATCAACATTGATTAGTGACTAAATCCAGGAAGAGCTGCCCTCATCATTAGGTTAGATGTAAAGAAGAGAGAAAAAAATAAAAGTCGTCTCTCTTTCAATCATATGTCTTGGGACTCTCCTCATTTTGCCTTACACTATCATTAAGGGAGGAAGAAAGATAGGGAGAGAGGAAGGTAGAATGAAAGAAGGGAGGGATTTTTCTTTCCTCATCTCCTTCCCCAGTGGCATATGATGGTTACATGCACAGAGCAGTGCTTGTGTAGGTGAGCAAGACACATGACCTCAAGTCTCTGGCTGCCTCTTGTGTCCTGTATTTCTTTGATTTATCATAGTTGGCTGAATAGCAATTCTGAGAAATGGACATTTCTGGCTTTGACAGCTACCTCATGAGTACCACAGTCACTGACTAAGGGCATGCAAACTAAAAAAGTTAAAAAAAAGAACAAATCAAAAATACCCAATTAAATACTGAATTGAAAGTTCTGAAAATCAAAGGAGATATTAAGAAAACTGAAATTAAGAAAACTGTTGAACTAATAAATAAAACTAAGAGCTGGTTTCATGAAGAAAAAACAATAAAATAGGTAAACTTTTGATTAATTTGATTAAAAAAGAAAGAAGAAAACCAAATTACCAGTATCAAAAATGAAAAGAGAGAATTCAGCACCAATGAAAAGGAAATTGAAGTAATAATTAGGAGATATTTTGTCCAACTGCATGCCAATAAATTTGATAATCTAAGTGAAATGGATGAATATTTACAAAAATGTAAATTGCTCAGATTAGCAGAAGAAGAAATAAAATACTTAAATAACCTCCTTTTAGAAAAAGAAATTGAGGGGGCGGAGCCAAGACGGCCGCGGTGTCTTACCGGAGCTCTCTCACAAGGTCTGTCAGATTCGTATAAAAAAAGTTAATTTGAGCAGATTTGAGAGAGTCAGAAACCGCGAGCAGTCTGCGTGGGGCAAATTTCCGAGCCGGGAGAGTCTGAAAGGCCGGAGGCACGAATCTGTAGGCTCGGAGAGTGCTCGGTGCGGAGCCGCTCCAGACCAAGGCGGAAGCAGCTGGCCGGAAAATCCACGTGGGAGACAGGCTGGGAGAAAGCTGGGTGCCTGAAACTGGCGAAGATCCCCAGGCCTCCCAACACAGGACGGCAGTCAGTGGAAGTGACGAGAGGCAGCGCAACGCCACCGGCCGTGAAATACCGTCTTCAGAAGTTTGCAGCCCAAACGTATTAAACGCAGCTTCTTGAACTTCCGGGACACTTAATGGCCAGGTAAATAGCTCTAATCCCTCCCCTCCCCATCCAGAGAATCCCTCGGGGAAAAAAAAAGAATGCTGGAACTGAGCAGAAAGTAGTGGGGCTTCAGTGGTCAAATAGCAGAAGTTCATTAGTCTCATAGGGGCAGAGTTGGCAGGGGTCAACGCCAGGAGCCCAGACGTAACCTTGCTCCCCCAGGGGAAGTGCCAGACATCAGCTCAAACAACAAACAGCTGAGACCATTGCTGAAAAGCAAGTGCTGGAGAGCACCCACAGGGAGTGAGATGCCAGGGAGCCAGACCCCTCCCCACACCTCAGAAAACTGAAGGTTATAATTCTAGACTCACAACCCCCAGAATAAGAAAGCTGGGACAGAAAGCCCTGAGGCCCAAAGGTAGAATTCATTGTAAAGCCAGCAAAAGGCAAACCAACATGAAGAAGAACACAAAAAAATCGAGGACAATAGATTCTTTTTATGGAGACAGGCAGGATCAAAATAGGAAAAGAAATTGAACAATTCTCCAGGGCCAGATGGATTTACAAGAGAATTCTACCAAACATGTAAAAAAAAACAATCCCACTACTATATAAACTATTTGGAAAAATAGGTGAAGAAAGAATCCTACCAAATTCTTTTTATGGCTCAAATGTGGTGCTGATACCTGAACTGGGAAGAGTCAAAACAGAGAAAGAAAATTATAGACCAATTTCCCTAATGAACATTGATGCAAAAAAATTAAATAAAATGTTAGCAAAGAGATTACAGCAATTTATCACCAGAATAATACACTATGACCAGATGGGCTTTATTCCATACAATAATAAAACTAAGAGAAATCATATCATTATCTCAATAGATGGAAAAAAAGCTTTTGACAACATACAACACCCAGTCCTATTAAAAGCACTAGAGAACATAGGAATAAATGGAGTTTTCCTTAAAATAATAAGCAGTATCTATCTAAAACCATCAGCAACCATTATATGTAATGGGAATAAGCTAGAAGCATTCCCAATAAGATCAGGGGTAAAGCAAGATTGCCCATTATCACCACTATTATTCAATATTGTATTAGCAATAAGAAAAGAAAAAGAAATTTAAGGAATTAGACTAAGCAATGAGGAAAAGAAACTATCACTCCTTGCAGATGATATGATGGTATCCTTGGAGATCCCTAGAAAATCAACTAAAAAACTACTCAAGATAATTAACAACTTTAACAAAGTTGCAGGATATAAAATAAACCCACATAAATCAGAATTTCTACATATTACCAACAAAGCCCAACAGCAAGAGATAGAAAAGTAGATTCAACTTAAAATAATTGTAGACAGTATAAAATAACTGGGAGTCTACCTGCCAAGACAAACCCAGGACCTAAAAAAAACACAACTACAAAACACTTTTCACATGTATGAAATCAAATCTAAACAATTGGAAAAATATTAATTGCTCATGGGTAGGCAAAGCTAATATAATAAAAATTACAATTCTACCTAAGTTAACTTACTTATTGAGTGCTATACCAATCAAACTACCAAAAAGTTATTTGATAGAACTGGAAAAAACAATAACAAAATTCATCTGGAAGAACAAAAGGTCAAGAATATTGAGGGAATTAATGAAAAAAATGCAAAGGAATGTGGCCTAGCTGTACAAGATCTAAAACTATATTATAAGGTGGCAGTCATCAAAACTCTTTGGTACTGTTTAAGAAATAGAGTGGTGGATCAGTGGGATAGGTTAGGTACACAAGACACAATAGTAAATGACAAATGTTTGATTAAACCCAAAGACTCTAGATTCTGGGATAAGAACTTACTATTTGACAAAAACTGCTGAGAAAACTGGAAAATAGTATGGCAGAAACTAGATATAAACCAACATCTCACACATTATACCAAGATAAGGTGAGATCAGACTTAGATATAAAAGGTGACACCATAAGCAACTTGGGAGAGCAAGGAATAGTTTAGCTGTCACATCTATGAAAAACAGAAGAATTTATGACCAAAGAAAAGAAATAGGACATTATGAAATGCAAAATGGATAATTTTGATCACATTAACTTGAAAAGATTTTGCACAAACAAAGCCAATGCAACCAAGATTAGAAGGAAAGAAAAAAGCTGGGAAACAATTTTTACAGCCAGTGTTTCTGATAAAGGTTTCATTTCTCAAGTATATAGACAACTGAGTCAAATTTATAAGTATACAAGTCATTCCCCAATTGCTAAATGGTCAAAAGATATGAACAGGCAGTTTTCAGATGAAGAAATTGAAGCTATCTATAGTGATATGAAAAGAATCCCTATATCAGAGGTTCTTAAACTTTTTTCCACTTGTGACCACTTTAGAGCTTCTTAAACTGAGTGGTGACCCCCATATGAGGTTACTAAATCGCTGTTAAATCACTTTTAATTAGAGAAATGCAAATTAAAACAACTCTGAGGTGTCACATCACACATATCAGATTGGCTAATATGACAGAAAAGGAAAATGACAAATGTTGAAGAACATGAAAATTGGAACATTAATGTATTGTTGGTGAAGTTGTGAACTCATCTAACCATTCTGGAGAGCAATTTGGAACTGTGCCCAAAGTGCTATAAAACTGTACATATCCTTTGATCCAGCAATACCACTACTAGGACTGTAACCCAAAGACATCATAAAAAAGGGAAAAGGACCTACATGTACAAAAATATCTATAGCAGCTCTTTTTGGGGTGGCAAAGAATTGGAAATAGAGGGGATACCCTTCAATTGGGGAATGGCTGAATAGGTTATGGTATACGTTATGAATGTAATATGCCATAAAAAATGATGAGCAGGAAGATTTCAGAAAAACCTAGAAAGACTTACATGAACTGATGCTGAGTGAAGTGAGCAGAACCTGTAAAACATTGTACACAGTAACAGCAACACTGTATGATGATCAACTATGATAGAGTTTGTTTTTCTTAACAATATAATGATCAAAGACAATACCGAAAGACTCATGATGAAAAATGCAATCCACATCCAGAGAAAGAAATATCGAGTCTGAATGCAGATTGAAGCAAATTATTTTCTCTTTTTTTTTCTTTCTTATGGTTTCTCCCTTTTGTTCTGATTGGTCTTTCACAACATGAGTAATGTGGAAATACGATTAATATTATTGTGCTTGTATGACCTATATAAGACTGCTTGCTGTCTTGGGAAGGGGGAGTGAAGAGAGGGAGGGAGAAAAATTTAGAACTCAAAATCTTATAAAAGTGAATATTGAAAACTATCTTTACATGTAATTGGAAAAAATAAAATACTAGTAAGTGGGAAAAAGAAATATAGACACAATCATATGCCAGAAAAACAAAACAAAGTATTTCATGTTTAACTCCTGAAAGAGAATAATAAAGGTATTGTATTATAGTTTATATTTTAAATATGTATTAATGTAAACATATATTACTGTTGTTTTTTTAAGTATTTCTTTTATAGTAAAGAAAATTAACAACTGCCCTATACCAGATATGTACCACTTGTTATACACAAATAACATTTTTTTGAATGGACCTTTTGTAATCCCCTTTGGGAACACCATAGACATGAGCCAAACCCAAGTTTTATTTAAAACATTCTCCTCAGGACTCTGTGGCATAGGAAAAAAGAGCCAGAGAGTCCAAAAAAACATGAACCCCTGTTTTAAATACTAGGATCCTCCAAGATTGAACCTGGGTTCCAATTAAACCCAGATCTGGGACTCTGGGAGAAGAGATGTCCGTCTCTGAAACACAAGACATGTATTTCATTATCTTTGTACATGTCCCCTCCCCAACAGAATATAATCTCCTTGAGGGCAGGATCTGATTTCATTATTGTCTTTGTATTTCCAAGACCTGGTGCAAATCAGATACTTAATAAATGGTTTTGAATTACATTAAATTAGATGTCATCTAGTCCAATCTCTGAATTTTTCAGATAAGAAAAATGAGGTCTAGAAGGTTAAAATGGCTTGCCCATGATCCTTAAACTAGCATCTGTTCTCTAAACACCAATCTGGGGCAAATAGGTAGCATCATAGATAGAACCAGGCCTAGAGTTAGGAAGACTTGAGTTCACATATGGCCTCAGACACTTGCTAGCTATGTAATCCTGGGCAAGTCACCTGTGTAACCCTGTTTACCTTAGTTTCCTCATCTGTAAAATAACCTGGCAAAGGAAATAGCAAACACTCCAGTGTCTTTGCCAAGAAAATCCTAAAGAGGGTCACAAAGACTCCAACTTGACTGGAAATGACGGACCCACAAAAACTGCCAGTCTAGCACACTTTCCCCTGCACTATGGTGAGAACTTGGACTAGATGATGTCTAAGGTCACTTCCAGCTAGAAATCTATAATCCCATGATCCAATTTTCTCCCACGTCCCATTATCCTGAATCTATATATAGATCCCAGAATCCATACCTCAAGAGAAATGTATCCCATTCCTCTTGTGAATTCCTATAATCTCAACAGAACCACCAAAACAACAGAATCTCCCTTTTGGGAGGTTTCTCATGAGCAATGACCTTAAAAATGCAGATCTTTATTAACATTCCAATCCAGTCACCAGATGAGCTTCTGAACCACTATCTCATGTTAAAGCTCGTACTGGGTAACGAAATCTGTGGAAATAGAAAGAATTGGTCAGAATACACTTCTGGAGCTAAAAGATCAAAGGAGAATGAGAAAAGGTCAGAAAAAGAAAAGTAGATTCACCTTGAGCCAAGAAAGAAAAAAACAGTAAACTTTTTTATTGCTCAGACTAATTTAGACAACTCATCCTAATAGTCCAGTATTGGCCAAGTTATAGAGGTAGAATGATATACATAAAAGGTCACTGGACCTAAAATTAGGAGGGCCTGGTTTGAAATCTTTGCTCTGACACTTAATTGTGAAACTCCAGGCAAATCGCTTAATCCTCTGAGCTTTGATTTCCTTCCCTGAAAAGTGAACATTATACTTACTGTAGTGAAGAAAATACTATATGAATGTAAGCTATTATCATTAGTCAAATATATAATCTGTCCTTAGGCTAGAAGTGTCCTGGAAATGTGACAAGTATGTTAAACTCACCTTCTGAATGCCAGACCATGATACTATTAACATACATTAAGTCATCTAATGCATTAGTATCAGGGTGAGAGAGAAGTAAAGGCAGTGGAAGCTGGGGGTATACTTTACAGGAAGGAACAAAAGTCAGATAATTATGAACATGTTGCCCCCAAGGCATAATGTACTCTTCCAAAGCAGATAGATTCCTAAATACAGTGCTGAAAGAAACATCCAATTGGCAAAACATCACAAAAACTCTTTGCTTTGGATTGAGAGGATAGGTCATTTAAGTGGCTTTTTGATGGACCAGAATTAGGAACACCTGAGTTCAAATATGGCCTCAGATGCTTGCTAGCTATGTAACCCTGGGCAAATAAGCCCAAGGAATAAGATAGAAAGAGCAGCTGGGGCATGGGTGAGGATTCCATGGGAATATATATTTTTACACTATTCTTAGAGCAATAAGAGCATAGAGCAATGTTTGATAGAAATACTCTGTTTAATGTCTTCATTCAGTCAACAAACCCTTACTCACTGAATGTCATTTACCTGCAGCACTATTCAACAATTCAATTCACTAAATGCTTATTAAAAGATCACTATGTGCAAGCACTGTGAGACACTGAGAATAAAAAGACAAAAACCAAAGCATTCCTGCCCTCAAGGAACTTACATTCTTCTGTATACAAGTAAGTAAATGCAGATTGTATGTATATGTATATATGTATGTATCTGTGTGTATATACATATATACATACATACTAAAATATATACAGAATACTATATTCTGTATGTGTATATATAAGTGTGCGTTGCATAGAGTGCACAATCATCTGCGAACAGAAAATCATGCACCAACACTCCCACTTTGGTCTTGGCATTCAAACTCTGCTTCAGAGAGCTCAACTCCGATGGGCTGGCGATGTTGTTCAAATGTAAAATGCATGCTTACAAAAAAGAGTATTTTATGGAGAACTCACACATGGCAAGTGTTCACACGGTGGTCAGAAGAAGCAATACCAAGATACTCTCAAAGTTTCTCTCAAGAACTCTGGAATTGATTGTGTGACATGGGAAACACTGGCACAGGACCACTCTGCATGCCATGCCCACATCAGAGAAGGTGCTGTGCTCTATGAGCAAAGCAGAATTGAAATAGCTCAAAGGAAATACAGGATTCACAAATTTAGAGAATCGACCCCAAATGTTCACATTTGTGCCTGACCTGTGGTAGAGCATTCTGAGCTTGTATTGGTCTGATCTGCCTCAGTCGGACACACTGAAACTTGACTAGTATAGTGATGTCATTTTGGTCCTCTTTGAGAATAAAGGACAATAATCAACCAACCACATGTGCGTATATGTGCACATGTATACGTATGTATATACACTTATATATACATTATATATATACACACACACACATATTGTGTGTGTGTGTGTGTATAGCATGCTGTGGTCCATGCAGTCACAGTCAGACACAACTGAACAACTAAATAACAACAAAATATATATATATATATACACACACTCTAGAATATATATAGTAATATCACATACACACATGTGCGTGCACGCACACACACACACATATATATACTAGAATGGAAAGTATAAGAAGAGTAATATGAAATAAGACTAGAAATGCAGAAGGGAAACTGACTCTTAAAGACTTTAAATATCAGGCTGAAAGTTTTTTAGTTAATCCTAAATGTACCAGGGAACCTATGAAGATCTTTGAGTGGGAGGATTGAGTGACACGATTTTATTAGTATTATTCTGGCAACTGCGTGAAGGATGCATTGGAGAGGGAAGAGACAGGAGTCGGGGAGATAACCAATTAAGAGGCTATTGCAATAATCCGTGAGGCAGGTTATAATTGTGTTGTGTTTGTCCTTCATTCTGGAAGACGACCAGGACATCAGGGAAATGATGACATGACTTGCAGTTGACATGGATTTGAGTGAGGGAGGGTTGTGCAAGGTCACCAGCCTCACTTTCTCCTCTAGGGCCACCTGGGTCCAGTGGCCTGATATTTACCAGGAAGACTGGAGATGGCCCAGGTTGCATTGGGATACCCTGGCTCTTTTAGGCTAAGGTCTTTTCAGGTTCTCACTTTGAGTGAGGTAACACCCATTCAGTGAATAGGCCTCTTTAAGAAGTTAATTAAGGAAATGGTCAAAGGTTATGAACAGGCAGTTTTTAGAGGAAGACATTAAAGGTATCTATAGTCATATGAAAAAATTCTCCAAATCACCATTGATTAGAGAAATGCAAATCAAAACAACTCTTAGGTACCACATCTCTCCTGTCAGATTGGCTAACATGACTAAACAGGAAAATGATAAATGCTGGAGAAGATGTGGGAAAATTGGAACACTGTTACATTGTTAGTGGAGCTGTGAATTGATCCAGCCATTCTGGAGAGCAATTTGGAACTATGCCCAAAGGGCTATAAAAATGTGCATGCCCTTTGACCCAGCAATAACCACTTGTAGAGCTGTTTCCTAAAGAGATCATACAAGTGGGAAAAGGACCCATATGTACAAAAATATTTATAGCAGCTCTTTCTGTGGTGGCAGAGAATTGGAAATCAAGGGGATGCCCATCAATTGGGGAATGGCTAAACAAGTTATGGTATATGAATGTAATGGAATACTATTGTGCTATAAGAAATGAGAAGCAGATGGACTTCATAATAACCTGCAAAGACTTACATGATCTGATGCTGAGTGAGGGGAGCAGAACCAAGAGAACATTATACAGGATTACAAACACACGGTATCTGTGATGACTAACTTTGATAGACTTGATTCTTCTCAGCAATACAAGGCTCTAACACAGCTCCAAAAGACTCATGATGGAAAAAAGCAATCCACATCCAGAAAAAGAGTTAGAAATCTGAATGCAGATTGAGGCAAACTGTTTGCTCTCCTGTGTTTTTTTTCTTCTTTTTTGGTTTTGTTTCTTCTTTCTCATGGTTCAATCCATTGGTTATAATTCTTCTTTACAACTTGACTGTTGTGTAAATAAGTTTAATGTGAAGGTATATGTAGACCTATATCAGCCTCTCTCTCTTCCCAGATCATCAAAGTCTAGTGGCAAGACAAAAGTCAGGAAGACTGGCAATGGCCTGGGATGCAGTGGGTGACCTTGGCATCTTTGATCTCTGACCAAGCTCTAAGCTCCCCACAGTGCCTGCTTCAGCCACCTTTATGACCATTGGAACAAACTGTTCTCATCCATCCATTCCACTGGGGGAAATCTTCATGTGCTTAAGGTAGATAACCCCCTAACTCATCAACATTTGAGGCCTGTCAGTTACCCTCAGCCTGGTTTAGCCCATCTGTCAAGATGGCTTGTTGAGATGTGGTTGCTGTCGATGCTACAGCCTCTTGGAGCCAGAAGTGAAAGTTGGATGGCAGGTAGATACCAAAGTTGGATGAGCAGCCCTGAAAAGGCTTTGCAAGCCCTCATGCCAGAGGTGCTAGTCCACCCTGAACACCCTGTACATCCGGAGCATTTATTAAATTAAATTAAAGGGGCCATCCCTTGATTAACTTTTTTTAAAATTCATTTTTTATTTTTAGTCTACATCACTCAGTTCCACAAGTTCTTGAGTTCCAAACTTTCTCCCCCTCCATTTCGTCCCCTTCTCCCAAGACTAGAGGTTATAAAGGTGTGAACCAGATAGAGGCTGTGTGAGTAGAAAGAAGAGAATATATGTAAAGATATTGTCAGTCAACAAACATTTATTAAAGACTGGGCACTATGCCAAGAACTGGGAATACAAAGAAAGGGGGGGGAGGGAGATGGTCCAGCTCTCAGAGCTCAGCTTTAATGGGAGAGACAATGTGCAAATAACTATGTACACACAAGATATACACAGTGTAAGTGCAAGGGTACTCTTAGAAGGAAAAGACTCCAGAAGACTTGAAAAATGATTAGTTAAGTAGGGTGAGGACATGGGAGGAGCCCATCTTACCTCCAAGTTCGTGTTCAAGACTGGCTCCCAACCTCACAACTACCTCTAACTCAGCAGTATGCTTGCTGGTAAATGTTTAACAACTTTCCAGAAAAAAATCAAGAAGCATATACATTTTAGTTTAATGTACATTAATGACATTTTTTCCATCACATTCTTGTATCTAAGCAAAACAATAAATCAAGACCTGATCTATGTGGTTGTTCTGTCATTTAAGTTGAGTCCAACTCTTTGTGACCCCATTGGGGGTTTTCTTGGCAAAGAAACTGGAGTGGTTTACCATTTCCTCCTCCAGCTCATTTTAAAGATGAGGAAACTGAGGCAAACAGGGTGAAGTGACTTGCCAGGGTCACACAGCTAGTAAGTGCCTGAGGCCAGATTTGAACTCATGAAGATAAGTCTTCCTGATTCCAAATCCAGTGTTCTATCCACTGTATTACCTAGCTGCCCTGATCCACAGTTATTTGCTGATTTCTGAGGTGTAAATGCTCATACTGAAAATTTAATGATCAGCTCCTGAGCCATTTGGAGCTGGCTCCTGCTCTAACTCACGGTGGCTTGCAGGTAGCATAACTAGATCAGGGAATTGCCTCCTCCTAAGTCCTCAGCTCACCAGACAGCTCCCGTTTTCAATCACTAATTCCTGCTAGTTTTCAGGACAAGCTCCCCTATGATCAGTTCTTACCAGAGAGAGAAAGAGCCACAGCAGAAGCTGAGAGAACAAGCTGCCTCCGGATCCTGGCCTATCCTTCCTGCCATTTGCCATCTTGTCCTTCCTCAGTCCTGATCCCTCAAGCCCTTGTGGATGGATCTCTTAGGAGCTGTATCATGTGTTTGACAAGGAGCTTGCACTGGCCCTTCGGATCTGAGAGAGGCAATGGGTTTGGAGTCAGAGCACCTGGTTCTACCACTTATTACCATCAGGATCTTGGAAAAGTCACATCACCTCATATAGCCTCATCTGCAAGACAGTTGAACTACATGGTCTCTCAAATCCATTTCACCTCCAAATCCAATGACCTACCACCTTGCTCCATACTCCTTTCAACTTCTGTTTCTGATGCCATTGTGGTTATCATTCCCCAAATCCAATAAGCGTTTGCCTGGTCCCAGACCCTTACCCACACCTTCAGACTTCATCCTGCCCATAATCCAGAGGAATATGGCAGTTCTCAGTCTTCTGGGGTAGGTAGAAAAGGAAGAGATCATACTTGCAGTGTTGGGAGGTTGGCAGTCAACAATAGAATGGCTCTATTGTTAGAGATTTGGGGTAACAAGAGCTTGGGGCATCACGTGCCACTACCAGCACTGTGAGATTGCCTCTATATCTGTCTTCATTCTGCCACTGTTTCCAGCAGCTTTTCTGCTGCTGTTGAAGTTCCCTCCTTTGTGTGGAGTGGGATGTGAGCCTACACCAGCACAGAAAGTAGAAAATGGACTAAAAGAGCTAGCTTTTCAGTCTCCAACTTCCTTACTTTCACAGTTCAATAACCTTTCACAATCCCATGGAGCTTACAAAGAAATGAGCAGTAGGTGATGGTTTTCAAGAGGACCAATTTCAGCACAGTGGGGATGAGGATCAAGGCTTCATAATACTGAGTACCAAGGCATTATAAGGTATTAAGCAGTAATAAAAACAACAATTCACCCCATTTATGGAACGCCTCTCTCGGAGGGCCTCAAAGAGCGTGGCACAGACCTCATCTACTCTAGGTAGGTGGGAAACAGGTACTGCCTTCATTTTGTAAAGAAAAGAAACTGGGACGGAAGGTGAATTTGTCAAAGGTGTGACTGCAATGATGGTTCAGGGCTATAGCCTCCTGGTCATCACAGTAGCATTAATAAAGCCTGCTGCTCTATCCTGTAAAGTGAGAAACACCTAGCTAAAACTTTACCCAGCATCCTTACCTTCAGAAACTGCTGCTTCATAAGATCATAGATCTATAGCTGGAAAGGACCTTAGAGGTCACCCAACCCCTTCATTTTAGATGTGACTGAGGCCCAGAGAAGTTGAGCAATTCACTGAAGGTCACACAGCTAGTTGAGGACAGAGTTAAGATTGTCATTCTGGTCCTTTGACTTCAAATCCAGCTTTCTCTCCACTGTGCCATGCTGGAAGTCCAGCTATTGGTTCTAGGAATGGGGGAGTATAAGACTTTACAGGAAACCTTTCCTAATCTCTCTTAACCCTAGGGCCTTCCCTCTGTTATTTATCTCCTATTTGTCCCATATAGAGTTGGCTTCATATTTATTTGTTTGTATGTTGTCTTCTCCCCCATTAGATTGTAGACTCTGTGAGGGAAGGAACTGTTTTTTGCCTCTTTTTGTGTGCCCAGTGGTTAGCACAGTGCCTGGTACATCATAGATGCTTAATAAATGTTTATTGATTGATTAAGGAAAACTGTAACATTTTTCCCACAAATTACTCACTACCTATGTGAAATTGAACAAAATAATTAAACTCTTTAGGTCCCAGTTCATCATCTGAAAAATGAGGAGGTTGGCCTGGGTGACCTCTAAAGCCCCTTCAAGCTCCACATCTGATTCTACTAAATAGCGCTTGTTATGCCATCACTTAGAGGAAAAGCCAGTTACAATCAAAGGATCCATTTAAAATTCCTTCATTTGAAGGGGTTAGGGATTGCTACCAATCTGCATGCAGAAGGGATGGCCCCTAAGGTTGAAATTATGGCTCCATCAAAGGGCTGCAATAATGGGTAGAAGTGGGAAAGAGCCCTCTTTGGATTCAAAAAACCCTCGTAACACTTAAGAGCTATCCAAATGGGGAATGAGCTGCTTCAGAAAGAAGTGAGATTCCCGTCATCAGCGGTCTTGAAGCTGGGCCTAAGTAATTACTTGTTGAAACATTGTTGATAGAATTCTAGCTCACATACCTCTTGTACTAACATCTGAGTTCTCTCCCAACTCTTAGATAATATAGTTCTAAGTTAAATACACTCCTGGAACATTTAGAAATTTTTAATTCCTGTTCAATTTTGTTGAATCCCATTTTTCATCCTGCTTTTAAAAAGGGCCTCAAAAGTCAAAGGCATCTGAAACAGACTAAGAATCAGACCTTATTGCTAGAAAAATAATAATTATTACTATTACAGCTAACATTTATATAGCACCCACTATGTGCTAGGCGCTATGCTAAGCACTTTAAAATTATCTCATTTGATTTTCACAACCACCCTGGGAGGTAGGTGTTACTATCCCCATTTTATAGATCAGGAAACTGAGGGAAACAGAGATTAAGTGACTTGCCCAAGGTCACACAGCTAGAAAATGTCTCTAGGCAAATTTAAACTCCTGTCTTCCTGACTTCAGGCCCAGTACTCTATTAACTGAACCATCTAGCTGCCTAAAGAATCTAGAATGCCTCCAAAGAAATATGGAGTAAAGCTAAGATCAGCCTAGGACTGGGTCACAATCAAGACAGCAAATGCGGAAAAAATTGAAAAACATAAAGAGATATGATTAGTATGAAGACAGTCTATAAAGAGATAGCCATTTGAGAATAAACTCTGGGTCACATGAGTTTCTAGATGTTCAGGATTTGGATTTCATGTTATATTTATATGCACTTTAAGCTTTACAAAGCTCTTTCCTCACAGCAACATTATAAATTAGGTAATAATGTTATATTTATGTAACACCTTAAGCTCCGGAAAGCTCTTTCCTCAAAAAAATATTATGAATCAGATAGTATAAGTATTAACTCCATTTAACAGATGAATAAATAGATGAGGGTCAGAAAAGCAATGTGATTTGGGCATGATGGCAACTCTAGTTAGTTTGGGAGTTGAGATTTGAACCCCTATCTTCTAATTCCAGGTCAAGTGCTCTTACAACTATGCCAAGTTTATAAACAATAACTATTGCCCCCTTTTTCATATCTCTCTGTGTGGACCCCAAACATTACCCTTTCTACTTCCCATAGTCTTTGCTATATAGCTTTCATCTAAATTCTTAATGGAAACTAAAGGAGGTTTTCTTCATGGGGACTTAAAAGCACAAGGCAAGCAGCAGCATATTTATAAGCTTTATGTAAAGGGTCGTCTTGTCTTTGAGGATTCCTTTAAAACACTTTTGTTTAATTGGGCAAAACATATGAGGATTCATTTATTAAAATGAGAATTATCATGCCTTAATTTCTATTGAAAACAAAGCAAAACATGCAAATATTTGGTTCTGGTTCTAATGGTCATTAGACAATGCTCCAGTGGAACTATTGGCACAATGCAAGTAGGTGGGTAGTCACATGTTTTCCACTCTTTTTAATGAGGAAATTTAGAAATGCACCAGAGCATTGACCCACTTCAGGAAAGGGAACGTTTCATTAGCTTTATTTTCTTTTTCCTTAAGGCTTCGCAGTAGAGAAAACATAATCTTGGCATCTTCTCCCCCACTCCACCACTACCCAAATGCCCCAAAGTCCTACTTCTTAGCCATGGACTAAAAATCCAAGAATGTACAGATGAAAAGCAAACAGTTTTGAGTATTAGAGTACTAAAAGCATCTTACTCTTTTTATCACAAATGTCCATTTGTTCTTGGAGCACAAAAATAACCAGAATTTTTCATTATTGTTATTATTATTATTTTAAGATTATTTACAAAAATGACACCTACCAGCTCCAACAGTCTCACTCAAATGGGCGGTCTGGAACTGTGTCGTAGCTGAACAAGAAAGTGCTAAAAACACACAGAACTATGAAACTAGGAGGGACCTTGGAGATTATGAAATGTGATCCTTTTACAAAGGAGGAGATTCAGGCCCAGAGAAGCAGATACCTTGCTCAATGTCACCAAGTAGGAGAAGCCAGACTAGAATCCAGGTTTGAGTCCCTTTCTAGCTGTCTTTCTGCTGTATTCTACTGAAGCTTGTCCTTGGGGATCTTCTACTATCTCCCCCTACTAAATGTCAGGAGCCCCAGATTGAGGCCCAGCACATCTCTGCTCTCCATTAACATATAAGGGCAAAAAAGTAGTTTTAAAAATAATTAGAGAAATTAAAACAAGTTCTATTCATCTTACCATACATGTGATCCTTTGGACAAATGAACAACAATCCTATTTTAAGCTTCACAGGTAGGAGACAGTACAAGGTCATGGAAATTAAAATATAGTTTCATTTAATCCCCCCAAATCCATACTTAATATTAAATGAAAAGCAAAAGGCAGTAAAGCACTAAGGACTTTAGAAGGGGATCATTACTTCCCTACTGTTAAGTCACAGCATGGTAAATAGACTTTGGGAAACTAACACTCTGTGTGTGTGCATGTGTGCGTGCGTAAAGCATGCATATATACATATACAAATACATGTACATGTACATATATATAATGTATATACACATATATATCAGACTAAGTACCCCTCCATTTCAATAACAGTAATTGCCCTTTTTTTTTTTCCTTGCTGCTCTTTGCCATATTTCTTGGAAAACAACAGCTGTGTTTATTCAAATAGCAGCATACTGATGACTTGATGATAGGGTAATCTGCTGGAATTCCAAGTGTGACGGTCCCAGAGACAACTTCTCAGCACACTAGACAAGTATCCTTTGAATGGTACAAAGCATTGGAAAGCCATCCCCACTTTGTTAGCACATGGGATTGGGTGTTCTTTATTTCAACTGGTTAGGATGTTGAATTTCTTCCAGCAAGTATCATATTTTCTGGGTCTTGCAGAATAATCTTCCCATGCATCATTGTCAAAAAGTAATTCTGCAACATGAACAGTTTCACTCCAGTAGCTTCTAAGCAAGGGGACTTAAACAGTACCTTGAATTACAATGGAGACAGCTTCAGCGTTCACGGCAAAATCAGGGCAATAAATTCTACTTGTCAGTGTTCTCTGGGAAACAATGGATACTGGAGAGGCTATGATAACACAGAAAGCATTTTTTTAAATAAAACGGTTGGTTCTAGAGATAGTCATCATTTGGAGAGGTGAATTAATCTCATTATCAATCCAAAGGCTTACACTTTTGTAACAAGGAGTCAATAATCTCCTATAACACTGTGCCGAATGCCCACTGATCTCAAGATTTCAGGGAAATGTTTTTGGCATATAGAAATCTGCTTAGAAATTAAATGACTTCACTAAGTCTGCTTTTCTAATGAACTCTTTAGAAAAGTTCTGGAATCCTTGAGCCTTTTATATTATTTTTTAAATCAATATATCCTATTGGTGTTCTTTGGAATGCTTTGCCATTATCAGAAAGTCATATTTATCAAGTACCCATTGTGTGTCAAATACCTCGTGCTAGCCATTGTTTAAATCCATTTGAAGAGAAAGAATCCTTTCCCAGAATTTATCATAGATGGCAGCCAGCATTGATGAATAAATAAAAAAGAAAAATACTTCATTTAAAAAAAAGCCTTCTTTCCGCTTTTACTTTTCTCTAGATACCATCCTATCTCTTTCCTCCCTTTACCATCAAACTTTTCGAAAGTGTAGTCTGGACACTAATTCTCTGTCTCCTTAGCACCCATTTACCCTTTGGGCCCTGGCAACCTGGCTTGCAAGGGTAGCATTCTCAGAGTTTACTAATGATCTTGTGGGCAAAAGGATGGACTTTCCTCAGTTCTCATCTTCTCTGATCACTCCGCAGCATTTAACAATGCTGACCACCCATTGGCCCGGACACTATATCTTCTCTTGCCTTCTCTGACACCATACGCTCAGTTTTCTTTCTCACTTTCTAAATTTTCCTGCTCTTTCTCCTTGAATGAATCTTCTTCCTCATTCCATTCCTGTAGAACAGGTATTTTCAAAGGCTGTGTCCTCTTCCCCCACTATCTGGCTCTCTTTTTTTTTTGGCAGTATCATCCACTCTCATGGCTTCACCTATTATTTCTATAAAGTTGACTCCCAATTTTTTATCTCCAATACTGGCCTCTTGCCTAAGCTCCAGACTTTCTTTTCCAATTGCCTACTGGAGAGTTCCACCTGGATGGCAAGCTGTCACCTCAAACTCAACATGTACTAAACCAAATTCCTTATTTTGCTCACAAAACTTGCTCTTCTTCCTGACTTTCTTATTTCTTTTAATGATGCTACCATTTTCCCGGTGATCCTTGCAAATAAAAATTCAGGATTATTAACCAGCAATCAAAAAGCATTTATTAAATACTTACTTTGGGTGTAGACACTGGAGATACAAAGACCAAAACAAACCAAAAAACCAGTCCCTCCCCTCAAGGAGCTTACATTCTATTGGATCATCTTTGATTCTTCCCCCTGTGCCACTACCCACATTTAATTTATTGCTGAGTATTATCAATTCTATCTCTCACATCTGTCCCCTCCTTTTCATGCCAGGCCAGGCCCTCATTACCTCTTACCACAACTATTTTAATAGTCACCTAATTAGCTTCTCTGCCTCTATCTCCATGACAACACTAAACTCTCTTCTGATGTATCCTTTACACTGTGGCCAAATTAATGCTCCTAACACAGAAGTTTGATTTTATCACTCCACTTCTAAAAAATCTTCAGGACTTCCCTACTGCCTCCAAAAGAAATCCAAGCTCTTTAGTCTAGAATTTAAAACCCTTCATAATGTGGAAGAACATCACTTTTCTGGCCTTGGATCACTTTAAGCTTCTATATGTTGTATGCTTCAAGTAAGCTGCATTAATTAACATTGCCTAGAGGCAGCTGAGTGGCTCAGCGGACATAGAACATCGCACCTGAAGTCAGGAAGACCCGAGTTCTAATTTGGCCTGAGACATTTCCTAGCTGTGCAACCAGGCAAATAACAACCTCTGTTTACCACAGTTTCCCCAACTATAAAATGGAAATCAAAATTGAACCTACCTCCCAGGGCTGTTGTGAGGCTCAAATAAGATAATAATTATAAAGGGCGTAGCACATAGTAGGTGCTTAATGAACTCTTGTTCCCTCCCCATCTGCTTCTCCTTCTCAGGATTTAACTATTTCTCCATTTTTTCTCATGGCAATCTTATACCTAGAAAGTCCTCTCCATATACTACCCTCTATATAACTTTCCATCCTGCACCTAATCAAAAAATATTTATTACACTCTTACCATTTTCAAGGAATTGTATCATACTGGAAACACGAAGAAAAGCAAAAACAGTTCCTCCCCTCCAGGAGCTTATATTTTCATAGGGGAGGACTCTCCATTTCCTAATATGGGTAACTGAAGAAAATTATGGAAGTTATTCTCCCAAAGGTCATTTTTAAAAATTCAATAGCTATCTAGAATTTCTGAAATTGTTCAGGAGGCACAGGATGACCCGAGGCAGCTAAGTATGCAGTGGCTGCAGAGCTAAACCTGGAGTCAGGAAGACCTGAGTTCAAATTTGGCCTGAGACACTTCCTAGCTGTGTGACCCTGGGCAAGTCTCTTAATCTCTATCTACTTAAATTTCCTCAGCTGTAAAATGGGGATAATAATAGTACCTACTTCACAGAGTCGTTTGTGAGGATCAAATGAGGTATCCGTAAAGTACTTAGGACAGTGACTGGCACATAGTAGGTGCTTAATAAATCCTCATTCTGGCAAGGTTGAATTCAACAAGAAATCATTAGTCTTCAGTAACGAACAAGGTACTGTGCAAGGCACTGGTCACAAAAGGAAATAGTTTTTGCCCTCAAGGAGACGTCTAGGATTCTAAGTCTTTGAGATATTAAGAATGGGATGGAGGTGGGAGGAAGGAAGGGCATCGGAGTCACTCTATCATAGTACATCCCACATTATACATCAAAGCAACAATCTCAGCACTACTGGAAAAATTCTAAGCCTCTGACTGTTCCACTCAATTATCCATTTTTTCCCTCTGTCCCATTTATAACCACACTTTACAATTCAGATTGAAATTTCACTAGGCTGAGAATGTGCAGTTGCTTCTTTCTGTCCTTCAGCTAGTACCTTATATTGCTCAGTAGGCCTTATTATTCATAATGATCTCTTTACTGCAGGAAGCGTCTTATGTTAAAGTAAAAATGAATGAATGAAAGTTGCCAATCTTTCCCAGGCCATGCTGGTACACTTACAATGATGCAGCTAATAGCATTGAGCACAGGTGGCCTGAAAATACCCAGTGTCCAGGCCTGACAAAAGCAGTTTAGAAGTCGATCCTAGCCTGATCCAACCCTAGGCCCCTGGATTCACAGTGACGTATTCTAAAATGGCCTTATCAATGTCTTAACTTCCTTTCTAAAATCTTCAATTTCCTCTTCTCTGTTTCAGAAATCTTACTTTTTCTAAGACTCTCTTCAATATAAAATTCCTCTTTTTTCCTAAAAGAGCTTGAGAGCACAGTTCTCCAGCAGTCATCACAACCGGTTCAGAGATGAAACTCCTTCTGATTATAATTGATATTCTCCAAGACTTAGTAACTTCTTTACTGTCCCATCATCGTCAAACAAGTTTATTCTCAGCAAAGATTTCGATGCTGAAGGCCATAATTCAGAGGCCTCCTGCTTCCCTTATGTAAAATTTCCGCCCCTCTCCAATGAAGTTCTAGTTTCCCCTTGCTCTACATTTTTGCCTTTTTTTCCCTTTCTTTCTGTTGACATATTTATTGGAATTTGGCAACCATAACATATAAGGCCATAAATTCAGTGGGACAGAGTTTGCTTGGAAAATCTATGCTTAATGAAACTGCGCTTTCTTGAGGAATTAACAGTGCATGGGAATGAACTTTCATTATTCTTAGTTTTAGCTTTCCTACACATAACATTCAATTTTCAAAGGCCCACAGAATTGTTTTCTCTTCATGTAACTTTTTCTCTACATTCATGATATCTTTTTTCTAGCCTCTTGAAGAAAAAAAAATAGCTCTGTTAGAATGTATGCTTAAACTTCATTTGATTTCAAGATTAGTCATAATAAACATCCTTTTTCTATGCCTTTGACTACCAACTGAAGGATTGTTTCCAGCTGATTTGATTTTTTGGGTTTTTATTTTATTAAAAGTTAACTGCATCTATTACGCCTAAGTAGGCACAGTAAAAGTTCACATAGAAAAAAGTAAGAAAAACTTGTCATTGTGGACAAGGTGTGAAAAATATACTTGGTTTCTTAATTTTAAACTGTCCATTGACCTTTCTGAATTGAAAGCTCAGGGAAGCCATCTTGTTTAAAGGTCATTTGTGACACTGGTGGTATAAGGCCAGTGAAGGAGAACCTTAACCTTCTTGCAAAAACTCAAGTATTATGTATGAGCAAGAGAAATGTCTTGATTCTCTAAAAATTAAGCAAGTATCTTGAAGTTTTCTCATATTTTGTTTGTTGTTCTTGTTTAGTCATTTTTTAATCATGTCTAACTCTTCACGACCCCATATGTGGTTTTCTTGGCGAAGATACTAGAGTGGTTTGCCATTTCCTTTTCTAGTTCATTTTACAGATGAGGAAACTGAGGTAAACATGGTTAAGTGACTTGCCCAGGGTCATACAGCCAGCAGGTATCTGAGGCCATATTTGAACTCAGGAAGACGAGTCTTCCTGACTCCAGTCCCAGCATTCTATCCACTATGCCACTTTACTAATTGTTAAAAAAAATTCTGTAATTCAAATCAACTTAATGTTAACTATGAGTTGTCATTTTCTGGTAGAATTCTAGACCTAGAGTTGGATGATACTGCAGAGGCCAGCTAGTCCAATTTCCCTCATTTTACAAATTAAGGCACCTGAGTCCCAGAGATGCTATGATTTGCTCAAAATTATACAGTTATTAAGCATCACCAAGCCCTCTGACTGCAGTTAATTCTAAAGCCTGATCTAATCCTGCCACCCATATTTATTTTCCAAATTTTTCTTTCTATGGTCTAGATGCTATGTGTTGGGGTTGGGGAGAAATGAATTTTGACTAGACAAATACTATATATCTATCTATCTATCTATATATATGCATGTATGTATGTATGTGTGTATGTATATGTGTAGGAAAGAAAGTCCTGCAAGAAAATAATAATATATAGTATAGTATAAATTATTTTAGATTGATTATTTTCTATGCTCCTCTCCACTAGAGCAATTAGTTAAAAATTGCCTGAGGAATCACAATAGAGTGGCACAGAAAAAAAGCAAGACATAATAGAGAGTATCTAATCATTGATGAGAACAAAGAAAAGAATGGAAGAGTCAAGAAGTGTCTGGAAGTTGGGTTTCTTGGCATCTGAGAACCTGGAAAGTCTCAGAGATCATGTTGGCCAAATGCTATCAAAATCATGAATCTCAAAAACAACCTTCCCAGCAAATGGCCATCCAATGTTCAACTCACAGACCTCCAGTGATGGGCAACTCATTGTACCCTAAAGTAGCCCATATTATTTTCAGGGAAATTCTGATTATTAGGAAATTTTTCTATCTACTGAAACTGAAATCTGTCTCTTTGAATGTACTTATTAATCTAAAGTCTGCCCTCCAGAGTCATTCAGAACAAATCTAAAGCTTCTTTCATGTGGAACTCTTCCAAAAATGTTAAGACTCATATTATGTAGAAGAAGCAGAGTAGGATGGTAGAAATAATAATCATTATTATTATAATCAGAAGAATTAGGTTCCAATTCTAGCTCTCTAAAAGACAGCTGGGTGATACGGTGGATAGGGCACTGGGCTTGAAATTAAGAAGACTCATCTTTATGAGTCCAAATCTGGCCTCAGATGCTTACTGGCTGTGTGACCCAGGACAAGTCACTCAATCCTGTTTACCTCATTTCCTCATCTGTAAAATGAGCTGAACAAGGAAAGAGCAAACCACTCCAGTATTTTTGCCAAGAAAACTTCAAAAATGGGATCACAAAGTGTAAACCCCAAAACGGAGTCACAAAGAGTTGGACACAACTAAAAGTGAGTGAATAACAATAACAACCTAGCTCTGCTAAGTATAGGTTTTGCTTTCTTGAGTAACCTTGAGCAAGTCCCTGGGATTCATACATATATTAGACTACATTACTTTTTTATATACTAACAAAGATTCTCGTTGAATTTTATTTCAATTTCAAGGATACAGACAAGAAGCTAGATGCACAGTAATAGGCATCAGTATAGTTAGTGGGTTGGATGGCTGTAGTTAGGTGGTGAACACATTCCAAAGTGCCAAGAGCTAGCTAGTTTGCCAGTCTTCTCCACTCACCATTCAAATGTTCTTAACTTTATATTCCTCTTTCTTGGAAAATTACTGCTGTGTCCATACTTATGAGATATTAAAACCTTAAAATCCTCGAGAAATCAGGTAGGGCAGCACAAAGTTTTTCTGACATATTTAAAGACCAGTAAGTAGGACCAGTCAAAAAGTGGCTGCTTTGGTGTTTCCTGCCAAGGTTTATTTACCTGCAGGTAAATTTAACTTTGAAAGGAGCTTTAGGGTCTGGCAATTAAAAAAAAGAACTAGTACAAGCTACTTTTGCCATTGATATAAGCACCAACATTGTTTGGAGCCTAGCTAGTTTTGCTCAGACACTCTGAACTGTCATACTTTACAAGTCAACTGGTTGATTTTAGATAATGCCCCCAGTTATTCATCAAGATCACCTTGCAGAGACACAAATCATATATATACATGTGTGTGTGTGTGTGTGTGTGTATATACATATATATACACACATATATATGTGTGAGTGTGTGTATACATATATACACACACACATATATATGTGTGAGTGTATATGTGTGTGTGTATGTATAGTTTATGGTATAAAATCCCAGAATATGCACTCTTAATAAATTGTCTATTAAATCTTTGGGAGGAAAGTCTCTGAATTTTTATAGCTCACTGTTCCCACTTAAACCTATACTTTAGATGTCCTAATGAAGTGATCTATAGGCTAGATTATTTCTTAAAGACACTTTCAGCTCTAAAGCTATATTGTCAAATGATCATCTGATCCTTCCCCTTAAGTCTTTTCTTCTCCAGGCTATCATCACTAGTTCCTTCAACTGGACCTCATACGGTATGATCTTTAGTCTCTTTAGCATTCTACGTATTCTCCTCTGGATGTCAATACAACATGTAAAATGCAGCACTCATTGCTTTAAACAATATTGCAGATGCTGTCTGACTAAGACAAAGTACAATGGAACTACTTACTACTTCTTTCACTTAAGACATTATACTTTTAATAATGCAATGTAGGATTACATTAACACTTTTAGCTGCCACATCATACTATTATTAGCTCACATTGAGCTTATAGTCCAGTAATACCCAAGGGTCATATTTTTCACATGAAATACTTTCCAGCTACATTTCCTCCATTCTATACTTACGCAGTTGATTTTTGTTTTTGCACAAATACAGGAACTTACATTTACAGTTATTAAATTTCATTATTTTAGCTTGGGTCAGTTAAAAGAAGAATAGTTCATATAAGCATTCAGAAGAAGATAAGTTATTTTAAAAAGTATTCTATGAAGACTTTGAAGGGTAGACCTGATCTTAATCTAAGCCTCTATTCCTTCTGATATAGCTTGGCTGAGAAGAAGAGACTTTCATAGCAACTGGCTGAGAGAGTTGACTTGGAAAGCTTCATAAAGCTTCATAATTAATGTTTGAGAAGTCTGACGGAGAGATGAAAAAACCTTATGGCTACTTGTTGAGAATGCTGATTGAGAACTAGCAATTAACACTGCTTGGTACATAAAAAGTGCTTAATAAAAACTCGTTGCCTTGACTTGATCCCTGAAGACTTCCCTGAAAGAGAAAACAAATCCAATAGAGAACCAAGTTGCAGTTGGCTCTAAAAATGCTACCACAGCTGATAACTATCACTGATTCTCCAAAGGAGGTGAAGAAAAAGCTATATGAGTTGACTGAAAGAGTTAAAACCTCTCTTCTACAAAGACAGGCTTATTAACCATAGCATCCAGTGAATGCTACTTGGATCAAAGAGTTGATATAAAATCCTTAACTACAGTATCCCTATGGATATTATTTTAGAGCATTAGTTGACCCTGAAAAAATTCGATGACTAGCCAGGGCAGTGTTGAGCAACTCTGGTGGGGAAGCAGTGGAAAGCAACACATGGTAAGGAAGCATAGAGAGAGCAATGTCTAGTAGATTATTGATCTGGGAGAGATCAGGGCAAGTGACATTAATAGAAGTCATAGGCAGCTTAGCAGCTTTGGAAGCATGTGTAACCCTTCCACGTGTATATACTAATCACATATATTCCCTGCATGTGCATCCTTTCACATTTAGACACCCATATGTTCCTCATTTCTGGATATCTCATACATAATTCTTACAAAGCTATATTCTTTTCACTGAGTTTAGATTTATTCTTGAGAGAATGCGCTCAATGGTTATGGACAATAGTCTATTGCTGTTTTATTTATGTTAATATTTAATTAAATGTTTTATATTGGTATTTAATTAAGATGCTTTTTAATTAACTAAATGTATCCTCTGGCTATCTAGTAAAAGTAAAATGCATCAGTTGGGGAATGGGGGTGAAGCATAAGCTATAGTTTGGAAAGTATTCTCATCTATAAAATACCTAGGACCTGGTATAGCTAATTTAAAGCCAAGGTGGGGGGAGGGTGAAGAACTATGGGCTTCAATGACAATTCAATTACATTCAAAGCAACAAATAAGTACTGACTGTGAAAGTTATTTTGCCAGGATTTGAGAATGCACTTATAGTATAGCACTGATCCTGCTCTCATGGAGTTTACGCTTTATAGGGAGTAAAGGACAAAGACACTGACAACTGAGACACAAAACAGAGTGCAATAAAGGGCAAAGCAGAGATTCAGTCAAAATGTGATAAGAAATTCAATGAGGGAGTGTCTATTTTGTGCTTGGAGGAGTCATGAAAAGTGTCACAGGAAAACAAAATGATACCTCAGTATCAATAGACAATTATGCAGAGAGGAGAACCCTTTCTAAACATGGGAGAGATCATGTGCAAAGGCTCTAAGATGCCTTTTATCCAAGTGCTTGGAAAAACTATACAAAAGACCTAGGTGAAGGAAGGAAGGAAAGGAAACAAGAATCTATTAAGGACCTACTATGTACCAGGCACTGGATTAAGTGCTTTACAAATATTATCTCATCTGATCCTCACAACAACCCTTCAAGGTTTGTGATATTATAGTTGAATAAACTGAAGCAGATAGAGGTCATGTGACTCAAGGTTGCATAACTAGTGTCTGAGGCTGGATTGGAACTCATATCTTCCTCTCTCCAGCCCAAGAACTATATCTACCAAGCCACCTAAGGCAGATAGCCACTCTAGGGTAAAAAGAGAGTACAGAACATTCTGCTGGATATTTACCTCTAGCTTGATGTTGATCCATTAGTCAAAATCTTTTGAATCAATCAGTTAACTAATTATGAATCTACCCAACTGTTCTATCATAGAGCTCATATCTCTTTACCTTGTCCACCGGGATGCAATAAGAGAGATATTGAAATACACTGCTGGTATCCTGCTATCCTATATCCTAAGCATCCTCCTGATCTTCTAGTGTAGTAAATCCTTTAAAAAAGAAAAGGAAATGAAGATAGTCACAGAATCCCCACAAAGTTCCACCATTAAGTGTTCCCCAGTGACATTGATTAATTAATCAATCGATTGTGGATTCTTCTCATTCTGGAATTTCTTCTATGGCAAATCACTCTTCTTATTCTATCAAAACAATCTACTACCAGAGCAGGAGTATATTCTTACAATATCTCCTCAATGAAACACACTGTATACCCATGACATCCACTAAAAGCATATTAAATCATCTTCTGGCAGTCATTTTAGGACCTGCTCCCACTGAGTACCCTTGGTATTTACCAGGGTGACCTTAAGGAGTTACTCTTTTGAACTGGCTTGGATCCATGGCTTTTGAAAAAGGTGAGGCAACCTGGGAAAATGGGAAGAAATTCAATCTTTCTTTGTGTCTCTTTGTTCTTTCAACTATCTTTCTCTCATTTTAATGTGTGTATGCATTATGTGTGTGCCGATGGATGTGCACGTGTACGGAATTCAGGAGCTTCAAAAGCCGACAAGCAACGTGACATGGAAGTTGGCATCAAGAGTTAACGGCAAGAATGGCAGAGAACTGAGACTGCTCAGCAAGTTTCAGAAAGTATCTAGGTGATAGGAATGTTCCAATGACCTGTAGAGATTACAATATGTTGCATTTCTTCTACAGCCAAATAACAACATGTGTACAAAATTCAGGTTGTTCTAACTACTAGAAGAGAAATTTAAATCGCTGCTTAAAGGAGTAGCTCTCATATCCTTCAGTTTAGCACAGAGGATAAAGTGTTGCTTGAAACAATAGAAGAAATGCTTTAAGAGAACACAGTATGACAGAGGGGAATGTTGGGAGAGTAGAAAGTGGAGGCACATCATGGAAATAAGGAAAGACAGAGAGTAACTAAACTATCAAAACTATTCAATAAGTTCAAATCTTTTAATATAGAAATTAGAGGTGGGGATGTCCTTCAAGGCCATGTAGTCTAGCTTTCTCATGTTATATATGAATGTACTCAGGCCCTGGGAAGTTAAATGACTTGTTCAAAGGCGTATAGTAAATGTCTAACAAAGCCAGGATTTGAAACCAGAGTCCTTAACTACAAATCCTGCACTTTCTCTTTTAACCTTCTCTTCCCTTAGAGGGTAGAGCTAGACAATAAGCAAATGGGCTCCTGTGCTCCAGGAACAATGAGGATGATTCAAAGGCTCTGCCATGACTTGAAAAGTCAACTATCACTTATCAAAAGAAAGAGACAATAGTAGATGATTATTCCCTGTTGAGGAGAACTGAGGTGGCCCTAACATGAGCCAATAAGAGACAGACTGTCTTTCTGGGGCATCTGTCCATAACATGACAAAGAGCCTCAAGAGAGTTGTCAAAACTGACAACCAATATCCACTTCTGGGGATTCACATGGGTACAAATGATACAGCCATAAGGAACCTAGAAAGCATCTCCAGGGATTACGAAGTCTTAGGCAAGGAAAACCAAGAGGCACAAGTATTTGGATTTTGTTTTGGGTTTTTTTTTTTGTTTTCCCTGTTGACTGCAGGTAGAGGCTTCAGAAGAAAAAATGATAAGAAATGAACATTAGTTGAGAAGATGGTGTTGTAGAATTGGACTGTATTTCTGGACCCAACGTTAAGATAAAAAATAATATAGACTCTCAGAAAAGAGTAGAATGCATCTAACAAAGATGAAGAACTTTTGGATTTGACCAAGGAAACATTAAACTTAAAAAGGAAGAAAAATATCCATATTTATACCCTAAGACAAATACCACAGTGAGTCATTAAAAACATATAGGAAAAAGAAACAGCACTGGTGAGGGACCCAGTAATTCACAATAAACAAACAAGCAAATGAATGAATGAATAAATGAATGAATGAAGACTAAAACCCCAATATCCAATAAAGAGGGGCAATAATTTTATAGTATCAGATTTCTATACCCCAAATCATGAAGTATGGATGATAAACAAAATCAACTAGAAATCTTAATACAAAAAGGTGAATTATCTCACACTGATATCCCTGAAATGTGATAGGATATGATACATGACTGAGATATAGCAATAGAAGAGTATGCTTTCCTCATAAGGAATAAACTAGATAAACATGGTAGTGAAGTCTTACTGTATATTCAAAAGTTATTCAGATATCTCTTTGAGGAGATCCATGAACTGAAATATAGGAAAATAATTCTACTAACTGACATTTATATAACACTTTAGGTTTTCTGATGTATTTTACATTATCTCATTTGATTCTCCAAAAAACTTTTTGAGGAAGGCATTACAAGTTTTATTATCCTTATTTTACAGAAGAGGAAACTAAGGCTCATAGAAATTAAGTGACTTGCCCTTAGTCACATAAATGGTATGTGTCAGAAGGAGGATTCTTGATTATAAATCTAGTCAACACTGTTTCCAATATACCATATTGCCTATTAGAATGGTAGACACCATTTTGGGGGGACCATTGAAAGCAGAAACAAAAGCAGTGATCAGTCACTATAAGCCAGCATGGGTCTAGGAAGAATGGCAGACTAAATTCATTTCCATGCTTGATAATTACTAGATTAGTAGGGTCAGGGAAATGGGGTGAAAGTAGTGTTTACTTTACTGGAAAATACATTTCAGTAAAGTATTCAAACAAATCTTTTTATATTCTGTTGGACTTCATGTTTATTCAATTTGGAGGGTTTTTTATCAAGTACATCACAAAATTTCTCTGCTTCCTCATCCTCTGCAATAGATGATGGTGCATAAATTACAATTATTTTCATGATGGTCATTTTGTAAATGCTTATCATGAGCACTGAGATGCAAGATGGCCTAATGTCCCATGAAATTATATTCCTTGTTGCCACTGGATGCACAACAGAACCAACTTCCAACTCCTTTATTTGCTTTTCTGAGGGAAACCAGTAAGTCATCTTTCTGTTTTGCCACAAATTCATCTTATTATTTGGTTTTATTTGTAGTAATAACAAGATTAATACAATTTAGTTTATCCAATAGCAGAATATCTGTTCTCTCATCACTAGATAAGCATCTCACATTTAGAGTACCAAAAGTCAAGTTAATTTTTCTGGATTATCTAAAAATTGTAATTTTTTTAGCATCTTCTCCCTTTTCTACCATCATTGTAGAAGCAGTAGTGGGCTGCAAAGGATTGAGGGAGATTTTATCTTTTTTATTTTGTGGATTGTTAGAGACAAAGAATATATTACCAAATGGCCAGCTTACTAATAATGAGGCTCTTTGTACTTCAGTAGGCTCATTCTTGGAATGAAGAAGGTCAGGTCCTGGGATCACATGTAAAGCTTATCTGGCATAGAGATCGAGTGCTTACTGGTTGAAGTAATTTCTAGACACTTTTGTTCTCATTAGTGTGTTACATTGTTACTTTATGTTAGCTAAAAATCCTTAGAAATGGATTTATGGATCTATGTCAATGTTTGTTCTTTTCCATTCACTATTTGGAGATAACCTTGTGTCAATAGGTAATGTTGGAATTGCCTCAGTTGGACAAAATATCTTCTCAATTTTATTATTTCTTCCAGTTTAATGTCACTTTTGATTTTTGCCGTAACAAAATTGGCAGTCCGTTTGTACACAGACAGGTGATCCAGAAATAACCTCCACATCAATAGCCAATTATTTCCTGTATATTTGAAAGTAATAAAGTTAATTTTAGTTATATTATATAATATTAATCATATTCAATACCTCACAACTTTTTCTTGAAGAAAGTAGTCATGATGTATAGATGTAAGGCTTCTGTACAATCCAAAAAGCCATTGACCTCTCTTGCTTCTTGCTCCCAAACCATATTTTCCAACATATTTTTGCTCTCCTTTTTGATTCTCTTTGCATTCAAATCATTGAGTATTAAAGTGTATTTTGATTTAATTTATCCTCCACTAAGCCCTGCTCTGATGCTTCATTGTGAAAAGGAGGTGACTCTGGGTTCTTGAAGAAGATGCCAATGGACAAAAAGATTTGGAAGATTCTACCATGCTGATGGATAGTAGTAAAGTTAAGTGGATTTAGAACTAATTGAATGCTAATACCCAAAAGAAAGGAGATTAATAGTTAGATATAAATTTATAGGAAAGTCTCTAAAACAGTACCACCAAGTGCTGTTCTTGTTCCTATTCTGTTGAACATTTTGTCAATTACTTGGATGCAGGTATTCTTATCAATTTTTTGAGGGGGGAAGGCAAGGCAATTGGGGTTAAGCCCAAGGTCACACAGCTAGTAAGTGTGTCAAGTGTCTGAGGCCGGATTTGAACTCAGGAATGATGGAAGGCAAAAGTGAGATTCAAAAGAGTCTCTGTGATGTAGAATGTTAGACCAAATCTTATTAGGCAAAAGCTGAGGTTGGTTTGATTTTTTAAATCAAATGCCCAAGTATAAGATAGAAGAGAATTGCCCTAGATGACAATTCATGTGAAAACAAACTATAATTTTTCAGTAAATTCAATATCAACAATGTGATGGCTACCAAAAAACTACTGTGTTCTTCAGGTGCATCGATAGAGATATAGTTAGTCCCTCAATGCTCTGCCTTGGAGAGAAAATACTGAAATACTATGTCCAGGGCAAATTAAGAAGTTTATAGAAATTGACAAGTTGGACATGTATATGGAGGAGGAGGCTGAGGGATGGTGAGGTAAAATCATTTCAAACATGCATCAGTTGAAGGAATTAGAGGAATGAAGCCTGGAGAAAAGATGACTTAAATGGGACAAGACAGTTGTCATCAAGTATTAAAAGGTTATCATATAGGAAAGGGCTTATACATATATTGTTTAGAGCCAGAAGTCAGAACTATAACAAACTGTGAAAATGTCACCCACAATATCAGAGTTGGAAAGGCCCTCAGAGGCTAGTTAGCCTAACCTATGCCTGAACAAGAATCTGTTCTGCAACACATCTGATAAATTCATAGGCTAGAACAATGAAATCAGAACTAGAAGGAAACTCAGAGGATATGTCGTCCAAACCCCTTATGTTACAAATGAGGACTTAGGTGTATTTAAGTCACTCACCCAAAGTCACACAGATAATGGTCATCCTTAATTTCCTTCAAGACCTTCAGTGAAGGGAAACCCCATTACTTCCAAAGGCATCTGTGTTGTACATTTAAATAGATCTAGTCATCAAGAAGTTTTTCCTTGAGTTGAGCCTAAACCTCAAAGAGTCTATAAGACCTCCATTACTGGAAGTATTCAAATGGAATCTGGTTGACCATGTGAAGGGGATTCCTACTTTGGTATGGAATGTAATAGATTACTTCTGAGATACATTGCAACTCTGAGATTCTATTCTTCCATGAAGGAGCCTCCAGTTTCTTACACTAGGATCACAATGTGTCAGTACCCCTTCATTTCTGTTTTCTCAAACAGAATCACCAGCTTCACCCTGAGGCAAACAGATGCCAGCAATGACATGCTTGAATCCATGGTGAATAAATGTAATTGTTTATTTTGCCCCATAAGGAAGAGGAGACAGCATTTGTCATCTTATTTATTGTCCTACAGCTGGGACATTCATTCATATTATCCAAATTAAATCAAGTCAACAAGCACTTATTTATAACAACAAACTTTGTTTATTGGGAACCTGGGAACCTTCTCCAATCATCAAAGCAATCTTAAGAAATATTAGCATGGTAGCATTTTTTTAATAAAACCATGACAATGCTGGAAACAAAGCAAGGCCATTAGGGCCTGGGTTGACATTCCTCCTCTAGGACTCTCAGATTTACATCTCAGAAAAGAAATAGGCTGATGGATCCCTTCCTCCTCATTTCCAGAAAGGCCTCATTTTCTTCCACCACTGGACAAAGAGTCCTTCCTCATAATTATGGCCTGGAACCCTAGAATTCAATCCCCTAGAAGCATAATCAGATTTGAGATCCTTTGCCCTCATCCAACTAAAAGATCATTATCCCTAGAACCAAAAGAGGATCATGAGGATTGTCATGCTGTCCTTCATGAACTTAAGATATTTCTGGTGGCCCTTCATAAAGTCTCAGGTGGTAGCAAGGGACCATTTGGGCAATTTTCTAACTCAGTAACTGTAAGCCAGTAAGACACAGTCCCTCTTTTTCAAGCCTTAGAACTTCTGCTACTTAGCTTAATTCAGATTTCAAATTTACCTCATTTCCAAATCCATATGCTCTATAATTGCTCTGGTCTGGTCCCTGTCTACCTTACTCCAGTTTTAATTTTTGGTCTGTTTCTCAGCTTCACTTCCTGGATACTCAGTTTCCATACCTACTATATTACCAGCATACTCACATGTATACATGTTTATCTCTCACACACCCACCTTGTTTAACTGCTACATATCTGCACTGAGTCCTTCAACCTATAGCTCTTAAGTGCTGCCACATGGTGAGTTAGTCTCTGCCTTTAGATAAAGGGAAAACATTTGTAAATAAGAAGTCTGAAAGAAAAGAAATGAGGAGTTCAGATACAGTGTTGCTCTCTATCCAACAGCAGTGTATATGGGCCACCCTACAGGATAGCTGTGATCGGGCTTCTGACTCAGAGAGGACTCAACTTCTTGGACAGGCCCAGAACTAACAAGAGCTTCCCAAGATCAGTCTGAGCCAGACCATATCAAGTCACATTATGTTTCCACAATCATAAAATACTAGAGTTGTAAGGACGTTAAAGATCGTCTGGCCCAAGCCTCTCTTTGTACATATGTAGACACTAAGACTGTTATTAAGCAACTTACCCAAGTAACTAAACTCAGATGTGAACAAACTTTAATTGAAACCCACAGTTTCTGACTCTAAGTCCTATCTTCTTCCAGTACATGCCTAAAACTTTTATATAAGTAGAAATTAATATCACAGGCAACCTCAAAGGAGAATTACATCAATATGTCAAGAGCCTGTTTAATTGGATTTAATTGGCATGGGAATTCCTTCTACCAAGGCCAAGTGAAGACTACTTATGATCTTACAGACTTACCTGAGCCTCAGAGGGATCAAGGGTCATCTTTTAGACTTGGAGTCAGAAGAATCTTAGAGGCCATTAACATTTAACAGAAAAAGAAACTACTGAGACACAAAGAGGTTTAGTGCCTTGAAACTACTAGACACAAAGATTACATGTATATGTGTATGTATACCCCCACACACATATACATACAGAGAAGGAGGAGAAGAATAAGGAGGAGAAGGAGGAGAAGAAGAAGGAGGAGGAGGAGGAGGAGGAGGAGGAGGAGGAGGAAGAGCAGTGGCAGCAGCAGCTTTTTACTGAGACTTCCCTACGCCAGTGAAATCACAGGCCCCATACAAATCCGTATCCCATACAAATAATATACATCTACACATAATTACACACATACACATACACACACACATATGTATATATCTTTCTCTAGCATTAACTGCTATAATCACCTCTTTTTCCCAAATAGTCACCTCTTTTTCCAAAACTAGCTACTTTCCTGAGTCACTGCACAACAGCATGAACCTCTACCCCTAAAGTATTATACCCAGGGTAATTTCCTATAGTCACCATGGGTCAGGGTGGGGTAAGGTTAGAAAGGAGGGGGAATCTGCTCTAAATCAATGAGGACCTGGGATCAGGACAGGGCTCATGAGGATATTTTAAGCTAAATACAGTCCTTCCCCTCACCCACAACTCTGTTCTGGTATATATTTGCATACCCCAAAATTTTTTCAGAACTGAATTCACCTCTGATGAGAGAATGAACAGATCTAGAATCTGCCTCCTTCCTTTGTTTCACTTTGGAATTATCTTCACACCTAGTGTTTCACAGAAAACCCAACAAGAACTCTAGTGAAGACCAGGATGATCACAAAAGGAGAAAATGAGGAAGAATCGATCACTCCATAAGCATCTATTATTCACTACTTGTGAGTTGCTGTACTAGCCTCTCAGTATACAAACACAAAAGTAAGAAAACCTCTGCCCTCAAGGAGCTTACATTCTATGTGGGGTGATACTACTTGCTCACAATTCAGCAAATTTAGCTTATACACAAAATAAATACAAAGCAACTAAGGGGTTTAAAGGGCCACTACAACTGGGGAAATCAAGACAGGCCTTTTGGAACTGAGAAAAAAGCCACATGAAAGTCAGACGGAGAAAAGAGGGGGTTTTTGCTTTGACTGAGAAAGATAACCAACTCCTTAATATTTCTTTCTCTAGATGAATGATTTCATTATTTCTGATGTTTGATAGCAAAATGATCCAAAACTCATGACATACTTTACATCCCTCAGAAAATACCCTTCATCAGATTTTCAAGATGTTAGCTCTGACAAGTTCAAATCATAATGACACTAATTAGTATTTGACATTTGCATCCTCTTCACCACCAATATAGAATGTTGCTCATTTGTCAACTTATAGTGGCTATGTAGAAAAATATTTATCATATATGAAAATTTTATTTTGAATCATTTGTGAACATTTTGATACACTGAACATACTGAAGAGTATCTTCACCCCACATTTTTTTCCTCTCTGAGCTATTTCTATTCTGTTAAGATGCAGCTTTACAAGCTAAATAACTTTTTTTTAATTTAAATTCATGAACATAGGGTCTGCCATATTCCTGGAGCTTAGGAAGATGCCAAAAAGGAACTATTATTTACATTTAAGCATTCCATTTATTTCATCTTTACCTATTGCAGCCTCAGTGGTCGAGAGATTCCTATTCATTTTTCTCTTATGAGTCTTAAGTCAACTTCTCCATTCCTCCACAAATACATGAACCAAAGTCTTTCTTTAGTCAACTGAAGTCAGTTTTGTTTTTAAATTTTTTATTATTTTAAATTATTATATTTTTTCTGCATTTGTCATCAGGATTTGTGCCTGTATCCCCTGATTCACAAATTAACTGAGTAATTCTCCCATTTATCTTTGCCATATACATATATAACCAATGATTGTACCTTGCTTTTGAGAGGAAGGAAAAGTGATCCCTTCTTTATCTCTTTTCAGTCTTGGAAATGAATTGAACAGTATTTATGTTATGAACATTATCTATGCTTCCAACTATGCAACCAGTTCAGTAGTTTTTATAGGATCTCAGATTTAGAGGTGACAAGTCATCAGAAGCCATCCAGTCCATTGCCTTATTTTTACACGTAAAGAAACTGAGGCTCCAGAAGATCACACAGACCCTGCCCAAGTTCACAGAAGTCATTGTCAGGAGTAGGATTTAAACTCAGGATCTTTGACTCCACCCACTAGTTTCTTTGGTTTCCCTCAAGACACAGTTTAAATCCCAGCTTTTACAAGAGGTCTTTCCTTGTGTTTGGCTAAACTTGTCAATTAAACATGGGGCTTACTTGTTGAGTCCATCCTTTCAATCTCTGGGTAGAAATTGGTCTCACTTCCTAGTTTAACAAAGCTAATCAATAATCTGTTTATAATCACCACTACTTTCTGGCTGCTAAACTACGCTTAGGCTTTCCTGGCTCTAGGTCAGTTCAAGGGGCAGGGAACCTGCAGTCCCGAGGCCACATGGGGCCCTCTAGGGCCTGAAGCATGGCCCTTTGACTGAATCCATTTGCATACCCTAGAGGTTCAGCATCTGTGGAGTTCAGTGGAACAAGCCACTGACATAGGAGAGCATATAGAATACTTAATGACTTCACCGCAACAAGGTGGTCTTAGCTGGTCAGTTAGGAATTAGTAAGTATAGTAAAAATGGCAAAGGTCGTGGTGTTTGTAGACACAGTCACAACTTATTTGGATTTCATAAATGGTACAGTATCTCATAAGATACTGTAAAAACAAATAAAAGTTCTTAGAGAGAGAATCATAGAAAATTCTACTTCTAAAAAGAGGCTCCCAGTATTTTCTACAGGATCACCTAAGTAAATTCTTCTGAGAAGGAAATGGAAAATAAAATGGTAGAAAATCAATTGAAAGAGTAGATGCAGTGGGGGAGAAAGTCCAATTGAATTGAAACACACAGAGGGTATTAGGTCAGAGAAAAGTAGATGTATCATTCAAAAGAGGGTTTGACTGAAAGATTATGAGTCATCAAACATGTTCCAACAGTATAATTATCCATTTAAAACTGGAGAGTTTTAAATTGTTGCTGAAAAGGGGGATATTCACGTATCAGAGGTAGACAAAATTATATGAATTCTTTTCTCTTAGTTCTAATAGTTCAAGTCTAATAGGCAACTGTAGTATAATGGAAAAACACTGGATTTGGAGTTAAAAGAATGGCTGAGGTGGAGTCCCGACTCTCCCACTTACTAGATGGGGTATCCTTGAACAAATTTACTCATCTGTAAAATGGGGGTGGTAATATTTACTATCTAATGAACCCTGTCTTTGTTAATATCACTCTACAAATTGTGAAGAGTGGGAATATGAGCTATTATTATTATGTGGCTTACCATAATTATCCTTAGTATTATTATTATAAACCATGCAATGAATTCCCTAGCCAAGGAGCCTAAAAATAAAAAGAGTCACCAAGGGCCAATGTGGAAAAGGAACAGAAGAACAAAGTAAAGGAAGGATAGGTGACAATGAATAGTAAGTGCTGACCATTTCAGTTACCTTAATTAGGTGCATTCATGGAGAACTTGCATGGGATAAATGAGTCCTGAGAGAGAATTAATGGATGAGATAAAAAAACAATTTACCAAATAGATAGCACATTCAACTCTCAATTATCTGCTTCCTAGATTAACTTGGCAAACCGAGTTCTACTTATTACTCCATGGTCTGAGCAAGTCCAAAAACATGGACAATAGCGTTGAATTGAGCCGTCACAGAAGAGGTGAGTGAAAACATACGCAGTGTTTTCATGTGTAAAAACACACACAAGCAAATGTGTGTGTGTGTGTGTGTGTGCGTGCGCACGCGTGTGTGTTGTACTTCTCTTGGGAAGTGTTCTTAACCATTCCTCTCTGGATTCCAGACAGATGCAAATTTTTGTTCAAGTAACCATTATTTCATTCTACCTTTTTCTCTTCCCTTTCATGAATGTGAGTAAAGACAGGAGCCAGAACATTTGTAAATATATTTGGATGGGTGTGAGAGAATGGATAGATATAGGAAATGTGAGAAAACATATTGTATCTAACCTTTCAACAAATGGGAGCAAAATAAACTAATACTATGTGATCTTATTTCTAGGAGGAACCCTAAGAGATCAAAGGAATCAAATATGAGGTGCTTAACCAAAACCCCCAGCTAAGCACATTTTCAGGGATGGGGCAATGGAGTCAGTTGGCATTTTTAGATATACCACAGTTATCTGAGCTTCAGATGCCAGCCATCGTCCTTCAACTATACTAGTCAGTCAACAGTCAACAAGCATTTATTAAATGCCTATTTTATACCAGACACTGGGCTAAGCACTGAGAGTACAAAGAAAGTTAAAAACAGTCCCTGCTCTCAAGGAAATCTGTTTCTATGCTCTAGAGCAGAGGTGGGAAACCTGTGGCCTCAAGGTCACATGTGGCCCTTTCAGTCGTCAAGTGTGGCCCTTTGACTGAATCCAAACTTCATAGAACAAATCCCCTCCATAAAAGGATTTGTTCTGTAAAACTTGGACTCAGTTAAAAGGCCATACCCAAGGACCTAGAAAGCCATGTGTGGCATCGAGGCCACAGGTTCCCCACCCCTGCTCTGGAGCATCTTAGTAACACAGCTATAAACCCGACATGACCCTCAGGATGTAGACATCATTAGTATGCTCAATCACCTTTCATTTAAAAAATTAGAAGAATCCTTTCAGCTGCTTGGTTTAAACAGCATTTAGAAAGATACACCATTATAAGAAGAGAAGCCTAGAGGTTAGCTCCCCATCAAGTCCATGCGGCCATGTGAAATGGACCTTAGTCCTTGGACTCTACATTTCTTCTTTTCTCTTTTGAGCAAAGGTGATTGGAGTCTCTAACCTTGGGAGTTTTGAAAGGTCAGGACAAGGAGCTACAGTAATCTAGGAGTCAGATCTATGCTGGGTTTTAACTAGCATTGATGCTCAAAGGAGAAAGGAGTGACTTTTAGGAGTGACCTTTGAGACTCAAATCCAGCAGAAGCTGAGGCAAGCATTCATCCAGCAGACATAACGCATATGAACGTGAACTTGGTGGAGCCAATGCTCCAATGTAGGAGTCAATGTAGAAACTGAGTTAAGTTTTGAGCTTAATTCCTCCGGAAACCAAAGTAGTATAGGGCAGAAGGGTTAAACTCATGATGCAATGGCTACAAGGACCCTCAGATGAGGGCAGAAAGAGACAGATTAAAATATAATTGGGAAATGTCTAACAAAATAAATAAAATTGCAATATATGTATTTCATTTGTGGTTTTATAAGTCAACATGCAGGGATTTGCTTCTATTTGAGTTTAACATCACTAGTGTAGGAGACAGCATGATATCAAAGTATTGAAAGGTAGGAGGGAATATTTGTATGTTTGTTCTCACTATATCTTCAAAGCAAATATCCCTTGCAAAATACTTAGAAAAGAGAAGGAAACCAATCACATACACATGCATTTTCAGACAGAAGTAAAAAGAGCTAGGATTTCCAAACACAGTTACTGCAGTGGAGTTGCTGGGCTATCCCTAAGATTCACCTAGCTGCAACTCCAGCTTCTTACAGTCTTCATCCAAAGCTCTCTGCCCAACAATGTATGAAGCAACTTCAGCTCTCCCAAATTTAAAGTCCAGCTTCCTCCGTTTTTATATACTCTCTAAAGAAAGCTCCAACATAGAATAGAGGATGGTCAAGTTTTCAGCATGATTTCTAACATATAGCAAGTAATTAATAAATGCTTGCTGTGGTATTGGTTGGTTGTGCTGTAGTCAGGGCCACTGGCCACAGCAATCTTCTTCCTACTCCTACAGCCTGGCTTCTCTGCCTTCACCACTAGGCTAAGAGAAGACTTCAAGTCTTTCACTGATACAGCTTAGGAAATTTCAGAATCTTTACCAGCCCACAAATACCTAGTCTAGTCCATTCTCCCCTCCAAGAGGTAGCTAAATGGTAAAAAAAAAATAAAGTCAATATTTTTTAATTATTTACCAAACAAAATTATCACTCTCCTTGAACTAATAGCCACTTGCATAAGAAAACCATCCATGGGTAAAATGAAGGTGCTCTCAAACCTCATTATTATCTGAAATATTATCTAAGCATGCTAGCAAGAGCAGTAAGACATCATAGAGAAATTAAAGGGAGAAACATTGCCCAAGAAGAAACAAAATTATTGCTATTTGTAAGCCACATGACGGTATGTTTTAAAAACCACAAGGAATCAGCAAAGAAACTGAGATGATTAACAGCTTAGTAAAGTTGCAGGATACAAAATAAATTTGGAAAGATCATCAGCATTTTTATGTTACAATCGCAAGAAAAATGGCAGGAAATGATGGGAAGGGGGAAAAATCCCATCAAAATAACTACAAAAAGCATAAATTATCCAAGAGTCAACCTACCAAAACAGACTCAAGACAAATACAATTGCAAAGTACTCTTTATAGAAATAAAGAGGCCAATTAACTATTGATCATGGTTGGGCTGAACCAATATGATAAAAATACCAATATCATCTAAGTCAATTTATAGATTTAATGCCATATCAATCAAACTACCAACAGGTTACTTTACAGAACTAGACTAAATGATGAAATTCATTTGGAGGAATGACTGAACAAGTTATGGTATATGTTGGTGCTGGAATACTATTGTGCTATAAAAAATAATGAAGGAGATAGTTTCAAACATGGTAAAATTTATATGAACTGATACAGAATAAAATGAGAAAAACCAAGAAAAAGATTATACAATAATAACAATATTGTAAAACCAAACAACTTTGAAAGACTTAAAAACTCTGATAAACACAAATGACCAACCACAATTCCAGAGGACTCAATATAAAACATGCTACCCACCTCCTGATAGAAATGATGGATTCACAGTAAGTGTTTAAACACACACATGCACATACACATATATATATATTTATATACATATGTGTACATATACATACATGCCCACATACATACATGCATGTACATATATATGACATTGCCAATGTAGGAATTCATTTTGCTTAATTATATATTTTGTAACAGGGGTTTCATTTATGTTATTTTCTCAATGAGGTGGTGAGAGGTGGGAAAGAGAGAATGTGTATTTGAAAATCACAAAATTTAATTTAAAAATGCATTTGATTCAGTAGAACAAAATGCAGTCTCAAAGGCTTTTTTCTAACAAAGTATCTTTTTCAACATATTAAAATCATAAAAGATTATATAACTGTTACAATTATCTTTATCCCATCTCATCCTTCTCATCATTGCCACCACCAACCTTCTCCTCCCCACCTGGGCCAGGACCCTCCTCTCTGGGCCTGAGACCTGAATTGCACCAAGTTATAACATCATTACTTATGTCTTGGGCTACAAATGGACAATAAGCTGGAGTTAGGATTAAATAGGATGAAGAAAGCAGGCTGGGTTGAATTTTGAAAATTAGGTAATGGCTTCAAAGACCCCAAGCTTCTCCCTGAAACAAAAACACACCTTTCTTAACACTAGTATTCACTATGAGAAGAATAATTAACTTTTCCATTATTTCTAAAAGAGGCAATATAGTCAGTAGTGGATGGCTTTAGAATGAGGAAAAATGGGTTCAAGTCCTGCCTTTAACACATATTTTCTAGGTGAGTACAGGCAAGTCATTTCACTTTGCTTTGCCCCAAGCAACTAAAAGATGCCAATGAATTTTCAAGCAGTGAAACCATAGGGACAGATCAAAAATGAAACAAATCACCATGATCACAGAATACGACACACTTCAAAAAGTCAAAATTTCGAATTAACTAAGAGACTCTAGAAAAACATAAAGGACCTATATAAGCCATAGCATATTGTCAACCATGTCTTTCTTGCAAGAATCAGTGTAAAAGGTATGATCCAATAGATATAGAACCAAAAAAAGAAGTAGGTCAGACAAGTATTGAGGGTGAGCTATGACAGATGGACAGTATACTTACTCCACTGGTACCCACATAATGCTAAAAGACCTAGAGAAAAGTTCCTAACCCACTGAATAGATCCTTTATGGAAGATTTATGATAAGATATGGACAAGGGCCACCTAAAATCAAATAGTCATAGACTTAGAGTTGGAAAGTACCATACAGACCATCTAATGCAATACCTCAGATGAGAAACTGAACCTCAAAGAGATTCCTTTGGATGTAGAGCTAATATGGTATAGTAGAGTCTATGGAGCAGAGTACCAGGGTTCCGATCTCATCACTGATGCATACTACCTATGTGATCTTAGGGAATATCACCTCTTTGAGTCTCAGTTTTTTCATCTGTAGAATGCATAGGTTGTACTGGGCATACTGGGTTACTTTTGAAATGCCTTCTAACTCTACATATATGTCCATGCTCCTATCAATCTAGCGAATCCTGACTGCAAGTTCAGCACACTAACCATTGCACAACATCCCCTCTATTAATGATGGGAATAAACAGATGGTTGTGAAGGAAGTTCTCACATCAATGAGATCATGGATCCATTGAAGTATTTAGGGTGTTTCAAATACATTAATGGAACCATTTTTTCTTGCATAGGAATATTATTTCATTAAACCTTGAAATAAAAGCAAAATTATTTTGAGGTATTCCATATGGTTCCATTTATATAGAACACTCTGTAGAGAAGAACTGATTAGTCTCTTCTGTATAATTTGACACTTTAAACTGTGCCCAACACAGCTTACTGAAAAGCAAATTAGGTTAGACCTAAAGTAATAGCCTACACAGATAAAGGAAAAGGTGTCCATTGTCATACAAATACAACTGTTTCCCATATGAATATTCATAGCAGCAAGAAGCTATCCACAGTTGAGATTCATTCAGAAGAACAAGGAGAAGGGTCAGGCTTAAGCCCAAGCATTAAAACTTTAAAGCATAGTAACCATTTTATGCAATTGAAATTAGAAAGAAGTATATCACTTTGTATGAGCTCAATCCTATTTGTACCCCTAGTTTTCTGTCTTCCTGCTGTCAGTGCTAGCTGACACTTGTTTCTATTAGTGTTGTTCAGTAGTTTCACTCCCGTCTAACTCTTCATGACCCCATTTGGGATTTGGTCTGCTATTTCCTTCTCTAGCTCATTTTATAGATAAGGAAACTGAGGCAAACAGGGTTAAGTGATTTGCCCAGGGTCACACAATTAGTAAATGTCGGAGGTCAGATTTGAACCCAGGAAGATGAGTCTTCCTAACTCCAGGTCTCGCACTTTATCCACTTCAACACCTAGCTGCCCCTCTGTTAGTGAGGCAGTCTTAAAAAGAAGTCATCTCCCAGCAATACATGGGCAAATGAACATCTAATCTGCTCCCTCCACATGATTCCTTCCAACATTTTTATCACTTGTAGTTCCTTGACCCTAGTCTAACAAATCCATAATCCTGGTCTGATTTTCTTTATGCATCATATCTAGTTTTTCATTCCTCCACCAATGGGCAAGTACACTAAAGATCCCTGGGAATGACAATGCTTCCGCTAACCACAGGTCCTTCTTCCAGCACAACTACCACCTCCATCACACCAGGAACAGACCCTGTAAAGACGTAACCTGGAAACTGCTTCTGCTGGTGATACAGTCTTCAACGTCCTGAGCAAACACAACTGCTAAAGACCTAGGAAAGTACATTCTCATCATCCAAATCCTTGGCATTGTCAAATGGTTCGGCAACAGAAAGAAATACAGTTTTATCAGTGGAAACGACATTAAAGAAGATGCATTGTCATCTGCTTTGCCACCGTTCCACTAAGGACCATGGGTCTTTCCATCTTACTTACAGCTGAAATCTCTCTCTCTCTCTCTCTCTCTCTCTCTCTCTCTCTTTCTCATATGTACATACACATATGTGTGTATTTTTACATATATATATATATATATATATATTGCCTCTTCCAATTCGAGTGAGAGTTCCTTTAATTTAATTCAATTCAACAAATATTTATCAAGTGCTATTATGCACCGTGCACTGTGATAAGGGGATGGGACACAAATAAGAAAAAGAAAGCCCCTGCCCTCAAAGATCTTACAATCTAATGGGGAAGGCAACTTACAGAAAGAAGATGAAAAAGCAGGAAGGATGGTATCTTATTCCATGGAGTAAGCAGGAAGTCGAATTTCTATGCTCTATAAGAAAAGCATTGTGAGGACTTTAAGACTCCTCTCTCCAGACCTCCAGTCAGAGGGGAGAGGAGGCTGAGGGAGCCAGAAAGGTGGCTGAGTATCCAAGCTAAGTTAGCAGCATGGTGATGAAATCAAAAGAGATCTCCTCATCCTGGGAGATGCATCTTATTCCATGGGGTTGAGACAAAGCTGAACTGCAAGATGGAGAGTAGAAGATTGGGACTGTCTCCACTTTTCTATTTATGTCCCACATGCTTAGGACAATGCTTTGTACATGATAAGCATTTCATAAAAGCCATTTCATTAATTTTAATTTTTTATTCCTTTATTCATTCTTGTATAAACTGAATTCCTTCAAAGCATCCTATTTCAAAGTTAGCTCAACTCTACTGCTTCTTTGGGATCTGCCTCTTGTGCTTCTGAGTTTTATTGTCCTTGCAGGCGATTTCCAATCTGAATTAAGACCTGGGTTTGAGATACCCTAGCTGTCTGTAAGTCTGAACCAGTGGTCAGGGTGGGCTAGGATTCTTGTCTGAGCTTTGGTCACAATTGTTTGTTTTACCCTTTCCCTGTTGATGCTAGAATATCTTATTTCTGATCTCAAATAGGATTCCAAACTCTTGGTCCCATTTGCATCTTGCTTCATGCATATCCTGACCCTTTCCCACCTTTCCATCTTTCCCACCTTGCACCCCACCATGTACGTTTCAATCCAGTGCTACTGGACTCTTCGTTGTTGTTCCTTACACAAAACATTCCGTCTCTCAGCTCTGGATATTTTCAATGGCTTTTACTAATGCCTGGAATCTTCTCCCTCCTCATCTCTCCCTCCTGGTTTTTCCTGGTTTCCTTTCAGTTAAAGCTAAAATATCACCTGGGGAAGCCTTTCCAAATCCCTCTTAATGCTAGCTCCTGCCCTCTGTCGATGATTTCCAGTTTATCAGATATATAGCTTTTTTGTACATGATGGTTTACAATTTGTTTCCCTCATTTGATTGTGAGCTCCTTATGAACAGAGGCTACTTTTTATCTTTCTTTATGTCCCCAACACTTAGAATAGTGCCAGGTACATATGAGGCACCTAATAAATGTTTTTTTGATTGACTGCTTAATTGACTTTTTGCCTTAGACGATTAATAACTTGTTTCTTGTCCTTTAGTACCTGAGACATTACTGTTGCAAATGTTACTGCTATCTTGCCTTGATGAGGCCATCATGTTAATATCAGCATCCTAGAAGCCTGCACCACAACCATAATTCTGGGCAGACCAGGGGAACCATTTAAGAGTCATACAAATTATCAGTTAGGATATTAACAAGATTTTTACTCCATCATGAAAATGTAATCTAATGTAAATGTTACAAAGTTCACCCCCTTCTTATCAATAATCAAGAAGGTGTGGTCTTGACCCTTCTACTATTCAGTGGATGAATAATTCATTTGAAGGTTGCACTCAAGCAGTAGTTATCAGTGACGTACATCCAACATGGAGGACTATAGCAAGTAATACTCCATAGGGACTAGCCCCAAATCCCATGCTAGAGAATAATCATATTGATGATCTGGCCAAGGGAATAAAGAAAACTTTTCATTAAGTGTGAAATTTAAGCTAATTTACTATTAGCATCTCCAGCAACATTTCTGAGTGTGACCTAAACTAGATTAAAATGTAATTGTGAAATATTTATACATTTCAAAATAAATAAAAATGCAATAGAATATAGATAATGTTAATGCATTTGTGTTTTAAGTCAATATGCAAGAGACATATTTACTGTCCCTGTTTCTATTTGAGTTTGATACCAATGCTCTAGAGGACAGATGTAAATTCAGATGGCATTGTCCAATTGGAAACCAAATTTCATTGACACAAATGCAGGGAAGCATCTTGAGGGACAAACAACAATATAAATCTAAAATGACAAGGGGACTAATTAGAAACAAATGTAGATGAAAAGGACTTGAGGATCATGACTAAGAATGAGCTAAGTATGATACGTCATTGCTTTTTGGTGAGTCTTTTTTAAGGAAGAATGGTACTTTAAGGTGTTAAAAGGAATATAGTATATGGGAATTAAAAAATAATAATATTTCTGTCAAACTATGTATTCGTCACACCCTTTCCAAATATCGTGGTATGTTTTGGTCACCACATCCTTAAAAGAATTTAAATAAACTAAAAAGAGGTTTAGAGAAAAACAAAGATTATTGATTAGGAAAAGGAATTGGTCCTATGATAAAAGTTTATGTAATATAAGATTCATCTATTTATACTTTATTATCTACAGAGTTCAGTAGATAAGAGGAACCTAAATACTGACAATTATCTTGACACACACAAAGGAATTTTTGATGGTGATGATAATGATGACAATAATCAGTTCTTCTCTACATGATTGGAAGATGAAAAAAGAAACAATGGACTGAAGGTAAGTTGAGTACTGGTTGGAGACAATCAAGAATCAAGAAGATAAAATACTGCTTTAGCTACTAAGTGAATTCATGAGGTTCCTATCCCAGGAAACAGTAAATAAGATAGTAGATAATATCTATCCTTTCGCTCCTACCACCACCCCCAATTTCCTATCATGGCAGAGAGGCTTGTGTAGCTCATTGAAACTATGAGCTATGTTGTGCAAGAGTACCCAAGATGGACAGGTCATAGTGAAGAGGAGCTATTTAATGTCCTAAAAGAGTAAAACTTCTGAAGTGCTACACTCAACATGCCAGCAAATTTGGAAAATTCCACGGTGGCCTCTGGATTGGAAAAGATCAGCTTACATCCCAATCCTAAAGAAGGATAATGCCAAGGAATGTTCAGATTACCAAACAATTGCACTAATTTCACATACCAGCAAGGTTATGTTTGGCAGGCTTCAGCAATATGTGAACTGAGAATAACCAGAAATGCAGGCTAGCTTTCAAAGAAGCAGAGGAACTAGAGACCAAATTGCCAACATTCCCTGGATTATGAAGAAAGTAAGGGAGTTCCAGAAAACCATTTACTTCTCCTTCATTGCCTTTAACTATGTGGATCACAACAAAATATGGCAAGTCCACAAAAAGATGAGAGTACTGATTATCTTATTTGCCTCCTGAGGAAGCTAAATGTGGGCCAAGAAGCAATAGTTAGAAATGAACATGGAACAACAGATTGGTTTAAGCCTGGAAAAGGAGTATGACAAGGCTTTGTGTTGTCACCTTATGTACTTAACTTATATGCAGAGTACATCATGCAAAATCCCAGGCTGGATGAATCAAAAGCTGGAATTAAGGTTGCTGGTAGAAATATCAACAATCTCAGATATGCAGATGATACTACTCTGATGGCAGAAAACGAGAGGAAGTAAGAAGCCTCTTGACAAGGGTGAAAGAGGAGAGTTTAAAAGCTGGCTTGAAGCTTAACATAAAAAAAAACTAAGCTCTTGGCAACTGGTCCCTTCACTTCCAAGGAAATAGAGGGAGAAGAAATGGAAGCAATGTCAGATTTTATATTCTTGAGCTCAAAGATCACTACAGATGGCAACTGCAGTCACAAAATTAAAAGATGTTTGCTCCTTGTAAAGAAAGCCATGGCAAATCAGGACGACATATTAAAAAGCAGAGATATCACCTTGCCAATAAAGGTCCATAATTCAAAGCTATGGTTTTTCCAGTAGCAATGCATGTCTATGAGAGTTGGACTACATGGAAAGACTACACTGCAAAATCAATGTCTTTGAATTGCAGTGCTGGAGAAGACTTTTGATAGTCCCTTAGACAAAAAGGGGGTTAAATCAGTCAATACTTGAAATTAATTCAGGTTATTCACTAGAAGGTCAAATACTGAAGCTAAAGCTTAAATACTTTGGCCACATAAAGAAAAGGACTTACTGGAAAAAAAAAACCCTGGTGTCAAGAAAGATTGAAGGCAAAAGGCAAAGTGGATACTAGAGAGATAGATGGATAGACAGTATCATGGAAACAATGAACATGGACTTGGACAGACTTTGAGATAGCAGAGGATATAACGGACTGACATGCTATGGTCCATGAGGTCATGAAGAGTCAGATACAACTGAACTGAACAACAAAAGATAATAAGCTTTGGATAATGTATGCATTCAACTTCCTGCAAGAGGGAAGCTGTACCAAATGCTCTCTTGAGGACCCTTCCATCCTTATCATTTAAAGATATTATAATAGAAAGGGAGCATTTATTAAGCAAGTACTAGGTGCCAGGCACTGTGCAAGCAGCACTTTACAAATATTATGTCATTTTAATCCTCACAACCCATAGGTACTATTATCTCCATCTTACAATTGAAGAAACTGAGGTAGATGGAAGTTAAGTGACTTGCACAAGGTAACGCAACAAGGAAATGGCTGAGATCAAATTTGAACTCAGATCTTCCTGACTCCAGGCCCAAAGCTCTACCTACTGTACCACCTAGTTGCCTAGTAGCAACTTAATTTGCTCCTAGTAGCAAATTAAATGTTTATTTCTCATGTTTAAAAGCACTAAGGGATGTAGTTTTTTACAAAACGTTGGAGTTGAGAAGAACTAAAAGATCATCCAATCTAAGACCTTCATTTCACAGATAAATAAACCAAGATCCCAAGAGAGTTAAGTGAAGGTTAAGCCCATGAGCACACAGGCAATGACCAAGCCAAAATTAGAACCCTTGATTTCAGGCTTCTCACCTATTGCATCTTCTACTGAGCAATGCTGGCTCTCAAGTTTTTCTTCTCCAGGTATACTTTCTTACTTTATTCATCTTGGAGTTTGTTTTCGTTTTTGTTTTTTGTCTGTGTTTCTTTTTGCAACATGGCCACTGTGTAAATGTCTTGCTAACCACACATGTATAATCTATATCAAATTTTTTGCCCTCTCAAGGAAGGGGAGGGAAGGGAGGGAATTTGAAACTTGAAATTTTAAAAAGCAAATGTTTAAAAAATTGTTTACATATAATTGGGAAAAAATTAAAATAAACAACAGACAAAAAGTTTCTCTTCTCCAGAAGACATAGCATTGTAGAATATTAGAGGTGGAAGAGACCAAAGTCATCAAATCCAGCCCCATCATTTTACAAATGATGAGCTTTCAAATGACTTACCTAAAGTAAGTTAGGTAGTTGGAGGTACCTGTGCCTCTGCCACAGGTTGTTAGTAGCATATTTAGGACTAGAACCCACATTTCTTGAACAGCATAAAACTTCCTCATAGATTGTATATTTTACTACTTTGACCAATTTTCTTCCCACCTTTCCAAATTTCTCTACTACCTTCTTGCAAATATGGAACAAAAGAATTCACACAGTATTCCAACTAGAGCCTAACCAACTCCAAGTTGAAGTGGGAAGATTACTTCATGGCTCTTGTATGTCATACTTCTATTAATACATCCCAGTATCATGTTAGCACTTTTAATAACAGCACCACTCTGTTGACTCACATTCAGGCATGCCACTGCATTCCTGGTGCCTAGCTTGTATCGGCGTAGTTTATACCTAATCCCTAAATGTGCTACTTTTCTCAAATCTCAATCTGTTTTACTTCACTTTTTCTCTCATTTTCAAGGGCACTTCAAATCCATTTCCCATTTTCTAAGTGTTGGCAACTCCACCTGAATGAAAACAATCATTCACAATTCAAATCAGCTTTTGAGTAAGAGGGAGGTATGAGGAGAGTTCTTAAGATGAATTAGATCTTCAGAGTGGTTTTCCTGAAGTACTGGTCTGACCATGTCACTCAGTAATTCCAGTGGTTCTCTACTACCTCTGGAAACAAATATATACTTCCCATTGGCATTTAGAGTCTTCACAACCTGGACCCAACCTACTGTTCCAAGCCTATTACACATTACTCCCTTTCACATATACTTTGATTGAGTCAAACTGGACTTCTTATTCTCTCTCACAGCTTGCACTCTACATTCTATGGCCATGGCTTAGCACTGGTTGAACCCAACCCTGGAGTCCTCCAGCTTCCCCTCCACCTTTTGAAATCCCTAATGTCCTCCAAGATTTAAGTGCTGCCTTCTGCATGAGGTCTTTCCTTATTCCTCCCTCCAGATTCTCCCTTCCAAAAAAAAAAAAGAAAACCAATTACATTATACACACACACACACACATCTATATATCTATATATATAGATATATACATCATATATATTGAATAAACACATATTTATAAATGTTGTTTCTTTCATATGTTACTAGCTCTTTGAGGCCAAGGTCTGTCTGACTTTTTTTCTTTGTATTCCCAGCATCTTGCACAGGGCTGTCTGCTGATTATAATCAATGCTTCTAATTCTTCTACTCTCCCTTTCTTAAAAACCTTCTGAAATCTAGTCTCCAACCTCATCATTCAACTGAAAGTGCTCCAAAGTTACCAATGGATCTCTTAATGACCAGATCTAATAGCAATCCTCATTCTTTCTGCTGTAGGCTTTGACATTGTCCATCACCCTCTTTTCCTCTTTCATCGCTCTAGGTTTTTATAATACTGTTCTCTACTGGCTCTCCTGATACTTGTCTGATCATTCCTTTTCAACATCTTCTGCTGGATCATATAGGTGTTTCCCAAACTTCTGTCCTGGCCCATTTTCTCTTCAACCTCTATACTATCTTGGTTGGTGATCTCAGTTGCCTTGCATTCAACTGTCATTTCTATGCAGATGATTCTCAGAACTATCTACCCAGTACTAAACTTTTTGCTCTCTTCCAGTCTCACATCTACAACCATCTATTAGAGCCCTTGAACTGAATGTCCTGTAGACATTTTGAACTTAACATGTCCAAAAATGAAGTCATCATCTTTCCTTATTCCCCTGTCCCCTTTTCTGAGCTTCTTTCTTACTGAGGGCAACACCATTCTCCCAATGACCCAGGTTCATGTCCTAGGTGTCATCTTCCCTTCCTCACTCTCTCTCACCCCCATATCCAATCTGTTGCCAAGTCCCTTCATTTCTTCCTCCACAATATGTCTCATACATGTCCCCTTCACTGCTGTGATACGATGACTTCACTACCCCTTACCCGGGCTATTTCAATAATCTTCTAGTTAGTCTTCCTGTTGAGTTTCTCCTCACTCCAGTCTCTCCTCTATTTAGTTATCACAGTGATCTTCTTAAAGTATAAGTCTGACGATGTTTTTAATTTTAATTTAATAAACTCTAGTGTCTCCCTATTACCTCCAGGATGAAATATAGTCCATTTGGATTTTAACGTCCTTCATAACCGGGTCCCTTCCTATCTTTCCAGTCTTCTTACACCTTAATCCCTTCCATGTCCTCCATAATCCAGTGACACCGGACTCCTTGGTATTCCTCTCACAAGACACTCGATCTTTCTGCCTGGGTCATTTCACCTTCTGTTTCCCACACCTGGAATGCTCTCTCTGCTCACATTCATTTAGTTTTCCTGGCTTCCTTCAAGTCTCAGCTCAAATCCCACCTTCTACAAGGATCCTTTCATACACATGCACTCTCTCTCTCTCTCTCTCTCTCTCTCTTTCTCTCTCTCTCTCCAAATATATATGTATGTATACATATATACATATATATACACACACATATGCATGTACATATATACAATCACACACTCTACAAATATATGTGTACATACCCACATACCTACTCTGTATATAGAGTGTATATATATACAGTATATATATATATATGTATGTATGTATGTATATATATGTATATGTATATACATATATGTATGCATACATACACAAATATGGGCACACATACTATATATGCATATATATTTTTATATATGTATATATACATACTTTGTGCGTGTGTGTGTGTGTTGTATGTGCATAGCTATTTGCAAATTGAATCCCCTATTAGAATATGAGCTCCTCGAGGGCAGGAATTACTTTTACCTTTCTTTGTATCCCTAACACTTATGAATAATATTGATGATGATGTTGATGATAATGATAATAAATATCTAATATTTGCAAGTACTTACTATGTTTCAGGCACTGTGCTAAGTACCTTACATATATTATCTCATTTGATTCTCACAACTATGACAAGTATGTGATATTATTATCCCCATTTTACAGATGAAGAAACTGAGACAAAATGACTTTTCGGGGGTCACACAGCAAATAAATATCTGAAGTTGGATTTGAATTCAAGTCTTCCTGAATCCAGACAATATACTCTATCCACTGTACCACCTAACCGTCTGGTACATAGTGCTTAGTAAAGACTTGTTGATATGACATAATAGGCGCTTTATAAGTGCTTCCTGATTGGTTGTCTATGTGCTTAACTACCATAGTTCTTTGTTTTTTGTGTCCCAGTCATCTCCCTGCCATGGGAAGGAAAGGTGGAAAATAGAGTATGAGATGCCTACAAGTGTAGGCAAGAACAAGGATTCTGAAGATGGCAGAAGTGATTGCCTGATATACTTATTGCCTTTTAAGTCTGCAGCCAGGGATGGCTTGAAATTGATGCCTTTATACCAATCAACATTAAATACAACATGAGAAGAAATCAAGTCTTAGTCACATCCAGATATGTGACTATAGCCTTTTCCTGACCCTAGCACTCATTTGTGGAAATAAATTGGACTGATTTTGACCCAACTCTTCAAAGCCATTCTTAAAACTACCTGAGACCTTATATTCTCCCTAGAAGTTAGCAAATTGGCTGTCCGGTGACTTGTAAGAGTATCTTCCCAAGTACCAAAGTTACAAAGTTACAATGACTTATCTATCCATGATTCCAAGGCCAGTCTATTCCCCTTTTTAAAAAATGAACACTACATTTTTCCATTTCCAATTTTAGGGCATGATTTATACATCTCAAAAAATATAGCTGAAAATTCTGCCAATTACTTCCACCAATTTCTGAAGTGACTGGAGGGTTCATTTGGACAGCTTGGTAATATTGACTGCCTGATATGTAATGGTAGCTTAAGTTTAAGAAGCATTTAAAAAGAAAAAAAAGAGTCTAGAACAGAGACCTAACACACAGAATTCTTAAATAGATCGAAGTTTATGTCCAATTCAGCCTACCTTAACCTAAGATAGACAGTCATGACTTAAATGAAACAGAAAAAGCAATAATTAAGGCTAATTTCTTCTAATCATCTAAGCAAGATGACTCGATTCTATCCTAACTGGTTTCCCTTTAATCCCTACAACAGTTTCCACAATCTCCACTGATTATTCAGTAGATTTTAGATAGACGTTCTTCATCTTTTTGGTGTCACATGACCCTTTAGCAGTCTGGTAAAGCCTCTGGACCCCTTCTCCACATCATGTTTTTAAGTACAAAGTTAAAGTACATAGGATTACAAAGGAAGCTGGATTTAATGAAATACACATAATTTTTTTAAGTCAAGTTCCTAAGAGCCTCTGGCTCTAAGGGGAATTACCACAATAGCTGCAGCTAAGGGTATACTAATCTTTCCTGCCTCTACCCACCCAATCCCTTGCTCTACTAAGGTATGAAAATAGTTATTTCTTCCCTATGGAAATGTTTTTAAGGCTTTAAAGGGTTATTTTACTAAGAAACTAAAGAAATCAAAATGGAGGAAAAAACACAGAAAGGATTATATTTGGGATAAAAAATGTTATAAGCAAGAAAGATCATTATAAAACACAGGCATGTGTGTGTGTGTGTGTGTGTGTCTGTGTTTGTATGTGTATGCTAAGATGCTAAACAAAGATTACTAACTTAACAAAAATGCAAGTTTATGCTACTACTAAGTAGGATTTTTAATCCCTCCTAAAATTGCTTTGTAGTCTTATTTTCTGGTGTAAGTAGTAACTCCTCCTCTAGTTCTGAAGTGTAATGGAGAAATAAAAACAAATGACTGATGACTGGAAAAAATAATTTCAGGTTCCAGGGCACGTGAGCAACAAAATGGAAGACTAGACCTTTTTCTGATCCCCATTGCATCTCGAACCTCTCCAAAACAGAAATTATCGGCCAAAAATAAAGCAAAGTCAGCTATGTCCATAATCTAAAATACTCAGAATCTACAAGAAAGTTGAAAAATAAAAACCTAAACCCATGAATTGACACTAACTGACCTGAGCTCACTTAGCATTTTCTCCTATGTCCCATGCTGCTAGCAGTGAGGCTACATGAGCAGACCCAAGGACAAGACACAGGCTTCCAATAAAAATCTGTCCCCATTCCCCCAGCATCTTTCCAGTGCTGTGGAGAATCTAGCTCCAGGCTGTAGAAATCTGCCCTGGCCATGACAGACAGATAGCGCTTCCACAGTCCTTCAGGAACAAAAGCTTGTTGGGGGCCAGAGCCCAATAGTATCAGTGCTGCAAAGTTTCAAACTGTCAGTGTTGGACTAAAGAACTGTGGAACAGAGGGAAAGGGACAGGACACTAGGACAGAATACCATGTTATGCAGGATACGATGTGATATGAGGGGAGTCCCCGGATCTTCCCTAAGTCCGAGAGAAAGAGCAAACCATCCAACTAGGGCAAGTTCTGACTACCCAAAAGTCACCGAGGGCAGAGATATAGCCTGGTGAACTATAGATTGTTTAATATGCGAGAAGGCTGAGGTGCTTTGGGAGCCATCTCCCAAGGAAACCACAATCAGAGGTGAGAGAGTGAGAAAGTGAGGGACAGAAAAAATAAGTATGGGGGTGGGGAGAAGGGCTAAAATTATCAAAGATTTCAGAAAGAAGAAAATGAAAAGACTTTGAATAAAAGCAAATAAATTAACAGGAATAAGAGTAAGAATAGAAGAAAAATAGCCTCAAGATCTAGTAAAGGAGTAGAGGCTTCAAGGACTAAATACTGTAAAACAAAGGAAAATGATCCAACTCTTGATGAGACAAAGAGCACTGTGGAATGTGAGGAGAACATGGAACTGCAATGCATTGTTCTTGAGTGGTTCAAAGAAGAAATAAAAATTATGACAGCAAAATTTATCATCTGCACAGTAAAAATAATGATCAGAATAGAAAAACTGAAATATGCCATGGCAAGTCTCACCAAAGAAACAAAAGACAAAACAATAGATTAGGAATGCAAATAAAGAGAAGTGAGGAACAATCTAGAAGAAGAGAAGCTAAAAACAACAACATTGAAAGTAAGCGTGCTAACTAAGCTAACAAAACATCACTGATCATGAAGACAGGATGCACAGAGACACATGCACAGAATACAGAAGAACATAATAGGAAAAAATACCTTAACACCATAATGAAGGAAATAATTAAAAGAACTGCCAAAAACTTTTGAACATAGAAAATGAAATACCAATTAAAGGAATTCACAGATCACCTCCAGAAAAAAAAGAAAAAAAAAACAAGGCTGCAAACTCCAAGATACATAGTGGCTAATGATTCTATCTGGAAAAACAATTTGAAATAAAGAGAGTTGTACAAGTGGTCCTCTGAAGTCCCTTTGAGCTCTATGAACTTGTTCTTTCCTCGAGGTTTAGATCAGTTTCCTCCTCCATTAAATTTTTTTCTGGTACTCCCGGTTAAAAATAATTCCTTTTCAACGTTTCTCAGAGCTAGAATAGACCTGAGGGATCATCTAAGCTGAGGTATGAAATTCGTTTATGACAGCACACCAAGTGATCACCCAGTCCCCAGTTGAAGACCCCAGTGATGGGAAATTTGTAATTTCTTGAAGTTAGTGTCTAGCTCTGATTGTTAGAATATTCTTTTCTCATATTGTTAAAATAGGTCTCCATCAGTTTCTACCCCTTTGTCCACTTCTGTCTCTGTCTCAAGGAGAATAAGCTTGATATCTCTTTAACATGACAGCTTCAAATCTCTCATGTCACTGTATGACATTAAGTTAAGTCAATAAGCATTTATTAAGATCCTGCTACTTGCCAACTACTGTGCTGAGCACTAGGAGTACTAATACAAGCAAGAAAAGGTAGTCCCTGCCCTCAAGGAATTTACGTCCTAGTGGGAGAAGACAATACATAAAAGGAAACTGAAAAATGGGGGGATGAACACACCCAGGGCAGGACAGATTGTGGAAGAAGTCAAAGAGTTGGGAATGCAGCTCCTGAGAGAAGAAATGGATGGTCTGGGCATCCTCTCTAAAATGGAGGTTCTGGAAGGAACCTGCCAGAAGGAGAGGCTGCAGAGGTGAAGGGTACTTACAATGTGAGAAATAGTCCAGGGGTGGAGTGTTTATTCAAACTTGCTTTCTAGTTATCTGTATATTTGCTTTTTCCCCACCTTCCCCCCAACTATATTGTAAGCTCCTTGAGGGCAAGAACTACATAATTTTTCAGCTTTATTTTCTCCAGTACTGTGATTTCTAGAGAATAGTAATCATTTAATAAGTGTCTGTTGAATTAATAAATAAATTAATAACCCAAATCTAGGAACCTTTGGGAAATCCATAGCAGTTAAGCACTATAAGATTGAGGTCACAAGCTTGATGATGATTTTTTTTAATTTAATTTTAAAAAAAATAAGAACCAATAGAACTTACCTGAAGTTGAGCCAGAAATCTGTTTTTTGTTTTTTTTTTTTTTTAAGGGCTCCTTTTTCCATCCCTCCCTACCTAAAGCTAAAATTGGTTCCTGAATATGGGATAGAGCTAAGCTTCCGGGTGAATGGAAGATGAGGTATATATCTACCTACATATACTTTTTAGGGCAAAAAGGATATAAGAAGAGGGAGTCAAATAGACTATAACAGATTCAGTAAGATTCAGCTCTCTAAAAACCTTAAAAATCGCAGGTAGTAGCCCTTGGCACTTGAGTATCTGTTATTAAGCTATCCCTGCAATCTTGTTTTCTATGATAGATGAGCAAGGGAAATGTAAATACTTATTAAGTGAATATCTCATTGTGTGGGTACTGCCTTCTTTGGTGCATCTTATGACCTGTTCCTGCTTTCTTACTCTGCATGTCCTTCCAAAATTCCCCACCTGCCACAGGCCTTAGACTTATTGACCGTAGTATCATAGAGCTAGAGCTGGAATAGGCCTCATAAACCAAACAGTTCAGGAGTTCCTAACTTGGGGCCCACAGTCTATGGTTAGATTTCAGGGTGGGCATCTGTGAATTTGAATGGGAAAAAATTATATCTTTATTTCCACTAACCTCTAATCGAAATTTAGCATTTCATCCTATTTTTGAATTGAAAACAAACATTACTCAGAGAAGGGGTCCATACACTTCTTTGTTGTTGTTCAGTAGTTTCAGTGTGTCTGACCCTTAGTGACCTCATTTGGGGTTTTCTTGGTAAAGATACTGGAGTGGTTTGCCATTTCCTTCTCCAGCTCATTTTACAAATGAGGAAACTGAGGCAAACAAGGTTAAGTGATTTGCCCAAGGTCACATAGCTGGTAAGTATTTGAGGTCAGACTTGAACTCAGGTTTTCCTGAATCCAGGCCCAGCCCTCTATCCACTGCACCAGACTACAACGGGATACATGATGGAAAAACCATGATTTAATCCACCCCCCTCATTTTATAATTAAGGAAACTGAAGCCCAAGAAGTTAAGTGACTGGCCCAGGTAATAAACATTTTAATATTTTGTGGGTATTAATGTAATGCAGAACCAGGGCAACCTATTGGTTTCCCCTGTCATCTCTATAATTCCTGCCTGCTTCTTTTCTTAATCCTTGATATGTAAAAAAAAAATCTGAATACCTTTGAATAATGATAAATTCTTAATTGACAAATCGATTAATTACTAAGATGATATTTCCTTTTCCAGACTAAACAAATCTTCCAAAAGAAGAGAAATGCATACAGTAAATACAACTTATGTGTAAGTCTTATATAACATTCCCAGGAATATCACAAGACATAGTATAAATACAGTATCATCATGTTATTTATAATACCAAAATATGTCCACAAGATCTCTGGGACAGGGAAGGGGATATATAAATAACAAAAATATTTTGCTAGTAAACACAAAGCAAAAATACTTATGCCTCCTATGCAGTAAACATTCTGCTTCTTTCTTCCCTTGGTTGGGGCAATGGAAAAATGCATAAAAGCAATCAGTCCTGATTTTTTCCTTTTAGTTATTGACTTGAGACAGCTATAATTTACTAAGTAAACTACCTGGCATCACTAGCCAAACTCAGAAGTCCATGTTTTCCATTACTGCTCAATTGTGAGGGTATCATTGGCAGAGCCAATGCATATAAAGTAATCAATATAAAAAAAGAACAAATTAATCAAAAATTATGTAATATAATACCCTGAAAAGAGACTGATTCAATTTCCATCTATTGTAGCCATTTCTAATCTGGTATTGGACAGGTGTTTACAATCATTTTTGTGTTGACCTCAGGTGCCTTAAGTATAGTTTTAATTGCTTACCAAAAGTAATTTTATTAGAGAGATAAAGATATAGTGAGCACTAATAAGCTGCCTTTGAAATATAGAGAGCCTTTCAAGATGGGGTTTTTAGTTAGCTCGCTACTCTCTCTTTAGAGTTTAATTGATTTTCTTGACATCTCTTTAGCCTGGCAAACTGCCTGCCTAAGTACTTTATCTGACCTTCAGGCTGTTTGCCAGGTATTGATCTAAAAGCTACAATGGCTGTGTTGTACTGGGCTCTTCCAACTTTGATAAGGGCTAATGTACTAGCGCCAGTCAGACAGGAAGTCAATGGTCTCAAAATTTCTATCGTCCTCTCTGTCTATCTGTATCTTTCCTCTTATGTAAGTATTTCAAATCTTACTGAAATCAGATCCTAAGCAGACCAGATGGGCATTCAGGCCTAATTTCTTTTCCAGGAAATAAAAATGAACATTTTGGTAGAAGCCTCAAGAAAGCAATAAATAAAAATGTTTGATTTCATTATTGAAGCTAAAATAACTTCACTGCTTTAGTGTGTGTGTGTGTGTGTGTGTGTGTGTGTGTGTGTGTGTTTTTAGAAAAGACACAATAACGGAGCAGCTGCATAAAAGTCCAACAGATATGATGGAGAAGATAGAGAAAGGGTCCATTTACTTCTACCAGCAAATTCATAACTCACCAAGTCAAAAGAGTGCAAAAATTTTTAAACATAATCCATATCATGAAGAATTAATATTTGACTGAGTACAGTGGGTACATTATAAAGCAAATGACGGCAGGCTCTTAAAGTGATACATTGAGTTTCTGATTCATTTTCTTCTGGCCAGAGGAATGAAAATAAGGAGAAAGTAAAGAGGAAAGGTTTTGCTGCTGTTCAGTTGTTCCAGTCGTATTCAATTCTTTCTGACCCTATTTGGGTTTTTCTTGGCAAAGATACTGGAGCTCTTTGCCTTTTCCTTCTCCAGCTCGTTTGATAGATGAGGAAACTGAGGCAAACAAGGTTAGGTGACTTGCTCAAGGTCACATAGCTAAAAGTGTTTGAGGCCAGATTTAAACTCAGGAAGATAAGTTTTCATGATTTCAAGCCTGACACCCTATCCACTGCACCACCCAGGCCCCTAGCGCGTGTGTGTGTGTGTGTGTGTGTGTGTGTGTGTGTGTGTGTGTGTGTGAATGATTCCAGATGTGTCGATCACTACGCATTGACCCCTAACTCTTGTGATCAGAGAATTCCCACGATCAAGGAACTTGGATGAGGACAGAGGTGAACTAACTAATTAAAATCACTCTTGGAATTAGTGGGGAAAGATCAAGGCAATGTTTATACCTACTGAAGATTACCCACCTTCACATTCTTTAGTGGATCTGTGATGTGGCTATGTCATCACTTGTGGTGTTTGCCTAAGTTCCACTATATATTCTCCATAGAAGATCCATCTAGGACTGGGAGCCTTCTTGTTCTCTTGGTATTCTTTGCATGGATAGCAATGGAGCACACCAGCTGCCCCATCTACCTTGTGCATTCATCAATCTTTCTGATGACATCGTTTAAAACCTCTACTATAAGAATTTATAAAACGCTAATAGAAGCTTGCCTTGTAAGCTGAAAAGTTGATAGTCATTCCATTGCCCTGAATTAAATGCAGTGCTAAAAATTAAGTCTTCAATGAACGTGGTGAAAACAACCCAAAGACAGTATGATAATATTCCACTATTGGACTGAGATGCTGACTGACTCTGGATCTCTGATCTGAGTTTGTTTTTTTGGTTTTCTTTAATTAGAAACAAAGAAGGGAGACCTAGAAAATACAACTTCTCAAGTTCCCCTGGCATGAAAGAAACTCATGGGGGTAGGGAGTGTTGTTTTAAAGAAGAAACATTAGTGATTAAGGGACTAGTTCACCCCCAGTCACCCCTTAAGTGTCTAAAAATTCAGCCTGGGAGACTTTAGTGACTCACTGGAGCTGTGGTGGGTTAGGCTAGGTGCACAGGGTCATCCAGGGCCAGCCTGATCAGCCTAAGAAGTTATACTTGGAAAAGAGTGGCTTAAGTTATTTTCAGCTCCACCCACACTATCTAGGGGCCATTGAGACATTTACAGAGCTTCCCTTCCTTAATCTGATAGGTCCACAGGCCCAAATGATCCAACTGATAAGCCTGCAGAATTGACTTTCCTGTTTCACCCAGGGCAGCAGGAGCCCTTCGATGCTTAAATACTACCCCCCTCCCCAACCACAGAGGAGCACTGTTGACACCATCTTGAGAATCTACTTATGGCTAAGGAGGGTGGAATTCCCTAAAAAGGGCACAGAAAGCAAAAGAGAGACAGGAGAAGGGACCACAGCAGCAATCCAAGGACCAGAAATTCCTCCAGAGACCCTGCTTGTTCAACACAAGCTTGGAATAAGAACACACGAACCCCTTTGGCCCACAAAGAAATAACCAAGTCATTGGCTTCTTGGGGGAGGAAATCTTGAATAAAGAGGTCACAGATGAGAGACTGTAAATGTTACAGGTTGTTTTGTGTCCTATCAGTTAAATCAGGCCTGCTATTGTAATTACGATAATGTTTGTCCCTAACAGTTTGATGCACAAGGACCTTGAAAAACAAGGACAGGAAACAAAGTAAAACTTAGCTTAGAAAACTTCATGCTAATATACCTAAGGGAAATAAGACAGAAGGCTATGCCGCAGCAGGAAGGGAAAACTTAAGGAGTCCTAATGCCAGGGGATACTGAAGGGGGAGTCAACAGAATAGGGTTTGTGATGTGACACTAGAATGAATATTTTCCTGCAGTGCAGGATGAGACTAAATCAGAGAGAGAAAGAATATTCCCTTTGCTGACAAGGTTGGTGAGATCAGGCTTAGAACTCTATGCCCATGTCTTGCTAGCACATCAAAGAGGAAAAGCAGTGAAGGTGTGGTGGAAAGAGCTGGAGGTACAGTGAAAAGAATGCTGAATTTGGAATCAAAGGATGGGTGTTCAAATCCCAGCTTTGCTACTTCCTACCTCTGTGCCCACAGGAAAATCATATAACCTCTATGACACTCAGTTTCTTCATCAATAATATGATGACTAAATGACTCTTAAGGTCCTTCCATCTCTAAATCTATGACCTGACTGGGAATCAGAATGTCTGGGTTTAAGCTATATCATTCATTGACCCTACAATGTTGAGCAAGGCATTGCTCTCTGGGTCTCAGTTTCTTCACCTGTAAAATGAAGGTTTAGGCTAAATGTCATCTAAAGTCCTTTCTAAATTTAAAAAAAATCAACAAAAATGGATACTGAAATAAAGGATATTTACCCAGAAAAGGGTTTGGTATGATGCACAAAAGGTTAACAGAAGGAGAGTATGTGAAAAACCAAATAAAAAAATACCAAACACATAAAGATTTATTTTAAATTGCACTTTTTTTCTAGGCAGAAACTCAAAATCCCTTTTAAACTTTTAGGTCTTTTAAAATCTGGCTCAAATTCTTCTCTGATGAATAGTAACAACTCACACTAATATAGTGCCTTTAGTTTGCAGAGTGTTTTCATCACAATGAATCCATAAGATAGCTATTACAGAGGTTATTGAGATAAGAATAGGGACTGGACCTATAATTTCATTGGAACAGACAACTTCCAGGTGAGTAGTTCCCCTACCAAGGAGCTTTCTCTGTGATTTATTGCCTAGAACGTTAGAAGTTTATAAGTGACTTGCCTGGTAAAGTCCCTGTGTGTCAGAAGTGGGACTTGAATTCAGGTCTCCATGGATTGGAAGCCAGTTGCTAACTACTACACCATACTGTCTCATATAGTATATAGCTATTGTCATCCCCATCCTACAGAAGAAATGGTCTTACCCAAGGTCACACCTTGTAAATGGCAAATGTAAATGGTATGTAAATGTAAATAGTAAATGGAAGAACAGGGGTCTAAAATCAGGTCCTATGATTCCTAATTTATACTCCCTTTTTGGTACTTCAGTAACTTAGTACATTTGAAATGGAGTCCAAAATGGATCTGCTACATACTGAATTCTACTCTCTTGTAAATAGTATAGTATAGGGAGAGATTTTAGAGATTATCTAATCTAACCCCTTCATTACATAAGTGGAGAAATGAAAACCAGGAATTGAGCCCATGTTATCTATCTCTGCATCCTGTGTTCCTGCCCTTACACCATAGCTGTCTGTCAGCTATGGCCATACCAAGGTTCCTGTGCATTGCATATGGCACAATGATTGGCTTTTTACCAAGTGATTTAAATAGACATAGTCTCTGCCCAGCAGGGACTTCTCTATCTCCATTATTTCAGAGGAAGAATCTGAAGCATGGAGAGGTCAGGGACCAAACAATGAAGAGAAACTGAGCTTCTGAATCCCAACAGTCTGCTCTCCCTCCAATAGGTTAAGTAATTAGAATTCCCCAGATAAGCATCAAGAAGGGAGCGGATATGCTTCGAGTAGTCAGGAAGCACACTTAATAAAGGAAATTTTCAGCTAGATGCTATAGTGAGAGGAAATTCCTAGATGCCAGGCATACTAGATTGCAGAAAGTTCTCCCTAGACAACTGGTTGGCTCTCTACTCTGTGAGTCATTTCAAAGTGGATTTGAAAGAAACACTAGAAAACAGTAAACAATTCTACAGTAGTCCCAAGTGGATAGATGAGATGATCTGCATATACTTTCTTCATCTCTCCAGTCTATAGCAACCAATCCCCTGCCTATGTTCAGATATCTCTGGAAATATTCTCCCTATCTCCTGATAACAATGGCTTCTGAGGCTTCAAAAGTTCCATTTGTTTCAAGTTATCCCCACTTTCTCATTCTTTATTCCAAGCTGTCCTGCCTTCCTTTAAAACAGGGGTTCTTCACCTGGCCTGTATAGATCCATTGGATTTATTGATAGATTTTTGGATATCCCCTCCAAGGCTGAAAGCTCATTCTCTCACACTGTGAACTTGGATATATGGGGAGGGGGAAATACATTTTCATTTCCATATAATTGGTTTCCATTATAATATGATGTATTTGATTTTATGCATTTAAAACATTATTCTAAAAAGGGGTCCATAGGTTTTACCAGATTGCCAAAGGAGTATGTGACCCAAAAAACTTTTGGACCACTGTTTTAAGGCATCTTTTTAGGCAGCCCTGGTTATTTGGAGTCATGTTGACAGTAAAGCCCTTTTCCTTGCTGCCAGTATCATGAACCTATTCAAAATGAGCTTCAGGCTTCTCTGTTATTGTTATTGGGTTATGTTTTATTTGCACCCCCTTCAGTCATTCCTAGATATTTCTGCTCTGGAAAATAGTATTTCCCCACATAACGACTTGGCATCCAGTCCTTTGCCGTTACATCATTCTCTGCCCTTTAAAGGCAACTTGCCTGAACAGACAAAGTAACTACCTGCAGGTAGAGATCTTCTGTGGAAGATGAGACCTGTTGGCAAGGGACCTGAATCCACCTGTTTGTCTAGATAATACTAATATTCAAAAGATTTCATGCTATTGAATAGACCTATGATGTCTATGCTGTAGAGAGAGGCCAGACACTTATTCTACCAAAGTAGATCAACAACTTATGCTCACAGGGAATTGTCTGGGACATTAAAAGGTTAGGTGACTTGCCCAGGATCACACAGACTGAATGTGAAAGTCAGTATTTGAAACAGACTTACTTCAAACTCACTACAGATATTAGATTAGATAGATATAGATTACTGACTACAGCTGGGGAAGTGACTGGGAAAGGGGAATGGAGATGGAAGGGGAATATTTCAAAGAATTAAAATAGTAGATTAGAGCTAGATTTTAAAGATCATTAAATCCAATTTCCTTATTTTAAAATAAGGTAAATAAGGTACAAAGATGTGGTTATCTGTCCAACATGACTCAGTAAATTAGTAGCCGAGATGTGGAAAAGAACCTCCTAAATCACAAATGGCTTCCTCATGGCACCACACTCTACCTCTAAAATACTTCAAGAATCTGTAATTTTAAAGGTTTGGGTCCTCCCTCCACTAAAGCAAGTCACAAGGAAGGAAGGAAGGAAGGAAGGAAGGAAGGAAGGAAGGAAGGAAGGAAGGAAGGAAGGAAAAGTAAAACAAGCATTTATTAAGCTTTTACTATATGCCAGGCACTGTGCTAAGAGCCAGAGACACAAAGAAAGGCAAAAGCAGTCCCTAACCTTAAAGGAACTCACAATCTAATGAACCTGGGTTCAAATGTCACCTCAGATACTCAGTAGAAGCCTCAATTTCCTGTTCTGAAAATGGGAACACCAATAATAACATCTCACAGGGTTCATGTAAAGAAAAAATGTAATAATGTATGTGAAATGTTTTGCAAACTTTGTCACAATTTATAAATGTCATTTTTTTCCTATGTAAACCACTTGAGCTTACTGGCTTCTGAAAGATAGACACAAAAGAAATGGTTTACATGAGCCTTAGTATCTCAGCTCTTAGACAGTTTCATGGGAGTGTATAAATGTAAGTTATTATTATTACTTCTTAACTATTGATCAAATTTTCATCAGTCCTTTACAAGTATCTATATAACTATCCACACCTCTGTTTTCTCCTTTCAATTTCACACTTCTAAAAAGGATGGTTAACACAATGGTTTTGAATCTACCACAGCTCCAACAGAAGCTTAGTCAAGGGTCCCCCAAAAGCTGTAGCAGCAGGTCTCCAGAAAGGGCATCTGCTATTTATCCCCATGCTAGAGGGACAGGTCCCACTGCCACTCCACCCAGCCACATATACACGTGCAGAGTGCTTATTTCCCATTCAAATACTAACCAAACCCAACCACAGTTAGCAGATGAGGGCATGTTCAGGCTGGTAGGACCATAGATCGGAGCTAGTCTCAACACTGTCACTAAGTGACTGATGACTTCAAACAAGTTCCTCTTAGACGTGCTGTGTCCAAAGGTCGGTTTCTCAGTCTCTCTCTCTCTCTCTCTCTCTCTCTCTCAGATAGAATGAAAATAGACAATATTCTTAAAGTAACTGGAGCTCACCAAATGGCCCAGGAGTCACTCAACTTGATTTTCTCTTTCATACTATAGAATGTCACATTGTCTACAAATGAAGGATAAAGAGGTCTTTTTCTGTCCCCTTCTTACATTTTCTTTCTCTTATTTGTTTGAGGTTTTTTGGTTATCTATTGAGTTTGTTTAGACTGGGTTTCCCTATCTTGCCCAGGCTGGAAGTGCAGGGCTTACTCATCTACCAACCCCACTCTGACCAGCAAGGTAGCTTTAATGACCTGCTGCATTTCCATCCTGAGCCAAAACTCCCCTCTCTCCTTAGGCAAACTAGTTATCCTATTAATGCCAAACACAGAGGATGCTAGATCCCACTGAAGCACAGAACTCCAAGGCTCAAGGGATTTGCCAGCCTCAGTCTCTCTGATTACTGGACTATAGGCATGTGGTACTACATCTAACCCCACATTCTCTTCTGTTATCTTTGACTTCTAGAGTTGATCACAGCTCTCTACTCTCTAGCAGCCCTTAGCATAGTACTTCATAGGCACTTAATAAATGTTTGTTGACTGATTCACTTACTGACTGACTGACTACTCTGTTCCAAGTCTCCATACTTTCAGCTTGGGGATTTAGCCACTAAATGGAAATGTAGAAAAACATTAAAATGGGTGCCTAAAGGTCACTCAGGAAAAAAAAATCTAAACTGCCCCCAGCTCCTGAAAAATCTATCTTGTCTTCTCAATGCTTTAAAACACAATTTCAATTAAACAGAAGAATTTTTAAGTTACAAAGTGGTCTTACCTCACACCCCCAAATCCTAACTATGGGTGTTAGACTCAGAAGACCATAAAGCATAATTTTTCATTTTAGCCAAAAATGGTGTATGCTGTCATTAGCACTCTAGCAGTAAGGTAAGCAGCTGGCAAACTATCACCTCTAAGACACTGCTGAAGGCAATCCAGGTTGGGATTTTATCCCTATACTGGCTAAAATGGAGCTCACTTTGAAGTTGGTGGGAATTCAAAACTCTGACCAGTTCCACAGTGGGCAGAGACAGATGAAGATCTACAATACCTAACACGGTCCCAGGAGGCATCAAAGCAGTAATGCTAGCATTCAGTCTCAAACAGGCCTGGTGTTTTAATGAGTCACTAAGAAAGAAACTGCCCACAGAGGAACTAGAACAACTCTTAGAGGTCATAGGTTTCTAGGGAAAGAGCCTGAAGAATCCTGAGATCCTCTAGGGCCAGAGTTCTTTTTTTTTCCACATTTTTTATTTTATTTTTAATTTACAGAGTAAAACAAGCATTTTCATAACATAGTATGATAAAAAAGATGATTGCACATGAAATTGCAAATCTATTATTTGCAACTTGCTATTTCTTTTAAATATATAAAAGTTACCATGCAAATTGCTTTTTTTTCTTTTTTTTTTTCTTTCCTCCTTCCTCCCCTCCCTAGAGATGGCTACCATTAGACACAAATAAGCATATGTGTGTATGTAAAATTACTCTATACATACTTTCTATTTTTCAATGCTTTCTCTAGATTAATATTTGCCTCCATTTGTCTCTAATATAGTTTTCTGAATTAGAGATTTTGCTTATTTTTCCTCTTCCTCTGTAAAGGCATTTCTTTATTTTCTATATTTGTATACATGTTGTTTCTTTCCAGAGGAATATAAACTCATTAAGGGTAGGGACAATCCTGCTTTTCTTTTTGTATCTCCACTGCCTGGCACATGGGAGGTGTTTAACAAATATTTAAATTGAATTGAATGAATGAAGGCATTATATTTGGTTTCAAAAGGCCTAAGTTCAGATCCTGCTTTTGATGCTTATTACCTATATGACCCTGAACAAGTCACTGAGTCTTAGTCTCATCTGTAAATAAAAGGGGTTAGAGTTCTTAACCATTTTTGTGACATGGTCCCCTTTGGCACTGTGTGGAAACCTAAGGGATCCTCAGGATAATATTTCTTTAAAGGCATAAAATAAAATACGTAGGATTACAAAAGAAACCAATTATATTACAGTTATCAATTTTTTTAAATTCACAAATCTCCTGAATTGTATCCACAGACCCTCAAGAGGTACACAGGCCCCAGGATAAGAATCCCCAATCTCATCCAACTGTCTTATTTTACAGATGAGAAAACAAAGCCCCAGTTTTCTTCCCAATTCTCCACCATCAACAAATACTGCACAGCCATTATGTGTTAGACACTACACAGGCAAGACAGAAGTATGAGACTGGCCCTGCTCTCCAGGGACTTAAAAACTAATTTGAAAGACAGTACATATACTTAAAAAAGGCAAACAGATATCTAGTTACTCACAAATTAATGGTTTCAACCAGAGTTTCTTAATCTGGAGTCTACAGACCACCAACGAGTCTGTGGATAGATTTCAGAGGGTCTGTGAACTTAGATGGGAAAATAATTATGTTTTTTTTTATTTTCCCTCATCTTTGGTTTCCTTGGTAATATTATATAGATTCTATTTTATGTACTTAAATACATCATTTTGATGTTTTTACACCATAGGCTTTACCAGACTGCCAAAGAGGGCCATGAAATGAAAAAGATTAAGAGCCCCTGATTTACACAATAAGTATTACAGAATTTCCAAGGAGGGAGAAAATTAAAATGAAAAGACTAAAGGTGATGCAGTGTAACAGCAGTGCTGTTAGCTTAGAGTACTTCTCTTGAGAAGATTTCAATTCTTTTTCCCTTCGTAGCCCATACAACTGTCTATCCCAGCCATCTCTTTGCTATCCACCCTGCTGCTGCTCCTTCCAGATTCCTGGATCTCTTGAGACTTTGCCCTGGGTGACTTAGTCCACTTAGCTCTGGAACCCAGGCCTAAAATTGTGCCTGACTGGTGAGCCAGCCAACACAAACACACACTTTCTTTTGTTGTTGTTGTCAGTCGTTCAGTCTAACTCTTTACAGGTAACCCTAGACAAAGGGGTAGGGAACCTGTGGTGTTCTAGATCCTCAAGTGGGGCCCTTCGAAGAAGAGGACCTAGAGGGCCACATGTGGCCTCGAGGCTGAAGATCCCTACCCCTGCCCTAGACCCTAGCCCTTGCTTTACAACACATCCTCCCTGCTGTTTTGCCTTCCCTTTCTCCCCTACACTTCCTACCTACTACTCTAGAAGTAGTAATCAATTCAATACAACTATTGCTTCTGGAAGGGGCATAGCAATTGATCACTTTATGGCTCTATTCACAATTTATTCAACAAGTTTTTAATATCTTACTATTGTTTTGATAAGAGGAGGAGAGAATTGGACAGGGTAAGAGAAGAATACTAGGAAAAAGAAAGACATTTGAATCATATTTGTTTACCTGTTTGCATGTTGCATTCCCCTCCCCCAACACAATACAATAGAATGTAAGCTTCCTGAGGGTAGGGAATATTTTATTTTATCTTTTTATCCCCAGCACCTAGCATATTATCTTGCATATATATAGTAGGTGCTTAATAAAGGTTTGTTTTTAATGATCTTGAACATTAAAATTCAAAAAAGATATTGCCAAAATAGAGTAGGGGAAAAAAGAAAATCACATTTTATAATATCTGTCACTTGAAAAAATGTATGTTAATTTCTAGAGTCAGGCCTCAGAGAAAGGCTATAACAGCAAAGTGTGTGGGAGTATAAAAATGCCCCACACCTAAGCATACTAGGAGGATGCCTCAAAGTCTAACTGGCAGGCCCCCAGCAGGCCATCAGCAAGCTCCAAGATTAACTCTTGCCCAGCATGTGGAGGGTAATAATTCTGATGTAACTCTAACTGACTGTGACACAGGACCCTACGATATGTCTAACTGACTGTAAAATAAGCAGGATTGTGAAAAGTGGCCTCAATAACAAAGGAGCATTCGTGTGTAGAATGTCTCCACGTTTCCTCTAATCCTTTACCAAAACGTGTTCTCCTGAAAGATTGAAGAGATTTCCCATTTTCTTTCTGACAAAACTTCCCTGGGAGTATTTGGTGAACTCCTTACCATTGGTTTTTTCTTTTGTTTTGCTTTCCCATGAAAGTAACAAATTGAAAACACATTATAATCCATCAATCAATAAGAATTTAGTAAATGCTAGGCATTGGGCCCTTAGGTCCTGGGGATACAAGAAAAGTAGTTCCTAAGCTCAATGATATGATAAAAAAAAATTTAAAGAAATTTAAATACAGTATATATGCAAAAAAAATACACAATGAACTACTGGAGAGGAAGTCCATCTTGAAGAGATAGCACGTGAGCTGAATCTGGAAGGGAACTAGGCATTCTAAGAGGCAGAGGCCCTTGCAAAAGCACAGAGGTGAGAAATGACATATTATGTATAGGGAACAGAAAGCAGCCCAGTCTGGCTGGCTAGAAAGTAGAACTTGTGAGGAGGGAGTGATGCATAACCGTATCATGAAGATAGGCTGGAGACAAATTTCGAAGAATCTTCAATGTCAAACAGAAGAATTTGTGCTTTTTATCATGGCGGTGACTAAAACTTCTTGAGCAGAAGCATATCATTGTAAAAGATGGGTTTTAGGAATATACATTTGGCAGCTCTGTGGGAAATGGGTTAGAGAAGGAAGAGACTGGATACAGTATGGGAGAACAATTAGGAGGCAATAACCAAGGTAAAAGCTGATAAGGGCCTGGACAGGAGTAGTTGTGGTATGAACAAAGAATTGACAAAATTGGACAACTGATTCTCTATGAGAGTTGGGTGAGAGTAAAGTGATGCTTCTGTAGTCATGAATCTTAGTAACTGGAAGAATGGTAGAACCCTCATCAACTGAAATGGGTGAGTTAAGAAAAGAGGTAGATTTAGGAGAAAGATAATGAGTTCTGGTTTCAAACATGATGAGTTTGACAGCTAAGGGACATCGAGGTGGAAATATTCAGCAGGCACTTAGAGAGAAGAGAATGGAACTCAGGAACTCAAGAAAAAATGTAGGTGGAAAAGAGCACCGGGTCCATAAAAGAGCCTTGGGGTACACTCACACATAATAAGAATCACGGAGGGTGCTTCTGAAAAGAAGACTGAGACAAATCAGTCCAACAAATAGGGCAGAACAGTGATACAAATCCCACAGAGGAGAGATTACTCAAAATGAAGAGCTGATCAACAGTGTCAAATGCTGCCAAGGTCAAGAAGGACGAAAGACTAAGAAAAGAACAATGGATTTAACAGTATAGAGATCACTGTTGACCTTAGAGAGAGCACTTTCTATCAAGTGGTAGGAATGGAAACCCAGACTGCAAAGGGTTGAGAGGTGAGTGGAATGTAAAAAAGGCAGCTTTTTTCTAGGAGTTTGGTTGTAAAAAAGAGGAAAAATAGAAGAGAAGAGTTTGAGAGGAATGGTAGGTTTAAGTGAAGGTTTGATTAAGGAAGATATCTGAATCTGTTTAGAGATAGCAGCAAAGGAACCAGTATATTTAGAGTCATGTATATTTGTTACAAAGGTTTCTTTTACTTTTTCATTGGGAGATAGGTGGGAAGGAGATAAAAATAAATGCTTATTCATTGACTAAAAAAAAATTCAAGAGGAAAACAAAAAGAAGGGAAAGAGGTAATAATTTAAGGGGCGAACTGCTGGAAGAGAGGGCACAGAAGGGAATTAAGAGCAAAGGTAAAGAGGAGTTGACAAGAAAGATGCCCTCATTCTCTGAGATTACAACAAAGGACCAGAGAATGGGAAATCATGTTGAAGTGATGTGAAGTAAAGAATTGTGGGAAAAGGTGCTCACAATGGATGGTCTCAATATTTTCTATGAAGTATAAAGTCAAGTCTTCCCTTTGCTGAAGGGAGGGGGAACGGAGTGCTAATAAATGACTCAAGAATAGAAAATTTGGAAGAGAAGGTGGGTATTTGGATAAAATTTTAATCATGAAGAAATAAATGAATTTGTAGGGATTAGTGAAGGCCCAATTGGGATGAAATCACAAAGTTATAGTGGGCCTAATCAGAAGTTATGTAACTACCTCCAGCTGCTGTTAGCAGCACCCAAACAGGAGAGAAGGCAGAGAGGAATCAATCAGAGTTGGTAATTTGCAAAGCAATAAACAGCAATAGGATAATGGGGCAAGAGATTCTCAGATAGAAGACAGTGAGAAGTTGACTGGCTACTTAAAGGGTAGAGCTGTCACAGGGATGAAACATACTAGAGCAGAGATGATGGCCTGGGAAAGCAGAGAGATATCAAGTGATTAGGAGTTGCAATGAGAATGGAGAACAGGTTTAAGAAAGGTGAGACAAAGGGAAAACTGGAAGGACAAGGTGTTACGGTCAGATAAAAGAATTTTAGAATTATGGACTGTGGAAGTGGTTTAATCGTGGGTGATAAGATCTTGGTATGTGGCTGAAAAAGAGTGAAGTTTCAGACAACATGAGCTCAGGAAGCTGATGTACTAGGAAGCAAGGATATTGAGGGGATTTCAACATAAATTTTAGGGGCAGCTAGTTGGCACAGTGATTAGAGTACTAGGCCTGAAGTTAGGAAGATGCATCTTTCTGAATTCAAATCTGGCCTCAGACATTCACTAGCTGTATGACCCTGAGCCATTCACTTCATCCTGTTTGCCTCAGTTTCCTCATCCACAAAATGATCTGGAGAAGGAAATGACAAACCACTCCAGTATCTCTTGGAAGAAAACCACAAATGAGGTCACAAAGAATCAGATGCGACTGAAAACAATTGAAACAACAACAAAAAACATATAATTGAAGTGCCCGCATACAAGGTCAGGTGTTGAGAGGAGAAAGACTGTGAGGTGCATCTTAAACTCCTTAATAAAGGAAGGAGAATGGTGATCTGGGGGCTGGTAGATAAGACCTACCAGGATCTGTACAGGGTGATATAGCTGAAGTGAGCCTCAAAGAGGTCATTGAGTGAAGGTGATGGGGAAGGCCTAGACATGGCAGTGAGGAGCAAGAAGCATGTTTATTCCTCTTCCTAGGGGGCATAAGAGAAGTATCCTATACTGGAGAGGGCAGCCAAGGTTATAGTTTGAGGAGAATCAGGTTTCTATGGATGCAAGTTGATGCAAGAAAGAAGTCTATAGGAAAGAGAGTTTGTTAAATATGTAACAAGAATTCTGTCAGGCACAATGGAAGAAAAGGAAAGAATTGAATAGGGATGTGGGAGGGATGGGGTTGAGATGAATGGATATGAAAAAGTAGGGAGTTGTGGCTGAAGAAGGGAGCTTTAACCTAGGAAACCAACCTCGCCTTCATAGCCCTCCCTACCAACTACCAACTCAATGCCAGCCCATTGGGCAACTTTAGCTGAAGCAGCAAAGTATGTGGAAGGAGAGATAGGAGGTGGCATGTGCCAGGCAAGTCAAAGCACCACCACCACCACCATTTTGATCAGCATCTTTCCTCAGACACTGATGGAGACATCCCAGGACCCTGTATCATAGAGCCTGAGAATAGCAATGCCTCCAGCCCAGCACCTAAAGCCAATCCTGGGAACCCAGGGCTCCTGTGGGTGCTATGACCACAACTACTGAAGACCCAGAAAAAGAAAGCCCTTGCCACCAAATTCTTTGGTGCTATCAAATGGTTCAACATCAGAAATTGATATGATTTTATCATTGAAAATGAAATTAAAGAGAAGATATTACCATCTACTTGTTGCTATACTCTAAGGACCATGGGACCTTTCAATATGACTTGCAGCTGAAAACTTCCATATGTGTTATCTCCCCCATTATTATCATGAGCTCCTGGAGAGCAGAGATAATCTTACTTTTCAGTTTGTATCATCAGCCTGTAGCACAATGCTCTGCACACAGTAAGTGCTTAATAAATGCTTTTTTTCATTCATTCATCTTGCTTCATCCACTCTACCCCAAGGTGGTTAATCCACTCAACTTTAAAACCAACCATCAACAGAACTGCCTTTCATTTATATAGAATCATGCTTGTACAAAGTGATGGTTCCCCTAATGGTTAGATCCCTGGACCTGGAGTCAGGAGACCTAGGTTCCAGTATTGCCTCTACAGTTATTCATTCTATGACCCAGCAATTCACTCCAAATCTTTCCTTCTGCAGGAGGCCTGTCTTCCCTCTTTCTCCCCTTGCCCCCTCACTCCCCTGCTAGTATCATTCACCTGATATTTCCTTCTATACACTCTGTATGTATTTTAGATATATAGAGTTGTTTTCATATTTTATCTCTCATTAGAACATGAGGTCCCTTTGGGAAGGGACAGCCCTAGGGGCCGCTAGAGCACCAGGCCTGGAGTCAGGAAGACATGAGTTCAAAAATGGCCTCACCCACTAGCTTCACGACCTTGGGCAAGTTACTTCACTCTGTTTGTTTCCTCATTGGTAAAATGAGCTGGAGAAGGAAAAGACAAGTCATTCCAATATCTGCCAAGAAAACCCCAAATAGGGACACAAAAGAGTCGATGCTATTGAAGTGACTGAACAACCAACATTGTTTTTTGCTTTTCTTTGTATCCTTTGTATTCTTATTTGTATCTTTTGTATTTCTTTGTATCCTTAACGTTTTACACAGTATGTGGCATATAGTCGTCCACGAAGTCTTAGTGCAGTTTTAAGCTCTCAAAGCTTAAGACTCAGCGAACGTATAAGCTATTAAAACTTAAAACTGCACTGAGACTTTTGGGATACCTTATAAAAATTGTCTAATAAATGCTCATTGACAGACTGACTCTCTGCTTCAGTTTCGTCATCTGTAAAATAAAGATGATAATCTTTACAATTCCTATCTCACAGGACTGTTATGAGGCTCAAATGAGATTCTATTTTAAGGCACTTTGCAAACCCTGCAGTTGCACTATAAGAATGCCTGATTCTACCTCTATGGACAGGAAGGGTTAGCATAGTGGAGAGAGCTTGGAATCAGAGAGACCTAAGTTCGAAACCTGCCTGAGCTCTAGAGTGAGCCTGGAGACACCATTTTCCTCTACGTGCCAGAGGAGGAGGGAAGAGCGGACAAATAGACCTTTCAGCTGGTTATCATGCCTGACAGACTGTAGAGTGTGGTTCATTCATACCAGAGAAGAAAAGGCACAGTCTCCAATTTCTTTCTGGAAGATGTGTCATAAAGTAAGGCAGAGCATCCTAAATTTGCACTGAGCATGCCCTGGTTGTGGTCATCTGTTTTGAATATATTTGTCATAATCAGGAGAAAGGTTTGAATTAGCTGATAAGGAGAAAAAAGGACAATACAAATGCTTCTTCTTAGGTGACTTCAAATGGCAATAATTTCTATTTTGCAAAGCATTTTCTTTAATATTTGATCCTCACAATGATCATATGGGGTTGGCAGGGCAGGCCTTATTATTCCCATTTTTCAGATGCGGAAATCTAAAATCAAAAAAGGGGTATGAAAAGTCACACAGCTAAGTAAGTGGTAGGATCAGAACTCCAACTCATATCTCCTGATTCTTGGTCTCTCGGTCTTGCCACTAACCAAGTCTATCTTTCAAAAAAGTCTAGCAGTGAAAAGTCAGGAGGGAGAGCCTGGAACAGCCTTCAAGGACATAAAGAAATATTGGATAAATCATAGCGAGCAGCTGCTCTCTTCCACCACGCACAGGCTTTTCAGTATAGCAAAGGAAAATCCAGATTTAGATTCTAGAATCATATGGAGAAGGACTTCCTCACCCTATGATTTGAGAAGCATTAGAATGTTACAGGATAAAATGAGAATTTTTGAGAAAAATCACTTAGATCACTAGCTTTCCTAGGAAAACAATACCTAGGCAGCTAGGCGATGCAGTGGATGGAGCACTGGGCCTGGAGTCAGGATGACCAGATACTGAATAGCTATATAACCCATCAAGTTATGTATCCCCTGTTTACTTCAGTGTCCTTATTTTTAAAATGGGGATAAAAATGGTACCTTTCTCCCAGGGTTGTTGTGAAACTCAAATGAGATGGAAATTATAAATTGCTTTTCACAGACTCTGAAGCATAGATAAATATTAAGTATTGTTGTTCATTTATTAAAATAGGTCAACAGCTGGAAGGGACCTCAGTGACCATCTAGTCCAACCCCCTTTTAAGTAAAAAGGAAGAAAGTGAAACCCATTGGTGGTCTAGTGACCAGCTTGTTTGACCTTAGGCAGGTAGATTTCTGTCCCTGAGTCTTACTTTCCTGTACAATGAAATAAGTGGACCAGATGGCTTCTGAGGTCCCTTCCCCTTCTAATCTAGCTATTACCCTTTCTAATCATCTCTAGGAAGGAATCCCCACCACAGGGTTATCTCTTGGAGCTACCCTCTTGGAGTTGTTTATATTTTACTGACTCTCAGCCCCCCCAAAAAAATTATCCTATATTTTTGTGTTTATTTTGTATATATTTTGCTACATAGGTAGTATCAGACCCAATGCTCTTTTCATTTGACCTGTGTTGTGTGTGTTTGTGTGTGTGTGTGTGTGTGTGTGTGTTCCATGAGAGTTAAACACAATCCTGACTACAGGCAGGGGGATGGACTACACAAGCTCTCAAATTTTCTCCCAGCTCTATGATTTATTATATCCCACGTACAACACTCCAGTTCCAACTGACTGATGGCTGTATTCATCATGAATTACTCTTATAAGGGCTGGTCAATGCCTTCCCTCATAGAACTGGTTAAAGAAATATCCCTGTAATTTCAGCTGCATTTCTTCCTTCCCACCACTTTTCATATCCTTTTTGTTTCCCTGGGACTCTGATTTCATTCTTCATCCTCTCTTTTCTTAATCCATCATTATTTGTGAGACACTGTTGGCTGAGCATTGTATAATAGGCCTTGTCTCACCCTATTTACCATGCCCATTAAATCTATTAGTCTCAGTATACCATCAGCTTTCAAAAAGTGCCCCTTTCACAGGCCTCCTTCTTACCTGTTTTAATGACATTGTTCAGTCTCCTGATGTCCTTTGAACACTCATGTCATTAAGCTCCAATTTCACTTTCCTTTTGATAATGACAAGATGGCTGACCTTTACAATCTTACTCTTGAGGCCTAACAGAGTATCCTTATAACAGGCACAAGCAGAAAGATTCCTACTGATTACTTTTTCTTTCCCTCCCTCTTGGTCCCCACCACTACCCCACCCTGCCCCCAGGGTCCAAGAGCAGCTGCCACTGAAACTCTGTTCCCCCTAGAAACAGACCTTTTATTACTCTCTCCCTCTCTGCCCATAGTTTAAACCACCCCTCCCCATTCATCCACCCTCCCCCCCAAAAAAATGAATGAATGAATAATGGATGTCATAGTAGAAGGCTAGGACATACCTGTGAGTGTCTACTGTGCCAATAGCCTAGTTCCTTACCCCATCTTAACATTTACTCTCTTATTCCTTGCCTTTGACCCTCCATCCTGACATTTAAATACTACACAAGAAACCAAGAGCAAGACTGGCCTTAAGTAAAACTATGGAAAGACTGAAGTTTATCCTGGGTACCCTTCTCCTTCTACTCCAAGACCCTTCCTACCACCAGCCCTTCCCTCATGGCTATCCTGTGCTACATTCCCATAAGTCCTTGTTCACAGCTAGAGGCAATGTGATGCAGTAAAGGGGAAAAAATGGCCTGAATTCAACAAACATTTCTCAAATGACTATTATGTTCAAAGCACACAGGTTAGCTACTGTGGGATATAGAGCAAACACTTTCTCTGGACCTGTTTTCTCATTTGCAAAATTAGGAGACTGAGTCAAATGCCCTCTAAGGTTAGAGATGCAGCCTGGTACAGTGGGAAGTCAAAGGGACCTGGTTGTAAATCCTGGCTCTGCCACTTACTTCATGCATGTTTGACCTTAGGTAAGGTCAAAATTCCCCTCTCTGAGCCTCACTTTCCTCATCTGCAAAATGAGATGAGTGACCAGTTGGCTTCTCAGGTCCCTTCCACTTTTAATCTAGCTCTTACCTTTTCTAATCATCTCTAGGAAGGAATTCCCATTATAAGCTTAGCTGATCTCCTCCTGAGGTTGCTTGTATTTTACTGGGTGACTCCACCTCCAAAAAAGGTATCCTATATTTATATATTTATTCTGTAAATATCTTGTATAAATATGTCCATATATACATATGTGTACATATACACACATATATATATATGTACAAATATCTGTACATATTATCTCCTCTGCAAGAATATAAGCATCTACAGGGCAGTGGCTATGTAATTGTGATTTTGTATCCCTGGCACCTAACAGAATGATTGGCACCTAGTTGGCACCTAATACATGCTTATTGTAAGCCTGTACTGATCCTTAGTATAGGCTATTGGTTTAAGTCCTTGGGAACAACAGATGTAGAGGTTCTTATTAACAAGTGAAGAAATAAGGAAGAAAAAAATGCTGCCTTTTTATTTCATTACTTTTTTTTTACTCTTCCCAGAAATGCTTTCATTTTGAGACACCACTTCCCTCTCTCAAACTCCCTCCCTCCTGTATCCTACAGCTGGTAATCCCTCTCTAGCTGGGTGGGTTGGTTTAAATAAATAAGTGAAACCAGCTTCTCTTCCAGGGGTGCTGAGACAGCACAGTCAATTCATTCAGGAGTACCTTACCTCTGGAGAACACGGTGCCTATCAGTCTTGGAGCACAAGTGGAATTAGTTAGAACCTCTTCTGGGTATTTATCCACGTCATAAACCAGAACCAAATTTATTGCAGCTGGCAGTGTCTACTCAAGGGAAGCCAGGGACTTGAATAGCAAGGGTGTTACAGGTCAGAACAGAGATGTATTGACAAGGCTGTGAGGGTAATCTAGCAACACCTGCCTGAGCTCCAGTGAGCTTAAATCAATCCTCTGCTCTATATTCTGCCATCAAAGAAATTTCTTCTAGAAGTTAAAGAACTTCAACAAAAAGCTCATCATTATCATCCCAACAATTGATTGTCATGCCAATTAAAGTGCAATAAAACATGACTATTGAGTCATTTGTGGACTATGCCAGCATTTTTAATTACAGATCTCAAACATAACCCACAAAAAAAAGAAACATTTTTTTATCTTCTTTTTTCCCCCTCCCGTATTCAAGATAATCTTATCCGGATTGTCATGAAAGAATAATACTTCAGTCAAAAGAATATTCAATGCTCCTTCAGGCACTTTTCAGAATTCAGAGAACTGGCATATATTTAAAAACCAAATAGAGAAATCATGCATAACTTACTGAGCTAGGGGAGCTAAATTAGCAGAAGCTGAGTGAGAGGGTGATTCAGGGATAATACTTCAGCAGAATGCGGCCTACCTTTTAGCCCCAACTTTTCAAAGCCTCGTCAGTGAACTGAAGGTTTATGTTGATGCTAAAATCATCTGACAATTTGCGACTCAACCCCAAGCAGTTATAGATTCCCCAAGAGCGGCTATTTTTACACACTGGTGGCAGCCCCCTCAGGAAGCGCCGCTTTCCTTTCTGATGATTTTTCTGTGGTCCTCCGAGAGTCACGCTCTCCCATGGATGTTCTTTACTTTCACTAGAGGCCCTTGAGAAGTTGCCTTAATGTTGCTAATTACCTCAAGCAGCTGCTTAATGCCGTTCCCAAGCTCCAGTACAGGCTGGAGTATTTATTTTAGCACTCTGCGGTGTCTTTGACTAGTGTCAAGGAGTCACTGGTCCAGCAGCACTCAGGGTGACAACAGGTGTCATATTTGTTGGCTTTCCCTGGAAAGTAGTAAGGAAAGGCCCTGCATCACTCTAAGATTTTCTTTGTGGGAACACTGGCTGTCATGAAATCAGGTAGACTAAAGAGTAATAGTTTTGTCCTGCCCACTTCTCTTCTGGACAGAAAGTGCAACACTTACTGGCCAACCACAAAACTACAGAAAATACTTCTTAGGTCAAATATTGAGACAGCAAACACAAGTACCACAATACTTTAGGTCATAGGGAGGTTTGGGGGGAAATTTATTTTTGCTATACAATTATGGAGAATTGCATTCGAACTCTTTTTTTATCATTCAGTTTGACCTGCGTGCTGATATTTTACAAGATGGCAAAAGCAATTTCTAAACTCCCTAATTTTTATATAAAAGCCAGGTTGAAGTAGAAAGAATCAACTAAAGCATGGAGGCTGAGACATTCTTTCTCACCCTGGTACCCATCCAAATTTCAAATACGTTTCATCATCCAAGTACATCAGTGTATCAGACAATGAAGTAGTGATCATTTAAAACAGATGTCGTTGATAGTAGGTCCATTTTCAAAGAGGCAGTCAGAAATAATAATAGCTCACAGCTCTGGAGTGTTTTAATGATTACAAAGAACTTTATGACAATCCCGTGAGATTATCAATGAGAGTATTATTGTCTCGATTTTAGAGGTAATGAAACTGAGGCTCATAGAGGTTAAATTTACCAACACGTTCACACAGGTAAAAAGTAAAGGGTGTCCCAAACTTTTTTATTTTAAAGCTCATTAAGGTTAAAACTGTACTAAGACTTTCAGGATGTATTGGGACTCAAAAGTCCTCAAAATTATCTCCAATGTATCTTGTCCATTAGACTCTGAACTCCTTGAGAGAAGAAGCTATCTTTTACTTTTCTTTGTATCCCCAGCATTTAGCAGAGTTACTTGGCACATAGTGGGTGCTTAATAAATGCTTGTTCACTTGACTGTTAATTCCAAGTTCATCGATCCTTCCACTGTGCCATGCTGTCTCCTATGTGGGGATCCTTAGTGCTTCAACCTTTTTGTTTAGCCTTCTCTTCTTTTCTTTTTGCTAATGCTTTAAAACACAAACCAGCCTCCTTCGATTCTCATAGGATCTTAGTATCATAGATTTACTCTATATACTGTAGAACTAGAAAGAATCTTAAAAGTCACTGAGCTCAACTCCCTTATTCTATAGATGAGGAAACTGAGTTGGAGAAAGGTTAGCTTAATTGCTGAGAGTCATAGGGCTAATAAGTATCTGAGATGGAATTCAAACTGGTCTAGACTTCAAGTCTGGCACTCTATCCACTAAATATTGTAAGCACCTACTGAGTTCCAGGCACTATTCAAGGTTCCCTGGATGCAAAGACAAAAATGGAAAATGGTTCCTGCCCTAGGCCATTCTGTTGGTTGGTTGCAGAATAAAAAGGATTGAAAGAGCAGAAACCTTTAAAGAGAACAAAACTGAAAACAGGTTTCCAGAATTCAAGACAACAAATGAGCCCCAAAATTTCAGTTGGAAAAACACATTTCTATGTGTTATTTCCTTCCCCATCCCCTCAAACTAAACACTAGGGGGTGGACAACCTAGAAGGGCATCTAAGCTTTTACCTGGTGACTCATAAATAAACTCTACATTTTATACTTTTGTAAGAAAAAAAGGTCAAATGTTATCTGGAACTCCTGGAAAATTTTGCCTACTGGGTTAGTATCATGAAAGTATTCCCACCCTGCACAGGGAAGGTTGTCCAGCCCTAAAGCCTCCCTATAAATGGCCTATCTAGACTGGGCCCACTCTACTGACTTTCCAGGGAATCTGATCAAATTCAGAAGTAGAACATAACCAGACAGGGAGTCTCTCTAATACACACAACCAGACAAGGAGTCTCTCTAACACACACACACACACGCACACATGCACATACACACACATACACGCACACACACATGTATGTGTATGTATGTATATATGTATGTGTATGTATGGATATGCATATATGTATGCACTAAGAATAGTGCCGAGAAAATGTGTAGAATGATAGCAAAGTTGTTTCCCTGAAGACAATTTTTTTTTTGTTGCTTAGCTATTTTCTCCTGGAACCAACATGCTAGGAATGTACTGCAAAACCTGTTTAAATGAATCTGCAACTGGTTAAATCCACAACCAGCAAGAGCCCATATGGCATGAGGCAAATGGAGCCCACATCTCAGGAAACATTTATTAATTTATTTGCTAATTCCCTTTCAATTTTTAGAAATTTTGTTTCTTGCAAAATTGCTCCAGGGCACAAAAACAAAGAGAATGCTTATTATAATAAATAAAATGTTGTAAAACAACAGCAACTAAAGAATATAGAGTAGTGATAATAATAATATTAAAAATAATACAAAAAAACCTGAAGTCACTGTGGTAATGCTGTTCTACTGGGAAAGACCAGATGGAACACACAGCAGATCATATACCAATAGATAGATGAAAAATATGGAAATATAATTTAACCAATAAATGTCTAAAGACTCACTCCCTCAATATATGATGAATTTCTTCTTTGAACTCTAGGTCTTTGACCCTTTTTCTTGGGCTCTTCTCTCCCCTCTATTATCCCCTCCCCCCTCCACCATTCTGATTACCCAATAGTATGTTGTATGGCAAAGAACAATGGATTTGGAGTCAGACGACTTACAGCTAAATCCAGGTTCTGGTATTCATTATATGTGTGACTTTGGTCAAATCATTTTACCTCTATGGACCTCAGTTTCCTCATCTGCAAAATGGAGGGGTTGAACTAGATAACCCCAGATGTCTCTACTAGTTCTAAATTTGTGATCCGATGAACCCACAAATCTTCTTTGCTCTGGGTGGTGGTTAGAGCACAGTACCAATGAGGCCAAGAATGCAGTTCTGACATCTTAAAAAGTTCAATTATCTGTACTTCTTCCATGGCTACAAATTACACTCTAACCCAGGCCAGCCAGATTGTAAACATATATCTTTGTTCATCTTTGGAGCTGAGCATGTGAACTTACTTGATTTTTCCTGGTCTGTTCCTCTGTTACTAGAAACACTCTCATCCACTGGTCTATCGTGTATCTGGAGATGAACGTTCGTCAATGGCCACTGGCTTGGGTTATACTGACTAACTTAGGATTGCCCTCTAGCCTCACAAAGATACACACATACACATAAAAACCTTCTGCAAAGGAATTCTACTTTCCTAGGGGTTTGAAAGATAAGATTTGAGTCTCCTAGAAGAGTGCACAGAATATTACCTCAAAAAGAATCATCCAGATTCATAATACGGAGAGGATCTCTCCACTATATGTTGCAGGGGTAGATTTCTGTGTTTCAATGCATTCAAACATGAAATTCCTAGAATGTTCCTTTTCTAAGGCATAGCTCTGAAAATGACTCTCCAATAGTTTAGGAACCAACCAAATTCTATAATGAGAACAGGAAGACGTTTTCTTCTGGGCTAAGTAGTGGTGTTCATACAGCTGCTTAAGCTTGGAAGAGGAAATTGCCTTGTGGTGTAGCTGTAGGTGTGGGGCTTGAGTTTCTTCAGCATCTGTGCAGAGACTGGAAACAGATGTGATGGCTCTAACTGTGTGGATGGCTTACAAGTCCATCACTACTGGAAAAACAACTTAAAATATATGTGCTACTGAAATTGGACAAGTAATGTAATTTTTCTTATATTAAGAACAACATTTATACAATTTTTATAGAAGACTTCTCAGAACTATTCATTGTCTGCTCAATTCAGATCACTAAAGCCCTACCATATGTGTAGAAACATCCAGAAGACAGTTTCCCCCAATATTTAAATTATTCTCTTACTGGTAGTGAGACCAATAGATGACTTGCAGAGAAGAAAAAAAATAATTTTAAAACAAATAGTTGCCCAATAGCTGCCCCTGTGGTTCCACATTTAAATTTTGTCATCTTGTCTACATTGCTACATTGAGTCTCTTATTGCTGACCCTTTGGCAGCAGATGTTGGAGCTTCAGAGTTGAATCCAGTGTAAGGGTGGGATATATGACAAGGAGTGTAAGGTAGTGATTCCAAAGGCATCTGGAATTTTAGGATTATAGACTACCTTTACCTGGAAAGTTGTACCCTTTGACATTTGAGGCAATCACTCCCCCAGAGAATGAAGAAGAGGGAGAACTTATGAGGGATTATGAGACCAAGTTTCTAGGCCACCTCTTCCTAAGCAGAGGAAATTCGGTGGAGCTATTTTTGTAAGCAAACCAGTGAGTTCAAACTTGATAAATAAAAATGGAGACAACCTAGTCCAGAAGAGATCCTGGGAACAAAACACCCTTCTTGGGGTGGGTGAATACAGCACCTCGTGTTTGTAGCTCTCAGGCTTAGATTAGAAAGTGGTAAAGGCACAGTGGCTTTGACCACCCCAAACCTCTAATGGAGTTCAAAGGGACAAAGAAGGGATTAGAGTCAGCTTAGGTAGGAACATCTGTACCTCTGGATATTACATATGGATAGGGATGAGAGATAGGGGACCAGACCTGTGATTTGATTAGTATTTGAGACTCTTAGATGAGGAAATTCCCTCTGCCAAGGAAGGTTGATAATTTCATTACAACCTATGGTCAGAGTTGCCTAGAGCAAAGGTATCAAACTCCTGGCCTCCAGCCTGCTATCAGCCTGTAAAACTTCCAAGTGTGGTCAATACCAGATTAAAATGTAGAAGTAGATTAAAATGTAATTGGGAAATCTTTAACAAAACAAATAAAAATACAATATAGTGTTAATTTGCGGTCTTCTCGGTCCATTGCTACCTGCTGTGATTCCTATTTGGATTTGATACCACTGATTTAGAACACTGATGTTGTGTCAGTCCACAAGCATTTATAAAACACTTTTTACATGTCAAGAGGGGCAATTTTTTTTGAGGCAATTGGAGTTAATTGACTTGCCCAGGATCACACAGCTAGTAAGTATCAAGTGTCTGAAGCCTCGTTTGAACTCAGGTCCTCCTGACTTCAGGGTTGGTGCTCTATCCTGCACCACCTAACTGCCCCTGGTGACATAGTGTTTGATTCAGCTGACCTACCTTCCCACTGTACTCTTTCCTCCCTCAGCACAGGCCCCACTCTCCTGGTTCTCTTCCTAAACTCTCCAACCACTCCTCTTTCTCTTTTTTCTGGTTACTTGTCTACTTCCCAGCAATTTAAAGTGGGTCAGCTCTTGAACTTCTTTTCTCTACTTGCATTCTATCCATTAATAATCTCCTCCATTCCCACAATTGTCAGTACCACTTCTATGCATGTGACTCCAAAATATCTGTCTCTAGCCTTCATCTCTCTTCAAGGCTCCAGAACCATATCTCCTACTGCCTGAAAGACATCTTTATCTAAAAAAAGGAATATCTTCCTAATGGAACTTCATATCATTCTACCCCAGGCCTGTACAACCTGTGGCCCTTGGGCTGCTTATGGCCCACCCACCACTTGTTAAAAGAAAGCATCCTCTACATTTTTCATGGGCCACCTGAAATCCTTTGGCATGCTGGAGGGCTATATGCAGCCTGTGAGCCACAGGTTGTGTAGGCCAGTTCTACCCAAAACTTCTGTACCTTCTGGCTTTATTACTCAGGCTTATGGCACCTCACCATTCACTCATCTTCCTTGTACAAAACTTTGGTGCTACCTTTGACTATTTCCTTTCCTTCAACTCTCCTAATCCAATCAGCTACCATGTCATTCCACCTTGGCAGAACCTCTTGGACCCATTCCTTTCTTTCTATTTTTACTTCCACCATGCCACTACAGACTTTCATTACCACTCACATGGTCAGTATGACAATAACTTTCCAATAGGTTTTCTGGCTTCTACTCTCTCTTATCCGTCATTCTGATGTCTGAAATCTTATGCAAGTATCTAGGCATGTTCACCCTCTGCTTAAAAATCTAACTAACATTCATTTCGATTCAAGAAGCATTCATTACATGCTTACTACATGCCAGGTACTATGTTAGACACTAAAAATAAAGACACACACACACAACTTCCTTTGCTAAAGGACATTTGCCCATCCCTAACCCTGTAAAACTTTTCCCATTCATCTCAGTCATTCAAAGATCATTGATGGTGGCTCAGCAATCATATCTGCCAGTTCTTTCAATGCCCTAGGATGTAGTTTCTCTGGGCTTGGTGATGAATTTGTCAAGGGCAACGAGCTACTATCTTACTGGTTCTCTACTCATCTTCCTTTGAGTCTTCTCTGCAGTGAGCAAACATGATTCCCCCTCCCCAGAAGTGATTAATAAGCAGGCTTACAGAATGACAGCTATTAATCACATCTCAGCCCTCTCCATCACACCTGCCCACATAGACAGCCATCATTGTCATTAGCAGGCTTTTGGACCACACAGGCTCTGTGGACAACTGTACTCGCTCTAACTCAATAAAAGTCATCTATCTGAGTACTACCTGGTAGCCTATTCTATCACAATTTCAGAATATAACTTGCTCAGACACACGGTGGTTCACTTTTATGGGAAGCTATCATTCATCCAAGCCTAACAATATGTAAATAACTAATCAGTCACATTAGAAAACTTTTTTAATCAGAGATTTTATATGCATAATCACCTCCAAATCTACCATCCATTAGAGTCCATTAACTCTTTCAAGCAGGAAATGCAGTTGATTAAGAGAGTTGTTCTGTAAGGTGTAAAGAGATATGGGTGCTAATCCCCCGTGACTCTAATCTCCTACATGACTTTGAGGATTTCACCTAAACTTTCTCAGGCCTCGGTTTTTTCCACCTTCTAATGAGAATCATAAACTTAGCCCCCCTTAGCCTCCAGGAAAATTACAGGGATTAATAAAACAATAGCCATGAAGTTCCTGGAAGAATGTAGTTGGCTCTCTGCTTCTCTTGTTATTCCCCCTTAAGTTAGTTTACTCAGGAATTACTCCTCAAGCTTAAGTATAAACACCACCTCGCTGCCAAGTCCTAATAAGTTCTAACCTTCGAATGGCCCAGTGTGTTGTTTCTCTTTATTGTTCATTGTCTTTGGATGATATCAGTAATGATATCACTTGCTCTCTGCTTTTTCACAGGGGCTTTTAACTCTAGAATGTCTTGTTAGGAAAAACTCAGGTCCCCTTTTGCTACAGAGCACAGCACAATTTTCAAGAAATCAATTTACTGAGTTCCTTTTTTTTACACAAAGAAAGAATCTACAAGCATTTGTTGTCTACCTCCTACTGTGCTGTTTCATAGATGAGGGCAACAGGTGGACTTAAGTCCTAGGATATGAGATGATAGGGTGTATGACAAGCCAAATTTAGATAACCCAATTAAAACAGTCCTATTCACTCATACCGAGGGAAAAAATGGCGAGGGAGGGCCACAGCAACTGTGGATTATGTTCTCAGTAGTCATTAACTATGTGTGTATTTCTATAGCATAACTAAGTTTTACAAGACAACATACTTATGCCTTTGGCCTGTCACTCAATGTGAGAGGACAGAGGTGAGTGCCTATAAAACTCTCACAGCTGTCATAAACAGCAGCCATTTGGAAGAGACAAAATGACATCAGTAATTAGTTAGGACCCTTCTCCCCTTGCAAGAATGGCTCTTTGGTCAACACATTCTCCCCCTTCAGCCAGAGAGGGCCCGGCATCCTTATTGACACTCCCTTGGTGGAAGTGAAAAATAGGAGTTCTTGGGCCAACCAAAGCTCTGTGCAATGGTTTTCTCAGCAGGAAGTATCTCATGCAGGCAGCCCATAAATATTTAAACAATGGGAAGCCAGCAGAAGGATTCTTTCACGCTGCAGGATGATAGTGACTTCTGAAATTATCACAATTATCATTCCATTATGGCAAAGCAAATGACCTGATTTATTATGCTGTACCTCTGCTCATCTCTGGATCCCTTCCTGATATATTACACAACCAGTTACTTAGGCATTCTACACAAACAGCATTTGTATCGACTACTTCATTAATATTTTGATTATTATAAATCTCAGGAACTCAATTCACATCCTAGCCCAGAGTCAGCTTTCCAGAGCTTCTCTCCCAGAAGATAATCATCAAATTTTAGGAGCTGGAAAGGAAGCTTTGGCCTGCAGGATTCTGGGTAGTGAGGCAGAAGTTTAGCTCACCATATAACCATTCCTTCAAAAGAGAAAAGAGCCTAACTTTAAATCCAAAAGAGGAAGAGCCAGCATTTTCTGAACCATCTTAAGGAATGGATTTCTACTCCTAGCAACCTAGGGAGACATACTACTACTCCCTAGCATACTACCAACACCACTTGTAAGAGTACACTTCTCCCAAGCTTCCTCTAGAGAGGGCAGATAGAAGATGTATATGAGGAAAAAACTATGGAGAGAAAAAAGGCAATGAAGTCCTCCGGCCACATAAGGCAGACATGTGCCCTGTTTAAAATAGAATACAGGATGTTAAATGTGGTGATCTGTCCCATTGGTTCCTACTTAACCTACTTCTTTCATCCACACATTAAGAAAAAAAAATACAATAAGCTCAAATCCTGGTTCTCTGTTGATTAGAATGATGTTGGAAAAATCACTCCCTCTCTGCAAGCCTCTGTTTCCTCATCTATAAAATAAAGGGGTTGGACTAGATGATCTCTGCTTTAAATCCTCTTTTAGAAAGGCAGATTGCATAAATTTGTTGTTGTTTAGTCATTTTCAGTCACGTCCAACTCTTTGTGAAGTTTTCTTGGCAAAGATACTGGAGTGATTTACCATTTCCTTCTCTAGCTCATTTTGCAGATGAGGAAGCTGAAGGTCACATAGTATTAAGTGTCTGAGGCCCGATTTGAACTCAGCTCTTCCTGACTTCAAGCCTGATACTCTATCCACTGCATCACCTAGGTGTCCCACTTGCATAAAAGCTTATTCTCGTTATTGGGTTTTTTTTAAAGTTTTGTTGATAACTTTTGTTTTTTACATAATATTAATTTCTTGATCTACATATACTCTTCTATTGATATCTTCCTTGTAACAAGGACAATAAAATTGACCAAAGTGACAGTGCCTGGCAGTATATCCAGTGTTATCTACAGACCACCTTTCTCCTCACAAGAGGGAAGAATGTTTCATTATCTTTTCTCTGGAACAAAGGTAGGTCATTAGAATTAAGCAGGGTGTGGCAGCCCTTTAGCATTTGTTCTCACTTATAAACTATAGACATGGAAGATCAAATGAGACAATGGAATGTTAAAGTGCTTTGCAAATCCTAAAGTGCTATATAAATGTTATAGCTATTATTGTTATTGGATTTAGTGCTTCCATGCTTCTCCTTTCTTAATTTTTCATTAATTCAACTAGTCTTTTCACACTTTAGCAAATTGTTCACATTCATGTCAGTACGGCATCTTCCATTGCACCAAGGCACAATGTGTGTGTGTAGCCATTCCCGGAACACTACATTGCCAGCCGACTCTGTGATTATTGCTGTCAGTGGGGGTACCTTGCAGGCTAGACTGCTGGTAATATCACGGCCCCAGCAGGTCAAGAGATCAATGGGCATTTATCAGGTATTTTCCCATTGACATCATAGGCATAATGCTGACAACATGCTGCCCACATGCAGCACACCATATTTAGGAAGGCTGGGAGTGCTCTGTTCTAGGCAGAGTCAGCAATGTATACAGGATGTACTGATGTCCCTGCCAAAATTGATCTTTATAGCTAAACCTGGTGGAAGCCTTCACAGGGTCTGTAACAAAAGTTGGAGCAGTAAGTGAATCTAGAACGGGGGTTCTTTACCTTTTTGTGTGTCCTGGACCTCTTTGACAGGAAGGATAACAAAGGAGATCAATTATATTGAAATATATTTATCAATTTTCTTTAAGTCTACAGACCCTACCAAAAATCCCTGATCCAGAGGAAGCAACTCATATACTCTCTATAGTCAGAGAGCAGTTTGCTCCCTGCACCTGTCACCCAGGAATGCTGCTGGGGTTTCTGTCTTCATTTACTGTGAAGGCTTTGTCCAGTAACTTTGTCTCTGGTAGCATATTTTGTAAAGATGTTTTGGCTATTCTTTGCATTTAATCTGGGGGTGGAAGTTGCTCATTGGCATCATCCTGGTAGTACAAACGGAGATGGGAGTTCAAAATCAGCAGGACAAAGTGATATAGTAATGCCATTCAACTCTAAATTCTGTAAATATTTATTAAGAATCTACTATGTGTAAGGGACTCTGAAGGGCCACTAACATTGGTTGTCAGAATTTTTAAAAACAGCCTTTAATCCTCATAGTAGAGGTCTCCATCCCCGGGGTGCTATTCCTTGCCTTTGATGACAACTCAATACTTATTGGACATCCACAATGCAATCATTACTCTACACAGTGAACATCAGAGAGAGAAGTAAGAGGCCACCCAGAAAGTAAGGGCTTAGTTTAAAGAAGATACAGAGTTAAGAGGAGAAGAATCCAAATCAGGAAGCATGGCAGAGGCCCATTTTGCTTACCAAAGTGAGTTTTCTTTTTCACCTGGTTGCATAGCTCTACTCCTGTCTATACTCAAGAAAAGATGGAGTTGTCTATCTCTGACAACAACCCATGAACTAACCTTCATCATAGACCACTAACATGACAATTATACTGTTAACCTAATCACACAATGACAATAGGATTCCACTTTCTAAGGAAACAGTACAACCATGTCCTGAGCCAAGAACTAAAGTCACAGACCCTGGGAAGTGCACGTTCTATGTTCCAACCAAACTAAGCTAATAGCTATTTCCCAGACACAATGTTTAATTTCCCACCTGTGTGCATTCATGCAAAATATCCTCCTTGCCTGTAATGTCCTCTCTCCTGTACCTTTCAGAATCCTTGTCTTCCTTCAGTTTAGCTAAGACCTCCATGATGCCTTTCCTGATCCAACCCTGCCCCCTAATAAGCTCTAAGTGTTCACTCTCTCCTTAATATACCTTTTTTCTACTTATCTGAGAACTTGTCAAATCTCTTCAATAGTCTGTAGGCTCTTGGAGGGCAAGGCCTTCTTTGTTTCTGTCTTTATAACTCTCTAACCTAGCAGGGTGTTTTGAACAAAGTAGCTAATAATTGTATATTGTATATTAAATTGAATCAAAAAAGGGATGATGGACGGCATGCTTTCAGTCTGTGGTCTCCCTGAAGGTCATACTACCTAAGTCTGATATAAAATCAGCACCTACTAGATGCCAATTACCATGATAGACACTAGGAATACAAGCACAGAATCAAGGAACCCTCGAGGACTTGTTGTTGTTTAGTTGCTTCAATCATGTCAGACTCTTTGTGAATCTGACCATTTGGGGTTTTCTTGGCAAAGATACTGGAGTGGTTTGCCATTTCCTTCTTCGGATCATTTTACAGATGAAGAAACTGAGGCAAACAGAGTTAAGTGACCTGCCCAAGGTCACATAACTAGTTAAGAGTCTAAGGCCAGATTTGAACTCAGGAAGATGAGTGTTCCTGGTTCCAGGCCTGGCACTCACTCTATCCACTGTGCCACCTAGCTGCCCTCAAGGGACATATATTCAGATAAAAGACTAACTGCATAAAGTCTAGAAGCAAAAGGGAAGCCCTGAAGATACAGGACCAGCAACACTCAAGAATTCATGCATCAATGGAAGAGGAACCCCAAGACCCTGAGCCCAAGAGTCCTAGGAATGGCAACACTCCTCCTCAGGCCGTAGGCCCTGCTTCTAGTCTGGTACTTGCAGCAGTCCTGCACAAGTGCAACACTAACAGATAAGTAGCATTTGCCCCTATACCTACTGCAGTTTCCCACCCCTTACCCCCATTTGCAGCAGTCATAGCTACTAAAGGCCCAGAAAATAAAGTTCTTATCAAAGTCTTATCAAAAAAAGACTTATCAAAGTCCTTGGCCCAGTCAAATGATTCAACATCACCAATGAATGTGGTTCTATCCATGGAAAAGACACTAATGAGGACACAAGACTATCTATCTGCCTTGCCACTTCACTCTAAGAACCAGTGGGCCTTTCCATTTGCCCTGCATCTGAGCTCTCCTACATATGTAGTCTTCCCCAGTTAGAATGTGAGCTCCTTGAGAGAGGCAACTGTTTGACTTTTCTTTCTGTAATCTCCCCTCCCCCACAGTGTTTAGTACAGTTCTTGGCAAATAATGAGCACTTAATAATTTTTTTATTTATTTATTCACATAAGTTAACTGGCAGACACCAGTCTTGTAAGCTCTGCAAATAAGTCCAGTGACACTACCAACCACCCAGCCTCTAGAACACTTCGCACTGTCAGCAATAACCACATGGTTGGCTGGCAATGCTCCTAGAAGGGTCAAGTTATCAGCAGAGCCTCCTGAGTGAGTGTGAACTCCCTGGACAAACCTGACCAATGGAACTGAAGGCATTGATAGAAATAAGTGGAAATCTTGAGGAGGAACAAAGAATACCTCTTATGCAAAGACCTTTACTCATTCTCCTACTTCTTCCCACTCCTGCCACCCCACCTCCCAAAAATAGAGGGCTAAGTTAATGTTGTTGTTTTTTTTTAATCCCAGACAAGGAAAGAGATCTTATTAACACTTTGAATTGATAGAAAACTAGGCCACTGGTGACTGCAAGACCAAATAGATTTTTCCTTTAAAGATGTGGCAGGTCATGGAAAGAATGGATTCTGAGGAATTTCTTGAGGAAAACAGAAATGTTTTGATTAAAGGTGTAAAATCAAACCAAACAGCAACACCACAGATTAGTGCTATCTAATCTCCATTGGATTTTCCATGTAGCTCAATATTCATTTATGTATCTTTAGTGGATTATATAATACATTCCCCACAATAACTCTTCCACCTACTTTTCACCCTCTGTAGGGTCCAAAGCTCATCCTGCTGATCTCACTCACTCAATTGAACTTTGCCCCTCCTTTACTGAAACTTCAATCTAGTCCTTTTCTTTTCATTGCTATAGCCACCAGCTTCCTTATGGCCCTCATTACCTGGCACGTGGACTATTATATTAGCTTTCTAACTAGCCTCTCTGCGTTTAGCCTTTCCTCCTTATCCTACACACTTCTGTCAGATTGATCTCCCTAAAGCAGAATCTCATCATACCATTCCCTCTTCTGAAACATTCGGTGGCGTCTCATTAGTTACCAAGAGAATCTCAGAATGTTAGAACTAGAAGGAAATTAATAGGTCATCTGGTATAGGCACCTCGTCTTAAAGAGGAGAAAATTGCAGCCCAGAAAAGTGAAGCAACCTGTCCAATGTCACACAGCTAATAAATAGCAAAACAAAGACCCAGGCTTTCTCACTCTGAATGCCTCATGCTTATTCCTTCCCTTCTACAAACAAACCAAATGTATGCACTAGATTGTATTTAGATTACATCTGTGCTTACCTTAGATTAGGTTTCAAAAGTTTCTAGTTCACAAGGTAAGTTTTTGGACCAAAGGACTCAACACTCCTATAAAACAATGGATTCCACGAACTAAAAAAATCCAGACTTCTAAATGTAATTTTGAAAAGTTTTCACCTTCTCCAAAGAAGGGTACTTATCAAGAGTGAGGCTATCATAGTAACATTCACGAGATTTGCAGAAGACATTGTACTAATATTAATCCCAGTACACTAATGGGCCTCCTCAGCAAAATTCTTAGCAACATAAAAAATTGGTCTAGCTGTAACACCAGGACGACAAACTGTATGAATAAAAATTTTTTCAGGCTATGACATGCAGCTGACTAAAGAGATTATCAAGTTATCCCATTAGTATGCATCCACATGTGATATATACATATATACAGACATATACATATATGTGTGTATACGCAGATGCACACATACACACATAATAAGGGGAGATGGACAACTCAGACTTTTGCTTAGAAGATAAAGGGCTTTTCATGCTGTTCCCTTGCTCCAATCTGCTATAATTGGTATAAAGAGTTCCTTATACCCAAGAAATAACAAGTCCAGTCCAATTCATGTATAAATAATGTATATGTTGTATACAAGTATGTTATACATGTGTATGTGTTTGTTTATATATACATGTATATGTGTATATGTATGTATGTATGTATGTATATACATACGCACATGAATTGAACATAATTGAGTAGAAGGAAGAGATAGAGTTAAATCACATTTGGGAAATTGTATGATACATTCAATGACCCCAAATTATTTACCATTTCAGTGATGGTATATGACTGAGAATCATGGGATTCCAAGTTTGGCGAAGAATCTAAATTACCAAAAAGGAAAGATATAATACTATAAACAATTTTAAGTGTTTACTATGTGCCAGGCACTGTGCTAAGCACTGGGGAAACAAGAATAGGAAAGAAAGCCCCTGCCCCCAAAAAGCTTACAATCTAAGGGGGAAAGCTAAGCAGTGATGGAGAAAGTAAGCAGTCTGGGAGTATGATGATGGTAGAGTGTAATCTAAAGAGTACATCTGGTAGAAACTGAAGAATTTGTCTGCATTTCTGAGTTTATATGGAGGTTTTGGAAGGAGATTTTTGCTCTACCCTTCAGCCCTCCAACCAGAGCGGGAGAAGCTACAGGTTCTCATGAGATGTAGGTACCAAAGCTGAGGCAAATTCTGTGATGATGAGTTTCCTGGTGATGAGCTTTTTCTGGTGGGGCCTGATGAAGGTGGAGGGGAATCCAAAGAACGCAGCAGATGACAAACGAAGATGGAAGATGCATAGTGGACCTAAGCAGGCTAGAGTATGCTACCCACATAGGAGCCTAAATCTAGAGCTAAAAAGGACTTCAGAAGCCATCTAGTCCAATTCATCTTACAGATAGGGAAACTGTGGCCCAGAGAGGTTAAGTCACTGTCCCAAGGTCACACAGGTAAAAGTGGAGCTGATTTATATACAACTTCTCTCAGTTCAAATTCAATGTGCTTTACATTTTATTCTTCTGCCTCCTTGACTTGTACACTAGAAGTGACATGAAAAATGCATTATTCAAGACAGTTCTGACCAGAAAAAGAGGATTAGTCATGCATTGAGAAGGAGAGCCAACAGATGGTGAGCCTCAGTGGTAATTCCTTAAACTGGCATGCATTCAAGACCCTTTGTGACCTGGTCTGCTGGCCAGTCTTTCCAATCTTAGTTAGTTACTCTCCTTACATGCCATACTGTGCTCTAGGAAAACTGGACTATTTGTTGTTTCTTCACTGTGCTTTTTAATCCTGCCATAGCCCAATACTGAGAATCATGGATCTAGAGCTAAAAAAGAGAGAGATCTCTAGTTCAAATGCTATCCAACCTTCAAGGATGCCTTCAAATGCACCTCCTACATGAAGTCCTCCTTGAACCTCTGAGCAAAAAATAATCTTTTCTTGCTCAGTTCTTATTGTACATTCACAATAAACTTTGTATTGTATAGCCTTAATTTTCCCCACTAGACTATAAATTCTATGGAGGCAGAGATTCAATCTTATTTGTTTTTGCTGTTGTTTCTTCCAAAAAAATATATTATAGAACTTCATGCATGCTAATCACTGAACTTAACTGGAAGTTATCAAAACCCCAAGGGAAGATGTGATAGCAGCACTATCTGAACATTCATCTATCTCAGGGGTCAACTCATATACAATATATACATTTATTGGACTGGACTTGTGATTTCTTTGGTATAAGGAACTCTTGGTGGGGGAAGCTCCCTCAATTATAGCAGATTGGAACAAGGGAACGGCATGAAAAGCCCTTTAACTTCTAAGCAAAAGTCTGAGTTGTTGATCCCCCCATACTATGTGTGTGTATTTGTGTGCATATATACACACATATATACATGTATGTATACTGATGGAATAACTTGATAGGCTGTCTAGTCAGCTGCATGTCATGGCCTGAAAAAAAATATATTATCATCCATTTTGTTGTCCTAGTGTGTATAGCTAAACCAATTTTTTTTCCTATTGCTAAGAATTTTGCTGAGGAGGCTCATTAGTGTAGTGGGATTCAATACTATTACAATGTCTTCTGCAAATATCCTGAATGTTATCATGATAGTCTCACTCTTGATAAGTACCCTTCTTTGGAGATGAAAGTTTTTCAATATTGCATTTAGAAATTAGGCAAATTGACCACCTATTTCTTATATAACCAGTGAGCTAAGAATATTTTTTACATTTCTAAATAAAATTGTATGGTATTTTAAAATGTAAAAAGAACATTCTTAGCTGCCCCACCATACAAAAATATTCTGGGACAGATTTGACCCTTGGGCCATACTTTGATGACTTCTGATCTATCTTACTCAAGCTGTGATGTACTAAGAGGTATTGCCTCTTCTCTTATTCTATGTGTCCATTTCCACAGTATCTCCCTAGTCCAGTGAAAACTATAGATACATATTAAGTATTCATTGAAAGAGAACCAAATATCTTTCGGGGCTTCCTTCTGTGTACCCTGTCATGAAATGTTCCTTCACAATTCCTCAACATTCTACAAAGCATACTTCCCCCAAGTTTTGGATATGATTTCCCAAATAAATTGCCTTATTAACCAAATTCTCTATTTTCCCCTCAAGGCCTTCCAAATTCAAAAATGATCTCTTTAGCCTAGCGGTCAAAAATGGGGGTGGGTTCCGAAAGAGAAGGATTTTCCCAATTGTTGACATATCCTTAGAACAAGGAAGTTTGCTTTATCCTCTTAGCAACAATCCACATAAGCAGTCACTGGCTGCCAGTGGTAGATTGGGACAAAGGAGGAAGTCTGGGACAGCAAACACTTGGCAAAGGCGAATCAGAACAACATGCATGTTCTAATGAGATGACTGCTAAACTGTGAGTCAAATTCCCACTTCTTCCACCCAAACACTATCACAGTTTAAAACACTTGAAAAAAAGAGCATGTCTGTGATGTACTAATGACTTTAAATGGGCTCATGTGCCAATTTCTAGTTGGGGGGGGGGGACTGAAAGCACTTTGCACGTTTCACAGCAGCCTCATAAGTGGTTTCCAGCTTTACCAAGGCCATCCAAATTTTCAGCAACCCCTTCCTTTAACAGGGGCCAATTTATGTCCAGGAAACACAACATTACTATCTGCCAGTCCATTCTGCTCTAGAGTGTAACCAGCTGCACTAGGTATATTTTATCTAAAGTATCAAAAGAAAAAAAAAGTGGAGAAGTAGAACAAGGATTGTAACCTGTCTTGGAATCTTAGGATGAAAAGACTTTAGGTTGAAAAGTTAACTGAGAGCACTGGAAAAGGGACACAGAGATCAAGATCAACTAGGAGGCATTCTTGAGAAAAGACTATCCAAATTGATTTGAAAAAGCTTGTTGCACACAGTAGGTCTGAATAAATAACTTATAGATTGATGGTTTGAATCTTTCATAAAAGGTGAACTATCCAATGAACCTGTGGAAAAGAGTGTTCTGTGCCCACTCCTTATCACTAAGCACTCCTTCTCTAGGGGCAGGAAATCAGCGAGTATCTCTAGGCTCAATCTGACCATAACATTCTTCATAACTTGTTCCTCTAATTCTAGAACTCACAGGTTTGGTCTCTGGAACACCATTAGTTAGGACTATGGATTAACACCCTCCACTTAGGGTAATGGTACAAAAGGGGTCAAAGATCTACAACAAAATGCTACAAATGTAGCAAGTGTAGCATTTATCCCAATCATACTCAGTCTTACTCTCCCTGGCATTCACTATCACCACACTCTCTCATACACAAATAAGCCATGCCAACCCAAGATACACAGGCACCATTCCCAATTTCTGCTCTCCTAAGTGTTCACATAAAGGATCAATGAAATCAGCCACTGTTCACTTCAGCCATTCTCAGCAGCACCCTTTGTAGCAGGAGAGTCCCAAGAAATTGCAACATAAGCAGCTGTCTGTACCTTGTTCTGCCTCCATACCCTGTAGCACTTCATTCTCTCTATAATACTGCCAGAGAAAATACGTAGAATTGGTTTTGTGGCTAGCAGTGTTCACTAAGGTATCCTGATCCTCTAGTACAGTCACGTAAAAACAAACTTCAAAATAACTCTTTGTCCCTCAGTCTCTTATTTACCCGGCTTTCAACTCCACAACTATAATACGAATTGGGAGTTTGGAGCAAACTATGAGTGGAGGCAAGCACAGAATTGGAGCAGGCCTTCCAACTGTTTGTATTCCTACTTCAAATAGACATCTAGGAAGGTCTGTACCCAAAACAGAAGCCACATCACGCTTCCTCCCAAGATGCTTGGAGATAGTGAGAAAGGGGCAGTCCCCAGGAATGTCCATATGGTAGAGCAGTAAGCAGACACACAGCCATTCTGAGCCCCTTGGGAGAGCTCTACATAGGATCCAGAAGTTTGGTAGAAAACAGGAGAACCTCCAGACACCCCCAAAAGTAGGATTGCTTAATCTGAAGGGAAAGACTCTGCCCTTCATCACCCTGCCACAGTCAGGGAAATCATACACACTTTAAGAATTATGCTGAGAAATTGTTAGCTGCTGAAAGTGACCTACAGGCACAGAAGTGAGTAGAGAATGCCTAGGCCAAAGAAACACTCATTTCCCTTCTGTGCCTGAAGCCAAGCATGGGGGAGGTTTTGAACATCTATAAAAGAGTGAGCTTTTTGGAAGTAAGATATAACAGAATAATAGAATAATTTTGAAGTTTAAAATTTAAAGTTATTTTACTGCATGGGTGTCTAAAATGTTTTGAGCAAACCTATTAAGCAAGAATCTCAATCCCTAAATAAACATTACTTCAAGAGCTAGTTCTCTTATCAGCCAATAATGATAAAGCACAGGATTTTAAAAGCCTTTAAAGGCCATCAAAGGTAGCTGAGCTACACACAATACCAGTAGTGTAAGAGAAGAAAAAAAACCTTTTGGATAAGTATCCTAAAAGATCAGGCCATCTTCCCTAGATTGTGAAAATTCTCAATATTGTATTATAGTCTGCTATTGTGTGAGTCTGTTACCACAGAACATGTTGGAATTGGCCTTTGGCTCCATGACCACAGCCATGGAGATCTTTTTCCAAGGAGAAAGCTCTTGGTACATGTCAGTCAACATTTCTTTCATTGTCTTTGTCAAGATATTATTCTTACTTTCTTGCTCTTTTCTTGGAGCCAATATGATTACTTTTGAACTTAATGTGGAAGATTATTTTAGAATATATTCCTCATTTCTTCTCTGGGAAAGCATACTTCCCAATGCTCTTTCTTTCCAGTCCCAGGCTTAAAGATGCTTTCACCCCTTAAAATCCTCCTGAGAGGACCACAGCAGACTCATTGCCCTGAAAAGCCAAAAGGTTCTTCTCCCCGAAGACACCGGTCTCCTCATACTGCACCCCGCCCCCATATTACCCAGATTTGCTTTGATTCTGATTCTCATCCTGCACACTTCCATTTTCCCTTGTTTCCTGGCTTTGTTAATTCAGTACTCAGTGATTTTGCAGGTCGGTGAATCCTGGCTTGATCTCTAGCTATGTTGTTCCCTGACCTGATAATGGTATTTTAGTTACCCTTCTTCCCTGTTATCCTGTTTGGTTAGACTCTCTTAGTATGTGACTAACGTTTGGGGTTTCTGGCCCTAGGGAAGAGGCAAGACATGGACCTTTAATCAGTCACTCAACTCAGTTATTGCTTCCCTTTGCTAATCCCAGGAAAAAAAATTACTGCCGAAGTTAACCCCTTTTCTTCACAAGTTGGGTCTTAGCACCTTTTATCCTATAAGTCCTATAAGTCAATGATGATGGAATGGGGGTAGGGAAGCGATGGATGATTATAAAAATGACAACAAAGTTGATGAAATATACCCATTCTTCATTTTTGAACAGTGACCTAGAGAAAAGCTATATGGCCCACCATTGTCAGAGATGACCAGATGTCTATGACTGCATAAAATTGGATTTGAGAAAAGTATAAAAATTGCTTTTAAGCAAAGTCCAGAAAGCTGTTGCCTTTTTTCAAAGATTTTGCAAATTCTAGTGTATCAGGGAGGTAGAAGGAAAGGATTGGGTAGAAATGCTAGTCTTTTTGAAAATATGATATTTAAAAAAAACTATCTGATTATGCAGTTTTAAAATATTGATTCTTTATTTGTCACTACTATAATGTCTACTTTTTTGATGGAAGGTCCCAGTATGCAAACATGATTTTCATGCACTCACTCTTCCATTATCCTGGCTTGCTTATTGGTGAACAGATGATTTCTAAAAAGAGAGCCATTCAATTTAATTCTACCTTAAGGGCATCCCACAGAACAGCAGGGCTTGTGGAAATCTCACTGTGAAGGGAAAAATGTTCCAGAGGTGTCAAAAGCATGGGGCAATGGGAGCTCTTCCCCCAGAACTCAACATGGCATAGACATTATCTCCCCTAGGGCACAGACATGAGAGGGGCATGCTTCCTGTGAAAGTCTTGTCCTTAACCCTATGGCAGCACCTTAGAAGAAGAAAGCACAACATAGCCTCTCCCTCACCCCATCCCAGATTGGTACTAAGAGTCCTTGGGCCACACACCTCCACTGCCATTCAAATATTACTGTACCTGACTGCACTGTACCCAACCGACACCTGCCTAGGAGATCTGTGCCATGCTAGGCACCTCGAACAGCAAGAATAAAAAAATGATGGCTACATGTGCCATACTCAGTAATCTTTGTCTTCATCCTGGAGAACTTGTCCCCATAGGTAGAATTAGCAATTACAGGTCTAAAAATTCTAGCTCTAAACAAAAGCTTAGCCAGCTCCATACAAGGGGTAAGGAAAACAATGGAAAAGATCATAGGTCTGGAGCTGAAAGAGACCTGAGTGGTCAAGTCCAACCCTGTAAATACTTACCCCAAGTCACATAGCAAGTCAATGTCTGAAGGAGAAGTTAGACCCAAATCTTCCTGACCCTAAGTCCAACACCTTATCCATTGCACCGCCTACTACGTTACTTAGGAAATGAAGAAAAGAAATTTGCTCAAGTTCCCCATTAGTGAGGAAAGCCATCCTCTGCCACATCCCTTCCCAAATGAGAAGGTTCTGAAGGGTTTTGTCTCCATCCTGTTCCTGCCCTTTATTAGAACCAGGCATCCTATCAATTTAGCATACTTACTAAATTCTGTATGAAAGAAATAGGAACAGGCCAGAATGACCTTAGGAAAAAAATTTCCACAACTCCAACAGAAGTCCCTATGTAAGAGTCATGACTAACTTTGAAATGTCCCTTTTTCCCTACAGAAATATATCATCTTCACAATTTCTTATAAATTTCTCCTCATTTTGGGTGGTACCTCCCAAAGTCCCCTCCACCTCAATGTAACTAGAGAACACATTCACTTTGTGATACATTCATTTTTCTCCCAGAATGCTAGATCAGAAAAGCTTTATGGAAACGCATTATTGAAGAATTTCACCTTGCAGATAAGTTGACATCAGGAGAATAATGGAACGACAGCAAGTAAAACTGTCAAATTGAAGCATGTTAGACTGATTACTTCCCAGAACAGAAAGTCTACTGTACACCTCACCACCTCCTCAACAAACTGAGGAAGATTTGAAGGGGCCCTTTGAGGAAAGTCTCTTCTCCAAAGACAGAAGAAACAAGCCCCAAATATGTGCCAAACCATTCTCCTATCCCTTCTCACCCCACAACACATACATGAACCAGAAATCCATCAGTTCTCTAGTCTGCTTGGTCCATGGAGTTAAGCAAAGTGCCTAACCCCAGGTAGTGTCTACTATAAGAATTTTAAGCCCTATAAGAGGTCAGTCATTATTTTCACCACCTCTTTGGAGCACTGGAATTGGGAGTCAGGAAGAATCAACTTTGAATTCTTCTCAGCCACTCACTAGCTGTATGAATCTAAGCAAGTCACCTTTCACTCTTCATTTCTCCATCTATAAAGTGAATATAATAATAGTATTTACCCCCCACAGAGCTGTTGTGAAGATCAGATGGGATGATATATGTATTCTACAAACTTCAAAGCACTACATAAATGCTAGTGACAAGGCTGAATACCATGTATATATATCTGCTAGCCACTCTGGACTGCCAGCAAGAGTTCTGAATGTGAAATTTTGCCTATAGCCTTCCTTTCTCACTAGTTCACTGTTCTCACAACTCAAAGAAAGACAACCATGTTGGGCCCAGAGGGACCATGGTAATCAACATTCTAGTCAGGGGTTGACAAAGGTCAAAGGACCAAATCCTGCCTGTCTGTTTCTATACAGCCCTGTATACAGCTCAGAATGTTTTTACATAGCTAAGAAATTTATAATATATTTTTAAATATGATAAAACTTTCTTTAAAAATGTAAAAAACATTCTTAGCCAGGAGGGGTTATGCAAAAACAGGTGAGTAAAGTCTGTGGACCAGAGTTTGCCAACCTGTTCTACTCAATCCAAATCAAGATGGCATGACAATTGCCCCAGGGCACTCATTCTGTCCACTGTATAGAAGACTTAGCTGCCATTTATTAATATAAAGCCCAGTGGAAGGAGTCAGATTCTCCTGGTGAAGGTGGTAGGCAGCTGAAGAAGGCCAGGAGAAGAGAAGAAACATGGGAGTCTAAACTATGTCATAGTTGAAGTATGGCTCCCTTTCTCCTTCTGTTAGACATTCAGAAGCTCTCCAATCCCCACTGAGAGCCTGCCCAGTCTACCCCAAAAGAAGCCACCTCGTAGATGATTGGAGTATAAGTGGATAACAAGCCATTTGAATGATCTGCTCTAGATCAAACACAGGCGGCTGCCAACATGCCGTGGCAGCCAGCGAACATCTGAGCATCTTTAATTTAAATTGCATATACTTAGCTTGAAATGGCATCTATACTCTGCAACTCACAATTTACTGCACCGTCATCAGATCAGATGAGGAATCATCTTTTTCAGGGATTTCCCAAATTTGCCTTTTTGCCGTGCTTCAATCACACTATAATGTAGTAACAACTTAACGCCTGATGGTTCTCAAGCCAAATATTTTGTAGTGTGAGATACAGAGCCTATTTCAATCAGTTTGCTAATACACAGGCTGTTCATTGATTACATAAGCTTGAGAAATGACTGTCAGCAGCTTGGGGTTGGTCTTTGTGGCACACTCTAAATCTTATCTTTATCATGAACCAATAAACACAATTATAAAGCCACAGACTGCAGGGACTCTGTCTTTCAAGGACATACCTTTCAAGTCAAAAAACACCTCCAGAGGACATTTAAAAAAAACCTTAGAATAGTTATGTGGTACAATACTCAAGAGGTACTATCCAAAGGGAGGCAATCAAAATAACCCTAGAGAGCTTTCATAAGCCTCAAAGCAGAGAATTAGGATGGAAAGCCCACCCTGGAAGACTGGACCAAGCCACTTACTTCATTTCATTAAATGATAAAAAGCAATCTTGGATATTATCATCTAGAAACCATACCCTTAAACATAACTAAGACTTTGGGACTGACAAACAAAAATAAAAAAAATTAGCAAATGCCCCCTTACCTATTGTTAATTTCAAAATAAATAGTCCTCTAGTCACAAGAGAAACCATGGCTATTGGGGCAATATTTTCACCTAGGACTTTTGCAAACTTCCCACAGGACTAAAGGTATATATCACAGGAATGACAACTCCCCTAAAGCAAGTAGGAAATTTGTCTAAGTTTGGAAGATTCATCTGAAGTGGGCATTGTATATAAACACTGTGTTTGCTAAGCCTCTAGAAATTTTTGGTCACACTCTGCAAGTGGCCCTGTTGCTATGAGACTTGGGGCAGTTTGTTGGAATTCCTTAAGGTTCTAGGTCCCTAAGTGATTCAGGACTTATTGGGGCAGTGGCTACATTCATCATCATCATCATCACATTCAGCAGCAGCATATAACACTTTAAGGCTTCCAAAGCATATTACAAATATTTTGTCTTATATTACTTCATTCATGCTACTGCTATAGCTAGGTGGCACAGTGGTTAGAACTTGGACCATTAGGAAGGAAGACCTGAGTTCAGATCCAGCCTCAGACATTTTAGTTATGTAACCTTGAGCACATCACTTAAATTCCATTTGGCTTTGTTTTCACATTCGTAAAATGGGAACAATAACAATAACACCTACCTCTCAGGGTTGTTGTTAGGATAAAAAGAGATATTTATAAAATGCTTTGCAAACTTTAAAGCACTATAAAGTCTATTATTATTATAATTATTACTAAACTTTTTTCCCCCACAAATCAACGTGTCAGAATAATTCCAACAATTGAAATACATTTTGCATCCATTTTTCATTCATATGACATGTACATATGTCAGGTCATTTTGTACACTAAACTGTACTCTGATTACCATAGATGTGCTCTTTCCCGCTCTCTCTCTCTCTCTCTCTCTCTCTCTCTCTCTCTCTCTCTCAGTCTCTCTCTCTCTCTCTCTCTCTCTCTTTCTCTCTCTCTCTCTCGCTGTTTTTCACAATATGTCGTGTTCCCTTTGAACACTTATCACATTCTAATTGGTAATGTATTTATCTGTGCCTCTATCTTTTCTCTTCCTGGTAGTTTGTAATCTTCAAGGAAAGGAGAACCATGTCTTAATTGTCCTTGTTTGTGACCCAGTTTTTATGCACACATTAGATGTTTAATAAATGTTTGATGAATAAATAAATGAACGAATGACCAATATAAACTTTCTTACTCAGTTTGGGTTCCAAATTACAGCAGGGTCATTGATTAACTGTCCAAAAATAACTGTCAAGAGAGAGGAATCCTTAGGATAAGGAAACTGAAAACCATATCATTTAAGAAATATTTGAGACCTCATTTAAAAGGAACAGCAGATTCACATGGTGAGACCCTGGTGCTACCTGTTCCATTTTCCAAGCAATGTGTCTTTCTTGATAGCTGGAACGGTGTGATGGATAGACAGCAAGCCTCTGACTGAAGAAGAACTAGGATTAAGTCTCACTTTTCTGACATATACTGGCTATGTGACTCTGGACAAGCCACTTAAACTCTCAATGCCCAGGAACAACTCCCTAAGCCTGTGAGTTGCAAAGAAAGTACTGGCTTACATAGTAGGCAGAAGGATTTTCCTAATCCTGGAGTTTCCCAGAACAAAGAAATCACAGGTCCAGTCTATGGCTTAGTACAGTGCCTGGCACATAGTAGGCACTTAATAAGTCCTTGTTGGCTGATTATCCCTATCCTTCCTTCCTTAAGAATCCCAGAACCCATATCTAACCATAAAAAGGTTAGTAATAATAATAATAATAATAGAATTTATAGTGCTTTAAAGTTTGTAAAGCATTTTATAAATATTATCTCTTTTTAACCTTAGAACAACCCCGAGAGGTAGGTGTTATTGTTATCATTTTCATTTTACAAATGCGAAAATGAAGCCAAATAGATTTTTAAGTGACTTGCTCAGGGACACATAACTAGTTTAAAAATATTATTATTCCCTAACATGGTCAAAACTACAGCCCATTCTTTCCAAAACCTTTTGGCAAGACTGTGCTTACTAACAAAATGCCCTTGTAAATATTATACTTTGAAAAGTCCTTTTTGCCACATCACCACTGCAGATGGAAAGCTTTCAGCTAGCCAAGGAGACAGTGTCCAGGCTGATGATCTCAATACAACAGGCAGAAAATCATGATAACTCGATGAGAAATGTGTGGTAACAAGAAGGTTGGCCTTATAAATAGGCACCTGTAAACCTAGTCCAAGGACTTAAGTTCATCTTCCACCTGTGACCTAAACTACCAGGCTATGACCTTGGGTAAGTGGTTGCATTTGGCACATACATCAGTTTTTTATGATGATCTTGGCTGTAAGATGCCTGAAAAATTCCAAGAAGAAAACAACTCCAACTGAAAATATACTCCAAATTTCAGAAAAACGCTCGTCGCCAAAGGAGCCAAGAAACCAGATGACTCTGTTACCTCAGTTCAGGTAGTCAATATCCATTGCCAATCCTTGGCAAAATAGTAAGGAAGCAGGAACACATATTGTTCATTTCCATTTCTGTGTTCCCTTCTATGTCTTGGTTTTAAAAAATTTAAACTCAAATTATTGATAACATTTGTCTTTAAATATCATCTTCCAAATACTCCCTTCACATTGACACTTCTGCTGTGACAAAGAAAAGCAATTAAGCAAAAATCCCATATATTAAGAAATTTTGACAATGTGTATACAATCGTTTCCATTTCACCCACCTCTCTACTGGGAAGAAGGATATTTGTTTCATGGTCACTTTTCCAGGGCCTACTCTGGTTTTTTTATTGCTCCATTGAAGTTACTGATCTTTCATGTGCATGTTGTTCTAATTAGACTTATTTCACTCTGCCATACAAATCTTTCCACATAACTCTGAATTCCTGGTACTTGTCATTTCTTTCTCTTGTTGTTGTTGTTGTTGAGTTGTTTTAGTCATGTCCAATTCTTCATGACCCCATTTGAGGTTTTCTTGGGAAAGATACTGGAGTGGTTTGCCATTTCCATCTCCAGATGAGGAAACTGAGGCACACAGGGTTAAGCGATTTGTCCAGGGTCACACAGCTAGTTAGTGTCCAAGGCCAGATTTGAACTCAAGATGATGAGTCTTCCTGACTGGAGGCCCATCAGGCCCTCTATTCACTGCACCACCTAGCTGCTCTCAGATTTCTTAAACTTAACACGTCCAAAACTGAACTCATTATCTTTCCTTGCAAGTCTCTATTCTCCCAGACCCCTAAGTTCAAAACCTAGATGCCATCCTTGCAACATCTCTCCTGTATGCTCTCCTCTGCCACTGCCAACATATTGATGAATAACCTCATCACTTCACACCTGGACTACTGAAATAGCCTGATGGTTGGTATCCCTGCTTCAAGTCTCCATCCACTCCAGTCAAAGCCTTCAAATTGGTCTTCCTAAAGTACTTCTGACCATGTCACTCCATATTCAATAAACTCCAGTGGCTCTTCAGCACGTCCAGGATCAAAAATGCCAAATCTTCTATTTGGTGTTTAAAGCCCTTCAAAACCTGTCTTTCCTACCTTTCTTGTCTTCTTAAACCTTACTCCCCACCAAGGTCTCTGTGATCTGGTAACACTGGCCTCTTCACTGTTCCTCTCAGATTGAAGACTGGATGTCTCCCATGCCTGGAATTCTCTGCCTCCTCCTCTGGCCTCCCAGCTTCTCAGGCTGCCTTCAAGGTCCAGTTAAAATCTCATCTTTTACAGGAAGTCTTTCCTGTTCTCCTTTAACGCTAGTGCCTTCCCTTATTTGACTACTCCCAACTAATCCTGCATTTGAATTGTTTGTACACAGCCTATTGTCTTCCCCATTACACTTCCAGCTTATTGAGAGCAGACTGTTGTTGTTTTTGTTTGTGTTTTTGGGAGGTGCCTTGCTTTGCATTTCCAGCACTTGGCACAATGCCTAACACATAGTGGGCACTTAATAAATGTTTGTTAACTGACTGACTTCACAATTCCATCAACTATATATCAATACCTCTGCCTTCCCACAGCCCCTCCAATACTGACTGTTTCCATTTTTGGTCTTCTGTCAACTTTCATGGAGTGAGCTAAAACTTCAACATTGTTTTCATGTGTCATTTGTAGTTTGTAAATCTTCTAAGTACTGTTTGTTTTTTAATAAATATAATAAAATATGATTTTTATAATAATCTATATATGTATAATGAATATATGAATAGATAAGAATTTATAAAAATCATAATTCCCTTCACATTGTCATCTTACCACCTATCAAGAAATGGTTCTTGTTATCAATTTCCCATATATTTTGAAAATCAGACTCTGATCAATGATGTCTGATGCAAATGTTTTCCCACTATCATTTTTTCTTCTTATAGTCTTAATCTATTTTATTCATGCAAAAGCTTAATTTCACATAGTTCAAATTATCCATTTAATTTTTTATAATTTATTCTATCTCTTATTTGGTTAAGATTTCCCCCTTAGTCATAGATAGGAAAGGTACCTGGTATTAATATGTTCTAGTATGTTTATAATATAACCTTTTATATTTAGATCATATATCAATTTTTGGGTTTTTATGTAATATGACATAAAATGAAGATCTAATTCTAACTTTTGCCAAACTGCTTTCCAGTTTTCCCAGCGATTCTTGCCAAAAAGGGAATTCTTCCCCTGAGCATTACTGCTCTTATCAAATACTGGAGTAATTTTTAATTCTTTCATTTCTTGCTTATCTGGTCAGTTCCAATTATATGCTTTTTTTTTTTAAGTATTAACATTTTTTTGAGGGGGGAAGGCAGGGCAATTGGGGTTAAGCGACTTGCCTAAGGTCACACAGCTAGTAAGTGTGTCAAGCGTCTGAGGTCACATTTGAACTCAGATCCTCCTGACTCCAGGGCTGGTGCTCTACTCACCGTGCCACCTAGCTGCCCCAAGTATTAACATTTTTGATGAATATTTCATAGTATCTCATCAAATCTGGTAAATTCTATGACTCTTTCACTCATGATTTTTTTCACTATTTCCCTTGAGATGACAGACCTTTTGTTCTTCCAACTGCATTTTGTTATTACTATATCTAACTCTAAAAATATTGCCTTGGTAATTTGATTACCAAATCTTTGAATTAATTTAGGTAGTATTGCCATTTTTTCATATTCATGGCCCAACAGCAAACAATATATACTTCTCCAATTATTTAAACCTTCCCTTATTTCTGTTCAGATTATTTTATAGGTATATTTATATAAATCTAGTGAATAGTGATTGGTTAACTCTAATATTTAATGCATTTATAGTTATTTAGTTATTTCCAATAGTTTTTTCTTTTAGCATTTTCTCCTGATTTTTGTTAGCACTGTATAGAAATACAGACCATCTTTATGATGTTTCATCACAAATCATGTTTCCTGCCACCTTGCTATAATCATCTAAATTAGTATCTTCACTGATTCTCTGAGGTAATCTAAGCACATTATGCTATATGCGAAAATAAATAGTTTTGTCTTTTTACTGGTTATTTACTTATATTATTTGTTTTGCTTTCTTGTCATATTACTAAAACTTGCATTTCTAGAACTATGTCAAATAATAGTAGAGAAAGGGGGTATCTTTGTTTTATCCCTCTTTATACTGGGAAAGTTTCTAGTGTGTATTTATTACAAATAGTGTTAGTTCTTAGTTTTACAGGTATGTTTTTTATCATATTAGTCAATACAATAAGTAATGTGAATTCTATCGAGGGATTTTCCCCTACATTTATTAAAACAATTTTTTGGGTTTTTGTTTTAAATTTTTATTATTTATATTATTGGAGACATTTACTGTTTTCCTAATACTGAACCATCCTTGCAAGATCTGGGATGAATCCAATTTGGTCATACTGAATCATTTACTGTATAAGTTTCTTTAGTCTCCCTGTGATGATTTTATTTAAAATTTTTATATCCATACTAATCAATGAAAGGAAGACATATTTTGTCCTGACATATCACTTCACTTCTTATATTTGTTCACCTACTGGTTTCCTCCCATTATACTTTTTATTCCTTAGTTTCTTTAGGCCACCAATGTTCTGGTCACCTTCTCACTGTTTCTCAAACAATATTGTTTTCTTTAAAGGCGGATCAAACCACAAACACTTCACACACACATTCATGCATTCATGTCTCTACCGCCCTTGCCAATGTGCAAAATATTAAAATAAACATTTTATTTATTTTTCTTTAATTACTATGTGAAAGTATGCAACTTTTTGCTATTTAGTCAATAAAAGCCAGTTGAATACCCTGCTTACTTTGTGATTCTTTTGAAGTATGATTTTTTACTTTTTTACTCAATTTCTAGTTATTATCTTTAATATATGTACTCAAATTTTCAGGATATGTTACTTGGGGATGTCAACATATGTCCTTTGTTTTTAGAACACTGTATCATAGTTTTTCTTTGATTTTCTATAATCACAAAGGAATACTGTGCTATCCCAATGGTTTCTCCTTGGAATATGAAGTTTTGTTTTTCCTTATCGTCTGGAAGATTTGTTCTTTGATATTTTAATTCTGAAATTTGATTATAATATTGCTTAGTGAGTTAAACTTGGAGTTTCTTTTGGATAATATTCTGTAGATACTCAATCTGAACTATCCTATCTGCTACACATATTTCTGGGTTGATATTCTTTACTTTCCCCAGGAAATTTTGACTCCATTTTCTTTCTTGAGAAGCATTTACCCACTAAGATGTATCTTTTCTTCAAATGTTTGCTCATTTCTTCTTCTTAGTCAACTTTTGTCTGTTTGAAGCAATCATTCTACTGATTTATTTACGGTATCCTTTCTAAGAATGTACTCATAACCAATTCATTACAGAAAACAAAGTTATTGTGCTTCTTTCCCAGTCCTTGCTACCTGTCGTGTGGTTCCTCTGTACTTACAGCTTCCCAGACTTCAGTGGAGTCTATTTCCTTCAGAGGGCTTTTGAGGTGGCCAGTCAGGACACTGCTGCAAGGATACTCTTAGTAATCTATACAGAAGGGCCTATTCTCTACCTTTACCAGTTCCACATTATAGCGAATGGAGAAGTTTTGAATGCTGTGCATAAATTCACTTACCTTGGTAATTTCCAGGGATGTACACATCGATAATGAGGTTAATGCCTACCTTGCCAGAGCTAGCTCAGTGTTTGAGAGGCTCCAAAGGAAACTGTGGGAGAGAAGAGGTATTAGACGAATTACCAAACTGAAGGTCTACAGAGCTGTTGTGCTGACCTCACTGTTGTATGCCTGTGAAACCTGGACAGTCTACCAGAGCCATGCCAGGAAACAGAACCATTTCCATTTGAATTGTCTTAGGAAGATTCTAAAGATCACCTGGCAGGATAAGGTACCAGACATTGATGTCCTTACTTGAACTAAACTGCCAAGCATTCAAACTCTGATTCAGAGAGCACAATTCCGATGGGCTGGTCACGTTGTTCGAATGCAAAACATATGCTTGCCAAAAAGACTGCTTTATGGAGAACTCATACAGGGCAAATCAAACCTCGGACTTACTAGTTGTGTGATCCTGGGCAATTCACTTAAATTTGTCCTTCCCTAGTTTTCTCATCTATAAAATGACAATAACAATTATTAGCACTCACCATGCAGAGTTGTTATGAGGATAAAATGAGATAATATTTGTAAAGTACTACTAAAAAGTTGGCTATTAGAATCAATATTTTTCTATAAGAATTACCTTGTAGAGGGTTCCCTTCCTGGCTCATCTTGTCATTGGTAAGCTCACTGAATTTTGAGACTTATATGCATTGCTTGGCATGTTGGAGGCAACTGAGCATAGGAAACCTCTTACTCCACTAACTTTCCAGGATTCTTCCAAGCTTCTTTATATAGATCAAGGCCCTGGACCGTTGGGCCAGACCTCAAAAGTTTCCATATTATCTCTTACCTTTCTTATACTCTATTCCCCTTGCTTGATGACTGGTGATGAACTAATTTCTGGGATATTTACATGAAGAAAGATTGATAAAAGAATTGTTCTCTCAGAGAACTTATTTACATTTGAACATTTACTAGATATCTATGGGATATTAAGCAGATCTTTTTTGGACAATACAGACCTTTGGGAAAACCTCAAAGCATAGGTGTTCAGTGTCAAGCTGCTCCAGCTATGTATGGAGCCAGCCCCACATCCTCCCTTCTGCCTTGTTTTTCCCCTAGTCTTCTTCAAAGGCCTTCGGCAAAGGGGCTACACAACTATGGGAAATTGTGTGATCCAACCAAATGAGCACTCACTGTATTGTGAGTTAAGAGACAAGAATTCTAGTCCCAAACTCATTATTTACTAGCTGTGAAATCTGGTACAAATCATTTAATCTCCGTGAGCATTAGTTTTCCCCTTTGTAGAATGAGGTGATGAATGTTGATGGTAACCGTTTCTCTTTGGAACAGCAACCCTGAGGGTTCCCCTCCCAGCTTGACTTTTTAAAATCTTTTTTCTAATTAAAGGGGCCATCCCTTAACTCACCACTTTAACACTGAATGGGTGTTACCTCACTCTAAGTGAGTACATGAAAAGGCCTTAGCCTAAAAGCGCCAGGGTCTCCCATTGCATCCTGGGGCATCTCCAGTCATCCTGATGAATATCAGGAGGAGAAAGTGAGGCCGGTGACCTTGCATAGCCCTCCCTCACTCAAATCAAAGTCAACTGCAAGTCATGTCATCATTTCCCTGATGTCATGGTCTTCTTTGAAGGACAAACACAACCAATCTGATTGAATCAGAGGATCTCTGAGGGGCCTTTGAGGGGCCTTTGAGATCTGACATGGCACAATGTGATTCTAAAGTTAATCCCAAAGCAACTAGAAGGTAATACTATCCTCACACAAACATGCACGCGCGTGCACACACACACACACACACACACACACACACACACACCTCAGTAATTCCAAGGAATGTAGCTTCTAACTTTCCAATTTGCAGAAGCTTGAAGCAAACCACATGTATCACTGTAAGTGGGATTTGAGAGCTGACCAGAGTGGATTACACTCTCAGAAGATGTCAATATCCACTCATATCCATGTGTGGCCAATGTCTGATTTTCCTCTACTGAGAAGCCAATGGATTCCATCAGAGGGGCATAATTATTTTTATGAAGCTGCCTCAATATTTTCAGCTCCTAGGCTGTATGCTCTTTCCTGGGCTTTTAAATGGTATAAGTGGGAAACCTCAATTTCAATAATAGATGTTTCCATTTTCTCAAAGGCTCATTAAAATAAAAAAATGCTGTTATTCAGGACCAGCCTTATCATTAGATAGAGTAGGTATTCAAACCTATGTGGTGAGATAAAAATGTCTCCTTTCTCCTCAAAACGTGACTAATATTACAAATTTCACTATTAGATAAATATAGAATGTTAAGGATGTTAGACATCATCTTGCCTAGCCCTCAACTGTCCCCATTTTACAGATGAGAGTTAAGGAATAATAAAATCAAATTCTCTGGGGAAACATCACACCTTAAGCCATTATCTGCTATTAAAATAACTGAGCTTATTCTATCTATATCTTCACTTAGATGAACGGCTGAGAACAGGTATGGGACGTGTATGAGAGCAGCAGAATGAAACGCAACACAGGTGAGTTTAATTGGAAGGAGCATTGGCCCAGGAAGATTGTGGTTTATGGGACACTGTGGGAAGCTTAAGGTCAATGTGAAGGCACCATGTACCAAAAAGTTAGGTGCCAATACAGGGAGGATCAAAAGGTACTCTATGGAGATGAGGAAGAATACCTAAAATAGACTTCACCTAATTTACAATTGTCTAGGGATGACTCTGTTCCTACTAATACAGTGATTTTCTGTCTGAAAAATCCAGACTACTGTATTCAACAGTCTTTGAGAGTGGCTTAAGGCTATTTGCCCAGGTTCATACACCAATTAGAAATATCTGAGTCAGATTCAACCAGAGGTCTTCCTGACACCAAATCCATAAGGCAATGGAGACATCTCAGGAGAGAAATGTAACAATTACCATGTACCTAGTTAACGATGAAACTAAGATAAAAATCCAGGCTCTCTGAGTTAGATCTGATGTGCTTGTATAACCCATGGCTCAGACCTCCAAGTTCCAGAATTACCGTGTTCAGTCTTGGGGGCAGCAATCCAAAACTATGTCTCTTTGATTTGTTTTGCATCCATTCAAAGTTCACGCCATGAAATATCCAAATACAGGTCATCTCTCATTCTCCACAGATGTATATAAAAAAGGTCTCCAGCTCATCATACAAACACTCAAGGTAATAATATGTATATGGAATAGAACAGAAAATATTCAAACCACAAAAATACTCATAATAGCCCACAAACAATCAACAAGGTTCTCCTCTCTCCATGGTGAGTCCTGCTTTCCCCTCCTTCCAAGGCTCTATATTCTTCCAGATAAGCTACTCTATGGTTTGGACATATCTGGAAAGGCAAATGAATTTGGGGTTGCTAAAGAGGCAGACTTGCTCCTCCCCCAGCAATATTCTAGGTTTGGTGTCCCACTTTCACTGCAAAAACTCATAAATGTCTCCAGTTTTATGGTACTAACCTGAGGGTTTAGAATTCTTTCCTTCTCCCCCATCCCCTAAAAAAAGAAACCAAACTTGAAGTTACTTGAGAGACAGTACCTCCCCGCTGGACCTTCATTTTTTTTTAAAAAATAATACCATTTTATTTTTTCCCCAATTACACTTTTTTGTTAAAGTTTTGAGTTCCAAATTTTGTCCCTCTCTCCCTCTCCTCCTTACTTCCTGAGATGGTAAGAAATCTGATATAGGTTATACATGTTCAATCATGTAAAATATATTTCCATATGAGTTGTTTTGTGAAAGAAAAAAAGAAAGAAGGAAAGAAAGACAGAGAGGATGGAAGGAAAGAAGGGAAAGTAGGAAGGAAGGAAGGAAGGAAGGAAGGAAGGAAGGAAGGAAGGAAGGAAAGAAGGAAGGGAGGAAGGGAAGGGAGGAAAGGAGAGAGAGAGGGAGAGAGAGAGAGAGAGAGAGAGAGAGAGAGAGAGAGAGAGAGAGAGAGAGAGAGAGAAAGAGAGAGAGAGAAAGGAAGAAAGAAAGAAAGAAAGAAAGAAAGAAAGAAAGAAAGAAAGATAGAAAGAAAGAAAGAAAGAAAGAAAGAAAGGAAGGAAGGAAGGAAGAAACAAAGAAACAACGAAAGAAAGAATTCAGATACCATTAGTTCTTTCTCTGGAGGTGGAGAGCATCATGAGTCTCTTGGGATTGTCTTAAAATCTTGGATCACTGTATTGCTGAGAACAGCTAAGTTGCTCACAATTGTTCATTGTACAATATTGCTGTTACTAAGTGCTCTCTAGAATGGTTGGATCAGTTCACAACTCAACCAACAATGCATTAATGCTGGACATTCATTATTCAAATAACTCATGATAACAGAGGGGAAAGTCCAGGTTTTTACTCCACTTTCTCATGGTTTTAGTCTTTAGCTATAGAGTTATGGGTAAAAGGAACATGTGCATTCCAGTGAGGATTCTCTTGTATTCAGAATGCAGTCACTGCCCAAGGACACTTCTTTTCTCTCACTAGAAGCTTAGCACTTAAATGCTTATTGAGCAACTGACTGCAAGAATGGATTTTGGAATTTTGGAATCAAGGAACTCTCATGTTACATTGGGTACATTATAAGACACATAATTCCCACGAGGCTCTACCCCAAAACTACCATTATCGACTCCTGGGGCAAAAAAAGAGAAGATGGGTGAATGATCAGCCTTTTCCATCCTGAGATCCAGATCCATTCAGAACTCTCCCTCCAGAAAATATGAAGGAGGGGTTAAGGAGTAGTAAAGTATATAAGTCCTCTATTAATATTCCCTTTTACAAGACTAACACAAAAAATGGCTGCCATCTACAACAGTCTAAGCCAACCAAGTTATTCTCCAGTCACTGAGAGTCAATCGCTCTTCCTCAGTTAGGCGTGAATGGTCAATCACTATCAGTAGGCAAAGGAAGGTCTTTCTGATTCCAGGACCAGGGCTCTATCTGTCCTATATGTGCCTTTTCTTCCTCACAGAGCAGAAATCTTCTCTGCCCCTCCCCATTACTTCCAGTTTTGTCATCTAACACAATGCAGAACCAATCTAATCCCTCTGCTATATCAATCCTTCAAATACTTGAATTGGGCCATCATGTACCTCCATATTCTACCCATCTCTAGGCTTAAAACCTCCAGTTTATTATAAGAAAGGACAGAAAAGTTCCCTTAACTACCACCAGTCCTATCCCCTCCCTGCACCCCGCCCCGGTAGCATTTTGATTTGTGCCTGGCTTGCTCTCTTCCTGCACCGCCTTTCTCAGGTGAAAACTGAAGAGCTTAGTGCAGAGTCCATCCTCCCCACTCAGACAGACTCTTGGAGCAGCATCACACATAGCCAGCCAGGCTACTATAATGTGACAACAAGCAATTTTCACCACTGGCCCCAACAAGGTTTCAACCTTTATAAAACAAATGCTTTCTCCTTCCAGAATTTCCATCTCTTCCAGTTACCATACTGTGTGTCTGGCACATTCATCAGAGGAAAAGATAGCACAGCTTCCTGATAGACTAAATGCAGAGTCAAAATTAGGTTGTTGTGCCCCTACTGTGTGGGTTGGGAGCTGCTAATCTTACCCTACATGTTGTCACCATTTGGGGCTTCATCATTTGCTATTCCTACAAGATTCCTCAGCATCTCTCAAATTTTTATTGGACCTTAGATAATTGCTTTGGAAAGTCTTAAATTTGGTTACCTGCTAATTGAAAGATTCCTGATATCTTCCCTAATCCTACTTTCTTTCCAAACACTAAACAAAATCAAACGAAGCTATGTCAACAACAGCAAACGTTTCAGCTATACCAGATGGATCCAATCCATCTCTGTAGATAATATCTCATAAATGATTCATTACCATTGTTTTAACCTAGAGCCTTTTGTGTTTTGCACTTCCAAGAGAATAACCATTAGTAAGCTTTATGCATTGTACTGTGTAAATTATCTTTTATCTGTCATAATCCAGGGAGTAGCACTGATACTTGGAGGAAAGGTCTGCTCTAACTTTTTTTCCATGCTGTATTTCTTCCTCTGTCAAAAGCTTAAGGCTACGCAACAGAGATTCAACTCCCAACTAATCACCTGATGTTCTTCTTTAATGTTTACAAATAAAACTTGCTTCATACCTAATTCTTTAGTTTCTTAAGCAATTGAGAAAGTTTGTTTTTTCCTCCAAGCCCTAGAGAGACAGCATGGCAACATGGATAGGCCATCGTACTCGAAATCAAGAAAACCCCACCTAGGATACTCTTTTCCAAGCCTTGAGTAACTCTATCATACCACCTAAGTTATAGATGGTTTGTTCTTCGCATTAGTGGAGGGAGTTCCCATAGCAATGAAGTCACAAATCATTGATATAGTAATGGTTACAAACCATATTTACAAAATAAATACAGTATATGAGTGACAGATACATCCATGCATCAATGCATGAAGAATATTGTTTAAATACATCATCCTTTGTTTCAGGAAAAAGCTTGTGGTCACTAAACACACAGTGTAATCCAGCCTACTCTTCCTCCTGTTCGATTCTGGGCCTGATTCATTTCCATGTACAGTACATACTCAATGTGTGTGTGTGTGTGTGTGTGTGTGTGTGTGTATAAATGAGTCTTCTTTATCCACTTCATCCGCTTGGTTTTTCCTTTGTGGATAGTTAAGATGAATTATTTCAAATGATTATGATCTTAAGGTACCAAAGTGGGTGGTGATAGATCCATATGAATTATGAAAAACACTTAAGATACAATTTAAAAGAGATAATTTGGTATAGGTAGTTTTTAAAAAACTATTACCCTAAGCATTGTTTGGTATAAAATATTTTTCGAACTAATGGGTTCATTCACCTGGAGTAAGTAGGAAGCAGAAGACAAGCCTTCTCAAGGCAAAGTTGCCTTCATACCATAGTGGAGCAATTAAGCAACTGGACCTTGAGGGCATCTTCTATAAAAAGCCAGGCAGCTTTTCTTATAACAAAGACCCTTAATTTTAAAATATTCAGTGTAATACAATTCAGCATCATTTTAATGACTGTTTTTCTCTCCTCTTTAAGAACACTTAATAAATGCTTGTTGAACTGAATTTGTTGAAGATCAAAGAAAAAGTTTAAGAGAAGAGGTAGCTAAAAAGTGTGGTCTGGTAGAAAAGCACCACAATATAGTACAAAGATCACCACTTTATAAATACAGATTTCTGAGTTCAAGTCTCATCTCTTCTATCTATGGACTGTGTATTTATAAGCCAGTCACTTAACCTCATGGATCCTTCATTTTTCCATCGCCCTAATATGGAGAATATGTCTACAATCTACTTCACAGAGTGTGAGCAAACAATACCTTGTAAAGCCCTACATAAGTGAGAATTATTGTTATTAGTTGAGTTTACATCCAGGCCTCAGTGGAATTGAAAAGCAGATTATAGTTGATAGACAGTATTGGCTTTTCTGCATCCTTAACTCCTTGCTATTGTCTTCTCTTTGTGTTAAAGGCATTGCTTTCTTCCCCCATTAGAACTGAGATACACAAAGATGAAGGCCATCGAAGTAGGGTCATCTCACTGCCCCCTGAAGCAAGCTCAGAGCTTCCTGTTTCATTAATGTCTAACTCCATAAACTAGTTCACAATACTGTATAAGTGGTTGATATTTCTCATGTATTTTCCCTCCCAAATAACATACTTGATATTTTCACTAAATTAATCACAAGGAATGAATAATGGTAGGAATTTCAATAACCCTGGCAGAGGCAGTAAAAAAAGATAAGAACTTTACAACATTCTTCAAAATGCACCACTTGGGATAAGCCATTTATTCTATATACTCAAAAGGCCAATCCCGACAGAGGTTCCAAAACTATGAGATGGAGGTACATGCATCCAAAATTGAGGTTGCCATTGGGTTCACCCCCAAGATGTGGGCATGATATTTTTCCTTCTATGTTCCACTCATGCATGAAACTGACAGATGTGAAAGGTTATAGGAATCTACTGAAATGATAAGGGATTATGAAGGGAGGGAGAAGGGGGAAGAAAATCCATAAAGATAACAAGAGAAAAGGAGAAAATTTTGCAAGTCCATGCAATTTTAACAATTGCAGAGGAAAAGCACAAGCATTTCCAAATGAATTGACTCTTGCCCTGGTTCTGAACCATGTTGATAAATAAAATAAAAGTGGCTAATTAGCATGAGTAGGGCTTTTAACAGCATACCACCCTATGAGTCATTTTATAGTGTTCTTAACAAGGCAAGTGCATTAATACAAGATCGCCAAACCAAATAAATGATTTGGACACAAGCCTAAGATACACATCTTTGGGTCCATTTTTATGTCCTTTATAAGAAATGTGTCTTAAGTACAATTACTTGCAAAGAGGAATGAAGTCAGGTAGAAAAAGCATCTTTCTCATTCTAAAAAGGAAAGTAGCACAGTGTGCTGAGGGACAATAGAGACTGGAACATGGGGAAATAGCTAGCAGTTTGCCCTAGTCATGCTGCACTCTCTTCTGCCAGTGAGACCCATTCTCCCAGGTCCAGGATGATCAAAGATGGGGTTGCCAAAGGCCAGCATCAAGTGAGAAAATGTGAGATCAGAGTGGAAGAAGGATTCTCCTTTCTCAGCATGAGTCATCTGTAAAATCGTGAGCTGTGGAAGCAAGGAAGGTTAGAAAGAGTTATCTCTAAGTTCTTTTTCTCTAACAGTATTATATTGAGTTATCCTGAAAATATATCCTTTGGCTTTTATTTTAAAAAAATTCTACAGTCATTCTACAAAATGGGCTTTAAAATTTGAGGTCCAAAAGTAATACAGGCTAGGGACCAAATAAGAGAAGGAGAGGCGATTGTCAATGGCCTAAATGGTCAATAGATTACATATGAGAAGGGAAATCAATAACTTGAGGGAAGACATGATGGAGGCCCTGACAAGAAAGCTGATATATGCACCTACTCTGACACCTTATTTTAGTCTGAGAAGTGAGAAGCCCTGAGGACTGTCAAGATACCCTCCTGTGCTTTATCCTAATAGAAATACTTCACTTAAATAGAACTTTACAATTATGGAGCACTTTACCAAAATAATCAATTGACAAATATTTATTGTGCACTTAGTACTGTACTAGGTGCTATGGGGGATATACTCAATCTAAGAAACACTCCTGAAAGATGTGTGTATCTCTATCCCTACTTCACACAGGGGAGAGGGAAGACAAAAGGATGCATTATTATTGAGTTTCTTTTTATGTGTCCTCAATTCCCATTAGTTAGCTCATTCAAGAAACCTACAGGTGGAAAAGACTTGCAGGGAAAATACAAGAGCTGAAAATGGATATTCAATACATTTCAAATCCTCCAAAGGAAGAACTGACTGGACTGAAGACAACACTAGAAAATACCTGTTTCCTTCTGGTCAAGATGGTGACTCGGGTGCTACATAAATTTTACCAAGGGTGGTAAGACCCTAAGATTAGACAGAGCTGACAGACTGCATACCTTCTTATGGAAAAGTGATAGACCCATAATAAAGAATGAGACACGTCCAATGAATATGGCCAATGTGGGGATTTGTTTTATTTGATCATATATGTGAAAGTTCCAAAGAAAGATGAATTTGAGGGGAAAGGTAATAAATCCTGTTTTGAATTTTAGATGTATATGTGATATCCAGTTCTAAATGCTCAACAGGAAGTTTGATATGGGACTCATATTCAGGAGAGAGACAGATAGTCTGGAAGTCATCTTCATAGAAATAATAATCAAAGCCATGGGATCTAATATAGTCATTAAGTGAAGACAATGTAGAGAACTTAGAAGAGGGCCTAGAACCCCAGGGTGGGGTATCCCTTCAGTTAGGGGGTAGAATGTGGATGATGACCTAACAATTGAGACTGACAAGTGGTCAGATAAGTAAAATGAGAAGCAAGACAGAATGGGTGTCACAACCACCCAAGAGAGGAGAGTGGTCATCAGTGTTGATGTGGGCCAGGCTTAATTCAGTCAGTCAATCAATCAACTACCATTTATTAAGTACCTACTATATGCCAGGCATTGTGTTAAGCTTTGGGGATACAAAGAAAGGCTGGGGGAAAATGAAACAAAACAAAAAACCCAGACCCTCAAATCAGCTAGTAGTTCAGGTTCAAGACTGGAGTGAAATGAGAGACTCATAGAAAAGCTAACAGTTAACAGAGATGGAAGATTACTTAGCTACAGCAAAGAAAGGATATTCTACAAGGGTGTAATATTGATTTTGGGGGCATAGTTTCTCTGCCTCTTTGTTGGCCACCTTGTCAGAAGTCCAAGAGTGGAGATGCTTCCTCTTCGTGTGCTGGCTTTTTGTACTAAGGCCTACATTAATAGCCTAAGTCTTAGTCCCCTGAAACAATTAAATCTCAGGAACTGTTTCAATACCTTTTAAGGAAAAACTAGTCTAGCTTACTTGGTAGATATTGTTCCTACCATTCGGTGGCAAGGGACCCCGCCCCTCCCTCCACCTTGGAGGACATAGTCTAGACAGTAAGTATTCTTCATTGCCTTATATTTTCCTATATGGATAGTTAGGCCAAAATCTTTTTAGTGGTTATGAATCCCACCCAGAAGATTCTGCAGTGTTCTGGGGCTTGATATAATAGCACAGTATCATCCACAAACAGGAACAACTAGTGAGCCTCACTGTCCACCAGAGAATCCCTCATCAACCTGGACACTTCAATGACAGTTGCCGCACGTTGTGCAATAATGTTCGTTTCCTGTTTTACATGATTGCTAATGTATAACCTATATTAGATTGCTTACTGTCTCAGAGAGGGGTTAAGAGAAGCAGGGAAGAATGGAATTTGGAACTCAAAACTTAAAAATAAAAAATGATGAATATTAAAAAATTCTTTTTACACATAACTGGGGGGAATAAAATATTATTAAAAAAGAAATTTTAAAGTAGTATTCATTTCTGTAGCATCTTTATACCATAAAACCTGACTAACATCTGTAGTATACAAGAATAATTAGATTTCTGAATCACCCTTTGAGACAGCTACATGCTGCAGCGGATGGAGGGCTGGGCCTGGAGTCAGGAAGACCTGAGTTTAAATTCTGTCTCACACACTTAATAGCTATGTGACCCTGGGCAAGTCATTTAACCTCTGTCTGCCTCAATATTCTCATCTGGAAAATGAGGACCAAAATAGCACCTATTTCCCAGGGTTGTTATGAGAATAACATGAGAAAATATTTGTAAAATGCTTTAAAAACTTTAAAGCGTTCCATAAATACTAGCTATTTTGTAGTAGTAGTAGTACGCTTCAGTTTTAAAAGCTAAAGGACACTTAAATAAAACTTTATCACAGGTATTCAACAATCAAAGTAGTGATAAACCTTTTCTTTCTGATTTTTTAAATTTTATTTTTGATTTATGAAATAAAACAAGCATTTCCATAACATTAGTAGAATAAAAAAAGATCTCACACAGAACTACAAACTATTATGTACAACTTACTATTCCTTTTACAGATATAATAAAGTTATCCTATAAATTTCTTTTTTGTTTCTTCCCTCCCCCAAGCCCCTACCCTAGAGATTGATGCCATTAGACACAAATATGTACATATAAGTAAAATCATTCTATAAATGCTTTTATTTATCAGTTCTTTCTCCAGATGCAGAAAGCATCTTCCTTCACAGATCTCTTGCAGTTAATTTTGTTATAATATTTAAGACCTGAGAAATTCAAACACACATTGGGAAACAAGAGGAATTTCAATTGTGAAGGGCTAATGATGATTAGTAACCAAAGTACAAGCCATAGTAAGGCCATTTATACTTCAGGTATTGTGGTCTTGGACTTGGAGTCAATAGTGTAAGTTCAAATCTTACTCCTGATATTAACTTGCTATGTGTCAATGGGCAAAATGCTTAAATGCTGAGCCCCTACTTTATCGTCTATAAAATGGGGATTATGATGATAATGAGAATACCTGGAATCCTTACCTCCAGGGATTGTTGTGAAGCCCAAGTGAGATAACGTGTATAAGGTGCAGTATAAATATCAACAACTGTTAATTGTTGTCTTCTGCAGAATAGATTTCCATTCTTTTTTTTTTTATTATTTTTAGTTTACAACACACGGTTCTACGTAATTTTGAGTTCCAGATTTTCTCCCCTCCCTCCCTGCTCCCTCCCCAAGACGGCATGGAATCTCATATGACTACCACGTATAACTTCGCATTGAATTAATTTATACACTAGTCAAGTTGTGGAGAAGAATTATGACCAATAGAATGAATCATGAGAAAGAAGAAACAGAACCAAAAAAAAAAAACCCAAAAACAAAAACAAAAGAGAAGGAAAAAAGGGGGAAAAAAAGGCAAGCATGAAGTGTGCCTCAATCTGCATTCAAACTTCATAGTTCTTTCTCTGGACGTAGATAGCATTCTCCATCGTGAGTCCTTTGGAGTTGTCTTTGTACCTTGTGTTGCTGAGAAGAGCGAAGTCTGTCAGGGTTGGCCCTCACAGAATCCATATATCTGTGGTTGTGTACATCTGGCTCTGCTCCGCTCACTCAGCATTATGTTGTGTAGGTTTTTCCAGGTTGTTACGAAGTCCGTATCATCCCCATTTCTTATGGCACAATAGTATTCCATTACCTTCATATACCACAGCTTGTTCAGCCATTCCCCAATTGATGGGCGTCCCTCTGATTTCCAATTCTTGGCTACCACAAAAAGAGCCGCTATAAATATCCTTGTACATATGGGTCCTTTTCCCGCTTGTGTGATTTCTTTGGGATACAACCCTAGAAGTGGTATTGCTGGGTCAAAGGGTATGAATATTTTTATGGCCCTTTGGGTGTAGTTCCAAATTACTCTCCAAAATGGCTGGATCATCTCACAACTCCACCAGCAATGTAACAATGTTCCAATTTTCCCACATCCTCCCCAGCATTCATCATTTTCCTGTTTTGTTATTGAACTACCAAAAAATTATTTTACTGAGCTGGACAAAATAATAACAAAATTCATCTGGAAAAACAAGAGGTCTAGAATACCTAGGGTATTAATGAAAAGAAATGCTAGAGAAGGTGGCCTAGCCATACCAGATATTAAACTGTACTACAGAGCAGTAGTCATCAAAACTACCTGGTACTGGCTAAGAAACAGAGGTGTGGATCAGTGGAATAGGATAGGAATATAAGATGGAGAAGTCAACAACTATAGCAATCTACTCTTTGATAAACCCCAAGAGGCCAGCTTCTGGGCTAATAATTCACTATTCACAAAATTCACAAAAACTGTTGGGAAAATTGGAAAATGGTAAGACAGAAACTGGGCATAGACCAATATCTTACACCATATACCAAAATAAAGTCAAAATTGTTCATGATTTAGGAGTAAAGGCTGATACTATAAGTAATTTGGGAGAGCAAGGAATAGTTTACTTATCAGATTTATGGAAAAGAAAAGAATTCATGACCCGACAAGAGATAGCATTACAAAATGCAAAATGGATAATTTTGACTATGTTAAATTGAAATGTTTTTGTACAAAAAAGCCAATGCAACAAAAATTAGGAGGGAAGCAGAAAATTGGGAGAAAATCTTTACAACTAGTATCTCTGATAAAGGCCTCATTTCTAAAATATACAGGGAACTGAGCCAAATATATAGGAATACAAGCCATTCCCCAATTGAGAAATGGTCAAAGGATATGAACAGGTAGTTTTCAGAGGAAGAAATTAAAGCTATCTATAGGCACATGAAAAAATGCTCTAAATCACTACTGATTAGAGAAATGCAAATCAAAACAACTCTTAGATACCACATCTCTCCTGTCAGATTGGCTAAAATAGATTTCCATTCTTAACATTTGGTCTTTGCTTTGGTCACTTTCAATAGCTTTGTTTTATTTGACATTTATGTGCATTTACAGATTACTCCTACTTCACAAGAAGTCTTTTCTAAGGAAGCAAGGATTACATTAAACTAATAATATAATGACTTCATCTGAAAGTACTGGTAATACTTCATGTCTGTAGCATTCCCCCCACTTCTCTATTTTTTAAATGAATAGAAATCTATTTTCTTTTCCTGTCAATGCCTCCTACCACATTAAAAAGGAAGGGGGGGGAACAAATTTCTTGTAACAAGAAAACAAGTCTCCTGAATAGCCAAGAAAAACAAATTTCCCCCAATATAAAGAAAATAGATGTCTCATTATGCACCCTAAATCTATCACTTCTCAGGGATGGATAGCATGTCTCATCATCAGTTCTCTGGAGTTATAAATGTTCATTGCACTGATGGTAGTTCTTATAGCTTTCAAAGTTGTTTGTCTTTGCAATACTGTTGTTATTCAATGAATTGCTCTCTAAGTTCTGTTCATTTCACTATACATTTGTTTATAAAAGTCCTCAAAGTCGTTCATTTTTATAATGCTTCTATTTTAGTACAAAATGTTCTGGCTCTGCTCATTTCACTCTGCATCAGTTTATATAAGTTTTTCCACATATTTTTGAAATCATCTTTTTGCTCACTTCTTATAGCACAATGGTGTTCCATCCCATTCATACACCTCAACTTAAACAGCCATTCCTCAATTGTTGGCTATCCTCTTAATTTCTAGGATATTTGATCTTTACATATCTACTTGCTCACACACCTTGTCATCATTACAAACCAAATCCTATAGAATAGGTTCCTTAGAAGCATGAATTCTCTTCATATGACTCAGCATTAAGATGAAAGAAATACTTTGTTCCTCCTGTTTCATTATAGAATCCATCTCAGTATTAATAAATTTAAAATCTAGCAATGGGAAAAACAAAGATGAAGTAAAATGGATTCACGAGACTAGAAATTTCCATTTTCTGCAGTTTATCCCTCAGATAACCATGATCAGATTAATAGCATTGTGGTTATAAGGCAGAATTTACTATTTTACTTTGAGCCCATGTTTGAATTACCTCTGATGTGGCAAAATGAATATACCTAATAAACAACATGCAAAGAAAGATCAGTGGCTAAAGGACTCAAACATTTATTTCCCTGTCATTTAAGCCACAGTGTATTTCCCAAATTGACAGTTCACATGGTATATAAAATCATTTTGTGGCTTACGAAATATGCCTTTAAGGAAGGCTTTTGTAATCTGAAATGTATTTGTGTGCGTGTGTGTGTGAATGCATGAAAATCCATCCTTCCAAACATCCTATTTAATTGCATTTAAATGAGCTAAAAACAATTACCTTTCCCTCCCCCCCACCCCCCCCCAAAAAAAGATTGGTCACATCTGCAAGCAGCCGTGATAAGCTCCACTTCCCTACTAAGAACCCCACTGTTTTTGGAACTTAATTGCCCAGCACCCTACTGAGACTGTGTTCTCAGAAGCACAAACAAAGCTTTTCTGCTGAGATTGACTATGGTATACCAAAGGCTAATCTTCAGGTTCTTGGAAAGCTATTAAAATAATGGATTTGATGCCAGTGAAAAAAGAAGAGACACAAAATTAAGGCGTTTATCTAATTTTATATGTATTCCCATTTTCAGCCGTGTCTCTAGCGCTGCAGGTGAATGGGACAACTAAATGGTTGAACTGGATCATAGTTGCCTTTCATTGTTCAATCAAGAGTCCAGTTCTTCATGGCCCCATTTGGGGTTTTCTTAGCAAAGATACTGGAGCAGTTAGCCATTTCTCTCTCCAGCTCATTTTCCAGATGAGGAAACTGAGGCAAATGGGGTTAAATGATTTGTTCAGGATCACAAAGATAGTGAGCATCTAAGGCCAAATTTGAACTCAAGTCTTACTCCAGGCCTGGCACTCTATCCACTTCACCACCTACCTGTCTGTCTTGGGAGTTGCCTTACTGTGCATAAGACCAATGTTTCTCATTCCTGAAGTCAGTGATGATCAAGTCATGGCCATAGGGCCTTTTCAACACCATCTTCTTGGTGTTGAAAACTCCATCTCATCTTGACCTAGTAGGATGGAAAATGTGTAATTTAGCAACAGCACTGACAAGAGGCCACATAGTTCAGTAGATAGAACAAGGATTGGCCCATGGGCAAAAAAATGTCGAAACTATTCTTACCTTGCTAGGCATAAAAACAGATGGTAGAATATATTTGACCCACAGGCTATAGTTAGCAACAACAACAACAACAAAAGCCAAAGGCAATCTTTACTCACAGGTCATACAAAAACAGGCACTGGCATGGAATGCTAACCCCTGGGTGGAGCATCACAGAGTCACAGAATGTCAGACTTGGTAGGGCCCTCAGTGACCAAATAGTGTAGCCCATGCCCAAAAAAATGGGATCTCCACGGCAACACAACTGACAGACTCTGCTTAAAGATCTCTAATGAGGGCAATCCCATCACTGTTCTATGACAGGACATTCAATTCTTAGATAGCACTAATCATCGTGTAGTTGTTGTATTTCCTGACATTGAGCTTAGATTTCTTTCTTCAGAACTCCCCCTTGTCATTTCTTATTCTTCCATTTAGTTCCAAGAAGGACAAGTCTCTTTTACATAGAAGCCTTTCAAGGGCCTGAAGACATTATCTCCAGTCCACAACCATTCCTTCTGTTCCCCATTTCCTGATTTTTGTCTCCTCCAGGTTAAACATCCCTACTTTCTTAAACCAATTCTAGCACATCATGGACTAGATGCCTTTCACCCTTCTAGTTGTCCTTCTTTGGGAATACTTTCCAGATTATCAATGTCCATCCTAAACTGTTTTATCCAGAGATAATCTAAATATGAACTGATCAGGGCAGAATATTGTACCAATAGGTATCAACTACCATGTAACCTTTATTGCTCGGTTCTTTCCAACCCAAGACTAGCTCCCACCTGTTTTTTCTACTGCTCTTTCCATGGCTTCTCTTTTACCTCCAGTCAAAATCAATGGTACTCAAGATTCAAACCTTGGTCCTCTGTTCTTCAATTTTTATATGCTTTTCCTGGGAGATCTTATCCACTCCCATTTATCTCAACTATAAGCTTTATGTAGATCACTTGAAAATCTCTGACCCTGGTCTCTGCTGAGCTTCAGTCTTAGTTCTCAAATGTTACCCTAGATGTTTCCCCTTGGATATCCTGCAGTCACCTCAAACTCAACAAATTCAGCCTAAAATAGAGTTGTTAATCTTCCCCAATGGAGCTACAAATAAGATTCCCAGTCCCTAATCTTCCTCATTCCACCACTGGTACTTCAATGCTCCCAGGTACCCAGGGCCAGATGAGAAATTCATCAAGGTAGGTGCTCTTTTAATTTCTCCTTACTTATTTCAGGTACCAACTCCAAGTTGCCTTTGTTGTTCTGTTCCCTTGAGTCCACAAATTATTCTCTCAGGAGAGAAAGTAGTGACAAAATAAAAAATGAATGACCCCATCTTCTCTTTTGCCTATCATCATCCCACCCATTCAAAGTAGCAATTCTATTCTTTTATCCCCCAGGCTTCTCCAACAAGGCTATGAAAAAACAAAGAAAGCAGTACTTAGTTGTTGTCCTTAGCTTTTCTTGAGCATTTCCACTTCTGAGTTTTAGCATAGCTTGACATTATACCTACAGGACTGTCTCACGATTTTGTCTTCATTTTTTATTAGCTTCCCTGTACATATCGACTTACTTTCACATCCTGCTTCTGATACTTAAAAGCTATGTGACCCTGGAAAAATCACTTAGCTTTTACAAGTCCCTTAGGAAATTCTCCAAGACTTCCCTACAAAGGCAAAAATGCATTGTAGTCTTTTTTTGATGGAGAGAGTTTACACACCAGAAGTTGCCTGAGAAGTCAAAATCACTGATGCCTCAAATATTCTTGTATTGACAAAAAAGGCCACCATGTCAGCAATCCCTGCCACTCATAAATGTTTTCCTGGGCCTTTAATTTCCAATCTAAGACAGGGAGCAACCAGTTTGGGGGCTAGAAGGTTGTTTTACTTATCTGCATGGTTGGTTGGCTTAATTTGTTTAGTACTTTTGACTATTGTGTAAGGATATATGAACTTCTTTTCTAGTCTCTTAAGAATCTGTTCTTGCTGTTTAGGTGCTGTCAATCTGATATGTTGCTGTTTCATACGAAAAGCAAATAAATGTGCTATTGTCCTGTTATGAGAATAAGGTGGATTTTGAAGACAGAAATGTCTCCAGAAAGGGGCAAGGAGAGATGCATTTGTTAAGTACCTACTATGTGACATATACTGGCCTGGGGAAATGAAGACCTAGTTGAAACAATCTCTGCCTTCAAGAAGCTTCCATTCTAACATGTATGAATATTATATAAGTATTTCACAATATGTACAAAATAAATATATAATAGTTTAGAAGGCATTAACAGCTTGGGAGGGGGGCAGTCAGGAAAGGCTTTGTGTAGAAAGTGGTGCTTGAGCTCATTCTTGAAGAAAAAAAGAATTCTAAAAAGAGGCTTGGGCATATGAATCAGGTAGATAACTTTGCACTAATACTGAGTTTCAAATTTTGATTTTCAGGTTTAAATCGTCAGCTGGGTGGGACAATACATTAGCATATTTAACTCTTACTTTTTTAGAACAAACTTGCTTTCAACCTTTTTTTAAAAGGTGTAGGCACTTATTACAACCCAGAAAAAATAATTTATATAATGAATGATCTGAGAACTACTAACTCCAGTAGAATCTGTTTATTGTGTTTATGTTGAAGCACACATCAAAATGCTCATTTATTTAAAAAATAAATGTTGACTGGACCCATGTGACATGTCAAATACCTAAGGAGGAAGGGAAGATAAGTACAAATGCAAAAAACAATTGATAACTTCTAAGTCCAAACATCTGAGTTCATACCTATGATTCATGGGGGACAGGGTGGGGGAAGTAACAGATAAGACCGAAATGGCCTATTTCAAATTACCACTGGTTATTTTGAATTTTTAAAAAATAAATTATTGAATCTAAACAGCTAGTTGCTGATTGACTCCCACTAATCATTATTTTTTTAATTGGTTTGTTAGTGGACACATCAATATATGTGTGATGCTTTGGTTTAAACAAATGTTCTTAAATTTTTCATCTTGTGTTACCCTTTTTTCTCAACCTCTCTCCCAAGGATTCTGCAGTTCCTAAACCATGCCTCACATCATTGCTATACCATGGTCAATGTTTTACAGTGATTCATGGTCTATCTTTCATGGGGTGGGAAACATTTATTAAGTATTTATTCTATGCAGAGCACACTGTGCTAGGAACTAGGAGGGATATAAAGGTTAGATAAGACTTAATCCCTGCCCTGAAGGACTTTAAAGTCTAGCCTAGGGATGACACAAGTGTAGACATCGGCTTACACGCAGTGGAGAAATTTTTGAAATTTAGAGCTCAGTAAAATCTGACAAGAAAAGTCATTGCTAACCATGCAAATCAAGGATCATAGGATTACAACTGAAAGGGACCTTAGACATAACCTAGTCCAACCCTAAATCACACAAATGAATAATGACCAAGCCCCAGGAGATAAAATAACTTATCCAAGGTCACACAATTTATAAATAACAGTCACAATTCAAATTGATCCTCTGACTCAAACTCTAATGCTTTTCTACTCCATGCCACCCCAAGATGGCCTCATATAGAGGAAGCAGCATTTCAGAATGTTGGGCAGGCTAGGTAGCCCAGTGGATAGAGTGCCAGACCTGGAGTCAGGAAGATCCAAGTTCAAATCCAGCCTGAGACATTTACTAGCTGTGTGACCATGGGCAAAGCACTTAACCCTGCTTCCTGTTTCCTCATCTGTAAAATAAGTTGGAGAAAGAAATGGCAAACAATTCCAGTATCTTTGGCAAGAAAATCCCGGAATGGGTCCTAAAGAGTCAGACAGGACTGAAAAATGATTCAACAACAACAGCAAAAAACACTTCAGCTGGGTGTGAAAGGATATAGAGCTCCACAATGATAATTTCCTTCTATGGATCATGTAGTATTGGAGAGGGATAGATTGGGAGGTGATTAAAAAAAAGAGGGCATGAAGTGGAAAGCCCAAAACAATAAAGAGTTTTTTAAAACCTAGACTATTGCATGAGCCATTCTTAATAAATAAGACTTAATGGATTTACAATAGACTAATTCATCTTTTTATACCATGTATAGCTTTCCATAGCCTCCATCACCAAACAGCTATTCAACACCCTACAATTCCCATCTCTGCATGACCATACTAATCCCTGAACAGCCTTTTTCTCCTCTCCCCCTAGATTTTCCCTAAGATTGCTGTGCTGAGTCATAGTGGGAAGCAGTGGAGCACAGGGAAAAGACTACTGGATTTGGAAGAAGAGGTCCTGGGTTTCAATTTCAGCTCTGCCACTCACTATCTGTGTGACTTTGGTCAAGTCACTTAACCTCCATAGATCTCAGTTTCTTCATCTGCAGAATGAGATGAGATTATATAACATCTAAAGTCCCTTCCAGAATGAAATCTCTGATCATAATGTAAAAAAACAAAACAAAACAAAAACAATGGTCTAAATTATGGGACCACTGGAGGGTAACCTAGTCTAGAAGACAAGGCTTCAAGTACTGCAGAAGTCAAGAAACCTCAAATTTGATATATAAAACTACTAACCCTCTATCTAACCCACAAGATATATAAAACTACTAATCCTCTAACCCCCACAGTGTTTTGAGTACTTTCTCAGCAAAAGAAGCCAAATATATTGAATCTCTCATATGGTCCTCAATGTGACTAATTGCATGCATTTGTCAGATGGCTAACTAGATTTGGAGTGAGTATGGAGTAAATTAGGCTGTGGCCCTAAGAAAGTTTCCTCTATATAAAGTTTGCTAACCTGGGTGGATAATCCACCATTCCCTTGATTTGTGAAATATTTTACTTGCCAGATTTTCTTCCCTTTACTACTCTGCTATGTACTTCTCTATCTCCTTTGCTGATCTTTCTTCTTTATCCCATCCTAAAGGGCTGTCCCCAAAGTTCAGTGTAGGCCTTTTGCTCTTCTTTTCTCTAAGTCAATTGATCCCTTTACACAAAGCATGTTATCTATGCTGACAAGAAGTCAACTAGTCTTTTCCTTCTCCCAAAGTGACAATCAATCTTACATAATGTAGCCACAATAAATATCCTAAAACATTGCTTCCATGGTGTCATTCCCCTGCTTCAGAACCTATAATGGCTCCTCATTCCCTATAGGATAAAATGTAAACTCTTTGACTTGTAATTTCCAGGTCTTCCAAATTCTGGCTCCACCCTATCAAACCTTATCTCTTATTATTCCCCCAAACAAACCTTTTGTCAGACTAATCTCTTTACTGTACTCCAAATAAGATATACTCATTCCCACCTCCCCACTTTCCCACACATATTCCCCACCTAGAATACCCTTCCCTCTCCACTATACTTATCTGAATCTTCCCCTTGATTTAGAGCCCAGCTCAAATCCCACCTCCTCCACAAGGCTGTCTATCCCTAGCTACTCCAACCCACATTAATGTCTCTCCCTCATCTAGATGCCTATATATAGCACATATCATCTGTACCACTCATTTTGGTACTTAATCCTATATTGCCTAGAAATGCTACTTAACTACTTCATATGTGTATGTGTGTGTGTGTGTGTGTGTGTGTGTGTGTGTGTGTATCTTCTGTTCCCAATTATATCCTAAGCTCTTAGATGACAGTATCTCTGTCTTATACTCTTTTTTGTATCCCTTTTGGTGCCTAGTTCAGTTCTTTGCGCATAGTATGCATTGAAAAAACACTTAGAATCATTACTATTTAGAGCTTGAAGAGACCTTAGAGATCATCTCATCTAAGTCTCCCATTTACAGATGAGGAAATTAAGGCATAGAGATGTCAATTGTTGTATCCAAGCTAGTTAATGCCTGGGGGGGGGGGGGAGAATGTGACTCAGTGTCCTGATTTCTAGGGCTATATTGTCTACACTCCACTATACCAATAGAATCGATGAATTCCATGACTAATTTTATTATTCAATATTTTAACCAACTGAGCAGAATATGTCAGTGTCTTCTCATTTTTACCTGGAGTACCATAGAGTACCTATGTTTTGTCTATATAAAAGGCCTCACGATGCTCAGCAAATTTCATACCTTCTCTGTGGGCCAGGTTAGATATTACATAGGTCGGCTCACACCTTCCATTCAGTTGACAGGTGATGTCATGTCAGTAGAATTGTTGCCCACAGACACTGAACAAAACTGTGGCCCACAACAGTTTTAAAAACAATATTCTTAGTAGTGCCCCCATACTGACCACTCATAATCTCCAAATGACCAATCATTAAAAGATTTTAAAATATAGAGGCCTAATAGAAGAAATTAAAATCATGTTGCAATAGGATAAAGGTACATGGCATGCCAAAGATGCTTTTAGCAAGTGTATTGAGGAGGAGCTTACATTTCAAACTCTTATTCAATTGCCATCATTTCTTCCCCCTCTACAGCAGTCCATAGAACATTAAGGATAAAAGAATAATAGCATAACCTTCTATCCCAATTCCACTGAATAAGATGAGAATGAAAGAAAAAATAATAGTGATTATAACAATTATGCTCTCAAACCATAACCCATAATCCAAGTTGTATAGAGGAAAAAAGGACCAACGGCCATGTAGTGTGCCATAGAAGGTGTAATAGGACAAGGATTCTGTATGCCCTGAGACCACTATGGTAGCTGTCAAGGCCTAGAAGGAACCCTCAAACACTGGCCATGTGGGATGTGACATCACCACTGATTGTATTCACACCATGGTCATCATGTTATAACTGTCTTAATGGATCTAAGAAATAGATGGAGTAGCATGAGATTGCAGTTTGGGTTTACTCAAAACCATCATGATAATAAGCTTGACGCAGAAGCTAGCGATATTCCTTCCTATTCTGGATCACAGGAAGGCAATATTCAATGGAATACATGAGAAATGCCAATAAGGCACCTGAAAAAGCTTTGGTACTGATGGCACTGACCAACAAAACTGACAAACTACAAAAGCCCATGAAATGTACCAAAGATATGAATACTCATATTATGTGCAAAATTACAAAATTGGAAATATATCTTTCCAGTTATGGGTAAAGACTTCATAATGATTTTTGTCAACAATATCTTCATGTGCTAGTCAATCACAAGAAATACCTTCATTCTTAAGGGCAAGCTAAATGAAATAAGCATAGGCATTAAGACATGTCTTAAATCTGTTGAAGAAAAGGATTGAGAATCTACATTTAATATAAACTCTAGAAGTGCCACCTAATAAGGAAATGAGCGGCAAATAAAATGCTAATGCCTTGGTGGTATTAAAGAGAAGAGGACACACTTAGAATGGAATTGTGAAAAGCCCTTTTTCATTTTGATGGCATTAATCTAACTAATAGACCACTTATACCAAAATAGAATAATTTTTAAAAGCCAATACATGCTTCAACTATATTAAATAAATGCATTATCCCATAATATTCAGTGTATTTCAGGACATATACTCCATACTATATACCACAACCCTTCCCTTATATAAGGTCAGACATCAAATACTAATATGGTAGAAACAAGCTTATGAAAACCACTGAAGACCTGGGGAAAGATATTAGCAGAAGATATTATGCCTACATTTCTAATCTTTTTAACACTCCCTCCACAACTTCATACTCTTTGATCCAGTGATATTGGCCTCCTTACTGTTCCTTGTGGGAAAAACTATATCTGCCATCACTGGGCATTTTGGCTGGCTGTCTGCATTGCCTGAAATTCTCACCTTTATCTCTGCCTCTTGGCTTCTTTCAAATCCCAGCTAAAATCTTACCCACAACAAGAAGCCTCTGCCTCCAATTTATCCTTTATTTATCTCATTTGGACATAGTTGTTTACATGTTGTCACCTCCAGTAGACAGCGAGCTCTTTGAGAGAAGACTCCTTTTTTGTTTTTGTTTTTACTTCCTTTGTATCTCTAGCACTTGGCACAGTCCATGGCACATAGAAGTTGCTTAATAAAAGCTTGTTGGTGAAGTGGTACCACCATCTTGCTAACGTACACAGTGAAAACCCTGAATACCAAGCCATATAATTAAAGACAACTAAAAAAGAAAGATGCTCAAATAATCCAGAAAACTAAAATATAGCAGAAATTCTTGAAACTCAATAAAAAAAATAAAAGGGAAAGCCAAAAGGTTAAGGTGATTCAAGGAGTCAAAGCAATGCAAAGAACTAAATAAACAATTCAACATCAGTCAAAAACTATATTATACTCTCCCTTGCCATGACCTCAGCCCCTGGGGAGATTGAACTCAAATTTAAAATAACTGCTATGAACATTCCTCTAACCCGAATGAGGCAGAGCCAATGGACAAGTCACTCTCTTGCAGCAAGTTACTGGTTTCTTCAGTGCTGGGCAGGGTTACACAGGCAGCTTTATGGTGCTGTGCTGGATTCTCACCCAGCTGGCTGTGGTGGCTATGGCAGTCTCTGCCATGGATCTCCATTGCTGGACCTCTGGACCTTTCAAAGCTCATGAAGTCATTCTGTTTCTAATATTCCTTTATCTACAATGAGAAAAGAACAAATAATGGAGGCTGCAAAACCACACATTGATAGACCATATAGTGCCCTGGGTGGGGAGATGTTGTTGTTTGTTGCTTGTCCTTTATTTTTGAAGAGGACGAATCATAGGGTGATGTCTTGACTTGGGGGTGAATTAGATTTAAGTGAGGCAGAGTTGCACGAAGTTGTCAGCTTCACTCTCTATTCCAGAGTCATTGAATTGGCAAGACAAAAGTCAGGATGACTGGTGATGGTCCAGGATGCAGTGAATGACCTTGGCATCTTTGATGGGTGGGGAGATAAGAAAGCCTGGGCAGTATATGTCATTGTCTCCTCACCTCCCAAGTACAGCACTCAATCTGCTATAAAGCCACTGCAAAACATATATGTAGTTCAAGGGTGATTACCTGGCTGCTAAATCCCAAGATTTAGTGAGAGGAAGGAGATTTAGTTGACAGTGAGCAGAAGAGAGGGACCAACACAGAAAAATAATCAGCTCTTACCAGATTGAGAGCTGTCTATTCATGGATGATACTAGGAAAGCAGTGAGAGAAACCATAGAACAGAGTGTCAAAATAACCAACCCTTTTGCTGTTCAGTAACAAGTCAGAATAACAAGTAAATTGAGAGAATGAATTGAATGAGATTTGAAATTTATGATATAACTTAGTAACTGCTGCTTCACGGATGAATGAAACAACGACATTTAAAGACAATCTTGTTACTTGTGATAGATTGGTTGTCAGGCATCATTTTTGAACAACCACGGTAAGCAAGGTTACATTTATATTACTTTAAAACTGTCAGAAGAGTGGAGAGTGAAATTAACTTTGTTCTCTTTTTCACAGGAGTAGATATCGGTAGATTGCTTTACTGGATGAAGGAGAATATACGTGATGGCTCTAAGATTAAAAATGAATTTTGTTATAAGCACTGAAAGTTTGTGTACAAAGAATGAATTTTTTCCCATTTGGCAATATTATAGGAAACTGATGTATTGTAGGTAAGAACCAAGAAAGAAAAATAGTACCAGCAGCAATGTAACTTCCACTCAACAGGCGTTCAGAGACAGAGGTGAGTACTTTCTACTCATCAGAAGCTTCCTTTTAAAATAAATGTCAAATTAAAACACAGAAACTGAAACTTGCATAGAATCGCTTGTAAATATGCTCTGCTGATGCTTCCTTTATTTTCACAGTAGTTTATAAATCACGAAACGTAACATTAGCATTGCTAAGCATTGTAGAAGATGCATCAAAGGATCAAGAAGGATCAAAGACTGTGTCTGTACATCCCTAACCAGTCAGATGAAAAGCAAAAATCCAATCAAAGTTACACAGCTAGTCCATACTACATCAACTATCTGGATATATTCAAAGCCACCAGATTTTCTACTGAATTTTTCATCTGGATATCTGACATGTAAACACAATTTTATTCCTAAATAGCATCCAAATAAGAAAAATTCACAGCAAATACAAATAAATGAGAAAAAAGGTCATTAGAGTGATTTAGCCCACATATAGGGGCTGTTTCATTTGAGAAATGACTAAAATAGATTTTTTTTTTCAAAACAGTAACAGAGATCATTTAAATTCCATCTCAGCACACTAGGGGGAAATGGTGGAAAAAAATGATAATGGTGTTGTTGTGGCACTGTCTTTTAGCCAGCAGTATCATTTTAATTGTAAAAGTAAACCATGAAATCTAAGAACTCATAGTCCAGATTCCTTTTTTTATTTTGAAAGATAAAATCTTGAGTCAGCTTTATGTAGTAAATAGAGCATTGATCATCGAGACACCTCATCTTTTAAACATCCATTATGAGCCTTCCAAACAATGAAGAAAGTTTTCAAAAATGTCCCTAAAGTTGTTGGATCTTCAAATCTATTGGATGCTTGTGAGGAGGGTGGTAGACCAGGTCATCCCTCTGAATTATTGTGCCTCTATTCCATTAGATGATATTATATCAAATCAGAGGGAAGAGCTAAAAATGTAGAATTATCTTTTCAATTTAATCTAGTTCTTAATCAATGATCATAGCCTAAATTTCCATAGTGTGTCATGGTTACAAAGCAAATTGACCCCATCCCTTCGTCCTATAGCCAAAGATTCTGAAGGTGAGAGAAGAGAAATTATTTGACCCAGGTCACATAACCATTGAGTGAGTCAGGTCTTAAATCCAAATAGTCTAATATCTAGCTCAGTACTCTTTTCACCCTGTGTCTTCACTATTCTCTTCCTCCTCCACATTCACTGATGGCGCCACTCTGTAGAGAATGTGTTATTAACAGATTTCAAAGTCAGGTCTTCCTTACTTCAACTTCGATGACCTATCCCCTATGCTACCTAGCTAACTAAGACAAAGACACCTGACTTCCGTGAATGGTTTTAAAGTATAAAGCTCACTGCTAAGAATGCATGAGAAGAGGAAACAGCTGCAACTCAGTCTGTGAAATCAAACAAATATTGTCTTAACCTTGCTTGAAAAATCTAATCACCGAGGTGGCAAAAATTCTCAGTTTCAGAATATACATTTGCTGGCGTAAAATCATTTCTGACTTCTCATCCCTAAAATGACTCGTAAGTAACAAGTTATATATCACATTCAAGATTGAAATGGAGATAAAGATTTATCATGATCTTCCTATTTGAAGACTTTTAAAGATATTTTCTGGGTGCTTAGCAAAAAAAGAAAAAGAACTACAGAATTCTTTGAGATGAACATTCACAATTTTTGGAAAACTCACTAAAACCTCCCTGACCATCAGATTCCTCTTCTGTTAAATGAGAAGGTTAAATTAGTTGGCCCCTTTGGTACCTTCCCACTTTAAATACTTTGACTCTAAGAATCATCACAGTCTAAAATAATAAGATGGGCATACAGTAAGACAGGTCTTAACAAGACAGACATAATGCACACTTAGCTGAGATCCCAAATGGTTTTCTATGTGAGGTTTTTGTGATGGTTAAGAAGAATTGACTCAAGTTCACAAGTCATCTGGTCTTAATCAGCCTTCTAAGTTGCAGGACAGCTACTGCTGACCCATCTAGGAGGGAAATAACAGGAAATGAAATGGTGTATGTATTTAGGTAGGATACCACTGGGCACTATACAAAATGATTTAAATGTCCTCTAGCAACTTACAATCCAATACAGACAACATTGACTTAAGCATAGAAATAGCACATACTCAAGCTGTCACACTATCTGTGCTCACAACTTTCCCAACCGCCACTGCTAATATGTCTCTCTAACCCACCTCTCAACTTCCTGCCTCCTGTACTCCTTTGACCCACACCTATCCACTAAGAGTAAACCCCTCCTTTGTCTTCTAATCTCTTCCCTACTCTCATCATGGTTTGATTTAACACAGTAATTCTTAATCATTTTTGTGTCATGGATTCTTTTGGCAACTTGATGAAATTTGTGGACTCCTCAAAATAATGTTTTTAAATTCATAAAATAAAATTTTCAGCCTTTTTCAATCATGCCTGACTCTTCATTACCCCATTTGGGGTTTTCTTGGCAAGGATACTGGAGTGGTTTGCCACTTCCTTCTCTAGATCACTTTACAGATGAGGAAAGTGAGGCAAACAAGGTTAAGTGACCTGTCCAGGGTCACACAGCTAAGTGTCTGAAGCCAGATTTGAACTCAGAAAGATGAGTCCTGGCACCCTATACATCGTGCCACCTAGTTGTCCTATAAAATAAAATATACAGAACAAAAATGGAAATAAATTATACTGCAATATTATCCGTTTTTAAAAGGACCTGGGCACCATATCCTAGTGAATTAAGAACACCTAGCTTTAAATGACTTTGGTCTAGAACCACAATACTCAGGATGATTCAGCACCTCTACTAACTCCATCTAATGTGCTATATAAACACTAACTATTAGTATTATTGTTGCTGCTGATGCTATCAATATTATTATTACATTCTTGCTCTTTCTTTGTGTACTGCTGACCTTAAGAAAATACCTTTCCCCTACGGTGACTCCACAGGGCAGCTAGGTGGTACAGTGGATAGAATCAGGGCCTGGAGTCAGGAAGACACATCTTCCTGAGTTCAAATCTGGTCTCCGATGCTTACCAGCTGTATGAACCTGGGCAAGTCACTTAACCTTGTTTGCCTCAGTTTCCTCATCTTTAAAATGAACTGGAGAAGGAAATGGAAAACAACTCCAGTATCATTGCCAAGAAAACTCTAAGTGAGGTCACAAAGAGTTGGAGACAATTAAACAACAAGGTGACACCATATCTTTTGCTGATAAAGGGCTTTCCTCTGTTAAAGGCCAACTAGCATGGTAGGGAGGGAGTAGGATACAACAAGAGGTTTACTCCTAACTTCTCAATACTACTTACATATTTTTATTTGATCACCCTCTTTTAACAACTCTTTTGAAGTCCATGTCATTTCTTTATGTAACGCAGTTGAGCATGGAACACCCAACTGGGCCCCACCCACCCAACATTAGAGCAAGGTAATGATGAGGTTGAGCAATTTGAAAAAGAGGCTGAGTGCAAGTTGGAGAGACAGACTCGGGGAAACAGCATCCAGCTAAGGGGATTCTACGTATCTTACTCTCTGGTCATTTTGAACTCAAAAAAAAATGGACCTAAGCTCTATAAAAAGAAATCACCTACCCTTCACACCCAAAGATCTGAAAGGTGATAGAGATACGACTGACTGAAGATGCATGAAAGAGATGGAAAACTCACGGGATGAAGACAGGACATCTGGACATGGAAATCGTCCCCAGTCCAGATTTCCAGCAAGGGCCAAGCTCAGGAGAGAGAAGAACAGAAAATTCTTGGGTCTTGAGTCAGCCCCACTGGCTATGCATTGATGCCCTGGAAGGTTTTTCTGTGAGTGGCAAAACATTAAAGTTAACACTTTACTAAATGAAGAGGAACTGAGCTCTTTGGCTTGGGACTTTTCCTGGAGAAAAGGACTTTACTTGGTTGCAGAACCTAAGATGGATGGGATAGGTGGTTGTTCACAGCACCTCCATAGCTTCTTTCCATTCTCTTTACTATCATCTACCAATGTCTTATAAAGAGGATCATTGAATGCTTGGAGTTAAGTAATATGTATGAGACTTTTCCAATAAAGGGCCAAGTTGGACTGTAAGTAGAAAGCAGAGAGCCAGATTTAGGGCAGTAGCACTGGAAATAAAGAAAAACTAAAAGATGCAAGAACTTTTGAGAAGGTGAAATGCATAGACTTGGTTGTGGGGGTGAAGAACAACAGTTTCTCTAGGATGACAATTGAGAGAGAAGGAGAGACAGACGCTTGCAGTCAAAGAAAATTTGAGAGTTCGAAATCTTAAAAGTAGAGCAGTTCCAATTCAGGACAAACAAAGCAGGGCTAGTTTTTAAGTAGGTGAAGTAAGTAGAGATGCAGGCCATTGGAAATGATACTGGAATCCTGACAAATTACTTCCCAAAGTAGTGAGAAAAAGAAAAGCAGGTAGATACATCTGCTGGTCCACTTTCAGTGAAATCTGAAAGATTCTGAAAGATGGGGAGAAATAGTGCCAGACTTTTGTTCTAATTTTCAAAATAAGGAAAAGGGAAATTTCCAAACCTGAGCCCAGTGAGCTTGACTTGTACTCCAAGCAAAATTCCAGAACACATTAAAAGGATGGTAAGAGAGAACTCAGAAAGGAAAGCCACAGATACTACTTCATAGCTTCAACAATGGGTCAGGCCATACTAATTTTATTTCCCTTTATTTGACAAGGTATAGCCATAGCATACTTGCATTTCAGCACTTCATTTGATGGTTCTCATGTGGATAAAATAGAGAGAGACAGATGTGGTGATAATAGAGTTAGCTAGATTTGGAACTTGTTAAATGACCAACACCAAGGAGTAGCTATTGTCAACCTGGAGGGAGCTTTTTAGTCAAATTCTCTAGAGACCAGTCCTTGGCCTTAGGCTGTTCAACATTTTTATTAATGACTTTTAGGAAGATATGGTTGGTGTGTTTGTCAAATTTGTAAAGGATAACTAACATACTGGATGACAGAATCGGGATCCAAAAATAACTTAACAGGCTGGAACAATAGGACCAATTGAATAAGGTAGGGTTTGAAAGAAAAACTTCATCAGTAAAAGACAAAGAAGGCTTGGATATCCATAGGTTGTTTTGATAAAAGATCTCAGGGCTTTAACAGACTGAAAGCTCAGCCTGGCTGCAGGGCAATATGACAATCAACAAACCCAGTGGAATTTTAGGCTGCATTGAGAGCAGTTGATTCTATGCAGGGGGGATAGCTTCACCATACTTTGCCCTGAGCAAACCACAATGAGAGTTTAGGGTTTGGTTTAGATGCCACATTTTAGGAAGCACAATACCAAACTGCACCACATCCAGAAGAGGGTGACCAGAAGAGGAAGGTGCCCCTAGAATATGCCATAAGAAGCTCAGTTGAAGAAAATGGAAATATTTAGTCTATACAAGAAAAGATTTGAGAACAGGACTGCTGTCATCAAGTATTTGAAGGATTGATTATTAGGTGGCACAGTGGATAGAATGCCAGGCCAGGAGTCTGGAAGAGTCATCTTCCTGAGTTCAAATCTGGCCTCAGACACTTACTAGCTATGTGATCCTGGGCAAGTCTCTTAACCCTATTTGCCTTAGTTTCTTCATCTACAAAATGAGCTCAAGAAGAAAATGGCAACCACCCCTGTATCTTTGCCAAGAAAGCCCCAAATGGGGTCATGGAGTCAGACATGACTGAAAGTGACTGGGCAACAACAACAAAGTGAAGACAGTTTAAACTTGTCCTACTTGGTCCCAGAGGGCAGAAATAGAGATAATGAGTGAAAGCTGCTAAGAGACAGATTTAGCTTTACTGAAAACAAAAACTTTTGAATAGTTGGTGTTATCTGAAAACAGAATGAGCCACCTTGGGGTGTAGCAACTTCCTAGTTATTGGAGCTCTTCCATCAGAAGACAGATGGCTATTTGTTGAGGATGTTGCAGAAGGGGTTTTTGTACAGGTAAAGGTTGGATTTGGTGGCCTTTCTAGTCCCTTCCAGCTTTGAGATTCTATAATTCTTATCCTCTTTTCCACCTTTCTCATAGATCTTCATCATCATCTGAGTCATTGTCCCTATCATCCTTCTGGGTGACTTCAACATCTAATTAATGAATATTCAAACACATCTACCTCATAGTTTTACAACCTCAACCCCATGGCCTTCATCTATATTCCACTTCAACAAGCTACCACATAGCCACATTCTGGAATTTATCATCATTTGGAACTGTTCTATCCCCCAGTTCTGGAACTCTGGAATTCTTCTTTCTGACCACACATACAGAACCTGTCCTTTATCCCAAAGACCAAGTCTATCCATTCTATCTTCACGATATTTCTCATATACATTCCCTTTTCTCTATTCTCACTGTTACTACCCTAAGTCAGGCCTTCAACCTCTCTGGGCAAACAAGAATTCAGACAGCTTTCCTTCTGAGCAAAGAAATGTGAAATCTAACTTTGTGAATCCTAGGAACTGTGGTTCAGGGAATCTGTCTGAATTCTACTGTTTATCTCCTGTTTTCTCCCTCCTAATAGCTCCTCTATTGCCCTTGAAATGATACTCCAAAGCATAGTTCAAATCATGTTAATTCCTTACAAAAAAATAGCAAAGCAAAATAAAAAACCTTCCACATCTTTCTACCTATATAATAAAGTCCAGGCTCTTTAAAAGGTCATTCAAGACCCTCCATACTCTGATTCCAACCTACCTGTCTACCATCACCCTTGATATACTGCATATTCCAGTCAAACTGGACTAATTCCTATTCCCCAAATATACTTCACGAACCTTTTTTCAAGGTGATTCTCCCATTGAGAATGACCTTTCCTTCTATCTCATGCTATCATAATCCTATCCTTTGTTCAAGGTCCATCTAAAATGCTACTTCCTCTTCAAAGCTAAAAATTATTTCCTCTACTCTGTGCGTCTATAAAACACTTCGTTGGCACCATTCTAAAAACGATCACATCCTGTCTTGTGTTAGAGTTACTTGTGTTTTGCATTACAGTTAGTTGTATACATGTCCTTTCTAGATTATAAACAACATGAGGGTAGGAACTCTGTCATTCATTTTTACATCCTCCATAGGAACTGGTACCCACAGTAGGTAGCAACTGATATTTGTTGAGTTGAACTGAATGGAGATGATTCTGAGCTAATTCAAATAATTACTATGCATTATGTACAAACAATAGGGCAAGTGCATCTTGTGGGATAGAATGGAAGAGGAAGTCATAATTGGTGCATGTTTAAGCAAAGTGGGGTTGGAGGAAAATTACGGCTTTGTGCTTTTTCAGTATAGCCCAGAGAGCACCATAACTGTGCAGCCACCCACTAGCTAACCGCAAGCCAGCTAACCAGGGGCCAGCTCATCTCTCAACAGCTTTATTTAGGTTTCTAGGTGCTTCACCCCTGAACCCTGGCCAGACAATTCTCTGCCAGCTAATTGATGCTTCCATTTCCTCTCCTGCAGATGAGAGCTTTCAATTTTTAAAATAAATGCTCTGAATATTATTATGGTACAAAGGGTTGTGTGTGTGTGTGTGTGTGTGTGTGTGTTTTTAAGGAATCTATATGCACCTATCTATATAATTCTTCCAAAAACCTCCTTGGCTCTGTTTCCACGACTGTGATATTCAATGCTCAGAGCTTGCTCCTGGGTATGACCAGTGTATCATAAGCTTACGGGGTTCTTGGGAAGGAGATAGACTATTTTGTTATTGTTCTTAAATGATATTTATTCAATGGAAATCATTTTAAATGCCCCCAAATCTTGGGGTACCTTAGATAAGGAATTAAATTATGAGACTGATAGGGCTTAGAGCCACTGGAACCCAGTCCCCCACAGGCTCAGAGAAAGGTAGACAACATTCCCATCAGCAAGAGATGAAGCATTCAATGAACCAGTCATCTCATTCTACATGTGGCCCACGTCCTCTACTGTGAAAGATTGAAAGTCAAGGCCATTTTTGCTTTCTTTTTGCCTCTCCTATGGTGCCTGTAAAGCCCAGCCTGGAAGAATCATTTCAGGTGGTTAACAGCTCAGTCAATCTTGGCTGCCAACTCTCCCTTTCCAGAGTTAACTTTTTTCTATTGCTGTAAAGACTTTTTCTAATTACTTTTTGGATTAAAACCCTCCTTGTTGCAGAGGGAGCCGGCTGCTCCTGTTCCAGCAGGCCCAGGCCTGGAGGATGCCTTTGTGCTGCCTGACAGCTGGGCTCCAGCCAGGTGCATGTGAAGACCATGCAGATTAGGAGCTGTGTTGGGAGCTTTGTAACCAAGGACATTCCAAAAGCACACTTAACATCCATTCCCCCTGGCCTCTGAGAATCTTTGAAGGGAGAGGCCTTTAGTATCTCTATTCTAAAACACATCTTCTCACACTGCTTTTGCTCTACAAATGTAAAGCTCTCATTCTTAGAGGCAGCTATTAAGAAGCCGTCACTTTATATTATTGGTGATATATTTAATATCGCATGAAGTTTCCCAATCTTTTTCATCTAGCTCCAAACTCAAATACAAAACAGAAATAGTGCCAGTATCTACTACTCTGCTCTGCACCGGACCCCAGTCATATAACCTTGTCATTCCTTCTGGGATGGTTAGAAATGTTAAACATGGTACATTACAGAGGTCTATATAGCTTTTGTCTGGGATGAAGTTGAAAAACAGTGGTTCTATTGTGACATCTCTGGGATGTGACCACCCAGAAATTGCCTTGGAAGTAACTGTTCATCCATCATGCAACCTGTGAAATCACATATGCCTTCATCCCTTCCAATGTGAAAAGAAATCCTAAGATGTTTCATCAACCTAAGAATTAATGAATTAATGTGAATGAGAAGGGGGCAAGCATTTATTAAGCATCCACTATGTGCCAAGCACTGAGCTGAAGTGCTTTATAAATAGCATTTCATTTGATCCTTAAAACAACCCTGGGAGGCAGCTGCTTTTATTAATCTCCATTTTATAGTTGGAGAATCTGAGGCAGGCAGAAGTTAAGTGATTTGCATAGGGCCACATAGCTAATAAGTGTCTGAGGCTCAGTTTGAACTGAAATCTTCCTGACTTCAGACACAAATGAAAAAGCATTTATTAAGTGCTTACTATGTGGCCGGGCACTACATTAAGTGCTAGGAAAACAAATACGAAAATTCAGGAGTCATATTTAACTCTGAATCTCATGTTCTAATCCTCTGTGAGCTATTACCAAAAACACATGGTTGCTGGATAAGAGAGGGGAGATTCAATAAAAAATAAAGACAGGACAAATAAGATAAATAAGATAATGGTAGATGGAAAGAAAAACTGAGAAAATATGAACTGGCTGATTTCTTGTTCCCCTCTATTCAGGTGGTATACTTATGCTGACACTTTGATATCGTGTTGTTGTTCATCCTTCATTTTTGAAGAGGACCAATGACATAATGGGGTGATGTCTTGAATTTGTGTTTCAACTGGATTTAAATGAGGCAGAATTGCACAAAGTCATCAGCCTCATTCTCCCTTCCAGAGTCATCACAATCCAGCAGCAAGACAAAAATCAAGATGACTAGCAGTGGCCTGGCATGCACTGGATGACCTCAATGTCTTCGATGTCTGATCAAGCTCTAAGTTTTCCACAGTGCCTACTTCTGCCACTGCCTTTGTGGCCATTGGAACAAATTGTTCTTATCTGCCCCCATTCCACTGGGAGGAAGTCTTCACATGCTTGGGGTAGGAATCCCCCTACCTTACCAATGGGTTTGAGGCCTATGGGTTACCCTTCATGTGGTTTAGTCCATCTGCCAAGATAGTTTTACCAGGGAGTAGCTGCTGCTCATTCTATAGCTTCTTGGAGCCACAGGTTAGAGTTGGGTGAAGGTGGACACCAAAGGTGGATAAGCAGCCCTGATAAGAGCTCAGCAAGCCCTCATGCCCAAGGTGCTAGTCCTGATATCATAACCTTATACTTTATGGAGATTACTCTTCAGTTAATTATTGTATTTGAAATTCTAGTTGCCATGGTGGCTAACATCTTCTTCATTCTGCTATACAGAGACATCATAGCATAGAGGAAAGAGGGCTTGGACGCAGAGTCAGAAGATCTAGGTTCTAATCCCACATAAGAAATTTACTGGCTGGTCCATGGGCAGGTTACTTTACCTCTAATGATTTGCAATTTTCATTATCAATCAAATGGGGATGAAAATACTGACCTACCTCACAGGACTGCTGTGAAGTAATCATTTTGCCAAACTTAAAATTTTAGAGAAATGTGAACTATTTGTATTCACCTGGATAGATGACATAAGGTGGATTGTTGCAACAGTTAACACCTTCCTATTTCCAGATTGACAATAGCAAGTCTTCTTGGCAACCATTCAGAAAAACCAACTAGCATCTAACACACCAATTCTCCCACCTAAAATTTAGAACCCGTGCTGCCTCTCTTCTGCCTATGCTCCAAGACCTATTCTGGTGACCTATACACTTCTCATCATCGTCCATCAGGGTATAAAATTCCACAAGATTTCATCCATGGTGACATTGGAGATTACATGTTTCAAACAGTTACTACCTGGTAAACTTCACAAAGCTTCAAGGAACTAGGACAGAATTAGTCTCTATGAGTGCTATAATAGTGCTCACAGAATGTTACAAAACCCAGAGGAGGCTCTCCAGCAGGATAGGTAGATCTTATACGGAAGATTTGTTGGAGATCATAGACAAGCACTACACACAATGAGTAGGCAGAGTTTGGTTGCGACCTGTACCAGTAGAATAAGCATCCACAGAGATGAAATCACAGCTCCATTAGAGTTCTGAACTAAAAGCAAAATATTTTTCTCAATAGGTCCAGACATTATTTAAAAAAACCCAGCATGCAACTTGGAAGGGGGACTCTGAACCCACCTGCCCATGTAAATGCACTTGCTTTTTAATACTTTAAATCTTGTTTCTATTTATATCATCTCGAGGATTAAAAAAAATCAACTTTTCATTTGTGTGCACATTCATTCTCTCACTCTAAAATATTAGTGTCCCGGGAAGCTCTTAATGGCATTAGGATGAAGTCATAATAAATCGTATAGATAAATCAAAGCTACCTTGACTACATAACACCCCAAAAGGATTTACCTCTAAACAAAGCCAGATGATGCAATGACTGAAAATAACATTAGAATATTTAAAAGGACATTTGCCAAGGTCCTTAAGACCTCTAGATTGATTGAACTTGGCATCTGTCTTACTTAATAGGCCTTATCTTAAAGAATTCAGCCATTCTCTTATCAATTCTGACTACAGCCTGACATTTTAACACCTTTATTAGCTTCAGACTAAATAGGGTCATAATAGACACAAAAAAATCTTTCCTTTCCACTCTTCCTCCTCAGGGTTTTTAAATTCCCAGGTTGAAATGATGGAAGGGACCTTGGCTCAGAGGACAGAGTGGCTTTCTTTAAGGAAAAGTTTTCTTGTATCCACACTTGAATCTTAATAGAAGAGTAATTTTAGGTTTCCTTTATCTGGGAGTAGATAGAAGCAGTTGCTCTGAACTGGGGCATAGAATGTGATAAGCTCTTGTCATGATTTGGGTTAATATGCCTAAAAATGGTGTTCTCACCTCTGAATGATGATTGTTCAGTGGCCCCCTTTCATCGATGTGCTTTTGAAGCTATTTCCTGAGGATAGCCTATTTGGCACGGTGGAAGGCAATTGACCACTGAGTTTCACCCATATTAGTGGACTGAGACAAATATACTCTCAGGGGTTAATTGTAAAGAAGAAGCATTCTAATGATCCAAAGCCCATTGAAAGGATCAAAGTACAGTTTTTCCATTAGCATCTTTACTGCAGCATCCCCATAAAGTACATAACATTATATAAAAGCAAATATGTTATTGAAGGTCTACTAGGTTAATAATAGGACTTGGGGCTAGAAAGAACCTTAAATACCCATTAGTCCAGGGATTCTTAATCTGGGATTCATGGATCTTCAAAATATCCATGGTTAAATTTCAAGAGGTCTGTGAATTTGTTTTAAATATATGTATGTATGTATGTATATAAGTATATGTGTATATATACCTACATATGTGTGTATACATGTATGTATATATGTGCGTGTATATGTATATTTAACATTGGAAATTGAGAGGATGCCCATCAATTGGGGAATGGCTAAATAAGCTGTGGTGTATAAGACATGATAAACAGGCAGATTTCAGAAAGACGTGGAAGGACTTGAACAAACTGATAAAAAGTGAAATGAGCAGAACCAGGAAAATATTGTACACAGTATCAGCAACATCATGGGGTGACCAAATATGAAGGACTCAGCTCTTCTCAGCAACACAATGATCCAAGACAAGTACAAAGGACTCATGAAGGAAAATCATATCCCATATTCAGATAAAAACTTATGGACTCTGAATGCACACTGAAGCATACTTTTTACAATTACTTTATTCTTTCTTGTGGGTTTTTCTTCCTTTTGATCTGTTTCTTCTTCCACAACTGTGATGAATATGGAAATATGTTTTACATGATATCATATGTATAAACTACATCAAACTGCCAAAATACATATATTCAATGTAATTGCTTTCCTTTGTAAGCCTGGGCATTTTATTTTATCAGTTCAATTATACGTTTTATTAATTTAAAAGCATGAACTCAAAAAGAGTCTATTCACTGTGCCACAGATTATCACATACTAAATCTGGGGACTTTTGTGGATTGTAAACTCAATTTGAGTCAACAGTGTAAAATGTCAGTCAAGAAAGCTAGTACAATCTTATGTCACATTAAGTGAGGCAAGGTGATCCAGAATAAGAAGGCAATATTCCTAATGTGTTCTCCTATGGTCAGATCAACCACATCTAGGGTATTGTATGCTATTGTGAACTCCTCATTTTAAAGAATACATTGATTAACCAGAATGTTGAAGGATCTCAAGTCTATGCTTTATGAGGAGCAGTTAGAAGAAATAAAGTTTATTCTTGAGGAAAAGGATATGACAGTTTTCTTCAAATATTGGATGTCTTGTTACATGAAAGAAGGACTGGCCTGACTCTTAATTGGCCCCAGAGGCTAGAACTAGTGAAGTGAGTGGAAACTGCAAAGAGACAAACACAAACTCAATCAATATAAGGAAAAAAGTTAATAATTAGAGCTATCTAAAGGTGGAATGGGATGCCTCAGGACGTAGAGGATGTTTTCCTCATTGGAGGCCTTGAAGAAAAGGCCAGGTGACCAATTGTCTTTTATGGAGTTAAGGTCCTTTCCAACTCTGACAATGTGTGATTCTGTGTTCTAGCTAGAAATGATTATTTTTATATATCAAATATTTCTTTCCAGTACAAAAAGAGAGTCTTTTCAAAAAAAGAGTAACATTCCATATTAAGAATGTTTATAGTAATATTTTTCGAATAGGACAGAATAACTAGTTTTGAGTTGGAAGGGACACCGGAGATCATCTAGTTCAATCCTTTCATTTTACTGAAGTCCAGGAAGGTTAAATAGCTCATTAATCAGTTAGAGATCAAAAATAAAAAGGAAAGGTCCCTATATGTACAAAAATATTTATAGCAGCTCTTTTTGTGGGGGCAAAGGATTGGAAATCAAAGGAATGCCCATCAATTGGAGAATGCCTGAACAAGTTGTGGTATATGATTGTGATGGAATATTATTGTTTTATAGGAAATGATGAGCGGGATGCTTTTAGAAAAACCTGAAAGACTTGCATGAACTGATGCAAAGTGAAGTGAGTAGAACCCAGACAATACTGTACACAGTAACAGCAATAAGGTATGGTGATCAATTGTGAATGACTTAGTTATTCTCAGCAATATAATGATCCAAGACAATTCTGAAGAATTTAGGATGAAAAATGCTATCCACCTCCTGAGAAAGAACTGATGGAGTCTGAATGCAGATCAAAGCATACTTTTTTTTTACTTTATTTGTCTTGGGTTTTTCTTTCACAACATGACTAATATGGAAATATGTTTTACATGACTGTACATGTATAACCTAAACCAAATTGCTTGCTTTCTCAATGAGGGGGGAGAGAAGGAAAGGAGAGAGAATTTGGAACTTAAAAAACTGAATGTTAAAATTTTTTACATGTAATTGGAAAAAAATATTAGAAAATAAATTTCTAAATTGTATCTCCTTCACATTAAGAAATTTTTCATTTCTAATCTAAGACCCTTTGGTTTCAAGTTAGATTATGGCTTAGCCTTTGTAGAAACAGAATATTCTTATATTTATTCTTTTCATTAATGTTAAACAATTATCAAGGCTTCATTCTCCCAATATGCTCAATAAACCCAAACCACTTAGCCTTTTTTCATGGCCTATCTCCCATTTCTTTATTTTTAGTGTTACTGGGACAGTAGAACTAGAAAAAAACAGAATTAATCTAGTCCATTTTCCTCCTTTGACATAAACTGAAGCCCCAGGAAGTTAAATATGGCCACAGAGCTAATCAATAGAACTTTTCCAAGTCTTCTTCATCACTCTAGAACTACAGGTCCCTTGACTGTATAAAATTTTCCTTTTTTATCTTACTTAAGCTAAGAACCAGTGATCTGAAAAGACTACATGTATGGGTCACAATGATAGATTGTCTATCGTCCAAGAGTCAGTCTAGTCAAGATGTCACATCAACTCCCTGTAACCTAAATTACAGAAGGTTCATGATCTATACTGGTGAAGGGAAGTATCCACAATGAGATCACAGACCTTTAGCATACTGATGCATGTCAGGAAGAGCCATAGTATGACTTCAGAGTGTCTATGACTTCTAGTCCTATATCCAATGCTTTTTTTAATTACATGCTACAGCAGAAAATTACATTTATCTGGAAAGGTAACATGATGCAGGGGCTAGATTGAGGGTCTTAGAGCCAAGAAGACTCATAGACATGTCCTGCCTCTGACACTTTCTAGTTATCTAATAATGCCCAAGTCAAGTAAACACCCAGTGCTCTGGGCAACTCTCTGATATTTACAGGGGAAGAACCAGCCTGCTTATCTGAAGGGAATCCCTATACCACAAATTCCATGCACTGATAAAAGCTCTGGCCTAGACCAAAACAACCAAAAGAAAAAAAAGCTAGGCCAACTACTTTATATTACAGCTAAGGAAAATGAAGCCTAAAGAGGTGAAATGATTTGACCCAGAAAGTGAGAGGTGAGTCAAGGTCAGATTCTTTGATTCTAAAAACAATGTTCTTCCTACACTGGTTCATTGACTGTTATGATCCAGTCTGCTCTCAAATCTTTCTCTACTGGGTTTACATACTGTCATTTCTTCCACACCTTATTTTGATTCGTCTGTTTTCTTTCTTAAATCCTAAGAACCTTGGTTCCAAGTATGACCATTTGGGAAATGGAGAATGAAAGCAAATACATAGTTGGTATAAAGGACAGGACGGACAGGTGTAAGAATTTCATGTCCTAGCAGGATGGGATAAGTAGATGAGTTTTCAGTTCAATAGTGAAATTGCTTTATAAATACATGTTCTTTTTTTGTAGATGGCATAGTGCTGACTTCACCAGGTCCTCTTCAGAGAGCTTTCCATACACTCAAAAGAGTTGGGGCTAACAACCTACACAGGAAAAATTAAATGGATAAAGAATGTTGTAAAAGCTATGACATACAGTTGGATAGATAACTCATTGAGGTAGTGCATTATTAGTACATATATCTCAAACAGACATTGTAGAAGGACAAGAAGCTGGGTCCAGAACTAAAATGGAGGAAAAAAGTGAGCTAGAATGAATTGGGAAAAATAGAGTGCTTACAATAATTCCAAGCTGCACGCTGGCACCAAAAGCCATCTCTATAAAACAAATACTCTCTCAGGGATGCTATAGGGATTTAAATGATGGAACACCACACCCAAAAGAGTCAAACTTTCAGCTGACCCAAAGGACAATGAAGAAATGCATGGGGGCATAAGTAGGCTACTGGATATGACCGATGCTAACTTGCACAGAAGGTAAAGAAAGGAATATGTTCTAGGAAATAAATCAATGATCAGGAAAGGTTGTGAGACAATCATGTTTCAAGAACAAAAGATTACAAATAGACAACCTAAGTGGTTCATTAGTATGCATGAACCTTTTTTTTTTAAACACAGACCTGAAGGAAGTCCTTTAGCACACTGGATCAATCCTCTGTGGAGGATTTATGGGAGGAAATAAACAAGAGTTGTACAGAATAAGAAGGCACAGATTTGCCATGATCCCCTTGGAGGGAGTACTCATGTTGATGAGATCACAGATCCATTGAAGTATGTCTCGTTTTCCTAGAGCAACCTAGGAGAATTATTTGTGTGCAAGTGTTAAACCTCCATGGAGCCCCTTTCTAATCATTTCAAGTTGCAGAAAAATATACCTATATCATCTATGCCTAGGAAAGTCTTTTAAAATACTTCTATGACTTAAAGCCAATTGCATCTCCTACTGCAAGGAACAATTTCTACTTTTTAAGTATTGACCCTAGCTCAGCAACTACTATCACACCTAGAAACCTGTTACCAAAATCAGAGGGATTTCTTTTTAAATTAAGTCAGGAAACTGCTTAAAGCAAAAGGATATAGGGAAATCTGGAGAACAAGATTTATGCTGCAGAAATCAAATAGCTGTTGCTATTTTTATGATCACATACTGTACTTGAAAACATCTAGTTAGAGAAAACAGGAAAGGTTAAGAATTCTAAAATAACATTTTGAAACTGCTTTGTTCTAGTATCTGTCACTACAGCTTTTGTCAGATGTTTGAATACTGGTAATTGGTTTGTGCCAAAGGAAAGTGGACAGTTATTTCAAAGCCTTTCCTCTCCATGGGCCATTAAATTGCCAGGAATTACAATCACAACAAAGTGACACATAATTTAGAAAGAACGCTATGCATGCTTTTAATTAAACAAAGAAACATCTCTAAATTGTTTGGAAATGCCAGATACAATGTTGAAACCAGAGGTAAATAATTTTTAAAAGTAGGTAGTTGACATGGACAACAGTGAATGATATATTCATGGGATAGAAGAAGCTGGTTTATTCCCTTTGGAAATATGACTGCAAATGTAAATTGCTGGGTTCTTGAAAGACCATGGCTATTAAACAATCAATATAAAATCTTCCCATTTCAGAATTGTAAAAGGGTTCTTTCAGGCAAGAAACTCAAGAGCAACTGTAAAGCTGTCTTCATTCATATCCTTTGAAATATAAAACGGTGAACTTGGACCACCAAGAATTGTGGGGAAAGCCAGCTGATGTTTACTACGACATAGACTTCATGTTCTTCACATAAGACTTTCTCATGCTTTATTAAATGTCTGTCAAAAAGTAAATCTAACTTTGATCTTTCAAATACAAATTCATTCTATTTCACTTTCATTCTCAGTTTTAACAGGTAAGTAATGAAAATAAGTTTGTGCTCTTGCTTCTCACCTCAGGCTCTCTCTGCCTTACATAGAGTTCTGCTGAGGTAATTGAAGGTAGTGTTTTGTTTTTTCTCTGATTAGTATGAAGTCTACTGAAAAGTCATCTAAAATTGGATTAGGAAGGAATCTACTACATACTTGTGAATGGCAAATGAAAGAGATTTACAATTACTTACAAAGGGCAATCCATTTAAAATTGGCCCATTTAATGTAATATAGACTCAAATAGGATCTTAAAAAAAATAAAAAGAGGATGTCTTTTGGGAGATATGGATGGAACTGTGCTATAATGAAGTCTTTTTTGATGTTTCCAGTAATAAAATTCCTTGAACTTTTCAACAATGAGCCATGTACAAAAATGGAACTAGTTGCCTCATAAAGTGGTAAGCACCCTGCCATTCAAGGGGTTGAAGGATAGCAGAGTAACCATCTATTTGGAACCTTGTGAAGGAGATTTTTACCACCAAGTGGGATATTAGAATAGATGACCTCTCCAATCCTTTTCAATTGAGTCTGTGTAATCTTGTATGTAAAACCAGTCCATTTGTGGATTAACAGATGGGAGAGGCCCAAACTCTTAAAAAATATTAAAGATATTAACACTGAAATTACTTAAAAACAGACAATGCATTTATTAAGTTAAAAACAATTAATTTAAAGTCATTAAAATATTACTTTTTAGTTCAAGTATATAAGGTTAATTTCAACTTTTAAAGTCAAAACTAAAAGTTTCATTGCTATTGTTGTTGTTCGGTTGTGTCCAATTTTTCATGACCCCATTTTGGGTTTACTTGGCAAAGATACTGGAATGGTTTGCCATTTTATTTTCCAACTCATTTTACAGGAAAACTAAGGCAAACAGGATTAAGTGACTTGCCCAGGAGTCACAGAGCTAGCACGAGCCTAAAGCCAGATTTGAATTCACAAAGATGAGTGTTCCTGATTCCTAGTCCAGCACTCTGTCTACTGTGCCACCCAGCTTAAGTATTTAACATTAATTTCAACTTTTAAACTCAATATTAAAAGTTACATTAAGTTATTTCATTTTAAATTTATTGTCTTTAATTCAATAAAAGTGGAATCAAAATAAATAATAAATTCCTTTCTATTCAGTCTCTGAATTAAGCTTTGTATATAGGAGATTTCTTCTAATTTGCAAAGAAGCCATTTTCTCTTTAGAAGCCTCAACATTCTCATTACATATATATATTCTCAAAGGTTCCAAACTCTTGCTTGGTGTTTTTATAAATTCTGCCCTATCAATGAGCCAGTCTAAGACACATGAACTAATGATGTAAGTTAATGGGCTGCCTTCTCCATTGTACATCATTATCTGCACAGTAGTCATTCTTTATCCATTTGGTTTTTCCTCTATGAATTGTTAGACTGAATTTTTTAAGTAGTCTTAGATCTAATTGAGGAGGCTCTATGGTATTTTGCAGCTTTATGTGATCAACACTATGTAATTTGCTAATGGAAGTATATGGAAGATTTCGCTATCCACTGGAAATTCCTCTTCCATTTGGACTCTGTAAAGGACATTCTCAATGATGGGGTGAATATTTTCAGCAAGCATACCTCTTGATTTGATAACCAGAGAATTTTTGAACAAAGTTGTCTTTCTGTTTACATATATCAAGGAATCTTGAATATTATGAAGACATCCATGGGAGACACTATTGAAGGCATCAAGGAGTGGAATACTTCACTATGTGCTCCCAAATCAAAACCATTATTATCAACAGACAATAAACACAGCAGAATTATTGTCTCTTGACAGAGAAGAGTATCTTTACATGATAGTAAAACATCGTCTACAACAGAAAATCATTTTCAAAAGTCTACCTTTTCCCTTCTCATATTCTCACCATGATTGCCATTGATATATGTATAGTTCATTTTCGTAAAGACTTTCTAGAGATATGAAAATGATTATATGAGTTGATTGCTGCTAATGTCTTCTTGATCACTTTGGCTTCTTTTCTTTCTGCTAATCATACTATCTGTGATTTTTCCAACTGATTGGTATTGTTCTCTCTCGAGATATCCTGAAAATCTATCTCATTGATTTCAAAATTATATTACAGCACAGATTTCTCTTCTGCATATATATTCTGGGCTAATCACTCTTCTTGATTTCACCTTAATTCTCATGACCACTTCTTTGTATAGTGCATGACAACCCAGGATAATAAGAACCCTGATGCTGAGGTTTAGTTGTCATGAATGATAAGAACGGATAGCTACAGAAATGTTAAAAATCTATTCTATTGTCTGTCTTGTTGTCATCCTCTGACTTCAATGGGTGGATAATTTTTATCAACTTGTGTTTGTGAAGTACTCACAAGAAAATAGCTACTTTATTGGGAGTCCGACATCTAGAGTAGTTATGTAAATTCTTCCCTTGATATAATTAATTATAAAAATATAAGAGGATCTGCAAACTAAGAAAAGACGTCAGGATTGGACATACTAATTTTTAACTTTCGCTTCACTCTCCTTGGCAATGATTGGCAGTTGACAATTCTCTCTAATCACCTAAAATATGGCAAAGGGACTTATCATCCACCTTCCTTAGTGATCTCATAGGAAAAATCCATTTGGGAAACATTTACACACATTTGAGTTTACAAAAATATTTAAGAATACATAGTCTGTCTATCTTTGATTCTCTTTTCCAAAAAATAAAACAAATCATGTTAAATAGAAACCTACTTTGATTCACCTTACACCCTACAAATAAATATACTCATCTACCAACTGTACCTATATTTTTGGCCAAAAAAAACTCCTGAAAAAACAAAACAAGGACCAAGGACAAGTGTGTTTGTTTAATTCATTTCTAAATTGAACCTTCAGGCAACTATGACACATTTATATAAAGAAATCACTCTCTTTCACAGTCAAATACTGCCTGGGTCTTGAATATCTCTCCCCTCTCCCTGTTGCCTTTCTTCCTTCTTAGCTCAAACAAAAAATGTGATCTGGAAAGATGAAAGACATATTTGACTCATAAACATACTACAAAAGGAAGGCATGAAAAGTCTTTTTTCTTTAGGTATTCACAAGCTGTGAACAAATATTCACTCCCATTACATAACCTTTGCAACTGCCCAGTGAGATCGAATAAGATGGCCTGAGTTTAATGTGGTAAACCTCGAAAGGGGCCTTTATTGAATGAGTTTCTAACATAGCCCCTCAAAAGTCCCTTATAGAGTTATAGGCTTAGAGGAGCCATTGTGCCTTAACGAATTGCCTTTAAAAAAACAACACTTACCTAAGCAAACATCACCACAGAGGAAGACCAGTAAAGTGACTAGGGTACCAACCTTAGAGTAAGGAAGACCTGGGTTCAGGTTCTCACTCTGGAACATATTATCTTTCACCATTGCAAGTCTCTTAAACTCTCAGTGCCCCAGACAACTTTCTAAAACCCTACAGATTAGCTACTTATCTACCACAGGAGGGAATTTCCACACTGATACTTCCCTGGACCAATGAAATTAATAATTATGATTATAACCATAATTATAGCTAATATTTATATAGCACCTTCTATGTGGCAGGCTCTGTGCTAAGCACTCTACAAATATTATATCATTTGATCTTCACAACATCTCTGGGAGATATATGCTATTATTATCTTGATTTTACACATGAGAAAACTGAGGCAGACAGAGGTTAAATGACTTGGCCAAAGTCACACAGCTAGTAAATGTCTCGGGCTGGATTTGAACTCAGTTCTTCCTGACTCCAGGTCTGGCACTCTATCCACCATGTCTGGCTCTTACTTACCAAAAAAGTTTAAAACAATAATATTCTATATTTTCAATATTGCTTTTAACTTTTTCAAAAACACTAGAATGAGATTTTGGCCTCCTGGCTTCTAATCCCAACTCTGAAACAGAATATTTATGTGTCCTTGGGCATAACATTTCAACTTGTTCAATCTCAATACACTTCTCTGTAAAATAGACTAGATGACTTCTGACCTCATCTAAAAAGACAGATGAGATTTTAAGAGATAAGACAAAGCTACCACCTTTCAGTTTATTATGTAACTACTCTAGTAATGTAAATTATCCATTCTTTAGCTTGAATAGTATTCCTCTAAAGAGTCAAATGGGTGAGTTGTGTTGACTGATGCAATAACTTTTAAAAAAATTTTTGTTAATTTACTGTAAGATCTATCTCTGTAAATATACTTTAAATAAAAGAATTACAAATAATTATTATAGTTTCACTTTGAAATAAAAAATTTCTTTCTACTATCTCTAGTATGTGCCATTGCACTGAGTCAGTTAACAAAACTTGGTCTCTCAAAATATTCTTAAATTCCCATCCTTCTTAAAACATATACAAGGCAGTCTTTATATATCTATATTAGTATAGATATATAAATATATTGTAGCATATATACTAACAGAGATATATCTTATATATGTATACATAAATATGTACATGTATCTAGATTGTGTATATATAATATAGAATAGTATATAATAGCATATAAATACTATTAGCATATATAGTATATTTATTAGTATATTTATACTAATATGGCTATATATCTATGTGTATACACATATGATAGACAGATATATCATCTTTATATGCCTATATATAAGCATACTGTAGTATATCTATATATACATAGATCTATTAATGTAGATATGCATATATCCATATGCATGTAGACAAACTAATATAAATATACATATATCCATATACATATAGATCTACTAATAGATATATATATCGTATATGCATATATTACGTAGTGGTGTCATTTTGGTCCTCTTCAAGAACAAAGGACAACAACCTATATAGACATATATTTCCACATATATGTAGATCTACTAATAAAGGTATACATATTCATATACATTATACATATTTGTGTGTATATACGTATATATGTATTATATATATACACATTACTTCTAGATCTTTACTAAGAATACAAACTAATTTAGATATACACTAAAGAGATAGACACTAACAATATACATACTAATATATTTTATGAATATATTGTACACACACTCATACACGGACATACACACACACCCTAAGTCTACCAAGTACATTTCTATTGGACACTACAAACATCAGTGTTGAAAAAGTAATTTCCACTTTGGACATTATCCTCCCATCTCCTTTAATTTACATATGTGATATGAATGACTCACGACTAAGCAATCCTGTCAATCCATTCACAATTTGTCCAGTTTTCTGTTGCGTATGTGTGGGAACAATGAAACAATAGGGAAAGAGTCATCAACACACCCTCCTCCACACTACATCCTTTCATGTTTCCTAGGTTGCAAGATGACAGAATCAGGAACCCAAAAGATCCTGACCAGCTGAAAGAGTAGAGTAAAACATACAAAATGAAATGTCATAGGAATAAATGAATAGTCTCACATTTAGGTTCTGAAATTCAATTACATAAATATAAGATGGAGGAGACATCATTTATATGAAGATTATCTAGAGATTTCGTTGAATTCAATAAGAATTAATGGTATACTATAGTGAAAAAAATTAATATAATCTTAGGGTACACTAATAGTAATATGGTTTCCCAAGTAAGAGAGGTGATAGCCCTTCTGTACTCTGCCCTATCAAGACAGGATCTGGAATATGGTGTCCAAGGTTAGCCACCATGTTTTATAAAGGATACTGACAAACTACATCACATCCAGAGGAGGGCAACCCAATAGTGCAGGAACTGGAAAATATTTCATACAATGACGGGTTGAAGAAACTGAGACCTCATGTAGAAGAGGGATTAACTGTTCTTATTAGCCCAGGATGAAAGACCAAGGACTAATTAGAAGACGTTACAGGAAAGCAGATTTTGGCTCAACCTAAGGAAAAACTTTCAAACAATTAGAATTATCTAAAAATGGAACAGGTTGTCTAAGGAAATGATGAGTTTCCTGTCAGTGGATGATTTAAATTTAAGTGGAGGATAAATTAATGTTTGCCAAGCATATTCTAGGTAGAATTTGTGCTTTGTCTAGAGCAAGAATTCTTAACAAGAGGTTCATAAACTCATTTTCTTAATCTTTTAATAATTGTATTTATTATATTTTGTTTCCTTTGTAATCCTCTATATTTCAATTTATACATTTAAAAACACTATTTTGGGAAAGAATACATAGATTTCACCAGGCTTCCAGGGTGGTCCATGACACAAAAACAGTTAAGAACTTTTGGCCTAGAAATTGGATTAGATGATCTCAATAATTCCATGATTCTTTTATTCCCTGTTCGAAAGATGAGGCAACTCTGAATCAAAAAGGTTAGTAACTTGCTCAAGTTCACATAACAATTTAATGGCCAACCCAGGATTTCTAGTCCTGTGAATTTTCTAACTGCTGCCTAATGGATTATAGAAATCATTCTAAATAAAGATGCAAATAATTATAACTGTATTACTTGACTGTTAAAAGGGATTAAAGGTTAGCAATAATGAATTCATATTAGCAACACCAACGTTAACCGTACCACTTGACAGAAATTTAATATGAGTATCACAAGCTGTATGTGAAGAACACTGTTAAAATAATTTACATTAAGATTTCACAGAATCCACAAGCCATGGATATACTCTTATGTTAGAAATGAAAGTCCAAAATCTCTGCAAGGTCCAGTTCAGATGCCACTTCCTCCATGAAGCCTTCCATAATCTTACCAGCACTTTGTAAGTCTCCTGTGCATTTATCACATCCTAATTTGCATTATAATTCATTGTGTACCAGATTTCTCTCCCCAGTTAGATTTCACTAAAGTCCTACTCCAAAGCCTCATTATGGCAAAGAAGTGACCATGTATTCTTGAAGGCTTTGCCAACAGAACACAAGTCCTGATGGAGCCTACAAAACTGGAAAGATTTAAATGTATGGTCTAGTACATCACTGTGTAATTGCTGTCTCAAGACCCCTCCTTACTAAGTTTAGGAATGCCTTTCAGCTATTGTGAATAAATGATGTAATATTTGAACAAAAGTATTCTAGTCAGTTATGTTTAGCATGAAATGTAGTATCGAGAGCTTAGAGGTGGGGGGAGCAGCAGAGCGGTTATTAAGTAATCCAGGAGAAAGGTGGCCAAGGCCTGGGTCCTTGTGGGTAGTTGGAGGACTGAAAAGAAAGGGACGGAGATGTGTAGCTACGACATAAGAATAACCATTTACAATGGGGCGATCTGAGATATATTGCAGAGAAGGGGTCCACAAGACAGAATTCAGAGATGGAGGATGGGATGCAGGGAGTGGAGGAGAGAAATGCTCAAAATAATTCAAAGGCTACAAACCTGGGAGACAGACAGAATGTTTACTCTTAAGCTTACTGGGCTGTTATGAAGAAAAAGTGAGATGGTAAATGTGAAGGCTTCTAAAAAGAAATATTTGTTTAATGAAGAAAAGCTAGAAAGCGCTCAGCCCCAGGCCTTCTGCCTAGTAGGTGTTTGGCAAACATGATGCATGAATGCTAGCTACCATTTATATAACACCTACTATGTGCCAGGCCCTGTGCTAAGTGCTTTACAATTATCATCTCATTTGATCCTCACAACAACCCTAGATGTAGTGTTATGATCCCCATTTTATTATAATCCCTATTTTACAGATGAGGAAACTGAGGAAAACAGTTCAAGTGACTTGTCCAAAGTTCCAAAGCTAGTCAGTGTCTGAGGCCAGATTAGAACTCAGATCTCCCTGATTTAGGCCCCATGTACTATTCACTGCACTGCCTAGATGCCCTAATGAATGTTCCTTGAAACATTAAAAGCACCAAAAATGCATAATATTATCCTCTCAATGAAAATTAGAAATCTAGAAAGGTGTTCTTAGTTGTGAGAGGAGGTCAAGATAAAGCTCTCTGACAGATCGTTATCAAGTATGAAAGGAAACTTTAAGCTAGGAAGACCCTGGGTTCGAGTCTAACCTCTTGCCACCTATTGATTATGTGTCTCTGGGTAAGTCACTTAACCTCGAAATGCCCCCAGGCAATTCTCTCAGACCGTAAGTGGCAGAGTAGGCACTGATCTGCTTTGGCAAAGGGACTTTACTCACCAGGAATTCCCTATACCAATTAAATCATACATCAGGACCTCCCAAAAAATCAGAGACAGCATGGTAGAATGGAAAGAGCCCTATGATAGGAGTCATGGGATCAAAGCAACATAGAGTTAGCGATAGAAGAGATCTTAAAGTAATCTGTTCCAAGCCCTTTGTTTTATGGGACTTGTCCCAAAAGTTTTAGTGAGGTTGTAAGTGTTAGTAACTTATAACTGCACTCAAACTTTTGGGACAACAAGAAATCCAGCAGTTTGCCTAAAAGACTATCTTACGGAGAACTCAGACTAGGCAAGGGCTCACATGATAGTCAAAAGAAGCAATATAAGGGTGTTCTCAAGGTCTGTTTGAAGAGCTGCAGAATTCATTGTGAGACATAGGAGACATTGCCACAGGACCACCTAGTATGATGCGCCCACATCAAAGAAGGACCTCAAAGGAATCTGAGAGGCACAAATTTATACATCTCCACTACAAATGTTGATGTGGACTATTTGTGCCTGAGCTGTGGTAGAGCCTTCAAAGCTCATATTGGTCTGGTCAGACAGATGTGTGTGTGTGTGTGTGTGTGTGTGTGTGTGTGTGTGTGTGTGTGAGAGAGAGAGAGAGAGAGAGAGAGAGAGAGAGAGAGAGAAAGAGAGAGAGAGAGAGAGAGAGAGAGAGAGAGAGAGAGAGAGAGAGAGAACACTCCTTCAATGTTCAGAGAGATTAAATAATTCACCCAACATCACCGAGGCAGTAATTGGCAGAGCTGGGATTTTAATTCAGATACTAGATTCTCGTCTCACTCCAATAATTACTGGCTGGATGACCCATGCATAAGCCAATGATTTGACCTCTCTGAGCCTCAGTTTCTTCATCTTCAAATAAGCATTTGTCTACCTCATAGGGTTGCTATGAAGAAAGCATTTTGACAACCATAAAGTACCATTTAGATATGAATTATATTATATCAAAATAAGGTTATCCTTTCAGATGGCTAGAGATGAGCAACCAGAAAGAAATGAGAGGTATTGGCTTGGGAGTCATGGAAGTGGGGGAGCAAGGAGTGGGTATAGTCCCATGTGACCACCCTGCAATGGTGGTACAAGTGTGAGGGGTACTTCAGATTGAGCCCTTGGATATACTCAGAAATAAAAGGCTTTGTAGAATAAAGGTGACAGGAATGGGCACTGGGATGGGGGCATAGGAGAAGGGAAGATAATTAAATCCATCATAGAATGGCCACCAAAAGTACATGTGTTTAGAAAAACACAGAAAATTTTTAAGCTGGACTAATTTACAACATGGGACAGCTAGGTGGTGCAGTGGATAGAGCACTGGGCCTAGAGTCAGGAAGACCTGGGTTCAAATCTAGTCTCAGACACTTACTAGCTGTGTGACCCAGGGCAAGTCACTAAATATTTGTTTGCCTAGGAGACATTAGGTAGCTCATTGGATAAAGTGCTAGGTCTGGAGTCAGGAAGACCTGAGCTCAAATCTAGCCTCAGATTCTTATTAGCTGTATGACACCAGGTAAATCACTTAACTTCTGTTTGCCTTAATCCATAAGAAGGAAATGGCAAACCACTCCAGTATCTTTAGCCCATGGACAGCATTGGTGTGCTATGGACCAGAGGGTCACAGAGGGTCAGACATGATTGAACAACTGAACGACAGTCTACAACATACAGTTCTGCATAGATCAAGAAGGGAGAGAAGGAAGAAAAGGCAAATTGGGTTTAGCCAGGAAGCAATACTTGGAAGAGAATCGTTTCAATGATAGAGTGGGAATGGAAGCCCAGTTGGAGGAGATTGTGGGGCCAGGAAATGGACAACAAAGGTGAAATCAATTCCAGTTGAATGATATGATGCTGTTTTTCCAGGAAAAATCCCTGTGCCCAATTTGAAAACCTGTGCAGTTTCTCCTTCTTTGTCGAAGAAGGAGGGATCTGGGGCCCACCTATAACCAACAGGCCTTCTCTTCATTGGCAGGTAAGGCAGACTGGTCTGGTAGTTAAGCCCAAGGCAAACACAGATTCTAGAGACAAAAGACCAATATAAATCATCTCTCCAACAGCTGTGGAAGGAAGGCTTGTGTTACCCTACAGAAAATTTAAGGCTATCCCTCTTCTATCTCATCAATATGACAGTAAAATGAGGAAAGCCAGCACCCAAGAGTACAGTGTACATGTCATACAGCCTTGACTAATTTGAGGCACCTTTTCTTGTTTTCTAGGATGTACGGAAAGCCAGGAGAGGCAGCATGGGGTTGTGGATAGAAGGCCTATTTTGGAGTCAAGGACTCCTGGGTTCAAATCCCACCTCTGACATTTTCTAGTTGCATGACATGGTCAAGACACTTAACCTCTAATGAACCTTAGATAACCCTTTAGGCCTCATCTAATAAGTCATAGATGGATTGTGATCTGAGTTAGTAGAGGGAATTACCACATCAGGAGCCTTCATCTTGACAGAATCACAGATCTTTTACATTTGGGAAATCTACAATCAACTCTGATAGCATAGCACCATAGCACCACCAACCTCTTCTGAAATTGAGAGAAGTCTTTTTTCACTCTCTAAAATAAGTGATTAGTTTTTAAGATTTCTACTGCCTAATTTGCCACTTTGCCCTGACAGTCTATTGATGGTGATGTTCCAGTGGGAATCATTATATCATTACTGTGACTAATCATAAAAGAATCTCAAGCCGTACACATTGACCATTAAGCAAAGCACTTGTGGCCTCATTTTGTAGCTACAATGCACCTGAAAGATAAAGGCCAAGGATCGCCACAACATTAAGTTAAGTGGCTGTAAAAAAACTCAATCTTTTGGTCTTGTACCTTTTAGTGACCTGAGTGATCTTTGTCATCAAAGTCTACAGACTCCTACAACTCTACAATTCCCTGTGTTTCTTGCCTCAAACAACCTTCCAATCATTCTCAAAGTGGGAGAACAAATGACCAACACAGTAGAAGCTTTTCTGCCCCAAATACAGCATCTCCAACACTTGGATGAGCAAAGATCAGGTAGATTTGGAATATGTACTAGTCCTTCAAACTCAAACATTCTTTGAAGGAAAAAAAATAAAAATGATGTTGATTGTACAGTTTTGGCATGGGCTTGCTCATTTGCAGGAAAACCATATTTTGCACCACATCCTCACATATTGATATGTTGAGGAAATAAACAGCAAACATCATTTCCCATCCATCTGCTAAGCTTGTTAGAAAGATGAACACCCAGTGTTCAGATGTTTTCCCCTCAGGTTCGAAATTCCAAATTCAGCATAATTTGCTTTTACTTTGCAAGACAAAATTTTATCCAATATAAACTGAGTGCAGCTACTTGGGTGAAAACAAGGGAAATATATGAAGTGAAAAGGCAATGTGTGTTGGATACCAGTCAACAGATGTCTACTATTGGGCTTCCACTGTGACATGACCATACACGATGAATCTGACAAGACAGACAATTTGCCCCTATTTTCTTATAAATATGAGTACTGATGACTTTTTAAAACATTTATTACATTTTTATATTTTAGTTTTTCAATAATTTAACAAAAAAAACAGAATGAAATATTAAAATTTGAAAAAAGCACTTAATCTATAATTTCTAACAAACCATTTTTATAGAAATTCACACTCACTCACCAGGACTCAGAATTATATAGACTCTTTTATGTTTCTAACCATATTTAAAAAAAAAAACTTGAAGCTAAGCAATAAAAGTCAATTAAACTACCAGAAAGCTGGCAAAAGTAAGGAAAATGCCCAAGGTAGTTAAACCAAATACTCCAATGTAAGATACAATGAGAATGGGCAGTGCTTGTATCTCTCAATTTTTGCCTCTCTAGATACTTTTACTTCCTGAGCTTCTACTCATATTCTAGCGCTTCAGGGAAACTTTGACCTTCTCTTCCGCATTTATTTGATTTTGCTCTTCATTTAGCAAAGAGGTGGAGCTGATGGGTTTGCAAATTATATATCAGCAGGAGAGAAAGCATCAATGAAGCAAAAGCACATCTTAAATTTAATAAGAACAAGAAACAACATACAACAAAAACCCTTGGGGCTCAAAGGAAACAAAAATATTTATACCATACCAGTTGCTGTCACTCTTTTGTGGATATAAAATACACATTATGAAGACATTCCAGGTTATTAGTCTGAATAGGAGACTCACTACATCTTAACCCACCATTTTGCAAAGCAAAGCAAGCTACAGAGTTAAAACAATTCAATAAATACAGATTAAATGTCTATTGACCTACTGTGTGCATAGGACTACTAGGCACCAAAGGAACATACTAGGTGCAGGAGCTAAGACACAGCCCCTCACGTCATTTGACCTACAGTCTAAGAGATCCATCTCAAACCCCACCCAAGGGGTGTTGCCTCCTGGAAGCAGCAAAAAGATTTCATTTTAACATAGCATGGACCCCAAGGCTTATATCCTATTAAAATTCAAATATAAGAATCTAAGATGAAGAAATCATAATTGGACTTGGAAAGTACTTTAAGAAGTCATTTAGTTTCACCCCCTGCCTACAGGAATTTGAAAGCCCCAATCTGCAAGCATGCATTAAACACCTATGATGTGCTCAGCACTAGATTAGGCACTAGGAGGATATGGAAAAATTATAAGATCACATCCTCCTATCTTCAAAGAGTTTACCATAAAGTTCAGGTGGTAAGACTAAAACATACACACAAATTTTACAAACCTATTGCATGTACTGTGATGCAATAAACAATGTAAGGGATACATTCACAGTATCCACCCTCAAGTTGCTTCTAATCTAGTTAAAGGGCTGGCAAACTACAATCTAGCTTCTGCCTGTTTTTGTACGGACCATGAGATAAAAATGGTTTTTAAATTATTATTGTATGTAAACAGGTAAAACCATTCCTAGCTCATTGTACAAGAACAGCCAATAGACCAGATTTTTTCCTTGGGCTGTTGTTTGCCAATCTTGTAGACAAGATACATGCGTTCTAGACTTCCAGGGCTGGATATGAAAAATCTGACACTGTCTCCCCACCCTACAACTCAATCCTCTTTTATATGGTGAACTCCTCAAACACAAGGTTCTCACTTTTCTATTAGTATCCTTAGCATTTAGGACAGTACTTTGCACACAGTAAGCACTTAGTAAATGGTGTTTTTTTCCTTCATTCATGAAACTATAAATCACAATATAAGGCAGGTGATAATCACCATGTATAGGGGATATACAATAAATACTCTAAGAATTCTCAATAGGGAAGACTATATATAATTAAATGCAAAATGTGAGAGATAGACTATGAGGACAATGGGAGTGCAGAGAAGAGGGATATAAATGAATATTGGTGTAGTGAGAACAGTTGTAATGGAAGACCTGAGATAAGCTGGACTTTGAAGGATGGATAGGATTTATTTGTATAGGTCAAAGGAAGAGAAGATGGCATTCCAAGAGTGCGGAACAACATGAGCAAGGATAGCAATGAGCACAGCCTTTTGGTGGGACCGTGAAAAGACTAGCCTGACTCGAATGAAGGGTTTAGGCCTAGGACCAGTGGGAAGTAAGACTGCATAGGTAGGGTGGGGCCAGATCACAAAGGGTCTTAAAAGCTAGGAAGAAGACAGGCAGATGGTTGTTCATCTTCCTCTTTAAGAAGCCCTGAAATGCAAAGGTTACAGCTTCCTTTGAGAACCTACAGAGATGGGGGTTTTTAGTCAGCAGTTTTTGCTTATTTCTCATTATCTCTTGCTATGATTTAAACTCATTTCCTCTCACTCTGCCTCTTTGTAGATGGAGAACAGTTATTCTCTGTATAATTACCCTTCTATCACTTGAAAACAGTATTAAGTCCTCCTCAGGCTTCTTTTCTCTAAACTACACAGAACAGATCCCATTGATTCTTTACTTCCCCGGACTCATTTTTTTCTTCCATTCTTTATTGTTCACAGCCTCCTAAATACAACCCCCATTAAAACACCTGCCCTGCCAGAGCTAACAATGATTCCCACCTATGCTACTCAAGTTCTTGCTCACATAGCCTTATCTGATATTTGTGTTTAAAATGTTATCACTACAATGTTGGCTGACCCTCACTCAGTCTGTCATCTACCTTATGCCCCAAGTTCTTTTTCTGCTATAATTTATGTCTTTCCTCCTTGTCTGTTCTTTTTCCCTTCTCCCTCTTGATAATTAGACTATTTTGGAGAAGGTGTTGCTCTAATCTGTCTTTGTTCTTCCAATTGTAATTCCAGCAGAATGTTGGGTTCACAACCCAAAACGTCTCCCACCACTACCACCAGTCTGAAATTCCCAGTCAGTTACTCCTTTGGATTTAAAGCACTAGAGGTAGTTAAGTGAAGAACTGTTAAGTTGCTGGTGCTTTTCAGAAGTGTAGTAACCTTAATGATAATTAGCTGTCCATATTTGGCCACAGGAACAACCAGGTCCTTTAACGTGAAAGAACAAAGAACTGGTAACTTTGATGGGGAAGGTCAGATCCAGAATATGAGAATCTTGTGGAGAAAGATAGCTAGGCAGAAAGTGTTTTATATCACTGAATGATATAACTTGGTATCTGATGAGAGGGGCAGGAAGATGTCAAAGGGGACAAGTTGCCCAAAAAAGGAAAAAGAATGTACTGAAGAGAAATTTTACTATTTATCCTAGTATCAGTCCTCCTGATTACTTCTGTTGAGCTGTTAGCAACTTTAGGCACAGTGATCAAGAATACAATAAATATTCAGTTATCTTAGAATTGTGCCAGCCATGGGATAGAAAGACAAAAGTTACAGTTCTGTCCTCAATGGGCTTACTCATTCCACTGCAATACTTCATCTAATCCCAATACTTTCCCACATTCCAAAATTTAGTTACTATGTGAAATAGCCTTCGATGACATTTCATTTTTATAATATCTTATGCATTTACCTAGAAATGCTATTTTGAGGCCTTATCTGGTTTTATTCTTACCACATCTAGAGGAAGTAAGTAGTTTGCTAAAACATTATCCCCATCTTACAGATGGGGAAATATATATATATATATATATCATATATATATATATATCATATATATATATATATATATGAAGAAGGTCAGTTATTTACTTACTCAAGATGACACATTTGGTGGGAACTAGGCTTTCTGACTCCTAGACCAATACTTTTCCCTAATGAACCAAGTTTTCTCTAAAGGGTAGGAAATATCACATAACTCTCATGATTTAAAGGACTCTACAAGGAAATGAGAGTAGGTCACATGTCCAATGCTGTGAGTCCTTCAAGAGACTTCTTGACAAAAGAGTTATGGGGACGACTTAATTTATTGACCACAAATAGCAGAAGGATTCTCCAGGAATTTCTTCCCCAGCATGGACCAGAAGTTTGGCTATTGCAGGAATTAAGCTGTATTGGGTTGCCCAGGCGTTGTCGATTTGCCTCAAGCCATTAAAAAAAGGTGTGGGGGGGTCATTTTTCACTTCTTGTTTCAGGATCAAATATCAGCTTTGTTAAAATTCAGAAACATGCCACTTTCTATACAATAAAAAAGGGATGACCCAACCCCTACCTATAAAGCAGTAATGAATAGCAGGAAATCTCCCAGACTCAACCCTGAAGCTATGGCATAGCAAATCTGAGATGTTCAGCTGCTTTCTGATGCCCTGAGATGCCCGAGTCAGCCTTTACATTAACTAGGAAAGATTCAAAGAATGGTGTTTTTGACTGACAAAGCCAAAAAGAGATGTCCTACAGACTTTCAATCCTGATAGTTTAAAGTGTTGTTAAATAGATATATGAGTATGAGAGAGAGAGAGAGAGAGAGAGAGACAGACAGAGACAGAGAGAATCACAGATAACATTCATATAGCACTTACTATGTGCCAGACACTGTGCTAAATGATTTTTAATTATTATCTCATTTAATTTTCACCACAGCCCTGGGAAGTATGTGCTATCATTATCCCCACTTTACAGATGAGGAAACTGAGACAAACAGGAGTTAAGTGATTTGCCCAGGGTCACACAGCTCATAAATGTCTGAGAATAAATTTGAACTCGGGTCTTCCAGACTATGCCACACAAACAGACAGACTAGATTAGATGGATAGATGGATGGATGGATGGATGGATGGATGGATGGATAGATAGATAGATAGATAGATAGATCTCTGTTGTCCTCTCCTAAAACCCCTTTTGAAATATGCAAGGTGAACAAAGAATCTCTATTATTAAAGCAACTAACAATATTCCTTGTGCCCTTTAGCATGTGTGGCTGAGTTCTCAGCAAAGGAAAAGAATGAAAAAGAGACTCCACTTCCTCAGTCAGGCTTTAGGTCTTGACTCCTCCCCGGTCAGGGGCCACCATCTCCATTTTCTTTGTCTGGGACTTTTCGGGAGACCCAGGAGAATGTAATCCAATACTTTTGTCTGCATCTGCTGCTAAAAGCCTTTTCCCCCAGCCCTGCCACAATTCCCAGGAGGCTCATTAGGCACATTTACATTTGGCTCTTAAAATCTTAAATAGCCCATTTCACGCCTAAGAATGGCATATTGATGAAAGAAGCACTCGGCTGATGGCCTGTAGGCTGAGGGCAAGAGCTCCTTTTGACTTCAGACATCTCTCACATAGGATTTTTACATGCTGTTAAGGACTTAAACAGAATCAGGTAAGCAATACATTAGAGCTAGAGACCAGCAATATAAAGGAGGGAGGAGATTAGGGTTAAGAAATATACTCTACCAAAATTTCCTAAACAAGATATCGTTGATTCGGGGTGGGGCAGGGAGACAACTCTAAAATGTAGTGTAAAAAATACAAAAGGAATCAAAGAAGAAAAAGAAAAGGGAATTTAGATCTGGATCTTAATTTTTTAGAAATATCCTTCTAATTATAGGAAAATTATAGGACAGAAGATTAGAAGCATTAACAGAGCATATGAAACTAGTACGTAAAATGAATGAAAAAGATATGTCAGGCCAGGGTCATTGGAGGAGGGTTGAAGGAAAAGAAATTGGGCTATTAGGCTCAACCTATCATTACGTTGAGGAAAGTGGGGAGATTGAATACCTAGCAATGTCTTTCACTCTTAAGAACTTCTCCCTACAGAGTAAGGCCTATTTGTTTCCCTCCAATTTCATCTCATGGGACCTTACTAAACTTGCAATGAAAAGGATGCCTACATAATCCCTCTGCCACAGAGGAGTCAAAGCCTACTATAGAGTTAGCACAATGTAGTGGAAAGAGGGCTGGGCTGTCTGATCAAGAGATCTAGGTTTGAATCCTGGCTCTGATCCTGGGTGGGTGACTTCTGTAAAATGGGAGCAATAATATTGATACAACCTTGCACCCCACACACAAGGCAATTGAGACGAAGGTATCTTGTAAGTCACAAAGTATAGCCATTTCTTTGAGAAAGCATCCCTCCCCTCCAACTGATTTGGCCATATTGAATTGACTATGTACTCCGCACTACTTTTCATACACCAAGCAGCCAGGTGGTACAGTCAATAGAATGCTGGACTTGGTGTCAGGAAGGACTGAGTTCAAATTCTGCCTCAAGAGACTTACTAGCTGTGTGTCCTAGAAAGTCACTTAACCTTGGCCTTCTTCAGTTTCCTCATCAATAAAAAGAGGTAATTACAGAACCTACCTACCTCAAAGGGTTGCAGTGTGGATAAAATGAAATAATATTTGTAAAGTACTTTGCAAACCCTAAAGCACTGTATAAATACTAGCTATGTACATGTGTGTGTGTGTGTATGTGTATGTGTATATATACATATATATATATGTATAACATAAATTCTAGGTATAATTCTGTCTAACATATATAGATAGCATTGAATAGCTATATTTGTATATAATAAATTATATATAATAAATATAAGCCACAACAGAAATGTCCATTATTGGTTTTGTTATTACTTTCTATACATAGAAGGCATAGAATATATATATATATATAGAGAGAGAGAGAGTATATAATATAGACAGAAAGTATAATATATTATATAGGCATATAATGCTAGCAAGAAAAAGAAATATAGATAGATGATAGACAGATGGATGGACAGACACAGAGAGAGATAGACACAGATAGATAGATGAATAGATAGACAGACAGACAGACAGATAGATGGATGGATAGATAGATAGATAGATAGATAGATAGATAGATAGATAGATGATGGCTGGACAGACAGATAGAAAAAGCTATGGCCTCATCTGCAAAGGGAGAGTGATAATGCCTGTAGTACCTACCTCAAAGGGGTCTTGTGATATTAAAATGGGAAGAAGTATGTATGTAAAGTGCCTTGAAGACTTTAAATCACTATAGAAATGTTAGTTATGGTTGTCGTTGTTATTACTTTTTTCTCTACCCTCTCAAGTAAATTACAAGTTCTTTGAGAGTGATCTGTACATTCCATAGCCATGTGGCAGGGTTGTGACAAAGGAACAAGTAGTTGGTTATGAGATATCTACACAATAGCACTACAGTCTGTCTTTTCAAATATTTAATAATCAACAAATATTGTAGTCATTGTCATTGTTCTGTCACGCCCCATTCTTTGTGACCCCTTTCAGGGTTTTCTTGGCAAACATACTGGAGCTGGTTTGCTATTTCTTTCTCCAACTCATTTTGCAGATGAGGAAACTAAGGCAAACGGGGTTAAGTGATTTGCCCAGGATCACTCAGCTAGTAAGTGTCTGAGGCTAGATTTGAACTCAAGTCTTCTTGACTCCAGGCCTGGTGCCCCGTCTGCTCCCTGTGCCACCTAGTTATGCCACCTACTATGTTCCAGGAACTGTGCTAATTGCTAAGAATACAAATATGAAAATAGAAAGACAGACCCCCTGCCCTCAAAGAGCTTTAAATATAATGGGGAAAGACAACACACAAAAAGAAGTTGCCAAGGGGACAACAGGGATGGTGAGGGAAGCACCAAAGTACTATAGCCAGGTGGGAAGTGAGGAGATGCAATAGATTGTTAAAATTCCTAAATAACCAACATAAACGTAGCATAACCCTTAATTCAGCACCAAAGTTCCAGATTCATATGTTTACTGTCCAACCTTTTCTTTCACAGATCCTTTAAGAAAATTAGGTCTCAAAGTTTATGTGGGAAAAGTGTAATAATAATAATAATAAATAATGACACTCGTGTCTTTAGCAACATAGGTTTATCAAACACATTCTTCCTAACACCAGGAAATAAAGTATTTGGTCAGTGAGGAAATTCTCTTAATCAATACAGACCCTGTAGTTTTCAGTCTTAAAGAGTTACATGATGCACTAATATATTAAATGACCTGCCCATGTGTGCATATATGTAAATATAAATATAAATGCATATAAATGTGCATATGTACATGTGTGTATGTATATGTATGCACATATACACATGCACATATATGTATGTATACCTTTACATACGTATATATCCATAACTACATACCTACACACATGTGTAGATATGTATATGGTTATGTGTATATATGTTATACATACATATAAATAAATGTAGGTCATGTAGGTATGTATATGTATGTGTATATGCACATATATGTGTGTATGTATATACACACATGCACATATATTGTGTATGCATACATATACACACATATATACACATAAACACATACATACCTACACACATATGTATAGAAATGTATATAGTTATGTGTGTATATATGTTATATATACATATAAATAAATGTAGGTCATGTAGGTGTGTAGGCGTGTATATATATGTATGTATGTCATTTGACCCTCACAAAAACTCTTGGAGGTAGGAGCTATCACTATCTCCATTTTACAGATGAGGAAAACGAGCTGGACAAGACGTTACAGGACTTACCCAGGGTTACATAGCCTGTAAGTTTCTGAGGCCAGATTTAAACTCAGAACTTCCTGACTCCACACCTAGCACTCTTAACTGCGGAGTCACCTAGCTGCCTAGATGATTAAAGTGAGTATTATAATGATAGACAACAAGTCCTGGGGGCAGCTAGGTGGTGCAGTGAGTTGAGCACTGGCCCTGGAATCAGGAGGACCTGAGTTCAAATCTGACCTCAGACACTTGACACAGTTACTACCTGTGTGACCTTGGGCAAGTCACTTAACCCCAATTGCCTTGCCTTCTCTCCTCCAAAAAAAAACTCCTGTATTCCTCCCAGGGCAGAAGTCAAACTGAGACAAATCCTGGCCATAATTAATGGCCTGACCATAATGAAATCCTGATGATTAAGAAATAAAAAAAAAACACAGAATTTCAGAAGTGGAAGGTATTTCAAAGGCCACCCATTCCAACCTATATCCACAAAAAGAATCTCTCATCACAGTATACCTGAGTGATAGTCATCTGTATTCTGTTTAAAGACACCCCACTATGTGGAGGATCCCACTACCTGGGGCATCCCATTCCACTTTTAGCCAGCTCTAACTGTTAGGAAATAGGTTGTTGTTGATTTTTTAAAAAATTTTGTTCTTCTTTTTCCTAGGATCACAGGCTAAATTTGTCTTTTTGCAATTTCTACCCCTTGATCCTCATTCAGTGCTCTATGGCTAAATAAAGTTTAATCTCTCTTCCACGTGGTAGACTTTCAAAAAATTTTGCCTTTTTAGTATGTTAGATACCAAAGGTCCATACACTAGAATACATAGAATTATATAAAGAATATAAAAGTAGTGTGAGGCAGGGGGTATGGGGTGTGGTGGGATATCATAATTCCACCCTCTTCTTTTTACAAAGGAAACCCATAGAGGAAAGATGATGTGCTCCCTGGTGGCTGAGCTTAGACTAAAACACAAATCTTTCACTTCCCAGTGCAATCCTTTCCTTTCTGACATGCCATACTCACTTTCCATGTGACTGTGTCTCTGGGTCTCCCAAATATTAGGATTCTGACAGAGACAGATATGTATACCCCTGAGTACACACACCCTCCCAGAGAAGAAGACATGCAATTCACAAATATCAGATATTCCTGCCCGAGAACTGGGCTGAGCAATAACAATCCAGATAGCAAAATGTTCCAAGCTATGATGGTTTCCATCAGGTCTCAAGGGTCTACTTGTGCTCTGTATTCTTTGGCTGTAAACAACACCTTAACAGCTCTTCTTTTCAGTTTGATCATTCAGATATGAAAACATTTGCCAAAGATAACGGTATAGTAAAAGATTCCAAAGAGAAAAATTGTATAGGTTCGCCTCGGAGAACATTATTCACTTCAATTAGGCACAGTTGGCAGTGTCTGCTTAGGAGACTGAGAAGTACAGATACTCAATTAACTCTCACCCTTAGAGATTTCTATAGGTCAGGGTAAGAGAGAAGAGTTCCTTTCTCCATGATTGCCTGCATGGAATCTGGCTAGAGTGGTAGCAAATTTCAGTGTCCCTCCCTCACAGATAACTCTCTTAACACCAGTAGCTTTTCCATCAGAATTTAAGCTCTTTTAAACAAATTAACAATGAAAGATTACCAAATGGGCCCTTATTAAACAATTTCATTTCATCATCTGTCACATAAAGGATTTAGATAATAAAATCACTTTCTTACTTATGGTTCTTCTCATCTGAAATGGCCCAAATGTTTTCAAATTGCTAATCTTATTTTCCTAAGAATATATCTATGATATAACAGGCAGTTGGTATAAGAGTTAGGAAAACCTCTCACTCCCCATTCCACCCATCCTTCCAAGAGTCCCCCCACCCACAGCCTCTCCCTGTACCCTCCCAATCCCAGTCTCTACATTCTGGTCCCATGGTCAATGGCATGCTGGGCAAGTCACTCAGCCTCTGCATGGCCATAGGTAATTCTAAGCACCAGGCTTCAGAGTAGGTACAGATCTGCATTGGCAGAGAGAGTTCTTCACTGTGCATAGGGATAAAGCATTAATTAAACTCTTACTGTGTGCCAGGCAATGTACTAAATGCAGAAGATATAAATACAGGGAAATAAGACAACCCTTTGAATATAAAGAGAATATAAACAAAGAATAGAATATCAACAAAGAGTTTATATGCTAAGGAGAAGAAGACACAAGGGCGGGGAGGTGGTGGGGGCAGAGATTTCTGTTAGTCCTAGGACAGGGGTTCTTTATTTAGGAGATTAAACAAACCTGTACGAGAAAACAGTAACATCTTTATTCTATCTTTTACTGAAATATACCATGTAGTCTATTTTATGCATTTATAAACATTATTCTCAGGAGTCCATAGGTTTTACCAGACTGCCAAGGGGGTCTGTGACAAAAAAAGACTCAGAACTTCAGTCCTAAGGTAGTCTCTGCTCCTTGTGAAGGGACACAATACCCTCAGATTGTGACAACGTCTGAGCCTGAAGCTGGAGGCAGTAGCAGAACAAGCCCAGGGAGTCTAGCAAAGTTGCTCACCCAAGAAAAATACCATATTTTATGAAAAGCAAGCCCAGCCTCATTGTCAAAAAAAAAAAAAACTGTCCAGCGCAGATGCCACCAACAAACAGAAAGCAGCGTGAGAACATCACAAGAAATGGAAATATCTTGAAGCCCTGTAGCACAAAGAAGCATGAGTTGCTTGACCAAATAAGGTTCCCAATTGTGTGTTCTCACTGTTAGTGTACTCTAAGTTGTGCCCATTTTTCCCATGAACATTGGATGCATTTATAAGAGAATCTGTTCCAGATTTATGGGAGTATGTTTTGTAGCTACTGTTTTCACTATGCCATTTTAGTAAATGCTATTGCTTTAAACTCTTTATGTCTTCTGGCTACCTGTTAGAGGGAAGCACACTTATGGGGGCTCATTGGCTACAGGGATAGAGTTCCAGAGGATTACCCCTAGAATTTAAGGGAGTAGGTGCTGCCCCTAAGTTGTGGATTATTCAATACACTGTCATTGTTTTAAAGATGAAGACAAAGAGCAGTTAAGTGGCTTATCCAGTGCCCCATTTGCCAATTGCTTTGCTGCAATCCAGATACAATTGGTCTATGTGTATTCCTCTAACAGTCTAGCAACTCTGTTGAAAAGAGAAACTAGCTCTGTTTGAAATGACTATTTATTAACGGACCCATACTGATTTGTAATACTCAAAACTTCTTTATCTAAATGCACAGAAACATTCTCTCTGATCGTTTCTTCTAGAATTTTGTTAATTCCCAATATTAATTTTGTTTCTAGAATCTATCTTTTCCTATGTTTGGCAATCAGAATATTTCCCCATCCTCAGTATTCTAGAAACTCCCTAGTTTTCAAAGACAGCAGTTTTGTGATCATATCTTTGATTTCTTTTGCTACTTTAGGTTATGACTTGTCTAAGCCTAGAGAGTGAACTTCTTTAAAGCAGGTAGGTGCTTTCTTACTATCACCTCACCCACCTTGGACTTCAATTGCCTTTTTCATCATGTTTGTTCTACCCTTAGATGATCATTGTCCTTGATCCAGGAGATGAGAGCAAAGTAGGGGTTGAGTACCTCTGTTTTCTCTCTGTCATCTGTTAACAGGACATCTGCCCCAAGCAAAAGGCCCATCCCTTACTTGCTGTTCTTTCTCTAAACAGAAACCCTTTTCATTGTCCTCAACATGTTTCCCAACCCAAATCCATTCTGGACTTTTATGTTCTCTGACAATGTCCTTTTACATTACTGACACTCTTTTCAAAAAAAAAATTCAACCTTAGTTGTGTGTCCCTCCTTTCATCTTTTGTGACTATCCTTTTAATATCTGAGCCCATAAAACCTGTGCAGCCACTCTGGTTTCTTCAGATACCTTCCTCGTTCACCTAATTTATGACTCTATTGCCATAATAGAGTTGTTAGAAATTCTGTTGTCAGAATTTCAATTTTGATAACCACTAATCCTTTGAGACACTGTCCTTTTTAGACATTCTAGTCATGGACTCAGACTTCCCTTTCTTACTGAGCTTTTTGAATGCCAATGTTCCCTAAAGTCTAGTGTATCCATTTGGCTATATTCTCTTCCTTTGTTACTATGAACTCCAAGATAACAAAGTCATTCTCTCCCAGGGTTCCTATCACTTCTACTTCCCCAACTAATTCATCCTTAACCATGAAGATATATAAGTTGAATGGTGCCTTCTGGCTCCATTAGACTTCTAGGCGATGTAATTGCTAGTAATAACATCAAATGTTCTTTCACGTGTCCACATGGTTGAAGTTCCCCACCTCTACAATACATTGCTTCTCTGCCAGTTTTGTGATCTTTATTTGGAAATCATATCTTCTGCCTGGCTGGGCAGACTGCAATATACCCCCATAATAATAGCGCTTCCATTTTTTTGCTTTTTTAATCCTCATTCAATCAACAAGCATTTATTATCTGTGATATGCCAGGTATTGTATTAAGTTCCTTTTTGTCATTCACACCTTCGAGGACTATATAAGGAACATATTCACCTATGGAGAGAAAAATACTATAAGAAAATTAGACTGAGGCAACTAGGTGGCACAGTGAGTAGAGCACCGGCCCTGGAGTCAGGAGGACCTGAGTTCAAACCCAGCCTCAGACACTTGACACACTTACTAGCTGCGTGACCTTGGGCAAGTCACTTAACCCCAATTGCCCTGCCTTCCCCCCTCTAAAAAAGAAAAGAAAATTAGATCAAAGAGGTCACTCTTGTTCTGATTCTATTTTGTCCTTCACTACTATTTCTAATTTCCCCATGTAGACAAGCACATATAAGACATATAAGCTATAATAATGTCAACAATAATAATGACCAAAATAGCTCCAATACAGAAGACAAAAATGAGATAGTCCTTACCCTCAGAGAGCTTGCAATCAGACCAAGCTTCCCCTTCTAAGTCCACAATTTTCCATACAAATGTACATGTTCTAGATGGCCAGTGCTAATCACTTAACTCTTGTTAGATCTAGTTCAAGGTCACAGTACCTAATGATTACTGTGATACATTTCCTTTATCCTTTACTCTTGTTCTTCAAAATGTCTCGTCGCTTCTTTGTTGCAGCCTGCTCATGCTCACCGTGGGCCTTTCTATTGCTCTCCGCATGATTTTCATTTTCAATTCTTCAGCGACTATTGTGTCCCTACAAGTGCTACTCGAATGTCTCACTGTGGGCTGGAGGTAAGACTGGATTCTCAAAGGCCATGCAAACAGAAAATCAGCTTTGGCCGGTTCTATCTCAGAAAAGTTATTGGATATAGTCCTGAAAACAGATTAAATCTGCTTTCTGAGAATGAGCCTAGGGAAGTAGAGAGACTCCTCATTCATAGGCTGGCCACTAAGTAATGAATTCTTTGGCCATGGCAATCTAGGAAAGAAAAATATAATCTTAATCAAAGATCTTCTTGCAATAGCTAATTTATTCCTTTCAGTCATTCAACAGTCAATGGTCAATTAGCATTTATTAAGTCCTACTATGTGCCAGATGAAGCTCTGGGGATACAAATAGGAAAAAAAAGAATGACACTGCTTGCCTTCAAGAAGGAGAGAGTCTAATGGGGGAAGACAATACACAAAAGGCTACAAAGGGGGGGATTGGTCATCTGAGGAACAGTCATGGTGGAGGAGTCAGAGAAGTCCTAGATTTGTTCAGCCAAGTGATAAATTAGGAGGTATATGAGCTAAGCTCCCGCCTCAAATGGAGGTTTCGGAGTTCCTAGTCCCATCCTCCAATCAGAGGCATAAGAGGGTGGTGACAAGAGGGAGTACTAAGACTAATGGGATAGATCTGGCAGGATGATGAGGTTTTCCTAATAACGAGATTCCTGGGGCATGGTGGAGAAGTCAGAAGTCACTCCTACAAGGGCTGTATCATTAGTATTTATACCCATGGAGAGAGAAATACTGTCCAGAGGCAGGTCATAGATGTCTCTTTTATTTGATTTAACTTGTTCTTTATTACCATTTCTTATTAACCCATGCAGACCAAACCTAAGCTCAGTAACTAGTAATAATGAGAATAGCTAACATCCATGTAGTGTTTTAACATTTACATAGCACTTTATCATTTATAATAAATCATTCCACTTGATCCTCACAACCTCATGAAGTAGGTGCTATTATTATCCCATCTTCCAGATAAGGGAAGAGAGGCTGAAAAAAGTTAGGTCACTTGACCAGGGTCACATAGCTAGTAAGCGAGTGAAGCAGGATTCAAATTCAGACCTTTCTGATTACAAATCCAGGGTCTCAAGGCCACATGTGGCCCTTTAGGTCCTCACGTGTAGCCCTTTGACTGAATCCAAACTTCACAGAACAAATCCCCTTTATAAAAGGATCTATTCTGTAAAAGTTGACTCAGTCAAAGGGCTGCATGTGAGGACCCAGGGGGCCACATGGAGCCACAAGGCTGAAGGTTTCCCACCTCTGCTTTATCCACTAGCCCCTTATTTGAGTTTAACTGAGGTGGGTATTATCTGCAAATGTACCCTTTTGTGGAATCCTAACCTTCCTAGCTGACAGAGCTTTGCTTCTCTTTTTTTGGTGAATTAATGAAGTCATTGAGAATGAGACAAGAAATATCCATAGAGGTATTCTGGATTATGCAAATTTCAAGAGCTGTTATTTGTGGCATTCTGGAGAATTCCTTTCCTGACAACTGACAGATCTCTAAAAACACGCTCAGGACCCCATCAACAATGCTATGAGGAAAGCAGCCTGAAAGCTTTCCCTCACCAACATGGCAGGCAGACCATTAGGCAGTCCAGCAGTCACTAATAACTACTGAGTATCCATTGAGCACTGGGCAATGTGGAGAAACACCAGGGAACCAAAAGACACATTTTAGCCCCTCAAGGACCTTATAGTTTATAGGGGACATAGGATGGACACATGAGAGGGACATCAGCATGGCTTTCAGAGAAGCATATTAACAACATAAATTATGTAACTCGTAATTGAAAGATATTAACCCTTTATCATTTCTATGCTTTGGTAATAGAAACCCATAAAAAGTCAGTGACTATCACCAGGACTAGCCCTAGGTTATTTCATTCCCCTTTGGTAACTACTTTTCTATCCTATCCTTTTAATATCCAGCCCATCTAATGTTATATGTCAATGGTACAATTTTTTCCAACCAAACTGACTGATTTTCTTTTTTTGTTTTTTTTTGTTTGTTTTTTGCTGAGGCAATCAAGGTTAAGTGACTTGTCCAGGGTCACACAGTAAGCGTACAGTGCCTGAAGTCAAATTTGAACTCAGGTCCTCCTGACTCCAGGACCTGTAGTCTATCCACTACGCCACCTATCTGCCCCACTGACTGATTTTCTTGTCCTAGTCTCTCCCATCCACATGCCTTTGCGACAGTGTTCCCCACACTTAAAACAGAGTCCTCCCCTCTTTCAGCATCCTCATTTGTTGATGCCCTTCCCTTTCAGTGGCAGTCTCCCCATGAAGACTTCCCATCACCTCCCTACCTGGCTCAGCCTTAGGTGAAACTGATCTCGCCCTCTAAAAATGTCTCACAGCACATTCCCTGGACCTGAACCCTGCATTTACCTCATTCTAGTTCATAACATAGTTTATACGTCAGCCTCCTCCTACCCCTTACTTCCATTAGGTTACAACCTTTTTGAAAGGAAGGTCTGAGTCATCTTCGTATCCTCAGCATCTGGCATAGTGTCTTGATAAAGTGATTATAAGAATGATTTTTTTAAAGACTATATTGCATTTTAAGATTTACCAAGTGCTTTCCTCTCAAAAAAAAAACCTACGAGATAGGCAATACAAGTATTATTAAACACATTTGACAGTTGAAGAATTTGAGTCAGAAAGAGATCAGAGCTCCAAGATCACAGACCTTTCTGATAAATATTTTTTTCAATTGGTAGAATAATGTGTTAACCCTACCACATAGCATGTGCATTGTAAGAATAACCTTCAACGCTTTAACCCAAATAGAGACCAACATGACAATTTCAGGACTGTGGCATGCTGCTGAGGGTTTTAACTAAAGTGAGTATTGTATTCAAAGACAGTATCTTCTGGAGCTGTCAAGAGCCTAGCCTCAGGACCCCCGTAAGCTTATCAAGGGCACTCTCCTTGTCAACTCACCAGGCAGCCATTCAGCAAAGGTTCATGAATGAATATAGGTCTGATGAAATTACAAATAACATCATATTTGTGATGGTCAGTAGAGTCCAATGTTAGACAAGAGAGCCTTTCAGAGCCCTCTAAATCAGGCTATGTAGATCTGCTATCTATACCTATGTACAGGACCAATGCCGACCATAATTCTTATCAATTTCTGAGCTGGCATATCTCCTAGGGGAAGAAAAGCAATGGTACTAAAACCCAACAGAGAGAAAAACCTAAAAACTAGAATACATATGCAAAGAACTAGATTCATATTCATCATTTCATTAGGATGTGTAGCCTTAAAGAAATATAATGGCACAATTTATTCTCAAAAGCAGGTTTCTACCTGTGACTAAATGTAAGTTAAGGTTAGCTTAAACACTGTAATCTCTTTTCATGCATTTTTAAAATTTTAATTTGTGTTTAAAATATTTAAAGGATTCCTCCATGCTCATGAATAAATAATCTTGTATATGCTTTTTTGGATGGGGAACAGAAAAGGACTGATCTGCATTTTAATCCTTTATTATCCTACCAAGGAATTTGAAGATTCTCCAGTACTTGAGTAGAGAGGTGATAAGAAGGGGGAATGGAGAATCTGGTTTCCCTGGATGGGGAGGCCTTTCCCTACCCCCAGGGGCCCTCAACTCCATATCGAGTTCCTTTCCTCTATGATTAGCTCCAATTTTTCCTCTATATATCTTGTATGTACATAGTTGCTTGCATTTAGTGTCCCCCATAGAATGTCAACTCCTTGAGTGCAAGGACTATGGTTTTGCCCTTCTTTTGTATCCCCAGAGTTTAGCACAGTGTCTGGCACATAGTATGCATTTAATAAATGCTTGATGATAGTAATGATGATAATGATGGTGGTGGTGGTGGTGATATGATGGTAATGATCATGATGATGAAGCAAATGGAAGTAGGGGAAAGTAAAAATACATTCCAAGCATGGAAAATATAGCAGCAAAGGCATTTGGATGGGAGAGAATAGGATGGGAAAGGGGGATATAGAGTCATTAAGTTTGGTTCAAAATTAGGGTGCCAGTGAAATACCATATTGAATCCCATGGTTATTAAAAGAAATGGATAAGGGTACTGGATACCTTGGCATGGAAATTTCCCAAAAGAGAATGAAAAAAAATTTTGCCTGTTTTCATGCCAACATGAATAGAGAAGATAGCTCTTAGCGTAGCAGACCAGTTAAAACCTGGGGGGAAGATTCCATATCGAGGTAAGAGCAGCCTCTTGCCTCTAATGCTCCATTTCCTTGAAGAGGTCACTAACAAGACTCAAGAGAAAGCCAACATCAGTTTATTTCCACAGAGGACCAAGAGCTAGTTTGATGTCTCCAAAGGGCTTTCACATCACTATAAGAATAGTGCCCTGGGCTTCACTGGCTCAGAAACAGCTGAGATGCTCTAGAAAGAACACAAGCAAAGGGCAGGTTGGACAGAGAATGGTGTTGATTCAGCACATCAAGGATTTAGGTCTCTAAGGTGGTGCAGGATTTACTGAAAGAAACAGCTGGAGCCCAATTTGTGGAACAGATTTAATTTTGCATATAAGCTGATAGTTTGTAGCTTATTAGGTGACCCAGATCAAATATTTTTAAGATTATATCAAGTCATTATTATATAAAGTTATTATATATTATGTTAAGTTATATATTAAGTAGTTATTATTTAAAGATTATAATTAGATTTTTTTAAAAGGTTGTATGAAGTAGTTAAAATTTATACCTATTCAATAGCCATTTAAAGGGACTTCTGCTCTCCTTTCTGAAAACTGTAACAGAATGCATCCATGCTCAAATTTGTGTAGTAGACACAAAGTGCAAATATCTTATCAGGCACTGTATTAGGAGGGCAGAGTTTATAATCTCAAAGAGGATCATAAACATGTCTGAAAGGTTCAGAACCGCCGGATATAAGAAACTCTCAAAGTAGAAAGCAGAAGAATCAAAACATATATTTAGGCTCCACAGTAACTAACCCATGAACCAGCATCCCCATTTTGACATATTAATGAAAAGTTTCCAGGCCCAATAAGTACGCCTTGAAAGAGTAACCAGGAGGCTACAGAGAAGCATGATTGCATAAAGCAAAATCATGCTTCCCCCTCTATGGTAAAAAGATTACCCACTGGCCTGAAGTCTTTGTTCAGCTTCCTCCCATAGGTCAGCTCTGCTACTGGCAGCTCCTGCTTCAGCTGTGGCTGTGGCTGTGGCTGTGGCTGTGGCTGTGGCTGTGGCTGTAGGAGCCTCTGGCTCCAACGGGAGCTGCTTTTAACCATCCAGCTTCTGCGGGGGTGTAAGGTACGCCGGGGAAAGCACAGGTTCTTTCAATCTGCTTAAGCAAGGTGAAGGGGTTGACCGGGAAAGCACAGGTTCTTTCCATCAGCTTAAGCAAGGGAAGCAAGGTGAAGGGGCCGACAAGCTTACTTCAGTCCAACATACAAACAGCATTCAGTTCAGGGGAAAAAGCCAAACTAGTCAAGGGCACTTGTTGACTAAGTGCTAAGGAGCCCATTTTTGGTTGCCAATACAGGCACACAAATAAGTATAGACCCTGTGATAGTTGCTGATATTTATCTACACATTTCAGCTTTTAAGTCAAGCATTTAAGCAGTTATTTCATCTCAGGCACATTATCTGAAATTAGGCAACTGCCAGCAGTGAATGTGTCTTTATTTGGTCCATGAGTCAGAAGATAAACAGTATCCTTTAATCAGACATCTTGTTCAAAAACTTGAATTTTCTAATTCATATTGTTTTTGGTTTGGGTTTTTTAAGCATTAAAATGGGACCCTTCATTAAAGCCAAAAATATAATGATATTTTTAAGGTCTATATTTTAAAAAGTTAATTAGGGCAAAATATAAAGAAATAACATCAAGGTACAATATTGGTACAAAAATTAACGAGATTTTTAAACAAATTATAAAGTGGTTTCATCATAGGCCTCAAACCTCAAGGCCTAAAAAATTAAAACAAAAATTAGAAGTGTCATAAAAGAAATCATGGTTCCAAAAAGTGAGAATTTCAGTTAAAATGGAGAGCATGATTAATACTAACCCTGTACTAAATATCTAGAGCTAGAATTTACTTTATTTTGTCCAAGCTCACTTGCTTGGACAAAATATAATCTATCATGCCAATTCCTCTTCACAGTTTGGTAGGGATAGCTATTATTATTTCTCTCTATGTCACAGAAGAGGAAGCTGAGGGACCAAAGGTAAAGAAGCGTATTATAAGAAGCTTAATAAATATTTTGAATTTATGTCAGGAGAACTCCCTCACCTACTGGAGTGACTTACCTTCTGTGGATGTGATTATAATAATAATGATGATAATGATAATATCTAACATTTATAAAGCACATACTATGTGTCAGGCACCTTGCTAAGTTTTTTACAGTTACTGTCTCATTTGATCATCAAAATGACCCTGGGAGGTAAGTGCTATTAATATCTTTATTTTACAATTGAGGAAACTGAGGAAAACAGAAGTCAAGTGACTTTCCCAGGGTCATACAGCAAGTAAGTGTCTGAGGCTAGATTTGAACTCGGGTCTTCCTGACTCCAGGTTCTATCCACCATGCCACTTAACTGTGGGAGCCAGGGAGTTGGGAGTGGTATTATATCAAAATTGGCCATTGTCTGGCCCAGAAAAATCCAGTCATTCTGTAGCATATAAGAGGAGCTGAGGAGAAATAATTTTGTCTCTTTTGTGACACTTCTAGTTCTTTCCCTCCCCTTTGCTCTCACCTCTGCCCAGCAGCAATAGCTGCTAAAAGCATCAGTAGCAGAAATATGTACTTACTTAAGGCAAGCCTGAATCCCTGGTCACACTTTTCTGCCTTTGGATTCTTCTTATGCACGTAGTGCCACAGCCAGAGAACAACAATCTGGAGAAATGGACTTATCCAGCCTTGTCAGTTGCCCCATGACTCAAGGGTTCCAGGGTTCTGGAGTCAGGTGCTCACAGCCCAGCAAGAGGTGGTTTCTGTAATACCACAACTTCTGGAACACATATTTCACCACCGCATCAGCCTGGAGCAAATCAGCTAAAGAAAACCTAGGTCCTGGCTGACTCGTCAGAGATCCAGGCCTCGAGAGAGGTCCCCAATGAATAGGAAAGTGAAAATAGCTGTTTCACCATCCCCCAAAGTTGTCTTTACCCCCCAGAAGAATATGAGTATAATTAACTCTTGTTTTATGTTTTCGTGTTTGCTAATCTTATAAATCTTATACTTTGAAGCTTTTGTGCTTTAAGCATTTTTAGTAGTGAAGGAAGAAATAAACAGCTGTCCTAGACCTAGTATTCTTGTTAAATAACTTTTCTAGAAATGATGCTGTTATCTGAATTTTGGAAAAACCCTAGACATGAGCCATACCTCATATTTATTTGAAGATTTCCTCAGAATTCTATTCTGGGGTTAGGGCATAACAAGTCAGAGGAAGAGAGCAAGTACAAGAGACAGTGAGAGAACACAAGAGAGACAGGAATAGAAAGAGGGGAAAGAGACAGAACAGAGAAAAGGAGAGAGGGGAACAAGGGAGATGGGAGAGACAGACAGAGAGAGACAGAGACAGAGAGAGACAGACAGAGACAAGACAAAGAGACAAGACAGAGAGAGACAGACAGGCACAGAGAGAGAGGATAGAGGAAGGGAGAGGGAGGGAGAGAGAAAGAGAAGGGTGAGAGAGACAGAGACAAAGATAGAGAGAGAGTGAGGGAAGGGGAAGGGGAGGGGGAGGGAGAAAGACAGAGACAGAGACAGAGGAGAGAGAAGAGACAGAGAGAGACACAGAGAGAAACAGAGAGACAGAGAGAAACAGAGAGACAGAGAGAGACAGAGACAGACAGAGAACACCTAACACCTTCCAACTCTGAAGTCAGGCACCCCAAGTAAACCAGCTCCGAGTGAGGCTAGAGAGCCCATTCCTATGGTAGGAGCCCTGAGTCATGGAACACAAATTAAGTTACTTGCTAAACCTCACTCAGTTAGTGACAAGAATTGAGATTAGAATACAGTTCTGCCTTTCAATCTGGCGCCCCTTCTGCTTGTCCCCAGGGTACTTGCTTATACTCCCAATGTTCACAATCATTAAGGGCATCATCACTGAGAAATTGGTGAAGTGCTGCTGCAAATGGAAAGGACCTGGATGGTTTTAAGAACATGAAGTGAAAGCGGTCTTCATAGTGGAAAGAGCACTGAGCCTCCATCAGCTATACGACCTTGGTCAGGTCACAAATCTCTCTGAGCCTAGATATCCTCATCTCAAAAATGAAAGGGTTGGGCTCAATGCTCTAGAATTCTTTTTAAACCCTAATACTCCATGATTCTAAATGTATACAAGCTCATGCTTATACAAGATATGACTACAAAGTCACAAGACCAGTTTTCTTCTGTTGTTTCTGAAAGCAAATGAAGATTGATCATAGTGGGGTCATGTTTCAACTCATAGCCCCAGCATGTTGGTGTAAAAAATGATTGGTAGTTATATCAAAGAATTAATATCAAATTTCATATAGAGTTATTAAATCTTCCAGTGAGGGATCTGACATGTTAAAAAAGAAGAAGCACTTAAGGGGATGAAGTAATGCAAAGATCAAGAGTTTTTGAGTGGTACAAAACATCTCATTGGAAAAGAATCACAGAATAACAGCTGAAGGGGACCATGATGACTTCCTAGTCAAACTCATTCCTGAACAAGAATCCACTCTGTCATATACTCTACAAATTGCCATCTAGATTTTGCTTGAAGACTTGGAGCAAGAAGGACCCCACTATGCCCTGAAGCAATGATTCCATTTTGAAACAGCTCTAGTTCAGAGGTTTTTAACCCTTCTGTGTGTCATAAAGTCCTTTGGCAGTCAGCAAAGAACCTCTGTTATACACTATTTATTGTTGTCCAGTCATTTCAGTTGTGTCCCATTCTTCATGACCCCATTTCCTTCTCTAGATTATTTTACAGATGAGGGAACTGAGGCAAACAAGGTTAAGTGACTTGCCTAGGGTCACCCAGCTAGTAAATGTCTGAGGCGGATTTTGAACTCAGGTCTTCCTGACTCCAAGTCCAGTGCTCTATCCACCACCTAGCTGCCCATCCTAGACTGTTAGGAAGTGATTTTTTTTCCTTCTACATCAAACATATATTCCTCTCTGCAACTTCTACCCATTGCTTCTAATTTCTGCCCTCTGAGCCTAAGCAGAATAAATTTAATCCCACTTTCAAGTATCATCTCTCCAAATACTTGAAAATAACTATGGTGTCACACAGCCTCTAAGAATCCTTTTCTGCAGATTAAGAATTTCTAGTTCTTTCAGCCAATTCTCATACCTCATGATCCTGGGGTCCTTCACCATATTGGTTGCCCCACCTTTGAACACTCCAGCTTATCAATATTCTTCCTAAAATGTGGTGTCCAGAACTTAACACAATATACCAGATGTGGTCTGATCAAGCCAAAATACAATAGTACTAGTGGTTCCTTACTCCTGGGTGCACTACTCTTCAGAATTAAGCCTCAAAGAACATGAGCTTCCTTGGCCACCATATCACACGATTGGTTCAGATTGAGATTGTAGTCCAGTAAAATCCCCAGATCTTTTTCACCCGAACTGAAATCCAGGCAAGCCATCTTCATCTTATACGGAAGGTGATTTTTCTGAACCCAACTATAAAACTTTGGTTCAGAAAAAAATCTCAATTATGCATTTTGTGTGATGAACTAAAAAGATGAAGATAAAATATTTGTACCAAATCTTCAAGGGAAGCTGGACAAAACAGCATGATTTTGAGAAAAACAGTAAACGGTGACCAACTACCATGGATCCGTTATGACCTAGAAACAATGTATCAGATTTTACTGCAGTAAGTCCAACAGTCCTGAGACCTGAGAAAGTGAGTATATTGAAATCACGAGTAAAGACAATGTTGACAATCTATTTTGACATAGGTGGCATCATTCTTATAGAATGTATCCCACAAAGTGAAAATCAATCCAGTTTATGAGAGAGAAATTCTTAGGCATCTAAAAGATCCCATGCAACACAAAAGAATTGCACTGCTGTCCCATGTTTGGCATCTCTACCAGGGCGTTCTTCTGGTTCTTAGAGTGCTTTCTGTAGAAAGCAGCTTTTGATCAAAAACCTTATTATTACCCAGGCAGCTAGGTGGATGGACTTAGGATCAAGAAGACCCTAGTCCCAACTATACCACAGACCCTAACTAGTCCTGGGCAAGTCAATTAACCTTTTTCAGCCTCAGTTTCCTCATCTGTTACTTCACAGGGCTATTGTGAGAGTGAAATGAGATAATCTAAGTAAAGTGCTTTGCCAACCCTAAAGCACCACATAAATGCTAACTTTAATTATTATTCATTACCCAACTTATCCACCAAACTTAGCTCTGACTGACTTTGTGCCGCTTCAAAAAATCAAAGCTGCTAGCAAAGGATAGAGATTGGTGATCGGTGATATTAAAAGACCACTCCATCTCTGAAGGTAATCCCAAAAGAGTAGGTTGAAAAATGTTTTGAACAATGGCAACTTCAATAGAATAACTGTATGATTTCCCAAGGGGACAACAGCCTTGAAAAATGAACATTAATTTAAGTTCCAGCATGTTTGTTTAAAAATATAAGTTCTATTACTTATTCTGTGATCATACCTTGGATGTGGATATGTTATTTTTCACATGTCTCTTTCACTTGAACAGGCTTCAAGAAGCAAATAGAGTCAAATGTGTCATTAATTAAGCCATGAAAAAAAACTCGCAGAAACTAATAAAATATCAGAACAAAGCTATGTAAAAATAGCAGCCTCATCTGGTCACCCCCGGGAGTTCTGCCAGGCAGACCATGTGTGTGAGTTGGGTGGGGGTAGCAAAGAAGTCTGTGACTAGGAAGCAATGCTATTCCCATGGCTACTCCAGATTTCCCTCCGGCTCACACCAGGCCTCAGCCACCCACCACAGGAGCGTCAAGAAAGAGTCAGTGAATCCACACATAGAACAATTATGTCACCTGCGCAGCAAACCAGCTCCACTGGGCCCCTTTCATACAGTCTACTGAGAGATCCTGAGCAATTCTCCATACAAGAAAGACCCCATGAGGAGAACAAAGAGAATTTTCCCCTTGCTTCTCTGCTCATGAGGGTGTGGAGTTAGCAACCCCAAGCAAAGGCAACGAGAAAATCCCACTCATTTGTGCACTTGTTTTGGTTCACTAGCTAATATAATATAATCAGGAACTGGGAAATTCCTTTTGTTTGAATATTAATATTTTATTTATTTATTTGCTTTAGCAGCTAGGGTTGCTGGTTATGGGGTCAGGAAACCATGAGTTCAACTCCTAACAGGTGCTGGCTATGTGCAAATCACTCAATCTCTTAGAACCTACAGGACATTCATTATGCGTATAGGTTGTAAGTGAGTTATGAAATCATAGGTCATGTATTTAGAGATAGAAGGGACCATAGAAGTCACCAAGTCCAACCTTCTCATTCTGCAAATGAGAAGAAACTCAGGTGCAGAGAGGTTAAGGAATTTACTTGAGGTCATATAGGCAATAAATGTCAGAGCTGGGTTTCAACCCCCAAACCTCTCACTCCAAATCCCACACCCTGTGACCTCTCAGCTCACAGACTTGAGAATCCATCTCCCCATTCCCATTCCATTCACTTTATTTCTGTAGCACTTTGTACCTTACCATGAACTTTCATCTTCATTGTCTCCCAATGGCAGATTGGTCACTACTATCTTCAGAGGAAAGTGAAGCCCTAAGAGGTTAAATTTCTTGCCCAAGGTCATAAACCAAGTCGGTGGCAAGTCTGTGACTAGAAAACAGGTTTTCCAACTCAGAGTCTTGTGCTTAGTCATTGTACTCTGCTGCCTCTCTAGCTTCTGTTCCAAATGTAATGGTGTATTTAACTCTGTTCATTAAGCTTCTATGTAGATCCAAAGGGATGAAAAAAATAATTGATGTCAGGAACAGAAAACATAAGCCTAATTTTTTATTTAACCAGGTTCCACAGGAACGAAGGGGGGGGGTGCGGAGAGAGAGAGGGAGAGGGAGGGAGAGAGGGAGAGGGAGAGAGAGAGGGAGAGGGAGAGAAAGAGAGAGAGGGGGGGAGGGAGAGAGAGAGAGAGAGAAAGAGAGAGAGAAGGAGAGGGAGAGAGAGAGAGAGAGAGAGAGAGAAAGGGAGAGAGGTGGGGGAAGGATGGAGGGAAATACACAGTAACCATAACTGTGAATGTGAATGGGATGAACTCACCCACAAAATGGAAGGGGGGAGAGAGAGAGAGACAGAGAGACAGAGAGACAGAGAGAAGGAAGGAGAGAGGGAGGGACAGAAAAAGGGAGGGAGGGAGGGAAAGAGAGACAGAGACACAGAGAGGCAGAGACAGAAAGGATCTATCAAGCAATAGAACTATAAGGTTTGAAGAGTGTCAACAGAGCCAGGCACCATTTCTTACTTTGTCCCACACCAATGGGTGACATGAGCACCCAAAGAAAGTGAATTTAGCATCTAAAGATTCCAGGTAGTAGAAATGAGAGGCAGCGAATCCCATGACACTCCAGTCATAATAAATACACTTTTGGTTTGTGTTGCAATGAACTAAGGAAGCTACATGAATCACCATCATTACCACTGTCATAGACTCAGTTTTATCAATGTCCTTACTAGAAAATTTCATCACATTCCAGGGATGTTGTCAAAGATTAGGCCTTCTCCAGTGATCTTTAGGAATTAATTCACTGATCCACCCTCCATTGAACAATATGAAGTTTCTCAAGGAGCCAGTTTTGGATTTATTCTGCTCTCCTGATGAAGGCAACCCGACAAGTCCCATTGGCCTCCAGAGCCAAAGCTTCAGGCCTCAGTCTTTGCATTTCATTTGTCCACCCATGCCTACCATGAATACAGGATGACAGCCTCTTCCAGGAGCTATTTCCATATTGCCTCTATCCCTTCTAAATATTCAGCTTTCAACAGCTGTGCTCAGCCCAGACAGCCCCAGAGCCCTGAAGAGGACAGGGCTGCCACAGAAAGTATAGCCATGGGGGATGTCTCAAAAACCAGGTTTGGGGAATGAATAGGAGACAATGAAAAGTGTAATACTACATGTTAGACTGGCTGACTGGTCATAAACTTCATTAGCTCTTCCCCTTCCCATCTTCACACACTCCTTGGAGCAGTGAGTTCCAACCCCAATTTTACGATGCCCCAAATTCTGAAAACAAACTTAGTGTTAATTCACTTTAATTTTAAAAGTGCCACCCAGCACTTTTAAGAGGAGTGGGAGGGTGTCATGAAATCAAATGATAGGGTGTTTGCAATTCCAAAAAGGTTGGGAATTGCAGCCTACGAGGGAGATATTTTGATCCAGCCCTGCTACCCAGACTAGCCAGTTCAGAAATCTTTCCACTGCTCCCCCGGCCACAGGCAGAGCCGGATGGGAGCAGAGGTGAAGCACTTACAAAAGAATGAGGCCCTGCCAGGGTGCATTTCAAGGGCCCTGTTGCAAGAGTACTAGAGGGGTAAGAAGAAAGGGATATTTGCAAAGATGCCTCATTCATTTGAGTGAATTTAAATTTCAACTACTATCTCCAAATATCGACTTCTTATACCTGAAAAGAATCAAAATAAATTACCCTGGCAGTAAGACAATAAAGGGTTCAAGGGGGGAGAGAGAGAGAGAGAGAGAGAGAAGAGGGGGGGAATGCCCAAACTGATGTAATATTAATGAACTATTGATAGACCCAGGGACCTGGGTGTAACAACAATGCTACTTGCCACTACTGTGGCTGTGTGAGACCAACAATACCAGCACTCAGCAAGGCTGCTAGCACAGGATCTTTGATCTGCTTTTCTAAGGAAAGCAACTTTAAAGGGTTTACAATATCACTTTAATTAAACATACATATATCATTCACTTAGTTCTTCTTATTCATTGTACTCCACTGCCTCTCTAGCTTCTGTTCCAAATGTAATGGTTTATTTAACTCTGTTCATTAAGCTTCTATGTAGATCCAAAAGGATGAAAAAAATAATTAGCATCAGGAACAGAAGTCAACATGTTTTATTTAGCCAGATTCAAAAGGAACTAAGAGGGAGAAAGAATGGGAGTGAGAGAGAGAGAGAGAGAGAGAGAAGAAAGAGAGAGAGGGAGAGATGAACTTCAGAGAAAAAGCAAATAGAAATTACAAGTAGAAATTACATAAACAGAGCAAAATAACACAAATCAGCAGACAGGCTTTTGGCTGTCTGTCCAAGATATTACATACATAGTTACCAGAGGGAGAAGCACCAATATCTGGGTTTTTCAAAGCCAGCGGGCCCCAACAGCTACCCAGAGTCTCTTCTGGTCAAATCACACGACACTCTTCCAGTGAGTGAGCCCCCCAAAACAAAATGTTAACCTCAGAGTATACATACACTTCTTGAGGGTCAGAGGGTATCACAGCCATGTGACTCAAACCCATGTGACCTAAGCCTTCCCACGACTTAAGCAGGTCATCAAAGACTCCCAATTCAATCAAAAACTCTTGATTGAAAACAAAGGCAAGACTCAATCAAAGGCACTTGATTGCCTTAGTGCTGAGAAGCACTCCAAAACAAAAAACAGCAAAAAGTCCCACCCTGCTTGCCATTACACTGGGTTGCTACACCCACGCCCTTTGCATAAGAAATCCTTCTGCTCCAGAACCATGGTCACAGTCTAGTCTGGGTCAGTCCTGAGGGAGTCTGACATCTACTGAGAAGGGGATATGTTTCTTTTCTCATACTCTAGTTTGTTAAGACCTCTACCCTGGCTACCGGTGGAAAGTTGCTTAAGGCATGGATTATTGCTTTTTGTCTGTCTTCCCAAAGAGACCTAGGAGAGAGTAAAAAGGTAGTCATTATGCAATACAGCTCAACTACGGGATAGGTATTTATTTCCTACACATAAGAGAAACGCTAAAACACAAAAGACTCACAAGTACCCATTGGCTTAGGGACTTGAAACAGGATTCAGTATCTTAACTTATAACTACTGTTATTATCTCCAAGGAGGCTGATACTTAAATTTCATCAGAATGTAAAGGAGTTTGTGAGATAGCTAGTTAGGTATTTTATATTTCACTTTAGTTCTGCGCTGTCCAAACAATTTCCAGTATCTTTTGGGTTAAACAGGCCAGTCTTAGGTCAATCCTCTTGCCAGGGGCTGTCTTCTATGATGCTAACGCTTCCCTTGCCACCAGTCAGTTTCACTCATTAAACCTAAGATTCCCATGTTTCTGGAATTCCTAAAGTCACCTCCCAGCTTAGACATGTATGCTTCTAGGTTGATGTTTTGTCACCTATTCAGAAAAGGGGGCAAAACAGAAGAGGCAGCCAACTCTCAGGTGAAAGTTCACCTAGCTGAATTTATGCTTCAAGCAGAAGAGGTAGGGGAGGGAGGAGGAGGTAATGAAAGAGAACAAAGCATTCACAAAGAGTCTAGACTTTGCTGGAAGCTATCTCTTCTTTTCAAAGGTCAACTGAGTCATCAGCTCAGCAGCCAATGAAGGTATCACTTTGTAATTTCAAAGTGCCCACATCTTTCAGTGTCAAGCCACAATACGGCTGGAAGTGGCCAAGAAGTTCATCATCTCCCCCATATGCCCACATGCTAAACCAACACACATGGTCATCTGAAACCAGGAAGGGCAACTCTATGCATGCTCCTTGGAATCGCCCTCCCTCATCACAATGAAAATAAATAATAGTAAATCACCAGTACCACAGACAAGAACAATGAGTTCCTTGAGAGCAAGGACTGTTTTTTGCCTTTTTTGTTTCTATTGTTTGTATCCCCAGCACTCAGCATAATTCCTGGCACATAGTAATCGCTTAGTAAGTGCTCATTGACTTGAAAGTAGGGGAGGGAGAACCTCCTGAAGTCATTATACATACAAAAAAGTACACAAATACTCTGACTCCTGCCGATTTCTGCTTTATCCATAAAGGTACAAATGTGGCTATTACACTTACTGATACTTAGAACAATTACGGGCTTATCAAAAGTACTTTTTTTTAAAGTCTGGTACCTAAAAGAGACAATCTTGCCTTTGGTATATGTTAAAGCCTCAGAGAAGCTCTCTCAATGACAAAAGGTCAGCATGTGTGACAGAAATACAACGAAGAAATTTAATAGAGGGAAGACACTAGGTATGGTATGGGTACCCCTAACCATCAGGAGAGCTTCCTGTACTTAGCCAAAGAGAAACTTTCAGATCACCAAACACAAGGTTGAAATTTAGAGGCGAAAGTATCCTTCCCAGAGTTGGTTTTGGATTTGCTGCAAATGCAGTGATTGGCCCTGGGTATTTCAAAAGTCCCCTCCCATCCCACATCAGCATGTTTGGTACAATTCAGGGTGTGTGGGTATGTGGAAAGCTGGCTGGGTCCTCTTCAAAACAGCTTATCAAAACCATATGTAGTGGGATACTGAAACAAGTTGGGTAAGATGGGGGGTAGTGGGGGAAAGATTTTAAAAGGGTCAGATCATATTGTCCTGAAGTTGATTAAATCTCATTTTTTAAGCAAAGAGAGGATATTGAACATATATCATAAATAATTGGTCCCCAATTCATATGGTACACTGAGCTCCCCTTATTTCAAAGGGAAATGGGTTGCCTTCAAGCTTTTACCACAGGGCAGAGTAGCATTGCCCAATTCCACAAGACATGGGGTCAATCAGTGATTAAGCTTGGCCTCTCTGGGCCAAAATGACCTGGGATCTGCTAAGGAATGGGTTAGAGAGCCAGTCCAAATCCCAAGAGCAGCTACCTCTCATCTGGCACTAAGCCCCAGGAAAGTAAAAGTGTGGTCCTGACACACCATCATCAGACCTTTCCTGGCAGCTTTATAGATAGAGCACAGACTACCAGCTACATACTGGAGTAAAGGATTATAATGAAGGGGTGAGAGGCAGGGTAAGAGGGCTTGTCTTCCCAATATGCCCACGAAGACACATAGACAAGGTATAGCCAGGGAAAGTAAAGAGTCAGGCCCATTGTGCCAACCAAACCCCTACCCTCCACATTGGTAGAAATAAAGCAAGAGTACTTATTCCTGATGTAAACCAGGAAACTGGTATGCATGGAATTAACTACTTACGTGACTAACTTTTAAATTACACACCTAAAGCCAGTTGGAATGAATGGAAAGAGAAATGAGAATCCTTAACCAGGAAACAGATCCAGGACTTGGTGTAGACAAAGTAAGCAGTTGTCTGAGTTGCAACAATTGGGGGCACAATGAGGGATACTTTTAGATATTTACTTTAATATCAAATCTTTAATTTAATTCATCAATATTAAACATTACTTTAAAAATTCATATATTTATTTTGAATGCCAGAAAACCTCATCATACTTAACATGTAGATATTTATTTTAAAATAATAAGTCAAATTACATCTGTTACAGAGGAAGCTTAAAGCCTCTGGTGGACAGGTGCACACAGGCCACAATTTTGAAACCCTGGAGGTGAGAAGGAATGGAGGATTCAAACCCTGATAAAGGCATGTATGTCCCAGCTCTGTTCCCTGGGTTCAATTCCAGGCTTTGCCATTAAGTCACTGTGTTGCCTCAGGCAAATCACTAAGCCTCACTGTGCCTCACACATTACATCTATAAGATGAGAATAGTTTATAATTATAATTGGGCATCTAGATGGTGTAGTGGATAGAACACCAGGTCTGGAGTCAGGAAGACAGACCTGAGTTCCAATTTAGCCTCAGACACTTACTAGCAGTGTGACCCTGAGTGAGTCACTTAACCCTTTTTGCCTCAGTTTCCTCATCTGTAAAATGACCTGGAGAAGGAAAGGCAAACCACTCCAGTATCTTTGCCAAGAAAACCCCAAATGGGGTCACAAAGAGTCAGACACAACTGAAACAATCAAACAAGAAGAAGGACACTGGTTCTACCAACTCCACAGGACTGCATGAGAGAATAAATGTGGTAGAACTCTGGAAAGGTGAAAATGTTATAAAAATACAAGGCTTTTGCCTGGGATGGTGGATCAGCTTGTAATCTTTGCTTCCCCTGCAGGCTGAAGTTGGTGTCTGGGCTCTTTGAGCTCAGGAGTTCTGTGTGGCAGGAGCAGTGCTGAGCTGATGGCTTTCTGTACTAAGTCTCCAAACTTACCAATATGATGAGCACCCAAGAGCAAGAGGCCATTAAGATGGGGGCAGGGGGGAGTGAAGCAATCCAAGTTGGAAACTGAGTACATGAAAGGTTCTTTCTGTGCCAGTCTGTAGTGGGATCCAGCTGGCAAACAGTCACTCTACTTCCAACAGGGGTGATAGAGGGATGTCCAGGAGTCAATAACAAACAAACATACAAATAAGTGAATAAATTTTAAAAATAGATGAATAGATTGATAGCTAATACACGAGGGATTTACTGCTGTTATTTTTATTATTAGGGTTGATAAACCTATTGCCTAGAGCCTTTCTAGTAAGGAGCACCATTTTGTTTAAAACAATACACACTGTCCAATTCAGTGAGCCTAGCAAAATCCTCAGTGACCGTGACTACCCATGAGGCCAGTCCAGCTACATAGGAAGGAATTTTCTCGAGTGGTTCAAACTGAGGTTAACATCCCATTCCGTTGCAATTGGTAAATCCCCAGGCCACTCTATCAACCTTGTGTTACCTCCTTACTTGGTCATGCTTCTCTAGCACCAGAACATTCTCCAAGTGCATCTGAGGGAGCCGCTGCACACATTCCATCTGGAGATCATATCCCCCAACACTCAATCATCATACCTGACCACAAAACCTCTCAGCACTTTTCCCATCCCTCCTCACTCTCCTCTATGGTAAAACAATGACATTTTCAAGCTGTCTCTCCTTTGATCTGTTTCTACTAATAGGCTAAGAAGGGGGAAGGAGAATTTGAGGAATAGAGGGGCTGAGGAGAAACAATGGCAAAGATCTTGGTGAATGGCAATGGCACAGCTAATCAGCCATTAAAGGAAAATATGTAATCCAGAGCGAGGACAAATTTGCTTTGGAATACATCGTTCTAAGTCTTCTTTGGAGCAGATTCACCTTCCTAATTATGTTGTGTTTAGGCAACTATTAAAATTAGTTTCCATCCTCTGACAGCAGGGGCAGGCAGCCTGTGGACTGACAATTTCCCATGGATTATCTAAATGCTGTGGTTAACCTACCCAGGGATAATAAACAGTTAACCATGTAAAATGCCTCTGTAAATCTGCTGCCTTTAGATCATATTTGCATAGAACTACAGGTAACCATTTAATCTTTCAGCAGAGCCCTGTTTAGCCCCCAAAATGAAACCAACCGTCTTATTAAAACCCATCATTCTGGCGAAACACATATTCTTGATTGGGGTGCTGGTGCCATTCCCAAACTGCATTCTAATTTAGTTGAAAACCATTCTGAGATATGAGATCTAATCCTCACAATGAGCTTTACCATTAGTAATGACTTTCCCATGCTAAGACTAGGAGGCTGGCTACATCAGGTGTCCTCAGGCAATTGCTCCAAGACTGGCTAATATGGATTGCTTTCCTCTCTCCTTTGGCACTGAGGTTTGGATCTGTTTAGTGGGTTGATCATGCTTGTGACCAAGAGAACAGCTGAGGTGCAGTGTGGTAAAATGATCTGAATCAACATAAGGCAACCAGACGCTCAGTTAAAGGCAGCTTTGAAAAATATTGAATAAGTGTCCACAACCAATTGTAGTCAGTCTTTTTACATGCTACAGAGGAAATACAAACAAATCAGCACCACACCATTAACTTTCCATCAGTGGAAAGGAATTTCCCCCAAATCTCCACTCATGAATCTTGCTAAAGATTTTGGTTTTGGCCACATGGACTCAGCTCCTTTGTTATCTAAAGCATAAACAAGTGAGCTCTTGATTTCTATCTTTACTGATGACATTTTGAAACCCTAATTTGAAATTTCCTTCCTCTATTACACAGGTATTGCACATTCAGAGAAATATAGTACAGACAAGAGGAAATGGGGTACCACTCCATGGGTTCCTTGGTCTCTCATACAAAGCAAAGCCTTCTCATTTGGTCCCAAGTAACAGTTTAAGTTAGATCACTTAAAGCTGAGAAGGGTGAAATAAAAGAATTCTAGACTTGGAATCATAGAATATAGAATAGCTGTCCAACATCCTCATCTTATAGATGATAAAACTAAGACCAAGGAAGATTAAGGAACTTGCCTTAGGTCACACAGATTGTTGCTGTATTGTTCAGTTGGGTCCAACTCTTTTGACCCTGTGGACCACAGCAAGCCAATACTGTCCATTAAGTTTTCTTGGGAAAGATACTGGAGTGATTTGCCATTTCCTTTTCCAGTGGATCAAGGCAAACCAAAGTTAAATGACGTGCCCAGGGTCACACAGCTAGTAAGTGTCTGAGGCCATTTTGAACTCAGGTCTTCCTAACTCCAGGCCCAGAGTCCTATCCACTGAGCAGCCTCACTGTCTCCAGGTCACCCAGGTACTAAACCGTAAGTTTGGGATCTGAACTGAGGTATCCTAACTTAAATCCATAGCTCTTTCCACTAGGCCACATTGCCTCCTGGTGACCTGGGTTCAAATCCTGATTTTACATATGACTGCAGGTATGTGTCTCTGTAAGAGACTTTATCCCTCATATATAAAATAAGGATAATAATATCCATACTCCATACTTCACTGTGATATTAGGAGGGCAAAATTAGATAACACAGATAAAATCACTTTGTAAACCCTAAAGCGCTATACAAACGTAAGTCAGTTAAAACCAAGAGTGTCCACTGGGTTAAAGAGAATATTGTCAATTTCTCAGTTGAATGATGCTGTTGTACTTGTCATTTGTAGGAGTCTGATACAGGATCTAGGAGACTTGTAAATCATATTGTTTTCTGGCTTCACAGTGATGAGGAAAGAGAAGGTCACTGACAGAACACTGAGAGGAAGCAGGCACTATATGCAGCTGTCCCATCAAATCCAGAAATATCCCAGCACCTCTTATGCCTGACTATGGTGGAATGAGTCCATCATGACTGAAGGCAAAAAACAGATTCTCAACCTTCATTATTTATTGAGTGCCAGTGGTTATGTGACCCTCTTCTAGGTATGTACAGGGGAAAGCACATTGGATTTGGAGTCAGAAGATCCAGGTTCAAATCCCAAGTCTAACATCTACTTACATGAACATGGGCAAATTATTTAATTCCCATGGATCTCTGTTTCCTCACCTATAAAACAAACATCCTAATACTTGTACTAGCTACCTCACAAGACTGTAGTGAAGAAAGTGCTTTGTAAGCTGTAAATTGCCACATGAATGTAAGTTGTTGTTGTTATTAACATTACTTATTAAACAAAACATGAGAGGTAGTGTGCAATTGTGGACAGACTCTGGACAAGCTGGGTTCAAGTCCCCTGGATTCTAATCCTTGACACATTCTGGGACACATCCAGACGTTTGAACTCTGGGAAAATCACTTGACAGGTCAGGGCCCTCAGGCAAGGAAGATTATAAATTGCAGAATAGTTAAAGATCTGCATTAGAAGAGGGGATATCCTCACCTGGAGTTTCCTACATCAATGAAATCACAGGTCCAGATCAAAAATCAATCAAGCAAAAAATAAGCATTTATTAAGTGGCAACTCTGTGTCAGGCATTGTGTTACATTCCATGCTGAGATTAAATAAAAAAAGAGGCAAAAGACAGTCCCTGTCCTCAAGGAGTTTACAATCTAATGAGGGAGAAAACATGCAAACAAATAGATAGAAACAAGCTATATGCAGGATAAATAGTAAATAACTAAGAGAGGGAAGGTACTACAATTAAGAGGGGTTGGAGGAAAAATATATTTTTTAAAAGACAAAATATGAAGTAAACTTTTTTGGTAAACTACATAGAAGTGAAGGAAAGTCTACACAGGGTTTTTTTTTTTAAAGAGGGTTTTGTCTTTTTTAGGGAAACAGGACAATGGGTGGATATGGTTTCCAGTCTTCAAGGGAAATGTACCTTAGGAAACAAGGGAAGCAAAGGCTGGACTATCCAGAAAAGTGGATGTCCTCAAGCAAGGGAGACAATGCTGGGATAAACAGGGTGGGAGAGGGGTCTGAGTAAGAGAAGAGTGCAAAGAGATGCAGACTAGGGAAACAGCACGTAAGGATAGAAACAAAAGTGACAGCCAAAGAGTCCCATGAATCCAGATTCAGTCCCACTTCCAGCTGCCTTGGGTGACTCAAGCTTAGAACTCTACGCTTGGAGGTCAGCTGGGGACTTAGCGGTGGTGAATGACAGGGGGGGAGAGGGAAGGCCTAGCTATTTAACTGGCAATCACACTAGCCTATCACTTCTGTTCCCTCAGCAGATTCCCAACTACTCTGATCTGCCAGGATCTAGTATGTTCAATTGAGATGGCTAGCTCAGGGTTTTTAGTCTCCCCTTTCCACACCAAAAAAAGTCTCTCTTTCACCAAGAACCTAAAATAGTGGAGGCTCATTGATTCCTGCATTGATCCATGGATTGATTCCCATATGGCCTAACATTAGATCAACTCTGCGCCTCAATGCCTCCGTTTCTTTCATTCTAAGAGACTGACCTAACACCCTCTTGTCTATTTTTTTCTTAACCTTCTTAAGGCTGATTTCCAACCTCATCATTCAACTAAAACTGCCTTCTCCAGAGTTACCAACAATCCCTTAATTGTCAGGCCTGAGGCCTGTTCTCAATCCTCATCCTTCATGACCTCTCTGCAGCCTTTGACGCTATCAGTGACCTTCTTCCCCTTTATACTCGGTTATCCTTAGGGTTTCATGATGCTGCTCTCTCCTGGTTCTCCTAGGTGCCAGATTGCTCCTTCTCAGTCTCTTTTCCTAGTCTTTATCCAGGTTATATCCATTAGCCATGAATATCTCCCAGGTCTCCGTCTGGACCCTCTTCTCTCCTCCCTTTATACTGTTACTACTAAATAAATGGTTGTTGATTTTTTATCTCAGTTGAGCAAGGACCTCAATATTCCATATTTATTCTTTGTGTGCTCATGCAGGAACTTGTGGCATAGTAGATAGGGTCAGGAAGACCTGATGCTTGTTGAGTGACCCTGAACAAGTCACTTAACCCATCTCAGCCTCAGTTTCCTCATCTATAAAGTAGGGCTAATGATAGCACCTACTGCCCAGGGTTAAGATGAGAATTAGCTGAGACACGACACAGAAAGTTCTGTGCAAACCTTAAAGCACTATGAAAAGATGCTACCTCTTATTATTGTTATTACAACCCTTGATAGTTACCAAGGAAGAACATGATTCTGTAGATTCTCAAAGCATGGCCTCTGATTTCTAAATGGGGGCGTTGTGATAGTCTGGGAGGCTGTCTGGGAAAGGTTCTGCATCAGAACAGGAACTAAAGGGGGAGAAGTGAGGCTGTTTTTTGTCTCATGGTCTCGTGCTAAGGATGGGGAGTTTCCAAACACTGAGTTACTTGGAAAAGGGTTATTGGGCTGCTCCAGCTACTCTCAAGCTAGATAAGAAGCAAAACAGTTTTCAAAACATACAAGCATAGGGAGGAAGGAAATAGAAGATGTGTGGAAAAACTTGCTGAGCAAGATCTTGCCCTTATCTCTATCCAGAGAATACATTTACTTAGGTGCCCTGTAGTTGCCTCAGAAGGCATCTACCTTTACAAGGCCCAGCGCAGATTCCATGTCCCCCAAAGCCTCTTCCGGTCCCTCTCTTCTCTGAAGGCCTGCTGCACTGATAGTCAGTTTCCCATGGTTTCACAGTCAGGGTCTAATAATTTCAGTCAATATTCTTGCCTCCCCAACTCAACTTTAGGATCTTCTGAAGCAGGAGCTCCTGGAGCAGGGGTGGGGAACCTTCAGCCTTGAGGACACATGTGGCCTTTTAGGTCCTCTGGCGTGGCCTTTTGACCAAGTCCAAGTTTTACAGAACTCCTTTTACTAGGGGATTTGCTCTGTGAAGTTTGGATTCAGTCAAAGGGCCGCACTTGAGGACCTGGAGGGCCACATGCCAGCCTCGAAGCTGAAGCTTCCCCATCCCTCTTTACTTGTTTTTTTCACCCAACAATAACTTACATTAATACAGCAATTTGAGGTTTGCAGATGTCTTCATGATCTCATTTGACCCTCATAACCACCCTGTGAGGCAGGTGCTGTTATTTTCCCCCACATTTTACAGACGAGGAAACTAAGACACATTGAAGTCAGATGACTTCTCCAGAGTCACACAGCAAGCAAATATCTGAGGCCAGACTTGAACCCAGGTCTCCCATGATTCCAAGTCCTATACTCTTCCCATCAGACCAAGTTGCCTCTTACATCCCAGGTCAGTTTATTCATATATCAAATGAGGGAGATGATTTCTCAAGTTGCTTGAAATTCTTACATTCTAGAGTTCTGGGATGCTCTTTTCTTCTGTCTTTTTTTTCTCTAACAGGCAGGATAGCATAGCTGATGAAGTCAAAGGATGCTACCTCCCAGGGACCAGGATGCTATGATATAGGCAAAATAGGTACCAATATAGCTGGGTAATTTTTTTTGCCCCACCAATAAGTTCTACACATAGAAAAAGAGAAGTACCTATCTACAAGATAAATGAGAGACTGCATATCCCTCCTATCATGGTGCTAGGCAGGGTAATGTGGGGTAGGAAAAAAGCAGTGGACTTGACAGCCACATCATCTTACTACTTCAGGCCTCAGTTTCTTCTTCCCTGGAAAAAATAAAAGGGTTAGAAAGGGTGATTTCTAAAGTCCCTTCCATAATCACAAATTCCATGATTCTAAATTTCTGCATACTACCAGAATTCTGAGAATTTGGCATGGTCATTTTTGGAATTCAGGGCAGATAACCTTAAACACAACCACTAGAAATGAGAGAGTCAGAAAGTTTATTGCAAACCCTAGACACATTCCAGGCCCTACATGATATATTAAGCAGCAGGCACTTTAAAACAAAACCCTTCAGTGACCGTGTCACATGCCTTAAGTCAGCTGTTGATTGTCTGTTAATATTTGCCCCTCCCTTCCCTCCCTCCTTCCTTTTCCTTCAACCTTTTGTAACCAGAGGACAATCCACTGCATTTCAACGCTAGATTAAGATCATTCATGCAATGAAAAGACAATTTTTTCTATTGCTCACTGCAAAACAGCCCAGTGAAACAGAAATGTACATAGGAATGGAAGGTTTTTCCAAGAGCTCAGTCTTTCTATCTGTAAGTTGGGGATAACACAACTTACCCTGGTAAGTACCCTACTATAAAGACTATTCAAACTCTATGTGTGGAGGCACCTGTGATCCTTGGAGAAAGGGTGCTATATACAGTGAATTTAAGTACTATGATTATTGTTATCTAATAATTTAAGATCAGTTTCATTTAAAAGACAAATCCTATTTATGAACAGCTGATACAAAGGATGTTGAAGCACCAAATTATACTTGAATAATACTTAGTTCATCTCTCTTGCAAATTGGAAGAGCTATGGTGGCATGATATTTCCTGGGATTCCCAAGGACTCAGAAATGTACAAACAGGCCCCAGACTTGAATTATTTACAATCATGAATGATGTAGGGGAGTTTCTACAGATGCACTGTCTAACTGTGATGTGGGGGGTGATCCTGCCTTCTCCACGCTGTGAAGTCCCACCTCCTGTATCCCTCCTGGCTTAACACTTACCAGTGATTACCATCTCCTCCAGGGAGGCCAAATGAGGAACAAATTTGAATCCAAATAAGCACAAACCAAAGAACAGGCCAGGTCAGTTCAAGAGTTTCTTTTGCTAAGAACAGAAAATTGGTTGCAGGAGTATGAATTAAGGCCAGTAGTACCAATTCAGGAAGCAAGATACAGGAGAAGACTATTTAGTTTTGCTTTATTTTTTGACTCAGTTGGACCTCCAAAAACTTCAGGGTTTAGGGTAACTGTTTGTATTCCACCTCGCCCTGCATATTGACTTGTAAATGGAGCCAATTTTGCCATGCCCCCTCCTGACTCACCTTGCCAGTGAGGCCATGTTTTCTGACCCTACCAAGTAATCGATCAATAAGAATTCATTAAGCACCTACTATCAACCAGGCAGTATGCTACCCTATGAAGGTAAAGACAAAAGCCAAAACAGTCCTTGCCCCCAAGAACCTTATTAGGAAGGCTCTGTTAGATTTGAGACTTCGCTTTAGACTTAGCCTACTTTCCTTGTATGGGGAATACAAGCAGCCACTTGGCAGAGTGGGAAGAGCAGTGGGAGTGAGGGAGAACTGAATCGAGTCTGGGTTAAAATATTTGTTAGTTATGTGACCCTGGACAAGCAATTTAACCTGTGTCTTGATTTCCTCATCTGTAAAATGGGAGATAGTAATAGCATGTACCTCCAAGGGTGGGTATGAGGGTTAAATGAGGAAATGTAGGTAAAGCCCTTTGCAAACCTAAAAGAGCTAGATATTTTCATAGTACCAAAAAAAAAAAAGAAAAAGAATAAAAGAACTTAGTTAAGAATTTAGTTAAGTCTGGAAAAGCTCATCACCAAGCGATGAACTGTTTGTCCATAGGAACCCATGGAACTGATTTTGTGTGAGTGTGTGTGTGTGTATATATACATATATATACACACACACATATACATATGTATACATATATGTGTGTGAGTATGTGTGTGTATATGCTCATCATCCCTAAGTGATGAATTGTTTGTCCACAGCAACCCATGAAACTGATTTTGTATATATGTGTGTGTATGTATGTGTATATATATGTGTGTGTGTGTGTGTGTGTATATGTGTATGTGTTTGTGTGTATACGTATGTATATACACACATATACATACAATATATACATATATGTATGCATATATACATATATATGAACAATTCTAATAAAAAGCAAATAATAAAAATGTGAAAATGTGACAACTTCCAAACAATTTTCCATAGCTGCATGACACCTTCTCTGTGGTACTTCCCTCTCAGGGGCTAGGTTCCTCCTCCCCAAAGGGAATTTTCTGAACTAGAATGCTTCTTCCAAAAGATTACTTCACTGCTTGACTGTGGAACTCTGAAATAGCTTTCTGGTTTTATATAAAGTCAAAGAGGTGTGACTTGATTTTTTTAACCAATTTTGAGATATTGCTTGACTTGATCTTCTCAGCCAATCACAAGATATTTCCTGTGTGGCAGCCTCCACCTTTCATCCTATGACCAAAACCCTATGCTCCTCTTGTACTAGTTTACACTTTTGCTCGATTAATTCATTTAAGATATCTGGGCCTTCTGCAAGCAGATTCATTGGGATGGGGGCCAGGTGGGAAGAGGATGGAACTGCTACCTTAGAACCACATCTTGATCATGAATGGTCAAATGTCTCAGCCTTATTAGATCTTTTTGGGACAGCAGCAGCCTATTTGGGAAGAACACTAGACATGGATTCAAGATACCTGACTTCAAATCTTACTAGGTTCTGCCGCTTGTTTAGCTTACAAGGGTAAGTCAATTTGCTTCTCAGGTTCTTCATTAACTCATATATAAAATGAGAGAGTTCCTCTAGGTGATGCCTAAAGTAGAACAGTAGAGTTTGATTCTGCAGAATAAACTAATAAATTCATACTTCCTACTATGGTGGCAAAGTGATATAGGGAAGCAAGAAAACAGTGATTACTCAGAGGTTACAACATTTTGAAAGCCAAAAATTCTGTATCTAGATAGCCTATGTGTACATACTGTACAGCTATGTCTGTATGTAAACATTCTATATCTGACAGCTGCCAAAGTCATTTCATTTTCCAATCCAGGACAGTAGTGCTCTGTATATCCTAGTTCTACTCCTTTTGAGGAATAGAACCGGGAGGAACTTTAGAAACCATCTATTCTGAAACTCTTCATTTTGTGGATGAGTAAATGGAGACCCTAACAAGAGACTTGTCCACTCTCACACATCTTGTTAATCCCAATAGATAGGCAAAGATAATCCCAGAGCTAGGCCATCCTTCTTAGAGACAGGAATGAACAAAGAGCTTCTCATTTTCCTGGAATTAGGGAGTAGAAAAGTGAACCCATCCAGGTACATGCAGAGACAAAGTAAGCAATCAAACTGAGCTGAGGAGAGTAGAAGGAGGTAGGGTTAGGGGTGGGAGTTATGAGACAGTTATACCGGAGTATCAAAATATGACCATACTCTTACAGGGTGTCATTCACAAATCACTTATAAATTGGATTTATAGTGTGATCATTATGTCCACATGACAGAAGGCAAAACCAAAGTTAAAGATCCTAAGATCACATGATCCACTTTCAACAGAATTGGAACTAGATCTCCCAGAAAAAAACCTAAGGACTCCATCCAAGGGGTAGATTCCCAGTCCATACTGATGCTTTCTGTTGGTTTATGTAGCCCTAGAGCTGGGAGGAATCTTCGAGGTGATCAAGTTCAATCTGGAGCCCTACTCTTCTGATTGGTTACTGCCTTTCCAGACTTCTTTTTTCAGGAAAGACCTTATCACCATGCTTCAATTCACATTCTTCTCTCTGGCCCCCTACTCCATGACCATGACAACTTCTTGCTTACTCACATTAAAGATCCCATTCTAGAATAACTTCCACACTAGGACCCTGCTCTCCTCATAGTTAGCTGCCTTTCCTAGACCACTAGATCAGGAAAACCCCAACAATAATTTCTCTCCCTAATCTCCAGCCATCTCTTCCACAGTCTCAACCACCAAGCTTTATTTCTTCCAACTCCACCCCCTTCCAGTTCTGGAATCAGGAGCCATGTTCAAACCAGCTTTGCCTTTGTCCCTGGATGGGGTGTGTCAATCTTTGCCCCCTATGTCCCCAGCGACCACGCCTTTAACTTTCCAGACTGAAGTGTCCTTCCCTGAACACCATTTGACTATGTGTTTTGTTTTCCCCATTAGAATGAAAGCTCCTTGAGGAAAGAATTTATCATTCTGCCTTTGCTTTTATATTTGCATCCCAGCACTTAGCACAATGCTTAGCACATAAAAAGCATTTAAATTCTTTTTCATTCATTCAGTCAATAACACAATGCAAGAATACCTCCTACAACATCATTGACAATTGATAAAGCATTTATTAAGCACTTACTATGTCCAAGCAATGTGCTAATGACTGGGGATACAAGTACAAGCAATCAAGAGTGTTACATCTTACATCTTAAGGGGAAAGACATCATTAAAAAAAAGACCTGGAAAGTCAATGGTGCACATGTGAAATGGTTTGGAAGTGTCTAAGAAGTACAGGTTGGAAGTGGAAGTTTGTTTCAAGGCAAGATAAGGACCTACCAGAGCCCAGGATCCAGGAGGCAAAATCCAGGTTCCAAAGGTAATGGTTTGAGAAGGAGGAGGAGGGTGGTATGGGAATGGCTGGACATGAACACTGATGGATCAATATTTCTAGGGCTTTGTGAGGCAGCCTATTCCATTTTTGAGGAGTTTGTTAGGCCAAAATCTGTCCTTCTTCTCATCCAATGTCAGTTCATTAGTCTTAAGTCCTGCCCGAGGGGCTACATAGAATAAGTCTATGCCATCTTCAATATAATAATTTTTCAAAGTTTTAAAGAGAGCTTACTGTCATGTACACTATTAAGACTTCTCTTTTCTAAACTCACCATCTTTTCTCCTGTAACATGGTTTCTATACCCTTCATCATCCTGGTCCTCATCCTTACAACACATTCTATTTTGACAATGTGTCTCTTAAGCAGTAGCACCTAGGGCTATACTCCGTTATCTGAATGTAATCCAAACTGGGACTATTGCTTCCTTCGCTACACATTAAACATCTATTAACATAGCCTAAGATCACATTTGTTGCTTTTATTTGCTTATTTTGTGGACAGCTATATCATATTGGGGACTCCCTATAGTGAGACCAAGGCCATACCTTCAACTGAGGATGGGGGGCAAATTGATGAAGATTCTGGCTCCCAGTACTTTACTGCCCCTCAGTTCTAGATCATCCTACTTACTGGCCCCAAGCAAGATTCCATGGAAAGCAATACTCTCAGTGTTTCTGAGCGTTACCTTCCTTTTCCCAAGAAACATGTGTTGCTGCTATTGGCAGAAGCAACCATTGCCAAAGACTTGGGAGAGGAGATCAGGAAACAAAGAAAATCAATAAATAGAGGCTGACTGAGTCAGCCAGTATTAAAGGGGGTGGGATGGGAGGAAATGGGGTTAGTTCTTTTCCATTCAAATACCAGACCACCCAGGGCACACATGGAAAAGAAGACTTTGCCTCATAGTGCTCCCCACCTCTCCTGCCATCTCCTCTGTTTACCTCCCTTCAACCTCTTGTGGGTCAAGTCTTGTGTTCCTGGCCCTGGCTCCTATGCTGTTTCGTTTTCCAAAAGCTGAGGAGGAATCAAAGGTGTAAACAAGCCTGGGCTTTGCTTCTCTGACAGATCGTTGTGTGGTTTCCCCTGGCCTCAGTCCCCAGAACTGGGGTGGTACTGGAATCAAATATTTAAGAAAACAATGCCATGAGCCTTCGGCCAAGATTATACCCAGAACACTGATCCTCCCCTAACAGGAGTAGATATCCAAGAGTGTACAGCAGGCCTTTAGTCCCTCTACACTTGAGTTTTCAGATTTGAATTACTAGTTGTCTACAGATATATTTTCTTTTTTCCTCTCAGGAAACAGACTGGTTAGGTGAAGGAATGGAATAGAACCTGAGGAGACAAGGATTTCAGTATTTAAAGGATTGAGAATTGCTATTTTAAGAAAGTCCAAAATACTCCGTCACCACCCCAGCCATCACCACCGCAGGCATCCCTGTAACTAGAGCTATATTAGAGCTGGTCCTCTGAAATGATAGGCTACTTCTCTGATCTTGAAAAAGCATAAGTCAGGGGACCCAAGTTCAAATTCTGGAATGGCTACTTATTACCTGGGTGATCTTGGACAAATTGTGTTACATCCCTGGGCCTCCATCTCTTCAGCTATAAAAGAAGGGAATTGGATTAAATGATCCCTTAAGATCTCTATCACCTCTGAATCCTAAGATTTATGATCCTATTTCACAAACCTGACTGATAGCCTTATACACCATCCAAGTTTCTCTATGGCTGTATTCTTGCAACTACAGATCTCAGGTCCACGATCAGCAATTAGCACTCAGTATTTGTTCATAGGCTCATAGATTTAGAAGTGGAATGGTCCTTGGAGGTTACTAAGTCCAACCTGCTACTTTTTATATGAGGAAACAGAGCCACAGAGAGGTTAGTTGATTTTCCCAGGATCTAACTGCTCATGTAGTGGGGAGGCAGGAAAAGAGAAAAACCCCAGAAGGATCAGACTTCCTAATACTATCTCCTAGAAACCCCTCCTATCCTTCCTGGGCCCCTACTTTAGCGATCCAGACATCTGGTTGCCTCAGCAGTCTTACTGACCATTTGGGAATACCAAGTTAGTCATCAACTTAAGAGGTTTTGAATGTTCACTCTTTGCTTCATACTGATACCAAGTCCTGAGCAAGAATGAGAATCTGACCAGATTTTACCGGACTGAAATTTAACCTAGTCTAGCCGCAAAAAAAAATACAAAATTAAATTAAAACATCAAGAAACCAGCTAGAGTCCAGCCAAAAACCTTTACATGGAAGTATCACAATCTGTAAGCAGAACCAACTTCTTTAAGACAAGACTTTTCACTGTCTTTGATCAAGATCACAGAATGAGCAATAGCAAAGAGGCGTCACTTTAGAAGAAAAGTGGTTCCTGGAGACAAGCAGCACAGCACATGAACAAGCTTATTATGAAGCTTATCTTGTGCTTTGGACCTTTCAGGGTTGTTTCTAATGTACCCCTTCAGGACAACGAAGAAAATGACAAAAAATACATCTCCACTTTGCTTCTGTGTCTCATTTTGAGTTATGGAGACAGCATTCTGAGGGGTAGCTGTACTTCCTTGTGCCTGACCTGTGACAGAGCCTTCTAAGCTCACGTAGGTCTGATCAGGACATGCTGTACCTTGACCCCAACATCGTGCTGTCATTTGATACTCTTTGAGAATGAACAACAAGAACCAGATACTTCCCCAATTATACTGGATCCTGGGGGACAGTAGATTAGTAATATGGGAGAGTTCTTCATGAAAAGCTTATCCAAGAGGGGTCTATCCAAAATGCCTACCATCTCAATTGAAATGATTTGCCTGAGCCCAGTGCCCCGAAAAAAAAAATGGTCAGATGTGGATCACAGACAGCCAAGCTATGGCACAGGCAACCAACAGGCCTGGAGCAGCTTGAGGCAAAGACTCTCCCAGCCCTGAGAAAGAGCTGGATATAAATCTCACTCTTTGGCAATTTCTGCCGAAGTGCTGCCTGACACATGGCTAAAAGCCTTACTCAGAGCTGAGAATAAATTCCAAGACAGCAATGACAGCTGTAACAATGATGCCACATGTTAAAGTGTTTAAAAGCCCTCCACAGGAGTAGTCATCCAGTACAACATCCTTTTACTTAGACAGATCCTGTGCACTCGAAGACAATGATGGAGGGGGGTGAAACAAGGCCTGATGCTAAAGAAGGAAAAGAAAGCCTAAAAGTACGGCTCTTCAAACAGGAAGAGAACAAGGTGAGGTATGTGAGGTTGGTAAGCAATACCAGACAGAGTCAGGACTGGGGAATAATGTCCTTCTCTTTAGTCATTTTATCCATGAGCAGATGTCTATGGTATAAGAGAGAAAACTAGACAAAAAGGGATGTAGCATCACTTGAAAGAACATAATAAACATAAATTATGCTGCCTCTAAAAGAGTGTGCTTTCTTTTGCAATCTGGCATATTCCACGTGATAGATTTCTAAAGAATTCAGGTTTGTTCTGGGTTGGAGTTTTTTTTTTATGCCGGTATTGTGTCCGAGAGTGAGGCTTCTTTAGAGCATCCACACAAGAACATGTGCTCTGAGATGTTTTCAGAGTCTTAAGAGCTTTGCATTAAAAGCAAAGCAGGAAAACATGAAAGGTTTTGCCAGGCTTCTGAAAGAGCTGAAAACTGTCCCTTTCAAGCAGTTTGGTTTTTTATAAAAAATTTGCCACAGATTCATTCTTTTTTTTTTTTTAACCAACAAAAACCAGTGTTTGGGGTGTTTTGTTTTGCGAAAAGGAACATGTCTTGAGATTTACAGGAAAGTCTGGCAACATGGGGGCCCTTCTTAAGTTAAAAAAAAATTCCCCCTATGGTTGCTGGCTCATGGATATTCTGCAAAATGTCCTGGAATGGGGACCATCTGGACAAAGATTATTCCCACCCCACAAAACAAAATGTGAGTTAGAAAACAGGAAAAACACACCCCCACACAAAGCTCCATGCCAAGAACCCAAAGGATTGAAGGGAGGCTTCTTCACACGATGCCAATAGGAGGTGGGGCTCCAGAGACACAAGGGAAAGCAGGGGTACAGAGCCTTCTAGGGCATGTACCCTCAGAATGGCTAGGGGAATGAAAAGAGTTATTATCCTCATAGGAAGCAAAAGCACTCAAAGACTGATTCATAATAAGGGTTTGGGAAGGCAGGAAGTTGGTAAAGTTCATTTACCTGACCATTCTCTGTCCTTACCCCCAACTCATTCTGGAAACACATTGAGGCTTTCCAGGACTAGGAACTTCCCCTAGTTGGATTTAAATGACAAGTGGGCCATTGTCTGGAATCGAATGGCCTGCCTTGCTATGTTTGCCTCCCTAAAGAGGTCTATGAAGCCTATCTGTTGGATCATATGCAGGGTCAATCTGCCAAACTTACAAATAAACAATTGAGACAGTCCCAAAAGGACAATAAACTCTCGCTGGCGTGATACACTGTGAAAACTTAATTTTCTCAACCCTCTCCAACCCATTACAATAATTTTTAGATTCTTTAAAGGATCTAGTGGATTGTTTGCTTTCTTTCTTTGAAAAGACCTTAGCCATCATCATTAAGCTCACACAGACATATGAAACATGCTCAAATATACTAATTCCTTATTGAACTTAATTGGAGTTTGCTTTCAGGGTGCAATAAGATGTCACTTTGCCATTAGACTCTCCCTGTCAAGAAGAACCATATAGCACAGCTGAAAATACAGCTCCGGTCATGCATATTTGGCCTAAATATGCTCTTCTTTGTAGGATAAAGAGACCACCAGGTCTTCAGACAATCTTTCAGTCTCAGTCTACACCCTCTCCCTCATGTCCCAAATGAACCCCACCCTTCCCTCCAAAAAACTACATTTATTCCTTTCTACTCCAATGTTATTTAGTCTGCCCAGCAACCAGCCTGTGTTCCTCTATTTCCTGGACCTTTTGGAGTATAATCAACTTAATAGCAAGTAGCAATTCTCAAATGTAGGTCCATGGAAACATAATCTGTGGGCCACACTATCACCCTTAGGCATAAATGTGGAGAAAAGGGAAAATAAGTGTTTGTTGACAAACAAGATTCTACCAAAAAGATTAAGTTCAGAATCACTGAGCTAGATCACCACCAAAAAATAGGAAGTAAAAAACACATTTATTTGGCCACGCCAAGGGCCCTGTCTAAAGTCCTAGCTGCTAACCACCAGACTCAGAGTTGAGAGTATGATACTGAGATTCAGCCTCTGTCCATTTAGGACTTTGTCCAAGTTACTTTTTTTTTAATGTCCCTCTAGCTTCACCTATAAAACAAGAGTTATAAAAATGAAGGAACATAGTCAAGGACTTCATAAATTAACTCAGAGCACTTTGAAAATCAGAAGTGCCATACTAATGGAGGGAAACAGTATGATGCAATAGAAATTGTTGTACTGGGATTCAGGAGACCTTGGTCCTGATTATGCCACATACTAGCTGTATGTGCACAGGGAAGTCACAATTTTGTGGAGCTCAGTTTCCTCAAGTATAAAAATAAAAAAGAAAGTTCATAGGATAAGAGGAACATAGAGCCAGAGTTGGGAGGTACCTCGGAGGCCATCTATCTAACTCCCTCATTTTTACAGATGAGGAACCTGATGCCAAGGAAAGTTAAGTTATTTCTTCTCAGGTCACACAGCTATTAAGCATTAGAAACAGGATATAAACCCGTGACCTCTAACTCCAAAGGAGTCACTACACCTCACTTGGACTGGAAAATCTCTAAAGCCCTTTCAAGCTAAAAAAAAAAAGAAAAATAAAAAAAAATCTATGATTCTAAAAATGTTTAGTCTTTAACTTGGTTATATTTCATCTAACATCTTTGGAGAACAGTGTTTCTCCTATCAAGGCAAAAGTATCATTGATATGACCAAGTGAGATGGAAGATCAACAGATGGTTAAATATCAATAGTTTATGCTAGGCCATAGAATCCAGACAATTCATTCATCCAGCAACCAAAGAATGAACATTATTCTCATTTTCCAATATTTTTTATGATTCCCCTTGACAATGTCTTCTTGTCTATAGCGGCCCATTATTAGTAAAGATAATTTTGCTGCTCTTCATTCAGAAAAAATATTTACTTATTCTTTGGGCATGTCACAATGACCAGGTATAGGCCATGAAAATTCAGCCAATTCCATTTTCCTGGACTGCCTTAATTCAGTCGTAGGAATGAGGTGCAAAAATCCAACTAGCTTCACTTTCCAGAGAGAAAATTTCTGTCCATTCTATCTCATCAGCAGAGCTTCTGTCACTGTAATTTACAAACACAGAATGATCTCAGAAGCCCATCTTCTACCCTGTTCCTAGGGGTGTGATGAGCTTCCTTAATTTTGTATTTGCTCCCAAGGTATTACATCTTACTTAACATAATGAGATAAATTTTGGTAGAAATACAGCACTGGAAGGGCTACTCTTCAAATGAGCTGAATGAATAAATAATGAAAGCCCTTATTAAGCACTTACTATGTACAAAGCACTGTGTTATGCAGTGGGGATATAGACAGAAAAGTAAGACACTCCCCACAATCAAGGAGGCTAATCGCCCAGAAGTACCAACCTCTCTCATCTCCTAATTGGATTAATGTGACGCGCTGTGCTAAGGCATCCCAGAAGCTATGGATAACTTTTATTTATATAACACTTTGTAGTTTTCAAAGTGCTTTCAGATTCATTTTATCCTCATAAGAATCTTATTAGACAAAATAAGCCAGGCATTTTTAGTCTTAGTTTATTGATTAGGAAACTGAGGCTGAAATAAGTTTCCCACCAATCCTTCTAAGACTAGAATATTTAAGGAAACTATTCATATATCAGTAATTAATCAGGAGGCTCTGCTCATCAGTGCCCCCTCCCCCCAAAATTGAAAGTGTTGGGTTTTATTTCATAAAATCAGATTTGGGTAATGGCCCTGGCGGCTCCTCTCCTTTGGGCGCAGTCACAGGAATGTAGGTCAGCCAAAACATTCTTGCTCATCCCCCAACGCTGCATTCCAGAGAATTATAAATAGAAGGGTTTCTGTAGAGGTAGCTCAGGATTAGAAGGCCCAGTTCTTTTCCTGACAGCATTTCAACTGGGAAATTCATCATAAAATTTCAGGTTTGGAACTTTTTATGGATGAGTTTGTGAGTGGGGCTTGTGAAAAGTGGGTTCAAGTAGCATGAACCAGATTTGATAAGTGTCTTGTACCCATTCCCACCAAGCCTTTGTCATGACCTTCAGAGGGAACAACGGGAACACAATGACCTTTGCTATGGCCTCCCTAATGAAGGGAGCCATACTTTAAGATCTTTTTGAGTGTTATTTTTAGATATAATGAAGGATTATTTCCATCATTTTCTGCATATATTCAGAGAACTTTTGTCAAAAAGAGGCTAAAATTATGTCACTTCTTAGAAACATCTTCTTTAGTCCCTTTCTTGTAGTTATTCCTTGTCATCCTCTCCCTAAAATATGCTAAGTAATTCCAATTCTTCCCTCACTGTTTGCACCCTTCAGATGCCTGTATGTGGGGCTGTGTAAATACTAACGAGGAAATCAGCCTCAGAAAAGTGCTAAATAATCACATCGTTGAAGCTATAACAGCAATACAAAGCACTTTCATTTTCACAAGTACATTTTGAATGTAATAAAATAAAGAGTGTTAGTTAAACAGAGACATTTGCACCATAGGAGGCTCTAGAACTATTCAAAGGTAGTGTTGATAAAGGCTAATATACAGAAGGCATAGTAAAGTAGATTTTTTTTATTATTAAGTTAAAACGTATTTATAGTGTTTGAGGCTCAAGAGGAACAGCACTAGAGCCATTTTATAAAAAGCTTTCAGGTTTAAGATTCAAAAATGATGTCCAAACAAAATGATTTGCCTAATATTCATTGAAAAACAAAATGCCCCTAAAGTTTCCCTACTGTTACACTTTGGTCTCCAAAATCATTTCAAGGCTTGGGGCATCAAGCTTAAGGTGATTTAACTTGGAAAAATTACTGATTGAATTGGAATTAAGTATATGCAGCATCCATTGTAACACTGAAAGAAAGTATGAACATTGGGCATTGCTTTATATCACACCAGGAGTTGACATTTCATTAAAGATCATAGCAAACCAAATATTCATCACTATCCCAGATAGACCCAATTTCAGTTACAGACTAATGATGAGAATTCCATTGCAACCACTGGCACCAAAATCTAGGAAGTATACTCTGCTGTATGCTATGGAAATTTAAATCCTATCCTTATCCATCTTCCCTCCAACTTCTAAAAGATACAATATTCCATTTTGAAGAATGCTTACTTTTATTAAGACTATCATATTGTATTCACACATAGTTACAGCAATCAGTCAGTAAACAAGCATTTGTTAAACTCTATCTGTATGCCAAGCACTGTGCTATGTGCTGGGGCTGCTCAGGAAAGCAAAAACCTGCCCTCTACCCTCAAGGAGTTTACATTCTAATGGAATAGACAACACACAAAATATATACGTGTGTGCGTGTGCATGTCTGTGTGTGAATGGGAGAGAGAATGTGTCTGTGTGTGTATGTGTGTGTGAATGAGAGAGTGTGTGTGTATGTGATTGAGAGAAAAAGAAAGAGTGTGTGTGCGCATGCATATGTGTGTGTGTGGAGAGAAAGAGAGAGTGTGTACATGTGTGTGAATGAGAGAAAGAGAGTGTGTATGTGTGTGAATGAGAGAAAGAGTGCATGTGTGTGTGTGTACGCGCGCACGCGCGTGTGCGCGTAAATGGAAGGCAATCTCAGAAGCACTAGTGAGGGGCAAGGGGAGGGACCAGGAAAAGCTAAAGAGAAGATCTTATATTTGATTATTGAGGTAGAAGGAAACAATACAAGCATAAAAGTACTAACCATCTTAGCCACTGGTTTAAAGCCAACAGAAAAATTCCCTTTTGCACTATACTTCCCACTGCCTCTAAGTTGGTACTTTATGTAAACAACCGTTTTTCTAGTTTGGTTTTTACCCATCCGAAACATTTTAGCACATTTTATAAGGTTTGTCTGCACTGTTGCTTAGGGCAGCTAGGTGGTACAGTGGACAGAGCACCTTGCCTGGAGTTGAGAAGACCTGAGTTCAAATCCAGCCTCTGACACTTACAAGCAATGTGACCCTGTGCAAATCACTTTACCCTGTTTGCCTCAGTTTCCTCATCTGTAAAATGAGCTGGAGAAGGAAACGGAGAATCATTCCCATAGTTTTGCCAAAACAACCAAAATGAGGTCACAAAGAGTCAGACACAACTAAATAACAACAAAGAATGTTGCTATTTTGATGCCACCATCAAGTCCATTGATTTCTTACAGCTAATAATAATGTGTCTTTATCCTTGTTCTCATGTTATTTTGTGCATGTGTGTTGCCTCCCTGAGTGGCAGTCCCTTTCAGGGCAGGATCCATATGGTCCATTTCTTCATACTCCCAATATCGTGTAATAAAGTACTTTGAACATAGTTTTCAAATTTTGGTTTGGTTTAAGGCATTTTTTAACAAGTAGGTCTTTGTGCTAGGGAAATCAGTGTTGGAAATAATGGAGTTATTTCACTTGGCCTAAGATTTCCGTCATAGGCAATCCATTCAGTTTTGAGAAAATGTAAACATCTTGATCTGAGCAGAAAATTTAAATTTGGTCAGAAAATGTTAATGCAAAATAAACACAGTAATAAAGATATCATGATTGCAGTGCAAGTCTACGGAGACTCTGAAAATCCCACAATCATATAACAGTATAATTTCAAAATAATTTTAATGAGCATCTGTAGGGATTGTTATAATGTTCTTTTCTGAAGATTTTGTAACATGACATGAATTCCCCACTGAAGTGAACTTCATGTTAGTATCCAATTCAAAACATTACAAAAACGCCATTATTGCCTAACATCTGTCTTATCATCTGATGATTCTGTTGTAAGATTCTGATAGGAAAGTTATTTCAGCAGAAGTCAACAGAGACACTGATGTTGCCATTATCTTCAGATTACTTTGCTGACTGCTTCTCACTCTTCAGGCTCATGGATATCCATGTTAAAGAATAATTAAGCTGGAAAAAATCCCAAGAGGTCCTTTCATCCATTCCTCTGTTTTCAAAGTCTCACATCAACCAACCCAGAGATGATTGCCCAGGGTCCAAGCATTCTAGTGAATAGTTGCCAGGCTCAGATTCTAGGAGTGTAGAAAGGAATCATTCTCCACTGAAACCGCTCATATTAGGAATTAAATATTACTTTGCCCACCTCCAAAGAGGTCTTAGTTAAACTGACTGGCCCTCATGTGATTGGAGACAATGTCTACCAGTATAATAAAAATACTACACTAACCCTCAGAAGACAAAGAATATAAAAAGATGATCATTGATTACAAATGAAAACCTACATGACTTTTTCCTCTACATTTAGACAAATTGTTCTGAGGAAGTCTTGTTAACCAGACCAAATTTACTGTTCCAGTTTCTACACACACACACACATACACACACACACACACACACACACACACACACACATTTTATTTTTTTCCCCAAATCTGGAGCTGTGTTTCCCTTGGTATCAGGAGATCTCAGTGAGGAAATTCGAATGCAGATTGGAAATTGCTTTGAAACATAGAGTCTTAAAGAAGTGGCAGAGCTTTGAGATGAAAAGGGATTTTCCAGTGGTCATATAACCGATTTGTCAGAGATGGAACTAGAACCAAGGTCTGCCTGATTCTAAGGCTGGCTCATTCTAATCACTAGGCCTCTCCAAGACTATTCTAGATTCTCAGTATAGTAAAAAAAAATGTACCAAGCTGAAGAATTGTGCATCCAGATTCACAAAGTTGAATTCCTTGGACAAGAATCTCCTTGCCGGGGATACAGATGGACTTCTGAAAGGCTGGTGGCATGCATACCTGGAAAATTTTCTCAATTAATAAGGACCAGCAGCACCTCCTGGGATTCAGGGACTGCTAGAAGTCCGTTCTATCACTTCTTCATGTTAAATCTACTCCTCACCGTGTGCAACAGAAGAACCATGACTGACAACAGTCCCCTGAGCTCCTTCAGGCCCTGGAAGCTCCAGATCAGTGCAGGTTCGTTGTCTATCCTCTTTTATAGATGAGAAAGCTTATGATGAGAAAGAAAGGTCCAATAACTTACTCAAGATGACAGGAGGCAACCAGATTCTGTTTTTCGTCATCATTGTGCCTCCTCTCCCCACACTACCCACATTAGTTATGTACTACTCATGTAATTGGGGGGAAAATAAAACATTAATTTTTTAAAAGATTACATACTTCTTCAGGGTCCATAGCATATCTATTTATGTATCTCCAGAACCTGAAACAGTATCTAGCATGTACACAGAGTAGGTAATTTTGTCCTTATAAAGAGCTCCAGAGGTGGGAATTCCCTCCATAGATGCAACCTGTCTATGACTTAGTAAATAAGTCCTGGGAAGTTGCCTGAGGCATGTAAAAGTTAAATGACTTACTCAGGATCACATATCTAGTAAGTGTCCTCTATATGAGAAAGTACCCACCTAGCCATGCTCCTGTCCAACCTCACTCAACCTCTGACTCCCCAGACTGCTTCTCTGCCTGGTCAAGGACAGTTTTTCTTTTTGCTCATGTTTGAATTCCAACTGCCTGACACATACTAAAGGCTTAATAAATCTACTCTAATCTCTTGTCACTTCTGATAGAATGTAATCTCATTAAGGGCAGAGAATATTTAATTTCAGTCTGTTTGATCTCCTAGCATACCTAGGTGGTGCAGTGGATAAAGCACTGGGCCTGGAGTCAGGAAGACTCATCTTCCTCAGTTCATATCTGACCCCTGACACATATCAGTTGTGTGACCCTAGGTGAATCACTCAACCCTGTTTGCCTAGTTCTTCATCGGTAAAATGAGATGGAGAAGGAAAGGAAGACCCAAATAGGGCCACGAAGAGTCAGACGTAATAGCAACAATTGAACAACAACCTAGCACATGGTAGATGTTTACTATTATACAAGTGAGAAACAGAGACAAAGAAACCAAGATGGAGGAGTTGAACCTTGGTCTTTGTAACTCCAAACCCAGCACTCTTCTCTGTTCCTCAATACTATCTCTGCCTAGCCCATAATAGGTACTTAATAAAGGAGTTGTTGTTGTGTTTGTCCTTCATTCTCAAAGAGGACCATGACATCAGGGAAATGATGACATGACTTGCAGTTGACTTTGATTTGAGTGAGGGAGGGCTGTGCAAGGTCACCAGCCTCACTTTCTCCTCCAGAGCCATCTGGGTCCATCGGCCAGATATTCATCAGGACTACAGGAAATGGCCCAGGATGCAATGGGAGACCCTGGATCTTTTAGGCTTAGGCCTTTTTGGAGTTGGACCATTGTTGAAGTGACTGAGCTGACTCCAAATTCAGAGGATGTAACTCTTAGTCATCAAGGTCATGTCTAAAGCTTGGTAGCACTCCCTAGAAGGGGAACATCTTATGAATTATAGACATATGGAAGACCTCCAAACAATCTATAAAGGAAATAGTTGTCGCATGTGCTGGCTGCTCTTCTCTGCCTAGTACAGGGGTGGAGAACCTGCAGCCTCGAGGCCACATGTGGCCCTCTAGGTCCTCAAGTATGGCCCTTTGACTGAATCCAAACTTCACAGAACAGAAGGATTGGTTCTGTAAAACCTGGACGGTCAAAGGGCCATACTTGAGGACCTAGAGGGCCACGTGTGGCATCGAGGCTGCAGGTTCTCCACCCCTAGCCTAGTCTGACTTAGAAAAAATACTTATGGAGCTCCAGATAAGACCTAGTTGTTGTTGTTGAGTGGTTTCAGTCATGTCTGACTCTCTGTGATTCCATTTGAGGTTTTCTTGGCAAAGATACTAGAGTAGTTTGCCATTTCCATCTACAATTCATTTTATAGATGAGGAACTGAGGCAAACATGGTTAAGTGACTTGCCCCGAGTCACACAGCTAGTAAATGACTGGGGCCAAATTTGAATTCAGGTCATCCTGACTCCAGACCCAGCACTTTATCCACTGAGCCATCTAGCTGCCCATTAGACCTAGTAGCTATTCCATATCCCGGCCACTTAATTAGTGAAGGTCTCCCTTTACTTACTGAACTGACTCAATTAGCAAGAAGAAGACATCCTGAATCATAGTAGGTAGGTTCTTCTACAGATTGTAATCACATTATGCATAGGATAGGGCATCACAGCATAGGGTCAGAATCCGGAAATGGAATATTCCAATTGCAACATAGAGAAGAGATCATACATATAGAGAAGTCCATCAGATGTGGGAACATTCCTCTGGGGTAATGTCTGGCCCAAAGAACATCATTTCTACCTCTGCAGACAGGTCCTGTTTCAGCATTCCATACACTGCTTCTATTAGCACAACTTGCCTTCCTTGGGAAAATTAGTCCTAGTTTTTTCTTCCAACCTCAAGCCAGTTTTCAAACCTCTGTGGTTTCTCTGTCCTACGTGGCCCACTAGCTACATCTCCCTTGTTCTTACTCCTGCTACCCAAAATTGGTGCCTGTCTACAGAAACCCCTCCAATCAGTTTGCCTGCCTTTGGACATCCTGGCCCTGTACCTGTCTTGATGGGTCTTGACCTCAATTTGGATCCTGGTAGGAGGATGGTGGACAACTTACCTGACCAGGCAACTTTCCAAGCATGTTTTACAGTTGCTACAAAAGCTATTCTTTATGTTTCCTATGATGTGTCCTAAGGCAACTAGATGGAGCAGTAGGTAGTGCACTGGGCCTGGAGTCAGGAAAACCTGAGTTTAAATCTGGCCTCAGACACTTACTAGCTGTGTGACCCTGGGCAAGTCACTTAATTTCTGTTTACCATGAGGTAGCTAGCTGGTTCAGTGGATACAGTACTAGGCCCAGAGTCAGGGGGACCTGAGTTCAAATTTGGCCTCAGACACTTACTAGCTGTGTGACCCTGGGCAAGCCACTTAAACTTCTGTTTGTCTCAATGCATTGGAGAAGAAAACAGCAAACCACTCCAGTGTCTTTGTCAAGAAAATCCCATGGACAGCATGGTATGATATGGTCTGCAGGGTCACAAAGAGTTAGACACAGCTGAATGATTGAACGACAACAATGGTGTATCCTTCTGCAAAATAGCAAATCCTTTTGTAAAGTGAGTTAATGCCCCATAATTGGGTTTGTAACTCTGGATTCTCATGGATTAGTTTTGTTCAAAGTGAAATGTAGGATAATAGAAGTACACAACAGAAGTTAGAGCATCAATAGACTGAAAGTCATCTTAGTAGCAGAGACTGAGCAGCGAAAAGAGAAGGGACAGCATTGTGAAAAGGTCAGGGCACGAGATCAGGAGTCAGGAAGGCCTGGGTTCAAATCCTGCTTCACATACCTGTTAGCTGTCTGACCTGAACAAATCACTTAACCTCTCTGTGCCCTCATCTCCTTAGTTGCACAATGAAGAAGTAGGATTTGATGGCCTCTGAGGAACTTCTCACTGTAGATCTTTAATCTTATAACTGTGTGGAAATGAAGTTAAGAAGAGGGTGAGAAATAAAGGGTCCCATGTTCCAGGCACTACTACATCTTCCTCCCTCATCTTCAGGATGAAGAACAGCAGAAATCAGATATCCAATCTCTCCTATCACCCAAAAGTTATTTTATCACCACTTTCTAAATATAGGTAGGCCGTACATGGCAGGGAGAAGGGTAGATGATATGGAAGTGGGATACAGAGGTAAGGGGCAGCTAGATGGCACAGTGGCTAAAGTGCCAGGCCTGGAATCAGGAATTGAGTTCAAATCTGGCCTCAGACACTTACTAGTTGTGTGACCCCAGGCGAGTCACTTAACCCTGTTTGCCTCAGTTTCCTCATCTATAAAATGATCTGGAGGAGGAAATGGCAAATTACTCCAGTATCTTTGCCAAGAAAACCCCAAATGGGGTCACAAAGAGTCAGACAAGACTAAAATGACTAAACAAATGGAGGTGAAAGAATAAGCCACAAAGCGCAGGGCCATGTCTTTTTTTAGAAATGACTAAATCTCTTATAAAAGCATTAAAAATTAATGCACTAATGTACTATTAGAACTTTGCTGTTCATTATAGTAAATGATGCTTCGTTTGAAATTTTTAAATAAAAAATAATTTCTTCATACTTCACAGCAATTTTCATCTAAGTCAATAAGAACCCTTGGAATCATATCACAGCAGTAGAAAACTCAGATGGGAAAAAGGTCTTTAAATGCAAATCAGTATAGAAATTCCACAAAAACATATTAAAAGTCCAAACCAAAGTGCAACTATGGTTATTATGTTGCTTTCTGAAACAAAAATTGAACTAAGAATGGTGCATCGGAGGATCATCAATCTCCTCATAGGAAAAATAGGACATTCTGAGATGCAGCTGTATTGACAGGTGTATCAATCAGTCTTGTTTTGCTCAATCATTTCAGAAAATAATAGATTTGATCTCACAGCCTTTCTGGAGACCAAACTGCTCCAGACAACAAATCTGGGAGTGTGTGTGTGTGTGTGTGTGTGTGTGTGAGGTTTTAAATCCAGACCTGTTTCCACTGGCATAGCAAGAAAAAAACAGGATATATATCTTGTGAATACATACATATCTACATATACATCATACATATATGCATATGCAAACTCCAGGTCTCATGCTATCTACAGAACCACCTAGCTATCTATATGGACATACATATATACACACACACATATATATATATACACATACATGTATATACATATACACACACATCTACATACATCAAGAGAGAGACAGATAAATAGAAAGAGATACACACATCTATAAAGACAGGTGGTGCCATGGATAGCACACCAGACCTGTAGCCAGGAAGATCTGAGTTTAAATCCAGGCTCAGACACTAACTGTGTGACCTTGGGCAAGTCATTTGACCACTGTTTGCCTCAGTTTCCTTATCTGTAAAAGGGGGATACTAATAGCAGCTACCTCCCAATGTTGTTCTAGGAATCAAATGAAATAGTAATTGTAAAGCACTTAGCACAGAGCCTGGCACGTAGTTAAGTGTTATATAAATGTGACTATTCTTATTTTTATTAATTTACATCTAAATCTGTTATTTGGGGCTCTTTGTAGGGACCTCCCCATGTGGGAATTCAACCTACTCAATGCAGATTAGGAATTGTTCGATAATTTCTAGTCTCAGAGACACGTCTGGGGTACTGAAAGTTTAAGTGACTTGCCACATTCACGCACTTACTAAGTATCAGAGAGAAGACCTGAGCCCAGGTCTTTCTAACCACCAGATTGGCCTTCTGTTCACAATGCCGTGCTGCCTGTGACTAGCTGTGTGTGCCTACATAGGCAGTTATTATTGCCCATATGAGACAAATGCATATATATGATATCTATGTAAAGTCTATGTAAGTATCCATATAACAATAATAGTCTCTAATTCTATAGCATGTAAAAGGTTTACAAAGCATTTTATAAGATCAATTCATATTTGTACATATGTATACATATATTTGAATATGGGAGAAAGAAGAGAAAATGTATCAAACAGATCCAATTTAAAACCATATTCTTCAAGCAGAACAAACTCTAGGACTAAGTCTAAAGCATAGAAATTGAATTCTAGTTTCTGGCAGTTACTATAGTCACTGTTTTAGTCCATTTTTTCTTTCATTTGAAAATGAAACATTACTTAAAAGTATGTACCCATAAGTGGGGGGAAAGGAAATGGAAAGCCTATGACATAACTTGATTTAAATACTATGTTGACTTTAAAAATCAATTTTAATGGCATAAACCCATAGCCAGAGGGTTCGTGGAATTATGGATTTACACAGCTTTTAGGCAGAGGTTTCCAAATTGGGATGTGTGCACCCCAATGGGTATGGAAGGCAATCCACTGGCAGACTGAAGAAAATGTTAAAACATAGGTTCTCTTGTAAACCTATGTAAAACATAGGTTCTGTTGTAGCCTCAGCTGCTTTCCTCCCTCCTTCCTATGCCAGCACAGGAAAGTGGGCTTTCCATCCACAACTATTCATTGAGAGCTTACCCTGGGTGAGGGACTGTGCTAAGCATTGGCAAGTAGGCAGGCATTCATTCACCATGACTCCTGTCTCTCCCTTCTCCCTCTCAGCCGGTAACCAAGCATATGCTATGTCCCTTAATCCCACACCACCAGGACCCCCTGGGGAGCCCCAGATTGCAAGAGGAACAGGTGAACTCTGCTTCCCCAGGAGCAGGGATATTTCCAACATCTCACCCTCTAAGCACAGAGGTGATTCAGTCAAAGGCCCACACTTGAGGCCTTGAGGCCACAGGTTCCCCACCCCTGCTAAGGGAAGACATGTGAAGTAGATGCTCCACAACCCAGGACAGACAGGAATCTGAGGCCCAGCAGGTGGAAAATGGTTCCCAAGGATGCAAGCATCTTGCTGTCCTCCCGACTCTTCCCTCTCTCCTGTCCCCAGGAAAACAAGGGAGGCTCACTGGTCTAGGAGGGGGTGAAACAAGGAGAGTACAAAAGTAGCAGGAATCACAGTAGTAGTGAATAGTAGCAGAGACAGCAGCAAGCAGAAAAAAAAGATAAGAGATGTTGGAAACTGTTGCTATCAGTGCACTTCAGGATCAAGTAGGACCCCTAACACTGCTCCCAAGACAACCTCTTCAGAGAGCTTGCAATCACATAAAAAGATCATCCACCACCAGGGATCTTTCCACTTCTTCCTACCCTCCCAGCGTCCCCTTCTCTCCATCTGTAACAGCCAACCTCATTACATGACCTGACCTCCAGAAAGCCTAACACTACCCCTGCTCCCCAACTACATCAAGGAGATTAGCAACTTACTAGTTGAATTTTGACAAAAACCTTTGAATAACATCTTTGTAGATGGGATTATAAAATGAATATCCTGATTTAGTAAGGACAGTCAATGAAGCAATTCTTCCATTTGTATCACTGTATCTTCATGGAGCATCTTTTTCAGTTACAATCGAATTTTGTATTGAAATGAAGATAGAACAAGACTTTGAAATCTCTGTACTACACAGTGTTAAACTAAGATTTTCAAAAGAAATGAAATATATTCAGTGACCTTGCTTTCACTAAATAGATAGGTACATAAATGCATATACATTTTAACGAGAACAGAAGGCTTTTTGTACCATCAGTCCCCCAAAATTTAACTGCTAAAAAGACTGTTAATGTTGTTTATTTCATTTTAATCCTTTAAAGTTTTTATTTTTGCATATGCTTTATCATGTATTATATTAGTTCAGTATGTACCAACGATTTATAAATAAATATATACATATTGGTGATGTTTGCTTAGAAATCTTTTACTAAGAGGGGTACAGATTTTTTTTTAAATTGGAAGAGTTTTTTTTAGAGGAAAAAGAGTAAATGATGACTCTTACCTCTTGTGAGAGGCAGAGGACTATGGGTAAGGCATAAATACAAAAATATACAGCAGCTCTGCTTGTAGCAGCAAAGAACTGGAAATTGAGAGAGTGCCCAGAAGTTGGGTGGGGGTGGCTGAACAAATTAGGATATATGAAGATTATGGAATGCTATTGAACTATAAGAAATTATGAAAGGGATAATTTCATTGAAATAGGGGAAATTTTGTGAACTGATTCAGAATGAAATAAGCATGAGAAAAATTATACAATACAACCATATGGTAGAAACAAGACTTAAGAACTCTGATGAACATAATGATCAGAGAATCCAGAGAACTAATGATGAAACATTATTTATCAGCTGACAGAAAGGTACTGGATATAGTAGAGAATAAAATACATACTTGGGGGACATGACCAATGAAGGAATCTATTTTGCTTGACTATGCATATTTGTTTACAAATTTGGTTTGTTTTCCAAGGATGAGGTGGATGGAGCAGGGAGAGAATTAATTTTTGTTAATTAAAAAAATTAATTAAAAAGAAGCAAAAATAATGTTTTTAAGGGACATTTAAAAAGAGTAATGGATTTGGGGCTAGAAGGGACCTCCAAGCTCATCTAGTCCAACCCCTCATTTTACATGTTAGGAAAGGGAGTCTCAAAGAAGTGAAGTAATTGCCAAATGTCACAGGTTGCTGTCCTTCATGCTTGAAAATGACCAAAATGATGTCACTATGTCAGGGTCAAGGTACAGTGTGCCCAACTGTGGCTGGTCAGACCAATACAAGCTTGAAAGGTTCTGTCACAAGTAGTCCATATTAATATTTGGAGTAGAGATGTCTCTAAATTTGTGCATCTCATGTTTCTTTCAAGCTATAGCAATCCTGCTTTGCTCATAGAACACAGCACCCTCTTTGATGTGAACATGCCATACGAGGCAGTCCTGTGCCAGGGTCTCCCATGTCTCACAATTGATTCCAGAGTCCTTCAGAGAGACTTTGAGAGTGTCCTTGTATTACTTCTTCTGACCACCATGTGAGTGCTTGCCTTGTATGAGTTCTTCATAAATTAGTATTTTAGGCAAATGTATGTTTGGCATTTGGACAGCATGGCCGGTCCATCTGAGTGTGTTCTCTGCAGTAGAATTTGAATGCTCTGCGGCCTCTGCTTCCTCTGCCTTCATGGTCCATTGGAACAAATCATTCACATCCACTTTTTCCACCAGGTAAGTCTTAACATACTTGGAGTAGATACCCTCTAACTCAACAACAAAAGTTTAAGGCCCATCAGTTACCCTCAACCTGTTTTAGTCGGCTGAAACGGCTTCCCATGCTAAGGCTTCTTGGCACCACAGGTGACAGTTGGGTAGCAGGTAGACACCAAAGGTGGAAAGCAGCCCTGAAAAGGGCTAGGCAGTCCTTATACCAGAGACACTAGTCGTCTCTGAATACCCACACATCTTCCAACATCACATAGGTTGTAAGTAGCAGAGGATGGTCCCCTGGCTCCAAATCCAAAATTCTTTCTCCTGAACCCCTCTGCTTCTAAGTACCTGGTTACCATCCAGAACCAAAAATATAATTGCTACATGCAAAAAAAAGTTACTTTACAGTGAACATTGCAAACACAAACTGTGTGTTTTGAGGTTACCTAATGATGAGATGGAAATGACAGTCATCAAAAATAAAATTAGAAAGTCCAGTCACATGAGATAAACCAAGCTAGGTGGATGGGCAGGGCTGCCAGTATCTTAAGTCACTTAACCTCAGTTTCCTCATCTGTACAATGAGGATAATAATAGCAGCTCTCTCTGAGGGTTGTTATAAGGATAAAAATGAGATAATCTTCGTAAAGTGCTTTGCAAAACTCAAAGCACTATATAAATGACATTATTATTATTATTATTATTTTCAGAATCTGCAGTCAATTTTTTCAAATGGCAAAATGCTGGGACTGTCAATCTGGAAGAAAAAGAGTACAGTTCCAGTGGTAATTCCTCTTCCTTCAGCCGACTAGAAATCTCAGAGGGTCCAGAGTACACTCATGCCTAGCAATGGGTGACGTCTCCTTCTTCCTCTCTCACCAGTAACAGTCAGTCCTTCAGCAGAAATAATTAGAAAGCTTGTAGTTTCCTGAAATGGTCCTCCTCCCCAATACCCACTTAGCAACCCAGGTAAGCCCTCCCCGGCACTTGCCCCAGACACAGCAAATTGCTAGTTATGGCTCTTTTAATGGGCAAAGTAGTCAAAGACAGAGAGGATGAAGTTCAAATAGCAAACCATATGAGGTATTATTCTGATGAGGGGAGGGATAGGTTCCTGAGTACAAAAGGAGACATAAAAACAATCCAGTTGCACCATAGTTAACAAGAAAACAATCCGTTGTTATATGCAAGAACAAATGTGAAATACATTCCATGTATAACAGATCGCTCATATCTTACCACCTCCATGAAGCCATGCTCAGCCCTCATTGCCACTATCCTGCTCTGAAATCCTTTTGTAATTAGTTTCTATTATACTGATTTATGCATTTAATCCTATCATATCTTGCAATATCATATCTAGTTTCCATGTATATTGGTTTTGCCTTGTACTATTTTTCCTCCCCCGCATAGAAGGCAGCAGTCAGAACAAAGTCACAATATGAACACTTTGGGATGTCTGAATGTGGGGAAGATCTAGAGACTCAAAACTAGTATATAGTTCAGGTGAGAAACCAAGTGACAGAGGCCTACTACCTAGTTATAGTCTGAGCTCTTCAAAACACAGAGGAACAATCAAGTATATAAACCTGAAGATCACTGTCTGTGACTCTTGCCCAGGTATGATGTCCCAATACAAGAGAAAATCCAAGCAGTAGACTGCTGGTGAGTCATCTAATACCAAGCAATAAAAGACTAGGGAATCTATTAGGCAATATAACTCCAGAAAATGCCCATGGCCCTTGTAAAAATGTCCATAAAAGAGCTAGTTTGATTCCCTAGCAAACAAGACAAGACGGTTGGAGACCCAGGCCCCACTAAGGGCCTGTCTAAAAGCTGTGGGTGGATGGCTGGCACCAGATCATAGCCTATATATGGAACATCTAAGTCAAAATCCAGATGAAAAGGAAATTGGATTTGGGTAACCCTCAGGGGACAGGAAAGGACGTCAAACTTGCCCCAGTTTGAGTAGGGACTTTTCCTATACTGGGTCTAGAGAATAGATCCAGAAGCCACCTAATTTCTGCTACCACTTAAGCTTCAGATATTCCAAGGCACAGAAGCCACTTTCAGAAATATATGCTTTAAGGAACAGAAATGGCTTGGTGTCACTTAGGCTGTTCTTAGGTATGGACTATGAACCAGTGGGCCCAAGGATATCCACACAGAGGATGAAGAAATTGTTATGAAATGAAAGCAAAGCACTACAAAAGCATTTAGGGTTATTTATCCAATAACCAAGCCAGCAAACCAGGGGTGATGGGCAAGGAGGCCACTTGCATAGTTCAATGATTCTTGCTGGTACATAGCCTTTGTGGAGAGATGTCACTCAAATAATAATGTATATATAAAATTCAATGTACATATCTTCTATGTAACATTGTATAAATTGCACCTGCATGTAACTAAGCAATGTCGAATTTCATGACGTTGTTCATAAAATCTTGAACAGACCTTGAAGATCATCTAGTCCAATTCCTTTCTTTTCAGATGAGGAAGATGATGCCCAAAGGGCAAGCAGCTCATCCAAGTAGCTCCCTCCCCCGTCCCCCAGGAAGGGGATCAGGGGCCAGACTGGGGCAAACGACTGTGTTTCAGGAGATTCATGCATGACTGCTGGGATGCAGCTTCTTGGGGAGATGGGATTGGCATCCACATAGAGTGTGGAAACTAGACTGGAGTTAGTGATTGTGCTAGAACTATGGATTAAAAACTGAGCCTTACAAACCAAAGACCAAGAGAGAAAGCTGGCTGTTCACTGCAACTGCAGTGGTAGGGGAGAATAAGCATTTATTAAGCACCTGCTAGCACAGAGCCAGGCTCTGTGCTAAACACTTTACAGATATTTCATTTGATCCTCACAATAACCCTAGAAAAGGTAAGTGCTGTTATGATCCCCATTGTACAGTTGAAGAAACTATGGCAGACAGGGATTAAGTGACTTGCCCAGGGTCATACAGCTAGTAAGAGTGTGAGGACGAATTTGAACTCAGATCTTCCTGGTGCCATGTGCAATGCTCTATCCCCTGCTGGTAGCAGCAACAGTGGGAGGATGGGATAGTTGAAAAAAGCAAACAGATGAGAACAAAGGAAGATTTGTCCCTTCACCAAGGCCCCCATGTCTTTTCACTGAGATCTTCTTGCCTGTGATTAGTGCTAGACTTTGAATTTGAAGGGATGGTTCTGACCCAGACATTGTGAAGGGCTCTACAAAGGCGGGTACTTCAACTGCCTTTTCCAGATTATGTCTGTCCTTAATAGAACTGTGGTTGCTGATGCTGCTGCTTGTTAAATGCTTTACCTTTATTACCTATAAAGAAACATGGCCACATATTGATGCTCCCAGGAGCTTACCCTGGATTGGGACTGAACCATAAGGATTACTAAGAGAGAACAGCTAACAGAATTCAATCTGTGTATGTTCTCAGAGCTAAGATCCTGAGCTACAGGTTGCGTATACAATTGATAACCAAAATCTTCCTTTTGTGATTAAAAGGAGCATGATAGTGCAGATTGAGCCCTGAACTTAGAGTAGATATGCTCCGGTTCCAAGCCTGCCCCCTAGAAACTTACTAGATGTGTGACCCTGGGCAAGTCACTTACCCTTTCCACAACTCAGTTTCCTGATTCATAAAATGAAGAGGCTTAATTTGATGGCCCCTTCCAGTTCTAAATCTATGATTCCTGGAGACAGGAAATGGCTTGGTATATATCAGCATAAGTGGGTTATAGACAAAAGAAAGAATTTCTAGACAGTGAGAGCCAGTAAATACTCAAATAGTTTCCTAAGGAAAGTTGCTTATTCTTTTGATTAGAGAGGGGAAAGTGGGGGGAGGTGGATTTCGAACAAAGACTAGATTTTTCATTTGTTTGGAATGATGGATAAGGTATGGTCACGCCTGAAGGCAAGATAACGTGTCAAGATTCTTTCTGGTCATGGAATCACACAGACCATAATTACATAATTAGTCTAATAAAATCTCTCTCCTTAAAGGTAGTGGGCAAAAGATAACCTGCCTAGTTGATACAAATTGGCGTGAGCTGTTAAGGTTTCTAATTGTGGCCCATGCAGGAAAGAAGGCAAATTGTGTTGTTCCATGCAGCAAGCGCCAATTGCAAGTCCTGAGGACCACGTGTTTTAAATAGACAGTCTGAACACAGAAAAATAGCGTGTATCATTTCCTACAAGGAATATAAATATATCTTCAAGTGTAGAGGTCACAAACTCTCAGTTTATTGCATGCCTTCAAAAATGGCTTTTGGAGGAAGGGAAGAGACAACTACATGATGGGCGTGAAGGTACATGTTTCCTGTTATGCAATCATATTTTTTCCTGGTCCCAAAATGTAGCAACAAGACTGCCCTCATTTCTTTAGAGTTGGCTATCTCAAACAAGGGCACTGTTTTTGGCAAGAAGCCTCACCCTAAAGATCTGTATATTTCCAGCTGTTGACCTTCCTCAGATGCACCATCAAAAAGGAGCATTTTCCCAGGCCTGTATTTGATTTCAACACTCATTTATTTTCTCCAACCTCACCCACATGCCAGTACACGTCCAATAAAGTGTTGAAATTTTTTCTCTTTAGCTGTAAACACAGTACAAATCCAACTCCCACATAAACAATATCTGCTGCAAAATCATGTAGCACCCACATATTTGTTTAATGAAACAAGGCCTCGAATGGAAAAGTTACAATTGCATTTAAAGTTTAGATGCCTGGGGACAATTTTGATAGTGTTTAGAGGTTGATAATTGTGGGGAACAGGAGAAATGAAAGATAAATATTGGCAGTGACTGAAAGCAAATGAAAAGGCTGTATTAGAAACTGTGAGCAATGAACAATAAAAGGTATGATGTAAAAGACCAGGGATTTCATGAGTATTTAATGTATGGGTACACATTATACTCAAATGCCAGGTGCCTCCTGCTTTTCATAAGCACAATCATTTATAAAAAGAAGTAGTAAGTTCTATAACTGGAAAGAATTCTAGAATGGCCTTGCATTTACAAAACTTTCTTCTAAGCAAGGGGTTCAGACTTAACCTTTTTAAAGTCTCATAGCTCTTTCTGGTGAAGCCTATGGACCCCTTCTCAGAATAATGTTTTTAATGCACAGAATAAAATACACAATGGCTTACAAAGGAAATCAGTTTTATTCAGATTCATGTACCTCAGGTTAAGAACACATTCTCATTTTGGTACTCTTAGAGCCTGAGGACTTCTAGGAAGATAAAGCTAATATAATAATAATGATAGGTCATATTTGTATGTACTTGGAGATTTGCAAAGTCTTTAACAAAAGTTTTCTCATTTTATCCTCACAACAACCCTGGCAAGCAGCTGCTATTATGCCATTTTTCAGATGAAAAAACTGAGGCCAACATGGTTCAAGTCACTTTTCCCTGAAGCCAGATTTGAACTCAAATCTTGCTGACTTTAGGCTCAGTGGTCTAGTATTCTATCCATTCAACACTCAGGAGAACTTGTTTTCAACGACTCAAGAAAGTTATATGGGAGAGATCATACATGAGACTAAAAGAAATTAATCATTTATTAAACCAAGCTTTGTGTTTGTTCAGTGCTGGGAATATAAATACAAAACTGAAATGGTCCCTGATTTTCCTAAAGTGAAGTTCCCACTGTCACCTCCCTCCTCCCCAGCTTATTCATTAAATTCCAATAGTTCCTAAAACCCTTAGGATCAAATAGATACTCTGCTATTTGGAATTTAAGCTCACCTACTTTGTCCCTACTTTACTCCACGCTCAGTCTAGACTATGACATCTGCCACTCAAATGTTTTAATAGCCACTTCTCAAGAATTTTTCAACCTCCTCTCCCCACTGTCACACCAAAGCCTTCTGTTTTACCTGGGTAGCTCATTCTTGGGGACCACCCATCACTGGGGTTCCTGCTGGCTGCATTGTGTGTCACTGCAGAAAAGTCATGAAATCCAGCTGATTTTGTCCATTATATGGATACAAATTTACATGCATGCACATACATACAATTTACCAATTATATACATGTAATTTCAGCTGAGCCTTTTCTGTTGTCCAATAATAATGATGATGATGACTGTGATAGCATTTATATGTAGTACTTAAAGATTTGCAAATCATTTTTATAAATTATCACATTTGATCCTCCCAACAACCTGTAAGGTAGGTGCTCCTGTCATTCCCATCATATAGAAGAGGAACCTGAAGGTGAGTGGTAAACCTTGCCCAGATTCACAAGTCAATAAGAGTGTGAGGCAAGATTTGAACTCCTATCAGCTCCTACTTCAATCCCATAGCGATTGTTCCAAACCTTGTGCTTATTTCTCCAGACCCCAGCCTTATGCTTAGAGCATGTGACTTAGTCAACTACTTCACTGAAAAGATGGAAATTATGTCACTTGAGCTCCCTCAGCCCCCTTTCTTCAATCCTTAAAGCTTTTCAGCCTTATTATCACTCCTTCTTTCCTCCAGTCACAGAGGAAGAGATATCCAGGTTCCACAATAAAGTCAGTCAGTCCTTTTACCTGTTCCCTTCCTCCCATCCTACTTTTCTCTTCAAGAACATCACTCCACTACAATCATCTCTCTTCTCTCATGTCTACTCAACCTTCCCTTCACCATTTGTTCCTTCCCACTCGCCTACAAACATGCTCATCTCTCTAAACCCCAAATACCTTTCCTTGACCCATCTACCCTTTCCAAATGCCATCCCTTCTCTCCTCTCCTCCATTGCCCAAATTCCTGAAAACACTGTCTACGACCAATGTTTCTACTTCCCCATTACTCACTGTCTTCTTACACCTATATACACCTTACACTCAGGAGGGTGTAGGCACCAGATTCAGAAGAGTCACTGTGGTTGAAAACTTTTTATTGTGAACATTTACACCTCAGATATCAGCAGACACTACAAATAAGGGTTTGATTTATTGCTTTGTTGATTGTATCAACTTAAGAAAGTGATAAGGAAAATATTAATAATTGAAGTTACGCTTAAAAGTATGTGGGAGGCACATTTTTTTCAAAGAGCCGATTGTTAAACATTTATCATCAAACACTTGCTTCTATCCCCATCACTCTACTACCTCCCAAAGATAAGCAACAAACCCTCAGACACCTCTAGTCACCAATTTAAATGTTTTTAGATTTGTTGTTTTCATCACCTTGACATATCTGCAGTATTTGACACTTTTGCCTTCCCCTTTCTGGATACTCTGTCTTCCCTTAGATTTAGGAGCAAAACAATCTCCTCATTCTCCTCCTCCATCTCTAATTACTCTTTCATGTCTCATTCACTCACTGCATGATCTCTTCCCAACCCTTTAAGGTACACATTCCCCAAGCATTAACTCTTGGACCTACCCTCTGTCCCTTCACAATCCCACTCACTCCCATGACTTCAACTCTCACCTGTTACAAAAATGGCATTCAAATTTATATATCAGTAGCCAAGTCTTAGAGATTCAGCCTCCTCCACTTAGCTTGCACTCACTCCACTTCTCTCTACTCATATTACAATTCTAATTCAGATTCTCACCCTTTCACCCGGACTTCTGCAATAGTCTCCAATTGTTCTCCCTGCATTTATTGCCTTCCCTCCGCAGTGTGTCCTCCACAACACTGCCAAAATGATATTCCTTTTGGTTTTTTTTGAATTTTTTAATATTTTATTTTTCCCAATACATGTAATAGTAATTTTTAACATTCAGTCTTTTTACATTTTGAGTTCCAAATTATCTCCCTCCCTACCTCCTCTACCTTCTCCATGAGGAAGTAAGCAATTTGATATGAATTATACATGTACAGTCAGGTAAAATATATTTCCACATAAGTCATGCTGTGAAAGAAAACACAGACCAGGAAAAAGAAAAATAAAGTTTTTAAAAGTATGTTTTGATCTGCATTCAGACACCATCAGTTCTTTCTCTGGAGGCAGATAGCCTTTTTCATCATAAGTCCTTCAGAACTGTTTTGGATCTTTGTATTGCTGAGAATAGTTACATCATTCACAGCTGATCAATGTTACAATAATTGCTGTTACCGTGTACATGTTTTCCTGGTTCTGCTCACTTCACCTTGCATCGGTTCATGTAAGTCTTCCTAGGTTTTTCTGAAATCATCCTGCTGGCCATTTTTCACAGCACAGTAGTATTCCATTACATTCATATACCACAACTTGTTTAGTCATCCCCAATTGGTGGGCATCCCTTCAATTTCCAATCCCTTGCACCACAAAAAGAGCTCCTATAAATATTTTTGTATATATAGGTCCTTTTCCTTTTTTAAATCTCTTTGGGAGATATTTTAGTGGTGTTAAAGGGTGTGTACAGTTTTATAGTCCTTTGGGCAGTTACAAATTGATCTAGAGAATGGTTAGATCAGTTCATAAGTCTACCAATAAGTACTTTAATGTCCCAATTTTGTAATATATCTTCCAACATTTGTCATTTTCCTTTTCTGTCACATTAGCCAATCTGATAGACATGAGGTAGTACCTCAGAGTTGTTTTAATTTGCATTTTTCCAGTCAACAATGCACAAATAAAACTCAAGATGATATTCCAAAAGCACATCTGACCTCCTCATAGCCCCCCTCAAGAAGCATCACTGGATCCCTTTTGCCTCTAGAATAAAATAAAAACTCCTCTGTTTCTCATTTTAGAGACTTTCTTAATCTGCCTCCAACCTATAATATCTTTCCAGGAACATTACATATTACCACCACAATCATCATCCCACCTCCTTGCCATCATATACTGTACACTGAATAAAAGGAGGCCTACTTGTTGCCTGAGCACATTTCATTTCTCATTTCATATCTTTCCACAGGCTGCACCCCATGCCTAGAATGTGTACCATCCTCACTTCTGCCTCTTCGAGCCCCTAGCTCCTTTAAGCCCCCCCCTCCTCTCACCTCCTCATTTCCCCATTAGTTAATGCCTACCCCAACCCTAAAATCACTTTGTGTTTATTTTGTCCATATCCTTTAATATTTTTGGAGGGGGGTAGACAGGGCAATTGGGGTTAAGTGACTTGCCCAAGGTCACACAGCTAGTAAGTGTGTCAAGTGTCTGGGGCAGGATTTTGAACTCAGGTCCTCCTGACTCCAGGGCTGGTGCTCTATTCACTGAGCCACCTAGCTGCCCCCTGTATATTTTTTAATCCATGAATATATTCTATTCCCACAGGGACATGACTTAATTGAGGTCAGGGAGTGGATTGCTTTTAATGTCTGTATCCTCAATGCCCAGAACAATGACAGGCACATAAGAGGTGCTTAAAACGCTTCTGGATGGATTGAATTGCTGTCCTGGTTGTTGCCATGTTCCCAAACCAGCCTCTAACTCTGTGTATGTCAACTCAACTTTTCTCCCAGAAGCTCCTTGCATGGTGCCTCTGGGCCATAAACCTTTAGCCCTTGGCATGCTGGGAAATATAGTCTTCCTTTGTGGTGACCATGTTTTGCACTTCCCACCCACTTTCCATCCCTTTGGAAACAAACCAGGAGAGAAAAAACACAAGGAAGGACTTCCTCATAACCATTATTGTATTTACATCTTCACCAGCACCTACACAGAATAAAAATTTAGATTCACTCAATCCATAAATCTTTTCTAAAGCATAACATGTTTGTGGAATTGAATTCTATGTATTCATCTTGTTTAAGATATGGAATATTCCAAATATCTACAGATGCCTCAAAGGTATGTGCTTCAAATGAGATGGTGTCATTTATTTTCACAAATCAGATCACCCCAAATTAGATATTTGTCTGATACCCTCTAGAGCAGTGGTGTCAAAATCAAACAGAAATAGATCCCTAGGGGCTGCATATTGACTTAGAAAACCATACATTAACATTATCTATGTCATATTATATTTTTATTTTGTTAAATATTTCCCAATTAAACTTTAATCTGGTTGGGTCAGCACTCAGGAGTTTTGTGGCTGGCTTGAGTCTACAGGCTTTGATTTTCACACCTCTGCTCTAGAGTAACCTGTATTTTTCCATTATAGAACATTGGGGGTGGGGCAGCTAGGTGGCACAGTGAGTACAGCACCGGCCCTGGAGTCAGGAGGACCTGAGTTCAAACGCCACCTCAGACACTTGACACACTTACTAGCTGTGTGACTCTGGGCAAGTCACTTCACCCCAATTGCTTTGCCTTCCCCCCCCCCTCCAAAAAAAGTAAAGAAAGATAATTTTTTAAAAAAGAAGAAGATTGGGGCAGAAAAGGAAGAGTAGTAGACTGATAATCTTCCCTTCACCCAACCACCACTGCCAATAACCAGTCCCTGGAAATTCTTCCTAGCAATTCAGAATCACGAGACTCTGCATTGCCTACTCTATGGAGTTGTTTGACCCTGCCGGAGAACCTCAAGTATCCAGTTCTTTTCACTTCCCTCCCTGCTATCATCTCCAAGAGATTACAAAGAAAAGTGCATGGAATAAGTAACCAAGACTGTGAAAGCAAGGCTAGATGACTGGAGTCCATGGGTGAGAATGAGATAGAAGTAACTTTGGAACTAATTTTTTTAAATGGGCTAGGTATCTGGAGCCAGGGAATCAGGCACACAATAGAGGCACCTATGGACACCATGAATCAGATCAAGACAGAAGAAAGTCATAGGCATCAAAAGGCAGGCTAAATTATATGTTCAAAAGTCCAGGCAGAATGTAGGAATTTGTGTGTGTGTGTGTGTGTGTGTGTGTGTGTGTGTGTGAATATACATATATATTTATGAAGACTTTTTCTTTTCAGCGGAACACAAAGGGGTAGAAAAGAGACAAATCAGATTTTGTTCATCAAAAACAAATTAAATCAATATTTTTTTAATTCAGGAGGTCAAAGCAAACCACATCCCTTTCCTTCCTTAACCCTTATCTGACCCACATTGAGAAAGTTGGTCAGGTGAAAGGGTAAGAAACCCAGGCAAGAAGCCTAGGCACCAGCAAAATGGAGATCTTGATAAATTAAGTCAAATTCTGTTTGGACAAAGAAACTTCTTTAAAATTCTTTTAATGGCAACTCCTTAATAATAAAGAGCCAGACTCTGGCCTGGAGAGGCCCATAACCCACAGGTAAGACAATGTTGTAGGTGCTCCCTGGATAAGGTAAATGAGAGAAGAATAGATCTTGACACCCCAAATCAACATTCTCCTCCTAGAAACTAGTAAACTCACATCCTCACCTTTCTGATGTTATCTACATCTAGATATTAGCCTTTAGCAGATGGAAGCAAGGCATCCCAGGCCAGCAACAACAGCCAGAAAGAAGGCAGCCAAGGGTAGGGAGACCTCCCAAATAACTAAAGGACATTGGGTTAGAGATTTTATTTCAAGTCCTTTGTTAAATCAAAAGTCTATTTGATTAGGCCTTATCAAACACTGAGTAAATATATTCAGCCAGTCATAAAAATAATTACTGGTCCATTTAACTCATTACCTAAAGATGTTAGAAAATTTAGTAAACACAGGTAAATGTATCTTTTTTAAAAAAAAGATGTGCACTCAATTTCTCCATGTAGTTTTATTTTTGCTCAGTTTACATGAGTATCTTTTATAAGAACTTTGAGGATAATTTGCTCACGCAAGAACAGTGAAACTAAGTCAGTCACTCAGTGAACAGTCAAACATTTATTAATACTTCACTAAGTAGGTAAAACCAAGAAAAGCATAGCTAAGCATTGGGTGGACACAATGCAAAATGTATGATATTGAGTAATCTGGTGATTCTGGAAAAATTGCATTTGACATTTCCTATTTGAACTTGGAGGAAAAAGAGGATCTGCTAGATTTGTAACAATATAGACACACAGAGAGTTATAGGCAAGATATTATGTAATTCCAATAGAGAAGTGACATCTGGGCCCAGTATTCTGGATGACTGGTGCAGAAACATATGGGGTAAGAGTTACCCATAACTGATTAGGATAGAAACTTAACTAGACAAGACAACTGTACTATAAACTATCTGTGAGTAAGGTTAAGGGTTCCTTCACACACCCAAACTTGGTGGCATAAGGTGCACACCCAAAGGTTGATTCCTTCCTTCTTGCAACATTTATATCACTCTTCCTTATAATTATTGGGCTGTTACATGCTGGCTTTGCCTAGGATTGCAACTAATACCATCTTGCATGTGATTTTGTGATTCATCAGACTTAAAAATCCATGGCCAAAGGAGGTGATGCATGAATGGAAAAAGAAAATTTATCCTTGTGAACAATGTTCCTGCAGAATCTCAAGCAGGGTAATAGGAAATGACAGTATCCATTCCACTCTGGGGCCATTTCAGGGCTAGGGTTTGAAGGGACCTGTTCCAGAAATCTTGTGAATATAATGCTGAGGGGTATTACAGGCCTATGACAAGTAGAAAAAGGAAGAAAGGAAGTAAGGAAGGAATGAAGGAAGGAAGGAAGGAAGGAAGTAAGGAAGGAAGTAAGGAAGTAAGGAAGGAAGGAAGGAAGGAGGGAAGGAAGGAAGGAGGGAAGGAAGAAAGGAGGGAAGGTAAGAAGGAAGGAAGGAAAGAAGGAGGGAAGGAAAAAGTAAAACAAAGGCCAATCCTGATATCCAAAGTAATATTTGCTTTGCTTTCTTATTTTAATAAATATTTTCCTATCTAAAGTTAAAAATACATTTAAATATAAAAATGTAATTCTTCCTTAGTTAGTTAGATATCACATAAAGGCAACCCCTCTTCCTTATAGATTATATCAAGAAAAACTTGGTGAAATTGATGGGGATAAGATTTCTTTAGCTACTTTGGTAAATGTCTAATTTCATATAGGTTGCAAAATACATCTGAAACTCAAATTTAATATTTCCACATTAATGAAATATAAGAGCTGCCTCTCCATTCAAATGTATAACTTAGATATAAAATTACTTTGTTTGTTTTTCCCCAAAAGCATAAAACAAAGCTTTCGATTAACCACAATTGTTTGGAGGCATAGTGAAATACCTTTTCAGGTTAAGTGAGGAGTAAGCAGAAACCCTTTTCTGTTTAAGCACTTTTGGTAAAAATCACTCTAAAATGTATAAATCTATTTTCCTGCGTTAATAATTAGTCTGATGAACAAAACTGACTTTTTGATAACTTAAAGTCATATAACTCCAAAGAGTCATGATCCTAAATCTTGATGATTCTCACACAATTTTTACCTGTAGATATAATAATAATAATAATAATGATTGCTGTGCAAAGTTTGCAAACATTTTACACACATTATCTCATAAGATCTCTAATAGAAGGTGACCATCATATGTATTTTTCCCATTTCTGACTCTTATCAGTCATGTGATTTTTTTTCCTCATCTGGAAAATGAAGAGATTAGACTGTTTGATGTTCTGTCTAGTTCTAGGGCTACGATGCTATTATTCCCATTCTGCAAATAAGGGAACTGAGTCTGAGAGGGTTGGGACTTGCCCATGGACATACTAATGCCAAGAGCAAAATTCAAGCCTAAGTCTCCATTATACCAAGAGAATGAGATAAATTTGTGCCGTATCCAAGTAACATCCTAGAAGTATGTTTGTTGAATAAGAACCCTGATCTCAGTTAGTTTATTGACATTTGCCTCTTTCTACTAAAAGTGAAACAGAGAAATAAAGTTCAATTAATTGAAAATTTTGGTTAATTGAGGGTTTATTTTATAGGGAGAAAACAGATTGAAAAATAAGAATATGGATTAGGTAAGAAATCAAGAAAATCAATCTTTAAATACCTCTTAAGCCAGTTCCATAGACAGACATACGTCTATGCTTCAAATGTTCAAGCTGTCAATTTTTTCCCTTAATTATCTGATGGAACAATCTTCAGGCTCTACAAAGTCCTGAGGCAATTTGGCTCAAACTCATGAGACCTATACCTAGTGAATGAGAGCCAGTTTCATGAAATATTTAAGTCTTATTTTCTACCTTGAAAAGCAGCATGATATAGTAGATAGTGGGACAATCTGGGACTCAGGAAGACCTGGTTTCCAATCCTACCTTTGACAAATACAAGTGTATGACAATAGGCAAGTCACTTAACTTCTCAATGCCCAAGGCAACTCTCTAAGTTGAAAAGTTTTTGAGGATCTGTGAAAACATAATTCCTCTGCACGGATGAAGTTCTAGATCCTGATTATACCTCTCTTCCTCAGAAAGAAAGAAAGAAAGAAAGAAAGAAAGAAAGAAAGAAAGAAAGAAAGAAAGAAAGAAGCAAAGGAAGGAAGGAAGGAAGGAAGGAAGGAAGGAAGGAAGGAAGGAAGGAAGGAAGGAAGGAAGGAAGGAAGGAAGGGAGGAAGGAAGAAAATAATCTCCAGCACCCAGAAGGTGATAAACTTGTCTTAGAAACCGGATTTCTTATGTTTCCTTATGTGCTTCCACAGGATCAATCAGAAGAATTCTAATTTGGCACACCAGTCCTCTGAATAGTCTAGTTCCCCAAGTTGAGTTTCAAAAAAAAATTGATTTTAACAACCTACTTGTACATTCAAATCAGAATGCTTGACAATAAGCTTGTTTTTTTTTTAAATTGGCAAGAGTTATGCCAGAAAAAAAGAAAGACTAAATAAAATATAGCAAACAGTGGTGGGGGGAAAATAACCTTCTGAGGTAGGCCTCTGTTTGAGCTCAAATGATTCACTTTGTCAGTCTGAGCTAAATAGACTAGTTGGCCGACTGCTTAAACATGAATAGATTGGAGATTCCAAAGCTCTTGTGTGGATGGAGTCTGTGCTACTTCACTGGTGACAACATTCAACTTTTCACCTTTAATGACTCAAATAAAGGGAAAGGAATGGAGCCAAGCCATTTGCTTTTTTAACGCCAAAGGCTGACTTCCATACCACGCACTGAGAATTTGATCAAGAAAAGCTTCTTTAGAGATGAAGGCCTCAGGATATCCTCCTTCCCTTTCCAACCATTCCATCCATAGCATGAAGAAAGTGAGAGCTAAGAATGTGAACCCTGGGTATGTTTCTCCCTCCTTACCAAGATTATGAGAGTAAACAAGAACCAGAGCTAGTCAGCCTGTTAAGCTTCTGTCTAGCATTTAACTAATAGGAAAGATAGCTCACCTCCATCCTTTTGTTGGTTAGTGTTTACTTTGTGCTTGAATTGCAGTTAGCCACTATAATGCATAGAGAGCTGGATCTGGTTAGGTAGTCCTGAGTTCAAATCTGACCTTACTCACTTACTAGCTCTATGACCCTGGGAAAATGACTTAATCTCTCTATGCTTCAGGTTCCTCAACTGCAAAATGAGGATAATTATAGCACCTACTTCTCAGAATCAAATAAGATAATATTTGTAAAGTGCTTAGCACAGTGCCCAGCACATAGTAGGCACATAATAAATAATTCTTCCCTTCTTCCCTTGTTTGTATTAGAGACTGCAGCAATAAGCTGGGTCCAGAATTTGATAACACAGAATTACAGAATCTCAGAGTTGGAAGGTAATTCTGAGGACAGTTAGCCTAACAAGTTCTGAATGAAAATCCCCTCTTCAACATACCTGACAAATAGTAATCCAGCTTTTGCTTCAAGACCTCCGCTGAGAAAGAACCCTTTTCCTCCCAGGGCAATTCATTCTACTTTTGTATAAATTTAATTATTAGAATGTTTTTCCTTACCTCAAGCCTAAATTTGTATATTTTCAAATTCTGTCCATTAATCCAAGTTCTGCTTTCTGGGGACAAGCAAAATAAATCTCATCCTTCTTCAATGTGTCAAGACTTCAAATACTTGAACACAGCATCATCACATCCTTCCTAAAGCCATCTCTTCTCTGAGAGAAAGAGAAGATGAATTGGCTGGACACAACATCTGTAATTGCATAGCTCATTCAACATTCCCAATCTCTCACTATCATAAAAGACTATCTCCTTATCATTAATGTTCTCTTGGAAATATTATATGGATGGGAATCATGAAATACCATGGTCCCTGAAAAAATAAAAAAATAACCCAAATGGCAAAGGAAAGACTTTATGTGGGCTATACAAAATTACTATAGGAAAAAAGAGTATGAAATATCATAAAAGACATGAGGAGAGAAAGTGGGCTAGTCATATGGGGAGAATGAGAGACAACATGTGGACAGAACAATGGTATCCATGATATATTAAAAGAATGAGCAGAAACCCTATAGAAAGCTGAGTAAATTCTCTATGAAGATTTTCTAGGAGGGAAAAGCATTCATAAGAATGGATGAGAAGACAGGAAAAAGTCATAATCTGCATCAATAAAAGGATACTCCCTGCTGATGAAATTATAGGTCCAAAGTGCCACCAACCAATAAGAAAGAACAGTCAAGGAGAAAAGCATCAGTTTGTATTGGGGTGTAGCTGCACTGATATGATTTCTATTTCTTGATTTATCTAGCAAATGCCTCTTTAATTTTCCATATATCAGGATCATTTTGCAAGGTGCAAATCTCTCTGGCCCCTCTCCCATATCCTTACATAGCATATAAGATGAAATCTGACAGAAGGACCTTCTTGGGTTCTTTCCTATACGGAAAAAGGTTTAAGCAAAATCTCCATTTTGGAGGGAATATTTATGCTGTCTGTAAATTCACATGTAGTATATAATCGTAGAAGGATAGACCAGGTCTCATTTTGTTAGTTTACACATTAAACCTCCCCCTGGACTCTTCATACTTCTGAAGCCCAAGGATAAATACTTTGTTCCCATTGATCTAAATTTGTCATGTGCAATTGAGTACACCCAGATTAACACTCCTTGATCTCATCATTCTTTTAAAGGTGGAGTGGGGGCATCCAGGAGCCAGTAGGAATTAGATTACACTACCCACTTTCACCAAACCAGTAACTAATACATTCTCATTAGGTGTATTAGCTCATAAGGATGATTTCCGAGAGTGAGATCATAGCATCAGCTAATATTGATTGGTCATATGTGTTACAGTTACAGCCTGTCTCCTGTGTTGTGCAGCTCTCAAGTAGCTTAATAAAGAATTATCATCAGAAAGCACCCATGAAATGAGTTGAATATTTCAGTCCCAACTGCAGAGGATTAATGGAAGGCGTAACAAACAGAAGATGGTGATTGACTATTATCTGGTTTTTATTTACTAGTTACCAAGAACTAAGAACAAGAATGATGGCAGCAATGATAAGATGACTCTATGACAGCTATATTAATTACATTAATATTTTTTCACCAAAAATAAGAAGATGATATACATGATATTCATTCATAAAGGATATGATATACAGGTCAAAAACCTGCAGAGATACTTTCGCAATGAGCAGACACTTTGCCAAGCAACAGTAGTAAAGGGAAATACCACTGGATTTATCTAATGTAGTTGAAAGAGATTTCTCTTCAAAAGGAATTTATAAAGTAGCTAAGACTCAAGAGTGGAATCAAAAGGCCCCTAATGGGCAACATCCACATGAATTTAGCCAACAATACACTGAAAAAGAAGCAAAAGTAAAATGGCTATCCCGAAGTTTTTTTTTTTCTTTAAGTGACAAGATTTATTATGGCAATTCTCTTCCCCTGGAAATTACAAAATGGTTATCTTTAAGGATCTGAGTCTTAGTTATCAATGCAGTTCATGTAGGGAAATGGTAAAGACTATGTAGCACGTCACTGCAATTACTGAATTCTTAGCTACACAGGCATTATCTGATAGCTAAAATTATATAGCCGAAGCTCACTGTTTTTTATAGATTGACAAACACCAGATCCCCATACTACAAATACAGACCTCAAAATATTCATGAGAATTCAAATGATAAACTGTCCTAGAAATGAAGTACTACCAGAGACTGAACAATAGTTCAGCCCGCAAACACCTAGATATAACATTGATCCATAAAAACTTAAGAATGTCACTTTGTAGACATAATCATACCAAATATTCATAATCTCTAAGCTATATGGAACAAAAGTCTTTCAAAATATAGAGACCTAGCAGAAGAAATCAAAATCATGTGGGAATAGGATAAGGTAAATTTCATACCCCTGTCTAATCCTGGAATTGTACCAAGAATATTTTCAGTGAGCTTATAAAGTGTGTTATTTATATGCTCTAAAACTTTTACTCAGCTACACAAAGCAGTTATTGTATGCCCCTGCGAAATACTCCATGGATAATTGAAAAAAAAAATAAGTATAAGATAATGACTTGCACCAGGACCATTTATATCTCTTTTTTTGTTTATTGTTTTTCTTTTGGAGGGGGGAGACAAAGCAGTTGGGGTTAAGTGACTTGGCCAAGGTTACACAGCTTGTAAGTGTCAAGTATCTGAGGCCATATTTGAACTCAGGTCCTCCCGACTCTAGGGCAGGTGTTCTATTCACTGTGCCACCTAGCTACACCCTATATTACATCTCTTTAAAACAAGATGAAAAGAATGAGTTTCCTGTAATGACGATGATGATTTCAAAGCCCAATACATCATCCACACCATATAGTAAAAAGGGAGAAGGTCAGCCAGGGTGATGTACAGTAGGAACTTTGTGTGCCCCGAGATCACTGTAGTAGCTGTGAAGGCTTGCAGGAAACCCTGAAATGCTGGCAAATTGGTTTCTGGCCATGCCATTGTTTGGGTTAGTGTTTTGTTAGTGTAACACTCTTAAAAGGGAGCATGAAGTTTCAGGCTTGCTCTACTTGAAACTGTCATGATGTTTAGCTTGACACAGTAGACTATGGAACACTCGATCATGTTCTGGTACCACGGAAAGTCAAGATACAGTGGAACAAATCAGAAACACCAACACCCTACATGTTTAAAATGCTTCAGTGCATATTATCCTCAAAGCAGGCAAACCACAAGGGCACATGAAATGGACTGAAGATATGAATGTTTTCATTAGGCACAAGTACTATATCATAACAAAACTGGAATCATTTTGCTAATTATAGGCTGGAGCTACCGTATTTCTTTCTATCAATAGTGACTTCATACACCAAGGTGTCACATACATACTAATGAGGATAATCACAAGAAATAACTTCATCTCTAAGTCCAGGTTAGATTAAATTAGACCTAAAAGCAAAGAGTTACTAAAATGTGAAGAGAGAAAAGTTGAAAAAACTGAGGTCATTAAAAATCTCCATGTAACATAAATTCCAGAAATTCTACCCAAGAACAAATCGGATTTTTAGGAATCCCAAGGTTTACATAATTTGAAGATAAGATGGGCATACTTAGACTGGAATTTGAAAAGGTCCTCTGTGAGTTTGATAGTACTAATCTGATGAGCAGAGTAACTATTCCATAATGGAGTAATTTAAAAAGCTAGTATTTGCTATAACCATTATCCCACAACATGTAATAGAAAGTCAGTTTTAGGATCTGCACATCACAATAGATGCAACAGATGTTACATTATAAGAACCACATAAGGAAGGGTGTAACTATGAAGGAGTATAAGCATCAAATACCATGATGGCAGAAATGAGAGGGAAAATTATTGAATACCCGAGGAAAGGTATTTGAAGATTACATCAATATCCAGCTGGCAGGTGCAAAAGAAAATCTGAACACCATAATAATTAAAGGCAGGTAGATAGATATTTAGATAAATAGATAGATAGATGAAAGAAGAAGAAACTTGTGAAAAGGAATGCAGAAAACAAAAGTATATTAGAAAATCCATATTCCATTAATCAGTAATTGAAAGCAAAATCAAAAGGTTAAAGTGACACAAGGTATAAAAATAGTGCAAGGAACAATATTTTAAATTTATATCAATCAACAACTTTATACCACAGAGGCTTGAGATACAAATAAATCAGAGATAGAATAACTGAAGAAGGATATAAAAATTTTGTGGTTGTCTCTATGGTCATAAGAAGTCCAACACAATGAAAATGCGTGTTAGATCAAATGCAAATGGGAAGTCTTTGCACCATTAATATAAAATACAAAATAACAGTTATGTCAAAGAAGGTGACCAAAACTCTTAGCATTGCTACGAAATGGAAGGCATTTGGAACTAAGCCCAAGAGTTGCTAACCTGTGCATACTCTTTGGCCCAGAGAAGCCACTACCAGACCCACACCTCCAAAGAGATCAAAGAAAGAGGGAAAGGACCCGTATGTGCAAATATATTTATAGAAGTTCTTTTTGTAATAGCAAAGCTAATAGAGAACTCATCATCTGGAGAATAACTGAATAAATTACAGTACATGAATGTAACGGAATGCCATTTTGACGTAAGAAATTATGTATGGAAAGACTAGATAGAATGAAGTGAGCAAAAGTAAGAGAAAAATTTATACACCACTGTAAAGACAAAATAACTTTAAAAGATTTAAAAACAATTCCAGACAACCAGCGATGAAGCATTCTACTCACCTCCTGACAGAAAGATGATAGATACGAGATGCAAAATGACATATATATTTCTGGTCATGGCCAATACGGAAATTTGTTCTGCTTAACTATGGATATGTGTTACAGGTTTTCTTTTTATTTTTTCCCAGCAGGACAAAGGGAAAAAAATTTAATATTTATTAACAAAAATAATCAATTTTTAAAAATAGCAAGCAACAATGTTTTATAAGATCCTTACTGGCCCAAATTCTTCACAGTAGCACATGAATTATTAGCAAAGCATTATATCAGCTTCCTCTCAGGTATAAATCTGACCCCATCTTTTTTTTAACAGAAGACATCATAGATAAATTAATCAATCAACAATCATTTAGATGCCTGTTAAGTGCCTACTGGAGATACCAAAACAAAAATTAAATAGCCCCTGTCCTCAAGGAGCTTATATTCTATCAGGTCGGGGACAAGGGGAACAACACATACATAAAAGAGAAAGGGCGAAATAAATATGTGGCAAATATTTGGTAAGGAAGAAACTATCATGTAGGGGAATTAGAAAAGTTTCAGATGTAGAAGAGATATGTCACTTGAGCATATTTTTGAGAAGGAAACAAGAGATTCTACAAGATGGAGTTAAGGTGAGAAGGCATTCCAGGCATAGAGGACAGCAAATGCAAGGTCCCAGAAAGAGGAGAAGGAGGGTCTTCTGTTAGGATCAACAAGGAGGCTGGTTTCATTACTATCAAAAGACAAGATCACCAGGGACCCTTCCAAATACAGATCGATTACATGTTCACATACTTTAAACAAAGTATTCACAGTTTCAAAAAAGTATACATCTTGTAAATTTAAAGATTTATGTATTTTAAAGAAATCTATAAGCACTAAAAAGAAAATGAGATGTTGCCCAAGGTAGAGAAAAATGGTGTCCCAAAAAAGTCCCAGAGGTAAAGAGAGCAATTTTTTATCAGTTTGGCAATTATTGAAAAAGTCACTTCATGCAGGATAGTAATTATGGTAACTTTATTGATTATCATAAAGCCTTTCATTCAGGTCCACATTAACATCTGATTTATGCACCGAAAACAGATGAATACATGAACCAAGCAGAGTAAGAATGTCCAAATGGAAAACTTTTCTCTCATTAAAACATGCCACCGACACAATAATGTCAAGAGCCATTAAAGTCAACCACGGCATCTTTCAGAGATATGGTATAAACCCTTGATGGTTCTGCTTAGCCAGAAATCAATGATTACCAATCCTGAACAGAACTGAGTATGGTTTCCAAGTTAAAGAGGGAGTCATTCCAAAACAACTTATCAATCACTTAATGTAAATGGATTACCTCAAGCTAAATGGCTCCAAGGAAAAGACACATTAAAAGATCTCCTTGTGGCATCTTTCTCCAATTATATCAGATCTGAATGAAATTCTGGTAAGTATAAAATTCTTAACATATGCACAGAATTTAGAGAATGATGGCTTTGTGCTTGAATCTAGAGGTTTAATTGAACCAATGGACAAAAGTTATATTTACAAATACCTTGGTCTCCTTCCCACAAGACACATCATACATTAATCTATCAAGGACAAAGTTATGGCGGTGTATGTCAAGAGACTTATTGGCATCCTGAAATCAAAGCTTAATGAGATATCAAAGCTCAACATGTTTAAAGCAATTAACACCCATCCAATACCAGTCAACATATACTTTCAGGATTGTAAAATGGACTAGAATAGATTTGGAAAATATCTTAACAAAAATCTGTATAGTGATTTAACAAAAATATCACCCTAAGGAAGTTACAGAAAGGTTAATCTTTCCTTATCAAAAAGGAGCAAAAGAATTAATAGACTTTCTCAGAGCTCTGAATAAATGAAAAACTTTACAGAAATACTTTTTTTTCTTTGTATTGTATTTTTGAAACAAGCAGACATTACCAGGCAATGATAAAGACTGGAAATATGCACATGGCATTGTATTTGCTAAGCATAAGTAAAAGTGGTTTACTTTTCAATGGAGACTATGAAACACATGTCCAATCATCTGCCAATTATCCTTTCTACCACCACATTTCTCACACCTATCCTTTTCTCTTCTCTCACATAGCCACTACCCAAGTTCAATCCCTTAATACTGTTCACTTGAACAATTAAAACAATCTCCCAATTGATCTCCATGCTCCAAATTTCTCTGCTCTACAATCCATTCTCCACACAGGATTTTCCTAAATCACAGGTCATGCTAATGTCACTCCCTCACAAAATAAACTCCTATCACTTCAGGAATCAAATATAAATACTCTAATTGGCATTTAAATCTCTTTACAACCCCAGCCCTAACCTACTTCTCCAGCCTTATTACACATTACTCCCATACATGAACACTTTGCTTTAGCCAAAATAGCCTTATTATTATTCCTCATGCATGACATATTTCTATGATCCTATGCTAATGCTATCTCCAACAGAATGTACCACCTCCCTAGATGCTTCCTCCCCACACCCAAACTTCAAGGCCCAGTTCTAAAGCTATTTCTTAATGAAGCCCAGCCAAAACTTTTCTCTCTAGTATCTTCTCCAAGTGCCTTCCTTGTACTTCTTTAGGCCACTTATCACAATGTTCCTTGTATTCATAGCTATCTATCTGCAAATCTTTGTATAACTCTGTCGTATCTCCCCTGGCTTACTAGGGTCTGGGGGCAGGGACCACATCTTATGCTTCTCCCAATCCTCGGCAGCATCTGGCTTACTGCTAGTAGGTACTCAATAAATAGTTGTTAAAATGAAGACCACAAGATATAGCAGAAACAGTACTGAACTTGGAGTCAGAATACTTGGCTTTGAGTTTCCACACCAATAATGATTAGCTATGCCGAAGAATAATGACTACACAACCCATTTTAGAGTGTTCCTCTTTGCTTTTTCTGAAAGCATTTTAAGTTCCTAATAAAGATGATAATCAACCAATAAAGTCCCTGAATGAAAAAAATAGCAGCATCACTAGCCATAAAACTGAGAACTTATACAATCAGCTTTATGTCTTTCGTGTGAAGATATCATCTGAAATATGGATGACCCATGGCTTCTTGTAACAACACCACCTGGGAAAAAAAGAGTGATTTCTCTCTAACATGTCATACCTTGACCTTTTGTTTGGTCTCAGAATTGAACTTTGGGTATTGGCAGGTGTTTTATAGCAGAGTATGAATGTCATAGTGTAGTCAGCTAGAAATAGACACACCCTCCTCTTAGAGTTTAATAACTATCATCAAATGATTTAGCCATTACATGCGATCTTTCACACTTCTCAGACTTTCCAGAAAAGCTATGAGGGGAGTCATATACAATGGAGCCAATTCCCTCTCGGGATCTACTATCTCTTACTTGTTCATACTTTGTTTTTGAATAGGACCAATGACATCATGGGGTCATGTCATGACTTGAGTATGAATTGGATTTAAGTGAGGCAGAGTTGCACAAAGTCATCAGCCTCTTTCTCTCTTCCTGAGTCATCAGAGTCCAGTGGCAGGACAAAAGTCAAGATGACCAACAGTGGCCTGGGATGCAGTAGATGATCTTGGAGTCTTTAATGTCTAACCAAGTTCTAAGTGCTCCACAATGCCTGCTTACACTGGCATCATGGCCATCTGAAAAAATTACAGTACATTAATATATGGACTAACACGATGTAGACTCAGCAGGGAACTGGCAGTTACCAAGTTCTAGTACTTGGACAACCCAGTAATTTTCTTTGGTCCACCTATTGACAATTTGTGTAATTCAAAAAGCCTTCTCTAATCAATAATAGCCAGAAACCAAGTTAGTTCTTAACCCAGTTGGAATTCATGAGGTAGATATTCATATATACATATATATATATATGAATGCTGATGATTTATATAGATTTACTTTATATCCTGCTTCTTTGCTAAACTGATTGTTTTGATTAACTTTTTAGTTGAGTCTTTGAGATTTTCCAAGTATATCATCATATCATCTGCAAAAAGATAGAGTTTTATTACCTCATTTCCTATTCTGATTCCTTCTATTTCACTTGTCTTATTGTGGGGATTTCCAATATGATACTGAATATCTGAATAATATTGGTAACAGTGGGCATCTTTGTTTCACACCTGATCTTACTGAGAAGGCTTCTAGTTGATCTCCATTACAGCTAATGCTTGCTGATAGTTTTAGGTAAACGTTTTTTATCAATTTAAGGAAAAATCCACTTATACCTATATTTTCAGGTGTTTTAATATCAAAAGCTTTTTCTGCATCTATTGATATAATCACGATTTTTAAAGCTTTTATTTTTTATTTAATCAATATTATATTATATCAATATTATATCAATAATTTTATTATTGATATAATCAATTATGTTAATAGTTTTTCGAATGTTAAACCATCTCTGCATTCCTGGTATAAATCTTTCCTACTTTCTCTTGTTTTTTTGCATTTTCATCAGCATTGGTGCTGAGGCCCCTTTTAGCTGGTGAGCACCATGAGGGCCAGGCCCTTTCTTCAGCTCTGTTCCAAACTCCTCCCAGGGAAAAGGGGAACACCACAGGTGGTGATTTAAATAAATATTACCAACAAATTCCTCTCATCAGGCATTGAATCCTACTTCTTTTCCTTTTTATGATGCTCGTACAAAATACATAACTCATAGATCGAGATCTAAAAGAGAGCTTGAGGTCAACTAGTTCAACCCTTTCATTTGATGGATGAGGAAACTGAGGCCCGGGGAGATTAAATGACTTGCCTATGATCACACAGTCAGTAAGCAGCATGGACAGGATTTGAACCCAGATCCTCTGATTACCAAGTCAATGCTTCTTCTGCCATATCATGTAACGTTGCCTTCAAAAGCACCCAAAAAATCATGCATCTAGAAATAAACCTCAGATGGACTATGTCACCTTGTGTTTTCTCCTAATCACAACTTAGACATATTGTAAGTACTTCAAAAAAAAAAGAGAATATTAAGGGCACTAAGTGAATCACCCTATTTGAATAGCTCCATGCTAGGCACTGTACATTACTGAAGTAAATAAGGCATTGCCCTCTAGAAGGTCATAGTCTAATAGTATCCCCTCCCCCTCAAAAAAAAAAGAAATGTAGGTTTCCCCTGCAAAATTGTTTTAAAAGGATATGTACACACACAGTTGTTTTTGATGTTTTAAAAAATAAGGAAGAATTAGCTAGGAGTTTTTGATCTAAATAATTGGGTAAGAGAAGTAAGGAGTGGGGCAGTGAGAGAGAGAAGGGTTTTAAAAATTACAGATTCTAAGCCTATATTATATGAAACTGTTTTAGGTCTTACTTGATTAAAGTAGACTTTGTGACTTTCTCCTGTAATTGGGGGGGGGGTGGCGGGGATGCTATTAGACTGTGACCTCCTAGAGGATTAATAAGTAATTGTGTAATTGACAAAATGTACATCAGCAGAACTAGGAGACTCCCTCCTTCCCCACCCTCTTAGCATCCCTCCTTTCCACTTTTCCCCAGACAGTCGACAACTGGAAGCAACAATAGCCAACTGAGGCAGTTAGGTGGTGCGGTGGACAGAGGGCTGGACCTGGTCTCAAATTCAGCCTCAGACACTTACTAGCTGTGTGACCCTGGTCAACGCACTCTGTCTCCCTTCATTTCCTCAACCCTAAAACAGTTAAGGGACAACCAAGCCATAAAATAACAGCACTTCTTTCACAGGGTTGTTCTGCGGATAAAATGAGATAATATTTGTAATGTGCTTCTCACAGTCCCTAGAACATAATAGGCCCTTAATAAATGCTTACTTCTTTTCTTCCTTTCCTTCCTTCCAGAAAGCTTTTATTAAGGACCCACTATGTGACAGGCACTGTGATAGGCTTTGGGGATATAAAGAAAAGCAAAAAACAGTCCATGTTTACTCTAATGAGAAATCAACATGCAAACAACTATGTTCTTACAAGATATATACAGGATAAATTGGAGATAATCGCAGAGGGAAGGCACTAGCATTAAGGTAGATCTGGAAAGCTTTCTTATAGAAAGTAGGATTTTAGCTGAGACTTAAAGGAAGCAAAAGAACCAAGAGGGAGAGCAGAGGGAGAATATCCCAAAACGGGGGACAGCCAGTGAAACTACATGGGGTTGGGAAATGGGAGTATCTTGTGTCAGGAACATCAAGGATATTACTTGATCATATAATACGTGGGGGAGAATAAGGTACAAGAAAATTGGAAAGATCAAAAGGGGTCAGCTTATGAAGAATGTTAAAAATGGAGGATTTTATATTTGATCCTAGAGGTAATAGGGAGCCATTGGAGTTTATTGAATAGAGAGTTGGTATGGTCAGGCTTTAAGCTTTTTGTCCGCCTTCACCATGGATGTCTCATAAAGTCCACATCTTACTAACTTACCCTCTACCAGTGAACCACAAAAATTATTAAATCTGCCAAAAAGCCTGAGTATTTTTGTCTGTACTCCTGTCAAGGAGTATGTCATTGTCTAATTGTGTGCTTTCCCCCAGAGGCTCCTGATAAGGAATTTTGAGAGGTGCAAACAGAAGGAACAGCTTCACGCCCTCTAGCTCTGAGTCCCCTGCTAACTGAGCAGGGGGCTCTGGAAAACTGCTAGGAGTGGAGGAGGCAGAGGGGGATGGAGTCCCACAGCTGTTATCAGATCTTCTTTTGTGTCTGGGATAGTGCCAGGATTTTAGGGTTCCTGAACATCTCTCATAGAGGGATGGCAAGGGGTAAAGAATGAGGTTCTTTGAAGGATTTTAAAAGGAGAAGAAAGAATTTGGAGAATGTTCTTTATACACAGTCATCAGTTTTGGACAGTAGATACCACTTTGATTGGTTCCCTTTTAGGGCTCTGCCTACATTCTAAAACCAAATAGAAATTATTCAGGTATCATCCAGTGGTTTTTACTAGTCATATCTTTACTTGGTGTCATCCCTAGACAAAGTTGGTAAGGAATGAAAGTGTTTGGTTTGTTGTTGTTATTATTATTTTAGGACCTTCTTCTACCTGCTTTGAGTCCACTATCATCTTCCTGATATAAGATGAGGCAGGGAAACATCCTATTGGGACTTCTACTGGTTGTCATTATTTTCTTCTGTCTGCTTTCTTCTTTTTCTCTCAGTCACCATCACCACTCCCAGCACCCATCACTGTCACCATCTAGTGTAAATGTAAAAAGAGATGAGCCAAAGCGGGCAATTCCCCGGTACGTATACACTAGGCAGACATACTTTATTTTCCCCAGTTTATCAAATGGAAAAGGACAAATATGTTAGCCCTGGCTACCTGTGCTCATACTTTTCAGAGGATCTTCACATCTGGAGTTTTGTTGAGAGGATAAAAAGTAAGGGGAGAGAGAAGAAATTGACCAAAATGATAATTTTTTAAAAAACCATCCAATTTGATCCAATAATCATGTATTAAGCATCCAACTCAAATCAATGATCATGTATTAAGAGACTTCTATTTACAAGAAATACACAGACAACAGGAAAAATGGCCCCTGCCTACCAAAAGCTTATATTACATGTAAGCTTTATGCTACATGAAGAAATATTGAAAGAACTATGGATTTTTTTGTATTTAAAGGAGGAGGAGGAGGATGCTAACCACCTGCCTGGATATTGTAGGGGAGATGATAAAGGCCAGGCTGGACAACCTTTGAATTCCTTTCCAACTCTAAGAGTCCAGAGTTATGTGATTTTATCTACAGCGATCCCACTGGATACCTGATTGACTTCTTTCTCTCTTGTCTCTGGTTGCTGCACAAAACAGTGATGTAGAGAGGAAAGGAAGAAATTATATCAGTGAGGGAAGAGAAATAGTTGTTTGATTATCAAAAGTGAATTCCTGATTTTTTGCCAGCTTCCACTAAGCTCCCCAAACTTAGACAAATACATAACCAAAGAAAACACAAACCATGCATGGACTTGATTTTGAAGCAGTTTTAGACCTTTAAACTTGATAAATAGTGGGGGGAGGGTCACCTACATAGCTTAAGGAACTCCAAAGACCGTTTTTACACTTTTTTTAAAAAGCTATGTATTGCTAGGATAAAACTTAAAGTATTTATCAAGAGGCTGAATTGGAAATATTTACTAATAGGAACAGCATCCTAGGTTTCTGGCTATTATATTGTGATCATCTCAACCATCTCACCTGCCTGGCAGATTGCTTTGCTTTAAAATAAAAAGAAACACTTCCACATGTCTATTTTAAGTATCCTGAGCCTTAATTTCTGAAATCTTCTGTTCTTGAATTCTATAATAAATCCATTCAAAGATGCACATATGCATTAAGAAGCAGACAAAAGAGTCCCATTTTCTTTTTTCCCCCAAACATTTCAGCTTTTTAATTCCATTTTAAAGCACTCTTTCAAAGCAAGAAGAAAAAAAATAAAAAGAGAAGCTCAGTGAACTTTCTGAGCCACATGTCCCAGGAGCACTGCATAGTGGGTGCTTACTTAATACTTGCTGGTGGTAACTGTGGTAGGTAGGTTAGTAAAGAAAAGATAACTCATTTTATTAGCAAATGACCACCCTTAACTCTAGGCTCACTGAGCTTAAGAAGAAATTTCTTCTTTCTGTCACTCTCTCAACAGAATAAGAATGACCATCTTAGCATGAAGACATGGAAGGGCACAGTGATCTGGAAATGCCTACCCATGAAAATGCCTTTTATGCCTTTGTCTATTCTGGGCTTTCAAATGCAGGTTTATCGAATGGTGACCTCTTGTTTACAGTTCCTGCTCTGTCATGGTGTACCCCCTTTCCCCTTCAGAGTTCCCCATGTCCAAAGAATGTACATATAAAGAAAACAAACTCAGGATGCAATCTACTTACATTGCTGCAAATCAATTAACAAAGACTGCCTATATCTTAACAGTTAACTCCTAAGCAATGCCCTTCAGCTACTAACAATTCACATGTTTCGACACCTCTCTGTTCCCTATCTGGAATGCCTCCCCTAGTATTCACTGCCTATTAAGACCCTACCCAACCTACCAGACCCAGCTTGATTTCCCCTCTTCTCCTGAAAGCCTTCCCTGACCCTCCTGACCTAACGTGACCTCTCCTTTCTGCATGTACTCAGTGCTAGCACCATCCATCAGATAATTAATCTTATATTGTCTTAGAACATTTCTTCTATCATTTCCTTGAATTGTGATTTAAATCTTATACTGTTATTTAACTTTTTACATATTTACATGTCATTTACGTAGATGGCACCTACCATTTGATACTATGCAAGAGAAGGAAGGCTTTCGGAAATACAGGTCACCAGTATGCCTTCTCCTCTCACCCTTCTCTTCTTCCAGTTTATCTCTCCTAAGGCTCTTTACCATGTAGGAAGATGACATAGTGGATAAAGGGCTAGATCTAGTACAATTGAAAACTTTAGCAGCTTTATGAGCACTGAGACTTTGGGGTCCTCATTTATTTTGCAAACTTTAGAGAACTACATTATGAGTTATTACTAGTTTATATCTATACTATACTAGATTATTTGACACTATATCTATATTATATTATAGGCCTATATTATTAATTTGTTAGTTATTATTATTATTAGTTCCTGTCTCCCCAGTGTAGCTATTGCCAGGACTCTGATTTGCATTTCTTTTCTTGTCTTTCTAAATTCTTTCCCTTGTCATTTTCACCTACATCCCAATATCTATCCCTAACACTTCTCCCAAGTGCCCACCCCACATGCCCAATTGTCTGTTGGGCATTTCCCTCTGCACATCTACCAGAACTCCAATTTCAATGTATATAAAATCATGCTTATCAAATTTCCCCAATTCTGCCCTCCCAAACCAGCTCTTCTTCCTGACTTCCTTATTTCTATTCATGGCACCACCATTCTCTCAATCACCAAGACTTAAAAAGTCAGTGTCATATGTGACTCCTCCTTCTCCTCTACCCTCCCTCCAACTTCAAATCAGCTGCCAATTCTTGTTGGTTCCATACCCTTTCTCCAATATGGTTTCTTATTACCATTTCAGGTTCTAATTACCTCTCACCTAACTGGTCTTCCCACCTACAGTTTCTCCCTGATCCAACCCATCCTACACATTATTGTCAGAGTAATCCTCCTAAAGTATGGCTCCAATTATGTCATTAACTGACTCAAAAACCTTGAGGGTTTCTCCAGTACCCTACGGAATAAAGTCCAAATTGCTCAGCCTGATATGCCTTACCCTCAACTACCTTTTAGCCCCACTTCCTGTTATTCCTGTCTACCAAGCCAATGATCCAACCAAGCTAGATCTCAAGGTCCAACTCCACTGCCTTCTCTTCCAGGAAATTGCCCTTAATCTTCCAGGCCAGAGGTAATTACTTCTTGTTCTCAACTAAGAACTGAGGGGCACCTAGCACTAATGGATATAGTCCTAGATTTAAAGGCAAGGAGACCTGGGTTCAAATCCTACCTCTGACACAATAGCTTTCTGATGATAGACAAATTATTTAACCTTTCTAAGCCTCAATTTCCTGATTTGTTAGACATCTGTTATCCATTTAAAATATTGAGTATTGTGGTTCTCTCCTACTCTGCCATAGGCCTCTGGAGCACAGGAACCATGTTTTGTAAGAGCATTGAACTTGGAGTCAAGAGAGGCCTTGGTGTGAATCTTGCCTTGGACACACATATAAGATCATTGGAAAATCATTTTAAGTCTTGAACTGGGGAAGCCAAGGTGATAGTGTAGCAGGAAGCAGTGTAAGCCCCCTAAGATAACTCCCCCAAACAGATCTAGAAAGTACATTAGACTTCTCTCAGTCTCCGTTTCCACACATGGAAAATGGGGATAACAATAGCATCTATCTCACAGGTTTGTTGTGAGGATCCAAAGAGATAACGTATGCGAAGTGTACTATAAGAAGTTAACTATTAGCTATCCAAAGCCTCCACTGGACTTTATACATTACTTAGAGTTATTTGCATAACTGCTTTATCCTTTCCTTCTATATTGAACTGCAATATCCATGAGGACAAGTATCTTTATCTTTGTATCTTGGGCATTTGCTCATTTCTTTCATAATTCATTCATAGCCTCTTCATATGCCTTACACACAGTAGGCACACAATAAATATTTATTGAATGAAAAGTAGACACTCCATCAATATGTGCAGATTTAAATTAGTAATGTCACCACCAACAACAAATAAAGCCCATCAATGATCTTTAGTCCTACTGAGTCCTTCTTTGACACCTTCAACTACTCAACACCTCAGCCTCTCAATAGCCCAAAGGTTGAAGATTTCGCATTTCCGGATATCAAGGTTGTTTCATCTGTTTACCACAGTCTCAATCCATTCATTCCAGGATAAACAGATCTCCCTTATCTTCCTAGAGAGGCATCATCAAGGATATTCCTACTTGGCTTTATACAAGATTTGCAAAACTAAGCCAGTCACATTCAGGAACAAACCAATGAACCAAAGTACAGAGGTAGTTACAGTAGTACCCATTTCCCAGGCTAGAAACCACTTTCTAGCCATGGCTGCTCCTTCATACTTTCCTTTCAGATCCCCAGAGAAGCAAATTACAACAGCCCTATCATACAAAGTCTGATACTGCTGTTCCTTGAGGTGCCCCCGGAGGTTAAGGATTCTATACTCCACTCCACTCCCCAGACTTCTCCTAAGGTCACCAAAAGAAAAGCTCACATAATGAGAAGCTAAAAGAAATCAGACAACATCCCCAAAAGAAAGTGAGTGAAACATCCAGCATCTCTTTCCCTTTCCTATTTGTATTGCTTTTAATAGGACTCTGTGTCTGTGGGAGAGTTCTAAGGATGTTGCTGAAGACCACTGTATAGATTCCCTTGTAAAGATCTCTAGAAGGAGGCAGCAGGGATGAGGCTGGAAGAAGTGGGACCACTGCAAATTATGTGGGCAAAAAGAATTTTTAAAAACCCAAAGGATTTGAAATCTACTTTATAAAGCTGATTCCCATTATGTCCTACCTACTGCCACCCACAATGAAAGAGCTTTCTAAAAAATACAATCCTTGTAGTATGATTTCTAAAAGCTTTGTTACTCTGTGGGAGATATTGGAATTGGAATTGGAAACCAGTCTTACTTCTAAACTTAGGCAAGTCAGTGTTCCTCTTTGGAATTCTGTTTACTCCAGTGTAAAAGTACAATGAGAGGGTTGAACTAAGGGATCATTTTCCCAACTCTGACAGTCTATGACTATGGATTGAGACCTAAAATCCTCTTCTGGGTCATTTCTTCACCTTGCTGACTATACTGCAGATATCATGCTCACCTCTTCCCCTTCCCCCACCAACTTTAGACTCCACCCTCAAGGTTGACAGGCTCTGATTGGTGAACTTAAGGTAAGGTAATTCCCCCTACCTTGCCCATAACCAAGCCTCCACACCATTTCACTACCATGCTGCCTACACTCTGGCAGCATCCTCACAACCCACTCCTCTAGCCCCATAACAGCCCTCTGGTCTCCTAACTCTGATAGTTATCCTTCCCTTTACTTTGTCTACAACCAGAATTCCATAGATACTTCCTGGCCATTTCACACCATGCTACCTATCTCCCCTCCCTGTTTTTTTAGCTCTCCTTTATGTGTGATCTTCCTCTATAAGAATGTAACCCCTTTAAAGGCAGGAATTATCCTCCTTGTTTGTTTTTGTAACCCAGTGCTTAGCACCATACCTGGAGAAGTAGTCACTTAACAAATATTCTATCTATCTATATGAATTCTAGTTCTGACCTTATTCTATACCTTCCCCCTAAAGTTATACAGGTTCTAGATTTCAAGAAACAACACTTACCATCTCTATCTCGGATCTGTCATTCATTAACTAACACTAATAGCATCACTTTAAGATTTACACAGAATTCTCCTCACCACCAGCCTGTGAGGTCCAGAGTGCTGGCATTATCTTCAAATGAAGAAACTGAGGCTCAAGATTTGCCCAAGGTCACCTAGCTGGCAAGTGTCAGTAAAGACAATAGTGGCAGCCTCCACGTTACAAGGATTGACATAAAGAAAACTACAGTGATACATGAGGCCTAAGCACTTTGCATATATTAATAATGACTTCTTATATCACCTCAAGAATGATCATTCATGTCTTGCTATCGTCTTCATTATTAATGAACTAAATGACCTTATTTAAGACAGGCAACAGTGAATGGCAAGGTGATAAATATTTTACATTTTGCATTCACGGTCTACTCTTCATGCAGACAAATTTCACCTTATAAATATCTCATGTTATTTATTCAATTACTTCATTACATACACACGTTCCCACCTGAATGCATAGAGGTAGGACAGCACACAATGTTCTCTTTGCATTGTACTTGAAGCTCAGAACACTGAGGAGTCATTGGAACACATTTTCCTCTGACAGTTTTGCCAGTACAATAGTACGCATTGGAGAAGAGGTTCACTGCGTACTGACATGGTGACCTTATCTGGCTCAACTTCCAAAATTGGGGGATACAATTAAGTTCCATCAATTAATACTAGCTTTCCCCCCTAGTCGTAGGGGATAGAGTGCTGAGCACAGAAATGAGGAAGATGTGGGTTCAAATTCCCCCTCTGATGCTTATTAGTTATTAGTTATGTGACTACAAGTAAGTAGCATTTAATCTGAGCCTCAGTTTCCTCATTCGCAAAATGAGATTAATAATACCTAACTTAGAGAGTTCTGGTAAAGATGAAATGAGGTAATATATGCATTCTGCCTACTGTGAAGCCCTGCATAAATTTTAGTTATCATCATCATCATCATAATCAAAATGTGCATTTCTTCTCTTCCTTATAAAGTCAAACAACAAAGGTACTAGCTAGAAATTTCATATCACCTGTGCTCTATTTCCCAAACTTAATTTGACCACAGAACATCCTGAGCTTTAAAATATACTGACAGAAACCAAAAAAAATGCTGGGGATGAAGGGGAGATCGTGAGATGAAGGAATACGCAGGTAGAAAAGGACAAGGGAAAGTAGACCATTTTTAGAGAAAATAGAGGAAATACGGCTAATTTTTATAGAGGTAGTAGAGCATAATGTGTAGAATATAAGGCCTAGGTTTGAGTTCAACCTCCCATAATTACTCTCTATATTGTTGTTGGGTTGTTTCAGTCATGTCTGACTCTTCCTGACCATGTGTATTGTAGGCAGGATTACAGGCTCAGAGGTCTCTCTCAGTCGGTCAGAAGTCACACTTCCCAACTTATACATGATGCCATAGGGCGGTCCTTCAGAGAACCACCCAACCCACCTGAGTCAGAGGTGTTACACAGATTGAACTTCTCAGACATGAAACTATCACTAACAAAGATAGTCTCACAGAGCTACTGTTCTCATTGCAGAGAACATCCAGCTTCTTTGGTACCCAGTTAGGGAAGCTGCTCTAGAAAATATTAAGCACCCCCCCACACTTTTTTGGTGGCTAGGTGTAGCTCAGTGGATAGAACACTGGGCCTGGAGTCAGGAAGACCTGAGTTCAAATCAGACCTCAGATACTCACTCTCTGTGCAACCTGGGCAAATCACTCAATCTCAGTTTGCCTTAATCCACTGGAGAATGAAATGGCAGACAACTCCAGTATATTTGTCAAGAAAACCCCATGGGCAGTATGGTCCATGGAGTCACGAAGAGTTGGGCACAACTGAACAACAATAAGCCCATTTAACCTAGTCCTCATGTTCTGAGCCTAGTAGAGTGTTTGGGGTGAGATAGAAGCTACCTAAATGCATATTAACTTATCTGATCATTCATAGCTAGTGTTCTAAGAGAGGTGAAACAAAGATAACCCTGTTCTACACAAGAGAGCCCACCTCCATAGTGCTTCAATTTAAATGATTTGCAAATTCTTCAACCTCAGGAAGTCTTCATAGGATTGCATGATATCACATGACAGACCAGTTCTAAGGCTAGAAATACGTGACTGAGATGCACAAGAAGGCTGATAATTCAGGTAGAGTGCTGTATAATCAATTCACTCATATCCATGCTTTCTACAGACTCTGACTCTCTCAGCTGTCTCATTTCTGCTCCTCCCCTTTCCAGCTAGGTATATTTTAAAAAGCTCAGCTGTCTGCCATGGCCTCAACCTTTCACTTGAGCATCAAGGACAAGAGACAAGACAAAGGGATCTGTCCATAGTTCTTTGTTTTCATAAGCCATATGCTGCTCCCTTTCAAATACTCTAGAGAACTTCAAATTGGCTCTTCTTTACCCAGGGCAATTTAACTCCTTTCTCTATGCCTCTACATAGGCTGTCTGTCTCCCAGTCCTGGAATGTACCCTCTCTTCACCTCTAGCTCTCAGAACTTCCTAGCTTCCTTCTACCCTCAGCTCAAATGCTGCCTTCTACGTGAACTGGCATCCCTCATCCCATTGCCTAGGATTTCTGTATTTATTTTGTCTGTGCTCATATATGCATATGTGCATTCCACCCAAATAGAATGTAATCTCTTGGAGGTCAAGGATTGTTTCATTTATTTTTATCCCCAGTGCCCAGCATATTGTAGGTGCCTAATAAATGTATATTGTTCGATTAGTGGTGTCACAGGGGTCTGGCACAGGCACAGATACCATCGGATGATTCAGCTTATGCTCCTTTCTCAGATTCAGATGAAGCTAAAAGACTGGAGCTGATGCTGGCGGGTTTTTTGGAATGCCTCCCTCCCACCTTATGTTTAGCCAACTGGAGCTAGTTCCAGAATATCTATACATGAACCGCAGTTTCTCCAAGGTATGTCTTTTACATGTCATCACCAATCTCCAGGAAACAAGATCCCTAGAGTCCTCCACAGGGAAAGATCCTGTCAGTCAACCAAGCTGATATGATCTGCACAAGCACTAGACCCCTATTACAAATATGAATTTAGCCTCTTCTTGCCTCAGTTTCCTCACCTATGGAATCATAGGAATACACCTCATCAATAGATCATACTTCTAGAGCTGGAAGGGATCTTAGACCCTTAGGCCATCTGGTCTAACACCCTCCTTCCTGAGAAGATTGGTCATGATCATTTTTAAGGTTCCTTCTAGCCCTAGAAAACAAACAAAAAATTATATGAATCTTTAATTGGTTCTTAGAACTTGTCATTTTGGTCTTAGTATTTAAAGATTTTTCATTATTTTTAGATTGCTTTTGTAAACACAATAGTTCTCTCAGACCACAAAGAGTTATTTAGTAAACTTCCCAGGGTGGCTAATTTACTCCTTGTTTAGACACTGGGAATCTCTTACTTTAATGAGACTTGGTCATGGAAATGAGGATTTATCCACAGTAAACATCCCTGAAGTCAGGGATACTGGGGAATATAATCTAAGGAAAGCTAAGACAATAAGAGATACTAAGAGAGAGCATATTTCCTCTTACATGGTTTGAACTAAAGTAGACAGAAGCCAGCAGGAGGGAAAAAAGAGGTAGATAGCACTGGAGGATGTCGAGCAATAATTATAATAATAACTCACATTTATATAAGGCTTTAAGATTTACAAAGCACTTTACATACATTATCCCATTTGATAAGAGGAGATGGTTTCTCTGTCTCCTCCTCCCTCTTTTTTAGTTTTATTATTGGCTTTTGTTTTTACATCAGTCATTTCCAGATATCCATTTCTCCCACCTACCCAATAAGCCTTCCCTTAAAACAAAGAAAAGGAAAAATGAATCAAAATGAAAGGACACAGTTACCAGGCTTGCCAGCAAATACAATATTCCTCACCTCTCCAAAGAAAGGAGGTAGGTGCATTTATATTTTTTCCTTGGGGCTCAGCTACCTTTTCCTTTCCCCTCTCCCCAAATATTACCACCACTCACAAATTGAAAACCAAATTGCATTACTTCAATATTCTCAGAGAAGAATGAGAAATGTGAAAGTACAAGAAGGGAAGGAATCCACAAATAGATTCCCTTTTCTGCATCACCTGCCTTCATTCCAGTGGACTATCTGACATGATTGTTCTTTCACTGGATAGAGAGGTAAACATCAAGAATGTGCTTCTTTATCAGATAGGTTTTCTTTTCCATCCAAGCCTTACTCACACATGCTCTGTTTATAGCTTCTGATTAACAGTACTGATTATGGACAGATTTTCCAGGTGATTTATGATCGTTTGACCTGAGATTCCCTGAGCAAAGCATGGAAGAACCATAAACTTTGGGCTATATATTTATCACATCTTAGTAAGCTAATCATGGTAATAGAAATCATACCTTGTTGAAAAGGATTGGTTTAATGGACTTGGGAAGTCCATGCTTAGCTGCAGGCTTCCTTTCTAGCTTCCTGTCCCTGCCTATACACCAGGGAAGTCAAATTCTTTAAGGGAGGGGTTGGAAGGAGTCCAGATCAAAGTATCTAATTGGCAGTTTCTCTCTCTTTTGAAGGCCTTTTAAAAGTCACTATGCAAAAGTGTGCTTTGCTTTAAGTCTCACTAAACACTGCCTTACCTCCAAGGCTGTTGCTAGGATATAGAGGCTATCACAGCACCTTAGATACATAGGAGGAAGGAAAAGATTGCTCTCTTCCATCTCAGTCTCTTCCTTATGAAGTCATTCCTATTCTTGTTCTCTGCCTTTCTCAAGGTCAAACGGAGAAGAAAGAAGGGAATTACCAGATTATATACTCACAATGAAGGACAAGGACAGTACTGTGACTAGAAGCACTAGAAAATGCTTGTGGTCATCAAACTGACTTAACAGACAACCCTCTTCAAAACATACCAGAACCAGGAAATAGGAGTGGCACAGTCACCCAAGGCCCAAGATTTCCACATTAGTCACTCCTTTTAATTTAACCATAGAAAGTCCCAATCAAAACTACTTTGGAGCATGGGGAGTTAAACACATCAAGCCATTAGCCTCTATTAACACTTAGCTTAATTTGGTTGCTTATACAGGGTGTCCCAAAAGTCTCTATTAGCCAGCCTTCTCGTATCAAGACCTTCAGAGAATGAAAATAGGCAATAATATAGATATAAGGATGGGGGAGTGGGGGAAGAGGAGAGTAGAGGATGAGAAACCGATGGAGAGGCCAGAGGAGAGTTACCTGGACTGACTTGTACAAACATAGCACAGTACAAGGGTACTAGGTGTCTGAGGAAGAGAGTAATAAAGGGGCTGTGAAAAAAAAGAATACAAACTCATCCATTCAAACACCTTCATTTCAGAGCTAAGGATAACAAGATCATAGATTTAGAATCCAGAAGGGACCTTATAAGATGATTGAGTCAGTGCCACATTTAGACCCAACGTTCAACCTGAATGAAAAAAGTTCTGGCATTAGAACTGAGCCTCTGACACTCTCTTAGGACTTCTTTCTCCAGAATTCATGGCTCTTTGCTTGCTCCGACTGGAAGAGCAATGTACATCAAACAAGTCTTGTGTTGGCACCCAAAGTCTTAAGAGAAGATATCCCAAAGAGCCTAATCAGGTCCTGGCCATACTCACAGATAAGGTACTTCTACTGATTCCAATCTCTTATGTTCATATGCATTGCTCTCACAGTCCCATCAAAGACACATTGACAATCCTTGGGAGAAACCAGTATGTGCTGCTAAAGATCAGCAGATCATAGGTTTAGAGCTAGAAGGGATCTAGTCCAACATTCTCCTTTTACAACTAAGGAAACTGAGGTACAGGGAAGTTAAATGATTTCTTGTCCAATGTCACACAGGTAGTATCAGAGACAAGATTTGAACCCAGGTTTTTTTAGCTCCACAGCTTTCAACTCTAGAGCTCTTCCCACTGTAACAGACTGCCTACACTAAGATGTCAAAAAGATACTAGATAGACTCCCTGGGGAGCAGTGACAGGAACTTGTTGTTATTGTTCAGTTGTTTCATCATTTGTGACTTGACGATCCTATTTGGGGTTTTCTTGGCAGAGATACTGGAGCAGTTTGCCGTGTCCTTTTCCAGCTCATTTTATTGATGAGGAAACTAAGGCAAACGGTGAAATGATTCGCCCTGCGTCACACAGCTAGTAAGTCTCTGAGGCCCAATTTGAACTCAGGAAAATGAGTCTTCCTGACTCTAGCCCCAACACTCTAGCCACTGCACCACCTAGCTGCTAGAAGCTAACAACTACAAAGAAGCAGGTTAAAACAGAAAATACAGACAAGCTGAACCAAAGTGGGATAGTGGAAGGCGCAAACCAAGCAAGATACCAGAGATAAATAGAGAAAACCAGAAATGAGAAGTAAGGGTTCAAAACTCTGAAGGAATCAGAGAAATTACTCGTAGTTAGTTCCGGGTGCAAAAAGTTGTTAAGTGTTCGTTCATGGCCTCCTTTGGACAGGGCATCTTAGTATAGCTTCTTTAAGAGACCATTGAATAGGAAGTATGAATCCTGAGATAAAAGAATGAAATTCAACATAATTGCCATTGGTAATCAATAGATCCATTTAGTAATCTCTTAGATCTAGGCACATTAACATTAGACAACTCAACATAGAATAGTGAGGGGCATGTCTATACTCCCACCACCCATCACCAGCTGACATACTTGTTACAGAAATGGAAGACACACATTCCCTATGCATCCCCTTGGGAAGGTGGGGAGTGATAGAGGACCAATAGCAATGACTGTGCTGCTCTTCTTTATATAAGGCTTTAGTCTGCACTTACCTATAAGCCTTTTAACCTTTCCAGATGAAGTGTTCAAACTCAGGCTTTTGAAAGAGGCTTTTCCAGGTAATTATCTGGTTACAGCTGGAGGGGGTTAAATCGCCAAAGAACTAAAGAAGGAGAATTTTATATTGACAATAGAACTCAAAACCATGTTGTTTGAGAAAAGAATGAACTGGCATTATTTAGCCTAAGAGGAGAAGATTTGAGAAGTTGGCAAATGGGGATATGGAGAGATGGCTAATGATATCTGTCTCTAAGTATGAAGATCTAGCATGTGCAAGAGGGACTTTATTTCTTCTACTTAGCTCTAGAGGTTAAAACTGGAATCAATAACCAAAAGCTTCAGAAAAGCAAATTTTGGTTCAATATAAGGAAGAACCTACTAATAATAATAATACCTTCTAAAAATGGAATTGACTGCTTCATAAGGAAGTGTTCAACCTAAATGACCATTTTCTGGGGAGTTCTAGAGACAATTCCTAAACAAGGTAATTGAGATTGCCTTTAAGAAACCTTCCACATGTAAGATTTTGATGTTGACACTGACATCAAAAAGAACCCAGAGTCTATCTGAACAGCACATCAATTTACATAGATTTGGTCAATTAGCCATTTATTGGCCCTAGCATAACTGCATGCCCTAATGGATCACTGACTCCTAAGAGTAGAGAGGCATCTAGTGCCAGCTCAGTAGCTTTGGGCACAGTGTCAACTCTGTGCCTCAGATTCCCCATCTACAAAGAAGAAATAATGATACCTTCTCCTGTTTCCCTTGCAGGGATATAGGGAAGATGAGTTGCATAATGTCTGGAAAATGCTTTGAGTTCCTCAGAATGAAGGCATAGTATAAATATAGGCTATTATTATCATCATAATCATCATTATCATTATTATTACTTCTATTAAATGTATCCATCTGTTTTAGAGAGCTTTCACTAAACACCAGTAAAAGAAACTTGTCTCGCTTTAGAAACCAACTATTTGTTGGTAAGCTAGAGGTCTACTGAAATAGACAATGTATACAGCAGGCCTACCCTCTCTGAAAATAGTTCTCCCATGACCTATGGATTAGGACTTTTCAAGAAGGTTGGTGGGAAGGGACTACTAATGCTTTGCTGCCCCTGGCAATGCATCTGGCCTGCTTGGTATATTGCAATCTCTGGAGAACCATAGAAAGATCGGCAATCCTTCGGCACTTTGACCACACCCCCAAGACTCTGGAAGACCAAGTTCTCTTTTGTTCACAGGACTGGAGGAGTAGCTGCCAATGCCAACCACATCACTGGAACCCTTCCAGAACCCACCCCAAAACAAAGCTCTATGGTTCTAATTAATTTGTTTTCACAAACTACAGCAGCAAAACCTTTCAAATAAATGCATGCTCATAGAACGTGAGACTTAGAAGGTACCTTAGGAAGCACAGCTTCTCGTAGGCACTTTCAATACATTTTGCAGGAGCTTATCTGGAGTTTACTAATTAATTTCTCTTTTACAGAGAGGTCATAATTCAGGGGTTAGTAACCTATAGCACATGCTAAAAATGACCATTTCAACCACACTCCTCCCCAATTCAATAAACATTTATTAAGCATCAACTATAATAAAGGCACTGTGCTAGGCATCAAGGATACAAAGACAAAATGAACAAATTTCTGCCCTTAAGGAGCTTATACTTTCCCTCTCTTTTCTGTAGAATCATCAAGTCAAGTAAACAAGTATTTATTTTTAATGTTGTTTATTTTTATTTTTCTCAATTGCACATAAAAAACTTAACATTTTTTTCAACATTTTGAGTTCCAAAGTCTCTCCATTCCTCCCTCCCCTTCTGCTCCTTGAGAAGGCAAGCAATTTGATATAGATCATACATGTGCAATCCTGCATATCATTTCCATATTAGCCACATTACCAAAGGAGACAGAACAAAAAAAAAGAATAATAAAGTAAAAAAAGTAATAAGCATTTATTTATTAAGCATTGTGCTAAATTCTGGGAATACAAAGAAAGGCAGAAAACAATTTCAGCTCTCACAAAATTCATAGTCTAATGGAGAAAAAATATGTGAACAACTCTGTACAAACATGATACATAGAGTATAAATTGGAGAAAACCTTAGAGCGAATGCACTAGCATTAAGGGAGATTGAGAAAGGCTTCTTGAAGAAGGTGGTAGGATTTTAGCTGCAAATTTTTAAAAAGCCAGAGGAGCTGAGAGAAGGCAGGAGGCATTCTAGATGTGGGAGATGGCCATGAAAATGTACCAAGTTGAGAGACACAGTTTCTTGTGCAGGAAAAAGTAAGGAGGTCAAGTGTCACTGGGTCATAGAGTATGTGTAGGAGACTAAAGTCCAGCATTAACTAGGAAAACATGAAAATAGGAAGATATCTTATATACTACCTAATTCAACTCTTTCCTCTTACACTGAAGGAGAGAGATAGATCTGAGGATAACAAGATCATTCACCCTTTTGAAAGCTGCCATAAGCCCCTAGCTTCAGAAGTTCATGGTCAATGCACACTTTCCCACCCTAACTGCTGTTTATAAAAGCTGGGAATTAGTACTGGTCAGGGTACACACTCCCTACTGAGCTCCTATCAGGAATCACCACCCCTTCTCTGGCAGCACATCAGAAGGAAACTTGGCATGCCACTTATAAAAGGTTGTTAGTAATTGTCATTTCCACTTATCGCCCCACTCCCAGCATCCCAGGAAGTAGAATAACCCTTATGCCTTTGCCTTCTGTGAAAGAGCATTTGGCATAGTTGGTTTGCCTCCAGTCATAGAAATTATGTAGGGGGTGAAAAGTGATAGATGAAAGATGAGTCTCTGCTTTTATAATGATTTCCCTTTTCACCTCTAGGTGCTGGGAAGACAGGGCAAAGAAGAGCCCAAACTATTCTCCAGTATCTCAAGCAATGCTGTGGCAAAAGGAGAATGCATCTTTTAAAGCACCATAGAAAAGATATGCCTGGATTGCACAAGGGTTTTTGTTTTTGTTTGTCTGAATTTAAAGGCCCTGGACCATTCAAACTGAAAGTGGGAGAAAGGACTCGCAGTTCACAAAACCAGTATCACTGGTGAAAAACGTTGTCTATCCGGGTTTTGGATATTTAGTAGCCTATTCATTAAAACACAAGCAGGCAGCTTCTGTGGCTAACATTACATCATGTATTTTCAAGGGATAAACATGGTTACACAAGGCTGGGTTTTTGAGGTTGTTATCACTTTTCTCATCTGCTTTGTTCTTTATTATGTAACTAAGCAATGGCCGGAAATCTAGCACCACACGCACGACAAGGTGTGAGCAGGTAATTCTACCAAACCAATGAAGAACATGGTGTTAAGTGTTTGTTACTGTAAGATTTTGAAAAAGTTAAGTATGTGCTTCACCTCTTCGCCAACACCCAGTCGTATGACCCATTAAATGAAAACAGCATCAGATTCTATCATAGTTTACTACATGCTCTGTAAGGCAGTATGATTCAACAGGGTTTCATTTTTCATTCTTTTTATATACATCCCCATTTGTTTATTGGAACTATTAGAACAGTACCCTTCACTAAAATCCCCTACCTACAAACACAGTAAAATCATTTGTTAAAACATTTAAAAGCCAGGACATTAACAATCAAAATGACTCCAAAAGCTGACACCATATAACCACACAAGTTGGATGGTCATCTCAGTCAATCAGTTGGCAAGTATTTATTAAGCAACAATTATGTGCTTTCCCTGTTCTAGGCACTGGGAATGTGAAGCCAAAAGAGAAACAGTCCCTGTCCTCAAAGAGATTACATTCCATCAGGCAGGCCACTGGCAAAAGAAGCTCCACACTCCCCTCAGAGCAAGGAAATTATCTTTCCGTGGCAAACCCTCCACTCATCAAAACTTTACTGTTACTGTGGAGTGTGTCACCATCCACACGGTATCTTCATTGTCTCCCCATTTGCACTCACTCCACATATCCAATCTTTTGTCAAATCCTGTTGTTTCTACCTTTATACCATCTCTCCCATATATCTCCTTCTCTCTACTTACATAGCCACCATCTGGGTATAGGGTCTCCTCCTCACCTCTCACCTGGATTTTTGCAATAACCTCCTAGTTGATCTACCTGTTTCAAGTCTGTTCTCACTCCAGTCTGTCCCATTCAGCTGCCAATGGGATTTTCCAAAGGCCCAGGTCTGACCATGTCATGTCCCTACTCAATAAACTCCAGTAGCTCCCTATAATGGCCAGGATCACATATAAAATCCTCTGCTTGGCTTATAATGCCCTTTGGAACCTAGCTACATCTTACCAAATGAGTAAAATGTCCCTCCTCTCTTTGAACTCTATTTTCCAACACAGTGGTCTTCTTGCTAGTTATTCCCATGCCTAGAATAATCTCTCTATTCACCACTGCCTCCTAGCTTCCCTGGCTTCCTTCAAGACTCAGCTGAAAAGCCACCTTCTGCAAGAGGCCTTTCCCCCTAGCCGCTAGGGACTTCTGTCTTAGATTACCTTCTATTTACACTGCACATATCTGGAAGGTACATAGTGATTTACATGTTGTCTTCCCCATTAGAATACGAGCTTTTTAACTGTGTTTTTGCCTTTCTTTGTATCCTCCGAAATAAGCATAGTTCCTGATTCATAGTAGGCACTTAATATAGTTGACTGACTAACTTCTCATCTCCAACCAAAAAAAAAAAACCAAACAAAAAAAACAAAAATACCTGAGCATGATTATGGAGATGCAAGCCAGCAGGAATATACAGAGAAACTATCTCCCAAATGGCAAAGGTCTAAAATCATAAAAACCTGAAGGACAAGGTACTAGTACTATTCTTGCCCCCATGGAAAGACTGCATCCCCATTTTTCTCAAAGGTTAGTGGACCGGAGTTCTTTCTGCATCCTTCCCTCTCTACCCCATCTGAACATACCTGCCTTTGATTAGTTAATTACTTTTTATATAATGTTTTGAGGTTTGCAAAATACTTTATGTATATAATTTCACTTGATTTTCATAGTAATGTGGAGAAGTAGATCCTAATACTATTCTTATTTTTGAGATGAGGGAAATTTAGACAGAGAGGGAAAGTAACTTGCTCAGTCATACAACCAGTCAGTGACTGAGGCAGGATTCAAACTCAGGTGTTCTAGACTCTGAGTCTAGTGTTCTATACACCATTCCACCTTTGAGTGCATGATCTTTCAAGGCCTTCCTTTCCTCCATATAAATGAAACATGTAAAACCACCTACCTAGTGGGCCAGGAAAGAATCCCTTGCCTCCCCAAAATCTTTCTGACTCTTGATTTTCCTTAACAACAAACAAAAGTCTTTCAATTTCACAGTCAAAGGTGTGGATTAAAAGACAAGTAGCCCTGGGACAGATAACTCAGAACGATAAAGTCTAAAAGCCTTATCATGGCTTTCAAAGCCCTCCAGAATGGGAGGCAGCATGATATACTGGAAATAGCAATAGATCTGGAATCATAAGAAAATCCTGAGTTCAAGTCCAAATGACAACACTTATTATGTGATCATGGGCAACCACTAAATTCAGTTCAACAAGCATTAATGCCTACTATTTGCCAAAGTCCTATGCTAGACACTGAATATAAAAGACAAAAAAAAATAGTTTTTGCCCACAAGGAGTTTTTATTCTACCAGGGTACTGGTTTCTCAGACTCTCAGTTCCCTTAACCTCAAAGGGCTGTTGAGAGTAAAATGCCTTCTTGTAAACTCTAAAGTTTCATTCAATTGTATGCCTGATACATGAAACAAACCTGTTTCCAGCTTCATCATCCGTGACTCTCTTTCAGGTACCCTACATTCAAGGTGTGCTTGTAAATGATTAACAACAATTCTCCAAAAAAATACATACCACTCTTTAAGTTTGGTTAATTTTAATCTGAATTATTAATATTTTTCTCCATCACTCTCTTAAGTCCAGACAATCAACAAAACAATAAACAAGTCCTGATTTGTAGCATTTTCTGATTTCCAAAGTATAAATGTTCACACTGAAAATTTAACAATCTATTCTCCAGAATCCATTTGAACTGGCTCTAACATCCTGCTGCCTTCACTCTAGCCAAATCAAACTTGCTACTTTCTGAATATGCACCACACTTTCTCAATCTGCTCACAGTGTTCCCTTACTTGGAATCTCCCTCCTCTTCCCACTCCCAGCCCTGCCTAACTAATACCTACCCCTTTTTTGAGGCCCAGCTCAAATACCATCTCCTCTATGGAAGCTTCTCTGATTCCTCTCAGCTAAAAGAAATCACACCCTACTCTGAACTCCTTCCGCAGACCTCATGTAGCCCCTTTGCTGTGCATCTCTCAAATGAACTGTTAATGTAATATTATGGTAGTCTCTTTGCATCTCATGCCACTTCTAGACATGAGCTCTTGAGGGCAAAGACTCTATCTCCTCCAGTGCCTAGTATCTCCCTATGTACAGCAGGTGATTAATAATGAAAATAAAACTTTTCAAATTGTACAACCTAACTGGTTATGGTGGGATTTTTGTTTGTTTGTTTGTTTTCAAAAGTAAAAGTCAATTAACACTTTCTTAATTCCTCTATCTTGTAGGTATTTCCCAAGAGCTGGTAGGAATAGTATGTGGTAGAAAAGTATGGTTGACTTCTTACAAAGTTATTGCATGTGAAAACTTGATAAATAATTAGCAGTCACCAGGGGCTGATAATTGCCCCTCCCTGTCCTGTACCTAAGCATATGGTTTGGACCACATTTAGTCCTAAGGGGATCTATTTCTAATGAGAGAAGTTAGGTTCATTGTTCTCACATTTTCAGCTTCAGTCCCTCACCCCATTCTGGTGCTCCAGGGAAGATTCTATTTATTGGCTCATATACATAGTTCCCCCCAAAATAGGAAAGGGGGAAGAAGGAGTAAAAAAGGTACACAATATATATTATGAATCAGATATCACAAGTTATTCCTCTGCACAAAAGAAATCCTAAATACAGAACACTCACAAGCATGCATTTGACAAAAACAAATTCAAAATAATATTCAATAATTTAACTCAGAACCTCACCAAAACATAATGCAGTTTTTAATATTGTTAATTAGTCATTCTACATTTCACCATGACTTTGCACTGTCCAAACAACTCCTGGTACAAGTCTGCTGGTCAAATGATAAGCAGGAAGGCAAGACTACAATCTAAGTAAAACAGATGTGGGCATTTTAGTGGACTAAAAACCCAATGGAAATCAACAATATGACATGACAGCCAAAAAAGCTCATGCAATTTTAAGTTGCTTTGAGAGAAGTGCAGTATCCAAAATGAGGTAGGTCTAATCTTCTAAGTCATAGATCAGTTCCAATCTGCTTCAGTAGAAGGATGTCCAACATCAAGAGTTCATTAGCACACTGCATCAGTGTGCTATTAGTAACAGGTCCCCTTTAAGACTGTAAGCTTTGTCAATACAGGAACTGTCTTCTTGTTCTTTATATTTTCTACCATGCCAAACAGTATCATACCCATAATAGAAACACAATTTCAACTTTTTTTTAAATGAAAGCTATTAACAATAATCACCCCTTGCATGCCTATTTCACTTTATATTTTGAATTCATACTGAGGTATAAATGATTGATATCAGATGTTTCTCAGAGACCACTTTCCATATGGGACAAAGGGAAGACAGCAAGGTCTATGGGAAAGGAGGGGAAGAGGGGGAACACTTATGGAGAAAGGAAATGAGCATAAGAAAGAATGACTGGAGGAGCCCAAAACAAACTTGATCTCCCTCATGATTTCATCTTGAACAGGATCTGCTTTTCCCCTTCCTCCTCCACCTACATATACATACACATATACTAGTGTATACACACTAGTAACTAACTTGGTGACCACACCCTCCACACTAATGTCAGCTATTTGAATGGCAGTCAGAAGCCAGAAGAGGAAGGGCAGATTCCTGAGTTCTAGTTTCAAAGCTGTTCTCTGTTTACACCTGTGAGCAGCTCACCGGGCCAGCTCTGCACGTGCAGATACTGCTAGGAGGGAGGAAAGAAATGAAGCAGCTTAGGAGGGGAGGTCCACACCTTCTACCAACCTGGACTGCTGACTTAGAAAAATAAAGCTAAGAAGTAATATGTGGAGTCAAGGGCAAGACCAGAGAAGAGCCTCTAGGCAATTTGTTGACTACTACTGCAGCTGAAATTCAGGGACCAATCACCTTCTTTCCTGTTTTATGATTCCAGCTAGAGAGTTGTTGGTGCAATTAATTACTTTATGATAGCATTCCCTCTTTCCCATTTCTGCATCTCAGGAATTTTATAAAATCATGTTCTGTGCAGCCCAAAACTCCCTGAAAACTAATTTTATAAGGACATAAATCCATCCAAATTCCAGCTTACTTATAAATAACTTTGTTATTGATGGCATGCAGCAAACAAACAGATATCTGTTCACAATATGTTCCTACTTTGTTCTGCCCTTTCCCTAACTGTTCCCTTTTGTCTCCTCTTATTCCAGTATTCTTTTTCTTCCTCCCTACCCATTTCTGCAAGGAGATATTCTCTATCCATGATCTTACCCCATTCCCCATTTTCCTGTACCTACCTCTCAACACTAGCTACAATTTCTTAGCTATCTTAGCTATTCTTGGGACAGATTTTCCCCCCCAAGAGTAGAGAGGCCTAGGCTACAGCTGCGGTTTAAGAAAAAGTAACGACCCAAGCATTTCAAACACCTACTAGGAACCCAACCTGGCTAGAAACAGATTCTATGTACTGCTAAGCTAAGCGGAGGAACCTGTGGCCTTAAGATCTCATGTGGTCCTCTAGGTCCTCAAGGGTGGACCTTTGACTGAAACCAAACTTCACAGAACAAATCCTTTAAATAAAAGGATTTGTTCTGTAAAACTTGGACTCAATCAAAAGGCCACACCCAAGGACCTAGAAGGCCAAATATGGCCTTGAGGCCATGCGTTCCCCCTGCCTCTTCCTCTTAACATCAGTGTGACCAGGAATAAGTCATTTATCTAAACCTCAATTTTCCCTTCAGTAAACTTGAGATAATGATACTTACATCATCTACCCCACAGGGTTGTTTTGAGAGAAACTTTGTAAACCTTAAAGTATAATCCTTAAATGGGAGTATTTGTGATTGCTCCTGTTTGGAAGGTAGATTTCTTAGAGGGTTAGGATTAGGTCTTGTTTAGTTCTGTAGCCCCTACATTCCCTAATGGCCCTCCTAGCTCAGAGTGAATGTAAATAGTAAGTCTTTCTCCTTCAGCCACCAATCCTAAGGGTCTTCCTCTCCCAGTTTGATTTTATTATTATTATTAGAGGGGTCATCTCTTGACCCACTTCTTAAAGAGGCCTATTCACTGAATGGGCATTGCCTCACTCAAAGTGAGTACCTGAAAAGGCCTTATCCTAAAAGGGCCAGGGTCTCCCATTGCATGCTGGGCTATCTCCAGTCATCCTGATGAATATCTGGTCACTGAACCCAGATGGCTCTGGAGGAGAAAGTGAAGCTGGTGATCTTGCATAGCCCTCCCTCACTCAACTCAAAATCAAGTCATGTCACCATTTCCCTGATGTCACGGTCCTCTTCAAGAATGAAGGACCAACCACAATCACCACCTGTCTTTGAAAGAATTGGCATTCAACTATTGCTTGGTGATTTGAAAAACAACAGAGTAGAAGAACTTGGTTCCTACCTTTAGTAAATGTACAAGCTGTTTAGGGAAGCAGCACAATGGAAAGAGTACTGGGCATGGAAGTCAGGAAAATCTGAGTTCAATTCCAGCCTCATCTATTAGCTGTGTGACCAGGACAAGTCTGTCTGTCTCAGATTCCTCAAGTGCAAAATGAGGATAGTAACTGCACCTACTTGCCAGGGTTGTTGTGAGGAGAAAAGGAGATAATTTTTGTAAAGTGCTTAGCACAGTAAAGTGCAGGCACCTCGTAGGTGCTAAATAAATGCTTGTCTCCTTTCTTCCTCGTTTCCTTCCTTCCATACATGTTCACGGATGCAGCATGGTATAATGAAAGGAGCACTAAATTTGGAATTCAAGGACCTGGGTTCAAATCTCACCTTTGTAATTTACTACCTGTGTGACTTGGTATAAGTCCCTTAAACTTTCCTCATTTGTAAAAATAAGGGCATTGGGCCTGCATATTACCCAGCACATAGTTGGTGCTTAATAAATGTTGATTAATTGATAGATGACCTCTAAAGATGCCTTCCAATTTTACGTTTATAATCATATGAAGTGCCCAGAGAAGAGCTCTAAAGAAATATACGAGGTATCCCAAAAGTCTTTGTGCAGTTTTAAACTTTAATAGCTTAAAACCGTATTAAAATTTTTGGAACACCTTTTATAATCAATTAAGTCTTAGTGTGATCCAGACTTAGGTGATGTGAATAGACAGGAAATTCAAACCGCAAAGACAATCACTAATCTCTTCACTGGGTCCCTACTATACACAAGGTGTTGTTACACACTGAGAGAAGATACAAAAACACGACTTCTGCCCTCATGGGCCTTAGGATCTAGTTGGAAAGGTAAGACATAATTCACAAACAAGAATTAGTGGCTTGTACTCCACTGGTATGACAGATGTTCGGAGTAAATTCCATCTGCCTCCAGAGCTGGTACCCCAAACCTGCCACTCACATTTTAAAGGACCACGGGGCCTCAGGGGAATGGAAATTATCAGTGATTTTTAAAAATTCATTTCCATAATAAACAATTAAGTGTAAGCTGTGAAATCCTCCATTACCAAAAATGGTGTCCCCTTTAACGAGGAAAGCTATCACTACATATAGTCTCCAAACCATGGATTAGGCTCATCAGCTAATCAGTGTATAGTGACATTGAGCATATACATGATTTTCATTATTACTGAAAATGTAAAGTCCTATTAGTGAGTGCACATTCCTATACAAGTTTGAAGTCAGCCATTGTAAAGGATCCTCCACGAATCAGTGTCCCAATTGCAATGAAAATAATCATTTCAGCACTTAACAATTTAATCACAAGATGTTTATTTTTAGCCTCTTACCCTTAACTATGCTCAGAGAACCTTCTATCATATTTCCCTTATTTTTTTTTCCAGGAGATGATACACATTAGAATAAAAATGAACCCAAAAAAATGTCAGTAAACAATTCTTAAGGCAAAACTCATTCTCCCTCCCCAAAATGATCTTTATAATAACTAGAAACACAAACACACAGATTATTATATTTCAGGGATTGTCATAGTGACGAGGTAATTCGAGACAGCTGCATATGATATTTTTTAATGTTTTCATTCGTTAAAATATTCTAAATATCATTGGGATCCTTGCACCAGCCATCCAGAAATGGATAGTCAGTGACTCCAAGGATAAAGAGGCTCAGACTTTTTGAAGTTTCCATATTAATATAGTCCATATGTGCAAATACTGGCAACAAGTTTTACAGCTCAGAGATTTGTAGCCCTGGAAGACATTCCCACAATAGCTGAAAAATTCTCAACTTCATTAACTTTCATAGCTCATAAACTGCTTTGAGCTCCTTCTAAAAAGATGCTATATAAATACAAAGTATTATTATTAGGTGGCACTGGAATTTATTAACAGTTGATTTAACTGTTTGTGTCAGATTCTTGGTGCATCATTTTTGTCCTGACTTGTACAGATCCACCTGTAAAGCTCAAAAACAGCTGAATCCAGTGGTCCCAAGAGTGACTTTCCAATTAAAAAGAAAAAGAAAATTAAAATATAGTCGGCTCTCAAATTTTCCACAAGTGGATTATCCACTTTGCGGCCCATTTGTTGCATGTAACGCGTGCGAGATATGTTTGGGGAACGATGCATCATACTAGAGCAATGAAGTTTGTTTAGGGGATTGGTGAGAGAAAGTTGGAAAGATAAGTTGGAGCGAGGTTGTGTAGGGCATTGAACGCCAAGGTAAAGAGTTTGGACATTATTTTTAGCAATCAAGGATCCAGAATATCTCACCATGGCTCTGACTATTACTTTATCTATGATAGCAATCCTTTGTCATTAAAAAGCACTATAATGAATGAGATCATATGATTACAGAGTTGGATTTAAAAGGGGTCATAGCAGTCAGCTAATCCAACTCCTTCATTTTATTATTGTTGCTTAAAAAGCATTTATGGGTCAGCTAGGCAGCACAGCGGATGAAGCTTGGTCTTGGAATCAGGAAGACTCATTTTCATGAGTTCAAATTTAGCTTCAGACACTTACTAGCCATGTGACCCTGGGCAAGTCACTTAACCCTATTTGCCTCAGCTTCCTCATCTGTAAAATGAGATGGAGAAGGAGATGGCAAACCACTCTAGTACCTTTGCCAAGAAAACCCCAAAATGGAGTCATGAAGAGACAGACACGACTGAAATGACTGATCAACAAAAAAGCATTCATCCCAGGCCAAAAATAATCACCTTCGGATACCAAGTCACTGTCGCTTGCATAGCCAAAAAAGAACTGTACAGGACTAGGTTAGACAACTTTTTCTAGTTTAGTCAATTCCAACAAATCCTTTCAATTCTCTGAAGCATAGTTTCATCACCTGTATAATGGGCATAATAGTCATTATGCTACCTATCTCATCAGATTTGTGGAGAAAGTGTTGCATAAGCCTTAAAAGTTATACCTAAATGTTTTATTGTTATTATAGGACAGTTTTTCAGATATTTAAAGGAACCTATTATATTCCACCCAAGTTATCTTTTCTGCAGGCTCAACTTCAAATGTTCCTCAAAATTCTTTGTTTTCCCATACCCTTCACCCTCCTAGTCATACTCCAGCTTGTCAACGTCCTTTTACGAAGGTGGTAGCTGGAATTGAAAAAAAAATGCTCCAGATGTGATCAGAACACAAGAGAGGGGGCCTATTAACTCCCTACGGTTCAGAGCTATGGTGTTCTGCCTGTGTCAACCATGAGCAAGTTTTTTTTTTTCTTACAACTTATGGAGCATCTACAAGGAAATGACAATTCTGTTCAGTAAAAATCATGAACCACATTTGCAGAATTGTTTCCCATCAAACCTTGCATCATTCCTATCTAAGACTTCTTCCCTCATCTGTAATAAAGGAATTATATTGACCTACTTTCCTGGGCTATTTGGAGGCATAGCTAATAAAAGTTGTTGTGAAGCACTGTCCAGATATAACATGGTCTATAAATGCTTTATGTTCAGTAAGCAACATGGATGACCATATCCTTTCCTAAGTTTAAGAGTCATCCCTCAAGTAGTTTCATATTGAAAGATGTGATTTTCCCACCTTTTACTTTGGCAGATTCTCCCTTGTCCCTTTCCCTCAATAATCATGGCTTGGAGGCAGCAACCTGGGCTCCCAAAGACCTCTCCTCTGTTGCTACTTAGGGTTTTTTGGTTACCCTGTCTTGCTTTGTTTTTCTGTGATCAACAAAGCAAGGAGATGATTCACACCACTCTACAAGTGAGAGTTTATGGGCTGTGGAGTGTTCAGAATGCTACATGACCTCATCTGGGGGGAGGGTTTGATTTTGTTTAGTATATGAGTATACATCCTTGTGTGTGTTTTTGCCTGTGCATGTGTGTGTGTGTGTGTGTGTGTGTGTTTTCCCCATATAGGCTTCTGTGGGTGTGTTTAGCTGGAGGTCAGATTGCTCACCATTCTGCACTGGGGACAGATCTGACAGGGAAGAAGAAAAGGCAGCCTGAACGCACAAACAATGAAGACAATATGCTTTTTCACATGCAATAGGCAAGTCAGGAAGAGTTGATACTGATGAACAGTCCCAGGATGCCAAGCATTTCATATTAGAATGTCTGTAGCTTCCCAAAAAGTGTTTAGCATGGTTAATTTTCCCTACCTCTACTGATATTAATAATGATAGCACTTAGCATTTCTAAAACACTTTTCATCTTCAAAGCACTTTATGAACATTACCTAATTAACTAACATTTACTAATGTTAATTAAACTTGCCCTAGGCTCACAAATCTGGAGAACTTTTAAGGAAAAAGGAGGAAGAAAAAAAAAAGAAAAACAGAAACAAGAGGAAGAAAAGCTTGCTAGCCAGGCAGGTTTTCCAAGTTTTCTCAGATTGAGTTTTGATTCTCATTACCACAGATTTTAAACAGTCCTTGAGATAACCTTAATAGGCTTTGCTTGCTTGCCAGTAGTTAAATATTGATGAATAGTATAGCAAAGGGCAAGACCTAAGACAAGGAAAACCTTCATTCTTAGGTTGTCCCTAGTGATAGAGGAGTTTAAATACCAATTGAATCTATTTTCCTTAAGTTGAAGAATCCCAAGACACTAGGCCACAAAAATCACTTTTCCAAATCCACTGCCCCAATGAAGGGGTGTGAGTGCGTGTACACACACACACACACACACACACACACACACATACACACACACTGCTCAGTGGCGTCAGAATTCTGACTCCCAGCCTTTAAGTGCAGTGAGGTCAGTATTCTAACTCTTGAGTCTTTTTAGCTACCATCTCAGACATTTTAATGTATCTATTGAATTTCCTTTTTATTAACCTTAGCAAAAAAAAAAACATTCAGTAATATTATATCCCAAGATCAAATAAAACATCCTGTTTCCATAATTCCTAGACAGAAAAGCCATATAATCAAATGAATCCATTTTGTTGCTTATTTTCTGAACATTATACTTATCTGAATTTATATTTGGAAGAGAAAGAGGGAGGCAGAGTCGAGGGCCCCTTAAAAGTCACACAGTTTTCATTCTCAAAATGACTGAACAAAATATACAGCTATGCTTGACTGGAAGTCATCGCCAAGACTTTGTTCTAGTCAGAACACGTCCATGCTCAGTTCTGAAGTGTTCACTTTAGTAACTTGCAAGTTTAGAATGGTATCATGAATAATGTTGCTGCCTTACATAGTCTCCTCTTAAAATGTTGGCTTTGAATGGGGTTTATGTAAAAAAAAAACCTGACAATAATGGCCTGATTTATCTTCCCCGCCCCCAAACCCTAAGAGGCTTGCATCGGTGCTATGGCATTTCTACATTTCCATCCATAAAGTAGACCTTCATTGCATTATAGTAAAATCATTGATACATGCATGTTTCCCTATAGGTTTAGTTACTTTAAAGGTCTCTTTGGCCCAAAAGTGATCTAATCTTCACTCCTCGATGATTCTCAGAAAGGAAACGTTGACTATAGCAGGGCTGGTGGTGGTTACTCACAGAAGCCTGTTATTGATCAGCTGAGATGATGTGTGCAGTTTATCTCTGCTGAATTTGATCTTTTCACTGGGTCCCCAGCCTCTATGTAATGAGAGCCTGCAGGCTAGTGCTTGGAGAATTTTTATCCACTGAAGTCACTTCCATGTGCCTATTACCAATATGTCTGACTATAAAGATATCACTTCATTGTTTTTCCCTGAAGAGTGAATATTGGTGATAATAGGGGATACAAGAGAGAAAGCTCAAACCAGGATCCAAAAGCCACTGAACAAGACGCTCTCCACAACACTTCACGCAGCTCTAAACGTTTGGAACTGTTTTTTCATATAATTTTTCAGCTTTTACTTTTCAAAAAAAATGTCACATTCAGTTCATTGCTCTCTTAAAGGTGGGTTGGGGAGGAGGCATTATTCTGGAATAGATCTAATTCAGCACTTGGAACATGTCCAATAATTTACAGAAGACTCACACAGATTATGCAGAATTCAACATGCCAAATTAGGATGGTGATAATCCCTTGGGCCCCCTCCTAATAGGCCTCCTTCAGAAATGAGATAAATAAAAAGAACCACAGGAGAAATCAAAAGAGGGCATATTTTTGAAGGGAACCTTAATAAAACTTCCTTTCCATGAGTCTGATGCCAGGTGCCACTTTTATTTGATGGCTTGAAGCAGAGTCACCTAATGACCCGGAATGATCACAGAAGTGTTTCTTTATTTTGCCTTCTGCCACTGAAGTTCTATTGCTCCTAATTGCATTTTATGAAGGTTCCCTCCATGGTGTATATAGAGTTGGAGCGAAGGAGGGAGGTTGGGAAGCTTTCTGTGCTACCTTAATCCTTCACCGAGATTTATTCACCACCGATGAAAAACTCATTTTCTAACCCCACCTCTTTGCTGAATCTGAAATCTGTGTTACACTCCTGATAATTGCTCTACATAATTCCAATTTCAAATTACATAAAATCTGTCCAAGCTACAAAAAGCTTTACTAGTTATAATGCACAGAAACCTTCAAACATTTTTCCAAGGGCAGCAGAAGAAAACATTCTGTACGTATCATATAAAGAGGTAAATGATGCTTGTTTATTGTTGTGTCATTTCAGTCCTGACTCTTTGTAATCCCTTTTGGGGTTTCCTTTGCAAAGATACTAGAGTGGTTTGCCATTTCCTTCTCTAGCCCGTTTTACAGATGAGGAAATGAGGCAAACAGGGTTAAGTGACTTACTCAGGGTCACACAGTTAATAAATGTCTGAGGCTGGATTTGAACTCATAAAAAGGAGTCTTCCTGATTCCAAGCCCAGTGCTCTATCTACTGTACCACCTAACTGCCCAGATGATGGCTAATAAGTATGAAAAGAACTTGTATGTCCAAAGGTACAATGAACCACACAAAAATTCCATGGAATTTGAGACTGATTTTGTGTGCATTCAGTATGGTATCTATTGCACAATATACTTGTCTTTAATGTTTAAAATTACATAATCATCATCACTGTTTAATTACTTCTGAAAATATTTTCCTTTCCTTTCACTGTCATGATTTTATGGGAGAATCGGGTGCATCCTCAAGAGTTGTTCCTTTGGTTTGTTGGATTTTTTTATTGTTTTGGTTTTTAATATGACGAAGTGAAAGCTTTCCGGTTGGGGTTGAATATTCTAAGATATGTTACCTTTTTTTTTTGAATAAACATAAAGAGAAGAGCTCAAATGCCTTAGGGAAATAGACAGTGCCCTGGACTTTTTTATTTAATTTTTAATTTATGGAATAAAACAAGCATTTCCATACCATAGTACAATACAAAAGATGATTGTACATGAAACTGCAGATCTACTGTGTACAATTTGCTATTCCTTTCAAATATACAACAAAATTATCATGTAATTTTTTTTCTCTTCCCTCCCACCCAGAGATGGCTACCATTAGACATGAATCAGCATATGTGTGTATACATATACACATATATGTAAAACTATTCTATACATGCTTCTATTTATCAGTTCTTTCTCTGAATGCAGATAGCATCTTTCTTCATATGTCCTTTATAGTTAATTTGAGTATTGGTAATAAACGAAATAACTTATTTGTTCTAAATCATTCTGAAAACAATATTGCTGTTACTGCATACAGCATTCTCTTGGTTCTGCTCATTTTGCTCTTCATTATTTTGTGCCAGTCTTTCCATGCTTTTCTAAAATCATTGAGCTCATCATTTCTTAAAGCACAGTACTATTCCATCACAATCATATACCACAACTCGTTCAGCCACTGCTCAAACAGGGCCCTGGATTTTCTAAAGTACTACCTCCTATATGAAACCTTCCCTGATTACCCCAATTTTACTGCCCTCTTCCTCCCCAAATTATCTTGTTTTTACTTATCTGTGTAGAAGCAACATACTGTAGTGAATTGGAGAGCTGCCCTTGGGGCCAAGAAGATCTGGCTTCAGGTCCCACCTGACACAGACTAGCTGTGTGACCATGGGCAAACCATTTAATCTACTAGGGCTATAGACAACTCTCTTAAGACTACAGTAATTGAATTGCAGAGACAGCGCCCACCTTCTTTAGTAAAAGAAGGTTCCTCATCTGGGAGTTCCCTCTATGAATAAAATCAAAGATCCTGTGGACATGTCATATTCCTCAGTAGAGTTCATGCTTCTTGAGGACCTTTGTTTGTCTGTGTATCCCAGCACCTGCCACATAAGGAATGCTGAATAAATGTTTGTTGAATTAAATTCATTCAGTTGAAATCTAGTCTCAATTCTGACCCTAACTTGACATGTGATCTTCAATATATCATTTGACCTCTAAGGACCTAGTTTCTTTATTCCAGTAAAATGGGACAGTTGCCCTATCAAGGGTGGGGAACCTGAGGCCTCCAGGCCACATGTGGCCCTCTAGGTCCTCAAGTTTGGCTCTTTGAATCCAAACTTCACAGAACAAACCCCTTAAGAAGAGAATTTGCCTATAGCATTAAAGCTCTATCCAGCTCTAAAAGACTTTATGATCCTTGATAAAGAGTTGATCCCATTACCTAGGCTATGTAGTTTTTGGATTAAAGGTGCAAGGGGAAAAGAAACACCAAACTTTTATTTGGAAATTAGATTTTTCCAAGTAACAGACAAAAGAAGAGGCCATTTCATTTGCAAAGGATAGCCAGAAGGTATGTCATTTTGTAATGATCTTCCTTAAAGGTGACTACATCACAGACATTTGCCAATTATAGTTAGCTAGCATAACATCAAGAAAAATAAACCAATCCGCAACATTGTGAAAGGAATGAGGCAACCTTGAGGATTGAGTTTCATGTTTCGTAAATGACCTAAATTAGAAAATCTCTGTAATAGCTGTAAAGTTTCATTTGTATGTTCTGAACATATCTGTTAAAAAAAAATGTGTATCTGTTTAAATTGGAGCTATTCCTAGCACAATGGTGTGAAGTAACCCAGGGCTAAATAGGACCGATCACTGCAAACTCTCAAAATCTCAGGAACACAAATGATAACTTCGTGGTAGGTCTTGTGATGGTGGTTTTTCAAGAAGATTAAAACATAGTCTCAGTGTTCTCCTGGCAAGTGCAAACGCATGAAACGAGCCCAGTGAATAAAAGAAGCAACAATGTGTTGCATTTGGAAGAATATGATTTTTAGTTCTAGTTAACATTTGGCTGGGAAATTAAAATCCATGTTCCAGAGGCTACTGTCATTCTCTGTGGGTTCAGCTGTTAGAATGGTCATAAACTGATCAATGGATCATGGCGATGGGGATTGGTCTCCCTCTAGCATGTTTAAACAATAGCCAAGAAAATTTTGTGTATTCTTCATTCATCTAGATACCCAGAGCTGTCAAGTTTCTTATTGATCTAGAACCCAAACAAGGGCAAATGCCATGAAAATCAATTAATGTTACTACCAGAGGGATCTAGTAGAGGTAAAAGCCAGAAGTTAGAATGATAATAAACTAAAATTAGGGAGACATATTGCCCAGATGGTCTTTCCCTGTCTCTGGCATTTCTTGCCTGCAAGCATAAAAAGAAAGACTAAACTCCCAATAAGTTTCATAATGGAGCTGCTAGTGTTGCAGCAACACACCCGTGCAACTGCTATCAAACAATCCTTGCTAAGTGCTTGTCTCTAGACAATTCCTTACTTTTCAGAAGACAAATGGGGATTTTGGTTGGTTTTTTTGGGGAGGGAAGGTTGAGGTTTTGTTTTTGTTTTGCTCAACACCTGTGAGTTTATACCAGTCTTAGAGACATCCTGGTGTGGAAACTCCCTCCCATATAACTTCATCTTAGAAGCTTGCCTAGCCTTGAATCAGAGTTCTGCTCCCTGCTCCCAGTATGACTGCATTCAAGTTGCCTAACCTCTCTGGGTCTCAGTTTTCTCATTTGTAAAAGGAAGAGTTTGAACCAGATGACCTCTAATATCCTTTACATCTCTAAATCTATGATCCTATAAGTTATAAATAGAAGACAACAGGTTCACAGAATATTAGAGGGAATTCAAAGACCAGCTAGTAAAAACTCAGTGAAGTATATGAATTTGTCCCCCTGACTTCAGGGGATTAAAAACAGGCATTTATTCTCTGCTAGAAGATACTTGCAGTATCTACCTGGTGGGCTACCCACTAAAGTAGATCTTTGCATTTAGGGACAGCTTTCTTAGAATGGCTTTCTTTGTATTAAGCCAAAATCTGCTTCTCCTAACTTCTACCTACTGATTCTAGGTCTTCCTTCAGGCACAACAGAACAAGCTCTTCAAATCAGTGAAAGAGTGTGTCTTCTCTTAGGCTTTTCTTCTCCAGGCTAAACATTCCCAGTTCCTTCAATTAATTCTAAGAGATCAGTTAAAGTTCCTTCATCATTATGGTTGCTCTCATCTGAACCCACTCCAGTTTGGCAATATTCTTTCTAAAAGTGTCAATATTCTAGATGTGACCCGTCTGGGCAGGAAGTACCACCTCTCTCCTTCTGGATACCTTACCGCTTTTTAATACAGTTTAAGATTTCATTAGGTTTTTTGGAGATTTTTTTGGTGGGGGGCTGCCACATAATATTCAATTCATATTATGTTTAACATCCACTAAAACTGAAAGATCAAGTGCTCATGGTTTCTAAATCACCTCTTCCCCATCTTGTATTTGTGTGCCATTAAGTTTTTTAATCCAAGTATAAGGCTTTACTTTTATACCTATTCCATTTTGTTTTGTTTAAATCTGCCCAGCATTTGTCTGTTGGGGGTTTTGGTATTAGATTCTAACTTTTGACAATAATTTCTACATCACTATAATTTAGGATTTGGTAGGCTGAGAGGGCAGGAAAAGAGGAAAACCCAGTATATGGGTCCATTTCTATCTAGATCTTTTTCTTCATTTGTTTTCCAAATGTGACAATTCTTCACCTTGGCTCATTTTGTGTGCCAACATAATTTTGAGGTTGGAATTGTAATGAGGATCTGAAGGATCACTGAATGCTATTTATAGACATTATTTGCATGGACTCAAGAACAGAAATCAATAGACAACGCCTTCTCACACTCCCTGGACAAGCCACTCTAAAGTAACTAGATCAGGTTTATTTCTAACTTAGGGTCAATCTTTACTTCCAATGGCCTAGTATGATTTCAGGGCCACCCCATGGCCCTTACCACTATTGCCTCAACCATAAAAAAAGATTTCTCCTCGTGCTTATCGGTGCTAGAAATTCCCTTTATAGGAAATTTAATAAGCTCCTCATTAGAGCATAAACTCTTTAAGAGCAAGGTCTGTGCATTCCTATACATCTCTTCACTCCCACCCAACTCAGTACCTCACAGCCAGTGGGTACTAGAAAAATTGTGGAATCAAACTGAGAGGGGTTTCATTCCATAATCAAACAAAAAAGGCTCAATATACAAATACCTGGTTGGTGCCACATTCTAACTGAAACTCTTTCACACTACAGTGTAACCAATCAACAAGTATAAATGGTACCCAAAGCCCAAAAGAATAAGAGAGAGGGAGTGAAGAGGAACAGGAGGGTACCAGGCAGCTAAAGTGAGGGGAAAGAGAAAAGTTTTTAAGGGACTAAATCCAAAATCTCCAAACTATATGGAGACTGCTTTTTTTACTCTAGTTAAAGTCGATTGGAATAGGAGAAATGGTGTTGGAAGCAATTTTAGTCATATGCAGGGGCCACTTTTGGTTTTTCTACTTCAGCAATGGCCTCTGTGACCACATGGTTGCCATGTTGTCACCAGAAACAGACAAGCTACCAAATCCCCCAAAGACCAGAGCTTTTTTTGACCAACAGCTCAACCTTTCTGCTTCACACATTTCATGAAGTCTCAGGTAACTCTACTTAACATGCCTTAAGAGGTTTGTTTGTTTTTCAAGGTCTGTAATGGTTTATGTTAAGGTCTATAAAAATTTTTAAGCAGAAATTTGGGAGCTTTTTTTGTCTTTCTTTGTATTCCCAGCACTTAGGCAGGAATGTGCCTGGTACATAATAGTCACTTAATAAATTCTTGACTTATTGACGTATCAATAATTTTATTCCCAAATCTTTCATTAATGGAGGAATCACTGATATATATTTTTAAAAAGTATTTCCAGTCAACTCCTCCCACCCCACCCACCAAGTTCTTCTAGTTAGCAAGTCCAGTAAAAGGAAGAACAGTTTCCCATTGGCCAATTTTAAGGAGAAGACTGTGAAGGCCACTTTTGGAGAAAAGTGGGACAATGAAAACACACCTTTCTTCTTAGAACACAGGTGACTACCAGCTGATAGCAATCTCAAGTTGTACTCTTCTATAAATCACTGAAATTTAAACACTCATGCTTTTCAATTCCCTTGGCTCGGGCAGGCAGAAAAAGTTACAACTTCACTGAGGGCACCTTTGAATATCAGTTGGTGGGAGGCCCAGATGGAAATTAGGTAGTGCACACCTGATCTGTCAGGCACCAATTACTATCTTGTTCATCACTTGCCATGGTATACTGTGTTCAGTACAATTCCCAGAAACTATATCAAAGCAACAAATAACACAGCTTCCAAGAGCAGAGAGAGAGGAAAAAAAAACTCCAGTCACTGTCAGCTAAGCATGAGTTTGAGCATGTATAAGTACATGCGAAGTACAGCCTTTTAATCTCAAGCCATATCTTTCTCTTGAGCTATTTAAAGCTTGGGTTTTGTTCAATATGAGATGTTGCCACAGTAAAGAAAATGTCAACTTCTCTCACGGCAGTTGAGAAAGAAAATAGGTCTCCTGTCTAGCTCCCAGGAATCCGTTCCCCCATGACGACAAGAAACATTTTTGAAATATCATATATACTAATACATTCATTGGCCTCGTATGATGGCCATATATTTTTCCTTCTAGTTGGAACCTTTTCCATGCTTTCAGCTAAAAACATCAGTGCATGCAGCTCAGGCTTTGTTCTTTATCATGCAAATGAGCTGTCAGAAATGTAGAAGAGTAAGCTAGCCATCTAGCTCCCCTACTACTAACGATTTTCATTTTCCTTGACCAGTCCATTGCCAAACTACTGATCCTCTGCTAATTAAAAATGGGATTCTAGTCACTACCCACCTGAACTGGTGGCTTAGCTATCATTGGGACAATTGAATCCTTTTGCCCAAACCACTGACTGCCTTTTGGTCAACTGGCAGAATGTGAGCATTATCACTCTTCTTGCTCAATCATCTGCCACCCTCAAGCTGGTGATGTGGAAGGACTGCAGGATTTGGAGACAGAGGACTTGGGTTTCAAATCCCAGGCCTGTCATTTACTACACGTGTGACCATGGGCAAGTCACTTAACCTCTCTGAGACTCTTTTGCCTCATCTGTAAAATGAAGAGATTGGATTAAATGACCCCTTCCATCTCTAAGGCTATGAAACATAAGTGGACAGGTTTCCTCCAACAATAGCCAGGTAATACCACCTCTAAAGGGGCCCTGGAAACACCCAATACCTCCAGGCAACAAGGACAGGTTTTAGAGGAAGTTTAGGATTCTACTTTGGTCAAAAATATGGAGCTGTTTATTAGCCTGATGGCCACCCTCCAGAGGCAATTCCTAGATTTATATTATCTAAGAACCATGTGATTAATACCTTCTGCCCCCTTTTCATCACCTCCACCACCATTACTTAGGAAGCAAAAGGATTGATCCTGCTCTTCATTTTTTGTCCATTTCATGGGTCACCAGGTAACAAAGAAATTAAAAACCTGGTGATCAACTTTCTTTCCATACTGGGCTGGACCTTAGACAACAGAAATAGTCTCTTGCCATCCTGCTTTAGAAGTCTTTCCAGCATGATAAACCTTCCAGATCCTTTACTCCAGTGGCATAGCCTTTGTTACCCCAGGGTTACTTCCATACCACAATGGAGCACTGAAATGAAGCTTAATAAGTGACAATTATGAAACTGAAAAATAATGAAACAGGATAAAACATCTATAACCTTAATGAAACAACTCTGAACTCCAACTTATGAGATTCCCACAAGTGGGAAAAAATATGAGCATAGGGCAAATTATATTCAGGCATTCATTCAATAAGCATTTCGTAAATGCAGGGTGTTTTGTCAGACGCTAAAGATGCAAAGAAATGAAACAGTCCTTCCATTCAAGGTGCTTACATTCTACTAAAAGCATAAATTATATAAAGAGATAGTCAATAAATCAACCAACTAGCACTTTTAAGGGCCTACTATGTGCTAAGCACTGGAGATACAAAGACAAAAAACAAAATAGTCCCTTCCCTCAAGGAATTTACATTGTACTGGAGGAATACTTCTATAAAGATGATGAGTAAATGCAAATAGTTAACAAAATAAATCTACAAAATGAAAAAACAAATTTTCGGAGAGGAGAAGCATTAAAACTTTCGGGAGATGGGTACCTGAGCTGAGTCTTGAAGGAAGCTAAGGATTCTAAGAGATAGAGATGAACTAAAAATGCATTCCAGGGACAGAGGACAGACAGCCTGGACAATGTAACAGAGACCAGGGATGAAATGCCATGTACAGGGAACAGGAAGAAGTCCATTTTGGGTGGAATGTAGGGTACATGAGGAGAAGTAACATGAACTATCTCCGGAAACGAAGGTTAGAGGCAGAATGTGAAGATCTCTAAATACCAGAGGATTTTGTTTTTTATCCTGAAAGTAATAAGAAGATTCATTCACAGGGCAATGACAGACATGTAAAGGATGGGTTAGGAAGGTTAGGAAACTATTCCAGCAGTCCAGGCAAAAGGTGTCGATAGACTAAGCAAGGTTGGTGGCTAAATGGGTGAGGAGAAGGGTGTAGATTCAAGATATTCATGATGTAAAATTGACAAGATTTGGAAATTTATTGGATATGGAAAGTAGTAGGGGGAAATAAATAGTTGAGGATAACTCTGAGGCTACACCCCTGGATGGGTAGAAAGATGGCATTGTGCTCAACAGAAACAGGTAAGTTATGAGAAGGAATGGCAATGAGAACAACTTTGGACATGATGAACTTTAAATAACAACAGGGCATCCAGGCAGAGATGGTTAGCAAACAGTTGGCAATGTGGTACCAAGTTTGGGAGAGAGAGGGGAGCTGAGCTATGAAGATACAAGAATTATATGCATAGAGATGATAATAAGAAATTAAGAAAGCTGATTAAATCACTAACAAAGAGGTTATAGAAAGGAGGACCTAGTTTGGAGCCTTGGAGGCCATTCACACTTAGAGATCAGGACGCTGATTACGCATGAACCATCAAAGAAGACTGAAGAGAGGGGTCAGAGAAACCAAGGGACAGAGCCACAGAAACCAAGGAAAAGAGTTTCCGCAAGAAAGAGGTGGCCAACTTATGTCCAGGGCACATAGAAATCAAGAAAGATTAGGACTGAGGGCAATTGATTTAGCAATCTAAAGAGAACCTTGGAAAGAGCAGTTTCTGTTAATTGATGGGTTCAGAAACCAGAGTGTGAGGCATTAAAAAAGTGACTGGTAGGTGAGGAGGGGGAGGTAAGAAGTGTAAACAGCTAGGTGGTGCAGTGGATAGAGTGCTGCAGCTAGAGTCTGGAAGACAGGAGTTCAAATTTGACCTCTGACACCAACTGCGTGACTCTGGGCAAGGCAATTCACAGTTATCTGCCTCAGTTTCCTTATTTTACATGAGGAAAATAATAACACCTACCTCCCAGGGCTGTTGTGATGAGAAAATGAGATATTTGTACAATGCTTTGTAAAACTTAAAAGCATTATATAAATGTTAGTTATAAACAGTGATTTCATATCTCCAGTTCATAACTAACAAGTAAGCGCAGATAAATACAGACAGTATGATGTATATAAATGGAAACCTCTGTATTTTGAATTCCAAAGTGTGGTCAGGTCATTTGTGGCTTAGATAAAGACCATGTTCTGTGCTGAACTGAACTCGCTAGCCTAGTTCTAACACCATGATCAGCCAAGGATACTACTGTCTTGTGCCTAAGTAATAGATTCTTGTACCTAACTTGTTGGTCTTCTTCAATTTGATCTGTATACTATGCTGGCATTATAATGCATGGCATTGGCTAAGAATTCCAGTATATAAGGGAGGCTCAGAATGAGTTTAAATGCCATGCATACTGGTATAATGGTCCTTAGACTAATTTAGCTATGGTTACTAAAGAGCTCCAAGTACTGTTATGGTGGTGCTGCTAATAAGAGTGATGACTTTTTATGATCATTTATAAGAAGTCAAGATGAATATTCAAATATGGGAGACTTTTTAAAAAATTAATGACTGCAGCTAAAATCACCTTTAGCATAGCTCTGATTCTATTAGCTTCTCAAGCCCCAAATCCTAGCTTTATCCATATGTCCAAGGATAATCTCTTAATGAGATCTATTTTCTAAGAGATGTATTTCTAAATCTTACTCATTATTTATGGAACGGTCTTAGGTGGACCTTCAGGTAAGGCTCCAAACAATCTTTTTACATTCAAAGGTGTCATTGGCTTATAAAAGTTGAAATCCCAACAATGTGAGTCCTTTCTCCTCATCTCCCAGCCTCACTAAGTCAAATGAGAGAATAGAAGCCTAGGACAATAGTCCACACATTGACATGAAGCAATTATCAAGGCATGTAAATGGAGAGCTTATTAAATTATTTGAGCGTGGCTGTTGGAACACGTGCTTGGTTCTGTGTCCGGCCAAGTACAACCCAACAGATGAGACTAGGCAACAGCCTGAAAAAATTAGGTTATAGACAAAGAGAGATTTTAATACCCCTAGCTCGAAAACCAGGCTAACTCCAAGTCCAGGGATTTTTCCACCACACCACAAACCATAGCTCCTCTCTAGAATCCTGACTGTGGAAGGGATCCTCAGATAAGATGGTTGGAGGGTTTGGTGACCACAAAAGGCCCTTTTAAAATAATCTATGATTTGATGATTCTGAACAAAGAGAGGCAGCTAGGTGGTGCAGTGGTTAAAGTGTCAGGACTGGAGTCAGGAAGACTACTTTCTCTGAGTTCTAATCTGGTCTCAGATAGTCTCTGGATATGTGACCCTGGGCAAGTCACTTAACCCTGCTTGACTCAGTTTCCTCATCTGTAGAATGAGCTGAAGAAGGAAATAGCAAACCAGTCCAATATCTCTGCCAAGAAAAACCCAAATGGGATCACAAAGATTTGGATACAACTGAAAAACATTGAAATGGGTGCTTCCTTTAAAAACATACACACACACACACACACACACACACACACACACACACACACACATATATGAGGTCCTTTTTATCAGAACATAATAGGTACCTAAAAAAGGGCTACCTCAAGTGAATCCAATTAAAACAGAGGCTAATATTTCATAGTAAATAGTGAGGGGAAAGGAGAAAGGATTTGGTTGAGACTTTATCTCAGAAAATCAAATTAAAATTATGAAAATAAATTTATTTTACATTATATTTAATAAAATTTAGATCATATATATATACAATGATGAATTAATTCTTAAAATGAATCAATTATTTGAGTGTTGGTTTGTGGGAACATAATTTTTCAACAAAATTGTATGATTAGTGCTACATAACATTCTTCATTTCACATATGACTTTCATAGGGTAATTATAAAATGAGTCAATTTTGCAATAAAAAACAATTCAAGATCTCATCAGCTTTCCCAAAGGTCTCTATTAATCTCTTAATTTGCACATTATTCTCTTTTAAAATACTACTAATAATCAGTAAAAGACTGACAAAGATGTCAGCAGATGGGCAGAAATAAATACTAGTATTAAGCAGTAAGAGGTTTGAGTGAGGACTTATTTGATAAGCAGTCAGTTCGTAGTGGATAAAGAGCTGATTCTGGAGGCAGGACTTGGGGTTCAAGTGCTGACTGACATTTACAAGCAAGTCGCTTAACCTCTCATTGTCCAAAGCATAGCTTCAAGTTGTAGAACAATTGCTAGTTTGCATTAATATAGGTAATTTCCTCACAGAAGCTCCATATACCAATGAAATCCCAGGTCTTGACCAAAACAAAATATAACTTCATTAACTGGGAAGATACGGATACCAAATATTCAGTTAGCAAGGACCTCATATATATCATTGCTTACTACCTTTCAGGTAAAATGCTAGTTCTTGTGAATAAAATGCTAGGCTAGGAATCAGGAGACCTAAAGTCTACTAAAGAGACTTATTGCATGGCATTGCACCAACATCAAAAAAATCACTTTCGCAATTAACTTCAGTATGATAGAGAAAATAATATTAGCCTTTGTGTTCCTTTAAAGTTATGCTAAATATCAACAACTACCAATCTATTTTGTCTTCTGGACAAAATGTTCTTGAAAAAGATCTATGAGGGACTCCTTCATAAGTATAAGAAGGGAAAAAGCAGACTTTTATAGATAATTTTCAGCATTAACTATGTCTTCCAGCAGCATTACTAACTGAGAGGTATAGAGAATACAACATCTCATTGTGTCTATTGCTTAATTAAAAAAAAAAAGCATTTATCTCAGTAGAACAAAATGTAGACATAAAGGCTTTCCTCAGTCCGTCACTTGCATTTTAAGATTGCATAATTCATACCACACATGACCACAGAGATAAATTTGTTCAATTCACTGAGTATCAATATTAAGCAAGTCATAAATGGGGATAAATATGACCACCAAAGGTGATTACTAGTGTCATGGAAGAATTCCTACACAGAATCTAACTAGCTGATCCCCTATCAATAAAGATATTCTCTGGATGGTCAGAGATGGCACTATGCTGATTATATCAAATTCCAGATTATTATAGGACCTTTCCAATGAGATCCACTCCAAAGATATCAAGCTAATCACCAGCACAAGAAAAACAAAACTAATGAATGCAATTGACTAAATTATTACATGTAGTTAGGCCTACGTACAGATGGATTTAACCCATTGTTTTAACTCATCAGTTAATGTATCTTGAATAGGTATATGCAACATGACAGGTAGTGAACAAAGCCCAGAGTTATAAGACAAGTAAATTGGGTGGATTGGCTGTATACTATTTCCTTCCAGAATTACAGGACAAATAAATTGTGTGCATTTGTTATATACTGGCTCCTTCTCTGCTGCCTACAAAATATGCCCATCTTCTCTATCGTAAAAAAAAATAATAAACTAAAAGCTCTACTAGATCCTGCCATTTATGTTAGAAATGCTGTATCTCTTCTACCTTTCTCAGGTGAACTTCTTGAAAAAGCCCTCTGTATTTAGTGTCTTCCCTTCCTCTCCTCTCATTGTCTCCCTAGCCCCTGAAATCTGATCATTCAAATCAACCTTCTCCAAAATTACCAATATTTGCCAACTCTAATGACCTTGTCTCAGCCTTCGTTCTTTTTTTTTCACCTCTCTGAGGCATCTGATACTATCAACCACCTTCTCCTCCTGTATTCTCTCTCCCTGGGTTCTCGTGACATCGTTCTCTCTCGGTTTACCCTATCTGTCTGACCACTCCTCAGTATTTTCTACTAGATCTTAATACCCATTAATAGCGAGAGTCCTCCAACACTCTATTATGGACCTTCTCATCCCTCATCTTTTATCCCTCTACTCTCTTACATGGTAATCTTTAATGATTATACTCATGCAAATGATTCCCAGAGCTATATATTGAATCCTAGTCCTGAACTCCAATATATAACTAATTGCCTAGCGATAATTAAAACTGGATGTCTTATAAGCATCTCAAACTCATATGTCGAAAACAGAAACCCTTTTTTTTCCAAAAACATATTCCTCTTCCAAACTTCCTATTTCTATTGAGGTTGCTAGAATCACCCAGGTTGGCAACCTCCATGTCATCCTTAACTCTCCACCCTCGCTCATTCTCAATCATCTCATAACCAAATTATTTGAGTCATTTGACAATATTTGTCATTTCTTTCTTCACAAAATCTCTGATTCATCCCCTTCTTACCACTCACACAGCTACCACCCTAGTTCAGGCCCTCATCATCTCTCACCTTGATTAATGGAATAACTGCCTAATTTGTGTCTTTGCCTCTCTCCCTACTCCAATCCATCCATCCATCCTCCACACTGTCAACAAAGTAGTCTTTTAAAGTGCAGTGCGCTCGCTCTCTCTCTCTCTCTCTCTCTCTCTCACTCTCATCTCTCTCTCTCTCTCTCTCTCTCTCTCTCTCTCTCTCTCTCTCTCTCTCCCCTCCCTATTTTTGTCCCTCCCTCCCTCCCTCCTTCTCTCTGTCTCTATCTCTCTCTCCCTTTCCCTCTCCCTCTCCCCTTCCCTCCCTCCATGCCTTTCTCATGGCTGGTCTCCATTCCTGGAATGCTTTCCATCCTCACCTCTGCCTCTTAGAATCTCTGACTACCTTCAATACTCACCTCAACTACTACCTGGTATCCAAGCTGTTAATACCTCTTGTCCAAGGTTACCTTCTATCTGCTCTCCCTGTATCATATACATACATCAATTTATTCATTTATGTTGCCTTCCCCATTAGAATGTAAGCTCCATGAAAGCAGGGATTGTTTTCACTTTTTCTTTTTACTCCCAGTGCTTATCACTGTGACTGGCACATGGTATGCACTTAATAAATGCTTACCAATTGGTTGATTGATTATTCAATCTTTCCCTGACAATGCCATGTGGTTGTGAATTGAGGAAGACCCTGAATGCAAAAGAAATAGTCGAATGTGACTGCTAGATGTAAGTAGCTTTGATATGTTAACCATGATGACTTCCACATGAGAAATAGCCTCAAAATCATCTTCAAGGATATATATGGCCAGAAAAAGCCCAGTGACATAACAAAAGCAAGGGATAATAAATAGGTAATCCCAGTGCTGGATTGGTCACCACAAAACATTAAGAGGGTTAGAAGGTGGTCTTCATTAAGTAGATCATCTATGGGGCATTTAAAGAATGACACAGGAAAGAATTATGCAGAATGAGATCTAGACAGGTTTGAATATGGAACAGTGGAGAGAATATCTGTACCAATTAGCTCAGTCATTTAAAGTTGTTTGGTTTTTTAAATGCAAAACTTTAAATGTAGAAATAAATATTTTCTCTTTCTTTTGTCACTCCGTAGATCTGTGCTTTGCCCATAGGAGGCAATCAGTGAATACTGTTGACTGATTTTTCTAAGAAAGACCATTACACAATGTTATTCCATTATTCAATATTCAGACAAAATAATTAGTGATAAACTCCTAAACCTGAGTTCCTTAACTAATGGGTCCATAAATATATAGACTATTACTGTTTTTAGCACATAAAATTCCCCCAGTGAATCATGCATACAGATCACATATAAAGGGCAACAACCAAAAACCCCAACAGCAAAAAGTACCATTAGACATTTAGCTGCCTCTGAATCATTCTGAAACACTCCAACAACTTCTCCATTGAAATTGACTATTTCCCAACACAGCAACGTCCTCTTTTCCACTAATTAAGTTCTCTATCTCCCTGGCAGTGAGCTGTGTTGATCATCTTTTTTATTTTCAAATGGAGGGAGGAGGGAAATTGTCCTCATTTACTGCCCATTGGTCCTCTATCCAAACTGGTCAAGAAGTCCTCTTATGTACTCCTGGTAGCTTTTTCAGTAGCTTCCTACTCCCACCCACACCCAGCACACCCAGCACACACACACACACACACACACACACACACACACACACTAAGAGAAACCTTATCATTCAGGTTTCAAAATGTCATTCTCATTTGAAGAGCCTAGGATTCTGAGCACCCCTTACCCTCTGAATAAGGCATCACATTGTCCCCACTAATTCATGTAGCTTGATAACATCTTCTAAAGCACAATCAGTTTCTACCCTAACAATCTGTTTAATTTTCTTCTCTAGAAACACACACATGCACCTCAAGTGTTCAGTTGTGTTTAGTAACAATTTTTCCTTATTTACAATTATCATAGCACACATAGATAGGTAGGGAAGAAGGAAGGTAGGCAGTCAGGAAAGTAGGTAGAGAGACAGACAAACGAACTAATTCTTTTCCACAAATCACACAGAGCTGCTGGTCTGGCATAGCCTAGAATTTCTTCTCCCACCAATTATCAAATTAATCAATCCTCAAGCAAGCTTTCTCCAGGCCCTGCATAACACATAAGTGGTGCTCAGTAATGCCAAGTTTATACTAAGTAAGATTGGTGTTAATTCAAGTCACTAGGAGGTGAGTTTAAACCCCCACACTTCAGTTATTTTATTACAGCCCTACTTAGCCTCGATAATGAATAACTCCCTTTGACTTTCTACACAACAAAACTGAAGGAGTGATTTCAGAAGCCTGGAGATGAGTTAGTGGCCCCCACACAAACCTAGCATTAATCTGAAATCAAAGCTGTCCTTTCAAACTCCATCAGAAAAGCCAGCAATGTATGGCTGGAGCAGCCCTCCAGCCTAAAGAGGAGGCAAATCATTTCTTCTCCCTGCCCTTGCTTCCTCACATGCAAAAGAAGTCATTTCACGGGAAGGCTGCATGAGTTTAATTAATTAACATGCATCAAAAACACAAACTGCAAACCCCCTTTGCTCAGCTGCCATCTAGCAAATTGGCCAGTAGTTGCTATTGTTTGGTTGGTAGACATCCCTCCAGCCCATCTATGCATCCTTTTTACCTACTTCTACCCCCTCCCCCCATTCCCCACTTTCCTCCCCCCAAACACAAACACACAGGCACACAAGCACCCACTCACGTCCTGGATTTTAGTTTCCTATTTTAATTTTTTTTTTCTTGGCTTTGCTGGCAACTGTTTCAGCCTCATGTTTCTATACTCAAATGCCCACTAAAATTTCCATTCACCACAAAAGATCCCAAGCAACCTTGCCAAAAAAGCACATGTCCGACTTGCAGATACCCAGCCAAATGATTCTACATCAAACTCTGTTTTACTTTCCCTGCTCCACAGTACCTTCTGTGACTAGACAAAAGATGATGGAAACTTCATTCGAGTACATCAGGCTCTGCCAGGCATATTTCCATCTGTCCTATTGAAGACTGCCAAAAAACATTTTTTGAGTTGTTTTTGTTTTTTCACAAAGTTAGTCAATCTAAAATCTTCTCAGACAGAAGTTATTTGAGGACTAGGAAGTGTCGTGTATCCTACCTTGATTGACTACTTGGACTCCACAAGGCACACCTGACAGAAATAGAAGGAGTAAAAGCAGCTGATTCTCACACAGTGCTAAGAAATGGGTTATATGAAGATGCTTTAGAGCAAGGGCTGAGATGGGGGCAGGGAGAACTCGGAGGAGTGCCCTAGAAAAAAGGTCGGTGGTGCCTGAGTGAGGAGCAATGATTCGATTCAATTCAACACGTTTATTATGTTGTCTGCTATGCTCCAGATACTGTGCTAAGCTTAAAGTTGGAAAACACAGTTCCCTCAAGGAGCTTGCAATCTCACAGGAGAGATAGAGCACATATACAAATGAATAGGGAATGAAGTTCCTTTAGAGAAAAGAAATCCATTATCAAAAAGGATTCTTGGATTTTGGGTGCCAGAAACTGAAGCCAAGATAGACAAAGAAGAAAATAGTGCTGAGAAGACTAGGACCAAGTGATAAAAGCAATGAGATTTCCTCCAATAAGAGTTGATTTTCTAAGAAAGAAAGAAAAAAGACTGCCTATTTTATCCATTATGAACAAGGAGAAGTAAGTGTTAAGTCTCCCAAGAACAGTAAAGAGAATGTATGCACCAATGAGAGAGATGGTCCTCTCCTGTACAAAAGGTGGTAGACCAAAAATGAAGTTTTCTTAGACTCCTCTCAGCTTGGTGGTACTGCTGACCCGTGCCAGGCCTCTCTATCACTCCTGCTTTTCACTTTTCCCTGAAGCCAACCAACCATTCCCGGGAATGCCCATGGTGTTCTATCAACCTTTTTTATTTAATCTTTCTTTCTTATTTTTAAGGCAGCTAGGTAGAACAGTGGATAGAGGAGCAGGCCTGGAATCAGGAAGACTTGAGTTCACATCTGGTCTCAGACACTTAAATGAGATTTCAGTGATCAAAATTTATCAAAAGGTGCTCTTTGGGCAGAGCACCTGTATCTCATTTAACCCCGCCTCAGTTTTCTCATCTGAAAAATAGGGATGATAATAATAGCACCTACCTCATATTGTTTCTATGAGGATCGATTAAAATCATAATTGTAAAACACTTAACACAATCCCTGAAATACGGTAGGTGCTATGTAAATTTAAGCTTTATTTTTTTCTTGAATATGTGATATGTTAGTGGTAGACGCTTCAGTCAGTTAACAAACACTTACTAAGGTACTACTGAACACTAAGCCCCAAAGTGAAATACAAAAATCAGGATTTTCAAAAACAAAGGTCCTTCACTCAAAGAGTATACAATCTAATTGGGGAGGCCAGAGCATAAAACAATTTAGGAAGTGAATCAGCAAAACATGCTGGAGAGTCAGTATAAGTCATAATGGTACTAAATAATTTGAATCCAGAAGCAGTGAGTGGAGATCCACTCCCCACACCCAGAGAACAATATCTTATGAGGTTAATTAAGTTGCCTTTCCTAAAAGAAGTGTAAATAAGCATTTACACCTACTGTCTCCATTTTTCCCCACGAATTCATTCCATAATCTCCCTAAAATTCAGCTTTCTTTCTCACTACTAAAACCAAACCCATCTTTCATTCAACCAACACTTGTCTAGTGTCTACTAAGGGCAAGATATTGTATATGGTGCTGAAGAAGATGAAGAGATAAGCTCCTGAAACTTAAAGTTGATTATCACCTAATCACCAAATCAGTCCTCATTCTTCTTGTTCTTTCCATAGCATTTGATCTTGCTGACCACCTTCTTGAACCTCTCTCTCCCCTTGTCCCCTTTGACCAAAGATTATCCTAGTCCTTCCTGACTTTCCATTTTCTATATATTTCTATGTATTTGTCTTCCTTCTCCTGTCCCTTCAATGCTAGGGCTTCTTCAGTGCAGTCCTTCCTTCCTTCCTTCCTTCCTTCCTTCCTTCCTTCCTACCTTCCTTCCTTCTTTCTTCCTTCCATCCTTCCCTCCCTTCCTCTCTCTCCCCCGCTCCTCTCTCCCTCTGTCCACATAGGAAATCATACCCTTACCTGTGGGTGCTCTTCTCAAAGGAATATAAATTTTGACCACTGAAATCTCACAAGATATCTTGGGGTTTATTAGCTAGACTTCTTTCTTAAGGATCATGTCTAAACCCAAATCACTTTGGCTTTCCTTGATTGGCCAACAAAAGGTCCCAGCCCAAACCTCACTTAGTTGTTGTTTGAGCCCTGATGGCTCAGCGTGAGTGTAACTAGCAATTGTTTCTGTTTTGGCCAGAAACCCTGGGGGTCTTCCCCTCCCAGATTGATTTTTTTTAACTTGGTAGAAGAGGCCTTTCTTTGCCTCATTTCTTACCTAGCCTTAATCACTGACTGGGTTGCCTCAGTCAAACTGAGACCTGAGAAAGACTTTAATTTAAAAGTCTCCCACTGCATCTGGGGCCATCTCTGGTTGGCCTGACCTATATCTTACAACTGGAAGCATATGGTTCTGGAGGAGAGAGTGAGGCTGGAGACTTTGCATATACCTGCCTCACTTAAATTCAATTCACTTTACAAGATACCACCTTCCTGATGTCATGGTCCTCTTCAAGAAGGAAGGACAAACAACAACAATGTATGGGTGCTATAAAGCTCATCCCTGTTCTCTTTCTCTCTCTCTCTCTCTCTCTCTGTCTCTCTCTCTCTGTATATATATTCTCTGTCTCAGAAAACATATTCAGTCTCATTGACACAACTGTTATCTCTATTCTACAACTCCCAAATTTATATCTCTCTTGAGTTCTAGCTTCATATCTCCACCAAATTTCTGGGGTGTCCGTGTGGGTGTCACCTCAAATATATTCAAAACTGAACACAACATGGTCTCTCTCCCTCAAACTGGCTTCCAGTTTCAATTGATTGATCAATCAGAAGGCCTTTTCACACTAAGAGCCTACTAAGTACCAGGCACTGTGTTAAGCACTGGGAATAATGGAGAACAAAACAGCCCCTGCCCTCAAGGAACTCACATCTGATCCTTTCCTAAGCTCCTTATCTCTATTAGTGATAACTTCATTTTCTCAGGCTCAAAACCTCAAAGTCAGCTTTGACTCCATCTCCTCCACCCTTATCTCCCATATCCAATTAGTCCCAAATTGAACCTGAATTATAGGCCTAGTTTTATAAATTGGCCCCACTCCTGCCCTCTCCCTACAATAATCTACACTGCTTCCTAAAATGGCACTTGGATCACACCATTCCCTACTCAAATGCTTCAGTGACTCTTCAATAGCTATAGGATAAAGTCCATATATTTCTTTAGTCAGGCACCAACCTACCTTTCCAAATTTCTAACACTGCCTTTCATGAACACCTAGGCTGGTCTAACTCCCCACTGTGCCCTACCTTCAATCTCTTCTCGATTTTTTTAAGGTCTTGTTTATGTCCACTATGTTTCTGTAGTGACTCCTTATTTGAACATCACTTCCACCTCTGACTATCCAAACCTTCTCTATCCTTCCAGGTCAACCTTAAGGCTCACAATTTCCTGAAGTGTTTGATGACCATTCAAGTTCACAATGCTGTTCTTCAAATTCCTGTAGGTTTATCATTGATAACATCGATTTGGCACTTAATTACATAATGAATTAGGGTGGTTTTTATTTTTAGCTATTTGGCTCTTCATGTGTATCTTTTTCCCTTTCCAAATAGATTTTTGGTCTCTTAGTGGTCTCTCCTGTTGCTTCCCTTCCTTCGTAATCTCCATAAGGGCCTAGCATAGTGCTTTATAAACAGTAAAAACTCTACCAGTATCTGAATGATTGAAATGACTGAATAGGATTGGGGGCTACACATCTGGCTGCCTTGTGCCACACTTTCCTGGCATCTCATCAGAGTCCATCACAATAGTCTTACAAACAAACCACATAAGTCTGCTTGAAGTCTTTTGCCAGTTTCTCCTGATAAAAAAATCCAAGCCTCCTCAGTTCCTTTCATACTAGTTGTTGGTAGCCACTTGATTTCTGTCGATCATAGGCTCACAGGCTCATGATGAAACTCTTCCCTGGCACCTCATCTCACCTCATTTGTTACTAGGGATCTCTAATCCATGTCCCCAACATCTCTTCAAGCTCAGTTCTGTATCTCTATAGGGAAATGAAATTTTCATCACTCTTCTCTACCGTTGACTTCTTTAAGCTGACCTGGCATACTAGACTTCAAAATCCGCTACGTTTAAAGGGTTGCAGGGGCAGCTTTGTCAATAAAACTGTCACTAAAGGATTCTGGAACAGGGAAGATTGACAGGACATTAAAATTGTTGCTGCTTTTGTCCACCAGCAAAATCTTCTCAATCCCTAGGGAGGTGATTTCCTCTCTGTTTACTGATTAGTTCAGAACACATATATTCTGACATCCTGCTTGATGCTGTGAGGGACGACTGTGTTCTAGGAGGTGTCCTACATTTGGAGTTGGGGGAATTGTTTCGAGTGTTTGAGTGCCAGCTTTATCATTTACCATCCATGTGACCTAGGGAGAGTTTCAGTTCAACAATACAATTAAGTATGGATTAAGTACAGCAGTATTCTGGAGCTGATTATTAAATTTTTTCATCTCAGAAATCAACAAATGCTACAAATCAGGGCTCGATTAATTATTTTGTTGATTGTCTAGACTTAATAAAGTGATGAAGAAAATGGTAATAATACAGATTAAATTTAAAAGTGTATTTTGCCTATTTTTTCCCAGAGAGCTTTGTTAAACATTTACTAGCTGGTTGTCGAAGATAAGACAAAACAAAGCTCCCAGTGCCCCCAAGGGATTTTCACTCTACTTAGGGAATACAGCTAGGAAAATTGGTTATTTGGATAGTTGAAAAGGAAGAAAGCAGGAACAAATGAGAGGTTTGACCAGATCTAACAGTTTAGGAACCTATGACTGGAATTATAATCCTGTGTTGTAGTCTATTGGAATCAAATAGTTTATGGGGCAGCTAGGTGACATGGTAGATAGAGCTCTGGACCTGAAGTCATGAAACCTGAGTTCAAATCCAATCTCAGACACTTAATAGCTGTGTGATCCTGGGCAAGCCACTTATTATCTGTTTGCTTCAATGTCTTCCATAAAATGGAAATAGTAGTAGTACCTCCCTTCTAGGATTGTTATGAGGATTAAATGGGGTAATAGGTGGTAAATGCCTGGCACATAGTAAGGTCTATGTAATTGTTAATTATTGTTTGGAACTCTGGTTCCAATCTTGCCTTAGCATTTTGCTACTTATAAGATTTAGAGCCAGTTGCTTACTCTTTCTTGGTTTCTCTTTCCTCCTTTATAAAATAAGATGTGATTAGATAATGTCTAAGATCCCTCCCAGTTCTAATTTTACATCCTTCTTTCTTAATCTCCAGATTTACCAAGCCTTCCTTGACCTTCTAAGTCAGACAAATAAAAGTAGTGGACCACCTCATTGAAAAAGTTAGCTTAACAGCAAGTCAAGATGACAACATTCCATATTTTCCAGCAAAAGCATCCCTGAAGTGTGACCAACTGTTGTACTTTAATCTTCTGCATTTTATACATCTCTCCTTTCTACTCTACCACTTTATTCTTCTGGAACATACTATTACCAACTACAGTTATCCCTTCCACATCAAGGGGGTTAGGGCAATGGCCCCATAATCTGTAAAATCCACATGAAAATTTTTGGTCCTCCCTTCAGACCAGAGAAGAAGTCTGAATTATTATGGTATTAAAAGATAAAATATGTCAATATTATACAATACTATACATCTATTTTATGCCTTACTGAGTTCCCAAACTTTTTCTTTGTCATATACTGCCTTCACACGTCCTCTGTGTCTTCTACAACACTCCACAAAAATTCCCATTTAATTTCTTATATCAACCCATGATATATCGAAATCACGATGCGGAAGGTCGCGATGTGGAAGGGATAACTGTACAATCCACTATCATGTCTTTGAAGACAATTGATAAACAAGCATTTATTAAGCCTCTGTTATGTGTCCAGCACAAGACCCAAGAAGCACTATCCTCTCCCTAATTTTGACTTCGGAATTTTGCCAATTTGTCTCTTTAATTTTGATTCCCTAAGTTTGAAAATTTGACTTCCTTTTTTAAACAATTTGATTCCCTAATTTTAGCTCCCTAATTTGACTTAAGATTTTTAACAATTAGACTCACTAGTCTTGACCCCCTAATTTTGACTCAAACTCAAGCTTACACAATCTGATTCAAGACCAAACCACACAAATCAATACATTATACAATAAAGTAGGCAGTTAAATTACAAACTATGTTGTACATAAACTGTCTATACCTTTGACTTCTAATCATCCCACTTCTGGGCACATACAGTCATTTACTATTTGCCAGGCACTGTGCTCAGATCGGGAGATACAGATACAAGGAAAAAGAAAGACAATCAGTGCCTGCCCTCAAGAAGCTTACATTCTAATGGTGGAAGACAACACATAAAAGGCAATTGAAGTGGGGGGGGCAATAATATAAAGAAGGTATGTGAATGGGGGCATAGTGGAAAAAGAAATTTGGAGAGTCAGAAGCAGAGCCCAGAAAGGAATAAAGGAATGCACATACCTATCCTTGGCACTTTACTAAAAACAGAGGTTCCAAGAGGAAACAACCAATCAGAAAAAGGGGCTGTAGGGTTGGCATGGAGCTCCAGAGTATGAAGACTGCTATGGCCTGATGTAGAAACAAGTCTGGAGAGACAGACCAGAGAGAGATGAAGGAAGAAAGTCAAAGACAGAAAGAAAAATCCCACGTGTGCCAAAATATTCATTCATTTTAAGACACAGACTGTAAGCATCAGTGAAGTTTAGAGGAGATGAATCAGTGAAGGCTGAGGACGAATCAAGGAAGGCTTCATGGAGGAAATGAAATTTGGGCCAGACAGGACAAGTAATGGTTTTTGTGACCTAAAACCAGAGAGAAATGAAAACAGATCAAAAGGCAAAAAGATCTTTGTATATTAGACTGGCCTACAAGTCAGTACTTTGGTTTGAATTTGGAGCTACCACTGGCCATTGTGTGGCTTGGAACAAGGTACAAATTCTTCCTTTTTCCATTTCCTTCTTTTAAAATGGGATTATATGCCTTGGCTCTCTCCTTATGGAGAAGCTATTAGGATTAATGAGCAAAGGTTTGTGCTTACGAAGCATCTTTCTTCAGAGAACTTAGAGTACTTTGCAAAGCATTCTTATTAATATTCATGTGGTGGTTTACATGTTTTTCTATCTTACATGTGAGAGTTGTGTATCCATATCCAGAAAAGCTTCCAATTCTTCACTAACTTCTCTTCAATATCACTCTCTTGTTCGTACCGAAATAGTAAAACATTTTGTGCTTTAAAATCTTCATGTTTCTGCTTCTCAGTCATTAATATCATGCTTCCTTCTTGCATTTTTTCCACAAAAGAAATATACATAAGTATATCAACTCCAATGGGCACTCCTAAGAGTGAATGAAGATATGAACCTGTGTAATTATCTCTAAGTCTGGTGGGTTTTGTTCATAAAGCTTTGAATTTTCCAGAATGACAGATTTCTATGATAACCATAAATGTGCTAAGCAAAACAATAGAAGTGTATATATGAGATATATTTATATATTTATTGGATATTTCGTGTGCATGTATATATATATATATATATATTACATTTTTTCCATATATATTAAAAATCAGCATGGTACAGTTGAAAGTGCTCTTGTCTTGGAGTGAGATCCTCCCCCTATCATTTACTACCTCTGTGAGCTTGGTCAAGTCACCTTGGACCTTAATTTTCTCAATCTATAAAAGGAGGCATTTGAAGTAAATGGCCTCTGAGGCCTCTTCTACCTCTGAATCTCTGACCTTATGATTTTATGGAAATCATAGAATTTTCAAGATCTCAGGGGATGCTGGATTCTGAATCACAAGTTCTAGGCCCAAGTCCTACTTTGCCACCTACTAGTTATATGTCAGTGGGTAAGTTTATCTATCATTTCAAACCTCAGTTTCCAGCTATGATTTGTGGATAGTGATAGACTTGGAATCAAGAAAAACTGGATTTAAATCTTAGCTGAGTCACTTACCAGCTATGTGACCCAGGGGCAAATCACTTAAATTCTCCCAATCTCAATTTCCTTGTATGTAAGGAAATAGTTCAGTTATTATAAGGCTCAAATGAGATGATACACACACACACACACACATACACACACATACACACACATATATATGTTCATATATACATATATATGTATATATATATACATATATAATATTATCCCCCACAAACCTAAAAGTGCTGTATAAATATGGGCTATTATTATTGGTACTAGTGCTATCAAACTCACAAGGTTATTGTGGAGAAAAAAATTTGTAAACCTTAGAATATTAGATGACTATGAGCTATTTTTACCTAATTGATAATTATTATGAAGAAAACATTTTGTAAATGGAATGGTGCTCTCTACAAGTTTGAGCTCTTATGGGATTTGTGGTCAGAGGACCTGGTCTTCAACTCCCAGCTTTCTCACTATCCATTTGTGTGAACCAATCTGGGCCACATTTTTCTCCTCCATAAAATGAAAGGGGTTGAACTAGATGATCTTTATCGCCCTTTAGCTCTGAATCTGTGATCTGTTGTTGGTCAATAAACATTCATTAAATGCCTACTATGTGCTAGGCACTGTGCTAAACACTGGGAAAACAAAGAATGAATTCACAACCTGATGGAGGAGATTCCTCCAACTATTCAAATAGTTGTGTACAAACAAGCTATATACATGTTAAATTAGAAATAGCCAACAGAGGGAGGGTACTAGAATTAAGAGGGATTTGGAAAAACTTCTTATAGAAGTTGGAGTTTTAACTAACACAAGAAGGAAGCCAGGAGACAGAGACCAGATGGTAAAGCATTCCATTCCTTGGGAAGAGCCAATGAAAATGCCCAGAGTTGGGAGATGGAGTATCTTATTTGTGAAACAGCAAAGAGGCTCCATTTTACAGTTGAGGAAACTGAGACCGGGGAGAGGTTAAGTATTTTACATAAGTACACTAAGTAATTTAGAGGTAGAACTAAGTAGGTCAAGAAGTTGGATCTGCTGACTCCTGGTCTAGCGCCCCAGCCCTGCATGGTGCTACCTCTGAGTTTGCCTTCTCTGCCTTCCTCTCTGCTCTGTTTGCACTCTAGCCCAGAGCACTGGCTAAAGTCCTTAAATTGAGAGGTAGTAAGAAGGCTGCCTACTCCTATCACTCTACCTGTTTGGCTCAGGGCCAATATCACAAAACAAAGCTTCTTGCAGCAACTGAGAAGAAACAATTTGCATAACTTAAAGCTATGTTAGAGTGGGGCTCTTCACACTGTCTCGGAGAGCAGCATACGTCTTGAGCTTTAAATAGCCAAACCCTGACATAGATTTAAGAGCAAGGCTGTGAAGGCTGTTACATAAAGCCAAATACTTAGTATCACCACAGAAAAAGTGCAAGGTCCTCTTGTCTTTACAAGCTCATAGGAAATGACCTCACTTAAATAGCTAACTGAAGAATTTTCGACGGCATTGTACCCAGATGCGGGTAGCCCCCATCATAGGGTATGATTTAGTGTTACTTGGGGGTCCCACTCACCCTAAATTATAGCTTCTCCTAACAGTCTGACTTAGGATTGCTTATCCCTCATACTTGACCTGAAATTCCCACGATGAAAATCACTTCATTTCTCTGTGTGAGACTACAAAAGTCAAGGCATTGTCTCCAGAAGGCCACTGTTAAACTATAAACATGATAACATCAATGGTAGATATGCATAGTTCTTTAGAGTAAATAAAGACTTTTTTATTACCTTATGTCTCATGAATGATGCAGGGAAGTGCTGAAACAAGAGAACAAGGACCATTGTCACCTGGAAGCATGCCTGGACTCAAGTTCCTTAACCTGACTGCAGACTCTAGGAATTTAGTAGCAAAATGACTTACCCAGTTGCTTTGTTCCTCCACAGAGGAAATGGCATTCTCTCTCTTCCTTCATAAGCCTCTAGAGGACATCCTTCTGAAGGCTGACATGCAGAATCAAACTCATTCTGTATGGTTTGGGGTTTTGTAAAGCAATAGGGCTGTAAGTGCTATAATTATTAACCATCAGAATGAAATGGAAATACTAGGCTACATATTATATTCTGCATGTCAGAGCACAAAGGAGGTGACTACAGCTAAGGAAAATGCAGCTTCTATACTGCTCTTTATGCCAGTGTCTCTCTAACTAGATCAAGCAGGGGCTTTCAAGAAACCTATATTTGTTCCTTGTGACACTTTCAAAACCGACAGCACCACACTCTCCCAAATGACCACAGATTCTTTCCTATTCTTTGTCCCCTAATCACCTTTCATCATTAGCATCTCATTCTCTACCTGACCCTCCCTCTCTTCACCTCTCATCTCATGGTCCTAATCCCAACCTTCAACAAAAACCATAATTCAGGTGGTAAGAGGAACTTATATAGGATGCTTTTTCAATAAAGAAGGCCCTAGGAATAGTTATGGGGGAAGGGGAAGATACTTAGATGAGTGACACAGCTATCTCTGCATGGATCAGTGCTATAAGGTGGTCACAGTCCAAAACAAAACCTGGTTATTTCTGAAGTAATCAAAAGAACAAAAGTTATAGTCAACATTTCCCATTTTATTGGCATATTCAACTTCCACTATTTTTTTTTAAGAAAAGGAAAATAAGATGGATGTCAGGAGCCAGGGGACTTCTAGGGTGGACCTGCTCCTTGATGAAAAAAATTAAGAATCCTTATTCAATGAAAACTGAAAAGCCAGTACTTTGGCATCTGAAGCTAGTATAGATTTTATAAAATATACAAATTTATGGCTGCCTGTTTAAAAGTCAAGTAATAAAGATCACACACACACACACACCCCACAAATGTAAACCCATAATTTAAACAAAGCCCTGTTATAGCATGGCAGCAGTGGTATGACTGAGCCTGCTTTACAGTCTAAACGAAAACTCAGCTTTAGCTAAAAGCATCAAAATCATAATAATGAAATGTTGCTATTGAGTCAGAAAGCACTTTTTCTCCTCAAAAAGACAGATGCATTAAAATTTAATTATTATCTCCTGATTCTCTACCTCCAGACAGTCTCCTTACCCAATTGTCATTCTAGAAATATATGCCCAAAGTCATCAGAGAATGTACAAAGTAGATTCAGGAAAGATGCTTGGGTTCACACTGACACAGGAGTAGGATGTATTTCAAGGGCTCCTCAAAGAAACTTCCCACAAGCTTCACCACTTAAAAGAGTAAGAAACCTAGCTGGCTAACGTATGAAAGTGTTGGAACAAGATAGTTACTGTCTAAACAGCAATATGCAAGAAGAGAAAACTTACATGTATACACACACACACACACCCCCACACATACCACATACCACACACACACACACACACACAAACACACACACAAATGCTTTAGATGCCCCAACTCCTTGCTTGGTTCTATTGCCTTTGAATAGGTTTTGCACATTTGGCTTTCGAAGGTTTCTGAAATAAATGTGTGGTGTTCCATCAGACAGTGCCTTGATCCAAGACTTTTTCCCTAGGTTAGGTAGGTAGCAATTCTTTTCTGGAGTGTGAAAGCCTCGCAGCAGCAGCAACACAGCATATCTCATCTCTAATTTATGACTGACTAACTGAAACTCCTCACTGTCAGCAAACTGTGCAGTGTTTACTGGTTTGACAGCGTACACACATATGGTAGAAGCCAGATGGACCTTTCTCCCCCAGCTTTGAGCAAAGGGTGCCTCATTAGGATAGGGATTCAGCAGATCTCCAAGATCTTTAAACAAGGTTTTCCAGACTTGAGAAGGAAAATCAGCAAGCTAGGGGGAGAGAGGGAGGAAGAACTCCTCAAAATGAATGTAGCAAGGCAAAATTGGGTGGACTTCCTCTTAGTTCCTCAGCAACATTTTGAAGGCTATCAATTTTTAAAAGGAGGAAACTATGTTTCATCATCAAAAGCCCCAGAGCGGTTCTTTCCAAGGGAGAAATCTGAAACAAACTTTGTACCTCCTCTGTTCAGGGGGCAAAAAATAAAGGAAATACAGTAACGGGTTAATCTTCTGAAGCTCCATCTCCAAGTTAGGAAATACTATTCAAGAAGATTGCCAACAAAATTTGAAAGGAAATTGTAGTGACTCATGCACTTACAAAGATTACAAGGAAGAACCTTTCTAGAACTATGGAATGACCAGAGAACCACAGAGGGACAGAAGATGGAAAAGACTCTTTATGGTCCAAAATTCAATGAAAAGCCTGTACTTTAGAACCAAGAGTGTCAAACTCAGATAGGAATTGTGGGTAACCATGCCATAAATAAATATCCCTGCAGGCTATACATTGACTAGGGTTTAAATGTAGTATTATCTATGTTTTATTGGATTTTTATTTAGTTAAATATTTCCCAATTAGATTTTAGTCTAGTTCAGGCTTACTCCAGAGTATTGTGCACTGAGTATGGCCAACGGGCCATGTTTGACATCTCTGCTCTAGACCAGCTTTGGTTATGTTATAAATTGTTGGGGGAAAATGGTTCATAATGTCTATTGTCTCTTCCTTTGCAATGCACATGGTAGTTTTCTGTTTTTTCTAGGGGGAGAAAAAATTACAAGACCCAGAGAGGTCAAATGATTGGTCCAAGGGTCACATGGCTTGCTAGTGGTTGAGCCAGGATTAGAACCAGGTTTCCTGAATCTTTACTCAGGCCTCTTTACTTTCCACTATGCTCATCAAAAATACCCTGACCCCCAACTCCCTATCAAATACACACTTTTCTATCCTTAAATCATCAGTCAAAATGTGTTCTTTACTTTTTCAACAGTTAGGTGATCCCCTCCCACTTTTTTTTCTGGAAAGATCTAAAGTTTAATTTGTTTTTCTTTTTATTTGTTGCCCTCCCAAATGTTAAGCCTAGTAGTATAAGGCTGCCTCCGAAAATATTTTTTTCTTCTTCCTCCAAAACAATTTGGCAGGGGTTCTATACTGAGTAACATAAGATCTTCACCCCAAAAAGGAGCGTCATGGCTAGAGGGGTGTTGGCAAAGGAACTGAGAGATGGTGGGTCCTCAACAAGAGAATTCATCTTGACAAACTCTCAAGGTAACAAATTCGTCTATGTTTCAGGTTTCACAACTTCTAACTCATATTTTACAATTTTCTCTCAACCTAAAGCCATCTGGGCTAGGGTTCCCCCAAAGAAAAATCCTTGCTTAGACACCAGAAGCCTCTTTAGAAAGTTCAAATGCCTCTTTGGACTACCTAGGAGCCCTCCCGTTGAATAAGCTCTGAAGTGGAGGTGGAGAAAGTAAATGTCTCTGGATTTTAAGGCTTCATCTTCTATCCCCTCAACAATTAGTATATACTGAATTCTTAACCTGGGACCTGTGAAGTTTTTAAAAATAAATTTTTTGATCATTGCATTTCAGTGGAATTGATTTCCTCTATAATCCTGTGTTTTATTTTATTTATTTAGACACATTCTTCCGAGAAAAGGTTCTGTAGGTTTCACCAGATACCCAAAGGGATCCAAGGCACACAAAAAAATGTTAAGAACCCCTGGTCTATGTTGATTGAACTATGTAGAATAGAGTTTCTTCTCCCTGGAGGGAAACAGACAACTACTATGTGTATTGCAACAGAAGATATTATAGATACCATGAACTGTTTTTTTTTAACATTTTATAATGTAGCAAAAGCTGATCCAGAGAACAGGCTTTTAATTGAATGTTGGGAGATAAAGTATCTTTTCTATCCTCTGTCCCTCTATGAAAAGTAATTTAATCTAATGCTTATTGTCAACATAGTGCAATTTCCAATTTGAGCCATAAGACTTTTTTGCTTTCTTTTGAAATGTTCTCTTCTCAAAGTGACTGATGAGAATACTCAAGGGTAAACCGAAGTGAATTGAGGTATATTTTTTTTACTCCAGTTCTCTTTCCTTCTTGCTAATGGGGACCTTTCATCTGATTTGAAACAGGGTGCTGATTGTCAGTAAAACTTCATGGAACAAAGCTCAGATTTCAACCAAATAGCCATTCATCAAAGAGCAACCAAATAGAAGAGTTCATTGATGGACTCTAACAAATAAGGTTAGGCTAGAGGTTGGAAAGGAGAAAAGTTGGTACTTGGGTTTTCCTCCCCTCATATATTCATTATGATGAACAAGGTGATCCAAGAGTGTCTTTTTGTCAAATATGATGCTGCACTATCTACACAGAGTTTGCAACAAAATAGGAGGAGTGAGTGATGAAGCTATGTTGCAAATCTAGACTAGAACCATCTATATTTGAACTCTATCTACTAAGATTACCACACACAGCCCAAAAAATAAATCAGAGATATTAGTACAAATTATTTTTTCCATTCAAGTCATACCTGAATTCTTTATCATGGTATCAAGGAGACCCTCACTTCTTAAAGGCTATTTGAATCAAGCTGAAGCTCTGGTAGATTTTACCATGCTAAAAATACTAAGTATGAGCCCAGTGACAGATTGTGTACCTATGTTCAAGGACCAGCCTAGCTAAGTGCAGAGAAGATCATCCCCAGGTTAGTCTGAGGAAGATGAATTTTTGGCCCTATAACAACTCTCAAAGGTCTTCTACTAAGTTATAAAAGGATTGCAATTTGTCTCAGTGGAGGGAGTGCTCACACTAAGGAAAATACAACTCTTGAAGTAGGACCTTAGGGTCCTAGATTTGAAGTTGAAAGGGTCCTAGGAAGGGACACTCTCACTTTATAGACTCAGAAACTGAGGTCCAAGAAAGATGAAGAGATTTGTCCAAGGTCACATTCCATTGCACCATAAGTACCAAAACAAATTTAAAACTATACTTTTCGAAGTATTTTCATCTCTGTTATCTCATTCAGTCCTCACATCCACCTTGTGAAATAGTCAAGAGATATTATTAGCCCCATTTACATATGAGGAATCAGAGACCTAAGGATGTTAAGTGACTGGGTGATTAGTCTAAGGGGTCACAGCATTAGCTAGTGGGTGAACCAGAATTAGAACCCAAGTGTCCTGAATTCTTGCCTCATTACATCCCACCAGGCTGCCTGTCCTGAGGAAATAACACAAACCTCAAGGACTCAATGGCTTAAAGTCTGATATAATGCCAATGGGACTCAATGACCAGAGGATGAAAAACATAGGATATTCACAGTATGATCGGGGCATCTGAAACACAGTGAAAAAGTGTTCAGCGAGGCTAAACTTCCCTGCTCAGCAAACTAGCTCCCCTATCTAATTGCGGTTTACACCTTAGACAGCCCCAGTCCCTGAGAATGGAAATGAAGAGAAAATGCAAATTCTGCTGTGTGTTACATCCAGAGTAAATGCAAAGGCAAATTAAGAATTAAAGACAAATGCAAATCACTTTGCACATAAAAGAAACCTATGCAAAAGGAGAGGAATGAAAAGGCTATGACAGTTATAGATGGATCTCTGAAGACGAGCGAAGTGGCTGTATATCCAAATTCGAGATTTTTTTAAGTGGTTAGAAGAATGAGAACAGCTGCTGGGGAGGGGGGGAGAGGTAGAAACTGCTGTTAACAGTAAACCGAGCTACAGAGCAAAGCTGTGAATCTCCTCCTTTTTGTCAAGGTGAGGACAAAAAGCAGCACAGACACATAGCCAAGCATTCTCTTACTAGGAATATTGTGACAGACATTGGAGATTATGGGGTCTGGGAAGCAGCTATAAGAACCGGGATCAGCCAGACTCTTTAGCCCTGAGTGCCACTGGTAGGGCCATAAGTGAGTCACTGGCAGAGCTTAGGGACTGGGGGCATGCAGGAGAGGTAGGCAAGGGAGATAAAACAGGAAGTGGAGAGATGGAAGAGGAAAAGGGGAAGAGACAGGGAGAAACTTTGAATGTTAGTGTTAAGGAGGAATCTTAGAAGTCACGTAGTCCAAACTCTTTATTTTATAAGTAAAGAAACTGAGGCTCTCAGAAGTAAAGTGACTTACCAGTTAGTCACAAAGCCAAAAGTAGAATCTAGGTCTCCTAGTTCCCAGTCCACTATTGACAACAATAAAGCTCTTTAAGATTTGCAAAATGCTTTACAAATATTGTCCCATTTGATCCTCTGGAGGGGGTGCTATTGGTATTCCTATTTTACAGATCAGGAAATTGAGACAGACAGAGGCTAAGTGACTTGCTCAGGATCACTGCTAGTGTGTGTGTGAGAGGCCAGATTTGAACTCACATCTTCCTGATTCCAATTCCACATCACTCAGGCCTCTACATGTATAATAAGTACTTGACAGAGCAGCTAAGTGGCTCAGTAGATACAGCATAGAGTCTAGAGTCTGGAAGATTCAGCTTCATGAGTTCAAATCTGGCTTCAGTCACTTCCTGGATGTATGACTCTGAACAAGTCACGTATTGCCTCAGTTTCCTCATCTGTAAAATGAGCTGCAGAAGGAAATGGCAAACCATTCCAGTATCTTTGCCAAGAAAACCCCAAATGGGGTCACAGAGAGTTGTTTGAACACTCTTGAGACGACTGAACAACAAGAGTACTTAATGAATGTTTATCAAATGAATGAACATTGCTGAAAAAAGGTAGAATGCCCACCAAAAAATGCCGCAGCTGCCACTTACAGGCACCAGAGCCATCACTACCCATGATACTAGAACTAACCATGCATGCTAAGGGCTATTCATCTTCTTCGTGTGATGGATTTGGAGTTGGGGGACTTGGGTTCAAATCCTGCTCCTGCAATTTATTAACTATATGCAATTACTTAACCTCTCTGGGCCTCCATTTCCTCATCTATAAACTGAGGGAGTTGGATTAAATGGCTTTTCAGGTCCCTGCTTGCTCTAAATCCACGGTCCTATAACTATGGTCTGAGTATTCATGGTGACCGTTGACATGGCATATTAGGAGAAAATGTTGGACTAGTTGATTTTAACATCAGCTTCAAATGTGCAACTTTAAACCAACCTGGAACTGAAATTAATTATAATGTCAGAACCTCTAAGATAGTTGAAACAAAAGACATCTATGAGATTATACCATATAAACAATCCTCTCTGTTTTACATTTGCTGGTGAGTCATATTATTTATTCTCTGTAGAGGGCATTGACTTGTGTCTGCTTTTTTATCTAGCATAGTTCGGGTAAAGTTGTGAAAATTAGGTTCTATTTGTAGTTACTTTTTAGTGGCTTGTAATATCTATATCTGCTTTTCTGAAGCTATTTTTTAGATGAAGTTCCAATCTGTCATTTTGTGACTACATGACCCACATAATTGACACCTCAGTTAAGTCTAGTCTTCTCAAAGGTGATCTTTTCTAAAGTCAGATTCAACCTAAAAAAAAGTTAAAGCTCCTACTTACATTTTGGGCATGGCCAACGTGGGATTTTTTTTTTGATAATGCATGTTTGTTACAAGAGGTTTTTTTTTCTTTTAAATTGGAAGAGTGGAAGAGAAAATAAATGTTTGTTAATTGAAAAATAAAATTAATTGAAAAAATTAAACTCATCATGAATGACACAGACTGAAAGAATTTCAAAGCCTCCATCTCTAGGAGATAGCAACATGTCTTGTAGGGTTGGTTTGTTTATTTAATAGAGAGGGACGCCTTTTTGTTGTTCTTCTCCTGAAGCTATTAAAAAACCAGTTTCAGGAATTATCCAAGAAATAGAATTCAAATTGTTTGTGAGGCAGTCAGCCCCTGAAGAATGTCCATACAATAAGCTGAGCAGCCTGAAGAGGAGGAGTTGTAATCTAAAACCTGCAGGAATGCAGTTTGGCTTAAGGTGCCTGCTCCTTTCTCCCTAACAAAATCCAGGAACTGAAGAGAATGAAAGTGGTGAATGTTATATAAATAGTGTATGACATTTGCAAAGTTTAAGAAGGGTCTCTTTACTGCTTTGCTTCTTTTCCCAGGTATTATATTTAAGCAGTGAACCCCAAGGCTTTAGTATTCAGGTACCAGACTTCAGGTCAGATTACTGATGATACTCAGGCAGATCAGGAATTTCCACCCTGTTTGTTCCTTGGAGGGAAGCAGGGCCTTAGCCAGCCAGATATTACACAAGCATTTGCCCCAGAGCAGAATGATGTGGCATTCTGTCTGAGGGTCCAGGGCACCAACTAGTTAGCTACCTGGAACAAAGGAGAGTACAGTTGGCCTTCAGATTTCATACAGACAACCAGGGCAATCTGTAAATACTAATACCTAAAACATGTCCAACCACCCATGGCCCCTTCCTATTAGCTGCTAATCTCTTGGGGGCCGGGGAGGAGGGACTTGAAGAAAAAGAAATAGGGATGTTCTTATTTCCAACTTTGTGAATAGAATTCAGTGTTTGAGGGTAGTAGCATGGGTTTGGTGTTGGGTTTCCTAGACAATAGAGGCAGACTACAAGGGGAGGTCATCTAATCCATCCCCCTGTCCATAGGGAAGAAAGTATTTATAGCAGAAAACGTTTCATTTATCTAACATTTGCAAAGACAGAGACCCATAACGTTTATAATAACTACACTTCTGGGACAGTTCTTAGGAAGTTCTTCTTGACTTCTACATTCCATTTTGGCCCCTACAATTTGAGCCTGCACTTTTGCTCCTAATAAGGATTTGGGTCTTATATGGAGTAGATGGGGAAATTGTGACAGCACTCCTTCTCCAATGTGTGGGGGTGGGGGAGAATAACTTATAATTGCTATATGTGCTATTAATCATAGAATCTCAGAGAAGGACCTCAAAGGTCATCTGATTCAGCCTCACTAGCCCATGGATGAATCCCCAGGGCAAACCTCTCTGACAGGTGGTAAACCAGCTTTTTCTTGAATATTTCTCCCTCCCCTCCACCTCTTAGAATCTTTAGCTTCCTTCAAGTGGCTAAGGATAGGGACTAGACTTATAATTTCATCGGTACAGGGAACTCCCAGGTGAGAAAACTTCCTCTGCCAATTCAGGTCAGCATCTTCTCTATAGCTTAGTCTTAAAATTTTACCTAAAAAGATAAGTGACTCGCCCAGGGTCTCATAGGCATTATGTATAAAAGACAGCTCTTGAACCTAGGTCTTCTTGGATTCAAGGCCAACTCTTAAACCAATATGCCAATATGCCTCTTCCTTTAAGGCAGAGCTCAAATGCTGCCTTCTTCAGGAAGCCTTTTCCAGTTGTCTCAGCTGCTCAACTTTCCTCTTTAGAGTTACCTTCCTCTACTCTGTATGCATTTTATGTATACCCACATTTCTCCCTCTTGTCCACAAGGGTTTCATGAGTAACAACCATTAAATGCCTTATTAAGGAAAAAGATTCAATCAATCAGGCAACAAGCATATATTAAGCATTTACCATGTGCTATGATATTCACTGAGAATAAAAGAAAGGTAAAGCAGGGCTCCTATCTTCAAGGAGTTCACATTCTAAGAGGGAAAGGCAGGGACGAGTGAGACCACATGCAAAATAATCATATATAAACAAGATATACAGTACAAATTCTTGGAAGGAAGGCACTATATTTTCAAGCTTTCTCAGTCTAATAACATTGTCAAATAAAAAATAAGATGATTTTCACATGATTTGTTCAGAGTGAACCCATACTGGGTCCTTCTAATTATCACATCCTCTCATTGGTCAGTGCAGTGCTAGAGATTAGCAGGTCACAGATCTTTTCTGCCAGATCACTAAGTGAATAAACTGTTGGAGAGAAAGACAAATACAAAGCAAGAGAGAACTGGGACATCAAGAGAGCCCAACTATAAAACCTGAGCCAAGTCCAGAGCCAGAAAGTTGGACTACAAGAAGCTAACAAATCCAGGAGTTAAAACGGGGAACACAGGAAGAAATAGTCACAGATTTACATGTCAGGAGTCAAAAGGCACAGAGAATCAAACTGAAGCAGGAAGAGAAAACAACACAGGAGGTAGCCCAGTCAGATGACAATTTGCTTCACTCAGGGATCTGCTGGAAGTAGCATCATTTTGTGACTAGTGACATGTTAACCACACCCCCTACTCAACTGAAGGCATTGCAGCTGTGGGCTCAGACACTAATCACCATTTCCCTTTCTAAGTACTAACAAACCAACTGTTTAATAATCTCTTCTAAAATTTTGCTGGGCTCAATGTCAGGCTCACCATAGGATCCATTCTTGTCTCCTTTTTGAAAATGGGAGCAACATTTGCCCATCTTCCGGCACATTTCCCTTTCTCCCTGATTTTTTCAATGCTCACCAATGCAATTGAGCAACTCCATCTACAAAGTTCTTTCAGTATCTTGGGATATAATTCATCCGGGTCAGGAGACGAAGTCATTTAAAGCAGTTATTTGCTCTCACTGTCTCCTCACTTATCTCAGACTTCAGTTCTCTTTTAAGCATGTTTGTTCTTCTATTTCCAGTTCATTTTCTTTTCCAGATCATTCTCCTCATTAGGGAAGACTGAAGCAATTGCACTGGTTTCCTCCTTTAAAAACTCAATTACAAACAGCCCATAAAAGCAAGCCTTTTTCTATTGCTCTCCTGGCTTCCTTCAAGTCCCATCTCAAATCCCACCTTCCACATGAAGCTTTTCTAGATCCTCTTTAATGTTAGTCCCTTCCCTCTGTTGATTATCTCCAACTTATTCTGTGTATGTCTTGTACATAGCTGTCTTCATGCCGTCTCCCCTGTTAGATTGTGAGTTCCTGAGAGCAGAGGCTGGTTTTTTGTCCTTATTTGTGTCTCCGAGGCTTAGCACAGTACCTGGCACAAAGTAGGTTCTTAATACTTACTGACTTGATTTTACTTGACTCTTTGAGGGCAAGAATTATCTCAGTTTATATTTATCCCCAGCTCTTACCAACATTCTAGGCATTGACTAACTGTTCTGAAGAGGTTGACTAGTGGTTCTAGACCTAGGAATAAGCAGGGCCTAAGCACCAGGAGCACCTGATATAAGCACTTTCTATTCCCTACCATGAACACTAACTACATTCTTTTCTCTTTCCTTCTTTCTTTCACTCTCTCCTTCCCTACTGCCTTCATCTTTCACTCTCTCCCTTTTCTTCTCTGCCTCAGTCTATTCCTTCCTATTGGCAGTAATACCCATAGGTCTATATAGCATATGAGTGGGGCATGCTCCTGAGGGGAAGGGGAAAAGCCAATGGTAATGCTCCCTCAAGGTGTGTCCACCTAATCCACAATCTATGACCTCCTATGGTAGCAACCACAAAAATTCTCTTAGGCCTACAAGCAGCACTCAAATGTAAAAGAGCTGTTGGACAAAAGATTACACTGACCATTCTTATTTCCAGAGAATAGATGGTAAAGTATATTTTGCTCTTCTCAATAGAAAAGTGGAGGATGGGAAAAGCAGAGACCATAGGTGAAAAATGGTACCCATAGAGTAGGACAAGGTGAATTTGTTGGTTAGATTTTACTTAACTTGTTCTTTGTTATCAGGGAGGATTCGATAGTGCAAAGATTGTAACACAAAAAAGACACTAAAAAATTAAAAATAAATATGAGTTTTTAGGCCTTTCCCTGTTCTTTTATGAACAGGTGTTGTTATTTGGTGATAAAGGAAATTGTGGCAGTGTTCCAGGTGAAACTAAGCCAAGAAATCTCTCATCTCTAAATACTATGATCCTTTAAGAAACTAAAGTTGGTGACTGTAACGGCCACAAGATATTCAGCCATGTACTCTCTACTTTGGGAAGCAGTTGGGCTGAATGCCTAAGCAAGAAAATGTCACTTTAGTTATCATGACTTCTATTCTTTAACCTACCATTAACTTGCTATGAGACAGTTACTTAATGGTACTAGAGCCTATTAATGTTGTCGATACAAACAGACCATCCTTCCCACCTTTCCAATACAATTCTGCAGAATTAGGTAAAGATAGCAGGCATAAGCCATGGCTTTAGCAAACAAATTCCCTGAAGATAAAACCTACCCACAGTACCAGAATACCATGCCCAGACTAAGGTTCCTAGGTCATGATGTCTCTCACTTTGAGATATGCAGATGATGAATTACATTTTATTTAAAATAATAATAACTAATCTTTAAAAAGCCTACCTTAAGGTTTATGAAGAAAGTTAAATTCTTTTTCCTATTTCATGGTCACCACAACTATGTGAGTTAAGGTCCCAACCATTTTTGTGTCATGGACCCCTTGGCCATCTAGTGAAGTCTATAAATCTATGGATCCCTTTCTCAAGATAACGTTTTTAAATGCATAAAATAAAATACCTAAATTTACAAAGGAAATAAATTATAGAATACTGAAATGCAATTATCAAAATATCTCTAAAACAAGTTCATGACTACCAGGTTAAGAACCTCTGCTGTTACCAGCACCATTATACCCATTTTACTGATGAGAAACAAAGTTTAAAGACGTTAAATGATTTGCTCAGGGTTACGCAGATACTAAGTATTGGAGAAATTATTTGAATCCTGATCCATTCTGAGTCTAAACCCAGAAGTCTTTCCACTACATTCTGGCAAGAAAATTATCCGACTCCAAAGAAAACAAATTTAGAGGCTTAGGTCACAGAGTTCACTTTGTTTATTCATTTTGGCACAACATGATACTTGTCAAAATGAATGAACAAATGTATGTTGTGATCCAAACATTAAAATTTGTCTTCCCTTGGAGGGGGATGGTTCTTTCTCTCAGTTCTGAAGTCTCTGGAGGGACGACCCTAAATCAATGTATTAAATGAGATCTTCCAGTGAGCCTCTCAATTATAGACACTTGTTTGTAAAACTTGCCTGCAGGAGGTCTCCTGCCCAATACCAAGCCCAGGGTAAGTGAACCCTAGCTTTCAGGCATCCAGAACACTATGGAGTCTTTTCTCAAGTTAAGTTCATTCTAGAAACTCAGATGGAATTCTATCCTATCCTTTATCTTGATCATCCCATGTCCTATTGTCTCAGGTGCCTCCTACTTCTTAATTGCTTCTGTGATAATTGTTGGAAAAGAACATTCCTTTGAAACTGTAAGTTTCTTTTAGCTTTCCTAATCGTTCATAAATCTTACCCTCCAACACTTGTTAGGTGTATGCAACTGTTCTTTCCCAATTCAGAATGGGAGGAGATGAAGGTTTGGCTTGATTTTTATACAGAAGAGATGCTCAACATTGATTTGCTGACAGCATTTTCCCCAAGCAGACACACACACACACACACACACACACAAACACACACCCTCCTCTCACCACCATTCTACCACCCTCCACAAAGTCCATCCAATTATCTCCAGGGGCATTATAAAATGCTTAAAACAAAATTAATCTTAACTCACTGTGATTTTTCACATAAATACATGCCAACAATATAGCCCTTTAAAGACGGAGTTGAATGTGTATTACAAAACAAGCAAGGTGTTGAAATTAAAAAAAAATTTTACAAAGCACTGCTGTAATTAGAATTCAGGGATAGAAAGTAAAACCTCTGAGCTGAAGTTACTGCAATCCATGTCTACAATACATTTACAAAATGACTCACCTTTGAATTTTCACTAATTTACATACTTCACCTACTCTCAAATTTTGAGGTCAAGAAATGTCTTTCTCTGTCCCCAGTTAATATGTTGCTCAGTTTATTAACCTTAATACCTTAAGTTTTAACTTATTGACTTCAGGGATGCTTAGTGATTTCAAAGGGAGTGGGATAAGGTAGATATTTTTCCAATGTGCCTGTATAACCAGATCACAGTTTCTAACCTATAAAAGTGCCCTACCTTTTTTACATCTTACCAAATTGCTATCAATCTATAATCTCACTTGTGCATGTTTCTCTTCCCATAAAATCCCAAATGCTGGTCTAATTAAGGTAAGACTCTCTGGCTACAAATTATTTTTTTTTAAAATAAGGTGTCTGGGCCAATGAATATAGACATGGGTCATACCCCATACCATTGGGATTCAGACATGTTTTCACCATCATAAAGTTCTCTTGTGTCCCAAGGATGTAAGGAAGGTAGGAAAAGAAGTATCACAGTATCACAAATCTAGAGCTTGAAAGGACCATGTAGTCCAACCTGCTGAGTTTACAGATAATGAAACTGAAGAAGGTTAAGTAACTTTGCCCAACTTCACAGAGGCAATGTCAGAGACAAAATTGAAAACCAGGTAAGGAAGGGAATGGAAGGAAAAGCATTTAAGTCACACTTGTTCTTAGAACCTGAAAAAAAGAAATTATTCCAATTCCTACAAATAAAATTGTCAAACCAATCCATGCTTGCTTCAGAAATTCTGGGCTCTCTTCAGATTCCTGCCCCCACCACATCCTTCTAGTCGAATATATAAATTAGATCCCTTGCAGAATTAAAGTTCTTGTCCTTTAAAGAGTTAACTTTGAAACCAAAATACCTGTAACACAATGTTGCTGGACTACAATCATAGTGGGGTTTAAGGGAAGGAAGGTGGATTGAGGAGGAGAGAGGGAAAGGACAATGATTGGGTTATGGGTGTGGAATATTGCATATATTGTCAGATTTTTTTTAATATATGGTTTAGTTTTTTCTGAATTTTTCTTTTCCTGTTTTTAATTTTTTTATAAGAGGTTTTTGCTCTGGGCAAAGGAGGGGTAGAGATACACTGGGAAATGTAGGTGATATGAAAATATAGGACATCTATAAAAAAATTTATTTTTAAAAATATAAGATTACTAAGAGAAATTGCAAATGGGAACTAATTGCTTACCAGTCATTGCCTGTTTAGACACAGAGAACCAGTAACTCTCCAACTTCTTTTTTCTTATTTCAGTCCCTGAAAGGGCATGCCCCATCCTACTTTCAAGGAAAGAACTCTTTGAGAACAATGGCTCAGATGATGAAGAGACTGGGGTCTCCCACATCAAAATGGGGACTATCCTACACTGGCATCTGATTCAGCAGAACTAATGGAGTACATAGGCACCCCCTCCCCAAATACACCTAAGGAAACCATGAAACCACACAGGTAGATATAAATCTACTTACAGACAAAAGTACTAAAGGACTCAGAATAGACAAGAATGATACTTCAAGCCCAGAAGGACCAAGTTCATTCTAACCAGTCAAAAACCTTAAAAAAGAATTCACCCCAGGGGCAGAGCCAACATGGCAGCTGGAAAGCAGGGATTTGCATGAGCTCCCACCCAGATCCCTCCAAAAACCTATAAAAAATGGCTCTGAACAAATTCTAGAACTGCAGAACCCACGGAATACCAGAGGGCAGCAGGGCTCCAGCCCAGGACAGCTGGGTAAGGTCTATCGCACGGAGCTTGGAGAGGAGCGAAGCAGAGACCAGTGTGGGCTGCACCCGGACCAACCAGACCTGGAGCCTGTCAAAACAGGCCCTAGCACCCTGAATCAGTGAGCTGTGGCAGTTACCAGACTTCTCAACCCACAAACACCAAAAACAACAGAGAAAGTTAGTGGGAAAAGCTTCAGGGGACAGAGTGAAAGGAGTTTCCAGTTCAGCCACTGCCCCTGGGGGCAGCAGAGGTGGGGCAGCTCTGAGGACAGAAACAGCTGCAGTTGCTTCTGGCCCCAGGCCCACCTGGTGGGAGGAATTAAGTGACAGATCAGAGCAGGAGTGTAGAGCCTGCTTAAAATCTGAGTTGCTGTCTGCGTTGGAGGTTCTTGGGGGAGGAGGAGTGCTGGTGTGGCAGAGCTTGCTGTGTAGAAATAGCTCTGAAAACAACAGCACAACCCCTCAAGCTTGGGACTGAGTACTCTCTGCTCTACAAGCAGTCATAACCCAATGAAAAACTCAAGGGTCAAGTAGTTGGCTGGGAACATGGCCAGGCAGCAAAAATGGACTCAGATGCAGACTCAGACTTTGGAATCTTTCTTTGCTGACAAAGAAGACCAAAACATACAGCCAGAAGAAGTCAACAAAGTCAAAGAGCCTACATCAAAAGCCTCCAAGAAAAACATGAACTGGTCTCAGGCCATGGAAAAGCTCAAAAAGGATTTGGAAAAGCAAGTTAGACAAATAGAGGAAAAATTGGAAAGAGAAATGAGAGTGATGCAAGAAAACCATGAAAAACAATCAATGACTGGCTAAAGAAGACCCAAAAAAATATTGAAGAAAATAACACCTTAAAAAATAGACTAATTCAAATGGCAAAAGAGCTCCAAAAAGCCAATGAGAAGAAGAATGCCTTGAAAGGCAGAATTAGCCAAATGTAAAAGGAGGTCCAAAAGTCCACTGAAGAAAATACTACCTTAAAAATTAGATTGGAGCAAGTGGAAGCTAGTGACTTTATGAGAAATCAAGATATTATAAAACAGAACCAAAGGAATGAAAAAGTGGAAGACAATGTGAAATATCTCAATGGAAAAACCACTGACCTGGAAAATAGATCCAGGAGACATAATTTTAAAATTATTGGACTACCTGAAAGCCATGATCAAAAAAAGAGCCTAGATATCATCTTTCAAGAAATTATCAAGGAGAACTGCCCTGATATTCTAGAGCCAGAGGGTAAAATAGAAACTGAAAGAATCCACCAATTGCCTCCTCAAAAAGATCCCAAAAAGAAAACTCCTAGGAACATTGTTGCCAAATTCCAGAGCTCCCAGATCAAGGAGAAAATACTGCAAGCAGCCAGAAAGAAACAATTTGAGTATTGTGGAAACACAATTAGGATAACACAGGATCTAGCGGCTTCTACATTAAGGAATCGAAGGGCTAGGAATATGATATTCTGGAGGTCAATGGAGCTAGGAGTAAAACCAAGAATCACCTACCCAGCAAAACTGAATATCATGTTCCAAGGCAAAATATGGATTTTCAATAAAATAGAGGACTTTCAAACTTTCTCAGTGAAAAGACCAGAGCTGAATAGAAAATTTGACTTTCAAACACAAGAATCAAGAGAAGCATGAAAACGTAAACAAGAAAGAAAAATCATAAGGGACTTACTAAAGTTGAACTGTTTTGTTTACATTCCTACGTGGAAAGATGATGTGTATAATTCATGAGACCTAAGTATTAGGGTAGCTGAAGGGAATATACATACATACCTACATACATACATACATACATATATATATAGACAGAGGGCACAGGGTAAGTTGAATATGAAGGGATGATATCTATAAAAATAAAATCAAATTAAGGGATGAGAGAGGAATATATTGAGAGAGGGAGAAAGGGAGAGATAGAATGGGGTAAATTATCTCACATAAAAGTGGCAAGAAAAAGCAGCTTTGTAGAAAGGGAAGAGGGGACAGGTGAGGGGGAATGAGTGAATCTTGCTCTCGTTGGATTTGACCTGAGGAGGGAATAACATATAAACTCAATTGGGTATCTTACCCCACAGGAAAGAAGGAGGAAAGAGATAAAAAAGGGGGGATGACAGACGGGGAGGCAAATAGGGGGAGGAGGTAATCAAAAGCAAATACTTTTGAAAAGGGACAGGGTTAAGGGAGAAAATTGGATAAAGGGGGATAGGATAGGAAGAAGGAAAGTATAGTTAGTCTTTCACAACATGAATATTGTAGAAGGGCTTTGCATAATGTAGCCTATGTTGAATTGCTTGCCTTCTTAGGGAGGGTGGGTGGGGAGGGAAGAAGAGAGAGAATTCGGAACTCAAGTTTTAAAAGCAGATGTTCCAAAAGAAAGTTTTTGCATGCAACTAGGAAATAAGATATACAGGCAATGGGGCATAAAAGTCTATCTTGCCCTCCAAGAAAGTAAGGGAAAAGGGGATGGGTGGAAGTGGGTGACAGAAGGAAGGGTTGACTAGGGAAAGGGGCAATCAGAATATATGCCACCTTGGAGTGGGGGGAGGGTAGAAATGGGGAGAAAATTTGTAATTCAAACTCTTGTGAAAATTAATGCTGAAAACTAAAAAAAAAAAATTAAATAAATAAATAAGGGGGAAAAAAGAAATCACCCCAAGGGTGAAGTGACTAGTTAGCAAGGAAATGGACTAAGTTACACATCTGTCCATCATCCATTGAGAGTCTACTATGTGCAACACACTGTGGTAGGTGCTGTGAAGGATAAGGTGACCAAGTGCCAGTCAAATAAGTACCAGTATGTCTCCTTCACCTCATTAAAAACCTAATTCTTTTAAAAGACAGAGCTCAGGTGCCAAGTAATAAACAGGCCTTTGATGATCCTCCAATTATTAATATTCTTCCTTCCTGATACTGCTCTTTATTAGTCTGTATATGTTTTATAATTTTGTACAATTGTTTCACTTGCCCTCAGTAGAAAACAGTCCTCATGGAATTGATTCATGTCTATCCCTTATCCCCAGGGTCTAGCATGATACATTGTGATAGTAGATGTTTAATGAGTGTTCATTATATTGAAGCGAATAAGCTAGCTAATCATTAAGAGTGACTACACCCAAGGGTTCTTAACCAACTTTTTGTGTGTGGTATGGAACACTGTCAGTCTAGTGAAGACTATGGACCACCTTCTCAGAATAATGTTTTTAAATTCAAAAGTAAGCAATTAGGGTCAAATGTTACAGAAAGAATAATAATAATTTGCATTCATGAGACACATTGAACTCTACAAAGTACTCTACAAAAACCTTGAAACTAGGTAATAAAAGCATTGTTAATCCCATTGTATAGATAAAGAAACTGAGTCTCAGCACAGGTAAATGATTTAACTAATTTTATATGGATAGTAAGTGGCAGAGTCATGATAATGGTTTCTGTACTTGGAGGGTTTAGTCTCATAGAGGAATATGATATACAGATATACATTATGTATAATAATGCATAATCTTTAAATTAGATAAGTGAAAAAGAAAATGTAATGTGAAGTCCAAGGTCATGCTAGAGGATTTCATAACTCAAACTACAATCTTTTGACATCAAGTTCAGCACTCTCTGAAAAAAGGGGGTGGGGTAGAATTTATATGATAATTTTATTATATATTTAAAAGGAATAGCAAGTTGTACATTATAGATTTGCAATATCATGTGCAATCATCTTGTTTTTATTATGCTATGTTATAGAAATGCTTGTTTTATTCCACAAATTAAAGAAAAGGATGAATGAAAAAAGTCAGTGTTCTCTCTACTACATTTACCTTGCAAAGAATAAGACATTTTCAAAGTCTAGAGAACTTAGAACACTGTCATTTCCTGATCCACTAAGAGACTTACTATACTGCTGCCCCATGGAATCCAAGATTCAGGACTGGGGGGATAGGTAAAAACTGTTAAATCAAGATCTCCCTGTGACTTCAATAATAAATGTGTTTGGATGGATTCGAGGTAGATCCTTCTTACACCAAATTCTCTTCCTTGACACTATTATCACCATCTTATATTTCAACAATATCTCCATGCATTTACATGAAAAGGAATGTAACAATATTTCATTATTATCCTAAATGGGGCACAGGAGACAGCATCCCGATGGACCAAACTGAGGAAGACTCAGACTAGGAAGAAGTCAAGACAGCAAAGGTCAGTGAAACCTGAGTCCTAAAGCATGAGAGATTTGCTGGGGTCTGATATTCTAAGGAGAGGCTATGCATTGTCAAGAGAGTATATCTGAAGCTGGGAGATTTGTTCCCAGAATCACAGAATCGAAAGGAACTGAAGAGGTCATCTGATCTATCCTGAACCTGACTAAGAATTCCCCAATACAACAAACCTGAGAAGCTGTCGACCAGCCTCTGCTGAGAATTTACTACCTCCCAAAACAGTCCAGTCCACTTTGGGACAGCAAAAACTATAAGGAAGGTTTTTTTTTCTTTTCCTTTAAGACTAAATCTGTCACTTCACCCTACACCTTTTACTCTGTGGTTTTCTCTCTGAGACAAAGGAGAATAAGACTAATCCTTCCTCCATATAACATCCCTTCAAATACTTGAAGCCTTCTATCATGTCTTCCTGAAGTTTTCTCTTCTCTAAACTAAGCATCCCCAGGATCTTCTTGGAATGATCATTTTTATTACATGATGAAGGCCTTTTGTGATTTCTTTAGCTTGACCTTCTGTAATTGTCCATACGTGGTCTAACCAATTCAGGTGACAGAGGGGACTATCACCTCCCTCATTTTGAAAACTGACTCAATGCAACCTGTGGAAATAAGATTTTTGCTTAAAGACTATAGAGCATTTCTTCCACAATTCTAAGATTGTCTTGCATCTTGTGTTTGTTATATCATATCACTCATACAGAGCATATCATACACATAAGTCTTTTCAGAGAAACTGCTCTCTAGCCATGCAGCCCTAGACTGCATTTGAAGTTGATTTTTTTCAATCTTAACTTAAGATTTTCTATTTCCCCCTATTCAATTTTGTCATTTTTAGATTCTGCCCAGTTCTCTAGTAAATCAAGATCTGTTTGGATTCTGACTATGCCATCCAATGTTTTGTATTTTTGTTATTTCAGAATTTGATAAACATGCCTTCCAAGTCATTGACCAAAAATGTTAAACAAGTGGAAGCATAGAGCCCTGGAGCACTCTACCAGGGACTTCCTTCCATTTTGATATCAAATCTTTCATGAGCACTCTTTAGGTTTAGCCATTCGAATAATCCTGAATCTATCTAATGATTTTATTGCCTAGCCCACATCTCTGGACCCCTCTGGCATGATCTTTTCTTGATGAAACCCTGGTGGGTCTTCATGATAACCATTTCCTTTTCTATATGTTCACTAACAGTTTCTTCCTTCCTTCCTTCCTTTCTTTTGGTACGTATTGTTTTTATGACTCCTTCATTTCCAGATATAATCCCTATATAATCTCTTCCCCTGTCCTACCATTGTAACCAAAAAAAACCTGCTCAACAAAATTAACCAATATATCAACTAAGTCTGATAGTATATGCAGTGTCCCATACCCATAGTGATCTACCTCTTCAAGGAATGGCAAGAATACCGTTCCTTTAATACGCTTTAAGATTTTTCTAGGAATCAAAAATCAAGTCTTTGCTTATAAAGACGATTCTTTTCCTTTTTTTTCAAATGAGAACATCTGCCTTTCTCCAGTGCTGTAGCAACACTGCGGTTCTCTCCTATCTTCCAAATATTACTTGAAATAGTTCAACAATCTCATCTGCAGGTTCATTTTATTCTCTAGGGGATAGTTCTGAGCCTGGTGACTTGAATTTCTCAAGAACTGCTAAGCGTTCACTTACTATCTCTCCACTCCTCTTGGATTTCACATCTCCATTAACCATTTTTGTTCTGTCCTTACCAGGCTGAAGATTACCCTTCTTGTCAGAGAAAACTGGAGCCCAAGACAAAGTGAGCAGTTCTTCCATCTCTCCTTTGCCTCTGTGTGTGTGTGTACCCTTTTTGTTACCCTCAGTTTTCCTCAATTTCCCAGACAGCCTCAGTTCATTCTCTGCTTTAACTTAGTTCAAGGAGGAAATGTCAGGCTGGATGTGAATCTCATCAGCCAAGGACCAAACAGAAGACGTGATCCAGAGTCTTTTATAGGATGCCCAAATCTATTGACATGCTTCCTCAGTCAGGTCAAAGCAGCGGGGAAGGACAGTTTACCTGAATCTTTCTCGAGACTGTATGGGGATTTGCTTCAATTACTCATTGACTGTGGAGCCCTGATTCCAATCTGCTTTTTCCTTGAAGAACAAGAAGGTCATAGTGTTCCTACCATTACCACCCCCTCCCCTTACAATGCAACATGAACAAAATATAGCCCCAGGGTATCTTGAGCCTGCCAAACTATTTGGCTTGGCCATTCCCACCAGTCTGGCTAACCACTGGGTCCAGCCCCACAGCATGCCAGAACTGGCACAGTCAAAGGTAGGGCCCAGGCTGTGAGTGAGGCAGCTGTGGTGGCTGCCACCACCTTCTTCCAAGTCAATAAATAGAGCCAAATGTCCCTCTTCCATCCACTGCAAGCCCAAGCTCACACTCTTATGGTAACAACTGCTTTGGGGATGCCAGCCTGTTGAAATCCTGACCTTCACCTTCCAAAGCTCCTACCACACTGTACATTTTGGCCACTGCTATGGCCCAGCCATGAAAGAAAGTAACGATGAATTCAAATCATTTTAATTAAACAAACATTTATTAAGCAACTACTATGTGCAAGACACTCTACTCCACCTGTTTAACATTTTTTGGTCAATGACTTGGAAGGCATGCTTATCAAATTCTGAAGTAACAAAAATCCAAAACATGTGATGGCATAGTCAGAATCCAAACAGATCTTGATATACTAGAGAATTGGGCAGACTCTAAAAATGATAAAATTGAATAGGGAGAAATAGAAAATCAGTTTAAATCAGTTTAATTAAACAAACATTTATTAAGCATCTACTATGTGCAAGACACAAGACATAAAGACAAATGGAACAGTCCCTACCTTCAAGAAACTTGCATTCTGATGATGTCTAGGATCATAGGAGCATAAATTTAGAGCTAGAAGAGACTTTTGAGTTTACTTAGTATACTGCCCTCAACACATTTTACGATCTAAACTGAGACTCCTGGAGATTAAGTGACTTGCCTAGGGTTACACAGGGAGTAACTGACAAAATTAAGATTTGAACCCAGGTCCTCTGGTTATGATCCACTTAAATAGGAACCAAAGCATAGGTCTGCTCTCCTCAACAGTATCAGTGACTTTCAGTAAGAGTAGCAGCTAGTTACATTAGCTGAGGGGCAACGAGGTGTTACAACGGATAGAATGCCAGGCCTGGAGTCGGGAGGACCTGAGTTCAAATCCAGCCTCGAACACTTAATAGCTATGTGACCCTGAGCAAGTCACTTAACTCTTTTGCCTCAGTTTCCTTATCTGTAAAATGAGCTGGAAAAGGAAATGGCAAACTACATCAGTACCTTTGCCAAGAAAACCCCATATGGGGTCACAAAGAGTCAGACATGACTAATTGACTCAACAACAACCCATTAACTATAGCCAGATTGAGTCTCAGAACCATAAACTATAATAAAAAGTTGGACACAAAGAGTGCTCTGAAGACCTTCAGTTTCATCTGAAAGCTGATAACCTAATATCTTCAGTGTGGTCTTGCTATGTAGGCTGTCAATGATCTACATAGATTTCTAAAAACAGTAATAGCTTTTAACTCTGTATTTCCAATGGTAAGCTTCAGATCTGTGGGCAGGAATTCCCTAGTGCAGGTTGGTACATGATTTTGATTTTCTTCAGTACTTAACATTGTGCTGACTCAGCAAAATGGTCCAATATTCCTTTCATGTCTGCTTGTTTGTGCAATTCCCAAACACAGGCATCCTGGGTGACTGACTTAAAGACTCTGAGTGTTCACAACCTATTGATCTGGAAGACTTCCTTCGAGGATATAAAGCATAGTCCCAAATCAACTTCCAGGCTTCTTGTTGAATCCTCAAGGATGACTATATAAAATTGCTTGGATTAATATGAGCCTGTTATTCAGCCTTACTTCATCCTTTTGATGATAGGAAATGGCAAGGACCATCACTCAACTGCCTAATGTATAAAATTTAGTGAATTTCTCTAGACATATAAATTAATTCAGCATCTGCTGATGTCTTGCTTTCCTAAAGCAAATAAACAGTCTAGGAAGATCAACAAATATAATATAGAGGTCTTCGTGTTCTTTCCTCTTCTAATCAACAAGCATTTTTAAGCACCTACTGTGTGCCAGACACTATGTTAAGTACTGGAGGATACAAAGAAAGACAAAAACAGACCCTCAAAGATTCCCTATTCTATGTTATAGTCTAAAGTGCACTTATGATTCTGAAAGAGGAAAGGTTATGATGTTGTAGAATCATTATTCCAAAAGTATTGTCTCTTGTCAATGATGGAGAACCTCAGTAGTTTTCATGGTCAATGTTCTTACCTTTGTGTTTAAAGACAGTAATGATAGTGCATTTCTCAGAGTTCTAAGATAAACAAGAACAGATATGACCCTGGCCCTCACTTTAAAACTTCAGCAAGAATGTTAGTCTAACCTTGATGAACTGCTATTGGCCCATAAGAGCTAGAATATTGTGCCTTGTTAAGTACCAAGATATTTGATTCATACTGGGTTAAGCCTTAGGGACAACAGCTTCTAATGAAAGGGGGCTGCTCTCTTTTGATCATTAAATGCACTTCCCAACACCTCAGGATGATTTTAATTACAGCTTAGATTATGACTTGTGTCTAGGGTTGCCCTAAAAAGAGGAAGAAAAAAGTATTCAGCATACGCTATGAATCAATTATAGAACAGGTAATTTATTCCTATATACAAAAGAAATTCTAAGCATAAAAGACACACAGCATGCATCAACCAGGATTCAGTAGCTTAATCAATGACTATTTTTACAATCTGCTGAGAAGCTAGTACTTAAATCTTATCAGAACACAAAACACTCTGTGGGACTGTTACTTAGGAATTTTACATTTCAACTCAGTTCTATATTGTACAAGTAATTACTAGAACATGTCTGCAATTAAAACAGTCAGTCTTAATTAGGTCAAACATCTTATCAATAGCCATTATCTCTAAGCACTGGAGTACTTGCTGGGGACTCCTCTTCCCCTACTAGCATTCAGCTCCAACCCAATGGGACCTCCAGATCTCTGATTCACAAGGTTATTTCCAAGACTGGATATATCCATCTCAGGATAGGTACTCATTCACCTAAGGCCAGGAAAGAACAAAGATGAAAGAGGCAATCCAAATCCAAGCTCGGGCTTGCCTAGAAGGCTTTAAATGTCATATGCTCACAGCACTTAAAGTCCTCAAATTATCTTGTAAAATTGTAATCATCAAAATTATTTGGTACAGTATTTTAAAAAAAAAGTAGATCAGTGGAATGTACTAAATAAATAAAAATCAGAACAGTTGAACTTAATAGTGTAGTGCCCCAATTACCTCAGGGACATAACTACTTGTGGTTATAACTTCCTACTTCACAAAAACTGCTAGGAAAGTTGGAAAGCCATCCAGCAGAAATTAGGTTTAGACCAACAACTTATACCATTTTCTATAAATTCAAAATTGATGTGACTTAACTATCAAAGGACATAGCATTAAAAAAATAGAAGAGAATAATACCAAGATTTGCTATCCAAACTATATAGGGAACTAATTGAAGTATCTAAGACAAAGAGCTAGTCCCAAGGAGAAAAGTAGTCAAAGGACATGAACAAACAATTCCCAAAAGAAGAATTATAAACCATTAAAAACTATATCAAGGATTATTTCAAATCACTAATAATGAGAGAAATGCAAATCAAAATAACTCGGAGGTTTCAACATGCAGCTAGCAAAATGGACTATGTTGACAAAAGATGAAAATAGTCAATTTGGTAAGGGTGTCAGTAAGACAGGTATACTAAGGCTCTGTTACTGGAACTGTAAATTGGTCAAACCCACCCGGGAAAGCAATTTGGAATTATGCTAAATAAGTTATAATATTATTTGACTCAGAGATCCCATTGCTATGTATATAACCCAACAAAGTCAAAAATAGGAAGTTCCAAAATATTCAATCCTGGAACAAAGGGCTGAAACTTACAGGTAAAATGTAATAAGTTTTAATGTAAAGCCTTGCATCTAGGTTTAAAAAATAAATAACTACACAAGAACAAAATGAAGGAGAATTAACTAAATAGTAATTCAAGTAAAAAAGGACTTGAATGGGGTCTTAGTTGACTGCTAGCTTAATGGGGAGCACAGCAATGGAAAGCATTGGGACAGGTAGATAGGTCTGAGATGGTTGGAGAGGGAGGCCACAACAGGGGGACTGCAAGGGGACTGCCGGGATGCTCTGGTTTCCAGACAGAAAAGAAGACAAGCTCACCTATCAGAGCTAGGAAGAGCCAAGAGTGGAGTCCTAGTGTCTAGTGGACTAGAAAATATAGTTCAGAGGAGGAAATAGTTCGTATTAAAGAAGAGCATCTATGTAAAACCACTCTGAAGTTCATGTTTAGTTCTGGTGAATGAATGAATGAAAAAAAAATTTATAAGCATTTACTATGTACAAAGCACTGTGTTAATTATGGAAGATACAAAAAGAAAAAACTATATGGTCCTCTCTTAAGGAGCTCACACTTTTACTGCAGGAAACAACAGATAAAAGAAGTTTCAAGTGCATAACTGATGGAAAGACCTGGAAGTTCTAAGGGCGCAGTGGTGGTATGTAGCACAAGGCCCACAGGTCCTTAGGCAACGTAAGTCATTAATATCACAGTATTAGGAGATTGAAGAGCATAGAGACAGGGGACCGTCTGGTCCTTCATCTCATCAGAAGGAATGAAGTTATTGACTTCCATCTTATTCAGACTACGTGAGCAGTTAAACAACAAAGAGATAGGCCATCTTCCTGCCTGGTCATCCTGATGGGTTCTGAGATGATCCAAGGCCTGACATGGGTGTGAGAAGTGACTGCAGAAAAGATAAGACATCCACAGTGGTAGCAGCTCTTCCCACTGTGTATTAGTGTATTAGTGAGTCCTGAGAAGGGCAACCAAGATACTGATAAGACTTGAACTATATCATATGAAAAGCAGCCAAAATTTGGAAAAGAAAAGACTTGGATTTTGATGTGAAGGGCTGTCACTAGGAAGAGGGATTAGATTTATTCTGTATAGCTTTAGAGAATAGATCTACTATCTATGAGTGGAAGATATAGGGAAGCAGCTCTTGGGTCAATGTTAGAATAATTTTCTAAATTAGAAGTATCTAAAAAATAGGATGGAATGCAGTGAGTTTCAAGTTACAACATTAAAGCAGAGGTTTGCAATATGAAGGTAAAAGATGACCTGGTTAGGGGTGGAAGCTTGAAGCAGATAATCCCTAAGGCCCTTCTAGTTATAAGATGTTATGAATTACTAGGTCCAAGGGCTTCAGTTTTCTGTGTGATTCTTTGAATCTTAAAGAAAAGTTCACATCCATCAATCAATCAGCAGATATTTACTGAGTGATTGATACTGCCCAAGACTGTCCTAAGTACTATAGAAATAGGGCGGGGATGGGGGGGGGGCGGGGAAGAGGAGTATCCTGCCCATCCCATTTTTAGACACTTCTAATCTTATCTTCCTGAATTCAAATCTGGCCTCAGATACTTAATAGCTGCGTGTCCCTGAACAAATCACTTAACCCTGTTTGCCTCAGTTTCCCCATCTGTAAAATGAACTGGAGAAGGAAATGGCAATTGCCCAGTATCTTTGCCAAGAACACCCCAAATGGGGTCATGAAGAATCAGACATGACTGAAACAAGTGAACAACAACAACAATATCTAATTTAGAAAGTTATCCTAATATCGATCCAAGCTCTGCCTCGCTGCTCATCAATACAGAGACTTACCACTCCCTTCCTCAGCCCAAAAGATGTAGTATTTAAGGGAAACGGTGGAATAACCAGTTTCTGGAACCTGAGTAGGGCCTGGATCCAGCCGTGGAAAGACAATGGCAGAGCCACCAATGCAATTCACATACTCTCAACTGTATTGGTCCCAGGGTACCATGTGGCTCAGTCTTCACGTATGTCATGAATTATGTTGTACTATATTAATGTAATGTATTAATTCAATTTCAGCATTCCTTGAAATTCTGCTGACCATGAAATGCTATTTCAGTCAAAATATGCTGCTTAATAAAATTAAATGACATTACTCACGCATGCACAAAATAATTTATTTAAGTTGCCCCTATGATCTCCAGGTAAGAAGAAATGATATTTAATTTTAAATGGCAACCCCCCAGTGTCATGAACAGATAAAATTCATGTTAACTTAAATATGAGTAATTGCCAGTTTATGGGAGTATTTTAAATGTAAGAGTTGTTAATAAAATGGATTTCAGATCAAGGCCACAAAAAAAACTTCAAAAAATGACAAATATGATTTATCCAGAAAATACACGTTCATATTAACATCTATAGATTTGCAATCAATCAACAAGAAAGGGAGGCAGGAAGAGACTAGGACCTGGGTTTGGGGTGGATGGAAGTAGGATTCAAGAAATGCCGCATGAAAATAGTTTTTAAGGTGAGCTTTGAAGGAAACTAATGATTCTAAGCAGCACTTAGCACAGGGCTTGGCAGAGAGAGTGATAAAAAGATGGAGGTATATATTCTGAGCATGAGAACAGACAGCCTGTGCAAAAACATGGAGACTAAAGATGGAACGTTATGTGCAAAAGAACAAGGGAATGTATGTAGCTCCCCAAATGATTTGGATTGGCCATTTAGAAGGTTTCAAGTTCCCTGTATAAGTTCAAATCTCTCTGCTTTGCTTTGATGGTATATGTGAAAAAGAGAACAAAATACTAAATCTTGACAAATTTTCCTTTGAAAAGCACAAGGGAAAAAAATTTCCAAATGAGCTACTCTAAGTACTAGATATTTGATAGAGGCAGTATATAAGGCTGTGTATTTTCCAACCTTTCATTTCTGAAAATGAATCCATTGTAATTGAAATCTAAAGAAATTAATGCATTTTTAATCAAATCAATACACATTTGCTATAACTAGTATACAATCCATTTTGAATTGAACGCAGTGTTTTTGAAAACTAATAAATCTCTGCAGTTCAGGAAACTTAAATTGATTGGCCCTGAATTGTATGTAATGGTTGCTAAACATACATGGGCAGTGATAAAAATAACAGAATTCCATCAGGGGTCTGATGATGCACAAGTGGTTATTAATGTCAGAGTGAAATGGAGATAGAAGTAGATAAGACATTCTTAGGTTCTTAGGGATTACTGTTAGTTGAAAGGTCACCCTCAGCCTCTTCCCATACCTTATAAGAAGTTAAAGCTTTTCATACTGGCTGACACATCATCATTCAGTTAGCCCAATATTCTGTCTCTGATAGAAGCACCAGAGGACATTTAAGCTCCACATGATATCCACCTCATAAAGTCAGGGACATATGCTAAAAATATCCTTACTTTTCCTTAATAACCCATAAAACATTGGACTAGAAGAGACCTTGTAGATTACATCTAGTTCAAACCCCTTATTTTTTTTTCAGTTGAGGAAAACTAGAGCCAGAAACAAAGCAGTTCTGAAGTCAACAGCAAATTTAGGACCAGAACCTAGGACTTATGATTCCCATTCTAGTGTATTTTCCTCTAGGCCATGCTTTGGGGTGAAAATATATAAATATACATATGTATGTGTGTATATATATATATACATATATATATTTTTTTTTTCAGAGAGAGAGAGAGAGATGTGTCTAATGTCCATTATACAGGGGAGGGGAAAGCAATACTTCTGGAGTCACTAGTTCTGGATTCAAATCCTATCTTTGATGCTTACTATCTGTGTGGCCTCGGCCAAGGCATTTGACTTCTCTGGTATAAAATAAGGAGGTTGGACTGGACAGCTTCTAAGGTCCTTTTTACAGCTCTGATCCCTCAAGATTATTTTTCTTTCTAAAATCCTCTCCAAACACAGCTCCTTGACAGGTTATGGAGTAGGAAGGGAAAGTTTCTAGGCCCATTTTCCCTTTGTCCTAGCGAATAATGGCTGCCTAGATGTTTCCCTCCTCCTAGCCATCACTCCCTCCCATCAAACCTGCTGCCCATGCAACCTGCCTGAGAAATCTTTCTGTTCAACAAGTTTCTTCATTGTCCTATTCTTCAAAGACAAATTCACAGAATCACATAGAATAACTAGAGGATACTGGAGGTGAAGATTTTTTCAAAGGTCATCTCGTCAAACCCATACCTGATTAGGAGTTTGATTTACAATGCTCCCTAACAAATGGCCATTCAGACTCTGCTTAAATACTTCCAATCATAAATAAATTATTATGGCCCAAGGTAGCCTACTCCACTTTGGGGAAATTCCAATTTTTTTCCTTAAGTCAAAATATGATCTACCTCTCTGCAATTTCTGCCCATTGATCCTAGATCTACTGTCTGAAGGAAAGCAAAACAAATCCAATCCCTTTTCCATATAACAGTCTATTCAATAATGAAGACAGTTATTATGCCCTCTGCCCAAGTCTTCTCTAACTTCTTTTTATTCAATTTCATTTTATTAGATTTTGGATATTGGATATTTGGATATTGGAATTTGGATAGATTAGATATTGGATTCAGCCTATCAGTCTATATATATGAGCAATATATAGAGATCATTTTGCATCTTAATTCTGTCATCCAATCAATGAGCTTTTCCTCCCAGTCTCACGTCATCGATGAATATGATGAGCAGCTAGTTGTACAGTGGATAGGCTGGTGAGCCTGGAGTCTGGAAGCTTGGAATTCAAATCCACCCTCAGACACTCCCTAACTCTGTGACCTTGGGAAGGTCGCTTTACTTGCTTTCTTCCTCAGTTTCATCAACTGTAAAGTGGGCCTAATAATAGGACCTACCTGCCAGGGTTGTTATGAGAAGAAAATGACAAGAAGCTGGGAAGAATAGCTCACTGATTAGATGACAGAATTAGGATCCCCAAAGATCTCTGTATATATTGCCTCTAATCTCTTCTTGTACTTGCTGAAGGATGATATCATCAGCAAGAAAAATCAAGACTTTCTCAGCTGTTCCATTCCAAGCAGAGAGAAGCTTCCAGCAGATAACCAAATAGTTAATGTTTCTTATATTTCCTAAGTATTACCTTTATGCCAGTTTTAAAATCAGCTTCAAGAATTCCTCTTTCAGATCATTAAAAATGAAAAGGACCCACACATATAAAAATATTTATAGTAGCTCTTTTTTGTGGTGGCAAAGAATTGGAAATTGAGGGAATACCCATCAATTGAGGAATGGCTGACCAAGTTGTAGCATATGAATGTAATGGAATACTACTGTTCTATAAGAAATGATGAGCAGTCAGATTTCAGAAAAACCTCGAAAGACTTACATGAAGTGATGGTGAGTGAAGTGAGCAGAACCAAGAGAACACTGTACACAGTAATAGCAACATTGTTCAATGACTGACTTTGACAGACTTACTCTTCTTAGGAATGCAATAATCTACAATTCCAAAAGATTCATGATGGAAAAAGCTGCCAACATCAAGAGAAAAAACTATGGAGTCTGTATGCAGATCAAAGCATGCTATTTTCTCTCTTTCTCTCTTTTTTTCTTTCTCATGGCTTTTTCCTTTTCTTCTGATTCTTCTTTTACAACATGACTAATGTGAAAACATTTAATATGAATGTACATGTATAGCCTATATCAGATTGTATTCTGTCTTGGGGAAGGGAAGGGCAGAAAGGGGGAAATTTAGAATTCAAAATCTTATAAAAATGAATGTTGAAAACTAAAAATTAATTAATTAATTGAAAATTTTTTAAAAAAGAATTCCTCTTTCTTGCATTCAGTTCCTGTTTCTGACTGGCCAGGTACAATATGACTTCTGTTTCCTTCCTCTGACAACCTTCACCCAAGTGCTCTCTACCAAGCTTTGCCTCTCAGGCTTCTGGATTACACAGTGAAATCTAATCTGTTCTTGAATAAAGTGTGCCTTCCACCAAGTCCCTCCAATCATAGGTCACATTTTACCAACTTTCCAGTTATAGGCACAAGGTCATATTTATCCCCCTTGTGTTAGTACACTAAAACTGGATACTAAAATTATAGAAGGGTTGCAATCTGTGTTGGTGGAAGGAGTATTCATACCAATGAAATTAGAAACCCCTGAAACTTGTAAACGCAGTAGAAAGAGCATTAGCTCTAGAAAGGACTTGAGTTTAAATCCTACTTTTGAGGCTCACTACCTGAGAGACCTTGGACAATTCATTTACTCCAGCCCCTGCTTCATTTTCTTCAATTATATAATGGTAGGATTGAGCTAGATGTCGTCTTGGTTTCATTCCAGCTCTAAAACTTTGATTCTAAGTAAGTTAAGATCTTCTTCCCCGTTTAATTTATTGCCCAAATTCTGTATATTTGTGTAAAGATATCTGAGGCTCTGAGCATTATTATTGTTCTTACTTTTGGATATTGTCTTCAAGATGGTTTAACTATTTTTTGTCCTTGTTTTGCTCCAATAAAAGAATTGGTAGGCACTGGAAATGAGAACTACCAAATAACCTCACAAAGGATAAATGACTACATGTCAACAGAGAGGGGGAAAAACATATTACGGATGCTACTTATCCCTGAACTAGCTTCCTGACTATAGTGAGGTCATCAACTCATCAGAGGTAGCATAAGGATATTTTCATGAACAAGAAGAAATAACGTTAATGAGAAAAAGATATGGTATTCAATTAAGAAGATTTAGCCCTGAATTATTTAAATAAGCTCTTGAAAATAAAAAATGGGAAATGGACAACAAAAATGACATTGACAACAGCTGTAATAATTTTACCTACAAGTCAAACCAATATAAATTGCTTACTACAAGTATACTAGAAGAGCCCAGAAATCACCTTAGTCAGAAAATATTTCACTTTTTAGAGAAAGATGACTGCCAAAAGCAAAACCAAAGTTTAAAGCACTATATAAATGCTAGTTATTATTATTACTATTATTATATAAACTCACCTATAAAATCTTACGATGATGGATGGTAGACAATTATGAACAACATCAACTCATAAAATGTATACCATGAGGGAAGGGTAGTACCAGTGTAAGGAAAGTTTGGCAAAATATCCAGCTAAGCAAAGTTATCTAGAGGGCATTCAAGGATGAGAAAGGAAAGTGGAGTGCAAACAGAAGAAAAATGGAAACTATGTGCAAAAGTTAACACAGCAAACTCTTTTCTACATCAAGAATAGTGGCACCTCCACACTTGGACCCTAACCTCCTAGTTCCTGAGGTGCTTAGAGAGGAAGTAAAAGATGGCACTAAGGAGAATAAAGACAGGAAAGGCAGCTGCAGTTGGGTCGAATTTAGAGAAACAGGAAATGCATGCTGGAGGCAATGCAATTGTGAAGGCACTAAAGGACCAGTTTACAAAGCATCTAAAGAAAAAGATACCAAAGCCTAAAACAAAAACAACAACAACAAAAAAGCATTGCATATTGATACGAAAAATAAAAGGGCCTGAGAAAACATAAATTACTGATCTACATACTACTCTCCTGTCTATACACAATCCTTATGAAGGTCCTCTACACATAAACTGAGGATGTCCCCCATGAGGAAATTAGTAGGAAACAAGCAGGGCTTTTCAAGTAGTAATAAACAATGCACACACACACACACACACACACACAGAGTACATACAGTTATCCCTTCCACATCATGAAGGTTAGGGGTGTGGTACCCCCACGACCTGGAAAATCCAGGTAAAATTTTTTGGCCTTCCCTTCATAGCAGACAAGAAGTCTGAATTTTTTTTTCTTTTTTACCTTTAATGAGGTATTAATATTAAACAACACTACGCATATATTTTATGTATTTCTAAGTTTCTAAACTTTTTTTGTGTTGTCTGCTGGCCTTTGCATGTCATCTGTGGCTTCTGAATATCTCCCCAAAAATTCCCATTTAATTTCTTATGCCAACCTGCAATATACTGAAACTACAATGGAGAAAGTTGCAATGTGGAAGGGATAATTGTATGTGTGTATATATGTAAGTGTATATGTATGTATATATGTATATATATATATATAGTTATGTATGATTTATACATATATAAAATTTCACAATTGGCTGAAAGATGTCAAGAATATATAGATTAAAAAGGCACATCATGTCCTTTCCATAGTCAAACTTTAGGGGTTCCTATTTCCTCTAGGATAAAATATAAACTCTTCTGTTTCGCTTTTAAAGACCTTCACAATCTTGTCCAAACCCATTTTTCCAGCCTCATTATACTTTACACCCCTCCCACACTCTGAGATCCAGCCAAGTTGGTCTTTTCTCTATTCTACACATAACATTCACTCTCCAGTCTGGGTGCCTCTATACTGGCTGCTAGGTGGCTCCATGGATAGAGCATCAGACCTCGAGTTAGGAAGACTTGAGTTCAAATGTGGCCTCAGACACTTCCTAGCTATGTGACCCTAGCCAAGTCACTTAACCTCTGTTTGCCTCAGTTTCCTTATTTATAAAATGGGGACAATAATAGTACTTACCCTGCAGAGTTGTTGTGACAATTGAATGAGATAATAATTGTAAAGTGTTTAGCACAGGGCCTGGCACGTAGTCAGTAATAAAGTTAACGATTATTATATTATTATTATTGCTGTGCCTATACCTAGAATATATTCTTTCTTCACCTCCATTTCATAGAATCCCTCTTTCAATACATAAATCAAGGACCTTCTGTCTCAAACTACCTTATATTCAACTACTTTGCATTTATTTCTTTTTCTTCTCTTTATGTTTATTCTGTATATTCAAATATAGCATGTATATGTGATATCTATATATAAATATATCTCACATACTTGTATGGGATATAAATATATACATATTGCTTATGTAATTACAGATATCTTAACATCTGTAATTATACCATACACACACATATACACATCCTTGTTGTCTTTCCTATGAAATGTAAGCTCCTTATGATTAAGTTTATTTCATTCATTGCATTTGTATTTCTAGTGTCTAGCACAATGCTGGGCACATACAAGGAGCTTAATAAATGCTTTTTGATTGATTGGTTAAATTTTTGTTGTCTTTTTTGTTGCTCAATCATTTCAGTTGTGTTCAACTCTTCATGACCTCCTTTGGAGGTTTCTTGACAAAGATACTGGGATGGTTTGCTGTTTCCTCCACCAGCTCATTTTATGATGAGAAAAATGAGACAAACGGTTAAGTGACTTGCTCAGGGTCACATAGCCAGGAAGTTTATCTGAGGCCAGATTTGAACTCAGGAAGATGAGTCTTCCTGACTCTAGGACTGGCAATCTATCCAGTATGCCACCTAGTTGCCCATTGATTGAACATTAGACCCAATTGGGTCTATCGTTTGTTAATTATGAAAAAAGCATTTGACTCAATAAAACAAAATACCACCTTATAGACTCTTTCAGAGCAATGTGTCTCTTAGTCATAGCTAATGATCATGCAAGATTTCTTTGAAGATGTAATAACAGAAATAGCCTTGTTCAAGGATACTCTGATAATAAATATCAAGAAGCATAAAACATGGATATGTTTACTCAACAAAAATATTGCCAAAATGACGGAGAAGATCCAATATGGTGTCTAAATCAAAGAGGAAATGCTCAAGGATAGGGTGGTCTTCCAGAGGCTTCTATTTTGGAACAACACTGTGTTGATGACCTCAAGCCCTGATACATAGCAAAGCCTCCTAGAGGAGATATGTAATTACTCAAAGGAATTTGGCCTATCCATTCAGACAGGAAAGACCAAATGGATGAAGAGTGTCTATTGCCCAAGTTTTAACATGCATCTGAAGGGATACCCCGTAGGACTTATCCAACATTGTGCATATCTGAGGTGGACAATATAAATGGATAATAAGTGGGGTCTAGAATTGAAAGGGGGAGAAGAGGGGATTGAGTTAGTTTGGAGAAATTGTTGAGCACTTTTGCGGAGCCCAATCTTACTATAACAGCAAAGGTCCATCTTGTCAATACAAACATTTTATTGCTGTTGCTCTATAGCAGGCCTGGACAACATGCAGCCCACTGGGCACTTACAGCCCAGAGGCATGACAAAAAATGTTTCCTCTACATTTTTTCGATGGCCTCCTGAAATCCTTTGGCATGCCACAAGTGGCCTACCAGCCATAGGTTGTGCAGGCCCACTCTATAGCATCAAGACTTGGAATACCACTGATACCGAAGAATTGAAGCTAAGTACCACAAAGAGCTCAATGGAAAGGTACATGGTGGACATAAAAAAAACTGCAATATATAACTAACAAGGACCTCTAAAGTACAGCAGGAGTAAAGAGTGACATCAAAGAATTATATAAATGAAAAACAAGGATAGACTGATCATGTGGCAAGGGAAAGAGAGGACAGGTAAACTATAGTACTCTACTACAACCTCTTGATTTCAGGAGAAAGCAAGGAAGGCCTTCAGTATGTTTGCTGGGTGAACCCCCAATGGAGGACTTTTAAGAAAATTTGGACAATAGCAGTACAGAAAGAGCAGGCAGAGACAGCTTCTGAGCTGTACCATTGGAAGGAACACCCAAATCGATGAAATTACAGATCCATTTGAGTAGTCTTTTAAGGTAATGCCTACAAATCTCTTATTTCAGATATTATTGCATTTAATTAATTTTCTCTTCTCTTGTCTATTTTCAGCTGAAAGCAGAATCACAAGTCTCCAGGAAAAGTTATTTCTTCCCTGTCCCACTTCCTTGGCCAAGAGCCCATCTTAAGGCCTGGTCCAGAAATCTAAAACTTGTTCCTCCACACCACCTTTTAAAGCAACTATTCACATCCCATATTTTTCTCTGTCTTCTAAAATTACCTGTGCATGTTTATCATTACATTATTCTATGGTCTGTAGATAGGTGTTTCTTAGTCAGAAGGGTCAATTCTATCCTCTTGAATCTGTTCTTTTACACTCTAACCTCCTGAAACATATTTGAATTTTGCTCTGCTTCCCTGAATTTTTCTTTTCCTATGTTTCATCAAATTATTTCTTCAGTCTTTTTCCCTTCAAAAAAAATTGTTGTTCATCCTTTTCAGTTGTGTCTTACTCTCTGTGACCCCATTTGGAGTTTTCTTGGGAAATACACTGGAATGGTTTTCCATTTCCTTCTCCAGCTCATTTTACAGATAAGGAAACTGAGGCAAACAGGGTTAAGCGACTTGCCCCAGATCCCACAGTTATTAAATGTCTGAAATTGGATTTGAACTCAGGAAAATGTCTTCCAGACTCCAGGCCTGAAGCACTATCCTCTGTGCCACGTAGATATTCATGAATAAAGCCTAGACAGTAGAGAGGAGTTCTTCCAGCCCTCTTATCTTTGCTCCGCAGTAAGGAGATGAACCTCCATTTTTGTACACACATAGTTGTTAATTGATTCTGGAATAAACATAAGCATATTGTAATCTTTTCAAGTCTCTGGAACATTCTCATTGCTTTCCATACCTTTCTCAAATGGAGATCTCAGGTTTCAGCTAACTCTCATAGCGGCTGTGACAAATTGCTTGCTTGCTGCACCTGTTCACTATTCAGAGGGCTCTGGTGTCAGGGACTTCTAAGGGAAGGTTTTGTGTTTTTTTAATATACCAATCTATTGTTCTCCAGTTATCTGCCTTTGCTTGCCCAGATATGTTTGATCTTCAACTAACAAATTCTTGCCAAAGCAAACAATAATTTTACTCAACTCTTTTCTGGAAAAAGATCTTTTGAAGAAATACAACTTCCAGACTTCTATTAATTCAATATATGTTTATTAAGTGCCTATTATGTGCCAAGCACTATACTAGATACTAGAAATACGAAGACAGGTACATCTTAATTCTTACCCTCTCTCCTCTCACTGCTAGTCAGACATTTTTGACTGTTTTTCACTGTGCCGCCATCTGTCACTCATCTGCTGCCATGCTGTTAAGGAGGGACAGAGGGGCACCAAGAAGACTACATATAATGTGGCCTCAGCAAGCCGTCATCATCAAGTCCCATCCTTTCCTTTGACAGATGCAGAATATGTGTGTATAAATCATCTACTAATTTATTCCATGAGCTTATTCATATTTTCTATAATACCATTTCTTGAAATGGAGAGTCCCATAAGTTGTCTACTAGCTAGTTTTAAAAAAATGCCTCCTTCAAATTCCAAGGAGTCCCCCTTAGTTATAACATTCAGAGTTTGGAAAACAAATCCCTATTCACACTCTTCAAACCCTTCATATTATAGACTTCAATCCTATCCCTTTCTCAGCCTTCATCTTTCTTATGATTTGATCCAAACTGGAGACTTCTGAGGGTTTGAAATGTTTGGAAGCCTTCTCTTTCATTTCTAGCCAAGACGAAAATAGAGAATGACATTTTGCTCTCAAGAAACAAAGTCTATTTTCTTAGTAGTTGAGACTGCTACGTTCAATGGATCTTACAAATCAAGGACTGAAAGTTTTCTTGCAGGAGATAGCCTAGCACCAGACCCCAGTACAATTCTAGCATGGCTTCCACCTCTGAAAGACTACTTCTCTCTAAGACAAGGATCAGCAGTCTCTCAGAAGTGTGATGCCAAGTTGCTGCCTCCTGTTCCTCTAATGTATGTGGGGAAGGAATTCTGCCAGAGTAGACAACAAGCACTCATAGGCAAGAAGTCCCTGTGTTCAAAAATATCTGCATCTCACACTCCCTTAATTAGAGACTTGTCATCATCCTTACCATCATCACCTCCTCTTCTTCCAGTCTTCCCTATCTCTGTCAAGGATACCAAGATTCACAACCTTGGTCTCATTCGTGACACCTCACTCTCCCTTGCCCCGTATCCAATCAGTTGCCAAATCTTGTCATTTCTGCCTCTAAATCATCTCTTAAATCCACTCCCTCACATGCCTAGCTCAGGCTTTCGTCATCTCTTGCCTAGGTTAACACAGTTAGCCTCTTCATTGGTTTCCCTGTCCATAGATCCCCCCACTCCAATACATCTTCCACGTAACTGCCAGATTGATTTTCTTTTTTTATTTCTTTTTGGAGGCAACTGGAGTTAAGCGAATTGCCCAGGATAACACAGCTACTAAGTATCTGAAGCCAGATTTGAACTCAGGTCCTCCTGACTCCAGAAATGGTATTCTATCCACTGTGCCACTTCGTTGCCCCTAGACTGATTTTCCTAAAGCTCAAATCTGACTATGTCACTCCAGTACTCAATAAACTCAAGTGATTCCCAATTACCTCTAGGATCACATATAAAATCCTCTGGAATTGAAAGCTATTAACAATCCAGTCCCACCCTAAATTTACAGACTTACATATTACTCCACTTCAAGCACACAATAGTCAGTCTAACCAAAATGGCCTTCTTACTCTTTCTTTTACACAGCATTCTATCTACAGTCTCCATAACTCTGCACATTTCCTCCTTGCTTCTGCCACTTAGACTCACTAGCATCCCTCAAGGCTCCACTCAAGTGCTGTCTTCTACATGATCCCTATAGCTGCTAGTATCTTACCTCTTCCCCAGTTATGTTGTGTCTTTTCCACATATATATGCATATATGCATGTATATGTATATGTAATATACATTATATGTGTGTATATATAATATTCTCTATGTGTGTATGTATGTGTGCATGTATGTATGTATGTATGTATGTTGTCTTCCCTGACTAGATTGCCCTCAACAAGGGCAGGAATTGTTTCACTTTTTTCTTTGCATTCCCAGTGCCTAGAACAGTATCTGAAACATATTGGGTGATTTATAAATACCTGTTGATTCATTCATCTCGTCATTGTCATCATCACCATCATCATCATGATTGTATGGCAACAACATGGCATAGTAGGATAAGAGTCAGGAAAGGCTTGGTTCCAGTCCTTCTTCGGATGCTGATTAGCTGAATAACCATGAGCAGTCCACTTGATCTCCCTCCATTTTAGTTTTCTCACTTGTAAAATGAAGGTATTATAGCACCTAACTCACAGGGTTGTGTTGTTGGGAGATTCTTTTACCTTAAAAGACTACATAAATATGAACTGTTATTATACATTTAAAGTTGTAAGGGCCCTTCAAGGTATTCTACCAGAGGTGTCAAACTTATGGACCCCAGGCCAACTGGCCCACAATACTCCAGAGTGAGGTTGAACCAGATTAAAATGTAACTGGGAAATGTTTGACGAAATAAATAAAAATACAATACAGTATGGATAATGCTAATTTGTGGTTTTCTAAGTCAATATGTAGCTTTCATGGGGTCCATTTCTATTTCATCTGGACACCGATGTTTTAGACCAACGACCTTTATTTGAGAGATAAGGAAACTGAGGCCCCAAAGAAGGCAACAATTTTCCCAAGATTATTTAGGAAGAAAGCAAGGTTCTGAATATGGGTCCTCTTACTCCAAGGTTGGTCCTCTTTCCATTAAATAGGGATTCTTAACCTGAGATCTGGTTATAAATTGATATAGATAACTATATATACACGTGTATATATACATATATGTAGATGCATATATATACAAATATGTGTATGCACATACACACATACATTTTTATTTATATATTTTAATAACTATTTTAGTAAAATTGTTTCCGTTGTGATCCTATGTATTTAATTTTGTGCATTTAATAACATTTTTCTATGGAGTTCATAGATGAAATGAAATAATAGTGCAAAATGCTTAGCAAAGTGCGTGGCACATAGTAGGTACTACATAAATGTTTATTTCCTTCTCCTTCCCATTCTTTACAGGTTTCCAAGGGAACCATGACACATATACAAATTAAAAACTCTTCCCTTACCTACACTATAGCTGCTTCATACTCATTGTGCTTAATATAGTGTCTTCCAACTCGAATGATTATGGCTTAATAAATTATCCAAATTCTGCACTACAAGTTGTTTTCTCTAACCTTCTAGTACAGTGATTCTATTAATTTCCTTTCCACAAACATTTATTAAGGGCCTACTGTGTGCCTGGCAGTCCCAGACCTCAAGATAAGAAAATAAGAGTAGGCATTTCTTTCAAATTTACAGGTTTAGAAAAAATAAGGTGCAGAAGTTTCAGCAACCAGTAAAAATATGCCTGGGAATGGTACAGATCTGAAAACTTTAGGAAACCCAAGTAACAAGTTCTGCTTTTAAAATTCAAACAGACCCTGGAAGGGTTAAACCTATCAATAGTTAACAATATAACTGCTAATTACTTTAACTAGCCCAAGAATAACTAGCACAAGGGATTAGGAATTTTGCTTGTGTGAAAAGGTAAAATTCTCAAAGGGGTGGGGGGGGGGTTCTAGAAAGTGGCAAGCCTAGGTGGGATGAAGCACCCTGGAGATGGTAGAGAAGAGTTAAGGGTCGAGCTGGAGAGAGACCCAAAAAGGGAGGTGTGAGCATTTCACCAAAGATAGCACTGAAGGCAAAGAAGAAAATTATCCCATCTCCCTTTCCCTAGGAAAGAAACCAAGCCAAAGGCCTGGAAGGCTAAGCAGCAGTGCTGAATGAGAAGGGGAGGAGGAGGAAGAGAAGGAGGAAAAAGAGGAGGAGGAAAAGGAAAAAATCCAAACATTTCTTAACTTCCAGAAACTCAAGACTTCCTATCTGCAGGGCAGCCCAAGTATTCCAACTCCCCCAAAAAGGAGCAAAGTTGCTACCTTTGTCATCAACAATTTCCCCTGACCACAAAAATCAACTGTGAGGAACAATGAGAACAGATGCAACCATGGTATTCATCACAGATGTCAAGACCAGTAAGATTCAGTTCGAGTATTTTATAAAGAAATTTTCTGGCACTGATGTAGCACAATAATACCCTGATCTGGTACTATAGAGAAATCTGCATTCAATCTGCCCCAGACTGTGCTGCTTTTGACCTTGCCACCAAAATTGTAATCACCTAAATCATGCCAGTTAAAATAGAAGAGGAGAAAGAAGTGATGGAAGAAGCGGTACTTAATAAATGCTTATTGAATTAAACGGGTGCCATATTATCCTGGGTAGTCTTTTTTCATTGTCTGATGCCTAATTTTGACCATTGTGACCCAGCTCATGATTTAAGATACTACTGCTATGTGAATTGCCTTTTATTTACTCAAAATTTAACTACTTTCCAAAAGATTGTATTCTTGACTTATGTGGAAATATGTTTAATATTAATTGTACACGTATAGCCTATATCAGATTGCTTGCTGTCTTGAGGAGGGGGGAGAAGAGGGAGGAAAGGAGAAAAAAAATTTGGAACTCAATATGTTGAAAACTATCTTTACATGTAATTGGAAAAAATAAAATACTATTAAGCAGGGGGAGGGAAATGATTGTGGTCTGTTGTTATTTAAGGATACTCCAGTTAGGCTATGAATATGCTACTGTGATCCTATTCCTTTTCTGAAACTATCACATAGAACTGCATGGCAAGATTACTGACCCAAGTGTCAGAAAACCTAGACATCTATATCTCCCTCTCTACTAACTACAGCTTTACTTACTTCATTCTGAACTGTTCCATAGAAGTCTTCATACATGTTTCTCAGAATTTCTCGTTATCCATCACATTCGTATTTTCTTTGTTCTTTTAGTCAGTCAGTCAACTGGCATTTTATTTAGCCTACTATATGTTGGACCCTGTGTGAGACACCTTGGAGATAGAGAAAAAAGCTGTTATTACAGTTCTTACCAACTGATAAGCACCCATTTTATTTTTTTAAAAAAGGCCATTTTCCCCTATGTTTAGTATAGAAGGTTATAGTACCATAGATCCAGAGCTGGATGGGATGTCAGAGAGCATCTAGTGCAAACTGCTGCTTTTTCAGATGAGGAAATCAAGGCCCAGAGAGTTAAGTATTTTTGCCCACATACCAATAGGATTAGAAATGTCTCAAGAATAATTTCATCACATCAAAGGAAATTGGATTTAGAATGGAAGAAAGTAAGGATACATCCATTTGGGAAGTAGTTTTAATTCAACACATACTCTGACACTTTGGGGGCAGGTTGTCACTAAAGCAAATTCTAATTATACATGGACCTATAGGGCACATGATTGATTTAATGACTTCACACAGTGTTTACAATCCATCAGCTCATCTTGTTTTTGTAAATTCTTTTAAATCTTGCTTCACAGAAGGAGGGAGAGCAGTAGAGTTAGTGGGAGAGAAAGAGTTAGTAAATGTTATCTGAAACCGTCAACCTAAGATCTGTATATGCTCAAAGCTGTGTGTTGGGGGCGAGGTGGGGGGGGGGGTTATTGGGTGAGGGGACATTTTTCCCATTTCTGGCCTGCTTTCCCTGACCTGCTTCTATCATTCTCTTACCAAAGAGTTTCAAACACCAGTTCCATATTACTGCAATTATCATGTTACTCTTTGTGCAATTCAAAGTTAAACTGAAATTCTAACTGGGCTAAAAATTGAAGTATCCTTAAAATATGCATTAACACAGAAAGGATAAGTCTGGAAGAAGGAAGAGAGAGACCAAAATGTTGCTTTTTCCATTATCCTCACAACAGCATCATACAGTGGTAGAGTTGCTGGACTTGGGGTCAAAAAGGCCTGGGTCCAAATCCCACCTCTGGCTTCTGCCAGCTGTGTAACCACAGACAAACCATTTTAATCTCTCTGACCTTCAGGGAATTCTCTAAAACAAAAGTCATAGATGATTTTTGGGAATTGTAATCTGTGTTGGTGGAGAGATTTTCCGCACTGGGATTTTCCATACCAACTAAATCACATTCCTAGTTGTATCATCATTATATGAGACTATTACAAGTCTCTAATTCTTCTGGACTCTGCACTCAAGCCAGGAGAATGATTATTTTTTTAAGTAAAAAAATAATTATAGGATATATAACTGAAAGGGATCTCAGAGGTTGGAGTCTTTTTTTTTTTGACAAGTTCTACTAGAGTGGTAAACTAGAAGAATGATACAGATATGTTTCTCCTGAATCCTCACAGAGCATTTGATAAAACCTCATGAATATTCTTACACACACACTCAATAAAATCCAGTGGCCACCTCTAGGGTCTAATATAAATTCCTCTGTTTGGAATTTAGAGTTCTTCGCATCCTGACCCCTTCCTACCTTCTCAATCTTTTTATGTATTACTCTCCTTGACACACAAAGAGGTAACTATTCTGGCATAGACAGAGAGACAGACAGTAAGTAAGGCAGATGATAGAAAGATATATAACAACCTCTAGCAAAGCATTGGCTACCCGCCCCCCCCCACACACACACACACACACACATGCAAAAAAACTCTGGGATTTTTAGTTGTTTCCTCTTTGGGAAGAAGAAACTAACTAGAGAACAGCACTTGGACAGAAGGGCAGAGGATTCGCAGGTAAGCAGGTAAGGGCTATTGTTGGACTTTTGGGACTTCTAAAGGAGAACAGGGAGAGAAAGGAGAAGTAGTAATCTTCCCCTGGTAAGAGCTAATGTTGCCACATCTGCAGTTTTCTTCTTTCAGACCATGAAAGATAACCTCTGTCTACATGTAGAAACTGGAAGGCTTGACTGCAGGTTTTTGGTCAAAGCATTCCAAGTAGCCTTGCTTCTGCCTACTTGTATGTTTTTAAAATTCTCTTCAAGGATACAGTTTCTGAATTTAATATTATTTCTCATAAACATCCGGTGGTCAACTCTATCCTTGTGTTGCCCAGTGGCCCTTTGCTTGCAGTAGGATGGTACAGAGGAAGCCATATGAGAGTCTGTACCTTTCCTAAAGGATGGTGGCTCAATCTCCCATCCATTGATAGAGAGTTTTGCCCTCTAACTGGGGGCATAATTACAAGTCATTTCATAAGTACCCTTTCCAGTGCAGAATTATTATGAATGCATATTATCTGTGATATATCTGCCCTAAAGACAAGAGCCAGTATTATAGACAAGTAGGTGAGTAAATAGGTGATAGATACATAGTACATAGAGACATAGAAAGATATTAAGTGCTTATTATATGCCAAACACTGTATTAAAAAGCCAAGGATACAAATACAAGCAAGCAAGACCATCCTTGCCCTCAAGTAACTTATAGTGTAATGGAGGAAGCTTACACATTAAGGAGCACCCATAAGGATGGGAAGGAAAGGAACCCTCACGAAGCGATACAACAGTCAAGGAGAAGGCAGGGGAGTCCAGAGAGGGTAAAATAGAGATTGAAGTGAAATATGGCTGAGATCCCTACAAAAATGGCAGTCCAGGAGAAGTCACCAATGAAGTAAGGAGGGCCCCAGTACAAAGGTTCCCTTGGGTAGCAATGAGTCAGGTGAGGAGGAGGTAAAGTCTGAAGACTGGAGAGAGTGAAGTCTATTTGCTATTCATTACACTGGACACTTTATCTCCCAAATTTGATCCTTTGCACTGGCTCTCTCCAAACCCACCACTGCTACCCCATGCCTGGAAAGCTCTACCTCCTCACCTCTGCCTCTTAGAATCCCTGGCTTCCTTAAGATTCAATAACACTTCCTACAAGAGGCCTGTTCCAGTGGTGCTCTGGGAAATGTTGTCTAATCATCTCTCTGATTAAAAAAAAGTATGCATGACATTTTTAATCTTAATCTGCATTACTAACGTTTTCTCCATCACTTTCTTAGGCCTAGACAATCAGTAAAGCAACAAATCAAGCTCAAATTTGTACTCAGCTGATTTTCAAGGTGTAGATGTTCCTATTGAAAATTTGACAATGGAGCTCTCAAGCTAGTTGGAGCTTACCCTAATACTGCCTCTCTTGATGCTCCCCTCTCCCTAACTCCTAGAGCCTTCCCCTCCCATATGTATCTTGTATATACCTATTTATTTACATGTTGTCTCCCCATTAGGTATGAGCTCCTCAAGCACCAGAATATTTTTGCCCTCCTTCACATCCCTAGTGCTTAGCATAATGCCAGGTGTATAGCTTAATGAATGTGTGCTAACTCACTGCCTAAGCGACTGACTATAATACAATTAGATGGATCTGGAACTGGTTGCCTGGCCACACCTCAAAGAGTAGTCATTAATAGATTGATGTCAACTTGCAAGAAGGTCTCTCTTAGAGGGTTCCATGTCCCTGTGCTTGGATTTGTGCTGTAGATATTTTTAAGCACTGGAACAAGGAGCCATGCTTATCAAATTTGCAAAAAATCAATGCAAAGTTTGGAGGGATAGTTAACACACAGGAAGACAGAATCAGGATCCAAAGAGATTTTGCAGGCTAGAAAACAGGACCAAGTCAAATAAGACAAAATTTAACCAGGATAAACATAAAGTCTAACAGTGGTATCCCTTGTTGCTCGTCCTTCATTCTTGAAGAAGACCAATGACAAAAGGAAGGTGATGTCTTGACTTGCAAGTGAATTGCATTTAAGTGAGGCAGGGCTGTTCAAAGTCACCAGCCTCTCATACTCTTCTTCAGAGCCATCTGGGTCCAGTGGAAAGACATAGATCAAAATGACTGTGGATGGCCTAGGATGCAGTGGAAGACCTTGGCCTCTACAAACTAAGGTCTCTCCCAGGTCTCAGTTTGTCTGAGATAACACCCATTTGGTGATTAAGGCAAGGTAAGAAATAAGGCTGAAAAATGGCCTCAGAAACCAAATCAATCTAGGAGGGGAAGACCCTCAGGGTTTCTGTCCAGAATAGAAACAATTGCTATTTACACTCACTCTGAGCCAACAAAACCTAAACAATGACCTACTGAGGCTTGGGTTGGAGCCCCTTATTGGTCAATCAGTGAGAGCTGGAGTGATTTGGATTTAAGGCATAGTCAAGTAGCTCTATAGGAATCCAAATGGCTTTTTCAATGCCTGGTTTCCAGAGCTCCATTTCAAGAAATGTATATTCCTTGTAAGGTCTTTCCCAGGTCTCAGTTTGTCTGCAGCAATAGCCAGTGATCAACAAAGATATTTAAACAAGTTTGCGATAACAAGAAGGGAAGACATGGCTAGTGAGCAAATTATCATAAAAATGTTATGGGAGTTTTGACTGCTAGCTCAATATAAGTCAACAGTGTAATATCACAGCCAAGAAAGTGAATGCGATCTTCAGCTGATTAAAGACGTATCACGTCCAGGACTAGGAAAGTGATAGTTACCCTATACTCAGTACCTGTTGAACCACAGCTGGAATACTGTGTTCAGTACTAGGGTCTGTGTTTTTAGCAAGGACATAGATAAGTTGGGCAGTGATCAAAGGAAGACAACCAAAATAATAAGTATTATTATTTATTATAATATCTTATAATAATATAACAATTATTAATTGTTGTTATATCACTTGTGCTATGTGCTGGGTATTATACTAAGTACTTTACAATTATTATCTAATTTGATCCTCACAACAACCATGGGAGGTGGATTACTATCCATATTTTATGGAGAAGGAAACAGGCAAATAGAAGTTAAGTGACTTTCTCAGGCTCACACAACCAGTAAGCGGCAAAGGGACTAGCGTTCATGCCCAGAAGAGCACTGGTTTAAAGGAACTACTGATGTTTAGCCTAGAGAAGATATGACTTAAGGTGATGGATCTGTTGTCCTCAAGTATTTCAAGAACTGTCATGCAGAAAAAGGATTAAATGAGTTTTGCTCGGCCCCAGAAGGTGGAAATAGCAATAATGGGTAGAAGTTGGAAAATAGGCCAAGTTAGGCTTTAGGTATGGAAAAACTTAACAATGCAAGTTGTCCAAAAACATATTGGGCTGCTTAGGGACAGAGGAGGTCTAGGTCTGCCTACTAGAAGTCCTCTACCAGAAGCTAGAAAACAACTTGACCTGTATTGTCACAGAAAGGATTCTTTATTAGCTATAGGCTGGACTAGATGGCTTCTGACAGAGAGTGCTGGGGCCAGCTCTTACCAGCTAGTGAGAGCCAATTACTAAATTTTCAATGCGGCCATTTACACCTCAATAGGTAAATGCTACAAATAAGAGCTTGACTTATAATGTTGTTGATTGCCTAGACTTAAGAAAGCATTGCATAAAACATTAATAATGCTGATTAAATTTAAAAGTGCATCCTGGATACTCTTTTTTTTTCTCTCCCAGAGTGGTAGTTGTTAAACATTTACCAGCACAATCCTGCCCCTGAGGTCTCTCCACCTCTACCTTGAGATTCTGGGATAGTACAATTTCTTCATTATATAGATGAGGAAACCAAGTCTCAGAAAAATGAAGTCACTTCCCAAACTCACATAGTCACTGATTAGCAGAACTGGGATACAAATCCAGGTCTTTAAACCCCAAATCTACTGGTCTTTCCACTACACCACGGTATTATATAGATAAGTCAATGCCTAAGACCTCTGGCTCAGAGCAAAAATTCCTTCTCCCTGAATCCTCCCTGAATTCAGGGATGAGGGGGAAGGAGGTGGAAATAGACAAGACCTTCATAGATCTTTGGGTACTATCAACAAGATTTCAAACATTACTCAGGACACAGGTAAGCACTGTGCAATATTTATATAAATTCTGTACCTCTAAATTAGCATAAGGGTAAAGCATCATACAGACACAGTCTCCAATAACAAATACTTAGCCTATGACCACTTCTACTTTCTGCAAGGGCCTAAATTCCGATTTTGTTCTAAATACAAATTCTTATCTTGTAAGAACATTCTCAGAGGTAAATAGGGATATTCACGCAAATTTGAAAATTGCTAATTGCTTTCTTCAGTTTTTTGCCTGGGTCAAATAGATTTTTCCTATAGGCCTTCAATGCCTCTTGACAAGTAAATCTTAGAAGAAAAGTACAACCAATCTTCTGGGTGGCCACTTGCTATTCCCCACATACGATAATGTCTCCCTCCTTCATGCCTTTGCCCAACCCTGAAATTGTCTTCTACTTTATCTCTTGAGTTCAATTCAAATTTCAATTTAAGAGCCCCCTCCTGCAAAAGGCTTTTGCTGATCTTTCCCGCTCACCCAACCACCCATTCTTTGTTAGTATAACCCTCACTACAATTATTTTGTATTTATTTTCTATATTCCTATATTTGTATTTATTTCTATATTGTGGTATTCTATATGATTATTATATAATATTGTTATAGATTATAAATGTTCTCTATACTATATTGTTATATCATATCACATGTTATATTATACAATTATATATATATATTACTATAATTATTATAACATTCTATATTAACATACTTATCTATGTTAGTGTATTCCCTACCCCCAGCAGACTATAAACTCCTGGAGGGTAAGGACTACTTTCCTTGGTGTCTTTTATCTTGGTATCCCCATTGCCTAGCTCAGGGTCTGAAACAGAATAAATACTTCTTGAACTGAAGAGTCCCTCAAGGCAGGGAATTGGATTTAAATGATCTCTTGAGGTCTCTACCAACCCAATTATGATTCCTTAAGAGCCTTTATTGTATTGTGGCTAAAAGGAAGAAAGTGACAGTGGACTAAAGCAAAAAAAAAACCATTTAGCTTTCACCTTGGGAAGAACTTCCCAATAGTACAGACAACTAAAAATGGAAATGCGTCTATTCCCGGAGCTCCCACTACAAGAGTATCTATCGGATGTATAGTCTAGCCTAGAACCAGGCAGCTAGATCAAAAGAAGCTTAGAATGATAAAGCTGGAAAGGACCCGTCTAGTTCAAACCCCTCATTTTACAGATGAGGGAACTAAGGCCTAGAGAGATGAGGTAAGTTGCCAAAGGACAAGCAGCTAATAAGCGGTAGAGGCGGGATTTGAACTTAGGTCTTTTCACATCAAGACAAATTGTCTTTCCATTATACCATGCTTCGTCTGAACACAAAGGTTCTGTCCCGGGACCTCTTCTCTTCTAACTCTATGCTACTTCACAAGGTGATCTCACCAGATCCTATGCATTTAATTATCATCTCTGTGCCTATGATTCTCAAATCTACCATTCCTTGTCCTAGTCTGGCATCTCCAACTGCCTTTCAGACACCTTAAATTCAATTAAGTCCAAAACAGAACTCATTCCCTTTCCCCCTAAGCCCTCTTCTCTACTACTTCCCCTATTACTGTAGTGGGCAACATCATCCTCCCAGTCCCTCTGGCTAATAGTCATCCTGGACTCCTCACTATCCCTCACCTCTTCTATCCAAGCTGTTGCTGAGGCCTGTCAAGTTCACCTTTGCAACATCTCTCAGATATGCACCCCCATCTCTACTCTGACATTGTCACCTCTCTAGTACAGGCCCTCCTCACCTCGTATCTGGACTATGGCAATAGCCTGCTGCTGGGTCTGCCTGCCTTAAGTCTCTCCCCACTCCAATCCAGACTTCATTTAGTCACTAAAGTGATGTTCAGAAAGCATAGGTCTGACCACTTCACCCACTCCCAACTCAATAATTTTGAGTGGCTCCCTGTTGCTTCTAGTATCAAATACAAAATCCTCTCTGGCATTCAAAACCTTTCATAGCTCATCACCCTCCTACCTTTCGAGCCTTCTGTCACCTTACTCCCCAACATGTACTCTTCTATACATTGACACTGGCCTTCTAGCTGTTCCAGGAAAAAAAGACACTCCATTTCTTGGCTCCTAGCATTTTCTCTGGCAGGTCCCCATGACTGGAATGCTCTCTCTCTTCTACTCTGCCTGTAGTCTTCCTTGGTTTTATTTAAGTACAAGCTAAAATTCCATATTTTGCAAGAAACCTTTCCCTACCCCTTTTAATTCTAGTGCCCTTCTTCTCTTAATTACTTCCTATTTATCCTGTATATGGCTTATTTGTATGTATTTGTTTTCATGTTGTCTTCCCCATTAGTGAGCTCCTTGGCTGCAGGGATTGTCTTTTGCCTCTTTTTGTATCCCTAGTTCTTATAACGGTACCCAGAGTATAACAGATGCTTAATAAAGGTTTATTGATTAATTGTTGCTTGTATCTTCAGCCATGAGATCTTCAAATAGTCATTTTAATTGCTCTGATCCTATACAACTAACAATTTATTTAGGTGGCTATTTTAGATAGGTTTTTTCATTGTAATCATAAAACATAAAACAGGTCCTGTCTACAGATTTCCTCAGTCCACCAGAGAGAGAGTCCTGACTTACCTTTCTAAATTCATCTTTCCTTCCTGAAACCATGAAATGAATTGTTTGCTTGAATGAATATTCCCAGCATATATTTTTTACTTATTGCTATTTCAGTTTGTAAATTTTGTGCTTAGCATGTTTAAAATGTGTGCTTGCACCCAGAGGTGAATCAATCACAAAAAGGTTCTGCTTTATCACTTCAAACCACAATTTTGCTAAAGCCTTCCCCACCACCACCACCACCACCACCACCATCAAATCCCTAACTCAAACATGCCTTAGAAGACTGGAACTGCTCACTCTCAAGTTTGGCTAGTTACCACATCTATGCTCAAAACAAACAGTTCAAAAGCCTCAGAAATAACAAATTTCTATTACCCCTTAAGGCTTACAAAGCTCCTTGTTGTTCAGTCTTTTCAGTTGTGTCTGACTTTTCATGCCCCAATTGGGGGTTTTCTTGGCAAAGATACTGGAATGGTTTGCCATTTCTTTTGCCAGTGAATTTTACAGATGAGGAAACTGAGGCAAACAGGGTTAATTGACTTGCCCAACGTCACAGAGCTAGTAAGTGTCTGAGGCCGGATTTGAACTTAGGTCTTCCTGATTCCAGGACCAATACTCTATCCACCCAGCTGCCCCTACAAAGCTCCTCACAAAACTCCTTTGAAGTAATTAGTGCACAATTATCTCCATTTTATAAATGAGAAAAGAAGGCAACAAAAGGATAAGATATTTATGGTAGGAATACCTAATGTTTTGGAAACCTGGGTCCCCTTATTCCTACAGTAAAATAAACTTTAGATCAATTCCATATATACATATATGTATATGAATATGTACATATGTATATTATTATTACTATTATTAAAGAAAAGAAAGTATCTAGGTAGGAGAAAGACAATGACTTTGCCTCTCAGGATTAATTTTGTTCTTTGGCCTTTTCCCCCTTCCATTTATTTGCATGAAGTACTAAAAAAAATTCTGAAATTGAGAAAATTAGTAAGCCTAATGTTCAAAGAGTTCTTTGGAAGGGCAACCTCTAAATTGATGCTAATTAGGTATAGCTTAGCAACTAGACATTAAACAGGAAGTTATAAGGAATTTCTAACATTAAATCAAAGTGAAACTTCTGACTGAGACTTTGCCCTTGATGAACAGGACATAAAAGGTTGAAAAAATAAACTTGAGCCTGTGGGCACTATTTATCTGCAGAGTCTCCCAAATCTGGGGTATCTTTGTATATGAATTGGAAGGTGCCCCAAGTATTACTTTATTAGATCAAATTCTATTCTGCATGTTAGCAATGGTTTCTGCCACTTTTCCACATGCTCATTTGATGGTATCTGCCTTCCTCTCAGTCCCCACGCTCTGCACTCTTGCCAGGTTAACCTATTTAGTGTTTATCTACAGCAGTTTATCTGTTCCCACATGCAAGTTGTGCTTTTACTGGTTCTTGTTCAAACAGAAAGCTGAAGTGGGAGTAGTCCCACCTTTGGGGCCTCTTTGTCACCAGCACTTTATGTCTGCTCTCTTGCTTTCATAGTGCCCAATTCTCTTGAATGCCAGAACTTAAAGGTTTCTTGACTGCTTGTCTGGCTTCCAACCCACTGCCATGCCTTGACCTCTGCTACTGATATATCCCTTGTCTCCTTGCCTGACTTCTGACCACCTGCTCCATCTTCACTGCCAATGTCTAGGCATGCCTCAGTGTCCAACTGTTCCTGTGCCTAAATCCTTACTATCTTATGTTACCAGCCACAACCTGGCTTTTTTAATTCAATAAATTAAATCCAACAAATATTAAGTACCTACTATGTGTAAGGCATCATACTAGGTTCTTGCTTCCTGTACTGACTCCATTCTCAGCCATGACCAACAGTCCTGAAATGACATAAATCAATAGATATCAAGTATTATTGTTGGTTTAGTTACGTGTCACCATTTTGGCTTTCTTTTTCACATGAAAATTAAGTTTAATGCAGGTGGTATGTTTCATAAAGAATTTAACAGGTTTTCAAGACATTGAGCTGGTATGTGTGTGTGTGTGTGTGTGTGTGTGTGTGTGTGTTCCAAAGTTAATTCAAGGAACATGTCAAACACTTGCATTGCCATGTATACATTCATGGGCTAAAGATCAAGATTCCTCTTTCTCTCAGGATTCTGTTAAAACACACACATACACACACACACACACACAAGTTAGACCTCTCAATCAGTGCATCCTTAGTGAGCTCCACTTCAAAGATGAATGTTTAACTAGATTTAGGCTAAATGAATTTAAAAAAGACAAAAAATTGAAAAAATAATCTGTGTGACTAGTGCAATAGGATTTTTAGTAGGCAGTAAAAGTGAAGTCAATGCATTTAAAGCTATTATTTTTGCCCATCACATAATCAATTTCTAAAACTAGATATGTTTAAAGAGTTTATTCAACCACATTAAAAACAGTTTGTTTGGGTTAGAGGATTTTTGGAGGGCTGGTGTTTTTTTTTTTTGCAGAGGAAGCAAGCTTTAAAAAAATTGAAGAACAAGTTTTTCTACAACCGTAATTTTCCCTGATTTGAACTTTCTTAAGTTTGTCAAATGACATGCATCTTTCCTTACAACCTATTCTGACAGCTAGACTTAGAAAAGGTTTTTTCTCCACCACCACCACCCCTGGTCAATTTTTTCTTGCCCTTCTCCTGGAGGAGGCTATATGTGCTGAGGCTTGTGTCAAATGAGAATGCAATTGTTCACTTTGACCATCACACAAACACACAAAATTCAGAGACGATGATTTTAGAGGGACAGAGAACAAGCAGCCAACATTACCTTACTAGTTATCCTCTCAATAATCAGCAATTGCTTCCCTAGTTATCCCAGCCACTGTATAATGATAGCTATTGGAGAATGATGATAGAAAATGCTTGTATATTTTCTTTCTCTTCCTTGTTATTTAAAGGTATTCCAATGAAAACAGATTTTTTGTTCTTTCGTAGTCCATCTGTTCCTGCATTTCTTGATGTACCTGAATTCACGTTATATCTTAAATACCTTCAGAGCAACCAAGGAAGGAAATACAGAGCCAGGTAAACCTTTGATAAACAAAGATTCAATGTTCATTCACATGCCTTAAAATTTAGAAGGAATGCTTTTAAAAGTAAACCTTTTTTTACATTTTTCATGATAAATCATTGGTTTCAGCATTGTTTGTCCAAAGATTTCAGATAACTATAGTGTTTCAGGAAGAAATCAAATTCTGGGAGATTTTTGCAAAAGAAAAGAATTCGAATTCCCTCCAAAGCAAGTAAATACATATCATCACTCCCAGAAAAGTAAATTCAGATAAATTAAAGTATTTTATAATATAATATTGCATTCTCTATTGACCTGGTCACTTATGCACAAAGTGCTCTATATTTGCTTTGCTTCTGAATTTGTCACCACTAAACCTTACAGTACTCCAGAAAACATAGTTATCTTATGAGCATTTGTTCCTCACCTGTCTCCAAGGTGGAAGACTCTAGAAATCTACTCCAAAAATACTCTACTCATAGGCAACCCCAGGAACAAAGGCATTTTGAGTGTGGGGGGAATGCTATCCATCAGGGACTGACAATGATAGTTCATTTTATAAAATCTTCTTAACTTATCATTTAACCTCAATGATTTTTTAATTGACTCTGAATGATGATAGAAAGATAAAAGACCTCACAACTATGTCATAAGTCACCTACAGCCTCAACCCAGAGCTTTGTTTACAAGCTTTCCACTACATACAGCAACTCTGAGAATCCCTAATCAACCAAAAACACATAAACTATAGTATGACAAGGGTTTAGGAACTTTTAACCTATAGATCCTGGGCCCTGAAGGGCTAATGTTTCTGATTGCTTTAGAAATGTTGGAACTATTGCAAAGCCAAATAATGTAGTATGTTGGGGTTGACAAGGACTAATAGTTGGTACTCAGAGGTACTTTATTATATTGCCTTTTCCTATCTCTCTAAATGCACCTAACCTATCCTTGTTCAATAAATAACTTCCAACTACATCAGTCCCTCCAAAAAGAAGTCACTGTAGTATGTACAGAAAATTTTAAAAATACATAAGCGTAATTAAAATGTAAGCATGGCCTTGGGGCAGAAAATGGATATCTCCGCTAGGAATTTCAAAGCTAATAAATATAGCTATAATAAGCCGTTAAACCACATTGTAGCCAACAAACATAGGTATGAATCATTGTGTCACGTACGAGCACAGGGACCTGCCTGGTAGAGAAGCCCAGGAAGTAACCTGAAAAGGTTAAAATTAACCCAGTAAGTAATAGGATCTGGGAGGGTGACAGGCATAAGCATGTAGAAAGGAGTAGATAAGCTATGGAACAGCTGAATTGTACAAGCTGCTTTCCTGAGATGAGAAACCTAGGATGAAATCAATTTAGGGGTAGGAAGCTGGGTTTAGTGTCTACAATGAACTTTGGAACTCAGGCATGATTTTATTTTGAAGACATAGTATATTTCTAGTTGGAGCAAATAGAAAAAATAGAAAATAGAAGTCCACCTTGAATTGAAAGAAGGACAAAACTGATCTAGGATTCCTAAAAATATTCAATTAGAATGCTATTAAGTTAGTTAAACCTTTTGGAAAAAAAAATGACTTTTTTCATGGAGCTTTTTTTGAGTTCTAATTCTCTCCCTCCCTCTAGCTCTTCCCCCATCCATTGTGAAGGCAAACAATATTACCGGTGGAGTCAGCCAAAACGTATTTCTATTTTAGGCATTTTGCAAAAAAAAAAACAAGAAAAGTTTTAAAAGTGAAAAATAAAAATATGCTTCATTCTGCACTCAGAGCTCATCAATTCTTCCTCTGGAGGTACACAGCATTTTTCAACATGAGTCCTTCAGGATTGTCTTCAGTCACTGTATTGATCAGAGTGTCTAAGTCTTTCCCAGTTGATCATCATTTCAATATTGCTGTTACAGTGTACAATGTTCTCCTGGTTCTGCTCACTTCACTTTGTATCAGTTCATTTAAGTCTTTAAATTCTAATCACCCTTACAATTCTAGCCCCATATGATAATTCATTAAATTTATAGAAGGTAATTTGTCCATTTTCATACTGGTAAATGAGCCAATCAATATGTATTTACTGAAAAACTGCTCTATATTCGGACTTCCGGGGGCGGAGCCAAGATGGCAGCTGGAAAGCAGGGACTAGTGTGAGCTCCCCTCCGAGTCCCTCCAAAAATCTATAAAAAATGGCTCTGAACCAATTCTAGAACGGCAGAACCCACAAAACAGCAGAGGGAAGCAGGGCTCCAGCCCAGGACAGCCTGGATGATCTCTGGGTGAGGTCTATCCCACACGGAGCTGGGAGCGGAGCGGAGCAGAGCCCAGCCTGAGTGGCGCGGACCAACCAGACCCGGAGCCGGGCGGAGTGGGCCCTAGCACCCCGAATCAGTGAGCTGCGGCAGTTACCAGACATGTCAACCCACAAATACCAAAGACAGCAGAGAAGGTTAGTGGGGAAAAGCTGCTGGAGTGGAAGGAGTTCGAGGTTCGGCCACCGCCCCCGGGGCAGCGGAGGTGGGGCAGCTACAGTTGCTGTTGCTTCTGGCCCCAGGCCCACGTGGTGGGAGGAATTAAGTGGCAGATCAGAGTAGGAGTGCACAGCCTGCTGAAGATCTAAGTCCAGTCCAGGTTAGCAGTTCTTGGGGAAGGAGGAGTGCTGGTGTGGCAGAGCTGGCACATCCCCCCCAAACGTGGAACATAGAACTCTTTAGTCTACAAGCAGTCGTAACCCGCTGAAAAACTCAAGGGTCAAGTTAGTTGGTTGGGAATATGGCCAGGCAGTGAAAACACACCCAGATTCAGTCTCAGACTTTGGATTCTTTCTTTGGTGACAAAGAAGAGCAAAACATACAGCCTGAAGAAGTCAACAAAGTGCAAGAGCCTACACCAAAAGCCTCCAAGAAAAACATGAACTGGTCCCAGGCCATGGAAGAGCTCAAAAAGGATTTGGAAAAGCAAGTTAGAGAAGTAGAGGAAAAATTGGGAAGAGAAATGAGAAGGATGCGAGAAAACCATGAAAAACTAGTCAATGACTTGCTAAAGGAGACCCAAAAAAATACTGAAAAATACACTGAAGAAAACAACACCTTAAAAAATAGACTAACTCAAATGGCAAAAGAGCTCCAAAAAGCCAATGAGGAGAAGAATGCCTTGAAAGGTAGAATTATCCAAATGGAAAAGGAGGTCCAAAAGACCACTGAAGAAAATACTACCTTAAAAATTAGATTGGAGCAAGCGGAAGCTAGTGACTTTATGAGAAATCAAGATACTATAAAACAGAACCAAAGGGATGACGAAATGGAAGACAATGTGAAATATCTTATTGGAAAAACCACCAACCTGGAAAATAGATCCAGGAGAGATAATTTTAAAATTATTGGACTACCTGAAAGCCATGATCAAAAAAAGAGCTTAGATATCATCTTTCAAGAAATTATCAAGGAGAACTGCCCTGATATTCTAGAGCCACAGGGCAAAATATAAATTGAAAGAATCCACCGATTGCCTCCGCAAATAGATCCCAAAAAGAAATCTCCCAGGAATATTGTCACCAAATTCCAGAGCTCCCACATCAAGGAGAAAATACTGCAAGCAGCCAGAAAGAAACAATTTGAGTATTGTGGAAACACAATCAGAATAATCCAAGATCTGGCAGCTTCTACATTAAGAGATCGAAGGGCTTGGAATACGATATTCCGGAGGTCAATGGAGCTAGGATTAAAACCTAGAATCACCTACCCAGCAAAACTGAGTATCATGCTCCAAGGCAAAATATGTATTTTCAGTAAAATAGAGGACTTTCAAGCTTTCTCAGTTAAAAGACCAGAGCTGAATAGAAAATTTGACTTTCAAACACAAGAATGAAGAGAAGCATGAAAAGGTAAACAAGAAAGAGAAATCATAAGGGACTTACTAAAGTTGAACTGTTTTGTTTACATACCTACATGGAAAGATGATGTGTATGATTCATGAGACCTCAATATCATAGTAGCTGAAAGGAATATGAATATAAATATATATATATATATATATATGTTTATGTATATACATATATATAAGTGAATGTGCATGTATGTATATATGTATGTGTATATATATATATAGAGAGAGAGAGCAGACACAGGGTGAGTTGAAGATGAAGGGAAGATATCTAAAAGAAATAAAATCAAATTAAAGGATGAGAGAGTAATATATTGAGAGAGGGAGATAGGGAGAGATAGAATGGGGTGGGTTATCTCGCATAAAGGTGGCAAGAGGAAGCAGTTCTGTGGGAGTAGGGGAGAGGGCAGGTGAGGGGGGAATGAGTGAATCTTGCTCTCATCAGATTTGGCCTGAGGACGGAATACCATACATACTCAATTGGGTATCTTACCCCACAGGAAAAAAGAGGGAAGAAGATAAAAAAAGGGGGGATGATGGAGAGGAGGGCAGATGGGGGTGGAGGTAATCAAAAACAAACACTTTGGAAAGGGGACAGGGTCAAGGGAGAAAATTCAATAAAGGGGGATGGGTTGGGAAGGAGCAAAATATAGTTAGTCTTTCACAACATGATATTGTGGAAGGGTTATACATAATGATACACATGTGGCCTATGTTGAATTGCTTGACTTCTTAGGGAGGGTGGGTGGGAAGGGCAGAGGGGAGAGAATTTGGAACTCAAAGTTTTAAAAACAGATGTTCAAAAGCAAAAAAAAAAAAGTTTTTGCATGCAACTAGAAAATAAGATACACAGGCAATGGGGCGTAGAAATTTATCTTGCCCTACAAGAAAGGAAGGGAAATGGGGAACAGGGCAACCAGAATATACATCATCTTGGAGTGGGGGGTAGGGTAGAAATGGGGAGAAAATTTGTAATTCAAACTCTTGTGAAAATCAGTGCTGAAAACTAAATATGTTAAATAAATAAATTTTTAAAAAAAATTTAAAAAACCACTCTATATTCAGAACAATTGGCACAAGTACTGTGCTAACACAGAATAAATCTCAAACATGGGTCCTGCCCTCAAGGAGGTTTTACTTTAGATGGCGAGATAGCTTATTTAAAAATAGTAACCTAAACAATAGTAAATTATATAAGACTACACGTGATTAAATTAAATTATATGTTTATCATAGTTCAGAGTAGAGGGAGATCCATGTGGACTAAAGAAGGCAAAGAAATCTACCTTAATGTAGTGGGTGGGGCTTGAGCAGGGATTTGATTAAATATGGGTAAGGGTGAGTGAGGAAAAAGAGAGACATTCTGAGCAAGGTAAACAACATAAGCGAAGCCACGAGAAAAGTCAGGATGAGTTTGGTGTGCCTGTAGGACAGTGAGAAGACTGGACTGACCAGTGCGGCAAGTGCAAGTTTGAAGCAGTAGATGATGATTGAATGGGCTGGGACCAGAGGATGCAGGACTTCAAAAGTCAAACAAGGCAGTTTAAATTTATTGTTCTGAAAACCGGGAAGCATTGAAGGTTTGGGAGACACAACAAAGATGATCAATATCAGTCAATTCCCTGCATTGGAGGGAGAGAGAAAAAGTACAGTCAAGAAGGGAATCTAGGAGGCTATTGAAAGTGATCTGAAGCTGTGAGATATTTTTTGAATATATATTTTATTTCTCCCCCAATTACATGTTAAAACAATTTTTAACAGTTGATTTTTTTTTAGGTTTTGAGTTCCAAATTTTATCCCTCCCCACCTCACTTTCCTGAGATAGTAAGCAATAGGTTATATATGTGCAATTATGTAAAACATTTCCATATCAGTCAATTTGTACAACAAGACTTCAATAGAAGAAAAAGAATGAAAGAAAGTGTAAAATTGTGTGCTTCAGTCAGTATTCAAACAACATCAGTTCTTTCTCTGGAGGCGGATAGTATGCTTCAGCATTAGTCCTTTGACGTTGCTTTGGATCATTGTATTACCGAGAATAGCTAAGTCATTCACAATTCTTCATCAAACAGTGTTGCTGTTACTATGTACTACATTCTCCTGGTTCTGCTCACTTCACTCAGCATCGGTTCATGTAAGTTGTTCCAGGCTTTTCTGAAATCTGCCTGTCATTTCTTATAGCACAATAATATTCATTACAATCACACACCACAGCTTGTTCAGCCGTTTCTCAATTGATGGGCATTCTTTTGATTTCCAGTCCTTAGCCAGGACAAAAAGAGCTACTATGAATATTTTTATACAAATCCTTTGCAGTGAGACATTTTAAAAGAATAGGATTTGGTGACTAAGTCGATAAGGTTCCAGTACCACTTTAGATACCGTGTGCTAGCAACATGACCCTAGGAAAACATAATCTCTCAGGACTTGTTTTTCTCCTCTGTAAAGTGGAGAGAATAATAGCACTGAGCTCACAGGACTGTCCTGAGGATCAAATGAGTTCACATGTAGAGTATTTTGCAAACTCAAAGCGCTATATAAATCTTACCTATTGCTGTTGTTATTCTCATTATGTAGAAAAACAAACTGATGTCTAGAAAGAGGAAGTAGTAACCTGTCTAAGAATTCACAGTAAGTTAGTGGAAAAGCCAGGACTAGAATCTGGGTGTCAACTCCCAGTCCAGTATTAATTTTTTCTAGTGTAGAATGCCATTTCATTTGGTTATATCTACTAACAACAAATTGTTAGTCCAAACAAATTGTGCGTGTATGTAGATAAAGTCTTATTGGAATAGTACAAATCTATGTACCCTGACCTAGTATTTCTTGCTTTCTCAATGGGGTTGGGGAAGGGGTTTTCAGAGAACTGAGAGGGAGAAAAAGTGAATCTTCATTTGAAAAAAGAAATTTAATTAAAAAAACTGACCCAGCAATTTCTTTATGGAATATTTGCTATCAAATGATGTAGACAAGTTTTACCATGTGAGCAAAGAGTAGATGTTCTTGGGATTTTTCCTCCTGTGTATAGTAAAGTGCTTGAAACTCTTTCATACTGATGTGCCCAACCCCAGGGCAGGATAGGACTAGAATAAACATTTTCACATAAACAGTACTAACTATGTTCACAATCATTTCCACAGCAGGAAATCAAGTAAGTGAGGGCAGAAATGGCAGGCAGTCTGAATTCACAATATGTGGGGCAGAATCCCTTTGAACCATTTCTCATGCGGGTCTGCAATATTCAGATTCCAAATGGCATCTTACCAACCTGTAAGTCTCAATAATTGCTTGATTTTCAAATATTGCTCTCATAGTTACTGTGCCTACCTAAAGATGGCTTTTGCTATATGAGGTTGAGGTTCTGAGCAAAACATGAAACAGTTTTTCTTTCAAAAGCCTCCATATCTCGGTACCAGTGCTTCTTAATGTTTATGTTGTCAAGAGGGAAGCACTGGTAATGAAACCGTTGGTCGCACAGAGGTGCCTTCTTGCAGCGGCTGTTCCAGAGATCGTCAGTTTTATTTAATGGCTTAACGACTTCAAAATTGCTCATTGTTCAGCTGCTCCTAAGCCTGACTGATCTCAGCTTTTAATATGCCTTGTCTAATTTTTAGACCCATCAATCCATACAAGGAGCTCATCACTACACTGAAATGCTAATACATGTCACATTCTTCAACTGCCTCTGAAAGACCTTGTTTCTGTGTTCATAAATCTCTTTAACATTTCAGGTTCTTTATTTTCTTGTCCATTGATTCAAAGATAGAAGGAAGATATAATAAGGGCCTGCTTCTGTAAGACATTTATAGGGGAAGAAGCTATTTGCTCCCAAACTACTTTGTATGTATTTCTTATTAGTTCACTTTATGCCTATGTATATACTCTTATGTATATGTGTATGTATATACATTTGCACATGTGTATGTACATATATATATGTGTGTGTGTGTGTGTGTGTGTGTATATATTTGTATATGTGTGAGTGTATGTGAGTGTGTATAGTGTCCTCTTCATTAGAATATGTGTTCTTGTGAGTAGGAATTGTTTCATTCCATGTACTTGAATCCCCAGCACCAAGCATAGTACCAGGCACATGGTAGGCATTTAGTAAATACTTCTTCATTACTTGATTGAAATATTCAAAGCAGAATTTGGGGCAAGCATGTCCAGTTTTTTGGGTACTCACCAGGAAAGAGCACAATGGCAGTGGGGAGTAAGGCTTCAATCACACTTTAATGAGACACAGAGGGCATGGGGGCAAATAATATAGAAAATATAAAGACAAGAGGAGAAGTGGGGCTACAAAGGCAGGTGGCATAGAGATGAGAATGGGATGGTGGAAAGAGGCAGGTAGTGAGGGGAAAAGGATGTAGAGGAGAAGAGGCACAGAGAGTAAGTCACATAACCATGGATTTGAGTTGGTAGCACTCAGCAGTAGCACTCACTTCATTAAAGATGGAAGAGGCCTGGGGGTGCAGAGCAGGAATTTGGGGTGTCATTTTATAGGGTTTTTGTGGGAGGCAGACTAACTCTTAGCCATGCCATGTTGGGGTTAGTTCATTAACATATCTACATCCTCTCAAAGTTGTCAGTAAAACTTTAAAGTTAACGTATTCAAATCATCTCAAATTTATCAGCACCATTTGGTGTCCTGCTGGTCTTACCGCAGATGTCTGGAGCTTATCTGAGGTTTACATATCATAGGACCGAAAGGCCTTGACAGCAAGCCTAGATGGCTTTCCCTGATTTAGCACATATTCTAAGAATGTGATTTTTGGTTAAAATATGATACAGTTTGCAAATAATGCTCCTTTGATCTTTGGGACAGCCTGATGTGACTTCTAGGTTCCCCTTTGCAGTCTCATTTTCTGCTCCTGTTACTTTATACTGGCTACTTATGAATTTACTTACTATACTGACTAGAAAGGGGGGAAGGGGTCAGGGGGACCAGAATGAGATACAATTTAAACAAACAAGTCTTCCTGACTGGGAGTCCAACCCTCTCTCTACTTCCTCCCTCTTCTTTTTCTCTATGCTAATGACTCTTGAATGTGTACCTCAAATTCTCCTTTCATCTCAGCCCAGTTCCATATTCTTATGGGTAATCTTCCACATGCTCAGTCACCAAGGGAAGAGGGGGCGGGGGAAGATCGTATATAACCCATCCACTGAGAATCCTGATTGGCTGCCGAGCCAGAAGAACTAAAGTCTCAACGGATGTTTTAAAAGAAGAGACAGGTTCCCTTTCTTCATTGCAACGTCAAAGGTGACAAGATACAGTTTCAATAATGTCTCTCTTTTACTCTGGCAGTTGATAGGGGATGCCACTCCTCCTATGGAGCGTGGCTTCAACTAGCCATGGGTATTGGTACCTAGACTGCATTTTCTTCTATTGTATGTTTCCTTCTTTTAGATTCAGCCTGGTTAGCATCAAAAGGTTGGGACAAATTGTAGCAACATAAACTGGCATCTCCTATAACCCAGGCACTTGAGTAGTAAGAGGGAGAAAGTACAGGAGTGGACTGACGCCAAGGGAAAATTAAGCATTGGATCCAGAACGATCCACTGCAGAGAACAGTGAAGTTGGCTTTTGATAGGAATGTGGAGGTAAAATATTAGATAACTGATTAGCTGCCTTGAAAAAAGTTTCATGTCCCAAAGAACCTTAGATAATAGCCTCCTAGATGACTGTGCTAATAATAATCATTCAGCTACTAAATCCTGTTCGGGTCAGTCAGTAATGCATAATATGATTCTCTTGTGCTTATCATGGCTTTCTTCAATTAAGAATAGGGCACGTGTCCTGTCCCAGATTCATTTTGGTACACTGGGTACCTATTTTACTTTCCCTCTTCTTGAGGACACCCTAGATTGGAGCCCAAAATAGATTTGTTTCTGGAGTAGCCAAGGTAGAAGTTTTGAGCCAATAAATGGGAGACCAGAAGACTCAATCCCTTGAAGAGAGGTCCGGTTTTTGAAGAGATGAACCTGGACAAAACTTGACTACAGATAAAGGATAGTAATGGTGAAGGTTGCTGCCAGCCCTGGGGCCTTGGCTCAGCCAAGTGGTTGCCAATAGCCACCATGTACTTTACTCACAATATGTTCAAAACCAAACTCATCATCTTCCCAACTCCTCTTCCAAGTCAATTCTTCTTTCTAATTTTCTATTTCAATAAGTTATACCAACATGTTCCCAGCCATGGGGGTTTGAAATCTTAGAGTCTCATTATAAGCATGCTTTTAGCTCCCAATCTAGTCAATCGCCAAGCACTATTGTTAGTTCTCTTGTACTAGTCTCATCCTACTATTATTCTCATTATAATTATTGTTTTTGTTGTTTTTCTTACTAACATATATTGTAATTTTTGGTTACAAAGGATGTCACAATGAAGTAGTGTAAAGAACACGAGATCATAGGGGTCTGGAGATCTGAAATCTTATTCCGGTTCCTCTACTTCATATTTCTGGGACCATAGGCAATCACTTTCTCTCTCTCTCTCTCTCTCTCTCTCTCTCTCTCTCTCTCTCTCTCTCTCTCTCTGTGTGTGTGTGTGTGTGTGTGTGTGTGTGTGTCTCTCTCTCCCCCCCCTCTCCCTCCCTCAATTACATCACCCGTGGGGTGCATGAGGTTCTCCAGGAGGACTAGCGGCCTCTGGTGTGAGGGCTCACTGAGCCCTTTTCAGGGCTGCTCATCCACCTTTGGTGTCCACATGTCACCCAGATCTCACCTGTGGCTCCAAGAAGCTGTAGCATGGGCAGTGACCACACCCGGTAAAAACCATCTCAAAGATGGGCTGAAGCAGGTTGAGGGCAACTTACAAGCTTCAAACCCATCGGTGAGGTAGGGAGATGTCTACCCCCCAAGCAAGTGAAGACTTCCCCTGGCAGAATGAGTGGACGAGAACAATTTGTCCTAACAGCCAGGAAGGTAGAAGAAGCAGGCTCCATGAAATACCTAGGGCTTAGTCAGGTATCGAAGATGCCAAGATTGCCCACTGTATTCCAAGTAATCACCAGTCATCCAGACTTTTGTCTTGGCACTGGAAGAGAGAGTGAGGTTGATGACTTTGTGCAGCTCTGCCTCACTTAAATCCAATCATATATGAGTCAAGACATCAACCCGTTGATCCTCTTCAAAATGAAGGATAAACAATAGCTCTCACCTGTAAATCGGGCTGCTTAGATTACATAATCTACTTTTAACATACCTGTACATCTCAGTTCTGGGACTGCCATTATCAAACTGCATGATCTTCGGGAGGTTCCTTCACCTCTGTGGAATTCACTTTCCTCATTTGTAAATTAAGAGCATTGAACTACATGAATGCTAAGGTCTCTACTGGCATACACTGAAAATGTTAGAGCAGTAAGGCATCTTACACATCATATAGCCTCATTTTTATTTGAATATTTATATGAATGAGATTCATATAAATTCATTTAACAAAAAAATTCTCATTTTACAAATAGAGAAATATTCTGAGTTCCAGCATATTTGCTCCATTCCCATAGGCTCCACCCTAGTCAAAGCTCACATTGCTTTAAACCTGGATTAATGCAACAGCCTCCTAGCTGGCCTTCCTGACTCAGTTGTTCCTATTTTCAATGCATCCAAGACACTACTACCAGATACCCCTTCTTAAATTATAGTTTTATCATGTCACTTCTTTGCTCAATGGCTCCTTCTCTCCCAGCTCATCAAGTTAAGGCTAAATTTCAAGTCCCCCTCACCATAATCTAGCCTCATCCTACCTACAAATCAAACCTTATCTCCCACTGCTGCATAGCATATACTTTCAACTCAAATAGTCTGGTCATATCATTAAACACCTCCCCCATTTCCGAAGAGACTTTGATATATAGATTGAGTCATTCCACAAATAATTGTTGTTTGATAAAGAAATAAGGGAATGGGGAGTTCAGTGCAGCACATATTTACAGGGTGTTACTATATGTTTAATAGGATAATTGGTAGAAAGGTATAAAATGATATGATGGCTTCCAAAAAGAGTTTAAATAATAGACAACCAATGGAACCAATGAATGAAAATCATTAATAATAATAACAGCGATAATAACAACAACCAACTCTATATAGTGCCTTAAAAGTTTTAAAGTATTTGATATATCTTATCTCATTACATTCTCACAACAACCCCATAAGGTAAGTGCTACCATCATTCTTATTCCCATTTTAGATTTAAGGAAACCATCTTCAAAGTTAAGTGACTAGCTCCAAGTCACTTAAGCTAATATGTGTGAAGGCAAAATTCAAACCTAGCTCTACTTGACTTCAAGGTCACCACTCTATTGTACTGACCTCTTTCTCTGGTTGACCAATTTTTCACATTGCTTAAGTTACCCCTACTCCATCAATTCCAATGACTCCCTATCATTTCCAGGATCAAACATAAAATCCTTTCTTTTTTTAATCAGATCAGACACAAAATCCTTTGGCTTTTAAAGCCCTCTATAACCTGGACCTTTTCTACGTTTCCAGGCTTCTGACACCTTACACACTCCATACTCTGTGATTCAATGATCCTGGACTCCTTGCTATTCCTTGGACATTCCATTTCCTGGATATTTTCTCTGGCTACCCCCATGCCTGGAATTCTTTCCTTCCTGGCTTCCCTGGCTTCCTTCAAATCCCACATAAAGTCTCCCTTTCTGCAAGAAGCCTTTCCCTGTTCCCCCTTCATGCTAATGACTTTCCACTATTGATTGTCTCCCATTTATCCTGTATATATCTTGTTTGTATCTTGCTGTTGCATGCTCTGTCCCCCAATTATGAGATTTCCTTGTGAGTAGTGACTGTCTTTTGCCTTTCTTTGTACCCACAACACTCAGCAGAGCGCCTTGTTCATAGGAGGTATTTCATGAATACTAGTTGACTAACTGATTTACCTTCCCAAGGAAGTGTGACTTACTAGAATACCCTCTGATACAATTTCACACTACTTAAAAATTGTAATGAAAGCCCACAAACCCTTACTTGTACAAGATTAAGCAGAAAAAGGCAGTTCTCCCTCCCCATTCTCATTTCTACCAGGTATATGTTCATCACTGCTACCATATGTAGTCAAAGAGACCTGCATGTTAGTCCTGGCTCTATTACTTACTGGCTAGATGACCTTGGACAAGTCACATCATCTCCCTAAGCCTCAGTATGTCATGATCTACAAAAGGGAAAAATAATACTTGTACTTTCCAAGGTTTTGTGAGGTAACTATAGATGTGATGGTGACAATTATTGTCAATTGTGATCCTTGACAAATGATTATCATCAATCGACATCCTAGGCAACTATCAGTCATCACAAATCATAGTATCCCTGAGGAATTTACTTGAAATACAGACTATGGAATCATTCTGAACTACATGTTCTCAGCTTTCCACTAGTACTCAGATAGAAGCACTGTACCATCTTACTCCCCAAGTGCTTATTATCCTTAATAACACCTGTTATGATTGAGGCCCTTTGCAAAATAGGAATGTTAGTTTAAAATTGGGCAGTGTTTCTTTTAATTTACCTCTGAGAATAATGTGGACTGAGTAATAAATACATTTTATTAATAGAAAACTAGGTCAGAATTATATTCCAACCCCACCCCTTCCCTGATCTGTGTCACCATTCAGAAAGCTGTACCTCTAGGAAGAATTATGTAATATGTTCAAGCAAATGATTGGAGCACTTGGAAAAGATTCCTCCAAGAGTCAATTGAAGGGGGAAAAGCCAAATAAGCTAAGTTTGTTATTAGTATCCCTGTTTTCCGTTTCTGTACACTTTTTCTCTTTCAATAACCCCTTTGCAATCATGGGCAATGGATAGGGTGCCAGGCCTGGAGTCAGGAAGATCCATTTTCCTCAGTCCAAATATCTTTTCAGAAATTCACTAACTGTGTGGCCTTGGGCAAGTCACTTAACCCTGTTTGCCTCAGTTTCCTCATCTATAAAATAAGCTGGAGAAGGAAATGGCAAAACCTTTGCCAAGAAAATCCCAAATAGGGTCATGAAGAATTGGAGTGACTGAAATGACTGAACAACAATAACAATCATGGGCACTTTGCATCGTCCAAAGGGCAAGGTAGAATAGAGGACATAGCCCTGCACTACAATTCAGGACTCCTGGTCTTAGTCTCAGTCCTGTCAAACTAATTGTATGACCTTAATAAGTGGCTTCATTTCTCTGAGCCTTTTCCTCATCTTTTCCTCATCAACACTGATAGAATGAGAAGAGAGGACACGATACCTAACTTTGGGATTTGAAGGTGTCACGTATTAGAGGGATTTGCCATGTTCTGCTTGGATCTATAAGCAGGATTAGGAACAACAGATAGAAATTGCAAGGAAGCAAATTAAGGCTTGACTTCAGGGAAAAATTCCTAACAAGTAGAACTGTGCAGAAATGGAGCATGCTGCCTCCACATTCTCTGGGGATCGTCAGGGACTGAATGACCAATGGATGAGTAGGCCTCTCAGAGCCTTCCAATAGTGCAGTTTTCTGATTCTATGAGAGTTGACTAGAGGATCTCTGTGATCCTTTGCAGCTCTAACATTCTGTGATATTGTCTCACACATTGAGTTAGTAACTTAACCTCTCCTTGAGTATCAACATTTTAAAAGTGGGCAGCAGGAAGAGAGTAATAAATAACACAAAGGAATAAATCTCTAATAGTGGAGCATCAGGGATAAGTGGAGGAGATATTTTTTAATGAAGCCAAAGTCTCACAAATTACAGCATTCTGACAGCTGACTACCTGTTCTGATCAGTTTGGTCTTGTGCCTAGATCCTTAGAAAGCTCTATAAACCTCATTGGTTCTTAGCTCAGAGAGTTTTATTTAGTTCTGATTCATCCTTTTGATGTACACACCCAGAGTTATGCCACTTAGACAAAAATCAAAACACTAGTTGTTCTGGATTTCCTGTCCAGGTTCCCCATTTTCCTCAGCCTCTGTGAAGAGAAAAGTAATCTTACTGGAAACTCTCCTAAAGCGTTTTCATGAGTAGCTATGGGATCAGCATAAAGCATTCAAAATGGGGGGGGGGAGGTAGGATGGGGTTTGGTGCACCAGGTGAAGAGTTATCTTGCAAATTCTCACATTGCCCTGGCAGTAACATATTTTCTCAAAGGTTCCAGCAACTTTGAAGTACAAGAAGGAAACAGAATGGTCATTAATGATTGGTGCTAACCGGGGAGGCAAATGTCTATTTGGGGAGGGGGTTGGGCAATCAGAGTTCATATATCCAGAGTTTGACATAAATCAATATCACTCTAAGAGAACTAGGCAGCAGGACCAGTATGAATTGGGTAGGGACCCTAAAGCAATCAGGGAACAATGGGAAGGGGCACAGATTTGGGAATCTGGGGATTTGGGTTTGAAATCCTGGCTATGTCACTCAATGCCTTTGTGACTACTGTAAAGTCACTTTACCTGTGTACCTCAGTTTCCTTATCTATGGCATCAGTATCATATATATCTATATATACATATATGTGTGTATGTATATATAAATATATGTGTATGTATATATGCATATGTATGCATACATACATAATATATGTGTATAGTATATATACATATATATACACACATATATATGTGTGTGTGTGTATATATATATACAATGAGAGAGGGAGAGCCCTTTCTCTCCATTCACACAGCATAGAAGAAAACTTGTGAAGTTGGAATTCAGTGAAAGGGCCACACTTGAGGACCTAGAGGGGCCACATGTAGCCTGAAGACCGCAGGTTCCCCACCCCTGCTTTCAACCCTTCCCCACTTAGCTGCCAAAATGATCTTCCTAAAGCACAGGTCAGACCTTGTCACCTCCCTCCCTCCCCCCAATCAATGAACTCCAGTGGTTCCCTATTACCTCCAGGATGCTCTGCTTGGCATTACAAACCCATAACAACCTTTCCAGTCTTCATATACTTTACTCCCCCATACATATTCTATGATGCAGCCACCCTGGAAAACTGGTTGCTTCTTGAACACAATACTTTGTCTTCTGACTGTGATTTTTCACTGGTTGTCCCACCCCACCCTGACCCATGCCTGGAATGTTCTCCTCTGTGCCCTCTACCTCCTAGCTTCCCTGGTTTCCTTCGAGACTCAGCTCAGATCTCACTATTATAGATACCCAAATTTCCTACAAAGGACATATTAAGGAAGCCACTAAAGTATGTATAGAATGATTTTACATATATATGTATGTATGCGCGTATGTACATATGTATGTATGCATGTACGTATGTATGTTAGGTCTAATGGTAGCCATCTCTCACTTCTTTCTTTCCCCAGCCACTGCTAGTGCCTTCCCTCTGAGCTTGCTTTCCATTTACACTATGCCCTGTATCGTACCCATACATTTTTGTTTCCATGTTGTTCCCCCATTAGAATGTGAGCTCCTTGAGGACAGGGACTGTTTTTGCCTTTTTTGCATCATCCAGAACTTAGCCCAGTGTCTGGCACACAGCAAGGACTTAAGTAAATGCCTGAAGACTGCAAGACTGACTCATTCATAAAATGATGGAGTGTATTTGATGGCCTCTGATGTCCCTTCCATCTCTCTACCCATGAACCTCCAAGTCTTTTCATGCATTTGCACAAAGACTGACTTTTTCCTTCCAGCTCCAGATCTGATGATCTAATGCAGTGTGAAAAAAGCAGAAGTCAAAGGTATGACATGTACAGTGATAATAACAGTATCAATGAAGGCAACACTAAAAGACAACACAATTTAGGTCAAATACAATGGCTGCTGTTGGCCCCAAATGAAGGCTGAAATATACCTTTTTCTAGTCATGTGAGCAATTAGAAATTTTAAGAGCAGACATGTACGCTGTACTTGGTTTACATTGACAATGTACCAGCATTGTACTATCAGTTCCAATCACTATATTAGATGTTTTTGCTTAACTTGTTTTTAGAGATAATGCAATATAGTGGGTTTTGCAAACAGCAAAACACTATATCGATATGAGCTACTATTAATCAAACAAACCAGCCTTCATTAAACACCTACTGTGTGCTAGCACTGTACTAGTCGCTAGGGATGCAAAGACAAAAGTCAAACAATCTCTGATATACTCTAGGAAAATAGTATGTATGCATAGTACATCTATTTACCAAATAAATACAAGGTAATTTTTGAGGGGGGCATGAGGCTTTCAAAGGATCAAGAAAGGCCTCATAAAAAGTGGTGCTTAATATGTATAAACTATATTGCTTGCCATCTTGGGATGGGGAGGTGTAAGGAAGGGAGAGAGGGATAGAATTTGGAACTCAAAACTTTTTAAAAATATTTTTTAAAATTGTTTTAGCATGTAATTGGGAGAAAATAAAATATTATTAGAAAGAAAAAAGGGAAGAGAGAGAAAGAAAGAATGAAAGAAAGAAAGAAAGAAAGAAAGGAAGGAAGGAAGGAAGGAAGAAAGAAAGAAAGAAAGAAAGAAAGAAAGAAAGAAAGAAAGAAAGGAAAAAAGAAAGAAAGAAAGAAAGAAGGAAGGAAGGAAGGAAGGAAGGAAGGAAGGAAGGAAGAAGAAAGAGAAGAAAGAAGAGAAGGAAAGAAAGAAAGAAAGGAAAGAAAGGAAAGAAAGGAAGAAAGAAGGAAGGAAAGGAAGGAAGGAAAGAAGGAAGGAAAGGAATGAAGAAGAAGGAAGGAAGGAAAGAAGGACGGGAGGGAGGAAGGAAGGAAGGAAGAAAGGAAGGAAGGAAGGAAGGAAGGGAGAAAAAGAGAAAGAGAGAAAGGAAGGAAGGAAGGGAGACAGAGAGAGAGAGAGAGAGAGAGAGAGAGAGGGAATTTGGGGCCTGAAGCCAGTGTGATCAGGGGTCAGGGGATTCCAAGAGACATAGCAATTGTGGGTTATCTATCGACTTCATACTCCCTGCTTTCCCTGGGGTTAAGGAAACTTTAGTCTTTATTTTAAATGGACTCTTCCTCTTCTAATTTATTAAATGTGATATAACTATTGATGAAAGAAAGAGAAAAAAAAGAAAGAAAAGGAATCAGAAAGGAAGAAAGAGGCAGGCAGGAAGGAAGGAAGGGAGGGAGGAAGAAAAAATGGTGTTTGACAAGTAACAGAAACCACAGATTTTTTAGGCAGAGTTGAAGAAAGAATGCATTGCCAGAATGGGAGACAGCCTTTGGAAAAGCACAGACAAGGTCAATGGTTGGTTATGTGGGAGTAGCAGCAGAAAAGGCCAGTCTGGCTAGACCATAGAGTATATGAAAGGGAGAAATATATAATAGGATGCCTACAAAGGCAGATTGGAGCTAAACTGTGAAGGGCTTCAAAGGCTAAACAGAGGAGTTAATATTTGTTCCTAGAATCCAAAGGGAGTCATTGGAGCTTCTTGAGCATGGGGATGTGGCTCAGTCAAAGCTACCGACTGGGAACCATTTTATATTTCTATTCATTCCATGGGTTGTAATAACAAAAAAGGCAAATTGTGTAAATAAAAATAAAGTAAGACATTGAATTGTTTCAACAATAAGCTGTATAAGAACTCTTCTGACAATTTGAGGGGCTACATAGAAATATTATAGTGATTTAAGAAAAACTGAGGTCAACAGCTGAGACTCTTGTATTATATTTCAGTTCTTTAGAAGTTTACAAATCAATAGATTTGGGACATTGGAGGGGTGAGTTTAAATAAGTGTACAAAATTTAATGACAAGCAAAAAAGAAATCAATGTTGGCAAAATACTCTGGACAATGAGGATCAAGATTTTTAAAGTCATGCTCTGGATTTAAGCCAAAAATAATCTATACCTAATTTTAACCCACAACTTTGTTCTATAAATATCTATTTTAAGCACGCATCAACTGCTGTCTATCTTAAGCATTTCTTATTACTTAAAGGGCTTAATCCTTTCTTCTTAGTACTTACCTGACCCCCTCCAACAACAGAGAGGAAGCAACCACCATAAACACCCTTGAAGGGAAGCCATCAGCATCCTTGTGTGAATTAACAAAACAGGAGACTTTCTAAGGTCCTACTTCATTTCTCCTTCTTTTTAAAAGTGATACAAAAGATCTGTATACATCAGCACAGCATTTATGCATTGTCCTGGCCAAAAATTCCCAAAAGGAACCTAGCCAAGGTGAGTCAGGGAGAAAGTAATTTATCCCTTCAAAGGAGATGCCATTGACGATTCACTTCCATGTGCTCATACTATTGGTTCAAATCCCATTGTCCTACCAATCCTTCAAAGTTCATTTCAAATAAAAGTACTCCCACACACAGTCCCCCTATAATCGAGCTAATCTCTTTCTTCTCTTTATTCCTCACATACATATTGCCTGAACTACACAATTTAGTATTTGATTATATACATTCAGTCACATTATACTCTAATTTTTTTCAGTGTATATAAGCCTTGTGTTTTATACTGTATATAAATCTTTTGAGGGCAAATACATCTCTTTCTTGATTATTGTGACCCCACAGCACCTAAAATAGCTATGGACACATAGTAGGTGCTCACTTATGCTTATTGGACTGACTGGCTCAGTAAGGGATTTGTTACACTGATTCTCAAGTGAAATCAGTATTCCTGTGTATCAATGGTATGTTTAGGAGCATGGATGAGAATCTTCCAGATGTTATCCTCTGGCACACACTGGCCTCATATAAATAGTGTTCTGGTGGGAGGAAGACAGTTGGGCCAAAGAGAGAACAGATAAAGGTTTCAGAACAGAGATTATTACCTAGTTCAAAATCCACATTTCATGATCAGGAGACTGAAGCCAAAATTGGTAAAAGGGATCTTGTTGTTTGATTTTTGATCACAGGAATTTAGCAAGCCAAATAGCCTCTGAAAGTATAAACCAATATCTAATCCCCAGATTTTCCACAGTGGCAGTGACAGGAGCGTTTGACTTGGGTGAGAATACCTGGAATTAACTGCCACTGATTCTACCACTTGCTTTTATGAACTTGGGAAAGTCACTTTTCTTCCCTAGTCCTTAGCTTCCTCATCTATAAGAAACTACTGGACTTGTTAGTCCCTAAGGTCCTTTAAAGCTCTATTATTCTATCTTGTTGTTCAGTCATGTCCAACTTTTTGTGATTCCATGGACCATACTATCCATGGGATTTTCTTGGCAAAGATAGTGGAACGGTTTGCCATTTCCTTCTCCAGTGGATTAAGTCAGTGGTGAAGTGACTTACCCAGGGTCAAATAGCTAGTAAGTGTCTGAAGCCATTTTGAAATCAGGTCTTCCTGATTCCAGGCCTGATATTCTATCCACTAAGCCACCTACCTACCTCCTAGACAAATGGAGGTTAAGTGACTTGCCCAAGGTCACACAGCTAGTAAATGTCTGACTGGATTTGAACTCAGGTATTCCTGACTCCAGGCCCAGGATTCTATCCACTGAGCCATCTATCTGCCCCTCTATTATTCTATTCTTTACTATTAATGAGAATTAATTCTCACCTTGAAGCCCTGCACAAAATCAAAATTTAAAAATTATATTGCCAAAGAATATCATAATTCCTTTTCTATTAATCTTTCTCTAATCTCCCTAGTGACCCCTTTCTCATAGTACTTTGTTTCTCTTGTGGACTATTACACACTACTTTGTATTATACAATTACACACTACTTTGCATTTTATATATATACACATATTTGTGATATAATGGACATGACCAAGGGCAAAGGTTAGAGGGCTTCATTTGCCTTGGCGCTTGTGGTCTGGAGAGCATTGCCTTGAAAGAAATGTCTTGAATTGTATTTCCCAGAAAGCTGTATGTCTGATTGCAAAGCAATGACATCACCAGGTAAAGTCTGATTGCTGGCAAGTCCTCTCTAAGGCTAAAGCTTTAGAGGGATGCACACTTAGAGAGGAAAGAGAAGAGAGGCTGCTACAAGTGAGAAGAAATGAAAAGAAGACCAGGTCCTACTGTTGGCTGAGTCAAGCCAGAAATTTCAAGAAATCCTCTTTCCCACCCCAGTAGTCCATGCTGACTGGAGACAAGAAACTGATTGACGTTAATAAGGGACAGTTTCTCTAACTCCCCTTATATTTTCATGAAGGAATTTTCCTTTCCCCCATCTGAGTGGGTGTAGGAGATTATACTCTTTTGTATATGCGACAGAGAATGACTATTTCTTTCTTCCTTGTTATTTATATTTCTTGCATGTTTTAGGCATTGGATTGCGTATGCCTGGTACTAGAGTAGTGTACAGTATGGAACTTGTGGAAGTGATTTGTGTAATCAATTACCCAGAACAACCATACCAAACATGGGAAAAGTAGCAAGGGGCTGGCTCTAGATACAGAATTCTCTAGGACTTCAGGGTCCCTATGGATTCTTATTTTCCCCCACTAGTTTGTAAACTCCTTGAGAGGAGCAATTATGTCTTATTTATTATTGTATCCCCACACAGTGCTTTGCAAATAGTATCTATTAAAAATGTTTATTTAAAATTATTGAGTCGCAACAATCAAAATAATGCCAATAATTCAAGGTTTCCCTAAAGCTCTGGCTAATTCTACTACAGTCTAAGCAGACCAAGAAGGAAAAAGGGAAACAAGCATTTATTAAGTGCCTATTATATTCTAGACAGTATGCTAAGCTCTTTACAAATATTATCTTATTTAGTCCTCATAACAACCCAGAGAGGTAGGCACTATCATCATCCCCATTTTATGCCAAACCAATCTAAACTTTGAAGACAGAAGAAGAGAATTTCACCTAGGAAAGACACAGCTGGAAATTTAAAGAGGGAGAAGGTGATTGAGAAGGAAATCTGAGACTCTAATAAGGATAAGAGAAGTGGAAAAAAGGAAAGTAGCATCAGAGGTGTTTATTTACATTCGATCAAGGCAACATTAAGATAGTAATAATCTTTCTCTCCCCAGTCCTACACACCTTCTAAGGTTGCATGTTCTCATTTTGTGTTATTTCTTTCATAAACTTCATAGCCTTCAAGGCTGTTCTTGACTCACTTTAACTAATCATCTTCTGGTTAATGTTAGGGGAGGAAGAAAGAGAAGTACAGTATAATCTTCCCATGCCCTGAACCCTTTCCACTTGCCTACATTCCCCTGGAGGCAATTAATATTGGGGGTGAGGCCATGTATAGTGGAGAGCTTTTTCCATTACATGGCTGCCTTAACTGTAAGGAACTAAACATTGAACTAAGAAAGTAGGGTGGGAGTGGGAGAAGGAATTGAAAATGTCAGTAAGCTTTTTTGATGACAACCTAAGATGTAGAAAGTAAGATGAACTGGAAGGCCAGACACATTCAGTAACAAAGAGTACCTTAGCTTAATCCTACTTAGAGTCAGATTTACTAGTTTTGTTCAAATTTTCCAATAGCCAGTTCTCCTATTGCCATCAGCAGTATAAATACAATACATCACAAGCACACCAAGCCTAGTGTTATTTCAGTCATTTTGGAATAATACCATTAATACATTTAAAACCAAACCCCACAAGAGAGGATTCTAAGAAGATGGTGGAATAGGTCAGAAAACTTTTGGCTCTTCAAATTTCCTCCACAAAAAAAAAACCAGAATATAATCTCAGAGCAGCAGAAATAAGCATGGGGTAAAGCAGTTGTCCTCCTAAGACAGACAATATGAGAAGACCCCAGGAAAGACCCGACCTCCAGGGGGAGCAGAGGTTTTGCCAACCTCCAGGACCACTGTGAAAAATCAACAATAATAAGCCCTGGGGGCAAATGGGTTGAGGGGCAGCCTTAGCCTTAGAAATTTTCATCTCAAAGATGATGGAAGTCTGACAGCTAAGTAGGAAAAGACTGAATGACCTTCTACTTCAAAGGACACCAAGAACAGCTGTGCTGACCAAACACTCCCAAGCTGCAGCTGCAGGGTGAAGGAGCTAGCATACACCTGGTGAGTGCAGTAGCAAGGAGCATGGACCCTGTTGGCTGTGGGCACATGCAAGAGAGCAGAGTCCCCGGTTTCATTTGCAAGGCAGAGAGGACAGCTGTAGTTTGCAGCCACTGGAGGTACTACAGGGAGCAAGATCATTTGTGGGACAGTGTGGCTGGGGATCCTAGCCACGGCTTAGAAGTGGAGAGGAGTGTTCAAAGTTGGGCCCTGAGACAGACCTCAGAAAATAACCATAAGAAGGACCTGAGACTTGAGGCATCAGTCCCCATAATTCAGGACTACAACTTGATTACATTAATAGCTGCTCAAAACAAAATAAAACAAAAATAAATAACTAAAAATGACTAAGCAGGGGAGAAAGAACCCAACCATAGATAGTTACTATGGGGATAGAGAATTGGATTCATATTCAGAGGAAGATAATGGAGCTAAAAAAGCTACTCCTTTTTCAATGGGAAATGTCAAATAGTCCCAAGCACAAAAAGAGTTCTTGGAAGAACTTAAAAAGGACTTTAAAAATCAAATAAGAGAGATAGAGTAAAAGTTAGAAGAAAAAAAAATAAGAGCAACCCAAGAAAATCAAGAAAACTGTGAAAGGAAAGTCAACCAACTAGAAATAGAGAATCAAAAACTTAAGGAAGAAAACAGTTCTTTGAAATATAGAATTGGGCAAGAGGAAGCTAATAACATTCTAAGACACTAAGAAATCATAAAATAAAAGCGAAAGAAGGAAAAAATAGAAGAGAAAGTGAAATATCTCATCAGAAAAACAACTGATCTAGGGAACAGATTGAGGAGAAATAATTTAGGAATAGTTGGACTACCTGAAAAATTATGATTTAAAAAAGTGTCTTCATACAATATTAGAAGACATTATCCAGGAAAATTGGCCTAAAGTTCTAGAACAAGAAGGCAAAGTAGAAATAGAAAAAATCACTGCTCCCCACTTTAAGGAGATCGCAGGAGGAAAATTCACAGGAATATCATACACAAGTATTAAAGCTCCCACATTAAGGAGAAAATATTGGAAGCAACCAGAAAAAAGCAATTTAAATATCATAGAGTTACAGTAAGGTTACACAAGACCTAGAAGCTACTATGTTGAAGGATCATAGGTATTGGAATACTATATTTCATAGAGCAAAAGAGCTTAACCAAGGGTAACTTACCCAGCAAAGTTAAATATAATCCTGAATTGGGAGAAAAAAAAAAGGATATTTAATGAATTCAAAGACTTTGAGGTTTTTGCAACAAAAACCCCAGAACTTAAGGGAAAATTCAACACATAACAACCAGGAGAAACATAAGGTAAACAGTAAAGACAAATTATAAAGGACACAAAAACGTCAAATTGTTTACTTTGTATATATGAAAATATTAGCATTATTCTTATGATTGTCATCATTATTTGGGTAGTTTGAAAGAAAGGTATAGGCTAAGCTGAGCATGATCGGTTGATTCTAAAAAAATAAAACTGTAGGAAGAGATAAAAAGGGGTGATTATGTCATACAAATGAAGCATATGAGGAAAAACTGATACAAAAGAAGGCAGGAGGGGAAAAGGCAGGTAGTGCTGGAATCTTACTATCATTGGGAATGGGTTGAAGAGGAAACAACATATATATATCTAGAAGGGTGTAAAAGTCCTCTAAATTCAGAAGGAAATAAGAAGGCAAGAGGATATTGTGGGGGGAGAAGATAAGGGAGGGACTCTTACAGGGATAGATAGATTAACAAATAGGAAGGGCAAGGTAGTGGGTAGAAGTAATGCAGAAGAATGAGGAGGGATAGGGTAAATAGGGTGAGAAAGATAGTGAGGAAAAATAGGAAGAAAGAAAATACACAAGTAATTGTAGCTTAAATGTGAATGGAAGGAAAGCACCCATAAAACAGAAATGGATAGCAGATTAAAAATTTAAATTCAACCATATGTTGCTCTCAGGAAACATTATAAAAGTGAGAGATACACACAAGAATAAAATAAAGGGCAGGAGTAGAATTTAGTATGTAAAAAAGCAGGGATAGTAGTCATGATCTCAGACAAAGTTAAAGTTAAAATAGACTTAATCAAAAGTGAAAAGCAGAGAAACTAAACTATGTGTCAGCAATATTATTCAATATTATTTTAGACCACTTAAAATACCTAGACAGTATAAAATATTGGAGTATATATCTGCCAAAAAAGAGACAGGAACTGTATGAACATAAACATAAAACACTTTTTATACAAATAAACCCAGATCTAAATAATTTAAGTAATATATATTGTTTGTGGGCAGGTAAAGTCAATATAATATTTAAAATTATAATTTTACCTAACTAATCTATTTATTCAATGTCATCCCAACTAAATTACTAAAAAAAATTTACTGACTTAGAAAAAATAATAACAAAGTTCATTTGGAAGAATAAAGGGTCAGGAACTTCAAAGAAACCAGGGGGAAAAGATGTAAAGGAAGTAGATTCAGCAGTATCAGACCTTAAACTATATGATAAGGTGAGAGCATTAGTGAAGTGTAAAAAGGATAATTTCAATTATTTTAAATTAAAATTTTCTTGAATAAATAAAACCTATGTAGCCAAGAACAGAAGGAATGCAGAAAATTGCGGAGGGGACTGTCATAGACAATCTCTCAGATACGATGTGATTGGGTTAGAATATTGTTGTGGTGTAGGAAATGATGAGCTGGTTGCTTTAGAAAAACATGAAAAGACTTGGACTTACGTTATCCACCTTCAGAAAAACAAATGGTAGCATAGTATAGTCTTACATATCTTTGTATGAGTGTATATAGTTATATGTTTATAGGTATCGATGTACACATACACACATACACACCCACTCTTCATTGTAACCTTCTTTGGGGAGGGAGGAAGGAAAGGAGTGGGGAAAAAGTAAAAAGTGCCCAGCAGAGAACAAAAGAAAACCTAGAAGGAAGCAAAGAAAAACAAGGCAGCTTTGAAAACAATGTGTAGTATTTATTATATAGGTTTTCTTGAAATGGAAATTAATTGTTTTATATTGAATCATCTCTTATGGTCTGCTGTGTACATGGCAATTTTTTTCTTTTCTCATTTTGTATTTAAGTTTAAAATAAAAAAGTTTACCAAAAAAAATAACCAAACCCTACCATAAAATTTGGAAACCCTTCTTATCCTTACCTCTCTGATCACTCATTCATAGTATCTCCTTTGTGGATCCAACTGTGCCTTATAATTTCATTTTGTCTAATATTGGCTTTGTTCAGTAATGAATGTCATGAGACTATAAACTCTTTGAGGGCAGGAACTTGTTTTCTCACCTGCTTGTGTCTCTTCTTGTACCTACCACAGTACCCTGCCATGGTAAATGATAAATGAACGTTTATTAAATTGAATCAAAGTGAATCATGCCAGTGAAATTCCCAAATAAACTCCCAAGTATATTTTTAAAATTCGTGTTACTTTACTGAATCTACTAAATAAATGGTTTCTGTCCCCTAGAAGTCCCCAATCTAAGTAGGGTCACAGCTTAAAATTTTTTTTAAAGAATCATTGAATTCTAGAGCTGGAAGAAAAAATAAGGAGCATCTAGAAAAACCTCTCCATTTTACAGATGAGGAAACTGAGGTCCAGATGGATTAAGTTACTTGTTCAAAGTCACACAGCTATTTAGTGGCACAGTCAAGATGAGGGTCCCTCCATGCCTCCTGGCACCTACTCCAGAGTTCTTTCCGCCACACAATTTTTGCTTCTCCAAGGATTCATTTTAATATCACCACAAATTTAAAAAGTAAGAGGGATGAATTACCAGGTCATTTGCATTTGTGACAGAATTTCAGAAAAGATATAATAATAAATACTTGAAATATAATTTCCTTTGAGTTTTTGAAAGGTTTGTATTTTTCACACTTTAATAGCATTTTTATCACCCCCATCATCATTATTAATATTTGTTGAACACAGTAATAGCATAGAATCCTTATTAGGGCTTTTGGAGAATGGTGAAGATGCAATCCCTTAATGAATTTTCCATTTAGGAAAAGATGAGGCAGAAAAGAATATATGCAAATTCATAGTTGAGATGGCATCCATAAGAATGATTTCCAAGGAAAGTATGCTGAAGGAACTTTTTTTTAATGCAACCAAGCACAGCTTTGTAGAGGAGGTGGTCTGTACTCTGAAGAAGAGGGAGAAAAAGATGAAATGGTCCATATATGGGAAATAGGAATAAGTTTCAAGAGGGCATTAGTTATGGAAAGTGTTGGAACAGAAGTGGATATATAGTCCTGGAAAGAAAACCACACTGAGGCTTACCCCCAATTCTGCCACTAAATACCTTTCACTGGGGTGGTTCACTTAATTTTTGTCAGCCTCAATTTCCTCATCTCTAAATTTAGGGAAATGGACTAAATAATCTCTAAAGACCCTTCTAGTCCTAAATGCTATCATCCTATGAATAGGGGATAGAGGTATAACAACCTGCCCTTTATGTATGGCTTAATCAATCAAGCAATAAATATTTACTAAGTGCCTACTATGTGTCAGGCACTAGGGTTGCAAAGACAATAGTGAAAATTTTGCCCTCAAAGAGCTTACATTCTAAACAGGAGAGACATTGTACACATGTACAAAGCAGATGCAAGGAACCCTGGGGGAGGGTGGCACTAGCAGACTCTAGAAGGGTCTGCCCTCACAACCCTGGCAGTGAGGTGATGTGTAATGGTCTTCACTTTACAAATCCTCATCAGAGAAATTGGAATTGGAGCCATAAAACCTATATTAAAATCCCAAGTCTATTGTTTATTATTTGTGTGACATTGGGCCAGTCCCTTAGCCATCCTATGCCCCAGCTTTCTCATCTGTGAAATGGACACAATAATACTCACACTGTCTACCTCACAAGACTTTTATCAGTCATCGGCTGAGCAGTTATTCACTACAGCCTATTCTCATAAGACTAGAGAACAGAAGCAACATTTTTTTGGTAGGATGATTGACATTATAGGGAACAATATATTTATTTATAGGATTCCTAATACCTGGACAGTTAACAAATACTAATTAACTAATGAATGATTTGGGAGCTACAATTGCAATATAGTAACTTTATTTTTTAATAAGTTCCAGAGCCTTTAGTTTAAAACAAAACCATTGCTAATTTGCATTCTATTTGGCATAAATTTGCATATCATACTTCAGAGATCATAACTCAAAATATATAAAATAAAATGCAATCTATCGTAATTGCATTCTAACCCAATATAGAACAAATATGCAGCTCAGCTTAAACTTGTACCAAATTGGGAAATAAACACCTGGCATTGCAGGGCAAAGGGAGCATGATGAACCAGAGGCAAAAATATGGAGCAGGTAAAGTTAGTCTTAGCACCTTCAACCCACCTTCCCTTTCCAACAATCCTCTAACTTGCTGGCACCACATCCCATTCACCATCTTATTCTCAGTTCCCAAAGGACCTAGCTCTCAGCTCAATTAATTCAATGAATCCTCTCTTCTACCATAGCCCTTAGGCATTAACTGATAATTCCCTCTCAGGGGTACTTACATTTTAATATGAAGGTCTGGAAAATTAAGAACCCCCCCCCAGGATCCCAAAAGAATTAACCTTTAAAGGAAGAATCCCTGGCATCTATATTGGTGTATTTTGAGGCAAATGGGAAGCAAGATTTCTTGTGGCTAGAAAACAAACCTTAGAATCAGAAAGGCCCAGATTTGGGTCCTGTGTCTGATAGAGATATTCCACTATATGACCATGGGCAAGTCACTAACTTCTCTGTAGGCCAGGCTACTCTCTAAAACTATAGATTTTAGAGTTCTGCATCAGTTGAGAAAAGTTACATATTGAGAGTTCCCAAGCTGGATAAAGTCACAGGTCTGGATCCTTTCCTCCCTCTCAAATGAGCAAGAAACTCTGCCCAACAATTTCCAAATTATACAGGCAACCTATAAGTTCTACACCAGCTCTGTCAAGGAAACCTGTGCTACTCCCCAGTCTAGCTGAAAGAATGAACTTTGAACATTGGATTGTAGTAAGAAGATCTAAGTTCAAATCTTAGCTATGCCACTTAGTATTTACGTGACCTTGAAAAATAATTTAACCCTTCTGGGCTCTAGTTTCCTCATTTGTGCAATGAGGAATTAGACTAAATGATCATAAATTGTCCTCCAACTCTAAAATTCAGTGATGCTACTCTACTTCTCTGGTCCTTTTCCCCAATATCTCCCCACTATCTATCACAGGGAATTTCTGAAAAGTTTGTCAGAGGCCCAAGGATTTTTTATTTTCAATCCCTGAACCTGCCCCCTTTCCCTGGAAATAGAGAGCACTGAAGAACCCCTAAAAATAAAATAAACCCTATATCATCCTGGATAATAATTCCCAGTTTGCACACAAAAAGCAAGAAATGATGCACATCTGGGACATTCTATGAGAGTAATAGAGAGCTTCAGGAGGGCCTGATGATCATACCAGACTACAAATAATAGGGTCAAGGGCAGGGTTCATGTCTTTCTGGGTCAAGGATAGCATAATGGGAGAAGAGATGCAGGTTAGAGAGGCTCTACTAACAACTACTAGTCTAAACATCCCAGGGGCAGGCTGGACAACTTCTCTAGGAGCCTAGATAGATTTCATCTTAGACACAAAGAGGAAAAGTACGTTATCTCAGCAGCCGATTGAGCTGTTGACAGAAGACAACTGTCGGTTGTTGCCATCTCTCTCTCTCTTTTTTTAAGAACTTGCTAAGCTTGTTACTGGAAAGAGCTTTATTCCTTAGATTATTCCATATGCCCAAATATAACAGTTACACTGGCACATTTGAACTCCTGATTTCAAAAAATGTACATGGATATAGATGCACTTGAGCAACCCTTGTGTCACATCCTGTTTCCTCAATCCGGTTCTTGACATTTTCAGAAGATTCTTTCAAAGGACTAAACTAAACAGGGCCAGAACTCAGTCTTTTTCCCTTTAAGCCCTCTGTCTCTCCCTCTAACGGGTTCTTCATCAAAAATGCGCTAGAAAACAGTCTAGTGCGCTTAGAAGGTGTCATTTTTCAGTTTCTCACTGAAATGCAGGTTGGCAAATAGGTTAATTTTAACTTCACAGATTGCAAGGTGTGTGAATAGAACAGCTATATGAAGAACAAAATAGAGCTGAGAAGAAAGAGAGACTTTGAACTACTAACTGGTATTATTCCAAAGGTCAAAGAGGGGACTAGAGGCCATTGCCTCCAGTTCCAAGATTACAGGAGCTCACTTGGGATGATCAGTTGAGGGGAATGTGAAGAAAGAAAGAAATATCAGAGTTTGTAATCGGTCCACTGATCTGGGGCCACAAATCCTATAACAAATGTACTTTCTTCCTGAAAGCCAAAAGAAGCTGATTTTTCAGAGGAAGCAAAGAGTAGTTTAAAAAATGGAGTCATCAGAACTGGGTTCTAGTCCCAGGGCTGTCATTAACTAGCTGTGAAACCTCAAAAAAAGTTACTCTAGTCCCCTGAACATCCACATATTTTTCTGAAAAACTAAGGGATTGAACTAGATGACCAGTGAGACCGAACCATAGAATGCATAAAAGGGAGAAATGTGTACTCAGTGAGGAAAAGTAGTCTATGGAATCAGAGTGTAAGACTTTACATGCTAAGGAGAGAAGTTTGTATTTGAACCTAAAGGCAATAGGGAACCACTAGAGATTCTTGGGCAAAGAAGAAAGGAAAGGAACACTTTTTTAGAAGCTTCTATGTGCTAGGCACTGCGTTAAGTTCTTGATCCTCCCAAAAAAACATGCAAGATAGGTGCTATTATTACCCTTAATTTACAGAGGAAGAAACTGAGGCAAAAAGAGATTAAGTAACTTACCCAAGGTAACACAGCTAGTAAGTGTCTATGGCTAGGTCTGAATTCAGGCAAAAAAAGGAATATGATCAGAACTGTACTTTAGGAATGTCACATTGATAACTAGAGTATGGATTGGTGAAGAGAGAGATTGAAGGCATAGAGAGTAATTAGGAGACTATTGAAATTGTCAGTATAGTTCTATAATACAGGCTCAGAATTAACCAGTTACAGATTATCCAGTCTTCACTCCACCTTTAACTGACCATTTATTAATTTCTCTATAAAGGTTAACAAGAATGGCTAAACAAATTATGATGTATCAGTGGAATGGTTTTGTTTCATTTTGTTTTAATTTTTATATATGGTTCAGACTTGTGATTTCACTTGACGAGGAAACTCCCAGTATAGAAATACCTTCTATCAATGTGGATCAGTCTGGGACACTAAGAAGGAACTACCCATCATCATACAGCTACTATGGTCACAGACTGGCTCTGAACTCAGGTCTGCCTGACTCCAAAGGCAAGCCTTCCAGCTGCCCTGCCTTTCTACGGAATGGAATATACTAGCACCATCAAAAATGAACAATATAAAGAATGCAAATAGATATGGAAAAAATATAAAAATTAATTAAAAACAAAGACTATAAAGTAAAAACATTGGATACAGTCATTTGTATATTATATATATGTGTGTGTATATATATATACATATATATATATATATAAAGTATGTTGTTGTTGTTCAGTTGTTTCAGTCATGTCTGACTCTTCATGACTCCATTTGGGGTTTTCTTGGCTTAAATACTGGAGTGGTTTGCCATTTTCTGTTCCAACTCATTTGCCAGATGAGGAAACTGAGGCACACAGAGTTAAATGACTTGTCCAGGGTCACACAGCTAGTATCTGAGGCTAGATTTGAGCTCAGGTCTTCCTCACTCCAGATCCAATGCTCTATCCATTGCATCACCTTTAAACTAGACATGGATCCAAAGGTGAATGCACAAAGAGAGTAAAGGGAATGCAAAGAATGGAAAGAATTAGAAGGCACCATTGAGTTCATCTATACAACTCCCCTCATCTCACAAAGATATTTTATCATTAAAGTATTGGGCTTTTTATAATCATCATTATCAATAACTTTACAAATGTTAAGTTCATAATCTCTCCTTAAAATAGGCAGGATCAAGTGGAGGATGGGAAACGTAAATTAGCCTCTCTAGCACTGGCTGGCAAGTTTGAACTAAGACTTTGTAGAGAAGGAAACTTAAATGAATAGGCAGAAGTGATTTAAAAAAAATATATTTGCTCCTTGGTTCTTTCGATCATTCCCTGGCTTTCACAAATACAGGTAATTAAGCTAGCTATAATTTAACTATGTTTTCCCTTGCCCTTTTACCTACCTAATTCATCTGATCAAGGTCTTCATTTCTGATCTCAGATGAACAAAGTCATTCTGTGTGAACCATAACTGGTTTTACAAGTCATATTTGATGAGTGCCTTCCCTTCAAAGACCAAAACAATTAGAGCTTACATTTTAGATGAAATAAAATTTCAAGGCCAGGTATGAAAGAGGCTAATAATTCATTTCTGGGCCTCTTTAGTGACTTGTTCATTCCTGCTGTGTACCTATCCAAAGGGAATTTCCTTATTCCCATTGGTAAAACTTATTAGAAAAGTCCCTCTGGAATATGCCAGATTCTTTCCCATGATGACTAGAAAGAAAGTTCTAATCTAAGGATTAATCCTTTTGTATCACCTTAGTATAGACCTTCATATTTAAGAGGAGAATTAAGTACACAGAATAAAACTGTTTCACCAGTGAAGCTAGTATATTATAACTGAACCCTTAAATTGAAAAAACACTGTATTCACTATTATTTAAATTGCCCTAGACCTCCAGTACTTCTAGATAGTTCCCCATAAGCCTCCTCAGCCTCAACTGCCTTGTGTCTGCATTCCTATCCTTCTAATTAGATATAAAGAATGAGGGAATTAGAAAAAGTTTAAAAAAAGTCACTCCACAGTTTCACATCCAAGTGGGTACGAGGATGGCGGTTCCATTTATTCTTTCGTGGAAACAACAGGGTACAGTCAACATAACCCTAGCTCAGCCATTTATTCCCTAAGCAAGTTGACTTAACCTTTTTAAACTTCAGTTCCCTCATTTAAATGAGGATTTGGGACTACACGATCTCCAAAATCCCTTCCAACACTAAAATCTTACTCATTCTACAATCATTTAAAAATAGGGAGGGTGGGGGCGGGGAAGGGCTTGCAGTCCTAGTCTGACTCTGTTCAAGAGCCCTTTAAAATCCTCCCTCCCAGATCTGACATTCCATGGTACTCTGAATGTTCTAATAGTCATTGCTACTAGAATATGTCCATGCAAGCAACGGTAGAAAGTCAGGATCAAGAACCCTAGGATTGGAAGAACCTATGAAAGTATCCAGTCTATTCTTCTGATCACTTTGCTTATTAATCAATCAATCACTAAACATTCATTAAGAGCCTACTGTGTGCCAGGCACTGTGCTAAGTGCTAGGGACACAAGAAGGCACAAAAACAATCCTTGCCCTCGAGGAATTCATGATCTAATACCTCCTTGAAAAGATAGTTTTTCAAACGTCACCCCTATGGGGAAGGATTAAGGGAGATGCTGGGACTGGAATGGAAAGCCTGAGGATTGTCCTTTGCCTAAATTTGTCAAGTAAATAGAATGAATGTGGAAAGAGTTTCCTTGAAAGAATCACAACTTGAGGAGTGGGGGGATTTTTTTAACGGGAACTATTATTCCATAGGTGTAAAGCCTGATAAGCAAATTCCTCTCCTAAAGTAGATCGTAGGCTTTCTCTGAAGTTTCTGTCTTAGAGCACTGCTGGACATATTGAGATGTTAAGTAACTGACTTAGAATCCCACAGCCAGCATGCACTACAGGCAGGATTTGAACCCAGGTGTTCCTGACTCTAAGACGAGCCCTCTGTTGGCTATGTCTGGCTGCCTCTCATCACAGTGCAGCTTCTTCCACAGAACTTCCATGCTTTCAAACTTAACTTGAAACAGGCTGGGGTGACTCTAATGACTGACCCCAGGTCCAGTGTTAAAACCTCTTTTTTTAGGAATTGAAGCCTGTTGAGCTACTGAGCATTCCCCACACAAGGTCCCTGTTGTCAGCTGAGAACTTCCTAGGAAACCTGGCCAGTGCCAGGAACATGAGAGTGGTGGAGGGCAGATTAACAGTATTCAGGTTTGAATTATGTGTACCTGAGCCTGGTTTTATATTCCTGGCATTGTTCTTCATGTAGGGAAAAGAGCAAGTTGATTTTAGCAACTGAGAGACAGGTTAACTTTAGGAGGGACCGAATCATTTAACTTACTTGGGAGCGTCATCTTCCCCATTTGTAAAATGAGAATAATAGGCCCTGTTTATTTTAGATGGCATATGTGAGACAGCGGGGCCTTTTCCACATTTGTAGTTCTTTTCGAGAAAAATGAGGGACCAGCCATGTAATTTAACATTAAGTGATATATAAAACACCAGTGAAATTGGCTAACTCACTTAAACAAATATTCATTAAACACCTGCTATATACCTAGAACTGTGTTGGATCATATGAGAGATACATTAAAGTATAAGACCTAAACTTTGTTCTCAAGATGCTTATTATCTCACATATCAAATAGCTGAAGAACTCTACCAATTGCCCGTACAAACAGGTATTAAGTGGTAATGAGTGAGTTCTATGATGTTGAATAAGATATGATATCTACATGTCATAAGAATTCTGAGAAAGACCCCAGTGATAATAGCCATGAAGACTGAAACCTTTAAAGAGACTACGGGATTTGAACTGGGCTTTGAGTAATGGGTGAGATTTGAATATGAAAAGAGGAAAGGAAGCAATATTCCTCATGGGGATTGACAAGAGCAAAAGTATGGAATCTAGAATAATGCTAACAAACTGTGGGATACAGATGGGAAGGGAGCCTGATAGAGAATTCCAAAGGAAAATCAGTAAGAGAGGTGGATGGAGACGTAAAATGTAGCTCTAAGGTGGATTTTAGTGTAAGCAAGGTAGATTTTAGTGTGTATAAAATGGATTTTTTTATTGTTTCTTAGAGTTCAGTTTCCCAGTATCCATGGCCATAACAATCTCTATTTCCCACGCTCATGGTTCAAAACATCTTCACCATGCTTGTGCAGCATTATATAATGATAAATAATACAAACATGTGTGACGAAATTGTAAACATTCACTACAAGTGCACAGTAAGATATAGGAATGAGGTGATGTAAACTTGTAAGGCTACTGCTGGCAATATGCCTTCTTGTCTGTTGCCCTGTAAAGCAGGTGGGCACTAGTCAGTGAGTTGGGGACCCCTTTAGGGTTGAATGCACAAGCTGGAATGCTGTGTGTGCCTTGATCAGCCCCTATCAAGGTTTAGGGGGAATCTGTGTTTGCCTCAACTGGCCCCCATCGAGGCTTGAAGGGATTTAGGGGAATGTACAAGTTCTGCCAGTCTCAACTGACTCATCAAGACATAAGAGTAGTTGCCCCCCTTTCTCACTGGCCCCTGAAAGAAGGGTGATTAGGGAAACCTGTAGGAGTTTGTGTTCATTATCAGCAACCTTTGTGAGAGGACTAGACTAGAACAAAGCAAGATTACTAACTCCTTTGGAGCTCTCCTTTCTGTCTGATTAGATCAAGAGTGAACCTATGTTAGCAGCCAACCTGTGTGCTAGTGTTATCTGTCTTAGATTAGTCTTGAATGATAGTCTGTAGAATCTTAACTTCAATTAGTCAGCAGGGAGCTACGGTATGTTCTTGAGTAGATACATGTAAGGAATATAGAATTCTTAAACTGATGTATATCATCTGTTCTGATCCCTTCATTTTATAGACAAAAAACTAAAGCCAAAATATTTGCTAAGGTCATACAGCTAGTTAGTAGCACACTTGGGACTAGAATACACCCAGTGTAGTGTTCTTTCCATTATGGAAATGATGGCATAGTAGAGTGGGAAGAATTCTGGATTTAGAGACAAAGGATCTGAGTTGAAACCCCACCTCCAACACCTGTATAGCTTTGGACAAATCACTTTATCTCTATAAAACAGTGTTGGATTGTGTAACTTCAATACCCCTTTCAGCACTAAATCTAAAATTCCATGATAAAGGTTCTGTTTCAATTATTCTGATAGAATTCAATAGGTAGAGACTGAAGGCAAGGCAAACAATTTGAAGACCCTCTCCATGATCTTAGAGGAAGGCGATAAAGGCCTGAATTAGGGTGGTGGTAAGAGAATAAAAAGTAAGGAAGAATCCAAGAAATGTTGCAAAGGAAGAGCAAGATCTGTGCACCAATTGGATGTGAGTGATAGAGGAAATGGATTGTTCCAAATTTGAGCCTGAAAGAAAGCATCATAGAATCATAGCATTCTAGACCTTGAACATCATCTATGCAAAGGGTTCTTAACCTGGAGTCTGTGAATTTTTTTGATAACCATATTTCAAAATAACTGGTTTCCTTTGCAATCCTACCTGTTTCATTTTGTACATTTAAAAACACTGTTCTCAGAAGGGGTCCATAGGCTTCACCAGACTGTCAAAGGGCCCATGACACAAAAAAGGTTAAGATCTCTTTAACTAGTCCAACCCTTTCATATGCGAGGTAAGAAAAAACAAAGCCCAGAAAGATGATACAAGTAGACGATGGCAGAATGAGTCTATATATTTCAAAAAAATTAAAGCTCTACATCAAATGTCTTTTGATACTATACTTTATATGAACTATTGTTGAACATTGTCAGGTTTTATTAATCTGAATGTGAGGCTACCATACACTGAATGGAGGAAACTTAGGTTTCTCCTTGGGAGAATGGGATTGGGGCAAAGAGGAAAGGTTTAATATTTGATAATGAGAACAATGCTAAAAACAAAAGCAAAACTTTGGGAAAGAGAGGTATAAATTAGCTTCCAGTATTGAGAAGGAGGAAGAGGAAGAAGAAGGAGGAGGAGGAGGAGGAAGGGAAGGAGAAGAGAGAAAAGGAGAAGGAGGAAGAGGAGGAAAAGAAGAAAGAGGAGAAGGAGGAGGAGGTCATGATCATGATCATGACAATGACAAGAATAACAATGAGGACCAGAGTGGACTGCACTGGCATTTAAATGGTTTAAAATCCATTTGAACCCAATCTGCTTCAAATGTTCCTCTGCACTCTCATGTCTCATGCAAAAATCTTCCTGAAGAGATGAAAATCATGACATATTTCTCTGTATTTCTCAGTTTTTCCAAGTATTATTTCTCATTATTCTTGTATTATCCTTTTTGCATTTTAAATGTACAGTATAACTGCTGAAAAACAATGAAACATGCAAATAAGGAGCCTGAAAGTGTTCTTTGAAAAGTAGTGTAAAAGAAACTCAACTTCTCTTAATGTACTACATTGTCTTTTAAATATATTTTTCTTTGCTTTTTCTCCCTTCCACCTGCCTCTGTCATTCTGCCTGCAAAACTAAATACCCCAATAGCACTCTTTGTTGGAAAAAGACACTTTTACAATTTGGGCTATTCATTTTAAAGCCTAAGATTTTACTGTTCATTTAAGAAAAACTGGCAGATCTTTCTGTGACATTTTTTCCACCGTTGCTATTTAATATCCAACATAAGATTGGTATAGCTACATTGCAGATAAAACCTAATTTGGCTATAGGATATCACTAGATCAAAGATATTTTCCCAATGAAGACCATGTCTAGTTAAACCAAATCCCATTAAACTGGGTCATAGTCAGTTTGGTGTTTTCAACCATTCTAATCATCATTTTAGATTGCCAATTGGTCAGTATAATTATACAAAACTTAAATACTTCTTAAGAAGAGCCATGGTGAAAAGAGCATTTGATTTTGACTCTAAGGACAAAGGTTCAAATCCCAACTCTGCCATTTATTAGCTATGTAATCTTAGGCAAGCTGTGCCATCTCTCTAAACCTCATCTTTCTCATCTGTAAAATGAGAGAGCTGGACTAAAAGATCTCTGATATCTCTTACAGAACTAAACCTTATGATCTTAATTTCTTCTGTGCTTCAAAAAGTCATGATTTCATTATGGTGCCATACACCAAAGCAGACGACAATCCCTCTGTCCTTTAGTGCAGTGGTCTCCAAAGTATGTGATCAACTAATCAAAAGATGGTAAGATGGGTCTCATCCCACCCATACCACAATAACCACTTATTGGGCTTTTCCATCACAACCACACCACTCTTCACACATCACAGCCAAATATTACTCACTCCACTCCCTCTCATTGCTAAGCAACTTCCCAATCATCTCCCTTCTGAACTGGGCAGTTATAATCTAACCTCAACCTCAGCAGCTACAGAGGTGCCATTAAGAAAATCATCTTTCCCCACCAAGAAAAAAAGTTACTGATGTGATCCAAAAAAAAAAGATGGAAATCACTTTTTATAGATAATTTAATAAGTTGCTGAGGCCAAAAACATTCATCACTCTGCATCAAACCCGGTGATATTAAATTGAATTGAACTAGGCAAGTCCTTGGATGATCAGCATGAAATCTCTTACTGACCTGTACTTGAAGCCCTTCCAACTTGTAGTAGTTACTACTACTACTACTACTACTACTACTACTACTACTACAGTAGTATGTAACTAGTAGTATCTACTAAAGCTTTAATTCTCTTAACATTGTCTTAAAGAACCCAGGATGACTTGGGATCAAACATTAATTAAAAGATTTTGGCATAATCACTATTAATTAGGCCAAGGGAAAAAAATCTTGGACTACAGTCTTTTCACTGTTATATAGAATAACCATATTTTATAATTTCTCTTTATTGCATAAAAATCACCTATGGAAACATTATCAACTTTTCATGGGTCTATTAGACACTTACTAAGTGCTTACTAATCACCAGGTACTGCACTACATTCTTTGGGAAATGCAAATGTTAAGTAAGAAATGGTCTCAGGGCAGAGGAAGCTTACGAATTGGTTGGTTCAACAACATTTTAGAAGGGCCATATCTATTTAATTACCCCATTTTAAGAATAATTTCTAAGGTAGTAGATAGAGATAGCATTATAATCTCCTCAAAGGTAGGAGAACTGTTTAATTTCTCTTTCCATCCCCCAATACTTAACACAATGCCTTACACATGGTGGTAGTTAATAAACATTTGTTGAACAAATGAATTAATCTGAAGGCAAGACAGACTTTTTAATATTGAAAAGTGTTTGGATAAAATCATAAGGTTCCATTTTATCCATTGGAAAATGACTTTAAAACTTCCATTACAACATGTTGAACCAGCCAGAAAAAAGATCCACCAGTCTTTTACTGTGGGGCCAGCCCATCTTTCCTTTTTTTTATTGGAAGGGGGAAGGCAGAGCAATTGGGGTTAAGTGACTTGCCCAAACTGGCACACCTAGTAAGTGTCAAGTGTCTGAGGCCCAATTTGAACTCGGGTCCTCCTGACTGCAAGCCCGGTTGCCCTACTCACTGCACCACCTAGCTGCCCCAGTACCACCTAGCTGCCCCCAGCCCATGTTTCCTAACTAGTGAATGTTTCACTTGGTTAACTATATCTGGTCACTCTCAGTCATGCTTCACATTGTTATCGTTGTTCAGTCAATTCACAGTGTCTGTGAGCCCATTTAGGATTTTCTTGGCAAAGATATTGGAATGGTTTGCCATTTCCTTCTCCAACTTATTTTACAGATGTGGAAACTGAAGCAAACAGAAAATGGACCTGCCTCAGGTTCACACAGCTAAGTGTCAGAGGTCAGATTTGAACTCATGAAGCTGAGCCTTCCTAATTCCAAGGCCAGTTGCCCAAATCATGGAGGACATAGAGAACAGAGTCCAAATGGAAAGGATTTCATTTAGTTGGTGAAGTCTTCCATTTCTCAGTCATGCATATCATTAGAAGGATGCAAATATTTTAAAAGATGAGCCTTCATTTCAAGAAGATTTTGAGGTTTTTTAAGTACTACATAATTTCCAAAAGGCAATCCAACTTGCTCTCTTCCTTGTATTCAATCCTGATCCCAATATATTGTCCATCCTCACCATCTGTCCAACACATATGTACTGATGGATGAGCAATATAGGTTGTCTATCCAACTGCATATCCTCGTCTAGACAATAGTCTTCATCCACTTGGTATTTGCTTTGTAGATAGCAAAGCCAAAAATTTTTTTTGAGTGATTATGCTTCTTACTTAGGAGTCTGCAGTGTTCTGGGATTTGACACAGTAAGTATAATGTCATCTGTAAGCAGCTAGAAGGCCTCCCCAACTAAAGGAAATCTCTTCCATTCGGACTCTATTCTCTCCATCCTCCATGATTTTGGCTAACAGCATTGGCAAGAATACCTCTCCCTGTTTTTTGTCTTGCTTAATATTAATAATCAGACAGTCCAACAAAGTTATGTCTGATACATTTTTTAGGGAATTATATGTCATTTTGATGTACTCCGTAATAATACTTGTGACTTTTTCCAAATATTTGAAATTCTTCACCCTTTCATATATCTTGAGAATCAATCCCTCAACATCCTCAAAATTGTCCTTCAGCAAGGGCATCTTATGACTTGGTCTCATGTAGCTAATCTCCTCATTTTGTTTTCTTTAGTGCTAGAGATGCTTTCTTAATCAGCACATATCAGAGCCTGTGGTCTTAGGGTCCAGGTGTAGTGGTTCTATTGGAATTGATAGGAAAAGGAGTTTGTTATAGAAATTTTGTACAAACTTTTCCATTTTTCATCTGTTTTTCTTCCACTGTCATCCTTAAATGTCCTCTGGATGGTGTGACTTAAATGGGTATTACATCAAGCTTTATTTTATTTTTCTTTCCACTGCATTTTTAGTGCTTATGAAGCAGCATTGCTTATAATCTTCAAACACCCTCTTCCATAATATTTCACAAAGGAGTTTATATTCTAAATAAGTATTGTTGTTGGCTACCATCTCTCTCTACTTGGAAAAAACATCAAGCTAACTTGAAAACACTTAGCTAAGGTGATTTCTAGACTCTTTTGGTCTCCTTATGATAAATTATTTCTAACAGTTAAAATTCCTTGTTTCGTTCTTTGCACTTCTATCCCCATCATCTAGCCTGGAACACTGTAGCTGCTTAATAAGTGTGTGTTAATTGATTGATTGGCTTTGAAAAACTGTGGTAGTCTTTGCTTCTATCTATTCTTTTATTAATTTCCCTTTTTTCAGTATAAACCACTTGTTTAAGTAGAAGAGATGACACTTTCCTCAACTGAGAAATTTGTGTTTCTATTTTTAATCTTTATCCTAATTTATTCTTGATTTAACTAGTTGGTAGTAGGACAATATGCACTATTGCAATATGCAAACGGAAGATCTGGAATGTAAATTGGTGACAGGTCATTTCCTTTCTTTGAAACATAATCAATTTTATTTTGTGATACTATTTGTTGCTTTTCATGTCCTGCACCTCAGAAGTCTCTTCTCAAAGAAAGCAAGCACCACATATGGACATGAGATTTCTACAGAGTTTACAAGTCTTTGGCCTTGCTTGTTAATTACTCCTGAAATATAATTTTAATACATTTTTCACCAGCTTCTCACATGTTCACTTTTGTTTTGAAGTCATTGAATGGTAATGTATATGTTGATTTAATTTGGAAGGTCTAATTGAGTTTTTTAATAGAATTCTCTATCTTCTCATCCTATGCATTAGATATTAGTACATAAACTGCAATTACCCTTAGTCAGCACAATGACCAGGCTATAGTAGGCACCCAATAAATGCTTTCTGATTTATTAATTGATTGATCTTCATTCTGATCTTTTTGCCTTTGCTTAAAATAAGTATTGTATCATAAGACAAAGTTTCTCCTTAAATTGTGTTTCTTCTGGTTTTTGTATATGCCATAAAACCCAACTCCTTTATTTACTTCTCCAAGAAAAACCTATAGAGCAATCCTTCCATTTAGTCATGATTTCTGTCTTCTGGTTTTTCACTTATAGCGAGAATGTCAAGATTAATATTATTCAGTTTCTCTACTTTTATGTACACTCATTTGTCACTGGATGTGAATCTCACATTTAAAGAGCCAATAGCTCAAATAATACTTGTAGACACACTAGAAGTTGTAAGCTTTTTAGCATCCATTGCCCCCTTTTCTGCTCCTCTGCTACCATCACAGCAGAACTGTATAGGGACCACAGAAACCAGAAGGCATCTTATATTTTTGTTTCATTGGATGTCATAGCCAAAGAATTCACCACCAAGTGTCTAGCCTGTTAGTGATTAGTCTCATCATTCTCAGCGATGTGGATCCTCAGAAAGCTGACATAGTCTATGACAAGAGGCACATTCATAGATAACATGGTAGAACCTCATAGACTCAGGCTCACAGATTTAGCACTAGAAGACACCTAAGAAGTCATCTAGTCAGAAAGAAGGAAAGAAACAAAGAAAGAGAGAGAGGAGAGAGAAAGAAAGAGAGAGAGGAGGGAGAGAGAAAGAGAGAGAGGAGGGAGAGAGAGAGAGAAAGAGAGAGAGAGAGAGAGAGAGAGAGAGAGAAAGAGACAGAGACAGAGAGAGGAGGGGGGCAAATAGTATGCTTCAGACAATATCAGTTCTTTCTCTGGAGGTGGATATCATGTTTCACCATGGGTCCTTTAGGATTGTCTTAGATCATCATATTGCTGAGAATAGCTAAGTCATTTCACAGTTTTTCATCAAACAATATTTCTATTACTGTGTACAATGTTCTCCTGGTTCTGCTCACTTCATTTTGCATCAGTTCATGTAAGTCTTTTCAGGATTTTTCTGAAATCTGCCTGCTTTTCACTTCTTATAGCCCAATAATATTCCATCATAATCATATGCCACAATTTGTTCAGTTGATGGGCATCAACTTGATTTCCAATTCTTTGTCACCACAAAAAGGGCTGCTATAAATATTTTTGAACAAGTAGGTCCTTCTCCCCTTTTTTATCTCTTTGGGATATAAACCTGGCAGTGGTATTGCTGGATCAAAAGGTATGCACAGTTTTGTAGCTCTTTGGACATAATTCCAAAATGCTCTCCAGAATGACAACAAGCATTTATTAAGCACTACTGTGTTCCAAGTACTTTGCTAAGTAGTGAGAATACAATGAAAGGGGGAAAAAACAGTCCCTGCTCTCAAGGATGTCATAGTCAAATCAGAGAGACAATGTGAAAACAACTATGTACAAACAAGCTCTATACGGGTTAAATTTAAGATAATCAACATAGAGAAGGTACTAGCATTAAGGGGGTTGAGAAGACGATTTTTGCAGAAAATAAGATTAAGAATTGAAGGAATGTAAGAGGTGGTGATGAGAGGGGAAATTCCAGACATGGAAGACAGCCAGGGAAAAGGCCCTAGGTAAGGGGATAGTAGAATATCCTGAGAAGGCTAGTAAGGAAGGCAGTGTCACTGGATTACAGGGTGCGTAGGAGGGAGGGGGAAGACTAAAGTGCCAAAGAGAGAATACTGCATTTGATTCTGAGGGTGATAGGGAACCTTTGGAGTTGATTGATCCACATGGAGCAGCACAGAGAGGAGAGGGAATGTGCTGATTGAAGAAATGGTATAGTCTTTAGGAATATAGGATCTTAACAGTTAAAGCTACTGTAAGCAACAATTCAGCTAGCGGCTGTTATGGGGTGTAAGACCCAACAAGACAAGCAACAAGAGCTGCCAGTACAGATTCTTTTGATCTGCTTTACTAAGGAAAGTAACTTTGAGGGGTTAACAATCTCACTTTAATCCAACATACAAATATCATTCACTTAGTTCAGGAGGGAAAGCCAGCAACCTGAGCAAATACAAATAAATTACAAACACCAACAGACAGACCTTATCTGATTCAAATCTCAATGCATAGTTACCAGGGTTTAACAAAGTCCCAGCATCTGGGTTTACAGGTGGTGGTAGGGCAGGGATGGTGGGTGCCTCTTGATGGCTGCCCAGAGTCCCTTCAAGTTAGAAGCCACTCTTCCAGTGAGTGAGAGCCCCAGACAAAATGCTAACCTTTGAGTTTTTATATCCCATTCAGGGCTGGAAGGATTCACACCTAATCAGCAAAAGGGTGTGAGCCTGGGGCTTTACACCTAGTCAGCAAAAGGGTGTATGTCTGGACCTTTGCACCTAGTAAGACTTAGTCAAAGGCACTTAACTAATTTAGCATTCTAAAACAGTAAAATAAAGTCCCACCTTAATTACCAATACAGCTACCTGAAAGTGGACTGGGCTGCCCTGGGAAGCAGTAGGTTTTCCATCATTAATTGTCTTGCCTGGGATGTTGTAGAGAAGAAGTATCAAACTCAAATAGAAACAAGGGTCACTAAACAGTACATAAGGATCCCTGCGGGTAGCATATTTACTTAGTTTTAAATTGTATTTAAATGTTTTATTTTATTCCCATTTATTTTGTTAAATATTTCAAAATTACATTTTAATCTAGTTCAGGCTGTACTTGGGAGTGTTGTGGACCAACTGAGGCCTATGTATTTGATACCTTCATTGTAGAAGTCTTCCTATAGTTCCTGAGATCCCTTTCAGTCCTGAAATTCCATAAAATGAAAACTCAAAGGAATCACAACTTCATGTATAATTCCTAATTCTGTTACATAATGTATAGAAGGAAATCTCATTTTATTTGGTGTTTATGAAATTTAAAATTTTGAAAATGAAACTCAAATAGTAGACTTTCAGGCATTAGATTTGATGAGGGATGGGCTCTTCTTGATGGATCCTAAAAATCATATACCTGTTGGGCAGCTAGGTGGTGCAGTAAGTAGAGCACCAGCCCTGGAGTCAGGAAGCCCTGAGTTCAAATCTGACCTCAGATGCTTGACACACTTGCTACTGTGTGACCTTGGGCAAGTCACTTAACCCCAATTGTCCTGCCTTCCCCAAAATAAAATGTAATTAAAAAAAACATATACCTGTATATACTATCCAGGATTCCCCCAATTTTTTGGTCAGCATAATGGCTCCTTATGTCACTACATTAAGAGACTGAAGGGCATTCTGACAGTAGTGTCTTTCAGGCAAGCCACAAGGAACAAAGGGAGAAAGCATTTGAAACTCAGCTACTGGTAAGTCTTCATTTCCTGCGGTCCAATGATTTTTGAAATGTCCAAACACTAAGGGCCTTATCCTCTCCTTTGTGGAACATAGCCATTTCAAACTGACATTTCAAATGCCTAAAGGCAGGAAGGGAGGGGTTTAGCTAGAGGCCACTGCTCCAGGATTGACTAGATCAGAATGCAATACTGCCTGGCTCCTAGGTCCTGTTGGAGATCCTCCAAGCTGTCAATAGTTCCACCTACACAAAGCTACCAACGTTATGCTTAGAGGCAATCTGAGATAAAGTATGATTAGGTACATATGAATAGGTACAACATTTGACTAGGTTGTCATAAGTCATAAGAAATTAAACCATTATTCAGGCATCTGCCTTAAGTCCTGAGCCCAGACCTTTCTCGGGTAGGTCTTTCCCTCCATATAGGAGAAACCTGATTCTTTCTCGTCTCTTCTCACTTATATCACCTTCCATACAAACCTTCTCCTAAGCACCCTTGGCTACCTAGGAAGATGATCATTGTCTAAATTACTCAGATCCTAACCCTCCTTTAGACAGATAAATTTTAAACAGAGAAATAAATCTATCAACAAGCATTCATTAAGTACCTCCTAAGTGCCAGGCACTGTGCTAGTCATTAGAAATAGAAAGGCAAAAGTGAAACACCTCCTGTCCTTGGGAAGTTTACATTCTAGTGAGGGAGGGGAGATTATGTTGTATGTATGTATGTATGTATGTTTGTATATGTATGTATATATATACACATCTATATGTATATACTATATAGAACATAAGCATATATAGCACATTTCATTAGGGTGTACATCTAGAGAATGTTTTAATGGAATGTTTGTTGAATACTCAGTCATAAAGTAAGGATATGTTTTTATTCATCAAACTAAAGAAATTAAAATATTTTTTAATTAACAACTAAACTTAATTTTAAACATAAAACACAAAATATATATACATATGTGTGTATATATACATATATACATATGTGTGTATATATACATATATACACACATTTCATATTATGTGTGTGTATATATATAAATATATATGTGTCTATATTTATATAATTTGGACTCAAGGTGTGCCCATAGGCCCAACTATGATACATGAGGACAATTAGTACAAAAGTTCAGGAGACAGGAGAATAGAGTGCCATGTGTGAGGAACAGTAAGAAGGTCAGTTTGGCAGGACCTTAGTGTGTCCAAGCCAAAGTTTGTGAAGGCCTAGTTTCTCTGTATTTCTCTTCTGTCTATGCCTTTCTTTATATCTCTAGCACTTAACACAGTGCTTGGCACATAGTAGTACTTAATAAATACTTCTTGATTGATTACCTGAATGACTGACTAATCAGCAGATCTATACTGATGCAAGTATGATGCCCTTGAAAAAGCGATAGATTTGGAAAGGGGATCTAGGTTCAAATCCTCTATCCTCCTCATGTTACCGCTTAACTATAAAATCATAGTGTTGTACTAGATGACCTCTAAGGGCCTTTCTTACTCTAAATATATGTTCCCATGATTCAATTTCTAGCAAACTCTTTTCTCTCCTTTGTAATCTGCTCCTATGTATTCTGTTCTCCCTTTAGCCTCTCATCTAGACATATGTTGGAAGATCTTGGACTATTGTCCATCAGGTCCTATAGGCCTTCTTTCTGAGGTCCCTGTCAGCACATGGTTCTATTGACTTGTGTTTGCATTGAATGCACAGCAGGGGAGATCCTGACCTCAAAAAAATCTAAAAGGATAGAATTAATACCATCTTCTCACTTCATAGCTGTTCTTTATCTTGAAAAAGGTCTTTATTTGACCCTGCTGCTCCCTCTAGCTAAGACTATTTTTCTTCTTCCTTTCAAAGCCAAATTTCTCAAATGGATGATTCTCCACTTCCTTATGCACCTCCTAATCTATCAAATCCCTTTCACCTGGCTTACACCCCTACTATTACTCAACTAAATGATTTCTTAATGATCTCCTAATTTCAAATCCCATTGCTGTTTTCTCAAGCTGTTCTACCCACTTAGAATTCCCTGCCTGTATCTCTCTATTGAAACTCAACTCATTCTTAAAGGTTCAAATGAAATCCTACTTCATTCTAAAGCTCTTTTCTCACCAACCACATCACTCTCTCTTTAATTCTGATAGCAGTCTTATCTGTATCACTGAACTGGTGTGGATATTATGTTTTGTTTTGATCAAACATATGTCTTATATCCCCAAGTAGATTGTAAGGTCCTCAAAGGCAGGAATCATGTCCTACTTTTTATCTCCCCAAAATAATTTTCATGATGACTTAAACTTAGTAGGCAATCAATGGCTATTTTTTAATTAATTAGCTTGTTAAGAGTGGGGGGTTAATATCAATATAATATATTATTATATATTATATTTTGTAATATAGTTTTATTATATAACGTTAATATAGTTAATATAAGAGTGGGTTTTGGCTGTTGTTGTGGACAGTAATTAGTACAGGTACAATCCCTTTATTTACATAGAAAATGTTGTCATTATACATTCTTCTTCTTGTGCTCTTGAAAAGTTGCTTGCAAATTATTTTGTTGAAAATCAAATCATATATTAAATGAACTGAAAAACCTGTCTGCTATTAAAGGGAATGATGAGTTAAGTTCTTTGGCAAATATAAGGAATTCTTATGCAAAAGGAATACTTACTCTCCAACATATCTGTTTTATAAAATGGGATTTTTGTATGGCAGGTTTTTTTCTAAAAATGAAGCTTCCTCTAAAAGGTACACATATATTCATTTCTCCTTTTCATTTTTTATATCATAGTCAATTTTTTTTAAATTCATACCTGTGTACAGCCTGATTTCTTTAGCATCTAGATTCTACACTAATTTCTTTCAAACTTTGGGTATACTGGTTCCTTGGAAATTTATGCCACTGTGTAATGTGAGGATGAAGTCCATGGTGAAAAACCATGGTACAAAAATGTGAAAATGAATATTTCACCTAGAAATACTCCTTATGGAGAGAATGGGGATGTATTCCCATCATGATTCTGTGTATTTTGTGATCAGGACCAAGCACAAGACACAGACTCACTCACATCTGGGTTTAGCCACGCACTATTTACCAGCTGGCTCAGCTGGGCAGAATCATTTTTCCGGCTGCATGCAGAGTCATAGGGTGGAAATCTGATTAGCCTTCCATTTAATAGAGCCCAAAGCTATTAATAATAAATCCATGGGAAACAGTTTAATTAAAAACTTGAAACTATTGTCAGACAAAAATCACCTAATATAAAAATAATTTATAATGCACACCCTAATTAATAATTTACCTCCTAGGGTAAAAATTATCAAAAGTAATTACAATTAGAGCATAGTATTTTTTTAAAGATAATAGGATAATACTAAGAAGCTAAAGTAATCCTCAAGCAACAGTTACTGACTCTATCACATTTTGTTTAAAAAATATATACATAGATTTTTGAAGTAATACATTTTTAAAACATAATAATAAAATATAGTGATCCCATAACTTGAAGATCAGAAAACTAAATGCATGGCTTTAAAGTTAAAGCAACTCCTAAATGTGGTTTTGGGTAGTTCCATATTGGAAGGATATATATTAATTTTAAGAGATTCAGGAAAGAACAATCAAATGATTAAGCCTTGGGTAAGCTATTTAAGTTGACTTAAATTAAGCCACATTAAATTAAGCCACTGACCTGAAACCTGTCTCTGATTAAACTATAGGCTGAAAGGGAGAGGACACACCAAAAAATAGCCACCTTCTCCTAAAGAAAGTTAGAAGAGGGAGTTTTAGGTTGATCATAGGACTTTAACACAAGGAGTGTTTAGAGTCATTGTTCTCGTTTTGGGGCACACAGACTACAGAGGGAAGTCAACTTCCCTCCCAATTTGTTTTAATGATTACAGGATTTGGAGTCAGGGAGACCCACATTTAATATTCAGTAATTACATGATGATAAGCAAGTCACTTAGCTCCTCTGAGCCTCAGTTTATCTGTAAAATGTGAAAAATAACACCTACAGTACCTATTCCACAGGGTTGCTATGAGGTGCAAATGAGACAGCATATTTAAAGTACATTGAAAATCTTAAATTACTATTAAAATGTCAGTAAACATTATAATTTTCATGTGCTGAATAACTTACTGAAGCCTCGTGTGGTGGAAATGACATCCTAAGGCTCTGCCTCATACAGGTTTTTAAAAGCATTGAAGCTCTCTTCCCAAAATTGCCTCAGAAGACTAAGGCTTGGGTCATTGACATAGCTTCCTGGATACTTGGGCACAAAATTAGCTAGAATCCAAGAATGTCCAGCTCTTATCTCAGGCTTCTAACACCACTCTAGTAGCATGGCTAACATCAGCCTAGCTGAACTGAATCAAAGCTGTATACTCACTGGATATCCTTTCTCTGCTCTCCTTCCCTTGTTTTGGCAAGGTAAATCTCCTTTTGTTAACTTTTAGGTAGACCTTGAGGGTCCCAGTGTAAAACAAAGGTCAGCCTAGACTGAGAAAGGTCTGGCACCACATTTTTCCACAAGTCTCTGATTTAGTTAAGAGGAATCACCAGATAAACAAGAGGGCCATTAGGTAACACAGTAGTCTGTCCAAGAAAATAGTCAGATTTCCCCCTCAAAGTGAAGGAAAGTATTAGTACTAGGTCCTGCCAAGTAGGACAAACTAAAGCCATTCCACTGTCACCCTCCCAAACTTAAGCTTGAACTTTCAAAGAAAAATGGCTGCTATTGCAACAAAGAAATAAAAGAAAGAAAATAGTCCTTAAGCCTTGTTTTCAGAGCATAGAAATGAAAATTGTAACTGGAGAACTATACAGGAAATGTTCCAGTGTCTCATGCTTAGAGATGAATTCAGCATCATCTTGAAAGATTAGTCAGATGAATGAAAGGTTGGGCTATGTACACAAGAGCCATTGACGACATACTTGTTGAATAGATGTCAGCTGCATGGTACAGTGGAAGAACACTGGGCTAGAACTCAAGAGACTTGGATTCTAGTCCCAGATCTTCCAGGAACTATTGATGTGACCTTGAGCAAGTTTTCTTATTTTTCTGAGTCTGGGCTTCTTCATTTCTAAGATAAAGGGGTTGAACTAGATCTCCAAATGCCTTCATGGAAGCTCTAAAAGTCCATGATTCAAGGAAGCAAGGAGGGGAGGGAAGATTAAAAAGGAGGAGAAGGAAGGGAGAGAGGAAGGAAGGAAGGAAGGGAGGAAGGAAGGAAGGAAGGAAGGAAGGAAGGAAGGAAGGAAGAAAGAAAGGAAAGAAAGAAAGAAAGAAAGAAAGAAAGAAAGAAAGAAAGAAAGAAAGAGAAACGAAGGAAGCAAGAAAGAAAGAAAGAAAGAAAGAAAGAAAGAAAGAAAGAAAGAAAGAAAGAAAGAAAGAAAGAAAGAAAGAAGAAGAGAAAGAGAGAAAGAGAAAGAAAGGAAGAAGAAGAAAGAAGAAAGAAAGAAAGAAAGAAAGAAAGAAAGAAAGAAAGAAAGAAAGAAAGAAAGAGAAAGAAAGAAATCCTTCTCACCCCAAAACATAATTCCCATTGGGGATACACATCTTCAGGAACACATAAATGGATTATATGCACAAAGCAATTCTACCCATGTAAAAAGAAGGGGAAAGCATTAGCCTCATACAAAGTCTTTGTATTACCATAGGACGTGATCTGGAGGGAACCACAGATGTCATCTAGTCCAACCAGTGAAGCAGGAGTCATCCTACAGAATTTCAAAAAGTGATCTTCTAGCCTCTTTTTCCAGATCTCTAGTGACTGGGAAAAGTTCTAATCATATAGAAATTATTCAATATACATAAAGCCAAAAGCTACTCTCTTTACTATCCACACCATTGTTCCTTATTCTTAAACTGAGAGAAACTTGACAAAGCACAGATGTCCTTACTTTCATTTTGGTAGCACTTTCCTTCTGTGCTGTCCCCTTCCTCTTTCTCTTATTTTCTCCACACCATTTCCCTTTTTCTCACCAACTTTGTGTTTGCCTCTGATTGTGGTCAGTACTCATTAATTATACATTAAAACATTGTTTAACCCCACTAATGGTTCTCATTGTTAAAGAACTTGCCAACCCCTAACCTAGAGATGAAATCCTCACTGATAGGGTTATAGACATTTTAACGATTTCTTTTACATACATTTTCCTTTTTTGCTTTCTTTCCATTTCCTACCCACATTGAGTAGATTAAGTCCCATTTTGGTGCCTCCTTGTGATCGGGGCATGACCCTGAGCTCCCAAAGACAATGCCAACAGGCTTTGAATATGGATCTAACAATAGACTGTGTGTCAATTGCCCTGGTGCCAGTCTTGCTAAGTTCTGTTAAATTCTGATAAGCTCATTAGCAGAAGATAGACTACCAAGAAATGAATTGGGAGGAGGGGAGGACACCTCAACCTAATACAGCCCACCTGCTAAGGGACTAATGATCTATGTTAGTAGAGGGAATACCCACATAGATAAAACCAAATATTCTTGAAATACTGGAGTATCCACACTGAGTAGGCTGATTTAAGAATCTTTCCTGAAAGAAAAAAGGAGGCAAATTACACATAAAACTTTTAAAACTCCATTGACACCAGGCATGTGCAGACATACAACTTAAAGGAACTTAAAGAGCAAGGCTCATAGACATAGTTGGCTTTGGCCCCAGAATTTAACTCAATAGCTTTACTTATGTAAACCTAGATTTCTCAACCACATGGACAGCTGAATCACACTGCACCCATATTACACCTGCCAACATTCTCTGCTGAAAAACAACTACATTTAATGGTGTGCAGCGATTCAGAGAAGGTAGGGGGAAGGGTTCCTTGATAATCCGAGTACACAAGAGGCAGCATCTTTCTTGTAAGATTAGTCAGATGCAGGGGAGGTTGGGCAGCCTTTCAAAATCAGAGCTGAACATGACAGATAGTGGCTAGCATCAGGTGGGAAAAGTTACACAATGTTCTGGGAGTCTGGCGCTGATACTGTGCTGGCTAAGCTGGTACACTCAGCCGGTGCAGGATGCTACCAGGACATTCAAATCAAGCTCTCTTTCTACAGTAATGAAAAGGACACAATGTGATGCTGGTTTCACAAAGCAAACTTCTATTAAAATGAAATCTCATTTGAGGCCAAAATAGCTTAGCCTTTGAATCTCAAAAAAAGGATATGCATGTTTTAATTAAAAAAATCTCTCAGTGCCCCTCCCCATCTATCTTGTTTTATTCTTCTAGACCTAGGAAGCAGTAACATTAAATTATCACTCTCCACTGCTAGCCCAGCATTGTTTGTTACTCTCCCTGACTGAGATGGTGGGTGGCAAGGTGACAACATAACATTGTGGCCCCTTAAAATGTTAAGGAACAAATTGTGACAGTATCTTATCAAATTGTCTGTCTATTGAAGGACTCCTGGTGCATTCTGCTATGATAGATTGGAATCATAGCTATATCTAGATGAATATGAGAATAGAGTTACCAAAAAGAATTCTTCCAGAGAGCACCATCCCTTGTGGAAGAAGAGAGGAGAGAAGAGGAGAAAAGAGGAGAGGAGAGGAGAGGAGAGGAGAGGAGAGAGAGAGGAGAGGAGAGGAGAGGAGAGGAGGGGAGAGGAGAGGAGAGGAGAGGGTATGCTTTTAGTCTGGAGGTACTCTGTCTGGCTTTTGGTTGGCTATCTAAAGAAATGTCAGTTGTCCGTCAGGAAAAAGGTTTAGGCCATCCTAGCAGATGGGGTTTAAGATGGACAGCTAGTATCTTTGCAGAAATGATGCCCAGAAGTTGGCAGCAGGGATCAATCCCTAGAAATGACTACATGTCCAGCACCAGCAAAGCCAAGCCCAGTAAAACTACTAGGTCAAGGAGCCCCCATAATACCAACAGAGCAATGCCCAACTGAGCAGTCACTCTGTGACCAGTAGGGACCAGCAGAGCAGAGCGGTGCCACATTCAGTAAGAAGATCTAGTGAGAGCTACAGGTTAATTCTACCAGAAGACAACAGTGGTCCAACAGTGTTAAACGCATGTGCCCTCCACACATGTGCTCTGACCACATATGTTCCCTACATGTGTGTCTCTCACATGTGAGTCATATGAGTGTACGTTCTTCCTAATGATGGTATTATGTTTTATGGTAGAATGAAATGGTGGCTTAATAGGAAATAATCTAATGAAATTTTTCATACAATACTATTCCATTAAAACACTGCTTTGAACTTAATGTGTCCTCTGGCTGACTTTAAAATTATTTTTTAAAGAAACACCTAGATGGCAGCTTATGAGCTATGGCATTGAGTGGATACAGACTCACAGAATACCTTAAACCTGGGAGAGTCCCACACATGAAATAGGGGTGCCCTAGGTACTATATTACCAAAGTTGCCTCTCACAATGACAGCACCTAGTTTCACAGCCCAGGGTCAGAATTCAAACTATCATCTGTGTCATGCCCTAGAATGGTTTTCTTATTGACCAGGGAATTCGAGTGAGCCAACAATGTACCCGCCTAGCACCAGCCAAGAATACCTCACCCTAGCCCCTGCCCATCCTTGGGAGCCTAGGGTGGAACTATGGTTAGCAAACTTTCTCTTCTTCCTCTCCAAATCCATGTGATTTATGGTAGAAGACAACCTTGACAAACACTCCTTTCCGCTGATATACCATTCCTAGGCCTTTCAATAACCATACACCTCAGCCTTACTGCTCACAAGTTCTTATCTCACACTCCTCTTCTACTATGAATGAATCCCCATTAATTTTTAGCAAACTCCCCTTCCCATTAGGCCTCCTTCTCCTAAATACTTTTCCATCTTCTTGTATTTGCAGGAATCTGGGTCCCTCTCTAGAAAACATTGTATCCCTAGCCACCTTCTCCAGTACTAGCTGTACCTTTTTTAATGCCCCACATATACTGGGCCAAACTATCAATCAATCAATTTATAAATATTTAATCATCTTCAATGTGCCAAGTACTGGGAATATAAAAACAAAAGCCAAACATCCCTGCTCTCAAAGAGCTTGCATTCTAACCAGGGAGAGAGACAGAGAGAGATATGATGATGATGATGATGATGATGATGATGATGATGATGATGGCTAGATAGATTATAGATGGGTGGATAGATAAATAATAGATATTTTTGCATACTTGTGTGTATACACACAAAGAAACATCTATGTATATATATTACACATACAAAGTAGATTTAAATTAACCTTGGGAGAGGGAGCCATTAGTGGCTGGAGAGGGCTCATGCAGAAGTTAAATCTCGAGCCCAACACTGAGCGCAATGTCTGACACGTAGCAAGACAGGAAAAGGAACTGAACCGTGATTTCATTGGCATAAAAACATCCCAGGTGAGGAAGCTCCTCTACCAATGTAGTCTGGCAGCTTTGCTAAAACATGTAATCTTGGAGAGTTGCCTAGAAAATTCAGAAGTGAGGGGAATTGCCCTGGTCACACAGCCAGTATGTATCAGAGATAGAACTTGAATACAGATCTTCCTGGCTGTAATGCCAGCTCTCTGTCCACTATGACACACTGACACTCAACACGGGGAGAAAAACAGAAAGACAGACAGAGACAAAGAAAGGGACAGAGACAGAAAAAGACAAAGACAGAGGGAGAGACAGAGAAAGAGACAGACAGACAGACAGACAGACTAGTTCCTTTGCTGCCATCACTCAGGAACCTCTCCCTCTGGCTGCTTAACACCTTTTAGGTCCATCTATTTATATTTAGCAGCTGCTGGCTCAGTAAGGAGTTCAGTGCCTAGTGCAGGATGTCTCCTTTGCCCAACCCCTGCTTTTATGCTTGGGGGATGTCAGGATATCTGTTCACATCCCTTCAAACACTCTGAGCTCCCAGATCATCAGTCTCTTCTGCGCTTCTAACCTGAGCCTTCACTTCCCTCAGCCACACACAGATACAGTCTTGATCTCACCATTACCCATATAGGTCAGACCTCCACAGTCCAGAAATCTGAAATTCCTCTCTTGGACCATAACCCCTTTTACTTCCCTCTCTCCTTCTGCCTCACCAGATCCCACTGCCCCCCACTCTCGAAGCCCATCTCCCCTTCTCTAGCCTTACTTTCTTCCCTTAGCAATATTTGAACATAGATGTAACCACCTCAAATTTATATTTTTGTCCATTGGAAAATCCTTTATTCCCTTGTCCTGTTGCAGCTCATACCTCTGCAAACTTCAACCCTGGGTTACCCTAACCTCTAGGCTTCTCCATTCCAAATTCCACTTTGCTGAACACTTCCAGAGGAAGTCACCCAATTGTGTTGGTCGGATCCACTACAAATTAATGTTATCTAATCTCAATTAGTGCTTTTTGATGAAAAGTGATCCTTTTGCTCTTTCCTGAGTGACTGACTATCCCATTCCTTACAGCATCTGTTCCAATTTTTTTCTTCTCTCTTCAAGCCATATACGCTACTCCTCTCCACTTCCTCTAGGAAGAGGGGCTTGTTTCATACTAAGAAAATAAAAGCATGAGTTCCCTCTTCCCAGTTCCATACTCAAATCCAATCAACTTTGTCCTTTAGTTTCTGTTTTTGCTCCAATCCCTATGGGTAAGTGGCTCTTCTCTCGGCCAAGGCCAAAGCCTTTTGTCTTTTCTTTTTTTTCTTTTTAAATTTTTAAAATTATTTTTAACTTTTTTTAAATTTTGAGTTCCAAATTCTCTCCTTCCCTCTCACCTGTTACCCACTCAGAAGGCAAACAAAATGATAACCAATTTTAAATGTGAAATCATGCAAAACATTTCTATGTTAAGAAAGTGAGAAAATTATACTTCAATTTGCACTCAGAATTCATTAGTTCTCTCTGTGGAGGTGGATAGCATTTTTTCATCATGAATCCTTTGGAATTGTCTTAGATCATTGTATTGATTGGAATAGCTAAATCTTTCACAGTCGATTATCATTACAACATTGCTATTACTGCATGCAATGCTATCCTGGTTCTGCTCACTTCACTTTGCATCAGTTTATATAGTTCTTCCCATGTTTTTTCTGAAACCATTCCCTTCGTCATGCCAAGGTCATTCTTCCTATATGTACCCTTAATCCTGTCCCTTTCATCTTCTTTAGGAGATTAGCCCCACCACCAAACCCACTTGAACCTTAAGTCTCTCCCACTATACTGATTCCTTCCTTTGCTGCCTATAAACATACCTGTTTCCTCCATCCTTAAAAACTGAATCTTACATATCTGCCAGATATTTCCTTCCTGACTCAGTAAAATACCTTGAATTAGCCATCTACAATTAGAATATCCACTTCCTTTCCTTTCATTTACTTCTCAACCGAATGCAATCTAGGCTCCTTTCTCATCATTCAACTGAAGCTGCTTTCTCCAAAGTCGCCAATGATCTCTTAATTGCCAGATCTAATGATCATTTTTCTTGATGTCTCTACAACATTTGATATTGCTGACCACCTTCTCCTCCTGGTTACTCTCTCCTCTCTAAGTTTCCATGACTACTCTTTCTTAGTTTTCTTCCAAACTGTACAATCACTCCTTTTCAGTTTCTTGAGCTGGATAACCACTGTCCATGTCTTACCCACTGATTGTGAAAATCCCCCCAAGGCTCTATCTTAACTCCTCTTTTCTATCCATGCTCTTTCATTTGGTAATCTTGTCAGATCCTATGTGTTCAATTATCATTTCTATGCAGATGACTCCCAGATTAGTTTATCTAGCACTAAATCTCTTGCCTAAACTCAAGTCTCATGGCATTACCTGATTGAAGTGGATGTCCCATAGCCTCAACTCAGCATTTCCAAAACAGACCTCATTAATTTCCCCCACAAACACTTCCTTCTTTCCAACTCTCCTATTACTGTGAAGCATACTTCCATTTTCCAGTCCTCCAAGTTGAAAACTTTGGTGCCATCCTTGAACACATCATACTCACTCATCTTACATACCCAATCCATTGGCAAATCTTGTCATTTCTGTCTACACTTCTCCTGCATACGTCTCCTTTTGTTCCCTCATACAGCCACCACCCTAACGCAGACTCTTATGATCTTTCACCTGGGCTATTAGCCTTCTAACTGGTTTCCCTCCCTCAACTCTCTCTATACACTAATCTGTCCTCCAATTAGCTGCCAAAAGTTATTTTTTTTCTCCTAAAGAATAGGTCTGACCAGGACATATCACCCTTATCTCTTCAGTTAATTCAACTGGCTCCCTATTACTTCTAGGATCAATTATAAAGTCCTTTGTTTGGCACTGAAAGCTCTTTACAACCTGGTCCCTTCCTACCTTTCCAATCTTCTTATAGTCTATTCTCCATGAACTCTACAATCCAGCCATATTAGTCTACTTGACATTACCCACATAAGATATTCCATCTCAGGCCTTTCTGACTTTGCACCAACTATTCCCTTCCTCCCAACCTCCAACTCCTAAATTCCTTTAAAGAATTCCTTCAAGATGATGAGCAGGCAGATTTCAGAAAAACCTGGGAAGCCTTATATGAACTGGTGCTGAGTGAAGTGAGCAGGATCAGGAGAATATTGTACAGAGTAACAGTAACATGGTGCAATGATCAACCATTATTGACTTAGCTTTTCTCAGCAATACAATGATCCAAGACAATTCCAAAAGACTCATGATAGAAAACGTTATCCACATCCAGAGAAAGAACTGACAGAATCTGAATTCAGATCAAATCATACTATTTTCACTTTGTTTTTTCATAGTTTTTTCTTTTGTTCTGTTTCTTCTTTCACAACATGACTAATGTAGAGATATGTTTTGCATGATTGCACATAAATAACATATCAAGTTACTTGCTGTCTTGCAGAGGGGAAAGAGGAAGAAGGGAGAAAAATTTGGAACTCAAAATCTTAAAAAGAAATAAACATTAAAAATTGTCTTATATGTAACTGGAAAAAAATGAAATGGCATTAAAAATAATTCTTTCAAGGATATATATATGCAAAAATATTTATATCAGCTTTTTTGTGGTGGCAAAGAATTGGAAATTGAGGGGATGCCATCAATTGAAGAATGACTGAACAAGTTGTGGTATATGATTTGATGAAATATTATTGTGCTGTATAAGAAATGACAAAGAGGATGGTTTCAGAAAGACCTAGGAAGACTTCTATAAAATGATGTTAGCAGAACCAGGATAACATTGTATGCAGTAACGGCAATATTGTCCGATAATCAACTGTGAATGACTTAGCTATTTTCAGCAATGCAATGATCCAAAACAATTCCGAAGGCCTTATGATGAAAAATGCTATCCACCTCCAGAGAAAGAATTGATGAAGTCTGAATGGAGATAAAAGTATACTTTTTTTCTTTTTCTTTTTCTTTCTTTTTTGGTCTGTTTTCTTTTGCAACATGGCTAATATGAAAATATATTTTACATGACTGCCCATGTATAATCAATATCAAATTGCTCACCATCTCAAGAAGGGGGGAAAGGAGGTAGAGAACTTAGAACTCAAAATTTTCAAAAGCAAAAGTTAAAAAATGTTATTACATATAATTGGAAAAAGTAAAATACATATATGTATATGCACATGCATGTTTATATATATATAGATATAGATATAGATATATATCCATTTTACAAAAAAATTCCTTCAAAAATCAGCTCAATCGTTAACTCCTCCAGAGGCCTTGCTTGGTCACCCAGCTGCTACAGCCAGAAGTTCTAAAATTGACTTCCATTCTTTTGTGTTTATATTGTACATTTTAAACTCTTTCATTAGAATATAATCTTTTTATAGAATAGAGATTGAGAATAATATATGGACTATTAAGGGTCATAGATTCTTTTTTCCTCTCTTTGTATATCTCCAGCTCTCAGCACAATGTCTGGCACATGGTAAACACTTAATAAAAGCTTGTTGACTGGTTGACTGGTGAGTGAAATCTGTGCAGAAATATCTAATCTCTTCTTTAAATAGCTAACAAAAAAGTAGAACGAGATTATGGGAAACAGAATGAGAGAAGAGATCCATCACATTTCTCATTCTCTTATAATAAAAGTCCTATGCCAAAATGCCCCTCCACTGGTCAGAATCAGTTATTGGTTACTGCACTACACTGCTTGATTGGATCAATATAATGTCTTTTTAATTAAATTTTATTTTCAGATCTACATTCTCTCTTGACATGAGTGAAATTCAGCAAAGGTAGACTGAGGCATATTTTTGAGTGAGATAAAAATTTATTAATAGGGCATGAATATAGTAATAAAACAGGTCAATGACTACCTCCATTAGCCAAAAGACTTCAAAGAGCAAGATAGCTCTCTTTTATAGTTTTTAGGGAATACAGAACAAAGGATAGGACTTCATAGATGGGAAACAAGTTGTGATTGGTTACAAGAGCTTGGCATCATGAATGGCAAAATCAATATGACTGGTTACAGAGCTGAGGCATCAGGGGCAATATGATTGGTTGGAAATTGGGAATGAGGGCCTAGCAACAACCCATTCCTTTCCTCCTATGACTAAGAAATGTTCATTGTTTGAGTCAACATACAGTGTTAGAGATAATGGACCAGATGTCTTGAAGGATAGTTTGGTAATATAAAAGTATTAGACCAGATTCTCTGATGTTCAACCACATCCCTCCAAAATAATAGATTTCCTTGAGGCAAGAAGAAAACTATGGTTAGCAGGAGAACCGGATTTCTAAATTTAACTCATTATGGGCCAGTTGAATTTCTGAACTAAGTTCAAAGACAAAGAGCCATGACTTAGGCAGTTATAGGATAAAATCAATTAACTGTAAATAGGATCAATTAAAAGATGGTACAGAATCAATCTAATCATTTCACTCCCTTTCACTTCCCTCCTCCTCCAACTGATAAAGCAAGAATAACAAAACTGCAATTACAACACATGTAGGTAAGCAAAACAAATTCCCCCATTAGCTATGTCCAAAATATGTCTTAGTCTATACTCTGAGTTCATTACCTCACTATCAGGAGCTGGGTAGCATGTTTCATCTTGAGTCCTCTAAAATTGTGGTGGGATATTTTGTTGATCAGAGTTCTAAGTCTTTCAAAGTTATATATCATTACAATATTGCTATTATTATATAAATTGGTCTCCTGTTCTGTTCACCTCACTTTGCACATGTTACCCTATGTTTCTTTGAAATTATCCCCTTTATAATTTCCTAATAGTATTATAGTATTATAATATGATTATATTATATCATAATATAATAAATAATAGCATTCAAACATACATATATACATATATGTATCTATATATACACTATAACATACATATGACATACATTCCTGATTTCCTTTCCTTCTGGAGCATAAATTGTCTGATCTGGGTATTTGATTAGTAGAAATTCTCTAATCTGGGTTAGCTGTCTTACAGTCTTGGGACTTCATTCATTGAAACAGGAAAAGGAATTTGCATTTATATTCAGTGATTTTTCACTAGCCAGCCAAGGAATAAAATAGCACCATAATGCATAGACACATGATCTATAGAAGGTTTTCAACTGTCAACAACTAAAATCTCATGGATGAAAACATGTGACCCTATGGGTGTGAGCAATTAAGAAAATCAAAATCAGCAGCCATTGGAGAGATCGATTTGTGCTTCATCTTGGAGGTCCAGAAAGCTGCCAAATAGCAGCAACTAAACATGGAAATCAATGAATTCATTTCAGCAAATAGATATGTTTTTTCCAACATAAAATTACTATTAATATTTTTCTCATCTATGTGGAATTAAAGTCCTAATAAATCAAAGTATATAGTTTCCCCTCACTAACAATTTTTCCCCCATGGGCACAAGATTATTTTGTTTCCCTGAATCTTCACACTCTAATGATTCTCAACAAGGAGCAGCACTGGTGATTCAACTGAAAATACGTGATGCTTGGGCATGATATGGGAATTTTATATTTAAAGAACTATTCGGTGAACATACATCACCCCTTCACCTGACCAGAGCTCAAATTAACTGTCATGGTGGGAAAGACACCCCACCATCTGTGATTTTAATGAAAGAAGATACCAGCTCCTAAGAAGCAGCTAATACTCCCTAGAGCAGCTGTGCACTGTCTCCAAAGAGAATTATGGGAGATGCACTGCATGCATGGCATTACTTATACGAATTTGATTAGATACAGTATAGTAACCCAAAAATATGGACTAAGAACACCATCATGTCAGAAGTTAAAATTACTATCATATTCACAGCTACACATACCTTCTGGATTTCAAGAGCAGCAAACTATTCCCTCACCTGTTTCTCTAATTTCAACAGAAATGATTATAAATTATTTTGTATACTGTAACCAGATGACATAATACAGATTTTTTAAAAAGGAATTAGTGTGTGAGCATGAGAGTCATGATTCTTGCCTGCCCCACCCACCTACCACCCCATAGAGGGCTTCTCTCTAACTCCTGAAATTCTATTCCATGCAATTCACCAAGCTTGCATAGGGTACCTCCACAGCATGCTGATAAATTAAGATGCTGATAAATTTATTTCAGTATAATTGGTTTCCTTTGCAACCTTATCTATTTCATCTTATGCATTTAAAAGCATTATTCTAAGAAAGGGTACTTAGGTTTTACTAGACTACCAACAAGGTCCAAGACACAAAAAGGTTAAGAATCCTTGATCTAATTCAAACTTGTTGACTAATTTAAAAATGAGGAAACTGAAGCCTGAGAGTTCTCATAGCTAGTCAGGAGCAGAACTAGGATGTGGAACCTGTTTCCTAATCGTAGTCCAGTTGACTTCAGGTATCTTTGTGATGTTTAACTGAGTTGTCCAAAAACACAGCAACAAAGAGTTTTCTCTGTATTATGGGAAAGCTAAAATTGTAAGTGAAATGGAATAGGCAAGTCTCTCATATTAGAGGACCAACTACATCACTAAAGGAAAAAAAATGTAAATCTTCCTAATTTGCACATGCTACAAGAAAAGGCAGATTCCTACAGATGTGCAAACACAGATTCTTTGAGATGTAATTGAAGATGCACAGGATTGGTCTGGAATCCAACTCAAGAAGTACAAGCAATCTTCTTCCAGGATTGTGACACTTTCTCAAAATGACAAATGTGTTGACATAAAGCAATAAACACAAGTGACCAGCATTTTCTAAGATGATTTTTACTCCTTAATGCCTTGAAATAACAAACACTATTTTAAAAAAAAAAACATTTAAAAATAACTTGCAGCGCAGTATTTACTTGTTCCTGTTGAGAACGGAGAACAGAAATAGCCACTTAAGGAGTCTCTGGCATAAGAACAGTGTGCTATATTTTAAAATAAAATCATGACCAATTCTCTGCTATCGAAAATGAACTCTGTGAAACACTTGCAAATCAAGAAGATGCAAATGAAGGAGGAGCTTTCACTCCAGCAAAGATAGAAAAATGAAATTTTTATCTGTGGATATTCTTTGGAAGTGGAGAACTGTACTCCTGCAAGGATGTGGAATATATTATCTATGTATATACAGGTCTATAATAAAGTTGAGAATTAATATTTAACAGCTTTGCTTTACAGGAGACTTAAAGAGAGGGCCCTGTGATGAGAATTTCTTTTAAGTGTCACACATATCAAAGACAAATCAAAGTTTTAGCTCAAAAATCAAGATAAATATGTATGTAATATGGTATACATGTTTGCTAATTAAAGTTGGCAAACAAGGAACAAATTAGCATCTTCACTGATGGAAATGATTTGCTTTGGCTACACCATTTTGATGTAGCCAATAAAGGTAACCATCCATAATATATTAGTGTTTTAAATTTTTTAAAAGGGAGAAAGTTATAAGGAATTCCTTCATAGTGATTCTGACTTCATTACCTATCAAATCATACCATTTGGTTGGTCTACTTCCTGCCATGGCACAACCTCAAAGGATTCTATTTGTGCCTATGAAATAAATAATATACGGGACCCTTTAGAAAGGCGACATAAACTGTACCACTAAAAATGTCTTCTTATGTTATCAAAAGGACTTGGCCTAGGATAGCAGAACTCAGTAAACAGCTGGTCACATGGCTTACACAAATTAAGCTAAGAGGTCATGTTGTAAGGACAGCGAGAGCTTGAAAAAGCTCTAGGAAGACATCGGAAACTGAACCAATAACTAAAATACTACTATGAGCTCATGCTTCAGTTTGGGACACACAAGCAGTAAAGAGAATTTTGGTACTATTTTGGATACAAGTATGCAAGGATGGTGAGCTTGCTGTCTACAAAGAAGCTTATCTTTTATAAGTCTCTGAACAACTTTGAGAAGAATTTGGTCCTATGTAATATCATATGAGGAAAATGAGTACTTATCCTAAATCGTAATACTGTTGGCATTTTAATATATGTCATCCATAGAGATTCAAAATTCCCAGAGGTTAAATCCTTTCCCTCTATAACATTCCATGGGCAGCCCTCTAACCTTAAAAAACCCTAGTATCCTCACAGGCAAAACATAAATTTTTAAAATGACAGAAAATTTTTCAAAGAGATCTAGATAATAACTATCGCATTGAGCAATAAATCAACAAGTACTCTTAAGTGCCAACTATATGACAGCCATAAGAGCTGGGTATGTAAGCACGAAAATGAAATAGTCCTTGACCTCAATAAGCTTGCATTCTATGAAGTGAGATAATATGCATATTTGGATGTATATACAAAATCAATATAAAGTCATTTTGAGTGTGAGGGTCTTAGAAGGTGGAAAGAGCAGGGAAGACATCACAATGGCAACAAACCAACACTAGATAGACTGGGGTATTTAAAAATTATTGATGAATTCTTCCAGCATAGACAATGTTCTATGTACCCTAGATCTAACATATCCAATCAGCACAGGTGACATAACGGCCAAAGCATTGAACCTGGAGTCAGGAAGATTTGAGGTCATATCTCACTTAACCTCTATCTGCTTATAAAATGGGGATAATAATAATACCTATGTCCCGGGGTTGCCGTGAGGATCAAAAGATGTAATATTCGTAAAGCCCACAGCAAATTTTAAAGCATTATATAAAATGTTAGCTAGTAGTAGTAGCAGGTATTAGTTGTAGTAGTAATAGCAGGTAATAGTAAGTAGTAGTAGGGGTGGGGGTGGACAGTTGATGATAAAATGAAGAGGAAGACAGATTACTGAACAGTAATACTTTAATGAAATACAGTACTTGTCATTAACAACAGAGAAGCATTGTGGTATGGTGGATAAGGAGTAGATAGCTACCATATATTAAATATAGGACCCTAGGTCAATTAACATGTCAGCGTCCCCAGACAATTCTCCAAGGTTATAAGTTGCAGAACTTCAATAGATATAGATTTATAAAGAGAATTTCCTTACTAGGAATTCATTGCCAGTGAAATCACAGGTCTGCCCTCCCTACCTCCCTTAAGGGGTAGGCTGGAGCCAGTGTGAGCATCACACCTTGGAAATTAGCAAAGGACAGATTGGGACTTGATTTATTGATTTGTCTGTCATCTACACTTAAGAAAGTGATGGAGAAAATATTAATTCAGATTAAACCGAAAAGTTTATAAAGATACCTTTTTAAAGCATAAATTGTCAAGTATTCACCCGCATACCTCTGTTCCCTTCTTCTCTCCCACCAAAAGACATTGCAATACTTAAATCTCTCACTTCTCACCTCTGCTAGACAACAGTTTCAAAATCTAATGACTTCTATGACATACAACACCAGTACCCTGTATTTTGAAACTTAATCTTGCAGTATCTGGCCAAGGTTGGATTCAATCCAACAAGATGGTGGTATAACTAGTAAGCAAGGAATAAAGGCAGGAAGTCAAGTAGAAATTATCCCCTCCCTAGGGTGTACCTTAACCTTCTTTCTTTTCCTAAAGATCTGCCATTTGAGTCACTGTTGCTTCTAGAGTCTCAGTGAATAGCCTGGGATAACAGTGTCAAATTTCAGCTGTTAATTCAAAGATTACAACCTCTTTCAGTGAATCATTCCTGTCATGTTAGTCCCACCTTGTACATCTCCAGATGAGTTGGAAAAATTATGTATAGTTCAATGAACAGTGTATAGAGGTGAAAGTAGATCTAGTTTTATAGCCATGGCTCTGACACAAATAGATGTGTGTGTACATGTGTATGTGTGTATGTATAATGCATGTATATATGTATATACACATACACATATGCACATATATGTGTGTATGTATAAATATACGTATATACACACATAAAATCGTGTGTGTGTGTGTGTGTGCGCGCGTGTGTGTGTAACCTCTGGCAGCACTCCAACCCTCTTAACCTCAGTTTCTTCTTCAATAAGGGAGGGAATGGGAGTAGATGATTTAAAAGAACTTCTAATTCCAAACTTCTATGATTCTAACCTCAGTTTCTCCTTCTTCAAAGAGGAATGATAATTCCTACTCTCTACACTTCACCTGTTTGCTGTCAGGATTAAATGAGACAATAGTGTTAAGGTACTTTGAAAATTAAAATGTGGGTTTAATGTCCTGAGGAGAATCTGGCACCTTGAAATAAAGCCTAGCTTGGGCTTTGAGCAAATGACTAAATTGTTAGAGATTTCAGGGAAGCTCGGCAATACAATGGAACTATGGCTAGGCATTCCCAATTTGATGAGTAGTTTAAACAGAGCTCCCTAGAAATTATTCCCAACATCTCATTTTACTCATTAATGCATGTGTATAAAATTTGTTTAGTAATTTGTATTCTACATTCATTTTAAATACTAGTTGTTTGCTTCTTTTCTGAGAGAAGAGAAAAAGTCTGTGATTTCATTGATGGCATGCTCTTTTGTCCCTAGAAACTATGAAGGAAAAACTGTTAAAATAACACCATTCTAGATTTTGCACAATGACTAAGCAAAAAAATAGGTCATTTTCTCAAGGAGCATATAGCTCAATAGAGGACTGTAAGACAAAATAAAATATAAAACTGCCCAGGAATTGTTAAATACGTGGAACAGATATGAATTACGATGACAAGAAGAAACTGAAGTTGTTGGTGTGTTGCATTGGTAACATAGTTAGTGTGTGTGTGTGTGTGTGTGTGTGTGTGTGTGTGTGGTGCAATCCTCCCCTAGATTTTATATTTCATGAGGGCAGGAATATCCATGCTGCATCTATCACTGTGTCACATTCAGTTCCTAGGACAATACTCTGCACATAATATGTACTTGATAAAGATGTGTTAGTTCCTTGATTGTACTCATACCCCTAATAACTTCATTTGCTCTTTTTCCTCCTGAGATGCATGGGCATAGGGTGAAAGAGTGAGTAGAGAAGGCTGATATAGATGGTAGGAGTACATAATCCTAGTTGAAGAACCCTGGGCTCGTAACTTGAAGTAAAGAGTATCTCCAAGACATAGGAAGAGGGTATGTCTCACTCCATTCACTAGCTTGTGACAATAGGCTATAGAGCTTCCTGCTAGTTTCTGTAGAGAAGCACAGACAAAATGCAGATCCAGAATCAGCTGAGGAAACTTGATGATACCAACAAACAGTGACCAGTAGGTGTAAGCCAGGAGAAGGACTACTGACTCTCTTTCCAGGACCAGTGTTTAGGGGACATGAGAAAGTGACTCAGAGTACAGCTTTTGTTAACCAGTGCATGTCATTCTGCCCAGCCAGAGGAAAAGCTGCAACATCTATTGTAAGTTTAGATAGTATATCTCTTTATGTCTCATGGCATAACTGAGAGAAGGGACATTAGATGGTAATGACCTTCTTTGCCTGCTATGACTAAGAAATAGGACTCCAACCTAAGTGAATTTTTTCTGTCTTCTGGAGATATAATTGGGAAGGAATAGAACGTTGTGTGTTTTCATTTGTGTCTATTGTTTTCTTTAGTTTTTATTATGCTTTCATCTAATCTAATTAAACAATTTTAAACTATGACCATTGAGATATGGATGATTGAAACAATGACCTAGATCTAGAAGCCACAGAAGGGGTTGATAGATGGGGTGGAGTAATGAGTGATATGTCATAGCTAGCATCTATTTCTGTGCTGAGAGCCCAGAACAGAACAGTATGGGATGGAATGTTGAGTGATTGACATCCACTTGCCCCACGGTCCTAACTGTTGACAGCGCCAAACCTGTTACATTAATAAATGCTAACTGAATTAAAAAGAATTGAAACAAGGAAAATATCTTTTAGGGGATGACATTTGAGAAGTATTTTGAAGTACAGAAGGGAAATGACTTGGCAGAGAGAGGAGATAATGTTCCAAGACAGAACAACAAAGTTTTCCTGATTGCAGCAGATGAATGCAGGCAGAGGAGAGAAGAGGCAATGGGTAACAGGGAAGGTTTAGGGAAAGAATAAGAATATAAAGAGCAATTAAATCATAATAGCTTGCATTCACTGAGAGGCTTATACTTTTTTAAAGCACCTTTCCTATAGATTATCTCATTTGGTTCTCACAACCCTGGAAGTCGAAATACAAAGTATTATCTTGATTTTACAAATGAAGAGATTTGAGTCCTGTGTCCAAGGTCATGCCTTACTAACTGGAAGAGCCAAGACTCAAACCCCAGTCACTTCTCACCCCAAGTCCAGGACTTATCCACTATACTATTGTACCATTAAGGAATGGTAGCAGAGGGAAGGTCTGGAAGTGACCATGGAGAGCAAGAAGAATGCTGACTTTCCCTCTAGGATTAGTGTTTGGGGATCATTAGCACTGGAAAAGATGTTCAAAGATGCAATGGGAAGAGCAAGATGTCCAAGAGTGATAGAAGATGGAAGGATCACAAGAAGAAGCAGATAAAATAAAATGGCACAATGAAAGGGGCAGGTAAAGGTGACTTGAAACCATGAAAAGGGGTGGGGCTGAGGTGGGTGAGCCTAGGAGAATTGGAAATTTCTTTGAGGGGTCTGACATGGAATCCACTTAGACAGCCAGCCTTATCTCTGTATTTGTATGCAGATAGCCCAGTATCACAGGGATTAGAAGAGTAAGAGGCAGGAGGTTGCTAGCTACAGGGGAGATATGCCACCTTTTGACTGGGGCTCCTACCCTGAAGAATCCAGAGGATGGAACAGGTTACATTAGTCCTCTTTTAGGTGTTAGGGAAAAAATTAGGTTTAGTACTAGTTTAGGTTTAGCAGATTAGGTTTAGTACTAGTGTTTCTACTGGTAGATGAGGCCCTGGAATCAAGAGGTCTGATCCCTGGAACCTTGGTTCTAGATAGCATACTTAAATTTGGTGAGGGCCAATTTTTGGTGATTCCAGTCTTTGAGTTGTGTGGTCTGGTGTCTGAGGCTCTTGTTCAAAAGCTAAAAATTCTATTTCATGAGATACAGAGTGGCTCCAGGAGATGAGAACCTAATATGTGAGCTGACTTTAGCCAGATTGAGATATTTCACAAATTATGACACCTTAAATGTATCTCAGGCAGGCAAGGGAGGGGGAGCCATGCCCTGTGATATCAGGAAGGTGGGGTCAAAAGGACCAGGAAATAGACAGAGGGGACCAATGCAGAAAGTCAAAATGGCTCCAAGGAGATTAAAGCATCTCTTTGACCATTCTCTTATGTGGAATAGAAAAAAAAAAAGTGCTAAGGTATACATAATATAAAAAATCTGATCAAGGATTGTCGAAAAGGACATATAAAGACAGACAGGTCTGACTAGATTGGGGGAATGAGAAATGCAGGCTGGCAGCAGAGGACAGAGGTGCTGGCTGCCAGGTCAATGATCCTGAGCCAAGCTAGCAACCATGCTGCACACCATGCTGACAGTGGCAAACAAGCAATGATGCATCTAGGAGCTGGAATCAAGGCAGGAAATACCAAACAAAGAGGATGCAGAGCCCAACTAATGGTAGACTGGTCCTAGACCCTTTAATAACGGCATATGAAACAGGACGGGATGTTTTGATGCCAGGAGGCTTGCAGGACCTGTGTGACTGAACCCTGGGGACTGAAGAAGTGATGGCATTCACCAGTGTGAGTTATACTATTTCCTTGTTAAGTGGACCAAGACACTAACACCTTCTCTGGTTGCTGTTTTGTTTTATTGGTTAGCTACATCTCTCTCTCTCTTTTTTTTAATCATTCTCCTAACTTTGTTTCTTTTTTAAGCATTAATATATTTTTATTTCATTTAGTACTTACCAATTACACATTAAAAAACTTTAACATTCTTTTTTTAAATTTTGAGTTCCAAATTCTCTCCCTCCTTCTCTCCCTTCCCTCATTCGTTTAGGAGGTAAAAAATTTATCAATTATACATGTGAAGTCATGAAAAACATGAAAAAATATATCAATTATACATGTGAAGTCATGAAAAACACACATCCATATTTGCCATGTGGCAAAAGAAAACATATATATACACACAAAAAAAACAAGAAACATAAAGTTTAAAAAAAAAAGTATGGTTGGCTACTGTTCATTCAATAAACTTATACCACGTTAAAGCCTTGGTAACCTCAATTATTTGGAGAAGTCTTGGTCTTGTGAGATATTAACCAGATTCTAACATTCAAAGGAAAACTTCTGGGTGGGGGCAAAATGAGTCAGAGATTTTTATTGAGAAATGTTCAAGGCTGAACCTAGTCTCTGAGAGAACAAAGAGAATACCAGTAATGGAGCACAGGTTACATATAGGGTCAATCCTATAGGATGTCCAAAAAGCTTTAGTAGCTAAAAATTGCACTACAAGATTTGGGACACCCTGTATTGTAGAGCAAGATGATTGAGAGGTTGTGTCTAAGTCGAACTTTCCCTCACCACCTCAAAATGATATTTTTAAATGTGCCAAATAAAGTAACAAAAAAAAAAACAAAAAAAATATGGAAAAGGAAACAAATTGACACATAGAAATTCCTATGGTAAAATATTTATATATATATATATATATATATATATATATATATATATATACATATATATATCAGGACGGGGAGCCAAGATGGCGGCTGGAAAGCAGGGACTTGCATGAGCTCCCCGCCAGGTCCCTCCAAAAACCTATAAAAAATGGCTCTGAACAAATTCTAGAACTGAAGAACCCACAAAATAGCAGAGGGAAGCAGAGCTCCAGCCCAGGACAGCCTGGATGGTCGCTGGGAGAGGTCTATCTCACACGGAGCTGGGAGCAGAACCCAGTGTGGGTGGCGGCAGGACCAACCAGACCAGGAGCCAGATGGAACAGGCTCTAGCACCCTGAATCAGTGAACACAAACACCAAAGACAACAGAGAAGGTTAGGGGGAAAAGCTGTAGGGACAGAGTGAAAGTTCATAGTTTGGCAACCACCGAAGGCAGCAGAGGAGGTGCAGCTACAGAACTACAGCTGCAGTTGCTTCTAGCCCCAGGCTCACCTGGTGGATCACAGCAGGAGTGCAGAGCCTGCTTAAGATTTGAGTCCAGTCCAGGTTGGGGGTTCTAGGGGGAGGAGGCAGAGCTGGCTGTATAGAAATAGCTCTGAAAACAACAGCACAACCCCTCGAACTTGGAACAAAGTACTCTTTACTCTACAGGCAGTCATACCCCGACAAAAAACTCAAGGGTCAAGTATGTTGGCTGGGAACATGGCCAGGCAGTGAAAATGGACTCAGATTCAGTCTCAGACTTTGGAATCTTTCTTTGGTGACAAAGAAGACCAAAACATACAGCAAGAAGAAGTCAACAAAGTCAAAGAGCCTACATCAAAACCCTCCAAGAAAAACATGAACTGGTCTCAGGCCATGGAAGAGCTCAAAAAGGATTTGGAAAAGCAAGTTAGAGAAGTAGAGGAAAAATTGGGAAGAGAAATGAGAATGATGCAAGAAAACCATGAAAAACAAGTGAATGACTTGCTAAAGGAGACCCAAAAAAATGCTGAAAAAAAAACTGAAGAAATTAAAACCTTAAAAAATAGACTAACTCAAATGGCAAAAGAGCTCCAAAAAGCCAATGAGGAGAAGAATGCCTTGAAAGGCAGAAGTAGCCAAATGGAAAAGGAGGTCCAAAAGACCACTGAAAAAAAATACTACCTTAAAAATTAGATTGGAGCAAGTAAAAGCTACTGACTTTATGAGAAATCAAGATATTATAAAACAGAACCAAAGGAATGAAAAAGTGGAAGACAATGTGAAATATCTCAATGGAAAAACCACTGACCTGGAAAATAGATCCAGGAGAGATACTCTAAAAATTATTGGACTACCTGAAAGCCATGATCAAAAAAAGAGCCTAGATATCATCTTTCAAGAAATTATCAAGGAGAACTTCCCTGATATTCTAGAGCCAGAGGGTAAAATAGAAATTGAAAGAAATCACCGATCACCTCCTCAAAAAGATCCCGAAAAGAAAACTCCTAGGAACATTGTTGCCAAATTCCAGAGCTCCCAGATCAAGGAGAAAATACTGCAAGCAGCCAGAAAGAAACAATTTGAGTATTGTGGAAACACAATCAGGATAACTCAAGATCTAGCAGCTTCTACATTAAGGGATCGAAGAGCTTGGAATATGATATTCTGGAGGTCAATGGAGCTAGGATTAAAACCAAGAATCACCTACCCACAAAAACTGAAAAATAGAGGACTTTCAAGCATTCTCAGTGAAAAGACCAGAGCTGAATAGAAAATTTGACTTTCAAACACAAGAGTCAAGAGAAGCATGAAAAGGTAAACAAGAAAGAGAAATCACAAGGGAATTACCAAAGTTGAACTGTTTTGTTTACACTCCTACATGGAAAGATGATATGTATGATTCATGAGACCCCAATCTCATATATATATATGTGTGTGTGTGTCTGTGTCTGTGTCTGTGTGTCTGTGTGTCTGTGTGTCTGTGTGTGTGTGTATGTATGTGTATATATACAGAGAGAGAGGGCACAGGGTGAGTTGAATATGAAGGGACGATATCTAAAAAAATAAAATCAAATTAAGGGATGAGAGAGGAATATATTTAGAGAGGGAGATAGAATGGGGTAAATTATCTTGCATAAAAGTGGCGAGAAAAAGCAGTTCTGTAGGAAGGGAAGAGGGGGCAGGTGAGGGGGAATGAGTGAATCTTGCTCTCATCAGATTTGACCTGAGGAGGGAATACCATGCACACTCAATTGGGTATCTTACCCCACAAGAAAGAAGGAGGAAGAAGATAAAAAGGGGGGGACGATAGAAGGGAGGGCAGATGGGGGAGGAGGTTATCAAAAACAAACCCTTTCAAAAAGGGACAGGGTCAAGGGAGAAAATACAGTAAAGGGGGATAGGTTAAGAAGGAGTAAAATATAGTTAGTCTTTCACAACATGAGTATTATGGAAGGTTTTTACATAATGATACACATGTGGCCTATGTTGAATTGCTTGCCTTCTTAAGGAGGGTGGGTGGGGAGGGAAGAGGAGAGAGAATTTAGAACTCAAAGTTTTAAAAACAGATGTTCAAAAACAGCAAAAAAAAAAAGTTTTTGCATGCAACTAGGAAATAAGATATACAGGCAATGGGGCATAGAAATTTATCTTGCCCTACAAGAAAATAAGGAAACAGGGGATGGGAGGGGAGTGGGGTGACAGAAGGGAGGGCTGATTGGGGAATGGGGCAACCAGAATATATGCCATCTTGGAGTGGGCAGGAGGGTAGAAATGGGGATAAAACAATGGTGAAAGCTAAATATATTAAATAAATAAATTAAATAAATAAATAAATAAATAAATAAATGAATGAATGAATGAATGAATGAATAAATAAAAGGACTTTGGAACTCTTATCAATGCAATGATAAAGGAATATTTTTTAAAAATTTTCTCAATTGGAGGGTACTACTGGGAGAGACACATTAATTTAAAAAAATACTTGTTACTTGAAAAATAAAAAAAAGATATGAAGGTATAAAAGAAAAAGGTATAAAAGAAAAAAAGATATGAATAAGTCATAAGAGAAGACTTATAAAAAAAATCCACTGGAACCATCTGTGCCCTGTACTTTACAGCTCGCTCTTCCCCGATCTAAAGGTTCTCCTGTCCAAGCTCACTAAGGCCATACCATTATCTGTAAAAGCCACTAGAAATCTCCCCAGTGGCAAAGATTTAGCTGGACTCTGCGACTGCACATAGAGAAGAGGTCTATGAATTCATTTATCACCATAGAATTGTTACCTTTGAACAGAATTAATTATTTCCAAGCATTCCTGTTGAGAAAACCAGAGCTGAGTAGAGTTTTTTGAAATATGAATGAACAACGTAGATGGACAAAATAAAGCTGAATGGACAAAATAAAGTGCAGAAAGGCAAACAAATCTAAACTTACAGAAATTGTTAAGTGACAATCTAGTGCTTATATTCTGAAAAGGAGAAGAAAAGACTGTTGTCCTTTCATGGAATTCTCCCCTTGCTTCCATTTAAAGGCCAATGAGAGAACAAAATAAATTGTGGAAAATAAATAAATAATAATAGCAAAAAAGAAATACCCTTCCACAGGGTATAGTATAGGGAGAAAGGAGGGGGAGGAAGATAGGGAACTTATTTCTGGCAACTGTCACACCATAGGAAACACTAATTCAGATGCAAAGGTGAAGAATAGGGAAAGAGCGGAGGTATCATGAACTTCTCTCTTACTTGGACCCAGCAAGGGAAGAGGAAAAAAGTGCATGTGTGTGTGTATGTGTGTGTGTGTGTGTGCACGCGTGGCTGTGTGTCTATGTGTCTGTGTCTGTGTGTGTCTATGTGTGATGTAGATGTAGTTTGTTTTGGTGGATGTGATCCCCTTTCTGACAGGTTCAATAAACCCTCCTCTTCCCTATCTCAGTTGAGTTCTCTCCTTATTTTACTGTATTACCACTAAGATAAATATCTTTATATTTATACTTCATGTATGTAATAGAAATATGTATATATGCATGTGTGTATTATATACATACACACACACACACACACACGAGAGGTAGAGACGGGGAGATGCGCTATCGCTAAACTTGGACCTTAAAATGGTTACTGAGGTACTCACAGAGGAGGTAGACACGGCACCAAAGAGAACAATGAAGAGAAATTTAGAAGGATGGAATTAAGTATGTATAGAGGACATCCATGCTGGAGATGGTACCAGGAATCTGAAGGAGGGGAAGATACCAAAGCAAATTAAAAGCTTGTTAATAACAGAAAAAAGGCAAATAAGAGAATATCAATAACTACCAACCAATGCCTCTACAAAATCTATTATAATCATCTATGCATTAATTGAGGGGATCCTCACTGAAGGTGTTAGTAGGGAACAAGTGATATTCCACAGTAGACCACATCTTTACTGTTTCACAACTAACTGAAAGGTTTATAGAAGGAGTGGGAAACCTGTGGCCTCGAGGCCGCATGTGCCTTCTAGGTCCTTGGGTGCAGCTTTTTGACTGAGTCCAAATTTTACAGAACAAATCCTTTTATTAAGGGGATTTGTTCTGTGAAGTTTGGATTTGGTCAAAGGGACACACTTGAGGGCCTAGAGGGCCACATGTGGCCTCAAAACTGCAGGTTCCCTACCCCTGTTTTAGAGAATATGGGATCATATTGTGCCTCTGCATTATTGATTAAGAAAAAAGCATTTGATTTGTTTGCTTACAGGATCTTCAATAGCCAAGTGTGTCCTATCCATACCTCAAGATCATTCAGTATTGCTTATAAAATTTAATAACAGAAATAACAAAATAGATACTTAATATCTAGATATACATGATTATTAAATGCTGGCTTTTGTTTTTAAAAGAAAAATGTGATCAGACCTGTGCCTTATCAAGATTATTGATTGGAGAGGACAGAGACTGGGATGCAGAGAAACCAATTAATTAGAATGCTTTTCAAATAGTCTGTGAAAGAGGTGATGACCATGACAGTGGAGAATAGAACACCTTCAAATGAATCTGGGATCTTGCTGATTTGGATGTTTCCTCCAATGATGTAGATAGATCTCAACCAACTCATACCTGCCATCTTGTGTGACTCCTCTATACAGGTCTGTAAATTTGCCCTGGGCCATCCAACCAATATGCTAGAAGCCTTTCTCACTTTCTCCTGACATCAGGAATGTCATTTGCCTCTTTTTGTATCCCTAACATTTAGTAGGGAATCTGGCACATAGTAGGCACATAAGAAATTCTTGGTGCTTGATTGAGTGACTGCTTAATGGAAAGACCCAAGGAGGGGGTGAAAAGAACGACTTCCCCTGAGGACACAGGGTCTGCCATATGACAACTCACTGAGCTCAGTTCAGAGATGCTCATTACTAGAAGGCTGGCTACTAGGGAATGATTTTTCTCAGCCACAACTTCAAAACATTTCCTACCAAGGAATAGAGATGTGATCTTTTGGAGATAGTACTGATGAAATTAAAGACCCTAGAAGTATTAAAATAAATGCTTTTGACCAAATAGTAATAATTTTAAAGAACAGCATCTTGAGTTTTATTTCAAATAGGTAAAATCCCATTTTAATGAGTTCTGCTTCATGAAGCCCTTTTCCTATCCCAGTGGATGGCCCAAAGTAACTAAGCTTTGCTGATTTAGTTTCAATAAAATCTATTAAAGGAAAAAATCCTGTAGAACAGATGTGTTCATAAGGCCCCATCCATGAAGCAATCAAGCTATTTAATGAAAACATTGTTCCTTTGGTTCAATATTTATTCTTTTCCTTGTAACTGTATTTTTATTTGCAGGGTCTCAGTGGGGTGGAAAGTAGAGGAAATGGGCTAGAAATGAGGCAGCTAATTCAGCCTTACTTAGGACAGTTGAGATAAGAGAGATAGAAACAGGGCAGAGTTACAATTTCAAATGTAGTTACAGCAGGAGAAAGAAATAAAGCTGATATGCCTCTCCTTTCTGCCTGTTACTGTCTTCAATGTTCCTCACTCCCCATGACTCATATCACATGGCAGCCCTAAAAAAAATCATCTAACCCATGCCCATCCCCAAAATGATATCATTTGCAAATTATGTACAGAGAATAAAGCCTTTGCTTTATTCAAACAAACAAAAAATAAAGGATAAAACTTCCATACTCTCTAGTGAAAGGTTTTCATTAAAGCATAATTTGAATTTAATGAAACAATTTGGTCATCTCATCCTGTTCATTAAAATAGGATTTTACCTGCAAATATAAATAGCAATTAAAAAAAACAACTTGTATAATTTGAATGCTTCTTGCTAATGAAATCAAATATAGTATTTTGTTTATAATAAGTTTTATCAGTGTTTACAAGCAGGTATAAAACTGTAGTACGGTTTATTTTCCAGCAGAGTTCCAAATGTGCAGCTTGATATCATGGGGAAAGTGCTGTATTTGGAAGTCAGAAGACTGGTGCAAGAGAATGAGAGGTCTGGACTGGAGGATCTCTAAGGTCCTCTCCAGCTCAAAAGCTATGATCATATAATCCTATGGATTGTAATCAATTAAGGGCCCCAGGGACTGGGACGTTCACCCCCTCCCTATCTACAGTGGGCTCCTCTTGGCTCAAGTCCAGATTGAGTCCTAGAGGAGACTGGGCTCTACGACAAGCCAAGGAGTGTATGAAGAAGAGACTCCTTCATCTCCATGACATTTAGATTTCAACTGGTGCTAAGAGGATTGGCTGTTTGACCGCAAGCAAATCACTTACCCTCTCTGAGCTCCAGCTGCTTCAATTGCAAGATAAAATTAGAGTTACTCTCTGGGATTACCTCACAGTTTGTTGGGAGAATGGCATGATGTAGGTAAAGTACTTTGGTTCTATAAATTTGTTACTCTTATTGAGAAGCATTGTAGTTTACAGTGGAAAGAGCATTGAACTTGGGAGTCAGAACTCCTAGGTTTGAGTCCTGCCTTCAGTACTTGCTAGCTATATGTCCATGAGATTGAGAAGTAGAAAACAATCCACTGGTTGATCAATAACATTGTTCTATATGTATACACACATACACATATGTGTATGTATATGTATAGAGAGAGAGAGAGAAAGAGAGAGAGGAGAGAGAGAGAGAGAGAGATGTAGATATATAGATGCATACGTGTGTATATATATATAAATATATATATGGATGCATATGTATGTGTGTGTACACACACATACACTCACACAGGTAATTCACCCTTTAGCATGCCAACAAAAGAGCTTAAAACAGAACTAGGAAAGATGAGACCATATTTGGCATTCTCTAAGCTCCAGGAAGATTTCAGATTTTACCTGAGGACAACTTCCCAGAAGGCCTGTGATCCTGAACTTATAGGGGACACCTGCCTTGGAGAGGGCTTTTAGGCAGGATGCTAGAAGAGAAACCACACAAAGTCAAGCAAAAATCAAGATAGGAAGTAGCCTTTGAGAATTTTGTAAAATGACATCTGTTTTTAAAAATTATATAACCAAATATTTGAAGGTGAGGGTAACCTCCAGGTCTACCAACTATAGTAGGCCCTCATAGAAGAATGCTAATTTCTGGATTATTTAAGAATTGTGCCACATAAACATTGCTTTAGTATAAAACACTGGGGAGAAACACTTGAAAGGATTATGCTGGAGCTTCTTTCAAGTCACTAGAGAGCTATTAAGAATTAGGAATATGGACTCATATGGCAAAAGTAGTACAGTTGATTTGCTGGGGACATAAAATGGATAACTGGGTAGGGGGAGAGCTTAATGTGGGGGGATTGGTCAAGATATTTGAGGCTCAAATGACTTACACACAAACACACATACACACACACACAAGATCAGTTGATGCCATCACAGAAAGTTGAGGGCAAAGAAGTTTCACTGATTGAATTGCAAGGAGAGTTAGCCAAACCCCTGGTGGCCCTCAAAAGAAACCAGCTTGCCATCTCTGAATCTCAATCAAGGAGGGGTCTAACCCTCAACAAGACTGTAGAAAACCCAAAGAGTTAAAGGAGGGGAAGCTGCAAGGAACCCCATAGAACTGAAAGAACAGAAATAAAGGTAGAGGCAAATGACCATGAAAAACCAGGCACCGAAACTCAGGATTGAGGCTGTATGAGTCAACTACGCACAAGGTCTTTCTTAAATCCTATAGCTGTTAATGCCTCACATCAACATTACCTTATATTTGTGTCTATTTTGTATAAAATTGTATATGTATATATTTATATATACACATAGCTATGTGTATTTGTGTATAAATACACATACATACACAAGTATACATATATGTGCATATATGTTATCTCTCCTCTATAGACTATAAGCTTCTTGACAGTAGGAACTGCTTAATTTCTATCATTGTATTTCCAGGACCTTACAGAGTGCCTGGCACTGTGTTGAGTGGATATTTGTAGGTGTTTAATGAATATTTGTGCTGATTAATCCTTACTACTTTAAATATTTTAATTATTTTATTTAATTTATACAAGTTAATGCCTTTCTGATGTCATTGGTCCTCTTTGAGAACAAAGGATGTATAACAACAATTTTCTTCATATTGGTTGTGAGGATTACATTGGGTACTCAAAGACTATGCCAATGGAAATGCAAATTCTGTCAGACTTCATCAAATTGAAGTGACTTCAAGTATAGGCCCAGAAAAAAACATATATATGTCATCAGAGGACCAAGTCAGCTCAATTCAGAGAGGTTCCACATCAGGCCGGACGCAGGGTAATGAAATTTTAAGCCATATCAACTCACCAAGACAGTGCGGTAACATGTGGTCAATGACTCAAAACCATAAAACTCTACATAAATTTGACTTATTGTTATTATTATTGTCGATGTTGTTACTACCACTAAGGCCTATATAGATGAGTTGCAAACTGCATTATTGGTGGAGGGAATGCACACATTAACAAAATCATGGATCCTTGAAATATTGGGGTATATAAGTTAATATAGAACAGAGAAAATAAGCAATCTTATTTATCTCAAAAAGCTCTTGTACAGCCAAGAAACTAGAGCGGGGTGTCCTGAGGAGAGCTTAGTGTAGCAAATTGTCATCAATTCACAGGATTCTAGAGACAGAGAAAGGATCTCAGAGACCACCTCGTCTTCATTTGACAGATGTGAACACTGAGGCCTGGGGAGGTTAGGCTACTTGGCCAGCTTCACACAGGTAGCAAACACCTGAGTTGAGATTTGAAACCAGATAACCTGACTCCAGTGCCCATGCTTCTTCCAATGTACCATGTTTCCTCCAGAGTTCTCTGACATTCTTCTATCAGTAAATTAGTGGATTATATATGATTATATGTATATATATATATATATATATATATATATATATATATATATATATATACACACATAATATACAATTAGCTAATTGTAACTTTAGAAAGCAGACAGAGCCTGACCCTGAGGGGATGTGTGGGACAGGACAGAGCTCAGTTAAGAAGAAGATGGAAATCAGGCAGTGACAAGCATGAGAACTCTAAACTTAAACTCTATTACTTCAAGACTAGACATTCATTGTTGTGGGCATAACTCAGTTACCTGCTAATAAGATGAGCTAAGATACCAACTCGTTGGTTTATTTTGTGTAAAAAAAAAAAAAAACAAAATCCTACACCTATATACAGCTAGATCTGGATTAATGTGAATAATGAATCCCCCTGAAGTGGTAGTATGTATTCGAATTAGCACTATACGTAAAATATGGTAATTGGTTCCAGCCCAATGGAAATATACTGTGTAAATTGGAATAATGTGTCCACTTGAGGGAATTCATTATTCACACTAAGGGGGATCCAGATGTACCAATAAAAATCACACCCAGCTGGAGGGCCACTGTTTGCTGACCCTTGATTGAATCAAAACACCTCATTTTACATATAAGAAAACTGAGGCCCAATGTGATTTGCCCAAGGTCATACAGCTGGTAAGTAGCTGAATTCTAGTAGTTTTTTTCCATCAATGGCTTAGTTGAATGAGTTTATAAGATTAGTTCATTGTTCTTTCTCCTAACTCCAAAGCCACTGCTCTTTGCCTAAGGTTCTTCTGCATCTAAAAAATGATCATATACTAGATGTTAGCTTTGAACTTCCTTTCTGAAGTTTTTAAAGTGAGATTATATATTACAGTAAATGTTAGGAGAGAAGTTGGAGAGAGGGAGACAGAAAGAAAGAGAGAGGGGAGGAGAAAATGAGAAAGGGAGAGCCAGAGAGGAAAAGGAGGAGGAAACGAAAGGGAGAGAGAGAGGAAAAGTAAGAGAAAGAGAGGGGGGAGATGGAGAGAGAGGGAGAAAGAAAGAGAGATAAAGAGAGAAAAGAGAAATGTCAGAAAGGAGGGGGAAGGGAAAGACAGAGAAGAAGGTGGAGGAGGAGCAGGGACAGAGGGAGAGAGATAGAATGACAGAGTGCGGGGAGGGAAAGAAAAAGAGAACTTCCTATTAAATTTTAGGGCTTGGGGGCAGAACACCAAACCTTGAGTTCCCGCCAATTTTCCAGAATTATACTTCTTTTAACATCCTTTTGAGCTTTGTAAAAATAGTTCTAGAAGCAGGTATTTTAATATTAAGTACAACTCTGAACTCAGAATTCAGAAGACTTGTATGGTTTAAGAATTTCACCATTCTCATCCTTACAATTTTCACCATCATCCAAAAGACTAAGCCCAAATCTGTGACAATGACACTATATATACTAAGCTCTCTTTGAGGCTGAGCCCTGTCTACAAGAATAATAATACACTACACTACTTCTAAAAGCAAATCAAATAAGCAAGTATCTATTCAATATCTCCTATGACTAGACTTGGAGTCAGGAGACCTCCGAGTCAGGTTGGAATCCTTGCTCTGATGCCATTAGCCAGATGCATTTGGGCAAGTCACTTAACATCTCTGAGACTCAGTTTCTTCATCTGCAGGTGGAAGATAGAACCTTGCACTTTGCAAACTTTAAAGTACTATTTAAATGGTAGCTGTTAACTGCTATACCAGTTGTCTGCTAGCATACAAGAAAAGCCAACGATATGCTCCTTGTTCTCAAGGAGATTAACACAAATTCAACAATCAGCTAATGCTATTAGGGTAGAATATAGGGTTAAACTGTGTGGCATTTGATTATGCAACATGAGTTCAAACAAGAGGTACACAATTGAAATGACCAAACAAAAGGCTAACTACAAGGTAGTTTTGGAGAGAAAACATGAAAAGCTGGAAGACGAGTGCCTGCTAATGGTGACAGTGGCAGATTCTTCACACTGAAGGAGATGCATCTTTAAGATGAGGGGATTGATCTAGGGGGGCTCTGAGGTCCTTTCTAGCTCTGGATCTATGATTTTGTCCAACACCCTTATTTTATAAATGAAGAAACCAAGGCTCAGGGCGTCACGTGTAACTTGCCTAAGATTACGTAAGTAAGTAGCAGTCAGGTCCTCTGACTCAAAATACAGTGCCTTATCTACCACACAGTAGTTCACTGTACAGATGTGAAAATTCAGAATATATGTCAAGTGAAGTGACTTAACCCCTTGGTAGAATGAATCACTGCTGGACTTCTAAAATACTACCATAGTTTCCTTTTTCCCAGAGTCCTTCCAAAATACTACACTGGCTCTCTGATTACAAATCAAAAAATGCGAGATGAGTAAATATTCCTTGACAAGGTTTCCTCCTAATATGTAATTTATATTATATATTATATATACATCCAACTACATCTATAACCTCCTCCTTAATTCAGGATATATAAGTACATGATTTAATAGTCATAGCATCATTATATTCCCCAATATCAACCTCAAACAGGAAAAGTCAATTACAAATTGAGATAGAAGCTTGGGGTGGGTTCTACTCAATAATTTGGTGATAGTTGAAGAGAGAGGAATCCTGAGATTTAAGTTCCTGGTGCACCATTTGCAAATCACATTACCTTAGCTATACTGAGTCTCAGTTAACTTGTTTCCTAAGAGAATGATAATGCCCTGCCTACATCACTGTAATTGTGAAAGTTAAGTGAGGTAATATGGATGAAAGCTTTCTGAAATAATACACATATAAGGCACTGTTACTATTGCCTCCCAAGTTGGCTTTCACTTGCAAAGATGGGGCTGGAAAGGACGCAGCCCTCCTGCACTGGAAATGTAGACAGCTAGGTGAGTCAGTGGAGAGAGCACTAGACCTGTGGTCACAAAGGCCTGAGTCCAAATTTGGCCTCAGACACTTACTAGTTGTGTGATCCTGGGCAAGTCATTTAACGTTCCTCTGCCTCAGTTTCCTTATCAGTAAAACTGAGATGATCATAGCACCTACATCCCAGGGTTGTTGTGAATAATAAATTAGATAATTTAAAATAATGATATTGTAAAGCACTTTTCAAAATTTAAAATACTATATAAATACTAAGATAAACTGTGGGAAAAAGGATATTTTTAAAGGGAAATACAAAGTGCCAGCTAATGGTGATTGTAGCAGATTCTGCTCATCCAATTTTGTCAATTTATTGAACACCTACAATGTGCAAGGCATTGTACGAGGCTAAAGATAAAAGATCAAAAAACAGACAAACAAACCCCAAAATGCAACAACAAAATTACACAATCCCTGCCCTGAAGGAGTTGCCATTCTCCTGGCAGAGATCGCACATGTATCATACTATGATTCTATGACTCTTGGGCCCTGTCCATGTGACAATCCCCCAAGGAGCTTATATTCTAGTAGAGGAATGTAACATGTGTGAGACAATGATCACCTGGTCTCTGTCCTGACAGGGGTGTGCTGGAGCCGGTTCTTAGCAGCTTGCAAGAGCTCACTGTTAAATGTTCAATTCGTTTACACCTCAGAAATCAGCAAAGGCTGCTGATTATGACTTACTTTATTGTTTTGTTGATTGCCTAGATAATCAAAGTGATGGAGTAAGTGCCAATAATTTTTTTTCCAGATGGATGGTAGTTAAACACTTACTGTCACACCCTATCCAAACACCCTTCCCCTGTCCCTGCCCCCTTCCCAAAGCCCTGAGGCAGGAGTTGCTCTAGTTGGAACTGAACAGGAGCTGAGAAAATTCAAACCAAAGCTGAAACTACTCAGGGTACCATGTGACCCCAAGGACACTAGTGGGGAATGGTTGTCGTGCTTCATTCTTAAAGAGGACCAAAATGGTTTCACTATGCTTGAGTCAATATTCAATTTGGCTGACTGTGGCTGATCAGGCCTATATGAGCTCAGAACACTCTACCACAGGTCAGGCACAAATAGTCTGTGTGAACATTTGGGGTGGATACTCCAAACTTGCCCATCCTGCGCTTCGTTTGAGCAGATTCAATTCTGTTTTGCTCATAGAGCACAGCACCTTCTCTGATGTGGGTGCACCATGCTGAGCAGTCCGGTGCCAATGTCTCCCATGTCACACAATCAATTCCAAAGTTCTTGAGAGAGACCTTGAGAGTGTCTTTGTATCACTTCTTCTGACCACCATATGAACACTTGCCCTGTGTGATTTCTCCATAAAACAGTCTTTTTGGCAAGCGTACGTTTTGCATTCAAACAAAAGTGGCCAGCCCGTCAGAGCTGTGCTCCCTGAATCAGAGTTTGAATGCTTGGCAATTTAGTTCCAGTAAGGACCTCTGTGTCTGGTACCTTATCCTCCCAGGTGATCTTCAGAATCTTCCTAAGACAATTCAAATGAATCCTTAGGGTAATTAGGGTGGGACTTTTTACTACTGTTTTCTCCTTTGGAATGCTGAGGTAATCAGGTACCTTTGATGAGTTTTGCTTTTTCAAATGTGATGACAAACAAAGTGGATTTTTTGTTGTCTTTGTTTTGGAGTCACAAGAAGGCCTAAGTCACTCTGGGTTTGAGTCACATGGTTGTGATGCCCTTTGACCCTGAAGAAGTGTATATAAACTCAGAGGTTAGCGTTTTGCCTTTGGGGGCAAACTCATTGAAAGTGTGTTGGTGAGGAGACTCTGGGTAGCCTTGGAAGCAGCTCCCCCTCCACCTCCAGCTTTGAAAAACCCAGACGTTGGTGCTTCTCTGGTAACTATGTTTTGAGATATTGGACAGACAGCTAGAAGCCTGTCTGCTAATTTGTGTTATTTGCTCTGTTTATATAATTTCTGCTTATAATTTCTGTTTGTATTCTCTCTAAAGTTCAGGGTACTGGCTTTTTCCCTTGAACTAAATGAATGGTATATGTATGTTTAATTAAAGTAAGATTGTTAACCCCTTAAAGTTGCTTTCCTTAGAAAAGCAGATCAAAGAACCTTTGCTAGCAACCCTCTTGTGCACTAATGTTATTGGTCTTACACAGCCACAGTAGTGGCAAGCAGCATTGTTGTTACAATCAACAGAGATACAGTGAAAGCCATTCAAGGGTGAGCAACCCAAGAGAGAAAAAACAGGAAGACCTGAGGTGGGCCTCATCTGCAGACTTCATACAATGGATGCCGGAGTCCAATTGAATTCTGTAGGCCACCTTCCTTAAGGTGCTCCTGCTACACAGACCATCTCCAGACTGCTTTCTCAAATGTAGCCTATGGGCCAAGGTGTGGCCATCCAATAAATGAGGTAGGAGGAAGAAGCCGCTCCTTCAACCACTCAGACTGGCTTGCCTTTAGCCTACTGTGGTCTCTGTCACAGTAGAAGCAGCAGTGGGCAGGCAGATACTAGCCAGTTCTGTGTCTCTACTAAAGGAGAAGAATGCCTCTGATTTGACTCCATGTGTACATGGTGGCACAGTGCATAGGGCCCTGTGCCTGGAGTCAAGGAGACCTGAGTCCAAATCCAGCCTCAGACATTTAACAGCTGAATGACTTAACCCTGTTTGCCTCAGGGTCACCTCATCTGTAAAATGAACTGGAGAAGGAAATAGAAAAACACTCCAGTTATCTTTGCCAAGAAAACCCCAAAAGGGGTCACCAAGAGTCGGACAAGACTGAAACCACAACATCACAATCCTTACTAAATAGTCCCTGTGTTATGGGATTATTAGAGAGAATTAGCCATGAGCCTCACTTTTTTTGGCTTTGCTTAGCACTTTACAAAATTGAGTGGGGAAGGGAGTGTCAGGGACCATTCAGGAATACAGGGGACAAGGCTCTGACCCAACAGAAACTCAAGTGGACCCAAATTCTGACAGTTTTGAAAGCTCCTTAGGAAGTGAGGAATTACAAGGCTATCTCTCCTATTTTCTCCTTTCTCCCAAAGGAATTAGCACATGACCAAATTTAGTCTTGAACAGTCAATGTCAAATACCTTATTTCTCACTCAACAGCTATCATGGAAGGGTTCTTAACCCGGAGTCCAGGAAAATGTTTTTGTTTTTTGTTTGTATAACTATATTTCAATATAATTGATTTCTTCTGTAAACTTATGTATTTCATTTTATGTCTTAAAAACATTTTTCTGAAAAGGAATCCAGGGGCAGTTAGGTGGCACAGTGGATAGAATACCAGCCCTGGAGTCAGGAGGACCTAAGTTCAAATCTGGCCTCAGAGACTTGCTAGTTGTGTGACATTGGACAAGTCACTTAATCCTGATTGCCTGGGGGGGAAAAGGATCCAGAGGCCCCTCCAGACTGCCATAGTGGTTAAGAACCTCTAATTCAAGCTGATAAATATTCATTTCAGTTATATAAGATCTTTATTTGTCCTGTATACACATTAAGAACACCGCCATAAGGGGTATTCTCCCCTCTTGCCTTTCCTCCTACTCTTGCCTCTAACCTAAGGTCACCCAATTCCCATCAGGACTGTAGTATGACTGCTCACACCACTTGGATAAGAGGGGAGTCAACAACTTTAATGTTGCTCTGCTTGACCACTGGATCTTACCATCTGCCAGATCTCCAGGTCCTCCAGGCCTCCCCACAACACTGTTATCTGACCTACTAATGAACCCTAAGAACCTCTGGGTCTTGCCATCTGTTCTGCCAATTTGATCTTAGAAATTCTGGGCATTTTTAATCATCCCTAAAGATGAAATCCTTCAAATGTCCTCTCCTCCTATGTAGAGTGTGAGCTCTTTGAGAACAGGGACTGTCTGAATTTTTCTATTTGTAACCGCAACACTTAGCCTAGTGCTTGGCAAATAGTAATCATTTAATTAATTCTTGTACATTCATTTGGCACACATACCATACTATGACTATACATACAACTTCTGTGGAGCAGGTCCAGGCATGAAATCTTCATATCATTTATCTGACACATATCTCTATGGATTGGAAGGTGAGAGCTACCAAAACTTGACTCTCATTGTGTGTAGCTGGGATATCTCTTTGAGTTACCCGTTCCCCTTCATTCTTGCTGCAATAGGAAAGTTGATCAAAATTTAGCCGAGAGGGGAAAAAAACAAAACATTTTTCCCCTATGACAATGGGGAAGGGCACTATGAGCAGAGAGAGACAAGATACAGAGGCAGGCAAGTATAAGCTATGCATGAGGGACAGTAAGTAGTCTAGTTTAACTGGGAAGAGGAGAAGATAATCAATGTAAACAATGGCCTTGAGTGTAAAGCAAAAGAGTTCAGACTCTGTTCCATAGGAGCCATTTAAGGTTCTTGAGTGAGGTACTATTTCTGAATAATATTGTGTTCTAACAATATTAAATAATTAGAGAACAAATGTAACTGTCTGAATGCAAGGCACCCTTCCCCCTACTCCCCAAACCTGGCTCGTAAAAAACGTAAATACAGACTATCATTGTACTTCATTGACTTCTGTTTCCCCACATGTACAGTCCCCTGATAAGAATGGGAATCAATTATAGATTTTGAAATTGGTTCCTACCAACCTCTTTTATTTTTCTATCAACTTGATTGTCTCTATAAATTCACTGATGGCTACTTGCTGTTCATATTCATTCCCTTGACCCCAGTTGGGCTAAGTGCAGACCCCCTGATTTCAACTGTCCAAACATTCATTTTTCACAGTAAATATATTTTAATCCATGGGTATCTCTAGCATCTCTCCCCCATCCTTTCTCAAGGGATGCTCTAACTCCTACCAGGAAAGAAGAAGAAGCTGAGGTCACTAATCTGCTCTCCTCAGAGAGGAGGGTACTGGGCTAGAATTATATCTGTCTGCTCCCCTAAATATTATTAGTCTGGGTAGTGCTTCTTAAACTTTTTCCACTGGGGACCCCATTTCACATTTTGGCAGCGTTTGTTGGTGCTGCATGGGCATTACAGTGTGTACAATCCAAAGTGCACATGCTTTGTGTTCAGAACCAAGGCTGCAATGAAGTTACATGATGCAACATGGGCAAGCGCTGCCAGAAACACCTCAGACTCATTATGCACTTGATTTTTTAAATTAATTTTTGGTTGTTGCATGTTCAGAAACCTTTTACTGTTGGCAAACTTTTCATGACCCCATGGGGTCACAACCCACAGTTTAAGAAGCACTGGTAGGGGATATAGTTTTCAGACTCAGGCCAAACTCTCAATTTGCTTTTTCTCAATGGGAAAAGGAGGACCCCAAGGTATCCTCTTCCTACTAAATACCAGTCCATGAACACACATAGAGCAAATAGGAAAGAAACTAATTTATCCAAATTGATAGGAAAAGAGATGCCAGAGAAAGTATACATATGAGAATATAATCCAGATAACAGAGTGAAGGAGCTCTCCCAGTGGGAGGAAAGCATCTCAGTTAACCAAGAGAGTCCTAGATCTCACCCAAGGGAAAAATTCCTCAAAATCTCTAGTGTAGTGAGCTAAGAATAGGCACATGTTGGAGACTGCCAGTTTCTCTCATGTTGACTTCTTCACAGAGTCTTTGTTTCAGCATCCCGAAGTGGGTTTTGTATCATCCATCATCTCTCAAAGCTGGAAAGGAGAAGCCTCCAAAGAGACTGAATTTCTCTTCTGCTTTTGCCATTTCTCTTCTAACTCTGCCCCTCTGTGTCAACAACCCGACTGGCAGCTTCTGTGGGGGTATAAGATTCACCCACAGCCAACACCCAGAAAGCTGCCAACAGCACAGTTTCTTTCGATCTGCTTAATTAAGGAAAGCAAGGTGAAGGGATTGACAAGCTTACTTTTAATTCAAATACCATTCAGTTAGTTCAGGGGAAAAAAACCAGCACCCTGAACTTCAAAACAAAATGCAAATTACAGACATCAATAGACTTTGTCTGATTCAAGTCCCAACAGATAGTTACCACAGTTCAACAAAGTTTCAACATCCGGGTTTACAAGCTGGAGGGCTCCTTAGCTACAGCTGCCCGGAGTCTCCTCATCAACACCATCTCCAGAGCCCCGCACCGATAGCTCTGTCCTCCCTTCTTATAGGGCTTTAAACATCATCAGACATCATCTGAATCACCAGAGCTCAGGCTCTGGTGATTGGTTCTTGAGTTGGCCCCTCCCCTTAGGACCCTGGGATGTTCACATCCACATGGATTACATTAACACCTAATGGGGTTTGGGCCTGGGGCTTAGCACCTAGTAAAGCTCACTGAGATAAATTGAGTCACTCAAAGAAAACAAAGACAATTCTGGTTACACCCTCACACAGACATAGGATATTATCCACCAATAAAGAGAGAATCTCATACCAATGGGCTTTGGGGCTCAGGTTACATGTGTAATTATTCTTCGGCAGGTAAATAGACACATATATGCATATCTAAATATATGTCTTTTTTTCAAAGAGGTCTCATTTGAGGGGTGCAGCTTATATTCAGGAGAGGCCTACATTCAGACAAATATATTTAAGTGCTAAATTGTGTGGTACTAATTATAAGCGCAAATGTTTGTTTTTCCTCATTTGTCCCTTTCTGTCATCTGTGTTAAATTTACAGTTGTCAAAAGACCAAACCCATTATGGGGGAATAAACAATGAAAGAATTTGCAGCAGATATGGTGTAAATGGAATATTGGAGGACTTGTCTAAGAGGACTTGATTTGTCTAGCATACGTCAGAATTATTTCCTACCTAACTATGAGGCAATCCGACATTATTTTGTATTTCCCTTTTTAAAAATTCCCTCTTCTATACAATTTATCTTAGTTCTGTTGGGTTACAAGAAACAAAATTGAGCTCTTAGAGCAGACCTGCTTAGAATGCTACTGTGCCATTTGTACACATTGCTGTTGAAAAATGACAGCCACAAAGAACAAGCCACTGGAGAAAATTTTTTAAAGTGTTTCAAATTTCCTGAACATTTTCTTTTATCATTTCACCTTATGTTCCAGAATTTACCTCCATCCCCTTAACTAATGATAATATTATTAAGGCCAAATTTAATTCAATTAGTTTGTAATCTTTCTATAATTATGGTGATCCAAATTTAAAATGCCTGAGACTCCTTGTAAGGGTAGGATTTGCATCTTATGAGAGGCAACAGAGTCTTTTCTATTGACAAATACTGTCCAACGCTTCAAGTAAGCATTTTAGTCTCTGTTAATTTCTATTGTAGTGCCTGGAGACACTTAACTTATCCATGGATACCCCAGGAAAGGCTACTTTGGTGTGACCCTGGACAAGCAGCTTTATTCCACATATACCTGCAGGCCTCAGTTTCCTCACCTATAAATTAAGAGGGTTAGACTAGATGGCCTCTGAAATTCCCTCTAATTCTAGATCTATGATCCTTTGATCCAATCTTCTGTTCAAAACCACAGCTCACAAACCCCATCAATGAGTTTAATTTTTCTAGTCAGTCAGAAGACACACAGTTCAAAGCACAGGCAGTTAATGAAGCAGCAAAAAAATGTAGCAATAAAATATTTCTTTCAAAAACCTGGGGTATACCTTCCCACAAATATACCTATCATCAGTGGGTAGAGTAGTTACACATAAAGAACACACGCAGAGAATCACATACTTAAGTAACACATTGGGCCAGAGCAAATATGGAGGAGCAACTCATGCTTCCAAGGTAGCAGCACTTCTGATGTCATCTTGTTACGCCATAAAATTTTTCCCACCAGACCATTTTCCCATGAGTCTTGTGTGTCAATCAGTAAGTCCTGGTCACATAGTCTCTGCTGGACAAATAACCTCTACCAGAAATACTATTGTGCTTTAAGAAATAAGGAGCAGGATATTTTCAGGAAAAAAAAAACCTGGGAAGACTTACATGAATGGATACAAAGTGAAGTGAGCAGAACCAGGAGAACATTGTACACAGTAACAGCAACATTGTATGATGATCAACTATGAATGACTTAACTCTTCTCAGCAACATAATGATCAAGACAATTCTGAAAGACTCATGATGAAAAATACTATTCACCTCCAGAGAAAGAACTGATGCAGTCTAAATGCAGATCGAAGCATACTTTCTTTAAACTTTTTTTCTTGTTTTTTTATTTTCCTTTGGTCTGTGTTTTCTTTCACAATATAACTAATACGGAATTATGTTTTGCATGACTACATATACATAACTTATATTAAATTGCTTGCCTTCTCAAGAAGAGGGGAGAGAAGAGAGGAAAGGAGAGAATTTGGAATTCAAATTTTTTAAAAGACTGTTAAAATCTTTTTCACATATAATTGGAAAACATAAAATATTACTTTTTAAAAAATCTTACTTCTTCAAGACCTAACTCAAATGCTGCTTCTTCCATGAGGCCCTCCTTGATACCTCCAAGACCTCCCTCTCCTCAAACCTTTATTGTTTTAGACATGTCTCATAATGCAGTCTCAAGTTATATTAATTTTTTGATGGCCACTCATACTGTTGATTCAAATTGAGTTTGTAATCCATCATCAAAGAGGTGTATGACTGGAAAAAGAGAATTGACCAGTCAAATGGCAAGAGCAAGGGAAAACATATAAAATGTCTATATAATGAAAAGAGAACTAAAGAAAGGCTCTTGGCATTCTGGATGGACTTTCTGTGGAGGATGTAGAGGAGTTCACAGACAAGAATTGCACACTATAAGAAGGTGGGGATATACCGCAATCTGTATCAGCTGCCTCAGTGGGATCACAGATCCACTAACGTATCCAATTCTAAGAAGTCACTTAAAACTCCCAAATTTTTTTGATGCAAACCAATGCCTAGTCCCAGCTCTTCCATCCTATATTTGCATTATTGAGTTTTTTAACTTTATGTTTATTTCTCCTAAACTTAATCTTCTTAGATTCTTCTCATAATTCTGACCTCCCAGATCTTTCTTTTTTTTTTGGATGCTAACAACGCATTAGCAGTTCCTTCCAACTTTATATCATCTGAAAATTTGTTAAACCTTACCTCCATGTGGCTTTTCTATCTAGTGCTAAATGTATAGAATTATGACCTAATCAATGTAGTTGTTTAAACATTCAAGCCCCACGGAATTGGTGAGAACTCTAATGAAATGGGAATTCATTGTGTAGTTTATTTTTGCTACATATGTGTTTATGGGTAGGCTGTTTAGTTGATTAACTTCTTCCGGGGGTTTTATGATATAGAAAAACTAAATGCTAGATTGTGCATTGATATAGACAGAATGCTGACTGAAAAAAATTGAAAAACATGCCACTCATGCTTTTGGCTATTTTATTGACAAAAGTGTTAAATGGTAGAGGGCCAGTCAGAAAACAACCACTCCCCTACAGATCTCCCTCTTGGTCAACATCCATCTATTAATTGTTGCTCTTTGGGATAGATTATTCAATCAATTATTTTTTTTCTTTTTTTTTTAACACTTTGCCACTTCCCAATGACTCCTATCAGCCCCGTTCTCAATAGAACCCTTCCTTGCAGCAGAGTAGAAATAAACCAAACAAATCAATATATTGATCATTCCTGACAATGCATGCCTGATTCTCTACCTATAGTCCACCACCTCTCTTCAGAGAAGAGATTGCATTTTGCCATAAGTCATCTGTAGTCATGATAAATCACTGCATTCATCAAAAACTTCTCATTCAATCAATTCAGAATCAGTGCAACTGTACTATCCAACTATAGTAACCAACATCTCACCATAATTTGTCCACAAGAATATTATGAAATCTAGCCACCTGCCTCCGTTTTTACTCTAGGGCCTTCTCAGTGGGTCCTATGTCAGGCCCAATCTTGGCCTCTGTCTTTGCTTCAAGGCTCTCCCACCAAGTTCTCTTTCATCCCCAACTTGTTTACCCTCTTCTGTTTCTGATCCAAGGCCCTCCCTTGAACCTTATGTCAGCCCTTAAGCTAGCTGCTAGCTTTCAGCTTCTGTCTTTACACATTGAATCAGCTCGGTGTGGCCCACCCACCTCTCAGACTATCTTTGACCCAGGGCTTCTCCAGTACTCTGGAGGTCATGCAACCACCAAACCCACCACTAACTACCACCTCCTGCCTCCTGACCTGATTCCCCCAGCCCATACCTTCTCCTACACTTTGTGCTATTAGGCCAGCCTTGTGGGCTTCACAGAATTAACAGACTACTTCTTGCCACACAATTGAATCCCCAAGGATGATTTCGAATAGTCTAATCACCTGCTACCCTCAACAGACCTCTCTCCAACCACGGATACTCTGTCTGGACTCATTCCTCACTGGTAAGCATTACCTCTAACCCTTCATAGTCTGAACACCGCCTCCACCCCTCCACCCCGGCAACCAATGCACAAACCTCATTGTTCATCCCCAGCTGCCTCCTCCTTTATTCATATACCCCTCAATCCTATCTCTCCAGAGTCCCACTCCAGATCTATCTGCCCATTTTACTGTGTTCTTTGGCTTGCTCTATAACTAACAAACTGGCTTTCTCTTGAATGTTTTTCTTTCTAATTCTTTCCAAATTCTGGCATTTACTGAGACCTAGCCCCTTCCTGGTGATATTTCATCTTTGCCCATCCTTTCTCATACACATTGCATATCAATATGGTGACATATCAATGTGGTGCTATAGGAAAATTTAGCAATCGTAGAACAGTTAAGAGTCAAATGTCATGCTCTTTATGATAAATGAACATAGTAACAATTTGAAGACATATTTCTTTCATAATATAAGGATAGAATTTTGGTAGAATATAAACTCCTTGTGGGCAGAGGTTTTGTTTACCTCAATTTCCTCATCTATAAAATCAGCTGGAGAAATAAAGGACAAACCACTCCACTATCTTTGCCAAGAAAACCCCACATGGAGTAACACGGAGTTGGACATGATTGAAACAACTGAACAACAAAAATAATTGCATAGTGCCTTTCCCAGAGTTGTCGTTCAGTCATGTGGAACTCTTTGTGACTCTGTGGACCATAGCGCACCAATACTGTCCATGGGGTTTTCTTGGAAAAGATATTAAAGTGGCTTGTCATTTCCTTCTCCAATGGATTAAGGCAAACAGTGATTAAATAACTTGTCCAAGGTCGCACAACTAGTAAAAGTCTGAGGCCAGATTTTAACTCCGGTCTTCTTGACTCTAGTCTCAGTGCTCTGTCCACTGAGCCACCTAGCTGCCTCTCCCAGAGTAGGTATCTGATAATGCTTCCTGAATTGGATTGAAAAGATAGCATTTAGGAAATCATACATTGCTTTCAATAAACCCAAGCTGCTCTCTGCTGCAAAAGCCACATTTTTCTGCCAGTTATACTATTGGAATATATAATGAAAAATCAAAACTGCGGGTGATCCAAAGGACAATGCCAAGGTGCACAATGATGGTCAGTAGGCTGCAACATATTTCCAATGATGCTTTTGTCATAAGAAGTGGCATAAGAAACATCACTGAGAGCATGCATCACCAGAAAAGTCAGTGGGTCCTTTATGTAGCATGATCAAAAGATAGAAGATGAAGAACTAAAGTATTATACTAGTATCCATGAAATATTAACAGACTTAGAGAAAGGCATTCAGTTCACTTAGTAGATTTGTTATGGAGAATGTATGGAAGGATATGAATTAGAATCACACAAGATGAGAAGGTGTAGATGGATTATGATCTGCATTGGTGGATACAATGTCCACACTTAAATATATCAGTAGTTCATTTAAGTAAGTTATGTAAGGGTGGACCTAGATGACTGTTTTAGACTGGGTCTTACAATGAAGTACATACACCTGTTTTCTTTCAGTACAAAGGAAGAGGGACCATTGAAGATGATAATTGCATACTCTGATAAATATGGTCCCTGGAGTTGGTTGGTTTTGCTCAATTGTCTTTGTTATAAGAGAAAAGAACAAGGGAGTAGGGCAAATATTAGGAAATTACTTTGTTGTAAAAACCAGCAAGGCATCAGTAAAACTTCTCAAAAAATTTTAAATACCTTTAAATAATAGTACTTATTGGTCTGTTTCTAACCAATCAACTTTTTAAGCTGTATAATGAATATTTCAGATGTTTGGCTCTTTCACTTCAGTATTCAGGCCTACAAACCTAAAGTGCAATATATTTATTGTCTCCACCCAAGATTAGTCTTTCTGACCCCTCTAAATAGTTTTTCTAGCCTTCTATTTACTTAGGCACAAATCCTTGGTCCTCTTATCCAATTCTCTGGACACTATTCCTTGTTTTTTATGTACTCAGAGACAGATCCTTGGCCTTCTGTCTACTCGTGTATATGTATATTCTTTGGCCTCCTATCTATATGGAGATAAGACTCCTGGCCCTTTGCCTTTATACTACTATATGGATCAGCAATCCTGACTAACCTCATTTTCCTCTCTTTTCCAGTGTCTCTGATCAATTTAACTTGACCACCATGCACATTTCACCTTGGCCTTGCCACCTAAATGATGACACTGTTATTAACTCAAGTAATCTAATAACTTAAAAACACTAAACACTGATAAGAGGGAAAGATACTTCATGAAGAGAGTGAATGATGTAGCTAAGGCCTAGGGAGGAGGAAAAACAGGTGGGAGGCTCAGCTGGCCAGCAAGGAAAGAAAAATGTAGATTTTTTTCTATTCCCTCTTTTTGTCTTCCTGGTGAAATCAGTATATTTCATATCAACCTTCACTCAATAATAATCTCCCATTGGGCACTTGTCCCCATGGAACTTTATTTCCGTAACTCCTGCTTTTAGGTATTAAACCCTGAAAGAGAGAGAAGTATAGTACTCACTTTAATTCCCTTTTACTAGGGAATTCTAATTACTTGTTGACTACTCACATTAGACTTCACCCAAAGTCACAGGCCCAAATATTCTGGTTCAGGCTTCTCCCTGACCAATGAGCTCACAGGCCCTAAAATAGCCCAGCCATTTTATTCACTCAGTCAATCTATTATCATTTGCTGTCTCTATTAAAGGATTACTGTCTAACTTCCTTTTTCTTCTGTCATTTCAAGCCATTATCCTTTATGTTATAATACCGCATTATAGACTTTTCCAGCCCCTTCTTTCCCTTTATCATCTCTTTCCAAGCATATTATCATATTATTTACTTTTCCTCCCAAGTTGTACCTATTTAAATCTTTTAATTACTTCTATAACTCTTATCATTCAATTACAATGCTTAGATAAGTTCAACAATATTTATGGGATTCCCAAGAATGGGCATAGAATATTTTCCAAGTAGCATCTCATCTAATGTGTCTCAGTTTCCTCATCTGTAAAAAATGAATAGTAAAAATCCTATAATAGTAATTATATTATATAACATTATGATAATATAGGTAATATAACACACAATAATATGACATTATAATAATTCTAAAACAAATAATAGCTAGCCTTTATATAGCATCTACTATGTGCCAGATGCTTGCTAAGTGCTTTGTAAGTATTATCACGTTTGATACTCACAATAGCCCTCTGGGGTAGGTGCTATTACTATTCTCATTTTATATTTGGGGAAGAGGTAAAAAACAGAGGCTAAGTGACTTACCCAAAGACAGCCAGCTAGTAAGTGTCAAAAGGCCAAATTTGATCTAAAGTCTTCCTCATTCCAGGGCCAGGGCTTAATCCACTGCACTACCAACTTCACAAAGTTGATGGGAGGAGTGGGATAGCAATGGTGTTACCAAAATGAAAATAAGTAGCAAAAGAAAATCTTTCAAACATTTGTAAAATGCGTAAAAGAGGAGGTCAGTAGGAAATACAAACAAGCAAGACAGTTTTGAAAATAACATGTTTATTAGAGCTTTAAAAAGAAAATCTTTCTATTCATAATATAGATTAGAAGCTACTTTGTGTGTATTCCACTTTTTCTGTTCTACTTTGCATATATGGAAATATTTTATTTGGTGTTGGTTAAGTTCAGAATTTTTTAAAAAAGAAAAAGAACAAATGAGATAAGGTCAGTAAAACACTTGGCAGATGTCAGAGTGAGAGAAATAAATGCCAGCTTTGTACGGGTATTTAATTTGATTTGGTTTTTTTTTTTGTCATAGGTGAACTTGACTTTTCTTTAAGATTAGGATTTGGATTTCCCCATCTTTCATAAGTTATATGCCACCATCAAGAGTCTGAATGGTGATTAGTTAATGAATAATGTAAAAAGTGGTTAGAATAATAAAGAATATTAGCTTCAAAAATGAACATACCTATCAAAGAAAGAACGATTTCTCCAACGTGGTAAGGATAGTAGCAGGTATATTATCACCACAGGAAGCAAACTTGGCTGTCAGACTGATGAAGAATAATTACAATTGTCAGACCTGAGCTGAGGAGATTGTGGGAAGTGGATCATTCCAAATTTCTCACAAGTGTTGACTTTGGTTTAAAGTCCCTACACTAGCTTTAATACTCCAGAATCCAACTTTGTTTTCCAAAACTTATTATTACCACTTCATATGTTGCCAATGGGAGACGTTCCAGTGAGTTTTTGTGTTTGTTTGGTTTGTTTGGGTTTGATTTATTTGAAAGCCCGTTATTGCGTCGTGCAGATTTCTAGGTCATTGCTTTGAGGGGTGGGGGTGATTTTAATTTTGCTTTAGCAGACTCATGTGATTAAACCCCACCCTTTGGAAAGACCTCTATCCCAGTCATCCAAAATAATTTCATAATCCCCCTTGGATTGAGGGTTTGGGGATTTGGGGACCACATAATTCTTTGCTTGGCTTATAAGAATGATTTTTTCCCAAGTTGAAAAAAACATTCTCAAACTGTTTGAAATATAATTATGACACTCTCCTAACTGTCAATGTGAACATTTCCAATAGACCAAGTACTTTTTTTGCTCTTACCTAAAGGGTAGGCACTGTGGGCCTGCTACTTATTTGCTATGTACATGCCCTGTGGAGTTCATATTAGTGCAGCACTCTCTTTGAAGTCAGCGTTTTTTGAAGCCTCTGGAAGCTCTGGGCTTAGATAAGCTCCGCAGGGCAATACAAGAGACAGACCCAGGATAATTTGTACAACAGCCCACAGCTTTACCAGTTCACACTGTAATTTTGCCAGATCTTATAAGCTAAGCAGGTTTGGCCCTAGTCATTAGTAAGATGGGCAGGCTCCAGGGAAAATCCATGTGCTGCAGAAACTATTATTAAAACTATTATTGGACATTTACCTAGAGCCAAAAATATAGAGGGCTCATCACAATAATTAGAAGGCATAGTGAGACAACATTTCTGTATCCCACAGGAGGCGTATCTCAAACTAGTGATTTTTCCCCCAGAGAAGCATGGAAATGGAAGGCACTGAGCACATAGGATGTGTTTCTAGGCTCCAAATAAGATAAGTTCTGATTGTATCACTCTTAATTCCCCACTTGATGAATCCAAATTTCCAATGAGAGCCCCAGACCTAAAGTGCCTCTCAGGGATGCCTTATTTTACTAGGTCAGCACCGGACTAGACTAGAGGGATGGGGTGGAAAGGTGGGAAGACATCACCAATAAATTGAAAGGAAAATGTGCCCTTGAATAATCATGTTGCCAGTAATATACCTGCAGATATTCAAGAATACACTGTGACAATTAAATGCCTTTTTTTACAAGGAGCTTGGGGCATGTTACAAAAGTTAAATAGCCCCAATTTCTAGTTATAATAAGATAGGAATGGACTCTAGGATTAGTGGTTGGAAAATAAGAAAAGAAAGACACCAGTTGCTAGTACTCTTTCTTTTGAAATAATTTTGTATTATTTTATATATATTTATGTTTACGTATTGTTTTACTACTACCTCCTCTCCTTTCCTGCTCCAGCAGAGTAAAATAATTGAGGGCAGAGATTCTTTCTTTCTTTCTTCTTTTCTTTCTTTCTTCCTTCCTTCCTTCATTCTTTCTTGCTTGCTTTCTGTCTTTTTCTTTCTCTCTCTTTTTCCTTTCTTCCTCTCCTCCTTCCTTTATTCCTTCCTTTCTTCTTTTTCTCTCTTTATTTTTCTTTCTTCCTCCCTCCTTTCCTTTCTCTGTCTCTTTTTCTTTCTCTCTTTTTTCCTTTCCTTTCCTTCTTTCTTTCCTCTCTTCTTCCCCTCTTCTTTTCTTTCTTTCTCTCTCTCTTTTTCCTTTCTTCCTCTCCTCCTTCCTTTATTCCTTCCTTTCTTCTTTTTCTCTCTTTTTCTTTCTTCCTCCCTCCTTTCCTTTCTCTCTGTCTCTTTTTCTTTCTTTTTCCTTTCCTTTCCTTCTTTCTTTCCTCTCTTGCTCCCTTCTTTTTTCTTTCTTTCTCCCTCTCTTTCTTTCTCTCTTTTTCTTTCTCCCTTTCTTTCTTGCCTTTGAATTGAAGCAGGTGCCTCTCCCCTAAATCCTGAGAAAATTTCCCTATTCGCCAGATCTGAGATGTTGTAAAAATTGTTTCAGATGTAAGTCTTCTTATGACTTGTTCTTTCCATTCTGCACATGAGGAAATGGGAACCCAGAAAGAGGAAGGAAATGACAATGATATTTGCCTCCTGTCTCCTACTCCTGAGTCCTTTTAACCAGTCTATGCTTATGCTCACAGCCAGGGCTGGCACAGAATAGTAAGAAAATCAATCCACAAGCCGCAGGTACGAAGCAGTGTTTGGAAGATCTATAATCATGTTACATAAAATGAGGTTTATATAAAGTTGACAGAATGTGCTGATGTGAGCCATTTACAGTTCAGTTGTAACAGAGTTGTCTGGCATACAGCTAGCTTTATCTGAGAGATGATGTACTTTGGGTTCTGCTATTGAATCTGATTTAGAATAACAGTTTGAAAGAAACTCAATTTCCACTTTTTAAAAATTGTACATCCAATCAGTTGCTAAGTCCAGATGATTCTACCTCTGAATTTTTTCTTGGATTTGTGTCCCCCCTGCTTTTTTTCTATTCTCATTTGCCTTTCCTCTGGTATAAGACCCCATTACCATTAACCTGAACTAATAAAATAGCTTATTAACTGGTCCTCCATTTCCAGAATCTCCTTTTTCTCATCTATCCTTTAGATCTCCCCCAGGTTAATCTGATTTATTCATTGATTTGATCAAGTCAAGCTTCTGCTCAATATCCATCAATGAGCATAAAGTATAATCACCTTAGATTTCAAGGCCCTCCATACCTTGGGCACCTCCTTACCTTTTCAGCTTCATCTCGTGCTGCCTTCCTCCCTGTGAGGTACTCCAGCCAATCGGAATTATTGACCATCCTCTGTAAAGTTCAGCTCTTTCTCCTATCTGTGCTTTTGATCAGGCTCTTCTCAATTTCTGAAATGTCATTCCCATTTTTTCCTCCAATCGCCTTCACCTGTATCCTTTGAAATCTTATCCTTCTTCAAAAGCACACTTTAAAAACCACCTCCTCCATGAAGTCTTCCCTGACTCATCCATTCAGAAATAATCTTTCCTTTCTTTGACCTGGGAGAGCATGAGTTACCTCTCTTAGAATCTTATTATATTCCATTCTTAACTGTAACTATTTCATATTTATTTTATTTCATTTCATATTTACATGTGGTTCATATCTTTTCCTGCTACATTTTAAGTTTCATGAGAGCAGGAACTATGTCTTAATTATTCTTTATCTCTTCTACTGCCTAGCACGGAGCTTTGTACATTTTATCCTTAATAAATAATAAGGATAATAAATAATTATAGAATGAAATGGAATGGAATAGAATTTAGTTGAATCACCATTATGGGTCTTTCTCTAGATCAAGGGTTCTTAACCTTTTCTAGACCCCTACTGAGAATGATTTTAGGTAATTGAAGGAAATGCTAAATTTTAATTAGAGGTTAATGAAAATAAAGATGAAATCATTTTTCTCATCTGAGTTCATGGACCTTCTGAAATCTATCCATGTACTCCCTGGGAATTCATGGACCCAAGATTAAGAAACTTTGCTCAAGATGCTGAGGAAAATACATAAGAGGCAGAAGACAAGTTCTTTGCCTTTAAGGAACTCACAATCTGGTTATGTGGCTAGCATGAAATGGAGAAACCCATTTTTATATTAAGCTAAATCAAATTACAAGTCATTTTCATCATCCATAGGCAATTTCCCTCATAAAAGTTGACTTCTGATACCTCGTAATCTCAACTTAACATGGAGGTGATCCTGGATTTTCAAGGACAAGATCACTGTAGAACATTTTGCCTTGTTTTACCATGCCGAAAAGGCTTCAAGAATGCCCCAGCTGTTTGCCTTCTAAGTTCCTACAAAGCTATATACTGAGTGCTGAATTATTTTTAATGAAAGTTCATGAAACAAAAATTCAAAATATCCCTTAGTCCTATGTGGCTATTACAGTGAAGTGGGACAAAAGGAGGAGAAGAGGATGCTAAGACTTTAAGCCATTTATAAACATTAATTTAATTCTTGATATTCTGAAGATGAGATCCTTGTCTAATGACCAGCAAGTGGAGCTACTACTGAAGGAAGTGACTTACAGTGATCTTTGTAACACAATATAAATGGAATGAGAAGAGAGAAGCAAGTTGTCACTAATTGAAATGATAGTTTATAGGCTCCCTTTGGAGAAGAATCCCCCCACCCCATTTGTATGTAAGAAGTGTCAAACTTGTTTTTATCAGGTTTTATCAAAGAGAATAACAACTGTCATTTCATGCAATAGTTGGGCATTGTGATTTGCAGTGAGTGCTCAAGAGGAGCCAAGGCAAAAAAGAACATCATGAAGACAACAGCAACTTACGCTCTGACATCTGGGATAAAAAACCAGAAAAGAAATTCAGAGAGAAATTTTAGGAACTAAGACCTTCTAAATTAGATCAATATATATTTAAAAGATCAGTGACTTTGATGTAAAGGTGATCATAGAGGAAGATGGTGAAAAATATGTTGGAAAGCCCAGCTTAGGATCAAGAAACAAAAATGGTCAAAGAATTATAGGTTATACAGAAGCTTTGTGTGTGTGTATATATATATATCTGAGTGTGTATGTATATATATATATATATATATGTGTGTGTGTGTGTGTGTATGCACATATATGCATATGTACATATATGTAATCTACGCTTGCCAAAAAGACTATTTTATGGAGAACTCACACAGGGCAAGTGTGCACATGGTGGTCAGAAGAAGCGATACAATGACACTCTCAAGGTCTCTCCCAAGAACTTTGGAATTGATTGTGTGACATGGGAGACATTGGCACAGGATACTCAGCATGGCATGCCCATACCTGAGAAGTTTCTGTGCTCTATGAGCAAAGCAGAATTGAAACAGCTCGTCCTGGGCAAGTTTGGAGTATCCACCCCAAATGTTAACAAGGTCTATTTGTGCCTGACCTGTGGTAGACCATTCCAAGCTCTGTCAGCCACAGTGGGACACGCTGTATCTTGACTCAAGCATAGTGATGTCATTTTGGTCCTCTTTGAGAATGAAGGACAACAACCAACCAACCATATAAGTATGTATGTGTGAGTATATATGTATGTGTGTCTATATACATACATATACATACACACACATACATGTGGATACAGGGTATTAAGGGAGGACTAGCACTTCTGGTGTGAGGGTTTGCTGAGCCCTTTTCAGAGCTACTCATTTACCTTTGGTGCCCCAAAGTTGGTCACTCAACTCTCTCCTGTGGCTCCAAGGAGCTATATAGCATGTACAGTGGTCACACACCTGTAAAATTTTATCAGCAGAAGGGCTAAACCAGGTTGAGGGTAGCAAACTGGCCTCAAACCTGTCGGTGAGGTAGGGGGATGTCTATCTATTCTAAGCACATGAAGACTTCTACAGGCAGAATAGACAGATGAGAACAATTTGTTCTAATAGCCAAGGAGGTGGCTGAAACAGGTACTGTGGAGCACTTAGAGCTTGGTCAGACATCAAACAAACCAAGTTCATCCACTATATCCTGGGCCATCACCAGTTATCTTGACTTTTGTCTTGCCCCTGGACTTTGATGACTCTGGAAGAGAGAGCGAGGTTAAAGACTTTGTGCAACAGTGCCTCATTTAATCCAATTCACACACAAGTCAAGAGATCACCCTGTGATGTCATTGGTATTCTTCAAAAACAAAGGACAAAACAACCATGTATATCACACTCTCACACACACAAATATATGAATTTAGCTGAATTTAACTTCCATGTATTTAATATATTTTATAGTTATCAAACTTCCTTTTTAAAGTATTCATGATATACATGTGTTTATCATATATGTGTATATGTATATACACATATGTACATGTATGTATATATGTGTACATGTGCTGTATACGTATATATCACAAATTCTTTAAGAAGGAAATCTAGGGGGTAGAGCCAAGATTGCAGCTGGAAAACAGGGACTCATTTAAGCTGTCCCTCAAATCCCTGCAAACACCTATAAAAAATGGCTCTGAACAAATTCTAGAGCTACAGAACCCACGAAATAACAGAAGGAAACAAGTCTCCAGCCCAAGATGGCCTGGATGGTTGCTGGGAAGGGTCTATCACACTGTGCTGGGAGCGGAGCATAGCCCAGCATGGGCCATACCAGGACCAACCAGACCAGGAGTCGGGCAGAGCAGGCCTCAGGGCCCTGAATCACTAAGCTGTGGCAGTTACCAGACTTCTCAACTCACAAATGCCAAAGACAATGGAGCGGGTTAGTGGGAAAACTACTGGATCTGGGTGAGAGAATTGCACAGTCCAGCCCCAAACCGGGGCAGTGGAGGTGGCAGGGCAGCAGCAGCAGGAAGCTCTTGCAGCTGCTTCCAGAGCTCCAGCAGCTGCTTCCAGAGTTCCTGGCCCACAATGTGGGAGGAATCAAGCTGCAGATCAGAGCAGGGAATGCTTTGCTGGTCCAGAGGCAGTGTTCTATTGCTTTGTCTTGCTTGAATTTGGGTTGCAGTCCTGGTTGGCTGTTCTTGGGGGAGAAGGAGCGCTGGTGTGGCAGAGGTGGCAGTGACTGTGGAGTAGATGTAGCTCTGAAAACAGCAGCACAAAGCCCCTAAAGCTTGGGACAAAGTACTTTCTACTCTAAAAGCAGACATACCCAGACAAAAAAGCTCAAGGGTCAAGTATATGGCTGGGAACATGAACAGGCAGCATAAAAGGACTCGGACTATAGAATCTTTTTTTGGTGATAAAGAAGATCAAAACATACAGGAAGAAGAAGTCAACAAAGTCACAGAGCCTACAAAAAAGCCTCCAAGGAAAACATGAACTGGTCTCAGGCCATGGAAGAGCTCAAAAAGGATTTGGAAAAGCAAGTTAGAGAAGTAGAGGAAAAATTGGGAAGAAAAATGAGAGTGATGCAAGAAAATCATGAAAAACAAGTCAACGACTGGCTAAAGGAGACCCCCCCAAAAAAAATACTGAAGAAAATAACACCTTAAAAATAGACTAACCCAAATGGCAAAAGAGCTCCAAAAACCCAATGAGAACAAAAATGCCTTAAAAGGCAGAATTAGACAAATAGAAAAGGAGGTCCAAAAGACCACTGAAGAAAAAAACCACCTTAAAAATTAGATTGGAGCACGTAGAAGCTAGTGACTTTATGAGAAATCAAGAAATTATAAAACAGAACCAAAAGAATGAAAAAAATGAAGACAATGTGAAATATCTCATTGGAAAAACCACTGACCTGGAAAATAGATCCAAGAGAGATAATTTAAAAATTATTGGTCTACCTGAAAGCCATGATCAAAAAAAGAGCTTAGACATCATCTTTCAAGAAATTATCAAGGAAAACTGCCCTGATATTCTAGAACCAAAGGATAAAATAGAAATTGAAAGAATCCACCGATTGCCTCTTGAAAAAGATCCCAAAAAGAAAACTCTGGGAATATTGTCATCAAATTTCAGAGTTTCCAGGTCAAGCAGAAAATATTGCAAGCAGCCAGAAAGAAACAATTTGAGTATCATGGAAACACAATCAGAATAACACAAGATCTAGGAGCTTCTACATTAAGGGATAGAAGGGCTTGGAATATGATATTCTGGAAGTTAAAGGAGCTAGGATGAAAACCAAGAATCACCTATTCAGCAGAACTGAGTACAATACTCCAAGGCAAAATATGGATTTTCAACAAAACAGAGGACTTTCAAGCTTTCTCAGTGAAAAGACCAGAGCTGAATAGAAAATTTGACTTTCAAATACAAGAATCAAGAGAAGCATGAAAAGGTAAACAAGCAAGAGAAGTCATAAGGAACTTACCATTTTGTTTACATTCACACATGGAAAGATGATATTTGTAATTCATGAGACCTTTCTCAGTATTAGGGTAGTTGAAGGGAATATACATACATATATACATATATATATATATATATATACACACACACATACATATACATATATATAATATACATATATATATATAGACAGAGGGCACAGGGCAAGTTGAATATGAAGGGATGATATGTAAAAAAATAAAATTAAGGGGTGAGAGGGGAATATATTGGGAGGAGAAAGGCAGAGCTAGAATGGGGTAAATTATCTCATATAAAAGTGGCAAGAAAAAGCAGTTCTATTGGAAGGGAAGAGGGGGCAGGCGAAAGGGAATGAGTGAATTTTGCTGTCATCGGATTTGACTTAGGGAGGGAATAACATACACACTCAATTGGGTATCTTACCCCACAGGAAAGTAGGGGGAAGGGACTAAGAGAGGGGGGATGATAGAAGGGAGGGCAGATAGGGGGAGGAGGTAATCAAAAGCAAACACTTTTGAAAAGGTACAGGGCAAGGGAGAAAAGTGAATAAAGGGGGACAGGATAGGAAGGAGCAAAATATAGTTAGTCTTTCACAACATGACTATTATGGAAGTGTTTTGCATAATGATACATGTGTGACCTATGTTGAATTGCTTGCCTTCTCAAGGAGGATGGGTGGCGAAGGAAGAAGGGAGAGAATTTGGAACTCAAAGTTCTAAAAACAAATGCTCAAAAAAGTTGTTTTTACATGCAACTGGGAAATAAGATATACAGGCAGTGGGGTATAGAAATCTATCTTGCCCTACAAGAAAGTAAGTGGATAGGGGATGAGGGGTGGGGAGGGGAGGGCAGATTGGCAAATGGGGCAATCATAATATATGCCATCTTGGAGTGGGGGAGAGGGTAGAAGTGGGAGAAAATTTGTAACTCAAAATCTTGTGGAAACCAATGTTGAAAACTAAAAATATTAAATAACAAAAATATGAAGAAAAAAAGGAAGTCTGATAATTACAAAATGCATTAAATATGAAGGAGTTAACCAACCAAGACTCAGAGAGGATTTAGATAAAATAAAAGAATCTTTAGAGAAAAAGAAGAAGCCCTAAATAATTGGAGGATATTCAATATTCTTGGCAGGGCTTTACCAGTATAATAAAAATGATTATACTAGGTGAATTAATTTATGGATTTAATCCTATACCAATCTAACTACCAAGAGACTACTTTGTAAATAAACAAAATAAGAAAACAATTCTTTTGGAGAAACAAAAGACCAAGAATTACAAAGAAAATAATGAAAAAATAGAAATGTGAGGTGCATTGCATTATTAGATCTCAAATTTATATTATAAAGCATTAATCATTAAAAAATTTTTACTGACTTAAAAATAAAAAAGTAGATCAGCTAAACAAAGTAGATGAGCAAGACCTGGAGGTGAACAACATTGTTTTGCTATGTTCAGATAGACCCAAGAATACAAGCTGCCATGGAGGGAGGGGCTCCTTATTCAACAAGAACTTCTGGGAAAACTGAAAAGCAATTTTGTAGAAAATTATTTGAGACTCGCATCTTATACTATTTAAGTTTCAAATGGAAAAGAAGTCTAAATATAAAACGTCATATATAAACATTGGAGAATAGAAGATTTTCACAAATATAGTTAGGGGGAAAATTCATAAACAGACAAGGAATAAAGATTATCACAGACAAAATACAATATTTTAGTTATATAAAATAGAAAAGGGTTTTCCATAAACAAAATCAATAGATTTTGTAGTAGATAGAATAAGAATAGACTATGGATCAAGGATGGGGAGGAAATTTTAGTATAGAACACCTTTGATAAAAATCTAAAGAGAATTGACTCAAATCTTTAGGACCTATTCTCTAATAGGTAAGTGGTGAAAAGATATGAACAGCTTTCAAAAGAAGGGAGGAAGAGGATGAGAAAGAGGAGGAAAAAGAGGACGGTAAGGAGAAAGACAGTGAGAAGGAGAAGGAAGGGGAGCAGTAAGAGGAGAATAGCTAGCATTTATATAACACTTTAACATCTGCAAACACATTCCAAATATTATCTTGTTTTATCCTCCTGTCTGGAAAGTAGATGCTATGATTAACCCTATTTTACAGATGAGGAAACTGAAGCAGAAAGAGGTTGTCTTGCTTGGGGCCACACAGCTGAGACTGGATTCGAACTCAGGACTTTCTGACTCCAACTCTACCAGCTGGAAACAATATAGTCAAAAGAGCAATGGATTTGGAGTCAAAGGAACTAGGTTCAAGTCCTGACTATATCACTCATTACCTGTGTGATTTTAGATAAACCACTTAATCCCTCTCAGTCTCAATTTCATCATCTATAAAAGAAAGGGGTTGGAATAGATGATCTCTAAAATTCCTTCTAGATCTAAAGCTGTCAGGTTATAAAACTATAAACAAAATATAAAAAATTGCTTCAAATCCCAGAGAACAGAAATACAAATAGAGATGTCTGAGGTTTTATAAGCCCCATTAAGAGACCAAAGATGGTAAAAGACAGAAATATCTGAGGCTGGAGGGGTTGTGGGAAGATATCAACACTAATATAATGTTGGTAAAGCTGTGAATTTGGCCTAACTTCTAGAAAACATTTTGATATTATATAAGACCCATTACTAAACTGTTCATACTGGCAGAACCAATTATCTCATTGCTGCACATATACCTCAAAGAAGGTAAAGACATAAAGAAAAGTCTCAAACATATCAAAATATTTTTAGCAGCAGAAATCTGGAAATGAGAAATATACTATCAGTTAATAGCTACACAAATTGTAGTATATAAGTGTAACAAAAAATTATGCTGTAAGAAATAATAAATATGAAGAATTTAGAAAAACATGGGAAGATTTCTACAAATTGAGGCAAAATGAACAAAGTGGAACCTAAGAGTCAAAATGGACAACTATAATAATATAAATGAAAACAACATTAAAAGACAAACAGAATTGAAAGCAAATACAAAATACAACTTGTCAATTCCCGATGACTAATGTTAAAACACATTTCCTTCCTCTCTGTTAAGAAATGGTAGACTCTAAGTGATGAATGATTCATTCTGTCATTAAAAATCACTACATCAGATGGTCCTTGATTAAATTTTTTTTTAGGACCTAGCCTTAATCACTGAATGGGCACTGCCTCAGTCAAACTGAGACCTTAACTTAAAAAGACCAAGGCCTCCCACCGCATCTGGGGCCATCTCCAGTTGTCCTGATCTATATCTTGCCACTAGATCCAGATGGCTCTGGAGAAGAGAATGAGGTTGGTGACTTTGCTCAGCCCTCCCTCACTTAAATCCAATTCGCTTGTAAGTCATGGCATCACCCTCCTGATGTCATGGTCCTCTTCCAGAATGAAGGACGAAACACCACCACCAGTATCACACCCACTAAATGCAGGCACTCCCCAAAGCTTTGTTCTGGATCTTCTTTTCATTCTATACATCTAATTTGGTGATCTCATTAACTTTGGCAGGTTGAATTTTCATATCCATGCAGATGATTCCCAGATCTATTTATCCAGTCTTAATTTCTCTCTAGAGCTCCAGGTCTGCATCTCCACTTGCCTTTTGGTTATCTAGAACTGTATGTTGCATACACATCTCAAACTCAAAATGTCTCAAACAAAACTTCCCCCAAAATTTGTCTCTCTTGCCAGATTTTCCTATTTTTCTCAGGTGTATTGCCATCCTCCTGGTGACTGAGGCTCACAGCTTTTATGCCATCCCCTACTCTCCACTCACTCACCCCCACATTTCCAATCAGTTGCCAAATCTTATTGTTTCTACCTTCACATCATCTCTTCAACATGTCCACTTCTCTATACTCACACAGTCACCCCACTAATAAAGAACCTCATAACCTCTTCCCTGGGCTATTACCTGGCCTCACTGCCCCTCATCTCTGCCCATGCAATATTTCTTCCACTAAATTGTAGGTCTAACCATGCCACTCTACTGCTCAGGGCCCTACAGTGGCTCCCCATTAACTCCAGGATCAAATATAAACTCTTCTGTTTGTTATTTAAATCCCTTTATGACCTGGACTCTTGGTGTCTCATTTCTTTTCCTCTCAACTCTCTTCTAACCCCTCTGTAATCTGGCTTCTTACCTCATCATCCCAGTCTTCTTTTATTTAACTCTCCTCTTTGCACTGCACCTTCTAGCTACACTGGCCTTGACCTCTAAAGCCCATCTCCTCTATACTGGCTGTTCCTCATGCTTGGGGTGTGCTGCCCCCTCACCTTTGCCTCTCAGTTTCCCTGGCTTCCTTCAAGACTCAACTCAAATCTCAAGTTCTACAGGAGGCCTTTCCAGCTACTAGTGCCCTCCCCTCTTATATTACCTTCCATCTAGTCTATATGTATCTCTTTTAAGGTGCATATTTTATTATTTTAATTTTTTTTTAATTTATGGAATAAAACAAGCATTTCCATAACATAGTATAATAAAAAAGATTGCACATGAAACTACAAATCTATTGTGTACAACTTGCTATTCCTTTTAAATATATAATAAACTTTTCATACAAATATCTATTTTTTCCCTCCCCACACTCCACTCTAGAGATGGCTACCATTAGACACAATGTGCGTATGTATGTACGTGTATACACATATATACACATATAATATATACATACATACACACACACACACACACACACACACACATATATATATATATATATATACACACAGGTTAAGTCATTCTATACATACCTCTATTTATTTATCTTATATATTTATATATCTAGTTTTTTACATGCCTCCTTCATTAAAATGTAAGTTCCTTAAAGGCAGGGACTATTTTTGCCTTTCTTTGTATCCCTAATGCTTAGCACAGTGACTAACAATATAGTAAGCACTTAATGAATGTTTGTTAACTGACTTATTGAGCCCCAGGTTAACAACCCTGCTTCTAGTTTGGCCTTCAGAGTCATCATCCAGGAAGGTCGATGGTCCACTATCCTTGCTACCACTAATACTAATCACTGACCAACTGCTACTGACAAGTGGGTTAAACCCAAGAGTCACGGGGAATAGAGGCCACCAGCTTTGCTTCCATCCTACCAAAGTCCAGAGAAGCAACCCTTATGGAAATTCAACCTGAGAATGCCTTTACAGGTGCTGCATCCTCTTCTTCCTCAGCAGCCTTACCTACAAAAAGAAAGTTCTTGTCATCAAAATCCTTGATACTGTCAACTGGTTCAGTATTAGAAATAGATACTGTTTTACAAATGGGAATTACATTGAAGAAGATGCATTACCATATGTTTTAGACTGTACCCTAAGAACCACCATGTTTTTTTATCTGACCTGCTGCTGAAACCACCAATATGAGTTGTGTTCCCCCATTCAACAGTGAGCTCTTTGAAAGCGGGGACTGTCTTGCTTTTCTATTTTCTCCATCTCCATGGATTAGCACAGTGCTTTGCACACAATAAACATTTTTAAAATGCTTTTTCATCTGGATAGCTAGAAATGCGCAAATATGATATTCCAATTGGGCATAGCTGGAATTGCCCACCAAGTAGGTTGGAGCCAATCCCACAAATCAATGTTAGCCAGAATTTAGATCTTCTTGCCATATGTTAGATATCAGAAAACCATCCACTGCAAAGAATCAGCACATGTAGTAATCATTTAACTCCAGGTGCTATATGATGTTTCTCTACTTGAAGAAATTCGTATCATTTTCTTTAGATAACCTGTATTCACTTTTCCCATTCTCCTAGAAGTATTTGAAAAAAACACTCTATGTTAGTACAACACTTTTTAGACTGATGATGACTGGCCAAATAATGAATATAAACACATACATATGTACATGTACATATGTATGTGTATATATATATACACATATATGCATAAATATACATATATAACAGAAAATGCCACACATATAATACTCATATATACACAGAAAAAAATGCCGAGAAGAAAATTTTATTTTCAGAAATACTTACTTTTGAATCAAAAATTTAAGGAGGGAGGAAAAGTAGCACATACCCACATTGACTCAAAACTCTTTTAATGCAATAATTTCATTAGAGCACCATGGCTGTGCCTACTTTTATATAGGGTGGTACAAGGGGCTAAAGACCATTTAGATAAATTTGAACAACATATACGTGTTGGCCATATAAGCCACAACTTCAGCTCTTTCATTGGAGGAAATCTGCAGGATCACAACCACACCAGAGTGGGACTGAAACACTTAATAAATAAATGAAAAAGTATATAGGCTACTCTTGACAACACACTTGAGGATGATAGGGGGAGAGTGTTACATACATTGTTAGATTTAGTCATTGTATTGTTTGTTTTTCCATAACTATTTTTCCTAATACAAAGGAAGGTAGAACTTGTTATGCTGTAGGATTGGGTGTGGCTATTTCTAGAAATGATTGTGATGTTTATATAGGGGGACCATACAATGGAGTATAGTCAGAGTTGCCATTTCTAATTCTAGGGGATCCTATGGAAGTTTTAGAGGGCTTAAAGCTAGAAATGACATCACTCAGAGTCATCTCTACCTCCTGGCTGCCCTGACTCTCTTCAAGCCTCAGCTAAAGCCATACCTTCTACATGAAGACTTTTCCCACAGTCCTTAATTGTAATACCTTCTCTCTGTTGATTTTCTCTAATTTTTCTTCTATGTAATTTGTTTGAATGTTGTCTCATTAGATAGGTAAGTCCTTAACAGCTGAGATTATTTTTCATCTTTTTTCATATTTCTAATGTTTAACACAGTGCTTGGCACATAGTAGGCACTTAATCAATGCTTGTTGACTATTTCAATCTGTTACCTGAGTTTTGGGTGGAGAAAGGGTGACTGGCTCTCTTCCCCTACCCCAGCCTCCATGCAACTGTGACCACATGGAACCCAAAGCATATGTTTTCCCATACAAGCCTAAGCCTGGGGTTGGGCTGCCTTTTTTGGAATTGTTTGTTTGTTTTCTGATCTTAATTGAACAGGTACCTCTCCCAAGACACATATGTGTAAGCATGGAGGTAACCTAATGAGTCCAAGAGATGTTGAAATACACGGTGGCAGGAATGCCACAGTGACCTCTCCAGCACTTCTGGAGAGGACTACCATTGACAAGAGGATAGGCCCAAGCCTGGCCATTTTACCAGCAGACATATAATAGGAGAGTCTGGGACTGTGAAGAGCCAAGGTGAAATGGAAAATGCCTCATTAGCAGTCCTACAAATTGTTTATGCTCTGATGAGGTTTAAGTATCAGCTTCCCAGCAGATTGAAGCAGTAGTTATAAGTTAAGTTACTGAATCCTGTTTTAAATATATTTTTGTCAAATATGTATATGTGACTGTCCTGTGTTTAGTATTCCTTTTATGTTTAGAAATAAATTACCAATTCTTTATCTGATTCATATTGTACAATAAGAAACCTTTTTTACATCCAACTTTTTGGGAGGAAAATAAATAAAAACATCCCCAGAGCTCCAGAGTAAGAGTCTTAATGAACTGAAGGGTGTAAGGATAAGGAGTCTAACCCCTCTTATTAGAGGCCAGGCTCCCCAGAATTGAATCTGTTCCAAAGCATGTGCCTGGGCCTCCAAGTAGAAAAGGGAATGTGCAATACCCCAGCACCACGGGCCTAGAAGTGGTTCTTCCACGTTTGATTTTTTTTAAGTCTTCAATAAAACATTTTTTTTAAGAAAGTCTAAATCGTGTGCTCTTTCACAGCAGGGAAAGACAGCTCAGTCAGTTCACATGTATTTTCTTTTCTGTGCAGTATTTAATTTTCTCCCTTCTCCCAACCTTCCTTATTCAGCGATAAATGCAATAAAAAATGAGCAGAAATTGAAGACGACTGGCAGGTTTTCCCAAGGAACTTGAGAATGTGAGAAAAACTGAACACTGAAGGGTAGTGGCCTTTATAAGTACTTTCTTGAAGTCATTTCTTTATTGCCTCAGATTAATCATATTGCTTGGAATTACTGGCTTGCAAATAAATACAATTAAAAAAACATTTTCTTTTATATAGAAAACAGATGGGCACTTGTTTTCTAATAAAGCAAAAATGGTGACAGAATGAAAAAGGAAAAGGAAGGGAATCTCTCCAAAACCTACAAAATTTTAATTGTTTCTTCCTCCCCAAAGTACCAAGGGATCCTTTTTTTGCCCTCATATACTGATAATTTAGCTGTTGAGCTTCTACTAGAGTTAACAGGAATCACATGGCTTAATGCCTGTATCTCCCATTGAAAAGCAGCCCTCAGAGAGGGTAAAACTGTAAACCAGCCATTTAAAATCATGATATTTTTGTTCAAGATCTTTATAAAGCTTCCTACAGAAAATCCCTCGTCCATTATCATGAAGAGCAAAAAGTAAGTGACAACCAGTGCTACCAAATGACAAGCCTACAAAGCAGAGGCCTCATTCAGTCCACATGAAGAGGACAACATTGATAGGAATGTTCCATTTGAACGGTCCATTGCTCTGCTGATATTTCAAATTCACATCAACTCTAATAAGCTCTTCCTTCCAAATTGGAGACAACAAGCCAAGGTAATCAATTTCACATAGATCATCAAACACACACACAGACAGACAGACAGACAGACACACACACACACACACACACACACACACACACACACACACACACTCCTCAATTTCAATTGATAACTGAGGAAAACAATTCATTCAATTAGTAATACCTAATGAGCAACACTTGTGGTATTTTCAGGGCAGTGAAATGCATACATACTCCAGGGAAAGAGATATAAGGAGCAGGAATCAGAATATCTGTTTCTGAAAATCTTACAATCTAATAGAAGAGATAGGCTCAATAACAAACATATTTATAAAATATAGAAGTTATAATCTCAACATGAATTGGATGCAAAGCCAACATCATTGTTCACTCTGATTTGTCTTCTTAATATCTGGTTACCCAAGTAGTAGTTTAACATCTGAACATGGTAAGAGGCCAAATGTTTCAGAGTGGTCTCTAGTCTACTGGGCCCATAGCTGGGTCTTAGAATATTAAGGTGAAGTTGTACAAGCACCAGCCATTTGTGTGCAAAGACTCAATAGCTCTTAAAGTTATTGAAGTACTCCCATATTGATAATAATAATAGCATTTACATAGCACTTTATGGTTTACAAAGCACTTTACAAGTATCCCATTAATTACAAATGTTTTAATTAAATTTAAATAATTTCATTAATTAATTACAAATAATTTACAAATATCTCATTAATAGGTGCAACTATCCCCATTTTGCAGATGAGGAAACTGAGGCAGACAGAAGTTAAGTGACTTACTTGCCCAGGGTCACATAGCCACTAAGCGTCTGAGGCTGAATTTGAACTCTGTATGTTTCAGATTCAAGGTTTAGCACTCCATCTATGGTACCACATAGCTGCTTTCTGTTATAGTAAATACAACCTTTTCATCTTAAAAAAAAAACTATCAAGGAGTCTGTTAACACAAATCTTCACGTAGAAGAAAGGAAGCTATTTCCCCTCCAGCCCCTGTCCTCCATTAAATCAATAGAAAGATTAGGAATATTGTCGATGATGCTTTGCATCTGATCTGAAGGGGATAGAAAAGGGAGGAGTGATTTTTTTTTCCTGAAAGTGAACCAAACAAGCAGAAGATACTGAGAACCCTGGAAGATGGCTAGAGTTACATCCTGCAGAGTCTAAGGAGTGTGTGGTGTTTATTCTTCAGCTCATCTTGATGGGGGGTTGTCCAAACAGAGAGTGGTTTTTGAAAAATTGGTTGAGATGAAAACAGAACCCCAACCTGGGAAAAATCATCAAGAATGCCAAGGAGTAAAAACTGAGCTCTCTTTCCTCCTTTCCCCATATTTGTTGGCAAGATAAATTGCCAAAGCTTAAGATCACATGTGGCAAACTTTTTTGAGACAATTTTCTAATTGGGAGAGTGTGAATTCCTAGTGGGAGCAGGATAAGAGGCATGTCAATGCTTTTGTGAAAGGATGGAGCTGCTGTAGATGCCAATGTATTATTTTAAAAAGTACTTAAGGGGAAAAAATTATCCATCTGCCCTTTATCTTGAAGGGATTCAATAGGTTAGAAATTTCTAGGTAGGTTTTTCTCCCCCTGAGTTCACAGGATTGTTATACATTGACTTGACTATCTAAATGTGAGACTTAGGCATTCAATTAGGAAACTAAGTGAGAAAATTTTATGAGTAACAGAATTGTGTTTTTTTTAATAAAATAACCATTTATTGCCTTCCAGTATATTTTAACTTAATATTGTATGTCTTCCTTGACATCTAGTTAAAGGAATAGTTTTATCTAGCTGAAATTGATGAAATCTAAAATGTATAATTAATGAGCTCCTCTGCAGAAGAGTGGAAAATTAACTTTATTTCTCTTGGAAAAGGTGTTATTCTCATGAATAACCAAATTACTCTAAGACATTGGAAGTGGTTTAATATAATAGGCTTAGGGAATCCAAAGAATTCCAAATCTTTGATTTTGATTCTTCACTCTTCAAAGCAGAGGATGGGTTATCATCAGCCTGCGAACCATCCCCTAAAGTAAGAGAAAGGCCTCTGAGAAGCAGTGATCTGGCCTTCTATTGCCTTTGTGTCTCAAAAGTATTTACTACATTTAGATTGCAGGTGGATAAAGTTCTGGACTTGAGAAGACCTGAGTTCAAATACTGCCTCAGGTACTTATTTGCTATGTGACCCTGGGCAAGTCAATTAAATTATCTCTGCCTCAGTTTACTTACCTGTAAAATGAGGGAAATAATAGTACCTACCTCCCAGGGTTGTTGTGACTATTAATAAGATAATATTTGTAAAGTGTTTTGTAAACCATAAAGTACTATATAAATGCTAGCTGCAGCTATTCTTACAAAGCTATGCATGAATTGTTGAATGAATGCTATATTTCATTTATAGATCTCTTCAGCTGAATTGTCTTTTTTGGCTGAATAAAACCAGTCAGAAGATTACCAGGCTCCAATAGCAGTAAACATTAAGGATGACCATTAACATCAAAAGGCATATAACACTTGAAACTTCTTCATGGGAAAAGAAAATCTAAGGACCCCTTTTTATCTCAGTCCAACATCTGGTCTTCAGCTATTCCTTGGCCTATACTATTTAATAGCCCTCCCTATTCTTCCCCAACTGTGGCTACCCTTGTCACCAAAAGCATTTGACAAGGGACGAGCCACAAGACTATTGTGATCACATATGCCAAGGAGGTCATAGACAGAGGGAAAATCCTCCCTATAAATTTTTAGCACCACTTTTTGTTACAGCAAAAACATTGGAAGCAAAGTAGATATCTGTTATTTAGTGAATGACAACAAATTTTGATGCATGAATGTAATGGAAAAGTATTACGTTATAAGAAAAGATTAATATAAAAATTGAAAGAAATTTAAGATTTGTATAAACTGATGGCAAGAGAAGCAAACAGAATGAAGAGAACAATTTACACAATTCCTACAATAATATTAAAGGGAAAAAAATTGAAAGGGACCAGAACTTAGGTCAATGTAGTCATGAATTGACTTTAGCACATTAATGGTGAAACATGCCTTCCTCCTTCTAGCAAAAAATAATGGATTATAGGTTCAGAACTGGGAATACGTTGTTAGACATTTTGCCTTGTTTGGCTTAACCACAACCCTTTGTTACAAAGGAGGATCCTACTGGGAGCAAGGAAATTATTAATAAAAAAGTGATAATGAAAAAACATTAATGAAAAATTTATTTTAAAAAATTATGACTGTGGTCATCTTTAGGGGTGTAATACAGGGCCTTGGCAAATCACATTGGGTTTCTCACTCTCCCCTTCCCCCTACTTTTACAAAAATGAAATCTAATTAAAGTAAAAAGATAGCTTCTTTTGAAAGAAAATAAAAGAGATAGAGATGTCACAAAATGCCAACAGATATGCTAGAGGGTGTGTGTACAAAAGCAATGGAGACCTGTTGCTAGGCAACCAATCACTACTTCTTAGACCTACCAGCACCCACCCTTATATGTAGATTATTTGGGGTAGGAAATTCAGAGCTTTCTTAGCACCACCTGGCAATGAACCTCTTTCTTCTCCACCCATTGTGTCACTACCCACAATTCTTGCTACCCAGTTCTCAAAGTAACTAAGCTCCACTCAATCCCCAAAATGTAGGGACATGAGTGAACACCTGAATCTACTGTACTTTAGGGATGGCCCTGGTTAAGACATTTCCAGTGATCTTATGAGGAACAAGCTAAGCCACCCTGAAACAATACAATAACAAGACAGAGGAGGCATTTCTGGGTCCTTCACATCTGAAAAGGAAAGAAAATGTAAGTGTATATATGTGTGTGCATATGTACGTGTATATACATGCATATATATGTGCATGTATTTATGTACATATATAATATCAAGGCAATGACCAACCAAGACTCCAGAGGACTGATGATACTACCCACCTCCTGACATAGATGGGATGGACTCAAAATGCAAAGTGAGATATACATTTTTGACCTTGGCAAAGGTGTGAGAATTTTGAGTTTTTTGTTTGTTTTACTTGGCTATATTTGTTCAGAGGATTTTGTTTTTCTTTTTTCTTTCTTTTTGGTTTGGGGAGGTGGGAGGAAGAGAAATTAAATGCTTAATTTAAAGATTCAAATAAAATAAAATTACATAAAAAAGAAAAAAATCATACCCCATTTTTTTCAAAAGATAGAACAATTAGTTTAGAATCTTGCTCCTTGGTTTAGTCAGATGGATGAAATCTCAGTAGCCTTAGAGATATCCAATGTGCCATCCTAAATTTGGAGAACTAAAAAACTCATAAAAGCGCTTTGAAATTTTCAGGAAAAAATGTAAAGATTTAATGAGCTACTAAAGTACCTGAAGTCCAACTTATGTATAACCAATAGAATGCGCTGTGACATAGCATGACAAAATAAATTAGTGGCAAGGGGATTAAGGGTTTTGGTTTTGTTTTGGTTCAATTTGGTTTTTTGCTAAGGTGGTTTCTAGGTTCATTACACCACTTGCTTTATATTGATCAAACCTTTGAGACATCAGGATAATCAGAATCAATTTGTTTTCCTTTATCTATTTCCCATTTTTCACCATCAACAGCTTTGAATAGGTCAAGTCAGAGCTGTTATAAAATTTCTTGCAGTCATCTTCCCCATCCCCCCATTTTTATCGATTCTTTTAATTTAGAATCCTTTACCATCAGTAGATGATCTAACTGACAGCTAATTCAGAAAAGACTACCACATCAATAAATGGCTGTTTCCTTTCAGTAACAATATGGTCAATTTTATTTCTTTTGATATTGTTTATGTCTAGCACCTTCTGACTCTCTTCACAAAGAAACTATTTATGACCTATGGATATGAAAAGTATATTTAAAGTATCCCCTGGCTTTCTTTTTTTCCCAATTACATGTAAAGATAGTTTTCAACATTCACTTTTATAAGATTTTGAGTTCCAAATTTTTTTCTTCCTCCTTCCCTCCCCCCTCCCCAAGATGGCAAGCAATCTGATATAGGATATACATGTACAATCATATTAACAATAGTCATGTTGTGTGAGAAGAATCAGAACAAAAGGGAAAAGCCACAAGAAAAAAAAACAAAACATAAAAAAGGGGAAATAGTATACTTCAATCTGCATTCAAACTCCATAGTTCTTTCTCTGGATATTGATAGCATTTTCCATCATGAGTCTTTTGGAATTGTCTTGGATCATTGTATTTCTGAGAAGAGCTAAATCTATCCAAGTTAGTCATTGTACCATGTTGCTGTTACTATGTACAATGTTCTTCTGGTTCTGTTCATTTCACTCAGCATCAATTCATGCAAGTCTTTACAGATTTTTCTGAAATCTGCCTGCTTATACATTTCTTATGGAACAATAGTTCCATTACATTCATATACCACAACTTGTTCAGTCAGTCCCAAATTCCCATCGATTTCTTTCAAGAGGTTTACAATTTCCAATCCTTTGCCACCAGAAAAAGAGCTGTACTATAAATATTTTTGTACATGTGGGTCCTTTTCCCATTTTTTTGATCTCACCAGACCTAGGAATGGTATTGCTGGATCAAAGGGTATGCACAGTTTATGCCCTTTGGGCATAGGTCCAAATTGCTCTCCAGAATGGTTGGATCCATTCACAATTCCACCAATAGTGCATTAGCATTACAATTTTCCCACATCTTCTCTAACATTTATCATTTTTCTTTTTTATCATATTAGCCAATCTAAGGTGGTATTTCAGAGTTGTTTTAATTTGCATTTCACTAATCAATAGTGCTTTAGAGCATTCTTTCATATGATTATAGATAGTTTTAATTTCTTCATCTGAAAACTGCCTGAAAACTGTCCATTTATCAATTGGGGAATGACCTGTATTCTTATAAATTTGATTCAGTTCTCTATATATTTTAGAAATGAGGCCTTTATCAGAGAAACTGGCTATTGTTTCCCAGCTTTCTGCTTTCCTCCTAATTTGGATTGCATTGACTTTGTGCAAAAAATTTTTCAATTTAATGTAATCAAAATTATCCACTCTGCATTTCACAATGTTCTCTATATCTTATTTGGTCATAAATTCTTCCCTTCTCCATGGATCTGACAAGTAAACTATTCCTTGTTCTAATTTGCTTATGGTATCATCCTTTATGTCTAAATCACATACCCATTTTGACCTTATCTTGGCATATGGTATAAGACGTTGGTCATGCCTAGTTTCTGCCACACTAATTTCCAATTTTCCAGAAATTTTTGTCGAATAGTGAGTTTTTATCCCAGAAGCTGGAGTTTTGAGTTTATCAAACAGTAGATTACTATAGTCATTGACTACTATATCTTGTGTACCTAATCTATTCCACTGATCCACTGTAAGGGCAAGCAAAGTGGGACTTTTTACTGTTTTTTTCTTTTGGAGTGCTTCTCAGCACCAAGGCAATCAAGTGCCTTTGATTGAATCTTGCCTTTTTTTTGTAGGAAGTTCCTTTTGCTAATTAGGTCATGAGAGGTATGAAGCCCTAAAAAGGGTATATATACTCTGAGTGTAGCCATTAAGCTAGACCTCTCAGAACTGTGGGAGGAGAGTTTTGCTTTGGGAGTTCACTCACTGGAAGAGTGTCATGTGATTTGACCAGATGAGACTCTGGGTAGCCATTGGAGCCCCTGGCTTTGAAAAACCCAGATGTTGGTGCTTCTCTCTCTGGTAACTATGTACACAATGTCTTAGACAGACAGCTGGAAGACTGTCTGCTGATTTGTGTTATTTTGTAATTTCTGTTTGTGTTTTCTCTCAAGTTCAAGGTGCTAACTTTTCCCCCTAAACTAAGTGAATGATGTGTGTGTGTGTGTGTATGTGTGTGTTTAATTAAAGTGAAGTTGTAAACCCCTTAAAGTTGCTTTCCTTAGAAAAGTGGATCAAAGAACCTGTGCTAGCAGCCCTCCTGTGTGCTGGTGTTATTGGCCTTACACAGCCACAGTAGTGGCAAATAGTATTGTTGTTACATCCACCACTCTATTTCTTAGCCAGTACCAAATAGTTTTGATGATTGCTGCTTCATAATATAGTTTTATATCTGGTACTGCTAGGCCACCTTCCCTAGCATTTCTTTTCATTAATTCCCTTGACCTTTTGTTCTTTCAGATGAATTCTGTTATTATTTTTTCTAGTTCTATAAAATAACTTCTGGTAGTTTGATGGGTATGGCACTGAATAAATAAATTAATTTAGATGGAATTGTCCTTTTTATTATATTGGGTTGGCCTACCCATGAGCAGCTGATATTTTTCCAATTATTTAGATGTGACTTTATTTTTATGAAAAGTTTTTTGTAATTGTGTTCATATAGTTCCTGGGTTTTAGCAGATAAACTCCCAAATATTTTATATTGTCTACCACTATTTTAAATAGAAGTTCTCTTTCTATTTCTTGCTGCTGGGCTTGTTAGCAATATATAGAAATGCCAATGATTTATATGGGTTTATTTTCTATCCTGCAACTTTGCTAAATTTGTTTATTATTTCAAGTAATCTTTTATTTGATTCTCTAGGATTCTCTAAGTATGGCATCATATCATCTGCAATGAGTGACAGCTTTGTTTCCTCATTGCCTATTCTAATTCCTTCAGTTTATTTTCCTTCTCTTATTGCTAAAGTTAACATTTCTAGTACAATATTGAAGAACAATGTGATGGTGATATCTCCTGGCTTTCTTTGAGGCCCAACTAAAATCCCATCTTTCACAGGAAGCCTTTTCCAATCCCTTTTATTTCTGCTGTCATCCTTCTGTCAATTATTTCATATAGATATATAGATAGCGATAGATAGAGATATAAAGATTTGTAAAATGTATTTGCTTGTTGTCTCCCCCATTAGATCACAAGCTTCTTGAGGACCAGGACTGTCTTTTGCCTCTTTTTGAATTACCAGCATTTAGTATCTGGCTCAAAGTAGGTGCTTAATAAATGTTTATTGACCGACTGACCACAACATGTAAATAGGAGTGAAGAAGGTGGATGTAATCCAAGGTGAGAGTTTGGCAAGGCATGAGAAGTGATAGGATAAAGGAGCAAGGAATTCAGGGGTAGTAGACAAGATGTAATTGAACTGGTTAACTACAGGATTGAAGTTGAAAACTAGAAAATGAAGTCAGAGGAAGAATAATGGTCTGAAAAGGTAGTAATGGGACTGGAAGTCATGATGATGATGAAGAAGACCTTTGGGAGGGGTAAGGTATGAGGAGAGATAAAATGATAAGAGGTTATGGTCAGATGATCAGAGTTTTTCACTATGGAAGTGCAACATTCCTGTGTGAGGGTTAAATCTAGGGTGTGACTATCCCTATGTGGCTACGGTAGAATAAAGATCATAGGCTCTGAGGAGGTTTTGGAACTGGGAAGCAAAGGTGTTTGAGGGAATGTAACCAGAATGGCCTTTGTTTTCTTTGAATGACTCAGCTTACCTCATTGAGCCTCTGGACACTGTGGCTTGCTCTTCCGGGGCAGGAAGCCCAAAGAGCATGTCAGGAAGCAGAAAACTTCCTGTGTGATGAGTCATGGGGCTGGCTGAGGGGAGGTGTTAATGTCTATGCTAGGGGGAGGGGCCAAGTCAAGAACCAATCGGCCCTGGTCATTCAGGCGGTGTTTGATGATGTCAAATGCCCTATAAGAGGGGAGAGAACAGCTTGAAGAGCTCTCTTTCCTCTTCCGGTTGGTGTGGGAAGCAGCAGCAAGCAAGCGTGACTCTGGGCCAGCCCTTGCTCTCCGGCTGAGCCCAGATGTTGGTAACTATGAATTGTATTGGGTCTGTCTGTTGATATTTGTAATTTGTTTGTATTTTGGTTTTGAGGTTCGGGGTGCTGGTTTGTTTTTCCCCCAAACTAAATGAATGTTTTGAACCTCAGGGTGCTGGTTTTTTTTTTCCCCTGAAGTAAGTCAGTGAATCTGTATTTGGTCTGTCTCTTGATGCTTGTCTGTATGCTCCCCTGAACTAACTGAATGCTAACTGAATGCTGGCGTTTTCCCCTGAACTAAATGAATGTTGTCTGTATGCTAACTGAATGCTGGATTAAAGTACGCTGGTCAACCCCTTCACCGTGCTTTCCTTGTTTAAGCAGATAAAAAGAACCTGTGCTTTCCCGGCAGCCTCCTGGGTCCCAGCAGCCCCCTGGGTGCTGGCTGTGGGGGAGGGATCTTACGCCCCCACGGAAGCTGCTAGCTGGGTTGTTAAAGGGAACAATCACATGTATGCCGAAGTCCCCTTACAAAAGCACAGAAGTTGACAAGGAGAGAAAGATAATGAATCAGATACCAAATTCCTTGAGAAAGGAAGGAGAATTAAACCTGGGGGCCAGCAGACAGTAATCAAGACTTGGATTAGATAATAAATACATACAAGATTTCTCTCTCTCTCTCTCTCTCTCTCTCTCTCTCTCTCTCTCTCTCTCTCTCTCTCTCTCAATATATATGTGTGTGTATGTATATACATATATATATTATATACATATAATTGCTTATGGTATCATCCTTTATGTCTAAATCACATATATACCAGGAAAAGGAATCTTTGAATATGTCCTTGAGCTTGTTTCAAGTAGCTTGAATGGGACAAAGAATGACAACTGAAAGTAGATGATCATTTTGCCATTGGAAGGATTTTTGTTAACTATTTAATGAAGAGACTATGAAGCAACCCACTGGGTGTATGTCTTATTATTTACTGGTTTTTAAATCATTTTATGATCTCTATCAAAATGACCAAAACCTTCAAAAAGTAAAGGATGATTTAAAGTGGAATTCCATTAGATTTTAAACTTCTTGAAGGCAGGGGCTATCTTTTTGCCCCTTTTTGCATCCCCAGCACCTCAGACAGTGTCTAGCATATAGTGGGTGCTTAATAAATGCTTATTGATTGAGTGAATTCTACAAGTACAAATCATCATTATAAGTAGTTTAGGAAAAACTATTTTTACCTTTGATTTTATTTTACAAAAGAAGAGGTGACATGTTCTGATGATTCATCCAGGCATCTGACATATCCATCTTTTTGTCGGTAACCATTTTGTTTGGCAGTAATAAGGCATTTGATACAGCAAAATAGTTCCATCTACTTATGAGACTAATATTTAGCTGGACTCAAGATTTACTTTTTAAAAAATCTGCAATCTTCAGCTACTAATGGCTAATTTCCAGGTTCTATTTTGAAGATAATAATTAAGTTTGGATAATTTTTACCAACTTTGTTATGCAAATCACACCTTAGGGAAAATATATTGGACAAAATAACACAATAATGATGAAAAACCATTTTATTCTGAATGATTTAAAAAAAAACCAACAACCTATTGAGGCTGATGAGATAGGTGCCAGGCATTTTGCCAATTGCACTGACTCCTGGATCATATTAGAACACAGTTCCAAATTCTCAATATCTTTTTCAAAAAACCCTATTTTGCATATGTCTTTTTTTCTAGCCTGAGATACAATCTTTACTTCTTCTAGTCTCTTTTCTCCATCCCCTTGACTGACTGGAGACAACTATTATAAAATACGTTGGCGCACCAATAACTTAGAATAGTTTTCTCATTTATTTCTATGTAACTCCATCACTTTAACAATGCATACTGAAATTAACATTTATTGATCTCCATATCATGCTACTTAGTTCCACTTTTTGTTATCTTTCAAAAACTTCTTATGCCTTTTTTTAAAGATGGTATGAAAAGTAAAAATGACCCTGTGTACCAGTCAGAACCATAACTGGGAATTCTGGTGTATTGGACAAATTCTGTTGATTGTTTTCTTTTGGGCAATGGGACAGACTGTCTAAGTTAAGTACAATTGTGCTGGGGGGAGAAGGAAGCAGAATATGCAATGGTAAGATAATTGAAGATTATGACCATCTTGGTGTTATATTGTATGAAGGTAGCCTGGGATTGACAGGAAAGGGAATTTTCCTTCTAGGTGCTGGTACAGTATAAGTCCAGAGTTATGTCTCTGATTTATCAATTGCACATGCAGTGGAAGACAGGCTTTCTAGAGGTAAAAGATAAGAAGATAAATTGACTTTAGATATTCTTTAGTTTTTGTGACACCAGCTTCATTAGAGAAAGTACAATGAACATGACCTTGCAGAACAGCATTTAGTATCCTACTCTGACTTCAAAAGAAATGAAATATCTAGTTTTTGTGGAACAGTCCAATTCCAATGATACACTCAAGACATCTGCTGTGCTGAATGTAACAGAACTTAGGAAACCACTCAGATCTAGTTTCACAAGAATAGTGAACGCTTTATAAGAAGTAGAACTATTTGAAATGGTAGCCATGATGATCGGAGGAGGGAAGGGCAAATATTTACCTGAATCAAAAAATCCAAATTTTCATCATAGATTCAAGTATCCTCATTGCAAGTGCCTCTTTCCCTAAATCATCCTGTATATAGCATTGAGTATGATATCAAAAGGCTTGCCCATTTCTAATGTATAGCATGCAAGTAAAGTGGATAAAACTCTCTGAGTTCACCTTTGAGAGACTGACTCATTGTGGTGCCTTTAGCAAGTCACAATCTCTCCACATCGACTGTTTGTTCATTTATATGATGACCTAGTCAATTACTGGCTTTCATTCTTGTGTCTGGGCAGAAGCATAAGGTCTAGGGCAAAGAGGACGAGATCCTTAATGGCTCTCTTCTGTCTCACTTCCCACACCTGACTGGATAGCTAGCTGACTGACGCAATCAGAGCATGGATGAAAGTACCTTTGTTATCTCTTCTCCCTATGCCTACATGCCCTTGTACATTAAGTAGCCAATGATCTTTGTGTTTTATCTTTTGGAAAGGTCACTATATACATGCCAAATACAATTCAGGGGAGGAGCTTGAGCAATTTGCCTGTTTTAAGGAAGCCACCTTCTCCCCCAGGAATTAGTGCTATGTAGCGGCAAAGGACACTTTTGGGGGGGGGGGATAGAGGAAGGAATTCTGGGTCTTCAGTGGCTATTATTTTGGGCAACCTTCCTGCCTGGTTAAAGCCTTCCTTGATGACTTGAACTCCCACTGGTCTCACCTTATTCTTAGGCTTTTGGTCCTTGTTTGTCTGAACTGGACTGGCATCACTTTGTTAATAATAAGAGCTAGTGCCATCTCACTAGATCCTCACAACAACCCTGGGAAGTAGGTGCTATTTTTACACCTATTTGATAGATGGGGAAACTCAGGCAGAGGTTAAAGCAACTTGCTCACAGGTAAACAGCCAGTGTTTGAGGCAGGATTTGAACTCAGGGCTAATCCCAGGTCTTTCTGACTCCAGATCCAGTGTTCTATCCATTGTACCACCTAGCTAACCAAAGCTTTGGACTCCATTGTCCTAATCTCTAGTTGTCTCTACTATACAGTTTGGAATACCACACTTTCCAGGTGTCCCTCAGATCTGGGGTGCTTTCCCTTCTCACTGCCTCCCGATCACCCTCCAGTTCCCTTCAAGGCTCAGCTCAAGTGCCAACCGTACAAGCCTTTCTGATTTCTCCACTTATTATTTCTCCATCTACCCCCTCACCATTACTTTGCATTTATTGTGTATGTGTATCATAGCTTTTTAGGACAAGCAGTATTTTATCTTTGTCTCTGTATCTTCTGTGCCTAACACACAAATCAGTGCTTGCTGAATTAACTTTAACTGCATTTGGTTCTAGGTTCACATTCAGGCTTTCACTTGCTATAAAATTAGGGGCTATCATTAATCCTGTAGAATTGGGCAACTCTCTAAGAATCCCCTGATACCATATAAAAGGGTAGCATATGAAATGGTATAGGCAGTTTCCACTCCCACAAAATGAGTCTGTCAACAAGCAATACAATACAATGTAATATAATACAATACACATTTATTAAGTGCCTACTATGGGTCAGACATTGTGTTAAGTGCTGGAGATAAAAATAAGAAAGACAGTCCCTGACCTCAAGGAGCTTACAATATAATGGGCAAATGTTGTTATTCAGTCATTTCAGTTATGTCCAACTCTTTGTGGACCCACTTGGGGTTTTCTTGGCAAAGATACTGGAATGGTTTGTCATTTCCTTTTCCATCTCATTTTACAGATGAGGAAACTGAGGCAAACAGGGTTAAGTGATTTGCCTAGAGTCACACAGCTAGTAAGTATCTGAGGCCAGCTCTGACTCCAGGTGAGGCACTAAGCTGCCCTAGTAGGGGAATGCAACACAAAAAAGGAAACTGGAAAGGGGAAAACGGGATATCTTGTTCCTTGGAGTTTAAACCAAGCAGAACAGCAGATGGAATGTGGAAAGTGAGCTGGAGAGTCCAGGTCTACTGTTAAGAGAGCTTTCAGAGGAATTTAATACTCCACTGTCTGGCCCTCCAATCAGAAGAGAAAGGAGCTGAGGAAGATGGGAAGGTGTTGAGCATCCAAGGCTTGATTGAATTAATTGCATGATGATGACCTAAAAGGTAATCGGCTTATCCTGGGAGGGATCTCTTATTTTGTGGAGTTGAAACCCAGTAGAGCTGCAGATGGAAAGTGGGGTATTTATTAGGCACTTAATGTATGGTAGATATTTCTCCACTGGAGAAATAAATGACAAACCATTCTAGTACCCTTGCCAAGAAAACCCCATGGATAGTACGATCCAAAGGGCCATGAAGAGTTGGACACAACTGAATGATTGAACTATGACAAATATGCTAGGCACACTGTTAACGGTAGGAGAAACAAAGAGAGTAAAAAAAAAAGACCCTTCTCTCAAGCAGATTCTGATGGAGGAGATAACATCTAATTACCTACAAGACATATGTATGTATATACATACATATATATACATATGTGGAATATGTGAAGGTTATCTGAGAGGTGAAGACATCAGCAGTGGGCAATAGGGTATTGGGAGAACTAGAAAAAAAGACTGCTGCAGAAGACAGGTTTGAGCTGAGTCTTGAGAGAAACGTAGAGGCAATGTGATGAGACAGAGCTCTCCTGGTATGGAGGACAGCAAGAATGTAAAGGTGCAGTGTTCCTATTTCAAGAAAGACTTGTAGCTAGATCTAAGGGAGTATAGGTAAGGGAGAAAGGTTGTATGTGTAAGGGATAAGAATGAACTACCTTATTTGCTTATAATGGCGATCTCAATCAGCACTTCTTAAACTGTGGATCCAAGACCCCATATGGGATGGTGAAAAATTTGGCAACAGTAAAAGGTTTCTGGATGCACAACAACCAAAAATTGATTAAAAATCAAACAGGTAATGAATCCGAGATGTTTCTGGCAGCACTTGCCCGTGTTGCATCATGCAACTTCACTGCAACCTTGGTTCTGAACACAAAGCATGCACACTTTGCACTGCACCTGCCCTCAGGCCACGAAAGACCTTCAACTGCTGCCAAAACAGGAAATGGAGTTGTGAGTAGAAAAAGCCCTGAATAGTATACTATCTTGCCTAGGAACTGACTGATTTTTATAAGCATTTTTTCCCAACTAAATTTCTCATGTTTCCAAACTATCCCTGTTACTTCTTTGGTATTTCTTATTAGTGTGGTGCCAGTGGAAAGAGTACTGTTTTTGGAATCAAGACCTAGGTTCAAATAATGGCTCTACCATTTATTAGTTTGGGTGAGGCACTTCACATCTGAGCCTCAGGCTGCCCATCTTTAAAGGGGATATGATGCTTGGACTACTTACTTCATAGGGTTTAGGGAGGGAAAGTTTATGCAATAAAATTCAGGGAGGGAAATAATTTATACATTAAAATATATGAATGTTATGATAGATTAATAATAATAGCAGTAGCAGACAAAAAGTCAGTACTCAAAAAATATTGATTAGGATCTGCTAAGAACTGCGTTTGGGGAGTGAGGAGAAGAATGGAAAATAAGAGTAATCAATAATCCTTTCTCCTCTCACATACATCACACCTTAGCACAATCCAGGCCACATAGCTTGGTAGATCATTTAAAAGAGATGATGGTTAAAAATCAGCTATTTTCTAGTGTTTCCTGGTGCCATCAGTGTGCCCTGCTCAATTCTATTCAATTCTACTAATGTTTATTAAGCTCTGACTGCATATAAGATTCTTGAGGAGTTCATTTTTGTCTTTTTATCACCAGTGATTCAAGCAGAAGCAAGCACATTTTAGGATTTATTTAACAGTTCAATTGGACTGACTGATAGCGCTGCACAGTACTTGTTGGAATGTAAAGACAAAAGCAAAAAATAAAAATAAAAATTCCAAACCTTCCAGGTGTTTATATTCTACCTCCCACATAACATCTTCATTTTAACAAAAGTATCAGTGCTTTCATTCAAAGGAGTGGATATTTGGGGATTTCTGGCTGGGTAGGCTGAAGGAGGAGTCTTCCAGCTAAATCTTATGACCTGTGTATTTATTAAGGTTTTACTACTTGTGAAGTACTATGCTATTATCCATTTCAATAGAGAATATAGAAAATAAGAGTAGAAATAATATCTTCTCTACACAAATGGAAAGGAATTTTGATTGCACTTTCCTGAGGATATGTGGAAAAATTAAATGTATTAAAAATGTTAAATAGAAATGTATTATTGAAACCAGACCTCATAGTACTATCAGAACTTTACTGACACCCTCCCTCCAAATTCTAATCAAAACTCCTTCCTATGCTCTCTGGGCATTGAAATAAATTGGATAAAGATTTTTTAGAAGGACAAAGGCATAAAACTTTATGAAAGAATCATTGCAAAAGTATTTATTAAGCCCTCATTATGTAAAGAGCTAAATGGAAACAAACACAAAAGTGGACAGTCTCTGCCCTCAAGGGGCATACATTCTAATTCCTCCCACATAGGATTTGCATTTTAACACGTCATTGCTAAAGTAGTGAACTGCCAGGAGAGAGAGATTTGCCCATTTTGACAGATATAAGGTTAGCCCTGTATGGCCTTAGAAGCACCCAGCAAGATAAAAGCAGGAAAAATAATTCTTGTGAAAAAAAAGTCACTTATAAACTGAATAATTTGTGTAAATAATTAGTGTTGAGGTTAGAGCTTTCTGAATAATTAGCTTGTAGTTACATAAAACAGTTAAGTTGAAGCAAGCAGGCTACTTGATATAAAAAGTACAATTGAATAAAGAACTGTAGTTTGGCTTAAGATTGGGATAAAGGGATAAATAACTTATTAGAGGAGAGCTTTCAATTCTAACAGTCAATTGGTTTGGTATTTAATAAGAAAATAAACAAATTTGAGCATAAAAATCACCTGACTTATCACTCTATATCCCTTTTTTGGATAATCAAAGAGTAATATGAAGGATTAAAATGAAAGCCTTTATGAAAAACAGGATAAAATATGAAGAAGGAATATAGGGCTAGTGGTGAGGAAAAAGCATATTTGCTCACCCATGCCTAACACTATATCCAGCTCTAGCTTCCAATTCTAGTAGAATTAGTCTGGAGATATTCTAGATGATCTGGAAGCCAGAAGAATTTGTTTTTAGATTCATAGGGTCATAAATTTAGATCAGGATGCCTCTTTCTGTATCCTCTGCACTTAGAACAGGGCCTGGCACATAGTAGGGGCTTAGTAAATGTTAACTGACTGACCTCAAAAGTCAAAAGGCCCAAACCCATCATTTTATGGATCAATCCATCAATAAACATTTATTAAGAACCTACTATATGCTAGTTGGGGACAGGTAGGTGGCACAGTAGATAGAGCACTGGGTTTAGAATCAAGAAGATTCACTGTCATGAGTTCAAATCCAGCCTCAGACACTAGCTGAATGACACTGGGCAAGTCATTTAACCCTGTTTGTCTCAGTTCCTCATCAGTTAAAAAAAAAAAAGAGCTAGAAAAGGAAATGGAAAACCACTATAGTACTTTTGCCAAGAAAGCCCCCAAACGGAGTCACAAGGGTGGGACACAACTGAACAACAACAATATGTGTCAGGCATATGCTAAGCACTGGAGATAGAGAAAGTGGCAAAAGACAATCCCTGCCCTCAGGGAGTTTACAATCTAATGGGATGAGTAAAATGAGGCTTTCAGAAGGGAAATGCCTTGTGCCTGATAACACAGCTACTACTGTAAGTGACAGAGACAGAATTGTAAAACATTCTCCTACTCCAAATTCAGCATTTATTTTACTGCATTTTCAGCTTCTACCAAAGAAGCAAAGAAGAACCTTTTGGTTCCCCTTGCAGCAGTTGGCATAGCAACATTTCTAATAAGGAACTTAAATATTTTTTACCCTGCTGGGAAAACTTATGCACTGGCCATTAGATTCCAGGAAAAGCAAGAGTTTCGAGATGGAGATAATATTTATAAAACACTTAGCATAATGTTGGCACATAGTAGGCACTTAATACCCATTTGTTCTCTTTCCCCCACTTCTGGTCATCTGTGGGGTTTCCTCTACTCTGCAACTACCACCCAGACCCCTTCACCTATCAATATGAATAGTTGCCTCCCATCCCTGTCGGCAATCTCACTGAGCCACTAAATGTACAGTATTAATTAGAGGAAATCCTTACCTGGGATAATTTATAGATGGATAGGACAAAGTATTCAGGAAACCATAGGGAACAATCATTAAATTGGCCAGGAATGTAGACATAAAGGTACAAATGCTCTCTAATTTCAAAGATTCCATTATATTCCTGGCCATAAAATTAATCACTCATTCTCCATTTAACTATGAATTTAGATAGAAATGTATTTAAATCAAGGATTTAAGCAGAGCATCACACAGGGCAGCTAAGTAACCCAGCCAGGAGTTAAGAAAACTCATCTTCCTGACTTCAAATCTGGCCTTGGGCCACTTACCCCTGTTTGCCTCAGTTTCCTCATCTGCAAAATGAGCTGGGGAAGGAAATGGCGAACCAATATCTTTGCCAAGAAAACCCCGAATGGGGTCACAAATAGTCAGAGAAGGCTGAAAACAATTCAACCACAACAATTATAAATCACCACCAACTTTCATTAGCATGAAGACAACTAAAAAAAGGGAAAGAATCAAATATTGTACGTTCATATACAGTATAATTCGTATGAATCAAGCCACACTTGAAAATAAAGGGATTTTCTGCCCAAAAAGGAAATAATAATTTTTGAAATTATTTTCTCTTTGTTAATATGACTTGTAATAAGGTCTCATCTCTTTATCTTTCCTTGTTTTCTATGAAAGGTGCAAAACAAAACTTGTCTATGCATTTATGGGTATTAAAACGACCAGATGACTAACTGTTAATTATAGAATTAAATAAAATGACATATAACTCTATTCAAAGGACCTTAGCTTTTGTTGTACAAAAGTGGGTAGAACTTGTGCTATCTGTTTTGACATCCTTGTCAATTTCTGCTTTAATAAACCTATGACCACCTGCAATTAATAAGTACTATGCCTTAAAAACAATCTTCTGGTTAGGTGTATTTAGTGCCTTCTTTGCTGTCACAAATTATTCTGTTCAAGTCCTTTGCAATGTTACAGTAAAAGAAAACTCAAAGCTCATTATAATTGACAAGCATAGAAATGCATAAAACTAGTTTCCATAAGAAAGGACTGAAAGGGGTTTTTTTTTTTTGGCAATTGTTTCATTTATTTATTTATTTTTAGCATTCTTTCTTTTTTAACTTTAAGTTCCAAATTGTCTCTCTCCCTACCACCCCTCCTCTACCCGACCAATAGGAGATTGATTATACTTGTGAACCCATTTTTGCAATTAATTGTAATACACTGATTTGCAATACACAATTATGTTGTAATACACAATACGCAATTGAATTGTAATACACAAAATTTGCAATAAATTGTAATACACTGATTTATCCACTGATTCACCCTGCCCAGTTTCTCTCTAGTGTTCTGCCCCATCCTCTACTAACCTCTTTGGCTTCAGGGATAGTCAAAGGGAGCTGCAAAATTTGAAAGGAATCCATTGGTCTCCATTGCAGGAAAATGGAAAGCCTGGCCAGCACAGTTCAGAACTGAAAAGGTCACTGATCGTTATTTGGCTCTGCTTCCCCTTTGTGTACCCTTCTTAGTCACCTGCCCTGGACTCCTTTGCTATGGCTCCTCCCTTCCACAGGCTGTGGGCTAAACCAGACTATGCTATGCTCAGAGGCCTACAGAGGCCTTGTACCTGTGTTGTATGTGCGTGCATGCGTGTGTGTGTGTGTGTGTGTGTGTGTGTGTATGTGGAAGGGAGGGAAAGTAAAAGAGAAGGGAAGGAATTCTTCCTCACTGATCGTTGCTGTTCAGTCATTAAGTCATGTCTTACACTTCGTGATATACTGTCCGTGGGATTTTCTTGGCAAAGATGCTGGAATGGTTTGCCATTTCCCTCTCCAGTGGATTAAGACAAAGAGAGTTAAGTGACTTGCCCAGGGTCACACAGCTAGTTAGTGTCCGAGGCAGATTTGAAGTCAGTCTTCCTGACTCCAAGGTAGACCAAGCGCTCTATCCACTGAACCACCCAGCTGCCTACTCGTCTACCCCCACTGGTCACATGAGCACATAAAAGATACCTTTTCCCTCCTTATAATACCATATGGACCCTACCAACCCTGGAGCTTCCTCATGGAAGTGTAGTTTCTCTAATGCTACAAATGGACAAAAGGGAGAGCCTAGGAGGGTGGAGAAAAGAATGCGTCCGTTTTTTAAATTCTCATTTAGTTGGACCGTATTTTATGGACTTGGACCTGATATTTTCTCTAAACAATACTGTATCATGGAAAAAAGAATGGAACAAAGGATGTTTTTGTAACTAGGTTTTGGTTGTGTTAAATAGATGCAGAGTGGAAGTTTACATATTTATGTGGGTGTAATGATGTAATTTAATTCCAGAAAACTCATACATTTACAAGTTGGTGTTAGGATATGTATACATTCCTAAGCACTGAGACTAGCAATTCATTTATACAAAATTATAAAAGGTGTTACCAATAGAAAAAAAAATACTGCCACCTTCATGGGGAAAAGAAAATCTTTAAAATGAAGACAAAGGCGAGTCATTTTGTATTTTTGACAATCTCTTGTAAGTTTAAGCTTGAATACATTAAGTTCCACCCTTCCAGGTTAGGGTACCATAAGAACTCTCTTTCCCAAGCCACAAACATAGGGAATCTTAGGACATGTGGCCTCCTTTTGCTTCTTTCACAGATTATCCAGATTGCTGTGCTAATCTTGATGCCTAGTCTAGAATATTATTAATAATAATAATAGTTGACATTTATATGGCGCCTACTATGTGCCAGACATGGTGCTAAGTGTTCTACAATTATTATCTCATTTGAGCTTCACAACAATCCTGGAGAGTATTGGCAGTACCCATCTCTCCCTGGCCTCACCTTCTGATTAGCTGGCTCCTCTCAGACTGTCCAATTTAAAGAAAATGTCCATATCCCACTCAATGGAGCCCTATTGACTCTTCCTTTTTGTACAAGAAGCCTCGAATAAAAGAGGAAAAAAAGGAAAGAAAGTGAAAAATAGCATGCTTCAATCAACATCAGTTCCTGATAGGACTTTCTCTACCACAGCCCAAGGTGGGCTGCCACCAACTACCCCCTACTCTTTTTAGCTCCCTTTTATGTGCTCTTTCCCCCCCATTAGAATATAAACTCCTTGAGGGCAGAGACTATCTTTCTACTTCTATTTGTATTTTCAGTGCTTGGCGCAATACCTGGCACATAATAAGTGCTTGAAAAATTCTTCTTGATTGATTAGTGGAGGTCTAGTTTGAATAATTTGAACCTGAGTTCAAATTCAACCTTAGTCATGCACTAGCTGTGTGACCCTGGACAAGTCACTTAACCCTGTTTACCTCTGTTTCCTAATTCATAAAATGAGCTGGAGAAGGAAATGGCAAACCACTCCAGTATCTTTGCCAAGAAAACCCCAAATGGGGTGGCAAAGAGTCTGACACGACTGAAATCGACTAAATAAAAGCAACAATTTTCAGGCCAAGACATAGTATCTTCTATAACTCCAGTGTTCTATGTTTGTTATCATTGTCCAGTTGCAAGATTGGCTGCAATTGTACCATGGTTATACCGTGGTTCTTCTGGAACTGAGATGGTCCTTGAATTGGGTATAAGATCTGATCAACCCGACTGACAGGACCCACTTGGAAAAGGGGAGTTGTACCCAAGTTAGAGATTATTTGGGGGTTATTGGTTGTCTTTTGGGGTGTATGTATGTGTGTGTGTAAGCAAGACCTTCCCAGAGCCCCTGAAATCATAGTTTATAGATTGTTGCTTTCTCCAGTTATACATAAGTTCTGCTCTGTGCAAGAAACCCTGAGCATCTTCCCTCCATTATCAGCCTTCCATTCAAACAAGTATCATCTTTGAATTCAATTTGTCAACCATGGAATATCACACACACACACACACACACACACACACACACACACACACACCTGTGTGTTTTGAATTAGTCTTTTTCCAAAGAGGTTACCATTTGTTTCAGCCTTAGCTTAATGGAACAATTGCCACTAGCTATGTTACTAAACAAGTGACCAGTCTTTGGTTTCTTTGTGTATAAAATAAGAAACTTCAGCCAGATGATCTAAGGTGGCTTCAAGATCTAATATTCTAGGATTCTTCTGCTTCATGTTTTCTCCTGCTTCATCTGCTCAGGAAAGGAATGTTAACTTGTTCTCACAATATACCTGAAGAAGACATACCAATACAACATCCTGTATCTCCCTCACTATACAGATGAGGGAGATACATCACAGGAATAATAGTTATTATTATATTTGACGTCTTAAGAAATTCAGATTGCATTAGAGAAGTTCTATTCATTTTCACATCTGCATTAAGTAAGTAGAGGTTAGACATTATCTTCATATCACTATTAGGAATACTAAAGGACTTGGAGGCTGTGAGGTGGCTGACTCAAAGCTAGGCCATAAATCATCAGATTAGCCAGCCATAGACTTCCAGTGAGTGCTTTATCAACTTGATCTTTTTAGGGGAATAAACTCTAATGGCAAGTTTCTAAGAAGCTAAAAGAGAAAAAGAAATCCAATGAAATATAATTCCTTTGTTAAATATGCTTAATGTGTTCTTTCAGACTTGATCTTTTGTTGCAAACAATGAAATTTTAGCATTTAGGCAGAGTTTTTAATCCACAAAGCACTTTTCAAATGTTAACTAATTAACCCTCACAACCCCTTTCAGAGTGAGATAAAAAGATTATTTCAAACTTCTGCCCCTTTATGTGGTTATATGCTTTCTGTAAAGTATATATTAAATACTTTATTTTTTTGATTCACCAGGATATTAGTGACACTGATGAAAAAGATCTTGTTTTTTAAATTAATTATTGTCTTTGTGTGTAACATAATAGAAACTTATTGGAAAATATTGATGAAACATTCTGGAAATTTTATTGAAATAAAACAATATTATAGGATTTGAGCCCCTGTTAATATTATATGTTTAGTGTGATATGATATAATTTGAAAATATAACAAGTTAATGTTATTAATAGGAATGTATCTATTCTCACATGCGAGAATTGTTTTTAAAATATCTTTTCTAAGTTCATCAAAACACTCTTACCTGGACTCATTGAGTATAAAATTTTGAAATTGCAATTTTTAGCCAAAACAGCATGTCTATTTGCTAGGTATGCCAACCCATACCAATAGTTTGGAGACTTAAAGTTTTCACAAAAGATTAAACAGGCCAACAATGTACAATGCCTTCATTGTGCCACATTTTAACTTAGCCAAATACGATGGCTAAATTGGGGTATGCCTCATGGAACATGTGTGAAGATGGGCCTACAAGGACCATCTAATGGAATATGGGCTGAACTCCTACTGCAACTTCTGAGGACATGTGTTGACCATTGCCGAAGGATTATGTGCTTTGGGATACTGAGAAATCCCTTTATTGGTCCCTTCTCAAGTATGTCTGCATCAGGGGGTTTGGTCACTGGGCCAGGCAGGGCCCACTCAGTGTACCTTAAAGGGAGTGACTCTGCCCTCTGGCAATCTCTTTTCCCATCTGTCCTGCCCCAGGACTCCCAGCACCTCTCTCTGGAGAGAGAGGTTATGGTTTGGGGGTACAGTTTGTCTAGAAGTGGCAAATTGCTTACGTGTGGCAGCTAGCACGTGTGTGGGCCTACATGAGATTAAAATTCTACCTCAAAATCCTAACTACTTCTGCTTTGTGGCTCTTTCCTGGGTATAAGAGCCTGAACAGTGCTAATGAAAGGGACATTTTCAACCTTAGAAGTAACCTTGTCAGTTGAAGAGTTTGGGAGCTCCTAAGCCTCAGACAGTTTTGACAGCTCTCCAGGAAAACACCCTAGACCCTTGGAGAAGATGACCACCAACAGGTGGGTGTGCCTAACACCTGGCCTTGCTTGCCAGAAGACCTGGAAGGAATTGTTTTAGAGAGTGTATGGCTAAGGTGAAGGTGAAATGACAATTCAGCAGTCTTCCAAAGTGTTTTCATGTTGAAGTATCAATTTTCCAGGCAAGTATAAAAATAGTTACAAATTCTTTCTGCTTGTTTAAGTTTTTGGTTAATGTACACCTTGAGTTGTTGGGTGGTGGTCATAGTGTGTGCATGTGTATGTATTTCTTTTCTGCAAAGAAAATAAATAATATACTACAGTTGATCTAGTCAATTAAACAATGATTGATTGCTTTTCCATTCTCTCTTTCAGGGACACCCTAGATATGATCCAAACCTAAGCTTTAAGTGATTCTCCTTGGGGCACCAGGATGGGGGTGTAAAGAGCTAGAGATAATGAGAAAAAGTCTCTGAGGACTGAGCCTAGTATGGGTATATAGGCCTGGAACTGAGAAAGGCTCCTTAGTGGAGAGAGACAGGCTTAAATATCCCACTGCCCCTAGAGTCAGTAGTAGTTTTGTGATGTTAGAAAGTCTCAAAATCTAAAACAAGATACACAGGAGCAGTGAGAAAACAGGAGGCAAGTGAAAACAGATTCAGGAAAAGAATACGTTCAGGTGTCACTCTAAGGAGGAGGAAAGAGAACCAGCTCTGAGTCTTAGTTGTAGGAGGAAGCATGGTCAGACCTTGGACATAATGACCTTTAGGAGTAAGGGAAGGGGTCATCAGTGATTTTTGTCATCATTGGACTTGACCAGTCATTCATAAGGTCCATGTGTGAGGTGTAAGAGTACCCTTTCTTCTATACCAGAGTAGCTCACTAACATAAGTAAAGGTCGTGGGTTTTATATTGAGGAGGAGTGGTTCCTGCTTGGGCCCATCTGGATTAGTTCAGTCAACAAGATTTATGACACAGATGGGGACATGCTAGGGACCGGCTAGAAGAAGCCCCAGTCATATAGACACATGAAAGAGATGAAAGCTTCTAGTTTCTGGTATGAAAGATTATGGAAAAGAGCAGGGTAGGAGTCATAGGATCATTGATTTAGAGTTGGAGTTACTGAGTCCAATTCCCTCCTTTTACAGCTAAAGGAACTCACTTAAGGTAGGAGGTGGGAGCCAGCAGGGGGCCCTCGGTCCTCTGACTCAAAATCCCATGCCATGTTCCCTGATGACTAGTGGAAGCGGTGAGTCTACAGCAGAGGAAGCCTGAAGTGAGTCCAGAGACCACCCACCCACACCTGGAGAGAATGCCTGTACTATCACACTAGGGTACAATATAAAATGTTTAGGTGCCTACATATTCTCAAAAGTCTCTAAATATAAGTATATGAAGTGACCTCACTTCGGGGGGATGTTTTAAACTCAGTAACCCCTACAATACTTATTGGTAAACTATATTTAAGAGTGGAAGCATGGTTTTTGCACCCCTGAAGTGCTGGTATTTAGCTGATGAATACTAATGTTTTTCATCTGCTTTGAAACAGGCCTAAACTACTTGCCTTATTTTGAAATGCATAGGGTAAAGGTTTGTCTGCTGGCCTAGAAACCCCAAGTAATCAGCCCTAAGTGCTTAACCCTTCTGTGAGACTCACATTTGTCCCACGGTTACCTGATCCTGATTTTCTCATGCTCAGCCTGATTGTTTTATTGTTGGGTGAGTGCAGAATTCTACTCCCATTGTCCTCTCGGTGGCAAGGATCTATTCAGAGAATCTGGGTATCATACAGTATTTCAGCGTCCCAGGGAATTTTGGTGGTAGAAGAGGGCACCTACAGATTTTTCTAGATCTTTACTTGGATTCCCTATGTGTTTCAGAGATCTCGGGAGAAAAATTTGAGTTTTCTATATTTTTGTAGGGAACCAGAGGAATTTTGCAACCTTAAACCCCCTCTGTGAGTTTGAGGTGCTCAGAGGAAGGGGGAGAGGAATTAATAAACATGTATTAAGTGCCTTCTATGTTCCAGGCACTGTGCCAAATGCTGAATATACAAAAAGAGGCAAAGGACAGTCGCTGCCTGCAAGGGACTTTCAATCTAATGGGGAAGACAACACGTAAATAAATATATACAAAGCAGGCTGTGGAGAGGATAAATAAGAAATAATTAAAAAGAGAGAAGGCACTGAGGAAGGTGGGATTTTAGTTGGGACTTAAGTTCCCCACTCCTACCACAACCTGCATCACCTAGCCAAACAAACTTGCTTTGTAAGCACCAAGCCAAATCTGTTTGATTTCTAACCTGAGGGTTAGAGGGTGACTGCAGTTGATCCCAGGTCTTAAATCCCATGAGGGAGAGCTCCAATTAGTCTGGGAAACTCTGTAGGGATTTTCTTTGAGATAGGAAGCTGAATTTTCTTCACCTTTTTTTTTCTTTATTATCTTTGAGTTGGGGAAGAACCATTTCCAGAATCAAGACAATTCCTTGCTGACTTACCAAACATAATAATTTGTTTTGTTATGTTATTTTTTCGTTTGTTTTTTTGAGACCGTCTCACCTAGTCTGGAAGTGCACTAGCCATCCATGGCTGGAACCCACTGACAATCACTAGGGGGACCTTGGTCTGCTCAGTTTTTGACTGGAACCAATTCTCTCTTCCTTAAGCAGCCTGGTAGTCATTCCCTTGTTCCTGGAGCTGATCAAATTGCTATGGCCATGTGGTCAGCTTAGCCTACTGCAGCTCAGAACTCCCAGACTCAAGGGATCCACCAGCCTCTACCTCCACAGAGCAGGAAATCACAGGCATGCATTATCATACTCAGCTATGAAGAAATTTTTTAAAATGTTCTTTGTTTGCTGAAGCTGTATAACTGTATTTGGGGCAACTACGATTTTCCTCTGTACATGTATAGACTGTATAAGATCTGCACCCCATGGATTGTTTTGAGACTGTTTCCTGTATGGCATGGAGGGGAGCAAGTCAAAAAACAATGCTTACATCTCCCAGCGTCCCAGAGAACTGTTCTAGATTAGGGACATGAGCAACATGTTCAAAATGCATCCCAGCTGATTTGCCAAGGACAGTAATTTTCTTTTTAACGGGAAGGGGAGACCAGTCCTTATGAGCATGCTCTGCCTGAGGCATTCCCTCCATGTGGACTTTGGAGCGTGCACAGTATTCTGTGCTGTTTCCTGTTCATTTATCATATTTCAATATTGGGTTTGGGGGTAGACTGCTGAACTAGAACTGGGTTCATATACAAAGGGATGCAGTGACTTAACCTTGGTCTCTTTCCTACCTGGCTACATTGGAGTGAGGAGAATGAACTCCTCTGGGTGGGGGATGAGTCACAGGCTCTCTCTCTTTCCAGCTGAGACACACGAATGCTGGTGCTTCTGTCTCTGTTTTATCTATTCCTTCTTACAGGAATACTGGAGAAAGCTGAGACCTTGTGAGTTTTGAAAGATCAGTGTGAACCCCCAGAGGTTCAGGAACTGGAGTCCATACCAGAGCTTGTTGGCAGCCAAGCCCAGTGAAGAGAGACCTGTGGGATCCTGCCCAACAAAGCAGCTGTGGTGCTGCCTTCCAGAGTGCCTTCATCCAGAGGCTAGGCCACATTCAGAAATGGGATTGGTGGGGCAAATGCTTTATAGCAGCTACTTCAAGTTTGAGTCCACTGTCCTCAGGAACTAAGGTGGTTTAGAAGTGGGTGCTCCTTGTTTGAGGGGAAGTGTTATATTTCAGTTTTTGCTATATCTTCTCAGGAAATATGCTTGTTGTAAAAGCTAACTGATATTAATTGGTTAAATGACATTGAGTGATGATTAATGGCATCGATAGTATTTAAGAGATGTTAGCTAGTACTGGTGATTGCTATTGGGGAGACCATACCAGAATTGAAGCTTGAGCAAGTAACATTAGAAAGACACCCTACTGCCCTTGCAGGAGTATCTCTGGAGCCCAAAGGGAAAGAGGTAGCTAGTCTTGCCCAGGACTCGGGATGTTCATCAATAGGACATGAGATAAGGACCCTCAGAGTTTATAAGTGTTACAGATAAATTCAAACAAAATAGCTGTTATGTTTAATATTAATTTTGAAATTAATAATGTACTAATGATGTTAATCACATATGAAATCCTTAAGTTTTTAATTTGGTAATTTGGGAGAGATTATTAATATCCCCCCAAACAATTATTTTATCTAATTTAAAGTTCCATATGTAAATTTCTTCACTAGTAATTTAATATACTTAGTGGACAAATCACTTAAGCTTCCAGTGCTCGTAGACAACTCTAAGAATTTAAGTTGCTGTATGGTTAAAGACTTGCTTTTGTAGAAACTGTCTTTACCAAATGCTCTCTCTGATAAAGCACAGTGCTAATGCCTCATCTTGATGTGAAGATGACTAGATTCTCGAAGCAGAAGGCAGGACAGTCTTCCAAGCTTGAGAATGGGCCTGGTGACAAGAATGAAAGTATGTAATTCAAAGACCAGCTAGCTGAGATTAGTATTGTTCCCAACAAATCTGGATTACCTTCTACTAAGTTATACGAGTTGCGTTTTGCATCTGTGGAGGAGCACATATATTAATGAAGTCACAGGTCATTGAAGTAATTTTAAATGTCTCAAAATAGCCATGTATACTTACCCACTAGACATGTATACTTAAAATCAAGTGGACTCTAAGCTTTGCGCCTGACCAGACTTGAAGTCTAATTAAAATTTGTAAACCTCATATTGCCTAGCAGAATGAGACAAATTCAAAATACTTATCTTAAAATGTTGTTTATAAATGTATGGAAAGTCTTTGCCCAATTGAGGAGTTATCCTAAATAACCTGATAAAGAGATGTAAAAGAATTATCTAAACAAGCTGATAACAGAATACAAACAGCTTGATAAAAATTACAATGCCATAGAATGAAGAGAATGAACTGTATCTCTGATGGACTTTAAAAGGCAGGTTAGTCCTTCTTTGAGTCAGTCAAAAGTCAGCCAGGCAGGAAAACAATTTGCAACTAGGTCCCCACAATTACCGAACTATGTATACTCTTTAATCCAGCAATAACACTACTAGGCCTATCTCCAAAGAAATCAAAGAATGAGGAAAAGGTCCTATATATACAAAAATACTTACAGCTTTTTTTTTCTTTTGAGGTGGCAAGGAACTGGAAACTAAGGAGATGCCCATTAATTAGGAAATGTATGAATGTGAAGAGGAAGATTTCTGAGAAACCTTGAAAGACCTAAATGAAACAACACAGAGTAAGACAAACAGAACCAGGAAAAATGAATTATAACATTGTAAAAATAAATGATTTTTGAAGGCATAATAACTAATGCTGATTCTAGAGAACTTATAATGAAGAATGTTCAATGAACAATGCTACTCAACTCCTGACAGGAATGGACTAAATATGCAGAATGAGACATATATTTACATTTGTTTTGCTTGACTACATATATAAAGGTTTGGTTTTGGAGGGGGCAGGTAGGCAAGAGACGAGGCAGAAGAGAAAAAAATTCTTGTTAATTGAAAAATAAAAGTTAAAAAATAAAACACTTTGGTCCACCTAGCTCCCAACCATTCCACTCCCTCTCTTCAAAAAGACTGTTTCAGAAAAGTACCAGATATAAAATCCTATGAAGTCCTAAAAATTAAACATTTGTATTATTTATTAAAAAGGAGTATGATTTTCTGAATCTTTGAAATAATTAAAATTCCATCATCTTACTTTCACTCCAGAGACTTTGAAACTTCTGCCATCATAGCTGAAGATGACAAAGAAAGATTAAGTTTAGGGCTAGAAAATCCACTCTGACAATGCTTTTTCTAATTCCAATAATATTAATGTCGGTTTTATTAGGCCTCCAATTTCTATTGTCCATAGACAACTCATTTCCTCTGCTATGTGGAGAAGACTATTACCAAGTTTGGAGGTTTGTTTTGAGATGGAAGAAATCAAATTTAGCAGATGATTTGACCATATCTAAACTTATCTTCAAAAAAATGGGCATATTTTCTTACACTTTCATCCTACAGCTTCCTCCTCTACTTCAAAAATGATAAACCCTTACACTAAATGCACAACATTGCATGATAATCATCATCCTCCCAGACCTAACTGCACCTCTGCATGAGATACAAAATAGGCAACTCTTCCACTTTAGAAGGCAATCACTTAGATCAAACCCAAATTCAGTGATTTGTCTTTAAGTTTCAACCAAATCAGGATAAATGTTCTGATTTGTGAATAAATCCTTAGTTCCTAGGGAACTACAGAATTGTTGTTGTTCAATCCTTTTTCAGTTATGTCCAGCTCTCTGTGACCCCATTTGGGGTTTTCCTGGTAAAGATACTGGAGTCGTTTGCCATTTCATTCTCAAGTTCATTTTACAGATGAGGAAACTGAGTAAACAGGGTTAAGTAGCCTGCCTAGGGTCACACAGCTAGTAAGTGTCTGAGGCCAGATTTGAGCTCAGGTCATCCTGACTCCAGGCCTGGTACTCTATTCACTGCACCACTTAGCAGCACCCCTTAGAGAATTACTACATTTTAATGATTTATCACAATCTAATCTTCAAATAGCAAAGACATCCAGTAAAGTTGCCTTGAATATTTTCTAGAAGTTGGGGAGCTCCACATCCCAAAATGGATGAGGTTCTGAGCTGTTGTCATGGTGCTATGTTTGTCTTTCGTTTTCAAAGAGGACCATGGCATCAGGGAAATGATGACATAACTTGCAGTTGACTTTGATTTGAGAGAGAGACGGCTGTGCAAGGTCACCAGCCTCACTTTCTCCTCCAGAGTCATCTGGGTCCAGTGGCCAGATATTCATCAGGATGACTGGAGATGGCTCTGGATGCAAGGGAGACCCTGGCCCTTTTAGGCTAAGGATTATACTGTGGCAGAAAGTAGGGGTTAAGCATTGGGGAGGGCTATAGAGAGAATGTCAGGAGCATCTCTGCTCTGCCTTTTACTCCAAGTCAAAATGACCAAAGAAGACATACTGAGGAAAGCACATGACAAGTTGAACTATGATCAATCTGCAGTGAAACACTGGTGCTTTAAAAAAAAATTCCTGCCACCAATTATCATGTTAGCGTTTGTTACAAGGGCATAGCTAGTACCAGGCCTTATACATACTAGTATATAATCCTTCTATGATGCTTGCTACTGACCAGATCATTAGCAGAATGTTGTCCTAGTTCTCTTCTTCACAATATGAGGAAAGCGAAGCTTTGTAGATAACTCAGAAGAAAACCACCAAGATGATAAAAGGTTTAGAAAACATGACTAAAGAATTATTTAGCCTAAGGAAGGAAAGACTGAAAATTTACCCAGCAGTCTTCATGTATATGAATTGTTACAAACAGTGACCAGCTATCATCCTCCATTTCTACTAAGGATCAATGGTTTCCTATACATTAATCCCTTCCAAAACAATTTAAAGCATGTTAATTGAGGTCCTACTATGTGCAAGGCACTGGAGGTAAAAAGATAAATATCACACAACTCTGCCCTAAAGGAGTTTACCTTATATTGAGGAGAGGGAGCACCCATGTGAGGTATGAACACAGAGGGTCCCCTCACCTGTAAAACAAAGATAATAAGAACACTACCTCCATCATAGGAAAAAGAATTCCCAAATTTTAAAGTGTTATATAAATATGAACTGCTATTCTTCTTCTTATAACAGTATAATTCAAGACAAGGAGTGATGGAAGGTAAAGGAAAGAGCCAGATAAATTGTTCTAGGAATGTTTGAGGTGCAAATAGAACACTTCCAGCCGGGGGAAATTAAGGAAGGCTATATGGAAGCCCTGACCCTTAAAGGGAGATAAGAGTTATGAAAAGAAGTGAGGAAGAAGAGAAATAGTGTAAACATCATACATGGCCTGTATGAACACCCAGAGGAAGGAGATGGCACATTCGCTTCAGAGAACAGCTAATAGTCCAGTTTGGCTCTAACCTAGGGACATGAAAGAGACTGTGGAGGTGACAAGCGGTCATCTAGCCTTTTCTTGAAGACTTCAGAAAAGAGGAACCTAGGATGTCACAAGGCAACCAACTTCAAATGTAGATAACTTTCATCTTTGGGAAATTTTTCCTTTCGTCAAGACTAAATTCAACTCTCTGTAACTTCCATATTAACTCTATTCTCTAGAGTCAGGCAAGCCTAATCCCTCTACTATATGACAGCCCTGCAAATAGTTGGAGACAGCTAGTATGTCTCCCCCTAATCCCATCCCAAGTCTTTCTTCTCCAGCCTACATATCTTCAATCCATCAACACCTTTCTGCTAATGACGAATCCAAGGTTTCAACCAACCTGTTTGCCCTCCTGTAGATACTCTCCAGATCATTAATGGCTTTTCTAAAATAGGGTGCCCTCCATTGAACACAGAACTTTAGATATAGTTTGGCTGAGGCAGAGTAAGGTGTGACTGTTATCTCCCTATTCAATTAATGAGAATTTAAGTGTTCACTGAGTGCCAGTTACTGAGCATGCAAATACAAAAGCAAGTCTTTCAAGTGGCTCACATTTTGCTAGAGGGATAGGAGAGGAATTGGGGAAGGGAGCTTTGGTCTAGGCAGTTATAAAGATTGTCAGTAGAATTGCAGGACAATAGATTGTCATGCTCTCTTCAAGCAACCTTACATTATATCAGCATTTTTGACTGCCATGTTATACTGCTGACACATATTAGCCTTGCAGCCCACTAAAACCAGACCAACTGGTATCTACCTATGTTTCCAAAGATGATTTTTAAAAAATAAAATAAGCTTTCATATCTATCTTCATCAGTAAATGAGTTTTATAATAAATGAACCAATATATTTGTGAGTTCAAATCATCAGGCCCAGGTGAACTAAATCAGTGTGTTTAAAACACACACACACACACACACACACACACATCAAGATGTGATAACTGAGCCACTGTCAGTGACTTTTGAAACAGCTTGGAGAACAGAAGAGATTCCCCAGGATGAAAGGAGGGCAAACATCTTAATTTTCAGAAGACAAGAGAGTGAAATTTGAAAACCATACCTCAGTAAGCTTGACTGGAAATTTCTAGAACATATTATTAAAGAGATGAACCACAAGCATGATGGCATAATACTGTATCTAGCATCAACGAGATCTGCTTTCACATCCCACTTCTGGTTTATTAGCTATGTGACCATGGGTGAGTCACTTAATCTCTCTAAATCTTAAATGCTTATCTAACACTTATCTACTATGGAACAGATTGTTTGCTAACTGCCTCAGTGGTGTTCCCACACTGACAAAATCACAGATCTTTGATGTATTAGTAAACATCTAGAAAAGGAAATAGCAATCATAAAGATCATGGCTTTATTAAAAACAGGTCATGCTAGACTAAATTCATTTCCTTTTGTTTTGTCAGGGTTACCAGACAAGTAGACCAAAGTGATATTGTATATTTAGTTTGCTTAGATTTTAGTGAAGTACTTGACAAAGTTCCACATTCTATTGTCATGTATAAAATAGAGATATATCGACTAGACAATAGCATAATTAAGTGGATTTAGAACTGGTTAAATGGCCAAACCCAAAGAATATTAATTAATCAATAAGTATTTTTTAAGTGGGGCAGCTAGGTGGATAGAGTGCCAGGTGTGGAGTCAGCAAGACTCATTTTACTGAGTCCAAATCTGGCCTCAGCTATTAGCTGCAATACCCTGGGCAAGTCATTCAACCTTGTTTGCCTCAGTTCTTCATCTGTAAAATGAGCTGGAGAAGGAAATGGCAAACCACTCCAGTATCTTTGCCAAGAAAATCCCAAAGAGGGTCATGAAGAGTCAGAAAAGAATGAAAAGAAAAAGACTAAAAATGAAATATCTTAAGCATATGCTAGATACTGTGCTAGGCACTGGGAAAACCAATGCAATAGATGAAATAATTCCACTGACAAGGAGCTTACATTCCAATGGGGGAGACAAAAAGGACATATATGTTTACGCAGAATAAACACAAAATGGTTAAATACAAGGTAGTTTGAAATGGAAGGCATTAGCAGTTGAGGGGGATCAGGAAAAACTTCATGGAGAAGGTTGTGGGTGAGTAGCTGATTTCAACTTGGAAAGATGTCTCTAGAGGAGTGCCTGAGGGATCTGTGTTTTGGCACTGTGTTATTTAATATCTTTTAATCTCCTGAAAAGGAGACATAAAGGTAGGAGGGAAAATTGGCATATCATATGGTAGGCTAAGGAGTTGTATATTATTCTACAGATAATATGAAGTCACTGAAGATTTCTGAGCAGCAGAGAAACATAAGTAGACCTATGTATTAGGAAGATTGTTTTGGTGTCTGGGTGAAGGGTAGATTGGATAGGAGAGTGGCTGAAGGAAGTGAGACCAGTTGGAGGGTTACAAAAATCCAAGTGACAAATACCAGGAGGGTGGACTAGGGTGATGGCAGTCGAGTGATAGTGTAGAGAATGGGATAAATGTGAGACGTGTGAAGGCAGAACTGACAGCTCATTGGTGACTGATTAGAAACTGGAAGTCAAGAAGGTACGGTAAGAGTCAAAGATGAATCCAAGATTTTGCATCTGAGTTATAGAAAAGATATTGGTATTTTAAACAGAGATAGGGAAACTTGGAAGGGAAAGATGATGAGTTCAATTTGGGGCAACTTGAATATGAAGTATCAAAGTGAATCTAGGTAGACATGCCCAACAGGCAGTTGGAAATGTAGAACTAGAGTTCAGGGGAAAAGTTAAAGTCAGAAAAATAGATCTTGAAGACATTTGGGTAGAGATGGTCATTGAACCTATGAGAGCAGAAGAGATCATGAATGTGGACAGTGTAAAGAAAGAAGAAAAGACTCAACCAATCAATAAGCATGTATTAGGTGCCAATTACATGTCATGCATTGTGCTAGGTGCTGGGACACAAAGACTAAAATGAAATAGTCCCTGCTCTAATGAGTTTATGTTCTATTTTGGGAGGTGATGCATACATATATAAATATGTGAAAAACAAATACAAAGCAAATATGAAGTACACACTTAGACACCAGGTAGTACAGAAGGGCACTCACAAGCAGAGAGAAAAGAGTTATAGATAAGATGGCCCCCCAGCCGCATATTGAAGGAAGTCAGGGACTCCATGCATTGGCAATGAGTAGGAAATGTATTCCAGAGAGATGGGAAATACTGTCCTGTTTGTGAGGAGCAGAGAGAAGCCCAATTTTACTGGATCATAGAGTGTAAGATAAGGAGTAGTATATAATCAGGCTAAAAAGATATGTAGGGGTCAAGTTGTGAAAGACTTTAAAAATCAAATAGAAGAGTTTATATTTTATTCTATAGACACTAGGGAGCTACTACAGATTTTTAAATAAGGAAATGACACGGTTAGATCTGTATTTAAAGACAATCACTTTGGTAGTTGCATGGCGAATGGACTGGATTAAAGGCAGACTTGAAGAAGAAATCTAGAAGACCTATGACAGAATCTTAAGATCACCTGTGCTTAGGGGGTGGTAGATGGACAATGAACCAGAAAAGGTAAGTAGCAGTTTTACAGATAAGAAGAAGCCCAGGAAAGGGCAGTGTCATGAAAGTCAAGGGAGAAGAGATCATTTGGAATACAGACTGGCACAATAGTATGTTAAAGCCGGAGTTAGAAGACTTGAGTTCAAATCCTGCCTCTGGCTTGGACTAGCTTTGTGATCATGGACAAACCAATTAAACTGTTTTAGACACAGTTTTCTCATGTATAAAATGGAGATAATACATGTAGTACCTACTTTAGAGGTTCCTTATGAGGCTCAAATGGAATAACACATGTAAAATATTTTGCACTTAAAAGTGCTATACAAATGTCAATTATTATTGAAAGAATGTCCATCAATTGGGGAATGGCTGAAAAAGTTGTGGTATATGATTGTGTTGTGCTATAAGAAATGATGAGCAAGATGATTTCAGAAAAACCTGGAAAGACTTACATGAACTGATGCAAAAATGAAGTGAGCAGAACCAGGAAAACATTGTATACAGTAACAGCAACACTGTAAGATGATCGACTGTGAATAACTTAGCTATTCTAAACAATACGATGATCCAAAACAATTCCAAAGGACTCATGATAAAAAATATTATCCACCTCCAGAGAAAGAACTGCTGGAGTCAGACTGCACATCAAAGCATACTATTTTTCACTTTATTTTTTTTCATGTTTTTTTTTTTTAGGGATCTGTATTTTCTTTCACAACACAACCAATACGGAAATATGTTTTACAAGATTGAACATGCATAACCTATATCAAATTGCTTACCATTTCAGAGAGGGGAGGAAAAGAGGAAGAGTATTGAGAATTCAAAGTATTAAAAAAATGTTAAAATTTGATTTTACTTGAAATTGGGAAAAAATAAAATATCAAAAATGTCAATTATTATGTAGGAGGAATGGATAGGCAACAGTGTCAAAAGCTGAAAGGTCAAAAGTGAAGACTGAGAAAAGGCTATTGGATTTAGTCATTAGACATCATTGGCAATGTTTAAGAGAACAATTTCAATAGAGTGGTGGGGTCAGAAGTCAAGTTCTTCAGGGTCAAGGAGTAAGTGGGGAGTAGGGAATAAAGACAAATATAGAATTCATGACAGTTAAAGGAGAAGGATGTTGGATGGCAGGAGATGGCAATGTCAGGGAAGGTTTTTTTAAAGATAGGAAAGGCTTAGAATTGTCTATAGTTAACTAGGAAGTAACCAGTAGATAGTGAGATATTGGCAATGAGTGTGGAGGAAGGATGACAAACAGGGCAAGCTCCTGCAATATTATTTTATAGGCTTGTAGAAGTCAAACCTTTTGGGAGTAAAACTTTCATGGATCATTGAAAATGTGTCAATGTAGGGGGTTGGGAGGGTGGGTAGAGGTGTATTTGCAGTCTAAAAGCCCTACCACTGCTTTAGACTATAGTTTCTACAAGCTCAAGGACCGTATCTCATCAAAATTTTGTGTCTCCCTTCTGTTCTCAGCACAATACTCAATACACTAGGCATTTAATACTTGTATACTAGATTAGATTGAAACTTGCATTTCTAGAACCCACTAGGGATGAATGTCAATGCCTATGACTATATATTGGCACCCTAATTGAAGGTCTTTTTGGATAAGATTCCTATTTTTCTACAAAACATATTTCTCGGCTTTAAATGCTAAACTCCTTGAGAGCAGGCACTTGTGATCCTTGCTATATACCCACAGTTCCTAGAACAAGGGTTCTTAACTTTTGTTTTTGGTCCCTTTGACAGTCTGATAAAACCTATAAACTTCTCAGAATTACATTTTTAAATGGATAAAATAAAATACATAGGATTACAAAGGAAACTAATTACATTAAAATAGTTAACATATATATGTATATATGTATTTAAGTAAGTTCAAAAACCTCATATTAAGAGGCCCTGGCCTATAACAATACTAAGCACCCAGTAGGTAACAATTATTTACTGAGTCTAACCCAGTTTGAGATAGAATCTATCTTACAAACTTCTCAAATTACATTGGTCTCATAGGCCTTATTGCATTTTAAAGGCTCTTTCACAGAGACTCCACTCAAAGAAAGAGGGAAAGGAAAGAACTGTTTAAGGAGATTGAACTGGCTATACTGTGAACTCACTAATAACCTTACATTTTTAAAAGATGGATAACATATTTTACTCAACTCTTACAGCATACTCAGGTTCAATATGGGGCTTAATACTGAGCTCAAACTCTCATCTAGTACATTCTCTAGCAATAAAAGAGACAGAAACCATAAATAGCAAAGTATTTAATTATGACAATATAGCAAAGTAAATAAAAAATGGAGCTCCCATAGAAGAATAAGTACTTCCCTCCCTTCCCTATAGAATCATGTTCTGGTGGGGAACAATTTCCCAGGAAACTCATGCTCTTATATAACAAAAGTTTTCATTACAACTGGAAAACTCTCTGGCCTGAGCATCACCTATTGATCTCCATCTCAAAAATAGCTATTGTTGCTGTTTGGCCAAACTACTGCAGTGCTGCAGCTGTCATCTGCTCCTTTAGCTGCCTTTTCTTCCTCCAGAGAAGCATGAGATCCTTCCAGACCAATATATCTCTAGGCTAATCAGCACATTTTTTTAGTTTTTTTTTCCTTTTTTTTGATAGGCCTACACCATAGCCAGCCAAATCAGAAAAGGATCAAATGGCTGTCCAGACCTTTCTTACAAGCCTTCTTCATAGTTGGACTTCACCTTCCATCTCCCACAGTGCAGGATATGTGACACATAGTTCATGGTACATTTTTTTCTGAGGCTAAGGATAAATACAACTAATTTTCCCTACAACTCTGATAAGGCCTCTTGGCCCCCTCCCAAACTATGTAAATTCCTTAAAGCTTCTGTAAGCCTAATAAGTTACTTTGCAATATCTAAGGTGGAGAGGTAGAGCCAGTGACCGTTAACCTCCATTCCTGCCACCTAGCCAAAGGTCTTTGTAATGTTTACACATGTATGGAAGTAGGAATCAAGGACAAGTAGCTTAGTATGAATACAAAAGAATAATGATGCAATAAAAGGTCAATGATAGATACTGAAAACAGGAAAAAGTTGTGGCTTTTTTTAATGATATGTTGGGGCCAGGAAACATATTAAAGAGGAGACAGGACCACTTCTTAGAGTAGATCAAATGGGATGGTGAAAATTAAATGACTCACAGTATAACGGACAAGGCATAGCTGGAGTCAGAGATCTGGGTACAAATTCCTGTGCTATGTGGTGTCTATAGACAAATCACTTAAATTCTCTATACCTGCTGCTTAAAGTGAGGCAGTTGAACTAGATGGATTCTAAGGTTTCTTCTAGTTGTAAATCTATGGAAATGTTTACTAACTTGTTTTACTTTTGTTTTCCATGTCATGTCACAGATAGTCATCCTTAGACTCAAAGGATAGAATAACAACGGTTATCAGGGATTGAAAACCTGATATATCTGGGCTTCCAACCAAGCCTGGGGCATTTTGTGTGTGGCTGTTATGCTGAAGGAGACTGGACACCTAAATGGTGGAAAGAATATGGGAATGATGATGTGTATCTATTCAAAGGGTGAAGTTGGTGTCAGCGCTTCCTGGGACAGGGACACATGGAAGCTATAGAGATGAAAAGGAAGTTAAGTCTGTCACTGATTTCCAGCTTTCCTCCCTAGAGAGAACTTATAGGTGAGATCAGGCTCTCTCTTGTGGTTTGAGTTGAGATCTCGACTCACTCGTGTCGAAAGAGCTCACTTATTTTCTGGCATATGCTAACATGCATAATTTCTCCATTTTTTTTGCTACCAAGGTGCTCATATAAGCTTGGGGCTACCATTCTCTTTAAGAGAGATTAGAGAAGCAGCTTTCCTTCTAAACCTCTAAAATCATACCCTTAGATCACAGATATTTGAGGAGATAGAGACAAATCTAACACAATATGCCCTTGGAGATAGACAAGTAAAAGAGCAAGTGCCCAGCCACAGCCCTCTACTCCTGCACTCCTCACAGTAGAATCACCATCTCCCTTTGAGAGGAGTGGGCCATATTCTAGAAATAGCTATCCATGTCATTTATAAGGCACACATCTATACATTTAGATAATCCATGTAAAAATACATATTTTATATGGGCACGCATATCTACACTAAGATAAATTTCTTAATGGTAAGATAGCATCCATTTACCCTCAATGATTTCAAACCTCCAGGCCAAAATGAACTACATCCTGAAAGCATAAGCAGATGTGATTGCTGAACCTCCATTCATAAGCTTTCATAAGACCATAGGAACATAGATTTAAGAAATAGAAAGAATATCTGAGGATGTCTGGTCCAAATTCCCCTTACCTCTCCTCATTTTACAGGTAGCACCATCCACAGGTGACTATCTTACCATATCAGTTGCAGGTGCTGCAACTTCTGTGATCAGTCCCTGCCACTTTAGTGGATGCCTCAGCTGTCACCTCACAGGGTTCTGAGGACATCTGGACCTTTTGAAGATCACAAGGTTGCCATATGAACAATTCCATCTCGGGATAGTCCTTCATCAAAGATAAGGAAAAAAAAACAGGTAGCTTGTGTTCATGGCTTACAGTAAAGTGTAATGACCTTGGCTCCCAAGGTCAACATATCCCCACCTGACCCTCCAGACAGCAGCTCAGGGTCATCATCATGTCTTGAAGCCATTAGGAAGAGAACAGCAGAGGGGCATTTTGCCCTCTTTGTTACAGTTCTGAGTTCTAGCTCAGCAGACAATCAGGTGACTCAATCCAGCTCTGAATCATATAAGTTTGGAAGTCTATCCCCGCTCCCAGAGCTCACACATTATCTACTTGAAGCAGGCAGAGAAGATGTGCACATGCTCTGTGGGGATGGGAAAAGATGTACTCCATTACACATATGAGGGCAGCCAAACGGCTCAGTGGATAGAGTGCTGGGTCTGGAGTTGGGAAGATCTAAGTTCAAATCCAGACTCAAACACTTAGCAGTTATTTGTCCTTGGGAAAGTCACTTAACCTGCGTCTGAGGAAAGTCTGCCTCAGTTTCCTCATTTGTAAAATAGGGAAAATAGTAGCACCTACCTTCCAGGGCTGCCATGAGGATAAAATGACATATTTGCAAAGTGCCTTGTGAACCTTAAAATGCTAAATAAATGCAAGCTTCGATTATTGTTGTTATTGTTATTAGAAAACTGAGGCCCAGAGAAATAAGGTGGTATATCCAAGATCATGTATTTTTATAAGACCTGTAATCTCATTGACCAATCCCTTATTATATGTTATCATTATCTTTCAAATTTATGGATACATTTTTGTGACACAACATACATTTCCTGACAAACACCTAAATAAACCCCCTTACAAACAACACTTCTATTTTTTTTAAAAAATGTTCATTTTAAAATCATTGACAAAGAGAGGTTTTCTTTAATTTGACATCATGGCACTAAACTTGGCCACCATATATGGCTAGAATTTTGTTAACTCTTTAAATTAACTTTCTTTACATTGTTTTAGTCATTGTTTATATCTTACCTTTGGCTTTGATTTCTTCACTGTATCACTTCATAGAAATCTTCTCATATTTCTCTGACTTCTCCGTATTCATCACTCCTTATGATGAATCTATATTCCACATACTGTTCAGATAGACAGACAGACAGACAGATAAATAGATAGATAGATAGATAGATAGATAGATAGATAGATAGATAGATAGATAGATATAGATATAGATAAATCCATAAGTGGCAATTTGTTCAATCATTTCCAAATTGTTGGGTATGTATTTTTGATCCCATACAACACCACGAATAATATGTTACAGATAATTTAGCTATAAACATTTTTAACATATGAATCTTTTCTTGATGTCCAAAGGCTCCTTGGGATATAGTCCCAGTAGTAGAATGTTTGAATCAGAGGGTATGAACAATCTAGTAACTTTCTATAATTCCACATTGTTTTCCAAATGATTGAATTAATTTGTGGCTCCACCAAAGAGTGAACTAGTATGTTATTCTCCCCACAGAACTTCTAACAATTAGTTTTCTCATTTATTAGCATTTAAAATATATTATCAAAGGAATGGTTCATATACACTTTGAAGGGAAGCAGAAATCACTATAAGTCACCATTGACTTCATCAAGAAGTTATACCAGATGAAATTAATTTCTTTTTTGTCAAGATAAGTAGACTGGTAGATTAAGAATATACTCTATGTATGTCATGTTTAAATGTCAGAAAGAAGTTCACTAAGTATCTCATGCTATCTTAATGGACCAGATGAAGAGATATGGGCTAAGTGACAGTATGTCAGTCAAATTCATCCCTGTTTCAACAACCCAGAAATTAGTCAGTCATTAATTGGTAGAGGCCTATTATGAGGAATGGCTTTAGTGGATTGCTCAGAGATCTGTTCTCAGCTCTATGCTGTGCAACATCCTTAACTCTAACTTTGAGGAAGCCACAGCTTGGATGGGAAGTGAGGATTGAAAAAGACCTTGATAGGCTAGAATGAAGGATGGGATTAATCATATCAGATGAAATTTAATGAGGATAAATGTAAAGTTCTACACTTGGGTACAAAAAATACAATTTATAAGTACAACATGGGACAATTATGGCTAGACAACTGGTCCTAGAAAAAAGATACACAGGTTTTTAGTTTTTGTTTTTCAGTTACGCCCAATTCTTCATGACCCCATGGACTCTAATATCTATGGGATTTTCTTGGTAAGGATACTGGAGTCGTTTGCCTTTTCCTTCTCCAGAGAATCAAGTCAAACAGAGGTTAAGTGACTTGCCCTAGGTCACATAGCTAGTAAGTATCTGAGGCTGGATTTGAACTCAGGTCTTTTTCCCTCCAGGAGCAGCACTCTATTCACTGAGCCACCCATCTGCCTTCTAGGCAAACAGGGGTTGAGTGACTTGCCCAAGGTCACACAGCTATTACCATATTTCCCTATGTATGAGACAGACCTTAATTTTGGGGCCCGAAATTTGAAAATAATGTATTCCATAAAGTTATTGAACTCAAGTTTTATTCATCTGCTCATAGCTTTCAGGCATCTTTTGGGTAAGTCTGGTGCGTGTACACATGCTTAGTCCATTCCGTTTCATGAACCTGAAGCACCAATTGTGTCCTCCTTTGAAATCAGTAACTTCTTTTTCATCAGCAATTCTTCTGGCCTCATGCTGAACCATCTTTGTGGACACAGGAATTACAATTGCCCTTTGCTCTTCAATCCATATCTTCAATTACTTCTCTAAATCAGGCCATTTTGCTGACTTGCCTCTCATGGCCTTCTTCTGCTGTGGCATTTTCAGTAGGGTTTCTTCTTCTCGTAGCCAGCGTCAGATTGTTTTCTCAGTTGGAGGAGGACCAAACTTATGTTCAGCGGCATGATTTCGATTCACTTTTGCAAACTGGATCACTTTTAACTTGAATTCAGCACTATATGAAAATCTTTTCTGAGCCATTTCTGGGCAGAACGTGGCAAAACGTAAGCTAATATACCAGTAACAAATGTGAAACAATGAGTGCAAAGACAACAAGCGCGAAAAAGTGGGAAATGCAAGTAAAAAAATCTACAACCACTGTATAAGACACACCCAGTTTTTAGACCCCAAATTTTTTGAAAAAAGGTGCATCTTACACATGGGGATATACAGTAAGTGTCTGAGGCTGGATTTGAACTCAGGTCTTCCTGACTTCAGACTGCTCTATCCACTGAGCCATCTGGCTATCCCATATGAGTTTTAGGTGAACTATAAAAGTTCTTGCCACCAAAATCCTTGGCATTGTAAAATGGTTCAACAATGGGAACTGATATGATTCTACTAGTGGAGATGGCATTTAAAAAGAGGCATTATCATCTGTTTTGCTCTCTAAGGGCCATGAGACCTTTTCAGTTGACTGGCAATTGAAGCTTTCCATATGTGTTGTTTCTCCCATTAGAATAGAGAGCAGGGATAATGTATATTTGCATCTTCAGAGCTTAGCACAGTGCTTTGTACATGGTGAGCACTTAATAAAAGCTTTATTTGTAAATCAGTGTGAGAAATAGCATGACATGGTAGTCCAGCAAGTCAATGCTAAAGAGAGGTATAGTTTCTACGATTCTTCCTGAATGGCTTAGAGTCATGTAATATTAGTTTCCAAAGAAATAAAGTTAATGATCATCAAAATGGCAATAAAGTAAGTCATAGTGGATATTGCAAGACTGCAATATATTACAAATAAAGAATTATCCAGGAGATGTCGTGTAAAAGATGTCACCAGAGAAATGCTTAAGCTGAAGTAAGGTTTGATGGGCTCACTACAAAGTAAGATTAAGGGACAATTAATGGACATCCCATGTGCTCAATTGGCATCTATGCAATATATATATATATATATATATATATATATATACACAATACATTTTATAGTGTAATATTATATATGTAACATTTATTGACTTAATGAAGTAATGAATGAATGAATGGATTAAATTATCTTATTGCTTCTTCCTAATGAAAAAGATGACTAGATAAATATTGTTCCTATGAATAGGTTAATAGTTCTATCTGAAGTAAACAGCCACTAATGAAACAAACATTAACAATTCACATTCATATTTCACTTTAAGTTTTACAATGCTTTTTCTTCCCAAAAGCTCTGCAAGGTAAGTAGCTCAAGTATGATTATTCCTATTTTTACAGATGAGTAAACTAAGTCTTAGCAGTTCAGTGATTTTGTCTGAGGTCACAGTGTTAGTAAAAGGCAGAGCCAGGATAGGGATCCAGGTCTTCTGACTCCACATCCAGAACTCTCCCTGCTATGTACATACCCTGCCTCCATGGGAAATGTGTTCCACTGTGCTTTGCTCTGAGGCCTCTGCAAGAGCTGAGACTTGTGGATCCAGAAGGAACTTCTTCACACCAAAGCTGAAGTTGAAGGAACAGGAGCTGCAGTGTCTATTGAACTAAGAGGTCTCTGGGATTTTAAGGCAGTGCCAACCCTGTGATCATATTATCACGGCAGGTGCCACGTGGTCTACCACAACTTTTCTGGAGGAACTCATCTCTGATGGCAAATTTAGAGGAAAAGACTACACTTGGCATTCATGCTAGACCCCAGCATTTTGGATTTATATTGTACAATGTAGTTCAACAAAATTCCAAGACAAAAAATAATGTCACTTTGTTCCTTATTTGGGAGCAGCTAGGTGGCACAGTAGATAGAGTACCAAGCCTGGAATCAGGAAGATGAATTCAAATCCAGCCACATACACTTACCAGCTATGCAACCCCAGGCAAGTCATTTGTCTTCTGTTTGCCTCAGTTTCCTTATCTCTAAAATGAGGATAATAACAGTATCTACCCCCTCCCAGGATTGTTGTGAAGATAAAATGACATATTTGTAAAGTGCTTTGTGAACCCTAAAATGCTATATAAATGTTAGCTACAATTACTAGTATTATTATTATTATTGTATTGATCAAATGGGATAATTGTAACGTTTAGCACAGTGTCTAGCACGTAGTAAGTGCTATGTGAATGTCGCCTATTATTGTTGCTATATTATTATTCATAGTCATTATTTCATCTTTTCTAGAAAACATCATGGAAGTATAAGAAATCATTTTTATTAGCTTTCCAATAACAAAAAAAATAGCAAAAGTAAAGAAGTCCCCATACTTGAAATAGAACCAAATGCATTCTTCGATAGCACTGCTATGTGTTGTCTGTATTTGTAATGCTCTCTCCCTTCCCCTCTCCCTCCAACCTCTGGAGCTCAGGGAGTTGCACTTATACGTTGTGGACAACAAGAAGGAAAGAGGACAAGTTTTCTCCATTGGGGTCTTTTGAATGTACTCTTAGTTCTAGTTCATTAGCCAACCAAAAGGCACCTCTTCACTATGCATTAAGCATAAGGAAACAATCACTAAATACCTGTGTAAGCTTGCTCTGAATCTAGGGCAAGGCCCCTCCATTCCAATATATACTTCTAAAAGCAGATACCCATTTGAACGTGCTCTCAGGATGGACACCTCATGGACCAATATCTTCTTCCCCTTTATATATTAAAAGACAAGCAAAAAATTGCTAGCGAACCAGTCAAAAGCAAGTTTCAGTTTCATAGCTGGTGAGGAGAATATAATGCTCAACAGATCCCTTACAACTGTCTGGCTTTGGGAAGTTTTTAAGAGATAAATGTGCATGCAATTCTATCTGTCCATGTCTTCCTAGAATTAAAACTCATTTTAATTGTTTTTCAAGAAGATGTAAAGAAACATCTCTAGAATGAACGCTAGCTGGCTGAAATAGATTAGACTCCAGGTATATTGGTAAAAGTTAACTATTTAAAGTTTCAGTAATTTCATACATATTTGACAAAAAAGCAAAATTGTGCCTTATGTTCTTATTTCCAGACACCAAAAGGATCAATAAGCAAAACCTGAGCACTGCAGACAGTTCAAAACAAGAGACAACTAAAGATTCTGAATGTCTGTGAGGCTACACTCTTACTTTTGTTACAAATTTGTGAGTAATCGTACCTGTGATCATATTCTTAGATATGTCACCTATAACATTAGTTTCTGTCAGTTCAATGCTATTAAATAACAATGTAGACCAGGTTACTCTGTACATGTCCATTATCAAATGAGGGGGTAAGTTTTTCAGTAGGTATAAAGATATATTTTATTTTGTACCGTACTTTCATAAGGAATATATTGCAAAAATTTGGTAGGAAGGAAGATAACTAACAGCTATAATATACATAAATGTACAATATCTTGAGAACCTTTTGCTGGCCTGAGCTAAAGATCTCTTTATTAAAAAACAAGAACTGAGGTTTTCCCTGTAATTTACCTTTTTAAAAACGTACTCATTTATTTTTCACATATAAAGTCTAATAAACTTCAAGCATTTCAAAAAGGCATATTTTTGAGTCCTTTTCAAAAGCCAATAGAATCCAAAATGATGTTAGTTAGGACTATGCAGTAGTTACCTCAAACATTACAGCTGTTGTACATGTAGAACACTTGGAAGCTGTTTGAAGAAGCTTGTCAACTACTTCATTGCAACTTTTCCAGTGATCTTATGTAAGGTACTAAAACTGGGTTACAAGACAGACTGTCTGGTATTTTCACCAAATTTTATGATGAAAAAAAAACCTCACCTTGGTTTCTAGTCTAATTTCACATTGAGCCTTTTGATTTAGTTAATGCATTCAGAAGTTGCTAAAGTTTCTTATATAAAAATATGATTGATTGTTACTGTGACAGTAATTGCATTTTAGCAAAAGTAACCATTATAGTAATTTTCTTCAGGGAAGAGAACTCTAACTAACTAAAGTAGCTAGTTACTTCCTAACACATTAACTTTGAAGATTTAACATAAAAATACTTGATAATGGAAGTACAGATGAAGCATTATGAAATAGTGTGCAATATTTGTAAAATTTCTTCCATAGAGGTTCATAGTCTATAGAACTAGTAGTAGAGTTCATAGTCATAGAAATAGTAGTAATAATCAGGTGAAACAAAATATATGCTTCATCTTACAGAGAAATAAAATTTCTTTACAGATGGATTATTTAACTAAAACTCTGCCTTCAACATTATTGAGTCTTGCTGGTTGTAGATTGTTTTTGGTTATTTTTTTATTTTTATTTTTAGCAAGGGGGGAGGTAGAGGTCTGACATTTAAATATGCCACTTGATTTTTAAAACTAATGTGCACAATCGTTTTAATTAAACTGTTAAATCAAGTTATACCTTTAGAAATATAGTCTCCCTAAAGTAACTGCATGAAGATACTGTTCTAGCAAAAAAAAAAAAAAGAAAGAAAGAAAAGAAAAGAAAAGAAAGATTTAACATGAAACATCTAATATACATAGGCAGAGCAATGCAGCACATAGCACTAGTTAGTACTATGATATACTACATGTTAAATCACAAATGAAACAGCATTAGCATTTAATTTCATGTATTCCTCTGCACACCTGAATACTAATTAGAAACTAAAATAGAATGCGCGTATGGTACCGCATGTATTGAAATAATCTTGGTTCAGTGTTCTTGAGACATCAGTAATCTAACATGAATTACATTCTGAGGGAAACAACATTGTCACCTTTTGCAATTTGCTCTCCAAAATTCCTTTTTATTAACATGAATATTTTAAGGCAGTATAATTTCAAAACAGGTCAAATAAAACCAAAATCTTGGGGAAAATTGGAAATTCATTTAGAAATACTTTAACAAGCATTGCATCGACAATAGATCTGCCTTACAGAATAATACATTATGATAGGTGTATAGCCAATGTAAACTTGTGTAGATAACAGAATAATAATTTAGGACATACTAATATCTAACAGTGTCAACTCTAGTTGTTGGAGGAATAGTTTACTTATCAGATTTATAGAAAAGAAAAGAATTCATGACCCAACAAGAGATAGAGAGCATTACAAAATGCAAAATGGATAATTTTGATTATGTCAAATTGAAATGTTTTTGTACAAAAAAAGCCAATGCAACAAAAATTAGGAGGGAAGCAGAAAATTGGGAGAAAATCTTTACAACTAGTGTCTCTGATAAAGGCCTCATTTCTAAAATATACAGGGAACTGAGCCAAATATGTAGGAATACAAGTCATTCCCCAATTGAGAAATGGTCAAAGGATATGAACAGGCAGTTTTCAGAGGAAGAAATTAAAGATATCTATAGGCATATGAAAAAATGCTCTAAATCACTACTGATTAGAGACATGCAAATCAAAACAACTCTTAGATACCACATCTCTCCTGTCAGATTGGCTAAAATAACAAAACAGGAAAATGATAAATGCTGGAGAGGATGTGGGAAAATTGGAACATTGTTACATTGCTGGTAGAGTTGTGATCCAGCCATTTTGGAGAGCAATTTGGAACTATGCCCAAAGGGCTATAAAAATGCCCATACCCTTTGACCCAGCAATACCACTTCTAGGGCTGTATCCCAAAGAGATCACACAAGCGGGAAAAAGACCCACATGTACAAAAATATTTATAGTGGCTCTTTTTGTGGTAGCTAAGAATTGGAAATCAAAGGGATGCCCATCAATTGGGGAATGGTTGAACAAGCTGTGGTATATGAAGGTAATGGAATACTATTGTGCCATAAGAAATGGGCATGATACGGACTTCATAACAACCTGGAAAAACCTACATGACATAATGCTGAGCAAGCGGAGCAGAGCCAGGAGAACATTATACACAACCACAGATATAAGGATTCTGTGAGGACCAACCCTGACAGACTTCTCTCCTCTCAGCAACACAAGGTACAAAGACAACTCCAAAGGACTCACGATGGAGAATGCTGTCAACATCCAGAGAAAGAACTATGAAATATGAATGCAGATTGAGGCACACTTCATGCTAGCCTTCCCCCACCCCTTTTTTTTCCTTTTCTCTCTTTTGTTTTTGTTTTTGGGTTGTTTTTTTTTTTTTGGTCCTGTTTCTTCTTTTGCATGATTCATTTCATTGATCACAGTTCTTCTCCATAACTTGACTAGTGTGTAAATTAATTCAATGCAAAGTTATACATGGAATCTATATGGGATTCCATGCCGTCTTGGGGAGCGAGGGGGGAGGGAGGGAAGAAAATATGGAACTCAAAATCATGTAGAACCAAATGTTGTAAACTAAAAATAAAAATTTATAATAAAAAAATAAAAAAATTAAAAAAAACTCTAGTTGTTGGATTTTAAAGATTCAAAAAGCATAATGTTCTTGGGCTCTATCTGCTGCCCTCCTCAAAGCTCTCCCTTCTCACCATTTCCTGTCTCCTCTGTACCTTTGTCCCTTGTCCCTTCCCCACTTGAGTTTCTGAAATGGCCCAACCAGCCACAGAAGTCAAATTTATTATGGAAGATGAGAGAGTATCAAATTTATACTCCATACTTTCTATGACTATCTATTCACTTAATCATGTAAGTCAGCCCTTGAACTTGTTTGATTTTTTTTTTGGTCACTTCATTTCAAAATGAGAATCCCTGCTTACATAACCACATTTCTTCAGTTCAGGCTTGCTTATTTCCTTCAGGCTTCTTATCCTCACATTTTCCCATCACTGCCTTCCTGCAGCTTCCACATAGATTTTTCCCCCTTTCCATTTGCAGCTTTTCTCTCATTTGAACTTACAATCCAAGTGAGTTTTAATAAAACAATCTGGAGAGATGAATATCAAGTACTTTAAAAAATATGGGTATACCATCAACTGGGGAATCGCTGAACAAATTGTGGTATATGAACATAATGGGATACTATTGCGCATTAAGAAATGATGAACAGGCAGACTTCAGAAAAACCTGGAAAGATTTGTATGAACTGATGCAAAGTGAAATGAGCAGAACCAGGTAAACATCATACACAGTATCAGCAACATTGTGTGATGATCAAGCATGAATGACTCTGCTCTTCTCAGCAACACACAAGTACAAAGGACCTGCAAAGGAAAATGCTATCCACATCCAGATAAATAACTGATGGAATTTGAATGCAACTCAAAGCATATTTTTTCACTTAGTTTATTCTTTTTCATGTTTTTTTCCTTTTGATTTGTTTCTTCTTTCACAACTGTGACTAATATGGAAATGTGTTTTATATGATTATCACATGTAAAACCTATATCAAATTGCCTACCATTTTTTGGAAAAGGTGGGGGGGGGAGGGAGAAAAATTTGGAAGTCAAAATCTTATAAAAAATGAATGCTAAAAATTGTCTTGACATGTAACTGGGAAAAAATAAAATACTATTAAAATGAATGCTAAAAATTGTCTTGACATGTAATTAGGAAAAAACAAAATGCTATTTAAAAATAAAATAAAATATGGGCTTAGAATTGACTATATTCTAATATCTGCTAATAGGCACGTGCTGCTGATTTTTAGTCACCTCCAGTCTCCAATTGAGAAAGAAACAAAAACAAAAATCCTGTTACAAATATCTATAGTAAAGCAAAATAAATTTCCACATTGGACATGTCAAAAAAAGTCTCATGTTGCACTCTGAGTTGCCTCCCTATCAAGAGATGAGCAGCAATATTCATCATTAGCCATCTGGAATCATGGTTGATCATTACACTGATCAGAATTCCAAAGTTTTTCAAAGTTGTTTAACTCTACAATACTGTTTTCTTTGTATAAATTGTTCTCCTGGTTTTTCTTTATCAATTCATACACATCTTTGAAGGTTTCATTCAAATTACCCCTTTTATCATTTTTTACAGCACAATAATATTTCATCACATTTAGATGTGATAACTTGTTCAGTCATTCCCTCATTGATGGTCATCCCCTCAGTTTTCAATTCTTTGCCACTACAAAAAAAGCTATAAATACTTTGCACAAGTTTGTATTGTACACATACAATACTTTTCCTGAATCTACCCTCCCTCTAATTTCCCTTTTCTTCTTTCCCCTCCCCTTCCTATTTCCCTGCACAATCTATTTCTGAATCCAACTGTATGTGTATGTGTGTATTCTTTCCTCCTTTGACAAGTTCATATGAGAATGAGGTTTGAATACAGCCATTTCTCCCAACTCTTCCTCCTAGTTTGTATAGACTAATAATACTTAAACAATCTGATTATGTGAAATAATTTTCCCTAACTTTCCTTTCCTCTCTGCTCTAATGTGTTTGTATTCCCTTCCCTTTCCATTCTTCTTTTATAATCATCAAGGCATAACAGAACTACTTCCATGTCTTTCCCAGGAATTAGATTCCTACTATGATCTCTGATGATAATAGGTTTTAGAGGGGACACATAAATCACCTCCTCATACTAGAATGCAAACAGTTTATCTTTGTTTAGTCCCTTATGATTGTTCAAAATGTTTGCCTTTTTATGTCTTTTCATCAGGAATGCTTAGAAGTCCTTTATTTCATTAAAAATTCATTTCCCCGGTAGAATTATATTTGATTTTGCTGGGTAAGTTATTCTTGGTAATAAGCCCATATCCTGTGCCTTCTTAAATATTGTATTCCAAGCTCTGTGCTCCTTTAAGTGGTAGCTGCTAAATCATGTGTGATCCTAACTGCAGCTCCCTGATACTTGAATTCTTTCTGGATAAAGTGCTGAGCTGAGAGTCAAGAAGACCTGAATTAAAATCCAGCCTCAGACATTTACTATGTTACCTTCAGCAAGTCATTTAATCTCTGTTTGCTTCAGTTTCCTTAACTGTAAAATAAAGATAATAATAATAGCACCTACCTCCAAGGGTTGTTATAAGGACTGAATGAAATAATATTTGTAAAAAATACTTGGAGTACACATAGTAGTCACTATAGAAATGCGTATTAACTTTCCTCTTTTATAATGAAACTCTGGATTTGGCATATAACGTTCCTAGGAATTTCACTGGGGGTTTCTTTGGGTGTGTGACCAGCAGATTCTTTTAATTTCCACTTTGCCTTCTGGTTCAAAGAGATCTGAACAGTTTTAGGATTTTTAATATAAGATGTTTAGGTTCTTTTTTTGGTCATGGCTTTCAGGTAGTCCAATGATGTTTAAATTTTCTTTCCTTGATCTGTTTTTCAGGTCAGGTGTTTTTTTCTATGAAATACTTTAACTTTTTTCTATTTTTTCCCAGTATTTTCACTTTGTTTTAAAATTACTTGTTGTCTAATGAAGTCACTAGCTTCTATTTTGTCCATCCTAATTTTTAGAGAGTTTAGTGCTTGGGCAAGGTTTTATGCCTCTTCTGCCAAGCTGTTACTTCCCCTTCCAACTATTTTTTTCCATAGTTATCATTTCTTTTCTAATTCTTCCATATGGATCTGGGACCTTGTTTTGCCTTGGGTACAACCTTGGTTTTCTTTCAATCCCAAGGAATGGAATGCTCATGGGTGTGCTCCTGAACAGACCCCTCCGTAGTGCCTACAAATCTCATTATGTCCCTGTGCTGTCCTGCATTGGAAAAATGGTTCACTGTGACATTTTATGGACTTTCCCAAACAAGTTTCTGTCTAGTGAATTTTCTAAATCTTTTTGGAAGAGTCTTGGGACATGATGGAGGGGAAGCAGCGGGTAGAGGGAGCTTGCTGTACTTCTTCCCTCTACTGTGCTATCTTGGCTCAGGAGTATCTTTCTAAAGGTCTGCATCTAGGACCATGAAACAAACATATATTTGAAGGTGGTTTGTGTAGCTAAGGAAGTCTATTCTTGGGAAAAATTTCAAGTTAACATTTTCTTGCTGTCACATTTAATGTTGTTACTTTTTGGTTTTTGGTTGTTAAATTTTCTATAATGCAAATCTCTTCACTAGATGTGAACAACAGAGACAGAGAACAGAGTTGGGAGGGATAAGTGGGAATCAAGAACACCAGGGCTTTTTATCAGGCCAATGGTAAAGATATACCAGAATGACATGTAGAATCATAAAATAGAATGTTTTGAGGACCTAAATCTGTAAGATCATCTAGTCTAACTCCTCCTTTAAACTTTATGCCTATGTAATAATAGCCACTCTTTAAAAAATTAGGCAATGGTTTCAGAAATACCTTTTTAATTCTTGTTTTCTTCAGTCTGTTTGTTCAAAGAAGGCACCTCACTCATTGTTGTACATTAGATCAGAGCAGCTTTGGCAAGATGTTCACCCTTATGTCACAGATCATAAATTAAGAGTGGAAAAGGACTTTGGAGATTTTCTAATTTAGGAGTTCTTAACCTTTCGTATACCACAAAACCCTTAGGCAGACTAGAGAATCCTACAAATCTCTTCTTGGAATAATGTTTTTAGATGCATAAAATAATGTGTAGGATCAAAAAGGAAACCAAATATATTGAAATAGTTATCAAAATATAAAATTTTTAAAAACCCAAGTTCATAGACCCCAAGTTAAGAATCTCTACTTCTAGTCCAACCTGCTCATTTTACAGAAAAGAAACTGAAGCCCAAAGAGGCAAAGTGATTTATAGGTAATAAGTTTCTAGAGTTAGGATATTCAAATATCATGAATTTAGATTATTTACATATGCATGTTTATATGTCTAACACAAACGTTATATATATGACTATAGGCATATAAAATTTTTAAAAGATTTTCTTAGCTCTTTCAAAAGTAGATACCATTTCTAATAATTTATTTGAGAACTTTCAAAATAGCTAGTGCAATCATTTATACTAAGTAAGTGCTGACTAAATGTCATTATTCTTTAGGAAGTATACAAAGATTGTATTGTTTGTGGGCGTAGATCAGGAAAGGTTAATTCAAGTGGGTTTCCCAAAAACATCATGTCCAAAACAGCAGTTCAGTTTAAAACATCCATTTGAACGTCAAACTGCACAAATATAAAGCAACTTGTTGGTACCCTTAAACATAAATCCTGCCATAAAACTAATAGGTAATTAAAATCTTCAAAACTTGTGAAAGTCACAAAAATTAAATCATCTACATGAACAAAAACATGAAGTTTTACATTTCTATTCATTTTTAACTGGAAAAAAAACTAAAGATTGGTGCACATATAATTTTAGAAAGGGGTAACTAATCCTCTTACATGGGATTCTAAGAATTTTCAGTAACTGCAAATTACAACTTCTATGAAAAAATACACAAGATCTCAGGTAGAGGATCAAGAAGTTAAAAAAGCAGTACTGACTACTCAGGGAGATGGAAAAATGGTGGGCAAAATAACTATGCTAGAAAACACTACATCTCTATATCCCTTACTCATCCAAAATAAGGCAGGGCAAAAAGGGTGTGTGTGTGTTTTGGGTGGGCGTGCTGAAGGGTGATCTCTGACTTGTATTTATTGTACTGATTCTAGACCTGGCCAAAAGACTGAACCGCATGAGATTTTTGTTTTTGTTTTTTAAGGAAAAACCAAGGTCTTCTGTACCATTATTGGATGTGGTTTGCTATGCTCTACAAACTACAACACAGTAGAGTGTCTGCCTGCTATGAAAGTAGACAGCTGCTTGTTCCCTTCTGCCGGCCATGTGGAGAGAGTTGGAGTTGGCAACATTTATGTTCTTTCCCTGAGTCATCTTTCCCTAGAAACCTGCAGACATTCCTGCAAGATGCAAATCTCACTACAATTATCTTTATTTAAAATGACTGATAACTACTTAGGGCCAAAAAAAGTGCAGAAGTTATAGTACATACTAGGCCCTAGGGAAGGCCAACAGAATTCTAGTCTGAGTGTTATGCAACTGGAGATAGGCAGCAGCTGACAAGTGTGACGAGTGGGAAGACTGCCTCAACACTTATCAAGGCTAATTTCCAGCAGGAGTCATAAAGGAATGTGGTTTCACTTGAGAATGTTAACTCTTTCATACAAGGATTTGTGTAAATCAAGGGAAGTGGTCCAGTCCAATGACGGATTGTGCTATGGTTGTCTTCCTGTCAGAGACACTGACCAACATAGTCTGATCTTCCTTGAGGAGAAGGTGAGAGAACTCTGAGGTTCACTCCTCTATGATTTGGCTTATCAAAGAGAATGGAGAGTTCTTAGGATGTAAGAAATAATTCAGGAATAAAAATATTTTTGTGGAGGTACAGCATAATCAAAACTAGAGTCAACAGGCTATTGAGTATGAGAACTTTACACAAAACGAAAAGAGAAGAAAAAACCAAACAGCTGGAGTTAAAGAATAGGTATGGGGCTTAGAACCTTCTGAGGAAGAAATAGTATCTTATGTTCTGGAATGATAAGTACGAAAATGTATTACTGGGAGGGAGAAAATAAGCCTTTACTAAATGCCTACTACATGCCAGGCACTGTGTTAAGTGCTTTACAAATATTATTTCATTTGATCCAGAAGAAACAGGTAACTTCCTGTTGGAAGGTATGATAATAGGTAGATGTGAGATGCCCAATGGAGTGTACTATCTTTCTGAGAGATAACTATGGAAGGATGGAGAGTCTGTTGAAACTTATTAAATCTTCTGGCTGCCACTTAGTCTAAATTAAGTTCTTTTTTTTTTTTTTGAATTAGCAAGCACTTTCTTTCCCTACTATCTGGGAGAGATATAAAAATAAAATCCTTGTAACAAATATGCAATCAAGAAAAAACAAATTCGCACACTGGCCATGTCAGAAAATTTGTCTCATTCTGCATCTTGAGTTCATTACCTCTTTGTCAGGAGGTGGGTAGCATGTTTCATGGAAATATGCTCTGGAATTGAATTTGGTCATTGCTTTGATCAGAGTTCTCAAGTATTACAAGTTATCTTTACAACGTTGTTGTTATAGTATAAATTGGTCTTATAAAGTATATATCTTGTCTTCATTCTCTATCAATTCATACAAATCTTTCCTGGTTTTTCTAAGACTGTCCCCTTCATCTTTTCTTACAGCACAATTATATTTCATTGCATTCATATATCATAGTTGGTTCAGCCATTCTACAATGAATGGATACCCCCTTAGTTTCTAGGTCCTTGCCACTACGAAATGAATTACTACATTTTTATACATACGGGTCCTTTTCTTCTTTCTTTGATCTCTTTGGATTACAGGCCAAGTTGTGGTATTGCTGGGTCAAAAGGTATACGTAGTTTAGGACCTTTGGAGGCATGGTTGCAAATTGCTTTCTGGAATGGCTGGACCAATTCACAGATCTTCCAAAAGTGTATCAACATACTGCTACCTATTTCAAAAGATTCATTTGGGGATGAATTATTTTACTGGAACAAACCTGAAAAGCATCCTTTGTAGCAATGGAATTGTGAGCAGGAAACCAAAAGTTTGGCGGGGGTTGGGGCAGTGCGGGCACAGGCAGATTTTTTTATATCTTTTTTTCTAATTGAGGACTAGAATTTTGAAAGAGAAAGGAGGATATGGGAAATAGATAGTTGGCTATTAAGAAGGTTTTATCTTTTTCCAGAGATGCTTTCCCTTCATGGCATGGACAGGATAAAGCTCAGACCAATGATCTCAGACAAGAGCTTAGTTAGCATAGTTTGTGGCCAAGTCTCATCAACGTTTGTTATTCCTGAAAGCATGACAAACTCATATCAATTCACTGGTTCCTTTGTCCTATGCAAAGTTAGACACAGTGTAGCATTTCCTCCCTTCTCCTCCCCTGAATCCTATACTGAGGTATCCATTTTTCCCAAACCACAAAGACCTGTTGCCAGCACAGGAAGGCCTGATTCACAGGGAGAAACACAAACTCAAACACGTGCCCAGTTGAGGAAGGCATCACAGACACTGCAAAGCAGAATTTCCTTGCATGAACCCAGCTATGGAACTGCACAAAGTTCCGATCCTGCAATAACCTCTCTCTCAGGACATATGTAATACAAACAAAGAGAATTTGAGATTTTAATATAAGAAGATAAATATGACTTCCTAGGTAATGACGGGATATTATTTATGTCTGTAACATAGCAATAATGATTATAATTTATCCAAGATAAATAGCTGATAGAAGGTTTAGTGCAATACTATTATATGGCACAAAGATATTTAAATGCACAAAATCTATAAATGTGATGGAGGTGGAAACAAAATGGTCATTCAGCTCATGCTCCATACATCAGAGATATTGTAGGAGGTTCCTTCCAATTGTACGAGTTTAGGAAATACATGGGCTAAAATTGGGGGAAAGGTCTCCAAAAAGATAACAAAAGATTTATTGGGTTTTTTTTTTTTTTGCTTTTTTGCTCAGCAAGAGACTGAGATGCAACTGTATTGTAGTGAGTAGAGAACTGACCTTTGGGGAAGGAAAGGCAGGTTTAAGTCCTGCTTTGGACATAGATTGGTTTTGTGACCTTGGACAAATTATTTAATATCTCAGTGTCCCAAGCATGTTTCAGTCCAGATGCCAGTCTCCATTGGTAAAGAGACCTGCTTTATCATATATTCCCGATAACAATGAAATCACAGGTAGGGCTAAAAACACAGGTTACACAAACAAATTTTAAAAAGCTAAATATTCCAGTGTATTAACAAATTAGATATAATCAATGCATCAAATCATCTCCATAGGGTTTCTATCCCATGAAAATTTCTAAGATATATAACAAAATAAATTTTTAATAAAGTCAATAAACTAGCTTTAAAGCCAGCAAACATTTCCCTGTTATTAGGAAAAGCAAGGTGTGTATATATTTTAGATAATATACCTGGAATAATTATATGTATTTCTAGTGTGTGTCTTATTCCATCTAATATTACCCTTGGGCAGGGCTAGGGTATCCATTACAACTTACATCTTAGCGTTTGTATAGTGCCACTTGAAACTTTCTGGGTTTGGCAAGTAGGTAAATATGGTAGCATAGTGGCTGGCACATGGCTGCCACTTAATAAATGTTTATTGTCTAGCTGACTGGTAGCCAAGAAGTTCTCATGCAGGTAGGGCACAGGAATGTAGTACAAAAAGCTACATTAGGATTCAGAGTGTGGTGATGCATGGTAAGAGGCAGAAGATCCTATCTGTAGTAGAAATCTGGTCAAAACCAGGATCAAGTGACTATGAAAGGAGTAGTGAGAAACAGGGCCTGGGTTCAGGCCATACACATTTGATATTGAGGGAGACAACAAAGAGTTCTCTCAATTTGATGTCTGTTGTAATGATGTGGTCACTGACCTCCAGCTTCCTCTGACTTCACTTCAGCTAGATAGCTCCCACCAATACTGCCCTCGTTGTTCTCCGTAGCAATGGTCTTCCCAAAGTGGCTAAAAACACCATAGACTAGAATAGAACCTGCTCAACTTTATCTTTTGTTTCCAATGTATGTAATGCCTTTTATCTTAAGATTTCAATACATTTTATATTACTCATTGTGATGCATTATTCAAATTTTGGATAAAAATAGAAGCCCCCAAAAGAACCCCCAAAGTTTCCTCAAGATGTTTTAAAGTTTTGTAGGGTTATTTTTGGCAAAAAGTTAAGGTAGAAGAGGATCTGGGTTTGTAGAATCTATCAGTTCCACCGTACTGTTACCATATTCAAATTCTTTAATCAAATTTATTTCATATTGAACACTGAAGTTATTTTTGTTTAATAGAAGACTAGGTTTCAGTAATATTAGTTGCAAATCTATAATTTATTATCTTTAGTTTGCTGTATTATATTGTCTTGTCATCAACACACTGCTTGTTATATGTGGTTTTCATTTTCCCAACAGCTGAAGACAAAGTACAACTTGTGATGTACCCAACATTTGAAGATTCCACAATATTCAAAAAATTCATGTTTAACTCCTAGCACAATATTGAGATTTTGGATGACAGGTTGTAATATTAATTAAGTTGGGACTTTTTTACTGTTTTAGAATGCTAAATTAATGAAGTGTCTTTGATTGAGCCTTAGGAGGTGCAAAGCCCCAGGCCCAAACCCCTACCTACTAAGTACTAAGCCTATGTTGGTGTGAAGCCCTCAGGGTCTTAAGGGGAGTTGCTAAGACCAGAGCCTATAGTATGTGCCTAAGTTCTGGTTGCTCAGATGATGTCTGATAATGTCCAAAGACTGTGTAAAAAGAGAGAACAGAGCTATTTGCTTGAGGCTCTCACTCCTGGAGGAGTGTTGGCGTGGGACTCTGGGCAGCTGCTCTAAGAGCCTCCTGGCTCGTGAACCCAGATGTTGATGGTTTCTTGGTAAATATGAATTGTGATTTGGTCTGTTTATACTGTGTATGTTTGTAACTTGTTTGTATTTGCTCTGAAGTTCAAGTTGCTGGCTTTTCCTCCTGAACTAAGTGAGTTTATGTGAATATGTTGGATTAAAATAAGATTGGTAACTCCTTAAAGTTACTTTCCTTAGTAAAGAGGATCAAAAGATTCTGTGCTGGCAACATTCTTGTTGCTGGGCTTGTGTTGGTCTGTCACCCCAACAGCAGCTGCTAGCCGAATTGTTGCAACACAGGTGTAGCTTTCTTGTTACTAGCACTAAAAGGTGTTAATATCCTAGGAAGCACCTAAAGAACATGAGTTGTCTCAATATAATTTAAGGTTAGTTGTCTCAAACAAATTTGAAATATATGTACATATGCATATACATACACATATATTTGGCAGAAATTCAGCAATCAGAAGTCTGTGTATACAGGCAGGAGGCAATTGGATAACCCTTCCCAAAAGTCAGCAAGACATTATTCAAAAGTCAAACATTTGCATCTCCATTTGCTGGTGGAAATTATGCTATGTCATCAAACCCAATATACACTATTTTTTAAAAATACATGTCTATAGATAAGTGATTACATTCTCTTACATAGTTGAAAATAGGCAAAGGGAAAGGACTGGGCAATCAAGTCAACGAAAGTCACGCTAACAACCAAACTAAACAGATGAGATCTCCTGTCCTAAAAATCAACAAAGGAGGTCTCTATTGGTGAAGGAGTGATAAGAGATTACAGAAATGAGTGCTATTGCCACAAACATGCTGAAATCTGCTTCTGCATGGTAAACACAAATTCTACCACAAAAGTGATGGTTGAATCCTTTTTCTTGTGTACAGATATTACAAAAGAAATATGTAATTAGAAAAGAAGATGGAGTGGCAAAAGTGAGAGAATGGACACTTGTATCTTTGTGATAACAAAAGAAAGCAAAGAAGCCTGCCAGCATATTGGATCCTATGTTGAACACATGAGAAGATATGAATAAGAGTGGCAAAAGATGACTCATGGCTCAATTCATTGTTGGAGGGAATATTTACATCGATGAGGTTACAGATCCATTTGAGTATTGGTGAATATAGTTTTTCTCAGTTTACCAACGTATGTCAAGGATGAAGTTTATGAGCATTGGGAATGTGTATTCAAATAAAAAATTTAAGATTTTAGTCATAGAGGCAGGGCCGTAGACAGGAAAATGGTCTTGGGGAATCTGGAGCAAGAGGAATTAACTCCAAAGTGAAGCAGAAGGATGGGAAGAATTCAGTTCAGGGTGTGAATGAGGAAGAGTGGCTTCTGATACCTTCCTATTTTAAGCAATTATTCTTTCTAATGAGGTGTTAAACTCAACTGTTACTATTAAGTGCTATTAGTGCTCTCCAAGTTCATGCATCTTGTACCCAATACCCAACCACCTCATCTTAGTTATAGCTCTGATGAAAATAAAGTGTTTTAGAAACCTTAAAGCACTACAAAAAAATGTCAGTTATGTTGAATTGAAATAGTTTCTCTATATTTCATAATTGGCTTTTTTAACCCAGGCTAAATCACCATAATTTCTTTCATCTTTCCTAATGAGAGCTATTTTATATACCTATTTGTTGCTCTTCTCTGGAATTCTATGGTTTATTCTCACTCTCTTTAAAGTTTGGTGACCAAAACTGAATGTGATATTTTAATCAAGTTCTGACTAACGAAAACCATCTGATTACTTACCATCCTCTATTTTGAATCCTTACTGTCATTCAGTGCGCTAGCAATCCTCAATCCTGTCATCTGCATTTGATCAGGACACTGTCTATGCCTTTGTTTCTAAGTGTATCACCTTCCGCTTGTTCCTATTGATTCTATACTATTTAAAGTAGGACTCCTTTTAAAATATTAATTTATCAGTTCTACTCAACATTTATTAAACATCTATTAAATGGGTGTTATGTGTATGATATGTGTAGGAGCTAGGGATACAAAGATGAAAAATAATAGTCCCTGCCCTCAAAAAGGGAAAGAATATTTATATCTAAATATATATATGAGTTAGAATATGATAAAGACAAAGAAAAAACTAAACAAAGTGTTCTCAAAAATGTTAAGAGAGATCACAGTTAGATGCAGAAATCAGAAGATTCCGTGGAAAAGTCAGTGCTTGAACTGGGTCTTGAAGGGAAAAAAATTCCTCTGGCCTCTACTATTGTACTGACCTCCAGACTCTTTCTATTATGCCATAGTTGCCTTCTCACCCTGAAAGTTCGCCCTTTTCACTCTATCCTGCAGCCTTTCTTCTCATTAGTAGATTCCTCCCAGAACGTCCATTTTAAGGAAAGTACCTAGGCTAACTATGTTACATTCCCATGAGCTGCACTCCTGACTCTCTAGCCTTTCCCTGCTATGCCCCTGTGTGGTTTCCTTCTCCCTTCCCCTCACTGTTTTTTTAACTCCCTTTTATGTATTCTCTTCCTCTTTTAGAATGTAAGCTCCTCGAGGGCAAATATTGTCTTTGTTTCTGCTTGCATTTGTATTCCCAGCACCTAGCACAGTACCTGGCACAGGGTAAATGTTTAATATATTGCTTGTTGACTTGACTTGATTTTGCAGAGAGGATAAAGTACAAACTCCTCAACATAGAATATAAGACTGTCCACAATCTGACTTCCATCTACCTTTCTAGCCTTATTTCATATTATTTCCCTTTACGAACTCTTATGTTCCAGACAATCTAAACTGTTGGAGAACTCTGTCTCCTGACTATAAACCACACATGTCATGCATGCCCCATGTCTGGAATGCACTCCTTTCTCATCTCCATCTTTATGAGCATTGGCAATGTGCCTTCAAAACAATTCATTAAAAAGAGGAATTAGTTTTTCAGGAAGATAGAGGTATTATCTGTGGGAATCACTAGTAGTACAGTTTGGCTACACGTTGTGTAGGACAGCAGTATAAAATAAGGCTAGAAAAAGAGCATTGAAACTATATTGTGGAGAGTCTTAAATGCTTAGGGAGATCATATTTTATCCTATAGGCATAGGGGAGTCAATGATGGTTTTTGAGCAAAGGAGAAACATGATTAAGATCATTTATACACATACACACACCCCACATACACACATATGTGCTCTTTGTTCTAAAACTTGTGTTTTGTGGTAAAAGAATGAGAAAGAATAGGGAAACAGTTTGAAAATTGAAATACTTCATGTTTCTTTCATCTTTTATTTTTGAACCAAACTTATTTTAGAGATGGAAAGGAAAATGGTCTTGGGGAAATTTCTGAAGCAAGAGGAATTAATATAGACATAGTGGCAAAAATTAACATAAAATTAATTTTAAAGGTGATAAGTAACAAATTTATATGTAGTTGTGCATGCACACACACATGCATGTGTACATATGTGTATATCTTCCAGAATATCATAAATGTACTTTATTTACAACTTGATATAACTTCAATAAGAATCTTAAAAAATTTTCTTTACGTAATTTATCAATATTGTATAGAAGAGGCCTGAGGATTGGCCCTTTTAAGATAGCAACATTTGTTACATTCCTCTTCCTAGGCTGACATGAGCCATTAATGTCATTTCCTCATCTATAAACCTTGACTACGTGTTTAACTAAGCAACAATAGTGTAGTCAAGTCTATATTTTCATTCCTTTTTTTCTTATTTACCAGTGCAATGGAACAGCAGTTCCTGTTGAAAATGGTGCTACTACACTCATCCAAACCCTAATCTGGCTGGATTGAGACTTACCTAAAATTCTTTCCAGAGGTTTCATGAACTATGACACCTATAGCGTCATCACGAAAGGGTATATAATGACTGTGATAAGTAAAGAACACACCTATATACCCATACTGCAGCATTCCATTCAGCAACTATGTCGAAGGGCAGCTTGTTCTAAGACTTGCCCTTTTAGGGTTAGCTGAATGAGACGGTGTAGAAAAACAGTTTGGAAATTGAAAATCCTCATGTTTCTTTCCCCTTTTCTTCCGGTATAAGGTCTACTTTAGAAATGGAGAGGAAAATGGTCTTGGGGCATCTGGACCAAGAGAAATTAATATAGATGCAGTTTTAAATGAATTTTAAAGACATGAACAATTCCTTTTCCTGAGGGAGTATCTTACCAGCTATCCCAGCCCTTTTGGCATCTAATTCATCTGGATTACTTTGGCTAAAACAACAAAAAATAGCTCATTCCTTTCCAACCATTTTTGGTTATGTCTAGTACTGTTAGAACCATAGGAACTAAAATGCCTTGTATGCATGCTGTTATGCTAATTTTTAATGCCTCAGAAGGAGAGGTGATTTTTGTTGTTATTGTTTCAGGAGGTGGGGAGAGGGAAGTAAGTATTTCATTAGAAGTTAGGTTACCTAAATAGGCTAGTGGTGCTAGAGTTAGGGGCAGGGTAGAGGTGCAAGAAAATTGAGAGTAAACAGGTTTTTAGAGGAAGAAGAAGAAACAATACTGTGGCACAAGGGTGTGAAGGTAGAAAACCAAGGATAATCTCAGATCAGAGGGTCTTAGTTAACTTCCCAGAATAAAGAAAATACTAGCCATTGAGCACTAGGAGCAAAGTCCAAATGAGCTGGGGGTTGAGGTGGCTTTGCAAATCATTTTGATATAAAGCTAAAAGTTTATATAGATGTTTGGGTGAAGAAACAGCCAGCAACTGAAAGAGGAATGAAAGTAAGGTGAGCATAGAAGAGATTCTTTAATGCCCTAAACTTGTTGTCATACTAATAGAATAACATAAGGCAATACTAGTAGAAGAATGAGTTGTACACTTGAATGAATATATTGCCAATGAGAAAGCTGAGCAGATATTTCATACGATTCCATAATTGAGCATGTGCTGCTTTTCTGTCCTTGGATAAGATTTTGCATGGTGGCTAAACTCAGGAAGGAAGGAGAGGGTTGGTACCTGGAGACTTAACTCTATAACCTTCTCCAGGTTTGTTTTTAAGCTACACAGTAAAACTTGGGGAAGTTCTTTATCTGAGTCAGACTGATGGATGTCTCAAAGTGTAATGAATTTCAGAACTGGAAAGCACTTCAGCAGCCATCTAGTCCAAACCACACATTAAAAGAAATGTCCATTACAACAGACCTGACAAGTGGTCATCTAGCCTTTCCTTATTGATTGGTAATGGTGGTTGTCCTTTGTTCTCGAAGATGACCAAAATGATGTTGGAGTCAAGGTATAGTGAGTCTGACTGTGGCTGATCAGACCAACATGAGCTCAGAATGCTCTACCACAGGTGGGGCACAAATAGTCCATAAAGACCTATGAGAAGGGACACATTATCTCACCTCCAATGATGGAAGCCAATTCCATTTTTGAATCAATCTAATTAGTAGGAAGTTTTTTTCCCTTGAATCAAACTTAAATTTGCCTCTCTTATCCTTCAAGCCTTTTTACTGTTACCAGTTATGTCCTGTGGGTCAAACAGAAGAGTCTAATTCCTCTTCTTCAAGGCAGCTCTTCAAATACTTGAAGACAGCTATCATATCTCCCCAGAATTTCTCCTCCAGCCAACCACACTGGAAATCTTTAATCAATCCTCATACAGAATGAACTCAAGATCGTTCACCACTCTGGTTTCCCTCCTTTGGATATTCTTCAGCATAGTAATGTCTTTCCTAAGCTATGGTGGTCAGAACTGAACACAATATTCCAAATGTAGTCAGACTAAGGCAGAGTACAGTGAGACTATCTTTTTCTTATTCCTGGAAATTATGCCTCTTAGTGCAGCTCATTATCTCATTAGCTCTTTTGGATCCCATATTACACTGTTGATTAATTTAAAGCTTGTAGTCTACCAAAATACTCAGTTTTTTAGACAAACTGCTCTTTAACCATGCCCCCTCCATATTGTACTCCATACTTGTAATCATGAAGTTGATTTCTTTAACTAAAATGTGCAACTTTATCTTTGTCTTTATTAAATTTTGTCTTACTAGATTTAGCCAAATGTTTTATGATGACAAGGTTCTTTTAACATCCTTCCTCTGTCATCCAATCTGTTAGAAATCCTACTGAGCCTCATGTCATCTGCACATTTAATAAGGATGCTATAACTTTATTTAAGTCACTGATAAAAATGTTAAACAGTACAGGGCTGGGCATAAGTCTGTGTGTCATTTTACTGGAGATGTGTCACTGAACAATTAGTGTCTAATTTTTTAGTCTAACTTTTCAACCAATTCCAATTTTATATAATTTTAATGTCACTTAACACATACCTTTCCATTTTTTCCACAATAGCATAAGAGACTTTGCCAAATATTTGGTAAAATCTAGGTAAACTATAGCTATATTATTCCCTTGATTTATCAGTTTAGCAACCTCATCAAAAAAGGAATAAGGTTAGCCTGGCATGCTCTGTCCCTGATTTGTGATCACTACTTACTTTCCTTTTTAAAATTACTGTCTAGAATTTTGCTAGGAAGTGAACACAAGACCATGGTTTACAGATTCCACTCTCTTCTCTTTTAAAAATCGGTCCAGTCTTCTGTTACCTCTTTCATTCTTCATGACATCTTTAAAAATTTTTAAATAAATAAAAAATCCCTTCCCCCTTCCTTCTGCTACACCCTACAGCTCTGTCATTCTGAATCAGCAGAGCTTTCCAAATGGCTGATATAGGCCAAGTCTATCAGCAGGTTACTATTCAGACCCAAACTCGGATCAGGAACTTGTAGAACTCAGACCAGGGGGGCAGTAATCAAACTTTGCCTAGTTCAGGCTACTTTGGAAATACTGAGAGCTTGTTTATTCTCAACTTGAGCTGTCCCTCAGAAACAGGAATAATAAAATACTCAACTATCACAAGAAAGAAGCAGAAAAATTCCTTCCAGAAGTGCACAGTGCCTTAACATAAAGTAGGAAGTAGGAAGTAGGCTGAATGAGCAAACGACAACAACAACAAAAAAAAGAATCCCACCATAAAAAGCTATTATTTTGGTAGGGACGCTTAAGAAATAAATACAGCAGAGAATGATTCCAAAACATCTATAAGCAAAGCCTCAAAGAAAAACACAGCATAGGCACAAATTCATAGAAGAAGCTCGAAAGAGATGAAGTAAAAATTCTTTTAAAACAGTTAAAATGTTTTTATAAATAAAATGAGAACACTAGAGGAAAATATTTGGAAAGTAAATGAGAACTATTAAAAATTAGAAAGGTAATTAATAACTTGGCACAAGAGGTACAGAACTTTGCCTAAGCCACAAACTTCGTAAAAATCAGAATGAACCAAAGAGCAGACAATAACCTCATGACACAATGAGAAATAGTAAAAGGAAATCCAAAGATTAAAAAAGAAAACAAAAACCAAAAGAAAATGTAAGGTATATCATAGGAAACAAAAATGACTTAGAAAATAGATTGAGGGGAGAAAATTTTACTGGACTAAAAATGGGAGGAGAGGCTCAAAGTAGCCAGTTGGGAGGCTCAACGCTGCTCAGATCTCCACTAACATGCACCCCACCCTATGTTCATACTGTGTTCTACTGCAGCAGTTCCAGAGTTTCATAGTAGTGGTCATCATTCTACCCATTTCCATCTAAAAAGCCAGTCCTTCACCCAGCCTGATAAGAATGTCTCAATAGAAGGTACCTTAACCCTTTCTACCCAATAATCTCTCCCTTCAGCAACCTTCAAATCATCGGGAAAATATTCAAGATACAATTAATTACTTTGCTGTTCAAATTTGTAAAATTAGAGGGAAACTATTTTGATCAGAAAACTCACAATTTATTTTCCAAAAGAACCAGAAGGTGATTTTTTAACACCACTGGCTTTAATACTGAAGAACCTCTGTTATGTCCACATTTCATCAGTAAGAAGTTGTAAAGGGGTTGAGGGAAAATTGTGAAGAAACTTAGAATGTGAAAAAGAGATTTTCAATAGATGCACCTAAACATAAAGAAGGGCCAGGCCAGCAAAGACAATTTGCTGTGAAGGTGTGTCAAAAGCCATTCTTGTCAACCACAGAAAGTGATAAGAGCAAAGTCCATTGTCAAATAAATTTTTTTTGAATTTATTCAAATTTTTTTGCTCCTATTTCAGCATTTTTCTTACAAATGTTCAGTGTGGAAAATGAATATGAATAAATGTTAGAGGTCACTACAAGTTCATATCAAGTGTCATTAACATGTGAGTAATGTCTCAATTCTAAACAATGTTTTGCTTTATATGACAGTTGAACATGTTGTAGTATACTTTGACGTTCTGCATACACTGAAAAGACCAGTGATTTCCAACTTATGTATATAGATATACAGATATAGGTAGGTAGGTAGGCAGGTGGGTAGATAGATAGATAGATAAAGAATTGTATTTCTTAACAAATAGCAACATTTTGGGCTTCACCTGAACTCCCCAAGAAATAACAACTGGCTACACTTACAAAGTATATTTTGAATTAAACTAGCTTGAAAGGCAATTGTGGGTTTAAGAAATATCTAAAGGGATTTTCAAATGGTCCTCTTTTTACAATGGCTAAAAAGAAGAATCATCGGACCATCTGAGAGCTATCATGTTGTAAGAAAATTTGAAAACAAAACTGCACAGAGATCTAGAACCAGAGGGTAAAGTGGATATAGGAAGGGTGACACTTGAATCCCACTCTTATGTGAATTGGTTAAAGGAGGGAAGAGCACACACAGCTGGGTATAGAAATACATTTCACTCAACGGGGAGATAACAGGGAAAGGTGAGAAGGGAGAAGGAGGAATTAGAGGCAGAGTAGATTAAGGGAGGAATTAGGCTTAAGTAAAACAAACTCTAACTGAAGTTGTACAAAAATATTTATAGCTCTTTTTTGAGGTGGTGAAGAATTGGAATTTGATCAACAAAATATGGTATCTAACTGTGTTGGAATACTATTGTGCTATAAGAAATAAGAGGATGGTTTCAGAGAAACCTGGGAAGACTTGTATTTCCCTCCATTCTATTATATTTTTTCTTCTCCTTTCCCTGATTTCCTCTTTAAGAGTCTATTTTGCTTTTGACTGCCTCCTTTTATTTGCTCCCCTTCTTATTCCTCCTTCTCCCTTAGGCTCCTTTCCCTCCTATTTTCCTGTTGAGTAAGATTACTATATCCCGTACTACATTACTATATCCAACTGTATTTATGTATGTATTCTTCTCTCCTTTAATCAGTTCAGATAAGAGTGAGGTTCAAATGTCACTCCCTCTCCCACCCACTTCACTTTCCATTGTATAAACTCCTCCTTACACACCCCATTTATGTAAGATAATTTCCCCCGTTTTTCCTCTCCCTTTCCCAATGCATTTCCTTTCTTCACCCTACCATTCTTCTACTGGGATCATCCAAACACGATAAAATCATAACCAGGCCCTCTGCCTAATTAGACTCCCTCTAAGATGCCTGCTGCTGCTGAAGTTCTGCAGTTATGTATATCATCTCCCCATGTAAGAATGTAAGCAGTTTAATCTTGTTTAGCTCCTTATGATTTCTCATTCATATGTACCTTCTTATGCTTCTCTTGATTTCTGTGTTTTTATGTCAAATTTTCTACTCAGGAATGCTTAGAAGTCCTCTATTTCATTAATGGAAATTTTTCAGTCCTTTGACTTCTGGAATATCATATTCCTTTAAATTGATGGCTGCTGAATTTTGTGTGATCTTGACTGGCTCCTTAATTGAATTCTTTCTTTCTGGCTACTTGCAGTATTTTTTTTCTTTGACCTGAGAATTCTAGATTTTAGCTATAATATTTCCAAGTGTTTTCATTTTGGGTTTTCTTTTAGCTGGTAACTAGTGTATTCTTTCTAGTTCTACTTTGCCCTCTGGTTTTAAAATATCTGGGTGGTTTTCTTTATGATTTTTAGGAATATGATGTTTTTCTTTTTTGTTGCTGTTCATGACTTTCAGGTAATCCAATGATTCTTAAATTATTTCTCCTTGATCTGTTGTCCAAGTTGGTTGTTTTTCCTATGAGATATTTCACATTTTCTTCTACTTTTCAGACTTTTGACTTTGTTTTATTATTTCTTGATGTCCCATAGAATTATTAGCTTCCATTTGGCTAATTCTAATCTTCAAGGCGTCATTTTCTTCAGTAAGATTTTGTATCTCTTCTTCCAAATGGCTGATTCTCTTCATATCTTTCTTTCATAGTTCTCATTTAGTTTTAAAATTACTTTTAACTATTTAAAAAAAACTGTCCTAGAAATTCATGTTGGATTTCTGTACAAACTTTTTGTCCAAGGCTTTGAATGTAGATGTTTTCAAGTCATTCTCTTCTGAATTTGTGTCTTGAGCTTCCCTGTCACCATACTAGTTCTTAATGGTTGAGCACTTTTTTGTTCATTCATTCTTTCAGCCTTCTTCTTGAATGTGGACTTTGTTAGTGCTGGACTCTACACACTTCTTGGGGCAGGGCAGGGCAGGGAGGGGGGGAACATCTGGTGTGAGGTTTTGTCGCTACATCTTTCTGCTATTTTCACAAGCTTTCAGTCCTCACAAAGTGGTATAATTCAGGGAGAGGTCTGTTTACCGTTCACATAATCTGAACTCTGCAAATTCCTGACCCAGATTTGAGTCTGTTGTTTTGTGCATAAGTGAGGATTTCAACAGGCTACTCCTGTTGGACTCAGTCACTGTTAGTCCATTTGGTGGTTCTACAGGTTTGGAGCAACTGAACTGCTGGCTCCTCTTTGTTCTAAGATGCTATGCTTTGTTCCTGGGACCAGAGCCACACTACTACATTTCACAAACTTGTTCCCTGTTCAGCGTCTGTGACCTGGAACTAGAGGGCTACCGAGCTGCCAGATAGCACCTGTTCCTCTACCCAGCTCTAGCTAAAGGATCCCCGGGGATCTCTTTCTGCCCTGATGCTTCCTATTGTGGTGTCCTGCCCAGGCACTTTTTCTGTTGCTGTGTACTGGAATGCTCCAAGCTATGCATGCTCTGGCCATACCCATGTGACTGCCAATCTGTTTGTCTCCCTAAGTTTCCATAGGCTAGAAAAATGACTCACTGTGACTTTTTCTTGGCTTTCCTGATCAGAATTCAGACTTGTGCACTTTCTAGATCATTATGGAGAAGGGATAGTGGTGAGCCAGACTCAATTGCTTCTTCTCACTCTGTTCTCTTGACTCCACTAAACCTAGGGAGAATTGCATGAACTGATGCAGAATGAAGTTAGCAGAATTAGAAGAAAAATATATACAACAATAATATTGTAAAGACACACATGCACATATACACATATATTATACACACACATACATATATATATAAATAATGAAATCTATAATGGACATGTTTTGCTTGGCTATACATATTTGCAACAAGGGTTTTGTTTTTCTCATGTTCTCAAATGGTAGTAGGAAATGGGAGGGACAGAAAGACTTTTACTGGTTGGGAAAAAATTAATTTTATAAAATTAACTTACTATTGGTAAGAATCAGATGAAGAATATAATTTTTTTCCTTTTTTCTTCTTTTTGTGCTGCCTCCAGATTTCGAAAGATGAAATTATCATTATGGAATGTTAAGAGTTTATTAGTTATTCTCTTCTAGGAAGGTGAGTGAGACAGAGATAAAGAGGTAGAGACAGACACAAAGAGACAGATACAGAAGGAGACAGAGACAGAAACAGGTGCAAAGAAGAGAGAAAGAGACAGAGAGATGGACAGGGACAGAGATGGAGGGGGAAGGAGAGAGAAAGGAAGGAAGGAAAGGAGAGGAGAGAAGGAGAAGGGAAATTCTATCAAATGTCTAAATAATTGAAGTAGCCTATCAAAACTTTATTTTCCCTCTTTGCTAGGTCTGTGGCATATTTCCTGAATTTTCAACTACTTTCTCTCTCTGACTAGCTGGTCTATAGCATACTCCAGTGACAAAATTGTTTACATTTCTCTCTTGATTGATCTTTACTTAGATGCTTTCCATCATGCCTCCTTGCTCTTGTCCCTAGATTTCCTTACAACTATATACTTAATAGATAATGACATCCCACTCCTTTTAATCTATCTTTTTTCTTTTGAATAAAGAATAACCATCTAGAGCCATATTCCAATTATGGGTCTCCTTCCACCAAGTGATACCTATGACAGTAAATTTCTCTCATTGTTAGCATCTCTAATTCATTTTATTTGTTGCCTGTGCCTTTCTTGGAGTATATCTCCTAAGAGCTTCTGGTTATTCTTTTTCATACAATGTAGCTATTCAGTGTCTATCTTCATGGACATACATAGGTAGTTTAGAGTCCTTAGGTATTATTAGGGTAATGGAGTATATGATTCCCCCTATAACTCAGTTATAGAGTCACAAGATTCAGTCATAGATGATGAGGTTTTAATGTGGCAACAAGGCATTAAACTAACTGTAAAATTGCTGCCATGCCTTTATGAGGTATGAACAAGTTCCTTGAACGAAACAGAAGGGAACAATGTGATTGACTGAGCAAACAAATTAGACACACCCTGAGGGTTTTAAATCGCTTAGCCTTGGGGAGTTAGAGGTATACTGTTCTAAGCCAAAAGTTGAGGAAGAAACAGGGCCCTTAGAAGAAATCACTCTTGGCATGGAGGACAGGGCTTCTCTCTCCTCTCCCCTACCCTCCACCAAGCATATCACTTGAAGCAGAGCTACAATCAAAAGAAGATACCTTATCTAGCCAAGAGCAAAGATGCACAGGACTTAAAGAGACAGAGAGCCACTCAAGGAAGCAACTTTTGGCAGCAGAGAAGAGAGCCAGCTATGAAGATGAGCAAACCCTGGGAACCTAGCTGTACAACCCTTCCAAGAGAGATAATATATCTGATGGGAGTTACTCTACAAAAAGAAAAAGAATTTCCAAGCTTATAGTATCAGTGTATCCCAGGAACATCTAGACCACATAGAAGCAGTATTAATATTATTTCATATACACATGAAATGCCTTTGACACATGTATAGCCCATAAAAACCATTTCATTCTAAGTTTGAACCTACTCTTCCCAAGAACATTGTGTTTATCTGGGAATGTGCCCCAGGTTTATGGAGGGGACTGTTTTGCAACTACTGTTTTAACTATGCAATTTTAGTGAATGCCTTAGATAAAAGCTAATTGTGAATACTGATTGTAAATGGGAAGTATACCTATGGAGTCCTGTGAGCTATAGTATCAGAAGTGGTTACCCAGAAGGTACCCTAGAATCTATGGGAATAGGGAATTTGTACTATGGGAATGTGTACTCTGGGAACCCAACCCATAAGTGTAAGTTTCAGGGATGACCCTAGAAGGGGTGCTACATTATGACACATAGCTAGCAATTATTAGAATCAAAAGGTAATATGTAAATATATAAATCTAATATATATTAAACATGCAACTATGTACATATATGTAAACATATGTAATGAGGCATGTTTTTCTTTGAATAACCTAAAAAGAGGAAAATATGGTGGTTCTTCCTGCCTCCTTCCTCCAATTTTTTTATTTTTCTAGTATTCCCAAAGCCTTCACTTATTTTTTTTTACGTAGACCTAGTCTACAGTCACAACTGGAAAAAAAACAGAATACACCCATTACTTAGTTTTGTAAAAAAAAAATCTGTGCTTTTAAAATTAGTTGTTTTGCACAAATTTGTTTAGGCCATAACATTCTTTTTTTCCCTAATGAAAAGGTGAGTGGCAATTTCTGGCATTTTCTCCTTTCCTAATTGAAGGAAGTAGGTCTCTTCGGTTGCATAGGTCTTCTGGATGTGACATGCTCTATTTAGTGCTCTGTTTACTGCTTGAAGGGACAATTAATATGCTTATTACTTTAGAAACAGCATGGCTCATTGGACTAATTTTTGACTCAGGAGTTTCAACTTATAATACCAAGTCTGCTGCTGATTTAGTTTGTATCTTTGGGCAAACCACTTAGCTTCTCTGTTTACTCACCTGTAAAATGGGGCTGAAATACTCTTATTTGTAGGGATAGTGACTAATGAACTTTGAATATAGAATTACATTGCAGACTTTATGAATACTAATTATTCTTACTAGTTAAAGGTGTCATAAGCATTTTTTTCAAAAAGGCCAGAATCTGTTTTTGATTAAAATTTTCAGGTCAGAGGGAAAATGGAATACAACCAAGAACATTTGTTTTTTTTTTTTAATCTTCATGCTTAAACAGGTGACAGAAATCATTATAGCTAAACTTGAGAAAACTTAAATGAAGGTAAAGCCACTGTAGAAGGGAAATATGCATTAAGAAGGCATGGTTCCTGGAAATATCTCAAGTAGAACTTTTTTAAAATTAATGCTTATGTGGCTAAAGTACAAATGCCTTTTATGTGCATATTTTAAAAGCTAGCAAATGTTTGGATTATACATTAGTCTGGATTTGTTAATTACACATAGCTTTAACTCACACAACCCAGTAACATTTCTGAAATATTGAATGTAGAATGCTTCTTTATAAAATGAATAATTTTAAAAATGATAAGGATGAAAAAGGATCAAAGAAAATGACATGAGAGTTTCAAGGAAAGAAAGATAATTTCTGACTGCATCTGGGAGAAATCAAGGAAACTTCATAGAATAAAAAGCATTTGAGGTGGGTCTTGCAGTATTTATGGAATTTTAGGACGCACTGATAGAAACAAGCACAAGGAATAGTGTGGGCAAAGGCACAAAAGTAGATAATCTACAGATCTGCTTATCAAATAGTAAGTAGTCCAATTTGGCTAAAGTTACTGAGTACATAAAAGTGGACAGTGAGAAATCAAACTGGAAAGTTAGATCCAGATTATTGTCAACCACAAATGCCAAGGTGGGAGGTTTAGGTTTTACTGAATAGAAGTGGTGAGAAACTATTGAAGATTTCTGAGTAATAAAGGTATATAGTTGAGGATATGCATTAAGAAATTTAGTCTGGTAATGATGTGAAGAATGGATTGGAGGGGCCAAAGCATGGAGGTGGGAAAACTGATTGAGATTATTGTAATAGTCTTGGGGAGAAGTAACATGGATGTGGACTAATGCAAGAACAGTGGTAGTGAGGAGTAGATTTGGGAGACCAACAGGACTTAATAAACGATTTGATGAGTACAGTGAAGAATCAAAGAGGACATTGAGATGTTAAGCATCAGGGCCTGGGAATATGGTGGTGCCATTAACAGAAACAAGGATATCAGGAGATAAAGCAGTTTGGGAAGAGGGGAGATAAGAAATTTGTTTTGGGGTATATTGAATTTTAGTTTCTTTTTTTAAATCTTTTTTGGAGGGGGAAGGCAGGGCAATTGGGGTTAAGGGACTTGCCCAAGGTCACACAGCTAGCAAGTGTGTCAAGTGTCTGAGTCTGGATTTGAACTCAGGTCCTCCTCAGGGCTGGTGCTCTACTCACTGTGCCACCTAGCTGCCTGAATTTTAGTTTCTGATATCCAAAAGGTGGTCAGAGATATATTTGGTGCTCAGGAAAAAAGTTAGGGCTAGAATTTAGGGATCATTTGCATTAAGAGGATGAATTGAGTTATGGGAATAGATGATATCACCAAGAAAAAGGATACACAAAAGAAAGAGAAGACAGTAGAGGACAAGGCCTTGGGAAAATGCGTATGGTATGCTTAGGAGGTTGGGAAATGAGTTAAATGGAGGACACAGAAAAGAGATCAGAGGGGCAAAAGGAGAAATGCAAAAGTCGAGGAAATATATTTTGAGAATACTTCTCTCTCAGGCATGGTGTGCAGAATACAGACAAGGGGTGTCTCAGAGATTTAAGAAGTTAACTTGGCTTAATCCAGAGTCAGGTTTCATCAGCAGTGACTACACACTTTATAATCTGATTGGCTCAAGTCAATAGCCGACTTCTTTCCTACAGACCACAGATAAACACAGACTAATAGGTCCTCTTCCAAGGGAGTTCCCCTCTTTTGCTTTCACTGAGCATATGTAGTTAAGGAGGCAGTATGATAGAATATTAAAAGTCCTAGAATTTGAGTCAAAAAACCTAGGTTATAGTCCTAGCTCTGTCACTACTGTCATAACCTTAGGTAAGTTGCTTAACCCTTTTGGATATCAGTTGCTTCATCTGAAAGTTGAAAGGGCTGGACTAAATGATATGAAGTCCCTTCCAGCTATAACATTTTGTTAGTATTAGTTGTGTTTATCATCTGTCAAACGTTTCAAAAAGGAAGGAAGTAAGTAGTCAATTTAGCAACCAATCTACAACACTTATTAAGTGCTTACCATGTGTTAAGTACTATCTAAATGCTGGGGATACAAAGACAAAAAGCAAAAGTCCCTGCCCTCCAGGAATGAATAGTAGCACCCTCAGGCCAGCTGCTCTGCTTCCAGCCCAACTCCTGAAGCCATTTTCCAGGAAAGCAACCCTTGTGCTTATGTGGCAGCTTCTTGTACAACGGCTACAGTCCCTGCCTCAACAGCTACAGCTACCAAAGATCTGAAAAAGAAAATTCTCACCATCAAAGTTCTTGGTACCATGGAAAGGTTCAACATCAGAAGCAGACATAATTTTTGTCAGTGGAAATGACATGAATGAAGACTCATAATCTAAAACTTTGCTGCTGTACATCCCTTGTATCCATGGTACCTTTCCGTTTGTCTTGTAGCTGAAGCTCTTAATATGGTTTGTCTCTCCCTTTCAGAATATGAGCTCCCTATGAGTGGAGAAGGTTGTCCTTTTCTGTTTGTATTCTCAGAGCTTAGCACAATGTTTTACATATATAAAATGAATATGTTAGTTTTGGAAAGTAGTCAACATTGTCAAATGCTTCAAAGAGATCAAGGGGAATGAAGACTGAAAAATGAGCCACTGGATTTCAATGACCTTTCAGGTCAGCCGAGTATGAACAGAAGAAGGATTTTTGAGGTTTGGGAAGTGGGCAGGTAGAGGTATGGAGTGTAGTTTATTCTTTCTAGAAGCTAAAGAGTGGAAAGACAGATAGGAAATAGCTCAAGCAGGTAAAAAGAATGGAGAGAAGGTTGGTGTGATAGAGGAGTCGTTTGTAGGCAGAAGACAAAGAGCCATTAAAGAAGGGGAGAGGGAGGGGGAAGGGAGAGAGAGAACAGAGGATTGATACAGTAAGAAGGAGTAGGAAGGAAGGAAGGAAGGAAGGAAGGAAGGAAGGAAGGAAGGAAGGAAGGGTTAAGACAAAGAACACAGGTACAGAAAATCTTTCTACTAAGAAGCTGGCATATTTCTTCTATGGAGCCAGAATGAAAAAAAGAGGAAAAATGGGTAAAGACAGAGATTAGAAGTGGGAAGAAAGGTATGTGACATAGATCACACCATATTGCTTCCCTTTCAGTAAAGATCATCTGCTGAAAGTGAGAGGGTGGTACTGAGAATTTGGTGAGGAAACTGTTTGGAGTGATCATTGTGGAGGATGCTACAGGTTGTCTGAGTTAAATAAGTTGCTAAGCAGCAATTAAGTCTGGGGTTGGCTATTAAGAATTTGTAGTAGATGAACTAGTAAACTGTTACTCAGGGCTAAGGACTGGCAGAATGGGAATAAGTTTTGAATGTTGAAATGGCTGACCATGGGGGTCCAGACTGAGAAAGCTCTTTCAATTCCCTTCCTCCGTAATTCAAAATGTATATCTCTCTGTATTTCCTCCAGTCTCAGAGGAAGTATCATAATTTTTTCTGTCCACAGTATTGAAAGTAGAGTCAAGACTATGATAAGTTAGTACCCATGAAGGTTTGTGATTTAAGAGAAACACAGTCTTTAAGAGGGTAGCGGTGTGTTACGTTTACCCAGTTACCCCTTTCTCCTTTCAATTCTGTTGTTGCAGTAAGAATCAGTCAACTTTTCCTAATCTTCTATTGCTGGTCTTTTAGTCCCTTTACTTGTTATTATCCTGGATTCACATGTGGAGGTATAACCATAAATAATCAAGTAGCGCAGGGACCAAAAAGCAAAACAGAGCTTCAAACTGAAGCCAAAATACAGCTACCATAAAATTCTTGAATGGATTAAAGGATATTTTGGTCATCAAATGAACATCAACTCCTTAGCACGTGGATGGATGGCAAAGCTGGATTTGTACTAGAAAACCAAACAGTAATACATGAAGACCCATGCCTGTTCTCATCAGCTTATGTTCCTACATAGGCCACAGACCTTCCTGAACACCTTTGGAGCAAATTTCAGGCAATATCATACTTGACAATCACATTCCAAAGAAACACTAAAATATATATGCAGATTCCCATACTGTTGTAGACCAGCCAACTCCTAAGCTTTGGGCTTCATGAAAATCCACAATTTAAGACAAAAATTTTAGAGTTTAAGGAGTTAACAAGAATTATTAATAACTTATAGCAGTTATATAAATGGACAGATAATTAAAGGATGAATTTAATAGATGCAAGGGCTGGATAATTTAATGAAACAGAATGATAAAACAATATAGACACAAGAAAGGAGAATGCTTAACTTAGTGTGGTATGGGTGGGAAAGAGATGGAAAATTAGTCAACCACAAGGAAACCTGAATTAACAATGTAATGCACTTTACCTTGTTAATTTTGTATTTATTTTAAAGAAACCATTTTCAAATAATAACAAAGACTAATTGCATGTAGGAATTAGAAGGTAATACTTCTCCAACTAGTTGGTTTCTTCAAAACAGAAAGACTTTTATCATGTAACTAAGTCCAATATAAAGGAATGTGTGATGAGTCCAGCAAAATCAACAAAAAATTATGAAGCACATACCAGGAGGAGACCACTATATCTGGTGCTGGGGATATAAATATGAAATCAGATACAGTCCCTTCTTTCAAAGAAATTGTAGTCTAGAATGAGAAATAAGACATGGACACAAATAACCAAAAGAGAAATTAACAAATATAAAGGTGAAAGGCAGACAGAAGGAGATCAGAGAAAGCTTCAAAGAGGAAATAGGACCAGGATCAGGCCTTAAAAGAGGGTAGGATTTCGACAGGTGGAGATGGTGGGGAAAGGAACAGAGGAAATTTCTTTTTTTTAATAACAAATTTATTTTTTATTTTTAGTTTACAACACTCAGTTCCACAAGTTTTTGGGTTCCAAATTTTCTCTCTCTCCCTCTCCTCTCCCTCTCCCCCAAGATGGCACGTAATCCAGTGCAGGTTCTACATATACCTTCATATTGAACTTATTTACATAATAGATCAGTTGTAAAAAAGAATTATAACCAGTGGAATGAATCATGAGATAGGAGAAAGGAAACCAAAAAAGAAGGGAAAAAAGAGCAAAAAGTTTGCCTCAATTTGTATTCAGGTTCCATAATTCATTTTCTGGATGTGCATAGCTTTTTCCATCATGAGTCTTTTGGAGCTGTCTTTGAACCTTGCATTGATCAGAGGAGTCAATTCCGTCAAAGTTAGTCCTTACAGATACCGTGTGTCTGTAATTGTGTATAATGATCTCCTGGTTCTGCTCCCCTCACTCAGCATCAGTTCATATAAGTCATTACAGGTTATAATGAAGTCCATATGTTCCAACAGAAACTTTCAGGCATGGGGACTGCAAAGTGTAAAAAGAAAGAGGCACAAGAAAGCAGGACAAAAATGAATGTCAGTGAATATTTCAATTTGGCTGGAATATAGAGTACACGTAGTGGGAGATGGAATTGAAGAACAAGTTGAATTTTTCAGATGAGCTTCTTGTGCACATTCAAGCCATCTATCAAAAACACCCTTCTTTCCCCTCCTTCATACCTTTAAAAAACTCTCTGGCTAACTCTCAGCTCTTGTCCTTTACTCCATCCTAATTCCTCCAAGACTTTGCTATTATCCATTTTCTTTCTATTATCCTCAAACTCTTCTCTCATAGATTTTTTTCCTTTTAGTTTCAAGCATGATCGGGTCTCCAGGATCCTACAAAACCTTCCCTCCATCCTGCTATCACCTCAGGCTATTATCCTTTATTCCTCCTCTTCTTCACTAGCAAGTTTCTTTTTAAAAAAAAAGGTGTACACTTGCTGATCCATTTCATGAAACATTCATCCCCTAACCTTTTATAACCTGGTTTCTCTCACTATCACTCTACTATTTTGATGAGAAAAGTCACTTAATATTCATCCCATTTATTTTTGGGGGGAAATTAATTTTTTTTTCAATCAACAAAAATTCACCTCTCCCTCCTACTCCCCTCTCCACCATTAAGAAAGAAGGAAAAACAAAACCCTTGTTAAAAATCAATCAAAGTCAAGCACAACAAATGCCTATATTGGACATGTCCAAAAAATAGGTCTCAGGTTGTACTCCAAGGCCTTCACTTTGCTATCAGGAGGTGGGAAGAATGTTTCACTATGTCTTTTGGAATGATGGTTGATCATCACACTAATCAAAGTTCTTTAGTCTTTCAAACATGTCCAACTTTATCATGTTGTCTTTGTATAACTTGTTCTCTTGGTTCTGTTTACTTTATCCTGTAAAGGGTCATACAGGTATTTCCAGGCTTCTCTGAAATCATTCCTTTCATCTTTTCTTATAGGACAACAGTATTTTATCACATTTACATACTGTAACTTGTTTAGCCATTCCCCAATTGATGAATACCCCCTCAAATTCCAATTCTTTACCATCTCACAAAGGGCTACATTTTTGTACATCCTTAGAGTTTGTTATTCTTACACCTAATCCTTCCCTTCTCCTCCAATTCTCTCTTCTCTCCTAATGAGTGAAATGAATTTTTGATGAGGTATGTATGTTTAGTTCAAAATATACCATTGAGTAAAATGTAATTTTGTACCCAACTATGTATATTATTCCCTGCTCAGAACCGTTCAGAGTGAAGTGTCAGCTGCTCCTTGACTCCTTTCTTGTTTGTACAGCCTTCTGTTTGAGCCCCTAACCCTCTTTCTTTTTTTTTTCCTATTGTGTATTACTTTTCCCTTTACTTCCCATTGTTCATTTAAGATCAAGACATAACAAAACCACCCCCAAGCCTTCTGTTGAATTAGATTCCCTTTATGACCTCTAATGATAGAATTCAAAAGGGGACACATATCTTCTCATATTAGAATGTAAGGAATTTATCCCTTAGGTTCTTAGGATTGTTCAAATATGTTTGCCTTCTTAAGTTTCTTCTCCTTAACCTCAAAGTTTCTATGCAGTTCTTGTCTTTTTGTCAGGAATCCTTAGAAGTCTTCTATTTCATTAAATGTCCATTTTTTCTTGTTTAAAGTACTGAGTTTTGCTAGGTAAGTTATTTTTAGTTGTAAGCCCTTATCTTTGACCTTTCAGAATACCATATTCCAAACTCTCTGATCCTTTATTGTAGTGGCTGCTAACTTGTGTGATCCTTACTGTGGCTCCTCAGTACTCGAATTCTTTCTTTCTGTTTGCAATATTTTTTTCTTTGACCTGGAAGCTTTGGATTTTGGTTATAATGTTCCTGGAAGCTTTTCATTTTGAGGTTTTCTTTCATGACACAACAGGTAAATTTTTTTTCTATTTCTGTTTACCTTGGTTCTAAGAATCTATGGTTCTAAAATGTTGGTGTAGTTTTTATGATTACTTGCATGATGTTTAGGCTTTTTGGTCTTTCAGATAGACCAGCGATTCACATATTTTCTCACCTCAATCTGTCTTCCAGACTGGTTGTTTTTGCTAACAGATATCTTATATTTTCTTCTATCTTTTCTGTCTTTTGATTTTGTTTTTATATTTTTTTCTATGCCTCATGGTCCATTCTCATTTTCAGGGAATTTGTTGCTTGGTCAAAGTTTTGTACCTTTTCTGCCAAGCTGATAATCCTCTTTCTGATTTTTTGTTTCATAGTGTCTTTTCCATTTTTTCTCTCTGGTGCTTTCATTTATAAAAAATATTCTTAATTTTTAAAACTTTGTTTAATCTTTCCTAGGAATTCTATTTGAAATTTGTGCCCAAGCTTTTCTTTTTTGAGACTTTGCCTGGAGATGTTTAGGAGTCATTCTCTTCTTCTGTGCTTTTCTTCAGTGTCCCTATGGCCAAACATAGCTTTTTATGGTGGGATGTTTTTTGCCCGTTCTTTCATCATACTTCCTGACTTTGGACTTTATATTAGGGCAGAGCTCTACACACTTAAAGAGGGAATATTGGGACCAGTCCCTTTGGGACTGCTATCTTGGGGAAGAGTACTACGTTAACTCTAGCAAACTTTCCATACTCCCAGTCATCTGATCCAAGGCTAGGGTAATTCTTATCTTTACCCTCTTGGTCTGATCTCTGCAAGGTACTATTTTGAGTTTGGATCTGAGCAATGGAACTGTGGGCTTGCCTCCTTTGGAGTTTCAGTAGACTGCTGTTGGACTCAGTCACTATTAGTCTGGATCAGTGACAGAACTGTGGTGTTCCCTTTGGTCTGGTATTCCTGCCCTGGTCATTCCTTTGAAGACTTTATGCTGAGGTTGCAACTTAAGATTATGGATTGTTCGTGTTCAGAGCCACACAGCTTACATTTGCTTTTGAACTTGTTCCTTATTCAGTACACAGCCTAGGGCCTAAAACCAGTTCTTACCTTGAAATGCAACCCCTGAACACAAGTTCCCTCCTCATTCTGCTCTGGCTCTGTGAGTTGGAACTAGGTAGAGAGCAATAGAGGTGCCATTGGGTATCTTTTCCTATATCTTGTATGAGGCAGTGGTGCCCTTGCACGGATCTAGGGCCTCATCTTGCCCTTGCCGTGGTCCTATTTTAGGTGCTTAGGCTTCATGTTGTGTCTCCCTACTGGCCAGACTCCATCCTGAGTGTCCACAGACATTTCTAACTCCCTTTGATGACTGTAGCTGGAAAAATTTTGACTTTAGACATTTCCTGATTGGGATTAAAACTGGTATGTTTTTAAGATCTTTTTGGAGGTTTTTTTTTTGGGGAGGGAGGGGGAGCTCACTGTACTTTTTCCTGTTTCTTTGCCATCTTGTTTCTACCCACTCTACCCCTATCCCATTTCTTTTTCCACAAGTCTACACTTGGAACTTCTATTTCCTCAATATTTATTCATTTCTCAAGTTCTTGTAATGTGCCTTTTGTTTTTACTACTTCAGTGAATCTGTTCTCACAAGACTGTATCAGACATATCACTGGTGGGCACCCACATTCAGGAAGAGGAAGATAAGCCAGTGGAGTTTAATAAACCAGTTAATCCAAAAAGTACTGATAGGCAGGAGAGAACAATGTCATTTAAGTCATTGTAACCTGGAGACGGTCATATGGAGGGAGTATCCAATAAGGATGCTTCAGAGAACCACTGACAGTTTTTGAACAGGGGAGGGAAATGTTCAGAACTACTTACTAGGAAAATTATTCTGGTAATCATTCAACAAGGCTTTATTAAGTGCTGGCTTATGTGTCAGGCACTGAAGATACAAAGACAAAAATATAATATTTTTTGTCCTCAAGCAGCTTACATTCTATCGGCGAAGGTGACATGTATATATGTAAGTACATGCAATATACATGTATATGTATATGAAATAAACATAAGATATTGTGCAGGGAAGCATTAGAATCTTAGGGGAATTAGGAAAGGCTTCCTACAGAAGTTAGCACTTGAACTAAATCTCTAAGGAAATTAGCAATTCTAAGAAACATTGGAGGTAAGGAAAGAGTACTTCTCTGACATGGGAGACAATGTGCAGTCTTGGAGATAAGAGTGTTATATGTAAGGAACAGCAAGAATGCCAGTTTGACTGAACTGGAGATTCTGTTATGGAAGCAGTAGTAGGTTGTGAGATGAAGGATGGTTGGTCAGGAAAAACTAGAGTCATTATGGCCACTTAGGAGGCAAAAGTCAAGGCAAGATCTGGTAAGGAACTGAAATAGTCGATGAACATTTATTAAGTACTTACTATGTGCCAGGCACTGTCCTAAACTCTGGGAACACAAAGAAAGAAAAAAACACTGTCCCTCTGAATGGGGAAACTACCTGTAAATAATTAGGTACATACAAGATAGAGAAGTGGGAGATGTGGCAGGAAAGGACTCCTGCAGATTTTGGCACTTGAGCTGACTCTCCAACAAGGTGAAGGCAACTAAGAGGGGAGGAGAGAGAGAATTCCAAGTAGAAAACATAGTCTGTGTAAAGGCATGAAGTTGGGAGAGGGGAGTATTGTATTCAAGGAACAGGAGGCAGGCCAGTACAGGTGGATGTTAAGAGTGGACAGGAATAAAAGAAAAAGCCAGTTTGTAAAGGGTTTTAAATGCCAAAGTTGTTAATTTCTCTTCTGTAGGACAGAGTTTTCCAGGTTTCCATCATCATTATTCAGCTGCCTTCTCACCCTGGAACTTCCTTCCCTTAGCACTTGGGCACTTCCCACTGTGGAATATCCCTCCAGAATTCTGGCCTCCTTCTCCCCCTGGTAAGTTCTCTCCAGGGAAGCCTCCATTTGGGGAAGTGTCCCCCACCCTCCTCTCCTATGCTTCATTCCCCTCCATGCTCTGCTTTTGACACCATACTCCTTTGTACTTCAGCTCCATTCTCCCGCATTAAATAACTGACAGAGGCTGATACTAAGGAGGATCATTTTCAGTTAACTGTAGGGACAAGTTAGATTGCAAGATGTTGAGGAATGAACAGGTGGAAAAAGGGGAAGGTATTTGAGAGTCAGCTACTCTTTCTAGCAGTCTGTCAGGGAATGGGAAGAGAAATATCAGATAATAACTTTAAAAGGAAAGTAAGGCCAAGGTAAAGTATATTTATTATAGACGGCAAGAAGTCAGTTTTTTTTCACTTTTGTCTCCCCACTCCTTACTTCTAGAGTAGTACCATACAATAAAAAATACTGATTGGCTAGTTACTGAAGATTGTCGATAGTCCTGATGAAGAGGTAAAGATTGGGGGAAAAAAAGCTAAGGGCAAGCTCAAGTGTTTATTAACATCTGCTATTTATGCAGAGTTTTGCAAGGCACCTTATCCACATATTATCCCCATTTTACGGATGAGGACACCTAGGTTCCTAGAAATTAAAAGGACTTACCCACTTTTCACACAACCAGCAAAAAGCAGAGAGGCAGGATTCAAGCCCGTCAGGCAGCAGTTACGGACATTCTGCTTTCAGCAAGCATTTGAATGCCAATTAGGTGCTTATGTAAACACTATGCAATGCGAGTAGTAGGAGCCTGAGGATGGATGGGGGGAAAATAAGGAAAGGATTGTAGATTCAAGTTGCACATCGCGAGGATTTAGATTACACTCAAAGACTACAGTCCTGGCCATAAAGGTTGTGAAATTCTAGAACGCTTAACCAGAGGGCTCCACCGCCCCCACTTTTTCCCTTTTATTTAAACACACGAGAATAACAAGTCAGGAATGCATCCCGGCTGGGGATACCTGGGACCAAAGCTTGCCGAACACCTGCTAGCGCTCCATGGTGGCTGAGCTGCAAGGGAGCCCCTGAAAAGGCAGTCGGATACCCGGCAAAACCGAGCACCCAAGACAGGCCTTCCGGAAGGGCGCGGGATCTAAGGGGGCTGCCATTGGGTCCGCCGATCTCTGGGTCCGGCGGAACCAGGCCCACCCCTCGGGGTAGGGCTTCCAGCCCCCGCGATCGGCCTTAGACATCGCCCCCTTGGGTCCCCAGCGCTGACGGGGGGGGGTGGGGGGCAGGTGGAGGCCCTGGGCCTCATTTGTGGCATCAGGGGTGGAGAGGCTTAGGAAAAATCCCAGGAGCTGCAGGAGTGTTGGGCCACTTCCCCCTCCGCAGCAGCAACTGCAGCAAACAGGTCAGGGGTCGAGGGGCGCCCGCGCCTCCGTCTCGCGGGATCTCCCCGCAGACCAACGGCGTCGAGACGTCGCGGTATTTGAGTGAGAGGCGGGGGAGGGGGAAGAGAGAAAGGGAGGGGAAAGGAGGGGAGGCCGGGGGAGGGGAGGAGGGCGGACCTGTTCCACTCCTTCCCCCTCGTCAGTTGGACCGAGCCCCGCCCCCTAACTCCGCCCCCGCCCCGCCCCCTCCGCTGCCCCGCCCCCCCTTGCCTCGCTTTCCGCACTCCTCCTCCGCCACCTCCCTTTCCTAACCATCTCATCTCCTTCCCGGCCCCGGCACGCGCGCCTGCCGCGCCCGGCCGCCACCGGCCGTTCCTCGCTCGCTCCTCGCTTTCCTGCTTTGGGCCGGAACCGGAAGTTTGGGGGGCGGGGCGCCAAAGGGGAGGCCGGAGGACCGAAAAAACTCGGCCGAGCCCGGAGCCGAAGCCCTGGACACGGCCACCACCGCCGCCGCCACCACCGCCACCGCGACCGCGACCAATCGCTACGACTGGCACCGCCGCCGCTGCAGGCGTCGCGTCCAAAGGGTTCCCGGACTTTGGGCGTCCGGGTTGAAGGTCGGTCCGGACATCGGACTGGAGTCCACGATCGCCGGACTGTCCGGGCGGCAGCCGCCGCCGCCGCCGCCGCCACCACCACCACCGCCTACCGCTTCTCCTCCTCCGCCTCCTCCTCCTCCGCCTCCTCCTCCTCCTCCTTCTCCTCCTCCTCCTCCTCCTGCTTCTCCGCCTCCTCCCCTTCGCTGGCGTTTTGTTCAGCGAGCTATGAGAGGGGAGACGAGTTGACAGTGATTTTGACAGTGATTTAAATCTGCTTTTGTCGGTGGTGCCTTTTTTATTTTTATTTTTTAATTATTTAAAAAAAATTTTGGTGCGTGTGTGTGTGCGGTGCTGGGTTTTTTTTTGTTTGTTTTTTGGTTTTTTTTTTGTTTTGTTTCTGGTGTTGCCTTTTGTTGTGATTGTTGTTGCTGGTGTTGCCCACCCCGTGGAGCGTTTCGATCGAGGGAGCTCCGACTATGCCCTATGACGGTTGATTGGACACCGGGGGGTTTGGCTCCAAGGAAGACCCAGGGCACTGGATATCTCGCCAGAACTTGCTACGGATTCCCCGGTGCCTCGGGAAAATGGGAGCCGCTGCAAAGTTGGCGTTTGCTGTCTTTCTTATCTCTTGTTCTTCAGGTAGGTTGGAGTTGGACGAGTGTGTGTGGTGGTGGTGGCTTGTTGTTGTCGGGTCGTTTTGCTTCGGTGGAGACTGGTGAGGCGCCCCCCCCCCCCAAACCTTTACACCACTTCCCCCCCCCCGTTTGATTATGATCTGGAAGCCTCCATGAATTTTTTTTTTTAAATCGTTTTGAGTTAGCTGGGTTTGCTGACATGAGTGAATGCTCTGTTGTCGAAGTGAGTGAGAAAGTAAATGGTCTGTGGCCATAACGTTGGATGACAGCTTCTGTAGGGTTTCAATTAAGCCGCAAATACCACAGGTGACATTTTATGTAAATATTTGAAACCTGGTAAGGCGGATTCCAGAATATGTAGCTTCATTTGAAATGGAATTCTCAAAACGAGTGTTTTTAAACTAGTGCATCTTTCATGAATATTACAGTAGCATTTTAGTCAACTGCTACTTGATTTTAGTAGCATAAGAAACATTAATCTATAATCGATAATCTATCATTTCAACTGGGTTTCCCATCTTGAACTTGAGTGTCCAGCAGTGTTAAAAAATAGTTGCTGTTCTGACAGAGTAATTAACTAGTACTGTATGCAGAGGATGTATTTCAGCTGTGTGTTATGGTAACGTGCTGGGTTTTCGAGTACCATTTATAAGTATAGATTTTGTTCACCTACCGAATGCTTCTTGTTTTAAAACTCTTGCTTAGAGGTATTGTTTTCTTAGTAGGAAAATTGTTTATATAACATAACCTACAGTCAAAAATTTGAATTCTTTAGTGGGAATGTTTTAGGACTGAAATCAGTGGTTGGAAGGATGATCTAGCTATTATTCTGTTTGAAATTTTGATTTTGAGAGAATGTTTTATGGTTGCAACCAGTGGTTGGAAAAGATTGTCTGGTCTTTGATATTCGAAAATCTATTAACGGTGTACTACAGTCTAAAGGTGTGCATTCACATACATATATATGGAATAGATTAAATATACTTTAAAATATACTAGATTTGTTTACCATAACATCCAGCACTTAATTGCGTAGGTTGTAAAGTGAAAAGACTATTACATATCTGTCATTTGACAGTTGGATTTTTGTGGCCATATCTTAATCTTACTTGCCATAGGGGGTGGTAGTCATTTCTTTGTGTATCTTTCTCTCTCTCTCTCTCTCTCTCTCTCTCTCTCTCTCTCTCTCTCTCTCTCTCTCACACACACACACACACACACACACACACACACACACAAAAACAACCTTTGAATTCTATAGGATTTTGCTGAATGGTACATTTCCTTGTGGTTAATAAATGGATAAAGTCTAGTCTTATGTCTGTAGTGGTATTGATCAGTTCCGGGTGGGCTGAATGTGCTGTGAAATGGCGATCATTGCCAGAGATTAACCAAAAGAATCATGTCTGTTTAAATGGAAGAAGGAACGTGCTTAAGGCAGGCTGACAGCTCTTTTTGTGCATGATTTGGGAGGGAAGATGAACAATGGCATGGCTTAAAAAGAACGAAGGCCTCGATAATGTTAAATCTTTTGCTCTTGCTTGCAGAGTGCTTTAATGTTGTGATTTTTATTTTCCCCAGTACTCCTATTCTACCCTCATGTGCTCTGGTTGGTGTATTCCTCTTGTTCTTCTTGAGGAACCTTCTATTGAACCCCCTTTTTAGCTCTCCTACCTTTGAGGAGGAGGAGCATGACTGCCTCTAACTGCCCAAGGAATTGTGGACATTACTCCATTCCAAACCCACCTGAGTCACACTAATTGGTGAACAAGGTTGTTCTTGAGCAGACATAAGGCACTACTTCTGGAATAAGGAGGCTTGCTGTAGAGCTCTTGCAGCTTTCTCCACTTAGCTTGGGAGCAAGAGAAGAGAAATTGAGCAACGGTTTTCCTGTAAGATCATTTTCACTAGGCCAGCAGGTAAATAGCCATAATTCTACTGCTGTAGAATGTTTCATTTACAATAAAACTCATAGGAAAAAAGAAAAATACTACATAGCTTAAAAAGAAATTCTAAAGATCTAATCTGTTAGTAACATTTGAGCAATTTTATAACTTAAAATATTAGATTTCTAAAGGACTTCTTTTATCAAGTAGATGTGCTTTGAGTATTTTGTGTTGCCCCTGCTGTTGATTTTAATCTTTGGTATAAAATCTGTCGTTATTGAAATATTTATGATTATTTTTCTTTTTAAACACTTATTAGTTTTTCAGATTCATCTTTCTGGGCTAGTGCATATTCTATAAGTCTATTTTTTTTAAATGAGAAATAGAGAAGAAAAGTTTTATTCTACATGAGATTTTCTGTTAGATGTTTTCTTAAGTCTCACAAACTTATTTAATTTTTCTAAATATTTATGTATTTATACACACACATAATGTGTTCAAGGGTCAGGTTATGCAGAGTCAACCTGTTGGATACAGGCAGGTGTGTATAACATTTAATTTGCTGTTTTAATCTTCTAAGAGGGATGTCTTAGGAACTTAGAATCATCTTAGAATGCCCTTCATGATCTCCTTGGTTTTGAATGTTTTTAACCCTTTTTCATTTTTCATCTTCTAAAATGTGACAGAATAAAAATCTGATTGTGAATTCATCCTTAGCATTTTATTTCATTATTATTTTCTTTCCAGAAATTTTTAAAATGTGAGGATGATTGTAATTCTGTGCTCCAAGGACCTGGGTTTATCATGAATTCTTACACTACTGTAATATTTGGAATATATTGAAATAAGTTGAAAACTTCCTAGGCTTTATTGGGAACAGGACATCTAGTAGGTATATTTGATAAAACAAGAAATGAAAATGTTGTATTAACAAGTATTCATTCATTCATTTCATTCATTAGGCATTTCATTTTTTCTTTTTGCTGTAACAATGAATCCTTCACCTGGCTAAAGAGTAGTTTATTTGAAATGCTTTATTGTATTATAAGAGCCAGACTCTTTTAATACTGTATCTACACAAATTGTGTATCTAGAGACATCCAGTTCAGAAACAAAGAAATGCTTAAATTTTCTCGAGTTTATAGAATTCTCCCAACCTTAAAAAAACAAAACAAACAAAACAACAAACCATTTGTTTTGCAAGTGAATGGAATCTTCTCTGAAAAGGAATAGGAAAACCTATAAGTGGATTGTTTTGGTTGTCTCTAGTCAACTTTGTACAGGAAGACTTTTCATCTTTGCATCATCTTTTCTTGAATGATTGCATCTAAAAATGCTAGAAAATGGACTATAGTTCATTATGTGATTAAGATTCTCTGTTATACATTTTGATGACAACTATAGAGTGTGTTTTTTTTTTAAGGTAGAATACTTGTGAATACCTTCTTCAAGGATTAAATAATTTATTGCATTTTCCCTGGACCCATATTTGGTTTGCTGGGGCAATCAACTTAAAGGATTCTTTTCTGTGTTCTTCTTGAGATGTCTTGAGGTTATTATTTTTTTTTTTTAACATAGTGGCTGCAAGTTTTGCAATTGGATTGGGTTAGTTAGCAAATATTTAGTATCTTGTAGCATTTTATGGAAGAGAATTTGAATGCAGTTTTTTTTGAAGAAATGTTTTTATTTAAGCAGTTTCAATCCCAAGGACCTTTTAAAATTATTTCATGTGTTGGTGTCTTGTTTTCTGTGTGTGTTTGTGCTACCTAAAATTATTAGCTACATTTTGGGATTACGTTGAATAAAATTCTGACAAGTGCACTTGCCCGTCAGAAGGTTAAGATTTGGCCATAATTAGAAGTGCTTGCACCTTATGTTAGAACTGTAATTTTTAAGAAAGTCTTAACCAACCATGTTGAGAATTCCAGTGAAACTCATATTCAGTGGCAGCATGCACCCTCAGAGGGGAAACCTGAAGTAACTTCTTAAAAATGTGTGCTTGTCTCATTTTGATACCTTAATAATAGCTTCCCAGCAATATTGTCTCAATATTACTGATAATTTTTCAAATGAATTTGGCTCACAAAAATTTTATTGGTGAGAAGCATGGAGAGCACAAGACTAAATACTTTGGTTTGATCCCAGTCTTGATGCCGACTAGCTCTGTTATTTTGGGCAAACTACTTTTCTAGGCCTCACTTTCTTGTATTAAATGAAGATGTTGAACTAGATAGATACTCTTTAAGATCTCTTCCACTTCTAAAATTTTATGATTCTTATATATGAGGATTTGGGCACCTGTTATTCTCTTTGTTTCTTTTTCCTATTCTAATATTCTTGTGTGTTGCTTTTCACTTTTATTGATGGGATAATCTTGACTTTTTGTTTGTCATGGACCTGTGTTTTAAATTTGCCTTTTCTTTTACTGCTGTGACTGGGTAACCTTTTGTGTTGTCTTTCTTTCAGAAGTTAGTTTAGATCATGGTAGGCTATATGTGGGGATGAGCCAAGTTGTTGGAGGGCACTCTACCAGTTTCTCTCCATGTATTTTCTTCTTCATCTTTCTCCTGTTTTTGCTTTTCTCTCATGTTCTCTCTTTCTTTTTTTTTCCTGTCCCTTTTTGCTTTTTTGGGGGATCTGTTTTGCTTATGTCATAGACTGGCCAGTGATACCAAGACATGACTTATCTCCACTGGTGACTTACAAAGAAAGTCTTGACGCTTAGTTTAGTGGATTAAAGCAGATTGAATTTAGTATCCTTGAAAACTGACTCATATAATACTTTCCAACTGTTTTTTTGACAGATCATTCATTTGTTGGTCTTTGCAATGACATATGTATACATATACACAAACTTGGGAGTAGTATTTCTTACCTGGAGTTAAATGGATTGAACCTTGTATACCTAAATCTCTTAGTAATTCCTTTCTTTGCATATTATACATGTATGTATGTATATGCATTTATGTATGTGTATATATATGTATAAATATGTGTGTGTGTGTGTATATATATATACACATACATATAGATGAAATTCCTTTCTTAGGGTTTCATTTAATTCTTCTATGACATTTAAGAGCTAAATTGTCTATTAATGTTCAATGATTCTTTCTTTTTATAACCCAAATCTGCCTGGTGAGTATGCGCATTACATTTGAAATCCTGTGTGGCAGATTTCACTTTGTTAGGTTTTAAATGTGACGTCTAGACAAAGCATTGATTTCAGCTTGAAGACTGAACCTGAAGATGCCAGGAGTAGTATATTTAGATGTGAGGAATAGAAATGAAGAAAGTAAGAGGATAACTGGGAAAAATATTCTCAAGATCTTTCCTTCTTTTTCCAAATAAGTTTCTCTTGACCACTCTTAGACATCTAATAATAATAACTCACATTTGTGACCCACCTGAGGTCAGATTTTATTTAGCAAAGTGACTCAGGGAATTTGTTATAGACATAGTGGATGTCCCCAGATTTGAGGTAAGGATATTGGTAGGCATGACTAGATCGTTGATACATATAAATAAGGACTTCTTACCTTGTGGTTTGATCTGGTTCATATGAAGGCAGAAGCACTGATGCCAAGAGGATCTTACAGAAAGAGTGTTGGATTCGGAATGAGGAGATAGAACTCCTAGTCTTGTTCCTGTAGCTATATGACTTTGATCAAATCACTTAATTTTTTTCAGCCTCAATTGAGGGTAGGGGTCCTGTGTTATTTATCCTTATCTTCAGTATCCTGTGTGGTTCTTTGGACACAGGTACCTAATAAGCTATTGAATAAACGAGTGAATAAAAGGAATTGGGACTGCATAGTCTCTAAGGTCTTTTCCAGCTCTAAAATCCTATGATTACACATTGTGAGTGTACGATAGACAATTTACCAAGAAAGACTTGGTTCTAAAGTTTTCAATATCTTTAACTCTCTTCATTGTTTGTTCCATATTCTGTTTCTTATCCTTAGAATGTGTAAAGTCCCTTCCATGAAGCAATTCTTTTTACAGTAGCCCTGAGTGTCATGTCGCTTCTTTGTGAACAATTCCAGTGAACTCATCAAGCAGTCGGTCTCACTGCTGGATGACTTTATTGCTTTGAAATTCTTCCCTGTACTGTGCTGAAATATGCCTTTCTATAATTTCAGCCTATTGGTCCTGTATCTGTCTGTCTGAGTTACACAAAATAAGTCTTTCCTTTTTTCCTCATTGTAGTCCCTCAAATAATCTAAGGCACCTACTGTTTCAACTGAAATCTCCAGGTTGAAAAAGCCTTGGTTCCATCAGCTGTTCTTTATGTAATTTGGCCTCTGGGCCCCTGACATCATTGTGTTTATGATGAAGCAGTGTGGTGCAGTGGAAGGAGTGATGGGATTTGGCATCAGTGGACCTGGGGTCATAACCTAGCTCTGCTACTTGAGTACTACCTGTCCTGTATGACTGAAGACAAGTCACTTTGCAGTGTTTAGTCTACTCTAAGTCGTTCCTAAAGCAGGCACCCCTTCCATAGTCTCTCTCACAAGTGATTGGTCACTTAGCCTCTTTATGCAGATCTCTAGTACTATGTCAGAAGACATTCTATTCCATTTTGGGGTAGTGCTAATTTGTTGGAAATTTTTTTTTTCTTATATTGATTAAGCTATAAATCTGCTTCTCTAACTTCCATATTTTGTTCCTCTGAACCAAGCAAAACAAGTGATATTCCTTCAGATATTAGAAGACAGCTGGCATGGCCTCCTCAGTCTTTTCTTCTCCAGTCTAAACATCTCTAGTTTCTTCAGTTGAATCTTAAATGGCAGGAGTTTGCATCACCTCACCATTCTGGCCATGCTTATGTCAATATTCTTTCTAAATTGTGATGTCTCCAATTGAGTTTAGATGACCTAAGAGATATTTCACTTAAATCAGTCCTTACATAGTCAAAGACTGAATAAGGGCAAAACCTCAGAAGGTAAAAAATAGAATACTTGACGGCCACAGGGTTAAATTTCTCTTCATATCAAGACGTGTTTGTCCTCAGTAGATACATGCTTCTGTAACTATTTATTGTCTGGAAACAGTTTTGACGGAAACATTTTTGGTTGTGCAGAGGCTAAGATCTCTCTCTTTTCCTGGATCTTTATATACTCTTAGTAGGAGGGGTGAAAAGCGCATTGGGCAGCTAGGTGTTGTGGCAGATAGAGAGCTTGTCCCGAGAGTCAGGAAGGCTTATCTTCCTGAGTTCGAATGTGGCCCCAGACACTTACTAGCTGTATGACCCTGAGAAAAGCACTTAACCCTGTTTGCCTCATTTTCTTGATCTGTAAAATGAGCTGGAGAAGGAAATGGCGAACCACTCCAGTATCTTTGCCAAGAAAACCCCAAATAGAGTCAGGAAGAGTTGCACACAACTGGAAAAGAAAGGGAATATTGTTTTTCCATTTTAAAATTCTGAGGGTTCCCCCCCCATAGGTCTTAGCTTGGACTTTTCATTAAATATTTGAGTTGAGAAATCCTTAGGTATTGTTTTTCTTTATTCTTGGGTAATCACAATTTTCTTCTCCTCTTTCTCCCCCCCTCCTCCCTCCTCCTCCCTCCTTCCTCCTCCCCCTCCCTCCTCCTCCCTCCTTCCTCCTCCTCCTCCCTCATCCTCCTCCTCTTCTCCCTCCTCCTCCTCTTCTTCCTCCTTCCTCCTCCTTTCTCCTCCTTTCTTCTCCTCCTCCTCCTTTCTCCTCTTCTTTTCTTCTTTTTTCCTCCCTTAACTTTTGTCCTTATTAATTTGAAATTCTTTTTCAAAAATAGGCTCAAATTTGACTTTTTATAATTCCCATCAGGGAAGACAACCCACATAATAAAGCCTGCTTTTGTTTACAAAAAGGTGCTGACATATAATGTATAATAGTTATGTTAAAGCAGAAGAAGATTGAAGTTCAAACATCATTTAAGTCATAGTCTTTGGGGGGGGGGGCACGGAGCAAAGTAATCTGCTTAGGTAAAAATTTACGTGATTGTTACCTAGAAATACTAAGTACTCAGAGTACCTAATTTAGAGATGCAAGTCCAGCTCTCTTGTTTTACTGGTGAAGAAACTGAGGCCCAGAGAGATTAAGTGATTTGCTTAAGGTCCCGAAGGTAGTTAAGTAACACAGAGAGGATTCATATCCAGGCCATTTAACTTCAAATCCAGTGCTCTAAAACCATGCTGCTTTTTTTAATAAGAATCTCATAAAAAGCAGAGTTTCTACTTTATATTGTACACTGTCAGTTAACAAAATTAAGACATTGAGTATACTTAAAGTTACATACTGAGATATATGTACATATTAATTGGGAAAATTTCAGTATCTTCCCTGGGGAAACACTTGCAAGAGGAGGATAGGCTTTTAAATTAGAAAGAATGTGTCCTGGCGGATGGATAAGAATTTGTTTTAATTTCAGCAGAGCCGTGTGGATAAAAGGGAAAGGAAGTTGGGTCAGGAAAATAGAAGAAAGTAGTATTCCCAATATATAAAGAGTAGATTTGATAGCAGTGGTTATTTAACTGAATCTGAACTATTGAATAGCATTGAGGAAAGAATGTGATTAGAAGACCTTTATGTTAGTATTGTAATACCTCATTTAGTTGGTCACAATAACACTATGAGGTAGGTAGTTCTTGTATTATCTTCCTCATTTTAATGGTGAGGTAACCTTGTCTCTTTGAGACAAAATGACTTATCCAGGGTCACCAAGGCGCTTAACTCCCAAAGGTGGCATTCAAACCTAAATTTTCTGACTGCACTTTTTATACCTTACCATTCTCCCTGAAGCACCAGTTGTGATTGAAGAGAGGTTTTAACTGATTGAACAATTCAGATGATGTATATGGTATATGAGGGATTATGAGGGGTATGAGGTATATAAAGGAAATGCTGTTTATCTTCCTTCATTCCAAGTTTGAGCAGTTAATAAAATTTGTGGTATATAGACTGTGGCATATTAAATACTTCAAAGATTATAGATGGGATTTTGGGATTTCCATATAAGATTTTGGAAGAATCTGTAACTACTATAGGCATCTAGATGGTACAGTAGATAGAGGGTTGGGTTTGTAGTCAGGACCCGAGTCCAAATATTGCTTCAGATAATTACTAGCTGTGTGACCCTGGGCAAGTCTTTTCACTTCTGTCTGCCTCAGTTTCCTTTTCTGCAAAATGAGGATAATAATTGCACTTATCTCCCAGGGTTGTGTGAGAACCAAATCAGATATTATTTATAAAGTGCTTTGTAGATCTTAAAGAAGTATGTAAATGCTAGCTATTGTTATGATTACTAATAATAATATCAAAAATGAGTAAAGAAAAGAGCTTTGTAGAGCATATGAGAAGCTGTGTGTTATAACACATGCAAGTGTCTTATAGACAAATTTGAGATGTGATTTTTGGTATGAATGGATTAAAATAGATTTGGGAAGAATCTGTAGGGGTACCTTTGTAGGGTCATAGATTCGAGTTAAAAGGGGCCTTAACGGCTATTGAGTCCAACTCTCTCGTTTTGCAGATGAAGAAACTGAGAGGTTAAATGACCTGCCCAGCCAGGATCACGCAGCTAGTGAGTGTTTAGAGTGGAATTTGAACCCAGGTCTTCCTTGACTCCTAGTCCAGTGTTATAGACACTAAAATATGTATTTAAAAATGTTGGGGGAGATAATTTTTGAGTAGTGGTCAAGAAAACTCTGTGTGGGAGAAAAGGTGGGTAGATACTATATATTGGAAATGTTTCCATTGTGATTTTTCTTTGTGTTACAGAATTCCAAGTATAGTGATTCAGCATGCTTTTAAACGTTTTCAGTCATTATTAAATCTTTATTTCCTGATCATGTAGATTGTGGTCTTTATATTATTGCTTTATATGTGGTCTTTGTATATATTGCTTTATATATATTTAGAGACTTTTCTGTGCTACGTTTTCTGACATTGATTCCTATAGACCCTCCCATTTGAAAGTAAGTAGACATAACTTTCTTTAGTAAATAACACTTTTTAAGTACAGTCATAAGGGAACCATTTTATCCCCTGTTGTACCTTCAATGAAAAAGGAGAGAAAATACTTTTTATTGATGGATAGATCTTTTAAGGTCCAGTTATTTATTTTTTAGAAATAGCTACATTTCAAATATTTTTAAATTTGGTAGTTTCATTTTGCAAAGCTTGAAGTAAAAATTATTTTTATTATATTATTATTATATATATTATATTATGTGATATATGTCTGCTATATTACATATATTATATTATATATTTTAAGTTTTTTCATTTGAGGTTCATGTTCAGAAAGGTCTGTTAATTTTTACATGGAGAGCCATAGTAATAGCATGGTATAGAAGGACAACCTGATGTCTTTGTAGTAAAGATACAGATCACAAGTTCAGAGTTAGAAGGGATATCAGTTTCTGTTTAGTCTAATCTGTACATAAAAATGAATCCTTATTACATACCTAACAAGGCATAATCCATTGGCTTGAAGTGGTTCTTTGCTTTAAGACCTTTCATGAAGGGCAATCTACTACCTTCCAAGACAGTCCATTTCATTTTAGTCATTTTAGAACTGTTAAAAAGTTTTTCCTCATATCCTAAATTTTTCACTTTGTATCTTCCACCAGTTGTTCATAGTTGTGCCTTCTAGGGCTAAGTAGAAAAGGTATGATCACTATTTTGTGTTGTCAGACTTTCCCATACTTAAAAGACATTTATCTTGCCTCTTCTGAGCCTTTTCTTTAGTTCCTTCAACTCATCTTCATATAGCAGGGACTTGAGACTCTTTACCATTCTGTTTACCTTCTTTTGGACTTGTCCAGTTAATCAAGGTCCTTCAGAAAATTTGGTACCCGGAAACTAACACAGTACTCCAGATGCCTGATTAGGGCAGTATACTGTGGAATTACCCCTCTCTTTTCATGAACCTATGGCTCTCTTAACACAGGCCAAGATTGTAGTAGTGTTTTTTGTCTGCTATATCACACTGTTGACTTACTCAATTTGTTGTTCCCTAAAATGTCTAGGTCTTTTTGAGATGAACTGCTCTCTAACTGTGTACCCTCCGTTTTATTTGCAAAGTTTATTTCTTGAGCCCAAATGTAAGACAACTTTTGTATCTTTAAAATTTCATTTTATTAGATTCAGGTCAGAGTTCTAGCTTGTCGGGATCGTTTTGGATCTTGATTCTCTTACTATGTGTTTAGTATCCCTTCTAGCTTTGTGTTAGTTGCAGATTTATGTCAGCTATCTATTAATTTATCCAGATTATTGATAAAAGTGCTTAACAGCCTAGAGCTAGTCATAGGTTCCAGGTATAATCCACTGGAGACCTCTTTCCAAATTGACATGAAGCCATAAATAATTATTTTGTGACTCTGGCCATTTAGTGACTTTTTAAAAGTTTTTATATGGAAATATTTACTTTAAAAAGTTTTATCGATATCTTATGTTTCTTATATCATCATAGTCCTCCCAGATATCCCTTCATCTCTTCCTCCTAGAAAACCATCCCATGTAGCAAATAGTACTTTTTAGGGGAAAAAAAAGCAGCACAATTGATCAATGTGTGGAAAAAGTATGAAAAAATGTGCAATGTGTAATACTCCCACCTCCATGAAGGGTTGGGTTGGGCGTGTCTTTTCTTATCTCTTCACTGAAGACCTACTTGATCTTTATAATTTTGTTACATTTCACTTCTATTTTTTGGTGTGTAGTTTTTTTCATTTACATTAGTTACTCTGTGTATTTTCTTAACTCTGCTTACTTTTCTCGTTACCAGTTCACCTATGTCTTTTATATGCTTCTTTGTGTACATAACATGCATCATTTCTTACAGCACAGTAATATTCCTTAGCATTCATGTACCACAATTGTTTTAGTCATTCCTCAGTTGATGGGCAAGTTGTTGGCATCTCCTTTGTTTTTAATTCTTAGCTCTCACAAAAACTGATGCTATAAAAGCTTTGTGATATATAAAAATTTCCTTCTTATTGAGGGCTTCCTTGGGGTATAAGCCCAGTAATGGAGGCTCTAGTTCAAAGAGTATATTAGTCATTTTATTTGCATAATTCCAAATTACTTTCCAAGATGGTTGTACCATTTCATGGTTCTACCAACCAGGTATTAGTGTACTTCTCATTCCATAACCCTTCCAGCATCTACTATTGAGATTTTTTTTTCGTCATTTTTTTTTCCAATTTACAGGATGTAAGGTGAAACCTCAAAGTTGTTTTGATTTGCATTTCTCTCATGATTAGTAATTTAGAGCATTCTTTCATGTGGTTTTGAATACTTTGCAGTTCTTCTTTTGAGAACTGTTTGTTCGTATCGTTTGACCACTTATCTATTGGGGAATAGCTGTTAGGGTGTGTGTGTGTGTGTGTGTGTGTGTGTGTGTGTGTTTACTTATTGATGCTATATCTTGGATACCAAATCCTTGTCAGAGAAATTTGATAGATTTTCCCCATTTGACCACCTCCTTCTTATCCTTGGTAAGTTAATTTTGTCTATGAAGAAGCTTTTCAGTTTCTGATAATCATAGTTATCTATTTTGTCTTTTGAAATTGCTTATATCTCTTGTTTAGTTAAGAATATATCTCCTGCCCATAGCTGTGAGATGTATATGATCTGTTTCTCTTCTAATTTATTCAGGGAGTTTTGAATTCCATCAAACTGTACTATTTGTCATCTCCCATCTCTTCATCTTTTCCATGTCTCATCAATTTGGATACTTCCTACTACAATACAAATAATAACTTCTCTATGGACTTCATGTCCTCCCATAAATCTTTCATCAGAGATTAATTCATTCAATGTAGTAATTGCCTTCTATATGTGGCGCATGTAGCTTATCAGTCAGCTCTCCAGAGGTATTGCTACAAACCAGCCTATCTCCTTTACCAGATCCATTTTCATTTCTAGTAATGCATTTCTCTGTTGCAGCCTACTTGTACTTATTTGCTTCTCAGTTGCTTATTGGGTGACCCACAGGTCTTTATTTTTGTTTTCAAGAGAAATTTAGGATCTGCCAAAATGAAATAATGAGTTTAGGTTGGAGGGGAATAGTCATTCTAAATATTCACCAAGAATTATCTTACAGAGGACGTGGTCTCTATGAAAACATCCTTTTATAATCTCATTACTTCATTATGTATTTGGAACTAAATTAATATTTTTGTCTTCAGTTAATTAAAACAATGACTTAAAGGATATCTAAAATGTTGTTCACCTTTAAATCATTGTATTACTTCAAAAGACTTAAAATTTGCTTATAGGTGCCAACTATTTAAGCATTGGAAACATGGTTCATCAGATTTAAGGTCTCAGTTGTCAGAAACGTGGTTGAAAGACCACTGGACGGAGAGTCAGAAGACTGGTTTTCGACCTAGTTCTGCTGGTAATTCAGTGTGTGACTTTGAGCAGATCACTTAACTTTTATGGGTTTCATTTTCCTAATTGGTAAATGTGGAGGCTGAATTATATGGTTTTAAAAGCCCACTTTTTAGCTCTATTTAAAAATGTTATGATCTAATTCTAAGCCCTGTTCTTATTTATTGTTAGCTCCAATGTGTTTTCTTTCTACCTTCCTTATTAGGTTTAGATGGTAACTATAATAATGGTTTGCATTTATGTAGTATTTCTCATGTAATATCTCATTTAATCTCCATAACAATCTTATAAGATAGGCAATTGTCACTGCTTCCATTTTACAGAAAAGGAAACAGTTTAAGGGGGTTATGATTTATTTCAAGGTCACATGACTAGTAAGCTGCAGACAGAGTTCTAATGGGAATTCAGGTTTTCTGACTTGGAACTGCACTCTTTTATATCTGGCCTTCAAACCTAAAGTAGCAATAACAACCACAACATTTATAGAGCACTTTTCAGTTTTGCAGAATGTTTTATGTTCATCGTTTGTTTTAATCTGCTCAGTCGACCTGTGGTATAAGTGCTGTTGTAATCTCTGTTTTCTGGCAGGGAAACTGAGGTTCAGAGAGGTGATATGCCTTGAGCAGTCACACAGCAGATGTCCAAGGCAGGATTTTAACCTAGGCATTCCTTACACCAAGCCCAGTGCTCTATCGACTGTAACACACCGACCGCCTCACAGAATTGCCTAAGAAAACCCTGATGTATGTTTGTAGCTGCATGTCTTGACGTCGTATTCAGTGTCTTAGATGAAACCAACAGAACAATAATAAAATGAAGACAGCAAGTAGAATTTCATATTAGCCAGCAGCATATGCTGATGTGCATTACTCTAGTTTTTTAAAGTATTCCTACCTTTCTTTAAAGCTTTGGCTTCACTTTTTTCTAAAGACATATGTATCGATTTCTAATTTGTAAATGATAAGGAATTCAGTATTCTTTGAGGATTTGGAAGAGAAGAGCAGGATGTGTTATATTTAAGAATTTGACATTTAACATTACAGAGTTGGGGGGAGGGTGGAGATACTGCATCTTTGGATGAATAACTTTTAATGTACTTTCTAACTCTGTTCCATGGCCACAGATTTCCCTCCTTCAGTTTGAAAATTGTTATCTTCAGCATTATCTTGTATTATTGCACTACCAAGGATGGGGGAAGTTATTTATATCCCCTTGTTCTGCTGGTGGGTGAGTAGCATTGGCTTCAGATAGCATATTATTTTTTATTTATGATATATTGATCATACAACCTAAAGAATCAAGTTAAATGTTATTGGAATGACAAGAGAACAAACCGTACTAGAAAAATCAACCAAATGGCACATTTAGAATTTCTTTTCATGTTAAAATGATTATCTGGAGTCTAGGCAGAACTAACTTTCTTTACCCTCATAGTTACAGTAAGGGACACAAATGTCAGCTATTAAGAATTTCTGTGGTACTTTCTGGCTTTAATGTTACCTACTAGTGAAACTTGAAACCATTGTCAGTTTGTGCTTGATGAGTAGAGTATGATAATGTTTTACATTTAAGGCAGGACTTCATCCTCACTTGTACAAGTGCATATCAAAATGGTATCTAGGAGAAATGTAAAGTTGCAGGCCTGAAATAGAGGTCACCTGCTATTGTCCTTGTGCATAGTAGTTACATTATTAATTCTATAAAGGCTGTGTTGCACCATTTATTATATAACAACTAACTTCATAGAAGATTTTCAGTAAAGCGTAAGAATTTTGGAGATCCTGCCTTTCCAAGTGATGATGAAAAGTGACTAAAGCCCTGTTTACCTTTTTATATTCTATGTGTACACCAGTAAGCAAACCTCTTGATGAAGCAAACTTTTCTGGCTTTTTTCTTTGTTTTTTTAAACTAGCCTGGGATATTTGTTAAAGTGTAAATAAACGGAGGTTGCCTATCTGGATTGACAGGTGACTGAAGTGATTTAACTATCTCTTGCATCTATTCCTGTTTTTAGGCTTGCAGTAAAACTGAGATCTTCAACACCTCTTCCCTTGGTGATTATAGTTCATAGCATGTCAATTAAAGAACATTTATTAAGTGCCCACTTTGTACCAGGCACTGTGCTAAGTGCTGGGGATACAAAAAGGAAAAGGAAAAAGACAGTCCCTTCCTGTGACAAGTTTCTAATGGGAAAGACAACATCTAAACACATACAGAAAGATAGCTGTATGCAGGATAATTGTTGTTGTTCAGTTGTTTCAGACATGTTCTCCTCTTTGTGATCTCATTTGAGGTTTTCTTGGGAAAGATACTAGAGTGGTTTGCCATTTTTTCCTGCAGCTCATGTGGCAGAAGGGTTAAGTGACTTGCCCAAGGTCACATAGCTAGTAAGTATCTGAAGCCACATTTGAACTCAGGAAGATGAGTCTTCCTGACCCCAGGCCCAGGACTCTGTACCATCTAGCTACCCCATACAGGATAATGAGGAAATAATAAAAAGAAGGAAAGCAGTGGAATTAAGAGTGGTTAGAAAAGGCTTCCTATAGAAAGTAGGATTTTAGTTGGTACTAAAGGAAACCAGGGAGGTCAGTAGTCAGAACTGAGGAGGAAGAGCATTCTAAGCATGAGGGGGCAGCCAGAGAAAATACTGGTAGCTGAGAGATGGAGTGTCTTGTTCTGGGAACAACCAGGAGGTCAGTGTCACTGGATCAAAGAGTACATGTGGGGCACTAGGGTGAATGAAGGCTGGAGAGTTAGGAGGGGGCTGGGTTATGAAGGGCTTTAAATGCTAAATGGACCATTTGCATAGGAAGGCACAGTAGTCTCCTTTAGTCTATCACAATAGATTCCTCGTGTCCCTGACTTGGGTCTCTCCCCTTTCCAATCCATCCTGCATACAGCTGCCAAAGGCTTGACAATGGTCACTCTCCTACTCGAAAAGCTTTGGTGGCTCTAGGATAAAACACCAACTCTGTTTGTCATTAAAACCTTTAGTAATCTATCTCCAGCCTACCTTTCCAGACTCATTTCTCCTTCACACTATTTGTGTTGCAGCCAGACTGGCCTTACTGTTCGTCAGTAAGCCACAACATTCCGTCCTCTGTCTCCATGCTTTTGTATGTGTATCTGCCCTTCTGTGCCTGGAATATGCTCCCCTATAACCTTTGCCACTTAGAAATCTCTAACTTCCTTTAAAACTCTAGTCAAGAGCCAACTCCTGTATATAAGGCCATTTCCTCATTCTTCCCATCTGTTAGTGCCCCACTCCCTAAATTACTTTGCATACACTTTCACTTAAACCTGTTTCTTCCCATAGACTATAAGCACCTTGAGGGCTGGGACTGTTTCTTTTTAGCTTTATATTCCCAGTACCCTTGCTCTTTGTCTAACCCATAATAGGATGTCCATAATGAGGGCTCCTCCATTGATAAGTCCCTATTGCCCAAAGGACAGATCAGGTGGAAACTAGAACAGAAGCTAGAAGCAAGTGTTAGAGCATTTTGAAGAAGATAATTCTGCTGATCCATACTTCCAAAGAATAGATGAGTGAGTATAAAGGGTGAGAAGAGCCTTAGGTAGACTGAGTTTGGTTATAATGGGGTTTTAATGTTGTTTTATTTATGTTATTACTGCTTCTAAATTCATAAATGATGTATTTGACATATGGTCTACAAATCATAGCTCCCAACTTTCCCTTCCACTCAATAAAGTAAGAATTGTAACTGTTTTTTAAGCTACAATAATCTTAAATGTATTTTTAAACAACTATTACTAACTCTGAGAGTTGTATTTTTAGTGTTAATAAGGTAAAGTCTTGTTGAATTCCTCATGTAGAGAGAAAAGCAACTCCCTGCTCACGGTTGCCCCTTATCTCTGAGTAGCAGAAGAGTAAATGAGTTGCTTACAGAGATAGTACTGAATTTCTAGCTGGGGCCTGCCAGGAGAGGAGAAAGGAAAGACAAGTTTTCGTTGTTGGAAGTGCAACATGGTTTGCTCTGCAATTTAAAAATAACACCTTTTACGTGAGAAAATCTGTGAAGAAAGTTCACTACCCTAAGAATGAGTTAAAGTACAGGTAGTAATTAGATGGAAAAGGGGGGTCAACCCCTACACCAAAACTTCTCATTCACAATTTGTGTAATTCAGGGGAGAATTGGGCAAAGGTTTATTACCCTTATACAATTTATGAAAAAAAAAATTAAACAGTAAATAATAAAAATAAAATTACTTAAGAATTTAGAAATTTAGAATTTAAGAAAATTATTTACTTAAGAAAACTACCTGAAGACAACACAGAGACATTCTACTCAGAATTCTATTCTAAACTTAGTTTTTAAAGTCGGCTGTTTGGAATTCCAAATAAATTTTTCCATAGAAAATATCTATTGGTTAATTTCACAAGCTAGCCCACAAAAATATATTTGATCTATTATGTATCTGAAGTTAATAGTTCTGTAGACCTTTACTACCCTGTATAAAACTATTTTCGTAGCACAATGCATTGAATTTGAATCAAGGATGCCAATAACATTATTTCCAAGGTCCTGAATGAATGGGGGGAAAAACAAACATTTATTAATTACTTACTTTGTGCAAAGAACTGTGTGAAGTGCGGGGAATTATGAATAGAAAACAAATTTGGGCCATGTTTGATGGACCTCACATTCTAACAGGGGCTTTCACGTATAGAATGTTTCAGATATGTCAGAGGGAAAGGCCAGTCAGTGATCCTTATGGTACAACTGAAAAGCAAATGGTAATAAGTCTTCTTTAGTGCAAATTCCATTGATAAAAGTTTCTTTTCCCATTGTTGAGCCTTTTGTTAGTGTGTAGAACTTCATTAAGAATGTTTTTTTTCAGGTCTTCAATAGTTGTGACAGCTGAGGAGGCAACCGCTGCAGCACCTGTGTGTCATGTCCCTCCTAGGTGTTCCTAGGTATTTCCTGGACTGGAAACAGGATTGCTGGTATTGGGGATGGAGGCTGCTAATCCTGGGGCTCTTGGCCTCTGTGTCCTATATTGCCTCCAAGTGAGGCAATTAATATATCCATTAAAGTAGTGACTTGGAGGTAGTGGCTATGGTTTGACCCACTTGACACCTGTTTCTTCCTTAGGATGTCTTGTGGGTTCAGCAAGGCTGGCTTGTCTGCTCTGTTGGTGGCAGTTGGTTGGCAGTTTGTGATGGTGGCAGCAATGATGGTGGTTCCCTTTTCCTTAAGGTTTGCTCACTTGGATGATGGTTGTGGGAGCCTAGGCTGAAAGTAGTACTGGTGGCCTTTGGCGGGACACTGGGCTCTTACACTGTGGTTCCTGGACTATTAGTCCTATCCCCCTATTCCCACCTTAAGAGGAGTTAGTGTCAGGTGATAAAAGAGGTCTGGTCACAGGTGCATGGGAACCTGAGCAGAAGGAGCTATGGAGGAAGGAGTGGGGATACTAGTTTCTCTTCAGGAACACTTTTTGGTCCAAGATGATAGTGCTATTTTCCTCTCTCCATTTTCCCCCTTCTGTTGGCTTCAGAGATTCATCTGTGTACCTTCTCTTCCACTTCAGTCATTCTTGTGTTTAATCAGAATTTCTCTTCTCTGCTCACTCACTGTGGAATAGAATGCAGACTCAGGCTTCTCTCCTATCATTTTTATCACTGGAAAAATCACATGGTTCCTTTGAGGCATCTAAGAGTTTTTACTGCTTGTAAAAACTAGAAACCGAGACTTTAATCTACATTTCAGAGGAAAACCTTGACTCTGTGATATGTTGGCTATCCTGAGCTTTTTCTAAAATGAACTGGATGAAGGATGAATTGTAGGTATGCTGACAGGCATAAATAGAGACTGGGATTGAGGAATTTCTCAAGTATCAGACAGAGAAAAGAGAAATTCCTCAGCTAACCCTTTGAGCCCTGAGTGAATAATAATCATAACAAAAACAAAAATAACATTATAGTTAGCTTTTAAATAACCCTTTATGGTTTGCAAAGTGCTTTACAAATACTATCTCATTTTTTTCCTTACAACTGTAGAAGGTAGCTACTTTCATTATCATCCCTAGTTATACAGGTGAGGAAGTAGAGGCAGATAGAATTTAAGGGACTTGCTTAGGATCACACAGCTAGTTGGTATTTGAGGCAGAATTTGAATTCAGGTCTTCCTGTCTGCAAGTCCAATGTTCTATCCAGGGCTTCGCCTAGCTGCCTCAGTCTTATAATTGCCATGTATACAGTGGTCTTTGCTGCTTATGTTGGTAATTTTGCTATGCTGTCAGGAAACCATTCTTGTCATTAAGATGTGACTTTTAGTCAGAAGTTGATTAATTGTGTTCTAATTCTTTCAGTATATGAAAGTAAAATAAAATTGAATTTTTTTAAAGCAGACTGTTGTATAAATTCATGCCCTTTCAACTTGACCTAGCCACATCTTCAAATGATCATCCTATACCTTTTCCTTTTTTTACTGTAAAATTCCAAGAAAGTTTAATCTGTACTTTCTACCTTTATTTCCTTATCATACATTAACTCTCTAACTCCATGTAATCTGGTTTCAGACCCTGCTACTTCAGCAATTCTCTGAAAAGCCATCGAATTGGATGGCCTCTCTGCTGCATTTACCACTGTTGACCAGCCTCCTCTTTTGGATGTTTTCTCCTCCCTGAGCCTCTGGTATATGATTCTTTCCTGATTCTCTTCCCACTTGTCTTTTTAGTCTCCATTACTTTTTTGTTTTCTTCCACTGCCTTTAAGCATGGGTGTCTCCCTTATACACTGTCCTGGCCCAATCTTTCCTGTTGGTTGGTTCAGTTATTGTTTCTATCCAAGTGACTCCTTAATGTGTGTGTTTGTGTGTACATGATCACACATACACATGTGTGCTCTCAAAATCCAGTCCCCAGTCTCCAATCACTTGTTCAACTAATTCACTTGGTTTCTTTAAACTTAGCTCCTCCAAAACAGAACTTATCCTCCTTTTCCCTCTGCTCCCTTACTGTTTTAATGTCATCCAGTTACCCAGGTTTGATCTTTGACTCTTTCTTCTCTCTTACGCCTCATCTAATGATTTGCCAAGGCCTGTCATTTTGTAAGTTTTAACTCTATTAAGATCTTTTTCACCAATTCCTTCAGTTCAGTGCCATGAATCTATTTCAGGGCTTTATCTCTCCTTAACTAAACTTTTGTACCAACCTCCTAACTGGACTTCTTGCTTCTAATTTTTCCTTACTCTAATCTATCCTTCCTACATTTGGCAAAAAAATGATTTCCCTAAGGAAAAGGTCTTACCATTTCACTCCCCTGCACAGAAACCTTAAGGTACCTTGCTGCCGTAGGATAAATTATCATTTCTGGCATTTAGAGCCTTTAACAATTTGGTTCCAGCCTACCTTTCCAATTTAGTTTGCATTACTACCGTTACTCTATGTTCCAGAAAAACTGAACTACCAGCTCAACTCAACGGGCTATTTCCAGTCTTCATGTATTTATACTGTCCATTCTCTGTGCCTGAAACGTACTTGCTTCTTTTCTTTGCCTTTCAGAATCATTCTTTTACCCTTCAGGTGTCAATTCACATGCCACTTTTCTCCACAAAGCCTTCCTTGGTTACTATCAATTAAGTGTCCTTCTCTCTTCTCTTTCCTCATTTTCCTAGAACTGTTTGGTGCTCTCCTTTGCCTCAGTCACATCCTCTCCTGTAGAATATTTATCTGGTTGTGCATTTCATTCCCCCAATATAATGTAAGTACTTTGAGGGTTGATCTTACCCATACCTTCTACCAGGGTCATCATTTCTTTATTTATTTATTCATTCATTCATTCATTCATTCATTCATTTATTTATTTATTTTTTGGACAATTACATATAAAGACAGTTTTTAGCATCCATTTAAAAAAATTTTGAGTTCCAAATTATCTCCTCCATCCCCCATAGGGTGATAAGCAGTTTGATATAAGGCAGATATGTGAAATCTTGTAGAATGTATTTCCTGTTAGTCATGTTGTGGGGGGAAAAATGGGCCAAAAGAAAAGAACCATGAAAAAAATAAAGTGAGAATAGTATGCTTCAATCTGCATTCAGACTCCATCAGTTCTTTCTCTGGATGTGGATAGCACTTTCCATCATGAGTCTTAGAATTGTTTTGGATCATTGTTGCTGAGAAGAGCTAAGTCAGTCATAGTTGGTCATCATGCTATATTGCTGTTATTGTGTACAGTGTTCTCCTGGTTCTGCTCACGTCACTTTGTGTCAGTTCAGTTTTGTATTCAGTCTTTCCAGGTTTTTTTTTTCTGAAATGTGCCTGCTTTTCATTTATTATAGCACAGTTTAGTATTCTCTTGCATTCATATACCACAACATGTTCAGTCATTCCCCAGTTGGTGGGTATCCCCTCAATTTCTCATTTTTTGGAGAAGCTACCATAAAAAGAACTGTCAAAAATATTTTTGTACATGTAGGTTCTTTTCCCCTTTTTGTGATCTCTGTGATATAGCCCTAGTACTGGTATTGCTGGATCAAAGGGTATGCACATTTTTATTGCCCTTTAGACATAATTCCAAATTGCTTTTCAGAATGGTTGGATCAGTTCACAACTCTACTAACAGTGCATTAGTGTGCCAACTTTCCCACATCCTCTCCAACATTTATAATTTTCCTTATCTGATTAGCCAATCTGATAGATATGAAGCAGGGGTACCTTAGAATTGTTTTAATTTGCATTTCTCTAATCAGTAGTGATTTAGAGCATTTCTTCATATGACTATAGATAATTTTGATTTCTTCATCTGAAGATTGCCTGTTCATATCCTTTGATCATTTACTCTTTGGGGAATGGCTTGTATTATAAATTTGAGTTCTCTATATATTTGAGAAATGAAACCTTTATCAGAGACATGTGCTGTAAAGATTGTTTCCCAGCTTACTGCTTTTTTTAAAAATCTTGGTGACATTGGCTTTGTTTAATATAATTATGTTCATTATAATCAAAATTATCCATTTTACATTTTGTAATGCTCTATCTCATTTGGTCATAAATTCTTTCCTTCTCCATAGATCTGACAGGTGAACTATTCCTTGTCTTCCTAATTTGCTTATGGTATCATCCTTTATGTCTAATTTATGTCTTATCTTAGTATGTGATATAAGATGTTGGTATATACCTAGTTTCTGCTGTATTATTTTCCAGCTTTCTCAGCATTTTTTTGTCAAATAGTGAGTTCTCTTCCCAGAAGCGTGGGTCTTTAGGTTTATCAAACACTAGGTTACTGTGGTTATTTACTGCTGTGTGTGGTGTACCTCATCTGTTCCATTGATCCGTCACTCTGTTTCTTAGCTAGTACCAGACAGTTTTGGTTGTTATTGATTTATAAGATAGTTTGAGATCTGGTATGGCTAGGCCATACTATGGTCATTCTAAATATTTGTATCTCTATTGTTTAGGGTTGAACTTTGAACATAGAAATCCTGCTTTACCTTATCTTTTGTTCTCATCCCTTTCTTCGTTTGGGAACAAGGGAAACCTTATTGTTTTCCCCTCTGTAGAGCTCAGGGTGTGTGTGTATGGGGCGGGGGGAAGATGGTATTTTATTATAGGAGTTCCTAGAACAGGTTTTTGAGATGTATACTCTTATAATTAGGGCTTTAACAATAATTGAAAGTAATTTTCTAACCCCATATCAGATCTGGCATTTTATTTATTTTTTCTTTTTCAAAATCATTATTTATTTATTTATTTATTTAGTATTTTTAGTTTTCAGCATTTTCACAACAGTTTGAATTATAAATTTTCTCCCCATTTCTACCCTTCCCCCCACTCCAAGATGGCATATATTCTGATTGCCCCATTCCCAGTCAACCCTCCCTTCTGTCACCCGACTCCCCCCCCCCATCCCCTTTTCCCTTACTTTCTTGTAGGGCAAGATAGATTTTTATGCCCCTTTGCCTGTATATCTTATTTCCTAGTTGCATGAAAAAACTTTTTTTTTTAACATCTGCTTTTAAAAATTTGAGTTCCAAATTCTCTCCCCTCTTCCCTCCCCACCCACCCTCCCTAAGAGGGCAAGGAATTCAACATAGGCCACATATGTATCATTATGCAAAACACTTCCACTATACTCACATTGTGGAAGACAACCTATATTTTGCTCCTTCCTATCCTATCCTATCCCCCTTTATCCAATGTTCTCCCTTGACCCTGTCCCTTTTCAAAAGTGTATGCTTTTGATTACCTCCTCCCCCTATCTGCTCTCCCTTCTATCATTCCGTTTTTTATCTCCTTCCTCCCTGTGGGGTAAGACCCAATTGAGTGTATATGTTATTCCCTCCTTAGGTCAGATCCGATGAGAGCAAGATTCACTCATTCCTCCTCACCTGCCCCCTCTTCCCTTCCAACAGAACTGCTTTTTCTTGACACTTTTATGCGAGATAATTTACTCCATTCTATCTCTCCATTTCTCCCTCTCTCAGTATATTCCTCTCTCATCCCTTAATTTAATTTTATTTTTTTTAGATATTCTCCCTTCATATTCAACTCACCCTGTGCCCTCTGTCTATATGTATGTATATTCCCTTCAGCTACCCTAATACTGAGGTCTCATGAATTATATACATCATCTTTCCATGTAGGAATGTAAACAAAGCAGTACAACTTTAGTAAGTCCCTTATGATTTTTCTTTCTTGTTTACATTTTCATGCTTCTCTTGATTCTTGTGTTTGAAAGTCAGATTTTCTATTCAGCTTTGGTCTTTTCACTGAGAATGCTTGAAAGTCCTCTATTTTATTGAAAATCCATATTTTGCCTTGGAGCATGATACTCAGTTTTACTGGGTAGGTGATTCTTGGTTTTAATCCTAGCTCCATTGACCTCTGGAATATCATATTCCAAGCCCTTTGATCCCTTAATGTAGAAGCTGCTAGATCTTGTGTTATCCTGATTGTTTTTCCACAATACTCAAATTGTTTCTTTCTGTCTGCTTGCAGTATTTTCTCCTTGATATGGGAGCTCTGGAATTTGGCGACAATGTTCCTAGGAGTTTTCTTTTTGGGATCTTTTTGAGGAGGGGATCTGTGGATTCTTTCAATTTCTATTTTACCCTCTGGCTCTAGAATATCAGGGCAGTTCTCCTTGATAATTTCTTGAAAGATGATATCTAGGCTCTTGTTTTGATCATGGCTTTCAGGTAGTCCAGTGATTTTTAAATTATCTCTCCTAGATCTATTTTCCAGGTCAGTAGTTTTTCTGTTGAGATGTTTCACATTGTCTTCCACTTTTTCATTCCTTTGGTTCTGTTTTATAATATCTTGATTTCTCATCAAGTCACTAGCTTCCACTTGCTCCAGTCTCATTTTTAAAGTAGTATTTTCTTCAGTGGTCTTTTGGACCTCCTTTTCCATTTGTCTAATTCTGCCTTTCAAGGCATTCTTCTCCTCATTGGCTTTTTGGAGCTCTTTTGCATTTGAGTTAGTCTACTTTTTAAGGTGTTATTTTCTTCAGTGTTTTTTGGGGTCTCCTTTAGCAAGCCATTGACTTGTTTTTCATGGTTTTCTCACATCACTCTCATTTTCCTTCCCAATTTTTCCTCTACTTCTCTAACTTGCTTTTCCAAATCCTTTTTGAGCTCTTCCATGGCCTGAGACCAGTTCATGTTTTCCTTGGAGGCTTTTGATGTAGGCTCTTTGACTTTGTTGACTTCTTCTGGCTGTATGTTTTGGTCTTCTTTGTCACCAAAGAAAGATTCCAAAGTCTGAGTCTGAATCTGGGTGTATTTTGGCTGCCTGGCCATGGTCCCAGCCAACTACTTGACCCGTGAGTTTTTCATTGGGGTATGACTGCTTGTAGAGTAGAGAGTACTTTGTCCCAATTTTGAGGGGTTGTGCTGTTGTTTTCAGAGCTATTTCTACACAGCAAGCTCTGCTACACCAGTGCTCCTCCTCCCCCAAGAACCACCATCCCAGACTGTGACTCAGATCTTAAGCAGGCTTTGCACTCCTGCTCTGATCTGCCTCTTAATTCGTCCCATCAGATGGGCCTGGGACCAGAAGCAGCTGTAGCTATAGTTCTGTAGCTGCACAACCTCTGCTGTCCCCGGGGCAGTGGCCGAACCGCACTCCCTGCAACTTTTCCAACTAACCTTCTCTGTTGTCTTTGGTGTTTGTGGGTTGAGAAGTCTGGTAACTGCCACAGCTCACTTATTCACGGTGCTAGGGCCTGTTCTGCCCGACTCCTGGTCTGGTTGGTCCTGGCGCAGCCCATGCTGGACTCTGCTCTGCTCCCAGCTCTGTGCAATAGACCCTTCCCCACGACCATCCAGGCTTTCCTGGCTGGAGCCTTGCTTCCATCTGTTATTTCATGGATTCTGCAGCTCTAGAATTTGTTTGGAGCCATTTTTTATAGGTTTTTGGAGGGACCTGGTGGGGAGCTCACCCCTGCTTTGCAGCTGCCATCTTGGCTCTGCCCCCCCAGATCTGGCATTTTAAAAAGCTCTCTTCCACCTAGTGTTTTCCTACCTTTCTAGTCTTCTTACATATAATCTGTGGTCCAGCTACATTGGCCTACTTGCTCTATGCTATGCTCCATGTCCTGTCCATATGCCTTTGGTACTGTCTGTCCCTCCATTCCCAGAAAGCTTTTTTCTCTTCACTTCTAATCCTTTATGCCCTTCGACATCTCAGCTCAGAGTAGGTGCTCAATAAATGCATGTTAATTGGTTGTCTGTAACCAAATAATTTAAACCTGTTCCAGGGGAAAGCTGGTTTAAAAGAATAGGTAGGCTAAATCTTAGCCTGGGTGCTTGTGCTTGCTTCTCTTGTCTACTTGACTAGGTGAGACGGCTTCTAGCCCTGGGATATGCACTAGGAGAACATCAATTTGTCTTTCTCAAGGAGTGTCTTTCTGTCCATTGCACCTCAAGTGAAAGAACAGCTAGCTGGCCTTGTAGAGGCTGAATAGCTATGGCCTAGCAGATTGTAGTGGTCAGGTGCTCAGTGACCATGACACCAGGAGAGATAATTAACTGGTTGCCCAGCAAAGACCCATAACATTTGAAAGTACTCATTGAAGAGAGGAGTGGAAGGTTCTCGTCAGAAGACATTGGTGACTATGCAGTGTTGCAAGAGCAAGTAGTATTGGAGGTGGGAATTGCATTGGCCAAATGTGCGTCCCAGCTGTGTGCATTTGTGTGCACGCTTGCCACACATGTCCCTACATGTGTCCCTTGACCACTTGGATTCCATATGTGTGTGCCCTCCCCATGCATTTTCTAGGATTGTATGTGTTACCTGCACATGTGCACTCCCTTTGGTCATATGGTAGTTTTAGTAACTTATGGGAGAAAGTTCTCCCTGTATGCATGGAGGGGAATCTTGGCTCCTTATTTGCTGCACTGTTTGATTAAATGGCTTTTTATTTAAAATAATATATCCTCTGAGTCGAATGATAAAAATTAGTAGAGGCCCACGGGCTATGATTTTGGGTGCATATTGACCAGTAGATTGTCTCAATTGTAGGAGAACTTGGGGGCAGCACTCATGTATAATAATTCATATCTAAAGTTATAAAATGATACCTTAAACTTGTATGCTGTTTGACATTTTCCAGAGTGGCTTTCACAGTTCATTTTATCATCAAATCCTTCTGTGAGGGAGGCCATGAAACTATTATTCCCAGTTTTTTATACATTTTAAAACTGAGGTCCAGAACGTTTGTGAGTTGCTCAGGTTATAGGCTTAGTAAAATTCCAGGTCTTCCAATTTCTCATTAGTTGCTTTTCCCACCATTTCATGATGATTTTGGGAGCTGGAAAGTAGGAGATTGTTAGAATCATTGATGACCCCAAATTGGGAGTAATCTACCACATGCTTCAGCAGCTGATAGTATACATATCACACAATTGGGATTTATATTGTTTGTCCAATTGAAGAAAACTGATTGGTATATATAAAAATGGGTTAAAGACAATATTCTGAGCAGTTAAGACTGTGGGGATAGTACCTAAATTATTTAATACAGACTTCTACTTTGTAGCTCTTACTTCTGTAAGAGCTAACCAGAAGTTGGATATACTTTTTTCCTTTTAGTATACTTAACTTCATTCACATAGATGCAGAATTTTTTTTAAAGACAACACCAACCTTAGATCCTGACACCAACTCTTGTGACTTCTCCTTTTTAGTTCTAAGGTTCAGTGATGACAGTAGTTTCAATGACTTTGCTCCTTTTTATTCTTGAAATATTTTCTTGTGTGTCTTTAGCTTGTTGAAAAATCATATTAACAGAGCTCAAGATTTCCAAGTATTTTTTCCATCATTATCTATGGGATATGGGTGTCAGTACCAGAATTCATTTGGATTCAACAAATATTTATCATGTGCTTAAAGTGTACCAGAGATATAAAGGCAAAAATGAAACAGTCCCTGCCCTGAAGGAGCATTGGGAATTTGGCTAGGCATTAGCAGTCATTTGGTAGGGCCTCTTTGGCAGGAAAGCTTCAATATTTTTATCTTTGAATTAGATCAGGTTCTTAACCTTTTTTAGTGTCATGGACCCCCTTGACATTCTGATAAAGCCAATGGACTCCCTTTTCAGAATAATGTTTTTCAGTGCATAAAATAAATGCATACATAGAATTTTCAAGAAAACCAATTATACTGAAATGCATTTATCAAAATATTAAAAATGAAAAGTTCACAGACCCCACATTAAGAACTCTTAAATTACATGAAGGCATAGATTATTAAATTTTAAGAATGACACGGAGCTGGAAAACTAACAAATATGTTAGATTTTGCTACAATAAGCAAGATGAATGGTCCTAATGAAAGGAGGCAAATTTGACCCATAAATATTACCAAAACTTGGTGGGATCTGACCCATGAGGCTCTGAATGGGTGTATACATTATTCAAATGTAAGAAGATGAGTAAAAAGATGGGGTAAAAAGATGAATTTTTATTGATGACTTAAATCACCTTCATTTCCCAATATATCCTTTTCTCTTCCTCCATCCAAAGAGCTATCCCAAATAACAAAGAATAAAAAGAAATAAAAAAACAAAGTAATTCAGCAAAACTAATCAGCACATCAACCAAAACCAACATTATATGCAGCGTTCCACATCCATGGTCTCCTACCTCTGCCCACCCCCCCGCCCCCCAGAAAAGGGGGAGGTGCATTTTCATTTGATTATTTGCTTTATTTTCAGGGATAAACTTGGTTTTCATAATGACAAAGCATTCAGTTTGGATTCCCCTCCTTTGCCCATTTCCATTGCTGTCATCATGTACCGTATTTCCCCATGTATAAGATGCACCTTAATTTGGGGCCTGAAATTTGAAAAAAAGAATGTATTACATAGAGTTATTGAACTCAAGTTTTATTCATCTGCTCATAGCTCTCAGGCATCTTTTGGGCAAGTCTGGTGCATGTATGCATGCTTAGTCCATTCCATTTCATGAACCTGAAGCACCAATTGTGTCCTTCTTCAAAATCAGTAACTTTTTCATCAGCAGTTCTTTTGACCTCATGATGAACCATCTTTGTGGACACAGGAATTCCAATTGCCCTTTGCTCTTCAATCCATATCTTCAATTCCCTCTCTAAATCACACCATTTTGCTGACTTGCCTCTCATGGCCTTCTTCTGCTGTGGCATTTTCCAGTAGGGTTTCTTCTTCCTGTAGCCAGTCTCAGATTGTTTTCTCAGTTGGAGGAGGACCAGACTTACGTTCAGCAGCACGATTTCCATTCACTTTTGCAAACTGGATCACTTTTAATTTGAATTCAACACTGTACAAAAATCTTTTCTGAGCCATTTCTGGGCAGAACATGGCAAAACAGAATCTAATATATCGGTAACAAATGTAAAACAATGAGCACAAAGACAACAAGTGCGAAAAAGCGGGAAATGCAAGTAAAAAAAAAATCTACAACCACTGTATAAGATGCACCCAGTTTTTAGACCCCAAATTTTTCGAAAAAGGGTGCATCTTATACATGGGGGAAATATGGTATATTTTTCTCTTGGTTCTGTTACTTTACTTTGCATCAGTTCTTATGTTTTTCTGTAGTCTTCATAGTCATCATCTCTTAAAGCTCAGTAATATATTCTGTCACATTCATCTATAATAGTTTGTTTAGCCATTCCTCGCCTAATAGGCATTTACTTTGTTTCTAATAAAAAACTCCAAAAAAATGTGCTGCTAACATATTTTGGTTTATATGGGATCTTCCATTTCCCAAACCCACCTGTCTTTGACGTCTTTTGGGTGTGAATGCCTAGTAGGATCTCTGAGTCTAAAGATAGAGTAGCTTTTAGAAGCTTATGCTCATGTGAGGAAATCTAGGAACCAGAATGGATAAAACTCAGTGGAGGGAGAAACAGAAATGATTTTGATATTGGAATATGCTATGAATCAGCATTTATTCATTGTTTACTATGTGCTCGGATACTGTATTCATCATGGTGGATATCAATGGAAAAGCAAAAAAGTCCCTGCTCTCAGGTACCTTACATTCAGTTGGAAAGAACAACATGTACTGAGATTAGTGTTCTTAACCTGGGGTCTCTGAGCTTGTTTTTCAAATGTTTTTAGAACTGTATTTCAGTATAATTGGTTTCCTTGGTAATATTGTATATTTTATTTTATGTTTTAAATACATTATTCCAAGAAGGGATCCATAGGCTTCACTAGGATGCCAAAGGGTCCATGACACAAAAAAGATCCAGAACTCCTGATGTGACAAATAATGGTGATTTGTAGGGGTTGAAGGTTGGGGGAGGGAGGCACTAATATAGCTGGGAAATTAGGAAGGGCCTCATGTAGGAGGTAGTGCTTGGGTTGAGTTTTAACTGGAGGTAGAGATTCAAAGAGTTAGGAGTGAGGATAAGGCATGTGGAATTTAGTGTGTCAGGAAGAGGAAGTAGACTAGTTTGACTGGACCATAGAGTACATAAAGGAGAACTATGTGTAATAAGCCAGAAAAGATAGACTGGAGCAAAATTGCAGAGGTATTTAAATGCTCAGAAGAGGAGTTTGTATTTTATGCTAGAAGAAATAGGGACCCACTGGAACTTTTTGAGGAGGTTAGTGATATGGTCCAACCTGTGCCTTAGGAATGTTTCACTCTGGCAGCTATGTGGAGGTGGAAGATGGATTCAAGAAGGGAGAGACTTGATGTGGGGAAATCAGTTAGGAGGCTGTTGCCACAGTCTGTGGAAGAGATGATGAGAGCCTGAACTAGGATGGTAACCATGTGAGTGGGCATAAGGGAATGGATATGTGAGAGATGTTGGAGAGGTGACAAAATTTGACAGCTGATACATATGGGGGGGTGAGTGAAGACCACCACCTGCACAGAAAAAAGGAAATAGATAAGTTTAACTGACAGATCACACACATGGCTCTGAGATATAGTAATAATTGGAGATTCCACTTATCTAGACATGTGTTGGAGCTTACTTTCTGTCAAAAGCATAGCAGCTCATAATTTCTTGCCTTCCCTTAATGATAATTTCATATTTTAAAAGGCAGAGGAGCCAATAAAGGGGAATTTCATATCACATATCAAATGAGAGATAATATGTGCAAATGCTTTGCTAATCTCAAAGCACTAATGATAGTAATAATAGCTAACATTTATGTAGTGCTTATTATATAAAGCACTGTGCTAAGTCCTTTATAATTATTATCTCATTTGATTTTCACAACCCTGGAATTTAGGTATTATTATCCCCAGTTTTCATATGAGGAAACTGGGGCAGATAGGTTAAGTGACATGCCCAGGGTAACATAGCTAGTAAATGTCTGTGGTCAAATTTGAACTCAGGTCTTCCTGACTCAGGACCCAGAATTCTACTGCAACATCCAAGCTGCCCATATAAATGCCCTATTATTACTAGTTATTACTCTTTTGTTTTGGATCTTATTCTCATTGACAGGAGGAATTTGTTGCTGGGGTGGAAATGATGGGAACCTTGCAGGACAGTGAGCTGACCATCCTAGAGTTTGTGATAGAGACAGAGAGGAAGGCCAGACATAGATTTCAAAGGCTTTGGGAGAGTGGCTAAGACCCCAGAGACTCAAATTCTACGGGGGAAATCAGCTTAGGGGGTATGAGAAACTAACAAGACTAAAGTTTTGAAGACACAAGTGGAAACAATTATGGTGAGAAAAAATTGGAGTTAACTAAAGTAGTTTTTTTTAAAGACAGTATTCAAAAGATGGGCAAAAGGGCAGGTAACTATGAATATAGAAAATATAGCACAGGATTGTAAGAGTAATGGTATGAGTGCTAAAAGCTCAGAATAAGCTGAAGTTGGTAAGGAAAACAAAGGACAACAAAAGCAGTTGTTTAAAGAAAGCTGCATTAGGGAAAAGAGGAGAACCAAGAAGGGAATAAGTGAGACTGCTGCCCAGGCTGGATGAAATAACTGACAACGTTGAGAAGACAGAGCTGCTCTGCTCCTATTTTTTTTGCCAAGAAGAATGACCTTTGGACTGGAAATGACAGAACAAAAATGTCTAATGGGAAGTTGATATACAAGGTAAGTAAGGAGCCCAGTATGAGAGCACTTATCTGTCGTTGCTGGATTCAAGTCTCCTAGCTCAGATAAAGTACACGTTTGGGTACAGAAAGAACTAGTGGATGTGATTAGTGAATCACTGTTGGGGATATATGAAGGAATTTAGAGAATGGGAGAATTGCTCCAGGACTGCAGAAGGGCAAATGTCCCCATTTTCAGAAAAAGAAAGAGAATGAAATATACAAAGAAACCAGTGTTTGACTTCCATTTCTTGGAATGTTCTGTAATGTACCATGTGATAGGAGTAATATCTACCAGTATTTCCCAACAATATGTATGTAATTAGGCCCATTCCCCACTGCCCACCATGGGTTAAACCCATTCTTCCTTCCCCTTCCCCCAGTTAAAAGGATCTGTTTCCCCCAAAAAGAGATAATGCTGACCCTGGGACCTGATATTTTCCCCCTCCCTCCTTCCTTCCCCCTGCTTCTCATAATGCAGCTTTATGCCTTTTCCCTTTATTCTCTGGTTACACAACGGCATAATAACTCCAATCCGTATGGAATCCGAGACTCTCAGACTTGGAGGGTACCTGAGACCACTCAAGACACATACCCTGCCTTGATAATTGGATATGATTTCATATGTGAAAGAGGGAGGCCGGATATGATTTCATATGTGAAAGAGGGAGGCCTCTCTACCAAAGCTATAGTGAAGTGCGGTTGTATCCTTGTATATTCTTGCTGTGTTAGGGCAAAGTAGTCCTCCTTTTGTTAACTCTTTGGTGATATAGAGTACCTCATTTCATCCCCAAATTGGACCTGAACGGCATGCTGACTTTAGGTCTGCCCCTCACAATTGGCATAGTTGGTATGGGGATGAAATGGCCTCATTGCCTGACATTGTATTTGAGTTGGGGGAAGGCGAATGCAGATTCAGAGGGTGGCATGATCTTATGGCTGGACACTTCTAGCACTACCTGGAATGATAACATAAATGGTTAATGAACACCTATAAAAGGAAATGGCAATAATAAGAAGTCAGTATGACTTCATTTGGAACACATCATGGCTGAAACAGATCAACCTTATTCTCTCCCATATCCCCCCCACCCCGCTTTTTTTTTTTGCCAGTTTCTAAACTTGGTAGATCAGGAGGATGCTATAGATTAAAGTTTGCTTAGAAATTAGCAAAGCTTTTGGTAAAATCTCTTTTGCCATTCTTGCGGAAAATATGAAGAAATATGGGCTAAGTGAAAGTACAGTTAAGGTATATTTGGATTTGGTTGAAAGGCTTAACTCAGAGTAGTCAATACTAGACTACTCTTCAATTGGAAGGAGCTATCTATTGGAAACCTCCAAAGATTTTTACTTATTTCTGTGCTGTTTAACCTTTTTGGCAATGACTTGGATAGAGGCATAGATACTATGTCAGATTTACAGCTGATAGATATTTTTGAGGGATAACTAACTCACTAAATGAAAGAAGCCAAAAAGATCTTGACAAATCTTGACTAGAAAACTGAGCTGGTTTGAGGTGATGAAATTTAATATGGATAAATATAATGTCGCACTACAAGATGGGGGGAGGCATATTTAGTTTGTCTGAATAAGATCTGGGGGTGTAGCAGTTGACTGCAAATTCAGTATGAGTCAACAGTGGAATATGAAAGCCAAAACTAATTGAATCTTGAGCTGCATTAAGGGAACTTTAACTTCCAAAAGTAAGGTGATAGTCCCCTCATACATTGTCTGGTTTTAGATCACATAAGTGGTGTTGTGCTTAGTTCTGGATGCCACACTTTAAGAAGACATTGATAGCTGAAGAGCATCCAGAGGAGGACAATTAAGATGGCAAAGGCTTATTAGTCTATATCACTTGAAGTTCACTGGAAGGAACAAGGGATAATTAAGCTGGACAGTAGAAGCCTGAAGAGGTTCATGATAGCTCTGTTTTAGTATTTGAAAGGCTGTCATATAAAAGAAAAATAAGTGCTTAATTAAGACCAGTTATACCTTACTCTCATTACTTTACTTTGCCACTGCACTTGAGCTGCCTTTTCTTTTTTCCTCTAAGGGTCCCCTTGTATTTGTGAGATTACTCTGGAGCTTCCTTTTTGAGAAAGAGTCTAGAGACTAGCCATGCTTTACTCTCCAATTTTACCACTGTGCTTTGGCTGCCTTCATCCTCTGAACCTTTTCCCCCTTTTGTGGGTTTCTCCCAAAACCACCATTTTAAGGACAGACTCAGATGAGACATCCTTCATTCTCCCAACTTCAGTTACCATCTCCCACCACCCCCTTTTAGCTCCCTTTTATATCTTGTTTTCCCTCATTAGAATGTAAGCTCTTTGAGGGCAGGGACTATCTTTTGCTTCTGTTTACATTCTTGGGATTTAGCTTAGTGCCTGGCACATAGTAAATGCTTTTTGTTTTGAATTGAGAAGCATTTAATTAGGTGCTTAATCAAGGATTTTGTGTTCTGTTAGGGGGAGATGTTACATATGAAGGAGTGGTGAGCAGGGAGGGGTGTTTTGGTCTGGAAAGTCATAGAGATGGTGAGTGAAATAATAGGACAGTCAATTGAGAAAAGGCATTCCCTTTCCTGAAACAATGGCACTGTTGATTATGGCTCTTAGAATGAGATAAAAAAGGGTCGGGGTGTGATGGCATGGCTAGGGTGAAGATGAGGCCATGTGGTCCCAGGAGGCCAAGTTTAAGTAAGGGTAGAAAGTGACCAGGATGAAGATGAGGATGCATGGACCAAAGGCCTAGGCTGCATGGTGGAGGAACTTGTAGCAGTGACATATAAGTATTGGTTGAAGCAACTCTTCATAGTTGACTTGTAGACTTCAGGTAATTTTGTAATCTTCAAATATTTGAATAAGGAGATGTTTTAAGTATAGGGCAGAACAAGAACAAATAGATGAAAATTACTGGGAGGCATATTTTGTTTCATTATAAGGGTGAATTTTCTAAATATAGTAATGATCCCAAAATAACTTGTAAGGTAATGAGTTCCCCGTTAATCGAGGTCTTAGAATGCAAGGTTGAATGACCAATTGTTGGAGATGTAGAGAGGATTCTTTTTCCAGTAGGTCTCGAACTAGATAACCTCCAAGAATTCTTCCAATTCAGATATTTAAGATTTTTGGTGTAGACAGATCTGAAAGGATCATTTGGGTGCCATAGTTGAGATAGGATAAGTGTTGAATTCTAGAAGAGTTAAAATCAGGAAGGATTAGTCATAGGCAGATGGGCAAGGTTCTGGGAAATCAAAATTGAGGATAGTCATACTAGAAAGTTTGAAAGAGAACTGATTCCAAATCCTGTGGCTTATTCTGTTCTTTCTAGCCTGTTTTTGGTCCAGAGATGTTAATTGTAATCCTAAGTGGTCAGCATACTACAAGCAAACCCAGTTTTTGGTTGGGAAAATAGTTCTGTTCCCAGATCTCTGAAGAATAAAGGAAATTTCATTTTGTTGTTGTTCATTCATTTCAGTACCGTCTAACTCTTTGTGACAACATTTGGGGTTTTCTTGGCAAAGATACTGGAGTGGTTTGCCATTTTCTTTTCTACTCATTTCCAGATGAGGTACTGAGGCGAACAGGGTTAAGTGACTTACCCAGGGTTACACTAGTGTCTGAGGCCAGATTTGAACTCATTAGTCTTCCTGACTTCAGGCCTGGTACTTTATCCACTGTGCCACCTTTGATTCACTTAGACAATTATTATAAACAATATATTTCATAGATATTTAACTGGGTAACTTTAGTCAAAACTTAAAGTACAACTGCCATTTATAATGTATGCTAAATTAGAACTTTTAAGTATGGGGATGGGAAAAAAGAAGCTGTTAAACATGATCATAATAATAAGCCAAAATCAAAAGGAGGTGAGAATCCACTGATTCAATAAGCATTTATTGGTAGTAATAAAATAGCTAGTGTTTATATAGTACTTCATGGTTTGTAAAACATTTTACATAAATTATCTCATTTGAGCCTCAAAACACTGTTGTGGAAGCAGGTATAGTCAGTTCTGCTATAACACAATATAGTCTATTCCATCCTAAAAATAATTGCACCTTGCAAAATCCTTCAATAAAAACCACAAGGCTTATTGGAAAAACAGAGTAAGGGATATAATACTCAGTAAGAAAAGACAGGAATCTAATAAAAAATAGTAGCATGGTTTTATACATGCTAAATGGTCAAGAAATACATAAATGCTAAAGTAAATAGTGGTTTGGCCTTGGCCTCAGGCTGCTGTTTGGTCTGTGCCCAGGTACCTAGGGGCTGCAGCTATGGCGGAATGGGGAGAGAGTGGAGGTTGAGTGAGAGGGTGGGAACTAAATGGTCTCTGCCCACAGCTCTGACTTCACCAGAAGATATGCAGTAGAAAGTGGTACTTATATGTCACCTTAAAAAATATTACCTTGAAAAAAAATCTTATCACCTTGAAAAAGGCCTGGCTTTCTCATAGTATTGGGCTTTAAAAGGGTTATATCTTGTGAGTTATTGTCAAATGACATGGTTTCCTTTGCTATTGCCCTCTTTGAGGACAAAATGGCTCATAAGCAAACAAGAAATTCATGTTATGCTGAAATTGTTTCATAAATATATCAATCTAATTGGAACAAATTCATGTTTTCAAAATAGCTTTATAGCAGAACTGACTATATTATTATTTCTTCCCCTTTTAAAGATGATGAAATTGAGGTTGAATTAGATTGACTTAGCTTGACTCCAAGTCTAATTCTCTATTCACTATGCCACCTGGCTGCCATATCTGCCTGGCTCTGTGCTAGGGGTTGGTAAGAGAAAGTAAAAAATAAAACAATTCCTGCCCTCAAAGAACCGATATTCTGTTGGATCTAGTTCCTCTTATTACCATATTGCATGGTCTTTGTGTTCAGGTCTTGCCTTAGTAACAGTATCTGAGGTAGAATTAATAAGGACAACCTGTTTCTGAGGAAAACATTTTTCAATGGGAATTTGCTTTTGGGAAAGAGGAAAAAAATTTTTTAATGCATTTAAAAGGCCTCTGAGCAAAAATGAATATCACATAGTTAAATAGTTGAAACTTAAATATTTTACCTATTGGAGACTGCTTCTTTTGTCATTCAGAACTTACTTATTACATCCCCTTTAAAAAATAATGATTATTTCTTTTATATTAATATCCCTGTTGTTTCCTAATGTATTCTTTTACCAATCTGCTGTCCCCAACAATCCCTCAGAATAAAAAAGAAGGAAAAACAGGCCAACAAAACTAATGTATCAAAAGAAAATCTGATATAGTACTTTTCACCTTGCAAGAAAGAAGGGAGATAACCTTTTCATATCCTTTCCTTGGGACCATATTTAGTTATTATAATTTCAGGGTATTAGATTTTGATTATTTTGCCTTTTTTGCATTTACCTTATTGTTGTCTTTGTGATTATTGATTTCCTGTTTCTGCTTTAGTTTATTATCCGTTCATATAGGCCTGACCATGCTTCTTTGTATTTCTCATATTTCTCATTTATTGCACATCTATTATATTCATATAGCTTGTTTAGCCATTCCTTAATTGATGGCAATCTATGTTTCCAATTCTCTAATACAAAAATGTGTTGCTCTAAATATTTTGGTCTATATGGGGCCTTTCTTTTTCATTGATCTTATGGTATATACTTACCAGTGAAATCTCTAGGTCCTAGAGTATAGACTTTTTATTTACTTTCTTAACATAATTGCCAGTTATGCTTTCTAAAGTGATGGGGCCAAATATCAACTCCGCATTAGTACATTAGTGTATCTGTCTTTCCACAGAACTTTCCAACATTGACTGGATGAAACTTTAGAGTTAACTTGATTTGTGTTTCTTTTACTTTGGTTTGACATCATTCTTTCATGTGATTGTTGATAGTGTGTCATTCTTTTGAACATTTACCTGTTGGACTTTTGGTCTTCTATATTTTTGTTAGTCGTCTAAATATATTGGTTATATTAGACCTTTGTCAGAGAGAGCAATACAGTGTTTTCTTTCCAGGCTTCACTTCTAATTCTGTTTTGATTAGTTTTTTCTTGTAGAATAAGCCCACAAAAATCAATAACATTTCTATATAAGAATAGTAAATCCAGGGGGAATAATAGAAAGGGAAAATCTATTCAAAATAGCTACTAATCACATGCAATGTCTGGGAGTCATGCTACCAAAGCATACTTTGATACTTGTATAGATAGAGTTATAAAATAGTCCTTAAAGAAAGAAAGCAATTTAAATAAGTTGTAGGGGATATTCTATGCTTAAGGCTGGGCTCCACCAAAGTAATAAAAAGGACAGCATTACCGAAATTTAACTCACAGATTTAGCATTATATTAATCACGTTCTCAGGGAGTAATTTACATACTAAATAATGTAATAAATTTTTTTGAAGGAACAGAGGTTCGGAATATCAAGAGAAATAATGAAAAATAAGGAACAAAGGGGAAATATCACTTCTAGAACTCAAACTGTATTATAAAGTAGTAATAACAAAAACTATTTGGTAGTGGTTAAAAATTTTTAAAAAGTAGCAGATCAGTGGATCACACTAGACCTAGAAGAATCAGAAATAAATGATCTTGGTAACTTGATAACTGACAAATCTGAAAGCTTTAGATAGAGCTTCCTAATTCACCAGAATTGCTTCGGAGATTGGAAAGCAGTGCGACAGAAATTTAACTTACACTGCCAAGTTTATACTATATAACACAAACTCAGAATGGATATGTCACCTCAATTTAAATTTCATATCCTAAAACAGAAAATAATTAGAAGGAAACCAAATCAGGTACTTTTCTGTGGCTGGGGGTTTAGGAGTTGGGGTTGGTAAATTCTTAATCAAATAAGAGATGTAAGTAATTATGAAAGATAAATAATTTACATGAAATAGGAAAGATTTTGTGTGATCACAAAATCATAGCTGAGTCATTAAAGAAGATTAAAATTATATTGAATATGTTTTATTTACTAAGGTATGGAAGTACATACTTGATTTTGGAAAAATGTCAGCTAAAATTAAAATTTTTTTTATCTAAAGATAAGCTTCGGTGGTTTCAATTTTTACCTAATTTTTTGATGATGGAAAATGAGTCATAAGTATATCTTAAAAACTTGTATTTAACTTTTAAATCTCATGATAATATAGATTTCATTCATACTCTGTCTTTTCATTTTGAGAAGGCCTGATTTTTTTCCCCCAGCTTTTTTATTTCAGTCTACCTCCTTGATCAATTTTGGTTCTCCTTTTGTGGACCATTTGTAGTACTTTAAAAGATATGATAACAAGATATGATTATACTTTGCTGTTTTGGACCTGTGATCTCATTGATATGGGTACTACATGTTTTCTTTTCCTGAAAAATTCTGTAAATCTTCTGTGAGGGGACTTCCCAGTGTTCTGGGAGGCATACCTCTACATGTTACTGACATTGTATGGATACTAGCGGAGCAGATGGGAGTTGTCCAGTTGGTTATTACTTGCTCTAGATACTTGACTCTCCTCAGGTCCTGGTACATGGTCAGTGCTTAATAAATGCTTATTAACTTGGCTTGGTAACATCATCTGATGAAGACTAAAGTATCTAGTCGCATAATCAGCCTATAGTTCTGATTCATTAATACCTATATTTTGGGCAGCGAATATGAACGGTGAACTGGACCACAATTGAACAGGAGCAGGAGAATGGTCTACATTGCATTTGGGAAATTGTGTAGTGCTTTTGATGATCCCAAGCTTCTTCCTGAAACACTGTTCCCATGTTTTTTTTTTTTTTTAATAAATTTCTTTATTTGTTTTTGGTTTACCACACACGGTTCTACATAGTTTTGAGTTCCAGATTTTCTCCCCTCCCTCTCCCCTCCCTCCCCAAGACGGCATGGAGTCTCATATAACTGTCATGAATGACTTTGCATTGAATTAATTTATGCACTAGTCAAGTCGTGGAGAAGAATTTTGACCAATGGAATGAATCATGAGAAAGAAGAAACAGAACCAAAAAAAAAAAACCCAAAAACAAAAACAAAAGAGAAGCAGAAAAGGCGAGCATGTAGTGTGCCTCAGTCTGTATTCAAACTTCGCAGTTCTTTGTCTGGATGAAGATAGCATTCTCCATCGTGAGTCCCCTGGAGTTGTCCTTGCCCCTGAGGTTGCTGAGAAAAGCGCAGTATGTCAGGGTTGGTCCTCACGGAATCCACATATCTGTGGCTGTGCACAACGTTCTCCTGGCTCTGCTCCGCTCACTCAGCATTATGTCGTGTAGGTTTTTCCAGGTTGTTATGAAGTCTGCATCATCCCCATTTCTTATGGCACAATAGTATTCCATTACCTTCATGTACCACAGCTTGTTCAGCCATTCCCCAATTGATGGGCATCCCTTTGCTTTCCAATTCTTGGCTACCACAAAGAGAGCTGCTATAAATATTCTTGTACATATGGGTCCTTTTCCCGCTTGCGTGATTTCTTTGGGATACAACCCTAGAAGTGGTATTGCTGGGTCAAAGGGTATGAACATTTCTATAGCCCTTTGGGCATAGTTCCACACCGCCCTCCAAAATGGCTGGATCAGCTCACAACTCCACCAGCAATGCAACAATGTTCCAATTTCCCCACATCCTTTCCAGCATTTATCATTCTCCTGATTTGTTATTTTAGCCAATCTGACAGGAGAGATGTGGTATCTAAGAGTTGTTTTGATTTGCATTTCTCTAATCAGCAGCGATCCAGAGCATTTTTCCATATGCCTGTAGATAGCTTTAATTTCTTCCTCTGAAAACTGCCTGTTCATATCCTTTGACCATTTCTCAATTGGGGAATGGCTTGTATTCCTATATATTTGGCTCAGCTCCCTGTATATTTTAGAGATGAGGCCTTTATCAGAGATACTAGTTGCAAAGATTTTCTCCCAATTTTCTGCTTCCCTCCTAATTCTTGTTGCATTGGCTTTTTTTGTACAAAAACATTTCAATTTGACATAATCAAAATTATCCATTTTGCATTTTGTAATGCTCTCTATCTCTTGTTGGGTCATGAATTCTTTACTTTTCCACAAATCTGATAAGTAAACTATTCCTTGCTTTCCCAAATTACTTAGAGTATCAACTTTTACTCCTAAATCATGAACCCATTTTGACTTTATAAAAATATGGAACGCTTCACGAATTTGCGTGTCATCCTTGCGCAGGGGCCATGCTAATCTTCTCTATATCGTTCCAATTTTAGTATATGTGCTGCCGAAGCAAGCACTGTTCCCATGTTTTTAACATCATCATTCTGGGTGCTGTATGGATCAAAGTCATGGAATACCTGAGGCTTTTGAAAAATTAGAGTTGTAGGTCACCTAAATGTTCATGGAGTAGTACGTGGTGGGCTTGGTTAAACCATGGCATGTTAACAATGAAAAATTACACAAGTAGTGTAAAAAATAATAATTTCCAACATAAAACATTTGAAGTTTTGCAAAGCATTGTATATACACAAACTCCTCTGATCTTGTTAACAATCCAAGGAGAGGAATTCTATAGTTATTCTCATCCTTGTTTTAAAGCTATAGAAACAGGGATTAAGAGAAATTGTGACTTGTCTATGGTCACAGAGCTAATCAGTACTGGAGATGAGAGATTTGAACTCCCTTCTCTCCTGACTTTGTCTTCTTGGAGTCTTTGTCTTTTATTTTTCTTTTTAAATCAGCTCATATAAAGTATCCCCGTGGTAATTTGATTGGTATAGCATTAAAAGCATAAATTAATTTTGGTAGTATTAGGAGAAAAGGCTAGAAAAGGAAGTAGGAGTCAATTGGTGGAGGGCTTTGATTGCCAGCATCAAGAGTTTATAATTTTTTGGGTAGGAAATGGAAAGCCATTGAGGGTTTTTGAGTAGATAAATGTGAGTATTATTAGTAATATCAGTCTATGTTATATAAATGTTAATTGTTAATGAAAGCAAGTATAGACAGGCAGCATCTTTTTAAAAAAAATGAATTAAGCATTTGTTAAGTACCTGTTTTGTGCTAGGCATTGAGAGATACAAAGACAAAAATGAAAAATCCCTGCCTACAGGAGGTGGGCTTACATTCTATTGAAGGAGACAAACATATGTTTATAAGACCATAGAAAATAAATACAGCATAATTTTCACAGGGAGACACTCTGAGCTAGGGTGTTCAGTGAAGGAAGGCTTTTGTGCTCTACACGCTGGCTGTTGTAAACGTTGTCTTCTTTCCTTAACCTTCCCATACACCTCCTTCTGCCTACTCTCACAGTCTGAAGATCTTGCTTCAAATTAAATTCTCTCTTTAAACCCTTCTCTTGTCAAAATCCCTTGACATGATTCTCCATTCTCTCCTTTACTCCAATTTCTGATGAAGAGGTGGCCCTTCTCCTTGCCATCTCTTATGGCAAAGCTACTTTGTGTAAAAGTTTTATCCTTTATCCCATCCTATCCCATCTCCTTGAACAGATTCTTCTTACAGTCTTCTCTCTCCTCCCTTTTCTTCTTCCCTGATGACTACGGACATGCTCAAATTTCCCCCTTCACTTGATCCTACCATCCTTCCTATCTGCCATCCTTTACAACTACAACAACAATTAATGCACATTAGAATGATGGGAAATTCAATTTAATGCAAATTATAAAATGATACCAGTCACTTTTAACGAGAGCCAAAATTCAGGTAATGCAAATTAGTCAGGGGTTCTTAACATACTGCTTTGTTATCAGTCTGTACTTGCCTAACATCTTGTATGGATGTGATATACTGCCGTGTACCATATTCCCAACAATAGGTTAATTCTTTTTTTTTTAAAGAGTTCCTATCAAAATGGACAAAAGGAAGAATATTTCAGATGGAAACAGTGCCAGCACAAAAAAGAAGAGGCTTATTATTAGATTTGAACAGAAATTTGATGTAATTCAGTGACCTGAATATGATCATAGTATCTCTGAAGTAGGAAGAGCTGTCTCAGTATTTGAATCTGTAGTATGGAAGAATATAAAACACACAGGCAAAATAAAGGAAAAAGCCAAAGTTGTATTGTCTTTTTGTGGTTTGCAAACAGCTATGACTAGAAGTGTTATAGTGTGTAATGGAATGTCTTTTAGCTATATGGATTGAAGACTGCAATAAAAAATGCATTCCTCTTAGCAGAGCTAAGACAAAAGCTTCGAGTTTATTTAACTCATTGAAAGAATATGGATATGAAATGGATAATGAAACTTTTACTAAAGGTGGTGTTTGGTTTGATGACTTTAAATTTGAATTCAATTGCATAACATTAAAATTACTAGAGAAATGGTCAGTGCAGATGAGGTCAACTAAATATCTTGATGTTTTGAAGAGAATAATTGAAAAAAGGTCTGTAGACTGATCAACAAAATTTTAATGATGATGAAACAGGTTTATTCTGGAAAAGAATGCCATCTAGAACTTAAATTTCTAAGAAAGAAAAAAATTCAGCCTGGATTTAAAGTTCCTAAATATCACCTAACACTTTTAGTGTGAGGTAGTAGAGAAGGGGATTTTAAGTGAAAACCAATGCTTATTTATTGGTCTTGAAATTCTCTAGCTCTGAAAGGCTACAACCATCAATCACTTCCAGTTCTTTGGTATTTAGGTAAGAAAGCATGGGTGATCAAAGCTGACAGGTTGTCAGACTATTTTAGTCCAGCTGTTGAAAAATATCACCAGGGCAATAATATTGTTTTTAAAGCATTACTGATTTTAGTTAATGCCCAGGTCTTCCAACTATACTTATTCATTGTGTAAGAATAGGAGCATGAAAATTTGCTGACTTGTGGCTGAAGAACCTACCAGCATATGTTAAAAAAAATTAATGAAAGAGTAGATAGTTTAGTTTATGCTACTAAAATAAATAAAAATAATGACGTTTTTGTCACATTGTCAATAGAGGTTTATCTTTAGGTACAATATTTGGTGCTTTTTAAAGTTTGCTTTTTATAAAAAGCTTGAATCATAAATCATTTTTCTTATCCTTTACTCTTATATTACATTCATAAACACATTAAAAACTTATTTTTTCATTGCGTATTTTCATTTCTAACTTTTGCATATAATATTAACAATATTGTGAATTCAAATAATAATGATAATTATTATTATAATGATGGTGATGATAGCTAACATTTATATAGCACTTACTCTATGCCAGTCACTTTGCTAAGCACTTGAAAATCATTAGCTAATTATTTTTACAACAAACTTGGGAGGGAGTTACAATTATTATCTACATTTTAAAGATCAGGAAACTGAGGCAAACAGGTGTTTAGTGACTTGCCCAAAGTCACACAAATAGTGACTAAAGCCAGATTTGAACTAAGAATTTCCTGATTTCCTGCTCAGTGCTCTGTGCACTGACCCACCTAGCAGCCCCACTTCATAAGTGGCAATAATTTGGACCTGTCTGTATTTCTTTTATCTTTCACAGTCAAACTCCTGGAAAAAGCTGTCTACTATTATTGCCTTTACTTCCTCTACTCTCACTTCTGATCACTTCCTTGACCTGAAATTCCCTGAACTTCCTGAATCCGCAAAGATCTCTTTTTGAATTAACTTTATTTTTATTTGATAAAAATCTGTCTTTTCTCTCTCCTACTTCTTCTCATCACCTGCCACTACACTAAGAAATAAAAGCACCCCCCCCCATGTATAGGCAAGTAAAACAAATGCGCCTCCATGCACGGGCGCCCCCCCCATCTCCCGCCGCCATTGCCCATATCCACAAAAAATACAACTCAGTCTTAACCCTGATTCCATCATCTCTCTTTTAGGAAATGAGTAACATGTTTGATTGTGATGAGCCCTCTGGAATGCTGGTTCGTGATTGCATGATCAAAGTTCTAAAATCTTTCACAGTTGCTTTTCTTTATAGTAATATTGTGTAAACCACCCTCCTGGTTCTGCCCACTTCACTGCATCAGTTCTACAGATCTTCATAAGTTTCTCTGAAATTGTCACTTTGATCATTTCTTAAAGCACAATAGTATTTCATCATATACCTGTGCCATAACTTTTCAGCCATTCTTCAATTGATGTACACCCCTCGCAGTTTTCAGTTCTTTGCCACTGTAAAAAAAAAAAAAAAAGATCTGCCATTAAAAATCCTTTCCCTTTTATATCTTTGGGGAAAGGAAGTGCTAAAAATGTAAATCTAAAGTTGCCTTTGAATTAACACTAAACTTAGATACTGAGTGAATATTTTCCATCAGGTCAAAACTTTATTTTCTAAAGCAGGGCTGTCCCACCTTAGGTTTTTATTGAAGCAATAGACAGTATATTTTGATTTGCCATTTTAGTGAGAGCTCTGCCGTAGCTATGCTTCCTTTACTAAAACATTTATGTAAATTTCTATCCTTGTAGACAGCCACATAAATTGTACTGCGGCTGCATTTTGGACAGCCTTGTTCTAAAGCTTTAGAACCTTGAAGAAAAAGAGCATACTTTTGGTCCTGATCTACTATATCTGAATTAAAACTAAATCATGGGTTCATAGACTCAGAGCTGGAAATGACCTCAGAAGCTCATCTCTTGCCCCCTCATTCTTAAGTTGAGGAAAGTGAGGCAATAAACTTAAAAGGTGAGATTTAATCCTCTGACTCATGCGTCATCATTGTATTGTGTATCACTGTATGCCACATTCTCACACCAGAATTATTGCAGCCTCCTAACTGGCTTCTTAGCCTTTATATTCATTGATCCCTCCAGTCTTTTTCCACAGGGCTTTCAGATTAATTTTTGTAAAACTGTTTTTGTTATAAGAATTCTGTTGTTTAAGATTTATAAAACGTGTAAGATATGTCCTAGGGGTATTATATCTTTAACTTTCAAATCAAAGCCTTATCAATACATCCTCCATCCCAGTCTGAATATTCTCCTTTCTGCCCCTCAGCTGAGCCATATTCATTCACATTTTTGTGCCTTTGTTTATATTTCCTGTTTTCTCCCAAATTTCATTCCTCATTGCTTGCCCAGATCAAGTCCTTGCTCTTCCGTGAAGCCTTTTCAGACATTTTCCTTCCCAGACATCTGCTTCTGTTCTCTTCTTTCCCTAACCAAGTGATCCAGTTGAAATTTTAGATTATATTTTTATCACTTGGTCTCTTTAAGACTAATAACTGTTAAGAAGTACTTCTACATGCATGGCATAGTATACTGTTACTCTGTTAAACATCATAGTTAGCTATGACTTTAACATTTCTTATTATCTGAAAATGCTACATAATGAAGTTTTTAATGTAATATTAGTCTGTTGGTAATGAATTATCTCCTTATGATCAATGCTGAATAAATGCCAATGATCTTAATATTACTCAAGTTAATTGCTAAATAGCTTTCACTTCCACTCTGCTAGTTACTTTCCTCTGCAGTATATAGCATATTATCAGTTGGTGTGGGAAGTCATTTAATTCATATCTCTTTCAAGGATGGTTTCATTCCAGTCATCCTACAGTTATTGGAAAATTTCTAAAAGAAGAGATACCATGGCTTTTATCTCTAATAGAAAATTCATCAGAATATCTAACATTGTGTGATATGTATATTTGCACATACAGAGAGCATCAGGATGAGTCTTTGCCTTTACCTCAAAAGGCTTTCATATAGTGAAATAAATTAATATCCTCTCTTTTTAAAACAAATTCAGGCAAAAGGAGATTTTTAAGGGTAACCGAAGGACCCTTTACTGAACTTGTATTAAGTCAGAAGGGAAAAAATACATATAGGATATTTTTTTATTAGTTTTATTAGTGCCTACTATGAACTTCAGACTAAATGTACCTTTTTTAGTATTTATTTAGAAGCACACGGGTTTTTTTTTTCCTCTTAGTAGGTTTTGGTTGCTAAAAGTAATGTTGGAAGAAATGCAGAAAAGCAGTTCTCTCATATACTGTTGGTACAATTTCCAATTGTACTAAATAATTAACTAAAATGTCCACATCCTTTGATCCAGAGATCCCATAGGAATCAAGGAGGTTGAAGATGAAAAGGTCTCATATAGACCACAATATTGTAGCACCTTTTGTGGTAGCCAGGAATTATAAAGTAGATGATTGAGCAGAGCTAAGGCCAGAGGAGCCCATGACTAGTAGGCAGCCATTTGTGATAAATTATTCAGCCATGGCAACCCTTGAAGCAAAAAATACAAAACTGGCCTTAGTCCTGGCATTCTTCTTTTGCTTCTGCAAGGATGGTCTTAGCCTGGCTCAGAAAATGGGGCTAGAAGGTGCTGAGAATCATTTTGCAGACGTCAATAACTTTGAACTTGACTGTTGAAATGCTCAATATTAAATCCTTGTGTGAAGATCAAGTGAATTATGTCAGTTCTTGACATTTTTGTTATATATTAAACCAGAAGCATAAGATAAATACAAATACACTTTAGTGTAGGGTAACAACTCTGGGAAATATTGTTTGAAGTAGGTAGTACTTCTTTTGATCATTGGGGGCCATCTTCAAGAGGAATCTAGATATGGGGGCATAGCCTGTGTAGTTAGGCTGTTCATGTTACTTGTGATGGCAAGTAGCAAATTAGAATGAAGTCTTTATTTGTATTAGCAGGCAAGCTATAATGGAGACCTAAATGAAAGGTAGCTTTATATAAAGACAAGTAGGCTAGGCAGGTACAATGTAATAAGATGCCCAGAATAAGGTACCTAATGAGAAAAAGTGGTAGAAAGGATCAAAGGATGATGAGGTGGGCTTTATATAGGGAAAGAATGTGTGGAATCAGTCAGCAAGAGTTTGTTAGCTCTTACTATGTGCCAGGTACTATGTTCTGTGTCTGTATGTGTTTGTAAGTATATACAAAATATATAAAAATGAATCCAGGATAATTCTAGGAGGGAGGCATTAATGCTTGGATCTTCTTATACGAGGTGGTTTTTGTTGAGAAAATTTAAGTTTTTTCCGATTTCATGTATTAACATTCATTTTTTTTAAATTGAGTTACAAATTGTTTCCTTCCCTCTCTTCCCAGACTCAAGAAAGCAATTTGATATAGATTGCAATTTGATATATATATGCAGTCCTGCAAAACATATTTCCATATTGGCCCTTTTGTGAAAGAAAACACATACCCTCCCTCAAAAAACCCCATACCCAAGAAAAATAAAGTTTTAAAAAAAAGGATACTTTGCTTTGCATTCAGACTCCATCAGTTCTTTCTCTGAGGTGGATAGCATTTTTCATCCTAAGTCTTTCTGAATTATCTTGGATCATCATATTGCTGAGAATAGCTAAGTCATTCACAGTTGATAATCATGTAATGTTTCTGTTACTATGTACACTGTCCTCCTGGTTCTTCTCACTTCATGTTGTATCAGTTTATATGTCTTCCCAGGTTTTTCTGAAACCATCCTTCTCAGCATTTCTTATAGTACAATAGTATTCCATCACTATCACACACCACAAGTTGTTCAGCCATTTCCTAATTGATAGGCATTCACTCAGTTTCTAATTCTTTGCTGCCACTAAAACAGCTTCTAGTACTATTGTTCTTTTCCCTTTTTTCTCCATCTCTTAGGATATAGACCTAGCAGTGGTATTGCTGGGTCAAAAAAGGGTATGCACAGCTCTGTAGCCCTTTGGGCGTATTTCCAAATTACTCTTCAGAATGGTTAGATCATTTCATAACTCCACCAACAGTGCATTGGTATTCCATTTTTTTTCATATCCCCTCCAACATTTGTCATTTTCATTTTCTGTCATATTAGCTAATCTGATAGCTGTGAGTGGTCCCTCCAAGTTTTTTTAATTTGCATTTCTCTAATTGTGATTTAGAGCATTTTCTTGTATGACTATAGATAGCTTTGAGTTCTTCTGTAAACTGCCTGTTCATATCCTTTGACCGTTTATCAGTTGGGGAATGGCTTTTATTATAAATTTGGCTCATTTTTCTATATACTTGAGAAATGAGGCCTTTATCAAGGAAGCTTGCTGTAAACTTTTTTCTTCAGTTTTTTGCTTTAGGAGGTGGTTTTGGACCTGAGCTTTGAAGAAAGTTAGTGACCCTAAGAGTCAGACGTGAAAAGGGACTGCATTCCAGGCATAGGGTATAGTTTGTGCAAAAGTGTGGAGAAGGAGTATCATGTGTGAGGAACAGCAAGAAGGCCAGCGTGGCTGGACCAAAGTGCATGCATAATGTGTTATGCATCTGGAAAGGTAGATTGGAGGAAGTTATTAAATGCCAAACAAAGGAGTTGTACTTAATCTGGCATTTATTGATAGGGAGTAACTTGCTATCAGATCTGTGCTTTTAGAAATCTCACTTTGGCAACTCTGTGAAGACACTGTGGGAGTGACGAGAGTGCTGATCATTTGGGATATTATAGTAGTCCAGGTGAAAGGTGATGAGGGCCTGAACTAGGGTGATGGCCATGTGAGTGTAGAGAAAGATGTGGATGTAAGAGATGATTAAGAGTTAGAATCAGTAAGACTTGGCATCTGATTGGATATAGGAGTTGAGAGAACATGAGGATTGACTCCAAAGTTCTGAATCTTGGTAACTCAGATGGTGTTACTTTGGAGAAAAATAGACAAGGTTGGAAGATGGGTGAATTTGAGGGAAAGATGAGATCTGTTTTAGACAAGTTGAGTTAGAGACGACTATGAAACATTCAGTTTGGAATCCCCCTCCCCACTTTTTTTTTTTAACAAGCCACATGCTTTATTTGCAGCCTCATATTTTAAAATTCCATTTTATTTTATTTTCAGCTCCAAATTTTCTTCCTGTCCCACTCTTCCCTCACACATTGAGAGAGGGAAAGAAATACAAAATCCATTACAAATATAAAGTCAAATATAAAACAAATTTCCACATTAGCCATTTAAAAAAGAGCAACAAGAAAACATGCTTTTATCTGCGTTCTGGAGTCCATTAGTTCTCTGTCTGAAGGTGGATAGCTTATAATCTAATGAGGGATGCCTACAGACAAAAGGAAGGTGAAAAGCAGGGAATAGGGGCACCAGAATTTCACTAAAAGAAGGCTTCCTTGGCATGAAAAAACTGGCAGCAGGAACAGTTGTTTTTGGTAACATATTGTAGTATGGTGGAAAGAGTGCTAGACTTTGAATCAAGAGAAACTGGGGTTCAAATCCTACCTTATGTTTATGAGCAGAGAATATTAGTAAATCATTTAATGTTTCTTTGCCTCAGATTCCTCATCAGTCAAATCATTGTAATTATACCTGTGGTGCCTGCTTCACAGAATTGTTGTGAGGATAAAAGAAGTAATGTAGGTAGAATGCACTTTGCATAGCTTTAAAGTGATTATTACTGTGATCGTGACATTGGGCTGCAAGGAAGGGTTTTAGGGAAAAGATAAATAGCACTTCTGTGCTGCTTTGGGCTTGAGTACTCAAACTATCCAGGGAATATATAGGAAGTAAATCCAAGATACTTTTGGGATGGCGCCATTAGCAGTTGGGGATCTAAGGCATCATCATGTAGTGTCTGCCTTTGAGCTGAGTTTTAAAGGAAGTTGTGTGTGTCTGTATGTGGGGAGGGGTACTAATCTAACACTGGATAAATCATGGCATCGTCACTTAATGCATTATTTGGCCTTATGAAAGTCTTTTAACTTTCTGGGCCTAATTTTCCTCATTTGCAAATTGGAGGAGTTAGACTAGATTATTTAAGTGGTCCTTCTGGGCTTAAAAGTGTATATTTCTACTGATATTTGGAAGTAAGAATGCAGTGCAGTCACATTTTAGAGGGGTAAAATTCAGAAGGTGAAATCTGTAGGCCAGTGCTTGCTGACTGGGTAGGTGGGGAGGTGGGGGAGGGGAGAGAGAGTGAGCAAGCTTACAGACTTCAAACTGCATTTTGTTCTTTTTCCCACCCTTCAGAGTCACTAGCTTTAGAAAACCAGAAACCAGCCTACCTCTTATAGGTAAAATCAATAGAACCTTGGAGATCACAGAGCAAAATGAACAGTTAGAAAGTTACTTGTTATGCTTCCCTTCTCAAATTGTTGTTCTTTGGGTGGTCTTTTACCTCCCTTCAGTTACCCCTGTCTTTCTCTGGTTTGTTTCTTCTTTTCTAGACCAACTTTTCTGCCGTCTTCCTCTGCCTCTTCTGCTCTTTCTCGATACGATTATTTTAAAATTTTAATTTATTTCAGTTAGTAGGCATTTTTTTTTCTCTCCCACCTTTTCCCCTCACCCCCCCACCCCTGGACAAAAAACCCTTGTAATTCATATGCATAGTTAAGCAAAACAGATTTCTACACTGGCTATATAAATATGATCAGGAAATGTGATGAATTACATAAAAGGTAGAATATATAATAACTGCGTCTGAATAATCATAATCTTTAAATTTGGTTTGACAGAAATCTTTATACGTACACATACATGTTGCCTTTTTATTGTATTTTTAGTTACAGAGTTCTTTGTTTACATGAATTTTAAAAAAGCTTTTTTTGATAACTTGAGAGACTCACTAAGACTTTGAATTGGAGCCTAATTTCTATGAATTTCTGCATATGTACAGGTTTTCCTACTGAGTTAGGACTCACTTCAGTTCTTTCTTAACAACTAATTCCCAAAACCAGAACTATTTTCCAGTGTACCTGAAGGCAGGTAAAGATTAGTGATAAAAAATATGCCTGGCCACCATGATTTATCCGCCTTCTTACCCCAGGACTTCCTTCAGCACTCATAGCCTTCTGGGGACTCCATTTTGGGGATGGACCCAGGCCACTACATTCCTTTTCATATTCCCCTCCAGACTGTGCCTGATCTTGCTACCATTCCTCCCCACTTGCTGCATTTCTTCTCCCTTTACACATAGCTGTGTGACCCTGGGCACGTCAGTTAACCTGTGTTTCAGTTTCTTCATCTGTAAAATGGGTGTAATGATAGCACCTATCTCCCTGGGTTGTTGGGAGAATAAAAGGAAATAATATTTGTAAAGCACTTCGCAAACCTTAAGTTGTATAAAGGCTAGCCATTATTATTATTGTTGATGTTGTTGTTGTTGTGTCTTGTCATTTCTCCATTAGATTGTAAGCTCCTTGAGGGCAGTGCCTGTCTTTTTGCTTATATTTTAACACAGTGCCTGGCACATAGGAAATGCTTAATAAGTGCTTCTTTTCTTCCTGCCTACCTGAGGAAAAAAAGAGACCTTGCGTTGTATTTCACCAATTTTTCACACTCTGCGGAAGGATTGGTGTAAGAATTGTTGGCCCTTTACTTTCTATGGAGCTGCCTAACTCAGCCAGCAGCAATTCTCTAGCCCCCACTTTACAAGTTTGGAAAGCAGGTAGCCTTTAAAGCTGTTAGCTCTTTTCTTGAATCCTCTTTGCTTCCTCAACTTTGCTGATACGTAGGCATAAGAAAGCGCTGAAAGGGATACCAAATGGAACTAATTGTAGTTTGCTGAGAGTATGGTCCTGGCCCAGAAAAAAAATTGCTGGGCTGTCAGAGATGGCTGTATAGAAATAGCTCTGAAATCAACGGTACGTCCCCTAAAGCTTGGAACAAAGTACTCTTTGCTCTACAAGCAGTCATACCCTGATGAAAAACTCAAGGGTCAAGTAAATTGGCTGGGAACATGGCCAGGCAGCGAAAACGCACTCAGATTCAGTCTCAGGCTTTGGAATCTTTCTTTGGTGACAAAGAAGACCAAAACATACAGCCAGAAGAAGTCAACAAAGTCAAAGAGCCTACACCAAAAGCCTCCAAGAAAAACATGAACTGGTCACAGGCCATGGAAGAACTCAAAAAGGAGTTGGAAAAGCAAGTGAGAGAAGTAGAGGAAAAATTGGGATGAGAAATGAGAATGATGCAAGAAAACCATGAAAAACAAGTCAATGACTTGCTAAAGGAGACCCAAAAAAATACTGAAAAACATATTGAAGAAAACAACACTTTAAAAAATAAACTAATTCAAATGACAAAAGAGCTCCAAAAAGCCAATGAGGAGAAGAATGCCTTGAAAGGCAGAATGAGCCAAATGGAAAAGGAGGTCCAAAAGACCACTGAAAAAAATACTACCTTAAAAATTAGATTGGAGCAAGTGGAAGCTAATGACTTTATGAGAAATCAAGATATTATCAAACAGAACCAAAGGAATGAAAAAGTGGAAGACAATGTGAAATATCTCATAGGAAAAACCACTGACGTGGAAAATAGATCCAGGAGAGATAATTTAAAAATTATTGGACTACCTGTAAGCCATGATCAAAAAAAGAACCTAGATATCATCTTTCAAGAAATTATCAAGGAGAACTGCCCTGATATTCTAGAGCCAGAGGGTAAAATAGAAATTGAAAGAATCCACCGATGGTCTCCTCAAATAGATCCCCAAAACTCCCTAGGAACATTGTTGCCAAATTCCAGAGCTCCCAGATCAAGGAGAAAATACTGCAAGCAGCCAGAAAGAAACAATTTGAGTATTGTGGAAAAACAATCAGGATAATACAGGATCTAGCAGCTTCCACGTTAAGGGACCAAAGGGCTTGGAATACGATATTCTGGAGGTCAATGGAGCTAGGATTAAAACCAAGAATCACCTACCCAGCAAAACTGAGTATCATTCTCCAAGGCAAAATATCCCTTTCAATAAAATAGAGGACTTTCAAGCTTTCTCAGTGAAAAGACCAGAGCTGAATAGAAAATTTGACTTTCAAGCATAACAATCAAGAGAAGCATGAAAAGGTAAACAAGAAAGAGAAATCATAAGGGACTTACTAAAGTTGAACTGTTTTGTTTACATTCCTACATGGAAAGATGATATGTATGACTCATGAGACCTCAATGTCATAGTAGCTGAAAGGAATGCATATATATATATATATGTGTATGCATATATATACATATGTGTGTGTCTATGTATGTATATATGTAGCTCTCTCTATATATATACATATCTATATGTGTGTATATATATATATATATATATAGACAGAGGGCACAGGGTGAGTTGAATATGAAGGGATGATATCTAAAAAAAATCAAATTAAGGGATAAGTGGGGAATATATTGATAGAGGGAGAAAGGGAGAGATAGAATGGGGTAAATTATCTCGCATAAAAGTGGCAAGAAAAAGCGGTTCTCTAGGAAGGGAAGAGGGGGCAGGTGAGGAGGAATGAGTAAATCTTGCTCTCATCACATTTGACCTGAGGAGGGAATACCATACACACTCAATTGGGTATCTTACCCCACAGGAAAGAAGGAGGAAGAAGATAAAAAGGGGGGACGATAGAAGGGAGGGCAGACTGGGGGAGGAGGTAATCAAAAACAAACACTTTCGAAAAGGGACAGGGTCAAGGGAGAAAATTCAATAAAGGGGGATAGGTTAGGAAGGAGCAAAACATAGTTAATCTTTCACAACATGAGTATTGTGGAAGTGTTTTACATAATGATATGCATGTGGCCTGTGTTGAATTGCTTGCCTTCTTAGGGAGGGTGGGAGGGGAGGGAAGAGGGGAGAGAATTTGGAACTCAAAGTTTTAAAAACAGATGTTCAAAAACAACAAAAAAGAAGTTTTTGCATGCAACTAGGAAATAAGATACACAGACAGTGGGGTGTAGAAATTTATCTTGCCCTACAAGAGAAGAAGGGAAAGGGGGATGGGAGGGGAGTGGGGTGACAGATGGGAGGGCTGACTGGGGAACGTGGCAACCAGAATATATGCCATCTTGGAGTGGGTGGGAGGGTAGAAATGGGGAGAAAATTTGTAATCCAAACTCTTGTGAAAATCAATGCTGAAAACTAAATATATTAAATAAATTTTAAAAAAATGACAAGCAAAAAAAATTGCTAACTTGTAGTTAGGTAGTTAGTTTTCTGTTAGGAGAAGTAATCAATTATTATCTTATATATTAAAAAAATGCGTGACACAAAATTTTTAAAACTTTAATTTCAGCAACTTTCAGTGGTCCACTAGTTTTCTGATTTTAGTTTAAAACTTTCACAAATACAGTACATCAAACAACTCTTATAATTATGTTACAGTCTTGTGGATCTTTGTTCTTTAAAAGAATGATGACTATAATGAAGAATGTGTATGAGGATATGAAGGCTATATTGGCATATTATTCAAGGTGAGTTATCAAAGCCACAAAGTCTTTGTCAAAACAGTTATTTTAATGGACCAAAAATTTACTTGTTGGTTGAATCACTTTCTCAGTTTTGGAGGTTTTTGTTTTGTTTATGTGATCATTTGAAAGAGTTGAGCAATTTTTTTTTAATTGGTCTTCTTTTTACATTCCCGAAGTTGTTGATAGTACAGTTGCAGTGGAAGAAAAGGCCCCTTTGTAGTGTTTGGCACATCACAGTTTTTTTGGCTTTATGCTGCATTATTATATTTGGAAAATAGTTTAACTTTTATGTGTCCTAAGTGAATAACCAATTAGTCATTATTGATTAGTGTTAAATTAAGCATAGCTTGTGCATAATCTAAGCATTATGTTTCAAGTGAACGTTTGTTTTGCTTTGGGTAGGTGATAAGATTTGTCGACCAAATGAGATTAATATGCTTTGCAGATGTTGTTTTATATGTTTTAGAGACTTTCTGAAGTTATAGTCTAGAAGACCATTTGTTTCTAGCTATGATCTTTGATTAAACCTGGTAGTGTTAGCCTTTGTGTCGTTTTTTTAACTTGTGAAAACTGATTGGCTGTATATTAGTTGGAATAACTACTATAGGAAAAACTGCTATAGTGAAGCTCTTTTATATTTTCTCAGGTAGTTGAAACAAGCTATTTTAACAGTTTAAAAAAAGTTTGTTGATCATTCTTTTTTTGATAACTAATGTAATATAAAACTGTCATTCAGATATAGTTAAAAAAGTCACAGATGTACCAGCAACATTAACGTATTTTGGGAAGAATAAATAAAAAAGCTTTTAAATGCATACTGTGTGCTTTTACTGAGGGTATACAAATGGATAATTTCTGCTTTCAAGGAGGCCTTGCTTGGAAGACATTAAAAATATAAGAAAAGGTCAGCTTCAGGGCAAATAAATCCAGCAGTCCTGAGTGGTGCATGGGTCCGTAGGCCACATTATTGGGTCAGAAAATAGTGCTCTGATATTTGGAGGGCATAGAAGTAACACATATGGCAAGAAAGATACCTGGTGGTCTTCCATCTCACTTAATTTACCCCCAGCTGTTGTAAGCAGTCTTGTTGCACCTCCATTTAGGTCCGGCTTCCAGGATGAGATTGAATAGGCAAAGGGAAATCAAGTTAGAAGGTTAGGAATAAAGAGATTTTTTTTTTTTTGTGAAACAGTTTGATTAATTATAAATCTTGACATTGTTAAAAACTGTTCCAACTATTTTTCTTCACGTGCTTTATTTTTTTCAGTTGTTTAAAAAAAGTTAAATTTTATTTTTATTTTCAGTTCCCAGTTCTCTCTCTCCTAACTCCCTCTGCACTCATTTAGAAGGCAAGAAATATGATACCCATTATATATGAAGTCATGCAAAACATATTTCTGCATAAGCCATGTTCTGAAAAAACAAAACAAAACAAAATAAAGAAAGGAAAAATGCTTCAGTCTGCATACTGAGTCCATCAGTTTTCTCTCTGGAGATGGATAGCATTTTACATTATAAGTCCTTTGGAGTTGCTTCATATACTTTATAGCTTTTATAGAAGTAGGTGGCCTAAATGAACATTTTGTTTTAGCTGAAATATTGACTATTCCGTGGGTGTTCCTTCAAAGCAGCAATTCTTAACCTGTGGTCTATGGACAAATTTCATCAGGACGATGAATTTGCATAGGAAAAAATTACATTTTTATCTTCACTAACTTCTAACTGGAATTCATTTATGAAAGTAGACAACAGTCTCCATAGTGATGTCTTAAAAAATAAAATTTAGCATTAACTTGCCTGATTTTAAATTGATGTGTTAACAAAGAAGTGCATATATTACAATATCATAATTTTTGTATTTCTATAATCTGATTTAAATGTAATTCTTTTCCTTTGTAATCCTATTTATTTTTCTTTTTGCATTTAAAAACATTATTCTAAGGAGTTCATAGGATAAAGGGTTCCATGACACAAACTAGTTTAAGAACCCCTGCTTTAAAATGAGGACTTTTAAAATTTATTTTAGTAAGGAAGGAGTCCAGAACTATAATTTATGTAGATCTCCAGGTTCGATATTGTTTTACCAGATACTATACACCTGAGCAAAAAATAATTCTTCTGCCATTTATGTATGAGCTCCACATTGTACAAATTTTTAGAAGGAATTAGAATATCTTTGACTTAAGAGACCTTGCCTTTTCTCTGGAACACAAATATCAACTAAGCAGTTTCTATTTTTTTTTTAATGTAGGTGTCAGGTATGAAGTGGACAAGTAAGATCATGAGCATAATATCTAAAAAGAAAGTCTTCTTTCAGTTTTCGCTTCTTGGAAACAGAAGAAAAGACTAACTTTTTTTTTTTAAAGAAACATTAAATCTAAGGAAAAAGCTATTTATAGTCATTTAAGATCCATTGCAAAAGCTGAAAGTAACTTTTTTACATATTTTCCTTCCGTGACTTCTTTTTTGCCCCCTTCAGTTTTTCTGTCTTTTTGTTTTTGCAATTAACCCCTACCCCAAACATAAGCCCAAGTTTCTTTACGTATGGGCACTGCCAGTGATCTATCAAATATTCAGTCTACTTTTTTTTTGATTGCAGTAGAACTTAAAGACTAGGCTAGAAAGAAGACCAGAAGAGGTAAGGGAGGTTACCTCATGACTATCAATGTGAAATCTTTGGCAGATCTGTTTTCTAGAACCCTTGAAATTCAGTAACTTTCTTAATCCCTTAATTCAGACTTTGGTAGCTTGAGAAACACTATTCTGATGTGTTAATTGTCTCCTTTCATACATAGTGCCTGTAGTTATGATATTTGACTTGCTGTCTTTTCTCTTGTTTTACCTAACTGCAAGTTCACCTTCTTTTTGTCAAGTTAGAATATTGCTTACTTGCTTATTAAACTAAGAGCTTTGTATTAATATCTGTGTAGAGAATTATTGTTAGGAATTTGTTCAGTTTCTTTACCCTTAGTGTCTTCTGTTCAGGAATAAGTTAGGGTGTTCCATACTGTGAATCAGTGGTCATTAGTGAGTTTTGAAAACCTCACCCCTTTTGGACAGCTCATTTAATTTTGTTGTAGTCACATTTTTTCCCTTCTGTTTTTGTACAGGAAATTTACAAAGTTCCCATTTTTCTCTCAAGCAGTAACATAATTTTATTCTTCAAAAGAAATTATATTGATAAAGTATTACTAAGGAAAAACATACTTGAAAATTCCTACTCTAATGCTCTTGGTGACCATTAATGTTTGACTTTATACTTAAAGTGTCTTAAACATTGCTTTCCCTTCCTTGAAACTTAAATCTAGCTATTTTCCCCCTCTGCCTTTGTTGAGGAGATTAAAAGTTTACAGTTACGGTCTTGTTAGCTGATGTTTCTATTAGATTGGCTTCAAATGTGAAATGGAGTATCCTCAGGCCTAGATATGTGGAAAGGACAGTTTTCTCGAATCATCTGTGTAGTAGTATATCACCAAAATATCCCTTATTTTTTCCTTGAGATTATTATTCCATTTAAAATTATATGGAAAACAAAACAGCTTCATTTGTGTTATTTCTTGCTTAAGGCAGGCCTCTCACTCCATGTGTTAGAGTAGTGTTAGTGTTGTCTCAAAAGAACCATTCATTTCTACCATTTCTTGCCTTAGAAAAAGAAATGGAACTTTGGAAGGCCACCTATTTTTCAAAGATTATCCAAGAAAAACAGACAACTTAATTATTGATTCTGTTCTAATGAATTATATACCTATAGTTTGCTATTTTCTGCATTACTACCATATAGGCTCTTTTAGATTAAGGAAAATAAGGAATTTTAGTAGATGTCGTCAAGTTAACATTTGTTAAGCACCTATCACATGTATCTTTGTATCACTGATACAAAGAAAGGCAAAAAACAGTTTTCTAAGAACTTACCGTTGAATGTGGAAATAACTATGTACAAACAACATATATACAGGATAAGTTGTAGATAATTTCAGAGGGAAGGCACTAAGGGTTCTTGGAGAAGGTAAGATTTTAGCTTAGAATTGAAGAAAGTTACAAGGTAGAGAGGAGGAAGGAAAGAGGTCCAGGTAAGGAGCACAACTAGTGAGTTTGCCTGGAGTCAGGAGATAGTGTCTTGTCTGGGAGGAACATCAAAGAGGCAAGTGTCTCTAGATCTGCAGATTGTGTGCTAGGGTGGTAGGGAGGAGGGAGGAATAAGAAGACTGCAGAGGTCAAGAGAGGGGAGCTTTAAAAGTCAAAGGATTTTATATTTTATCCTTGTGGCAGTAGAGAGCTACGATGTTTATTAAATTAAGGGGGTGATGTGGTTAAGTTTGTGTTTTAGAAAGATCAGTTTGACAGGAAACCAATCAGAATGCTATTGCAATGGGTGATGAGGGACAGGACTAGGATGATGGCGATTGCAGAGCAAATGTCGGGATGTGTACAGATTTGTGAAGGTAGAAACAAAAGGAGTCGGCAAATGATTGGATATGTGGGATGAGAAGAGAGTGAAGGGTTGAGAATGACATCCAGGTTGTGAGTCTTGGTGACTGGGAGGATAATGGTAACCTTGACAGTAATAGGGAGGTTTGGAAAGAGGAAGGTTTTAGAGGAGGAAGATAATGGGTTTAATTTTGTATGTCTTGAGTTTAAGATGTGTATGGGATATTCAGTTTGATATATCCAATAGACATTTGGAAATCTGAGACTGGAGATCAGCAGAGGTTAAGGACTAGGCAAAGAGATTTGAGAATTATCTGCATAGACATGATAATTGTAGTAGGTGCTGATGATATTACCAAGTTAAATAGTGTAGCGGGTTAAGAGAAGAGGGCCCAGGGCAGGGCTTTGGGAGACTCCCATGGTTATCAGGTAGATGAAGATCCAGTAAAGGAGACTGAGAAAAGAGTGGTCAGACAGATAGGAAACCAGGAGAGAGAGGAGAGACAGGAGAGACAGTGTTTGACAGCATCATAGGCTCGGAGAGGATGAAGATAGAGAAAAGGCAATTAAATTTGGCAAAAAGATTGTTGGTAATATTGGAGAGAGCAGTTTCAGTGGAATGATGAGAGTGGAAGCCAGAACGTAGATAGTGAAGAAGAGAATGAGAGTTGCGGAAATGGAGATACTGGTTTTAGACACCCTTCTCAAGAAGCTTAGCCACTAGTTGGGTAGGTAAGAAGGAGGATGATATAGACCCATAGCTAGCAGAGATGGATGGGATAGATCAGATGTGCATATTTATGGGCAGTTGGGAAGCAGCCCATAGACCTGGAGAGATTTAAGATAGGTAACAGTGAGAATAATAGAAGGACAGTCTGCTGGAGACTAAGGGATGGAGTGATAACTTGTTTATTATTTAAAGCGATTTGCCTTAGGAAGGGGAAAAGCTACCTCAACTTTTTTTTTTCATTTTTCATGATCTACTAAAGGATAAGTTCATAACCATCAAGGCTAACATTCCTCTCAACCAGTTACAGTCATTCCTTGGAATATAGAGAGAAATTATTATTTTAAAAATTCTTTCATAGTTTAAAAAAAGGAAACTTGATTTGAGAGGTTATAGAAAAATGAGAATCTTAGCTATGAATATTCCATTTCTAGATTTTCTGAAAACACAGTTTTGATGTTTATTGTGCTTTTTTATTCCTATGCAAGTTTTTTTTTAAAAAAATTTCTGTCTCCTTGTTTCAGCTTTCTGTTACTTTCTGTTTCCCAAATAGAATGTTAAATCATGATTTTCTAAGAAATTTTTCTTTCAGTTCTAGATGGAGTTTTTTTTGGGGGGGGGAGGGGAGTGAAGAGGTAGAGGGAATCAAGTGAAGAAAGACAGAGGTGGAAGGAGAGTGGTAATGAAATAATTGATGACTACTTGCCTAGATAACTAACTTAATACTGGTTAGTCAACATCCTTACTGCTGGAAGTGATGTATCCCTCAGATGTTCTCAGCACTTTGTCTGGATCTCTTATTTTCCCATATTACATTCTACTTTTTATCATACTTATTAGATCGTCAGCTTCCTGGGGACAGGCAGTGTGATTTTCATCTTTGTATCTCTGACACCTAACACAGTGCCTTGGACACTGAAGAGTCTTCAGTGAATACTTGAATTGCATTTTGGGGTACCTCTTGCTTACAGAAAAATATAGATCAGCTTACTTATATATGGAAGTAATTTAATTTTTAAGAAAAGAAGCCAACTAACAAAGAATTATAAATATGAAGGATTAAAAACAAAGACTTATATGAAGTGATGTAGTGAAGAAAGCAGAACCAAGGAATAATATACACAATGTCTACAACACTACAAATGATCTCAACATTGAAAGGTAACAGCACTTGGAACAAATACTACATTATTACTATCAAAATTCATTTCTGTTAACAGTTGATGAACTAATTTTGGATCATTTCCACAGATGCATGTGAGAATTGTCTTGTGCAAAAGTAAAATGTGTCACTAAATTTAATGAAAATAAATAAGGGTGAGGGAAAGTAGCTATAATTTTACTAAAATTTTAACCTGGATTTATTCATCTTTTTGGGTTGTAAAACTAGATTGACAGTGAAAGTGAAATAAGAAGTAATTATAACACACAAGGGACATGCTACTGTTATACAATCTACAGTACATTTTTTCTTAAATTTTGGTTGGCTTTGTGTGATACAGCAGAATCGAACTGTGCCAAATTTATAGAGAGACATCATCTTTGGACACAAATTTTGCAAAAGACATTTTTAAGATTTCTAAATGCCTTGAGTATTGTAGCTAATATCATGTTTTTCAAATACAGTCAGTTCTGCTGTTTTTCTAAAAATCAACTGTGTATACAAAATGTCAGGAAAAAAATCACAAGACTTATAGGGAAAATGAAGTCAGGAGCAGAACACTCTAAAACTTCATCACAAAAAAAGACATAAAAAAGATAAGAATCTAATAAAAAGGGTAGTACAGTTTTATACATGCTGAGTTGTTAAGAATACATAAATACCAAATAACCAGTGGTACTGTCTGTATCCTTGGTCTACTGGTTGGCCTGCACCACCTTCCCCACAGGCTCTGGGCTGGCAAAGTTCAGTTATTGTAGGTGAGAGGGTACAGGTGAAGGGAGAAAAGGGATGGATGCATTAGCCCGTCTTAGTCTATAGCTCCTGCTGAACTAGAAGGTATACAATAAATTTGGCGTTTTACTTTGAAAAAGACCTGAAGTTTGTGTGTGTAAGTAAGCACTAAAAAGGTTGCAGCTTGTGAATTATTGTGCAGTGGTGTGGTTTTTTGTGTTCTCCTGATGACGAAATTTAGCATAAGCAAACACTGGACTCTGACTAGACTAGATGAAATCTTTTAATAACTGTCCAGACCTTCTTTAGTAAGTAAATACTGTGTATTGAGCCCAATAGGCAAGAAAAACAAACAAAACAACAACAAAAAACCAGAACTCCCCAAACACTGGGGAAAATGCCAGATAATATTTGTATTTTCCTCTAGAAGTGATGTTCAATTTGGTAGAACCTACCTACTAGTATAGACATGAAGAACTTATTTTTATTTTTTAAAATTAAATTAATTTTTCAGTGAACAAAAATAATTTTCTTTATCTTCCCATTTAACTAGAGGAAAAAAAATACAGAACCACTGTAACAAATATAGTCAAGCAGAACAAATTCTCGCATTGATCTGGTTGAAAAATGTCTCAATCTCTACCTCTAAGTTCATCACTTCTTTTAGGAAATGGGTAGCTTACTTCATCTTGGGTACGTTGGAGTCATGGCTGAACATTACTTTGACTCCAGGTCTGAAGTCTTTTGCAATTGTTTGTCTTTACAATGTTGTTATTGTGTAAGTTGTTCTGCGTGTTTTGTTTGCTTCAAAGTGCATCAGTTTATACAACTCGTCACATTTTTCTCTGAAATTTTCCTTGCTTTCATTTCTTACGGCACAACAGCATTCCATCATATTCATATTCCATAATTTGTTCAGTCATTCCCGAATTGTTAGGTATTTCCTTAGTTTCCAGTACATTACCTCCACAAGTAGAGCTGCTATAAATATATTTGTACCTATGTGTCCTATTCTTCTTTCTTGGATCTCTTTGGGTATATGGGCCTGATAATAGTATCCCTGGGTCAAAGGATATACATACACAGGTGAGAGGAACTTTCAGAGCATAGTTGCAATTTGCTTTCCAGAATTCCAGAACCAAGTCATGGTTCCCCCAACAGTGCAGTGCATTAGCACACCGATATTTCTGTAGCTCCTCCAATATTCGTCCTGTCGGTCTGATAGGTCTGAGATGGAACTTCAGAGTTGCTTTGACTTACATTTCTCCAATTTAGTCATTTGGAGCCTTTTTTTTTTTAAAAAAAATGGCTATTGTTAGTTTGTATTTCTTCCCTGAGGAACTGCCTTTTCGTGTCCTTTAATCATTTATCAGTGGATCTTATTCTTAGATATTTGAAATCAGTTCCTTATAGATATTGGAAGTGAGACCCTTATAAGAAAAATTTGCTCCAAAGATTTCCCTCACCCCCACCAGTTGTCTGTTTCCCTTCTAATTTTAGCTAAATTGGTATTGTTTATGCAAATACTTTCACATTTTTTATGATAAAAACTGTCCATCTTATCTTCTGTGATATAGTCTGACCTTTGTTTGCTCATGAATCATCCGTATCTTCTTTGCTCCTCTGATTTGCTTCTGATGTAACCCTTATGGTGCAAATGATGTATACATTTGGAGTTTATCTTGTATACTGTGTGAGATGTTGGTCTGTACTTAATTTTTGTCAGACTGCTTTCCAGTTTTCCTAGCTATTTTTTTGTTGAATGGTAAGCTCTTACCCCAGTAGATGTGATCTTTGGGTTTATAAAACACTAGGATGCTATGCGTGTTTGCTTGTACCTAATCTGTTTCACTGATTGACTTCTATATTTTTTAACCCATGACAAATTGTTTTGATGTTTACTGCTTTTTACTATAGTTTTGTAATCTGGTACTGCCAGGACTCCCATTTACTTTTTTTTTAAATGAGTTTTTATTGATGCCTTCTGTTTTTTACATCATCATAGTTTATCTCCTCTACCTCCTCTTCTGGGAGAGCTCTCTCAAGTAAAAAATAGTAATGGAGATTGTGAGACAGGCCCTCATCTCCTTGAGAAAATACAGAAAATGTCCATGGGGGCCAATAGATAACAACCACCAGGATAAATATTGGGTGAAAAATTTGGATAGAAGTAATCTCAGTGGAGTCAGGTTGGTGGCTCAGTGGTTAAAAAGCTGGGCTTGGAGTTAGGAAGACCTTAGTTTAAATCTGGCCTCAGACACTTGCTAGTTATGTGACCCTGAGCACAACAACAAATCTCAAAGGAAGAGAGATTGCATTATTATGTAAGAAGGAGTTGGCTTCAGAGAAACCTAGGACTGGTGCAAAGTAGAGCTAACACAACCAGGAGACAATTTACATAATAACAACAGTATTGTAAAGATAAAAATAAAAAGATATGTACATGAGGACTACATGAACAGTTATAAAACACTTTTTGCATAAAGAGTAACATAAATAAATGAAAAGAACATGGAAGAAACTTTCTATCAAATCTACAGAGAAAGACTTCATGATTAAATAAGAGATAGGTTCATAGGAGATTAAAATGGACATTTTGATTATTTTAATTTAAAAGCATTTTGCACAAATAAAACCAATTCAGCTAAAATAAGAGAATCAGGAAGTTGGGGAAAAATCTATAGCCCAAAGATTCAGAGAAAAAGGAAAAGGACACATATGTACAAAAACATTTATTATAACATTCTTCATAATGACCAAAAATGGGATACTGGAGAGGTACCCATCAGTTGGGAAATGGATGAACAAGTTATCATATGTGAAAGTGATGAAATACTGCAGTGCAATAAGAAATAATGAAGGAGATGGTAAAATATAACACTTTTACTTTTGGGGAGTTTGGGGGAGGCAATAGAGGTTAAATGATCTGCCCAGAGTCACACAGCTAGCAAGTGTCTGAAGCCAGATTTGAACTCAAGAAGATGAATCTTGCTGACTCTAGGCCCTGTACTCTAGCCACTGTGCCACCCAGCTACCCAAAATATACAGATATGCTGTTACTTTATGTGAATTTATTTTATATCCTCCAACTTTGCTGAAGTTAATAAAGGTTTCATTTAGTTTTTTAGTTGACTGTAGGGTTTTCTAAGTAAACTATATCATCTGCAAAAGGAGATAATTTTGTTTCTTCTTTTACTAAGCTTGTTCCTTCAGTTTCTTTTTCTTGTCTTATTAATATAGCTAACATTTCTGACACTATCAAATAGTAGTGGTGATAATGGACATCCTTTGTTTATTCCTAATCTTATTGGAAAGTCCTTTATCTTATATCTGTTTCAGATAATGCTGACTCTTGGTTTTAAATAGATAATACTTTAAGAAAAGCTCTGTTTCTTCCTATGGTTTCTAGTTTTGTTTTGTTTTTTTTTTTAAGAAGAATGGCTGTTATATTTTGTCAAAAAAAATTTCTACATCTGTTGATATAACATGATTTTTGTTATCTCTCTTATTAATAAGGTCAATTATGTTTTTAGTTTTCCTAGTATTGAATTAACCTCTCATTCCTGATAAACTTTAACCTGGTTATAGTGTAGAATCTTTGTGATGCTATAGTCTCCCTGATAATATTTTATTTAGAATTTTTGTGTCAGTGTTCATTAGGGATGTTGTTTTGTAGCTTTCCTTTCTGTTTTTGGTTTAAGTAGCAAGATGATATTTGCATCACAGAAGGAATTTGGTAGGATCCCTTCTTTTCCTTTTTTTTAAACAGTTTATATAATATTGGAATTAATTGTTCTTTAAATGTTTGGTACAGTTTACTTGTAAGTCCATCTGGTTTTGGTTCTGGGTTTTTTTTTCCTATGGGAATTCATTTGTAGCTTGTTCAATTTTTTTTTTTTTTTAGATAGGATTATGTGAGTATTTCTTGTTCTGTTAATCCAGGCAGTTTATCTGTTTATAAATACTCATTTCATTTAGCTTAGTTTTATTGTGTGAAATAGCTCTTAATAATTTTCAAAATTCATCATTGGTTGTGAATTTACATTTTTCATACTGGTATTTTTTAAATCAAATTAAAATAATCAAATTTGCTAATGGCTTGTCTTTTTTTTTTAATTTTAGCTCCTAGTTTTATTAGGTAATTCAATTTTTTGCTTTCACTTTGGTTAATTTCTTCTTTTCATTTTCAGAATTTCTGTTTTGGTATTAAATTGGGAGTTCAGAAGGTAAAATTTTAGCTGGGACTTAGAGAAAGTCAGGGAGCACAGATGTGAAGGGAGAGTATTCCAGTTTTGGGCACAATCAGTGAAAATACATGGAGTCAGATATGTTGTATCAGGAACAGCAGAGAGGACAATGTGGGGGAGATGTAAAGTGTATGAAGACTGGAAAGGTGAGGGGAGGGGAGGTTATGAAGGGCTTTGAATACTAGAGGATTTTATATTTAACCTTGATATTTAAGGTTATAGGGAGCCATTGGAGTTTATTGATTGGGGAGGGAGGGAGTAATCAGACCTGTGCTTTAGGAAGATCACTTTGATAGTTGAGTGGATGCTTTAGAGTGAGGAGAGACTTGTGGCAGGGAGACCATCAGGCTATTGAAATGCAAGTCCAGATGTAGAGTGATGAGGCCCTGTGCTAGGGTGGTGGAAGGGACAGAAGGGAGAAGTGGTCATATGCAGGAGATGTCATGATGGTGAAATTGACAGGCCTTTGTAATGTATTGGATGTGTGTGTGGGGGGGAGAGAGAGACACACACACAAAGAGAGAGAGAGAAAAAAAATGAATATAAAGAATTGAGTATGTTAAATGTCTTAAACTCAAACTATACAAAACTAAACTTATCTTTTCCCCCTAAGTCTCCTCACTTCATAGCTTTTATATTACTGCTGAGAGTACTACTATCCTCCCATTCTCCCGGGCTTATGAACTTAAGTATCATCCTCATATCCTCATGGTTGTGAAGATTGGAAGCCTGGGTCGCTGGGAAGACTGTAGTGTCCTCAAGAGTAATAAGGAAATTAGGAAGAGGAGATTGTTGGGGGAAAAGATAAGAGTTCAGTGTCTTACATGTTATGTTTAAGATGTCTAAGGGACGTTGATATTATATATGGAGGCACCTATAGTAGACAACCTTTTTGAGGAATTTAATCCCAAAGGGCAGAAGATATATAAATATCACATTATACATACACACATATATATGTGCATATACGACATGTATACATATATACGCATATATGATAGCAAGGATGGAAGCATCAAGTGAGAGTTTTTTCAGTATAGGAGAGATAAGACTATGTTTGTAGGTAGAAGGGAAGGGGCCTGTAGACAGGGAGAGAATGAAAATAGGTGATAGAATGGGAATGACAAAGAGGGGCACTCTCTTGGAGGAGTGGTATTGCTTGAGTAGGTAGAGGGGTTAGCTTTGGTGAGGAGTAAAGCCACTTATTCATGTGGGGTGGGTACAGGAAGAGATAGCGGCAGCATATATATGAGTGATGTGAAATGATGAAGCAGGGAGAAGTGGGAGATCTGGATGAATTGGCCTCAATTTTTTTTCTATAAAATATGAGGCAGGGTTCTCAGCTGAGACAGTGGGAGGAGGGGGAAGAAGAGCCATGGGAGGTTTATAGAGGGATAAAAGGTTTGGAAGAGCCTCTATGGGGTGTGGGATAGTGAGTTGATGGGAGAAATAACCTAGTAGTAGGGAGGACACAGTTAAGGTTTGTAATTTACTTGTAAAGGATCCTCTCAGAATGGTTTCATGATTTTCTTTGCCTTCGTTCAGCAGCACATGTGTAGGAATAGAGGTGGGTTGTAGGAGTGATCCAAGGCCGAAGCTTGGCGGGGCCCAATCGGTGATATGATAAGGGGGTTGGGGACTCAAGAGAAGAGGACTTTGTAGAGATGGGGAAAAGAGGAGTGACTAGAGTGGGGGTGATAGCCTGGGAGGGAACTGAGGGTTTCAGGGCTTGAAGATCATGGTGTGATCAAAGAACAGAATTTTATAAGGGAGGGTAGAGAGGGAGAGATGGAAACCCAATAGGTTTTGGTCCCATAAGTGGAGGTAGTGCCTTTGTGTTATGATAATGGATTAATCCAAGGGTATGGCTGTTTTTGTCTGTGGCTGAGGTGAAGCAGAGGAGTAGGTCATGTGAAGCAAGTAGGTTGAAGAACTGAGTGGTTAGGATTTTTGAGGGAGAGTCAGTATGTATGTTGAAGTTGTGAACCCAAGTTTGAGGGCAGGATTTGGGGAGGAGAGAAAATTTGTGAGCCAGGTATTGTACTCATTGAAGAAGGAAGGAGAGTGACTTGGAAGTCTGTCAACAGCCACTATCAAGATTTTTATTGTGTAGTAGATAAGAATTGCATACACCTTACAGGAGGAGAGGTTACTAAGTGATGGTGGTAGAGGGAGAACCTGGAAATGTCACTGGAGAGCAAGGAATATTATAACTACCCTGCCTCAATCAGTTAGCCAAGAAGAATGAGTGAAGGTATAGCCAGTACTAGAAAGGATGGCCAGAGAGGCCATCTCAATGGCCTCAAATCTCAAATCTGTGAAGCTAGATTTCAGTAACGAATGGAAGGAGTGGGAGAGGAAAAGATGTAGAATGAAAGGGAAGTTTGTTGATTATGGAACAGGCATTCTAGAGGGCAGAGTGGAAGGGGTGGGTGGGGTTTAGTTGGAACTTTGGGGTGGCAGGGTTGAGGATGACCTACAGGGGTTCAGAATCATTGGACTGTCTGTGGTATGACCAGGTGTGGAGAATATTCATCATTCAATGGAAGGCATCACTCCTCTTCTCAGAGGATGCTGGAGATTGGGCTAGAGACAAGTGGAGCATGAGAGGGAAGGCATATTTGCAGATTAGAATTTCACTACTACTCATTCCTCCTGTCTTATTCCTAATTCATTCTCATGTGACCTCCAACCCAGTGTTCTCTCAAGCCCTAAACTCTGCTTTAGCTATATTCTCCTCCCTCCCTAACAGCTCAGCTCTACACTGTCTCCTACTGTTCTTTTGACCTGTTGAGCCCTACCAAACTCAAAACTGAGTTCTTTAAACCTTGTGCCTTCTCCATCCCTATTCCCTTGTTGGAGAATTGAAGTGAAAGAAGTCATGTTTTTGTGCTCAGTGGTTCTAATACACATTATGTGCTCTCATCTCAACTTCTTGCAGCAAGCAATCATTTTATTCCCACTTACTTCTCTTAACTAAGACCTCACTTTGTATTTCACAGAAAAAAGTGAGGCATTTCTTACATTACACACATTAAAAATAACCCATTAATCCTGGTATGTGTGAGGGAGAGTTTGACCTCTTTCTGGCTAAAATATTTAATACTAATATTATTAAGTCCTGTTGGGCTGATCAAGTGTCACATATACCATCTTGTACCTATTCATTTTTATTGTGGTTTGACACAATTAGTTTTGTAGCTGAATGCCAGAGAATGAGGCTACCCAGAAATGTTCTGTCATGAAACTTATACACAACTATAGATACCTCACATATTTTCATATTGGAACAAAAATTGGGTTTTGTGCCTTTATTTTGAAGAGTTCAGGTAACTGTGTGTATCAGGCAGTGCACATTTTAAAAGTCATGTGAGCAAAACTAGGCTAAGTGGGACTGTCAGCAGCAGAGAAGAAAATAGAGTAAGCATTTCTAAAAGCAAACAGTATAATCTCAAATGTTATAAAGTAAATAGGATCATATAGGCCAGGAATGTCTTATCTCCCACCAGTTGGTCAGCTCTACTTCACATTAATTTTTTTTTACAAACAATTCACTGAGCAAAATAGTTTACACATATGGGGCTTTAAGGTTTATTAAACTTTTTCCTTCAGAAGCCTGTCAAGTAGGAAATGAAATATTATTATTCTTATGTTAGGTAAGGAAACTGAGGCACAAAGTTTTAGTGACTTAGTTATGACTGTGGAAAGTGAAAGTGCAGAAATTAAATTCAGATCTCTTGACTCCAACTTGAGAACTCCCTCTACTGTACCAACCGAATCACTTTTCACCTACCACTGCTTTTTCTCTGTGGGATTAAAAAAATCCGCTTGTCCTCTCTATTCATCAGGATGATCCATTAAAGCACTATGTGCATCCAGAGTCCAAGTTTTCCTTTCATTATTCCTTCTGCTAACCTCCATAATGGGCAGGGTTTGACCAATGACTAGCACTTGACACTTGTAGATCCTAGGTTTTCTTTGGCCTGCACATGGATGCAACTTAGTTCCCGTCCTTTCCTTTCTCTCTTCTTCACCCTTGTCTCCACTTCCATACTGCTGATGGACTAATGTTCCTAAAATATCCTTTTTTGTTCTATCAGTCAGATACCTTCGAAGACTTTCTTTGTTTGCAGACACCCAGAGTTTTCAGCGTGGCATTCAGGGGTCTCAAATATTTGGCCTCACCTTCCTTTGCCAGCCCACTCTCCCAGGAGCAATGTGTACAGTGAGTGGATAGAGCACTGAACTTGGAATCAGGAAGATCTGCATTCAAATGTCGCCAAAGACATTTTTTGGTTGTGTGACCTTGGACAATTCACTTAACTTCTCTGTGCCTCAGTTTCTTCCTTAGCAGTGTAAGGAGTTTTGACTCAGTTGCTTCTAAGGTTCCTTTTAGCTCTAAATCACTGAGCCTTTAATTATTTCTTAGTGTGGACACAACATTCCAAGCGAATCTCTTTATAGTCTCACAGATGCAGTGCTAATTCTAGGCCTTGTGCTTTTTACAACCTAGTTTTCTTCTCCTTTCTTCCCCATTCAGGTCCAACCTATTATGAGACCTCCAGCTACTCCAGCCCATATTGAGGACCCTTTTCTTTGAACTCCTTTTGTATTTATTACCTGCTTCATTCATTTTGGAATGCAATCATATACTACCTTACTATCATTTAGAGAAAGCACTATGCTATAGGTGATAGGTGGCTAGCATCTGAATCAAGAGATGCTCTGTGATACTGGACAAGTCACTTAACTTTCAGTGCCCCAATCTATGAGGCTATAAGTTTCAGAATAACTGGGGATCTACATTGAAATAGCAAATTTCCTCACTGATAGTTGCCTGCTCGAATGAATCACAATTCTCAATGAAAAAAAATAGCACTTAGTATATCTATATATAATTCCTCTGGAGTGTAAAGGACTGTCTTCCACCCAGTGTTGTACACAACTGTATTTAACAAATGTTGAATAGTGAACTAGATGTTTATCTTGTTTTGGTTCACCTGGTACCAGAAGTAACTTTTTATGTTGTACTGTATCATCGAAATTTTACAATGAATTGTCTTAAAATTGGTTCTTTAGTATTTTATTTAAAAAATTTTTTGTTATATTGGACATTGCTTATTGTAACCTGCTTTCGGGCATAAGTTTTATTTCCGATTCTTCACAGGTTCATAGTTTGCTTTCTTTTCTCTTAATTGTTTGGGTTGGAAATTGCAAATGAGTGGTGATGGTCTTAGAAGAGTGAGTGATAGTGGGTGAGAGACAGATATTAAGATTTATTTCTATTGACTCTGAACTCACTTTATTTTCTTCCTCTCCCCTCTTCCTGTGAGCCACAATGCTGATCTACGCTGACCTCAGAAAAGGGAGGGCTTCCTGTTACAGTGGCAAGAGCAATTACTTAGGAGCCCGAGTACCTCCCTTGGAATATCAGCTCTGCTATCTTTCTGTCTCTGCGGCTTGGGAAAATTACTTCACTTCTTTAAAAGTCAGTTTTCTTATCTGTGAGATGAAAGTATTGCACTAGATCATCTTTTGAGTTCTAGAACCTATAATCTTATGTGTTTAGGTGGACAGATAGATGGAGATTAACTCGTGCTTTTTAGAGTGCTTTATATCCTAGGTTATGCTATAGGAAATTACACCCCCTCAGACACATTTCCTTTAAGTCTATCTTGCCTTTCTCAAGGAAGTCAATGAAATCATTATTTCTCATCAACCTAATGTTCTCTGCTTTATTTTCATTCTTGGTGGCCTGAGCCCTGAGACTGGCAAACCCTATATATGCTTTCTACTATTGTTCTCAAAATTTTTACCTGTAGCCTATGGTTGGATTATAGTTACATCTAGTTGCATTCTAGTTATATCTTAGATATAGATAGAAGGACCTCAAAAGATCATTGACTTGGAATTCAAGTAGGTTGCAGTTGCAAATTGGATGTGGAAAGCACAGTTTATCTGTTGAGAATGATAGTTCCATACTTAACAGTGCCTCAGAGGGCCAAGGTTTGAGAAAGGTTGTCAGTTTATTATCTCATATTACCTTACCCTTTGTACCCTATATGTAATCAACAAATATTTGTTGATGGCACTTAGTGGAGTTCATGCAGCTCTTTGTCCTTTTTCCTTCCTGTATTTGCCCATCTCTTCAATCCCTTCTACCTTAGGCAGTGCTGGGCAAGTCACTTTACCCTGTTAGCTTCAGTTTCCTCATCTGTAAAATATGTTGGAGAAGGAAATGGAAAACTACTCCAGTATCAAGAAAACCCCAAATGGGGTCATGAAGAGTCAGATGGACATGACTGAAAGTGACTGAACAACAACAAACTTAGTACTTGTGTAAATTTAGACATTCCTTAATCTCTTTCTAAGTAAAATGATGGAGGTGGATCATATGGTCTCTAAGGTCCTTTGGGGGTGGTAAGTCTTCAGATCCTAATCTATTTTGGTAAAGGTTGGAATGTGTGATCACAATATTACCTCTAAAATTAGTAATCCATACATGTTGGTTGGCATTTTTGGAAGTATTTACATGGTGAATGGAGTTATGCTAGGGAAAGGAAGTTATGGGGAACAGGGGATGGAAAGTGTGCTGGACTTGGAGGCAGGAGTAGCAGAGTTCAGATCTAGCTTCAGACACTAGTTTCGCGACCCTGGGCAAGTCACTCAAGTTGGCTTCAGTTTCCTAATCTGTAAAAATGGAGATAATAGGAGCACCTACCTCCCAGTGTCGTTTTGAAGATCAAATGAAATACTTGTAGAGTGCTTTGCAAATCTTAAGTGCTGTATAAATGTTATGATGAGGACGACGACAACGACTACAACGATGACGATGACGATGATGATGATGATGATGATGATGCTGCTGCCGCCACCAGCTGGCCAACTGGTAGCAGTCTCTGTTTAGACCCAAAATAACACTAACAAGCTAGTTTATTTAGTGGGCTATGTGAGGGCTCTAGAACCCACTTGGGGATAAGATGCAAGGATCCATTTCTGGATTTACAATATTCTTGCTTTTCTGCCTTTCTTCTCAGAGTATTCTTGATCATATCTAAGAATCAGTTTGCATTGGAAAGTCACCTAATGTGCTCTATTATCATATAGGAGTGGCTATGTGGCATCTCCTCCCCCCAACCTAACAAGTGATTATTTTGTAATCACTGTACTTGTTCTGTGTTACACAAGTCATACCTGTATAACCGGGTGGTATGATGCAAACTGACAGCATGGTAGGTGATTTTACACATACTTGCCCTTCCCCCATGCCAAATTCATTTAATTGGGGGAGTCAGCCATATAGGTGAAATCATTCAAAACAGTTCCATATTAGCCATATTTCAAAAAAAGAAAGAAAAATAATGAAAGTCAGAAAATTATATTTGCTTTGCACTCAGTTCATCCCTCTAGAGGTGGATATTATTTTTTTTTCATCATGAGACCTTTGGAATTTTCTTGGATTATTTTATTGATCAGAGTAGCCACGTTTTTCACAGTTGATCGTCATTATAACACTGCTGTTAGTGTGCATAGCGAATCTCCCATTTCTTCTCACTTCACTTCATATCAGTTCATATAGGTCTTGCCATGTTTTTCTGATATTATCCCCCTCGTCATTTCCCATAGCACAATAGTACTTTTTCACAATCATATGCTACAACTTTTTTTAGCCATTCCCTAATTGATGAGCATCTCATCAATTTCCAGTTCTTTGCCACCACAAAAAGAGCTGCTGTAAGTAGTGTTTTTGTACATGAAGGTCATTTTCTTTTTTCTTTGATCTCTATGAGATACAGACCTAGTAGTGGTATTGCTAGGTCAAAGGATATGCATAGTTTTATAGCTCTTTGGGCCTAGTTCCAAATTGTTCAACAGAATGGTTATACTAGTTCATTGTTGTACCTGTTTTTCCCTTATCCCCTCCAACATTTGTCATTTTTGGTAAGGGTAAGGTGGTAACTAAGAATTGTCTTGATTTGTCTTTCTCTAATTAGTAGTGATGTAGAGAATTTTTTTCATGTGACTCTAGATAAACTTTGTTTTTTTTTTCTTCTGAAAACTGCCTATTTCTATCCTTTCACCATTTATCAATTGGGGAATGACTCATATTTTTATAAATTTGACTCAGGTTGTATTTGAGAAATGACTTGCTGTAAAAGATATTATTTTATTGTCTATGGTACCTTTTAGCAAATTGTAGTTTCCCTGATCATTTCTTTTAATTAAATCTATTTTTGCTTTCACTTTTTCTGAACTTATGATTGCTATCAGTGCCTTTTCTTTTTTTCAAGTTTAGCTGAAACATATTATTAGACTCTGCTCCAGCCCTTTGTTTTAACTCTGTGTATATCTTTTGGTTTCAAATGTATTTCTTATAAACAACATATTGTTGAATTCTGGTTTCTAATCCATTCTGCTACCTGCTTCTGTTTAATGTGTGTGCTCATTCCATTCACTTTCACATTTATGACTTACTGTGTTTTCCCTTCATCCCATTTTTGTTGGTTTCTTCTTTTCCTCCTCTCTTTTTACTCCATCCCTCCTCAAAAGTCTATTTTGCTTCTGGCCATTTTTTAAATTTGTCCTCCCCATCCCCCTTTCTCTTACCCTTTTCCTCTCTTACTTGCCTATTGGGTAAGTTAAATTTCTATACATAACTGAATGAGCGTATATATATGTATTCCCTGTTTCAACCAATTTTGCTAAGAGATTCAAGCATTGCCTGCCACCACTACCACCACCCACTTTCTTTTCCATTGTAAAAGTATTTCTTGCATGCCTTTTATGTAAGAAAATTTTTGTTCCTCCCACCTTCTTTCAGTCCATCTCTTTTTCTCACCACTTTTTTTTAAAAGATGATTCCAGTATAATTGACTCACATCCACACCCTCAGTCTGTGTAAAGTCTTTTTGACTGCCCTAATAATAATAAATTTCTTAGGGGTTGATATGTATCATCTTTCCACATAAGAATGTAAACAGTTTAACTTTATTGAGATCTTTGTGGTTACTTTTTAATGTTTACCTTTTTATGCTTCTCTTGAATCTTGTGTTTGAATGCCAAATTTTCTACTCAGCTCTAGTCTTTGATCAGTAATGCTTCAAAATCCTTTATTTCATTAAATGTTAATTTTTTTTTTTTGCCCTGAAGGATTATTCTCAGTTTTGTTGGGTGGGTGATTCTTGGTTGTAATCCTAGCTCTTTTGCCTTCTGGAATATCATATTCCAAGCCTTTTACTCCTTTAATGTGAGAGCTGCTAAATTTTGTGTGATCCTGACTTTGGCTCCACAGTATTTGAATTGTTTCTTTCTAGCTACTTTAAGTATTTTCTCCTTTATTTGGGAGCTCTGAAACTTAGATATAAAATTCCTAGGAGTTTTCATTTTGGGATCTCTTTCAGGAGTTGATTGGTGGATTCTTTTAATTTCTATTTTACCCTCTGCACTTTAGATGTTGGGACAATTTTTCTTGATAATTTCTTGAAATATGGTGTCTAGACTCTTTGATCATAGCTTTCAGATAGCCCAATAATTTTTAAATTATCTCTCTTGGATCCATTTTCCAGGTCAGTTGTTTTTCCATTGAGATAGTTCATATTTCTTCTATTTGTTTTCATTCTTTTGACTTTGTTTTATTGTTTCTTGATGTCTCATGGAGTTATTAGCTTCCACTTACCCAATTCTAATTTTTAAGGAATTATTTTCTTCAGTAAGTTTTTGTACTTCTTTTCCCATTTGGTTAATTCTGTTTCTTACGGAGTTCTTTTCTTCAGTGAATTTTTGTACCTCCTTTTCCATTTTACCTATTCTGCTTTTTAAGGAGTTTAGGGACAAGAGTCTTTAGTGAATTTTTGTGACTCATTTACCATCAGGCCAATTCTGTTTTTTAAGGTGTTATTTTCTTCAGTATTTCTTTTTTGCCTCTTTCATCAAGTTGTTAATTCTCTTTTCATAATTTTCTTGTATCAGTTTCCTTTCTTTTACCAATATTCCCCCTACCACTCTTATCTCTTAACTCTTCCAGGAATTCATGTTGGGCTTGGGTCCAATTGACATTTTTCTTTGAGGCGTTTTTGGTAACTATTTTCATATTGTTGTCTTCTTCTAAGTTTATATCTTGGTCTTTCCTGTCACTGTAGTAGCAACTTTCTATGGTGAAATTCTTTATTTGTTGTTGTTTGCTCATTTTTCCAACCTATTTCTTGACGTAGAATTTTATGTTAAAGTTGAACTCTGCTCTCCTGGGTGTGGGGAGATATCCTAAGCTTCAGGCTTTTTGGGGGCTGTTCTCAGAGCTAGTTGTGAGAGTCTGCAAGTTTTTGGTGCTTCCAAGGTGTTGTGATGCCAGGAAAGGCTTAGTCTTTGTTCATCTGCTTTGTGTTCTGATCTTTATTCAGGAGGTCCCCTCTTCCCCTGCAGCCATAAGCATTAGTGCTCTTTATCTTGGAACTGTGACCAGGGCCCCTGCTCCCTTGTGACAGCCCTCCAGCATTCCTGTCCATTATTAAACATAGTTGTTTAAGAAAGGAAACAAACAAAGTAATGACTAACAATAAATGAGGAAAATCCCACCAACAGTCTTCATATTTTAAGTTACTCTGATTTTTTGTCATTCGGTAAGTCAATTGGCATTTGCTAAATGCCTAATAAATGCCAAGTATTTGCTTATGAGGATAATGTTTCCATATATGGCAGGAGTTCTTAACCTCTTTCTTGTCATTGACCCCTTTGGAAGTCTGGCAAAGCCTACAGAGTTCTTCTCAGAATAATATTTTGTTACCTACATTTACATAACAAGGGTTGTTAGCCAGTATGAGCTCCTAAGCCTTGCTCATCTGTTAGAAATGGAAGGTAGAGCCAGGGAATGAAGCAGGGAGATAGCATTTGGTTATGGATTTCTTGGAGTACCAGGAGCCATAAAAGGAGACAGAGCCAACTCAACACCTGTGTGTGGGGTGAGACCACCCGCTAGCAATTAATTAAAAGAGTCAGAAGTCTCAAGGAAGAAACAGAAAACTTATATATTATGATCTCGAGAAAGGGCTCCTTATTGTGAAGAAATCTTTTAGGAGGCTGCAGAACAGCACGATCTCCAAAATTGAACAGGAACCTTTCAGAGACACAGTAGGGGAAGAAGAAACCAACTCTGATTGGGAGTTGTGCACAGAGAAAGAAGAGAAGGGCATAATCCAGCATCCACAGTGACCTACCAGGAGGCTAAGATACAAACCAGAGGTTGAGGCAGAGGGGTGGGACCTAGTACCAGTCAGCCCTTTCAAAGAAGCAGCAACACCAGACTAAAGAGGAAACAGAACCAAACAGGGCCCATCCTACCCATGCAGCAGTACGAGAGGGAGCAGATCCTGGCAAAAAAATTCCAAAACAAAAACTGAAGTTTACAATATGAGTAAATAGAAGAAAACATCAAATACAGTAAAGAAATACTATGAGCTAATTGAAAGCCCAAAGGCAAACAGAGAAGAGAGTAATTCTACAAGTACAAGCAGAGACTCAGACAAAAAAACCTGGGCTTGGCCACTGGAACTACAAGAATGGCTGGGAGAAATGAACCTGAAGGAGGAGATGTAAAATGAAATAAGTGAAATCAGAACTCTGGAGGAAAAAAATTGTAAGTGCAAACACAAGACTTAAGAGAATACTGCAAAGGTAAATATACCAGTTGAATATATCAGTAAATATAACAGTTACAAAGGTAAATGATGGAGACATGTTTGTATTCTCAAAGAGAGGGAGGAAAAAGAAGGTGGAGAAAATCATGCAACTATTCAGATCGGGTCTACTGTGAATGTATGTTACACAAATTCATCTGGGCCCTTACTACTGCTACTACACTTTCCTAATCAGTTCACTATTTCACTCTCCACACTAGCTCTTCAAAACTTTTTCATTCCTCTGTAGCCTCCCATAGCTCCTCCCTCCTTCCTTACCCTCTTTGCTGAGAACTTTGCCTCATATTTTATAGCCAAAAAAAAAAAAAGTAATTTGTCTTGAGCTCCCTCTTCTCTCTTCTTCTTCTTTAGTGCTAGTGCCTTCCCTTTGTTGATCATTTCTGATTTATCCTGTGTGTAGCTTGTTGGTGCATGGTTTATATTATCTTTTCTGTTAGAATGTTATATCTTTAAGCACGGGAACTGTAATATAGTTGTATATATGTTGTTTCCTCCAAGAGACTATGAACTCCTTGAAGTCAAAGGCTATCTTTTTACTTCCTTTGTATCTCCTGGCACATAGTAGATGCTTAACAAATGCTTACTGACAGACCCTAAAACAATTCTTGATTTCCTTTTTTCATCTTTTCCATTTGCGACCTTTTGTTCCTCCAGATGAAATCTGTTATCTTGTCGACTTCTTATAAATTAACTCTTTGGTAACTTAATTTTAATGATACTCAATATATAATTAATTTGGTTATTTGTTATGATAGTCATTTATTTTGGTTTTTATTTGGATTTATTTATTTGGATACTCAATTAATTTAGTTAATATTACTGTTTATTATATTGGCACAACCCAATCATGAGCCAGTTAATCTCTTTCCAAATATTTAAGTCTCTCTGTATTTCTGTAAAGAGGGTTTTGGAGATGTATTCATGGATGCATGAATTCATTGTACTTGTTATGTTCTTTGTAAACTGGCTACCAGGTATTTTTATAGTTATTTTGAAAAGAATTTTTAGATAAATTCTGGTGACTGGGAGGATGGTGGTGCCCTCAACAGTAATACAGAAGTCAAGAGGAGGAAACAGGTTGGTGTGTGGTTAGGAAATGGGGGTGAGAAGATTTTGAGTTCAGTTTCGGAGATGTTGAGTTTAAGATGCCTATGGGATCTCTAGTTTGAGACATCCAGTAGGCCGAGGGAGATCAAGAAATTTTAAGTAGTATACTTTTTGATGCTCAGTAATTATTTAATTGAATTAAATCATTCCAAGGTTGCATAGTAATTTTGAAGTCTGGCAAAGTGTTTTTGTTTGGTATTTTATAAAATAGAACAAAAAAGACTCCTTAGATATAGTTGTTTTAGGTACAATTCTACTTTCTCTCGTACCAAGGACATTATAGAACTGAAAACAACATTGGCAGTGGATATTTATGGCCAAGTCCTCTGCCATACATTTTTAAAGTGTAGAAAATGGAATAGTTGTTATTCATTAAGACTAAGTATATTGAAAAGAAGACAGTTGCCTAGAACATATATGTACAGTAGTGGCTTCTAGTCATGATCCTTGTAACTTAGCATTGGAAGGGAATATATTGATTGTCCAGTCCAACTATCCTGAAGTTTAAGTGACTTGCCCAAAGTCATGCAAGTAACAGTCAGGAAATGTTAGGTTAGAAAAGGAAACAGCTTCTCCAGAGGCACAGCTCTATAGAGCCAAGACTAGGATCCATGTATTCTGATTTCTAGTCCAGGGTATGTTTCCCAAACTAATGATATAGTCACTATTTAAATTAAAAGTTTTCGTTGTCAGTCATTTTCCCCCTCTTCAGCCTTTCCCGGTACCTCCAAAAGAAAAAGCAAATGCCCTGCAGCAAATATTCATCATTAAGCCACACAAATTCTTATGTTGGTCATATAAAAATGTTTCTCACTCTGCATATTTAGTCCATTATTTCTTTTAGGAAGTGGGTAGCATTTTGATGAAAACATTTATTAATGAAATTAATAAATTAATGAAAGCCAGGTACCGTGCTGAGGCCTCAGCATACAAATATACAAGCAAGACCTTGTCCTTAAGAAAGTTATATTCCAATAAGGAAAGACAGCATATAGATGGGCATGATGGCCAAGATGTTTTGATCTGAATGGTTACAGGGATGATGTGAGTGAAGATGTCATAAGGCTGAGTGAGGTTGCATGCCTTGAAAGTGATTGGAGAACAGCTGTGAATGGGTCTGGGGCAGATGATTTGAGAACTGTCATTGTTCAGAAGCCTAGGACCACTAGGGTAAGATTTGGAGGGTTGGCTGGAGGTGGTGCCTAGAATGAAGTGGTATGGTGTAAAGATGGCAAGAGCATTGTGCATATAGCCATTTTCCAGTTTATAGCAACATAATGTGCTTGGAAATTTTAATTTTATTTTAAAAATATATTAATAGCATTAATTTGCAAACATGTCCATCCAAATTTCTTCTCTCCATCCCCAAGTCCAGCAAATCATCTTCTTATAACAAAGCTCAAAAAAATCAAGAAGAGAAAAAGCATTTCAGCAAAACTAACCAGCTTATTAATCAACTCTGAAAATATTTGCAATATTCTGTACCCATTTGTCCCCCACATCTTCATAAAAGTAAGGGAGGGTTTTTTCCTTTATTTCTCAGTTGATATTTTTAGATGAAAACTCATGAAACAAAAAAAAAATGAACAAATAAACAGAAAAAAATTTGATATTTTAATTAAATCTGATAGAAAATGGAAACAGGTAAGAAAGATAATTCTATCTTAGTGGCATTTGCAGTCATTTTTGAGACAAAGAAATTAGGAAAAAATAAGCAAGTATTATATATGTGTATATATTTTTCTAATTAAATGATTGGAGTCTAGATCTTCTCTCCCTCTGCTCCCCCCCTATACACTTTTAAAAGTGTTTTTAAAAGATACTTAAGAAAGCATTTTTGGACCTTTAAAAGTTACTAAAACCATTTCTTGGGGAAAAGGCTGTGGGCTGAGGTGGGATAAAATAACAGATGAAAAAGAATAAAAAATAAATAAAAAAAAGAAAAGAATAAAAGTTTCTGAGTTGCAAAGGATTTAATAGTGTTCCTCAGTACAACCTTAAGGAACTAGATTTATATTCTTTTGGCTCTCTGCTCTCATTTACATGAATATAAAATGAATTCTTGTTGAACAACGAATGGGTGGTGTTAACTTGGATTTAGTTTTCTTGGTCTCACTGTCTAGAAGAGTCAGTTATAGGTGTAGGATCCTAGGACTTGCACAGGTAGTCACTATTCACAGTCTCCTAATTAGGTCATTTTCATTAGATTGACCATTGGCTATACCCTCGAGAAATCCCATTGTGCCCACCTTGTCCCTTTCCTCAGTATAAAAAAAAATCTCTTCCTTCTATGGGCCCCTCAAATATCCAAAAATACCTGTAGGAAGGAAGATTTGGGTTGCCTAGCCTTCTACCTTGTGTGGGGGGTAAGAGTGGGGAGGACTTACAGATTGGGGCAAACTGATTCCTGCCTCTTCTTCTTTGGAGGCTTCTCAGACAGTGAGGCTAGGGCCATAACATTGACAGTTTTACCCCAGTTCACAACAACATGGCGTGTCAAATAGTTGGACATAGCAATACAAATCACTGACCTTGAACCTTCTAGTCCTCTACCTTTATCAGTTACCCTCACTCACTGTTACTTTCCCTAGCCTCATTCTTCAGTAATGAACAGCCCCTCCTACTTTCCCTATCCCTGTGATGCTAAACCCTAGGCCACTGAATAACCAAGCAAACTGGCTCTTCATCTCACTGTCAGCAACCCCATGAAGTAGATGCTATTATCTCCTTTTAACAGATGAGGAAACTGAGACTTAGTGACTTTCCCAGGGTCGTAAGACAGAAGGCAAGATTTGAACTCAGGTCTTTCTGACTCCCAAGTCCAGTGCTCCAGCCCCTACATCGTCTAGCTGCCTCCCTTTCTTCTTGTTCCTCAGATGCAGCCCTTCCTCTGTCTGATTGCTGTGGTTGTGCACCATCTGTGCTCCTGCCTGGAATGCTGTCCTTCCTAAACACAGACTCTTTGAATTCCTGGCCCTTTAAAACTCTCTCCTACGCTAATGTTATTTTCCATCTACTCTGAATTTATCTTGCCTGTTCTGATTTATGTATGTTGTCTCCTTTGTTAGAATGTGAGCTCCCTGAAGGCAAAGATCATTTCTGCTTATCCTTTATTTCCCTTGTGCTTAGCCCAGTATTTCGCAAATAGTAAGCTAGCTCCTAATAAATGCTTGTTGATTGGTTGGAATGTGTCCCTTTGGTTTCAAATTTGACATTTTTCATGGTTTCCCTGTTCTTGGGACCTCTCTAACCTTAGACCTTCCCTCTCTCCTGCTTCAAATCCTCAACTAGTTGGATGGATTATTGTGCAATTCCTTCTTCTGCTTGCAGACATTTGCCCTCACAGCATCTCAAGGTCTGGGCTCCCACATGTAGTCCAATGTATGGCCTCTGTTTCCATCTAAACTTCTTTCTCCTTCTGGGCCAGTCCCAAGCTTCCACTTCTTTGTCAGAGGTTAGCTGAGAGATGCTCTCTAGAACCCATAAAGATTAGATGATAACAAGGATAATGGTTGGCATTGATGGAGTGCTTTAAGGTTTGCAAAGTGCTTTACATGGTTTGCTTAGTTTGATCCCTTATCCTCCTTCTGGGGCTAAGAAGCATCAATGGTGATTTACTAATCCTTACTTTAGTGATCGGTATTGCCTAGTCCATTCTGGGGCCCCTGTGCTTTGGGAATAAATCCTATAAACTACACTTTTTCTTTTAACCATAAATATTAACAAAAAAATTACTGCATAGTTACAGACAAAAAAAACTGCTGCAAATATATAGCTAGGAGTCATTTAAAAAAATCTGGAAAAAACACTCTGGGAAAAAACATGGTGTGTTCTCAGTTCCACGTCTGTTCTTTCCCTTAAATTGGGGGTTAGGGAGTGGGTAACACTTTTATACACTTATATACACTTGTCATTTCACCTCTCTGTTCTTAGTTACTTCAATTGTGAAACAAGGCAGATTATATGGATTCTCAGGTTACTTTTAGCTCTGAATTCATGATGTATTAGCCTTAAGTCTGATAAAATATTGTCATTTGCGCTTCTCCTCCTCCTCTCTACTAACCCCCACTTTTTTCCTTAATGTGAGCAATATCAGACGTTTGAATTATAGAGCATTTTTATAAGTTTTGGTGGTTCCCCACCCCCTCCCCAAAACACTAGTCCATCTTTTCCCTGGGCAGTTTTAATACTTTTTTTCATGGTTTTTTAGCGTTCAAGTGTGGGTTTATTATTTCATCTCAACATTATCTCTTCTTGGTTTGTGCTTGATTTTGCTGTGATTTTTATCTTTTGCAAATCTGCAAACATTAAAACTGCTCTTGAATTTAGATCACTTGATAGATCAGAGGAACATTGGACTTTGTCCTCCCTAAGAATGGACAGTCAAGATGGGTACAAGTTACAGCATTGCTTTCAGGCACAGTGGTCTTCAAAGTGTGGTTGGGGAACCATATTTCCATAATAATACTAAGACCAGCTCAGTGGTACAGTGGTTAGAGTGTTGGGCCGGGCCTGGAGTCAGGAAGACCTGAATTCAAATTTGGTTTTAGACACTTCCTAGCTGTATGACTCTGGGCAAAAATCACTTACCCTCTGTTTGCCTCAGTTTCCTCATCTCGAAAATGGGGATAATAATAGTACCTATCTCTCAGTTGTTGTGAGGATTGAATGAGATTGTATTTGTTAAGAGTTTAGCAGAATGCTTGGCCTTTGGGTGCTAAAGAAATGCTTGTTCCCTTCCCACTCCTCCATTAAAATACTCTTTCCTCTATTTTCCAATTACACATCTTTATGAGGGCAGATTTTCTTCATATACTTCACGTGAAACAATGTATTTCAACAAATTGAAAGTAGAAGCAGATATGAGAATCCACCTATCTTGTATTAAGCCAGACGTTAAAGAGATTTGCAAAAATATGTAAAACAGTGCCACTCTTTGAAAATGTAGTTAATTTTTCATAAAATTTTATTCCTCTGTTAACATGTAGTGAGTTTGTTACTGTTATTTTAAAATGAATTTAAAACATTTTAAAAATTTTATTTATTTTAATTTCTAGTACAGTAAATATTGAGAGCTGTAACCCATACAAACAAAAGCTATTTGAGGTCCCAGAATCCTCAATCAGAATGGAGTTCATGAAGAAATTCAGGGTGAAAAGAGAAAAACAGAATTAGAAACAGACAACCTGATTATCTATCCACTTGTTTGAATTGGTAGTGATTGTGTATGTATGCTGACTAAAAAAATAGAAGTAGGAGAAAGGATGGGAGTGTCTTAAAACATGAATAAGAAGACTTTGAATACTTATTTTAAATAAAATACTAATTTATGGTGCTAACAGTTAAATTAAAAATTTTTTTTTAATTTGACAGGTGCTATACTTGGCAGATCAGAAACGCAGGAGTGCATTTTCTATAATGCTAATTGGGAAAAAGATAGAACGAATCGTACTGGTGTTGAACCTTGTTATGGTGACAAAGATAAAAGACGACACTGCTTTGCAACGTGGAAAAATATTTCCGGCTCAATTGAAATAGTAAAGCAAGGTTGTTGGTTGGATGATATTAACTGTTATGACAGGTAAGTAAGCAAAAGTCTTATATTACATTAAACTCCATAAAACTTTTTATTGAGTAATTGTTACAAAGGAATACCAATACAAAGGATTTTAAAGAGTTGCTGTATTTCTATAATTTTTTTTTCTGTTTTTAGATAAAATTAGTGATTGTATTTTTTAAAAAGTAATAAACAGGTTACATCTTCAGTATGTTTTAAATAAATATCTAGGTAGCAAGTATAATACCTACATAGAACCATAGAACCACTTCTCCCCCAAAGTATCAGGACTGTTAAATGATTTTTGTCCATTTGCAAGGAAAATAGACTTTCTAATTGCTTTAAAGGTTTCTTTGCCCAATCTGCATAGGAGAGAAAGGCATTAGAAATCTTATTCTTTAATTTTTTTTTGTTGTTGTTTCCTTCCTTAAATATCTGGAAGTAGCTGATCTTATTCTACCTTATTTCTTTCAGGAGAGTTCTTTGTTTTCTCTCCCAAGAGACATTTTAACTTGACATTAAAAATTACATTAGAAAACTATATTTGCAAAGGCATTTCATTAAATGAACTTTCTTTAAATGTTTCATTTTGGAGTAGAGTGATGTAGTGGTTAGGTTTCTGATCAAAGGTGAGATACTGCAGTGATATTTCCACAGGTATTTTATGCTTATCGGTTAGAGTTAGCCATTTGATTTTTATGAGGGCAATGGTAAGGAGATTAGAGAATCTAGTTAAAAAAAAAAAGGACAGTCCTCAGTTAGTTACCTTATATTTCAGAACTAAAAAGTGCTTGCTTTATTATGTGACTTCAGTACTAACTAGTCCCTTTTATGATCATCATTTAACCACCACAGATCAGAGCATAGCCATATATCATTAATGGGTGATAGATATATTTGAACAGCTCTCTCCAAAATGTGTGAGTTCTACTTTACATTTATAGGAAAATTACTTAGTCTGTAAATTAGACAGACTTCATTTTTCCCCTATTTATTTCTTTTTGACCACATGGCCTTGTTAGAAGAGTGGTACAGTCTCATAGTATGTAGACTGAAACATATATTTTTCTTTTTTTTTTCTTCTGCTCGTTTTTGGAACATGGCTAATGTGGAAATTTCATTTGCATGTCTTCATATTTGTAATGGGTTTTGTGTTTTTTGCCCTCTCAATGGGTGGGTGGGGGAATATAGAACCTGAAATAAAATGGAATGGAACATATCCATTACTTCTTAATAGTTCTTAAGTTTGTTGAGAAACAGCTAATGGAGCAGAAAGTTTTTGAGTAATAAGTTATCATTGACGCACAAGTACAGATTGAGATCCTTGAACCCTTTTTGGTAAAAAGCTCTTCTTTTTGTCTTTGAATGTCTTCTGATTGAAGAGTAGAGTTGGGTTATCAGTAAGTCAGCAAGCATTTTTGAAACATCATCTATAATCCAGGGTACTGTGCCAGGTGCCGGTGAAAAAAGCACAGTGTGGAAAAGGCAACCTGGCCTGGAGCCTCTGTCGTCTGAGACTTTTGTTTCCCAGACATCTAGAGCAAAGGTGTCAAACTTCTGTCACAGGGCTCCTGAACCAGGTTACAATATAATTGGAAAATCTTTAGCAAAATAAATAAAAATACAGTGTAATGTAGATAATGTTAATTTGTATTTTCTTTTAAAGTCAGTCTGCTGCCACAGGGATATGTTTCTATTTGAGTTTGACACCACTGTTTTGGATGATCATAGATCTGGAGCTAGAAGAGACTTCTGAAACCACTGACTCCCTCATCTTAAAATCAGGAAAATGAGGCTAAGAAGAGTTAATTACTTGCCCAAGTTCACATAGGTGGCTTTCAGCATCTATTGTCATGCTGGTAGGACCCTAAGCCTGGTCCCCTCACTGTTTTTAAAGGAACATAATTCCAAATGAGGAGAAATGGGATTAGTGTGAAGAGACTTTTGTGGAATCATAGAGATCTCCTCAACTAAGATTTAAATACAGATTCGTAAAAGATAGAAACGAAGCCAGGAAATAAAGGATGAATATAAGGTGGCACTGTGCTGTAAAAACAGTGTCAGGAAGGCTAAAACTCAAAATGAGTTGAACAAAACTAAGGACAATAAAAAAATTTGTGTTGTTTCAGCTCTGTTAGGGGGGAAAAGAGCATCTAAGAGGGAGAGTACCTTTAATGGGGGATGGACAGGATAATGGTTACTCACTACTGAGGTGGGGCAGAGCCGTTCAGTTCATATTTTACTACTGTTTTCTCTGTCAGCAGTAATGACCCTTGCCCTGGAAATGACTAAGAAGGAGTTTATACCCAAGATAAGTAAGGATATAGTAAGAAAGCACTTAGCTAGCTTCCCTGGATGAATTCAGGTCACCTGGCCCAGATGAATTACATCTTGAGTAATAAAAGAAGTGACAGATGTGATTGTGGAGTCACTGTCAGTGAAATTTGAAAGATCACAGAAAAATGGAGCCGTGCCACAAAATTGAAGAAGGGCAAATGTCCTGATTTTCAAAAAAAGGGAAGAAAACAGTGTCTGCAAACTATAGATACTTGTTAACTTGACTTTGCTTCCTGGAAAAATTCCAGAATAGCTCGTTAAAGACTCCAAAGAGAAAAGCAGTATTTACAAAGAGCCAGCATGGCTTCATCAGGGGCAAGTCAGGCTGCATTACCCTCACTTTATTTTTTGATGGATTTCTAAACTAGTAGATGAGGAAGATGTGGTAATGTGGATATAGGTTACCTATATTTCAGCAAAACTTTGTATAAAACATTTCATACTATTTTTGTGGAGAAGGTGGAGGAATTTGGATTAGATGACAGTTCAGTTAGATGGATTTAGAAGTGTTTGGAAGGCCTCACTGAAAGAGTTGTAACATGGAAGGATGTTTCTGTTGTAGTACTCAAGTAATCTTTGCTGGGCCCTGTGCTATTTTATTTTTTATCAGTCATTTGGATGAAAGCATACATAGTATTCTCATCAAATTTTTGGGTGACAAAGCTGGGAAGGATAGCAAGCACATTAGATGACAAAGTTATTATCTAAAAGGACCTTGACCAACTTAGAGCAGTGGACTGAATCTATTTAATAAGATAGCATTTAAGAGGGATAAATGTCTTAGGTTTGGGTTAAAAAAATTAACTTCACAAGTACAAGATGAGAAAGATATGGTTGGACAGTAGTTGTGCTGAAAAAGATCTGTGGATTTTAGTGGATTGCAAGCTCAGCATAAGTCAATAAGATGCCATGGGAGCCAAAATACTAGTGCAGCTTTGGGCTTGATGAAGAGAGGTATGTCTTCTAGGAATAGGGAGGTGAGAAGAGCCCACTTATACCACTGGCCTTGTCAGAGCTCCTGTGTTGTTGAGAGTCAAAGCTTAATGAGGAGATTTATGAGCTAGAGAGAATGTCCAGAAGAGGCCATTGGGAAAGGTGAAGGGCCTTTTAATCTGAGAATTGGAGATATTTAACCTGGAGAAGAACGGGAAGGCACAGTGTAACTGTCTTTATGAATTTCAAGGTTTGTAATATCAAATAGTGATTAGACTTGTTCTTGGCCCCAGAAGTCAGAATCAGAAGCAATGGGCTGAAGGTACAAAATGTCCAACTTAGGCTTTGCGTTAAGAAAAATTTCCTGACAATTAGAACATTCCCAAAGTAGAATGTCTCAAGCAGAAGCTTAAACTACCACCTCTTAGCCTTCTTAATTGGTTGGTCACTCCTGAAGGACCATTTTGGAAACTAAGAGAATTATAAAATGTTATAAGTTAAACTCAATTCAAACCACTCATTGAAAGTTGGCTATAGCATCTGCAATGAATAGTTCAGTGGCACAGTGCTAAAAGTTGAAAATTTTTGAGTTTTCTAGTTTTTTAAGTTTTTTTTTTAAAGGAGTTATAATTTCTTGGGTGTAAACTTCCTGTTGAGAAGCTTCTTAGAGAGTTAATTGTTGGAACCTACTGCCTTGCCCAAGGTGACACAGTTTTTTGTGGCAGAGGCAGGGACTTGAACCTAGGTCTTCTGGCTCAAAACCTAGTTCTTTGTCACTATCCCTTGCTACTTGTGAGCATCAGCTTTTCTAAATAAGTTGAAAATTAATAAGACTAAAATTAATAAGGAAAAAGCAAGAAAAGAAAGAAAAGGGTTCAAAATGCATAAAAATAAGTAGCCAGAGAAGAAAATATAAATTTAGATAAAGGAAAAGTAATTTTCATAAAAATTAGTTGGCTGATTTGCAGCTGGAGACTTAGCTATAAATACTAAAGGGGACATTTTGTTATAATTAAACAATTTACATGTTTATTAATACTGAATCTACATTCACTTTTTGCTATCTACTAAATAGATGACCATAGGTGTTACCTTTTTATTAGAATTTAATTCTGCTAAAATTTACTGAGACTTTCTTTTAAAAATGTGTAAGTTTTAGGCCTGAAAGTACTTCTAGTTGTAAATTCAACATCTTACTCCAGTGAAAAGATCCAAGTTTATTTTAAAAACGCATCTTAAATTTATTTGATAAATCTTCAAACAACTTTTGGTTTAAAATAAGTAAGAAATACTCAGTAACTTCAGTGTTTTGTGTTTTATTGTATGCAGATCTGATGATGAAGGCCTGGCTTTGCTTTATTACTTGGGTTAGTTTTGGTGGAGTCCATGTGCTTTATCTTAATGTTTGTGTATAAAATATCTTTTAATAACTTCGTATTTACCTCTGTTTTTTGTAGAGTTCTCAGAAAGGCAGAATGCTTCTTTAGTTATGTATTTATACAGTTGAGTAATATCTACATGTTTATTGCACTAACACTGCCCCATGTGTTTAGGGAATGTAAACCTGCTACTGTAAAAATGACAGTGCATTCCAGAGCCGAACACAACTGAGTTTTAGAATCTAATGCTCCCTTCCATTAACTTGAATTGTAGAATTGAGATTATGTTGTTTTTTCTTGACAGGTGGGGAAGGGAATTTTATTTCAAATAATCCTTTAGAGTAAGTTATTCTTAGAACGTCCTGAATACTTACACATTGTCGTACTCAAGAATTTCAAATGATCCATTTTTTCATTGTTGTTGTTCCCTTCACCAGCTTCATATTACAGTCCCTCCCTATCTTAGTAGACCTTGATGTTTTGCTGTGCCAACGCCTAGAATTCAACCTTCTCGTAATGAACCTTTTGAACTTAGCCTAGTTTTAAGATATCAGACTATATATATATATATATTTTTTTTTTTTTTGCTGGATGTCAATTTGATAAAACCTATCAGAGGGTTATACTTCCTTGATTACCCAGAATCACATCTATATCACAGTGAGGCATCTCAATAAGATTTTAGTATTACTAAACAGGAGGACACATTCTTACAGTTTTCTGATTTAAAAAAATGAAAGAAAATATAAATTTTAGATTATCTAATGATAATATTAGAGAACAATTGAAAGGAGCAAGAAACCAAATTTTAAGTAACTAAAGATAGAAAGGTCTTTTCATCAGAAAAGACCAAGAAAGAAGATGCTGTGTCATTTTTGCTAAATGAATCAATGGACCATAAACAAAATATTAAATTTAACATAAATATGGTATTCATTTATTTATTTTAATGCTGACACTTTTTAAATAAAATTTTAAATAAATAAAAGGCTGCAATTTTAATTCTTTCTTTTTCCTGGTTGTTTATAGGAACGATTGTGTTGAAAAAAAGGACAACCCCGAAGTATATTTCTGTTGCTGTGAAGGCAACATGTGCAATGAAAGGTTTTTCTATTTTCCGGAGATGGAGATCACAATCCGTAAGTTGAGGGGCGGGGTGGGAATCTAATCAACCAGCCACTTAAAATTCAGTCTTTTTATCATTTTGATAGTGGTAGGTAAGATTTAGATTTATTCTTTTTTCCTACTTTTCTTCTCTTTCCTTATTCAGCTTTTGAGCCTTCAGTAAATATTAATACAGAGTTTTGTATATCAGTTTTGAATGTGATATTTTTTTTTATCCACAGCCACTTCCAATCCAGTTACACCCAAGCCACCTTTGTTCAGCACCTTGCTTTATTCATTGGTACCTATCATGCTAATTGCGGGAATCGTGCTGCTTTCCTTTTGGATGTATAGGCATCACAAGTTGGCATACCCTCCTGTACTTGTTCCAACCCAAGTAAGTTATTCTATTACGCTCATTTTTAATGTTGTTTCAAAATTACGTATGTTTGGGCTTTTTGTTTGTTTATTTGTTTTGTGAGAAAGGTTTTGTTCTAGTATTTTAAGAGAATTGAGAGTCTGGTTGTATTTCTCTTTTGCTAAATACAGGAAGATGTAGAAAAATTCCATGACTTAGTGAAAACTTTTTGGGACATTAAGAGCAGTTTACTGTTTTGAGTTATTTTATAGAGTTATATTGTCATGGAAATTTTGGTTAATTCTGTTGTTAATTTGTCATGTCAAAAGCCCTTCTTTCCTACAACCTGCAGTAGGATGCATGGGGGATGAAGTGGGGAATGGGAGATAGCATTCTGGTTTTTTCTGGAGATTTTTTTTTTCATTTCACCACTTCTGGGAGGGTAAAATTACTTCCAGAATGCACCCTGTTAGGTTTCTTCCTTTTTACCCACTCATTTATGGGAAGCAGAGGTGGGGGTGGGGTAGCCATTCCAATTCTTTTTTCCCTTATCTCCAATTCAGTTTCTTTCTCAAATACCTACCTCAGAACTCACCAAGCCACCTTTCTCAATAGAGTCTTCTCACCTAGATAAAGTGGAACCAGTAAAGAAGGTTCTGGCTTATAGTATGAGATTTCTTTGGGAGGAAGTAATAGCACAAAAATTTCAGAAGATGTACCTATAAGTATTTTATTTTCAGAAAGGGCATTAGAATAACACTGAGGTGTTTTGTTTTGTTCTTTAAAGGGGGCAGTTACCTAGGATAAAGAGTAAGAGGCCTTAAAGTGCATCTTTTTTGTCTGCACTAATTCTTGATTGAGTTTCACTTTCTAATACTGTCTCCCAGACCTTTTCAGTGGTAGTTGAAAGTTACTGATAGCTTAGTTTTATTAAACAAACTAGGTTTTCCTTACCTTGGATCACAGGAACATATGGTACTATGTAATACAAGTATGTTACTATGGCCCAGAAAGTTGAATGCTTGGTTGTGTTTGTTCCAGACTTCCCTAAACTTTGGGCTATTTGTGTTTCTTTTGATTTAAAGATCAGATTACCTTGCCCTTCTGAACCCCCTGCTTTATCTTGGTCTCTGTAATACCCGTAGAATTACTGGCTAAAACTTGTTGAAGGAAATGGTCATTTTATAATTTTAGATCCAAAATAACTTTTTGACCTGAAGATTTGTTTACATGATATATTTCTTTTCCATGTCTTAAAGTGATTTTTGAGCATTAGCTCCCTGATCCTTTAATCTACATAAGATTAAAAAAAAGGACACAATGCCCATAAAGTAGTACTCAGTTTCTAAACTTTTAAATAGCTAAGATTTTAGGTCTAGTAGAAATACTTGTTTTGTAATTATACAATTTTATACTTGTATTGGAAATTGATCCAACCAACATTTATTAGACACTTGCTCTTTGCTAAATTCTTTGAATATCAAGTTTAGGTAAACCATGGTTCTTTTCCTCATGGAGATTGTAGTCTAACAGGAGAATAAGGTACAAAAATAAATATTTAATTCACTACATTATGTGCCAGTTGCATTAGAGAGTTGCCAAACAAAGAATTACTTGAAGTTTGATGGTGAATGTCTTTATTGCCTGGGGGAGGAGGGCAGTCAGGGAAGGATTCTAGGAGATGGCATTTGAACTGGGCTTCAAAGGATGGGTAGAAATTAAATAAGCGAAGAAACGGAGAGGAAATATCCCTATGCAGAGAATAGTGTGTTTGAAGGCTGGCAAGTGAGAAGGTGAGCACAAAGCTCATAAAAGGGAGCAAGAGATCAGTTTGTTGAGTGTATGAAGTATGATGTAATGCAGTGAAAAAACCACAGTAGTTTACAAAGCACCTTTCTAATAGCAACTGTGGGAGCTAGGTAGTGCAAGTATTACTAACTTCATTTTTACTGATGAGGAAACTGATGTTGAGGGGGCTTATGTTAAATATAAATGATAAGTGACAGACTTGGGACTCAAACCCAGATATCCTAAGTGCTGTACTCTTTGTAGTAAGCCAAAATGGGCAAAGAGCACTTAAAGGCCATTTGAGTTTCTTAGACTTCACAGAGACTTCACTTTGGTTAGCCATAGTACATAGCTTGCCTTTTTTTCCCCCTGTAGTACCTATTGTTCTTTTATCTTAAGATTTCAAGTCAGGATACATTGTATAAAATTGTATATTTGCCTGAAACTGTAACAATCTGGATTTATAGGTATGATCACAAATCACAGATAGTGTGAAAACTTAGTATTTATCTAGATAGAATGTAAGGGATGCTTTTCCTGAATCCTGGGTAGGATAGAATTGCCAGTTCTTTTAGGGACTATTTAAAGCATCAAGTTTTTAAAATAAATATACTCAAGATCATTCATGAAGAACCTATAGATAACTGTCTCTATAGGTCTTAGATTATTTATCGCCATGACTTTGACTTTAATATATTAATTTCATTTATCCGTTATTGCATTGTTCCTTATTTTGAATCCATAAAAATTAGGGGGTTTATTGAGAGAAGAGGGAATAAGTTTGGTTTTATGAATTATGTTTAAGTGGACATTCTCATTACTCTCTTATTAATGTATTGTGAAAAGGAATGTTGCCACCAAGGATAAATGAACTGCTTAACCATCACATATACAGCATGGGGCATGTTTTAAATATTCTTTGTGCTTTGTGTAAAAACATGGGGTTCTCCAGGAACTATTTTTAATTTTATCTTTTTTATGCAAGATTAGATGGTCTTCTATTTCAGAAAATAGATTTTATTCCATTTAACTTAATGGTTATTCCTGTCATCTAAAGATATTTCCCCTGTAGGATGATTAGTGCCATTTATAGTACTTACTGCCTTTGAGAGTTTACACAAGGTTTGTTTTGTACTCTTGTCTCATCATTGGCCTGAAGATACTATGAAATTCCCTTCCTGAAGATACTTCATACCTCCTCAGTATTTATGAAGTGCTTATTATGTGTATAAAATTCTACTAACTTTTGGACTAAATTTCACAGAAGATAATTTTCTTATCTTTGATTTAAATACTAAATTGAATGTATTGATGCTACTATGCATGGAACTAAGGGGGAATCTAAAACAGTAGAGACACAGAAGACACAGCTATACTTTTAACACAATTTATTCCTTTAAAAACAATGGTTTTTAAATTGGGGGTCAAGAAGATATGAGAGGATTATTAAAATATTTGTAAAATTCATACATATATACATACATGTATGTATGTATATATTTATACCCAGACATATCCAGGTCCATGTATATGTAAATTCATATCCCCAGCTTGTTAGATTGTCCTGCCTGCAGTGTTTCTTGAACTGTAGCTGCCCTGTATTTTGTCACAAGGTACTTTTCTTCCCTTGGAGCAGGCAAGTTTTTTGTGGTAGTCAAGTGAGGGAGGAACTGTAATTTTGTTGGGGGTGGGGAGGAAGAGAAGGGGAGGAGGAATGAGGCATGAGATAAAGTACTTTACTTAGTTTATTGGAGAGCCAAGGTGATTCAGTGGAAGGAGCACTGCATTTGGAGTCAGAGGGCTGGGCTTTAAGTCTCGCCTCTTTGACTTACTTTGTTACCTTAGGTAAGTCATTGCATATCTCTGCCTCAGTTGCCTTATTTGTAAAATGAAGGAGTCAGACTTGACAACTTCTAAGGCATTGCTCAAAATCTGTGATTCTATGATTGTTTTTTGAGAAGTTAATTCTGTGTACCTAATATCTTGTGTTTTATGAACACTTTTACTCCTTCATATCCGTATATTAAAAATTTCAGCATTAACATTTGATGTCAATTAGGGAATAAAGATCTTGGTTACATGTTTGCCATATATATTTGCTATTCATTTCTGCAATATTTTTACCCCAAAGAGTTCAATCAGTATAGTAGGCTGTGCAATGATGATTACTGTTCTTTATTCAGTGATGTTTTTTTCCCACAAAGCTTTGGTTAAAATCTAATTGTGTATATGACTTGGCACCAGATGAAAGCAGTAATTTTATATTGTGGTCACTATAAAACTTTGGTATTCCAACATAGCAATGTTCATACTTTGTTTTCATACTACAGCTATATTTGAGTGGAAGTTTATAGTGACTGATGAGTGAACACCAAGAGCCTTACTTGTTCTCTAAGCTTTCCTTTTTACTCATGGGAGTGGTCAGCAATCCTTTGGGAAACTTCACAGAAAATTGAACATTCATGTATGTTGTCCTAAGAATCCATCTCTGGGAATGACATTAGAGCATTGTTTTCACCCAGGGCATTTATAGCTGGTGATTGTTCGCATCATGAGGAAATGGTGTAGGATATAAATACTTTTTAGGCTGAGCTCTGATGATGAGGATCTCAAATCATAATGTAAGAGATAGTCTGCCATCTGAAATTGAAAAAATTAGGCAGAGCTATTGGAATGTGAAAGAGGAATGGATTTTACTACCTGTTGCATTTTTGGGGGGGGGGTAAATGTGCTCAGATTATTATGCAACATACTGTCACTGTATCTCTGCAATAAATTGGAGGTGAGGCCTTAACACTTGAACCTTCTTTTGTTAGGTGAAGTCAGTCTAAATAATCCTGATTTTGTGAACCTCGAACTATCAACTAAAGCATTTTTTAATTCACACTACACAAATACCTTTTACCCCTTTTGGCCAGTGTGATGGCTTTCTTTGTCTATAGGCAGTGGAATACTTCATAAACAGATGTCAGTGGATAAATGAAAGGTAAACCAGTTTTCCTGTGGCCATGAGTCATAGATTTACAAGGTTACTGATACATGGAATCTCATTTAAAATAAAACAACAGACCGAACCCAGCCTTTCTGCGGTTGGATATTAATGTAATCTTTATGAGGCTTCTTGCATCTTCTGGAGACCCATATACAAACTCAAGTTCCTTACATGGAAGATTCAAATTTTAGTTGCAAAGAGTTTGACTGTCTAAGCAAATGGAATTTGGGCCCCAGCAATTGTTTGCCTTAAAACAGCATAGATATAACATTAGGGATTGTTTCTAAAACAAATGTGTGAATTGCGTCTTAATAGATGACCTCACAGTGTTGAAATATGACAGCTATCTCAATCAAGTGTTTGTTGTTATTTTTTAACCATTAATTAAATGTAACAGTATCTAGGTTTTTCTCCAAAAAAGACTAATAAAGATGTTGGGATGTTCCTACCTAACTTTTTGTGGTGTTTTGAAAAACTCTGAGTTGGGCAAATTTCAGTACTTCCGATTTTAAAAACAGTTAATATAGTTTGACACCTTAGATTACTATGCACTGGGAAATCCATGCTGAGCTTTGAAACTCCTTTTACTCGTATTGAACTTTTTTCCATGGAAAATACATAAAATAACCACACACCAAGGGTTCAGGAAGAAGTGGTTATTTTTTAATTGCTAACAAATTATAGGACATTCTTGATTTTTTCCCCCTTCTCATTTAGGGGTGAATTATGTATGAATATATGGGTAGCGTTGTACTCAGTCATTCTCCTTAAGGATTTGTTAGGCATTTGTGCAGAAATGGGCATATTGGTAGATTTAATCTGCTCAAGCACAACTAAAGCCTTAATTCAGGACTCAAGGTAATTTTTTTTTGGAGGCAGTTAAGGTTAAGTGACTTGCCCAAGGTCACATAACTAATAAGTGTCTGAGGCTGGATTGACTCTAGGGCCTCTTGGCTTGAGGGCTGGTGCTCCTATCCACTGTGTCACCTAGTGGCTCCAGGACTCAAAGTAATTTTTAAAATACTGAGTTAAAGAACAACTAAAATGATTTTTCTAAAACAAAAATTTTTTTGGAACTAAAGTATGTGTATTATAAAAACTCCTTTGTTTAAAAAATAGCTTGAATTATATTTCTTCCTCGCCTGCCTCCCCCTTCCCCACCAGACTTGGACAGACCCCATATCCTGTTTATTAATGAAATAGGTTTTTGGATGTTAGCTTTGGGCTCTTTTCTGCCTTTCCTAGCCATGTTATGAAGAAGGGAAGGCTATCTGGTTTTTTTCCCCTATGTGGTGTTCCTTTTAGATCCATTTCCTTCTGTTAGCTTGGGACTGAAAAAATAAATGTTAATTTTTAAATGATAAGATGCCCATCTGTAAAAGGCCAGGAAGCCTTTAGAATTTTTTTGGTAGTTTCCAAATGGACTAGGATTTGTATCATCTCACCCTCAGGGTGAATTATAGGAAGACACTGGTTCAGCTTTTTTGGGCAATAAATGGAGTATGATGGAGGGGAGTGTAAATACTTTAATGCAAAGATAACTGATTCTAGATTTTCATTGATGTTGGAGATGTTAGTTGTATGTTGAAGAAGGGGTCCTAGAATTTACTAATACAGTAAGATAGTACTGGGATAAATCTAGGCACTGGGGAGCCAGCTTCACAGCATTTTGGTTGAATTAAGCATATAATATGCTAAGTTAACATTGGAAGTATTAAAGAATTCTTTATACATTAACAATGATAATTGATTTTAAAGGGACACTTAGTTTGCTTTGGATGCATATTGAAATTCTTATATATTTTTACTTTTGTTCATGAACTATATTGTTCAGTGAAGTTTTCTTCACTAAAATGCCTGATTTCAGTAAATGTTTGGAGGGTGATTCATGAAAAAAGAGTAGTGGTCTAAGGGAATAGTTGTACATTGAATTAACAATATTTTTGGTGAGTTTACCAAAATTTACAAACAAGTATAAATACTTTTCTAGTTCATAAAGATCTATATATGCCCTTCCCCTTTTTAATAACCTGACTTGTGTAGCTCTAATAATAAAATAAAAATTATCCATTGCAGTCTACCATAAATTTTAGGGTCTATAGGCAAGGCAGTATCTAAATAGCATTTTTAATAAATGTATTCAGTTATCATCTTTTTAATGTTGTTAACTCTTTTGTTTCAGTTAACCTTTCTGTTCATTTTAGAGCATGTATGATTTTAAACAAATGATGGTCAACTAAAATTTTCACTGAAAAATGAGCTACTTAGGGTAATCACTTAGCAAGGGAAACACAATTTTAATAATCACAGATATACTTATTTCACTTAAATAAAATAGATTCTTCGTCATCATTATTATTATTAAAATGGTAATTTTAACTTTGCCAAACACATAGAACCTTAGATTTGGCAGGAACTTTCTAGGTCATTTGTTGAACCCTGAGCATGAAGCTTTGACAAGTAGACGTCTAGCCTCTCTTTCAAGATTCCTGGAGTGGGGAATTCACTACTTAGTAACAGTTCACTTAGTTTTTAATAGCTCAGATTGTTAGAAAGTTTTCTGTTTATATTGAGCCAAAATCTGCCTATCTGTAAGTTTTACTCTTTTCTCCTAATGTTACTTTCTGGGGCCAAGCATAACTAACAAATTAACAAATCTAATCCCTCTCTACCACATGATAGAACTTTAAATACTTGAAGATGACTATGATGATCCTCCCAATTCTTCACTTCTCCAAGATTTTAAACATTTCCAGTTCCTTCAGCTGGGCCTTGTGTGATGTGGTTTCAAGTCACATCATCATCCGCTAAGCATGCAATAGCTTGTCAATATCATATCTAAAATTATGGTCCATAACTGAACACAGTACTCCAGATGTCATCTCATCAAGGCAGAATATAGCAGAATTATTTCCTCTTATCTTTTAGATACTATTCTTCTATTAACACAACCTAAGTTTGAATTACAGTGGTATTTTATCTCATTGGCATTTTACTCATGTGGAAAATAACAATTTAAATAGTGTTGAAGTCTGATGTTCCACTCAGTACAAAATCCTTATAAGAAATAAGCATAGTCAAATCAAATAGCCACATTGGTCACATCTGAAAATTCATGTCTTGTTCTGCATTTTAGTCTGTCATCACTCTGTCATGACATGGGCAGCATTCTTCGTCATCAGACCTCTGGAATTGTGGTTGATTATTGCACCAATTAGAAATCCTAGGCCTTTCAGAATTATTTTTATAATATTGATGTTATAGTAGAAATTATCCTCTTGGTTCTGCTCACTTTTTTCTGCATTAGTTCATGAAGTCTTCCTAGGTTTCTCTGAAAACATGTCTTAAATTTCTTACAGCACAATAGTATTCCACTACATCAATATATCAGAATCTGTTTAGCCACTGCTTAGTTTTTGAATACCTCTTAAGTTTCCAGTCCTTTGCTACTAAGGAGCTTCCTTCTGTTCTCTGCATTTTAAAATTGTTACAATGGCCCTCCTGTTTTGTTTTTTTTTTTTACATCACTATTGCTAACACTCAATTAAAAACATAGGGAAAAAAACCACTCCTACAACAAATAAGCAGAGTCAAGCAAAAGTAATCCAGACATGTCCAAAAATGCGTATTTCTGTCTGCATCTTAAATCTGTCCCCTCTCTTTGCTTCATCATATCTTCTTTGGAGACATGGTTGGTCATTGTTTTGATTAAAGTTTTTAAGTCTGTTGTTTAATCAGTTCAGTCATGTCTGATTTTATGACCCCATTTGGAATTTTTTTTTTTGCAAGGGGAAAGGCAGGGCAATTGGGGTTAAGTGACTTTCCCAAAGTCACACAGCTAGTAAATGTGTCAAGTGTCTGAGGTCAAATTTGATCTCAGGTACTCCGGACTCCAGGGCCAGTGCCCTACTCACTGTGCCACCTAGCTGCCCTAAAGTTCTTAAGTCTGTCAGAGTTGTTTTTCTTTATGATGTTGTTATCATATAAACTGTTGGGTCTGATCATTTTACTCTGTGCCAATACATACTATACAGCATTCTGATATTACCGCTTTTCTCATTTTTTATAGCACAATAATATTCCATTATGTTCATGTGCCCCAACTCAGACATCACACAAGATGGATCATCCCTTTTAGAGTCCAGTTTTTTTTTTAATTCCACTTTAGCCTAAAGAAGTTTGTTTTATTTATAACTATTCTCTCCATGGTATTACTCTCTGCCACACTCTTTCGTCACTTGGCTCTCTGTTGGGTTTGGTATATTTCTGCGTGTGTGTGTGTGTGTGTGTGTATGTGTATGTAAAACCCTTCTTTGTCCATTTCAGATAAGCGTGAGTTTCATCTAATGCCCTCTGCCCCATCTCTTTTGTTTGTGTACTCTTTTACTCCAGTATGAAAAATAGCAAATCCCACCTCCTCCTTATCCATTAGCATATTCCTCCTTTTACCTTCCCTCTCTATACCCTCTTAAAAGCCTCAGAACAGAACCAATCCAACCTCTTGTCCTATATGCTTATTTTACTCCTTCAGTAGTCATTGGAGACATTAAAATTAGAATGTTAGCATTGAATCATTGTGCAGCCCCTTCCAATTGCTCTAATAAAATTATCTTTCCAGGTCCCTTTTGACTTTTGAGTTTGCATTTCAAAGTTACTTTTAAAACCTTAGTATTTTTTATCAGAAATGCTTAAAATCCGTTGAAGGTCCATTTTTCCTCCTATAGGATTATACTGAGTTTTTCAGGATAAGTTATTCTTGGTTGTATTTTTTTCACATTTGGAATCTTGTATTCCAAAATCTCCTCTGGTTTATAAGTAGAAGCTGCCAGGTCTTGTGTGATCCTGACTGTTACTTGAACTTCTTTCTGGATGCTTGTAATATTTGCATCCTTCCATCCATTTATTTATCTTTATTTATCCGTCTATCTATTCACTCATTCATTTGTTTATTGACATTAAAGCTCTGGAATTTGACTATGATATTCTTAGGACTTTTCCATAGGGGATTTTTTTTTTCAAGAAATGATCAATGCATTTTTTTTAACCTTCATTTTTTTCCCTGCTTTTAAAAATCTGGGTACTTTTCATTACGATTTCTTGAAAGATAGTGTCTAAGCTTTTAAAAGAAATCATAGTTTTTATGGAGTCCAGTGATTTTTAAACTATATCTCCTTTATTTGATTTGTAGGTTAGTTGCTTTTGATTCCTGATATCATTTATTTCCTTCTCTTTTTCAATCTTTTGGTTTTTGTTCTTGTATTTCTTGTTGCCTCATGAAGTCATTGATTTCCATTTTTGCTTTCAACAAGTCTGAGTTCTTGAGCGAGTTTTAGTACTGTTATTCTAAGGTTCTTTTTTTCCTTCCAATTCTTTCTTAATTTTTTTATATCTTGCTTCACGTAGGTAGTCATGTAGTACTTATTAGAAGATCTTTTATTTCCTTTGTGTATACTTGAAGTTATTAAGGTACTATTCTTTCTAGGTTGATTTTTTGGGGCAACTTTAGGTCTACAGTAATTCAGTTTTTGGAGAGATGGGTTAGACAAATTTTTTTAAATGGATTCCCTTGTTATCTCAGCATGCACAAGGAACCACTTCTTATTTGTCAGACATACCTACTTTACCACATTAATAACAAGAAATTCTAATTATTCAAGAAGGTTTCATTTTTAATCCATTTTCATAAAATCGTACAGATCATTCTTCATAAGGAATCCTCTGAAACTTGTGATTCTATGGGTCACCCAGGTCACAAATGAAACTCTAGCATTTTCTCTGGTTTCTTCTCCCCTTCCCACTGCCACCCCCCAGAACCTAGAAGTTGTGGTCAGTAACCAGAGTACCTAGGCTGGTTCAACTGCTACACCTGAAATATACTTGTTAATGAAAAGATCTAGGGCCATGCCCTCTACATTTTGTTGCTCAATGCACTGGGGAGAACAAGAGTTCAGATACTACCTCTGATGCTTTGGACTTCATGATGTTGGCTAAGTGGATGGATGGATGGATGGATGGATGGATGGATGGAAGGATGGGTGGATGGGTGGATGCTTGAATGGATGGATGGTGGGAAACTGATGAGGGCCATCAGCTGAAGGAGAGAGGAAATCCCCAGGTCATGAGTTCCATCGAAGTTCTTGCACAGGGGGAGGAGAGGATAACTGACTTGTGGTGGGAGAGAGGGAGAAGATCTTGCTTCATTTCCACGTTTGCAGCAGTTGTATTCCCAGTGTTTTCTCAGGGGATATACAAAATCCATTCAATTTGAAGTTTTAATGGAGGTTATTAATAGGGTACTTACGCTCTGGCCTGGGATATGCTTCAAGCTGTATTGCTGTTCCTAGACTGCCTATATCATTGCTCTCCCTGCTACCTTGCCTGCTTGCCTGAGAACAGAATTATAACTAAATACAGTAATTTTAATGAGGTTAATGTCTTGTTGGTTTATTCATATCTCTAGTCTTCTTTCCTCAACTGAGCCTTTGTACCAGAGCCAACCTCTGCTTTCTGCTGGGCTTTTAGGTGAAGTAGTTGGCTCTGCTTGGTCTAGCCCTGGGTCACCTGGGCTCCTGTGCTGATCTCAGCATCCCAGGGTTTCATCTCACATGGATCTTTGAGGGTCAGAACACTGGATCTTCAGGACTTTTTATGGCATCTCAGGACAGAGTTCTAAGGATCTCATAAGCTTTCTGATGTCCCAGCCTGAGTTTTCCTCCTTCCAACATCTACTCTTATGGATTCATGATGACCTCAGTGCTTTTTTGGAGGAGGCTTCCATTCTTGCAGTCTCCAGACGTAGAGACTTGCAGCTGTACATATCTCTGGCTCATCTCTTTTTTAGCTGGGAGGCTGCCAGGTTTTTTTTTCCCCCTGTGCTAATGCTGGCAGCTCTTTTCCTCTTGCCCAAGGGCCTTGGCTGACTTTGTGCAGTTCTTGGATGAAAGGCATCACTTGATATAGTTGCTCTTTGGATTTCTTGGTCATTATTTTGCCTAGAGCAACTTTTAGGTTTTTGCTGGAATAGTCGGGCAGCTGATCAGCCTGCCTGCATTCAGGCAGCCATCTTGTTATTTATGCTTTGTATTTATTCTCCATCTTGTTAGCTATATTTTATATTTATTCTCCATTATCTGTATTGGTTAATTAATTTTCTGTGCAAAGACATGGTTCCCTTTAAACTTACATCATGATCATTTTTGTTTGTGCCATTAGAATTTTGTTCATGAAAGCATCCTATAAAGAATTTTAGGTTATAAGATTCTACCTGTTCTTTCTCTGAACTCTTAAAAATTCGATCTCTCGGCATCCAGGGTTATACAATAATACATAGATTTAAAGTTGGAAGGGCTTTTGGAAGTTTTTCTCATCCAAATTCTTCATCCTACACCAGGAAACTGAGGCACAGTATGATGAAATGCTTGCCTTTATCTTTGTAAAATATCAACAACGGTAATATGGAATAGTTATTTCCTCCCATCCTATTACCTCTGCTTTGGTAACCAGTTCCTCTTTAGTGATCAGAATCAGATCTAAGTTGTTTCCCAGGTCACTTTTTTGTCTTTTGAAGAATAAAGATTTCATTAAGGCAAGTCAATTATTAATTGGCTTACTCGACTTTTAGTAATTCAACCGCCCTGAAATTTTGATAATACATCCCCCCAGCAGTTAAAAGACATCATTGAAAACCTCAAGATCTAACTTACTTGTATGCAATAGCTTTTTACATTTCCTGTCATTTTCAGCTTACTTGATGGTTTTGATTAAGCAGCAGTGTCTTTTAAAGAAATCCTTAAAGTCCTTAAAGTTTTTCATCAAGGTATGGTTAGGTCAGGTGCTTAGAACCTCAGAGTAGTCTTAGAAGTGGTGAGGCTGGAACAAATTAAAAATTAATTAAAGGGGTCTAGAAAAGGAGCTAAATGAGAGGAACTGGAAGGACTTGGAATTGATAATAATTTTGAGATGTAATACTTGGATAGAATTTTAGTTAGTGGTATAATAGTGTTATATTTGAAGTAACGAAGTTATGGGTGCAAACCTCACCTCAGATACCTCCAAAACGTGTGACTCTGGGCAAGATACTTCAGCTCTCCAGGCCTCACTTTCCTCATTTATAAAATGAGAGAGTTCAGCTTGATGATAGCTTAGGTTCCTTCTGTATCTAAATCCATAGTCCTATTAAGACATCTTAAAATACTCATATTGATGACTCTGTTAGTAAGTTGTACTTGTGTTCCCAAACCTAAGCATTTGTTTCCTTTAAATATATCTTCTTTATAAGTTTATCAGCAGTTGTAGATGAAAATTATATAAACAATAAAGGAAATATAATGATTTCGCTATTTTGATAGATCTTTAATCTCATCAATGTGACTGTTTTTTCTAATATAGATTCTAATCTATATCATATTATTTCACGTAATGCTTGTCTTATCTCCTCTTTTCCTAGAAATTCTTCACAGTGGGTTCAGACAAAGTGTTAAGCGCATTACTGTGGATCTTTGGGCATTATGTGAATATCAGTGGAGTAAGTTGGTTGTCCCTTACAATTGTCAAATGATTAGTCCATCTCTTTTTCTAGTCATACATCATATCTGGCTGATGACATTCTTTACATCACTTTGCTGTCACGCAATCAGTAAACATTTATTAAGCTCTAACTGTGTGCTAGCACTGTGCCACAAAGTCAGAAATAAAACAGTTCTTGCATTGTATTGAAAGGACATTTACATAAACATATATAAATATACATGGATATGGATTGGACCTATGATTTCGTTGATATAGTGATCCTTCAGATGAGGAAACTTCCTCTACAATACTAGTGGGTACCTTCTCTGAAACTTAGAGACTGAGAGAGTTGCCTAGGACACTGAAAGAATAAATAACTTGCCAAGAGTAACAAATCTGGATTGTCAGTGGGTAGATTTGAACTCAGGTCTTCCCTGGATTTAAGAATAACTGTCTCTTCACTCTGCCATGTTACTGTATACAAAATAGATAATGAATACAAGTTAAATTTTGTGGTGGGGAAGGTCATTTGTAGCTGGCACTATTAGATCATGTAGAAGGTGGCACTTTACCAGAATTTTGAAGGAAATGGGATTCTAAGAGATAGAAGTAAAGTTTAAGTGCATGATACTTAGATTATGATATGGATAACAGTTAAAGAACAGAGAAAGGAGATAGAATGTCTCATGTGAGGAATAGCAAAAAGGTCAGTTTAGCTGGACTTTATATTGTAGGAACAGTTTGTATACCATATGAAGAGTGTAGTAAGGTTGGAAAGGTAGATTGTGTCTTGGTTATGAAAAATAATGGTACCTTTGATAGAAACAGAGAAGTTTGAAGAGGGGTGGATTTTTCCAAAAGATAATGGAGTTTTGTAATTGTTGAATTTGAATTGGGTATCGGATATCCTCTTTGAATGGTCTGTTAAATAGTTGAACACGTGGGACAAGAGCTCAAGAGAGAGACTGGGGCTATAGATATAGACTTGGGGATATTTTGAATAGAGATGAAAATTAAAGCCATGGAAACTAGAGAGATCATCAAGTGACAGAATTTTAGGAAACACCCAAATTTAGGGGATATAATATAGATGATCCAATAGAGGAGATTGAGGAGCCATTGGATAGGAGAACCAAGAGATCATTATCACCAAAACCTATAGGGGAGGGTGGTCTGTTATGTTGCAGAAATTTCAAAAAGAACAAAGAATTACAAAAAAACTCTATCAGATTTAGCAATTAAGACACCACTGGTAACTTTGGAGTTTCAGTTGAATGAGGTAGGAACCTACCCAATTCATATGTTGCTGCTCATTCATAGCCACCATGTATCCCTCTCTTGCCTTTGGATTAATTGAAACTTTAATTTTTCAGAAATTGCGTTTTCTGTGACTCATGGCCATATAGCATCATTAGAATGATATTAGTGCTAAAATGATGTGCTTCGATTCTGGTAAAAGCATGGAGTCATTAAGCTTACTGCTTAACTTCCCAAAGCAATTCAGTACTCTTTTGTCTTGTTTAGGTAAGGTCTTGGCTCAACATCTGTCCATTATTGTCTAAGTGTTCTCTGTATCGAGCACTGTGCCTGAAACATAAAGGTGCTCAGCATATGTGTGAATTGAATTGAGCCCATAATATTTGTCCAAGATATTTGTATTGATGAATCAACTATATGCATTGTTGATAGACAAAATATTTGATTATTTTTTTCTCTATCATATTCCTCAGTGGATGAAAAACAGTTCTCTTATCTTCATGGTAATATGGATTCTGTAGTTATTTGACACTAGTGTGATTATTGGTTTAAATAAAGATCACTCAGGTCTTGCAGGTACCCAAACAACAACAGCAATCTTGAGTGCAGCCTGAAATTGCACTCCTAGGTGGAAAATTTATGATTGAAGATGTCATCTTAGGAACTATATGGAACTTTAATAATTTTTTAAAGTATAAATGAGGGGAAGAATCTCTTAAATAGGTTGCTTATGGTTTTAAAAATACCTCCTTTTAAATGCAAATAGTAATGAAGATGACATGAGAAGATCTGGAAGAAACCAACAAAAAAGTGATGAAAATAAAGAGCAATGATGATAAATATGAGTAGAACATTATTATTCAAATTGGGAAAAGTAAGATTCCAAAATAAACATGTATTTTTCAATACAATAAATATATACTTACTGTTGTACATTTGCCTTTCTAAATTCAGAGAGACTTGTCATGGGAAGATTAGCTTACTGGTGATGATTTTTTAAGCCATAGCAGCCCAAGAAACCACTAATGTGTGGAAAGCTTTGTTGTTAGAAGATATCATTGTGAATGATATCTGTAATCTTTGGAAGAATCAATGAATTTACCAGAATGTCTTTTTTCCTTCAAAAAGATTATATTTTATGGTATTGTCCAAATTTAGAGGTGTCCTCTATTCCTACCAGTATGGCACTATTTTCCCATATTGTTTAGAAAGTGGGGGAGATTTCATCATTGTAGCAAGTAGAGAATTTCCACTAAGGAAATTTCTCTTTCAGTACAGATTGCAGGTCTGCCAACTTATGGTCTAGAGAGATACCTGGGGCACTGAGAGGTTAATTGACCTCCCTGGGCTCACACAGTCCTTTTCAGAGGCAGGACTCAAATCCAGGTTTTCCAGAATTTGAAGCCATCTCTGTTGACTAAAGCTCCTTAACATATTGTCAGTGTAATTCTGTTATGTTTGGTAATTATCATCTGTAAAGTTGGTATTTAGCATCCAGAACAGGCCTGCGCAATTTGTGGCCCGCCAAAGGATTTCCTCTACATGCAAAGACATTTTCCTCTACATTTTTCACGGGCAGCCCGAAATCCTTTAGTGCTGGCCCTTGGGCCATAAACTTCTGCAGGCCTAATCTGGAAAGTTAATTTTCTTGGTTTGCTTTAGTCAGTTATTGAGTCACTCAGCAATCATTTATTAAGCAGGCACCACACTAAGCACTAGGGATGTAGAGAAAGGCAAAAACACTGCCCTTCTCTGAAAGAGCTAATAGTCTAATTGAGGAGACAATATTAAGACAACTAGGTACATATAAGATACATATGGTGTGAATGAGAGGTAATTTCAGAGGGAAGGCTTTATGTTTTATTTTGAATTTGTTTAATACAATGTATAGTTAGACATTCAAGGTGTATTTTATCTTTTCTGTAGCACTGTTCTTTGCAGGTTTCTTATAAGCAGAATCTCATTTTAATATTCAAGTTTAGATAACAAGGCTATTTTTCTATCATGATCCACATATCATAACAGTGCTTTGCTCATGTGAATACAGCAAAATCTGCTTCTAGTTCATTTGTTAATGTTATTGAACAAAACTACTGTCCTTTCATGCTGAGTTGTTGATGATGCCTGTATTTGAATACAGTGATATTTTTGTCCTTGAACACACGCATGACCCAAGAGTTTTTGAAAGCCTTGTCCAATCTTGTTATGGTATGTCCAATTGGCATGAATTGTGGTATGAGTTTCGCTATAGAGTTGATAAAGTAGCTTGATTCCAGACCCAACTAAACAGACTATGATTCCTGGATGATTTTTCAGATGGTCTAGAAGTAATATGATGGAAGGGATCTAGAAGGAATACAAGAAAATATTTTAGCATATGGCGGTGATATAAGTGAATAAAACTCAAAATTTAAAGTGGGTATTCTTTTTTAAGTTTGAATTTTGTAGAGATCTTTAAAACTCAGAAACATAGTTAACTCTTATCTTTTTTTTTAGCTTTTCATAGCAGTTCAAGTTTTCATACACACAGAACATACATTTCTAGATATTTGTATTGTGTGAGTTATTTTAGGTGGCTAAACAAAGGAGATCTTGTTCTTAAAGAGGTTTTAGTGCGTTTGTATAGATTTTAGAAGTTGTCATATATGCGCAATGTCACTGCCCATGGATGGACTACTACCTCTTAGATCCAGATCTATTTCTTTTTTTATCTTTGTAGTTCAGGACTTGGAAATTAGTCAGTGCTTAATAAATGCTTTTTGATTAATTGAGAAGCAATGTGTGTTTTCAGATTTGTGATTAGAAAAAGAAATAGGCTAGTCAAAAGGCAATTTTGAGTGATAATGGATGGACAGCCAACTTACTGGTATCTACATGGTATCAAAAATGTATGGGGAGACCCTTGGTGCTTTGGTCAGGGCAGTAAATTAAAGACAAGCCTGTTTTGTACATATCACCTATTTCTATTTTCTACACACTTTCTCCTTCCTCCGAAAACAAAATTGTACACTCTCATTCAATAACTACAATGCCTTTCATACAAATATATACGTATATACAATATCCAACTTTTCTACTTTCTTCACCATCCCCACCAGAGAGGAATCGATAAATTCAGAAAGTGGGGAAGCATTCTGTGATTCTGTGGGTTGTTCTTATCATAGAAGTGACAATGCTCTGGTCAGGAAATGAGGCCCAAACCATGAAATAGTGATTTGATTAAGACCCTCAAATTTAGTTTTTCTTCCTTCTCACTACTATAGAAATGGACAGTTGGTTGCCATTTAGTTATATGATAGGTATTATGTAAACATTCCTTTACTGGTGACTTAAAGCTTTTGGATACAGCAACACTGCCATCTGGTGTTGAACAACTAATCAAAAAAGCTGACTCCTTATTTTAAATTATTTAATTACAGTAACACACTTAGTTTACAGTATTTCTGGAACCTGTTAGAGAAATTAGCAGCAATAGCATCATAGGGTGAAGACAGATACTTATTTTGATATTTAAAATATCAGGTATTTTTGGTTCAGGTATTTTTAAGTGCAGAAAAATTACACAGTGCTCCTCATAATATTATCCAAGAATCTTCTTTGTTGTGATTAATTCCTCCAAGAGTAAACTTTCCTACTATTCCCTAAGGGGAAAAAATAACTTGAAAAAATTGGATCATTATTAACTTTTTATAAAACAAACCCAACATTTTCCTTTTCTTTCATAATTGATGTGTCATTTTTCATCTCATTTTACATATAAATCGTAATTTCTTTTGCCTGTGTTTTTTCTTCACAAGCATGCCTTTCATATAACGATAGAGGTAAGATACATTGTTGTTTGTGTTATGGTTGTGACTTTTTTTGTGAATACATACATACTTAAACATTTTTTCCTGGGATTTTTGTTGCTTTCTTGTGCATTTCTGTAGTTTAAAAATTGTAAAGTTTATTTTCACTGCATAATTTTTAGTGTTAAAACATGGTTAATTTTACGCATATTTTTATGACTTGAGAGTTTACTAAAATTTTTATATCTGCACTATTGTATAGAAACCTTTCCTTTTAGCCTATGACAGTAAATGAGCCTAAAAAATTTAATGAAAGGAAAAAAAAGTTACTGTTCTAGCCTTTCTTTCCTCAAAATTGTCTTATTGGCTACTTTTGAGGAATGTAATTAGCCCAAATCCAACTTTTTAACATATCATTGAGCACTCATTTTTAAAGTGCTGTCTCTTTGATTCAGCTTGTTGACTTAAAGCTAAAAGGGGCCACAGAGGTAATCTAGTCCAACTTATTCACTTTACAGGTTAGGTTTAGTTTATTGGCTAGCCCAACCGTCATTTAAGTAAGAAGTGGAACAATGATTTGAACATTGGTCCTCCAAATCTAGCACACTTTCCATTGTACCACATTGTCTCATTAACTTTCAACTTCAAGTCCATATTTTCATGCTACTGAGCAAAACCTGTTGGCCAAAGGGAATTTGTGGTGATTGGTTGATTTTGCTGTTTTGCTGTTTATTTTAGAATTCAGCCTTAAACAGAAGAAGCTACATCATGTTAAAGACTCAGCATACTATATACCCCAAATAAAGAGGTGACAATAATTTATTCCTCTTTTAAAAAATCCTGATGCAACAGAAAAATTGCCTCAAGTTTTCCCAAAGCATAGTTTTAATTGTAGAGGACTAGATGAGTCTGGAAGCAGAGACATATTTAGAGGCATCTACTTTTAATCCTGAAAATGACAAAAAAAAAATTATGGGAATTGAGACGCAGCTAGGGAATTTATAGGAATTCATAAGATTTAGAGTTGTGTTCTTAGAGATTCTTTACCTGAACCTGCCCACTTTATGAATGAGGAAATTGATGCCCCCAGAAGGGAAGTGATCTGCCAAGGCCCTACAGTTGTAATCTAACAGAGGGGGTCATTGGAATCAGGGACTTGGGCTTTATGTTCTAAGCTCTTTCTACTATAGTGTTACAGGTGTTCAGTGCTCTTCTGTTCCTTATGATTGTCCTTAGAAAGGTGGGTTTTTGTTTCTGGTTTTTTGCATGGCCAGATTAAAACTGTGTTTCATGTACTGCTGGTAGGTGTACACACTAATTCAGAGTTAGTTTAAGCAGGTCTTTTTTTATCAAGACTTTTTAAAAAGTATATGTATATACATGTGTGTATCTGTATAGTCTTCTATTTTTAGTTGTTGAAATAGAATATCTTTTCCAGGTGAAACCTTTTGTATATACAATGGCAAAATTGTTGTTCTCTATGAATTTATGAAAGGCCATTTGCAGCCATTTGCAATATCTTAATGCCATACAGTATGTATAAAATTCCAAAGTTTTTGGTATGAATTGATATATTTGATATTACTCATACATTCCTGCTCCAAAGAGCATCAATGTCTCAAAAGAATGTTAGGACTTAAAAATATCTTCTAAAGCTCAACTTGTCTAACTTCTTTTGTTTTAAAGAGAAGGAAACTGAGGCTTCACTGAGGCTGAATGAGCCAGTGATCATATAGAAAATAAGGGACTTTCTCTTCCCTTTTCTCAGTCTAGGATATATAGTTAATACTAATAGAGAGAATAGTGGACTTAGCTGTCTGAAGAGTACTGAAAGGTCCCTTGACCTCTTAAATACTTAGCCACTGGTTTACTCCCACCCATACCACATTTCAAAAAGGAACATTCTAGAATGTTTACATTTTAAAAACAAATACACATAGTCAGTGTTATGATGCATAGGATTTTTCTTCAAATATTGCAGAATATTTTTAGCCTCTAAACCTTCAGGTATTGAAAGGCAGTGTGATTCAGAGTTACATTTTATAGTTCATTCAGTATTCTACTATTAACATACTCTATTGGTTACTTCTTAGAACTTTTGAGAGGAATTTCATGTATTTGTAGTTTCTTATTTTGTAAACTAGATTGGTTCAGTCTTTGAAAATTAGTTGGTCTTCCTTTAAACTGATTTTAGTTTCATAGTTGGTAATAACTTTGACAGAACTGTTAGGATAGAATCATATAGAAAGAAGAGGTGGTGGTGGTGGTGGTGGTAGTAGTAGTAGTAGTAGTAGTAGTAGTAGTGCCATTAGAAAACAAAACTGGATTTTGACCAATCTAAAAAACAGATAGAAATGAATTTAACATGGGTTTGGAACCTTAAGAAAACTTGGAAGTTTAGCAAGAAATTGGGCAGTGGGTGGGTTCTTTAGCAAAATTTTCCTTTTAAACACAGAAACTGAAAATTATTAAGTTTCTTAAAAGTAGAGCACACTAAAAGCTGCTTAATAGTACAAGAAATTTGTGGTAGTACAAAAACTTTTGGGTCCTAAGGGTGGATTAAATTCCTCTGAAATTCTGTTTAAACCAATATATTACTCTTAGCACTTTCTGGCATATATAGTAGTTATTAACTGAGAAAGGTATAGTCATTAGCTATTTTATACACGTAAGATATACAGAATAGAAAACTCAGTGTTTAATTAACTTCAGATCTCTAGGACCCTTTCTCCATGATAACGCATTTTGTCTTAAAGTCTCATTGTATTTTCTTTAATTTCCAGGATTCTCCTTATCTAATCAGGGCCCCCTTTGTAATCCGTCGATACTCAGTCCTTGGTGTGGTAACTTTCCCTATGTCTTAATGTTCTCATGAATTAGGGCTAAAAGTATTTTTATTCCTAATTGGGCAACAATGAGCCTTTCCAAAGTTATGTTGGCTGGGCCTTAAACAACAGACTTAGTGCTTTATCAGACTTGGCCTTGAAGCCTTTTGATTCTGGATAGGACTTGCCAGACCTTGGGTTGTGTTGTTATAATCTTTGAAAGCCTAGCCTAACCTCTGTGCCTCAGTGAAGCACCTGATTAGAGGAATCTATCCATAAAGGAGAAAAATCGTTAACTTAATGGATACTTAGACTTTTCATACTTTAAACTTTTATATCTGCCTTGTGGTTGTTTGCACTTAATTTTGCTTTTGTACATACACGAACCCTAAAGACTGCTTGTGTCTATAGTTTTTTTTTCTTCTAGAAATCATATTTCTTGAAAAAATTTTACCTAATTTACATGTTCAGTGATTCTGTTGAATTTAAAATATTGCTATCTTCTGCTCTGGTAACCATATGTCCTGCAGGTAGGAAAGAAAAGAAAAAGTTAATTTACCCTATCTGTGAAATAACTAAATTAGAAAGAATCACAAAAGTTCTTTTAATTTATTCTCTTGCCTTAGAGTAGAACTTCATTTAAGCCATTTTGAAAAAAAAAAAAAAGAAAATATTAAACTCTCCTGTTAAAATTCATTGCACTGTTTTCCAAGCCTTCCAGTCGAGAGTAGGGTAGAAGGAGAAGGGTTTTTAATATGTGTCAAATAAGAGTGTCAGCAGCCTTCTTGAGTACAGCCTTCTGGGCTTCATGGTACCCTGAATTGGCAATTGCAGGCCGGTGGGATCATCAGAGAAGACAGAAAAAAGGAAGATGAACATAGATGGGTGCATGGAGTATACAGTTGCTTTAGATTGACATTCAGTGCTTTCACTTGTCTCTTCAGCCTCAGTGTCTAACTTAAATCCCCTTTATGCTATAACTGATTTTGCCTTCCCCTTTACTACTTGAAATGTAAAGAAAATTCATATACTTAGAAACTATTGTTAAGGACTTCCCCCTTTGGCCTTCTCTTTTTGGGGCTAAATCATTGAATTACTTTATTTTTTTCCTTACAGTACTCTTAATCTAATCTTTTCATTTCAGTTGCTTTTCTCTGGATTCTTTCCAAGTTTTCCACTTAATTGCTTTAGTTGTAGGTACCAAAGTAAATTCAGTATCATATCAAGGATACTCTGGAATAGGGGAAGATTGTCTGGTGATCTAGAGCTGGCCTTGAAGCTAGGTTCAGATCCTGCCTCTGACACATATTGGTTATGTGACCTTGGTTCCAATTATTTAATTTCCCAGTGCACTAAACAACCCTTTAACATGTTATAGAAAAGGTGCTGATCTACATTGGTAGAGGGAAATTCCTCACCTGGGCATTTCCTATACTAGTGAAAGCATAGGTCCCTATCCATGTGCCTGTCTTTGTCCCTATTATTGTATTTATATATATAGAGTGTTTCTCCAAGCATCCATGATGTATTTTGTGTGGGCATGCTCTCTTCACTTATCACAGTGATGAGAGGATGATCTTGATAAGTTGTTACAACTGAAAAATTTCATCACACTGTAGCCAGCCTTCTAGGGGTTGAGCTTCTCCAGATTTAACTAGGCTAGTCCTAGGATGACAGACATACAGTTTCTCTTTTGAGCCCATACTCAAAGCTTATTCATATTCAGCTTGGTTGGAATTTTCTGTTCTTTATATCTTTTGATTTAATGTTTAAAAATCCTCTTTCCACATCACTGCTGTAGTATAATAGAGAGGAAGCTAGATTAGGAATCAGTGAGACTTGCTTCAAATCCCTAGTTTGGCACTTAGTATCCAGGTGTTCATGGGCAAGCCACATGGCAACCTTTCTGAGTCTGTAACATAAGTCCTGTAGTACCTCTAGTATTTCACAAGATTGTTGTAGTACTCAAATTAGATAATGCATGTAAAGTGTTTTGCAAGCCTTAAAGGTTTATATAAGTGTCATTTATTAAGTCGTACTCTGATGTCTCATTGTGGCATTGAGGTGACCCTGGGTTCTTGTAGGCTCTGCTGGTGAGTACAAATTCTCACAAGTTCTCTACCATGCTTTGAAGGCTTCAGGAATGGTCCTGCCAACAGACTTCATCTGCTTTTCAAAAACCAGCCTAATTAATTAAGAAGAATCTTATCACCAGTGTGCTGCCTACTTGGTGATGAATTCCTTCGGCTTGGCAACTGATGAAATAAAGAAAACTACAAAATGGCCTGTAGTCTTCTTTCATTTCTATTGTGGCAGAAAAACAATGGGGACAGGAAGTGGTTTCTAAGAATACAACTTTTAAACTGTCTCTAGAAATTAATGTAACTGTTAGTACGAACTCCAAATTTGTGACTTTTGTCCATTAATCAGTGAGGGAACAGACTGTTGGAGCTGAATCATGTCAATCAATCTAGGTTGGCATCCTGTCATATCAATATTGACTGAAAAGGAAGTCTGAAGACAAAAGAAACTTGCAGCTAAATGGGAGAATGTCTCAAATCCTCATTGGATAGTCAAATAAACAAGTTGGCAGAATAAGTTAAACTTTTAGTCAACAAGCATTTATTAAGTACTTGCTATGTGTGATGAGCAGCTAGGTGGAATAGTGGATAGAGTGCTGGGCCTGTAGTCAGGAAAACTCATCTTCCTGATTTAAAATCCGGCCTCAGATATGTACTAGCTGTGTGACCCTGGGCAAGTCACCGGACCCTGTTTGCCTCAGTTTCCTCATCTGTAAAATGAGCTGGAGAAGGAAATGGCAAACCACTCTGGTGAAAGTTGACTAAACAACAAACACCAGATATGTGATGAGGCCCTGTGTTTAGCTGGGAATACAAAGAAAGGCAAAAGCAGTACCTATCCTTAATGAACTTGTATTCTAACGGGGGAGACAACATATGACTAACTAGGTATGTGCAAGATACATACAGAGTGGATGGAAGATAATCTCAAAGCCAAAGGCACTGACAGCTGGGGGAACTGGAAAAAAGTCCTGCTGCAGAAGAAGGAATTTGAACTGAGTCTTGATAGGAACCTAGAGAAGCCAAGAAGCAGAGGTGAGAAGGGAGAATCAGTCAGTTAATAAACATTTATTAAGTGCCTGCTATGGGCTAGACACTATGCTAAGTGCGAGGGATACAAAAATAGGCAAAAGAAAGTATCTGTCCTCAAGGACTTCACAGTCTAGTGGAGAGGACCACAAGCAAACAAATAGGTAAGATAAATATGGAATGATTAAGAGAAGGAAATTACTAGAACTGAGAGATTAGGAAAGATTTCCTGTAGAAGGTGAAACTTTAGTTGGGATTTAAAGGAAGCTGGGGAAGCCAATAGGTGGATCTGAGGAGAGAAAGTGCTCCAGGTCTGGGGGACAGCCAGAAAAAATGCCTGGAGCCAAGAGATGGACTGTCTTGCTTGCTAGACAGCAAGGAGGCCAGTGCCATTGGATTGAAGAATGTGGTAGAAAGTAAGGTGGAAAAATACTGGAAAGGTGGGAGGAGGCTAGGTTATGAATGTCTTTGAATGCCAAACAGGATTTTTGATTTGATCCTGAAGGTGATAGGGAGCCATCGGAGTTTATTGAGTGGGGTAGGGAGCAGGGGAGAAGGTGACATGATTGGACTTAAGTTTTAGTATAACCACTTTAATGACTGAATGGAGGATGTATTAGGATGGGGAAAAGCTTGAGTCAGGCAGACTCACTAGCAGGTGATTGCCATAGTCCAGGTGTGAGGTGATGACAGCCTGCACCAGAATGGTGGCATTGTCAGAAGAGAGAAGGGGTGTGTATGAGATGTTGCAAAGGTGAAATCAATAAACTTTGGCAACAGATTGGATATGGGGGGAGGATATAAGAGATATTGAGGAGTCAAGGATCAAACCTAGGTTTCAAGCCCGAGGGACTGGAAGGATGGTGTTGCCCTCAGCAGTTATAGGAGAGTTAGAAGAGGGGGAGGTTTTAGGAGAAAAGCTACTGAGTTGTCCTTGACAGTTATAGGACACTTAGTAGGGTCAGAGGGTTTGAGGAAAAGATAATGAGTTCCATTTTGGACATGCTGGCTTTAATACATCTACTGGGCATCTAGTTCAAGATGTCTTAAAGGCAGTTGGAGATACGAGATTGGAGGTCAGCAGAGAAATTAGAGCGGGATAGGTAAATTTGAGAATCATCAGCATAGAGATGGTAGTTAAATCCATGGAAGCTGAGGAGATCACCAGTGAAGTAGCATAGAGAGAGAAGAGATAGACAACAAGAGAGAGCATTACAAAATGCAAAATGGATAATTTTGATTGCTAAATTGAAAAGTTTTTTTTGTATAAACAAAGCCAATGCAGCAAAGATTAGGAGGGAAGCAGAATATTGGGAGAAAATCTTTACAGCCTGATGAAGGCCTGATGAAGGCCTTATATCTAAAACATACAGGGAACTGAGCCAAATTTATAGTAATGAAAGGCATTCTGAATTGAGAAATGGTCAAAGGATATGAACAGGCAGTTTTCAGAGGAAGAAATTAAACATATCTATAGGCATATGAAAAAATGCTCTAAATCACTATTGATTAGAGAAATGCAAATCAAAACAAATCTTAGGTACCACATCTCTTCTGTCAAATTGGCTAACATGACAAAACAGGAAAATGATAAATGCTGTAGAGGATGTGGGAAAATTGGAACATTGTTACATTGCTGGTGGAGTTGTGAACTGATCCAGCCATTCTGGAGAGCAATTTGGAACTATGCCCAAAAGGCTATAAAAATGTGCATACCCTTTGACCCAGCAATACCACTTCTAGGGCTGTATCCCAAAGAGATCACACAAGTGGGAAAAGGACCTGTATGTACAAACATATTTATAGCAGCTCTTTTTGTGGTAACAAAGAATTGTAAATCAAAGGGATGCCCATCAATTAGAGAATGACTGAACAAGCTGTGGTATATGAAGGTAATGGAGTACTATTGTGCTATAACAAATGGGAAAGATATGGACTTCATAATAACCTGGAAAGAACTACATGATATGATGCTGAGTGAGCAGAGCAGAACCAGGAGAACATCGTATACAACCACAGACATATTGATTCTGTGATGACTAACTTTGAAAGACTTGGCTTTTCTCAACAATTCAAGGCACAAAGACAGCTCCAAAGGACTCATGATGGGAAAAGCAAGCTACATCCAGAGAAAGAACTGTGGAGTCTGAATACAGATTGAGGCAAACTATTTGCTCTCTTTTTTTTTCTCTCCTTTTTTGGTTTTATTTTCTTCTTTCTCATGATTCATTCCATTGGTCATTATTCTTCTTTACAACTTGACTATTGTGTAAATAAGTTTAATGCAAAGGGATATATACAATCTATGTCAGACTAATAAGCCATCTTGGGGGGGAGGGGGGAGGGGAGGGAAGGGAAGAAAATTTGAAACTCAAGACTATGTAGAACTGAGTGTTGTAAACTAAAAATAAAAAATCTAATTAAAAAAAAAGAAGATGATCCAGGACAGAACCCTGAGAGACATCTATGGTTAGAGGATGTGATCTGGATGAGGATTGAGCAAAGGAAACAGAAGGATTGGTCAAATAGGTAGCAAGAGATCCAAGAGCAAATGGTATCCCAAAAACTTAGAGAAGAGAATATTAAGGAGGAGAGGATGACTATCAATGTCAAAGAGTATAGAGAAGTCAAGGAAAATGAGGGCTGAAAAAAACCTTTGGATTTGGTAACTAAGAGATCATGGGTAATGTTGGAGAGAGCAGTTTTGTTGGAATGACAAGTCGGAAGCCAGATTGTAAGAGGTTGAATAAAGTGTGAGAGGAAAGAAAGTGGAGACACTTATTGTAGATGGCCTCTTCAAGGAATATGTCAGTAGTATCCAGGCGTTTTAGCCAGTATAAAGGCATGGGGATGGAAGTTCGGAGTGTTGTGCACAAGGAACAGCAAGCAGGTCACTTGGTCAACTTGTATTACAGTGCTCCTGATAGAGATTTGCAGAGAGGTAACCATGACTATAGGTTATATACGAACATGTATTAAAGAGGATAAAGAGGTAGAGAGAAACACTCTATGAATAACTTGATAAAATCCTCAAAATTACATTGGCACATGCTATAATGCATTAAGACTTCAAGCAAAGCTAGTCTAGGCACAAGGAAAGGCAACAAAAACTATTGTGGAAAATATATTTCAGGTGTAATAAATGAGAGAAGTAAAAAGTTTGAAGACAGTGCAAAAGACTCACACTATGTTTCAGGAATACCTTTCTTTAAGAAAAGTGTTTGAAGGAGTTGTATGTGACAAGAATCAACAAACAGATATTTAGTTTTGACAGATAGGAAATGATCATCACTCGGTGGTCAGATTGTTGATTCATTAAAGATCAAAATCAGTATGGAAGAAGAAGAAAGAATATATATGTGGCTAAGAAATAATGTGCAAGTCAGGAAACTTGAACTTGACCTATTTAAACAAGATATAGTTGACAAAAAATGGGAAATGGGTAAAAGAGTAGATATTGAAACATTGTTCATATTTTCTAGTGAAGTTTAATCAGTATAAATCACTTGACACAATTAGCAGACTACAAGAACCTAGAAACTGCCTCAGCCAGTAAACATTTGATCTCTGCCAAGCAGAGGGATTTGGTACCCACAGGCAATACCTCTTTAAAATATAAATTTGTTTGTAAAATCTTACAGAAGGTTATGGAAGATTATGAGCAGTCTCACTTCATAAGACATTGAGAATCAGTAGAGAGAAAAACAAGTTGTCAGAAAACTTGGCAAGAGGTCCAACTAAGGCAGATAATCCAGAAGGCGTTTAAGGATGAAATTGGAAAGGGTGCAACACACAGAAAAAAATGTAAAAGACTTGTCAGGATTTTTGTAACAAACTTTCTTCATCAATGGCAGTAGGGCTACCACATTTGAATTCATAATATCTCTGATAAAATCTTAACATCATTGAAAGGAAGTGGAAACAACCCTGACCAAAACAAATATGAAAAGAGTAGCTGTGCTGGACCAAGTGTATGTAGAGGAAGTCCTTTGTAGGAGCAATACACCTGTAAGGGTATTATTGACAGGTTGAGTCTCAAGATGCATGAGAGTGGGGAAAGATAACTAGTTGTTTAGAAAAAACGTCCTCTATCTTACTGTTACCAAAAAAGGCTGCTGAGGAAATAACAATAACTGGTGGTTCATTTGCCTCCTTTCCCATCTCTCCAAAAAATTTATCAGAACAATCTAACATGCTTTGGGGGCATCCTTGAAGATCTAAGAGGGGACCTTCGAATGTCTAAGAGGTAGGCCTTTGCAAATGATAGTCTCTGGTAAACTACTTCATCAGTTTAGAAATGTGCTATACTATAGTGTAGAAAATACAAGATATCCCACTGTACTTACTGGTTTTGGATTATATCAGAAAGCATTTGACTTGGTAAAGCAATGCCATCTTAAAAGGCTTTCTTGCAGTAAGACGTCTCCCACATGACACAGTTCCTACAAAATTGCTTGAAAGAGGTAACAGATAAATTTGTTTAATGACCGTCTGATTATTATTAGCAAATGAGGCATAATCTGGGAAGTTTTATCTTTCCTGATGTTTGCCACTGTCACAGAGGATATCCAGCTCCATGGCTGAAAGGGTTCTTACAAATGAGGGCTTCCAGATGCTTCTGTTTGCAGACAACCTTGTGCAGAATTGCATCAGATCTGTAAACTTTGCAGAGCTCATTAAGAGAGATTCATAATAATTTGCAAAGCATTTGTTTATTGACAATAAAAGTACTTTGATTTGGTAGAGCAAGGTGCTTTAAAGGCACTCCAGTGGAATGTCTTCCATGCACATGTTGGGGTCATGTGATATTCCTTGAGGGTTCTTACAGTAGAGATGCCTTTGTTCAATGAATCTGTGATTATTATTATAAAGAAAGGCATGAAACAGGAAAGCAACCTAGCCATATATGTTTGTCACTATCATGGAGGATGTCAAGCATGGCTTCTGTGTGGAGGAGAGGGATTCTTTCTGAATGTGGGTGGTTGATGCATGATATGTGGTTGGCTGATTAGTTCATAAAGTTGGTCTGTCCTGGATTGGCACTGTAGATAGATAATGAGTTGAGACCAAAATTGAGTACTAGAAGAATAGTGTTCCAAGTTGCCTTTGGAAAATTGCCAAGTGCTTTTAATGACTAGAATTCTCCACAAAACAATAATTCTTTTTAATATTGGTATTCTTCTGGGGATTCTATATGACTAAATCATGGAGCAAAGGAATCTATAGCACTTAACACTGCAGTTCGCCAAAAGACAATGGAGACTACACAAGTAGGCTATAGCCTATTACTGTGCAGAATTCTGTCAGAGAAGTGAGGTAAGGGATGCCTTCAGAGAGTTATATGACTAGAAAAGGAGATGGGTCATCCACATGACAAGAATGAAGGGTGGTAGATAGATAGACCTACATAATTTTAAAAAGTTTAGAAGAAGATCTCCAGATATTTGGGTGGAACCCCTATGTGGGATTTATGGGAATACATGGACAAGAAAAACATGAGGGGAGAAGGTATGAATAGGTTGTAATCTATACTGTTAGAAGCAGTACCTTCATAATGGCACCATCGATTTGTCAGAGTACATTCTCATTAATATCCTTTGGATGGTTGCAATGCAGTGATATTGTCTCTGCTTTGTAGATGAAGAAATTGAATTCTTAGTGTTTAAATGATTTGCCCATGGTCATGTAGCTGACTGCAAGTCCAGTGGCTGTTCCACTATACCAGTATTCCCTTGAGAAACAAGGGTCTCTTGTATGCCAAGATGAAGTTGTGGTGTAAGACTTGAGTGGAAGACAGCATGCTTGCTTAGTTTATTTGTATTTATAACAGCATACTTTTTATTATTATTGTGGCACACTTTAGATAGCCCCTTTCTGTTTACCACCTCTCTCACTTCCCGCACCTATAAAAACCTCCAAACCTCTTTGATGACCATTAACAGTTAATCATCATGTTCCCCAAACTTTCTCCCCTGTCATGCTCTTCTTCTTTGTGAGCCAGGGCCTGAACTGCTAGTTGGAAAATTAGATTTAGGTTAATTAGGGAAGCATAAGTGTGAAGATATTTATTTTTGCGTATTATCCCTTTGTGTATGTACACACTTGTGTATAATCCTTCTGTCATTTTTTTCCCCACTGAATTAGATTTAAGGCTTAGTAGTCACTTGACCATAAAAGGTGGATATTGAGGAATGTTTGAGAGACAGCTACAAGTTACTGATAATTTCTCATCCTTTGTACTTCTGATATCATTAAACATTAAGCATCATAAAGTGGACAAAACCAGCTAAAGCAAAAGCTCTTAGTATATTCTCACATAGAAGATATTTGTCTTTGAAATTTTATCTCATTGGTATAGCAAAGAGTTTTTCCATGCTCTTTTCTTTTTACTTTTTAGCTTTAGCTCCAGTACAAAATGATCTTATGAAAACTTGTCATTTAAAATTTTAGGTTGCCGCCTTTGTTGTGATGACTGCAAATCGTTATTAATTGAGGAATTCACTTCTGAACATCTCTGTAAAATTTTAATTAATGTCATCTGTGTGTTATTTTGTCAGATTACTATTTTATTTAATTTCTATTTTCTTATGTATTTTCAGAGTTTAATGTTATGGCATGTTGATTATTTAGATTATTATAATTTTTTTAAATTATCTATAGGATCCAGGACCACCCCCACCCTCTCCATTACTAGGCTTGAAGCCCCTACAGTTATTAGAAATAAAAGCAAGGGGAAGATTCGGTTGTGTCTGGAAAGCTCAGTTGCTCAATGAGTATGTGGCTGTCAAGATATTTCCAATACAGGTATGTTAATTTTTCATTTTTAATCCTATATATATTATTTTTAAATACATGTGACTGCCAGGTAGCCTGTGCAACTCAGTAATGGTCTGGAAACAGAAGAGCTTTAACTTACAAGGCGGTTCTGCCCGAAGTTGTCTGAAGGCACTTGTTGAGCATTCGTTTTTCTGTTTCCCTGTCTAGAAAATGTAACCAGCAGTACCAGTCTTCCTCTGTTCTTTATAGTAAGATGAAACTTGCAAAGATTTTTTTTTTTAGTTCTCAGCTAATAAAAAGTGCTAAGTGAAAGTGATGCCCCCAATATATCTTGTTGTCTTGGTAATTAGATTTCTCTTCCAATGAGATGTGTAATTATAGTCCAGAAAAGCAAACAGTTTAGAGAAGAGAGTAGGTTGGCTTTCAGGGAAATAGCCATTTTGAATTTAAATGTCAGGCTAAAATTTAATTCAACAAATCCTTTTAAAAATGTCTACTCTATGCATGTATGCTTGTTGCAAAAGATGCCAAGAGGAATAAGATACCTCTACTGTCTATTCCCTTTTGTACTTTAACCAAGAAGAAAACAAGCCTTACACAATCATTCAGCCTTAGATTCTTCTGCTAACAATCGATTATGGGAACTGTAACACTCTCCTGTAACCTCTAATAATTTGCTTACCACTTTAAAAATTGTGCTGGACTTTATGTATTTTGCTGAAACTCATGACTTATCACTGCTAGAATCTTTCCTTTGTGATGTCTTTCAAGCAGTGATGATCTCAAATAGTTCAGAAGTAATTTTTTAGAGTGCCTAGTATGTGATTTACTCAGTTACATCAGTGACTAAGGGCACACTGTGATAGTTCATGTAGCATCGCGATCCTGTCTTGAGCATAGGAGAGAATGAATGCTAATTCTCAAGTACAGAGAAGGAACCTCGGACAGCATTACCACTCCTTCCAGTCCAGCTGAGATAGCATACCTCAAGTTTGCCACTCATGTTGATAGCCATAATTTCGGATGGGGTGTATTTTTTGTTCCGCATCTTTGTTTTAATGCAGACTATCCCAAAGGTCTTAGTATTTAACATTTTAAAGCTTATTAAGTTGTTAAAACTTAAAACTGCACTTACGGCCTTTGGGACACTTTGGATTTCTCTTCTTTGGTCTTATTTATCCACCTCATGTCAAGTTCTGTGACGTGTAATATGTGAGGAAACATCATATTTTTCTAATATTAAAGGTTGTACCACTCACAGTTTGAGCCAAGAAGGCTGAAATCTGATCTTGTCTCAACCACATCATAAATATGTATGATCGTGAGAAATATTAGTATTTGCTTGTGGGTAGTTAAGTAGCTTAAATTCACAGGTTTCAGCAGTAACAGTGATCTTTTAAATGACCAGCTTAAGAAATACTATAGGTAATAATTCTGTCCTTTTAGAGACAATACAAGCTAACATTTCACAAAGTGGATGTTAGTTACAGATTATTTTCATAATGAAATGGAGGTACCCTATTTTGATGTTTACTGAAATGCTGCCCTCTGTTTGTTTTAATTTTGATGGTTCAGGTAATTATCAAAATTTCACTAGGAAGGAATATAGTTTGTAATTCTTTGGAAAGGAAAAAAAATATTTCCAGTAAAACTGCATTTCATTTGGATCTTTTCTACTTCACAGAGTTTTTTTGTGTCTAAGGCTCTGTAAACCTTAAAGCTCCATATAAGTTATTGTTGTTTAAGAAAGGTTATTTAGAATTAGGAATGATTAAGTCCCAACCCTCATGCTGGTAGGTGACAGATCTTCCAATATCATGTAGAAATATGTACTAAAATTCCAGTATTTCTTGGGTTTAGATTGATATGAATCTACTAATATCATAATGTTCATTTTCAGAGAATCTTAATACATACTAATGTGTATAAGAAGTTAGCTAGTAATATCTCACTTTAACTTCAAATAAAAAAACATGTATTAAGCACTAGGTGTCAGGTGCTGTATTAGGGACTGGGAATACAAAGACAAAGATGAAATATCACTATCTTGAAGGAACTTATATTCTGCACTATACTCCTCTTTCCTCCCCTCTTTAAGTATCAAACATAAGCTTTTTACCAAAGCATAATTGTAGCATTCAGGCATTTCTGATCACTTATAAACTGTGCATATTAATTATAGCATTTGGAGATACCTATTTTGCAGGTATCCAGAGTGCGGTAATTCTACCTTTGTCAGGATTTTGGTAATCTTTTTGAAAGAGAAACTTTTTCAGTGCAACTTGATTCATTTTGGAATTTGTCCCAGAATCAGTTAGCTTACCAAACATACACATCTCTACCTTTTGCATTAAATATTTTTTTTTCTCTTTCAGGACAAACAGTCATGGCAAAATGAATATGAAGTGTATAGTCTTCCTGGAATGAAACATGAGAATATATTGCAGTTTATTGGTGCAGAAAAACGAGGCACCAGTGTTGATGTTGATCTCTGGCTAATCACTGCATTTCATGAAAAGGTAAACATTTCCTGTTATTCACTTTTATCTCCACAAGGAGAATGTCTTTGTCTCAACTACTACTCACTTCCAATGAATACGTAGGTTGTACTACCTCTGTGAGTTTAGGCATTAGACAGCTCTTAGGAGCCATCAGACTACTAGTTCTCTTCTTTACATATGGACATTCTGAAAATGGAAATATGGCAGGTGATTTCCTAAAATTCATTTGAAAAAAGCTGATATTTTTCATAATGTTTTAATAAAATAGTGATGATGTTATTAAAATACAGTATCATTAGCAAAAATTAAAAATGCTTATGTGTTTTGTTGTTTAGAGAATAGGGGAGGGGAAGAAGGTGGCTTTTTTTTTAACCTCTGTTTTCTTATTTCTTGTGTTTTCCCATTCTCTTATCTCTCAGAACACTTCCAAGTGACTGCTTCTGATAACCACTTGCTTAGTAATTTTCATCTATTACTTATGAGTCATTTTGAGTGAATCCTTTTATTCAGTATGACTTCTCTTTGCTACATGTTCTAGTCTGATGGCTAGAACATAGAACTTAGGAAAACTAGCCTCTCATCTCATCTTTATCACTGACCTGCTGCCAGTCAGTCAACAAGCATTTTCTATGTCAGGCACTGTGCTAAGTGCTGGGGATGCAAAGAAAGGCAAAAACAGTCTCTGCCTTCATGGAGCGCTCAGTCTATTGGGAGAGAGAACTTTTGGCAGATAATAACAAAGACACTTGATTCTGTTTCTTCTCAGCCTTACCACATATACAATATGGAAGACATTATCTAGTCTTCTACTCATAAAGATGCTGTGATAACTAAAAAAATTGTATTAGCAAAACTGTGAGCTGTTACACTCTGTGAGAGTGTATACTGTTTCCTCCTCTACAAACGGGTTTGCCTTCTTTATTCAAGAATCCTGTTATTCTGTCTAGAAAATATATCTTTTAATATTGAACATCTTGAATGTGCAATATTATTATGTCATAATATATCAAAACCAGCAGGGGCATTGGCATTGAAGGTTATCTAGCTCAGATCCCTCTTTTTAGAGATGAGGAAACTGAAGTTCAGAAAAGTTGACTAGGTCATCATACAAGTAATTAAGGGCACAGCTAGGACTATAAATTTGAACCTTTCACTGTGTGTGCAACATTCCTTTCATTAAATCATTGTTGATTTTACATTTTGGGTCTTTTGCCTTAACATTTTAGGTATATCTTATCATTGCAAATAATAGTAAGGATTTCAATTTTTCTGTCATCACCCACTTAAAAAAACACATATGACTGTTTTGTTTATACCCACTCTGAGAAGAAATTGGTGGTTTGTGCCTATATAAGATGTTAAAAGGTGTAGGTTGTCCTTTGACTAGGGCAGATTATACTTCTTTGATATCTTACTAGACAATCTTTCTGAGTTGTGGCTGAAAATATTAAACAGTTGGTGGCCATCCTTCTAGTAACAAGCCTTAGTGTTCAAATAACAGACATGGGGTCCCCAGATGAGTACTTGGTAAAGTATGCCTAAGTTGGCACTCTGCTGGTCTAGGTTCTGTGATTCCTCCATAGAGTAGTGAGGCATCAGAGTAGAACTAAAATTAATATACCTGTGTACAGCATTTAGAAATCAGTGTGTCCCCAGATATAGGCCAAATGTTGATATCTTAAATCCCTGATGGAAGAAGGTAGGTGAAAACTTGAGAGGATTCAAACCATGCTAAACGATAACTTTCTAGAGGTTTTGTTAAAATTATTTACAGGGTGTTCCCTTTTTCCTACTTCTCAAGGGAAAAAAGAAGAATGTTTTCATTATATCATAGAGAAGCAAGAAAGAGAGAGAACAGATGGGGATAGCCTGGGGATTGTGCTGATATCACAAAATCATGCAAAGTGAGAAGACTGGGGACGGGGGTAGAGGGAGGTTTGTACAAGTGGAGGGATTATAAACACTGATGAGGTCATGAATTAATTTCCATATTGGTATATCTCTTATGTGAAGTAAATGAAATATTTTTATTTTTTCCCCCTTTAGGGTTCATTAACTGACTTTCTTAAGGCTAATGTGGTCTCTTGGAATGAATTGTGCCATATTGCTGAAACTATGGCCAGAGGATTGGCATATTTACATGAGGATATACCTGGTTTAAAAGATGGTCACAAACCTGCCATATCACACAGGTAGATAAAGTGATATGTTATTCTTACTATAGGAAGCAGTTGATTTATATTTACTTTTGAAGTTGGTTCTCAATTTTGTTCAAAAGTATCTTGAGTAAATTATGCATTAGCCTTGTTAATGAATTTTACTTTCTTCTTCCTAACTTTTCTTTCAGAAATTAGATAAATTTAACATGTATTTGCTCTGTCAAAAAAAGGGAGAAATTGGTATTTTAGCTTGAAAAATATAAATTAGGAATATTGAGATGCATTTAAGAAAGGAAATTGTAAAAACTTCTAATTATTTCTCTGATAATCCGAATCATATAAACATTTTTCCAGCCAAATGTCTAGAAAAACACTGATTGAATCAATAGTGTCTCCATAGCAAACACTTTTCAGAAATGAAAGACCACTTTGACCTGCAAAATATTCCTGTTCTATGCGAAACCATTAACTTGCCTTCAAATATGATGTTCAGTTTGGATAATTTTTTTTTTCTTTTAGAGGCAGACACTTGTCCTATTTATGATTGTGCCAAGTCATAATAAAAGTATTTGGAAAGGCCTGAGTTCAGATCCTGCCTTTGATAGTTAAAACCTGTGTGATCTTGGGCAAGTCACTTAGCCTCTCTGGGCCTTAGTTTGTTCCTCTCTAAAGTGAAGGGTCATTTCTTCTTAATGTCCTGCTCTTCCACTTGATATCCATCATAGCTCCTCCTTCACTCCGTTAAGCTATTCAAGGAGTAAATCTCTGGGGGACTTCATCTAAGAGCATGTATGTTTATGTCTGTCTCTCTTTTTCTCTCTCATCTCCCTACATATTTCTGTCTTTTGCATATGTGACTTTCCTGCACATCCTACTTTGTGTACTTACATGGATGCATATGACTAGAGGATTATAGGTCCTTTGAGTTGAAAACAGAAGAGACCTTACAAGTCATTTAGTTTAATCCCCCTCCTTTTAGACTCAGAAGAGCTTTTTGAGATAAGGGAATTTGGTGGTCAGTGAATCTGCTAGAGCTCTGTAAGATCCCCGAGTTAATAAATCCAATTAGGGCTTACCTTAGTTTGTGAATAAAATTAAAAAAAAATCACAGGCAACTGGAACTTGAAATTAAACTTAGGGAAAAAGAAGGCAAGAGTAACTATAGTAGGGAGTCTTTTGAAAGATTGTAAAGATCCAGAATGAGCTTACTTTAACTCTTTCTGATCTCTCACCCAGTGGTGATTTTTGGTTGTTTACATGGGTGCTTATTTGAATATGAACCTGGAACATAGTAACTTTAGGAATATACTTATTCTAACCCAGGAGTTTGGAGATGGAGAGTGAGCATGGCTTAGAAAAAATGTACACAGGGCAGCACAACTGTTTTTGAACTTAGACTCTTTAATTCTCATTACAAAACTGCTTTAAGGAATGCTTTCATTTAATTAGTCAGTTTAAGAATAGTAATTTATAATTGTTACTTGTTTTCAGGTTAAGCTTTATTTCATCTCTGTAAATTTTGTACTTTCTAATTTTATTTTTGATGCTCCTATTACTCTTAGGGTCAGATAACTTGTTTGAACTTTTTTCAAGTAACTTGCCTATCTTTTTATTTTAAAGGGATATCAAGAGCAAGAATGTGTTGTTGAAAAACAATCTTACAGCTTGTATTGCTGACTTTGGTTTGGCATTAAAATTCGAGGCAGGGAAGTCTGCAGGTGATACCCATGGACAGGTGAGAAGAATGACAAAGTATTTTTTAAAATAATTACATAAATTGGCTGTCCATTGTTTTTGTCACATAACATGCCATGGGTACTATGTATGTTTTTTTCAGTGACCTTAAAAAGTTGTTATTTTTATTAGTCTTTGGAATAAGGTGAATGTACTTAAAAGGTCATGCAGTGAGCTTTCTCAAGCCATGCCCTTTTTTAATACTGTGGTATAGCGGGGCAGCTAGGTGGCGCAGTGAGTAGAGCACCGGTCCTGGAGTCAGGAGGACCTAAGTCCAAATCCAGCCACAGACACTTGACACACTTACCAGCTGTGTGATCTTGGGCAAGTCCCTTAACCCCAATTGCCCTGCCTTCCGCCCTGCAAAAAAAAATACCGTGGTATAGAGTTGTTGCAGTCCTTGAATGGTTTAAGCATATCTGCTCAGATAGATGTGAATATATCTATATTTAAAACTTGACAGAGGAAGATACTATATAATTTATCTTCATTTTAAAAAAATTAAAAAATAAAACCTCCCTTGCTGTTTCAGCAGGTTTCATGTGAGATCTCAAACTACTATAAAGCACTACTTACGTAAAAGATTTGGTCCTGGTTAATTGCTCAGTCAATCAGTAAACATTTATTAAGTGCCTACTATATGCCAGATATTGTGTTAAGCACTAATTAAGACATAGAGAGGTTGATGAGTAGAACAAATTACGTATACAATGTACAAAAACAAACAAATGTAATAGCCTAGTATTTGATAAACATGAACATCCTAGCTACAGGAGCAGGAACTCACTACTGGACAAATACTGTTAGGGAAACTGGAAAGCGGTTGGGCAGTAACTAGTTCTAGACCTTATCACCCTGTATACCAAGGTAAGCTGCAAATAGCTACGTTACTTAGACAATTGAGTGACATCATAAACAATTTAGATGAGCCAGGAAATTAACCTGTCAAATCATTGGACAGAGAGGAATTTATAAATAAGAGGTAGAGAGGGTCACAGAAGGTAAAATGTATAATTTTGAATATATAAAATAAAAAAAGGTTTTGTACAAACAAAACTAAAGCAAATAAAATTGGAAGAGAAGCAGTAAATGGAAAAAAAACAAACTTTGCAGCAAGTTTCTCTTATAAAAGCTTTATTTCTAAGACTTAGAGAGAACTTATTCAAGTTTATAAGCCATTCCCCAATTGGTTAATGGTCAATTAAAGAATATGAACAAGCACTTTTCAGAGAAAGAACCACAGCTCTCAATAGGATTAGGAAAAAATGCTCTAAATCACTGATAAAGAAATGCAAATTAAAACATCTCTGACATTCCATCTCATACTCCTCAGATTGTCAGAATTGGGGGGAAAATGACATGCTGAGGGGCTGTGAGAAAATGAATATATTAATTCATTATTGGTAGAGCTGTGAATTGGTTTAGCCATGTTGGAAAGCACTTTTGAACTATGCCCCCAAAACTATTAAGTTGAGATCAGAGAAAGAGGAAAAGGAGCCATATACAATGGCGAAGAATTGGTCATGGAAGAGGTGCCTATCAATTGGAGAATGGCTGAACAATATGAATGTGATGAATAAGAAATGATGAAAGGGATGGTTTCAGACATATGGAGTGTAAAGTAATAAGAACGAAATGAGTAGAACCAGGAGAACACACAATAGTAGTATTGCAAGGATAAAGAACTTTGACTTAACAGCTCTCTGCAACACAATGTACAACCACAATCCCAGAAGACTTATGATGAAACAGGCTACCCATTGAGACTTTTTTTTTTCACATGGCCAAAACAGGAATTTGTTTTTGCAACAGGGGTCTTGTTTCTCTTGCTTTCTTATTGGAAATGGGGAAGCAGGTAAGAAGGACAGAAAGCAAATGTTCATCTTAAAAAGTTTTTTTAAAAGAATGACTAGGGATACTTAAGGCATTAGAGTAGCTCCATTGTTGACCTACCTCCCCTTTATCCCCTTACCCTACTAAATAAAATTAGAATGATGTGCTTTCTAACTTGGGATCTTTTGGATGGTGAACTAGATACCTAAAAATATTTCCTTTTATTTGACTTGTTCATACTGCTAAATGCATTATTTGTATATTGCAGCTGTTTTTATGCTTTTGGAAAATAATCATATTCCTCCCAAAGATTTTTTAGAAGAACTTGTTAGAGGAATTTTTAAGTTAAGGCATTCTATTTCTCTCAGGTCTGTATTGAGCAGCAGCCCTTTCTGTACCCAATGTCAGGATAAGAAAAACCCCAGTAGTTTACGTTCATATCATACTTTATGGCTTTATAAAGTGCTTAACTATGAAAAAAGACGAAAACCATTACTGTTACTTTTGTTTTTATTAATTTCTGTTGTTTTTATAACACATTCATTTCCTAATACATCTTTTCTAACCTGCCAATGAGGTTTTTTTTGTAATAGATATTTTAAAAAATTAAAAACATAAAACAAAGCCCACCATGGCTCATCAAAACCTGTTGACACATCAGCTTCTTCTGCTAGTATACCCAACATTTCTTTCCTATAGGCCCTTATAATTCTTCAGGGAAGGGAAGGAGTTAAGCTTTGTCAGTAGAACTTAGTGTATGTATTATCACCATTTTGAAGTGGAGAAAATTGAGGTGGAGAGGTTAGGTGCTGGCCCATAGTGACGTAGAAGATTAAGTGTTTGTGCTGAGATCTAAACCTAGGCCCTCTTGACTTCAAACCAATATTCTTTCAACTTATCCCATTCCTTTCTAGGAGACTGAGAGGATCAGAAATTTTAATGAAAGGGAATTAACGTAGTTTTAGGAGTTCTTGACCAATTAGGAAGTGTTACCTATTAAAGCTCAAAAACACTAATGAACAAATGCTGTTTGTTTTCAACATCTTTTTCAGGTTGGTACCCGAAGGTATATGGCTCCAGAAGTTTTAGAGGGTGCTATAAACTTTCAAAGGGATGCATTTTTGAGAATAGATATGTATGCCATGGGATTAGTCCTGTGGGAACTTGCCTCCCGTTGCACTGCTGCAGATGGTAAGCAAAAGTTTTGTCTGTCTTTTTTAAGAAGGTAGTATAAAGTGTGTGGTCCAACTAACTAAACTTAGATATAATATTTACTTTATTGCTACTTGCCAGTTTTAATGGTGTTTCCCCTCAGAATTTAAGCTTCTTGAGTTCAAGGACTGTTTGATTTCTGTCTTTCCACCCTGAGTGCCTACCACAGTGTCTAGCACATAGTTGATACTTAATAAATGCTTGTTGAGCTTATTCTTGAAGCCATAATATAGGTATTTAAAATCTAATGTCATTGCTTGTTACATGGTCTAGGAAGCTGTGACCCAAAGGCACTGGTTTGTGAGACATTTCCTTTGCAATTGCTCTTGTCAGATATAGGGTGCTAGCGGTATGTTAACTGCTGCTTTTGGGTCCCATGGGGAAGTCATTCAACAAGTATTTATCAAGCACCAAACAAACACTGTGTTAGGAGCTGAGGACACAAGTCCAAAGAATGAAGTGGTCCCTACTTGCAGTGGACTTAAATTCTAATGGGAGAGACAATATATGTAATACATACATACATACATATATGTATATGTATATACATATATATACACGCTTATACACACATATACTATATATGTATATAGATGTGAGTGTGTGTACACATTCTTTATATATATACATATACATATATGTATGTATGTATGTGTGTGTATATGTGTGTGTGTGTGTGTGTGTATATGTATATATACGTGTATATGTGTGTGTATCATAAATATAAAAGGTTTTTTTTCCCCTTTGGCTTTTTGGAGCCTGGGTCTCCCTACCTTGCCCAGGCTGGAAGTGGCCACTCAGTGGGCTTGATCCTATCGCTGGTGGCCACAGAAGCTTGATCCATTCTGTTTGCTCCTTGGGCTGGCTCATCCTTCCTTATGCATCCTGGTGACCCTCTGCTTCCAGAGACTTGACATAATCACCGTATTGATGTTGGACATAGTGGAGATATTTGCTCATCTTAGCACATTCTTGTTTAGAGCTCCTGAGCTCGAGTGATCCACCAGCCTCAGCCTTCTTCAGGTGCAGGGATTATAGGCATGCCATCACCATGCTTGAATCAGAAACATAAACACAAATACATATATAGATACGCATATATCTGTATCTTTATGTCTGTATCTATATACACACATACATAGATATAGACATATAGATATATATCTATATATACACACATGTATTGTGTGTGTGTGTGTGTGTGTGTGTGTGTGTGTGTGTAATATGAAAGAGGGAGAAATTAAATATGTGGGAGTTTGGGAATGAGGGGCCTTGCAGTTAGGAGATCAGGAATCCAGACTTCATGCAGAAGATGGTGTCTGAGCTACATCTTAAGAGGATATGAAGTAGAGGTTTTGAAGGTAGCCGTTCCAGTTTATGGGGAATGACCAGTGCAAAAATAGGATGACAAGAGATAAGATATTGAGGAACAGAAAGAAAGCAAATTGGGTTGGATTGCATGGGTCCTCTTGTTTATTTGGGTCCTCTTGTTTATTTCAGCTATGGGGTATGCACTAGAAATCCTTTAATATCTTGAAGGTACCTAGTTTCTCTAGCTGTCACCAGGGTAACAATCCACATTTGTTTCTCCAAACTAGACATCTCTCTGTTTTTTTAAGTATACTTAGTTAAATTGAACATATATTAGATCTCCTTTATGCTTAGATCTTTACACATATCCAGATATCTTAATGGTCACATAAATCTTATCCTTAGAAATGCCTGTAGCAAAAGCCTCTTCAAACCTAACCAGTAAGAGAAATGTTTGTGTTGGCCAAAGGATCCAGACTAGAAGCCGTATTGTTTACTTTACTCTTCTTGCCATTTGAAGCACTTTGTAAAACTGTTTTAATGGTTTTTCGCACGCCCCCATTTTAAATATTTTCCTGGTGGTTCAGCAGTGTAAATATTTAACTTAAATGGTCTACTCTGATGCTTCCTTATGAAGTGGAAGTGACCCTATGTTCTTGAAGGCCATGCCAGCAGAGCACTGACCCTGGCATGGTGGTACCATGCTGGAAAGACTTCAGATATGGCCTGTTTTCTGAGGACCAGCTTAGAGAGTCTTGGAGAGGCACATCACCAGGAGGTTGGCCACCTGGTGATTAAGCTTCTTTTTGGATGTGACAACCTGTGAAACAAAGAAAAATGAAATGGCTGTCATTTTGCTTCTGCAGTGGCAGTGGCAGAATGATTGGAAAGGAGGCAGAGGGTTCTGAAAATCACTAGATTTTCCATAGTCAACAAACTTTAATTTGTACTCTTTAATTAAGCATGCTAAATGCAAAGTCCTTGCCTCTTGACCAACAAGTAGATATGTTGCTGGAGGAGCAGAAGCACATCGATTTGACTTTCTTTATATAACTGAAAGCAGAAGAGAGGAGGAGGTTTCAGTTAAAGGAATGACAACTCAGGTAGACCTCAGAAAGCAAAGACAAGAGCGGGTGGATGAGTTTTATAATGGACCCAAAAGTTACAAGATAGTTGGTCACTATGTGTCACAGGAGAGAGTGGTAGAGAAATCGTGTTAAATCCAATTGATACACACATTGATACTTGTTAACTTTAGTAAAAAGGTAGGAAAAGGCAAGATGATGGGAAATAAATGGGCATGTGTGAGATCAGGTGAAAGACTGAAGACTTGGACATCAGAGTGAAGTCTCATGGTTCTATATGACAGAGAATGAAAAACAATAATTGGTAAGCACCGGATGTGGCAGGCACCAAATAATACCACAAATAATGGAGTTGATTACATTTAAACATACAGGAAAAAGATATAATATTGGAACTCTAAATCAACTTTGTGCACAGTAAGACCATTGGAGAGTCAGAGATAAGAAGAGAATTTATAAGTAAGCAAGAATAAAAAATAGTAACCAGAAGATGACATAACTTAATTTTGTATTATTTAAATAAGCTACTGAAAGTAAAAAAGGAGAAATAAACAACAGAAATTAACATTGGAATCGACTGTAATAATTATCTAGAAGTTAGTGAATTTATCTAGAAGTAAATGAATTACTACAATAAAGAAACCAAAAGGATCCAGAAAATGATTTAGTAAACGGACTTACCAAAGAGAGAGAGATGGTTCCCGAAGGTGACACTAGATGAGGATATAAATTTGCCTATAAAATTTCATGAAGAAGGTGATTATGAACAAGCAACTGAGGATAAAACCAATGTAAAAAAGCTTGATAAAATAACCAACTAATTAAAGTAAGCCCAAGAGAATTGAAGGATAAAAATGGAAAGGATTGCAAACAAGAAAAATGGAAGAGATTTGCAAAAACTATTGTAATAAACACTTTTCTTTGTCAGGGATAATGGAACCACCATACTTGGACCCTAATGTCAGTCTCTTGTTATTATAGAAGAAGTAGGAATAACACTAAAGAGAACCAATAAGGAAGAACAGCTAAAGTGGATTAGGTGTATATATAGAAGAGACCTGTGTTAGTGGCGGTGATACAAGTGTGAGGGCATTGAAGGACCAGTTTACGAGAGGTATAAAGGAGAGGACAATACCAAAAGCATGAAAAAAATTCTCAGACTTTATTTATAAGGTAATTGAAAGAGCAGCTCCTAACCTGTATGCCTACTCTCCCATCTCTGTAAGGTTGTGAGAGTCATCTGAAGATTAAATAAGGGTTGTCTTGATGAGGAATTAGGAAGGGACAAATTGTTGTTTACTTGTGTCTGGCTCTTTGTGACCCTATGGACCATAGCAGACCAGGTACTTCTATCCTCCACTATCTCCTGAAGTCTATCCAAGCTTGTGTTTGTTACTTCCATGACACTATCTGTGTATCTGTGACATTCTCTGCTGTCCCCTTCTTTTGCCTTCAGTCTTTCCCAACATCAGGGTCTTTTCCAGTGGACCTTCTCTTTTCATTTTGTGGCCAAAGGATTTAACCCTTATCTTCTGTATTTGTCCTTCCAATGAATAGCCTGAATTAGTTTATTTCAGTATTGACTGATTTGTTCTACTTGTTGTCCAAGAGACTCTCAAAAGTCTTCTCCAGCACCACAATTCAAAAGCATCAGTTCTGTGATGCTCAGCTTTCCTTAGGGTCCAACTCTCACAATTATAAATTACTGCTGGAAAAACTATACCTTTGACTATACATACCTTTGTTGGCAAGGTGATGTCTCTGCTGTTTAGTATGCTGTGCAGATTTGCCATAGCTTTGCTTAAGGGAGACTCTTAATTTAGATCACTATTGATCTTTGAACCCCAAAATATAAAGTTTGATGCTGCTTCCATTTCTTCTGCCCCTATTTGCTAGGAAGTGAGGGGACCAGTTGCCATGATCTTAGGTTTTGTCTTTTTTTAATGTTATGCCTCAAGCCAGCTTTTACACTCTCCCATCCAGAGGCTTCTTAATTCTCTTTTTACCATCAGAGTAGTATTGTCTGCATATCTAAAATTGCTGATATTTCTCCTGGCAACCTTAATTCTGGCTTTTGATTCATCCAGCCTGGCATTTTGCATGATGTACTCTTCATATAAGTTAAATATTAAGGTGACAATATGTTGTACTCCTTTCCTTATCTTAAACTAATCAGTTATCCCATCTTCAGTTCTAACTCTTGCTTCTCGACCTGCATGCTGGTTCCTCAGGAGACCAGTAAGATGATCTGGTACTCCCATCTCTTTGAGGACTTAGCACATTTTGTTGTGATCCACACAGTCAAAGGCTTTGCTGTAGTCAATGAAGCAGAAGTAGATGTTTTTCTGGAACTCCTTTGCTTTCTCCAAATCTAGCAAATATTGGCAAGTCTTTAGTTCCTCTGCCTCTCTAAAAAGCAGCCTGCGCTTCTGATAATTCTCATTTCACATGTTGCTGAAGCCTAGCTTGCAGAATCTTAAGCATAATCTTGCTAGTATGTGAGATGAGTACAGTTGTGTGGTAATCTGAACATTCATTGGCTTTGCCCTTCTTTGGGACTGGGACATAAACTGATCTCTTCCAATCCAGTGGCCACTGTTGAGTTTTCCAAATTTGCTGGCATATTGAGTGCAGCACTTTAACAGCATCATCTTTTAGGGTTTGAAATAGCTCAAGTGGAATTCCATCACCTCCACTAGCCTTATTGTTAGCAATGCTTCTGGAGGTTCACTTGAATTCATTCTCCAGAATGTGGCTGTAGATCAGTAACCACACAATCATGATTATCAGTGATGTTAAGATCTTAATTCTATAGTTCTATATATTCTTGTTACCTCTTCTTAATCTCTTCTACTTCTGTTAAGTCCCTTCCATTTTTGTCTTTTATCATACCAGTCTTTTTTTTTTTTGCATGAAATGTTACCTCAATACCTCTGATTTTCTTGAAGAGATCTTTTGTCTTTCCCAATTCTGTTGTCTTCTTCTATTTCATTGCATTGCTCATTTAAGAAAATGTATTTATCTCTCTTTGCTGTTCTCTGGAATTCTGCATTCAGTTGGGCATTTCTTTCCCTTTCTCCTTTCATTTTCACTTTCCTTTTCTCCTCAGCTATTTGTAAAGCCTCATCACACAGCCATTTTGCTTTCTTGCTCTTCTTTTTCTTTAGGATGTTTTTTATTGCTGCCTTTTGTACAACACTGTGAATGTTGTACATCTTCCGTGATGGACTGGTTCTTTACCATCTCACAATTGACTAAAAGGATATAAGGTCCCATTGTGCTTATTGTATTTGTTGATTGTGAAAAAGCATTTCACTCCATGGTTGTTTTGCAACAAGATTTCATTCAGGATCCCTTGGAAGATATAACAATAGAAATAACCTTGCTCAATGACTTTCTAATAATAAACATCAGGTGAGGCATAAAACAAGATTAATGTATGCTCACTGAAAGTATTTGCCACTATGTTGGAGAAGATCCAGCTCAGAGTCCAGGTAGAGAAGGAATTTGCTGTGAAAAATGAGGTCCTCCAGAAGCCTTTTTGGGGGGCGGTAGGGAAGAGGCAGATGACACTGTGTTGGCTGCATTAAACTCAAAGACAATTCAGGACCTGGTGGAAGAGATCTGCAATCACTCAAGGATGTTTGGCCCATTTATTCACATGGGAAAGGCCAAGTAGTTGAAGAAAGTCTGTTGCCCAGATTTCAACATGTGTCTGAATGGATGTTGCTAAAAGGTTTGTCCAGTAGTATGTAAATCTGTGATAATCCAAATGGACAGTGAACTGGGCCCAGAACTGAACAGGAGGAAGAGACAGCTCAGAATTCTGAATGTAGGAGCTTTGGGAATGATGCTGCTTCTAGGCAAGTACTGTTAGCCATCAGCCTGGGAAGCAAGTCTGGTGGAGATTCAGCCTGGAAGCTGCTCCTACTGGTTCCACAGCCACATCTATCGAAGATGCATAAAAATGGTTCTTGTCATCCAGGTCTTTGGCACTGTTAAATGGTTCAGCATCAGAAACTGATATGATTTTATCCGTGGAAATGACATTAAGGAAGAAGCATTACAATCTGCTTTGCTGCTACACCCTAAGAACCATGGGATTCTCCCTCTGATTTGCAGCTGAGTCTTCTGTATGTCTTGTCTTCCTGATTTTAATGTGAGCTCCTTGAGTGCAGGGACTTTTTTTACTTCACTATTTATATGCCCAGAGCTTAGCATAGCATAGTGAGTGCTTAGTAAACACTTGGTAAATACTTCATTCATCTAGTCACTCATTTGTTTTGGGGAACTGTAAAACCCTATTACTGACCCCAGGCTTCCCATAGCTGCAAAGGCCCATGTTTAAAACAAAAACATTCTACCTTTATGGTATGGAAATGAGACCTGAAACATCACTGCCTTCAAAGTGCTAACACTGAGTATCACACAGAGGGGAAATGGAAAAATTCATGGTGTGGGTGAGCAGGCTGCAACAGAGAACCAAAAACAGGTATAAAGGATGTTCTTATGGAATTGTATGACAGAGAAAGTAGGCTGCTCACATGGTGAGATTGAAAGATGACCCCTATCCAGTGTGAAGAGAGAGTGAGGAAAGCCATGGAATAGATCCTGTGACAGATTTTTAGGAAGACATGTAAGAGTCATATAGGTTGGACAGGCTTAGATGGATTGCCATCTCATTGTTGCAGATCACAAACTTGTGAAATGTTGAGCTCAAAGATCCCTTTGAGTACCAGGTACTCAAAGTACCTCCATTGCTTTCTCAGAATATCTGCTTTTCCTCAACCATTATTAATACCCTTTAATAGATATGATAATACTCTCCACACTAAATCTCTTAGCATGGGAAGATAGCTATGCAAACAAATAGAGGCTGCATTGCCCAGCTAGATGTAAATTTAGCCTGATGTATCAACTAACAGAATTCTCCAAATTCGCTTGATTTTTAAAGATCCTCCAAGAAGTTCATTGATATCTTTTTAAAAAAAATGTACTTCTAAGCTACAATAATAAAAATACAGTGCTCAGGTTAAGGAAAGTAACCCTAACCCCTTGCCTTTCTAGCTTAGGCTCCATAACCATTATTGAGGGGAGCAGTTGTTGTGGATAAAGGGCACACTTGCTTTACCACCTCTGGTACCAGCTGGTGACCAACTACCTGCAGTGATTGAGCAGAGAAGCCCTAGAACCTTGGGAGTGGCAGGACCACCCTTAGTCCACTGGCACTGCAGCCAGACCCCACAGCCATAGATCAGAGAAGTGACAGCTGGGAATCGAGGGCTCCCATCCCCACCAATTGCTTCCAGTTGTCAGGCAAGCGCAGGGAGTTGCAGCACCAAGGTACTCTGAGACACAAGGAAGCATATGCTAGGCAAGTCAAACTAGTGCTACCATTTCAGCTACCACCTCTTCTCAAACCCAGGTGAAAATAGCTCAGGACCCTAAACCAAAGAAAGAACCTTGGGAATAATTGGCCCTGCTTTAAGCCAACAGTTGTCCGAATGCTGGACTGTCTGTAAGTAAGCCCAAGAACCCCGGGATCCCTAGGCCAGCTATCTAGGCTGATTCCAGTTAGCCCTTAAGATTCAGTCTGGTCCTGCATCTGTGGGTACTGTCCCTTGCCTGCATAGCAGCCACAGGAACTGAAGACCCAGAAAAGAAAGTTTTTCACCATCAAAGTCTTTGGCACTGCCAATTTTTTCACATAAGAAATGAGTATGGTTATTAAATGACATTCAGTAAAATGCATTACTCTTTCCTTAGCTGCTCTGTCCAGATCATAGAACCTTTCTGTCTACCTTGTTGTGTACCCTATCAGAATGTGAGCTGTTTGAGAGCAGGCACTGGCTTGCTTTTCTGCTCCTATCCTCAGAGCTTAGCCCAGTGCTATGTACTTAACTACACATTTGCACGTAAGTAAGCACTTAATAAAAGCTTTTAAAATTAATTCTGTAGATGCTTGAGGTATTATAATCAGTTATAGATGCCACTTTTTGTAAGGGACATTGACCAACTAGAGAGCATTCAGAGAGGAGTGTGACCAAGATGGCAGAGACTCTGGAAAAGATGAGGAGGATATGCCCTTTGAGGAAGAGTTGAAGGAACTGGGAATGTTATTCTGGAAAAGGGAAGATTATGAGAGGAGACACATTATTAGTCTTCATACATTTAAAGATCTGTTATGAAGGAGCAAACTTATTCTATATAGCTCCAGGGGACAGAAATAGGACTAGTGGGTGGAAAATATGGGGAAGCAAATTTCAGGTGATTGTAAGGAAGAACTGTAATAGAAACGTCCTACACGAGAGTAGCTGCGTTGTCGGGTATTGAGCACCCTATGACTGGACATGGTCAAATTCAAATAGAAGTTGGATGGCTACCAGCGATCCTGTGGAAGTCCTCCACTGGTATAACAAGGTTCGACTAAAAGTGGTAACTTAGATTTCTGTGTACTGTAGGATAGGGCAAATATTATCCCCATTTTATAGATTAGGCAGTGAAGTGATTTCATGGGCTTTGGAGCAGGAGCAACCTTACAGATAAGGAAACTGAGGCCCACTCAAGTCTTTCACAAGGTCATACTTGGTACCACTAAGAATCAGTCAGAACTAGATGACCTTTTAGATTCCTTTTACCACATAAGATTCTGTGATTATATCAGCTTTGCATATATTTGTTTAAACTTGTCAGTTGAGATATACTTCCAAATATGTGTACATGTTTTTGGTTATTAAGATTACTCACTGTCATTATATTGCAAATAGTGATCTAGAAGTGAATAATGCTCTTTGTTTCACAGTACTTGTAGGCTAGTTATTGAATATTTCCTATTGGTTAAAAATAGTACCCAGAAATAGTTTTTTGTTTTTAAACAAGCACCAGAAAGATGTACTTGAGGTGATTTGTGTTGTGTGTGTGTGTGTGTGCGCGCGCGTGTATGTGTATTTTGTAAGATTTTGTGTGAGGACTACGAAATAGAGGTGTGAAGCCTGACTAATATTGGAGAAGGCAGAGCTAATTTTAGCCCAAATACTTTCATGCCGGAAATATCTCTATTGATACCTTGGTGTCAGTTGCATCAGTGGGGGTCCAGTTGAGGTATTATTGCCTTTATTTTGTTAACTGATTAGATTGTCCTTGTGTCGAATGCATACAGAAGGAAAGTAATTCCTGATAAAGTGAACGGGACATGAGATAAAATCTCAAGAGAATTCCGAATGTAGAGACTTCAGAATTTATGCCACAAAAGTTATAACTGGAATGACTCCCAAATCTGTTTATGTAGTCCTGACTTTTATCCTGAGTTCCAGGCCAGCATCCTAACTACTTAAAGGACATCTCCACCTGGAGGTACCACTGGTGTGTCTAAAAACTAAATTTGTTATCTTTCTTTTTAAATAAATTTGCTCTTTGGATTAATTATTTCTGTCAGTGGTGCCACTATTTACTCAGTCTTTCACATTTGAAACCTTGGGCTTATCTTTGATTTTCTTTTATTTCTCATGTTTAGAATTTTTTTTTTAAACCACAACCTGATGAGTCTGCCTGTGTAACATTTCTTCCCTCTGTTCACGTTGCTATCTCCCTAGTGCGTGCCAACCATTCAGACCACTGTAATATCCTCCTAAGAGGTCTTCTCATCTCCACTCTCTTTCTCCTCCAATAATTCAGCATGACACAAATCTTCATTATGCAAAGATGTAATAATGTCACCCCTCTACTCAAAAAAATTTCTGTGTGTCCTTCATGTATTTTGAATTTGTATTCTTTACCTAGCTTTCAAGGCCCACCACAATCATCCTACGCTTTTAGCCTTCCCTCATAGTTTTCCCCTTATCTCATAGTTACTTACAAATACCCTGAATTTCCCTTTGTCTCTGCTTTTGCTAATGCTGCTCCCTATGCCTTGAATTTCCATTCCTTCTTGTTTTCTCTTTCACATGATTTATTCCTGTTTATTCTTTTAAAAAGGGATTCTGAGCCTTTTTTTGGTCATGAACTTCTTTGGCAGTCTGTTGAAGTCTCTGGACCCTCTTCTTGAAAGAATACTATTTTTAAATGCATAAAATAAAGCACATAGGATTACAAAAGAAACCAATTATACTGAAATGTATTTATCAAAAAGTATTAAAAAAGAAAAAAAAGCAAATTTGTGGACCTATGGTTAAACTCCTTGCTTTAAAGCATAAGAAGACTTCTTGGACTTTTTTTAATCTCCTCTGCCTATACCTCATGTAGCACTTTATTTGCAGTGCTCAGATGCATTTAATTACATAATACAACTTGTAATTTAGTTATCTATGTCTTATGTTAAAATCTTAGCCCGATGCGTGGTCATAGTGTTGAGGTGACCATGGATTCTGCAAAAACCATATTGACTGTCCTACCAAGCTAGACATGTTTCAAGTTAGGGGCCTGATGATGCATTGAAGAAGTTGCAGATCTTTGAAGTCTAAGTTAACTATGTTATATCTTCTACTAGATGCTAAGCTCTATTCAGGGACAGTGTCTTAACCTAAGCTTTCTGCCTCTCCCAGCACCTAATATACATAATAGGTGCCTAATGTATGTAACAGACACTTCATTCTGTTTAACTGATGTTACTATCCTTGTGAAAGAGACCTAGTTGTTTGCCCACTTCTCATGTAATTATCTCTTGTCACTGAAGGAGTTCCTTCTAACAGTTAAAAGGATGATACAGAATGTGTTAAAAGTTTGTACCATTTTTTATGGAAGTCAGCATGACTTAAAATAACCTTATTTAAAAAATTGCAGGTCCCGTGGATGAGTACATGTTGCCATTTGAAGAGGAAATTGGCCAGCATCCATCCCTTGAAGATATGCAGGAAGTTGTCGTGCATAAAAAAAAGAGACCTATTTTAAGGGAGTGTTGGCAGAAACATGCTGTAAGTTTCTGAAGTGAAATTGACTTGAAATTTCAATAAAATCCTTTTTCTCAAGACTTTTATTTGTGAACACTTCTGAGAAAAGGCTATTTTGTAACAGTGATTTCCATACTGTATCATCAGTAATGGAGTACTTGGCAACCAAGTGGCTGAAATGGACCTTTAGAAACTATAATAGCTTAATACTATGACACTGTGGTCTTGTAAGTCCCTTTAGGAAAGGGGAAAATGAGTTTCTTAGAGACTGCAACAAACAGCCCTTAAAGTTCCCTTGCAAGGAAACTTAAATGAGTTTTGACCCTGGGATGTATAGGGTTAAATGGTCACCCATCTCTGGTTTTTATTTTGTGTCTAGCTGAAGTACAGCATCATAAAAGCCTTGTTGCCAAGCTCTGGATCTGGATGAGTGAGGGGAGTTTCTTTGCTCTTGACGTCTCCCTCACAGGTCAGCTTTGGCAGTTGAATAAACTCTTCCTGATCATTTGGCTCAGTAGATGGAATAAATATTTAGTGGCACTTCTGTGGTACAGATTCAATAAAGTACATTGACTGACAAGTCAAATCTTGGATTGAGATTTAAAAAATGACATATTGAATCTTTTTTCTTTTTTTTTTTTTAAAGGGAATGGCAATGCTTTGTGAAACAATAGAAGAATGTTGGGATCACGATGCAGAAGCCAGGTTATCAGCCGGCTGTGTAGGAGAAAGGATTATTCAGATGCAAAGACTAACAAATATTATCACAACAGAGGACATTGTGACTGTGGTCACTATGGTGACAAACGTTGACTTTCCTCCCAAAGAATCCAGTCTATGATAATTACATTGGTTGTTCACACTGAGAAACAGGACTCAGAACTGGAGCTGCTAAGCTAATGAGACTGCTTACAGTTTAAAATGTTTTCTGTGTGAAACAGAGTGGTGAGTCTTTCGGGAATGGTGGTAAGGAGTCCCTCTTTTAAAAATGTGGATCCAAAAGACCTACTGCATTCCCTACATAGACTTGAAGGACATATGACCAAGTGAAGAGGCAAACTCAATCAAGAAACTTTTCAGATGTAAATGAAGAATGTGGCCCTCTATGGATCATATGGACCTGTCTAATCAAGCATTTAAAAACTGACATCAAATTTCTTAATGTCTGTCAGAAGACACTAATTCCTTAAATGAACTACTGCTATTTTTTTTAAATCAAAAACTTTTCATTTCAGATTTTAAAAAGGGTAACTTGTTTTTATTGCATTTGCTGTTGTGTTTATATCAATGACTATTGTAATGCCAATATGACACAGCTTGTGAATGTTTAGTGTGCTGCTGTTCTGTGTACATAAACAGTCATCAAAGTGGGATACAGTAAAGAGGCTTCCAAGCATTACTTTAACCTCCCTCAACAAGGTATACCTCAGTTCCAGGGTTGCTAAATTATGATTGAAAACACTAACAAAATTTGAATAATAAATCAATCCATGTTTTGTAAAGACGTATTACAAATTCACTGTGTTATTTAAAAAAACAAAACAAAAGGGTAAGCTATGCTTTGTGCCAACAGGAAGTGGCCATTCCTAAAGCAGTGTTGTAAGCCTTTTCTTGTGCTAGCTCATGTTTAAAAAAAGTGCTGTTTTTTGAAATGAAAACCTTAATATCGTTTCCTCACCTCCCATCCCCTTCTCCTCATTTTTAGTTTAAAGCTTCATCTTACCTCCAGTTCCCAAAATAATACATATACTTATTTTACTTAAATACTATTTAGGTTTGCTGTGTCTGAGGAATATTTGAAAATGTAAAGCATGATTTTTTTTTAAAAAGTGTTTTTTAAGTGAGCTGTGACACTGGAAAGCTCTTAGTTTTCTTATTAATTTTTTTAAATAGACTTTTTCCTATTTATGTATGTACAGTCTTAGTGTATTTTCTTTCATCCAACAGTATGCAGTGCATTCTGTATCACTGTTTCAAGGATCACCTCAGGAAGCTTCATTACCCAGAATTCCTCACTCTCTGCTTTGAGACTTATAACTAGGTACACTTTTGCTTGGTGCCATCTTGTCAGAGTAATATTTGATGTCTGTGATGTGTAAAAGATTATCCTAGAATAAGTTATACATTTTAGACACAGATTTCAGATATTACTGCTAAAAAAAATCAGGGATAACAAGTTAAGCTTATAACTTCAAATATGCAATGAATTTAGAGGTAACCAATGTTGATGTAGGTAGCATGGCCTAGCAAAACAAATATGACAATATTAAAATGATTTTCAAAAATAATTTAAAGATTAAGATAATTCATGGCTTATTCTTGCTAAAACAAACACACAAACGAGGATTGATAGTAAATAGGTGCCAAAGTGCTTTTCATAGGAAAATGATTGGGTCCTCCTTCAGTGTATACAGGCCAAATTCAAGTGTAATGGTTTCTAAAATCTCTAGATTACTGACCAGTGCTAGCCAGTATTACGTGATATAATTTTGTCAGACCTTTTTTAAAATCATGCATTAATTTTAAAAAGGAGTTTTTTTAATGTCACTATCAGGAGCTCACTGTGAATGTGTTATATTCAGATGGTTATTTAAGACCACACAGTACAGTTCATTTTACATATGATATGCACTTAATCTCTGGGAACAATAACAAATTAATTATTTATGAGACTTAGGTCAACATACTCTAAGCAGGGAGGGGAAGAAGGGTAATAGCAATGTTGTTCGTATTTAACATCCCATCCAGAACCATTCTGTTTGCTGTTCGTCCCTCTCATCACTTGGGTTTCATTGTAGCCATAAAATGCCCATTTCAATGTTGAATGCATCTGCTTTATGTGTCTTAGCAAAGCAAACTGCTTGGGCTCCCTCCTGATTTCTTGATTTGAATTCTGTTTTGCTTCCATGTTCTGACACAAATCAAGAAGGGAACCCATTGAGGAAATTTGAATACATGATGGAACTTTTTCCACCTTTTAAAGATTTTATTTCTACTTGTTTTCACTGTTTAGCCCTCTTTTTAAAAAACAACAAAAAAAAACCACACACACAACTAAAAAAAAACCACCAAGGGGTATTATGAATGTTTGGCTTATGTGAGCACTAGAGGTAAATTTTATAAAACTCATTAGCAAAAATATATGATGTTTTTCTCTTCATGGTAGAAAAGAAACGAACCCTGTTTTTAGAACTCCTGGATATTGTACTTAACTGTAGTTAGCCAATTTTATGACTTGTATCCTTTTGAAAACTATGTTGGTAGTAAAATACTTTTATAACTAGTGAAGTAAGAATGCTTCAGTGACCTGTCCTGATTCCTAGTCATGTTAAGACTTTGTTTTGCAGGGCATTTTGTATTTGGTTTACAGTCAGTGCAGAAGTGGGCAAGCTAACAGAAGGAAAGTCTGAGCTTGGCCTAGGAATACTGAAGAAAAAAAAAAAAGGAAGATTGAAGAGAATGAAAATCATGACCTTTGTTGTGGGGTTTTTTTGTGACCCTGATAACTTTTTTCCTCATGTATATGGTGCTCCTCATGGCTCATCTTGTATTTTGCCTTTCTGATACCAAGTCAGACTCGCTGCTCTAACTTATACTCTTTACCTTGCCCAGATCTACGAAAGAGGATTGCTGTATGACCAACTGCCATAGGACTGATGGATTAACCAGTGTTTGGCTTTACTGGAAGTCTATGCCCTGCACAGCTCTTGTATGTATTTAGACGCTAGGAAGTTTTTAGCATGTGAAGTGTGATTACTATTTGAACGTTTATTACAAGTACCTTATGAATTCCAGAACAGAGACTGTGCCTCATAATTGTTGATCCCTTGAATTTGCACTATCCTTTATTGGTGACATTTAAAAAAAAAACAATCAGGAAAGAAATGGACTATCTTACTAAAAACAAAATTCATTGTGCATGGAATTTTTAAAAAGTCACTCCTTTCCTTACCCCCCACCACCCCAACAAAATAATTTCTAAATTTATCCCAAAATATTGGTGGGGAAATACACCCTGACCAGGTTCATTAGAATAAATTAGCTACTGTTTAAGAAAAATGTTTCACCACAGATTTTTCCACTTCCTCTTTTTTTTTAAACTTTTTTAGCAGATTACTTTTTAGGAACATTTGGTATAATATGCATAAAATTATTTACTGATTTATGGGCAAAATGATACAAGTAGCATCCTTGATTGAACATCATTTACCTCAGATATCCAACCAGCAGTACGTTTTTTATGCAGTCTCAATCCATACACTATTTGTTACCTCTCAAAATATTGGTAAGCAATTATTTGAGCTTTACTCTCTGTATTTCTTGTCAGTGTTTTGGGCACAGGTTGTTGTACTACTGTCAAATTGTACTTGCTATTTTTCTGCAAGTATATAACAAAAAAATACAAAAAAAGCCCCCCAAAACCCCACCCTGAATAAAAGTGATTGTTAAATATTGTAAAAATAAATTGTATGCTATCCCCGCTCCACTTCCCCCAAAGTTAAATAAAAAATAAGTGACTACTGTATGATTTGCATATGCAGTTTTTTTTTCCCCTTTAGCTATACTATGCTTCTTAGAAGAAACTTAGGCCTACTGAAAAGCTCTTGGCACTGTATTTCAAAGATTTTTGGACATTCAGGTTTTATAGAGGCAGGTGGAGGGGGGAATTTAAGTGGGGAGAAATAGTATTTATTAACCTTTTCTTTACATCTTCCGTATCTACTCTGCCCTGTTCTCCCAACAAGTACTATTTTTAGCTCAGCTGGCATGATGGATTTTTTTCTGCTTAGGTGGAAGCCATTAAGAGTCTGGCATAGGTCAAGTAGCCTTTTAAAATTTATATGTAGAAGTGTTGCTTAAGGATTATGGCTATCAGAATTATAATGTAAATACATTGTTCAGTAGAAGTGCACAAAGACTGAAGTACAATTGTTTGTGTGGAGGCATCTCATTAAGCTAGTCTGCTTTTTAAACTGTAGGGCAGTAAGGCTAAAATGTAAACTGTTTTTATCCATGTTTAATACAGGGCATTATTCTGTGGTTTTTAGTTCATAGGATCACAGATTTAGAACTGGGCAGGACCTCAGCATTCTGTTCACCTTCCCTCATTCACCAGGGAGGCTGCTCAGCATCTGCTTACTGAGGACTTTCCTTACCATCTGAAACTCCTTGGCATTAAGGAAAATGAAAATTAAGTTATAGGATGTTAAAAATTGAAGCAATTCACTCATTTCACAGATAAAGGAACCAAGACCTCCAAAATCCTGAGATTTTTCTAGGGTCACACACATGGCTAGTGAGATTCCTGACCAGAATGCAAGTCTGCTGATTAGTACATTGCACTTTTCGCTAATTATTGCCAACCACTAGCATTCTGTGCCTGTTTTCTGAAGTCAGCCAGGGCCGAACTTTGAAGCTACAGAGAGAAAAAATGAGATGGAGCCTAAAGGATAACATAGTAACTTTTATTTTGACCTTTCTCTGTTGATTCACTTGCTTAATTTTATTGTATAAACAATAAGCACAGTGAGATGTCTGCTTTGGAACATCAATTATCAATACCCTCCATTGAAGACACTCAATCCATGCGTACATTATTCTCGTAAAATTTTTATATAGATGGCAAAGGAGGCATGAGTCAGAATCTATTGTTGTTCTTTCATTCACCTTTTTAGAATGTTAAGGTTTGAGGTATTTTTTCCCCTGTACTTTTCCTAACTTCTTCTCCTTTGGGTACTTATACCACCCAAAATGTATGTTTGCTAAACCAAACCAAACCAAACCTTTTGGAGTGGTAGATCAAAATACTGCCTTGTTGGGGCAGCTAGGTGGCACAATGAGTACAGCACCGGCCCTGGAGTCAGGAGGACCTGAGTTCAAATGTGCCCTCAGACACTTGGCACACTTCCTAGCAGTGTGACCTTGGGCAAGTCACTTAACCCCAATTGCCCTACCTTCCTCCTGCCTTATTAAAGTCCGTTTTCCCTGTCAAAATTATACAGATTTCAGGTAACTTTGTTCAGTGACTCTCTCTGATCATCAGTATCAAATGAGGCATAAAATAGGGAAGCATATGCTTGCCAAAGGTGTTTCCGCTGTCATAGAGATTTAACACAACCAGTTCTAATGGGGATTCCCTATAGATTGTGAGGTGTTCTAGATATTCCCATTTGTAAGGTGACAGCATACTGACTGCAAAAAATCTCAGGAGTATTAGTTTCAGAGCTTTCCAAAGAAGATCTGTAATCATGAAAGAGTTTGGCTTAATTGTTGAAATAGGGAAAACCAAATGAAGAATGCCTATTCATATTATGATATGCAATTGAGTAACTTATATGTGTGTTCATTAGTACCTATATTTTTAGACAGACTTTGCAAATAGATGTATTGGATTCAGAGTTTAACCAAGAGGAAGAAAGTGGCTGGATTGACTTTGGAAACAGTAAAGTTTTTTAATGACTCCAAACTCCCCCCGAAACAAAGGCCTGTTTTCAATTTTGTGGTTTTGGACACTCTAGAGTGTCCAGAAAATTGATGCTGCTTTCACCTGAAGCAAAATGGACATAAACACAGTGATTGTGAGCAGGTGGCACAACACATTATAGAGAAGAAATTACACAGAAATGGTATAAAGCAGGGCTGTCCAAAACACAGGCCGTGTGCCCTGATGTGGCTCGCCTGTGTCCACCACAAGCACAGAAATCAACACAAATGTTTTAGTTAAAACATTTATGTCAATTTCTATGACCTTAGCAAACACAGGAGGGCCGCACTTTGGACAGCCCTGGTATAAAGGATGATTAAGGAAAATTTTAAAATTTAAAAAATTTGAGTACGGGCTGGTCATATGGTGAGAGTAAGAGATAACTATTGGATAGCCCACGTGTTCCTTGGCATCCTGAGATATCAGAACTTGAGACAGGCACTTGCATTCTAGGTGAAACTCAGAGAACATGATGGGAATACAGTCTTGCCTTTTTTAAAATTTATTTAATATTTTTAGTTTTCAGCATTAATTTTCACAAGAGTTTAAATTACAAATTTTCTCCCCATTTCTACCCTCCCCCCCACTCCAAGATGGCATATATTCTGATTGCCCCATTCCCCAGTCATCCCTCTCTTCTGTCACCCCAATCTCCCCCATCCCCTTTTCCCTTACTTTCTTATAGGGCAAGATAGATTTCTATGCTCCATTGCCTGTATATCTTATCTCCTAGTTGCATGAAAAAACTTTTTTTTTGAACATCTGCTTTTAAAACTGTGAATTCCAAATTCTCTCCCCTCTTCCCTCCCCACCCACCCTCCCTAAGAAGGCAAGCAATTCAACATAGGCCACATGTGTATCATTATGTAAAACCCTTCCACAATACTCGTGTTGTGAAAGACTAACTATATTTTGCTCTCTCCTATCCAGTCCCCCTTTATTCAATTTTCTCCCTTGACCCTGTCCCTTTTCAAAAGTGTTTGCTTTTGATTACTTCCTCCCCCTGTCTTCCCTCCCTTCTATCATCCCTTTTTTAAATCTCCTTCCTCCTTTCCTGTGGGGTAAGATACCCAATTGAGTGTGTATGTTATTCCCTCCTCAGGTCAAATCTGATGAGAGCAAGATTCACTCATTCCCCCTCACCTGCCCCCTCTTCCCTTCCTACAGAACTGCTTTCCTTGCCACTTTTATGTGAGATATTTTACTCCATTCTATCTCTCCTGTTCTCCCTCTCTCAATATATTCCTCTCTCATCCCTTCATTTGATTTTTTTTAGATATCATCCCCTCATATTCAACTCACCCTGTGCCCTCTGTCTGTCTCTCTCTCTCTCTCTCTGTATATATATATATATATATATATATGGAACTTCAGCTACCCTAATACTGAGGTCTCATGAATTATATATATCATCTTCCCATGTAGGAATGTAAACAAAACAGTTCAACTTTAGTAAGTCCCTTGTGAGTTCTCTTTCTTGTTTACCTTTTCATGGTTCTCTTGATTCTTGTGTTTGAAAGTCAAATTTTCTATTCAGCTCTGGTCTTTTCACTGAGAAAGCTTGAATGTCCTCTATGTAATTGAAAATCCATATTTTGCCTTGGAGCATGACACTCAGTTTTGCTGGGTAGGTGATTCTTGGTTTTAATCCTAGCTCCATTGACCTCTGGAATATCATATTCCAAGCCCTTCAATCCCTTAATGTAGAAGCTGCTAGATCCTGTATTATCCTGATTGTTTTTCCACAATACTCAAATTGTTTCTTTCTGGCTGCTTGCAGTATTTTCTCCTTGATCTGGGAGCTCTGGAATTTGGCAACAATGTTCCTAGGAGTGTTCTTTTTGGGATCTTTTTCAGGAGGCCATCTGTGGATTCTTTCAATTTGTATTTTGGCTCTAGAGTATCAGGGCAGTTCTCCTTGATAATTTCTTGAAAGATGATATCTAGGCTCTTTTTTTGATCATGGCTTTCAGGTAGTCCAATAATTTTTAGAGTATCTCTCCTGGATCTATTTTCCAGGTCAGTGGTTTTTCCAATGAGATATTTCACAGTGTCTTCCATTTTTTCATTCCTTTGGTTCTGTTTTATAATATCTTGATTTCTCATAAAGTCACTAGCTTCCACTTGCTCCAATCTAATTTTGAAGGTAGTATTTTCTTCAGTGGTCTTTTGGACCTCCTTTTCTATTTGTCTAATTCTGCCTTTCAAGGCATTCTTCTCCTCAGTGGCTTTTTGGAGCTCTTTTGCCATTTGAGTTAGTCTATTTTTTAAGGTGTTGTTTTCTTCAGTATTTTTTTGGGTCTCCTTTAGCAAGTCATTGTCTTGTTTTTCATGGTTTTCTTGCATCACTCTCATTTATCTTCCCAAATTTTCCTCTACTTCTCTAACTTGCTTTTCCAAATCCTTTTTGAGGTCTACCATGGCCTGAGACCAGTTAATGTTTTCGTTGGAGGTTTCTGATGTAGGCTCTTTGACTTTGTTGACTTCTTCTGGCTGTATGTTTTGGTCTTCTTTGTCACCAAAGAAGGATTCCAAAGTCTGAGTCTGAATCTGAGACCGTTTTTGCTGCCTGTCCATGTTCCCAGCCAACTACTTGACCCATGAGTTTTTCGGCAGGGTATGACTGCTTGTAGAGTAGAGAGTACTCTGTCCCAAGCTTGAAGGGCTATGCTGTTGTTCACAGAGATTTTTCTACACAGCAAGCTCTGCCATACCAGTGCTGCTCCTCCCCCAAGAACCGCCAACCAGGACCGCGACTCAGATCTAAGCAGGCTCTGCTTTCCTGCTCTGATCTGCCACTTAATTCCTCCCACCAGGTGGGCCTGGGGCCAGAAGCAACTGCAGCTGTAGTTCTGTCCTCAGAGCTGCACCACCTCTGCTGCCCCCAGGGTGGTGGCCAAACCACAAACTCCTTTCACTCTGTCCCAGAAGCTTTTCCCAGTAACCTTCTCTGTTGCTTTTGGTGTTTGTGGGTTGAGAAGTCTGGTAACTGCCACAGCTCACTGATTCAGGGTGCTAGGGCCTGTTCCGCCCAGCTCCCAGTCTGGTTGGTTCAGGGTGCGGCCCATGCTGGGATATGCTCCACTCTGCTTCCAGCTCCGTGCGATAGACCGTACCCAGTGACCATCCAGGCTGTCCTGGGGTGAAGACCTGCTTCCCTCTGCTATTTTGTGGGTTCTGTAGTTCTAGAATTTGTTCAGAGCCATTTTTATGGGTGTTTGGAGGGTCCTGGGGGAGAGCTTTAGGCCAGTCCCTGCTTTCCAGCTGCCATCTTGGCTCTGCCCCACTCTTGCCTTTTTGAGAGTAGTAGTGTCTGTTTAGATGTTCAAAGTAGTCAGACTTCTCTTTCTTTCCTATGACTTTTAGTAAAGGAACTACATCATGCATGTAATACCCATACTGACACATGGGTTGCCCAATTCATTATTCAAGGGCATGTTGACACTTTGCTTGATTTTAATCCCCCTGCTATAAAGTGAGGGTAGCAAGAGAAGCAAGTAGATTGGACCATGTTGTATAAGAGACCTTATATTGCCAACTAACTCTTTTGTACCTTAATATACTCTGCAGGATTAAATGCGGAGTAAAATAGATGGTGTATGGATGCAGATATTTCTGATTGAATAGCCTCTTTTACCCAGCTTAAAGATTTCTAGGGATGAAAAATTAAATAATTTGGTTATCCAGCTATTTGAATGTACACAGGGTAGTATTAAATCAGCCTTACTAAAGTTTTCTCCATTGTTTTTGTCATAGGTCACTTTCAATTTGCTATTAAATACATGTGATGAAAGTGAACTATAGTGAATTAAAAAGGTTAAGCAGTATTTTCAGTAGCAGTCTTCTTCTCTGTGATCTTGGGGAGAGATGTTGGAAAGGGGTAGATCAGCTTAATAATTCCTGAGAGACAGACCATGTGGGGAGATACTATATTTTAGCAGCTATGCTGAAACTGATGATTTGGATAGTTGATTTTTAACTCTTTTTATTTTTAGTCAAGAAAGGAATACTACTACTTTGTTAACTAAATGTGTATATGAATTATTATACCTCATTTCAAAGGAATAAAGAGGAGGAAATTGATGGTATGTTATACCAATAAGGATTTTCAATCCATTGAAAGCGAGTACCATTTGAAGGGACCCTATGAAAGTAGTAAACTGTCATACTTGTTTTTTGAGAGTAACAAAAGAGTATATCTAATGGTTGCTACTGTATTGGAAAATTCAAAATTGACTTTTGACTAATTTAAAATCTAACATGTTCTCCCAGTACTTCTGGAGCAATGTGGACACAGAATGTGTTACACTGAGGCATCAGGAAGAATGTGGGTTCAAATTCTACCTTTTGACACCTACTAGGTTACCAACCATGGACAAATCATTTAACGTCAGACAACTCTAATACTCTCATTTATACAGTATATTAAAGCATTGTTTTGGAAACTATTAAACTTAACAGACCATCCTTATTACCACCTCAAATTTTAGTAATCATTGAGGCAAAATACATCCAGTGTTCTATATTTCAGAAAACTGTCCTCACTAATGGGGTTGTTGTGAGGATCAAATCAGGTATTATTTGTAAAAGGCACTTAGCACAGTACCTGGCAGTATTAAAATGCTTATTCCCTTTTCTCGTACCTTATTTAGAAACATGAATGGTTCCATTTAAGGTTTTTTTAAAAAAGGTATTCTATCTAATCTATTCAGACTTCTGAAAAGCCAGAAATTAGTATTACTGTTAAGAGGAATATGTATAGTGGCACTGGTAAAAAAAAATAAAATCCTCTTGTGGTTAAAGGTTTGGCTTTCTACTTATAAATACACAGACAACTAAGACAGTAAGATTTGATAAGATGATTACATTTTATTCTTTTCTAATGTTTTAACTAAAAACATGCTCCTCAAATGCATAAACATGTACCAAGCCAAATAGAATTACAAACTTTGAAATCTAAATATAACAAGAATCATACATAGCAGACAACAAAATCCAAAATTATTTTAATAGTTCAGTAATGCATAAAGATGACGTATGAACTCATCTGTAAGTATTTGAGGAACAACACGATTATCTTTTAAATTTTAAGGAGGGGCTTGCTAAAGACTACATGTAGAACGCATCTTATAGAAAATGCTCTATCATACAAGAAATTTTACAAGTCATAATGCTAACTTTTACAACCCTGGGACCTCTCTGCTTTAAAGGGGACATAATTGGATTTTATTCAGATACCTAAACTGCTCGTCAAATTACAACCAGCTCAGTGAAGATGCTGCCCACTGCCTAACATCTGTAGGGCAGTTTGGATACTTTTGTAGAGCGTCCATAATTTGATTATTGTCCAAAAGCAATTTCACCAGTTGGTATTCTCTCTGTGTGTTTACTGATGTTCTCTCCATTACTTTTACTAATTCTAGTTGCTGTAAATGTTCAAATGCCTGAAGGGAGAGAAATATTTCAAGTTAAAACTAACAATAACAACAAAATCAAAGTTAATCCTCTAACCACTGATATTTTCTGGATCAATGGGTAATACAATTTGCTTGATACCTTGACTCAAGAATATCCCTAGAATGAAAGAGGCTTCAGAGTGAGAAGGAATGAAGGAGAGAGGGATGGAAGGAGGGAGGGAGAGAAGGGAGGAAAGGAGAGAGGGAGGGAAGGAAGGGAGGGAGGGAACGAAAGGGAGGGAGGGAGGGAAAGAAATCTAGCCAGTAAACCCCACGTTAGGTAGGCAGGCAGCTTCTGGCCATCAAAATTTACCCTCCTTTGGAGAAGAAAAGAAGGACAGGGAGAGGGAGAGGCAGAGGATGAGCTGAGTTACCCAACTAGCTGGGTCCCCTTTCAGGCAGCTTGTCTACTCACAGGTTGTGTTCGTCCTTGATTTTTGAAGAGGACATCAGGAAAATGAGGGAGGGCTGTGCAAGGTCAACAACCTCACTTTCTCCTCCAGAGCCATCAGGATCCAGTGACCTGACATTCATTAGGATGACTGGAGATGACCCAGGATGCAATGGGGAGCCCTGGCCCTTTTAGACTAAGGCCTTTTCATATACTCACTTAGAGTGAGGTAATGCCCATTCAGTGAATAGGACTTTTTAGGAAGTGAATCAAGGGATGGCCCCTTTAATTAGAAAAAAAATCAAGCTGGGAGCTGCATGACAAAGATCTCATTTCTTACCTCTTATCAAAGGGGAAATCACACTTAACTGCAACTCATTTACAGTGAAATGTTTCATCTATAACCATAGAATAATAAATGTTAAAGGGATTTCAGGTATTGGCAAGAAGTTTTATTGGTTTGGGTTTGTTTGGTTTTTTTTCAGGGGGAGGGTGGACAGTGAGTAGGAAGTGAAGTCTGGTGGGCTACCAGGCCTGTTCTATAGTTCCTGAGGATAAGAATAATTTCATTGAGTGGAGAGCTAGAAGAGATTCTTCTTTATCTCCTCCAGACAAGCTCCCCAGCTTTGCTGGGGTGGGATGAGCTGAGAGGGAAACCGAAGGAACTTGGCCCCAAACTAAGGAAAGTACATCCTTATCTGCTTAAGGTATAGACTCCCTCTCCTTTTGCCTAACTTCAAACTTCTGCCTCAAGAGTCCCAGACCTCTTTGGTCTTTTGATACATTTGTTATTCTGTATAAAAATATTTTAGATTGTATTTCTTACAATCTGATATCTTGGAAGTCATCCTTATGTCTTTCATATTTTGTGCTTGTAATCAATCAGTAAGCATTTATTAAGCAGTTGCTATAAGTAAGCACTATGTGACATTCTGGAGATACAAAGCCAAAATATTTTAAAGTCTCTGACCTCAAGGAATTTACAAACTATTGTAGGAGACAAAGGTACACATATAAGTATGTATAAGTTACATATAACTTCTTTTCTTTAACAATATCTGAATAATTAGAAGGAGTTAGATATTCCTCAGAGAAGAGCTGAGAATGTTTTGGACAGTAGGAGTAGCAATGCTCTCTCCCTAATGTTACTGGGAGTAAAGGATAGGTCTTGTTGGTAAATTCACCTATCTAAATCTTTCTATTCTTAGGGTGCCTGTTATACATGACCATCAGACAGATTGGAAAAAACGCTACAAAGCTTACAAAACATTTTAATGTGCTTGGCAAAAACTAGAGTATTCTGGTATTGAACAAACTGGTTCACTGCCTAAAAAAAAAAGAGGCCAACACTAAACGGTTCTATATGTACTAACTTAGTAACACTCTCCTGCTCTTCTTCAACCCTTACACTTTTAACTTAGCAGAGTTTTGAGTAGATGCACTCTATATAACACTGCTTTAAAGCAATGTTACTGGGATAATGAGGTTACTGACACATTCTACTTGCTGGCCTAATCTAAAAACTGTTATTAGTAGTGACTTGAGAGCATTTGCCACCTGGAGCCTCACTGTCACATTTATAGCCTTCCATATGAAACTCAATTTACCTGTAATTCTATTTTGCCTTACTACTCTCCCAGAGTCTAGTACATTGTTGGCCCAGTGGGAGACCAAAGAACCCAAAAGCTTTCAACCTAAGCTATCTGATCTAATATCTATAGGCACTATTTTCCATGAGTTGGAAATCTTCTGAGTGAGTCACAACTTTTCTGGGCTCCTGTTCTATTAGTCTAACATGATAAAGTGGAACCAGATGATCTATAAAGTCCTTTCTAGCCCGTAACATTTCAAGTATATGAATAGTACATCTTAATGAAGTTTCTTTCCTAAAAACATTTGTTCCTTAAATTAGCTGCTGGAAGTGACAAAACTGGTATTGGATTGGAAGTGAAGAGACATCGTAATTTTTACAATAGACAGACTAAACATCTAATTCCATAACTGTATGTACCTGTAATTAGACAGTAGAGGGCAGCATACCTCCACAAAAGAAAACTAGATTTACATGGCTATTCAGTATTCTCACTTTTTCTTGTCTAAGAGATAACATTTCCTGTGATAATTTCATGCAAAGGATTTTTACTTCTTCAACAAACCTCATGTGAAAGAGCTCTCTCTTAGCACATCATGTAAGAGAAAAAAATTTTTTTTTATAGAAAATTGCATAAAACTAAATCTTACCTTCATAACAACAGGTTTTTCAAAATTATAAACTGAATGGGCCTTCCTTTGGATAAACTTCTGAAATTCTGCGTTAAAATAAATGACATTATTGGGTATGCTTGGGATACAAAAAACTGACCAGTCATTACAAAATTATCAAGATATCTTACCATTATAGACCATTTGAAAGTTAAAAGGTTCATCCTGATAAATGTCATTTAAATGTTTCATTGCTATAAGAAGACAGATTTCTAACACTGAAAGACCTGAAATGAGAAAGAAATAAAATTTAGTTATTATTGTTCAGTTGTGTCCAGCTGTTCGTCACTCCATGGACCACAGCACTCCAAAACTGTCCATGGGATATTCTTGGCAAAGATACTGGAATGGTGTTTGCCCTTTCCTTCTCCAAAACTTGTACCACTAGTTAATATTGCATATCATTAAAGTATGTTCAGTAGATAGACATAAGCATTATGCTATTTATTACTGTACAAATTTACATAAAAGGTATAGCTAATGGATAACAGATGCAGGGCTGGAAGGGACCTTCAAGGTTGGATATTGTAGTCTAATCTCCTTTTACAGATGAGGAAGTACCTGCACCAACGTCACACACGGAAGCTTTCCGAGATGGTGTTTGGTTTGATCCCAGGTCTTCCTACTCCAAATCCAGTGTATTTTCCACTGACTAATGTTATAAAACTGATTTCTATAAGAAAACCAACCCTACGCATTTCTTTGCAAGTATACTAAGTAAGACAAGTAAAGAAAAGCTTAAAATTGCTTTCATTAAAGAGGCCTTCAATCTGATTTCACATAGACCACTAAGTTTATAAACTGAAATATAATTTCATATCACAAGCACAAAAAAATGTAGCTATCTTACCATGTACAATATTTGCTTTAGAATCCATACTACACAAATGGTTTGCCTCTACCAGGTCTGTTGGAATAATAAATGGGCGAGATGACGTTATGTGACTTAAAGCAAGCATCTAAGAAAAAAATGGGAATTAGAAAAAACAAATTACTTATTGTGGGAACTTTGGTGGTAACAATAAACACCAATTCATATTTTGGAGCCTTAGTCCTGGTGAAAGATTAAAAATGACTGGCTAGGAGAGGTACTTTCAGGTTTCATTTCTTATCAAAGTACTTCAACTCTAAGTAATTTTATTTAAAAAAAATGAGGTGACTAAAAACCCCAGTTGCTTATGAAGTCTTGAACCACTTATAGAGATAATTATGTATTTTTCTAAAGCATGAGAACATTTTAACCAAGGGCTTCAGAGGAGGGCAAGGGAAGAAGAAACAGAGAAGACAGCTAAGCAAAGATTTTGTTTCTGGGTTCAAAATTCCCTCACAGTAACTTGAAGGTCATATTCATGGCCTGAAATCCATACAAACTTGGTTTCTCTGCTATGAGTTCTGTGCATGAAAGAACTCATTTATTTGACAAGTTTTTACTGAATATCCATATAAAAGTGCTATGTTACAGGAGTCATGAAGCCTATAAAAATGAAATCATTCCTCACCTTATAAATCAAAACAGAATGTGATAAAATATCACCAAAGTTTTGGAGTGCTACAAGTTCATGAAATCAAGTTAACACTTTTGTTCAAATGGCTTGATTTTTGGTTGATTGATGGCTTCCCCTCCCTCCCCCCACCATGTCCCCCATCTCCTTCCCATAGTTTTCAGCAAAGAGCCCTTACAACCTGACCCTACTACTGGTTCCTTCTCTGTTGCCTGCAAACACATAAGTCTCTTCTATCCTTATAAAAACCCTTGGGTACTGTCAAGCTATTGTCCTCTATCTCTCTTCCCTTTTTTCAACCAAACTCCTAGAAAAGACTGTCTGGTCTCATCACTACTTCTTCTTTCACTTTCTTCTTCAGACCCTTGCAATTTGACTTTTGACCTCATCACTCAACTGAAATTACTCTCCCTGAGCTGACAAAATTAATGTAGCCTTTCCTCAGTTCTCACCTTTTTTGACCTCTTGGCAGTATGTGACATCTAGACTACCTCTCTCTTCATGGATTCTCTTTCCTCTTTGGGTTTTTATGATAACGTTCTCCTGATTTTCTTGTCTGTATGATAACTCCTCAGTCAACTTTGCTGGATCACCCATATCCCACTTTGGTGTGGGGTAAAATACACCAAAGCTCTGTCCTGAACTCTCTTCTCTCTACATCCTCTTGACACCATAAACTATCATCTCTATGATGATGACTTCCAGATCTATATATATATATATGTATATAGATATACACACACATACACACACACACACACACACACGTATATATGTATACCCTTATCTCCTTCCTGAGTTTCATGCCTTTTGCACATTTTGAACATAGGCACATAATCCATAACTCAAATTCAAAAATCCAAATCAAAACTCACTGTCTTTTTCCAAAATCTCACCCTTCTTTCCAACTACTATTTGTTGAAGACAATAATCTCCCTCACTTCAATCCATTTCCCCCCACAGCTACCCACATGGTTTCCCCAAAGCACAGGAAGTGCTTTTGGGATATGTTCATAACTTAGCCCCAGACTGCCCCTCCAGGAGTCTTTTAGATTATTCTTGCTTACAGAAAGGGCATCCACTTCTCATCAATGCCTTTTCACTGCTTATCCTCCATGTTTGTAATGCAATCCCTAGTTTTTCAAGGATCAGCTCAGTCATGGAATTCTACCTAAAGCTTTTCCAGCTGTTGGCAGCTTCCCTCCTACCCCAACCCCTTCACTTGAAATGTACTTTGGATCTGTGTTCCCTACTCCAAACAGAATATGAGGGCCTCAAAGATAATGGATGTTTTCATTTTTGTCTTTCCACCACCTTGCACCGTCTGGGACACAGCAGGAACTTAATAAATTTGTATAAAATGATTTGTCTCCCTATTCTGTTTTATTGGTAATTAGAGCTCTCTTATTTTTCTACACCTTTGCAATCCCTTCCTCCCTCAGATAGCCTATCAATTCTCAATACCCCAAACATATTGCCTACAGCAAAAACGTCCTCTCTGTATATATTTGATCTTGTTCAACTGTTTTTCCCAGCTATTTTCCTCAGCACTGTTTCCACCTCATTAAGCAGCACCTTTAAGATTTTGATATTAAGAGTCCAAATGTGGCCTTGATAATAGAATTTTTTTTTAATCTTTACACATCTTTTCTACTTTTCTTTTTCTCTCACATACTTAAATGCCCTTGGTATGACTTTTGTGTAGGTGGGTCTCTCATCAAGCTTTTTAAAACTTCACTTTTCCGCCACTGTTTCTTATAGTTTTATAAGAAAATATTGCTCACAATTTTTCACCATCCTTCTTTGTAAGGTCTTATGATGTTATGAAGTTCATATTCTAAATCTGTATTGCCCTCAGCTATTCTCTCTTCCTATTTGGTAAAGAGATCAAGTTTTGCTGACCTGTTTGTCTCCTTCATGGTAAATTTTTTACATTTACAACATCTTATGAAAATAGTCATAATTTGTGTTATGTCCAAATTTCCACCTATTTATTTTCTGTCAACATCTCTGAATTAGGTTAGTTTGAAGTTGTTTTTATTAGTTATCTCATATACATCTTTTACTCATTTTAAATCTCAGAGAACATTTAATAAACCACCCCCACCCCCTTCGTTCAACAGGTTAAGTACTGAAGCCCAGGGAGGGTGACTTGCCTAGCGTAACAGGTAATTAGAAGCCTGTGGAAAAAGATGGAATGGACTGGGTAAGGAAAATGAGGAAGGAAGAAAATGTGGCTGAACCTGAGTGTATGAAAAGAATTACGTATAACAAGGACAGAAAGGAAGGTTGAAACAAGCTTTAACTGCCATATGAAGGCTACCCTTTTAAAAGCAACTAAGAAGTATTAAAGCTTGTTAAGCATAGAAGTGACATGGTCAGACCTGGGCTTTGGGACTTCACTCCATCAAGTGGAGAATGGATTGCAGAAGAGAATCTGGAGTGCCAACATTTCCAAATCACTCTTTGCTAGATCAGAATTATTCCATGAAAGTATTGTTAATAGTATATGTAAAAATGATTTCAAATATCATTTATATCATATAAAAGGAAATATATTTTCATACTAACAGTAATTATTGTAAAAATCATATTGCTGTATTTTTAAGAAAATACAACAACATTACAAAAGACAACAAATCATCAAGATAAGGTAAAGAGCACAGGAAATAATATCAAAGCTCCTTAAGGTTTTCAGCATATGTTCTAGGAGGGGAAAAAAGAGGACTGGATATATTGCCTCCCGCATTAAGAAATTATATACTCCACCAAGGTTATAGAACCAGGCTGCAGACTAGTCTTTAACTACTATTAAAGACAAGAAAAAGATCTGAGTAGATAAAATGTAAATGCAAGTTCACTTATACTGCCAAAGTCATAGTTCTGTAGTTCATAGTTATATAAAATAACCTAAAACCTGAGTTAAATAAGTACAATTACTTACTTTGTGGTTGGTCTACGACAGACATTCAGATTAATTATGTCAACTCTTTTTGCTTCCTAGCACTGAAAATAAGAAGAGAATCCGATGGAGGGGCATGAAGTGACATATTTAACAGAGTAACTGTGTGTACTGATTCACACACAAGTTATCAGTGCAGGTAGTTATCACCATGGTATCAGTACTCTGACAATGCTATTCCAGTATAAAATGATGAATGAGAAAGCAAGAGGAAGAAGCTTAAATTACAAGAGGGGGCTGGAGGTTAGATGGTAGATTAGTGAAGAGGCTGGACTAGAGTATAGTTGGAAGAGAAAGTTACACTTTCATGAGACAAATTGGGATGCAAATCTAAAGGCCTCTTCTCTATCCTCGTCCTACTTCACCTCTCTGCAGCTTTTGAAATAGCTGACTCCTTGCCTTCCCAAATGCTGACAGTCTCTCTTCCATGGGTGTTCTGGGCCTTGTTCATCCCCATTCTCCTCCCCACCTGTCTGCTCACTCCTACTCAGTCTCATCTGTTGATTCTTCATCCAGGTCATATGCCCCTAAATTGTGGCTGTACCCCAAGGCTTGGTCCTGAGCTCTCTTCGCTTTTTCTTTCTATACTTTTTCACCTGGTGATCAAATCAGCTCTGATGACTTAAGACTTCTATTATCATTTAAATGCAGATGATGCCCAGTTCTAGATATCCAAGCCTCTAGTCATCCATGCTTTGTTCTGAGATTCAATTTCCACATCACGTGTTGGTGAAGCCTGTTGGACAAAACTATATGGATGACCAGCAGCTATCTCTAATTAAATATATCCAGAATAAAGCTTGTTATATTTATTCCCAACCCCTCCTCAAAACTGAAATTTGCTATTAAATGTTGAGAGAGTATGTTTTCAGTCACCTAAGTTTGCAACTTTGGTGTTATTCTCAACTTTTTAGTGTCAACCCATATATCCAATCAGATGCCGATTTCATTGCTTCTTTCAAATAACATCCCCTTTTCTATATTCACAGTTCAGGACCTCAACATCTCCTGCCTGAATCAAGTGATTCAACAAGCATTTATTAAATGCCTACTAAGTGCCAGGCATTATGATTAGGCCTTTGGGACAAAAGTACAAGGAAGGAAAAAATACAAATTTCTAAGGAGCTTACATTCTAAAGAGAAAGACATGTGTGTGTGTGTGTGTGTGTGTGTGTGTGTGTGTGTGTGTACACATACACATATATATATGTACCATAAATATAAAGTAAATAAATCTAAAATTACATAAAATTATTTTAAATACAATGAAGTTTGAGAGTTGAAGAAATGAGGGAAAGGAGGTTTTAAGAAAAGACAGTACTTTGTATGGTGCTTCTCTAAAGAGAAGGTCTTGATGTGGTAGAAGTGAAGAGGGAGGAAATTCCAGGTGTGCAGGACAGCCAATCCAAAAGCACAGAGGTAGGAGATGGAGTATTGTGCCTGAGAAATAGATAAAAAGGTGACTATGGCTGGATCATAGAAAGAAGGAAACTAGAAAGAATGGATGCAGCAAGACAAAAAAACCCAACAAGTTTATATTTCAACCTAGAGGCAGTAGAAAGTCACTGAAATTGATTCAGTAGGGGAGTTTCATGGACAGATAGGTGTTTATGGAAAATTGTGTAGAACCTATATCAGATTACATGCTGCCTTGGGGGAAGGAGGGAGGAGAGGGAGGGAGAGAAAATTTGGAGCTCAAAAACTTGTGCAACTGAGTGTTGTAAACTAAAAATAAAAAATAAATTTTAAAAAAAAGAATTATTTTGTCAGCAATATACAGACTGCTGTATTGCTTGCTATAGGTTGGACAGAGTAGTGAGAGACTTGAGGCAAGAAAAACAATTTAGGATGCTGTTGTAATAATCTGGGGGAGAAGAAAAGAGGGCCTGAAGTAAGAATGGTGGCAGAAATGACAAGGTTTGGCAATTGACTGGATAAATGAGGTGAGAATAAGGGAGTCAAAAAAGACACCAAGACTGAGAAATTGGGTGATTGAAATGCAATACAACTACTATAAAAGCATCCTATTTTGTCTCTCTGTTCATGCTTCTCTCTATTCCAATCTATCTTCTGCCCAAGATGCCAAAGAAATTTTCCTAAAGTGCACATCTGATCATGTAATCACACTACTCAACAAACTTTCCTGGCATCTGTTTGGCATTTAAAACTTTTCACAACCAGACCCGTTCTTGCCTTTCCAGACATTTTATACATACAGTGCTGCCCACATTGCAATCCAGTTGTACTGGCTTCATATATAATCTTTTTCTTCCATTTCCATGCCTTTACACTTGTTAACTCACCTGCCTGAAATACATTCTCTCTGAACATCCACCTCTTTGAAGCTGTGGTTTCCTTCATGGCTCCGTTCATGTCACACCTTCTACAAAAAGCTTTGCTCTCAACTCTCCATTCTCATTCCTATCTGCTAATATGCTCTCTCTCATACCATGGCATTATCGATTTTGTTGTATGGATTGTCTCTTGCATTAGAATGTAAGCTCCTTGAGAGAAAGGGCTATCTCACTTGTCTTGTGCTTGGCACAATATCCGGCATAGAATAACTGCTTAGTAAGAAATACTTGTTCGCCAACCCAAATAACACTATTCTCTTCTTACTAGATGGTCTGCAACCATTCTTTCTCCAACCCTTCAGGATTAGTAAACCCAAATTTAAAAAAAAATTCTAATTTGTCTCAATGTTGTTAATTATGACTTCAGTCATAGTGAACAGACACCATTTCTCTTTTTATGAATAACTTGGTCTAGCACCTAGATAAGTGTGATAGGCATCTGAGCATTAAATATTCTTGATGAGTAAAGGGCAGATGGCATTATAACTGATAATAAAACTGAAAAATTTATTTTAGGCTATTGGTTAATAAACAATGATGTTTTGAGTATGAGAATGATGTAAGAAAAAATTAGAGAGCAGAGCCAAGATGGCAGAGAAAAGGCAGGAAGTTGAGTGAGCTCTCCCCAATTTCCCTCAAAACAACTTTGAATCATGCCTCAAAACAAATTCTGGAGTGACAGAACCCACAAAAGGAAAGGATGAAGCAATTTTCCAGTCCAAGATAACATAGAAAGACTGTAGGAAAGGTTTGTCTCACTTGGGTCAAAGGTAAGTACAGTCCAACCCAGGCAGTGTCAGGGCATGCCAGCAGGAGGGCCTCTAGCCCCAGCACAGATGAGCAACTGAGGCCCTGCAGTCCCAGCTCAGCAGACCAGTTGCACAGAGGGCCAGTTTTAAGGCCTCCAACCCCTCCAACACAGGAATCTAGTGGTCAGGCCTGGCAGGCCTTGAGGCTCCAGCCCAGCCAGCTAGAGTAGACCACCCCAGCCCAGGTTCTAACAGCCAGCCCTGGTGGACCCAGTACAGAAAGCCAGTGACCAAATCCTTGTCTCTCCCCTCCCCCCTGGCAGTGCAAGAAGCTTGGAACAGTGCCCCCTGTGCCCCAGGAGCATAGCTCAACTTTAAAAGTAATGAAACAGGCCGGAAAATCAGCAAAAAACAACAAAAACAAAACATGTGATCATAGAAAGCTACTACAGTGACTGGGAAGATCAAAACAGAAACTCAGAAGAGGAAACAATGTCAAAACTCCTACATGTGAAGTCTCAAAGAGAAATACGAATTGGTCTCAGGCCCAAAAAGTCCTTCTCCAAAAAAGAGCTCTAAAAGGACTTTAAAAATCAAATGAGAGAGGTAGAAGAAAAATGAGTTATTCAGGAGAATGATGAAAGAAACTTGGAAAAAGAAAACACTTAAAAAAGTAGAATTGGCCAAATGGAAAAGGAACAAAAAACCACTAAAGAAAACAACCCCTTAAAAAGTAGAATTGGCAAGATGACAAAGGATGTACGAAACTCAAGAAAATAATTCCTTAAAAATTAGAATTGGACAGGTGGAAACTAATGACTCTATGAGACATCAAGAATCAATCAAACAAAATTAAAAGAATGAAAAAATAAAACAAAATGTAAAATACCTTACTGGAAAAATAAGTGACTGAGAAAATGGATCCAAGGGAGATAGTTTAAGAATTACTGGACTAGACCCGAAAGCTGGGAAAAGGAGTCTGGACAGCATCTTTCAAGAAATTATCAAGGAAAACTACCCTGATATCCTAGAACCAGCAGGTAAAATAGAAATTGAAAATAATCCACTGATTACCTCCTGAAAGACATCTCAAAATGAAAACTCCCAGGAATACTGTAGCCAAATTCCAGAACTCTCAGGTCAAGCAAAACATACTGTAAACAGCCAGAAAGAATCAATTCAAATATCAAGGAGTTATAATGAAGATTACACAGGATTTAGCAGCTTCTACAATTAATAATCAAAGGGCTTGGAATATGATACTCTGGAAGGCAAAGGAGCTTGGATTACAACCAAGAATCAACTACCCAGCAAAACTGAGCATAATCTTTCAGGGGGAAAAATGTACATGCAATGAAATAGGGGACTTTTAAACATTCTTGATGAAAAGACAAGAGCTAAACAGAAAATTTGATTTTCAATTTTAAGACTTAAGAGAAGCACAAAAAGGTAAATGGGAAAGAAAAAAAAATAAGGTATTCACTAAGGTTAAACCATTTACATCTGTACACAGGAAGATGATACTTGTAACTCTGAAGAATTGTATCTTTATTAGAGCAGTTAAAAGGAGCATACATAGACTGAGTGTTTGAGAATAAGTTTGATGGGATGATATAAAAGAAATTAATGGGTGAGAAAGGGGACTGCACTGGGAGAAGATGGAAGGGAGAGGTAGAATAGGGTAAATTATATCACATGAAGAGGTGCAAAAGATCTGTTGTAGTAGAGGGGAAGAAGGTAAAAGGATGAGCACTACTTGAACCCTACTCTTACTGGATTTGGATCAAAGAAGGAATAACATACAAACTGATTGATATAGAAATCTATCTTACCCTGTGGGGAAGTGAGAGGGGAGGGGGACAATAAATAGGGTGGCGGGGGTGGCACCTGGTAAGAGCGAATTGGGAGGGTAGACTGAAGAAGGAAGTGATCAGAAGCAATACACTAGTGAGGAAGGGCACGATAAAAGAGTAGAGAGAGAAAAGTATAGTTAGCAATCATAATTGTGAATGTGAATGGGATGAACTCACCCACAAAATGGAAGAGGACAGAGTGGATTAAAAAACAGAATCCTACAATATGTTGTTTACAAAAATACATTTGAAGCAGAGACACACACAGAGTAAAAGAAGAATCTATTATGCTTCAGCTTTAGTAAAAAAAGCAAAGATAGCAATCCTGGTCTCAGACAAAGGAAAAGCAAAAACAGATCTAATTAAAAGAGACAAGAAAGGAAACTCCATCTTGATAAAAGGTACCATAGACAATGAAGCAATGTCAATACTAAACATATATGCACCAAATGGTATAGTGCCTGAATTTCTAAAGGAGAAGTTAAATGAATTTTAAGAGGAAATATACAGTAAAACTATACTAGTGGGCGACCTCAACTTTCCTCTCTCAAAACTAGAAAAATCTAACCACAAAATAAACAAGATAGAAGTTAAGGAGGTGAATACAATTTCAGAAAAGTTAGATGACACACCTCTGGAGAAAACTGAATGGGGATAGAAAGGAATATACCTTTTTCACAATGGTGCCTGGCACCTACACAAATATGAATCAGTTATAAGAAAATAAAAACCTCAAAATCAAATGCAGAAAGGCAGAAATATTAAATCCATCCTTTTCAGATCATAAAGCAATAAAAATTACATTTAATACAGGGCCATGGAAAGACAGATTAAAAATTAATTGGAAACTAATTTAATCCTAAAAAATAAGTCGATTAAAGAACAAATATGAATCAGTTATAAGAAAATAAAAACCTCAAAATCAAATGCAGAAAGGCAGAAATATTAAATCCATCCTTTTCAGATCATAAAGCAATAAAAATTACATTTAATACAGGGCCATGGAAAGACAGATTAAAAATTAATTGGAAACTAATTTAATCCTAAAAAATAAGTCGATTAAAGAACAGATCATAGAAATAATCAATAAGAAATAATCAAGAGTCAAGAAGAATGACAATAATGAGGCAACATACCAAAATTCATGGGATGCAGCCAAAACAGTAGTTAGGAGAAAATTATATCTCTAAACAGCTATATCAATAAAACAAAAAAAGAAGAGATCGACGAATTGGGTAGGCAACTAAAAAAAGCTAGAAAAAAGAATTAAAAATTCCCAATTAAATACCAAATTCGAAATGCTGAAAAATATAAGGAGAGATTAATAAAACTTAAAGTAAGAAAAAAACCCTAAGCACTAGTTTTATGGAAAAAAAAAACTATAAAAAATACAAACCATTGGTTAATTTGATAAAAAAAAAAGAAAGAAAGAAAAAAACAAATCGCCAGTATCAAAAATAAAAAAGGTGAATTCACCATCAACGAAAAGGAAACTAAAGCAATGCTCAGGAACTATTCTGTCCAACTGTATGCCAACAAACTTGACAATATAAGTGAAATGAATGAATATTTATAAAAGTATAAATTGCCGGGATTAACAGACGAGGAAACAGAATACTTAAGTAACCCTGTTTTAGAAAAAGAAATTTAAGAACCCATCAATGAGGAAAATGAGAGAGAATCCCCAGGGCCAGATGGATTCACAAATGAATTCTACCAACATTTAAAGAACAATTAATTCCAATAATATCTAAAATAATTGGGGAAACAGGTGGAGTCTTACCAAAATCCTTTTATGTGGTGCTGATACCTAAACCAGAAAGAGTGACAACAGAGAAAGAAAACCACAGACCCATTTCCCTAAAAATTGATAAAATACTAGCAAGGAGATTAAAGCAATATATCACCAGGATAATAAACTATGATAAGGTGGGACTTCTGCCAGGAATGCAGGGCTGGTTCAATAATAGGAAAACTATAAACTTAATTGACCATGTTGACAAAACAAAACAAAACAAAAAAAAAACAAAAGAAATCAAATGATTATTTCAAAAGATGAAGAAAAAGCTTCTGACAAAATACAGTACCCATTCCTATTAAAAACACTAGAGAGCTTAGAAATAAATGGGGCTTTTCTTAAATAATAAGTAGTATCTACCTTAAATCATTAGCAAGCATTATCTATAATAAATATAAGCTAGAAGCCTTCCCAATAAGATCAAGGGATTTAGCAAGGATGCCCATTATCACCACTAATATTCAATATTTTACCAGAAAAGGTAGCTATAGCAAAAAGTAAAAGAAATCAAAGGAATCAGAATAAAAAACAATGAGGAAACAGAACTATTAATCTTTGCAGATGATATGATGATATACTTAGAGAATCCTAGAAAATCAACTAAAAAACACCCTGAAATAATTAACTTTAACAAGAAGCAATTTATAAAATAAACCCATATAAATCATATGCATTTTGATATATGATCAGCAAAGCCCAGCAGCATGCAACAGAAAGAGAAATACCATCCAAAATAACTGTAGAAAATATAAAATATTTGGAAGTCTACCTGCCAAGACCAACCCAGAAACTATATGAAAACAATTAAAAAACACTATTCTCACAAATAGAAGTCAGATCTAAACAACTGGAAAAATATCAATTGCTCATTGATAGGCTAAGTCAATAAAATAAAAATGCTAATTCTACTTAAACTAATTTGCATATTCAGTGTCATACAAAACTACCAAAAAGTTATTTTACAGATATAGAAAAAAAAAATAACAAAATTCATCTGGAAGAACAAAAAGTCAAGAATACCAAGAGAATTAATGAAAAAAAAATGCAAAGGAAAGTGGCCTAAGCATAAAGCAACAATCATCAAAATTATCTGGTACTAGATAAGAAATAGAGTGATGGATTACATTAGGCACACAAGACACAGTAGTAAATGACCACAGTGTTTGATAAACCCAATGACCTCAGCTTCTGGGTTAAGAACTCATTATTTGACCAACAATGCTTGGAAAACAGTATGGCATAAACTAGTAGAGACCAACATCTAACACCTCATGCAAAGACAAAATCAAAATAGGTACATGATTTAGACATAACGGGTGATACCATAAGCAAATTAGGAGAACAAGGAATAGTTTATCTCTCACATCTACGGAGAAGAGAAGAATTTTTGACCAAACAAAACATAGAGAGCATGATGAGATGTAAGATGGATAATTTTGATTATATTAAATTAAAAAGGTTTCATACAAACAAAATCAATGCAAGAAAGTTTAAAAGGAAAACAGAAAGCTGGGAAGCAATTTTTACAGCAAATATCTCTGTATATGAGAAATGAATCAAATTTATAAGAATACAAGTCATTCCCCAATTGATAAATGGTCAAAAGATACGAACAGGCAGTTTTCAGAAAAACCTGAAGATGAACTTGATGCTGGGTGAAGTGTGCAGGACCAGTAGAAAATTATACATAGTAACAGCAACAATGTGTGATGATCAACTATGCTAGACTTTGCTCTTCTCAGCAATACGATGATCCAAGACAATTCCAAAGAACTCAGGATGGAAAATACTATCTACATCCAGAAAAAGAATTTGGAGTCTGAATGAAGATCAAAGGACAGTATTTTCATACTATTTCTTTATCTTTTACGTGTTTTTTTCCCCATTTTGTTCTGTTTCTTCTCTCACAGCATGACTAATCTGGAAGCATGTTTTACATGATTGCACATTTATAACCTATTTAAATTTCTTACCTTTTTAGGGAAAGGTATGGGACAGAGAAAGAGAGAAAATCTGGCACTCAAAAAAATTTTTAAATGAATGTTAAAAATTGTCTTAACATATAATTGGAAAAAGAAAAAAAAGTAAAGATTTTATTAGATATAGCCCAGTCAAGGCATACCTTTATTAGTAGTCTACAGACTAGTTTTTAAGTTTTTATGGCAGAAATGTTATAGCACACAACCCTGTAGATAGTCTGAGATCTTAAAAGGTTGGAGGTACTCCTTTAAATGGAACTGATGAAGTTTCAATAAATGGTTTAAAAAAATTCTAGGTTATTTTACTAAAGTGAAAGGCAATGTGGTGGTATATTGGTTAGAAGGACAAACTTAGAATCAGGAAACTTGGTTTCAAGTTCTGCTTATGACACATATTACAAAGATAACCATGGGCAAGTTACTTAAGCTCTTAGTGATCCCAGAGAAGTCTCTAAGACTATAAGGTAAAGATGAGCTGCCAATATGAAGGAGTTCCCTCAATGGTTCTCAACACTTAGGGAAATCACAAGTCCAGACTTTAAGGTCAACTTTAAGGATTGCCATATACAGAAAAAGAAAGTACATCCTAATGAGAATGTGGCTACTAATATGCTCTACCCACCTTAAAAGCAAATGATCATTTTACACCAGTGGCGTAGTGTATTAAAGAGAAAGCTCAAAGCTTCCAGATTAAGGTGCCAAGTATTCAAGCACAAGAAGTTGTAATCTCACAATTTTAAAAAATTAAAATGGGAAGGGAAATTTATGTCAATAAATTACTTTGCTGTTTGAAGAGAATCCCTCCATACTTCTAGTCTTCCAAGTAAATTCCACTTAACACATAGTGGATAGAGTACTAGACTTGGAGTCAGAAAGACTTGGGATTAAAATCCTACCTCTGACAATTAACTGCTTATGTGACTCTCAGCAAGTCACTTAAACAAGTCATTTACCCTAAGATTCTTTCTGGGTCTGTTTCCTCATCTACAAAGTGAGAGGAGTCAAAATTGATGGCCTCTAAGGCCCACTGCCACTCTAAATCTATGATGATAAATACTTTTCTACATGAAGCATTATGATAGGCCCTATGATAAAAGAGGTCAACACCTGAAGTCCCCACCACAGGAGACCTTTGAAATTTTGATAAAGGCATCACAAAAGCCAGATCTGCAGTTAATCCTATAGTTTTTCCATAGAGCTTTTATTTTTTAAAGTTCTTCCTATCATTAAATCACCTTAGTACAATTTTATTTTCAAAAGTAGACAAAGTAGTTGACTGAGTAAAGTTTTTTCTATATGCCTGAGTAGGAGCTTTAATCATTTACAAGCTAAATCCTAAACAGGTTCATGATGCTAATTTAATCAGATTTTCAAGGGACACTAAAATCATGTAGTAATAAATGGAAGAGTTCACTTTTAACAGAAATGTGAAAAAAACCATCTGAAATTGTTGAGATATATTCATTGTTTTACTCCACAGTAACTAAAGTAAATATCAGTGAAAGAAAAGACTTGTCTACATGTTCATTTCTACAGTTAAGAAGACATGCTTAGTTCCAATCTGATGCCAAAAACAGGGGGCATAAAAAGGAAAAAAAAAAACAAAATAAAATATCCAACACATAATATGAAAAAACGCTGACTGAAATATACCACTATTATTCCAATGATATTAGGAAAGTTGTCTAGATTGGAACCCTTTATGTTAAGTGCTGTGAAGCAGAGATTTAACAAGCTTTTCAAAAACAGCAGCCCAGCTATTTTCTAGGCGTAACCAAAAAGTAAACATAACCAAAATTTGTTACATGAACTGATAAAAATTGATCCACAAGACTATAGCTAAATCCTATTAAGCCTTCAGAGATTTAAGATTTCTAGTGTTTATAATATATTTGCCAGTTATCAATTACATAGGGAAAACAGATTCATCCTTAAAAATGGACACAAGAGGGCATGAAAATAAATACAGAATAAGAATCTAATAGAGAAAGCATAGCTACTGTATCTGGAAGAAGTGACTAGAAAACAATGAATTAAGATCTCTATTTTCTCAAAAGTTATTTGCCATGTTAGTTTTTCTCCAGTATTAGAATGACTGAATATTCTTAAAAAAGAAAGTGGCTGAGTATCGGAAGATTCTCTATGATATTTTAAAATACTTGGGAAAATGTTTCCAAAATCCAATTAACTTGTGAAAGAAAGTGATAAGCAATTATTTTAATAATTAACATACATTTCCATAAAGAGAAGGGCAATATTTCAAATGAATACAAACCAGTAACATATGCAATGATCGAAGGTCTTTGCTGGCATGGAAATGTTTCAGCAGAACTTCTTTCACATTCTTGTCTTCTGAGAGACACTAAAATATAAATGGAAGCTGATATCATCTACAGTTGAAGACTTGAAACATAAAAGCGTCATGCCAAGGTGTATGGCTGACAACATTAACTGGCAGAAATTCATAAGTAAATAAATGTTGGTGTTTTTTTTTTTTTTTTGAGGAACTAAACACTAAAACTAAAATGAAAAAAAAACCTCATTGTCTATTTTTTCATGAATTTTGTCAAAGAAATGAACTAAATGGACTGAGAGTTCCTCTTTTTATAAATAAAATCAAAATATAATACTTTGCAGTTCAAAAGGGCCTACGTATATACATGCCAGCCCCTGGACATCACTGCTTCAGGGAATTTGGAGAATGATGATGTCTCATTATGGACCATCTGAACGACTGAAACAATTTCTTTGAATGACAATCAAACTCAAGTTTTAGGTCTTGGAAATAGGACATTTTTTTAAAATAAAAGACTGTTTCCTAAAATTTTCTATTTTGTTCTGTATAATGCCAAATGCGTTGACATTTAAGTAATATAAGGCTTATCTTTTTAAGCTATGTTGATTACATGACATGCTTCATTTTAGGGCAACTGTCTTTTTAACCATTTAATTGTGACTTGAACAGAAAATGCACTAAAACTTTTCTTGAAGTGTTTTTCTGTGTTGTTTTTACCTGAGTGATTAATAAGATGAGTAAACACCTTCTGGGTAGCTAACCGTCTTCTTTTCTAATATAAAGCACTTTGCAAAATGCTGGGCACATATGGAGTGCAATCTGCACAATTAGAGAGAGTGTGCACATTGATAAGATGATGATGATGATAGCTAACATTTATATAGTGATTACTTTGTGCCAGAAACTGTACTAAACACTTTAACAATGATTATCTCGTCTGATCCTCACAACATCCCAGGAGGTAGGTTGCTACTTCCATTTTGCAGCTGCGAAGTGATTTGCCCAGGGTCACAGAACTACTAAATATATGAATTAAGTATTTGAACTCTGTGTTCCTGAATTTGGGCCCAGGGCTTTATCAACAATGCCACCCCGTTCATTGAAGTATTCATGAAAGAAATAATGTAGTATCATGCTTAATGTTAAGAAAAAATAGCTAATTTGGCTATTGGATCCCTTCCTCCCCCCAAAAAATAAAGGGCTAAAATTGATGATATTTAATTAAATAAGCACTAACTGAATATTTTATTGCTTCTTTACAAAAATGACTTATATGAGTTAGAGTACAACAACGTGATGATCATTTAGTTCTAGAACCTTGTCATTATAGTCACTTGACTAGAGAATGACTGCTAAGATTACAAAATTTCAAAGGGAAGATAAAGTTGTGTCATGCAAGAACCCGTGGTAAAAGTAAAATGGTTTTTAAAAGAAGGCAACTGGAAAAGGAAGGTTTGTGAGGCAAGCAAAGGGTCTAGGTAATTCACAAACTGGATGATACAGTAATCTTTAGTTTAGGAGAAGGTGACCCATGCAGGTGGTTCCTTGCCAATATTTTTGGTCATTTATTTGATAAATAATCCTAATAGTCCTAAAACTCCGAATTCTCTATTTTCAGAATTTGGTTTATGATATGACAATAAACTAGGGATGATGGAACTTTAAATTATTATTTTCAATCAATATTGGTCCTCCTTGTATATACAGTCCCAATTACATTCCATACCTACGCCTGACCTGAATTTGCAGCCCATCACCAATTGCTCTTCCTCTCTGCAGTCTATTACTATTTCCTATAACCATTTCAGTCTTACCTTTAATATCTTGCTTTTAATCAAGTCATTTAATTTTTCAGGACCTCATTTAGATGATCTCCAAGTCCTTTATTACTCTAGTTAAGTCTTACATTTTGCTAATTTGGATAAATTTTTCTTATCCTAGTTATTTCAGATGAAATGGCTATAGGGAATAGTAATAGACTGCTGAGAGGAAGAGCAATTGGTGACGTGTTGCAAATTCAGGTCAGACATAGGTATGGAATGTAATTGGCAATGGGACTGGCATTTAAATCTGGCCCCAGCTACTTGCTAGCTGTATGATGCTAGGCAAGTCATTTAACCTCTGTATGCCTTAAGTTTCCTCAACTCTAAAATGGAAATAATAATAGCACATACCTCACAGGATTGTTGTGAGGATGAAATGAGATAATATTAGCAAAAAGTGCTTAGCACAGTGACACATACATAATAAGCACTAAACAAAATGTTTACTCCTTTCCCTTACATTTTTATCTTATCTCAAACTTTAAGTAATTTAGATCTTGTTTATCGAATGAAAAAGCTCAAAGCCCAATACATATGGTAGAGTTTACAAGTACAGAAAAGTAAATACTGACATTACTTACAAATATATATAATCTGAATTAGTTTATAACTCAAATATATTTACATTTATAAAGATACAGAAATAAATCAGAATTGTTTTCCCATGAAATTTATATGTACCTAAAAATTCATTATCTAATCCATGCTATACAACTGAATTTATCCTTAAAATGTTACTAATTAAAACCAAAACCAAACAAAAAACCTCAAGGCAATTAAGTTCAGTAGTTATTGCACAGCATACTAATCTCAATAATAAAATAGCATCTTTAAGAGAAATATATGATTTGATATTTCAACCCCCTTTATAAGTAAACAAAAACGTATTAAGAGATAATCCATTTTCCATTTTATACCACAGTAACATTAGAAACATTGTGCAAATTTTAATTGCTTTCTAAAATTTCATAAAACCAATCTTGATATTACTGCCTTTGTTTAAAATTACCTGAACTGTTTCATTCCATTTCTCAGTAAAGTGCTTGTCTGGAAATTCTTCAGGTAGCGTTAATTGTTCTTTAAATATTTTAAGATATTGTGAGAAACTAAAGGAATTCATTAAATGTATCTGCCGGTGAGAAAATCGTGATTTCACTCTCTTTTCTAGGAGTTCCAGAATATCCTTTAAAAAGTAACAATAATATGCAGGTCATAAGGTGTTATAAGTCACATTGATAGAAATATTTAAATTATTAGATATAATTTGCAAAACTCACTGAACAACAGAAATGCACATGTCAAGACAACAAAACATTAAAAGTGATCTCTCAGTTACAATTTTAGTGAGAACTGGTAAAAAAATTACTCTCTGAGGTTCTTAGTGATTTTCATTGTCACAGCCTTTCACTGTGGATATATTTACAGCTTTATTCACAGCCAATCTTTACCACTCTAACACTTCAGTGACTGTTGAATATATATCCAAAATTTCAATATGGATAAGGCAATCTTATCCAGCTACAAAAAAAGTCTTCAATCAGGAAGACAGGGTTATAAAAGAAAACAAATGTTTATCTCCTGTTCATGCAGATCTCAGCAAGACTCTAGACTCTCATGGACATCAGGTATTTTCTGCATGTGCCTCATCCCCTGCCATCTTGGGATGGGGCTCCTAGAGACTTAACAATGACCTTATTGTATATAGCCAATGAAGTCTCAGAACTATAAAAGATACATGTTCCCCAGGAGGCAAGGCTTAGTAAGGGTCTGCAGTGACCTATTTTGAGTCCTCATAGGACTCTACAGGGAAAGTGGTCCTTATGTTCTATATTCATCCTATGTTAGGCAAATTCCCAGCTGCCTCCTCACTCCTTTCTCTTCCTATATTCTCATTAATCTCCCCCAAGCCCTTCTCTACCAACAGTCCATATTGCCCTTTGCCTTCCTGTTCCGTTCTGCCATTTAGAATACTTATTCTGTTAAAAACCAAAAAAATCAAAAAACCTTCTTCTTTTCTCAAGTGTCACTTTAAACTTTTTCCACTTTATTGCACTAATAGAATTCTGCCAAAAGCAAAAGGCAACACTTCCCTCACCGGTCTCTACAAAACTGGTTGTTCTTTCTCTCATGACTTCTCAAGCACTGGACCAGAAAGAATATGCATAATCCTCAAGCCTTAATCCCATTTCCAGACTACTTTGTCACAACTGCCCAGCAATCTCTCTTCCTTTGAGGTTCACCCCATCCATCTTTGTCACAGATGTTAATTTTTTATCAGTAATTTACCATTTTCTACATAATTTCCCCCCTTTTCTCAAAGCATTCAATAATAGGCTCTTTAACCCTAACCCCTGGCCGTACTTCAATATGCACATTAATGTACTCTCAAATACCTTGGCCTCCCAGTTCACCAACTTCCTAAAATTGCATGATTATCATCGTCACTCTATTTCAGTCACATACACAGATAGTCATAACATTTATAAGTCATACCCTTTCATCTGACCATCATCCACAACTGTTTTAACCTTCATAACCCAACTCTGAAATTCCTTTCTCTGGCCATGACATTTAAAGGATACATCACTCTTCCTAAAGCTATTCCTCACCATGACCTCAATTTCCTATACTTTTCTCAGTTCTACCAATCTATCATCCTCTTTCTGTTTATCCTTCTCTCTTCAGTCTTAAAACTCTCATTAACTAGCTTAGCCAGAACTGTGGGATATTCTTGAATCTCTTGACTCTTTGTCTTACGGCCTGTCCCACCATGCAAAATCTCAATCAGTGATGACCCATACCATCTGTCTTCTCTGTTGCTGTTTTGTGGGACAGCTAGGTGGCACAGTATAGAGCTCTGGGCCTGCAGTCAGGCAATACTAATAGCATCTACCTCCTAGGGTTGAGATAAAGTTCATGTGAGATAATAATTACACTTGGCACATAGTATGTACCATATAAATATTAGGTATGAAATTTAGAACTCAAAAATTTGGGGCACCAATTGTTGTAAACTAAAATTAAAAAATAAATTTAAAAAAAATTAGGTATGATGATGATGATATGCTAAAATCACCTGGAAAAAGCCATACAACTATGCAGTTAAATTTGTTATCTAATCTCAAACAGACTGTCACTGATACACAGCATTTCCTTAATTCTTGCTTCACTGACACTCCCAATATGCACAAACAGCTATTCCAAATCTCTTTTTTCCTCAGATTACCTCATCTGTAAAACGGAAATAATAATAGTACCTGCCCCACAAGGTTGTTTTGAGGATCAAGTAAGGTTATGTATTTTAAGCATTTTGTAAAATTTAAAAAGCAGTACTCCTACTAATGATTATTACTTATCTACTGTTAACAGCTGTTCCAATCTTTATCTTTGAAGAAATATACTGGATTAGATTATCATTCTTGTTTACGGTTGATGTTCTTCCGTGAAGGTGAAAAGATAACAACTGTTGAGCTGCAGAGGTGAGGAAATTTCCTCACTGGGGGCCCTACCTCAATGAGATTACATCCATTTCCAGGTGAACATTGCAAACCCCTCTATATTGGCTGATGCGTAAAGAGTACCCATTATTTTGACAAACAACTCTGCACTTCCTGCACCACTCCATGCTTTCACATTTATTTGACTGCATCATGAGACATTTTGATTTGGTATTCCTTTCTTTTAAGTTCAGTTATCTGATGTGTAGCCTAGACATGAGGAGCAAATGGTACTCAAAATATACAAGAGAGAGAGATTACATCAAAGTTATTAAGTTAGGCTGTTTGAAAGACAGTTAGCAAACACTTTCGAAAAGGGACAGGGTCAAGGGAGAAAATTCAATAAAGGGGGATAGGTTAGGAAGGAGCAAAACAGAGTTAATCTTTCACAACATGAGTATTGTGGAAGGGTTTTACATAATGATACACATGTGGCCTATGTTGAATTGCTTGCCTTCTTAGGGAGGGTGGGCGGGGAGGGAAGAGGGGAGAGAATTTGGAACTCAAAGTTTTAAAAACAGACGTTCAAATACAGCAAAAAAAAAAAGGTTTTGCATGCAACTAGGAAATAAGATACACAGACAATGGGGTGTGGAAATTTATCTGGCCCTACAAGAGAAGAAGGGAAAGCGGGATAGAAGGGAGTGGGGTGATGGGAGGGAGGGCTGACTGTGGAATGGGGCAACCAGAATATATGCCACCTTGGAGTGGGGAGGAGGGTAGAAATGGGGAGAAAATTTGTAATTCAAACTCTTGTGAAAATCCATGCTGAAAACTAAATATATTAAATAAATAAAATTCGAAAAAAAAAGAAGAAAGACAGTTAGGTTTTAAAAGAACTGACTTACCAATCTACATGTAAGACCAATAACGGCAACAGGAGTCTGTGCTGACTGAGAAATATCAAAAAGGTTATAAAGAAGCGTTTGGTTTTTATGATGCGCAAAGAGATCAAATTCATCCAGGATGAAGATCACAGGGCAACTGCTAGTCCGGTCACCTAAGATTAAAACAGTGTTTAAAGTGGAAAGATGAGTACATAAAACTTCTTTATGTTACCAAACTACTCATATGCTAAATACTAAATGCACTGCCTTTATAAAGAAGCTTATGATCACATTCCCAATGTTAATGAAAAATCATTACAATAGAATTTTTCTTCCTGCAATGAACCAATAATAAACATACTATCAAAAATGGTATCAAATATTTTGTTAAATAGTATCTCATTTTGAATTTAGAAGACAGATGTAGTTATCTCTCTACTCTTTTGAATATGGATTATTACATATATTTTCAAACATGATTAATATGTATGATTTTGCTGAATTGCCTCTTTCTTTTTCAAGTTTTGTTATAAGAGATGGACCATTAAGAGGGCAAGGAATGTAATGTAAATATAAAACCTATCAACAGAAAAACTATAATACACTACAAAAAACTATAACACATACAAATTTATATGTATGTATGAATGAGGGTCTATGAGAAAATTCTCAGTCTCAATTTATCTTCCATGCTGCATCTTACTGTTACTTGTAATTACCTTTTTTTAAAGCTTCCAGAAGGAAAGAAAGATTTTCAGCAAAGGTTCCCTATAATAAGCAAATAAATAAATAAATAAATAAATAAACACACACACACACACACACACACACACACACACACACACACACACACGAGAAGTCTAAAAGAAAAGGCAAGAGAGAAGAGTATATCCTTAGACTTAATGTATTTGTCCTTTTTTGATGAGATTCTCTGAAGTAATTGGTTAACACCAACAGAATATAATGAACCTTAACTCTTACATTTAACTAATTCCATAGAAAGACATATAGAACACCACCACTGTGTATCTACTAACTGGGTTGGTTAATAACAATTATACAGTGACATAATGTTTGACAAGGATGTTTTAGTAGTTAATCCAAGGCATTTTAGTGTTAACATTTCATCTGAAAAGAAGTGCAGTGAAGTAGGAAAGTTTTCAAAAGCTTGCCCCGCCCCCACCACGCGCCCCTTCCCCCCACCAAACGGTAATACAAGACATTTTGGGGAACTTCTCGATCTTTCCTAAGCATTCCACACATTGAAAGAAACTGGTTAAATGTCTAACTGTTTTTACTGTAAAATCTATTCTTTACTTAATCAAAGTTGTTTTGAAGCTTTGGCTTATTCTATAATTTGTGTAAAGCAACAGAAGTAAACCGTTATCTTGAAACATATATCAGTATGTTTCATTCCAGGTGAGGCCAAATTAATTGATCTTGCTGGAGAACTGGCCTTGGTTTTCAAATAAGCTATCAGATGACGAACTTTCTTCAAATATTAATTCCGCAAATAGCATTTCCCCCATTAAAATATACAGTGTGGAGTTTGTATAGGAAATCAAATGTCTATTTGTATTTGGCTTATACCCAAAACATTTTTGCATGCCATTTCTGCATCATATATGGGAATGAAAAGATGAGCAGATGTGTTATCCAGATGCTGTAGTTTGTGGGTGGAGTCCTTGTTAATATATTCCTTTTCAAAGTTCATTAGTCCTTACTTCATTTATGTTGCTTAATTTAAAGAACTGCAGCAAACAACTTTAAATTCCAGCAGATGTAAATGAGGAGGAGGAAAGAATAAATTCACTTCCTCTTTTCCTAACCAATATTGCTGATAATAGAACAAATTATTAGCATTTCAGCTTTCCTTTTCTTCCTGAACTTGAATGAGGTTCTGATAAGTAAGAAAATAGTCAAAAGGCAAATAGCAGTAGGGAGAAGGAATATGAATAATCACAAAACTAACCGATCCATTTCTGGAGAATCAAGAAAAATTATTATCTATGCAACAATATCAAATTGTTTCATGTACATTAGTGTCAAATATGTATTTTAAGTCAAAATAACAATTAAACATTTTCATAATATTTTCCAAACACATTTAGATTTCTATAAATGAGCCTGTGGTTTGTTTGGGGGTTTTTTGCTTTATATAAGAGTAACAAATTTTTATCTCAACATGTCAGTTATTTTAAAATTATACAAATAACCCCAAATATTAATTGGTTGGCAGATATAACTGATTTATCTAAAACCAATCAGAAGATGGATCAGTTATTCAGTTATGTTTATTAGGAGAGTCCTGATTAAAATTAATCCAACTTTCTACTATTTAATCTTCCAATACTGTTTCCTACTTCCCGCCCTAAAACCAGAAATGATAAAAGGAAAAAGAAGAAAAGCCACTGACACTGTTTAGTTTGGATGTCCAGACAGGTGGAATGGTTTTTCTGAGGCCATATTATCAATGTACATTTAGTCCACAGTTTTAAATATATTCTAGTTGCTATGTTAAAATATAAATCTCATAAATAAAAGAAACCAAATTCGGAGTTTTAATATCAAATATGTAGATATCTCAAAGTAACTGGTCATCAGCAAAACCCAATTTGGAATCCTACCTCTTAACATTATAAATATGTACTGGAGATTACACTTGAAATTCTATTTGTATATATTAAATTGGTACTTACAAAAATTTTATCTCCAACTACATTTTCCAGACATAACTGCTTTGTGATTTCTTTCAGAGCAATTTTATCATTGGTCTGCAGCAATCCTGAAATAAAATGTTATTTAAAAATATTAAATAAAAGCTGTATTTAATGTGGTATTTTAAAGAATTTCAGCGTTACTTAGCTGTCAGGAAAAAATTAACTTAAACAGTTTTTCTGACTTCTCTTCTTTTTATCAATACTGAAGGCATTTGAGGTCTCTTCCAGCTTTAGATCTGATACTATGGGTGAGATAACTGTAGCAAGTATTCCTAAAACACAGGTCTTAACAAGTTACTCCTCTGTTTAATAAAGTCTTGTGGCTCCTCATTACTTTTAGGATGAAATATAAACTCCTCTGGTACTAAAAGTAATTTACAACCTGACACAAATCTACCTTTCAGTCCTTATATATTACTAACTTTCCTACACACTATTTCATCTCACAGTGGCTTTCCTGCAGTAATCCGTATAACATTTTATTCTTGTCTCCCTCTTCACTTCAATTTCTCAGAATCTTGAGTGTCTTTCAAAGCTCAGCTCAAACACCACTTCCAACATGAGGTCTCTCCTGATTTCAGCGGCTGCAAGAGTCTTCTCCCTGAAATTGGCATGTATTTAATTTGTATATACCTCTATGTTTACAAGCTGTTTTCCTTGAATAGAATATAAGCTCCTTGAGGGCAGGGATTGTTCGTTTCTGTCTCCATATCCCTAGCACCTACCATGGTGCCAGGGACTTAATATTTGTTGAAGGATTAATTGATGCATCACAAGGAGGCTTCCTTCATTTGCCTAGAGTGTTTTCTTGTTTAAAAAATGAAATAGTGGGTATGAGCTGTTGAGGCCAATCTTGGAACTGTTTATAAAATCTGGATTTCTAAACTATAACTACACATGCAAATTCACTATATGATATTATAATGAATAACGTGCAAATAGATGATATTGTTTCTGAATGTCATCAACACGATACACTTACCATTTAGGTGAACTTGCAGAACATTTTCTCTCACTTGTTTTATTTCCATGAGTTCTTCCAAAGCTTGATTTAATATCTATCCAAAAAAAAAATTGATAGTATACAAAATTTCTTGAGCAAGATGATATGATTTAAAGAGGTCTAAATATATAGGTTTATTAGAACAGTGTTATGAAAGCACAGTTATCCTGTTTTCTAGTTTTAAAAAATTGATAAAACTTTTGATCATAGCTAGCTTTCCGTAGTTTCAATAACTGACATTTATTTAACATAGTGTTTTATACCTATCATCTCATTTGAACCTGAAAACAGCCATGTAAGGTAGATATTACATATATTACCAGCTCCATTTTACAGATAAGAAAAGTAAGCTCAGAGGTTAAATGACTTGCCCACCATTGTCAGACAGCTAAAAAAGGTAGGAGGCAGGATTTTAACCTTGGTCTCTGCAGACTCTACAACAACATAAAGCAGTTGAGGAAAAAGTTTTATGAGATGTATTGTCCAAATGCTCTGAAGAAAAAAATCCATGGTTCTATAAACAAGTCTAATCATATCTTTGTGACCCCTATGTTATCAAATTACATTGCAATCAATATAAAGACAGAGAATATATTTACTATCTGAAAATTTTCAGGTATAAAGGCATTAGAATGAATACTAGCAGAATGTATGTATACATATGTACACATACACTCACATGATATAAGCTTATCATTAAGTCCTAGCTCAAATTTTGTTTATTTCAGACATAACTTTGAAAGTTATCAAGTGAGACTTGATTGAATTCCTTCCCTAAGGCTTCTTCTTGGAGTGCAACGTTACCCTGGGTTTTGAAGATTGTATCAGCATTTTACAAGCTGTGGTAGGTCCTACCAAACTGTAAAGGCTTTAAGCATTGGCCTAGTGAGGGATTCTATGTCTTTCATCCAAGAACTAGCCTAGTTAAGTTCAGAGAGGCTTCTCACAAGGCTGCCTACAGCATCTCTTTTTCAGTACCTCTGGAGATGCAGTGTGGTATAATGAAAAGAAAATTAAGTGAATCTGAAATCAACAAACCTCACTTCAAGACTTGGCTCTGCTACTTTCTCCTTGTGTGACATGGGCAAGTCATGCTACTTCTTTGGCCTCTGTAAAATCAGGGACTTGGCCTAAGTTCTTTCCAGCTTGAATTGCTATGATTCTAGGAGTATCTGTTAAATTATAGAAGAGCTGCTATGTGTACAGATGCGAGGAGTATCCATGCTGGAAAAATTCCTCATCCTTTTAAGATCAAAACTCTTAGGATACCTTCTGTGCAACACTGCTCTAGTTCTGTCCATTTTCTCCCTAACCTTCAAGGCCCTGGTTTAAAATACCTACACTTCCATTAAGTGACTTAGTGCATCTCATATTGCCCTCTCATCTCCTCAAGTAGACTGTGAGCTCCTTGAAGGCAGGCAGCATGTCTTATTCTTTGTATAACCTTTGTCTCATTCTCAATAAACAAGTATTGAATTAGGGGAAAATGTTATCAAGAAAAAGAGATACTGACAATATAAGTTGAAATGCTGATTTCATTTCATGCAGTTGACAACAACTAAATAAAGTCTGTATTAGAGAAATCTGAGCTTACAGCAAAAAATGGTTATCAGCTGAAATTATGTTTTCATGCACATGAATAAAAGTCAAAAAGGTTTATACCATCATAAACTGTTAACATTAATAGTGTATATAAAAGTTCTACCTAATTAGAAATGATTTTGGTATTGGCCCTGCAACAGACTGAGTCTGCTGTATGAGAATCAACCTAGCATGTACAGTAAATTGATTACAAGGTTATTCTTTTTGGCCATGGTAAGCTACAAAACAGACACTGTTACAAAACAGGTATGAGAATACCAACTGTTTCTACGGTGGTAGAAGATACATATCACATAATTCTTAGGCTGTCTACAAATCTGTTATGTGCTATTTGGCCAATGATCAACAAGTAGAGTACTGGAAGAATTATACCATATCCACAGAGACTGATTACTATAGAAATTACTCCAGGAGACACAAAGAAGCTGCAAATAAATAGAGATATGATTTGTAAATTCTCCAGGGAGAAAGAAATAAAGGTATTGGTTTCACCATGTGTATAAAAGTAGCAAGACTGATCACTACACAAGACTCTGGGTCACCCTGTCTTGTAATGCTTATGATTACTTTTGGAGAGGGGACAGGGTGGAAGTGGGGAAGGGAGGCAGGGGATCTAGAATTATAGTTTCATTGGTGTGGAAAATTATGTTGTAAAAATTCCATCCATCACACAAATCAGCAACTCTTAAATTTCACTGGAAACTTAAGTCTATCACTAAGAACAGCAGGATTATCACACATCTTTATTCCTAGAAGCTACCCCTCTCTGAAATGAGCTCAAGATCACATTAGAATTTCTAAGTTGCCATATCACACTGTTGATTCATGCTAAGCTCACAGTCCATTAGATCTTCCAGATCCCTGAAGACAAATTGCCACACCTTCCCAATATACTAGGAATATATTTTTTTGAGCTCAATTGTTAAAACTTAGTGTTTGTCTCAATTACATTTCATCTCATCAGAAGCATCTCAGCGTTCTAGCTTGTCAAGATCTTTCTGAAGTCTAGTTTCCCCCATTTTGTCATCTGCAAATTTGATAAGCATGCCATCTATGCCTTTTTCTGAATTACATTAAATAACACAGAAATAAACATAGGTTCCTTGCGCCCTCCACTGCAATCCCTTATAAGGCTGACACTGAACCTTCAATGATTACTTTTGAGTCTAGCAGTTAGGGGTCCTTACTATCTTCCTTATTTACCTTTATTTAGCAATATCGTATTATCCCTTTTCCATTTTACCCTCTGTACTCCCAACATCATTCTGTTAGGCATAGAAAAGAGAAGTAAAGGAAAATGCCCACAGTTCTTGCCCTTTCCATAATTACTGGATATCATCATTCCAATTTCTTTTCCTTCAAACTATTAAAAAAAATCCCTATTCATTATATATAACTTTCTTGGTTAACCTTAGAAGATTAAATCTAAGAACCCTAATATCATTCTGTATTTAATCTCCATCACCGCCCATGTGTTTGACTTTCATAACAAACCTTTTAAAAGTTTAAGTTCGTTGGCAAGTTTCCTGTGTGTACACCTCAGTCTCTTTAGACAAGTGTCTCTTTTCATCCTCAATGAAATAATTTCACTGTATGAATTCAAAAATTCATTCTTTGGCACTTCCTATTCCTCCTGATCTGACTTCCCCTACATAATTTTACTCTATATCGTTATGTTTATCTTTTCTTTGAGCTCTTTGGAATTTCATCTCCTCAAACTAAGATTCATGTCAGAGTATGCCTAGTTATCTTCTCTTGTTCACGTTTGTGTCTGTCTGTCTCTACTAAGACCTGATCTCTTTATCTTCCCCTGGTAGGAAGCACAGCAGTCACTTCTAGACCTGATTCCACTTCTGATCATCATGGGAGTTTTGGCTTGTTCAATTTCTGAGCTGAGCAGGTTTGCCCCTCCTTCGGCCCCCTGTTCCTGGGAGCTCAGCATTTTGGTGTTGATCTTAGTACAGACACTTAGCTTAGAGCAACGGAGCTCAGAGCTCCCAAGTTCTAGTGATCCACTAAAGTCTCAGCTTCCCTGGTAATGGAGATTATAGGGATATGTCACCATAACCAGCTCACAAATTATAAAAAATACTATTTTGATTACTGTCTGGCTAATGGAGTAAATGCTATTACTATAGGTGATTAAGAGTTGAGTGTAAATCAACTATCTTAAAGTATTCATGTATGTGAATATGTGTAACAATATAGGTCATAAGACAAGCAAACTATGTAAGCTAAAAATATATTTAAATTATCACAATTGTAAAACATATAATGCATATAGACTGGCCAATAAGAAACCAGTCCTTCAATTATATGCAGACATTCCCTACCTAGTTTCAATCTAAGTGATCATGCTGAAACTTGAGGTAGTAAGATTTATGGGCATGATGACTATTGTGCTGTGGAGGTAGAAGAACTGGTAACTGAGAATTTGCTAAACCAGAATTGAGTTTATATACAACACACCTCCCTCTTCATCTTGTTACTTTGTGGATGAAAAGAGAAAGGATAACTTTGAGCTGCCTCTCAAATAGTCAGATGGAGTAAGAACATCAGCTATGTCTTGAACCCAACCACAGTGGAAGTGAGCACACATGAAACTTTGTCTTTGTGTTTGTTTTTCCTTGATTTTAGGAAAATTAATTATGAGATGAGAATGCCCAGTCCACTTAGGCTGTGCAATCTAGGAAGAAGTAAATCTAAATCTAAAGGGAGCTTTGTGAGAACTCAATAAAGAGAGAAAAACAATTCTAAGTCTAGATGCAGGGAGGTACTGCTCTGCCATGTGTGTTTTCTACATGTAGGCCTCATTATGATTATACTTCAAGTCTGAACTCACTCTTGGGGGCCTTGTTTATACAAGGGGAGAACGTACCCTCAGTTGGGAGCGCTAGGGGAAGATATTCAATCTATTGTCCTTGATATACCTTTTTAGGAAATCGTTTTTATAAAAGACAATTGGTGTCTCCTGGCTATTAAAGGAAAACATACTGGTTGGAGATTGATAATAATTGGCATGGGAAACTTCAGGTCCTCAGAGTTACCACTAAAAAGGAGTAGAATCAGCTGTACTCTGAGGACTCAACCTGCCAATGCCAGCAAAGGCTGGGGAAATGCATCCAGAGGTGGTGCCCAACAAGAACACAACTTGACACCAAATAAAGCAGCATGGCAAAACATCTGTTGAATGCTGTTAACTCTGGAAATCTAATAATAGATCAATAGTTTATATTATTAAGAACTTTTATGATTCTGTATAACAAGATTTCTTAGACATACTTGGCAATAAAATTAATAGGCTATACAGTTACTATCTACAGTCTTAAGGGAAGATATAATTTGACACTGGTTTATGCACTATGATCACTGGCTCTTATTTGGGATTCTATACAGTACCACTGTTGCTTTAAAAACACAAAGTACAACTCTTAAAAGATTTCTATGAAGATTTTATTTTTACACTTTTACTTTATTTTTGTCAGTGAGAGAAAATAACTAAATTCAACTGCAGCTTGATCTAAAATGGAAGCAGACTGATATGACTCATTTACTTTTCTATATTAGTATTCTGTTATATGATTACAAAAGTTTAGTTATGTTTGAATTCCTTTACTAAAAATATCTTTTCACAATATATCCAAATTATATCTGTTAATATTGGAGCATTCTAAGTTCCTTTTATATAACCTAAAATTTAATAATCTGAGCTCAATAAACCTTTCATAGAATTGATAAAATGACAAAACTTTAAGGACATATTCTGTTCAGTAAAAGAATGTAAAGAGACATAAAGAGTGCAATTTTACTAATCAAAAAAAAAATTGAAAATGCCCTTAATGCAAATCTATTTTCCTGTATCAAACACATTTCCATTTTTACAGTTTTGCCCATTTTTATTCCAGGTTAATTAAGTTAAACAATCACACAAAGCATAAATATTCTGTATTTTTAAAAAAGTCTTTTTCTGAAGTTTCTGACATACACACAAATGTGTACACGTGTGTGTGTGTGTGTGTGTATTGCTGTTTTGCTTACTCTATAAATGTCAATCAGTCAATAATATGTCATGCACTGTGCTAAGTACTGGGGATACAAAGAAATGCAAAGAACCTCAAGGAGCTCACAATCTGATGTGAAGGATAATATGAAAACAACTACATATAGAATAAATAGAAAAAAAATCAAGTGAGTATAATTAAAAGAGATTGGAAAAGCCTTCATGTAAAAGATGGTATTTTACCTAGGACTTCAAGGAACCAAGACAGAAATCAAAAGGCAGACATGAGGAGGTAGAGCATTCCCAGCATGGGAGACAGCCAGTAAAAATGCCTGGAATTTGGAGATGGAAGGTCTGGTTCAAGAAATGACAAAGAAGTTAGTGTCACCAGATCAGAGAGTATGTGGTGGAGAGTAAGGTGTAAGAAGACTGAAAAGGTAGGTAATATGCATGTGAGCGGGAGGAGAGGCTGAGACAGGCAAAGGTGAGCATGGAGAGGTTGTGCTAGGTTATGAAGGGATTTGAAGGCCAGAGGATTCTATATTGGAAACTGAAGTCAACAGGAAGGCACTGAAGTTTATTGAACAGGAGGGTGACAGAGTCAGACCTGCACTTTAGGAAAAAACATTTTGGCAGGCTGACTAGATGGAGGACAGTAAAGTTTGTTAATAAATGCTTTCTAAGTGACTGAAGTATGGTTTTACCAAATAATAAATGTACAGACAAAAACTTGTCTGTTACAGAGCTGAACTTTCAATTGGACGAGTATCATAATTCTACAGCTGCTAAACAAAATTTTTCACATGACAAAATATTTGGTTTTTGATGTTCTATTCTCTCATTATTCCCAGAACCTTTTCCTCAACGAAAAGATCCTATTTTCAGCTAATTAATAATTCTGAAATGATTCACTCAACACATACTTAAGGGATAAACTACCATGGGCTTAACATCATGAAATACTGTGGCAGATACATTAAGTACAAAATATTGATCCTTAAATTTTTGTTACAATTCAATTTTATGTCCAGTAAAGAAGAAAAAATGTCAGAAAAAATTTTAAGTTGGAAGAAACCTTGGAAATTGTAAGGTATCTGAAATTCCATTGCTAGATATACACCCTAGGGAGGTAACTGATAAAAAGAAAGACTCCATATACCCTAATTATTAGTATTTAAAGCCTCACTTTTTGTGGTAGATTTTTGTGGCAAAGAATTGAAAACAAAGTAGATGTTCTTTGAATGAGGAATCGCTAAACAAACTGTGGTGGGTAAATGTAATAGAATATTACTGCATTATAAGAAATGGCAGACAAACTGAATGAAGAAAGGCATAAAAAGACCTAGACAACAATAAAGTAAAGCAAGTAGAGGCACGAAAACAATATACACAATGACTACAACAAAATAAATGAAAAGAACCACTACCAAACAAATGAAAATTAATATCACAAAATTATAAATAAGCTAGCCCCAAAAGAAGAGATAAGAGAAAGTCACACCCAGGCTTTTCTGCAGGGCAGGGATTGAGGAGGGAGTGGTTCACATGTATGGAGCACTGTGGAAAATGTCGACTTCTCTGATATTAGAAAATTCAAGCTGGGTTAAAATCTGACTCCCTGTAATTTCTACTTATTGGTTCTAATCACACCTTCTGAAATATACAGAGCATAAATCAGATCCCTCTTCCATTTGACGATCTTTATTTAAAATGCAATTTTATTTTTAGTTTCAAATTCTCTCCCTCCATCAAGAAAAACTTAGCTCATTACCAATATGTATAGTCATGAAGAAATTTTTTAAAAAGGAAAGAAGAGAAAACATGCTTAAGATCTGCACTCTGAGTCCATCCTTCTCTATCTGAAGACAGACACTGTCTTATCATGAATCCTTAAGAACTATAGTTGGTCACTGTTTTCAGACTTCTTAAGCTTTCAGATTTGACTATCTTTTAAAAATTGTTGTTACTGTATAAATTGTTCTCCTAGTTCTGTTCAATTCACTTTGCATCAGAGTTCATACAAGTCTTCCCATGTTTTTTCTGATAGGCTAACTTTCATCAATTCTTATAACCATAACGGTATTCCATCACATTCAAATAACATGGTCAGCTATTCCCCAGTTGATGGATATTCTCTCAGTTTCTAATTCTTTGTTACTACAAAAAGAGCTGCTGTAAATAATTTTATATATATAAATAATGCTATAAATAATTTTGTATGTAAGGGTCCTTTTCCTCTTTTTTGATCTCTTTGAGTTATATGCCTAGTAGAAGTACACTAGGTCAAAGGGACAGCACAGTTAAATAGTTATTTGGGCATAGCTCCAAACTGCTTTCCAGAATGGTTAGACCAGGTCTACGTGACATTTTAAGACAATTATCAAGTCCCTCATCACTTCCTCTTTTGTGCACAAAAAATAACTTTCCAAATTCCACCTATTCTCCCTCTTCTGAATCTTCTATAGGTTCCATTTTACTCTAAAAATGTGAATGCCCAAACTAAGGATATTCCTCTAAATGTGCTGTGACTAGTAGAATGAACTTTTCATCCTCTGAGCTGGACACTGTTATTCAAAAAAATCTGTGAACTCGTCTCCCTCCCAAGCTTCAGCCTACCACAGAGTGATAAGGTGCTGATCCCCTTGACCTGGAGACTGCTGCACAACAGCCACTACTACATGGACTGGGTGGAAAATTTTCATACTGTGAGCTTCAAAGAAAGAGATGTTATAGATTGACATTTGTAAGGGGAAAGTCAGGAAGTGACAATGAGAACAGGGAATATTCCACCAACATCCTATAGTACTAGTGTATCTGGATAAAGGTACAGTCAGTAATAAAAGAGTCAAGGATGTAGTGTCAACAGGGCAAAGCCAGGTCTTGCCAAGGACTGATTTATGGAAGGACTGAGAAAAAAGGACCATGATGAAGGGAAGCTTGTTCGCTATGGAATGAGAATTCCAAAAGACACAGTGGAAGGCCTGGGTAAGAGGAAGTGGCACATGGATGGGGTGTGGTTTAATAGAATAGGGAAGAAGGTATGAGTTGGAGGGTTTTCTCTTATAAAGCTGGAAAACGATTACCAGTGAGGAAAGTGAGAAGAGATAGCTGGAAATTGCGGCAGGACAGTTCTGCAGGTCATGGATAAAAAATAAAACTCAGTCTCTAAGATGTACATGTACTGGTGATAGGCAGAAAAAAGTACAAGGCATTAATCACTCTCTTGTGCTCTTCCTGTGAGGGGATAAAATGGGGGGAAGGATGGCACCAGGATCCATCCTGCTGAAACAGCTGGGCCTACATCTTGAGGTTAACACTGAGACTGATGGTGCTATTGGTATCTTCTCAAGCCTCTTATACTTTCAAATCCCTCCTCTCTCAGCTAAGGACCTCACCTCTTACTTTTCTGGAAAAATTGAGACCATCCAATGAAAACTCACTCTTCTTCCCTTCTGTTTATCTCAAAACCCCTTCATGTATCCCCTACTCTCTTCTCTTCTTTTTCCCCAAATTTCTGACAATAAACAAGACCTTTTTCTTGCCAAGGTCAGACTCTCTACATGTACACGTGATCCTATTCCCTCCTGTCTTCTCCAGCAAACTTCAACTTCAATCATCCACTCTGACATGCCTCAACTTCTGGAATTTTCATCCTTCTCCTCAATAACTGCCTTCCTACATGCTCAATCCACATTTACAGATTCATACCTGGACCTCTTCTTGATTATCTCTCACACCAAATAATCCAAATCAATTTTTAAGATGTGTTGATTCTGTCTCTATATCTCTCATACTCAACTCTCTTTCTAATCACATATAACCAATCCTAATTTAGGGCCCTATGACCTCTCAACTAGACCAGTGGTATCAAAACACAAAGAGAAAGATTTCTGAAGCCCCATATTGACTTAGAAAACCACAAACTAATACTATCTATGTTGTATCGTATTTTTGTTCCCATTTACATTTCAATCTGGTTCATAGGGGTGAGTTTGACATCGCTGATCTAGACTATTGCCATAGCTCCCAATGGTATCCCTGCCTCTGATCTCTCTCCATTCCAATCCATTCTTTACAGAGCTGCAGAATTGATTTTCATAAATAAGCGACAAATCTGACTATGTCATTTCCATTCTCAAGAACTTCCGTAGTTCCCCATTGGCTCTAGGATAAAATACAGACTCCTCAGTTTCACATTTAAAGCCTCTTTTTCTAGACAAAATTCATATTGCTTCTGTCATGGGTATGCATTACATACTTTTATGTTTTAGTCAAATTAAGGACACTGAACTAGTCAGGAAAATAAGGCTCTAAACCATAAAAGAGAACTAGAACTAAAAAGTCCCTTTCTGGCACTTGGTAGTTACTAGGCTTCAGGGACATAAAATAAAAGTTTTCATATTATCTGAGACAGCACAATAGCTCCACCTAGGAAAAAAGCTGACAATAACAATTTTTGGAGATCTCTTTGGAAAAACATATTGTTTCATTATGACACATTTCACATCTCATGATGAGATGGGGGTATGGCAGAGGGACAATGGTAAAAGGGAAGGAGAAGAGCATAAGTAGAGATACAAAAATAGAAGAATGATATTGAGAGAAGAAAAAGCTGTTCTTTACTTACTAGGGAACAGCACCTTGAACAGTAGAAGGGAACAGAATAAGTATTTATATGGTGCCTATTACTGTGCGAAGCACAGTAAATAGATATTTACTGATTTCCATGTAATAAACTGGTCAAATAAGGATATTAAATTTGAGATATATATTTATAGCATTTTTCAAAATATTTTTCCACCAACCCCATGAAGTCAGTAGAACAAGTATTATAATAGGAATTTTGTTAAATATAGGCCTGTTAAGCTGTAGAACTAGAATTTGAACCCAGGCTTCCTAATCAGAAGTCCACTATTTTTCTGTTACACTATGCTACTATTTTGGCTTCTCATCAAACATATAAATCTTTTGTAAAGTACTTTCTGAATTGCTCCTACAGCAAAATTTTATATCCAAGAAGTATAGAGGAACTAATAACAGGTAGACAAAAACAAAACAAAACAATTGCTTTCTGAACTTATTTTCTACTATACTAATATAAGTGGGCCTAACAAGTTAAGTGTATGCCTTGAGGCTAAATATAACAGTGCTAAGAATAATGTGCTGAGTCTCCCGAACCATGGGCAAAAAAAGAAGTAAATTTGGAAGTCTTTTCCAATAAAGAAACTGAGTCTTTATTACTCCAGGGATCACCAGGACAAGGAACCAGGACCACTGAAGTAGGAAGCAGGCTCAGATAAGTCAGCTCTGCCATATTAACAATAAGGAAAAATTATCCAGACAATCATATACACTGGAGATAAATCCAAGGTATAAGGGAGAGAAGGTGGGTTAGTTATTATATGGATGAGAGGAGATTTAGAATTGCAAATTTGTATGGGCAGGGAGATTTTACAACAGAAGTTTCCATAATGATGAAATAAGAGCACTAGATCCATTTTTTCCTTTGTACAAACCACAAACAGTAATAATGACAACTCATATTTATATAGTGCTTTAAAGGCTTATGAAGTACTTTCTTCCCAACACAAGTATTATTATCATATTACAGATGCATAAAACGAAGCTCAGAGAGATTAAGTGACTTGCCCATAGTCACTTGGCTAATAAATGTCAAAAACCAGGATTCAAACATGTTCCAGATTCTGTATCTACATTCCATGCTTCCCACAACAGCACACACAAGTTTTTTATAGGGGTAAGCTGCAAAGGCCCAGACTGTGGAGGGCCATAATTCCAAGCTATAGTTAGGCTTTAACTTTATTGGTGGTAAAGAAAACTGAAAATTTTGAGCCGAATGTGCCATGATTAAAGTGGTGTGCTAGGAAAATGAATCTGAAGGCACTTTAGAGAGTTGCCTAGGGAATTAAGAACCCAGAGTCACAAATATGTGCCAAAGGTAAGTCTTGAAGCCAGAGTTTCCTGGTTCTGAGGGCAACACTCTATCCAATGTCACATGCCTAATGTTATAGCAACTTTAAACTAAATTTACTGTCTAATTTTTTAAATTGGAGTGTCTAATAATTAAAAAATGGAAAATGAGATAAACCTTACAACCAACTTTGCCTAGTATATCTTTCCTGAAAAAGAGATGAATGACCTGTTCTCAAGGGGTTCATGATTGGTGGCACTTTTTAACATTATACAACCTACTTATGGCCATAAAATACAAGTTAGATTATAAAGTATGGAGAAGGCTTTTTGCAATTGCTGTCTTCTCTTAATAGTCTACATTCCAATCTTATCATTCAAAGGAAACTGCTTTTTCCAAAATTACAATCAATCTCTTAATTGTCAAAATCTAAAGGGCTTTTATTTTTCAATACACACACACATACACACATATACATATGTGTGTGTGTGTATCCTTCTTTACCTTTCTGCAGCTTATAACACTGTCAATCACCCTCTTATCTTTGATATTCTCTTCGCTTGAGGTTTTAGGGACATTTTCTCTCTTTGTTCTCCTCTTACCTATGTGAATGCTCTCCGTCTTCTTTCTTTGATCTTCATACAGATCAGCCCACTAACTATATGTATCTCTTCTTTATACTATTTAACTTTATTTTCAAATCTAGTTAGCCCTAATCTGCAGCATGACATTCCCAACTGTCTATTAAACATAGCAAACTCATAGACATCTAAAACTCAAAGTGTCCAAAACTGAATTCATTATCTCCTCACAAATTTTCTTCTCTTTCTAACTTTCTTATTACAGTGGAGAGCACCACCATCTTCTCAGTCCCCTAGGCTTAGAAACCTAAGTGTCATCCTTGACTCTCCTCTCTCAGTCTGTATCTAATCTATTGTCAAAACCATTCAATTCAAGAAAAAGCTCTCATACATACCCCATTCTCCCTTCTGACACTACAACCACACTGCTTATCACTTCAGGCCTAGACTACTCCAACAGCCTGCTGGCTGGTTTCCCTGCCTAAACTCTCACTCTCATCCTTTGGCACTTCATAAATTGTGGCTAGATGCCTTACGGCAGAGGTGGGGAACCTGTGGCATCAAGGCCATGTATGGCCCTCTAGGTCCTCCAGTGCAGCCCTTGATGGAAACCAAACTTCAAGTCAAGGGGCCTAACTTGAGGACCTAGAAGGCCATACATGGCCTTGATGCCACAGGTTCCCCACCCCTGCCGTATGGGGTGTCGACCTAGTTTATAAACTGCTGCGAGTCTAGTCCAACCTCCAGTCAGTTGCCTGAATGATCTTCCTAAAGTAGAGTTCTGACAATATCATTTTCTACTTAAGACAAAGTCCTTCATGACCTGGCCCCTTCTTATCTTCAGTCTTCTCATCATAACTTCTCTCCTCCACATCCTCTGCAACCTGGTGACAATGGGTTCCTTGAACAAGATAGTCCATCTTCAGACTCTGGGCATTTCTGTTGGCTTCCCTGATACCTGGCATACTCTCCTTCCTCATCTCTACATTCTGACTTCCCTAGTTTCCTTTAAGTCCCAGCTAAAATCCTACCCTCTATAGGAAGCCTTTCCTGGTCTCCCGCCCATCTTGATTATTTCCAATTTATCCTGTACACGTCTTGTTTGTGCATAGATATTTGCATGTTGTCTCCTGCGTTAGACTGTGATCTCCTAGAGAGGAGGAAGTATCTTTTTCCTTTCTTTGTATCGTCATAGCGTAGTGCATCATATGTAGGAAGTCCTTACTAAAATGCCTGATTGACTGATACAAATGAAGCTATCTTTAGTCATTTTCAGCTATTAAGCAGGTATATAGGGATTTTTGGATCACTCTATATTTGGGATTATTTTCAATAACATCATCAGAATTTGAAAGACAAAGTAAAAGAAGTTTCTAAATTTAAAATGGGCTATTACCAAAATTTATTTTTATGTCTGCTCCTCAGAACCCAGTACACTGTCACTGTACCCCACTGACAGTATATTATGTATAAATGGTGGTTAGTTTCCAGGACATTCTATATAATTCTATTTAATACCCATTGTAGCAGAAGTATCATACATTTCAAAGGAAAACATTAGGAAATATTACTGCTGTAAAATTAACTAAAAAGAAAAAATCAGCAAATTAAATATGTATCTATAATAAATATGTACATACACACAACATGCGGGATGGCCCTAAATGGAATAGACCAATGGAGATACATACAAACAATTCAATTTAACAAACATTTATTGAGCACCTATTATGTGCTAAGCACTGTGCTAAGAACTAGGAATACAAAAAAAAAAAAAGACAGTCCCTGTCCTCGAGAAGCATACAATCTAATGAGAGAGACATGCAAACAAATATATACAAGGTAAGCTATATACAGCATAAATAAGAAATAAATAAAAGAGGTAAAGCACTGAAATAAGGAGGAAGTAGGGAAGGCTTCCTGTAAGAGGGTGGGATTTAAATTGGGACTTGAAAGAAGCTACAGAGGTTAGAAGCTGGAGTTGAGGAGAGAAAGAGTTCTAGGCATGGGAGATAGCCAGAGAAAATGCCTAGAGCCCAAGCAAAGGGAGACTGGAGGAACATTAGCATAAAGATGGTAATTAAATCCATGGGATCCTATGATATTACCAAGTGAAGTGTTTTAGAGGGGGAAAAGAAGAGGACCCAGGGCAGAGCACTGAGGGATACCTACAGATAGATGGTGTGATTTGGGAGAGGATGCAGCAAAGGAAAACAGAGAAGGAGCAATGAGATAGGAAGGAAGAAAACTAGGAGAGGTCTCCTGAAAACCTAGAAATGAGAAAATATCAAGGGGGACAAAGTGATCAACAGTGTCAAAAGCTGCAAAGAGATCAAGGAGAATGAAAACTGGGAAAAGGCCGCTGGACTTGGCAATTAGAAGATCATTAGTAACTCTGGAGAGAGCTTTTTCTTTTTCTATCTTTTTTTTAAATTTAATTTATTTAATATATTTAGTTTTCAGCACTGATTTTCACAAGAGTTTGAATTACAAATTTTCTCCCCATTTCTACCCTCCCACCCACTTCAAGATGGCATATATTCTGGTTGCCCCGTTCCCTAGTCAGCCCTCCCATCTGTCACCCCACTCCCCTCCCATCCCCCTTTCCCTTCTTCTCTTGTAGGGCAAGATAAATTTCTATGCCCCATTGCCTGTGTATCTCATTTCCTAGTTGCATGCAAAAACTTATTTTTTGTTGCTGTTGTTTTGGAGAGAGTTTTTTCAATAGAATGATAAGGTCAGAAGCCGGACTGTAAGGGGTTAAGAAGAGAGTGAGAGGAGACAAAGTAAAGGCACCTATTGGAGATGGCCTTTTTGAGGAGTTTAGCTACAAAGGGCAGAAAAATTACACAACAGTTGGCAAGGATGGAAGGATCAAGATTTTTTTCTTCCAGGATAGGAAAAGACTTGGGCATGTTTGTAAGTAGTAGGAAAACAGCCAGTAGAAGAAGAGACTGAAAAGAAGTGAAAGAGTAGGAACACTTAAGGGGGCATTCTGTTGGAGAAGACAGGATGGTATGGAATAAACAAATGATAACAATTAAAAATTTGCAAGCAAGTAGCTTGAAACTTTTAAAGTACCAATATAATAAAAGAGGAAAATCTGTAAAATGGGGGAGAAAAATCACATTGAAGATATTTTGACTTTTGAATATAACGAGAAGCTTCAATCCATCTTCAATCCATCTATACATGGATTGGGGAGGGGGTGGAAATCTCATTTTTAAAAAATCAATTTTTTACCATAGTTTTTCCTGATCCTCTGGGTCCAATAATTAGTGCAGAGTTACTTTCTCCATGGAGAGCTGTTCGTTTTAGCAGCTCAATTAAGTGTCTGAAATTATAAGAGGTAAAAATGATGAGAGGACCTATCAAGTTCTAACAGCATTAAGGAAAAAAAAACCCACAAAAACCAAAATAAAAACTGAACAATTTAAGTGGAAACATGGTGATAATTTCAGCTTCAATACTTTTAATATCAAGAAGAGGTAGGAAGAATAGTATTAGTCAAAGTACTTTGGCAGTAACCAAGATAAGAAAATTTCAATTTTGTTGCTCTAATCAAAAGTATAAAAATGAGTCACATGTAAGAACTACCAATACTTTTCTTACCTGTACTGTGCTTGTACTCCAAATAGGTTACCTTTTGGAATCTGGTGACAAAATCTTTCACGTAAAATTCTTTGTACCTACAAAATAGCAGGGAAAATTAAAATATATATATTTTGTCTATAAACAAAATTTTGTACTGAGAAAATGAGTGCCCAGAATTAGGTGCTAATAATTCCATTTGTAAGCCTTGAACAAGTCAATAACCCTTTGTAAACCCATTTCCTTAACTATAAGATAGAGTTAAATGATTGGTAAAAATTAGTTCTAAAATTTTATGATCTGCCTTATTCTTCCAAACCTTCCCTGTCTGGGAAAAAAAAAAAAAACCCTACACAAAACACCCATGCTAATTATCATGAAGCTAGTTCCTCCTTTCATGGACTTGGAAAAGAGTTATTTTTGGTCTTTTTGAGATATATTAAGGAAGGCCCTAAGGATACTCTAAGAAGGCAGGAGTACAAAGTTATAAAATCAAGGAGAGAAATCAACATTCTTTCTGTCCAAACATTATCAACGGAATGTGGATGGTGACACAGAGGTGGGCTATAAACTAAGGCTGGTTAAGTTCATCACTGCATATCTGACTTTCCTTTACAAATGCACCGGCATGCCAACCACATGTACATGAAACTGTAAAATATTTTAAAAGTACATTGTATCCTTATCCAGTTTAAATTTACCAAGATGAATGGCCATTCATCTAATATTCCACACAAAGAGGCCAAAGGAAGTTCTAGCCTGGTCAGATTTAAAAGATGTTTTTTATTCCATTCTACTCGCTACTATCATTAAAAAGAAACAGGTGTTTGAAAAGAACAAGGAATTTCCAGGACTGAACAGTTGCAGGACACAAAAAACATTCATTGATAGTTATGTACCCAATCTTGACAGATGGTTTAATCAACTTTTTAAAACAGACTCTAGCATTAGAGATGCTTATGTTACAGAATAAAACAAAGAACTTTTAGAACTAGACTCCAGTCCCTCACCTTATATAAAACTTTTCAACTTTAAGTTATGATAAAGAGTTGAAGATAAGGTTATTCTCACTAGTGATTAAAAATATCACTAGGTAAGTTTTTAAATTAAAATTTAATTATTAACTCATTTTTAAACCACCTAATTTTTCTAACATATCCACAATTCTCTCCCTCCCAGGGAACTATTCTTTTGTAACAAAAAATAAAAGGGAAAAAAAAAACTCAGTTCAGCATAATTAACTAGCACATCGTCATAAACTTTGACATTGTATGCAGACTTCCACATCCATAATCCCCCAATGGTGGGAAAGTTCCTTTGTTTTTCTCATCAGTGGGTTTAAGCTTAGTTATTACAAATTTCACAGCATAAGGTTTAACTATTTTATTTTTTTCCATACATATATATGCATATATAACTTAGTCATTGTGTATATACTATTTTCATGGTTCTAATTACTTGACTCTGCATCAACAATTCATACAAATATTCCCATGCTTTTCTGTATTAAATCATATTAATTTTTTTCACAGTCATATTCTGTTAAATTGATGTACTACAACTTGTTTAATTCTTCCCTCATGAATGGGGAAATACTATGTTTTACAAAATTATGCCTTAAAAAAATTTAACTTTCTCTGGGTATGTGCCTGGCAGTAGAATTTTTGACTCAAAGAAGAGACATTTTAGGCATTTTCTTTGCAATTATAATTCCAAATTGCTTTCCAGGATGGCTGCAGGTAAGTAATTTCTAATTAGTACATACTACCACCAGTACTTCTTAGACACATTCCAGGAGAAAATTTATGATAGCTGTGTCAATTATAGTAACTTAAAAGATCATGTTCATTTAATAAAAGGGACAGGGATAGGCACTGGGGAAATAATAATAGCTGGCATTTATGTAGCACTTTAAGGTTTCCAAACACTTTACAAATCTAATCAAATTTTATCCTCACAACAACCCTGGTAAGTAGGTACAATTATTATTCCTTTATAGATGAGGAAACTGCAGAAGAGGTTAAGTGATTTGCCCAGAATTACATAGCTAATGTCTACGGAAAGATTGGAACTCAGTTCTTCTTGACTCCATGTCCAGCACTCTACCCCACTGTGCCAAATGGCTGCCTCTCAATGACCTCAAAGATATGGAAGAGATCTGTGGTTTGACTGACACAGGTAAAGAAACTCCCTCTACCAATGCACATCAGCCCCCTCTCTGTAACATAATCTTAGAGAACAGCCTAGAGCTCTGACAATTTGCCCAGGTTCAAATAATCAGTATTTGTCAGAGACAGGACTTCAATCCTGGTCAACCCGGCTTGGACACTAGTTCTCTATTTACTGTGCTAGTATGTACCAGTAAAACTTAGACCAATACATAATATATTTACAACAATATACAGTTCAAGCCTTGAAAAAATAAATGTATTCCATATGAATTCTACTTTGTTTAAAGTCTGGATGAAAGGTTATGCAATATTAATGACTGTGTCTCTTTCTGCCCTCTGGCTAGTCTTTCCTCAACAACTACCATTTAGATCCAATATCTATATTCCACACCATCCCCAATGCACACTAAACTTCATTCCTTCCCAGGGCATTCAATCTCCCTTCACCAAATCCTTACATTCTGTTCTTAGGAACAACTATCTCCTATGGTAGGTTAAAACAAAAACAAAAAAAATAAAATCCTTTCCTAGACCTTGATGCCCTTTGAGTTATTTAGTTATTTTAGCTATTTCAATATATGTTTTCTTAGCCAAACTTCTCCAAGTAGTTATCTATACTGGCTACTTCCATTCATAACTCAATTACTCCTTAATCCAGCCTGCTACCAGTCTTGTGTCCCAAACATTCTAGTAGAATTGCTCTCTAGGGTCATTAATAATTTCCTAATATAACAAACATAATCATGTTTTTTTCAGAGAACATAGGACTTAAGATTTATAATTGGAAGAGGCCTTAGAAATCATATACTCTAACTCTCTTAATTTTCACATGAGGAAACTGAAGCCCAAAGACAAAAGAAGGAGAAGAGCTGAGATTTGAAGCCAGGTTCTTTGACTTTAAATCTAGGGCTCCTTTTATTATGTCACCAGTCATTTTCCTCTTTAACTTTTCCATAGCATGAGATTACTGAAAAAAAGACATTCTCTTCTTCAATCCAATCCAAAAAGCATTTATTATGCACCTACTCTGTTCCAAGCACCATGCTAAAGAAAACAGTCCCTGTACTCAATAAGCTTACAATCTAAAGGAGGAAAAACAAACAAAAAGTAGGCAGAAAAGCAGTGGGGTGAGTTGGTTATTTAATCTCTCTCACCCTAAGATTTCTAAACTGGCATAGTGAAGAGACAGAGAGAGCTGGGCCTGTAGTGAAAAACACCTGAATTCCAAATCAGCTTCAGATAATTTCCAGCTGTATGAAACTGGGCACGTCATTTCACTGCTACCTGGTTTACCTTCCTCAACTGTGAAATGAAGATAAATAATAATAATAGCATTTACCACTCAAGGTTGTTCTAAGTATCAAATGGTATAATGTTTGTAAAGTGCATAGCATATGGCCTCACACATAGTAGGTATTTAATAAGTGGTTGTTCCTTCAACATGAATGTCCCCCAAAGCTCTGTCCTGGGCTCTCTTCTCAAACTATACCACCTCATTTGGTTTTCTCATTTAGTTCCCTTGGGTTCACTTATTATTTCACTACAGGACTCATTTACTTACACTTACACCCTCACCAAATTGATCTCTATCTTTCTCCAGCTCCAACTTTAAGTCTGGCATTACAAGTTGCTTTTTGGATACCTTGAATTCAAACTCAACATGCCTAAAATTGAACTTATCTTTTCCCCAAACCCATTTCTCTACACCTCTATTGCTGTTGAGGGTATCACAATCCTCTATAACCAAGGTTTGAAACTGGTGTCAAATTCATTTTCACTGATCCCTTAGAATAGAACCAATCAGTTGTCAAATGCTCATTTCTACCTTCACAACGTCTCTCTTCTAAGTCCCCTTCTCCTCTCCTCACAGATGCCACTCTGATACAGGCACTCATCACCTCATGCCTGGACTACAACAGCCTGCAGTTGTTTTTTCTGCTTTAAGCCTCTTCTCAAAGCTCTAAGTAATATTGGTAAAGCAAAGGTCCTTAAGAAACCCACACTAGAGCCTAACATTGCCACAAGCTATCATGTTCTATCTCTTTTTCCCTTCACAGCTAAAGATCTTGAACAAGCTGTCTATGCTCAGAGCTTCCAATTTCTCTCCTCCCAATCTCTTCTAAATCCTCTGCAACTTGGCTTCTGATCTTATCTATCAAGTGAAATTGCTCTCTCACAAGTTTCCAGTTATTTCTTAAATGTCAAATGTAATGGCGCTTTCTCAACCTTCATCCTTCTGGAGCTTTCTGCAGCATTTGAAACTATGCATCACCTTCTCCTCTTGGATAATCTCTACTCTGAGGATTTTTAATGTTACCTTATCTTGGTTCTCCTACCTGTAAGACTACTCCTAAGTTTACTTTCCTGGGGCTTTATCCATATTATGCCCAGTATCTGTGGGTGTTTCCCAAGATTTTGTTCTAAGCCCTCTTTTCTCTCTATACTCATTCACTTAGTGATATCTTATTAACCCTGAAAAGGGTTTAGAATGAACACCATAGAGATGATTCCCACATCCACAACAACATAATTAAAATGTGTGTATGTATGTATACACACACACACACACACACAATATGCCAGGCACTGTACTGAACACTTTACAAACATTGCATCATTTGATCCTCACAACAATCCAGGATGTAGATGCTATTATCATCACCTCTATTTTACAGATGAGAAAACTGAGGAAAAGAAGGGTTAAGTAACTTGCCCAGGGATACACAGCTAGTAAATATCTGAGGTCTGCTTTGAATTCTGGTTTTCCTGACTCTAGGCACAGCATCCTATCTCCTGCATCATCTAGCTGCCCAAGGCTGCAATCATGCATCACTGTCAACTGGACATTTTAAACTAACTATCCCATAAGCAGATCTCTCACTCAACATGTTTAAAACAGAACTCATCTTTTACCCCTAAGTCAACCAATTCAACTCTACACTGTCCTTCTCTGATTCCCTAGTCCCCTTATCATTATCACCAATTAAGCTCAGCTAAATGTTAGCTAAGGGATCACTCGCACCCTTAGCCACCTTCATTCCTACACATATGCTGCTAATTGAAGATGAAGAAAATTACACCTTAACTGGGCCCTCAGTGCAGCTAGGCGATCCTTCTATACCTCCCTGATCAACTTACTATCCTATTCTCCTTATCTACTCTTCCAAAATCTTTTTTTTTTCCCTCCTCAAACTTCCCTTAGAACCCATACAGAAAAAAAAAACACTTTACTTTCATCATGAGTTCCCTCTTTTCCTGTCTTCACCTCATGTCACACATATACCTTCTGCAAAGATCTCCTCCTTCACCTGTTTCACACGATGAGATATTTACTCCTTAACAAGGCTACCCTATTTACCTGCTCAAGCAATCCCATTCCATCCTGTCTCCAACAGATTTGTCCCTCTGTTATCCCCACTCTAGCACTTACTATCAATCTCTCCCTGTTACTGGTTCCTTCCCAACTGCCTACAAACATTCCCAATGTTTTGTCATCCTAGAAAAACTCTCTCACTTGATCCTTCTAATCCTGCTATATCCTATATCTCTTCTGGCCATCATGGCTAAATAGCTGGAAAAGCCCAGCTACAATAGATGCCTCTACTTTCTCTCCTCTCACTCTCTTATTAACCTCTTACAATCCAGCTTTCAATCTTATTCCACCAAAACTACTCTCTCCAAAGATACCAATAATCTCTTATTTGCCAAATCCAATAGCCTTTTCTCAATTCTCATTTTCCCACAGCCTCTGATATTGCTGATCACTCTCTCTTTCTTGATACTCTCTTCTGTCTAGATTTTTGGGACACCTGTGTCCTGGTTCTTTGCCTATCTGACTGGTCCTTTAATGTCTCCTTTGCTGGATCCTGATCCAGATCACATCTTCTAGCCATAAGTGTCCCACATGGTTCTGTCCTGGGCCCTCTCCTCTTCTCCCTTTTACTTTTTCACTTGGTGAACCCATAGCTCTCATGGACTTAATTACTATCTCTATGATGAAAATTCTTAAGTCTCCTTACTGTACATTGATATTGCTGTTTGATCTGTCTGCCACAGGTCTCTGTGCTCAGTTCATCCTCTATATTAAGCTGCCACAGTGATTTTCCTAAAGCACAGGTCTGACCATGTCACCTCAGCACTCATTAAACTCCAGTGGATCCCTGTTACTTTCAAGGTCAAATAAAAAATTCTCTTTATGGTTTTTAAAGCCCTTCATAACTTAACCCCTTCACTCCTACCTTTCCAGTCTTTTTCTTACATCCTCCAAAACCCACCCCTATGTACTCTTCAAACCAGTAACAGTAGCCTCCTTGCTATTCCCAGAACAAGACATTTCATCTGGACATTTTCTCTAACTGTCCCTCATACTCAGCATGTTGTCCCTTATCATCTTTGGATACTGCCCTCTCTGGCTTCTTTAAAGTCCTGACTAAAAGGCAACCAGGCAGGAAGCCTTTCCAAGTCCCTCTAAATTCTAGCAGCTTGACTCTGTTAATTATTAATTATTTACCCTGTATATAGCTTAGTTGTACATATTTGTTTACTTGTTGTCTCTCTCATTAGACTGAGCTCTTTGAGGTCAGGGACTGTCTTTTGTCTCTTCTTATAATCCCAATACTTAGCAAAGGGCCTGGAATTGCTACCTTTTCCCCAAACCCATTCTTCCCCCAAAGTTCTCTACTGCCTACTGTTGAGGACATCACAGCCTCCATTATTCAGGTTTGAAACTTTGCTGTCAACTTCATTTTCATTCATCCCATAGATCCAAATGTTGTTGTCACCTTCATGACAACTTATGTACACATCTTCTTCTTTCCACTCAAGCAGCTATCACCAAATTTCAGTGCTTATTAAGTTTCATTCTACTAACTTGTTCCCTTGTCTCAAGTTTCTCCCCAATTTTATCCATTTTCTACATGGCACCAAAACGGTCTTTCTAAAAAGTGTTCCATTAATTTTAGTAGCTCCCTATTACCACCAGGATCAAATGTGCACTACTGTGTTTGGTTTTTAAAGTTCTTTACCACCTGGCCCCTTCCTCTATTTCCAAATCTTCTTACACATTACTTTCCTTCCCACACAATACAGTTCAGCCATACTGGCCTGTCTGCTGTTCCTCACACAATTCTCTTTTTTTCTAGTTCTATGCCTTTTCAATGGCTATCTCCCATGCCTAGAATACCTTCCTCTCTCATATATGTCTCTCATAATGTCTTCCATCTACTCTCCATATAACTTATATGTAGGTATTTGTGTGTATATGCATGTTTTAATGTGCATTTCTCTAATAAACGGTGATTTAGAGCCATTTTTTCATATGATTACAGATAGCTTTAATTTCTTCATCTGAAACTTGCCTGTTCAAATCCTTTGACCATTTATCAATTGTGGAACATTTAAATCTTATTATAGGATAACTTTAAATCACATTTCTCCCTGTCTTTGAAAGCCTTCAACTGCTCTTTATTTAACTTCAACTGCCTAAAGATCGAGGTCCAAATTCTTTAGTCTGGTATATAAGCAAAGCCACAATCTGTTCCAAACCTAGACTGGCATTATACAGTGGCAAGAACATCTAACATGTAAATGCCTGTGTTCTCAGTCTGAGTTTTCTTCAAAAGGTGGAGGAAAAAATAAAGGGTACTGTTGTTCTGGACTTCAATCTAATCAACCAGGACGTTGCTGACGTAGAAATGATAGAAACCAAGGTGTGGAATGGTCTAATAAATACTCTAGAGCTGGCGGGGCAGGTTTAAAAGGTTTCAGAGAAGGATTATGTAGTATGTTCAGGCCTAAAATTCTATTAATGGAATGGGCTTAAGGGGGTAGGAAAATTAAAACAAACAAAAAACCCTCTAACCTTAAGAATGATGATGAATACTAATATGTAGTAGTTTCCAATAATAGGAGTTATCAAGAGTTCTAAAATGACAAATGAACCCAGAGTTCCAAGGACAAAAAGGGGCATTTAAAGTTAAACTGAGGGCAAAAAGAAGATTAAAGGGAAAAGATTACTGCTCAAGAAAGCTAAGATAAGAACTACTCAACTCCTATTTGGCTACCATTTTCTCTTCCAAGCAAAATCATTTCTGAATAGTAAAGGACATAACAAATATAGCTTTGATTTCACATCTCACCAAATGAAGTAAGGCTAGCAAAAGAATAACTAATTGCCCCCAGTGAATTAAGACTACTAGTCCTGCAAGAACTACATGTGGGGTACTAAGAGAAATGACAGATTTGACTGCTGAAAGACTGTAGTGAATGAGAACAGTAACATTAGAAAGAGCCTATCAACTTTTCAGAATATTTTAAATGAATAAAATAAAACATATGCAATTACAAAGGAAACCAATTATATTGAAATATTTATAATTTTTTTTAAGTTTATGGACCTGAGATTAAGAATCTTTATTCTACACAGAGTTTTTACTGATCCTCCCAGCTTCTACTGTAATCTGATTCATTGTTGTTCAGTAGTTTCAGTCATGTCCAACTCTTCATGCCCACCATTTGGGGTATCCTTGGCAAAGATACTGGAGTGGTTTACCATTTCCTTCTAAAGCTCATTTTACAAATGAGGAAACTGAGGGAAACAGGGTCAAATGACTTGCCCAGGGTCATAGAGCCAGCAAGGTCTGAGATTGGACCTGAACTCAGGTTTTCCTGACTCCAGGTCCAGTACTCCTTCCACTGCACCACCTAGCTGCCCCCTTATGTAGTACTTAGCTCCTTTCTAATGCATTAACTGATGTCTACCATTTTTTCGCTTTCCTTCTTAGTAGACTGTGAGCTCCATGAAACCTGGGAAAAGATGTTAGTAAAACTCTCCCCACCCCTCCCCAAAGCTCTGAATACAGTAGATGCAAGCTCTCTACGGACCTCAACAAGTGCTTATTGAAACAAGATAAGGTACATGAGTGCTCAAGAAGCACTGTAAGCTAAGTAGGATGCTAGACTTACTTGGGGTCATTATGCCTCAAACTCAATTACAGCCTATGACAGTTATTGGATTTGTGACCATGGAAAAGAACATGGACTTTGAATCTCAGTCTTCTTGTCGGTCACTCAGTAAGCATTTATTAAATGCTTACTATGTACCATGCACTGTGCTAAGCACCCAGAATACAAGTAAAGGCAAAGACAGTCCCTGCTCTCAAGGAGTTCATTATCTACTGGGGGAGATTATAAGCAAACAAATATGTACAAACAAGCTATACACAGGATAGATGGGAAATAATTAACCAAGGGAAGGTACCAGAATTAAGAGGGGTTGGGAAAGGCTTCCTATAACAGGCAAGATTGAAGGAATCTAGGGACTGTTGAAAGGCTCAAACAAGATAAGGTTTTAGTGTCAGTTATTTGCCACTGTAAAGATTCTGTTTGTACACAGTTTCATTAATAGTCATCAAGAGGCATATTTAAGCCTAATTTCATTCACTTGGAGTTGAATCCAACTCTCCATTTTCTAATGTTCAGTATCTGTACTGATTTCCTTTTCTCAGTTCTATTTGTCTTTCCTTGCATTTTAGGACAGGTCTCAGCGACCCCTTTGAAGGCTGTCAGTGTTGGGTTGTGTAGAAGCTCAATATTCACCACTCATGACTCCTTGTCTAACAATCTTTTGTATTTGGAGAGAGGTTTTATTACCCTTTATTACCCTTATCAGAAAAAAGTGAGGCCCTCCCCTCAAACACACACAATGTGTGCATACTTATTTATAAATTATATACAACTCCCACAATTATCCTGAACATATTTCCAGAAGACTGATCGTAACAAGATGAAACAGGAGTTAGTTTTCTCATCTCTGCCAGCTGAATTTTGGATTTCATACTAGACCAGGGTTTTATTGCTCTTTTTTTTAATTAATTTTTTTTTATTTTTAATTCACAACATTCAGTTCCATAAGTTTTTGAGTTCCAAATTTTCTCTCCTTCCCTCTATCCCCCTCCCCCTAAGACAGCATGTAATCCCATATAGGTTTTACATATACCTTTGCATTGAACTTATTTCCAGTACAGTTGTAAAAAAGAATTATAACCAATGGAATGAATCATGAGAAAGAAGAAGTGAAACCAAAAAAGAAGAAAAACAAAAGGGAGCAAATAATTTGCCTCAATCTGCATTCAGACTCCATAATTCTTTCTCTGGATGTGCATAGCTTTTTCCATCATGAGTCTTTTGAAGCTGTCTTTGAACTTTGCATTGATGAGAGGTTAGCCAAGTCTATCAAAGTCAGTACTTAACAGATACCCTGTGACTGTAATCATGTATAATGATCTCCTGGTTCTGCTCCCCTCACTTAGCATCAGTTCATGTAAGTCTTTCCAAGTTATAATGACGTCTGTCTGCTCCTCATTTCTTATAGCACAATAGTATCCCATTACGTTCATATACCACAATTTGTTTAGCCATTCCCCAATTGATGGGCATCCCCTTGATTTCTAATTCTTTGCCACCACAAAAAGAGCTACTATAAATATTTTTGTACATACTGGTCTATTTCCCACTTGTGTGATCTCTTTGGGATACAGCCCTGGAAGTGGTATTGCTGGGTCAAAGGGTATGCGCATTTTTATAGCTCTTTGGGCATGGTTCCAAATTGCCCTCCAGAATGGCTGGATCAGTTTACAACTCCACCAACAATGTAACAATGTTCCAATTTTCCCACATCCTCTCCAGCATTTATCATTTTCCTGTTTTGTCATGTTAGCCAATCTGACAAGAGAGATGTGGTACCTAAGAGTTGTTTTGATTTGCATTTCTCTAATCAATAGTGATTTAGAGCATTTTTTCATATGCCTATAGATATCTTTTAATTTTTTCCTCTGAAAACTGTCTGTTCATATCCTTTGACCATTTCTCAATTGGGGAATGACTTGTATTCCTATAAATTTGACCCCCTGTATATTTTAGTTATGAGGCCTTTATCAGAGACACTGGTTGTACACTGCTCTTTTTTGTGTTTTAAATTTTATGGTTTCTATGAAGGGAAATAACTTGCTAACCATCTCTTAACCGAGAGTTGATGAACTCAAAATGCAAATAAGACATATAGTTTTGTATAGAGCCAATGCAGGAATTTATTTTGCTTAAGTGTTACTTCCAAGGGTTCCTTTTTTCCTTTTTAATGGGGGGGAGAGGGGGGGAAGACAGGGCAGGACAGAGAAAATAAAAGTGAGTCAATGAAGGATCGTTTTTTTTAAAATGTAGAGAAAGTCAGAAAGAAGCAAAAACAAGGTCAGATTTGAAACCAACAGACTGACCATACACTTAAAAAAAAAAGCAGTCATGCATAATTCTCTTTTTTCTGTCCTACTGCTTAGGCAGCACAATGGTGCAGTGAATAGAGTGCTGGGCCTGCAGTCAAAATATGAGTTGAAAGGTGACCTCAGAAACTTAATAGCTGTGTGACACTGAGCAAGTCATTTAACTTGCCTGTCTCAGTTTCTTCAATTGTAAAGTGAGAATAAAAACATAAAGTAACAGCATCTACCAATCAGGACTGTTGTGAGGATCAAATGATATAATATTTGTAAAGTACTTAGCATAATACTTGGCACACAGTAGGTAGTATATAAATGATTATACCTTTCCCTTCCTATATATATTGAATTGTTAATTTTATTTGTAAGTTGAGTTCAGAATAAAAATTAAAATTGTTAAACTATGGAAAAACTGTTGGTACAAATTATTTCTATGCTGGTGTAAGCTTCCTAAAGTTATAAGAACAAGAAGAGTAGAAAAAACACAATTGCTGAATGCTTCTTTGAAGAATAAACACTCATCATGGGCAGAAGAGGGGGGAAAAGTAATTTTTATTGATGAAGCTCACTTTTTTATTCAAGGTTATACGAAACCTTTTATCAGAAATAGTCCAGTGGTGCCTATAAAATCTGAGACCATTCATCAGGCTTTAAACATCCACCCTCTCAAAAAATGTTATGGAGATTAAAAAAAATATTTTAGCAAACCTTTAGTCTTGTCTCTATTGAGGGACTGAGAAAATCTGCCAAATATACTGATAATATTAAGAAGCAGAATTCTTCCAGAATTACAGAAATTACCAGGAAATTAAATACTGCTACATGACTTTGTTCTATCCCATACATCACAAACAGTTGAGAAATGTACTTAAGATACAGCAACTTGCAGGTCAAGAAGCAGTCCTCAATCAAGGCCATAATTTATTTTAATATTTATGTATTTCTTAAACATTTAACATGTGTAAAACTGGGAGAGATAATTAACGGATGTTAATAACAGTTTGGATCCAGAAATATCTAGACGGGGCAATTTTTTCAGATGAAATTTAGTCTAAAAAAATGTAGAGAAGTGATAATAATTTCTACGAAAAACATTTTGCTATGAGTTTTAGTGAATCAGAAGCTCAGTATGCATTAATTGGGTCATAAATCAACCAAAAAAGCTAATGCCATCCTGTGATGCTTTAAGACAGCTTCCATTGAGTATTCCTTATCTTCTTCTTCTTCTTTTTTTATTTTTTGCAGGGGGGAAGGCCGGGCAATTGGGGTTAAGTGACTTGCCCAAGGTCACACAGCTAGTCAGTGTGTCAAATGTCCGAGGCCGGATTTGAACTCAGGTCCTTCTGACTCCAGGGCCAGTGCTCTACTCACTGTGCCACCTAGCTAAAATATTTTTCTGTCATCTAATATACCATGTAACTTTTACATCGCTCATGTATCTAAAAATTATTTGTGTATATATAATTTCTCTTGCTGGGATCCCCAACATCACCTAAAAACGTGTCATAAGTTCAAGGTTCTCAATAGATGTTAAATACATACTAATTTCAATATATATATATGTATATATATATATATATATATACACTAACCTGTGAAATACACTCTCCATGTTTTAGGTTGCTGTTTTTCGATTTACGACTGCTCATTTCGACAATTCAGATCTTTAAAAAAAGAAAAAAAATGAAAAAATATGTATTATGGTGCCACAAATTTTGTTCTATTACTAAGTCCAAGGGCTACCTATACTAGGCTAAGAGCCAGAATATAAGCTCTTGAGGGCTGGCAGTATTTTCATTTTTGTCTGGGACCTCATACCTCGTATAGTGCCTCAGTAAGGGCTAATAAGTTCCAAGTCATTAAAGCTCAGTTCCCAAGAGAAAAAGGACAAAGATATTCACTGTAAAAATGATAAAGAAACAGAGAAATGTTTAAAATAAAGGAAAAGTTTTACAGCTGTAGAAAGAGAAGACAACCCTGGTCTTCTTTTTTAAAATACATTTTTATTAATATATTTTGTTTTTATATCACACATTTCTATTTTAAATTAGCTTTTTAAAAAATTAAACAAAAATCTACTTTTTTTTTCTCCACCTTCCCCCTTGAGGGGAGGGGAAAGTAAAAAAATATGCATAAGCAAGTGAAACTCATTCCCACATTTGGTATGCACTCCAAACACACACACAGTGACACACAAACAGACACACAATTCTGTACCCTGAGTTCATCTTTGTTTTGTTAGGAGGTGGGTGGCATGGTTCATCAGGGGCACAATATTCCTAGCTAATATATCACTAGGTCTGGCTTCCCCTCATTGATTTCAATGTGTTGTGTAGAAGTGGGCAGAATGGTGAATGAAGAGTCATGTACAACTATATTAATAATGTTTTCATATTCATGTTGTAATTTCAACTCTAATATGCAGGTATTTTAAAAGATGATTATTAGCTGTTGCAATTTTAGAAGTAGTCACTAAATCATTTTTATTTAGCTTTATCATTCATTAAATCGTTTATTTAAAGTAGTTTTTCTATGCAAATCATTCTTCAGCTTCTAAAATTTTTTTACTTTTCCATCAGCATAACTGCTGGTGTTCAAATAGGCAGAAGTTGGTGGAGTGAACAATTTTAACAGAAAATTGTAATTAAGATTTGACCAATTATGCCTCAAATCCTTACTGACAGTTTCTAAGCAGAACAGACTATCTATGCAGAAGCTGTGATATACTTATAGATTTATAAAACAGTGAGATTGTAGATAAAACGCTGAAAAGTATGTTTGTATTTGGAGCTGCAACTGATTATTACAAAATAGAAGTAAATATTTAAACTTCCACTAAATTTTAAATACAGTGGCTAAATTTAATATCTCAAATTCTGGTATCTCTAGAGAAGTTAATTTAACTTTTAGAAAATATAATCTTTCAGGTCTGAAAATAACACTTTTTACACAATCTGTCAAACTGGTAGCTTCCTATTATTATCCTATTGGCAGGGAGTCCTAGGGAGGAGTGGAGTTGGAAACAGCAACAGCAATGGTCACTTACTACTGAAGACTTGTGCATCTCAAGACCTTCTCATCACCAACACTGCTTTCCATTTAGCAAAATGCAACAAAACTTCATGGATGCACCCTCACAGCAAACACTGGCATTTAACAGACAATGTGATTGTAAGGAGAAGAGACAGATAGAATGTGAGAGTGACAAAGGCAATGTGTGTGCAGAGTGCTGGACTGATCACAGACTTATCCTTTCCAAGCTAAATATTCAAATTCAACAAAAGTTGTGCTCCCCAAGGCAAAATGACTACCAGAAGAATTAATGTCAACAGATTAGAGCTCTTCTGTCAGCAGAAACAGTTTGTGCTAACTTGGAAGGAAAATTGCACACAGTTGGCAACAGTGGAGCAGAAAAGGAGTGGGTAGCTTTCAGAGATTTGGTGAATAGCACTGCATTTGCTCATCTGTGTCACAATACTCCCAAAAACCAAGACCGGTGGAAGAAGGGGAAGATGGCGGCTGGAAAGCAGGGACTAGCATGAGCTCCCTGCTGAGTCCCTCCAAAAACCTATAAAAAATGGCTCTGAACCAATTCTAGAACGGCAGAACCCACAAAACAGCAGAGGGAAGCAGGGCTCCAGCCCAGGACAGCCTGGATGCTCTCTGGGTGAGGTCTATCACACACACAGCTGGGAGCTGGAAGCGGAGAGGAGCAGAGCCCAGCCTGAGCAGTGCGGACCAACCAGACCAGGAGCCTGGCGGAATGTGCCCTACCACCCTGAATCAGTGAGCTGCGGCAGTTACCAGACTTCTCAACCCACAAACACCAAAGACAGCGGAGAAGGTTAGTGGGAAAAACTGAGGAAGTGGAAGGAGTTCACGGTTAGGCTACCAGCCCCTGGGGCAGCAGAGGTGGGGCACTACAGCTGCAGTTGCTTCTGGCCCCAGGCCCATGTGGTGGGAGGAATTAAGTGGCGGATCAGAGCAGGAGTGCACAGCAGGCTGAAGATTTAAGCCCAGTCCGGGTTGGGGGTTCTTGGGGAAGGAGCAGTGCTGGTGTGGCAGAGCTGGCACATCCCCCCTAAATGTGGAACATAGAACTCTTTAGTCTACAAGCAGTCATACCCCACTGAAAAACTCAAGGGTCAAGTAAGTTGCCTGGGAATATGGCCAGGCAGCGAAAACACACCCAGATTCAGTCTCAGACTTTGGATTCTTTCTTTGGTGACAAAGAAGACCAAAACATACAGCCTAAAGAAGTCAACAAAGTCAAAGAGCCTACAACAGAAACCTCCAAGAAAAACATGAACTGGTCCCAGGCCATGGAAGAGCTCAAAAAGCATTTGGAAAAGCAAGTTAGAGAAGTAGAGGAAAAATTGGGAAGAGAAATGAGAAGGATGCGAGAAAACCATGAAAAACAAGTCAATGACTTGCTAAAGGAGACCCAAAAAAATACTGAAAAAAACAACACCTTAAAAAATAGACTAACTCAAATGTCAAAAGAGCTCCAAAAAGCCAATGAGGAGAAGAATGCCTTGAAAGGAAGAATTAGCCAAATGGAAAAGGAGGTCCAAAAGACCATTGAAGAAAATACCACTTTAAAAATTAGATTGGAGCAAGTGGAAGCTAGTGACTTTATGAGAAATCAAGATATTATAAAACAGAACCAAAGGAATGAAAAAATGGAAGACAATGTGAAACATCTCATTGGAAAATAGATCCAGGAGAGATAATTTAAAAATTATTGGACTACCTGAAAGCCATGAGCAAAAAAAGAGCCTAGATATCATCTTTCAAGAAATTATCAAGGAGAACCACCCTGATATTTTAGAGCCACAGGGCAAAATAGAAATTGAAAGAATCCACCAATCGCCTCCTCAAATAGATCCCAAAAAGAAATCTCCTAGGAATATTGTCGCCAAATTCCAGAGGTCCCAGATCAAGGAGAAAATACTGCAAGCAGCCAGAAAGAAACAATTTGAGTATTGTGGAAACACAATCAGAATAACCAAGACCTGGCAGCTTCTACATTAAGAGATCGAAGGGCTTGGAATACGATATTCCAGAGGTCAATGGAGCTAGGATTAAAACCTAGAATCACCTACCCAGCAAAACTGAGTATTATGCTCCAAGGCAAAATATAGACTTTCAATAAAATAGAGGACTTTCAAGCTTTCTAAATGAAAAGACCAGAGCTGAATAGAAAATGTGACTTTCAAACACAAGAATCAAGAGAAGCATGAAAAGGTAATCAAGAAAAAGAACAAGAAAAAGAAATTGCAAGGGACTTACTAAAGTTGAACTGTTTTGTCTACATTCCTAAATGGAAAGATGACATGTATGATCATGAGATCTCAGTATTAGGTTAGCTGAAGGGAATATGTATATATATGTGTGTGTGTGTGTGTGTGTGTTTATGTACATATATAAGTGAATGTGTATGTATGTATATATCTGTGTGTGTGTGTGTGTGTGTGTGTATGTATACACAGAGAGAGAGAGAGAGGGAGGGGGAGAGAGAGAGAGAGAGAGAGAGAGAGCAGACACAGGGTGAGTTGAAGATGAAGGGAAGATATCTAAAAGAAATAAAATCGAATTAAGGGACGAGAGAGGAACATACTGAGAGATGGAGACAGGGAGAGATAGAATGGGGTGGATTATCTCACATAAAGGTGGCAAGAGGAAGCAGTTCTGTGGGAGGAGGGGAGAGGGCAGGTGAGGGGGGAATGAGTGAACCTTGCTCTCATCAGATTTGGCCTGAGGAGGGAATACCATACATACCCAATTGGGTATCTTACCCCACAGGAAAGAAGAGGGAAGAAGATAAAAAAGGGGGGAGGGGATGATGGAGGGGAGGGCAGATGGGGGTGGAGGTAATCAAAAACAAACACTTTCGAAAAGGGGACAGGGTTAAGGGAGAAAATTCAATAAAGGGGGATGGGTTGGGAAGGAGCAAAATATAGTTAGTCTTTCACAACATGAGTATTGTGGAGGGGTTATACATAATGATACACATGTGGCCTATGTTGAATTGCTTGACTTCTTAGGGAGGGTGGGTGGGAAGGGAAGAGGGGAGAGAATTTAGAACTCAAAGTTTTAAAAACAGATGTTCAAAATAAAAGTTTTTGCATGCAACTAGAAAATAAGATACACAGGCAATGGGGCATAGAAATGTATCTTGCCCTACAAGAAAGGAAGGGAAAAGAGGATGGGAGGGGAGTGGGGTGACAGAAGGGAGGGCTGACTGGGGAACAGGGCAACCAGAATATATGCCATCTTGGGGTGGGGGGGGAGGGTAGAAATGGGGAGAAAATTTGTAATTCAAACTCCTGTGAAAATCAATGCTGAAAACTAAATATGTTAAATAAATAAATTTAAATTAAAAAAAAAAAAAAAACAAAAAACCAAGACCGGTTTAATGAAAATGATGGGGAAATTGAGAAGCTGCTAAATGAAAAACGGGAACTCCACAGGGTTTGCCAATAGGGTAGTTCATCCATCTCTCAAAAGGCAGCATTTAATTCCATCAAGAGTAAAGTACAAGTAAAACTTAGAGAGACGCAAGATTCTTGGCTCAGTAAGAAGGCAGATGAAATTCAGTTTTATGCTAATAGTAATTACCCAGAGCACTTTCATGATACCCTGAATGCTATTTATGGGCTAAAGACATATGGTGCATCTCAACTACTCAATGATGACTGAGCCACATTGATTAGTGATAAGGACATGATCCTGGAGAGATGGGCTGTACACTTCTATAGTGTTCTCAACAGACCATCAGCAGTCAATGCTGAAGCCACTGACCATTTACCTCAGGTTAAAGTCAATCCCTCCCTAGCCAAAGCTCCAACTGAAGAAGAGGTTTTGAATGCCATTAGGCTCCTTTCATGTGGCAAAGCACCAGTGCTGATTCTATTCCAGCTAAGATTTACAAGGTAGGGGGTCCATTGCTCATACAAAAGCTGACTGAAATTTTCCAGGTTATATGGCAAGAGGAGACTATCCCTCAGGAGTTCAAAGATCCCTTCATTGTCCTTCTCTATGAAGGTAAAGGAAATAGACTGTCCTATGACAATCACAGGGCGGTCTGTCTCTTGGTCATTGCTGGCAAGATTCTTGCCAGAGTTCTCCTTAATAGGCTGATTCTTTACCTGGAAGATGGTCATCTACCTGAGAGCCAGTGAGGCTTCAGAAACAGCCAAGGAACAGTCGATATGGTGTTTGCTGCCCGACAACTCCAGGAGAAATGCCAGGAACATAAGAAAAGTCTGTATACAATGTCTATAGATCTGACTAAGGCTTTTGATACTGTTAGTAGTGAGGGGTTATGGAAAATTATGTCAAAATTTGGTTGTCTGGAGAAGTTCATCAGCATTGTACGTCAATTTCATGATAGTATGCTTCTCTGGGTTCTAGATAATGGACAATGCTCTTGTGCCTTCCCAGTCACCAATGGAGCTGTGTGCTTGCTCCCATGCTTTTTTAGCATGATGTTTTCAGCCATGTTGTCAAATGCTTTCAATGAGGATGAACACAGCACCGAAGTCAGCCACTGCACTGATGGTAAATTCTTCAACTTGAAAAAGCTACAAGCCAAGAACAAGGTAGAGGGAGTATTGGTGCATGATTTTCTGTTTGCAGATGATTGTGCACTCAATGCAGCCTCTGAAGCTGAGATGCAACAAAGTGTAGATCACTTCTCTGCTGCTTGTGCTAATTTTGGCCTAACAATCAACACCAAGAAAACACCGGTGCTCCACCAGCCAGCACCAACATTATCCATACATGGAACCATCAGTTACAGCAAATGGAGAAGTTCTGAATACTGTGGATAAGTTCACTTACCTTGGTAGTGCATTTTCCAGGGATGTACACATTGATTATGAGGTTGATGTTTGCATTGCGAGATCTAGCTCAGTGTTTGGGAGGCTCCGAAGGAAAGTAGGGGAGAGAAGAGGTATTAGACTGATTACCAAACTGAAGGTCTACAGAGCCTTGGGGCTGACCTCATTGTTGTATGCCTGTGAAACCTGTACAGTCTACCAGCACCATGCTAGGAAACTGAATCGCTTCCATTTCAATCATCTTAGGGAGATTCTGAAGATCACCTGGCAGGATAAAGTACCAGACACTGAGGTCTTTATTAGAACTAAACTACCAAGCATTCAAACTCTGATTCAGGGAGTACAGCTCCTATGGGCTGGCCACACTGTTTGAATGCAAAATGCAAGCTTGCCAAAAAGACTGTTTTATGGAGAACTCACACAGGGCAAGTGTTCACATGGTGGTCAGAAGAAGCAATACAAGGACACTCTCAAGGTCTCTCTCAAGAACTCTGGAATTGATTGTGTGACCTGGGTGACAGTGGCACAGGACCACTCAGCATGGCATGCCCACATCAGGGAAGGTGGTGTGCTCTATGAGCAAAGCAGAATTGAAACAGCTCAAAGGAAACGCAGGATGCGCAAGTTTGGAGTATCCACCCCAAATGTTCACACGGACTATTTGTGCCTGACTTGTGGTAGAGCATTCTGAGCTCATATTGGCCTGATCAGCCACAGTGGTACACACTGAATCTTGACTCAAGCATAGTGATTCAATTTAGTCCTCTTCAGGAACAAAGGACAACAACCAACTGCTTATTATATTTCATGAAATGAGTGACTTATCTTTCACATTATAATAAATTACTTTTAATTTGTTCTTTTTCTAGCTTTTAGTTGCATACCTAAATCATTGATCTGCTCTTTATTTTATTGATATGTTTAGAAACATACATTATCCCCTAAGTACAGTTTTGCCTACATTCCACAAATTTTGGCATTTTTGTTGTCATTATCTTTAATGAAATAATTATTGATGCATTCATTCTTTAGGATTAGATTATTTAGTTTCCAATTAATTTTTAATCTATGCTTCCAAAGCCCTTTATCAAACATAATTTTTACTACACTATGCTCTCAAAAGAATGCATTTAATATTTCTGATTTTTTGTATTTGTTGTTGAGGTTGCTCTAATACAAGGTCAGTTTTAGTGAAGGTGCCAGTACATCTGAGAAAAATTGTATACTGCTTTCCATTCCTATTCGGTATTCTCTAGAGGTCTATCACAGTTAACTTTTCTAAAATTCTATTCAAATCTTTAACTTCTTTCTGTTATATTTTATTGAGGTCCCCCACCAGTATAATTTTACTGTCTATTTCTTCTTATAACTCATTTAACTTTTCTTTTAAGAATTTGGATACTATGCCGTTTGGTGCATATATGTTTAGTATATCTATAGTACCTTTTAATAAAATGTAATCTTAGGGTGGCTAGGTGGCATAGTGAGTAGAGCACTGGCCCTGGGGCCAGGAGGACCTGAGTTCAAATCTAGCCTCAGACACTTGACACATTTACTAGCTGTGTGACCTTCGGCAAGTCACTTAACCCCAATTGCCCTGCCTTCCCCCTTCCAAAATAAAATTAAAAAAAAAATGTAGTCTCCCTGATTCTCTCTTTTAATTCAATGTATTTTTGCTTTTGCTTTATCTTGAGATCATGATTGCTGCCTTTTTTTTTTAACTTCACCTGAAACACAAAAGATTCTGCTCTAGCCCTTTACTTTAACTCTGTGTATGTTTCTGTTTTGAACTGTGTTTCCTGTAAACAACATATTGTTAGATTCTGGTTTCTAATCCATTCTGCTGTCTGCTTCCGTTTTGAGTGAGTTCATCCAATTCACATTCACAGTTATGATTACTGTGTAATTACCTCCATCCTATTTTCTTGTTTAACCTTCTCTCTCTTTTTGTACCCTGTACATCTTCAAAAAGTCTGTTTTGCTTCTAACCACCACCTGCCTCCCTTAATCTGCCCTTTTCTGGGAAAAACCAACTAATCAGAAGGAGAGGCCACAAGGAACTTCTAATGTGTGAAGTTCAGAATTAGCATGAACTTCTGGGGTAAAGAGGTTTCTAAGCAGATGAACAGGTGAACATAGTTACAGAGCAAAGGTATCTCAAGGTACTAGAATGAATCGATAACAAAGCAAAAGTCAATAAAACTGAAATAGCAACCAGATTAAATAACTGAGATTTAAGGTCCAAGAATTTATGACTTGTCATGCTCAATGAATTTGGATTTCTGTGTACTTTTAAGTTAGAATGTATTGGGGGAGGAGGGAAGCAGCCAAGGGTTATTCTGCTATTCTTGTTCTTCCACTTAAGATAGTTATAGACATTTTCTGCATGTAACCAGCATCCTGAACAGGAAGCAATTGATTTGGAGCAGCGGCAGACAAATACAAGTCCACAAAGGAATACAAGAGGTTGAGCCAAACAGTTCTGGAACTGGGCAAGTCTAGGCAGTAGTTCTTATAGTGATCAGCTTTTTCCATAGTACCAAGTTTTAGTACTTAAAGCTGGAGTAGCTCAAATCTACCTGGTCAATCTAGTCCCTATAGATTTACAGGCCCTAGATGACACTTAATGAGAAATATATTACTATTCCTATCCACTGTCTAAAGTACCTCTGTAGATAGATGGAGGGAGTGAAGAATAGTTGCCTTGAGTATTTGGATCTTCGATTTCCTCTGAAATGGGCTAGTACCCACCCCCAGTGCCCTGATAAATGCTGAAAAAAAGGGCCTCAAGACCTTAGTAATTATGGAAAAACAAGAAAATATTTCAAAGAGGAGCGTACAGGGAACCTTAGATGATATGCTGATAAAAAGTGGGTCCCCTTGATATTAAAGGTCACACAATAAAAACAAAATGAACAAAAAAATACAAGAGAAGCAGATTACATACCTCTCACAGCTATAGGTAGGATATATGTTCTTAACCAAACAAGAGATAGAGGCAATCATAAAAGATAAAATAGCTAACTTTGATTACATGAAATTGAAAACCCTTTGCAGAGACAAAATGCAACTAGGATAAGAATGGAAGTAAACAAATGGGAAAAAAAAATCTGTCTCAGTCCAAGCTGTAGAAAAAATTAAGAGATAAGACCAAAAGCCATTCCCCAACAATTAAATTGTCAAAGGATATGAACAAAGTTCTCAAAAGATGAACAGCAAACTAATAACACGAAAGAATACTCCAAATCAGCAATAAAAGAAATGTACATCAAAATCACCCTGAGGTTTCACGTAACATCCTATAAATTGGCAAAGATGACAAAGAGGAAAGTCATTGTTGGAGGGGGTCATGGAGAGCTAAGTGTAAGCATACATTATTGGTGGAACTGTGAATCAGTAGAGCAATTTGCAAAGCAATTTGCAATTATGTAAATAAAGTGACTCTTTGACCTAGGGATTCTATTATTTATACCCCAAGGAGGACACTAATAAGAAGAAAAGTTCTCATATGCACCAAAATATTTAAACCAATATTTTACAAATTGCTTATTATAGTCCAGGTCCTGTGCTAAGCACTAAGGATACAAATACAAAAAAGTCAGTTCCTCCCCTCAAGGAGTTTAGATTACAATTGGAGAAGACAACATACAAGGAAAAACTTCCAGATACAATGCTGCAGGTAAGAAGGATGATTCTGGGTAGAGTCCAAACATGAGCAAGGTGAAGCTTGGCTAGGGCTCTTCCTAAAATGATGGGTAGAGAAGGGCATCACCAAGAAGGACGGGAAGGCCCTAGGGCAGAGATTTTTCAGAGTGGCCTAATAGACTTCACAGAATGTCACACACACACACACACACACACACACACACACACACACACATCATTAGAGTTAGGAATTATCCAAACCAACACCTTTATTTTAAAAAGAAGGAAACTCAAGCCCAGAGAAGTAGTTACCTGTCCAAGTTCACACAGCTATTAATTATAGCAACTTGGAGCTGAACTTAGGTCTTTTGCCTTTAAGTTCAGTGCTCCTTCTGCTACACCATTTCACTGTTAATATTAAATCATGTACTTGTCAATTGGACAGTTTAATATCCTAGGGTGACAATGTAAAATTCTCTAGTCATATTTTAAACAAAGCAATTCTGGAAAAAAAATACTTTAATGACAGACTACACACCTCAGGTTTGACATAGAGGTATGTCTTGTCTAATTGCATCCATGAAAAATGTTAGAAAAAACAAAAAGGGGTGGTCAGTTCCATAGGAACCATAAGTGGGTTTTCACACAAACAATGATACAGAGGGGTCTGGTTATAATCTATAAAACTACCTTAGCGTAGGAGTTTTATGCATGACATAACTAAGTATTTTCTTTCTTTGATGAAGCAGATATCTTCAACTCACCTTGACTTTAAGAAGTACTCTGAGTGCTTCTGCCATTGTCTCCTTTCATTTTAGAATCAGCTGTCAGTGTGTAGTCACACTGTCAACTTCTTAGAGATAAGATTGGGAAAAATACAAAATTTGAAGACTAAATATGAAAAGTTATGAGATAAATTTGAGGTAACTCCAATCTGGTTTCATTTTTGTCTTCGTAGCTATGATGCCTATGTGCTTGGAACACAGTAAAGAGTAATAAATACTTATTGAGTATGTGAATGACCTACTTTTTTTTTTTGAACTTCAAAGTATCAACATATTTATTTACAAAATATACAGTTTCACAAAAACAGCTTCTCTATACACATAAACTTTATAATTACACAGAACCATGTAAACGATGTTAAGTGTCTGGCCTGGCCAAAGCCCAAGCGGGACCCCTAACTTCTGGAGACATCCTCCCCCTTCCCCCCAACTCCATCAGCCACATGCCAGGAGCCCCTGGATGGGACACACCTAATTTGCATAAAATAAGCCAACTGCAGCTGCCCCAGCTCAATCTAACACAGAAACACACTTGCCTGGCTTTTCAGATGCCATCCTGGTATAGGTCTGTTGAGGGAACAGACCAGGAACCCACTTGATAAAAACCACCAGATGAACACTGCAGGCCTTCCCAAGAGACACTTTCAGACAAGAAACTCCCATGAAGCCTAGTTCCTACACTGCCAATGGCCGTGGCTCTCTAACCGCGTGACTAACGTGGATCACTGACTAGGGACCCCAACTTCAACTGCCTGAGGTTTTGCTTTCGAGCACTCTTAACACTTTGTGGAATAAAAATATCAAACAAACAAACAAAAAGGATTTTGAAACTTTGGTTATTTCTCTTGGTGCAGAAACTAGACAGGTGGTCAAAGGGGGCAGATCTTTGGCTGCGAATGCCTCTTGAGCATATGGTAGATGCTGTGCCCTCATGGAAGCTGGGTGGTTTCAAAATGCACTTTTAAAAAGTTCTGTAACCTATGATTTAACTTTGATGCTGAAAAATGGGAGACAGATAAAAAAGAACAGATGCAAACTATCACAATTATGACAAAGGAAGTTTAATGGATATAAATCTACTACCACAGCAGGAGACTAAAAGAGCCTAGAAACTGTCTTAGCAAATACTTGATAATTTGCCAGGAGGTCAGATAGGGCATCTAAGTGAGCAACATGTGCTTAACAATATAAATTCATTTTTAAGATTTTACTTAGAACGACTTAATGGAAGAGATCCAAGCTATAAACAATTAAATGTTCAAAACGCTTTTGAGAATATGGAAAAATGCTCAAAATCACTAATAATTAGAAAAATACAAATTAAAGCACCTCCGAGGTTCCACTAAAATAAAGTAAAAGTCTACAAGAAAACAAGCACATTGATGCACAATTAGTGGAACTGTAAATTGATGCAGCCCTTCTGGAAAGAATTTTGAAACTATTTCCCCAAAGTTACTAAATCGTTATATATACTTTGATTCAATGATACCACTAGAAAGCCTATACTCTGAAGAAAACAAAGAAGAGAATGCCCTAGATATCCAAAAAATACTTAAAGCAGCTCTTATGGCAGTGGCAAAGAACTGGAAATAAAAGTAAATAAGAGGGTGCCCATAATTTTGGGAATGACTAAACAAATTATGATATATAAATGATAGAATATTACTGTGCTATAAGAAATGATGTGTTATAAGAAAAGATCTTCAGAGAACCCTGGGAAGACTTTATGAACTGGAGGAAGAAAGTAGGAGTAAGATTAAAAAAAAGTGCTTGATTAAAGAGAAAAAAGGATTTTACTCAGGGGGATATGGAAGCAATGTAAAGATGTGTGTGTATTTTTGTAGTATTAATGTGATCAAAGATCTTCCCCTTTAGGTCTCAGGTGGGGCTAGGTGGGAAAGCTTGATTATATCTTTGTAAGTAGGCCGAAAGCCTCTACTTGGCAGGTACTAAGCCGATTTGGGCCTGAAGCCCTGAGGGTCCTAAGGGGAGCTACTAAGACCAGAGCCAATGCTACATGCACTGAGTTCTAGTCAATCATGAATTCAGCCAATCAGAAACCTGAGTTCTAGCCAATTAGATGCTGGCTAGGACTGTATATAAGGAGACCAGAGTGTGAAGAAACCAGAATTGAAGGAGGGAGCTGAAGGGAAGCAGAATTGGGAAGCAGGCATTGAGGCAGAAGGCTCAAGAGGGCGCTAAAGAGCTGACATTGAGAGAGCCAGCTTCAACAGAGCTGCACATGAGAGTACTGAGCTGAGCCTTAAGATTCCTGGGTGATTGTTTACAGCAAGGCCCTAGCAGGGAGGAAAGTTACAGGATGATTTGTTTCCTCCCTATAATACTGTGCTATAATTTCCTTGTTGCTACACTGAGGTGGGCTTACTGGTTTTGGAATATAATTACTGCTATATTGAATTGGAATTACTGATCCTGGGATTGGATTCTATGATGTCTAAATAAATGTACTTCTTCTGCCTTCTACCTAGAGTTTTTCATACTTTGGGATTCCAAACCATACAGGCATGTTCATGGTCATCCTTGAGGTCATAAATCTTGCCTTACTGATACAGTGTTTAAAAAAAAAATACATGCCGGGCTTACATTAAAGAGGACTTTTAGTAAGAATATCCGTCAACAGTGGGTCTTTCGGTACATAAAATCAATGATGTGCCTAAGGACAATGAATCTTAACACCCTGCTGACAAAGGACCAGGAAGATCCTTCTTGTCCTACTATTACAAATATTATTCATACTAGGGCAGGATAACTATGGATATGTGAGGACCAAAGTTAGTAGGAACAACACTAATGCAGCAATAGGGACCAGCAACAAGAAGATAGAAGGATAAGGAAAACCCATGTATTGATGGCAGGAAGAAGTGAATTTCAAGTAGCTACATTCATATGGGGGATATGCTTCTCTCCTGTAAGCCATACTTAGTTTTAACTCACATTAGACTCTACATTAAGTAGTAACTCTATAATCTAGTAATATAATTCAACTTTTCTACACAGTTATATTAGGAAGTTACAACAGTTCACATTCATTTTCATTGTTAGGCCCCACTGAGGACGTACCACTGAATGCCAAAGAAAACTAAGATGGCAATATTAGGTAAGGAAAGATAACAAAACATTCCTGAACGTAATCCCAGAGAAATGAAATAACCTAAGCCAAGATTATGCATTGAGACAGTAACTGCTCCACAATGATTCTGTATATAACTTGAAGAAATTCAGAAAATCTACAATTGCTTTCAGTTCACATTCCCATAAGAGCATAAGGGAAATAGCATCCTTTGGCCAAAAATATGCACGGATCTTTAAAATGTATTCATTTCTTTGGGCAGAGCAAAAATAATGATAATTTTCATTTCTATAGCATTTTTCCAAATTTAGATTGAAAATAACTTATTAAAATGCCAAAAGATATCTAAAAATAACTGTAAATTAAAAGACTTCATGGAAAAATTAAATAAATATTTAACTTTGAGAAATGAGAGCTAAAAGCAGAATTAAATTGGCATGGATGAAGGGATATTAATTTGGAGAACATGATGTCAAGTTATTCCACAAGAGAGAATGGGGTTTAAGTTACAACAAAAATAAACTAGGTTAAATACAAACATAATAACAGAATTTCATCTGGAAGACCTGAAAAATAAGATACACAAAGAATCCTATGATTGGTTAAGACACTGGAAAAACCATGTATATTTTGTTCCAATTCAAGGATAACAATAGTCTATGCCTAAAGACTTGTAGAAATTTCAAAAGTTTTAAGTACTATCTTACCTAAAGAATAAAGCATGAGATGAAAGTAGATACTTACATACCATAATTTAAATAATTTCATTTAAATCTCTACATGTAAATGAACTAAATTCCTACCTTCATGTTCTACCCCATCAATTCCACATATTATGGTAGGAAAGTTTGTATGGTCAGAGAAAGAAGTCCAATGACTCTCTACTTTGTAGTACTTGACTTCTATCATTAAAATAATGAAGAATAAAGGCGCCATTTTTTGAAGTCAATTGTCAAGTAAAAGAAAAACAAAATCTAATGAACAAGCCTAAACTACTACTGAAACTTCATCTTTTCTGCAAATTCCTTTTCTGAAAAGTAATAAAAACTGTGAGTTTCTGAGCAAACGGACTATACTGCTTTTACTATTTGTAACCTCAATGTTTAATATTCATTGACTTATTTTTTAAAATCTTGTTACAAGAACCAGAACCAAATCCATTTCTCATTGTATATGTTGTCAAAAAGCTCTGGATCTGAGTCACGATTCTACCACTTCTTAGTTGTGTGACCACAACCCCTAGACAGCTTATTTTATTTACCTTACTGAACTTCAGTTTGTTCATCTGCAAAATAGCTGTACTCCCCACCCAAAAAGTTTTAAAATTATATAAAAAATGTATAAATTGCAAAGCATTATAAAGTATAGCAAAAACTGGAACTAATTTTACATAACTTATTTACAATAATTCTTCAAAGACCAATAACAAGCCTGTTATTAAAAGTAACAACACATACACACTGGAATGTATGCCAACACTGCAGTAACTTCAGAAATAAAATTCACACCTATGTGTATTATATATGTCCACACATTTATATGCTTACATCTATCTATAAAATTTGTAGATAACTTCCTCATTTCAGTTTTCTCAACAAGATTTTAATCTCCTTGCAAGCATGGAATATATACTAATGGTGAATGGAGTTCAGAAGGGAAGATCACTGTAGTTTGGGATAGAGATTGACCTTGAAGTGCTAGTTATCATTATTATATTATTATTATTATCATTGTGAGTTTGAAAGCTTCAGATATAAAATAAGCTAAATAGTAAAAGGTAAGTTAAGTAGAGCAAAGGGTACTCTAGATGGAAGAATGAATTGATGAATGGATGAGTTGTCTTCAGGGAGTAGCAGGTTTATTAAAGGTGACAGTCATAATATTGAAAATGTAGGTTGGGTTTAGATTCTAGAAGACCTCAAATGCCAGTCATCTAGTCAACTAATATTTATTAAGTGCCTACTATGTTCCAGGCACTATGCTAAGCATGAGGGAAACAAAGAAAAGGCAAAAACAAAATAAAACACCAGTCTCTTCTCTCAAGGAGCTCACATTCTAACCAATGTGCAAACAACCAGGTACAAACATGGCATCTGGAGGGAAAATTGTAGAAGAAAGGAATTATCCTTAAGGAAGATTAGGGAAAGGTGCTTTGCAGAAGATGGCTCTTTATTATGTAGGCAGTGGGGAACTACTTAAGACAGTGAACAGCTAAGTGAAAAAGTGAAAGCGATTTCTAGCATAAATTAAAAGAGGTCTACAAAGCACTTTCCTACCACAAAACATTCCTGAAATCTAGGAGTTAAAAGTCTTTTTATTACCATCTGAAAGATAATTAAGCAGATGTTAGTAAAGGCTTAAGGGACTTGTTCAAGATCAGACAACTAGTAAATCAATGGTTCAAAGGATTGAAATTCTAGAGCTGGAAGGGACCTCAGAGGCAATCTAGTGCAACTCTCACTTGTAGCCAAGGAAAGGAAAGGCCAGAGAAATCAAGTGTCCCAAGTAATACAGGTAGTGAGAAAAGTAGAATTTGAACCCAGATCTTATTACTACAAGGATAACGTCTCAGGCCAAATTAGATGTCCTGACTTCTGTGGTGTTCTTTGAATTTCAGCTTTAATTCCACCTTCTGTAAGATGCCTTTCTTTTTCAGTCTTGCTCAATTCTAGTACCTTCCAGCTGAGATTACTTCCAATTTACCCTTATATTTAGCCTATATAAATATGTAGTTGTCTACAAGTTGTCTCTATTAGATTGTGAGCTCCTTGAAGGCAGGGATTGTTTTTTGGCTTTTCTTGTATCAGCATTTAGCAAAGGGTCTGGTTCATAGTAAACTTTTAATAGATGATTACTATTGTTGGTGCACTCAAATTCCAGACTTCTTTCTATTCTATCACACTGCTTTTCACACTTTGTAAAATATAAACATATACATTTCTAAATGCATGAGAATAAAGGGAAAAAAATGGGGCAATAGTTTTTGCCATTCTGTCTTTTCGGATAGTTCCCAGGAATAAATCATGGCAACCTGCCCAGAAATCAATCTTTGGGACTGAAAAATAACTTAATATGGAATACCTTCAGCAGTTTTTAAGAACCACAAAATGCCACAGAAGTGAGCCTTTCAGTTTCCATATAATTTAATTCTTTTTCTTTTTAAATTTTTAGAGTGAAATTCCAGACATCAAACTGCTACATAATTTAGATACTTATTTACAAATTTTGTCTTTAAAAAGGTACAGGATCAGGTCTAAATGGTTCAAGTCATATGTTAATTAGAAATTGCATTTAATAGAACTACAGAATGCAAAAAGCCAGGACATTTCTTAAGTCTGACTGTCATCTAGCATGAAGAGAAATGATTTAAATATAGGGTTATTTTTTGGATATCAGGTTTCACTGTAGGCACAGTTCCCAAAAGGAGTATACATGAAGCCACAACACCATCACAATATAGGAGTATATTCACGGGCATCTGTAACAGCAACCACACTAACATACCCAGGAAAGGTGCTAGTGCAGGTTCTTTTATCTGCTTTATTAGGAAAGTCAACTGTTTCAAGGGTCAACAATCTTCTTTAATGAAACAGAAAAAAAAAACTGAGAAAAGAAATAAAGAAAGAAATAAAGACCAAAAGATAGGGCTCTATTGCCTCAATCAAAGCAAAACTGCTACGTATGTATGTATGTGTATACACATACGCATACCTGTGGCCTTCTAAATCCTTGGGTGAGGCCTTTTGACCTTGTTCGAGTTTTACAAAACAAATCCTTTTACTAAAGGGATTTGTTCTGTGAGGTTTGGATTCAGTCAAAGGGCTACACTTGAGGACCTAGAGGGCCACATATGTCCTAGAGGCCACAGATTCTCCACCTCTGGGCTAGACCTTTAATAGAGATTTGGGGGCAGCTAGATGGTGCAGTAGATAGAGCACCAGCCCTGGAGTCAGGAGGACCTGAGTTCAAATCCAGCCTCAGACACTTGATACTGTATGACTCTGGGAAAGTCACTTAACCCAGAATGCCTTGCTAAAAGATAAGGGGGGGGGCAGAGGGAGAATTTGGAGCTTTAAGAAATAAAGATCATATGAGGGAATATGAAGAGAACTACAGCTACTCTAGATCACTTCTTACTCAGGAAAGTTTTACAGCTTTTATAGATAATTTCTACACAAAAAGGTACTTCTTATTCTATTGATTGAATCTAAACATTAACTGTTACTAAATAGTATAAAATAAATAGACCACTGTACTCAATGACCTTAAATCTAGGTACATTTAGGCTTGAAATGTCAGTTAAGGGACGAAAAAAAGGAACCAGCTATCTTTCTAATAGCCATACTATAATCCCTTTGATCACTGCTCTACTCATAATCATAAGAATGAAAAGCACACCACACAAATAGTCTAGTTCAGCTCCTTATTTCTGATGAGGAAAGAGAGATATGGAGACATGAAGGGACAAATTCAATGACATATAATGAATCTGTGGCAGAGTGTCCCACCATCTCAAGTTAGTTGAAACCTAGAATTCTATAGCTATCCTTTCCTGCTTTAGCCTTTTCATGTCCAATTTCCCTGTACTAAACAGAAAAGGAAGAGTACGTTGTCTCTCAATCACTATATTACCCTTGATCACACTTAGCACTTATTCTTTAGATCATTTGAAGCGAAGCAGCTAGATGGTACAATGGACAGAGCACTGGACCTAGGGTCAGGAAGACCTGTGTTCAAATTTTACCTCCAACACTTACTTGCTGAATGAATCTAGGCAAGTTGATTAATGTCTGCCTCAGTTTCCTTATCTGTAAAATGGGAATAATAATAGCACCTACCTCTTAAGGTAGTTGTAAGAATCAAATGAGATAATATAAAGTGCTTAGCAGAGTGACTGGCATATAGCAAGCATAAAATAAAAACGTTAGCTATTGTTATTACGTGCAAATTCATTATGCTTTTGCTAACAATATACTCCAGGAGCCAAGTCCTGTCATTTCTACCTTTGTAATTCCTCTTACACTTGCCCTTCTTTTCTCTAATACTGCTACCACCCTTGAATAAACCCTCACCTCACTCCTGTACCATTTCAATAGTCTGCTGTTTGACTTCCCTGACTCATTTTTTCCTCATTCCAGCCAATCCTCTATTCATCTGTCAAATCAATTTTTCTAAAGTGCAAGTCTGACTGCTAATCCCCCCCCACCCCCGCAATGGCTCCCTATTGCCTCTAGGATAAAATATAAAATCTTCTGTTTCGTGTTCAAAGCCTTTCATAACTTGGCCCTCTCCTAAATTTCCAGGCTTTTTACATTTTACTCCCCTCCCTGTACTCTTCAATTCAGTAATATTGGTCTTGCTGTTCCTCAAACATGACACTCCATCATCTCCTAGACTCTGGGAATTTTCACTGGCTGTCCCCCATACCTGTAATTCTCTCCTTCTGACTTCCTTCAAGTTTCAGCTAGTCTCACCTTAAACAAAAAAGCCTTTCTCAGTGCTCCTTACTGCTAGGGCTTTCTCTATAAGATTATCTTCAGTTTACCCTGTTTATAACTCTGCTGTACGTAGTTGCTAGCATGTTGTCCCAAGACTGTGAGCACCTTGAGAGCTGGGACTGTTTTTTGCCTTTCTTCATATTCCCAGTATTTAACAAAGTCTATAGAGGGCACTTAATAAATGCTCGACGACTTGACTTGCAGTCTTTTCCACCTGGTCCTCTGTGTAGCAGGGCATAAGAAAAAGAGCAGAAAGAACTGAAGTGAGGGTACTTTGATGAGACCAATGTGAACACATAGGGAGCTCCCTAAAAAATTTAAATTTTCAAATATACACAACAGAAAGTCGAAATATAGAGCAAAAAACAAATAATGAATGTAAGATTGTGGAATGGTCATATAAAAATAGTAGCAGGAATGCTAAAGTTTACAGTGAAATGAGGTTGCCAAGGAAAGCTATGAAAAAAGCTATGAAGTACCAAAAGGACTTTAAAAAAAGCTAAACTGGGGTTAAAGAGAAAGATAAAAAAAATGGTAAAGGACCACTGACTGGTGTGGATGGGCCTTACAATTAGAGCTATACAACAGTGGAAGAGACTCAGACATAAGGAAGTAAGTTCCTATAGTTTTCAAGCTGATGCTGATCATCTGTTATCTTATAAAAGCAGGGATTCTTTTTGGGTTTGACTAAGTGGCTAGTAAGATCTCTTCACTCCTCTTATTTGTAGTTCCAACTCCTTGCTTTACTGAAGCAACAACCAATTCCTGAAATGCCCTCTCTTGTACTTTCACTTAAATCTTACTCACTTTTCAAGGCTTAACTCAAGCTTTACCTCTCCCCTGATGATTCCATAGCATATTGATTTCCATTATTTCTAACTCCTTTCTACTTAATGTTTAACTTTAACAATTAGAACTTTATCTATACCACACTGGGCCTCAGTTACCTCATCTTTTTTTTTTTTTTTTTGCTTTTTGGCAGGGCAATTGGGGTTAAGTGACTTGCCCAAGGTCACACAGCTAGTACTTGTGTCAAGTGTCTGAGGCCGGATTTGAACTCAGGTCCTCCTGACTCCAGGGCTGGTGCTCTACTGACTGCGCCACCTAGCTGCCCCTAGTTACCTCATTTTTAAAATGTCAAGATTGAATTAGATGATCCTAAATTCCTTTTCAGAATTAAAATTCTATGATGCCTATTTTTTGCAACCCCCTGTCAGTATTTTGCTAAATCATTATAATATTTACAATTCTAAGCCAGACTGCAAGCTTTTCTGTTGTAATCTACAGTGTTAGTCACAAAGAATTAATTAAATTAAACATTTGTTTCAATGGACACAGTGTTAGCTTCTTGAAGGCAAGGACTGTGACTTTCGTCTTCATATTCCAAGTGCAGCACAAACTGCCAGGCATATAATATAGCAAGTGATTAATAAAGGATTGTTGATTACAGGAAAAATCTGACAAAGAGTAGATGTCATGAGAATTCCTATTCTTCAAAAAGAACTAAGGTATGATCACTCCTTTAGAAGGAAAAGGATTTCTTCACTGAAATCATTATCTAAGTTAGAATTATGCAACTGAAATACTACCTGTCTCAAGGAATCTTTAGTGGCAGAAACCTCCAGTTGCAGGAGGCAGAAATGCAACTACCTGAAAGAAAATCTTGTTAAGTAAAACAAAGATGCAACAAATATCGTTCCTCCCTTTTAAAAAGTAAGGTAGAAAAAAACATTCCCTAGATATGCATAAATGCAAGATTAAAATAATTTCAAATAAACTTTTGCCAAGATTTATCCATGTTTATAATGTAATTTAAAGGGTTGACTTTTTCAAACCAAGTAATGGCCAGTTAGGTCTTTGCCTCTCAGAGATTTGGTATTCAAATTGAATTTTGACATTTATAGCCATATGTTCTGTGTAACCAAATACAAAATCCATTTGCAGAAAATATTTTTTGGGGGGGAGGATGGAAGTGGCAACGTTCTCTGATATGCAACTGAGACAATGGTTCAAACTGTGCATATCTATTATTATTACTATTTCATAAAGGTTTCCTATTATTTCTAGAACCAAATATAAACTCCTCTGGTATTTAAATGTCTTTAAAACCTGGATTCAACCTACCTTTCCAGACTTATCATGTACCCTATATTCCAGACAAGCTGGCTATCTTGTTGTTCTTCACATATTTTATCTTCTTCATGGCCTATCTTTCATGTCTGGAATACACACCAGTACCTCACTACCTTGGAGACCATCACTCTTTCCATTATTCCAAGATGCTTCTCAGCTATATGCATAATTGTAGACAAAACAATTTTTTAAAAAATCACCTAATGTCAGTAAAAAATAAATTAGGGATACAAAGTTTACTCAGAGATTCATAAGTCAAAATGGATTAAAATACCAATTCAATCTTCATTGAAGTGTGTGTGTGTGTGTGTGTGTGTGAACAGTCCTGTAAAAAAACCTTTACTGTGGAATATTAAAAACCTCTAGAAATATTAATAAATAATATTTTTCTAGCCTAAATAATTTCATACCTACGAAAGGTTCCTTTCTAACAAAAGACCTTTCTAAAGGAACTGAATTAAGAATGATAGCCAAACAGCTCTTGTCTAGAAAAGAACATTTCTTTCTCCACCCACCTGAAGCAACTGGCACTAGACACACAAGGGAAGTCCCAGCTCCTATTCAGAAAAGATCTTTGCTATTTTTTTCCCATTTTGCCATCTTTGCCATTGATTCTCTGAGGAGAATGGTCTAGGAGGGAATGAGACAGTGGCCAACCATTTGGGAGTATTAACTCAACTGTATTTTTAAATACTGTGATTTTCTTCTTTGAGATTCCTATAAATGTTACCTAAAATTGTTTTGGGGTAGAGTCATGTCAGAGGATTATGCCATTTTAGATATTTTTGTCTCCAAACTAGAAATGCTTGGATAGAAAATAAATGTTAAGTAAAATTGTTCCTGGTAGACATGAGCTTAAAAAAAGAGCTCAATATTAGTATTAATATTTTTTCTTTGACACTACTGTTTTCAAAGAAAGTCAAATACATAACTTCATCAGATCTCTCTAAACATAGTACCTATAACACTTATACTTTTTGCATATACCAAGAGGCTATAAAGTATAAAAATTTAACAGTAATTAACTGAATGCTCATAAGTACTAAAGCATGACATCTTCAGGAAGAACTGAATGGACTGTAACATTTACATTATTATTTTTAAATCTGGTAACATACCTCATTTTGACTGAAGATTGGGAAGGAAGAAAATAGACTAGCACATAGAATTTGTTAGAGGTGGAATTTTAGTATAACTATCACACATCTACAATTTTATTCGGAGAATTTCTCAAAAATTCAGGGCCACTTAAAAGATAATCAGTTCTGAAACCAACATGCTAATTAATGAAAAAGATGAGTGATACGGATAATCCAAATCAGCATGTCATGAACAAAGCATTACTATTTGGCTTTGAAATGCATTTTGACTGTATTAACAAATTATTTATCTCTCTAATCATATTTTGTTCAGGTTAATATTTAACATAAGCATACATATTTAAGTTAGTATGAGACTGAAAAGGTTTGTGAATAACTGACAAAACAGCACATCAATAAAACTTACAAAGTTGTTATTTTAACATTTTTTTCATTGGCTTTAAGCTTCCAACTAGGTTCAATAACTAATTTATTTCTCGTCATCCTTCAAGCCCAAATCACTGTAATATTAAAAATTTTAAATTATTTTTAATGTGAAAATGCAATTAAAAAAAAACTTGGGGCAGCTAGGTGGCACAGTGGATAAGGTACCAGCTCTGGAGTCAGGAGGACCTGAGTCCAGAACCAGCCTCAAGACAACTACTAGCTGTGTGACCTCGGGCAAGTCTCTCTCATCTCTGCCTTCCAAAAATCCACACACTTGTATTTCTTAGAGTAATAGACTCCAAATTTTTTTTTTTGATTGGGTAAACGTTTTTCAGGGGAAAAAAAGCACCACCACCCTTTTTTCAAAAAAAAAAAAAAGTGTATGTATATATATATATACACACACACACACACACACACACACACACGATTTTATTTATATACATTTTATTTATAAATGAGATACATGTAGAGAGGCTGTGTGGAATAGCAGATAGAGAGCTAGACTCAATGTCATAAAGACCTGAGCTCAAGTCATACCTTTGGCTGACATGCTAGTTGTGTGATCCTAGAAAGTAACTTAAACCTCACCCCACCCCCACTCCCTCAGTGATCTAGGGCAGTGGTATCAAACAGAAACAGAGACCACTAACTCAGGAACTCTGTGGGCCACATACTGCCTTAATTTTAAAAATGTAATATCTGCTTTACTGTATTTTTACTCCATTAAATATTTTCCAGTTACATTTTAATCTGGTTCAAGCTGATGTGTTTGATACTTCTGCTCTAGACAACCCTCTGAGGCTACAAGTGGCAAAGAAGGTATAGACCTGAATTGGTGAAAGGAAGCTTCCTTATCAGTGAGTTCCTGATACCAATGACATAAGAGGTTCCCTCTATGTGTACATTACGGTAGTAATAATTGTGCACTTTACAAAATTCACAAAAACAGGAATTTAAAAGAATGAGATGAAGATGAAATACTATTTGATCTTAAATTGGTAGATTTATCTAGATAAATAGTAGGTATAGCTATAGAACCTAGGGAGCTACTGGAATTTACTGAGCATCGATTTGACACGGTTTGGTAGGTACTTTAGGGAAAGTTGCTTTTGAAAGACTGATTAGAGTGGAAAGAGACTTGAGGAAAAGAGAGCAATAAGGAGGCTAATACAATAGCCCAGACAAAAAATCCTGAGGGCCTGAACTAGCAATGGCTGTGTGAAGAGAGGGGAACAGATATAAGAGATACTGAGACAGAACTGATAGGGTTTGGTGACTGACTGGATATGTATTATGATGTGATGCAAAGTGATGAGATGAAGACTATCAGAGTGTGAGAACTTAAGCAACTGAAAGAATTGTGGTGCCCTGCAAATTAGGTTTAGACTAATACCTCACATAAAAAGACAAGCTCTAAAGAATATTATTCATGATATAAACAAATTAGAGCAAGGAAGAAGTTTCCTTTCAGATTTATGGATGGCGAAGAGTAAACAAGAGATAGAGAGGATCACATAAAAAATAGACAATTTTGTCAACATAAAATTAAAAAATTTTTCCATAAACAAAACCAATGCCCAGCAAATAGAAGGGAAAGCTAAGGGGAGGACAGGGGGACCTTCAAAGCAGATTTCCCTGATAAAGGTCTCATTTCCAAGAACTATAAGGATCTGATTCAAAATTATAAGAACGAGAATAGTTTCTCAATAGATAAATGCTCAATGGATATGAAAAAGCAGTTTTCAAAGGAAGAAATTCAACTATGAACAGTCATATAAAAAAAAAAAGTTCCAAATTACTATTAGAGAAATGCAATTAAAACCACTTCTGTGGTTCCAATATAGAAGACAAAAAAGAAAAATGGCCAACATGTGATAGGCACATTGATACAGCTCTTATTGTACTGGCAAAAAACTGATCATTACCATGGAGCACAAGGCCCCAAAGGATGGACTGCCTGATGTAGCCATTACTTGGGTGGTGGTAGAATTCTTCCAAAGGCACATGCACAACTGTTGAGGATAGTTGTTAGTTTGGATCCTAAATGGTCTAAGGGGGCCAGATAACCTGGCTCAGAATAGGGGACATCTGGAGCTTGCTCAGCAGGGGAGGGGCCTGAGAGGGAGAGTTTTCCAACATCAGGATAGGTGTGGTTGGGTTGGAGATAAGGCCCATGATTGGCTATTACCTCTAGGTATACAACCAGTCTTCCTAGACTTTATCCAAAGGGTGGATTACATACCCCATAGGATGATATTATATAGTCTAGAGAAATTAATGTGTAATTACTATTTAAAAAAAAATACCTCAGCCCTTTTGGTGAGAATTTTGTATCTACCGGATACTTATATGGGCAGAATATTGCACTCTGTAGCAAACCTACCCCGGTGAATGTAAGGAACCAAGTTTCCTGAAATATTGGCTCTAAAGCTCACATATGAAACAGTAATATTTGTAGCACCAAATTTACTGGCTTTGTGAGAAATAAATGAGATAATATATGTAAAATTCTCTGCAAACTATAAGGTACTCTACGAGCCTCTTACAAAGCATTATGTAATAAACCACTTGTAATTATGTAATATTAATCAATTACATTTATACAGCACCTATGTGCAAAGAACTGTCCAAGGTGCTAGAGATATAAACAGAAAATGAAAAACAGTTCCTGCCCTTGGGGAGCTGACATTCAACTGGAATACAACATTCTATGGAATATCAGTCAAGGACCTTACAATCTAAAGATCAAGACACCATGCAAACAAATACACACAAATCAAGTTATACACAGGATAAATAGGAAATAATTAATAGAAGGAAAGCATTGGAATTAAGAGGGCTTGAGGAAAGCTTCCTGTAAAAGTTGGGATTTTAGTTAGGACTTGAAGGAAGTCAGTATTCGGAAATGAGGAAAGAGATGGGGAGAACGCTACAGGTATAAGAGAAAACCAGACAGAATACCTAGAGCTGAGAGATGGTATATCTTGTTTGAGTCAGGGAATTTAGGTCAAAATCTTGGCTCTGTTACTTATTAACCGTATGATGACCTGGCACAAATGACTTAACTTCTCTGAATCTCAGCTCCTTGGATAAAGGATTATTTCATTTATTGTATTTTTATCCCTAGGATCTAGTATAGTGTCCTGAACACAGTAGGCACTTTAATGCTTGGTGATTGCTTGGTTTCTTCATCTGTAAAATGAGGTAGTGGGAGGAGAAAAAGTTGAACTAGATGATCTCTTGAGCCCCTTCCAAATCTTTAGCTACTTTTCTACTTGATAGTATAATTAGTTTGATGGAACCCGGATTTCAACAGCATAACACATTCTGCAGATACAGATCATAGCCCCTACATACCTCATACTGTTTTTTGTCCATATTTTTCAAGAATCCTGAATTGAGTATCTATCCAGTGGACTGTTGCACTTACTCAAATTCTTGTAACATATCAGGACAGCAATATATTACCTAGCAATATTCACTCATTGTTTCTTACTTTCCAGGTATGGACAACCCATCTCTTTTTCTAGTCATGTAGATCAGGACTTCTTAAACTTTTCCCACTCACAACCCCTTCAGCACTTCTTAAAATGTGAGTCTCGACCTCATATTGAGACCTAAATTCCAGATTTTAACTATACATTCAGAGCTGCTCATCCAGCCCCTTCATTTTAAAGACAAAGAAATTAAGATCTTGGGAGGTGAAGAGAGCAACCCCACAGAGCTGGGATTTGAACTCAGGTCTTCTGATTCCAAATCCACCACTTTTTCTTTTGTTATCTTATTGTCTTTTGTAGCCCCTTTCCAGTACAATTCACCATTAGTAATAAGCTGCAACTTACTGAAGAATACTATGCCTTTTCATTGTCCCTAGCTTTGTCTCAAATTTTGATTCTCCCAAGATTGTTTTGTTCCACCACCCACAGGGAAATACCACCAGTAAGATAACTGGCATTAGAGAGCTATTATTTTGCAATCCAATGATTGTTTCATGAACATAGACAAGAAGGAATGGTTGAACTAAAAATAAATGTCTTTTCTCTGCCAAATCCCACAAAGAGTAACATAATATCCCTTTATAAGTAAAGGTTTGGCTCTGCTGGAAAACATAAGAATGGGAGCTGCTGTTTTGTTTTTTACAGAGGAACCAAACAGCAAACAAACAAGAAAAAAATGTTTCATGGCCATCAACATGACCTTCACTTATTAACTTTGTCCAAGATTCACATCTAATCAATAGGAATCAACACTGAAACATGGTTACTTAGCAAGCTATTTTGGATTCAAGGCTGCATTTTCTTCTGGACTTTCTGGACTTCATAATTATGCCTTCTCCACCAATGGCTCACCTTGGAACTTGCCTCAGTGCTTAGGGACTCCTAAAGAACCACCCGGGCCACCTGCTCAACCTCCTCCCATTGGTAAGTTCCTCCAGGAGATTTCATTTTGTGGAAAGGCCCCCAACTTCCCTTCATTCTCCTCCTGGTTCTATCCCTGACTTTTTAGACTTCAAAACCATGCCTTTAAAACTAGGTACCTTCTCCCACACAGTAAGTGCTAAATAAAACTTTCCTTCCTTTCTCTGCCTTATCTTAACTTTTGATTCTTTCAAGGTTGCCATTCTACCATCCACAGCCAAATACCATCAATAAGAGAAGAACTGGCATTAAAACTTTGCAATAATGAAGTTTAGCATCATTGAAAACGCACAATTTCCATTACAATTCAGTGCTAAAATTTTATCTGTTGTTCAACAAGCATCTATTAAGAACTTACTATGAACCATGCAAAGTGGTAATAAGCATGAGAGATACAAAGAGAGGAATAAAAAGCAAAACAACCTAGGCTTTGCTCCCCAAATGCTCACAGTCTAAGGGGATGGGGGTGGGGAGGAACAACTTGCAAATAACTATGTACAAATACAATATACAGGACAATTTGGAGATAACCAACCAAGTGGAAGGCATGAGCATTACAGAGCATCAGGAACGGTTTCTTTTGGAAGGTGAGAGTTGAGTTGGGATTTGAAGGAAGACAAGGACTGAGATGAAAAAGGAGATAATTCCAAAGATAGAGGACAGCCTACAAAAATGCTCAGAATCAGGGATATAGAATGCCCTGTGGGAGCTACAGCAAGGAGGCCAGTGTCAATGGACCACAGAGTATGGGAATAAGAACAAAGTTACAAAGGGCTTACTTAGATCACCAGAGGATTTTATATTTTACTCTGGAGCTGATAGGTAGCCCTTAATGTTTACTGAATGGTGGGCAGAGGTGTGAGTGTATTTTACATGGTAAGATGTGGACACTAGTTTTACCAGTTTCCCCTTTCCAAATGGGGTATACAAGTAGAACATTTGAAAAATAAGCATCCTTTTAATAAAAGTTATTCACTTTGAATATGCATCTATTTCCAAAGGTGTCTTTTCAAATGTCTTCAAGTAAAAGGATTCCACAGTTTTCCCCAGTAAAATTCTGTTCTGCTTAACATCTCATTGAAATGAATAATTTTCTAGTGCTCCAGCCACTTTAAATCAAATAAACTTTGTTATTAACTTAGTCTGTATCCTTCTACAAAGGGGTAAACTTTGAGTATTACTGAATTAAGGTTTTGGTGCATTAAAAAACAGAAGAAATCACACTTGAAAATAAGTATTTTCTGTAGCAATAGATGGACTCCTAAACGGTATCTGTAATGCATTGTAAAAGATGTCGTTTCAAGAAAAAAAATTCACGTTACATTTTTTTTGTTTAGGAGAAATCACTCCTGGGACACTGATGTTAATCTTTTAAAAAAGTAAGTACCCTTAAAAAAAGATTTCTCTTAAAGATCTCCATCAGATGAGTTTTAGAAATGGAGAAAAAAGCAGCACTATGAAGTTTTGCAAAAGAAGCTTTATTTACATAAGCTCCCTTGCTTATTCAACTCCATTAGTTTCTAGCACTCAGATTAAAAGTGACCTTTAAAACAAGTATTTAATAATAATCTTCTTTCTCCGAAATTTTAAGCATTTCATTTTGGTAAGGAAACAAATTTAGTTTAAAATCCAAAGAAATCAAACCAAATCACCAGGAACAAATCCCTCTCCCCATTTATTTATTTATTTTTGCGATTCTCAATACCAACATCTTTAATGATGTTGAGAGCATCCCTTCCTCCTAATCTATCCCTAGGCTTCCTTAAAACGCTATGTCAATCCCAGTTATTCACCGTCATTATTACTGCTACACAACCTCATCCGTGGCTTCCGAAGGGAAGACGTAGGAGGGAGTGGAGGCTCGCGAACAGCAGGCCAGGGGAGACGCCAGGCGTCCGCGCCGGCCCCCTCCCCCAACGGGGACCAGATGGAGATGGTGGGGGCGACCAAGGGTAACGAGAGAATGGCGCAGAGAATAAATACTTGGAGTACTGCACCTCAAAAAAAAATGCACACGTCTGCGTCGGGTTTCCCAGCCTGTCCTTCCAAGACAGCTTCTCCCCCTCTTCCCCCGACCCCAGGACCCTGGGGTCCATCATCCCGCCCGCCTCGGGACTTTCACCTGGAGCCATCATCTCCCTCTCAAAGCATCGCTCCTCCGCCACAATGAGCCCTAGTCTGGCGGCGACCTTGGCATCCTCAAAATCAGACAGCGAGCGGGGGCCTCTGCGGTTGGATCGGGGGGCTAGCTGGTCCCGCCTGAGACCGTCCGGCCTAGTGAGCCTCCCTGCTTACCTCGTTCCCCTCCTCCTCGTTTTTCCTTCCTCCTCTGGTTTCCCATCACCAGAGCGGCGGTGAAATCTGAGCCTGCCTCGCTCCCCTCCCTTCATCGCAATTTGCTTCGGCCTAGTCTAACTGCGTACGCTGGTTGCCTCGGTACTTACCGGAGAGCGAAGACCGCGCGTCCTGGAGCCTGGTTCTCCTCAGCCTGACGGCTTAGCCTCTGCTTCTACCACGGCCAGCGCGCGATCGATCCCGGCATGCTCCGCTCCGCGCCAGGGCCTCCCAGTCCGCTGCCCGCCCCTTTCTCTCATCACACGTGACGCCTCTACTCCTTCCACGCCCACTTCCGCTCATCAGCCCTCCTGCAGGTGGGAGGGGGAAGCTGAGGAATTCAACTTCCTCCTCCTCCTTCTCCTCCTCCTCCTCCTCCTCCTCTTCCTCGTCGTCTCACCCCTGTCCCCCTCCTCCTTCCCCCGTTATTCCTCAACCCCGGCCTTCCCTCCAACACCTTCCGGGTCGCGGGCGCCGAGATGCCCTCTGGGTAACCATCTCATTTCCTCCCCTCCCCCTCCTCCTGCCCTCGACCAACCAGCCTCCCGTCAGGGAGGGACATGCGCAGTGAGAACCTCCCATCTCTTCTAACAGAACCCCCCTCCCCCCCAAACCAGAGAGACCCCAGCAGCAGCAGCAGCTGATGATGAAGAGAGAGGCAGAGGCTAAGGGGGGGCACCTTTTATTTCTATTTTTAAAGGGACAGGACACTAATTTTACCCCACTTCAACCTTGAATTGCGAAGGGGGGGAGGCGATTGAGTTCCTTCCCCCACCCTCCACCCCGAGCTCAGAGAGGGGAATTGAGCCTGAGAGAGAAGGAGAGTTTCTTCTTCTTCTTCTAACCCCCCCCTTACCACTCCTGCCCCCCCCTCCTCTCTCTCCTCAACCCCCTCCACCCCCCTCTCTTTGGCTGTGAGAGGAGGAGAGAAAGAGACCAAAAGCCTCTTAGCAACACAGCCCCTTCTCTGCTGCTGCTGCTAAAGCTGCTGCTAAAGCTGCTGCTGCTGCTGCTAAAGCTGCTGCTGCTGCTAAAGCTGCTGCTGCTATTGCTGCTCCTGCTGCTGCTGTTGCTTGGCCCTGGCTGGAGACATCTCACTACACCCAGGAGCAGCCACTTCCCCCAGCTCTCCTCTACTGCTCTCCTCCTCCTCCTCTTCTCCTCCTCCTCCTCCTCTCCTCCTCCTCCTCCACCACCACCACTCCCCCCCTTTATTACCCTTTGTGTCATCCTCCACAGCTCCAGGGAAGGGACTCAAAAGTGGGGGGCAGGAAAGGTAAGTGTGTCTATGGGGGCTTCATTGCCTCCCTCTGGCTCTGACTTTCACTTCGGGGCAACAGTAGCACCAAACCACATACGCAGTGGAGATCGGGGGCTGAAGTGGGGGGCGTAGGTGGTGGTGCTGGAAGGTGGGGGGAGCTGAAGAAGGGGATGGACTAGAAAGTGTGTGTGTGTGGTGGGATGCCCATCTCCCTCTTGCTAGCCAGGAAAAGGACACTTTTATTTCTATTTGTTGTTTGTAAAAGTGATTTCTCCCCTTCATGTGGCAGATTATTGTGTCTGCTTCAGTGGGGCAATACAGAAAAACAAACCCCTTCCTGCAATGGGGACTGGGGGGGGGGGGAGAGAGAGAGAGAGAGAGAGAGAGAGAGAGAGAGAGAGACTTTTTAGATCTGTCACTTTAAAAAAAAATTCAATTGCAGAGCCTTTTTTCTCTTTGCCCAGTAAAACCTACACAGGGTTTGATTCTGAGTGGAGAAATGTCATAGTATGGATTGTATTAGAACTACTTTGCCCATTTATAGACGTGAGTGTTTTTCCCTTTTTGGCCCTGTATCTAATTTGGATATTGACTCCAGTTTTGGAATAGGCTTCTTGGTATTTTTGGTTTTGTGGTTGAAATTTCAGTTTTTAGTTGTTTCTCAGAGGTATAGATTTCTCATATAAAGTATTGAAGATATTTACTAATAGAAGTGGTAGGGCATGGTTTGTCTTCTATCCTTCACTTCTTAGCTAATTGGTTACATACATTTCTATACAAAGTTTAATGCTCAAAAGGCAAAGTTTAAATAATATCTGTGTTTTCTTTTTCCATGTTCATTTTTGATGGAAATTGTTTTCAGTAAGACTTGAATTATAACTGCTATATAATTAAGTTGGGTATTCCACTCCTTTTAAGTTAGCAGAAACAAGTCACCCCCACTTGAAAACTTTTGTTATTTTGATTTCAAGGAAAGCCAAGCTTTTCCATCAATAGTTTGCTGGATTGGGTATCACTTTCAGTTTTAACTGAATTATTTATTTACTCTTGTAAATTGCGATGAATTTTTCATCTCTTGGGATAGTGAACCTATTTGCTTATTACATATAAAAGAAAGATTTTTGGAAGATGCTTTTCAGAGTCAAGGAAATCACAAAGTGTAGGAGTCATGGTGTCAGACAAAAAACAGCCAAGGTATAGAGGCTTAACGCTTATTCAGCCATTATTTTTATTAAAAATGCTATTTTCTATTTTTATTAATAACCTTGCTTTACTGATTTTCCTTAGAATTGGAGGAGTGCTTTCATTTTACAAATGCTGGAAAGTATGTTTCTGAACGCTAGCATGTAGGCCTTTTGGTAAGGCTTGAGTTAGAAAATGGGATTCAGTTTCATGCATGCATGTTCTTTATCCTTTATTTGAAAAGAGATATCCACGTACATATACACACACAGATCCTTTCTTTGTAAATGCTTTGGTATCTCTGATCCCATAATTTATGTCAGCAAAAAATATTCTTCTGTAAAGCAGCAATTTTGTGATCAGACTAGCAATATGAAAACAGCAATTTGATCAGCATGGAAAAGATGGGTGAAAAATCCAGAATGATATGTAACGTAAATATTATGAATAAGTAATTAGACAAATAAATATGACTAGCAATTTTTAAATTTTAATCTTGTATTTTTTAGATTATTAAGTCAAAGGAGATTATATTAGTGTTCTAATATGACAGTCATATGTGCAGAAACTTGCTCTGTAAAATTGTAATTAACAACTTGTGCAAGAGTAGTCATTTACATGCAAGAAAAAAAAGCTGTTGAAATAAACATATGATTCTATTTCCTGTTCTCTTGTTACAAAATAGTATAGTCCTTCTCTTGTCTTTATTTGAGTTGATACTGATGGGCTTCATATGCAAGGAGAAACCTGTGCCATGTTCAAGTTTATTCCCCTGACATCAATATCATTTCAGGTCCAGCTATAGTTTTCTATCCTCTAGATAGAACCAGAGCAACCTGTAACTTATGAGACATAGGGTGGCACTTTAGTAAAAAAATCAATTTAAAGTGAAGAAAATTGTGTAGATAACTGGGGTGATTCAAAATAGTTGCCAGTGGGCAGCTAAGTAAAACTTCTTGCATTTGTCTCATGAGTACAATACCTTTTATTTGCCCTGTGCAATTTAGCCTCTGAAAACCTCCCCCAGTACCTTATATAGATTCCTATTTAAGTAACCCTTTGTGGGCTGTTTATGCTAAACTTCCCAAATTGAAGCAAATTAACTAGTATTTGAAAATATTGTTGGTGGTGGTTTTATCATGTTTATTTGGGAATATAGTTTGTGCTGTTAAGTGTCATTGGAGTATAATACTAATGACTTATATTTATATAGTGCTTTAAGATTTACCAAGAACTTTCCACACAACATTGTGAGAGAGTACCAATATTATTACCCCCATTTTACAGATGAGGAAACTGAGATGCAGAGAAACTAACTCACTTAACCAAGGTCATGTAACTAATAACAGGACTCAAATCCAACCCTTCTGACTCAAAGAGCAAAAATTTTTTGCCTTTTTTTCTATTTTAAGCTCACAGGGACTTAATTTAGCCCCCACACATTTCTCTGCGCGGCTCCAATTTTACAAATGTATCCACTGAGGCCCAGAATGATTAAGTAAGCAGTCCAAGGTCACACTGCTTTCCAATGGCAAAATCAGGGGTAGAATTTAGGGCTTCTCCTTACTTTCAGCAAGTGGCCTTCCCACAAAATCACACTGCCTTATTTCAGTTTGTATAGCTTTTTCAATTTTTCTTTAAAATTTCGTTTGGAGGTTTGATCTTTACGAAGAACCAAGATACTAGGTTTTGAAAAGCATGCGATTTCTATGAGAAGGTTAAAGTAAAAATCAAACTTACAGTTTTATGACAATAAACACATTTCTATCTTAATTTAAGTAATTTGGCATCGATTTTCCACATAACAAATTGAATTCATCCATAATTAAATACTTTATCACTTTCTTGTGAGAACCAGGTTGTTTTCTTCCAAATTGGTTCTTCTCCCCCAGTGTTTTAATCAGGCAGTCAGTTTTCCTTCCACCGTTGTATTAAGGATCCATAACTGACTTTTATCAATCATGAATAAAACTCAAGAACTAGAATCCTGTCTTTTTAAGTGTGCTTCTCTTTCCCCTTCCTCTCTAGCTTTTTATTCAAATAATTTCATTTTCTGGTCTTCGTTGTCCCCTCCTTCCAGTCTTTCCTTAACAGTTGAATTATGTATATAAATTACACAGTAATGTTACTTATAAGAAAGAAAGACTACTGCCCATCTTAATAAAAGCATAGAATATCCTTAAAGAATTTTTTGATAGATGATAAGATTTTAATAGATAATGATTGTTGATCCAACTTCAAAAAATGTACTCGCAAATTTTGATTTGAAACTTATTTAGTTGACTTTAATTTTATAAAGTGATGAATACAATGATCGGTCAGTGGAGTAATAAGACCTCCTGCTCCAGGTATGCAAAGTAGCAATTATTTTAGAGGTCCTTTCTCTCCCTGGAAGGTTTTTGTTTTTTGTTTTTTTGAGGAGGGGTGGGCACTTCTTATCCAAAGGTTTTGTAAGCTTTGCACTTTGCAAACACCTACCTCTGTTCATCACTGGGACATATCTGAAGTCCCCCAGAAAACTCCAAAGTAAATTGCATAATATATTCACCTGAAAAAATATTTTTGATGCATTCCAAATCTGTTGACTGTGATGCTTTCATGTTTCTATATAAAGTATCTTTTACATAAATTAAATAGACATTGTTAGATGGGTAAAGCATGTGTTAAGAAGAGTATTACTGTATGTTATTAAAACAGTATGATTTCAAAATGAATTTTCCACTTAATACAGTATTCTGGGTATTTCCATTGCTCCCTTTGGACAATGAAAATAGACTCTATGGTTTCCATTTCTGGTTCTCCAAAACTAACCACAATGATGTTAATATAATACTATACCAATACTATAATCCACTGTATAAAAATGAGCTTTTTTTTTAATCTGAAAAAGTAAGTTGCAAAAAACTTTTCTCAAGAGTGAAATTGCTGATATCAACTCAAATTTATCACGTTGTTTCACACAATCATTTAAAAGTTCTTTTTTCAGGAAATTCTTATGTATTTTTGCTTTTGGGTTTTTTCCTATCCAGATTTTATTTGTATAACACCTGGCAGTATACCATTTCTTAAGTATGATTTAATTAGGTAGTACTATGCCCTATTTTGGAATTTTTATTAAACCATACTGGATGCCTGCTAAAATTGATAGCTAAGCTTTTCAGTTCTAAATAAGCTGGGACTTTAAAAATGGTTATTTGATGGTGTTTCTATAACTTTAAGAAAATTACTTGATAATAAGTCCATAGATGAATGCCCAAGAAACAGGGAATATCATACCATTTCATATCATGGTTAATGGTTCTGGTAGAATTGTTCATTAGGTAACCAAAGGATTGAACTCACCCTAGTCCCTTTTTTGATATTCCTTTTAGAGCAAGCGTTTTCTCCTGGAGTCCAGAAACTCACTTTTAAAATATTTTGATAACTATATTTTAATATAATTGGTTTCCTCTGTAATTTTATGTATTTTATTTCATGGGTTCAAAAACATTACTCTAAGAAAGGTTCAGTAGGCTTCATCAAACTTCCAAAGGGGTCCATGATAAGAAAAAGGTTAAGACCTCCTATTTGAGAAAAATATCTGACGCACAAGTTATGTGCTATTATGAACACAAGTAAATATCTGCTTCAATTCTTGTGACTCTTTTCAAATGGCTTCGTATTGCACAGTTCTAAAACTACTAAAACTTTTATCTACACCCTTAGAAAAACTTTTTTTGCATACTAATTTAATAATAAAGTGTAAATAATTAGTGGTGTTTCATATTATACTTATGATAAAAATTACAATATTATAATAATGCAAAAGGACATTTTTTCTGGGGACATATATGGAGCATATCAGACCAGAATGCAGCTTGATTTACTTTTATTTCATTTTTATGGAAGTGAAGACATCTTTATTCTGCCTTAAGAGAAATTACCAGGCCTTTTAACAAAGCTTTCCATAATTTCAGGTAATAAATGGTTTAGAAATTCTGTGGTTTGACCCAGTATTTGCCATTAAAAAACATAGCATTTGACATTGTTTATTGTAGCAAACTAATCTTTGCTGTGTTTTAAGCAAATAAACCAAAAATAGCCAGAGTGCCAAGTAGGTATGCACGTGTTTTAATATCTAACATACTTGATTTTCCTTTTGGATGCCCTGGTAATTACCATTGCATCTATAAGATTAACTTTAAGGCATCTTTCTATTTCCTCCAGTGTTTAGTTTGCAGGAAAAGAGTTACTATCTTGGAATGACTAAATCGTTGATGGTATCTAGAAAGCAATCTTTGACTTATTTACCAAGTGCTCATATTAACCCAGCTAACCAGAAGTTTTAACTAACTGAACTTTCCCACCTCTGTGGTGGGGGGTTGGAGGTGAGGGGGAATGTAAATCACAAGAAAACAAACAGTGGACATCTAAACAACCTTGGGCCAAATCTCCTACAACTAACTATACTATTATAAAACTAATTGACAGTGGTGACCCAATGACTTTGTATACTTTTAAACTATAAAACACAGCTCTCTCTGTTTGTTAACACTCTTAAAGTGTTTATTAAGATAGTCTGTGTAGAATGTAAGTTCTTTGAGGGAAGGTGATGTTTTGTTTTTATTTTCATTTCTCCTGAACCCAACCAGGTGCTTTGCTCATAACAGGCACTTAGTAAATATTGTTGAATTGAGTTGTATTTTACTTTACCAAGTATGGCGTGTAGTAAAGTATTTGGGGAAATACTCAGCTATAACATTCTATAAATACCGTCAAATACCAGATTATAGTTTAAAATTTTAAATCTTAAAATTTTGATTGTTATATTTTGTATTTATATTACCTTTATTTACAGATATATGCCTTCCCCCACCACAGGGAGCATAACAAAAAATAAAGAAAAAAAAGAGGAAAATATACAGTTCAGAAAAAATAAACATATGACTAAAGTGACAGTATATTTAGTATTCCTCTCCCACAGTCCACCACCAGCGCAAGAACAGAGAAAGATTTATTTTCTCATTTCTCCTTAAGGGCTCTGTTTGGTCTTTTTAGAATTAAGTTTGGTTTTGTTGTTGTTTATTCATCTATATAGTTGTAGTCATTTTGAAAATACCAGGTTAATTTATTAAAAAAGAGTAAGTAGGCCGAAACAAAAAAAAAAGCTTCTTTAGTTACTCCTGAATTAATGTAGAATTTAATTGGCCCAAATACCCCCATTTTATGAACTTGCAGTTATTTAAGGTATCAGTTATATTCTGTGGTCTCCTAGATCTGCAAGAGGTAATATGTCAGCTTTTTGGGCAAGCCAGGCCTAATTAAGACAGTGTAAGAATCGGAAAAACAAATATTAAAGGGTTTTTCCAAGATAACATTCTGCCATAGAAATGGAGATGATATTGATGTACCAAATCAAAAGGTGAATGTGACAGAGAGAAAACCTTAACCTCTTTATTTTGTGAGAGGTTTGTTATTACTTTTACTTTCTAGTAATTCTTTAAATCAGTTATTCTCTTCCCTTGAACTGACTAGTTGATAGAGATATGTACGCCTGTCCCTACCTCTGCTTTCCTCTAAAGTGCATTAACTAACCATGGTCTATCAGTATCAGGAATTAATAGATGGTCCTTATGTTGAACCATTATTTCTTCACCTAACATTTTGTCTTAATAATAATAGGGCTTCCATTTTAATTTGGAACCTATAAAAATATTTGAGTGTTAACTGAGTGTTAAAAGTACCATTGTATTTACTCTTTTGGTTCCAAGATTTTTTCTTAAATATCTAATTTTTTTTCTTAAGTATCTAGTGAAGATTAGTATCTACCTTGGTCAGTCTGCTAATCTACGATGAGTTTTATCTCTTAGATGCATAATGTTAATAAATAAGCATGATGTATAGAATTGAATTAGTATTTTACATGGGAAGGGAAGGGTATATGATTTGAAAAATGCTGTCCTATTTGTGACAAGCTGATTTATAAGGGAGTTATACAAGAATAAAGGTTTTTATTACTTGTAAAGTTAAAAGTAAAGAATATCACAAAGAATATTAAAGGGCATTGAAATCTATGCAGAATCAAACACACATTACAGTCATTCCAGGAATTATTATTTTAGAACTATTTTCAAAATACTTTTCCTTCCTAAGATTTGTTAAATAGGAGTTTTTGCTGAAGGGTTTGTTAGCCATTTTAGAGACTGTAATCTAGTTAAAAGGTTTGTTTATGCTTCCCATCCCTGTTCTGCTGATGGTATTAGAATACAGGCCAGAGCCAGACATGTAACTGTTTATAATGTTCAAACTTCAATTAAAGCTGTAGCATTCAGTTTACGATATATCAGTATGTTCATAAAGCTACAGATAATTGTCAAAAATGATAGGGCTGTTTTTTGCATAGATGTAGGATTTTCCCAGCCCTGCCACTCCCTAACAAATGTTTTTCCTGTTCTGTTTTTACCTTTAAAAGGCTTTAAGCTGAAACTCATTTCAGAGGATTCTACAACAGAAGCTTGTTTCCTACCAAAATATAGGCAGAATTGTCTCATTATTTTTAAAAATAATAGTTTATTAGAAAGTATTGTGACCTATGTCTCAGTTATTTAAATAGAAATTCCAGTTTAATAGATTTGAGTTCGATAAGCGTATATTATATTTTTGCTTGTTTGTTGATTTTGATTTACAGTTTAAAACATACACTATAATATTACTTACCAGAAAAAAAAGAACGACCACAACTGTTACTTTTAAGGACCTTAGTCTATTGGGAATGTTGTATGTATGAAAAGAAAAACAGGTTTTTCTAGCCCTGTATAATAATAGGTTTTAATTTGTCTTTGCTGTGCATTTTAGGGGCTGTTGCTACTGATGTTGTAATTTCTATGTTTTTTAGTTGGTAAATTGCCTTAAAAAATTTTTAAAGCCAGTGTTTAACACTGTTCTGATGCTTGTTTTTTGATTATAAGATCATAGGCCTAACTGTAAGGAACTTAGAGGCCATATATTCCGACTTAGCCATTTTACAGATGAGGAGACTGAGGCCCAGGAATGTTAATTGACTTGCCCAAGGTCACACAATTAGTGAGGATTAAGAAGTAGGATTTGAATAGAGATCTTCTTTCTAACTGTAGAGCCAGTGCTATGTCCAAGTGTACCTAGTGCTTCATAGAAGCTTATGTTATGAGTCAATAAATTAATTTTATGGGTTAAGGGGTTTTTTTTCCCCTTAAGTACCAGTTGGTGAATTTGCTATTAATTATATTTGACAAAGTTTTTTTTAATGAAATAAAATTTCAAAAGTGACTTATTTTATAGTATACAACATATGTATATTGAGTGTCTAGGTGGCATAGTGGATGGAGCACTGGGCCTGTAGTCATGAAGACCTGAGTTCAAATTTGGCTTTGTGAGCCTGGGAATATCACTTAACCCTGTTTGCCTCAGTTTCCTCATCTGTTAAATTTGCTGAAGAGGGAAATAGGAAACCATTCTAGTATCTTCTCCAAGAAAACTCCAAAAGTGGTCACAAAAAATAAGATATGACTGAAAACAACTATGACCAACAACATATGATATATGGCACATTGATTTTCGTTACAATTTAAACCAACAACCAAGTACAAAAAGTACTCTGGGAAATATAAGAAACTTCATTGAAATAGAGGTGAAGATTTGGCAAAAGGATACTTTCAAAAGATATACAGTCACATTACAAGATTCTGAATACTGAAACAACTATCCATATTCTCTGGGCCACAAGAAGCCTTTTTGAAAAATAAAGATTCATACTGGAGATTGGAAGAATAACAATGAAACCTGAAGATTAGAAAAGAACCTTTGAAAAATGTAAAAATTGAGTGGCATTGGAAACTGCAGCCCTGATTTAATAAGACCAGAAAAAGTAGCCTAACAAATACCTGAGAAATGGGTATAATACCACCTGTGGTATCTATCTCACAGGCTTGTTGTGATGATCAAGTGAGATACTGTAAAAATATAGAATGTTACACAAACCTTAATGTGCTAGATACATGTCAGATATGATTATTGTTACCTTAAAGAGACTGTTTTCTTGGCCAGAAATCAGCATGGCTTTGTCAAGAATCAATGGGGGTCAGTCTTACAAAATGAAAGCCTAAGATTTGAGACAGCAATGTAATAATAATAACTGATATTTGTATAGAGACTTAAGGTTTACAAAATACTTTTATTTCATCTCATTTTATCTTCACAAAATCCATTAAGTAGGTACTACTATGTGAATTATTACTATATTATGGATGCAGAAAGAAGCTTAGATGGATTGGGTCCTTGTCACAGAGATAAGAAGTATCAGAGGCAGAATTAGAGCCCAAGTGTATCTCAACCCTGCTTGTAGTGCCCCTTCTGCTTGATCACATTGTCCTTAATGGTGGGTGTATAATCAATACTTCTTCAATACGTCTGGTCCCATCAATGTTGATGATCCTTTTAATAATGTAGATCATAGCTTGTCCGCACCTTGTCAGAATGTCTGATTCTTATCCATGTCTTCACATAAATCCACAGGGGTCCAGCCATTTTGATAGAGGGCAGAGGGAGGCTGAATGCCTTCCTATGGACCTCTTGATATTACACAGATATCGATGGAGCATGAGTGTTCTCCAGCAATTAACTGTCTTTTACTCGCACTCTATGACTGGATCACCTCATTGTCTAGTTATAAATCTCTATTTATTGGTAATATGTTGTATACTTCTACATTGTGGATCTTTCGGGTAACCCACAATTTTAATTGTTTAGATACTGATCTTCTATGAGTCCAAGCTATGCCATATAGCCATCACCAGTAGAATATCGATGTTTAAAAAATGGTATGACTTTTTTTAAGGAATGTATTGACATATTGTGTGAGCAAATAAGAAATGACTAAATAAAAGGATAGGAAGAACAACTAGACTAGACCATAGTACATTGTGCTGAAGGTGATATGGATTAAGCAGGTTGAAATCAGTTCTCAAAATATTTGAAAGAGGAGGATAACAAATAGTTAAGAACAATTATGGGAGTCATTATCCCCAAAAAGATAATACAGAAAATATCAGTAACTATAAATAGCGAGGTCCTCCAGATGTTTCTGTTTGCTAATGATATTGTCTGCCATGTTTTCTATCAGTATAGGAATGACTAGAGCATCTTCAGTTTATATGGGATAGTAGTTGTGTTACAACAATTTTTGGAGTATCAGTGCAGCAAATTTTAAAAAGACTTAGATTTGAGTTTGGCCCTGCCAGTCTTTGAGGGGAGAGAACATAGACGTAAATGCATAACATTTTTAAAGCAACATAGAACCGTGCTTAATATAAAAAATAAGAATTTCAATATACTAAAAGAACAGTAAAAAATTGGATGGAGTTAACTCTAGAAAGCTAAGAGGACATGAGAATTCATCAAAATTTAGACAGTAGAAATAAAAGGGTTGGGCAGAAAAGATAATCCAAATAGAGGAAATTTTATGTGTGATTGGGATAGTACTTAAGAAAATAAAATTTGAAATAAATGAAGTAAACTTCAGAAACATTTGGAAAGTAAGGAGATAGTGAGAGGAAACATAGTGATATCACCTTATACTATTTAGCACTTAACACTTTTCAGAGGTTTTTGACAGACTCGAGTTCTATTTCAGGTGAATAACCTTAAGGGGAGAAGACCACCTGCAAAAATATAATATAGTAAGTGACTATATGTAATTTTACTTTGAAATACAGTCAAGCTGAATATGAGTTAGACTAGAGAATTACTATTTTAAAATAGGAAATATCTTCTTGAAATATTTAAATAGGTAAATAATTGCTAGCGTTTATATAATGTAATAGATAATAATAGCATTGATATAACATCATGGTTATAAGGCACTTGTGTATATTATCTCCCTTGATCCTCACAGTAACTCTGGGAGATACATGCTTTTGTTGTCCCCATTTTATAGCTAAGGAAGCAGACTGAGAGTGGGGTGAAGTTCACACAGCAAATAAGGTCTGAATCCAGATTTGAATTGATGTCTCTTTGACTCCAACTCCAGCAGTCTTAGCTACTCTATCACCTGGCTGCCTAAAGGTGGGGTAATAGACATTAACATAATGCTGTGTCCAGTTCTGGGTAATACAACTAAAGATGAGTCACAAATATTATTAAAAGGTATGAAAACGAAGCCCAAGAGGGAAGTTTAAAGTGATGGTTTATTCAGTTTTAGTGAAGTTTTAGGGACTTTTAAATAAATTTTTAAGTACAGGCAGACCCTTTGTCAGAGAGAGTAGCCCCTGCTTTCAGTCTTCACCAAGATAGACTATAAGAAAATAGGTTTAAGTAATAATATGGAGAGTTTAGGTTAGATCAAAATAACAGTACAATTTTTTAAAAAATTGTTATGCATTAGAATGCGTAATAGAATTATATTTAAAGAGAATAGTTGTACTCTCTCTACTTGTTCTTTATCATAATTTTAAACTTGACTGTCTTTGTTGTTTTAGTCAAGGACATGACAGTTATTGAAGTTTCTTTTGAAGACTACCTACAATGATCAGCTAGGTAGAATAGTGGATGGAGCTGCCGAGTTGGAGTCAAGAAGAACTAAATTCAGTTCTGCCTCAGACACTTAGTAGCTGTGTGTTCCTGGCCAAGTCACTTAACCTTTCTCAGCCTGTTGGCTCATCTGTAAAATGGAAACAATACTAATAATAATGGCACCCACCTCCTCAGGTTATTGTGAGGACCAAATGAGATACCATGTAAAGTGCTTTGCTTAAATGCTAGTTATTGTTACTGTTGTTGTGTTCTAGCCAGTAGATCGTGACAGTTACTGTGCCATGCAAATATCCTTGCTGTGTCAGGAATCCAGGGTTTCCTTTCTCCCTTCTATCAATATTTTACTAAAGTGATACAAAGTAGAGAAATAATAATAGTAAGTAAAATTTATATAGAGCTTTAAGGTTTGCACAACACTTTACAAATATCTCATCTCCATATCACGTCCATTTTACACATGAAGAAACTGAGGCTAACAGTTTAAATGACTTGCCTTGCCTGTAACTACATTTCTGAGGCAGGATTTGAAATCAGATTTTCCTGGCTCCAGGTCCAGCACTCTCTCTCTCTCTGGCACTACCTTGCTACCCATAGTTACATTTGTAAATAGGTACTTTATTGAAAAATCCACTATACAATAAAAATTAAACATCTTTGTATGCAAATTCTTGTGCTTAGCAATTAAGAAGATGAATCATCAGTTCAGCTAAGATTATTTCACTGCCCTTCCAGACAAGGCTGGGACCCAACACAGATACAGCTATAACACACCGTCTGTTACTTAGCTATAAGTCAACGAGCATTTATTAGGTGCCAGGCACCGCACTAAGAGCTGGAGATACAGTCTCTGCTCTCAGGAAGTTCACAGTCTAATTCTGAATTAGAAATGCATTGAAGGGTGCAAAGCACTGTGTGAGGTCCGAAGAGAAAGGTCTTCACTGACCTTAGCATTGGCTTCTTCCGGGAGGTACCGTTTGAATTAAGCCTTAATTAATGGGGAAGGAAAAGAATTCCAGACGTGGAGAACATGTGAGCAAAGGCATGAAACTGTGAGACAGCATAGAGCACTTCAGAAGCTGAGGATGCTCAGGTTGGCTCAAGTGTAGAGTGTCTAAATGGTTATGTAACATGGAATAATGGGAAGGTGCTTTCCCAAATGGAGAGGGCTTAGAATATCAGGTAGAGACATTTGGACTTTACTAGGCATTCGAGAAGCATTGAATATTTTTTAACAGAGGATTTTATCTCTCCCCTCTGTTGAGTAAAAAAGCCTTCTCAGGTTAATAGCCTCCTTTACTACAAAATTCATTGCTGTTGGTATCTATTCCTCTTCCTCCTTACATCACACCCAAAGAAGGAAGGGTCTGATCTTAATGAGGAGATGAGTATTGTTTGTTATCATTACATGACTGCCTTCACTTGCATTGTCCAGGCCACCATTGCCATTGACTTTCCTGTCCTCTGCACTAATCAACTCATGATAACCCCTGACTAGCAGATTCCTACCTCTTGCTCCCCAGATCTCTGTGGAGTAAAGTTAGCCTTTACCGAGGTGTAAACCTCTTTTACATTTCATGTTGATGTCTCTTCAAATATGATGGCATCAACTCCCTCAACTCGTAGACCTCCACATCCACTCCATTTCAGCATCTCATCAAGAGTTCAACATTAGACTTTATTATTACCCCAAACTGCTCCTCACAGTTCAGGATGATGTCTGAAATTTCCCTCACTGATCATACTTAGGTATTCTGGCACCTTTCCCTTTGCATCACTCCTCTTAAACCTGTTCCTTCTTCCGCACAGTTCCCTTCAGTCCTTCAATTCTTCCCTTTTCTCTCAAAGCTATACCTCTTCTGTGGCTTACTTTCCTCCTTCACAGACTTTAACCTATAATTCAGCTATGAATTCAGCTGTGCACTGACCTCCACCCCTGAGCTTCTTGTCCTCCTGTTGTTCATGCTTTGCTAACCATCAGTTTTGGATTGTCTGTGTTTGGAAGCTACTGAATACTGTTGGTCCACTGCAAATCATGAGATCTAATCTGACCTGGACCTTAATTGTAAGATAGTCCTTCTATTTTCTCTCCAATTAACTGTCATGTTCTTGCAGCAGCTGTTTCAGACCTTTTCCTCTCTCTTTGAACCCTTGAAACTATTCTATTCCTAATCCTCTCTCCCTTAGCAGATCATCACATTTTCTTCTTTATTGATAAAATTGATTCCATCTGTCATAAGCTCTTTGCCCTTTTTTTCATTCAGTTGAATAAATATTTATTAAGCATTATAGGACTGGAGGCAGGCATATGCCTTAATTTCCAAGAAAGGGAGGAAGGTATAGTTTTCAAGCTAATGGTTAATTTTATTTTACTGATTTTGGACAAAATTTTAGTGTGTGTGTGTACATTATTGTATGCACACATATGGATATATATAATTTATTATTGACATTCATTTTTATAAAAATTGAGTTCACTTCCCTCCTGCTCTCCAGGCCTTCTCCCTTCCATTGAGAAGGCAAGCAATATGATATCAGTTATACATGGGAAATCACACAAAATATTTTTCCATATTAGCCATATTGAAAAAAAAGGGAAGAAAAACAAACAAAGTGAAAAAATATATTCTTCAGTTTGCACTCAGAATCCATCACTTCTCTCTCTGGAGGTGGATAGCATTTTTCATCATGAGTCCTTCAGATGTGTCTTGGATCATTGTATTGATCACAGTAGCTAACTCCATACGCTCTTCTCTCTTACTCTAAATCTTGTAACTCCATTTCTCCATTTTCTTCTTCTGCCTTTCCTGCCAGAGCTAACCTGTACTCCTGATCCCATCATTCCCTGTCTTCTCTAGGAGCTTTTTCCACCGAAAATTCTTCTCCTGTATCTTCAGTTTCTCTTTCTCCTAGCTACTTCTCTATTGCCTATTAAAGTGTATACTTAAAGAAAACCTTCACTTGACCCTGCCTTATCGTCTAGCTATTATTTTTATAAGCCATCCCCTTGCTTTGAATATCAAACTCCTAGAAAGAATTGTCTACACTTGCTGCTTCCAGTTCCTCATTATCCATTCCTGGCACAATGACTTATTATAATGTCTTCCATGCTCACTTCTCTACTGAAACTGATTTTTCACAGGTTAAATGCTAAATGTCTTAACATTTTCTTAGCTCTTATTTTTCTTAGCTTTTGCAGCTTTTAACTCTATTAACCACCATTTCTGTTTGTATCATGCTGTGTAAATTACTGTGGATAAAGTAAGTAAAATAATTAAATATATTGAATTATAAAGTTACACATTTTTAGATCTTGGAAAAACTTTTAACATACAGTATGCTCTGTTTTTATCGTGATCACTTGTTTTTCATGCTTTGTCACTGAGTTCATTGACATACACTCCTTGATTTTTCATCACGAGACCACACTTTTATCCCATTGAATATTAGTTGTACCTTGACGAACAGTCCCATATTTTCCAAAGCTAGCCTTGATTATATTTGTTAAATTTTTTCCATTTTTACCCTATTTGTAACAAACACCAAATAAAATAGCACTTCTGTATGTATTATAAAACAGTAGAAACTTGTACATGAAACTGGGGGTCTTTATAAAGTATAGCTTGATTTTCTTTTTAGTATATAATTTCAGCATACAGCTTAGTTTGTAATTCCTCCTGACCTTTCTTTTATCTTAATTTCTTAGTTTGTTGGAGACCCTATTTCTGTACCCTTCTCATTCTCTCCCCTCCCTTGAAATGAGAAAGACAACAACAACAAAACCCTTATAACAAATATGTATGATTCAGTAAACATTTATTAAGTGCCTGCTTATGTACCAGACACTGTGCTAAGAGCTGGGAATACGATTAATAAAAAGAAAGACAGTCCTTGCCCTCAAAGAACTTAGAATTTAATGGAGAAAGATAACACACAAAAGGAGGAAGGAAAGTGGAAGGAAGAGGGGAGGTCAGGGGTTACAACATGGGAGCTTCTTATTCCATGGAGTTGAAATCAGGCAAATCAGCAGATAGAGTGGAGTGAGCTGAGAGTTCAGTACCTGCCCCCTATAAAGGAGGGATTTGGGAAGAGTTTGCTCCTGTGCCTTTCACTCCTCCAATCTGAGGGGAAAGGAGGCTGAAGGTCTCAGTCAAGCCTTTACTTAATAGTATGGTGATGACATTAGAGGTTATTCTTAGTGGGGCATCTTGTTCCTTTGGGTTGAAAGTGACCTAGAAGCTTATGAAATTCCTACATTTACCATATCCAAAAATGTATGTCTTATTCTGCATATTGAGTCCATCACTTGTAAGGAGATGAGTAACATTCTTCCTCATTGTTCCTCTGGAGTTATGGTTGACCACTGCATTTGTCAGAATTCTTAAGTCTTTAAAGATTGTCTTTTTAGTGTTGCTATTATTGTGTAAATTGTTCTCCTGATTCTGCCCACTTCACTCCAGAACAATTCCTGTTTATTCATCTTTCTCTGAAAATGTCCTTGTGTCATTTTGTCAACAATACTCATGCCATAGTTTGTTCATTGGGCACCTCCTTAGTTTCCAGCTCTTTGCCATTCCAAAAAGAACTGCTACAAACATTTTTGTACATATGGGTCTTTTTCCATTTTCTTTGCTCTCTTTGAGGTATTAGTTTAGTGACTTTGGAGGCATATTGCTTTCCAGAATGACTGGATTAATTCATAACTCTACCAGCAGTGGATTAGTATGGCTCTTTTACCTTAGCCCCTCCAGCTTGGTTATTTTCCTTTATTTAGTTATCATTACCAATCTGAGAGAGACATGCAGTGGTAACTCTAGAATTGCATTAATTTGCCTTTCTCTAATTATTAGTGATTGAAGCATTTTTTTTTCATGTGGCTATTAATAGTTTGGATTTCTTCCTTTGAAAATTTCTCTTTAATGTATTTTGACCATTTATCTTTTGGGGAATGACTCTTGTTCTTGAAAATTTGAATCGCTTTATCAGAGATACCTTTTGCAAAGTGCCCCTCACCCCAACTGTTTCCCTTCTAATTTTAGCTGCATTGGTTTTGTTTGTGCAAAAACTTTTTAATTTTATGTGGTAAAAGTTGTCTGTTTTCTATTATGATCCTCTATATCTTATGTAGTCATGAGTCCTTCCTCTATTCTTAGATCAGAAAAGGTAATTTCTTCCTTGTTCCTCAAAATTGTTTATGATGTGATTAATGTTTTATACCTAAGTAATCTCTCCATGTTGAACTTTTTTTGGGTGTATGTTATGAGATGTTGATCTCTATTGTATTTCTATCAGACTGTTTTTCACTTTTCTTAGCAGTTCCCCCTGCCCCTGCCCACCTCCCCACCCCCCACCTAAAAATAAGGCCTTAACTCCATAGCTAGGGTCTTTGCATGTATCACTTAGTATGCTTCTGTGTTCATTTGCTGCTGTCTGTATTGATAGACTACTCTATTTTTAAAACCAGATCTAAATCATTTTGATGATTACTGCTTTGTAGTATAGCTTAAGATCTGGTACTGCTGACTTCCTCTGTTCTCACATTTGAGTTGAGAGGAAGGGATATATGTGAGAAACAGTGTAAAGATAGAAATGACATGATGTGGCAATTGATTAGAAATATGTTGGATGAGTGAGAAGAAGTTGTGGATGACATTGAGGTTATAAACCTGTGTAAATGGAAGGATCTTGGTTCACTAGACAGTAATAAGGAAATTTATAAATTCTAGGGATTGGTGGAGAAGTATAAGTTCTATCTGGACATGAAGCTTTAAATGCCTATGAATAGGAATAGGAAAATGCAGATCATAGGTTTAAACAAAAATTCATTTTCTAAATAGCCCTGTAAAATTTTTTCCATTTTTTTAGCCAATTAAAACTATGAGAATAGGAAGTACCACTTTTCCTTTAAACTTTAGTTAGTACCTGGTAACTTATGAATTATTTCTGAGGATCAGTAACAGATATTTTACATTTTATGTTCTGAAAAGGGAACTATATTTAAATCAAAGCTTTTCCCACTTATTTTAAAATTATTGTTTTTATTATTTTTTCCTAATTCATTTCCTATAGTGATTAAGGCAAATTTTGTAGTATTATATAAATAAGTTGAGTGCATACTAAAAGAATCTGATTTCCTTAGAGGGAATTGCCTTACCCCCAGAAGTTGTAACTTATTCAGGGTCTCATAGCTAGCAAATTTCAGAGACTGGATTCAAGCCTGTGTCTTTCTGATTCTTAAATCCAAGCCTCATGGAATAGTGAGTAGAGAATGACAAAGGATTGTGCCCAGCTTCTGATACTGACCAGTTGTGTGATGTTGGCCACACAGTTTCTTCACCTGTAAGATGGGGATGATACCTGTATGACTTCTTTTACAGAGTTGTGAACATCAAATGATAGTTCTATTTAAAGTACCTTGCAAACTTTCAGGTACCATTTAACTTTCATCTTTCATCTTAGATTAAATATGCACCTTTTTTCTCCAACACTTGAACTTTTTTTTTTGGTGGGGGAGTGGCGTAGGGCGCTAATAAGGAATGATGAAAGAGGATTTATTTTAATAGGTAGTTGTACAAGGTGTGATGTCTTCGAGTTTACACCAAAAGCACCGATGACTTAATTACTGAAATATAATAAAGGTCTTCAGTTCTTAGTTCTTTATGCGTTATTTTGCTAGTGTCTTAAGAATTTGTTACTAAGAAATGGGGCATTGTACTTAAACATATATGAATATTACTCCTGATTACTAACAGGAAAAATACAAATAAGTTGTAATTTTGTTTTGTTTTGTTTTTTTTGTGGGTGGAGAAAAGTACCTTGTATTTGTAAGTACAAGTAAGGAATATACCTTGGAAGGGGACATTTAAGATCAGTATTCTGGAATCCTAATCTTCTGTGAAATGGAGTGGGGGGGATTTTTATTTCTTTTTTTTTAAATTTATTTAATATATTTAGATTTCAGCATTGATTTTCACAAGAGTTTGAATTACAAATTTCTACCGTCCCCCCCACTCCAAGATGGCGTATATTCTGGTTGCCCTTTTCCCTAGTGAGCCCTCCCTTCTGTCACCCCACTCCCCTCCCATCCCCTTTTCCCTTCCTTTCTTGTAGGGCAAGATAAATTTCTACGCCCCATTGCCTGTGTGTCTTATTTTCTAGTTGCATGCAAAAACTTTTTTTTTTTGAACATCTGTTTTTAAAACTTTGAGTTCCAAATTCTCTCCCCTCTTCCCTTCCCACCCACCCTCCCTAAGAAGTCAAGCAATTCAACATAGGCCACATGTGTAACATTATGTGTAACCCTTCCACAATATTCATGTTGTGAAAGACTAACTATATTTTGCTCCTTCCCAACCCATCCCCCTTTATTGAATTTTTTTCCCTTAACCCTGTTCCCTTTCGAAAGTGTTTGTTTTTGATTACCTCCACCCCCATCTGCCCTCCCCTCCATCATCCCCCGCTTTTTTTTTTATCTTCTTCCCTCTTCTTCCCTGTGGGGTATGATACCCAATTGGGTATGTATGGTATTCCCTCCTCAGGCCAAATCTGATGAGAGCAAGGTTCACTCATTCCCCCCTTACCTGCCCTCTCCCCTCCTCCCACAGAACTGCTTCCTCTTGCCACCTTTATGTGAGATAATCCACCCCATTCTATCTCTCCCTATCTCCCTCTCTCGATATATTCCTCTCTCATCCCTTAATTTGATTTTATTTCTTTTAGATATCTTCCCTTCATCTTCAGCTCACCCTGTGTCCGCTCTCTCTCTCTTTCTCTATGCATATATATATATATATACATATATACACATATATATGTACACATATAAACATATTTATGCATATTCCCTTCAGCTACCGTACTGAGGTCTCATGAATCATACACATCATTTTTCCATTTAGGAATGTAAACAAAACAGTTCAACTTTAGTAAGTCCCTTGCAATTTCTTTTTCTTGTTCTTTTTCTTGATTACCTTTTCATGCTTCTCTTGATTCTTGTGTTTGAAAGTCACATTTTCTATTCAGCTCTGGTCTTTTCATTTAGAAAGCTTGAAAGTCCTCTATTTAATTGAAAATTCCATATTTTGCCTTGCAGCATGATACTCAGTTTTGCTGGGTAGGTGATTCTTGGTTTTAATCCTAGCTCCATTGACCTCCGGAATATCGTATCCCAAGCCCTTTGATCTCTTAATGTAGAAGCTGCCAGATCTTGGGTTATTCTGATTGTGTTTCCACAATACTCAAATTGTTTCTTTCTGGCTGCTTGCAGTATTTTCTCCTTGATGTGGGAGCTCTGGAATTTGGCGAGAATATTCCTAGGAGATTTCTTTTGGGGATCTATTTTGCCCTGTGGTTCTAGAATATCAGGGTGGTTCTCCTTGATAATTTCTTGAAAGATGATATCTAGGCTCTTTTTTCAATCATGCTTTCAGGTAGTCCAATAATTTTTAAATTATCTCTCCTGGATCTATTTTCCAGGTCGGTGATTTTTCCAATGAGATATTTCACATTGTCTTCCATTTTTTCATTCCTTTGGTTCTGTTTTATAATATCTTGATTTCTCATAAAGTCACTAGCTTCCGCTTGCTCCAATCTAATTTTGAAGGTAGTATTTTCTTCAGTGGTCATTTGGACCTCCTTTTCCATTTGGGTAATTCTGCCTTTCAAGGCATTCTTCTCCTCATTGGCTTTTTGGAGCTCTTTTGCCATTTGAGTTAGTCTATTTTTTAAGGTGTTGTTTTTTTCAGTATATTTTTCAGTATTTTTTTGGGTCTCCTTTAGCAAGTCATTGACTTGTTTTTCATGGTTTTCTCGCATCCTTCTCATTTCTCTTCCCATTTTTTTCCTCTGCTTCTCTAACCTGCTTCTCCAAATTCTTTTTGAGCTCTTCCATGGCCTGGGACCAGTTCATGTTTTTCTTGGAGGCTTTTGTTGTAGGCTCTTTGACTTTGTTAACTTCTTTTGTCTGTATGTTTTGGTCTTCTTTGTCACCAAAGAAAGAATCCAAAGTCTGAGACTGAATCTGGGTGTGTTTTCGCTGCCTGGACATATTCCCAGCCAACTAACTTGACCCTTGAGTTTTTCATCGGGGTATGACTGCTTGTGGAGTTAAGAGAACTATGTTCCACGTTTGGGGGGATGCGCCAGCTCTGCCACACCAGCACTCCTCCTTCCCCAAGAACCCACAACTTGGACTGGACTTAGATCTTCAGCAGGCTCTTCACTCCTGCTCTGATCCACCACTTAATTCCTCCCACCAGGTGGGCCTGGGGCCAGAAGCAACTGCAGCTGTACTTCTGTAGCTGCCCCACCTCCGAACCGCGAACTCCTTCCTTCCACTCCCGCAGCTTTTCCCACTAACCTTCTCTGTTGTCTTTGGTGTTTGTGGGTTGAGAAGTGTGGTAACTGCTGCAGCTCACTGATTCATGGTGCTAGAGCACACTGTGCCCGGCTCCTGGTCTGGTTGGTCCACGCCGCTCACGCTGGGCTCTGCTCTGCTCCACTCCCAGCTCTGTGCAGGATAGACCTCACCTAGAGACCATCCAGGCTGTCCTGGGCTGGAGCCCTGCTTCCCTCTGCTGTTTTATGGGTTCTGCAGTTCTAGAATTGGTTCACAGCCATTTTTTATAGGTTCTTTGAGGGACTTGGCAGGGAGCTCACGCTAGTCCCTGCTTTCCAACCGCCATCTTGGCTCTGCCCCAAATGAGTTGTGTTTTAAGGATTCATTTTCATATTTGTTGTTTAAAGATTTAAATACATATTCCTATGAGAATCACGTTTAAAAAGGAGTTCTTAGTACAGTCCCCCAAAGACTAGTCAGTATACAATATGAGTATAGTAGTGAAAAAACTCTGGTGTACTAGTAATAGTGGTTGCAGTATACGTTGTTGGTGCTTAATGAATATTTTTGATGTTAAAAGAGAATAATTTTTAATTAAATTGACCAGTAAATATTTTTTATTTCTTACTGTTAATTATGGACCTGATTTTTTTGTTTATTTATTTGACTTAAAACTTTGAATTTTATGTGATGCAAGTGTACTACTCAAGAATAATTAAGATCTTTTGCAAGGCTTGTTGTTGGGACAAATAAAGTGAAAGATATGACAGGGATTTTCCTGTGGTAAATGGATGCTTTAAAGGTGGGAGGAGAGGGGACAGTTAAGGAATCTTTGTGTGTACACTTAAGTGAAAAAGTTTGTCTTCATTTTCTCACCTGTGAACTTTGAAAGAGAAGAGGCAATAGGGTTTTTCATCATTTTATGTGGGGTGAAAGAAGGTAGTATTGAATAGATGTTAGGTCAGAGAGCTCCAGTATAGGTGGTATAGTTGGCCTGGGACAGTTTTTCGGCTTGCTAGATTATAAAATGTGACTTCTTTGTATTTTTGTAAGAAATTTAGAATTAATGTCAGAAATGCCAGTGTTTTGCCAGAAGTGAGATGGAATTAGTGAATTGTACATTTTGGAATTAAAGAAACACTTTTAAACACTAACCTATTGAAAATGTCACTCCCCATTTTGGAGGGAACCTCAGAGGTAATCTTAATTTTTTAAAACACTGATGATTCAGTTATAGCTTCAAGATCCTTCCACAAAATTTTTGTGTCAGTTTATGGCAATCACATAACAATGACAAATAGCCAAGTACATTTTTAAAAAATCTGTATAAAAGCCAGTAATTCAGGTTATGTTTTATGTTCATATTTTGACATATCAAGTTTTCTTAAGTGGCATACAACCTTATAAATATAAAATGTATATACTGGTGCATGTGTTTTAACCTTTCATTCTTCAATTCCCTTCCTTCTTTAACTTTTAAGTTCCTAGATCCCTATGCTGATTAAGGATGTGGAAAGTGATCAACCCTTCCCACTCAGAGTCTAAATTCTTGAAAAGACACAAATATAGATATGTGTAATGTACACTATTGCCTAATATTTGCTTTAGGAAGATGCAAACAAAATGTTACATAAGATTTGAGGGAAAAATTACATTATTAGTAGGGGACTTCAAGAATGACTTACTTTAGTGACCTTTGAGTTGGGCTTTAGAGGATAGACAGGCGTCTACCTATGAAGAGGAACACTGAGACAGTGACAGAAATGGGGAATAGTGTGAGCCAAGGCACAGAGATGGGGAAATGCCCAAAACCTGTTTGGGAAGAAGTAAAGTATAGTTTAGTTTGGTTTGAACATAGAAGATAAAGGGGAGGGAATAAAGGTAAGAGCTAGTTGACTTTGAATGTCGATTTTTAAAAATTTGCAATTTGTCTTTTAGGCAATAGGGAGCCACTAAAGGTTTTCAAAAAGATAATAGAGATGGATTTGACATATAAAGGAGGTTGTTCTTTCAGTAAAATGAGCAGTGGTTTGGAAAGGAGGCTAATATAGTCCAGGTGTGGAGTAATGAGGACCTGTCCTTAGCTAGTTCATTGAGAACAGTGGAAGGCACAAATATTAGAGATTTTGGGAAAGTGAGATTGATAGGACTTATTAACAGATAATGTGTGATATAAGAAAGAGTTTAAAATAACAGCCAAGATTTTAACATCAAAATTGGGCAAATGGTGGTGCCACCTGTAAAAACAGTCATCAAAAAGAGGGTCTTCTGGCAGAAAGATAAAGTTGTTTTTTGGATGCGTACTTTGAACTGATGGTGATGTGTCCATATATCATTGTACATACATCCATCTGAAGGTAGTTGGAGATACAGGTTTAGATCTCAGAAGCGAATTCAGGACTAGATACATATATTTCAGTGTCATTTTCGTAAAGGAAGTACTCAGTGCAATGGTGCCAAGGGAAAGACTATAGAGAAAATTGAGAAGAGGGCTAGAGTTTTACAGACCATGTTATGGGATGGAAACCCTATAGGTAGTAAGGGGATAGCAAAGCAATAGGCAACATTATTTTATAGTTTCAAGTACAATTCCTACAATAATACATCTACATTTTTCAAAGTTAACGAAGATGAAAATGAAGTAGCAAATTTGTTCTGATAATGAAGTGATTACTTAATATTACTTAATGTACTACGAATGAAGTCATTTTGAATAGGAATATATCAGATTCTCATGTGGGCATGTTTTTAACTATCGCCATCATTGTAAGCTATCATAAGTATAAATGAGTTATGTCATAATTTAAAAGCCTGATGCATTTGAATGTAAAGTGTGTAAACTTGAAATAAAACTTTACGTTATATTTTACATATTTATATTTTATTTTTTATATTCTATATATCATATTTATAATATATATTATGTTATATTTTTAATATCATTCATTTTGGTAAATAGTTTAATAAGAGGATGCAACTTCAACTTCTAAAAAGTTGCAATAACTTTCTAACAGCTTTTTATATATATACACACATATATACATACATATATAATCATTTGTATCTTTCAGTAATAAAATCAAAAATGTGTTTACCTAAATATTTAATTATCTCATTTTTTTAAAGTAAAATATCACATCATAATAGATATACATAACCAGTTAGAAGGTAAAAATCCTTCAAATAGCTGAAGCTAATACCAGCAAAGACCATAGGGACAGCTGAAGAAGCAGAAATACGGAAACATAAAATAAAAACTTAAGACCAGAAAATTAAATATAGTTTATTTAGTGCTTATCTCCCATTCTTGGAATGTACTCTCATCTCAGCTGTGCCTTTTAGAATCCATCCTTTGGAAACATTACCCAACTACACCTTTTAAGCCATTCCTATTCCCTCCAGATGCTAGTGGTCTCCTTTGACAAAAATTTTATCTTGTATTTATTTTGTATATACTTACCTATGTACATGTAGTCTCCCTTGATAAGATATAAACATGTTGAGAACAGAGACTGCATATAACAGCTGATTGATGAATCTTTGTTGATTAATGATTGAATGTATAAAAAATAAGGTACTTCAAAAAAGAACCGATGTAATGGATGTCACTAGGGAAATGTATTTTCAAAAGAAGATAGGTTAATAATGCATTAAGGGTTAGAGATAACAAGTGGATAACCCAAATTCTCTACTGTCATCCTTGTGATGTCTTGAGAAATCTGTAAAGGTTGTCATCCTCAACATTAGACCCATTTTCAGGAACTTTTGAATTGATATGGTCTGAATGGATGACAGTCTGCATTATTGAAAAAAACATTCAAATTGCTGAGATCACAGTCCTGGTTGAGTAAATAGACACATTATAAATGCTTGTTAAGAGCCTACTATGTGCCAGGCACTTTGCTAAGTACTGGGGATCCAAATAAGAAAAAGCCAGTTCTTGCCATTAAGGAGCTTGCAGTTTAATTGGGAAGATAGTACATAAAAGGAAGCTGAAAAGGAAGAAGCAGAGAGGGTACCTAGCACAGGGGAATGAAGATGATGGTAGTGGTGGTAGTGATGGACTCAAAACCAAGCTGGGCAGCTAGTGGAAAACTAAAAGATGGCTGGCATTTTGAGCCCTTTATAAAGGGAGACTATAGGAGGAGTTTTTTGTTACACTCTCCAATCGGAGAGACAGAAGCAACTAAGGGTACTGACACAGTATTAGTACCAAAGCTGAAGCAATTTCCATGATGTTGAGTTTTCTGGTAAAGAACTTATGGGAGAATGAGGGGAGAAGGAAATGAGGGACACCATGATAGTGGTGGTGGCGGCAGCATAGAAAGGAGCAGGGAAGCCGGTAGCAAAAGAAGAGATGGCTGAGATTTGAGCCCTCTATAAAGGATATATGAAATTGTAAATGATCTTATCAACAAAAAAAAAATGTTGGATTTTTTTTATGATTGAGATTTGTTGTAATTTGTTTTAAAAAAAAAAACCTTAGTTTTTTTTTTTTTAATTAAATATAAACCTGAGATCTTTTTACAGATAGGGCACGGGGATTACAACGCACCAGGGGCAGGGCAAAAATGGGAGAGTATTGCTGCATTAAGTGGGGAAATAATTGATATGAGAGATCTGAAGTGTGATGAGGAGAAATGATGTCTCTGAAGATAGAGGAGGAAGACAGACTTATCTAATTAGAGAAGATGATCAATGTTGTCAAATGCACAAGTCCAAGAGGATGAGGGCTCAATAAAACCCATGTATTTTGGCAATAAGAATATCATTGATCTCTGTGAGAATAGTTTCTGTAAAGTATTAGGAGTAGAAGTCCAAGTGGAAGGGGTTGAGGCAAGAGTGGATACTGAGGGAAGTAAAGACATTGAAAATAGCCAACTTTCTCCAGGAGTTTAACTCCAGCAGTAAAAGGGCAGAGAAAGATAAGATGGAATGTAAGGTTAAAGTACAACTGTCAAGTGAAGATGTTGTTGTTTGTTTGTTTGTTTTTTTAATTCCAGGGAGATGAGCATGACCTGGTGGATAGAGTGCTGGACTAGAAGTCAGAAAGTCCTGAGGTCAAATGTTACTTCAGACACTAGCTCCATGATCTGGGCCAGTCTGTTATGCTTTCTCATCTTCCTCACAGGAGGTTGGATTCTATTGCTTCCGAGGCCTGTGCATCTCTAAATATATTATCCTACCTATGATCAGGGTTCACATTTTGTCTTTGTGACCATTAGTAGATCCCTTAGTGTGTTTGAGCTTTAGTTTCCTCATTTATAAACCTATATAATAATCCTGTTGTGGCAGTCCATCCTATGAGGTTGTTGAGAGGTACACATAAGGTGTTTTGAGAACTTTAAAGCATTGTATAAATGATTATTGTAGTTAATATTATGATTATTGAAGGCAGTATGAACTAATGGATAGAGGGCTAGGCCTGAAGGCAGATAGGACTCTCTGGCACATGCTGATTGTGTGATTCTGAGCTAGTCACTTAAAGTCTCAGCTCCTTAGACAATTCCAGGGCTATGAATTGTAGAACAGATGTTGATCTTCATTGGTAGAGGGAATTTTCTCATTAGGAGTTTACTAACATGATAAAATTATAGGTCCTAACAAAAAAATCTCTTTGGCCTTCTCTTCGGTGGAATGGAGCCAGTGACAAGTGGAAAATACATGAGAGGGAGGGGATGTCTACCAGATCAAGGTAGAAAGTAGAAGGGTTCCACCCATACCAGCTTCTCCTCTAAACTTCACAATTATTCTCAATGGCACCAATATCCTCCAGGTAATCCAGGTTTACTACACTCAGGATAATTCTGGACTCCTCTTTCACCCCCATATTCAACCATTTATCAGATGTTCTCATTTCTCCCTTGAATACTATCTGTCCTCAGTTCGTTTCTATTAACACAGCAACCAACCCTAGTTCTGACCCTTAAAACTTTAATCTAGAATATTTCAGTAGCCTGATCACCCTGTCTCTGATCTTTCTCTACTCCAGTGCATTCTCCACAGACCTGCCAGCCTGATTTTCCTAAAGCATAGGTCAATTTGTATCCCTGGTACTTAGCACAGTGCATGACACCTAGCAAGTATGTAATAAGTTTGTTGATTTCCTTTTAGAATATACACATTTTTTAGTCCCTTGTCTTTGCTTGCTCATTTTTACCTTTTTATGTTTCTTTTGACTCCTGTGTCTGTATTTCAGACTTCCTATTCTTTTTTGACCTTTCAATTAGGAATGCTTGAAAATACTCTTTATTTATTGAAGGTTTATTTTATGTACAGTTCTACCTTAAGATTATTCTCATTTTTTTTTCTGAAGAAGTTATCCTTGGTTGTAAGCCTACATAATTTTCCTTTTGGAATATCATGTTCCAAACTTTCTACTTCTGTATAGTAAAGCCTGCTAATAAATTTTGTATTCCTGACTGTGGCTCCTTTGTGCATGAATTCTTTTTCTCTGGCTGAGTGTTGTGTGTGTGTGTATATATATATATATATATATATATATATATATATATATATATATATATATATTTTAAACCTGGAAGCTTTGAATCTTAGCTGTTGTGTTTCTGGAGGTGTCAGGTAGATTCTTTTTATTCCCCCCCCCACCCCTGCCCGTTTTTTCCTTTTGTTCTATTGACCGGTGTTATTTTTTGAGTTCTTGAAATATGATCTCAAAGCTTGTTTTTCAATTATCCTTAAAGTATCTCTTCCTTGATCTGTTCTCTACGCCAGTTGCTTTTTATTTGGGATACCTTAAATTTTCTTCCTTTTTTTTCCCCCAGTTTTTAGACATTTTTATTTTTGTTGTGATCTCATGGAGTCATTAACATCTGTTTGGTCCATTCTAATTTTCAAGTACTCTATTTTTCTGAGTAAGATTTTATACCTCTTGATGTAAGGTATTCATTCTTTTTCCAAATCTGAAACATAGTTTTTAGTTCTTTTCCAGTTCTTTCCCCTAGGGCACTAGGATTCTCATCTCACTTGTAAAATAGTTTTTAAATATTTCTTAATACTCTTGTTTCATTTTTTCTGAATTCAAGTTAAATTTGTACCCAAACTATGTTCTCTTCTCCTTCCCTTCCCTTCCACCCCTTGGCTTTGCCTGCACATATTTTATAGTCATTCTCTTCCTTCGGGTTTGTTTCTTAGGGTTCCTTTTCAACATAATTACTGTTTGTGGTGGAATTCTTATTTCTTTCTCAACTTTGGAATTTGTATTAGGGCCAGGCAATGACCACTTTGGGAAACGATGTCTGGGACCTGCTTGGATTCTGCTGCTTTTTTCTCTGCTCCTAATTGCTGTGCTTTTTAAGGATTTGATAGACTGCTCTGGCTGGACATCAGCAGGTTTTCAGTGGGCCCAAAGTGGTCTGATCCAAGGCTAAGGCTCCCCACTCACTTCCTGATCTGAGCTTGTCCTTGGTTGGAGATCCTGTAGACAGCTTCTGGCCTTAGGTTAATGCTGTGGAGGCAGCTAGATAGAACTAGACTTAGAGTTAGGAAGACCTGAGTTCAAGTGAGGCCCCAGACTCTTAGTAGTTGTTCGACCCTGGGCAAGTCAGGTAACCTCTGTCTGCCTTATTTCTCTCACTTGTAAAGTAGAAATAATAATAGCACCTAACTCCCAGAATTATTGTGAGGATTAAATGAGATAATATTTGCAAAGTGCTTAGGACATGCCTGGGTTTAATAAATGTTCATTTATTATATTACTTATATATTATATATAATTATATAATATATTATATATTATATTATTTAGAGATAAAGGCATTTAATAAATGTTCGTTACCTTCCTTCCATCTATCTCTTTCTGTTCATCTCTCTTTCCTACAGATTATAGGCTCCCCTTTGTTTTGAGACCACTGTCCTGATTATTCCTCTGCAGGCTTCATTTGACTTAGGGACTAGATATGAAACCCCCTTCTGCTCTTGGAGTCACAGACACATAGCTGCTGTGTTAGTTGCTTGGGTAAGGTTTTATACCTCTTGTGCTAAACTATTCATTTTTTTCCAAGTCTTTTCTCCGTAGCTCTCAGATTATTTTCCAGTTCTTCTCTCCAGTGCTTTCCTTTCATTTATAATCTAAGTTCTCATTTTTTTTTTAACTCTCACTTTATTTCTTACAGGAATTCTTGTTGAACTTGCGTCCAAACAGTGGGTTTTTGTTTTGTTTTGGTTTGTTTTTTTGAGGCTTTGGTTGTAAATGTTTTGGAGTTGTTTTCTTCTTTAGGTTTGTTTCTTGGGCATCCCTGTCACCATAATAGCTTTTGTGTTTACTTATTCATCCAGTGTTCCTGAATTGAGACTTTGTGTTAGGACCAGGCTCTGAGCATTCTAGGGGAAATGGCCTGTTTTTTATTCCTTGTGCACTGCTCTGACTTTTTCAGAGCATTGAGTGCAGTGTTTTTGAAGGATCTTGGATATCTCAGTCTGGGAACCTGTAAGCTTTCGGTGCACTCAGATCTACTTGATCCAGAATGAAGTCTGATTGCTACCCTCCTGACCTGAGCTTTGTAAGCTCCTGACCTGAGTTTGGGTCTGGGCAACATATATGAGCTTGCTCGAATAGACTATTGCTGGCCCTAGTTGTTGTTGGCTAGCTTAAACGTTATACTGTCAGTGACAGAACTATCCCTTCTCCTGCTCACCCTCCCACCCCCCCCCAACTCACTTTTGCCTCCATTCTGTGTTCCCTCCCGGGCTATTCAGCTTGCATGTTATTCAGAGTCAGAGCCACACAGACTCTGTTCCCGTCTGTTTCTTCTCCTTTCCATTTCATAGACCTCAGGCCCTAGCATTACTGTTTTCCCTGTCCTCTCACCCCTAGGCTCAAGGTTCCTCCTCAGCCTAAGCTGGTTCTCCAATCCAGCTCTGGGGTGCAAGCAACAACTGTCGCTTGGCTTATTTTCCTGTTTCCACCATTGCTTCGGATTACTCCATGCTGGATTCTAGAACTCTTTTTGCCCTAGAGCGCTGTTCAGTATTCATGGGCTGCAGTGGTTTTTGAGGCTTGACCAGATCCCCAGATCTCTGTCTGTCTCCCAATGATAAACTAATCCGAAAAAATAATTAAGTGTAACTTTTTTCTTTGACTGTCCAGATAAAGGTTGGTCTGCTGCTTTTTCTAGGCCTTTGTTGGAGTTGTCAAGTATAAGGAAAGAGAAGCCAGACTGTCCTGTTTGCTTCTACTCTGCCATCTTGTCTGGCCTCCCTCTCACTATTCCTCACACATTCTTCTCCCTTGTCTCTGAGCCTTTGGAATGACTGCTCCCCAGGCCAAAATGCATCCGTCCTCATCTCAGCACTTGGTTTCACTTGTTTCCATCAAGAATAAAATGAAGCACCAGGCTCTAAGGAATGCTTGTGATCTCTCCTCAGTCTCTGGTGCCTTTTACTTATTTTCCTACCCCCAGAAAATTGCTTTGTGTGTGCTTTGTATGTGTGTCTGTTCCTATACATGTATACATTATTCTCCTTGGTAAGCTGTAAGCTCCTCGAAGGCATGGGCATTTTCATTTATGTCTCTGTACCCCCAAGTACCTCTAACAGTGCCTGGAACATAAGGAGCACTTGACAAATGCTTATTAACTGGATTTTGGATCAAGGCACAGGTTGAAAAATTAGCCTTTGTAAATGAATTACAGATACCTCTTCTGTGACCAGAGGGACAGAGGAGGGAGTGGGTAATGATATAGTACTAGAAGTTTAGGGGAATAGGGAGAGAGGAAAACAAAGGCCATTATTTTAAAGACAGTATTTTACTTTAGTAAGAAGTTGTAGGTTGTCTTCTTCTATAAGTGTGCTTATACCACCTGCTTCATAGAGTTGTTGTGAGGCAAGTACTTTGCAAATCTTAAGGAGCCATTTATGAGCTTATTAATGGGGTAATTATAGTAGATATAGTTGTTATTGAGTTTAAGAGGTTGAAAGAAGTTGCTAGGGGAATAAGATGGAGAGTCAGTAAGGGTAGAAGAAGATTGTTGAACAAGGACAGAAACAGATGAGGTTATCTATTGTACTTTGGCAGGGGAAGGGGGGCTGGGGCAGGACAGCTTTGTTTTTCTTAACTTTTCTAGTTAATGCTTTGTACTTTATTAGATGGTGAGATTTACCTGGGGATAATTATTCTAAGATTGGGAGTAAAGGAAGAAGGTCAGTGAGACAAGAGATTGTAGAGTGGGAGCTAGTAACATGATAGTTGGAATCTATGGAGTCAAGACTGGGTGTGGAGGTAATATATAAAAGTCACTCATAATTGTGCAAGGTTCCCCTGGGGTGGTTCTGTTGCTCCCTTCCAGCAACATCCTTTCCCTCCCCCCACCCTGGCATTTCTACTTTTATTCTCTCTCCAGGTTCTCCCTTCTTTCTTTAAGCCCTTACAATTGCTGCTTCATCACTTAGACCTGTCCATACACTGAATCGTTTTCATGAAGCTGATTCATTGCTACTTTATCTCAGTGTTTGAAATGACCTAACCATCTGGACCCAGGTTCCTGTTTTCAGTACACTTTTGCTTTTTACCATATTAAGGCAGTTTTCTAATCACCAAAGGTCAGTAGCAATCCTAAGGTTACTTTATGTTATCCAAGGTATGACCAAATACACTATGTAATTGAAATTAAGGGGCCATTTGTGTTGAGGAAGCTGAAGAATTGAGTGTTGGAATTGATGGAGGGATCATAAAAGTTAATATTAAAGGCTCCAAGAGTGATGGTGGAGGATGAAATGAAGAGGAACACTAAGATCCAGATACTAAATACACTGAGAAAGGTACTATAGATGACAGAAAAAAAGGCTAAGGAGGAGAAATAGAAATAGTGATGGTAGAAGTAGATTGAAACAAGAGGAAAACTTATTGAGGGGTGGTTGTAGAATTTCTCCAAGTGATAATGAGGAACAGAGTATTCATCCCTCTTCTTGGCTGTAATGAGTAGGGAAAGGAGACTAGTCTCTAGTGTAGAAGTTTGCAAGGAATGTGGTACCCTCAGGTTAGGTCCAGATTTAGGTTAAAAGTAAGGGAAGGAAAGAAAAGTCAAAACACGTAAGGAAATTTGTTGAGGAGGAAGGAGTGGGGAATTCCAAAGGTTGCAGTTGTAGTCCTGATCCTAGAGAGGAGCTGAAGTGATTAGAGTAAGGACAAAGGTTTTAGAGAAGGTAATATGGGCATTTGCAACCAAGGCTATGAGGCAGAATTTGAAGTCTATACAGTGGGACCTCAGTTGGTCTGGGACACTTAATCTGAAAAACATACATGATAGGGAAGTTCTAGCAGTAGAATTGATATATTTTCATTCTTTTATTGCTTACTGAGGGAAATATTTCAAAAATGGTGATTTTATTTCCAGACAACTTATTAAATGATTCTTGGAGCCAAAAAGGGTTAATATCCTTCCAAAATGAAGATTAAATTTTGGATTATTCAAGAATTTATTAGGGTACTTTTATTTCTCCCGTCCCTATCTCTCCCAACAAGCTTCCTCATTTCTGTGTAAGGTACCTGGGATGGGGGGAGAATTTGGTCCTGTTTCTTCCCCCTCCCCCCAGTTGATATATTCATGGAAATTAAGAGGCTGATTACAGGAATCCTGCTATTAATATGCTATCAACCTAAATACGTCTGGTATCCCATCATTCCTTATAGAAGTGTGAAGGAATTATATGATTAAATTAGGAGGGCAGCTGGCCATTGGGAGGGAAAATACCCCTGGTAGCCTTTAAAAAAAAGTAAGCTGGAGAAGCCTCCCATAATCAGATAGTTCAGGAGTTGGAGGCTTGGGGTAGAGAATAGCTTTGTGAACTCTGACCCTTGCCTTTACAAGAGGGCAGTGATAGGTAAGAGATTTTCCATCTTCCTCCACCCCTATAACTATGGAAACTTGTAGTAGCACTCACCATTACCTGGCAGCAGTTCCTTAGGTTAAGAGAAATTGAGGCACTTCTCATAGGGAGCAGACCCACCCTATATAGTAACATTGGCATAGAGAAGAGTCACATTCGTTAGGAAGCACCTCTAGGGATGAAGGCCATCTCTACCCTGCATCGAGCAACTTTGTCATCACCATTTGTCCAACAGCATAATGCTCACATTGTGTCTCAGTATCACATTTTGATAATTCTCACAATATCTCAAACTTTTTCATTATTATATCTATCATGGTAATCTGTGATCAGTGATCTTTGATGTTATTGTTTTGGGGTGCCATGAACCATGCCCATTTAAGACAGTGTATTTAATGGATAAATGTGTGTGTGTTCTGACTGCTTCACCCACTGGCCTCTATTCCCTGAGATACAACAATATTGAAATTAGGCTGATTAATAACCCTACAGTGGCCTCTAAGTGTTAAACTGAAAGGAAGTGTCAATAGATGCCACAAACTTCACTGTTGTCTTATTTTAAGAAATTGCTCGATGCAGGGTTGCCATGAACCTTCCGTTTGTAAAAAACATAGTATCTGCGAAGCGCAGTAAAGCAAAGTGCAATAAAACAAGGTGTGCCTGTTCCCTGGAGTGCATAAAGAGTAATAATGAGTAATCAGTCTAGTAAGGTTGGCCAGAGACAAATTATGAAGAGCCTTACATGCCAAGGATCTTTCCTAAATGAAACAGACAGCCCCTGGAAGTTCTTGTGCAGGGAAGTGACCGGCAGACTTGTTCTGTAGTAATATCACTTTGGCAGCTGTGTGGAAGGTGGATCAGAGAATAGAGAAGCAGGAAGAATAATTAGAAAACTCCTGTAATAGTATTGGTGAGATTTGATACAGTCTTGAGTTAGGGTGGTGGTCAGCTGGGAGAAGGGTAACAGAGACATTCTGGAAATAAAAATGACAAGGCTTGACAGCTTTGGAGGGGACAAAGCAGGAAGGGAGGATGACTGAAAGTTGAGGGTAACTCCACTATGCCTGGAAGTATGGTGGTACCCTTAACAGAAAAAAGAAAGTTAGACTGACAGAAACATTTGGGGAAATGGGAGAGGTGGGTTATGGAAGATGAATTCTGTACTGCACGTGAATTTTAAAGACTTAATATTTACAGCATGTCTTAAGGGTTACTGAGAGAAGCATGGTATAGTGAATAGAGAGTTAACCTCAAACCCAAGAAAATCTAGGGTCAAGTACTGCCTATGACAGGTCCTGGCTTTGTGACCCTGTGCAGTCCATCTGACCTCTCGAGTTGTCTTGACCTGTGAGTTAAACTCATATTGAAACAGGGCTACTAACCTGTACACAAGGATCCTGTTCAGTATATTGACTTAGAAAACCACATATCAACATTGTCTGCCTTCTATTGTATTTTTATTTATTTTGTTAAATATTTCTCAGTTACGTTTGAATCTGATTCAGCTGCACTCTGGAGTGTTGCTGGTCACATTGGGGTGGAGTGTTTGACACCTCTGCTCTAAACATCTCTTTAAGACTTTTAAGTTACAGAGAAGGTGTCAGTCTACATTGGTATATGGAATTTTCTCACTTGAGAGTTCCATAGGCCAAGGAAATACACATCTAGGTCCTATCCTCATCCCCTTAAGGTCTACAAAGCACTTTATGTATATCATTTTTTTCATCCTTATAATAACACATTTACAGTAGGAACTACTATCCTCTCTCACAGAAGAGGAAATTGAGGCTCAGATAGGTAAAAATGATTTGGTTGCCCATGGTCACACAAGTCATAAATGTTAGGATTCGAGCAAAGGGCTTTGCTGATTTTAATAAGGCGTAGTCAGGGAGGAATTTGGAAATGTTGATTAAATCAAGTTTGAAATTTTCTGAATGTTATTTCATAGGACTCTCTATTCTTCATTAGCACAGATGATCAGTATTTGACTATATTTAACAATTTTATCAGTTGGATTCAAGCCATTATTAATAACAGCCATGCTTGACATTCTTCTGTGTAACCATATTAATTAGTAAATGTTTTTATTCTGAATTCTCTATTAAGAGATTTTAAAAATTGAGGAAATATTATTTGTAGTTTTTTTCTTCACTATGAACATCCAGCATTATTATTAAAGCCATTACAGTGGTTGTCTTAATAGGAGAAGGAGGGGGTTGGATGCAGGAGAGATTGTCATGGAAGTTTAGAAACATTAAGGTTGGGCAACTGATTGGTATGGGGGATGAGAGAGGATGAGGAATCAAGGAGAATCAGGAGTGACAGAGAGTGCCAAAGTAACAAACATGAGACTAGAAGAATGGTGGTGCTTTTGATAGAAATGGGAAAGAGTTTAGATGAAGGTAAAGTTTAGGGTGAGGCAGCTAGGTGGTTCAGTGGATAGAGCACTGGGCCTGGAGAAGGGAAGACCTGAATCCAAATCTGGCCCCAGACACTTACTAACTGTGACCCTGGGCAAGCCATTTGACTTCTATTTGTCTTAATCTGCTGCTAATGGAAATGGCAAAGTACACACCAGTACCTTTGCCAAGAAAATCCCATGGACAGTATTAGTGTGCTACGGTCAATGGAGTCACAAAGAGTCAGACATGACTGAATGACTGGACAACCACAACAGAGTTTAGGGTAAAAGTTACCAAGTCCAGTTTTGAACATGATGAGTTTTGAGGTATCTCTAGAACACCCAGTTTCAGACATCCAATAAGCAATTGGTTGGTGAGTTCAGGGAAGAGACTGAGGCTGGGTAAATGTATCGAGGGGTCATTTACATATAGAGAATAATTAAACCTACCAATACTGATGAAGTTACCATGGAAGAGAAGAGGGAGTAGGGAAACACCTGTGGTTAATGGTGAATGATATAGATGGTAAACTAGAAAAAAGACTGAAAAAGAGTATTCAGGCAGACAGGTGAACCAGGAGATAAGTGTCATAAAAACTGAAAGAGGAATCAAGGGAGTAGAGGATGGCAAACAGCATGAAGTGCAGAAGTGAGAGGCATCAAGAAGGATTGAGACTGAGAAAAGACCATAAATTTGGCAGTTAGAGAGAAGGAGAAACAAAACCCTTCTTACAAAGATGCATATTCAATCAAAAAATCCCCAAATTGTCCATTTTCAAGAATGTAGATCTCATTCTTGATACTGAGTCTATCACCTTTCTGTAAAGAGGATTGGTACTCTGTAATCGTGATCTGTCATTGCATTGATCAGAGTTGTTAAGTTTTCCAGAATTGTTTTTCTTTACAATATTGTTATTATATAATAATTTTTTTCTTCTGATTCTTCTCATTTCACTCAGTGTCACTTCCCACAAGTCTTCCAAGGGTTCTCTGAAGCTCCTTTTCATCACAGCACAATAGTATTCCATTACATTCATTTTTTATAACTTATTCAGTCATTCTACGGTTGATGGGCACATGCTTAATTTCTAGATCTTTGCCACTATAAAGAGGAGCCACTATAAATATGTTTGTATATATAAGTTCTTTTCCTTTAGGTTGAACAGTGGATAGAGAGTACTAGATCTGGATTCAGGAAGACCTGAGTTCAAATGTGACTTCAGATACTTAGTAGCTGTGTTACCCTGGAAAAGTCATTTAACCTCTGTTTGCCTCAGTTTCCTCATTGGTAGAATGGGGGTACTTATTGCACCTACCTTCCAGGGTTGTTGTGAGAATCAAATGAGATAATAACTTTAAAACATTTAGCATAGTGCCTGGCGTATAGTAAGCACTATATAAATGTTAGCTATAATAATCATCATCACTGTCACCATCATCAATATAAGCAGAGTAGCAATATCTCTGGGTCAGAGGGTGGGCAAAGTTTAGTAACTTCAGGGGATATTGTTCCAAACTGCTTTCCAGAATGGCTGAAGCAACTCATAATTCCACCCAATAGTATATTTATGTGCCTGTTTTCTCACAGTCCCTCCAATATTCGTTATTTTACTATTTTGTCATCTTTGATATGTTGTGAAGAAGAACCTCAAAGTTGCTTTAATTAGCATTTCCCTAATTAGTGATTTTGGAGCATTTTTTCCAGAGCTTAGTTTTCTTTGAGAACTGCCTGAAATCCTTTGACTATTTACCAATTGAGGAAATTGGTAACTTCTCTTGAGTGAAGAGTTTGGATGTCTGATTCTAAGGGTGTTAGGACTGATTTTAAAGGACAGGAAGTGGAGGCAGCTAGCAGAGGTGTGGCTTTTTCTAGTAGTTTTGCTGTGAAAGGGAAGAGAGATATTGGAAGATAGGTCGAAGGGTTAGGAGGGTATAGTAAAAGGTTTTTAAAGGATTTGGAAGACTTGTGTTTGTTTGGAGGCAAGAGAGGTTAAAGGTTTGAGAGTGCTTGCAGTCTGCTTGAGAAAGATGGGAGGGAATGGGATCAAATTTTCACTCCCTGGCAAGTACTGAAGGAAAGGAGGAAAGAATTAAGAAATAGCAAAGAGTTTGACTTGAGGAGAACAGAATAGGGAGCTGCCCTAGAAGAGAAAGCTCATCTCAAAACCAGTTTTCTCATTACAAGTAGAGATAAGGTCCTAGTTTGAGAATGGGATTTCAAGGGGAGGGAGAAAAAGTGAAAGAGACCTGAAAAAGGAAGAGAAGGTTTGGAATAACTTTTCTGGGGATTGAAATAGGAAATCTGGGAGGAACAAAACAATTGCCTTGCTTCAGTGAGAACACACTTGAGAGTAGATAAAATTAATTTGTAATGGACCCAGTCAGCAAGATTTTGCTGGTTTCACCAGGTAAGAAGAGGCAGTGGCAGTTGATGAGAGTAATTCAGATCAAACATCGACCAACAAGGATTTGGGATATGATAGGGGGACCAGAGAATCCAGAGCAGAGGACCACTTAGAATTGAAATAGCTATTGGGTTAAGAATAGTGGTACCCTTGAAGGCAGGGACAGTGTTTTTTGGTTTTTTTTCCCCTTTCTTTGTATCCCCAAAGCTTAGTACAGTATATAATACTATCTTATATAATATTAGTTGACTGACTGAATATTGTATTGACAGTTTTCCTCTTTGCTTTTGGTGAATATAGTATATAATGCAGAAAAATAAAAAACATTTCCATTCATTGTAAATATGTTGTAGTTGTCCTTTTAGGAAAAGGAAGAGGAATGCAGTATAAGTGTAATGTTTCTCATTTAGGAGAATACTGAATTTTAAATTGGAATATTTCTTGTTCTTTGAAATGTGAGTTATAAAATAATTTTGAGTTAATCATTTGTTGTAACATTTTCTATTTTGCTAAATGCTTCAGATTCTTTATTTCTTAAAATAGTGCTGTGAGAGGGGAACCATATAAATATCCCTGTTCTTTCCAATAAAGAAACTGAGGCATAAAGAACAGTTCAGGGCATTATAAAGGGTGTTACAGTGAGTCATAGAAAAAGCTAAAATTAGAATCCAGAATACTCTGGGTGCCAGTACATTGAGCCAAGCTATCTCCAAACCCTAAAATGGATTGAAACAGCCAGCCTGCAAGATAGCAGAATAATATTTGTAGATATTTTATCATGTCCCTCCAAAAATTCATCTGGATGTGGTGGAGAAAAATAAGTTTCTCAGTTGAATGTTTCATGTGGTTTGGCATTTACTCACCCAGCTGATTTAATGAAGATATATGGTTTCAAATGGCTTTAAGACTAATGAATTTCACTATCCATCTAGATATTTACATCTGAGGTAGAGCACCTTATCCACTTCATCATTCAAATGACAGTTTTCTTTTGTATTGACTTCCCATTAACTTTAAAATGATAGATTTAACACCCTTTATAAACAGTCTTCTCTTGAAAAAAAAAACTATCAACATTTTTTGTTGTTGTTTTAAACTTTGCCTGCTGTTATCAGTGGGAAATCTAGTACTAAAACTATATAAATGTAAATTGTCAGTATTAAATTTTCAAAATTATATTCTATATTACTATAGTTATTAATTAGTGTTATTGGGGGTAAATATTTTTCATTTAGTGAAAAGTTTGACAGTAGACCATTCTATGTTAAATAATTTGTTTGAACACATATGCAGTTCTCTATTTTTAGTTTTGTTGAGACACTTATGAATTATTTCAGATTAAATTACACATGAAAGCAGATATACTACAAATTAAATTTAATAGGATGCATTTTAAAATACATTGAAATAAAGTATATTGTTTTTCTCAACATAGACTACAATAAAGTAAATGTATTTTTAAAATCCTATAGTAAATAAATAAATCTTAATCCTTTGACCTATGTTCTAAGTTTTATGGATTTGCTGAATATTGGATTAGTCCCCCATTTACAGCTTGTTGCTGGTACAGAAAAAAAGAGGACCGCACATTTTCTGGAGTAGCTCCCTCTGCCCCTGAGAACAGACTAGCTAGCACAGCAGTCATCTTTCTTGTCTTAAGGTGGCTGAAAAAAGAAGCCAGCCATGATTAGACTATTCTCCTGTAGCTAAAGATAGTTTCAGGGGAATCATTGACGAGTTTATAGTGGTCAAATCATTATAGCTTTGCTCTCCTACATACTTCTCACACAGTAGGGTGCATACACTTCCCTGTTACCTGCAAGTTTTGATTCTCTTTTGCCTCCTATATGTGAAGACGGTATGACTACTCAAATAAGTTTATTTAATTCTGGTTACAAAGGACTTTTACTTTTGTCAATGATACAGAAAAATATTCCCTAGTATTAAACTTCTACTGATTTAAAACTTAGAATGACCATAGAGAATAAGTATAAAGAACTGGGAGAAATTTGAGAAATGAGTCAAAGAAAAAAAAAAACAGCTTTTAGAACAGTGCACATTGGAAGTAAAAAATATCAAACAGAATTATGCCTAATGATGCTAAGTACATGCTAGCTTTGTTAGCTGAATGTCACATGGAAGAGATATTAGAATTATTACTTTTCCCCTATTTATCAGGCCCTTCAAACACAGAATATATAATTCTATTTAAATGATAGCACTAGCTATAGAATTTTGGAGGATGTTATAGTTAAGTATGGAGAAATTTTTTTTAGTGAGTAGAAGAATAATTGTTACTGAAATAAGTAAGGAGATAATTTAGACTGTATAAGGGATAGTATTTTTGAAAATCAAGAAATAAATGAAATACATTTATGACTAAAAAGGGTTAAGATGTGGAAAATCATCAGTAAAGCCCAGGGAGTGGAGCTATTTAAAAATCCTTGGAATATTTTTGATGTATTTTTGTTTTTTTCAATATTCAGTATTTGATTTTGTTTTTATGCTTATTTTTCATAGTGTTGTAACTCCTGACTTTCATCTTACTCATGCACTCTGCTCCTCAGGAAAAAAAAAAAAAAACCCTTTCTTTTTCAGAAGCATAGTAAAAAAAAAAAAAGCCAACACATTTATTATGTCTGAAAATGTATACTTCATCCCATACCTTTAGTTCACTCCGTTTCTACAGAGAAATAGGAGTCATGTTTCTTTTGCATTATTGTGGTCACCATGCCTATTTGTTCTCTTGCTTATTGGTTCATATGTGTCTTCCCAAATTTGTGTGAATTCATGTCCACTTTTTCTTATAGTGCAGTAATACTACATTCACACATTACAATATTTTCAACCCTTTCCCAGTTTATTGACAACAACGTTCTTTGTGGTTCTTTGCTACTATCAATATTTTTGTATATATGGAACTATCCTCTCTGTCTTTATGACTTCTTTGGGATATGGTAGTCAGTCAGTAAACTTTTATTAAGTGACTACTAAATGCCAGGCACTGCTCTAAGCTCTGGGGATATAAAAATAAGAAAAGACAATCCCTTCCCCCAAGGAATAGTGGGGGAGATAATAAGCAAAGAAACATGTACAAGCAAGTTATATACCTCACAAATAAGAAATAATTAATAGAGACAAGGCACTAGAATTAGGAAGGATTGGGAAAGGCTTCCTATGGAAGATGGACTTCTAGATTTTCCCTAATTGTTTCTTTTATAATTTAGTTGTGTTTTGTTCAGGTAAGAATTTTTCAATTTTATTTAATTTACTTTTTAAAAAAATTAATAATATGGGATTTATTTGCGTTTTTGTTTCTGATGCAAACTTAACTTGTTTGCATCTTACAGTTGTTTCAGCCTTAATATCAGTAGATATGTGAAAGAGGAACATTTAAAACCTTAAGTGAACTTATTTTAGATGCATGATAATCCTTTAAGTCATTGGTCATTACCTTACTGTCACTCCCTATAGGGGTTGTTTGAAACTTTCTTGGAGAGAGAAACTTAATGCCCTAACTGTATACCTAAGCCTCCTTCTCAGGAAACCTTGAATTCAATGATCTTTGTTTAATCAGTCAGACAACAAGCATATATTAAGTGCTTTTTATGGTGAAGACAAGAAATTAAGCCCTGCTCTCAAGGAGGTCACATTCAAAGGAAGGAGAAATGTAAATCTCCAGGTACATGGGAGAAATATGCAATATTCATGAAGGAAGCCTTAGCATATGGGGGAACCAGGAATGGCCCACTTTTCCTGGTGGGATCTCAGTACAGTATCGGTCTGAGATCAATGTATCAGAAACTTTCAGTCTGACCTATCTGTTCTTTACTTCACATGCTGTGTTAGTTATCCTCGTTGCCAAAGCCAACTCCTACACCTCTGATTTAGATCCTATATCCTGGGAAGCCATGTTACTGATTGATCATCTCTACTCTTTTATATCTTAATCTATTGACCCATTCCCTTCTGCCTTCAAACCTGATCATAACCTCAAATCTTAAACACACACAAATCTTTCTTTGGCCCTTTGATTCTATCATTTGATTCAGCTAACATTAAGTGCTTACTGTCATGTTCTCTCTTCCCCTTTAGTGCCAGATTTCTAGAAAGTTCTGTACTCACCGCTTCTACTTCCTGGCCACACATTTGTATTTCTCATTGCCTTGTAATCTGATTTCCATCCCCACTATTCTATTGTAACTGCTTTTTCCAAAGTTGTGAGTAAATTCTGAATTTTCAAATCCAGCATCCTTTTCTCACTATTCATCCTTCTTTTATGTACTATTTAAAGCTTTCCCCTTTTTAATAACTTTGTCTTCCTTTGCCTTTTATGACATTGTTCTCTCTTAGATCATCTTCTTTCTCTGATTTCTTTTCCTTGTCTTCTTCATAAATTCTTCTTTCTCCTCCCACTCCTAAATTACAGGTGTTCCTTAAAGTCCTGTCCTATAACTTCTTTTCTTTGTGTACTTTCTCTGAATAATCTCAGTACTCTCTTTGTTTTAGTTATCACTTCTCTACAGATTCATTCATTCTGCAAGTATATTTATTAAGCCCAAAGTGTGTACAAGGCACTAAGCCAAACATACATAGGCAAAAGATGATGTAATCCTTGACTTTAAGGAACTCCCATTCTGCTCAAGAGAAACAGCACATACAGTGATAAGTCAGTAAACAGTGCAGACAAAAGTCAATATAAAAAAAAAGACAAACTAATTTCTTGAAGAATTAGGAAATTTCTCATAAGTACTTATTGAACAGAATTAAACTCAACTGACTCTTGAAAGGAGCTAGAGATTCCAAAAAACAGAGCATCTCAGCCATGAGATATATAGCCTATGCAAAGGCCCAGCGGTAGGAGATTGAATTGTATGTAGAAAACAATAATAGGCCAGTCTAGTAGGAATATAGATTACAGGAAGATAATGAATAATGTGTCTTCAAAAGACAGATTGGAGTCACTTTGTGAAGGGTTTTAAATGTCAAATAGAGCAGTTTATATTTGCTCCTAGAAGTTTTAAGACAGCCATTGAAGCTTCTTAAAAAGTAACATGGTTAGACCTTCACTTGAGAAATACCAGTTTGATAACTGAATATAGAGATGGACTAGAAAAAGGTGATACCAGAGGCATGAAGACTATTTCAATATTCGAGAAGTGATAAGGGTGGGAGCTAGTAGTGTGGAATGTGGCTACGGAGGCAGAATTGACAATAATAAGGAATTCTCTGACCTCTATTGCAGAAATTAGGAATTGACAGGTCTGATCAAGTCATTCTTCTTCTCCAAAATATTCCCTGACTACAAGATAAAATATGAACTCCTTATCCTGATATTCAAGGCCTTCTACAATGTCTCCAACCTTGCTTTTTAGCTATGTTTCATACTGATTTCCTTCAGGTACTCTGTGTCCCAGCTGAACTGGAGTATTATCTTGTCTTTTATTTGCTTGCCTTTGTATTTTCACATGATGTCCCCGATAATCTGGAATGAATTTGCTTCACATCTCAGCCTATTGATGGCCTTTTTTTTTTTTTAGGCACAGCTTAGGTGCTGTCTCTTCTGTGGAGAATAATCTGAAACCTTCAGCTGCATGTGATACCACTTTGCCAGAATCTGTCTTTTCAGTATTTCCCATAGATTTAGTGTAATTGAACTTTCTTGTAGTATTTGTCTGTGTGATATCCCTTAGCTAGAGGGCAGGGTTTTTAAGAGTATAGATTTAGAGCTGGAAAAGCCCTTAGAGGCCATCTTGCCCAGCCTCCTCATTTCACAGATGAGGGAACAGAGGCCCAGAAAGACTTAAGTTCAAGGCTACACAGTGACAGAGGTGGGATTCAAAGCCGCGCCCTCTGGTTTCTAATCCAGTGCCATTGCCACTGCATTATGCTAAAGTGGCATTATTTCATCATATTACCCCAGTAATTGAACATAGGCCTGCCCACTTTTAAGGATAGAGGGTAGGTACTTAAGAAAATGTTTAAATTGAATTTTAGCCCTTAGAATTCAATTATTATTTACAGAATTATTCTATAAAGGCTTTTCTCTAAAAAGCAAGCTAAAAACTTCTTGATACTTTTAAATGTTTCTAAGGCCATTAGTTTCCCTGGAAAGAATAGCAAAGTTAAAGAAAATTGAAGCTAAAATGTTAGCCACTGCTAATTTAAGACTAATCAATAATAAAGATAAAACTGCTCCAACATGACAATTGTCAACAGAAAAATGATTCACACAAACTTTTTAGAACATTTTAATTGCAAATGATATTGTGTCAATTGTACTGGATCACAGTAACTGTATATAGTTTCCTTAATGAAATCTATAGTAAAATAAAAGTGAATGAACTAACCATCCATACTTGAAAAACAAAATAGATGAAACATTGTCAGATATAGATATACATCTAGATTAGGAAACCATTCAAATGATTTTGTTTTAACATTTTCAAATGAGATCGAAAAATATTCTGTAGAACCAACTGAAACCTCAAGAGATTTAGAGAGAGAAGGGATGCAGATTGGAGTGCTAATGTGACAGATCTTAAATTTTTTTATCAACTTAAAAACCCTATTTTTGATGTGTCTTAGGGATCATTCTTCCTTTTCAGGGGTTCCATAGTAGTGAATGATGGGGATCTAGGAGTTAAATGTTACTCTCAGCTTGCAGATCCCCACTTAAGCATTTTTGAGCACTTTTAGTGGTTGAGGTGGAATGAAATGCATAGAATTGGAATGTGCCCCATCTTTTCAAGATTGGCTAATGAAGAGGTTGTAGAGAGTCTTATCTATGATCTCAGATGCAGTGGAGCCATTCAAGTGATTTCACTAATATATGTTTTAGAAAAGTGCTGAAGATAATAATGATTTTATATTACTTAAGAGTTCTGTATGATTTCCTGTATATAAATCTAGTAGGTTCTGCTATTAAATTTTGAGCTCAACTCATTGTCTTTCTGTCCATTTTATGTGCATTTATGAACTCATGCTAACTCTTTTTTGTAATCTGGGTCAAAGAGAGTCTTTATCTACTTGGTTTTTCCTCTGTGAATTGCTATGCTGTTCCCTTTTGAGTAGCCATAAATCTCATTGAGGAAACCTTGTAATTTTCAAGCTTGATAATCAATACAATGTCATGTTTAAAATGAAACATTTAGAGAACCTCACCATTTATAGAGACTTCCTCTTTAATTAGAAAGTGAAGCACTATCACTTTTTTCTGTTTGTGTCCCTCATGTTTAGCATATTGTAAGCACTTAAATGCTTTTTCATTCATTTATTCGTTTTGACTTTATACAGAATGCCTTCTATGAAATTGCAGAACCTAAATGGTAAGCATGTATGTTCTTCATTTGATGTTGATATTCAGCAAGTACTTGAATCAAAATGAAATTATTTAACAACCCAGCAAGAAATTGTATGATGACAATATATGCAAAGGAGGCTCCTTGTTGGAACATTTTTGTTGTACAAAATGATTTTTATAATTAATAAGCATAGCTACATTTTGTAGTCCCTGTAACTTTCAGTCATTTTCTGGTAACCCAGAGGACATTTGATGGGTATTTGTAGTATGTATCAAGTTACCAATAGTAACTTGGACATGAGAAGTGACATAAAACTTATTAAGCTTTCTATACCTGTGATCAGAGGCAGACATGTCATATAGGAAGAGTGAGCTGTAACTAGTGGATAGTTAGAATATTGCCTCTGTATCCAAAAAACGTTCAAAGGACTATCTTAGGGGGAGTGAGCAGATATGTAGAATTGATGGAATGAAAAATCATGGAGTGTTTGCAGTATATATTGGTAGAGTAAGTTCCCATTATAATGATAGGGATCCATAGAAGTTACGTAAAAAGGCAACTTGTACATAAGCAGGAAACTACTGCTTATGTAGACTGAGAATACATGAACAGAGTTTAATCCTGTAATCACATAAAATATTTATATCATTCTAGTTCTATCAGAGTAATCTGCATAATATTCTTATGTTGCATTGTAATTCAATGTGGTAGGCAGTTGAGGGAAATGATTTATTATTACTTTTGTACTACCAAACCAAATTTTTATATAGCTTTTCTTGGCTGTTAGTCTTTCAAATATCTGCAGTCTACCTCAGTGTTAAGTATTTTCCCTGGTAATACATAGTTTTTCATCATTATCACACATATACAATAAAAGAAAATTATCCTGAATCTAATATCCCAATATTCAGTGCTCCCTTTGTCCCAATATTCCCTACCCCTGTTTTCTCTCATTTTTTTCTTTCCTTTTCCCAGTTGATCTAGGAAACTATGCCCAGAGCCCCTGTGAGCAGCCAGGTGGCACAGTGGAACAACTGCTGGGCCTGGAGTCAGACCTGAGTTAAAATCTAGGCATAGACACTCTGCTTTGTGACCCTGGTCAAATTGCTTCACCCATCTCCTTCAGTTTCTTCATCGGTAAAATGACACTCATAATGACATCTACCTCACATGGTTGTTGTGAGGATAAAATATTATTTTTAAAATGCTTAGCACTGTGCCTGGCACATAGTAAGTGCTTAATAAATGCTTGCTCTCTTCTCTGTGGGATGGCCTGGAATGGTGAGACCACTGCTGAATTAGCAGTGAATAGGAAAAAGGGGTCACAGTGAGTAACTGGACTGAAATATTCTAGCATCCTTTAACTGGTAAAGAAGAGTAAAAAGTTGAGCACCTGAAAACAGGGTCCATGCTTCCCTTTCCCAAGCAAGTCCTAGGAATTGGTCTTAGATATTCATAGCTAAAATTCTTTGGCTCATCCTTCTTGGCAGTGGGGAACTGGGGTATGAATACCATAAATTATACCTTCTAATTTTCCTTTAACTCTCCTATCCTACTCACCCCTAAAACACAATCCCTGAATCTGAATGCTGCCTAAATTAAAATTATTTTCATAGCTAACCTTATAAGTAGTTATAGATTTTTGAGGCAGGAGATAGTCTAACTTTAGACTTCCAGCAAAACTCCCCTTCTGCTTTCTAACACCTGAAATTTCATAAAAGTACATCATTTATTCTTCCATAATTTTACATCTGAAGGCTTAAAATGGAAATGTTTTGAACAAGCTGAAAATCTTTTCTCCTTTGTAAGATAAGAGGATTGGATAAATAATTTCCCCAGTTCCTTAATTGTGAGTACTTCAGACTAAATCAACAGATATAAATGACTGACAGATCCTTTCCTGTTTTTCAAAGTTGGGGTGGACTTAGAGGACAGGAAGGCCATGGGAACTTGAAAGAATCAGAAAGAAAAATGCTGAGGCCCTGAAGATTAATTTTAATTACACAAATTTAAATCATTCAGTAAATATTAATTAAGTGTCACCTGTGTGCCAGACTCTGTGTTAAGCCCTGGGGATATAAAAAGAGCCAAATGACAGTCCTTGCTCTCAAGGAGCTTGCAGTCTTATGAGGGATACATGCAAACAAATATATAGACAAGAGTGTGTGGTGGATATTAGATTGGAAAAGTAGGAGGGAAACGTACAGAGCATTTTGTATTTGAACCTGGATGTCATAGGGAGCCACTGGGTGACATGACTGGACCTGCACTTTAGGTAAAACACTGGTGGTGGAATGGAGAGTGGATTGGAGTGGGGAGGGACTTAAGGCAGGCAAACCCACCTACCAGCAGGTTATTGCAGTAGTTTCAGCATGAGGTGATAAGGGCCTACACCAGTGTGGTGGTATTGTTGGAGGAGAGAAGGGATGTATTCAAGAGATGCTGCAAAGGTGAAATCCATAGGGCTTTGGCAACAGATTGGATGTGGGGTAGGGGGTAGGGGGTGGGGAGTGAAAACTAATGAGGAATCCAAGATGATTCTTAAGTTGAAAACCTGAGGGACTGGGAGGATGGTGATAATCTCTATAGTAATAGGAAAGTTAAGAGTGGATTGAGGTTAGGGGAAAAAATGAATTCCATTTTGGACATATTGAGTTTAAGATGTCTACTGGACATCCAATTTGAGATGTTTGAAAGACAGAGATGTGAGATTAGAGGTCACATGAGTTCAAATCTGGCCTCAGACACTTGAAACACTTTACTAGCTGTGTGACCTTGGGCAAGTCACTTAACCCCAATTGCCCTGCCTTCCCCCCTGCAAAAAAAAAAAAAAAGGAGATTAGAGGTCAGAGAGATTAGGACTGGAGAGGTAGACATGAGAATCATCAGTATAGCTATGGTAATTAAATCCATGGGCACTGATGAGATCACCAAGGGAAGTAGTAAAGAAGAAGAGAAGAGGGCCTAGGACTGAATCCAAGGGCTGGTTCTGTTTACATTCAGTAGTGCTAGATAAATTGGATGTATACAAATTCTTTGTATTCAGCAAAGCTTTGTGTGAATTCAACAATTTAGAAACACTGTTGTGTTAGATACAAGTATAAAGTATTAAATTTCTTTTAATGATAATAAATATCTTTTCAAGTCTAAAGGCAAAGCCATAAATGTTTTGCCTTGAAAGAATCAATTATCTGTTTTAGAAGTAGTAGATATTAGTATATTTTTCTGTACTATTTGGAGGTTGTTTGCTGTGGTAAGGTAGGTATGCATTTTTTTTTACTTTATTTAATTTTCTAAATTTCATAATAGTCATAAACAAACACTATCTGTTGGTGTTCAAAGAACTTCAATCCCATGGCTTCACTGATAACAACTATCCTGCCCTCTGTTGGTGATTTTCCCTACTGTACTTTATATTGCAGCTGTATTATTTTGGAATTTCATGCCCCTTAAATGACTGCTGAGAAGCCCATGACTATAGGTGAAGGAAAAGTTGTTTACCGTTCATTGAAAAAAAACATTCCAGTCCTTCATAAGCTTCAAGAGGCTTACATGCGAGAGGCCAACAACGCTTTTTTTTTTTTTACAAGTTTTCTCAGATACTCAGCTCTATTCAAAACATCCTTTTAAGGACAAGGACTTTTTCTCCCCTTTAAATTAAATGATTAAGAAAAGTAATCAAAACAAGATTTTTTTATGATAAATAATCCTCCCAACTTTGAACAAGAGAAAAATTAGTTTTGAAATTAACATATTAAAGTGCAAGGAATGAAAAAAAAAGACCCTGGCTATTAAATGTTTTGGAAATACAACAGTAATATCATTGAAGTATCTTTGTCAGCATTTGATCGTACTAAAGATTGTGTTGAGGCCATAAGCCTAAATGAAGAAGAGAACACTGTATCAGCATCAGGTAAATCTTCGAAGATAAGTTCCAAATATGTCACCTATGAAATTTTTACAAGTCTGCAAAAATTAATTTCTTTCCTTAATCCATTGAAATTCTGTGAGCAGTAATACCTTCAATGTTCATGAAACCAAAATCTCAGGAATATAGTTATTTCAGTACCATATTATGTAGTATTCATGAGTTTTTATGTTCAAAAAAACATTTCTCATTTAGTGGCTAACCTTTCAATGATGAGCCTCTCTAAGCTTTTCTGGGGTGGTCTTCAAGTGGTAGATATATGATATATCAATGGCTACCTCTATTCCAAGCCTTTACACCTTGATAGAATCAGCCAAGGCATAGTCATTGAGAACCCAGAGTCACTTCCATGCCAAAATGGACTATCAGAGGATGATTTTAGTGAAATGGCTCATCAATCTTTATTTAAAAAATAAACAAACATCAAGTTATCGGGAGATAAAATTTTTGCATCCTATGGTTGTGAGTACAAATTTGTAAAAGCGGATAAATTCATGTTACTATTTTTTAAAAAAATATTACCCATTTTTGGTAGTATTTTTTTATGATTAAATATGGTAGGAATAGGTTTAGGATTTGTCAATAAAACAATAGAGAACGCTGCCTGAATAGTTGGAGGTAAATTCAGTCTAATTGGTAAAGTATGATTTAATGGAATATTTTTTTTTAAAATGTAATTATACTCTCTAGTTTTATAATAGTATAAATAGCAACATGATGCAGTGAACTGAGAGTCAAGAAACCGCCTAGGCTCTAGCTCTGCCACCAAGTGATTGTGTGCCTTGGCCTCCTTGGGCCTAAGTTTCTTTGTATATATATGAAATGACAATGTTGGGTTGTTTCACTATGTTCCCTTCAGCTCTAAAATTCTATAACTCTCAAGTGTTTTCAAATGTATGTATTTTTGTGTGTATTTGTATGTTACATAGTTACTGAGGCGCCACACAACTCTGAAAATCTATAATTTTGTGTGCTAAACTTTAGTGAATAATATACAAAAACCTATCTAAGGAATACATTAAGTGGTGTTATGTAAGTGAATATTGCTTAAAGATTTAAATAAAATGATTTTGATTAGCTTAAACATGCTTCAGTCTTGTGGATAATATTCATTTGTTCAGTTTACTCTTTTTTTACAGTTGTACTTTAAACATAACTTTCACCTCACACTTAGTTCAAATTATCTCAAATCCCAAATTATTGGCATCTGAATTAATGAGATTTTGCCATCCATGGAACATTGTGATGTAGTAGGGCACAAGACTTGATGTTGAGAGACCTGAGTTCAAGGTCCATTTTTAACATTTACTAGCTTAACCGCTGCGAACCTGTTTTCTCATCTGTAATATGGGGATCATTATGCTCGCATTACCTACCTCACAAGGTTGTTGTGAGGAATGCAGTTTGTAGACCTTAAAGCAGTCTGTGAATGTGAATTATTATTGTGCTTATGACTACCATATTCATGTGTCGTTCAGTAGTTCTTTCAGAGTCAGGGTTGTAAGTCCAAACATTGTATGGAGGTGGTTTTCCACAGAAAAAAATATTCTTGTTATATGCAGCAAACTAGTCATTTCACAAACGCGTGTGTTCAAAAGTCACAAAGGGTAATATGCATAGTTAATGCAAAGTTACTGCTGATTTTAAAACTACTTAAAATCTATGCTCTTGTTGGCTAAGGCCTTAAAAAGTAACTGTCTTAAGCTAAAATATTATTACCATATTAGTCTTTAGTGTAAATTAATTTTTAAATGACATACCCCCATCCATTCTTTCTTGCAAGTGAATTAAAATTAGTACAGTAAAAAGTTGTGTAAAATCTGTTGGGTTCAATAAAGTCAGTAAAATAAAATGCATAAAAATTCTCATCCTTCCTGTAATTATCAATTTACTTCAGATAAATAAAAGGTCTTTTTTAGTATAGTCTTTATGTAAGAGATTGTAATTTAATAACTGATCTATCACGTTATTTCTAAAAGGAAAATCATTTTTGCTCAAAGGTAATACATTTTGATTGTTGAATTTAGCTTGTTTCCTTTTAATATTTACTTTTCCTTTCGGGTTACTTAAGGCTAGTTGACTACATTTTATTATTTTCATATCAGTTCTATAGAAGTTATATTACATTTAGAAGTGTAATTATCTGGCTTGGGAGAAAATGGCTTTCTTTTAAATTGATTTTAATATAAAGTGAAAATTTTATAAGTATAGTTGATTTAGGTTGATGTCTCCCCTCAATATTTGGAATTGAATCAGTTAGCAAAATTCCTTGGTAACATTTTGGAAAGATTTTCAGAAGAATGGGAATTGCATGCTGTTGGTAGTTAAATAAAGTGTTGAGCTTCATTTGGATAGCTTCCACCAAGTGGACTGGGAAAATTCCTGTGAGGACAGAAAAGGAGGCAGAATGTCCAGGGTTTCTTGCTGTTCTCTCTCTCAGTTGTCCAGCCAAAAAAAGTAAAAAAAAAAATACAGGTTTCCCCATACGTTAGTGGAAAAAAGCCTTTGGAATTGTCCGTTTTATAATATAAGTAAAAGGAAAAACTTATTTTAGTTTCCTTCACCCCCTCTTTTAACCATTACTTATCTTTTAAATTGGGGTTTGTTTTGTGTTCTGAAAAAGACATTTCAGGTTTAATAACTTACTGTTTCTACTGCAATGGATCTGTGATCTCATCTATATAGTTACGCTTTCCAAAGATGCAGCTCACAACCCATCTAGGCCTCTCCATCCTGTGGCGGTTCTACCTGTCTCCTCCTATGAATTTGTTATAGCAGGATCCCTCCAGTATGCTGGGGCCCTTCCTCATATTCTAGTCACATTAGGTGGATACTAATGGCTCACACAGGCTGACTTTTGGTTGTCTCTCTTTCAAGCTACATAACTGATCTGTGTGTTTTTTTTGTTTTGTTACTTTTTTTTTTACTCGTTTCTGTGATGACATCCCTTATTCCAATTCTCCAGCATAATTCCGTAATTTGTAATGTCTTCCAGGCTGGTCATACCTACCATGTGCCTTTAAATGAGTCTCAATTTCACTTCTTTGGAGACTGTAGCCATGCAGTATCATAGGGGAAATGCTGGTGTTAAAAACAACTAGATCCCACTGTGATTATTTTTTCAGTATGAAAAAAATTATTTGATTGTTAGGGCAAAAAGCTGCTTCAAAGGCTTTCCTTTAGAAAAGTTGTCTTTCAGACACTTTGAAATCATGCCAGATACATTGAAAGATACAATAGAAATAACTTGCTCACTCCTCTGATTGTTAGGATAAAGCAAGGCATAGAACCAGATGTATACTTACCACAGGTGTTTTCCTGTCATGGAGGTGTTTCAGAGCATAGTCTAAGTTGAAGAGGGATAAATGGTAATCGACTCCAGAGTCACTTGTTTGCAGATGATATTTTGTTAATTGCATCAAGCCATGCAACATGACAAAGCACCCTAAATGAGATTTATAGTAACTGAAAAGAACTTGGCCTAAATATCCGTGCAGGAAATGTGCTGCTTATTAGTGTAAAAACATAATAACCTGCACTGAATGATAGGTTATAGTGGTTCCAAATTGTGTTGTGTTGAACCCTGCTGTTTTGTGTAATATGAATGGGGGTACTATGAAAATTTTGGTGCCAGTGAATCATATAGAAACACCCCCCCAAACACACACACACACAGTAGTGGAGAAGATCTGGTCCTGAGGGTATTGTGCCAGATTTTGTGTTTTCTTTCCTTCCCTAGCCAACGGTCAAGCCAGGTATGCAGAAGTAAGCACAGTTTGGGGAAAGAAACAATCCTCACTTCACTATTCTCCAATGTCTTACTAATCTGGAAGTCATTAATTCTTCCTCCCCCTTTCTGCCTTCCTGCCTTCTCTATTCCTCCACATATCCCCTTTCCTTAAAAGAAAAATATAAAGAAAATTAAGAAGAGGATTTCTGCCCTGACTTCTGTTTATTTGGGTTTTTAAATATTTATCCTCTGGCCTTCTATCTATGCCCTAACTTTGACCCTGGCTCATATAGCTGTGCCAGATATGTAGTCCCAAAGTCAAGGGTTCTCTCCATTTATATCAAACTAGCAGTGCTTTATGCCCGAATTAGTTTGGGAAATGCTGGTCCGTAGCAATCAATTGTCCTGTTAATATAGTCCACATCCCCCAAATTGGCTCTTTTTTGACAAGGATGATTTTTTTAAAGTGATATAAACTGTATAGGTATATATTAGAAAAAATTTTATATAAAATTAATATATATATATTTACTGTGAACTTTATTTTTGCTTTGCTTTCAAATTGAAATAAAAATGTTTTGTTTATTTTGATTATCACTACTCTTGTGTTCGTTTTTGTAGTTGCAATGTTCCCATTTTTCCAATAATATATCATCTTTACCACCACCCATTTCATCTGAAAAGCAGTTTTTTTTTTTTCCCAGAAGATAGTCTTCCACACATAGATACTTCATGTTTCTACCTAGTGTGGGAGCATGTATTCCCAAAAGACAATTGAAATACTTTTTCCAGTACTAATAGGATCATCTTGAATTTTATTTAGGTTTTTGACATGCCATATTTTGGGAAAAGTGCATTCTATATTAATACTAATATAGTATGTGTGTGGCATCGTGCCAGATCCTATGGGAATTATAGGGCAGAAAATATGAAATATATTTCCTATCCACAAGAAGTTTTCATTCTAGTTGAAACAAGACATAAATATATCAGACAACTAAATAATACAAAACTACCAAAATAACTATAAATAGTATTCTCCTTGAGGTCAGTGACTTACTTTTTCGCCTCTATTTGTATCCCCAGTGCTTAGCATAGCACCTGGCACATAGTAGGTACTTATAAGTGCTTTCAGAGTATTATTGAAGAGTGGTTATTGTAGACCAGGAAAAATAGAAAACTGTGGAAGTTGAGCTAAGTGCTGATAGATAGGTGTAGGTGGAAAGTTGCTTTCAAATCTCTGCTTGGTATGTTGCCAAGAATCAGACAGAAATAGTTCTGAATTTTTAGTCAGGTGAACTGAGTTTGAATCCTAGCACTACTATGTGTAAGTCCCTTCCAGCTTTAAAATCTCTGCATTTAGCTTTGAGATCATCTAGTCCACTTAACTCATTTTATTTAGTCTTCACGTAGCCAGTCAGTGAAAATTACATATGGACCCCAGAGCTCCTCTTTATTCCCTTTAACCTCCCACCCATCACTCTTACATTCTTGCCCCCATATCTTCAGTCTAGTGCTTGAAAGATTAAATATAGAATTCTCTTTACATTGTAGAAGTGCACATGTATCATGCAATTCCCGAAAATCAGCTTAATTACTAGTGTGTTACGTGCCATTCTTAGCATGAAGAACAGGACTATCCTTGCCTTGGAAAGAGCTTGCATTATAAAGAGCATGCAATGTATAATTGCACATGTGAAAAGAGATAAAAGGGTGATGAAATCTTTCCACTTTTTTTCTGTCCCATACTTCACAAATTTGGGATGCTAGAATTGAGGGAGAAGATACATTTATTAAAGCTCCTTGATGGGTTGCAAACATAGGACCTACACCAAGGGAAGCAGAAGCCCACATCTTTTCACCCCCTTAGGCCTACTAATACCTGCAATCCCCACTGTTAGAGTTGGTGTTTTTGATTATAGCATTACCTCTAGAGAACTGGTTAAAATTCAAATGTGTTAACTTCAAATATATAACACCTTAACCTTTGTTCAGTGAATTATTAAAATTAGTTTTTACACAAGGTATCTCTCCCTGTACAGGGTCTAAAATCTTTATTGTTTAGCTCAGTTAACTTCTTCTACTGCATGTTCAGCATATTGACAAGTAAATAAAGGCTGTATACAGAATTTTTAAAAAGTGATTTGGCAAGACACTCAAACTGAAGAGAATCAGGAAAGGACTCTTGAAAGAATGACTCTTGAGCCTTGAAGAGACCTTAGAGTTCTCAGTGTCTGTGAAGGGCAGACATTCCAGCCGTGGGGAACACTCTATACAGAGAAAGGAAGGAAAGAGGCAGAATGTTGTGTACAGGGAATAGAAAGGAGGACAGTTGGTCCAGAGCATAGAGTGACAGGGAGTAGCATCTAGTAAGTATAGGAAGATACACTTAATCTAGATTAAATGCCAAGAAGAGGAATTTGTGTTTTATTGTAGGGGCAGTGGGCAGCCACTGAAGCTTCTTCAACAGGCAAATAACATATTAGGCCTGTGCTTTAGAAATATCAGCTTAGCAGCTGTGTGAAAGAAGAATTGTAAAGGGGAGGGATTGGAGACAGGAGGACCAATTGGAAGGCTATTGTGATCGCCTAGACCTGAAGTAATGGTGAGACTAGAGAAAATAAAAAGGATGAGAGAAATTTTGAGGAGATAGAATTAGTAAGATTTGGCAACTGATAGGGAGGAGAGAAGATTTGGCACACTGGGCAGGAGTGGTGTGCCATGTGTTACTGAGAAGCCTTGGAAATTTTTAGAACAGCATCAGAACATTGGGTGTAGGTACTGTAAGGCATCCCCAAAGAAAAGAAAAACAGAATGCTGCTGGTGATATATTAACATTGTTTTTAGGCCAGATCTGAAACCAGACAACAGAATATTTAGAACAGTAATTTAAGTGTCCTAGGCACTGTGTATTATGCCAGTGGAGTGGGGGTGGTGGCAGTGCAGGTAGGGTTAGGAGAATGGGATGGTAATATGCGTTTATTAAAGGACTACTACTTGTCAAGCACTTTTCTAAGTGCTTTGCAAACATTATCTCATTTAAGCTAAGGTACTGTCATGGGTCCTAGATTTTGAAGATTCTATGAAGTACCCTTTCCCAAGCCCCAAAAACATACCAGAAAAATCTCCCAGCTCAGATTTTTGAGGAAGGTATATCTTGAAGCAACATGATAAAAGAGACCCATTCTGTTTCCTAAGACTATCAGCTAGCCAGTTACCTCAGGACACCTCTTCAAAAGGTTCTGTCATGCCCTACATTTTCCCCAATAGGTTGGAGAAACAGATGATCCATCATTTCTGAAATATTACTGCTTTACAAAGACTTTTTTTATTTTTTGAAGACTACATTGGAGGAGAAGGCTCCCATTTGAAAAACAGCATTATTCTCAGGGAAATAAAAAAAAGCTCAACATCAGCTTGGTGAACCCTCCAGCAAAATTTGACCTTATTGATTAATAATAATAATAGTTATTATTATTTATATAATGTTTCAACATTTATAAATTGCTTTTTTTTTAACATTTTCTCACTTGATTCCCACAACAACCCTATAAGGACACAAATCCTATCGTATAGCTGTCAATGCTAAAGCTCACAGACTTTGTGACTTTAACAAGTTCATGCAGCTACTAAATGTCTTTTCGCTGCAAGTGCTGTTTTGTTTTTCTCTACTACAACATTCTGTGTCTAATTTGTTATTAATTTTTAGCAACAAACTTTACTTGATGTTCCCCGTACCAGGTAGCATGAGAGAAAACCATCCGCAAATCTCCTAAGAACTAAGTCACAGTGAAGAGTATTCATGAATATTTCTCATTTCTTACGCTTAGATCTGGAGTTGAAGAAATTTAGGTATAATAAATAGAACAGTTCATACTTTTTAACCTTTAGCCTTTTCTATTAAGCTACATTCCTTTTTATCACACTTCTGTATAGTGGACATATCACTAGAGTGGACAGCTGTGAAAAGGAGATCAGTAGATTTTATTGCTTACTACTTGGGGTTTATAAAGTACTGAGGTTTTGAATTATCTGTGAATTCACTTTCTCTTCAGTGATTGCCTTCAGTTAACAAAAACAATCTAGAATTAGCTCAGTTACAAATGACAGTTATATGCAATTGATGCTTAGTGGAAAAGAAAACACTGAACGGAAGCAACTCAGGGAGTACTCATAGACAACAGCATAGAAAAAAACACTGCTGGAGAAAAAAGCACTTCACATAAATGAGTTAAAAACAATATTGATCTTAAACATTGTGGAATATTTATATGCATCAGAACTCTTTCACCATTTGAAATTCACAATGCATTCTGTGTACTTTTGAGATGTTTGATTCGTATAATGCATCTTTTGCATGTGGAAAATAGTATTAATTAACTAGTTGAGTTTGTGAAACAATATTTTTAAAATATGTTATTTCAAAAATCTAATCTGAGGGTTTATGTAACCATTGACTCCTCTACTTGAAATGAGGCAAAGTACCTTTCTACTCATTCGTTTTTTCATTAACCTTTTCTTTCAGTGTTTTCTAGTTAAGAGAATTCTCTTTACCTTAGGTTTTAGGTGATAATCTGCCTTTTAGGTGGTATCAGGATTATTCCTCAATGCATCTTCACATATTGAGATTCTTTCCAGATTTTGATCAGAGGGATAGAGGGTGAAGGGTTATTCAAGGCAGAAGGAGAATACTGGTATGTATAGAGTTTGGTCACAACCAGACTGTTAACATAGATTGGCAATGAGCAAATTAATTAATTAGGATCCTATTTGTAATATTCCTGTGATAATTATTCGTTTAAGACATAGAAAAGTGATTTTGAGTACAGTAGGTAAGGAAGCTCCTTTTAGATTTGTAGTTCACAGGTGATTGTGAAATTCTCAGAACAAGCATCAATGAGTATAAGAAACCTCAATAAAACCTATGGTGAAAAGGTTAACTTAAACATTTTCACTGTCTTTAGGGATCATTATTCTCTGTTGTTCCTTATTTAAAGATAGTTTAAGTTCCAAAGTTTGGGGAATATTAGCTAATCTTATATGGAGGATAGGATGGGGGAGTTGAATGGAAGAAGTGTCTGGATAGCCGAGAAGGCAGAGAACCTTACTTCAGGTTTGTAAAATTTATAAATAATTTAGAAAAAAAATTGGCATATTTGAGTTATAACACATTTTCTAAGTTTCCCTTACAGATCTAGCCATTTTGATCATTTATAAACACAGAAATTTATTTGTGTAATATGTTTTGCTTGTGCTCTGGGCAGGTACCTGTGTCACCTACAGCTCCTCAAGGCCTACCTTGTGTGAGCCCTTAAATTGTGATCCAGCTGCAGCTACATGCAGCTGCACATGGCTAGCCTTGTCCCTGCCTAGGCACCTTCCATTTCTACCACCACCTTTTTCCAGCCACACGTAGCTGCTTGACGCTCTCAGACAACTCAACTTAAAGACAAAACCCTACCTGAACACATTCCTTAATGATTAGCATACTTCCACCCCATCATAACTGCATCCCAGTGATTCAAATTCCCTGGTTGCCACTGTTAAACAATCTCATCTTCTATCCCCCACTCATCCCTCCCTGACCTGCCCCTCAGTCTCTTTCTCTAAAGCTACCTAAACTTTCCTCTATGATTTTTGAAATGCTTGTTCCAGAGATAACACACTGAATTTCATCTTTTTAAAAAAAATAAATTTATTTTTTATTTTTAGTTTTCAACACTCAGTTCCACAAGTTTTGGGGTTCCAAATTTTCTCTCCCTCCCTCTCCTCACCCCTACCCCTCAAGACAGCATGTAATCCAATATAGGTTCTACTTACACCTTCACTTGGAACTTATTTACATAATAGTCTAGTTGAAAAGGAGAATCATAACCAATGGAATTAATCATGAGAAAGGAGAAACGAAACCAAAAAAGAGGAAAAAAAGAACAAATACTTTGCCTCAATCTGCATTCAGACTCCGTAATTCTTTCACTGGATGTGCATACCTTTTTCTATCATGAGTCTTTTGGAGCTGTCTTTGAACCTTGCAATGATGAGGAGTCAAGTCTATCAAAGTTTGTCCTTACAGATAACGTTTGGCTGTAATCATGTATAATAATCACCTGGTTCTGCTCCCCTCACTCAGCATCAGTTCATATAAGTCTTTCCAGGTTGTAATGAAGTCTGTCTGCTCCTCATTTCTTAGAGCACAATAGTATCCCATTACATTCATATGCCACAATTTGTTTAGCCATTCCCCAATTGATAGGCATCACCTTGATTTCCAATTCTTTGCCACCACAAAAAGAGCTGCTATAAATATTTTTGTACATCCTGATCCATTTCCCACTTGTGTGATCTCTTTGGGATACAGCCCTAGAAGTGGTATTGCTAGGTCCAAGGGTATGCACATTTAGCCCTTTGGGCATAGTTCCAGATTGCCCTCCAGAATGGCTGGATCAGTTCACAACACCACCAACAATGTAACAATGTTCCAGTTTTCCCACATCTTCTCCAGCATTTGTCATTTTCCTGTTTTGTCATGCTAGCCAATTTTACAGGAGAGATTTGATACCCAAGAGTTGTTTTGATTTGCATTTCTCTAATCAATAATGATTTAGAGCGTTTTTTCATATGCTTATAAATATCTTTAATTTCTTCTTCTGAAAACTGCCCGTTTCATATCCTTTGACAATTTCTCAATTGGGGAATGACTTGTATTCCTATAAATTTGGCTCAGTTCCCTGTATATTTTAGATATGAGGCTTTAATGAGAGAGACTGGTTGTAAACATTCTTTCCCATTTTTCTGCTTCCTTACTAATCTTTTTTGCATTGGCTTTGTACAAAAACGTTTCAACTTAACATAATAAAAATTATCTATTTTGTGTTTTGTAACGCTCTCTCTCTCTCTTGTTGGGTCCTGAATTCTTCCCTTTCCCATAAATCTGATAGGTAAACTATTCCTTGCTCTCCCAAACTGCTTATGGTATCAGCCTTTATTCCTAAATCATGAACCCATTTTGACTTTATTTGGGTATACGGTGTAAGATACTGGTTTCTGCCCAGTTTCTGCCATGCTGTTTTCCAGTTTTCCCAACAGTTTTTGTGAAATAGTGAATTCTTAACCCAGAAGCTGGGCTCTTTGGGTTTATCAAAGAGTACATTGCTGTAGTCGTTGACTACTGCATCTTGTGTACCTAACCTACTCCACTGATCCACCACTCTATTTCTAGCCAGTACCAAGTAGTTTTGAATACTGTTGCTTTATAATGCAGTTTAATATCTGGTATGGCTAGGCCACCTTCCCTAGCATTTCTTTTCAATAATTCTCTTGATATTCTGGACCTTTTGATCTTCCAGATGAATTTTGTTATTATTTTATCCATCTCTGTAAAATAATTTTTTGGTAGTTCGATTGGTATGGCACTGGATAGATAAATTAATTTAGGTAAAATTGTCATTTTTATTATATTAGCTCAGTCTAACCATGAGCAACTGATGTTTTTTTTTTTTTTCCGTTTATTTAGATCTAACTTTATTTGTGTGAAAAGTGTTTTGTAATTGTGTTCATATAGGCCCTGGGTTTGTCATGGCATATTCTATAGTGTCTAGAGTAACTTTAAATGGAATTTCTCTTTCTATCTCTTTTTGTTGGGCTTTGTCAGTAATATATAGGAATACCAAGGATTTATGTGGGTTAATTTTATATCCTGCAACTTTGCTAAAGTTATTTATTATTTCAAGTTGTTTTTTACTTGATTCTCTAGGATTCTCTAAGTAAATCATCATAACATCTGCAAAGACTGGTAAGTTAGTTTCTTCTTTGCCTATTCTAATTCCTTCAATTTCTTTTTCTTATTGCTACAGCTAACATTTCTAGTACAAAATTGAATAATAGGGGTGATAATGGACATCCTTGTTTCACCCCCTGATCTTATTGGGAATGCATCTAGCTTATCCCCATTACAAATAATGCTTGTTGATGGTTTTCGGTAGATTCTACTTATAATTTTAAGGAAGACTCTGTTTATTCCTGTGTTTTGTAGTGTTTTTAATAAGAATGGGTGTTGTATTTTTGTCCAAAGCGTTTCCTTCATCTATTGAGATAATCATATGATTTCTGCTAGTTTTGTTTTTTGATTTTGTTGTTTTGTTGTTGATATGATCAATTATGCTGATAGTTTTCCTAATTTTGAACCAGCCTCACATTCCTGAAATAAATCCTACCTGGTCATAGTATATTGTTCTCCTGATAAGTTGCTGTAATCTTTTTTGCTAATATTTTATTTGGTAAGGGAGAAATAAAAGCATAAACAGGGGGAAATAGGATGGAGAAAAAGACACAGATAGAAATCATAATTCTGAACGTGAAAGGGATGAACTCTCTCATAAAACAGAAGCAGATAGCAGAATGGATTAAAAACCATAATCCTACAATATGCTGTTTACGAGAAACACATTTGAAACAGGGGGATACACACAGGGTAAAGGTAAAAGGCTGGAGTAAAATATATTGCACCTCAGCTAAAGTAAAAAAAGCAGGTGTAGCAATCCTAATCTCAGACAAAGCAAAAGTAAAGATAGATTTAATTAAAAGAGATAAGGAAGGACATTATATCCTGCTAAAAGGCACCATAAACAATGAAGCAATATCATTGTTTAACATATATGCACCAAGTTGTAAGGCATACAGATTCTTAGAGGAGAGGTTAAGGGAGTTACAGGAAGAAATAGACAGTAAAACTATAATATTGGGAGACCTCAACCTCCCCCTTTCTGAACTTGATAAATCTAACCTCAAAATAAATTAAAAAAAGTTAAGGAGGTAAACAGAATTTTAGAAAAGGCAGATATGATAGACCTCTGGAGGAAACTGAATGGGGATAAAAAAGAATATACTTTCTTCTCAGCAGTACATAGCACAAACTCAAAAATTGACCACGTACTAGGGCATAAAAACCTCACAATCCAGTGCAGAAAGGCAGAAGTAGTCAAAGCATCCTTTTCAGATCATGATGCAATAAGAATTATTTGTAACAAAGAACCATGGAAAAATAAGCTAAAAACTAATTGGAAACTAAATAATCTAATTCTAAAGAATGAGTGGGGCAAAGAACAAATCAGAGAAACAATCAATAACTTCATTCAAGAGAATGACAATAATGAAACAACATACCAAAACTTATGGGATGCAGCAAAAGCAGTTCTTAGAGGAAGTTTTATATCCCTAAACACTTACACAAATAAAATAGGGGAAAAAGGAGATCAATGATCTGGGCATTACAGCTGAAAAAGCTAGAAAAAGAGCAAATTGAAAATCCCCAATTAAATACCAAATTAGAAATACTGAAAATCAAAGGAGAGATTAATAAAATTGAAACCAAGAAAACTATTGAATTAATAAATAAAACAAAGAGCTGGTTTTATGAAAAAACCAATAAAATTGATAAACCTTTGGTCAATTTGATTAAAAAAAAAGAAAGAAGAAAATCAAATTACCAGTATCAAAAATGAAAAGGGTAAATTCACCTCTGATCAAAACAATAATTAGGAATTATTTTGCCCAATTATATGCCCATAAGTTTGACAACCTTAGAGATATGGATGAATATCTATAAAAACATAAACTGCCCAGGTTAACAGAAAAGGAAGTAAAATTTCTAAATAACCCCATCTCAGAAAAAGAAATTGAGCATGCCATCAATGAACTTCCTAGGAAAAAATCTCCAGGGCCAGATGGTTTTACATGTGAATTCTTTTTTTTTTTTTTTTTGGTGAAAGACTAACTATATTTTGCTCCTTCCCAACCCATCCCCCTTTATTGAATTTTCTCCCTTGATCCTGTCCCCTTTTGAAAGTGTTTGTTTTTGATTACCTCCACCCCCATCTGCCCTCCCCTCCATCATCCCCCCTTTTTTATCTTCTTCCCTCTTCTTCCCTGTGGGGTATGATACCCAACTGTGTATGTATGGTATTCCCTCCTCAGGCCCAATCTGATGAGAGCAAGATTCACTCATTCCCCCCTCACCTGCCCTATCCCCTCCTCCCACAGAACTGCTTCCTCTTGCCACCTTTATGCGAGATAATCCACCCCATTCTTTCTCTCCTTATCTCCCTCTCTCAATATGTTCCTCTCTCATCCCTCAATTTGATTTTATTTCTTTTAGATATCTTCTCTTCATCTTCAACTCACCCTGTGACCGCTCTCTCTCTCTCTCTCTCTCTGTGTATATATATATATATATATATATATATATATATATATATATATATATATACACACATAGATATATACATACCTACACATTCACTTATATATATACATATATATACATAAACATATATACATATATGTATATTCCCTTCACCTACCCTAATACCGAGGTGTCATGAATCATACACATCATCTTTCCATGTAGGAATGTAAACAAAACAGTTCAACTTTAGTAAGTCCCTTGCAATTTCTTTTTCTTGTTCTTTTTCTTGATTACCTTTTCATGCTTCTCTTGATTCTTGTGTTTGAAAGTCAAATTTTCTATTCAGTCCTGGTCTTTTCACTGAGAAAACTTGAAAGTCCTCTATTTTATTAAAAATCCATATTTTGCCTTGGAGCATGATACTCAGTTTTGCTGGGTAGGTGATTCTTGGTTTTAATCCTAGCTCCATTGACCTCTGGAATATCGTATTCCAAGCCCTTCGATCTCTTAATGTAGAAGCTGCCAGGTCTTGGATTATTCTGATTGTGTTTCCACAATACTTAAATTGTTTCTTTCTGGCTGCTTGTAGTATTTTCTCCTTGATCTGGGACCTCTGGAATTTGGCAACAATATTCCTAGGAGATTTCTTTTTGGGATCTATTTGAGGAGGCGATCGGTGGATTCTTTCAATTTCTATTTTGCCCTGTGGCTCTAGAATATCAGGGTGGTTCTCCTTGATAATTTCTTGAAAGATGATATCTAGGCTCTTTTTTTGATCATGGCTTTCAGGTAGTCCAATAATTTTTAAATTATCTCTCCTGGATCTATTTTCCAGGTCAGTGGTTTTTCCGATGAGATGTTTCACATTGTCTTCCATTTTTTCATTCCTTTCGTTCTGTTTTATAATATCTTGATTTCTCATAAAATCACTAGCTTCCACTTGCTCCAATCTAATTTTTAAAGTAGTATTTTCTTCGGTGGTCTTTTGGACCTCCTTTTCCATTTGGGTAATTCTTCCTTTCAAGGCATTCTTCTCCTCATTGGCTTTTTGGAGCTCTTTTGCCATTTGAGTTAGTCTATTTTTTAAGGTGTTGTTTTCTTCAGTGTATTTTTCAGTATTTTTTTGGGTCTCCTTTAGCAAGTCACTGACTTGACTTGTTTTTCATGGTTTTCTCGCATCCTTCTCAATTCTCTTCCCAGTCTTTCCTCTACTTCTCTAACTTGCTTTTCCAAATCCTTTTTGAGCTCTTCCATGGCCTGGGACCAGTTCATGTTTTTCTTGGAGGCTTTTGGTGTAGGCTCTTGCACTTTGTTGACTTCTTTAGGCTGTATGTTTTGGTCTTCTTTGTCACTAAAGAAAGAATCCAAAGTCTGAGACTGAATCTGGGTGTGTTTTCGCTGCCTGGCCATATTCCCAGGCAACTTACTTGACCCTTGAGTTTTTCATCGGGGTATGACTGCTTGTGGAGTTAAGAGAACTATGTTCCACGTTTGGGGGGATGTGCCAGCTCTACCACACCAGCACTGCTCCTTCCCCAAGAACCCCCAACCCGGACTGGGCTTAAATCTTCAGCAGGCTGTCCACTCCTGCTCTGATCCACCACTTAATTCCTCCCACCAGGTGGGCCTGGGGCCAGAAGCAACAACAGCTGTAGCTGCCCCACCTCTCCTGCCCCCGGGGCTGGTAGCCAAAGTGCAAACTCCTTCTACTCCTGCAGCTTTACCCACTAACCTTCTCCGCTGTCTTTGGTGTTTGTGGGTTGAGAAGTCAGGTAACTGCCGCAGCTCACTGATTCTGGGCGCTAGGGCACTTTCCGCCCAGCTTCTGGTCTGGTTGGTCCGAGCAGCTCACACTGGGCTTGTCTGGGCTCGGCTCCCCTCTGCTCCCAGCTCCGTGTGGGATAGATCTCACCCAGTGACCATCCAGGCTGTCCTGGGCTGGAGCCCTGCTTCCCTCTGCTGTTTTGTGGGTTCTGCCATTCTAGAATTGGTTCAGAGCCATTTTTTATAGGTTTTTGGAGGGACTTGGCAGGGAGGTCACGCTAGTCCCTGCTTTCCAGCTTCCATCTTGGCTCCGCCCCCCTTACATGTGAATTCTATCAAACATTTAAAGAACAACTAATTCCAATACTTTGTAGAGTATTTGGGAAAATAGGTGAAGAAGGAGTCCTACCAAATTCTTTTTATGACACAAATATGGTACTAATACCCAAACCAGGTAGAGTCAAAACAGAGAAAGAAAATTACAGACCAATTTCTTTGATGAATATTGATGCAAAAATTTTAAATAAACTATTAGCAAAAAGATTGCAGTAACTCATCACGAGAATAATACACTATGACCAGGTAGGATTTATTCCAGGAATTCAAGACTGGTTCGGTATTAGGAAAACTATTAGCATAATGGACCATATCAACAACAAAACTAGCAGAAACCATATGATCATCTCAATAGACGCAGAGAAAGCCTTTGACAAAATATAACACCCATTCCTATTAAAAACACTAGAAAGCATAGGAATAAGTGGAACCTTCCTTAAAATTATAAATAGAATCTACTTAAAACCATCAACAAGCATTATTTGTAATGGGGATAAGCTAGATGCATTCTCAATAAGATCAGGGGTGAAACAAAGATGTCCATTATCACCGCTACTATTCAATTTGGTACTAGAAACGTTAGCTGTAGCAATAAGAGAAGAAAAAGAAATTGAAGGAATTAGAATAGGAAAAGAAGAAACTAAATTATCACTTTTTGCAGATGATATGATGATTTATTTAGAGAATCCTAGAGAATCAAGTAAAAAACTACTTGAAATAATAAACAACTTTAGCAAAGTTGCAGGATATAAAATAAACCCACATAAATCCTCAGCATTCCTATGCATTACTGACAAAGCCCAACAGAAAGAGATAGAAAGAGAAATTCCATTCAGAGTTACTGTAGACACTATAAAATATTTGGGAGTCTATTTGCCAAGACAACCCCAGGGCCTAAATGAACATAATTATGAAACACTTTTCACGTGAATAAAGTCAGATCTAAATAAATGGAAAAATATCAGTTGCTCATGGTTAGGCCGAGCTAATATAATAAAAATGACAATTTTACCTAAATTAATCTATTCAATGCCATACCAATCGAACTACCAAAAAATTATTTTACTGAGCTGGACAAAATTATAACAAAATTCATATGGAAAAACAAGAGGTCTAGAATATCTAGGGTATTAATGAAAAGAAATGCTAGAGAAGGTGGCCTAGCCATACCCGATATTAAACTATACTACAGAGTAGCAGTCATCAAAACTGCCTGGTACTGGCTAAGAAACAGAGGTGTGGATCAGTGGAATAGGATAGGAATACAAGATGGAGAAGTCAACAACTATAGCAATGTACTCTTTGATAAACCCAAAGAGGCCAGCTTCTGGGCTAATAATTCACTATTTCACAAAAACTGCTGGGAAAATTGGAAAATGGTAGGGCAGAAACTGGGCATATACCAATATCTTACACCATATACCAAAATAAAGCCAAAATGGGCTCATGACTTAGGAGTAAAGGCTGATACTATAAGCAATTTGGGAGAGCAAGGAATAGTTTACTGATCAGATTTATGGAAAAGAAAAGAATTCATGACCCAACAAGAGATAGAGAGCATTACAAAATGCAAAATGGGTAATTTTGATTATGTTAAATTGAAAGGTTTTGTACAAAAAAAGCCAATGCAACAAAAATTAGGAGGGAAGCAGAAAATTGGGAGAAAATCTTTACAACTATTATCTCTGATAAAGGCCTCATTTCTAAAATATACAGGGAACTGAGCCAAATATATAGGAATACAAGCCATTCCCCAATTGAGAAATGATCAAAGGATATGAACAGGCAGTTTTCAGAGGAAGAAATTGAAGCTATCTGTAGGCATATGAAAAAATGCTCTAAATCACTACTGATTAGAGAAATGCAGATCAAAACAACTCTTAGATACCACATCTCTCCTGTCAGATTGGCTAAAATAACAAAGCAGGAGGATGATAAATGCTGGAGAGGATGTGGGAAAATTGGAACATTTTTACATTGCAGGTGGAGTTGTGAGATGATCCAGCCATTTTGGAGAGTAATTTGGAACTACACCCAAAGGCCCACAGGAATGTTTATACCCTTTGACCCAGCAATACCGCTTCTAGGGTTGTATCCCAAAGAAATAACACAAGCGCGAAAAGGACCCATATGTACAAAAATATTTATAGCAGCTCTTTTTGTGGTAGCCAAGAATTGGCAATCAAAGGGATACCCATCAATTGGGGAATGGCTGAACAAGCTGTGGTATATGAAGGTAATGGAATACTATTGTGCCATAAGAAATAGGGATGATACGGACTTCATAACAACCTGGAAAAACCTACACGACATAATGCTGAGTGAGTGGTGCAGAGCCAGGAGAACATTGTACACAACCACAGATATATGGATTCTGTGGGGACCAACCCTGACAGACTTCACTCTTCTCAGCAACACAAGGTGCAAGGACAACTCCAAAGGACTCACGATGGAGAATGCTATCTACATCCGGAGAAAGAAGTATGAAGTTTGAATGCAGATTGAGGCACACTTCATGCTTGCCTTTTTCTCTTCTCTTTTGTTTTTAATTTTAGGTTTTTTTTTTTGGTTCTGTTTCTCTTTCTCATGACTCATTCCATTGGTCATAATTCTTCTCCGCAACTTGATTAGTGTATAAGTTAATTCAATGCGAAGTTATTTGTGGTAGTTATATGAGATTCCGTGCCGTCTTGGGGAGGGAGGGGAGAAAATCTCGAACTTAAAATTATGTAGAACCGTCTGTTGTAAACTAAAAATAAAAATAAATAATAATAATAAAATAAAATAAAATTTTGCATCAATATTCGTTAGAGTAATTTTTGTATAATTTTCTTTCTCTGTTTTGTCTCTTCCTGGTTTAGGCATTAGTACCATATTTGTGTCATAAAAAGAATTTGGTAGGACTCCTTCACCTATTTTCCTAAGTACTCTGTAAAGTATGAGAATTAGTTGTTCTTTAAATATCTGCTAGAATTCACATGTAAAACCATCTGGCCCTGGAGATTTCTTTCCTAGGGAGTTCATTGATGGCTTGCTCAATTTTGTTTTCTGAGATGCAGTTATTTAGGTATTTTTCTTCCTCTTCTGTTAATTTGGGCAATTTATATTTTTGTAAATATTCATCCATTTCCCTAAGATTATCAAATGTATGGGTATAGAGTTTGGCAAAATAATTCCTAATTATTGTTTTAATTTCCTCTTCATTCAAGGTGAATTCACCTTTTTCATTTTTGATACTGGTACTTTGGTTTTCTTCTTTCTTTTTTTTAATCAAATTGACCAAAGGTTTTTTATTGTTTTTTTTTCCCATAAAACCAGCTCTTTGTTTTATTTACTAGTTCAATAATTTTCTTGATTTCAATTTTATTAATCTCTGGTTTGCAAACTGAATTTCATGTTAAAGTTTTCCTGATCCCTCCATCTTCTTGCACTTTCTGAAATCAGGCTCCTTAATGACAGCTTCCTTGGTTATACTTTCCAGCACTGATGATGCTTTCACTCATATCCCCATAACCACTGGTTATGGTGAGGAAATTGGATTTCCTCATTGTTACTTCCAAAATTTCTGTCTACCACTATCACTCAGTAAACTCTGCTCTTTTGAGGGTCATTCAGTCCATAATCAAGATTCTGGTAGCTGTTGTCAGCAGACCACTAGAGCACCATCCTTCCTTCCTCAATGAGTTAAGTGCCCAGTTCAGTCTTTGTCTTCTCAACTCCTGCTGTCATATTATTGAACTTTAGTATACATTGATATTCCCTCAAATGCTCTAACCTCCCAAATTCTCAACTTACATTCTTTGACCTATTCTTCCACACCACCACAGCTGCACACAGAGTAGTATTCTTGATCTTTCCATCACCCACAGATTCATCACTTCCCTGTTGAGAAGCTCTGAAATTGCTTTATCTTACTATGATCTGTTGTCATTCTGTTTTTCCCTCTGCCATGTAATTCCAGTCCCTGTTCTTTATCCTCATTCTTCCCTCCTCTCTGCTCCTCATTTATTTTACAGGCCATCACCATCACACTGGCCACCTCTTTTCTCCCCTATCTTAAGTCCTTGGAATCAATGTAACTCTACACTATCATCTTCTCTCAATTCTCTTGCCCCATTATCCTATTGAAAATCTCGCTCTTCCAAGCCTCAGCCTTGAATTACTCCCATCACATCCACTATCTTTGTTCCTGCTCATACGCTGCTGATTGAAGTTGGAGAAAGTCATGAAACCATGCTGATTCACTCCAGTACAAGTTTATGTTTCAGAATTTCAACTGATACCTCTACATTCACACAGGATGCCTTTATATCCTGTTTCCTTCAGTGACCCTTTATGATTCTTATTCTCTCACTTAATTTAAACTTTCGCTCTCTACTTAGTGCCTACATGCCCATGACTCTCCCATTTTCAAAAATCCTCACTTGATCTTTCCATCCCCTCTGGCCATTGTCACATTTTTCCTGCCTTGTTGTAGGGATGGCTAAATTCCTTGAGAAAGCCGTTTGAAATCTTTGCCTATCCTTCCTTTCTAGGCTGGCTTCCATCCTCATCATTCACTAGAACCTACTCTCTGCGAAGTTACTAATGAACTCTTAATTTCCAAAGCTAATGGCCCTTTCCTTTTCCTTATCCTTCTTGACTACTCTTCAGCCTTTGACACTATCAGTTACAGCCTCTTATCCTTGATAATCTTTTCTTTCTTGTTTTTTGTGACATTGTTCTCTCCTACAGCCCACCATCTTTGCAGGATCTTCTTCTGGGTCACACTTACTAGTCAAGGTTCCCTTAAGGTTCTGTCCTGGGTCCTCTTCTCCCTCTGTATTTCACTTGGTGTGATCGCATCAAATTTCATGGTTTATCATTTAGATTCTCAGATCTACTTTTCCCACCCTTACCTTTCTTCAAATTTCTAGTCTTGCATCTATCTATCTATTTCTTAGAATGTCAAAAGTGCATGCCCTGTAGACTTCTTAAATTCAGCATTTCCTAAGCTGAAGTCATTTTCTTTCTTCCCCAAACCTTCCAGTCTTCTTAACTTCCATCCTACTGTCAAGGGTGCTGCCATCTTCCTAGTTACCTACTCTAGCAACTGAGATATCATCCTCAACTCTTTATTCTCTCTCACCCTCCAAATTCAATCATTTGTCAAGGCCCGTCATTTCTCTCTTTGTAACTTCTCTCATATGTCCCCTTCTTTCCTCTGACACTGCCAACAGCCTGGTGCCTAGCTCATCATTACCTCACCTTGATTTTTGCAGTAGTTTGCTGGTTGTCTCTCTGATACAAGTTCTTCCCCACTCTAATACATTCAGGGCTCAGTTATCAAATTAATCTTCCCAAAGTGCATGTTTAGTGCTACTCCCCTTTTCAACAAACTCTAGTGGCTCCCAGTTACCTGCAGTTTTGAATATCAGATCCACTATTTGGCTTTTAAATCCTTCAAAATTTGGCCCCTTCCTGCCTTTCTACTCTTCGTACACCTTTCTTCCCTCTATGTACTCTGTGACCCAGTTCCACTGATGTGTTTGTTCTTCCTTTCACAGGACCATCCCCCAACTCGAGTTTTCATTGGCTCTACCCCATGCCTGGTACTCTTTCCCTCCTCATCTCTGTTTCCTGTCTTCCACCTTCTACAAAAACACTTTTAATGCTTTCCATTGGAGATTATCTCCTAATTATTATTCTGTATATATCTTGTTTGTATATAGCTGGCTGTATATTGCTTCTCCTATTATGCTGTGAGCTCCTTGAGAGTAGGGGCTATTTCTTGCCTTTCTTTGTTTCCCTAGTGCTTAGCATAGTGCCTGAAAAACATAGTAGGTGCTTAATAAATGCCACTTGACTTCTTATATAATCATCCTATTTGGTATATTTAAAAAGTATAATTTCTTCACACAGTAATTGCAGATTTAGCAGTCATTTGCTTTGAATATTTTCCACGTTCTTTTCAAATGGTGCTATAAACTACCTAATTCATAGGAATCTTTTTTTGTGTGCGTTATGAGAAGCAAACAGAACTTAAGAAAGAGAAGGAACCATCATTATTATTTTTTTTAAATTCTAACATATAAAAGGAATTAGTATAATTTCCTAACTAAGGATCCACTACAGTTTCAAGTACTTTTGTTTGGCCGGGGGTTGGGGGGAGAGAAAATGTTGGCAGGACCTGAAGAAAAATAGGGTAAAGATCCCCCAAACTTATTCATTTTACTTTATCAGATTAGAATTATGTGTGGTTTAATCACAATTTTTTCAGCAATTTCTGCCAGCAATATCTGCTTCTTCGTTTTTAGTATTTTATGAGAATACAGAAAGCTGGAAGTTTTCCTTGCATTGAGATAAGTTCCTTTTTTATATGTTATTTATTTTTTGATTTGACATGAATATATCCAGAGATACATATCGCTGAAGGTGGAAGAATCTGAAGCAGTCAAGAAAGAAGAAAAAATGGAAGCTATGTTATTGCACAAAGGTTTTACTATTATCTTCTTCCTAGAACAAATCCTTGATGATGTACTGTTTTAAAACATAACCACTGTGATCCTATATGTTTGTTGGTTATTTTTTAACCTGTTAAAATGAGGTAATAGTTAAAACAAGTACAGATATTTTTGCCTTTGAATCTTGTATCCAAGAACTTTGCAACTTGCAAGAATTGACTAAGCAGAAAATACTTCCATTTTTTAATAAAGTCTTTCACTTTTCTTTCTTTTATATACTTGTAAAGGGAAACCAACCAACTCAAATATTTTTGAGAATCTAAGTGTATCCATATTATTTGATGACGAAAGTAGTAACAATAATAATAGCTAGCATTTAAATAGTGCTATAAAGTTTGGGGAGCTGTTTCAAATCATCTTATTTTGTCCTCACAACACCTTTGGAAGGTAGGTACAATTTTTATTCCCATTTTAAAGATCAGGAAATTAATGCAGGCACAGGGTAAGTGGCTTTCAGGGTTACACAGTTATTTAATTTAAACTCAGGTCTTCCTAACACCAGGTCCAGTTTTATCCACTGCTTCACCTAACTGCTTCACATTGAATAGATAACAAATATAAATTCTGTTTCAGATACATTGTCTGCTGAAAAAATTCACTTGAGAATATATTTATTTCTGCAGTTGAATCCAAAAGGTATTCCTATCAAGGATATAATTTTCATTTGTAATTCTAGGTAACATGAAAGATAGGATATTTCTCACAATTTAGGGTACCTTAATATCAGCAACTGTGAAGAATATTTTGAAGAACTTTTTTTTTTCTAATCTAATAAATGATTTAAGCATCTACAGTGTTCCAGGCACGATACTAAGCCCTGGGGATGCGATTAATTAAAAAATAGTTCCTTCCCTCTATGAGCTTACCATCTAAGGAGAGAGACAATATATAAAAAGAGGCTGGAAAGGGGGTGGTGTGGGACATCAAGGGATATCTCGTTCCATATGTTTTGCTTACGTAGAGATCTTGTGTTCTTTTTTAATTTTATTGGTTTTTGCTTTTCTTCTTCCAGATTGTCTTTCATATAAGTTTATCTGTATTCTTAATCAATTGTTTTCTCTTTTGCATCTTTTTTTTTTGAGGGGGAAGGCAGGGCAATTGGGGTTAAGTGACTTGCCCAAGGTCACCCATCTAGTCAGTGTGTCAAGTGTCTGAGGCCGGATATGAACTCAGGGCCTCCTGACTCTAGGTCCAGTGCTCTACTCACTGCAACACCTAGCTGCCCCTTTTGCTTCTTTTAAATAGACTTGGACTCACTATCTTAGATTCAAGTTTTCCTATTCTAATCATTTGTTATGAAGTCCACGAATTCTGCCATTTGTTCCATTTTAACTTTTTTCAAGATTCTGATTTTTCTCTTGTACCATTCTGAAACATTCTGTTGTAAGTTCTATGATTTCTGAGGATTCCACAGGATCCAGTGTTTCAGTAAGTGTTGATTCAGTTTCCTTTCTTTTCTAAAATTTACTTAAAAATGTTACAGTCAGATGTCCTGGTAGCCATATTCCCTTACAGTGTCTTCACTGTATTCCTTGTGTTGTAGGTTTTTAATGGAGTTTTCTTGTTCCTGAGGTCTTTCGTGGTTTTAATTAATCTTTTTCCTCTGTTCTCATCATTCATTTTTGTATCTTTGGGTTAGGGATTCTTCTGTGGCTGCACCTCAAAGCTGTGTCAGAATAAATTTTTAACTGGAAAACGGACTTGAAGATAGCCTTACACCATCTGATTTCTAGTTTCTTTCCTCCATGTCTGAAATTGCCCAGAACCTTGGCCTCCCTTGGTCCTCCTCTGTTCCTTGGTTTTCTGGCAAGGCTGAGTGTCTACTGCTCTTTTCAGGCTTTAGGAAAAGTGGAGAGGACATACTAGCCATAGTTTCTGCCACAGTGGGGTTCCATTACCTTGAGGCCACACCACGCAGAAGGGAATTACAGTCCTCTCTTCCTATGTATCTTCCTCCTTGTTATGTAACCTGGGTGCTTTGATTGTTTGCTACTGGTTGCAACAGGATTCCAGAGGAAGGGCAGGGATGGCATGTGCCAACATAGACTGCTCCAAGAGGGAGAACCTTTGGATCCCAAAGTAGAAATCAGTGAGTTGGTTTGTGCATCTTGCTGGAGAAATGTTCAGAAAGACACATTGAGCATATTAGGGATTATTTTTCTCCCGCATTAATTCATAAGGCTTTTAATTTGTTAAATTACCTGCATTCTTGGCCTTTGAAATTTCTGTAAGTATGATACCTCTGGCTCATAATTTCTCTTTCGCTGGCTTTTTTAGAGTGAGTACTGTGGTAAATGTCTGCTCCTCCATCTGTTTGGTCATGTGACTCACGTTCAGACGTGCTGTTTCTGATGTTCGTTTATGTGCATTAGCCCATATTTGTATAAGTTTGTGTTTGAGGTTTTTTTTTAAAGAATTCTTTGATAAATATGATCTAATTGCCATATTGACATCTCATTTGTTAAGTATGTCAGATCTGTGATGTGAATATATCACAGCGTCCATCAGTTAAAGAAATAGAGTTTTGCGTTAAGAATAGAACTGTTATCAAGTCCATTCTATGATTTGCTGATTGTGTTCACTTCCATCTTGACTCATTTTTTTATCTAAATCTGGTTTTCTTTAATTCTTATTTAATCAAAAAGATAATAAAATATAACTTCTATATTTTCCAATACACTTAGTCCCTCAAGTATCTCCTCTTTACAATCTTCCCTCCATCCAGCTGCCAAAACAATATGTGATAAGGAACAAGCCTGACCGTGTCTAATTCCTTTCAGTTGTCCCTAGGAGCAAATATAAACTCCTCTTTGGCATTTAATGCCATAAATATCTCTAGTGCTTAGCACAGTGCCTGGCACATAGTAGGTACTTGATGAATGTTGATTTATTGACTGATTCTCTACCTCTGTCTAGCCTACTTTTGTAGACTATTTCTAGACTTCTACATTAACCCCCTTCATGAATTAATACATTCAAGCCAAACTGGCCTGTGCTTGGCATTTCTCACACAGGACATTCCACCCTCACCTCTATGCCTTTGTCTAGGTAGGCTCTCATACCTGAAGTATACTCCCCTACACATCTACTTCTCTTAGAATCCCAGCTGCCTTCAGAGTTTAGCTCCAGTGCCACCTCTGACAGGAATTCTTTCATGATCAAGCTGTTCATGCCTTTATTCCCCACGTCATCTTATTTTCTTTTGATATTTACTTATATGTATTGTTTTCCCCTGCAGAATATAAGCTTCTTGAGAGAGGGACTTGTTTCTGTTTCCCTAATGCCCACCATGGTGTTTAATAATTAATAAATGCTTATTGATTAATTGATATAACTTTAAAAGGACTAATTGGGTGATATGTGTAAATAGTGATATCTGCTTTATAGTGATTTTAGGTTTAAACTAAACATGGTAGTAACAGCCCCTCACCATAATTTTTTAAAATATAGCCACAACCTTCTAGTTGGATTCTTATGTAAACAATAATAATAAGCATAAATTTGTTAACCTCAGTGTAATTTTGTTTTGATTCCATTTTCTCTAACACTATTTTACTACAAAAGCTAAAACTTGTTTTTTTATGTGTCCTGCATATTTATATTAAAAATCAATGAGTTTATATAGTTTGAACTTTGCAGTTATTATAAACTAGCAGAAGTTCTGTTTAAACCATTTTTCTTGTCAGTATCTTAAACTATTTTTGTCTAGCTTCATCTGACTCATTAGCTTCAGTTGATCTACTAACCTTGAGTAGATCTTGCAGCCTCTGTGATCCAGTATTCTCATGAAAAGAATAATGATACCTAGTCTTTATTACCTAACATTAACAGGTAACCATAGTCATGTTTCAAAAGGAATTTTGTCTGGTGATTTCAGATTATCTTAAGGATTTGGGATAGGCATGTATTCTTTTACAACTATAATAGAGTACTGATGATATTTTTTTCTTTCTTAGTAATTTATGACAGTTCATGTACATACCTGTACTTATATATAGTTGTTTTTAGATAATGTAATAGGTAATAAAATAAGCTTATAGGTAATATAATAGGTAATGGGCAAGAATAAGATAGTGAGACAGTGCTTGCCAGACTTGGAGTCAAAAAAAGACTTTGTTCAAATCCCACGTTTAAATTCGTAGTATGTGACTATGGGCAAATCACTAATTCTGAGTCACTGACTAAGAATAAATGTTACAGGGGTTTTGTTCTCTATTGCTAGAAGGAGTCCATAGTACTGTTACTAACTTGCATATTATTATACATATTGAGAGGGTAGTAGAGTGTAATAGAAACAGTAGTAGACTTGGGACCACAACTGGGTCCAACCATACTAACTGAGTAACTTAATTTATTCATCTCTAAAATGGGGGTAATAATAATTTAAACTATCTGCCTCACAAAGCTGTTATAAAGAAAATGATTTGTAAACTGAAATTCTTCATAAATGTTATTAGTAGGCTTTTAATCCCTTCCTGGCCATTTTATTTTAGAGTAAATCTTGCCTCTGGTAGATATATTCAAAAAGGAATTAGATAGCTATTATTTTGTTTAATGTTCATGTGAAAGTGAGGTGTGGTAATTAGGAGACCCTCAGAAGTTGCTCCCTATCTCTTCTATGTGGAATACTCCAGATACTGATACCTACCTAACAAATGCCCAGGGACATAAGCTGTTAGGAAATCTATGAGAGAAGAGAAATCTCTGAGACTTAGCCTTGGTGACATTTGCAAAAGCCACTTAAAAGCAGCCATCCTCCAACATTGTATGGTTTATTCAGCCTGAAATACCTACACTTTAGAATACTTGCATGTGCTTACCACTGCTTTCTTGGGGAATTTTGCATCATAGCTCTAAAAACCCAGACCTTAAGCTCTAGATATTCTGAATTCATTGTTTTCTTGTGCATCTAAATTTTTAAATGCTTTCACAGGTATTATTTCATTCTATTCCCACAACAATCTAATAATATAACTAAAAAGGGAAAGGGATCATTGTCTCTATATTATAAACAAGTAATCTACCTCTGGTTTTGCCTGAAAGTCAATGGAAAATCTTGTGGTTCTCGGTCCTGTAGTCTTTTTATATTGTGAGTGTCAGCTCCAAACCACTGATGGGGTATTATTTTTGGAAAATATGCATTCTTCATTTACATAAAAAACAGTTTTGAGTGCTTGGTTCTTGTCGGACTTTGTTGAAAATTTATGTTCTCCATTAACCCACTTTCTTCCCCTAGTTCTTTGGCATTGTCAGTTGAATAAAAGGAGGAGAAACTTAACCTTTGGCATATCTTAGGTGCTAAGAAAATGTATATTGACTAATCTGTAGGATGATCCTATGTAAAAATAGTGGACTACCTAGTTTACACATGTTTACTGTAATGCTAATACAACAAACATGATAATGAGTTCTTTAAGCCTTAAAATGCATGGAAGGGTGTAGATTAAAGTATATGGGATGAAATATTATAATTAAATATCTTTTGGGTTAAGAGATGTTGTAGGAAATAGTAGAGATCCCTTTGAGGACTACTAACATTTAAGAAGGCTAATGAAATTCATGGGAATATAGACTTTTACCAACAGAATCTTCTGAGTCTGATCCTTTAGTATAGGCTAACCATATGAATCTATAAATTATGAAGTGTGTATTGAAGGGTAACAAAATTTAGTGTTAAATTCAAAAATATGTAAAACAAATAGACATAGCATGTGAGTGTTTCCCTGCTGTTATTACTGTTAACATATTTAAAGAATACTTACCTCATGCTCAAAATTCTTATAGCATTTTTCCTGTATCTCTCCCTTGCATGTATCATATTCTTTTCTGTGTCATAATTGTCTATGTACACATTAATCAATTAAAAAGCATTTAGATCTTTCCCCCTTTGTAAGCTGCAAAGAGTTCCAGTAGCTTTATAAGCTCTTGAAGATTAAAATGTGCATCCATTTTTGTATTCCTAGTACCTTCTATACAATAGGAATTAGTAAATTTTTGTGAATTGAATTTTGTTGGTAACAGCAATTAAATCCGTTTAGTTAACTAAACCTCTTTGTCCTCCAGACACATAGGCATGTTGAGATTAAGATTAGAGTTTACGTGTTAAGCATGATAAATACAAAAATACATGGATTGAAATATAAAAGGACTAATGAGCATTGTAACATGAGAGGTAATGTATCACGTGGAGAGAGTAGCACCATCTCCAAAAGGAGTTAAATAATTTTGTTATTTCAAACAAAACACTAACATATCTAAACAAATAGAAATTTTGACATTAATCAGGAGGAAAGTTCAAAGTTCCAATAAACTCTATTTTGATTTTACTAGATATGAAGCCAACATCCATATTTTCTGTAATATGCTTGAGTGATTAGCCGAAAGATGAACCACATTGTATAGGTTTAATCTCTGGGTGAATTATTATTTTAAATAGAATTTGTCTGGATCTACAATATATCTTGTCTCTTCAACAAAATCAAACAGTTCCAAATCTGATTTATTCACATGTTAAGTTGAGTTAAGGTTGTGATGAGAAGAGGTTTAGCATGCCTGGGAAATTTCAGTGGTCAGTGGGTAGATTTTTCATATTTGAAGAGATTAAGACTACTTTAAAAACTTCAAAAATTATCGTTCTACTGTATTGATTCCCACAACTGCCATGTAAGAATGCCAAATCAACAATATATGTAGTTTTTCCTTTTGCTTTCCGAGTTTATCTAGGGAGTAAGTGATTGAAATAGGAAAAGTGCTCCTGATACTTTTGTTGATGACCTTGGGGTATTTGTTAAGTGGTGTTTGTTGATGGATTTAACCTTTCTTATGACATCATATTTTTAATGCATGCTGTTGGATAGCTTTATAATAAATATTTAAAGTAATCCCCCTCCGCTTTGGATTGAGGCTAAGGTAGACTTGTAATATGCTAAAGTATGTTTCATAGTGAATCTTACTTTGAGGTAGCTTGAATTTTTTTTAATTTTTTAAAAGGACAGTAAGTTTTATTGATGCCTTCAGTTTTTTTTTAATTTAGATTTTTTTATTTTTAGTATACAACACTCAGTTCCATATGATTTTGAGTTCCAGATTTTTTCCCACACCCCCCACCCCCAAGACAGCATGGAATCCAATATATCTTCTACATATGACTTTGCATTAAACTCATTTACACAGTAGTCCATTTGTAAAGAAAAATTGTGACCAACGGAGTGAATCATGAGAACGAAGAAGCAAAACCAAAAAAAACAGAAACAGTAACAAAAAAGGAGAAAAAAAAACAAAGAAAAAAAAAGGAGAGCAAATAGTTTGCCTCAGTCTGCATTCAGACTCCACAGTTCTTTCTCTGGATGTGGATGGCTTTCTCCATCATGAGTCCTCTGGAGTTCTCTTTAAATCTTGTATTGCTGAGAAGAGCAAAGTCTATCAAGGTTAGTCATCACAGAATCCATATATCTGTGATTGTGTATAGTGTTCTCCTGGTTCTGCTCCACTCACTCAGCATTATATCATGTAGGTTTTTCCAGGTTACTATGAAGTCTGTATCTTCCCCATTTCTTATAGCACAATAGTATTCCATTACATTCATATACCACAACTTGTTGAGTCATTCCCCAATTGATGGGCATTCCCTTGATTTCTTTGCTACCCAAAAAGAGCCGCTATAAATACTTTTGTATGTACAGGTCCCTTTCCCATTTGTGTGATCTCTTTGGGATATAGCCCTAGAAGTGGTAATGCTGGGTCAAAGGGTATGCATATTTTTATAGCCCTTTGGGCATAGTTCCAGATTGCTCTCCAGAATGGCTGGATCAGTTCACAACTCCACCAGTAATGTAACAGTGTTCTCATTTTCCCACATCCTCTCCAGCATTTATCATTTTCCTGTTTTGTCATGTTAGCCAATCTGACAAGAGAAATGTGGTACCTGAGAGTTGTTTTGATTTGCATTTCTCTAATCAGTAGTGATTTAGAGCATTTTTTCATATGCCTATAGATATCTTTAATTTCTTCCTCTGAAAACTGCCTGTTCATATCCTTTGACCATTTCTCAATTGGGGAATGAGTTATATTCCTATAAATTTGGCTCAGTTCCCTGTATATTTCAGAGATGAGGCCTTTTTCAGAGACACTAGTTGTAAAGATTTTCTCCCAAATATCTGCTTCCCTCCTAATCTTTGTTGCATTGGCTTTGTTTATACAAAAACTTTTCAATTTAACATAATCAAAATTATCCATTTTGCATTTTGTAATGCTCTCTATTTCTTGTTGGGTCGTAAATTCTTTCCTTTGCCATAAATCTCATAGGTAAACTATTCCTTATTCTCCCAAATTGCTTATAGTATCAGCCTTTATTCCTAAATCGTGAACCCATTTTGACTTTATTTTGGTATATGGTGTAAGGTATTGGTTTATGCCCAGTTTCTGCCCTACCATTTTCTAATTTTCCCAGAAGTTTTTGTGAAATAGTGAATTCTTAGCCCAAAAGCTGGAGTCTTTGGGTTTATCAAAGAGTAGATTGCTGTAGTCATTGACTACTGCATCTTGTGTACCTAACCTATTCCACTGATCCACCACTCTGTTTCTTAGCCAGTGCCAAGTAGTTTTGATGACTGCTGCTTTATAGTACAGTTTAATATCTGGTATGGCTAGGCCACCTTCCCTAGCATTTCTTTTCATTAATTCCCTAGATATTCTGGACCTCTTGTTCTTCCAGATGAATTTTATTATTATTTTATCCATCTCTGCAAAATAATTTTTTGGTAGTTTGATTGGTATGGCACTGAATAAGTAAATTAATTTAGGTAAAATTGTCATTTTTATTATATTAGCTTGGCCTAACCACGAGCATGTGATGTTTTTCCACGTATTTAGATCTGACTTTATTTGTGTGAAAAGTGTTTTGTAATTAATTGTGTTCATATAGTCCCTGGGTTTGTCTTGGCAGGTAGATTCCCAAATATTTTATAGTGTCTAGAGTAACTTTGTTGGGCTTTGTTAGTAATGTATAGGAATGCCAAGGATTTATGTGGGTTTATTTTATATCCTGCAGCTTTCTAAAGTTGTTTATTATTTCATGTTGTTTTTACTTGATTCTCTAGGATTCTCTCAGTAAATCATCATATCATTTGCAATAAGTAATATTTTAGTTTCTTCTTTGCCTATTCTTATTCCTTCCATTTCTTTTTCTTATTGCTACAGCTAACATTTCTGGTACGAAATTGAATAATAGGGGTGATAATGGACATTCTTGTTTTACTCTTGATCTTACTGGGAATGCATCTGACTTATCCCCATTACAAATAATGCTTGCTGATGGTTTTGGGTAGATGCTACCTATAATCTTAAGGAAGGCTCCATTTATTCCTATGCTTTCTAGTGTTTTTAATAGGAACGGGTGTTATGTTTTGTTAGAAGCTTTTTCTGCATCTATATTGTATGGTTTCTGCTAGTTTTGTTGTTGTTATGATCAATAGTGCTGATACTTTTCCTAATTTTGAACCAGACTTACATTCGTGGAATAAATCCTACCTGGTCATAGTGTATTATTCTCGTGATAAGTTGCTGTAATCTTTTTGCTAATATTTTATTTAAAAATTTTGAATGAATATTCATTAGGGAAATTGGTCTATAATTTTCTTTCTCTGTTTTGACTTTTCCTGTTTTAGGTATTAGTACCATATTTGTGTCATAAAACGAATTTGGTAGGACTCCTTCACCTATTTTCCCAAATAGTCTCTAAAGTATAAGAATTAATTGTTCTTTAAATATTTGCTAGAATTCACATGTAAAACCATCTAGCCCTGGAGATTTTTTCCTAGGGAATTCATCGATGACTTGCTCAAATTCCTTTTCTGAGATAGGGTTATTTATCCTCTTCTGTTAACCTGGGCAGTTTATGTTTTTGTAAATATTCATCCGTTTCCCTAAGGTTGTCAAATTTTGGGCATACAATTGGGCAAAATGATTCCTAATTATTGTTTTAATTTCCTCTTCATTGGAGGTGAATTCACCATTTTCATTTTTGATACTGGTAATTTGGTTTTTTTTCTTTCTTTTGTTTTAATCAAATTGACCAAAGGTTTATCAATTTGTTGTGGGGTTTTTTTTCATAAAACCAGCCCTTGGTTTTATTTATTAATTTAATAGTTTTCTTGATTTCCATTTTATTAATCTCTCCTTTGATTTTCAGTATTTCTCATTTGGTATTTAATTGGGAATTTTCAGTTTGTTCTTTTTCTAGCTTTTTCAGTTGCATGTCCAATTCCTTGATCTCCTTTATATCTATTTTATTCATGTAAACATTTAGAGATATAAAACTTCCCCTAACAACTGGTTTTGCTGCATCCCATATGTTTTGGTATGTTGTCTCATTATTGTCATTCTTTTGAATGAAGTTATTAATTGTTTCTATGATTTTTTTTCTTTGGTGCACTTATTCTTTAGAATTAGATTCTTTAGTTTCCAGTTAATTTTTTGTTTATTTTTCCATGGTTTTTTATTACAAATAATTTTTATTGTGTCATGATCTGAAAAGGATGCTTTGACTACTTCTGCCTTTCTACACTGGATTGTGAGGTTTTTATGCCCTAGTGCATGGTCAGTTTTTGAGTATGTGCCATGTACTGCTGAGAAAAAAAGTATATTCCTTTTTATCCCCATTCAGTTTTCTCCAGAGGTCTATCATATAATCTTCTTATTAATGCAAATTGAGCCTGGGTTAATATTCTTAGTACCACATGATTGGTACTACGTATGTCTTAAGTTTGTGACCAAGTTAAAACCAGCAGGTTGCCAAGCCAGGTCTCCCCTATACTTTTTATGCCTTCATCTAATTCAGTAATTGAGATGTTCATCAAATTAAGGCCAAGAGTTAAGGCCATTAGCAGTCTACCAGAGATATCAGTTTTGTAGATTTGTTAAGTGTTTTGCAACCTTAAAACCTTTATGTAAATGCTGGATATTGTTATCATCATTATTACCACTTCATGTTAACATAATGCCTCTTCTTTGGATATAGCCAACTGTGAATCCGCTACCTTCACATTTCTCATCTGCAGAGTTATCTTTGGAAGTTTTGTTAGATACTTTGCTAAAATGCTGTTACTTGTTTTATTTTTTTAATCTCCATTTTAATTAGGAGATTATTGTATACAATAACAGCAATATCGTATCAATGATCAGTTGTGAAAGACTTAGTTACTTTGATCAATACAGCGATCCACAACAGTTCCAAAGGACTCATGATGAAAATTGCTGTCCTTCTCCAGAGAGAGAACTGATGAACTTCGAGTGCAGATTGAAGCGTATTTTCTTTCACTTTATTTTTCTTGCTTTCTCCCCTCTCACCCCTACCCTCCCACCCCTGCCGGTCCTGCAACATGGCTAATGCATGACTTCACATGTATAATGGGTATCGTATTTCCTGCCTTCTCAATGGATGGGGGAAGGCTGAGAGGGAGGGAGAGAACGGAGAACTGAAAATAAAAATTTTTGAATAAATAAATGATTGAATGAATGAGTAAGTAAATAAATGCATCTCTGTTTCTAAGCCTATCCTTATATGGCCAGTTCTTCTCTTCGCCCCCCGCTCCTCCCAGTTTCTTTTAAAGTTCTTTTATCTGGAGAGTTCTCATCAGTACTTCCCACACTGTTTTACATGGCAAATACGGTATCTCCAGTCACCCAGGTGATTCTGTAATTACAGTTTCAAGATTTGTTATCACATGATGAGTCTCACATTGATTTTCACCATGAAATATTTCCTAAGAATCATATTAATAATGTTATTGTTTATATAGTATTGCGAGTATTTTTAATAAATTAGTAAATAATAATAAAAGTGTCAATGGAATTTTGCTTCTTTATCAGCCCACAAAGTGTAAAAGTAGTGCCTAAAATACATGGCAGTAAAGGCAGTGCATAAATTGGGGAAGTATTATGTAAGTTCATAAATACCTCTTCATAATAAAAGAATAACTTATAATTGAGAGCAAATAAAAATCTAAGTAAATAGTAAGTTAATTGTAAAACTTTTTAAAATATTCATTTTAATTTAGAGGTGTACTTTCTTCCTAATATTGGCCTGATCATTCCTCTTTCTTATATAAAATCCAACTTCTGTCATCTTGGAAAAATTGTTACAGTGTTTGTGATATTAGCTGTCTTCATGAACTATTTATACTAAAGTGTATGGATACCCACATATATACATATACACACAAACATATATGTGTATATATGTAGATAGGTAGATAGATGTTTCTGTCTACCTGAAATAGGGACTGGACTTGTGATTTTATTATTATTAGTAATTCTCAGTCAAGGAAACTACCTCTATCAACACCAATTGCAGCTATTCTAAAATTGACTTTCATAGAGTTTTCTGGAGCACTAAGAAGTTAAGTGAATTGCATAGCATTACAATACCTGTATTTGTCACAGATTGGACTTGCATTCTGATCTTCCTGGCTCCATTGCCAACTCTTTGTCAACTATGCCATTATCCCTGTCTCATATGTCCATTTTAACACAAAAATGCAATATAGATATATATACATATTCCCCTTTAAGGAGCCACTAATCCAACCATGTCAGAGTTGTTCTTTCTGTAATAAAAACTATTGATGTTTTCAAAGAATTGTTTTCTCTTCATTTGTAAATGTCATTTCTTCACCGTCCTGGTTAGATTTTGCATTTCTTTCTATAACCTCTTTTAGATTTCCTAATATGTCCTACAAAATATTTTAAGTCATGTTTTAAGTTGTCAAGTTTGAATAATCTCTGCTTTTCCATATAATTTCTCTATATATAGTTTATTGCACATATTAAATTTTGTTATTTTTATTGAAGTAAAAAGTGGTGCTAAATAAACCAGAGTGTTGTCATACAAAGCCAGAAATTGGGAGTGGGTGGGGTGTGGAGCCAAGATGGCGGTATGAAAACAGGACTCGCTTGAGCTCTCCCCCAGATCCCCCCAAACACCTGTAAAAAATGACTCCAAATTCTAGAGCTACAGAACCCATGAAATGACAGAACAAAACAAGTCTCCAGCCCAAGAATGCCTAGATAATCTTGGGAATGGTCTGTCGCCCTGTTCTGGGAGCGGAGAACATAAATACCAAAGACAACTGAGCAGGTCAGTGGGAAAACTGTTGGAACTGGGTGAGAGAAATGCACAGTCCTGCACCAACCCTGAGGCGGCAGAGGGGGCTGTGACAGTGGTAGCACCAGCAGGGACTGCTTCCACAGCTCCAGGCTCACAGATGGTGGGGGGAATCAAGCCACTAATCAGAGCAGGAGTGCGGGGATCTCTTCGCTGGTGCAGAGGCACCAGCTTCACTTGTTTGCCCTACTTGGATCTGGGTCACAGTCCTGGTTGGCAGTCCTTGGGGGAGGAGGAGTGTTGGTGTGGCAGAGCTTATGGTGACTGTGAAGAGGGAGTCCTCCCAGCAATTGCATGGCAGAAAGGAGAGCTTGCACTCACAGACCAGAGCACAGGCCAGGAGAGGAATGTCATACCACCTCAGAATAGAAGTATTGCTGAAAACAGCAGCACAAAATCCCTGAAGCTTGGGACATAGCACTTTCCACTCTAAAAGCAGTCATACCCTGACAAAGAGCTCAAAAGTCAAGTAATTGGCTGAGAAAATGAGCAGGCAGAGTAAAAGGACTCAGATTATGGAATCTTTCTTTGTTGACAAAGAAGGTCAAAACATACAGCCAGAAATAGTCCACAAAGTCAAAGGTCCTACATCAGAAACCTCCAAGAAAAGTATGAATTGGTTTCAGGCCATGGAAGAGATCAAAAAGGATTTCGAAAATCATTTGAGAGAAGTAGAGGGAAAATTGGGAAGAGAAATGAGAGTGCTACAAGAAAATCATGAGAAGTGAGTAAACAACTTGCTAAAAGAGACCCAAAAAAATACTTAAGAAAATAATACCTTAAAAAATAGACTAACCCAAATGGCAGAAGAGCTGCAAAAAAGCGAATAAGGAGAATGCCTTAAAAGGCAGAATTAGCCAAATGGAAAAGGAGGTCCAAAAGGCCACTGAAGAAAATATTGCCTTAAAAACTAGAATGGATCAAGTGGAAGCTAGTGACTTTATGAGAAATCAAGATATAAAACAGAACCAAAAAAATGAAAAAATGGAAGACAACGTGAAATATCTCATTGGGAAAACCACTGACCTGGAGAATAGATCCAGGAGAGATAATTTAAAAAGTATTGGACTACCTGAAAGTCATGATCAAAAAAAAGAGCCTAGACATCATCTTTCAAGAAATTATCAAGGAAAACTGCCCTAAAATTCTAGCACCAGAGGGTAAAATAGAAATTGAAAGAATCCACTCATCACCTCTTGAAAAAGATCCTGAAAATAAAACTCCTAGAAATATTGTAGCCAAATTCCAGAGTTCCCAGGTCAAGGAGAAAATATTGCAAGCATCCAGAAGGAAACAATTTGAGTATTGTGGAAACATTATCAGGATAATACAAGATCTAGCAGCTTCTACATTAAGCGATTGAGGGACTTGGAATATGATATTCTGTAGGTCAAAGGAGCTAGGATTAAAACGAAGAATCACCTACCCAGCAAAACTGAGTATCATACTTCAGGGAAAAGCATGGATTTTAAATGAAATAGAGGACTTTCCATCATTCTTGATGAAAAGACCAGAGCTGAATAGAATATTTGACTTTCAATACAAGAGTCAAGAGAACCATGAAAAGGTAAATAGAAAAGGGAAGTCATAAGGGACTTACTAAAGTTGAACTGTTTTGTTTACATTCTTTCATAGAAAGGTAACTTAGGAGACCTTTCTCAGTATTAGGGTAGTTGAAGGGAATATACATGTATATAGACAGAGGGGGCAGGGTGAGTTGAATTTGAAAGGATCATATCTAGAAATAAAATTAAGGTGTGAGAAAGGAATATATTGAGAGAGGGAGAAAGGGAGAGATTGAATGGGGTAAATTTTCTCACATAAAAGTGGCAAGAAAAAGCAGCTCTTGTGGGAAGGGAAGAGGGGGCAGCTGAGGGGGAATGAGCGAATCTTGCTCTCATCAGATTGGCTTAAGGACAGAATAACATATACACTCAATTGGGTATCTTACCGTACAGAGAAGTAGGCGAGAAGGGGTTAAGAAGGGGGGGGGATGATAGAAGGGAGGGCAGATTGGGGCAGGAGGTAGTCAAAAGCAAACACTTTTGAAAAGGAACAGAATCAAAGGAGAAAATTGAATAAAGGGGAACAGGATAGGATGGGGGGAAATATAGTTAGTCTTTCACAGCATGACTATTATGGATGTATAACATATATTGAATTGCTTGCCTTCTCAAGGAGGGTTGGTGGGGAGGGAAGAAGGGAGAGAATTTGGAATTCAAAGTTCTAAAAACAAATGTTAAAAAGATTGTTTGTACATGCAATTGGGAAATAAGATATACATGCAAAGGAGTATAGAAATCTATATTGCCCTGGAAGAAAGTATTGGCAAAGGGGATTGGGGGGATAGGGGTGATAGAAGAGAGGACAGACTGTGGAAAGGGGCAGTTAGAGTACATGCCACCTTGGGGTGGGGGGGGGGGGAGGTTAGAGATGGGGAGAAAACTTGTAACTCAAAATCTTGTAGAAAGGAATATTGAAAACTAAAAATAAATTTAAAAAAAAAAGCAAGAAACTTGTTGGAAGCTCTATCTTTGGGTAATAATTGATGTGTAAAATTTATTAATTTGTTTTTGCATCTCTGAACATTGAGTCGTTGCTTTAAAAAAAAGTAAAGGTAGTAATGGTGATAGGTATGTATGTAGCTAAAGTGACATAAGAAGGACGCTTGCTGCCACGGCTGGACTTTAAAACAGGGACATGTCCACAGATTTACTAAATACCACAAATGGAGATGACTCTGTCTACATCAGTACAATATTACTCACCTGGTATCTGAATTACTGGAAACTGAATCTTGGGTAGTATTTCTCCCTACTGCCCTTTTTCCACTTTGTGATTTTGGCTGCCTTTACTTGAGACACCATCTCCTGTTTCTGGTCCTTTGAGCATTGTGACTCCTGTACCTATACCCTTATCTTCTTGGTAACAAGAGTCACATCGTTGCCACTTAAATCAGGGAGGGTTCAGTTTGCACCATGGACCAACAGGGTATAGTAGAAATATCACTGGATGTGAGGTCAAAGAATCTGAGTTTGAAACTGCTATTTACCTAGTTATGTGACAATGATTAAGTAATTTAATGTCTCTGAGACTCATTTTTTTCATCTATAAAATGAGAAACTAACCAACCGATTGATCCTACTACTGGGCATGTAACTACAAAGAGGTCAACTAAAGAAAAATCCTCTGTGTACCAAAATTTTATGAGCAGGACTTTTGCGATAACAAAAAAGTAGATGGAAAGTGAGTGCCCACTAATTGGAGAACAGCAACACGGTTTGGCATAGGGAAGTAATAGAATATTAGTGTAAGAAACAGTGAATGTGAGGAATTCAGACAAATATAGCAGGGCTTCTATAAAATCATACAGAGAAAGAGACCAGAACCAGGAAAAGGGTATGCACAGTGATTACCATGTGAAAATAACACCAATGAGCTAATGATCTCAAAGTAAAGACATGGCCAATATGAGGGGCAGCAGGGTGGTAAAGTAGATAGAGAACTGGGTGTGGAGTCAGGAAGACCTAATTTTAAATCTAACTCCAGATAGTTATTAGCTTCGTCATCCTAGAGAAGCTACTTAACCTGTCTGCCTCACATCCTTCATCTGTAAAATGGGAAGAATAATAGCACCTTCCTACCAGGACGGTTGTGAAGATAAAATAAGCTAATTTTATAAAGCACTTAAAAACCTAAAGTGCTATACAGATGCTAGCCATTATTTTGTTGTTATTCCCATGTGACAGATGATTATGTGCACTTGTTTCTCGTGGAAGAAATGTGGAGAACTACAGCTATCAAATGATGTATGTGCTGTTGGGCATTTATTTGGACAGCTTTACAGACTGTTTTACTTTGTTACAAGAGAAGGCTCTGTATAGTCAATGTTGAGGTAGGGCTGGACAGGAGGTTTCATTAACAAATGTCTGTTGTATAAAAATAAGATTAAAAAAACACTCTGAAGGTGTTGGCCCTGATAATCTTGATGGACTTTTTCTTGCTACAAGTAGTTTGATCCTGTTACCTTCCTTATTCAGCCAGAGATGGCTAGAGTGGACATTCCAATATAATAGTAGAGTCAACCTTGTAATTTAGCAGTTATAAGCATCTAATTCTAAATATTAGATAAGTCCTGGGATCATGCTTCCAGCAAGTATCAAAACCTAGAAGAATTTTACAGTGATCTAGATAACATACTATATAGTCTGTTAGCTCACCCGTGGACAGAGTTTAAGCAGTATGTTTTTTTAAAGTGAAGGTAGTAGTCAAGGAGTGCCTCTGTATTTTTGAGATGAAATGGGAGAATGAAGTGTTCTTTAAATAAAAAAGAAGAAATTCATTGTGAAAATAAATAAAAGGATCTTAACAGGCAAAAGAGAATTCCGATCTGTGTTAGGAGTTTTCAGAGTGGAAAAATATCACACAGAGGAGAGAAGGAAGAACTAAACGTTGGTAGTTAAAGAAGAAGAGTTTCCTAAAGAGAAGGAGGATGGAACTCTGAGAAGGAATTTGCTCTTTGTCATCTAAGGAATGATGATGTCGATCCATTGGTATTGTCAGGAGGGAGAGCCCTCAGTAAAAGACCTCGAGTATGGAATACCATACTGAGAAATTGACAGAAATGGAGATGTTTAGAGGAGCAAATAAATTTTTGTTTTGTTTTCAATTGAAGTGATGTAAGGAAAGCCAAGTGATAATTTACAGGAGACAGTTGGAAATAAATGCATTTCTCAATTTAGAAACTTGGAACCAGAAGCAAGTATATATGTGCTTGTTGACTTAGTGTTTTTTCTCTTATGTGATTAAGTATATTCTACAAACTCTCTTTTAACATTTTATCTCCTCAGTGTTCTGCTTTGACCCTTCTAGGTAAGACTTGGAAAGGGGAATAGAAGGAGAATCTTGGTGTCTAATGTTTGTTATACTGCCTAGCATGCTAAACAGTTAATAAATGTTTGTTGATTGGTTGATTCATTTAGCCTATCAAAACTCATTGTCCTTTTACTACACTGGTGCTCATACTGTCTTTTTGTTAGTCACTTAGAGCTTTTACTAGTCAGAGGAATCAGAAGGGTTTGAAGTAAAAAAGTATACTAAGTATCATTCTACCTTACCTTACCTTACCTTATTCTTAAATAATTGCCTTCATTTTGACTTATCTTTATTCAAAGAATCTAGAATTTTTTCCAGATGCGAATACAGACACAAGATTTTAGCAAAATCATGCCTTAAAAACCTTTTGTTAAACAGCCTTTCCCCAAATTGGGATCCATAAATAGGGGACATAGTATGTTTTAGGGATCAAAAACTTCCATTATACTAAAATCCTCAGTTCTACAGTCTAGAATAGGGTCAGACTTGGGAGAGTTTTAGCAAGAGAGTAATATGTGTAAAGAAACTTTTGATTTTCAGGAATTATGAAAAAAGATAAAAGAACTGAGATTATTAAATTTAGAGAAAAGCATGCTGATTTACTTGACAATAGTTATCTTCATGTATATTATGGGTTGTTATGATGATGGCCAGCTGTTCTTCATCTCTTGAGATCTGAAGGAGGAGTCTGACTAAACTCTCACTGGAAAGCCTCAGATATATTCTGTTACATAAATGATTTGTTATTATGGCATTTAAATTGGTGTCCAACTTAAAACTAGTTTAGCATCAATATATGTAGAGAACTAAGATGTGTAAGCCTAGCAGGTATTCCCCAATGCATAGGTGGTTATGGAGAAATATTTCTCCAAATAATTCAAAATAAAGGAAATACAAATTAAAACAACCCAAGGAATTCATCTCATACTCAGAAAATTGACAAAGAGGACAAAACACCTGGTTGCTGGAGCTGTGATCCAGCCATTCTAGAAAGCAATTCGAATTTATGCTAAGAAATAGACAAAACTATCCTTACTACTTGACTCAGAGATTCCACTTTTATGCATGTACACTAAGTTGGTCAAAAACAAGATTCCATAAATACCAAAATATCCTTAACATTACTTTTTATACTAGCCAAGAATGATTAGAAAGTAGATTAACATTTGCGGAATGCCTTAAACAAATTGTGGTACATAAATGTAATGGAATGTTATATCTAAGGGAACCACAAATTTCAAGTATTGAGAGATGAATTAAGCAGAACCAAGAAAAAAACATACATAGTAACTATAATATTGTAAATGAAAAGAGCAACAACAATAAAACACAACTGGACATTTAAATTGCAACTTGTTCTTGAAAAATGGTAAGAAAATGTACCTTCCTTCTTTTCAGAGGTTGGGGTCTATGGATTTATAATACTGAATATACTTTTAGTGTTGTTTGATTATTAGGTTTTTTTTGAACTACTTTCTCCTCCCCTCCTCCCCCCAAAAACCTCTTTTTAGTCTTTATTACATTGTTTAGGAGGGAGAAAAATGTATTTGGAAATTAAAGTGATTTAAAAACAAAAGATAAAAATTTAGTATCCATTCTTCAAAGAGTACTTGATGTTTTAGAGAACTTTTCACATTATAATTTCAATCATTGTATTTAATTCTTATCTTTAGACAGATGACTCCTAGATATTTGTCCAGCTCTACCTACTCACCCCAACCCTGCTAACTCCCTATTGCACATTTCAGCCTGAATGTCTTTTAGGCATCTCAACCTTAATTTTTCCAAAACCGAAATCATCTTTCCCTCTAAACTCATCCCTCTCCTAACCTTCCCTTTATCTATGAAGGGCACCATCTTTCCATTCACCCAAGTTTGTAACTCTAGAGTGTAATAGTCAACTTCTCACTATCCCCTCTCCCTCAGATCCCATCATTTACCAACTTTTTTCAAGTATTCTTCATCAGCATTTCTTACATCTTCCCCCTTCTCTGTGCTCAAATAGCCACCATGTTGGTTCTCATCCTCATCATTTCTCACTTGGATTGTTGCAATAATCCTCTGATTTGTTTCTTTGTTACCTTCTTCAATCCATCCTTAACATAGCCCCTCAAGTCATATTCCTAAGTCATGGCCATACTTAATAAACTCCAGTTGCTCTTTATTGCTTCTAAGATCAAATGCTAGCTTTTCTACTTAGCATTCAAATCACTTTACTATGTAGCACCAGCCACGGGTCTTGACTCAAGAATAATGATGTCATTTTGGTCCTCTTCAAGAATGAGAATGAAGGACAACAACACACACACACTTTTTTCACCCTATTACACATGACTAGTCTTCACACTCTACAGATAGGCTGATACGGTTTTCTTTCTGTTCTTCACATTGCATGTCATTTCCTGTGGCCATGTCTTTGCACAGTAAGTCTACAACCTTGAACTGAATTAATTCAAAGCATAAATCAATTGCTGTTTTTTATATGAATCCTTTCCTAATGTCCCTAGGTGCTTGCTAGTTCCTTGGCCACAAAAAAAACCAAAAAACTTATCTTGAATTTATTTTGTATATACAAATGCCTATATTCATGCATATGCATAGTCTCTTTTTGAAATTTATTATTTATTTTTGACATTTTTTTTTTATTTGCAGTTCCAAATTCCCTCCAAGCCCCCCATCCCTCATTAAGAAGGCAAGCAATGTTATATCACTTATACATGGTAAATCATGGAAAACATTTCCATATTAACCATGTTGTAAAAAAAAAAGACAAGAAAGATAAAATTTTAAAATTATGCTTCCATTTGCACTAAGAGTCAATCAGTTCTCTTTCTGAAAGTGGAATTCATCATGACTTCTTTGCAATTGTGTTCGATTATTGTATTGATTGGTTGGTTGGTCATTATTGTTAGTGTTAATATTAATAATGTTTATTACTACAGTATTCTGCTTACAGAATATTATATTATTACAATATTCTGGTTCTGCTTACTTCACTTTGCATCAGTTCATATAAATCTCAGGTTTTTTTCAAACCACCCTCTTCATCATGTTTTCACAATAGTTTCTCTCACAATCACATAACACAACTTATTCAGCCATTGCCCAATTGATGGGCATCCTCTTAAATTCCAATTCCATCCCACCACAAAAAGAGCTGCTATAAATATGTTTTGTAATATAGGTCTTTTCTTTTTTCTTTGCTCTCTTTTTGACACAGACCTAGTAGTGGTATTGCTGAATCAGAGGATATACAAAGTTTTAAAGCCATTTGGGCATAATTCCAAATTGGTTTTCAGAATGATTGAACCAGTTCACTATCCCACCAAAAGTGTTCTGGAGTCCCTGTTTTCCCACATCTCCTCCAGCATTTGTTCTTTTCCTTTTCTATCATGTTAGCCAATCTGATAAGTATGAGGCATTATTTAAGAGTTGTTTTAATTTACATTTCTTTAATTAATAGTGATTTAAAGGATTTTTTCATATGGCTCTGGATAGCTTTGATTTCTTCTGAAAACTGCCTGTTTATATCCTTTAACCATTTATCAATTGGGGAATGGCTCATTTGCATAAATTTTATTCAGTTCCCCATATATTTAAGAAATAAAACCTTTACCAGAGAAACTTGCTGTTAAAAAAGTTTTCCAAGTTTCCTTCCAATTTTGGTTTCATTGTTTTCATTTGTGCAAACCCTTTTTAATTTCTTGTAATCAGAGATATCTATTATATTTCCCATGATCCTCTCAATTTCTTCTTTCATCATAAACCCCATATCCATAGATCTGGCAGGTAATATTTTTCACTCTAATTTGTTTACAATGTCATATTTTATGTCTAAGTCGTGTACCCATTTTAACTTTTATCTTGGTGTACGATGTGAGATATTGGTCTATGCCTCGTCTCTGCCAAGCTGCTTTCAAATTTTCCTAGCAATTTTTGTAAAACAGTGAATTCTTGCCTCCAAAGCTTGGATCTTTGGGTTTATCAAACACTAGATTACTGTAGTCATTGACTACTGTATAGCATATACCTATTTTATTCCACTGATCCACCCCTCTATTTCTTAGGCAGTATAGGATTTTGTTGATAATTACCATTTTGTAATATTGTTTGAAATCTGATACTGCTAGGTAATTACTCAGTTTATAAATGATGAGGTATTTCAGCTCAGGGCCTTTGATTTTTTTTTCTTTGTAACACTAGTGCCTTGAGCAGTTCCTGGCACATAGGTCTAAGGAACAGTAATCAAATCAAAACTATTACTATTGATTATAAAAATGGAATAAAATTTGCCACCCTGTGACACCACTTATTTCATTCCTGTGACTTTGCAAGCTAAAGCACCCCCATCTGACCACTACTCTCATATGTACTGTTTCCTGGTTTTTAGAATGTAATGTGCTTGAGGGCAAAGATTACCTTGCTTTTGTGTTTGTATCAGCACCCCCCCCCCAACCTTAACACAATACTTAGCACATAATAAATACTTTATAAAAGCCTTTCATTTATTCATTAACTCATATTTTCATTTGCAAATATTAATAAACCCTTATAAGTTTTATATCTTGTCTGTATTAAAAATTGCATGTGCAGCCTATTTTTTGAGTCACTGAAGAAATATTCCCTCTGAGGATAATCAGGGTTAGGTAGCAGCATAGCTCATGGTTGATATTACAAAGTTAGCCTCAAATTAAGACTTGGGAAATAGGACACCTAAGAAAAGTAATTTTAAAAGCCTCACAGTAGTTGCTTAAGACTGAGAAATAAATAGAATCACTCCTGTAGGCTCTGGTTAAATTTTTTAACTACCGATAAAAGAAAGATAATATTCTATAGAAGGAGTTAACCACATCAGAAAGTGCTGTTCCTTATTTAGATTTTAAATCTTTTTAAAGGTCAGCAGCTTGGAATCTTGTCCAATCTTTTATTCAGTAGAATGAGCTGAACAACTACTCTTCTAACAAACATTGTCTAAAGTGTTCGGAAATGTTCAATGAGTAGGTATTCAGGAATTAGTAATTGACTTGTTTATTATTCTATGAACTTTCTGCATCTTACTTTTGTCTTTTGCAAAATGATATTATTGGTCTCAATCAACTCTTTCATCCATTCTGACACTATATCTTATATTTCTACAACTTGTTTTCTTGATATGCTTCAAAAATTTGATAAAGTTCCAATATTTCCCATAAGTATCACCCTTACTTTATTTATAGGGTTAACTTTTTAAAAAAATTACGTGAGTGATAATAGGTTACACACCAGAGAAGGGACAGGACTCTAGTCTCTTTAGCTTTAGCAGAATACCTTATGATTTTTAATATTTTAATGTGTTTTTGCACATAAATGAGATAATATTTTTAAAGCACTTAACACAGAGCCAGGCACATAGTAGCCACTAAATAAATGCATATTCCCTTCTTCCATCCCACAGAATAGATCCTTAATATTTGTTAAATAGAGCTGAATTTGACAGGATAGGTGGGGAGAGGGTAAGCATCCAACACCTAAAGATCACTCTTATCTGAACTGGTTCAAATTCAGAAGAAAAAACATACCTACACAATTAGTGCAAAAATTCATCTTACCAAACAGGGAAATAGGAGAGAAATTGAATGTAAGAGAAGGGTGAAGAGGGGAAGAAGCAGCAGTTATCAGAAGCAAAAGACTCAAAGAAGGGACAGGATAAAAAAGAGAAGAATAAATGTAAGAGAATAGATTGGAGGAATAGTTAGCAGTCATAACTATGAATGAGATGACTTACCCATAAAATAGAAGAGGATGGCAGAATGGAACGGAATCCAACAATATCTTGTTTCCAAGAAACACACTTGAAACAGAAAGATATACACAGACTTAAAATAAGGGGTGAAGCAGAATTTATTATGCTTCAACCAAAGTAAGGAAAAGAACACAGAGGGCAATCATGATCTCAGAAAAAGCAAAACTAGAACTAATTAAAAGAGATAAGGAAATTAAATTTTCCATAAAGGCACCATGAGCCAATATATTAATATCAGTAATGAACACATATACACCAAGTGGCATGGCATTTAAATTTTTTAAAGGAAAAGTTATATTAGTTACAAGAGGAAATACATAGTAAAACTAAAATAGTGTGAAACTATTATCAGTTCACTCCTTAAGACCTAGATAAATCTATCTTTAAAATAAACAAGAAAGAAGTTAAGGAGCTGAATAGAGTTTTAGAAAAGTCAGATAGTATAGACCTTTGAAGAATATTGGATGAAAATAGAAAGAAATACACCTATATCTCAGCTGTGCAAGGCAGATTCACAAACTTTGATCATGTTTTACATTTAAAAACCTCATAAAAATGCAGAAAAAACAGAAATAATAATGTATTTTCTGACCATAATGCAATGAAAATTACATTTAATAAAGGACTTTCAAAGCATATATTAAAATTAGTTGGAAACAACTTAATTGTAAAAAATTGAGTGTTAAAAGATCAAATCAGAGAAAGTTAAAAATTTCATTAAACATAATGATAACCATTTGGCTAATATCAAAATTTCGTGGAGTGTGGCCTGTCCACACAACTGAAGAATTGATATTATTAAAGCACATCTGACCATGTCACTCACTCCCTTGTTAAAGTAACTTCAGTAGCTACCTATTGTCTTTAGGTTAAAATGCATATTTTTATTTTTGATAGTTAAATAGCCTTTCACAGTCTTATTCCACCCTATCTTTCCAGACTCTTTACATATTATTTCTCATGTACTTCCCTGACAAGCTGGCCTACTTGCTCCTCCTCACACAAAACATTTTACTTCTTTTGACATTCCCCATGTAAACTGAACTCCTAGATCCCTTCACGGTTTTGCTCAAGTGCCACCTTTTTGAAGAGGTCTTTCCTTATTCCTCCCACCCCCATCATTTTTTATATACAGGGTATCCCTAAAGTCTGGACACATAGGCAAACATGCATATTTTGAAATATTTGGTATTATAACAGACCGTAGCCCCCTTGACTCCTTTTTCTGGGGTATGCTAAAGGAGAAGCTGCACTAAATGAAAACCACAGATGCAACACACTTAATTGAATGCATAAAGAATTAATGTGCTAAAATTGACAGCAATGTGGAGTTACTACATTGAGTTCATGTGAATCTTGCAATGAGCATCAACCTTTGCGTCACAAATGATGGAAATCACATTGAAGATGTTATTTGTTAATATTAATTTCATTTATTGAAAATATGCATTTTTGCCTATGTGTCCAGACTTTAGGAACACTCTGCATATTTTTAACATATTTTGTATGGGCAATGAGCAACAGAAATGATACTGACAAATTATAAGAAGTTTAACCATGTAAATTAGTTGTCATCACAAGGAGAACAAAAGATCCCAGAATGTGCCTTATAAATATATAATTTTCCTTTCAGACAAAAAGAAATAGCCACCAAAGGCAATACCAGGTAAGAATATAAACTCATTTGTAAACTCTTACCGAGAAAAATGAAGAATTACAAACAATACCATTCCATAAAAAAGAGAAAAGTAGCATAGGCTAAAAGCAGCCTAAAGTAAGTTTGGCAAGACATATAGAGAGTCATCTCATGGACATTTAAAAATGAAAATGAAAGGACTACAAAGGGAAAAAAATAAAAGTTCATAAAATTGTATAGCTTTTCCCCATCAATGATTGTGGAACGATCATACCCTGATCCTAATATCACAGTTCTGAATGTGTGGCACTAAACTGAACAAGTATGGGCAAATCATATGATTAAACTAAGTATATATGGAAGATATCATTGAGGGAGGTGACACATTTATAACAGTATTGAGAAATTTACAAGCTATATAACGGAAGGAAGATAATTAGTGCATAGGAAAAATCTTAGACCCATATTAATACCAAAAAGAGGTGACCAAAAGAACATCAGTTACTACCAACCTTTATGCCTAATTTGCCATCTATACAAAATCTTTATAAAAGTTGTCTATACATAAATTAAGGGTGTCCTTAATGAGAGTATTGGTAGAGAACAGTCAGGTTCTTTCAAGTGATATACACCAGTAGACCATGTCTTTACCATTTCACAGATAACTAGAAAATATAGAGAATATAAGAACCCACTGTTCTTTTTTGTTCTTGTTGATTTTCAGAGGAAGGGAGAGAACATTTCATTCAGTAAAGTACAAAGCCACTTTACATACTCTTTTTTCCCAGCCACACGTTGAACTCTGTCAATATTCTTCTAAAGATCTAATATTGAAATGACTGTATTCAGCAGCCCTCTAATCAAAAACTTCAGATAAAGCACAGAGGGAGATATATATGTCCCTGCTATTCGTCAGTGTCATGGAAGAAGTTCAATTCAGAGTTCTAGTTGAAGAGTGATTCCCTGTGGATGACAATGTTCTCCAAGCTGCTCCTCTTTGTGAATGGCATTATTTGTGGTGGTTGCATCAAACCACAGAATGTTGCAGGGCCTTCTGGATGAGATGTGTAATCACTCAAAAGAGTTGGACTTTACTGTCCACACAAGAAAGACCAATTGGATGATGAATGTCAAGTTCCCAGGTTGTAACCTGGAGGAAAATAACATGCATTGGTTGGACAACCTATAGAGCTTATCCATTAGAATATATTTTTTTTTCTGTATATATTTTGTTTAATATTTTAGTTTTCAACATTGATTTCCACAAGATTTTGAGTTAAAAATTTTCTCCCCATTTCTACCCTCCCCCCCGTTCCAAGATGGCATACATTCTGATTGCCTTGTTCCCCATTCAGCCCTCCCCTCTTTCACTCCGTTCCTCCCATCCCCTTTGCCCTTACTTTCTTCTAGGGCAGGATAGATTTCTGTGCCCCATTCCTGATATATCTTTTTCACAGCTGCATGCAAAAATTTTTTTTCTTTAATTTTTTTAAGCATCTGCTTTTAAAACTTTGAGTTCCAAATTTTCTCCCCTCTCCCCTTCCCACCCACCCTCCCTAGGATGGCAAGCAATTCAACATAGATCACGCACATATCATCATGCAAAACACTTCCACAATGGTCATGTTGTGAAAGGCTAACTACATTTCCTTCCATCCTATCCTGTCCCTCTGTATTCATTTTTCTCCCTTGACCCTGTCCCTTTTCAAAAGTGTTTGCTTTTGATTACCTCCTCCCCCTATCTGCCCTCCCTTCTATCATCCCCCCTTTTTATCCCCTTCCCCCTACTTTCCTGTGGAGTAAGATACCCAATTGAGTGTGTATGTTATTCCCTCCTCAAATTGAATCCAATGAGAGTAAGATTCACTCACTCCCCCTCAGCTGCCCCCTCTTCCCTTCCCACAAGAGCTGCTTTTTCTTGCCACTTTTATGTGAGAAAATTTACCCCATTCAATCTCTCCCTCTCTCCCTCTCTCAATATATTCCTTTCTCACCCCTTATATTTATTTCATTTTTTTAGATATCGTCCCTTCTTATTCAACTCATCCTGTGCCCTCTGTCTATATTCCCTTCAACTCCCCCAATACTGAGAAAGGTCTCCTGAATTACACACATTATCTTTCCATGTGGGAATGTAAACATAACAGTTCAACTTGAGTAAGTCCAGTATGAATTCTCTTTCTTGTTTACCTTTTCATGGTTTTCTTGATTCTTATATTTGAAAATCAAATTTTCTGTTCAGCTCTGGTCTTTTCATTGAGAAAGCTTGAAAGTCCTCCATTTTATTGAAAGTCCATATTTTTCCTTGGAGCATTATACTCAATTTTGCTGGGTAGGTGATTCTTGGTTTTAATCCTAGCTCCTTTGACCTCCAGAATATCATATTCCAAGTCCTTTGATCCCTTAATGCAGAAACTGCTAGATCTTGTGTTATCCTGATTGTGTTTTCACAATATTTGAATTGTTTCTTTCTAGCTGCTTGCAGTATTTTCTCGTTGACCAGGAAACTCTGGAATTTGACGACAATATTCTGAGGAGTTTTCTTTTTGGGATCTTTTTCAAGAGGTGATCAGTGGATTCTTTCAATTTCTATTTTACCTTCTGGCTCTAGAATATCAGGGCAGTTTTCCTTGATAATTTCTTTTTTTTTTTCCTCAGTAAATAAAATTTTATTCCTATCTCTCACATCCTTTAAAAATACAAGTTGCTAGATCTTGTGTTATCCTGACTGTAGCTCTACCATGCTTGAATTGTTTCATTCTGCTGACTTGTAATATTTTCTCCTTGATGTGGGAGCTCTGGAGTTTGGCTAAAATATTCCTGTGAGTTTTCATTTTGGGATCTCTTTCAGGAAGTGATCAGTGGATTCTTTCAATTTCTATTTTGCCCACTGGTTCTAGAATAGCAGGGCAGTTTCCCTTGATGATTTCTTGAAAGATATCAAGGCTCTTTTTTATTTAATATGGCCTTCAGGAAGTCCAATAATTTTTAAATTATCTGTCCTGGATGTATTTCCAGTTGTTTTTCCAAAGAGATAGTTCACATTGTATTCTTTTTTTCAGTTTTTGGTTTTGTTTTATCTTTTCTTGTTTTCTTAGAAAGTCATTAGCTTTCATTTGCTCCATTCTAATTTTTAAGGAATTAGTTTCTTCAGTGAGCTTTTGGACCTCCTTTTCCATTTGGCCCATTCTCCTTTTTAAGACACTCTTCTCCTTATTGGCTTTATTAACCTCTTTTACTCTTTGGGCTAGTTTGTTTTTAAGGTGTTATTTTTTTCAGTACATTTTTGAATCTCTTACCAGGCTCTTTACTCATTTTTTTCATTATTTTCTTGCATCACTCTCATTTCTCTCCCCATTTTTTTCTACTACCTCTGTCACTTGATTTTCTTTTTATCTCTTTTTTTATTATTAAATTTTATTTTTACTTTACAACATTCGGTTCTACATAATTTTGAGTTCCAGATTTTCTTCCCTCCCTTCCCCCCTCCCTCCCCAAGACGGCATTGAATCCTGTATAGCTTCCATGTATAACTTTGCATTGAATTAATTTACACACTAATCAAGTTATGGAGAAGCACTGTGATCAATGAAATAAATGATAATTTCTAGAAAGATGCTGTCTAGGCTCTTTTTTTTTTTTTGATCATGGCTTTCAGGTAGTCCAATAATTTTTAAATTATCTCTCCTGGATCTATTCTCCAGGTCAGCGGTTTTTCCAATGAGATATTTCACATTGTCTTCCATTTTTTCATTCCTTTGGTTCTGTTTTATAATTTCTTGGTTTCTCATAAAGTCACTACTTTCCACTTGCTCTATTCTAATTTTTATGGTACTATTTTTTTCAGTGGTTTTTTGGACCTCCTTTTCCATTTGGGTAATTCTGCCTTTCAAGGCATTCTTCTCCTCATTGGCTTTTTGGAGCTCTTTTGCCATTTGGGTTAGTCTATTTTTAAGGTGTTATTTTCTTCAGTATTTTTGGGGTCTCTTTTAGCAAGTTGTTTACTCACTTCTCATGATTTTCTCACATCACTCCCATTTCTCTTCCCAATTTTTCCTCTACTTCTCTTACTTGCTTTTTCAAATGCTTTTTGAGCTCTTCCATGGCCTGAGCCCAATTCATATCTTTCTTGGAGGCTTTTGATGTAAGCTCTTTGACTTTGTTGGCTTCTTCTGGCTGCATAATTTGATCTTCTTTGTCACCAAAAAAGGAATCCAGAGTTTTAGTTTGAGTCTGCATTTGAGTATGAGTTCATTTTTGCTGCCTGTTCATGTTCCCAGCCAACTACTTGACCCTTGAGCTTTTTGTCAGGATATGACTGCTTGTAGAGTAGAGAGTACTTTGTTCCAAGCTTTAGGGTCCAAGCACTGCTGTTTTCAGAGGTATGTCTACTCCACCATCACCCCAGGCTCTGTCACAGCAGTGCTCCTCCTCCACCAACAATTGCCAGCCTGGACCGCAATTCAGATCCAAGCAGGGCACAGTAAGAGAATCTGCCTTTGTGCCCACAAAGCGCTCCTTGCATTCCCACTGTGATCTGCTGCTAGATTCCTCCCACCTTGTGAGCCAGGGACTTGGGAAGCCCCTGACGTTGGTGCTCTGGAGGCAGCCTGAGGAGCTTCCTGCTGTTGCTACCACCACCACTGCATGACCTCCTCCACCCTCAGAGCTGGAGGCTAGACCACTCTGAACTCGATCCTGCAGTTTCCCCCAACCTGCTCTTTGGTGTTTGTGGGTTGAGAAGTCTGGTGACTGCCACATCTTACTATTTCATGGCCCCAAGGCCTGCTGCAGCTGGCTGAGTCCGAGTCTGGTCTGTCCTGGCGCGGCCTGTGCTGGGTTGCCCTCCGCTCTCAGCACTGTGTGATAGACCCTTCCAGGCAACCATCCAGGCTGTCCTCGGCTGGAGATCTGTTTTCCTCTACTATTCTGTGGGTTCCACAGCTCTAGAATTTGTTCGGGCCTGTTTTTTACATATATTTGGAGGGATTTGTGGGGGAGCTTAAGCAAGTCCCTGCTTTCCTGCCGCCATCTTGGCTCCAGCCCCCTAGAATATATTTCTGGCACTAATTATACAGATGGATAATGAGTTGGGCCCAGAGTTGATAAGGAGGAAATTGAGCAAGATTTTCTTCAATACCTTTCAGAACTCCTATAATGATCCCCGTGCTCCCTATGAAAATAAAATCCTATTCTTGTATTACAACCCGCCTTTTATTCCTGTTCTATGAGAACAAAATATGGAATTCTTTCATCTCAGAAGATTTAAAAATGATTATCACATACAAGCAGTGGTGAATAAGAATCTATACCAACAGTGTTACTAGCAGCTGCTGTGGAAGTGTAAGACCAACAACACCAGCGCATAGGAGAGCTGTTAGCACAGGTTCTTTGATATGCTTTTCTAAGGAAAGCAACTTTCAGAGGTTTATAGTCTCACTCTAATCAAACATACATATATCATTCACTTAGTTCAGGAGCAAAAGCCAGTACCCTGAACTTCAAAGCAAATACAAACAGAAATTATAAACAGAGAAAATATAAACAGAGCAAATAACACAAATCAACAGACAGGCTTTGTCTGATCAAGACATCACATACATAGTTACCGAAAAGAGAACCACCACATATGGGTTTTCAAAGCCGGGGGGCTTTTAACAAAAGCTACCCAGAGTCTTGTCTGGTGAAATCACATGACATTCTTCCAGTAAGTGAGAGCCCCAAAATAAAATGCCAGCATCAGATCTTACATACCCTTCTTAGGGTCTGAAGGCATCACAGCCATGTGACTCAAACCTGTGTAAACTAGGCTTTAGTGTTTCTTAAGCTGGTCAAAGACCTTTGATTCAGTTAAAGAAACAAAAGACAACAAAAAGTCCACTTTGCTTTCCATTACATTTGAAAGGCAAGACTCATCAAAGGTACCTGATTACCTTATCATTCTAAAGGAGAAAACAAAAAAGTCCCACCTTAATTACCACAATAGAAGAGTGTATAATGTATGACTCATGTTGAGCTTTAGAGAACTGAGTCACTTAATGTCACTTAATCAGTGAGTATTTATTAAATGTCTGTTATATGGTAAGTACTTGCTAAGTGCTAGAGATACAAAGAAAGGCAAAAGATACCTCCTACAGGCAAGGAGCTTGCAGTCTAATGGGGGGAAACAAAGTCAAAATAATTATGTATAACAAGGTATATACAGGATTAATTGGAGATAATAAAGGAAAGAACTGATCTGGGGGTGTGGGGGGGGGGAGCGGTTCAGGAAAGTCTTTCTAATAGAAGATGAGATTTTAGCTAGGAATTGAGGGAAGCCCGAAGTCAGAGTAGAGGAGGGGAAAGTATTTCAGGAGTGTTTGTTATTCAAGAAACAATAAGAAGGCCAATGTCACTAGATCACAGAGTATGTTGAGGTGAGCAAGATGTTCTAGGCATGAGGTGATGAAAGCCTGCACCAGAGTTGCAGCATTGTCGAGAAGAGAAGAAAACATATGCAAGACATGCCATGAAGGTAAAATCAACAGGACTTGGCAACAGATTCAATAGAGATTAGATGTAGAGAGTGAGGAGGAGAGGATGACATCTAGATTGTGAGCCTAGGTGCCTGGAAAGATAAGGATTCCCCCAACAATAATAGGAATGTCATCAGAGAATTTTATGAAAGGAGGAAGAAACTGGCTATTTAGGTGAAGACAAGAAATGTTAAATAGCAAGATTACTCTGTTCACACCCCTATGATACTAGCAGAAAGAGAGGACAAGCTCCACTACATTGGGGAGGATTTCTGTACCAAATTGATAGGAAGATCTCCATTGATGGAGCTTCAGTCTTTACAGATGAAGGGAATCTTTCATATCCATTTGATTCTTGTGTATATGCTGTATTGACTTAACTATGAATTTATCACACCTGAAAGCAAATTTCTACAGGATAGGAGACTCTCACCTTTGCATTTTTATCTCCAACTTCCAGCACTATACCTGGCACATTATAGGCCCTTAATGTATGCCTTTTGAATGATTGGTCAATAGTCAGTGGTAAGTAAACATTTATTAAGTGCCTACTATATGCCAGGTACTGCACTGGGGATGCAAAGAAAGGTATAAGACAGTCTCTGCTCTCAAGAAGCTCACATTCCAATGGGGGAAGACATTATAAAGGAACTATAATAGGATGAGGGTAGGGTACCTGGTGTGGCTTTCATCTTGTAGAATGATGAGTTTGTGGAGATTCTGATATCCAAGAGGTCAGTTGAGTAGGAAACAAGGAGATGAGTCTCTTGCATGCCCTCTTTATAGATTGTAGAGGATTAGGGAGGAGCCCTTCTATGTCTCACCTCCACCCTGTCCAGTCAGAGGGAGGGGGGGCTTCCTGGGGTAAGGAGTGCTGAGGAGGGGTGTGTGTGTGTGTGTGTGTCTTTCAGAGTTGATTTCATCTTGCAGAATGATGAGTTTTTAGAGATCATGAAATCCGAGAGTTCATCCAGGTGGGAAATGAGATGAATTCTCTGAGTGCCCTTATGATTGGCACATATAAAGAAGAGCTTTTGATATTCTACTGTGAGAATTTGCCCCAGTTTAGCCATTTCATGAAATAAGGCTGCAGTTAAGATTCTTTGGGGCTTCGTATAATGTGGTAAATGAATCTGATTGTTTGGTAGGGTATGTTAGAGTATGATTGGGTTGAGTTAAGGAGGATTTATTAGCTTCCTCTTCTGGTAATTTTGTGGAGGAAAAAAAGCAAGTAATTTATGTATTGTGTAAAAACAGCTGCCATTACATAGTTCTTTTAAGCTTTGCAAATAACTTTACGTAATCTCATTTGAATCTCACAACAATCTTGTTCAGATAATGAATAAGGTCTTATTATTTTCCTGAGCAACCAGGAAAAGTTTTGTGTGAACTGATGAAGAGTGAAATGAGCAGAACCAGAGTAGTTTATACAATAACAGCAACATTGTAAAGAGAAACAATTTTTAAAGACTTAAGAACTCTGATCAGTGAAATAACCTTGTTTCAAGACTGGTGATTTCTACTTCCCTGACAGAGAGGTAGTGGACTCAGTATAGAGTGAAATATGCATTCGTGGACGTAGCCAATATGGGAAATTATTTTGCTTGACCATTAATAATTGTTATTGGTCTTTTTCTGGTTTTTTTTTTAATTCAATAAAGGGATAGGAAGGGAGAGAAAATAAGTGTTCATAAATGGGGGGAGGGGATTTTTAAGGTAAAATAAAACATACCTAACCAAAAATTAAAAAGAGGGTTTCACAAGGTTAAAATGATAAACCCTTGTTCTGACCTTAAAGATCTCTCCTAAGTCAGGCATCTTATCTTATATCAGGAGTTACTATCTTGGAGTAAACAAAGGCCTCAAATTTTAGCCTTAAGTTGTTCAGAAGACTCTGCTGCTCACAGCATCTATACAGCTTTAGGATTCTTAAAGTAGCCTGAATCTAAAGTCCTTTTTGTGAAGCATATGTGTCTAGAAGCTTTGGAACTAGATGTTATAAATCATAAATTTTAGGTGTAAGGCTGGAAGGGAACTTAAAGTCTGAACCTAATCCTCGTATTACAAATGAGGAAATAACCCCAAGGAAGGTAAGTGACTTGCCCAGAATAGCATTATTAGTAATTGCTCAGGAAGACTTCAGTCTTCTTGGCTCCAAGTCCAACATCGCTATACAGTTATGTGGGGTACATAATGGAAATAATACTTTCCTTCAAGGACCTTATTATATTCTACTTAGAGATGTGATATGTACATAAATAAGTTTATGTCAAATATATACAAAGTAATTTAGAGGGAATGTTGATCGTCATTGGGGCAGTCAGAAGGTGGCACCTTAATTATGCTTTGAAGGAAACTATGGATTTTAGAGAGTGGAAGTTTGGCAGGGATGTATTCCAGACATAATGGAAGGTAGAGTGTTGTTTTGGGGCAAGAGCTAACAGGCCCCTTTGACTAGAAGGTGCATGCAGGAGAGTATTGTGAAATTTGATTTAAAAAGTAGGTGGGAGCCACATTGTAGTGGGCCTTAAATGCCAGGCTGAGGATGTTGTTTTTTTTTTTTCAGATGCAGCAAGGAAAATATTTTAGTGTATGGGTAACATCATCAATTTTTTGTTTTATAATATCAGTTAAACTTGATTTGGCATAAAACAGTTGTTCAGTATCTTCCAGACTTCTTATTTTATTCTTCCTGTTGCCCAGTTCTTTGGGTCATTCTGCTTTACAATTTCAATCCATTTCTCCAAATCTGCATACAATACAGTGCCAGGTCTGTTTCTCTCCACTCCGTTGATACCTGAGGAAACAAGGTCCTTTCTCTGAATAGCCTTGGTTTCCCCTTGGTTTAAGTCGCAACTCCTCTACTGGATAAATTCAATAGTTTTGATTCCAGATATAGAATTTACTAGAAAAATGCCTATCAGGAAGAAAAAAAAAAACCATCCAAGAGAATCAGATTAAATTACAGTGTTCCTTCATTCTTCTTTCCCTAGTTTACATTCAGCTGAGACAAAGTTAGACTTTCCAAAGGAACTCTCTTAATAGGGTACTAGGAGGAAAACAAAATAAGAAAAAATCCTAAGCAGAGAAGCAAATGAGTACACGTGGTAGGGTTTTCTTAAATTTCTGGCTACAGTACCCTTGTTCCTGTTTTTCACCCTGGAAATCTCTAGGTCCCCTGAAATAAAATAACCACATTTTCACCCTGCTATTATTAGTGCTCTGTAAGACTTTAGAGTCTTTCTCCTCTGATTAGCTCTACTGATGTTTGTTTGCTTGGATCCGAGTAGTCATGAGTTTTCGCTGAAATCTTCCATATTTTTCCTTTACTTCATTCCTTGTTTCTAAAGTATAAAATGTTTACAAGATTTCATTTTTTAAAGTATGATTAAAATGGTATGTTAATTTTAAACTTTCTGGGCTTGGTATAGTATCAGACTTAAAGCTGATGAATATTATGACTTTCAAAACAAGATTTGTGCAGTGACTTCATTTTAACATTTTTAATATAGTCTGTGCCATACATAGCTAATGTGGGAATTTGTTTTGCATGACTATACATATTTGTAAATTTTTTTTTCCTTACATTCTCAATGAGTAGAGGAGGAGATGGTGGGCAGAAGAGAATTCGGGACCAAAAATTAAATTAAGTTTTAAAAAATCGAGATATAGAAAGGAGCATTGAGATAAGTCAGGCTGATTTCATATTATTCATATTATGTCAACTGTTGTATGTGCTTTATTCTCAACCAGTAAGAAAGCTATTACATCAGTCTTATAAAATATGATACTAAGATGAAAGAACACATGAAAAAATCAAGTAAATTAGAAATGTATAATATGTATTTGTTTAGGATATCTTTTTTTTCCACAAAAGGGATAAGTGCAACATTCTAGGATAAGTCTAATACTTGGTGATTATATTATTCTGTGGTTTCCCATGAAAAATATATTCCATGACATTTTTTCATTTGGATTAGTTTGATAAATCAAAACTTACTTTTCTCTACATCTTTGATTGCATGAAAAAGAAAGCAAAAGATCTAACAGGAGATGTTTAAGCATCTTTAAAGAGTTTTTCTGATTTTAATCATTTCCAGATTGATACTTAACCTCATATTTTTAGAAGACAGCTTTATGTAGTGATTTAGTATACTAGACTAAGAGTCAAATGTAGATTTCTATTTCTTTGATATTAGTTGAGTCATTTAACTCTTTACATATTTCTTTGATTATATTTGTATGATAAAGTTATTTGTAACTATCCATGACATAATCTTAGTTGATATGAGTTATTTAAAGGTTGATGAAAAATCTCCTTGGGTTATTGGGCTAGTGAAAGTGATAGAAGTAATACCCATAGAAACTCCTGAAATAAATAGGTAGTTTCAGTTCATTCTAATCATAGCCATAATATTGCTTTGTTTTTAAGAGCATAGGCTCATGGTATAAAACTCAAATAGAAATGGATCTCTGCCAGCTTCAAATTGATTTAGAAGACACAAATGAACATCCTATGTGTTGTATTATATTATTATTTATTTTGTTAAACATTTCCCAGTAACTTTTAATCTGTTTTACCTGGTTACAAGTCTGGGATGGTCCTGAGTCAAGCATGAGGGTCATCCCCCACCCCCTCCACCTTCTCTCTACTTTGTGTTCTAATGTATTTGTTCTCCTTCCATTTATTTTCTTAGAGCTTTTATTTTTTTTTAAATCTCGTTCTTCCTTTATTCTTTGTATTTAAGTAGTCCCGTTAAAAATATGTATTTTTTTTCCTTTGAATCTCTTCTTTGAAGTTGCTGAAGAGTCACTCTTTCCTTCTAGATTGGATTTTTGGATATCTTTGAATCTGCAGTAATGCTTTATAATCATTGATGTCTTCATATTATTGACTTTTCCAACCTAGTCCCTAAATTGTGGCTTTCTTTTTTTTTTTTTTTGCCAGAGCCAGGTTCCACCCACTTTAAGTGAGGGAGTAATGCCTTTTTGTTCTTGACCTGGGTCATTTGGATTCCAGTGCTGACCTCCACATCCTGGGATCCATGTCCCTGGATCTTTTGAGGTTCAGAGTACTGGATCTTCAGACTCCTTTGTCTTTGAAAGACAGGGTGCTGTAGAGCTCTGAGTCTTTGATCCTAGGGTGTCCATATCTGCGTGCTGCTGCCTTTGGACTGTTACCATTCAGCTTCATTTTTAAGATTCCTTTTGCGGGCTTCTGAATACTCTGGGATTTTCTTGAAGTCTCTAGCTTCAGGGCCTTGCTAGATAACATTTGTCCCTGGTCTCTCTCTGGTCTTGCTGATAGACTACTATCTTAACAGTGTTCATGCTAGCTCTGCTGTAACCCCTTTTCCTTTAGCCCATGGCTTCTGTATGACTTTTTGTGCAGCTCTGGTGTGAAAGTCACTATAATTTTCCAGTGAATTTCTTGATCATTTGTTCTGGTATAAGTTTTAGAGCTTTACCAGAGGATGTATGTAGGAGCTTAGTTGCTTTGTGTCCGTTCAAGCTGCCATTTTGGCCCGGAATTAAGGACTCACTCATAACATTTTTAAAATATCATCTTTTGCATTTCCAATTGTCAGGAAACCATATACAGATTAGAGGCCACATTGTTTGAATTTTAAAAACTAACTTAAATATGTGGATAATCGAGTAGATTGTTGAATCATTACTTAATACTAGTGGTTATGTGATTCAAGCAGATGCATAAAACCTTTGTTCAACTAAGGCAGTTAGAAGATTACATTTTTTATATTTAGAAATCATTCTGTTTGTGTATTACTATTTGTTGACAACTTTAAGCCTTCACTGTAATTCATGCACTTGACATAAAACATCTATATGAATTTTAGAGCAAATATTTAAAAACATTAATAGATTTATTTTAAGCAAACTAAGAAATGTTTTAAGTGTCCTTTGTTGTACCCCCTGGAATGTTGTGTTAAGACACCACTTACCTATTCTTTTATTTTAAATAAAGATTCCTTTTTCTTAAGAACTTGATGAATACACAAAGAAGAAAAGAAAGATACAGCTGCATATGAAATCATAAATCTCTACTACTATTTAGTGCTTGTGAGTGATTTTTAAATTTTTTTTATTATCTATTAAATTGGCACAGTAGTTCTAATATGTTTGTGTTCCCTTTTGAAGTTTTTTCTTCTTCTACTCTTTTTATGATTCATTGACACTTTTTTTCTTTTACTATACTTCACATCTCCAATAGCCTTTATCTTCTCCCTGCCCCAACACACACACACACAAAATCTCTTACAGTAAGTAAGCTTGTTCAAGAAAAACAGATGCACACATGGAGATATTTTTTGTCTATGCTTCTTCCCTCATTTTTTTTCTTGTCCTGTTAGTATAGCTAGCATTTCTAGAACTATATTGAGAAATAAAGGCAATGGCAAACAATTTCTTTGTGTAACGGTCTTGACTCACGCATATAAGGAATGTGTCTCATGGGAAATGGTATCCTCTTTTCCATTTATTAATTGCCTAAGATCTATAATAACTAAATTACTAAAATCTTATTCAGATCCTTAACTGCTACTGGTTGTTAGATTTGTCTAACTCTGAAAGGGACATATTAAGTTCTTCAACTCTTGTGGTTTTTCTTTTCTATTTTTTTCTATAATTCCTTTAACTTTACCTTCACATGCTTCAATGCTTTGGCATTTGATGCATATTTCTTAGGCATTGGCATTATTTCATTTTCTCTGTTTTATTTATACATAGTCCAATTTCTTTAATTTTTTTTTCAGTTAAAAGCATTTATCTCTCTTATTCACCTAAGCATCTATCTGTCTGTTGAGTTCCTGGAACATTTTTTTTTTAAACTTGGAAGCAATTTTAACTATGACATTTTGAATGTTTTCTTTGGGAATTTATTTCAGGAGGTAAGCTCTGAAGTCTTTCTATTTTTACTTTGCACTTTTTTTCTAGTATATCTGGGTAATATTCTTTTATAATTTCTTGAAATAGGATACCTAGGGTTTTAGTTTTGTTTGAACATAAGTTTTTAGGGAATCTGATGCTTCTTAAATTAATCTCTCCTTTGCCTGTTTTATAGATTTGTTGTTCTTGTTTGTCTTTCTTCTTTTTTATTCTTTTAATTTTGTTCTAGTATTCCTTACTGTCTCATGGAATCACTGATTTCAGATTGTTCAGTTCTATTTTTCATTGAATCTGCTATTTAGGTTAGCTTTTTCGTTGTAAGTTACTTTTCCCCTTTCAGTTTTTACCCCATAAACTCATATTACATTTATGATTTTTTTTATAATCTTTTATAGTCATTCTTATAGTCCTTCTAGTCAAAACATTTTTTTTTTCCTTTGAGCCTTTGCTGTAGTTATTGCAGGTTTATTTTCTTTATATTTTGGGCTTCTCTTAACCAAACCACAGTGTTTCCTCACTGGCTTCAGTGTTGTCTTCTGTTTACTCATTTCTAACTTTCCTTCTTAGGTTGAACCATTGTGCTTATGTTCTGATATTGTTAGATGGTTTGGGTATGCCTACTTTCATCCTGTCTTTTCTGTAGTCTTGAAGCTGCTATTTCTGTTAACCTAAATGGGGTGACTAGCCTTAGGTCATACCCTTATCCTTAATCCATCTTTTGTCTTAGCCTTCTGATGGTCAGCCATTGAATCTTAATGCCCCAGTAGGTCTCTTTCGCTCTTTTCATAATCCAGTCACCATTTGGGACTTGTTCCTGTTTTAGATCACACTGGTGTACTGTCTCCCTTATGTTGGCATCCAGGCATGAATTGTTCCTATCTCCTGCTGTGCCTCCCAGTGTTCTATGAAATACATGGTTATACTTTCTTCCCAGTCAGTGACTTACGTGTTTTGATCTTGACCACAACTTCTGTTCTTACAAGGGATTAAGGTCTGGTTTCAGAAAGCCAATTGTTGGAGCTTGCCATTAGCTTGTGACCTCCCTGTTTTAGGATGCTTCAGATATATTTGCTGGAGGTAGCATTGGCTTTCTTCATGTGTCTCCTCTCCCATGCTGGATTCCTTGATTTAACACTTCTTCAAGCCTTTACCTGCCAGCCTATTTACCTGAAGTAATTTCTCTGTTGTTGCCTCTTTCCCACCTGCCCTATTTATGGCCTGCTCACTGGAATGAACACTGGCTTCCTTTATGCATCCTTTTACCAGCCTCTTTGGCTTCTGGCTGTCTTTTTATGCATTTTTAGGCTGGATGGAAGAGCTTATTTCTGTTTTCTCTGTGGTTATCTTTATTATCAGTCTACAACTATTCACATTGCCATCTGAATCAGCAGGCTCCCTACTCTTTTCTAGACATACATATCCATGTTAATGTCTTTTAGTTTGCTTCTTTCATGCCTCTGTATCAGAATCTGTTTGTCTACCATGCACCTTTATGTTTTCTTGTGGAATTATAGTCATTTTACTTCTTAGATGTGTTGCTCCATGATTTGCATCCATATCAGATCACTGGAAGAATAATGATAAAAGAAAGACTTTTATGGCCATAGTTCATTATCATAGAAACTCAGATATAATCCCGTAGGTCTCCCATTCCAATTCATCCTATCTATCATTAGGAATTTTTTTGAACTAGTGGGTCCCTTTCACAAATATGTTTCTCTAATATCTTGCTGTATATTCAATACTCCACAGATGGTTGAACAAAGTAATCTCTGTTGTGGAAACTGTTTTGGACACTTTTATGTTTTTGACATTAGCCTATAAAACACCCGGTCTAAGGAGAGAAGTTGGCATCTTGCTACAGAGTGAAGTGCACAAAAACAACAAAACAGTGAATAGAATGACTAAAACAGTGTGAATGGAAAGACTTTTTAAAAATCTGAATGATGCATAGTTATGATGAAGTAATTGGGGTCTAAAAAAGAGATGAGAAAATATACATTGTTCCCTCTTTTTTTTTTTTTTTGCAGAGATAGTGCACCACGGATGTGGAATAGTCTATACACTGTTAGACATGGATGTGTTTGTTTTTCTGAATTGCTTCTTAATTACATACACACACACACACACACACACACACACACACACCATCCATATCTGTACTTTTTCTGGTAAGAAAAAAACTAGAAACAAAGTGTGGAATAATAGAGCAAATGACCATGCAAAACTATATATACTTCTGTGTTATCAAAAGCACTGAATATGTAGAATTTGTAGAATCTTGGAAGGATTTGTATGAACTGATGCAGATTAAAAGAGGTATAATAATGTGAATGAGGCAAACAAAATTTATGGAAGGCAACACAGCATAGTAGAAAGAATCCTGACTCCAGCTAAGATGGCTTTTAAAATCCCATGCTTTCTCCCTGCATGACCTCAGGCAAATTCCTTACTCTCATTTGTCAAATGAGGCAGCAGAGGGTAAACTAAATTACTTTGAGGTGCATTCTAGCTCCAGATCTGTGATCCTGTGATCTCCTTGGCTGTACTGTATGACAGCATCATAATAAGAGCTAACTAATATCTTTAATGTTTACAAAGGCTTTACATTTACTTCATTTTATTCTTACAACAGACCTTTGAGGTAGGTACTATTCTCCTTATTTTGCAGGTGAGGAAACTGAGAATGAAAGAGGGTGAGTGTAAGCCCAGATGTGTCTCACTAAGATGTGTCTGAGTTAGAATTTGAACTCAGGTCATCTTGATCCTACATCTAGCACTCTTGACTATGCCACCTTGCACTACTAAAAGCCAGATGACATTGGATTAATTACAATGACTAGTTTTGGCACTGGAAATCACATAATGAAATGCATTTCCTTCTCTTTCACTGTGCACTATTTTAGGAAATAACAATACAAATACAAGGAATGAAATAGTCCATGCTCTCAAGTAGCTTAAGTACTACCAGGAAGACAAATGCTTAAGTACATACCAGTTATAAAGAGATTAAATAAAAGGTAGAGGCAATAGGGAGCCATTGGAGTTTATTGAGTAAGGGAGTGACATGGTCATATCTATGGTTTAGGATAGTCACTGACAGCTATACCTATAGTAGTGACAGGAGTGAGAAATTTGAGACAGGCAGACCAGTTAATAGGCCGTTGCAGTAGTCTGGGAGAGAGATGATAAGAACTTGAACTCATGTTGTGACTGAATGAGTTATAAGAACAGGTCATATGGGAGAGTTATTGTTAAGGTAAAATATCAAGATTTGGCAAGTGAGTGGATATATGGCGTGTGGGACAGTATGAAATCAAGGATATACTCACAGTTAAAAACTTGGAAGACCCAGAATAATGTTAGCATCCTGGATAGAAACCTATTGTTATAATAATTATTCTATTATATTCATATACCACAATTTGTTTAATCATTCTTTGATGGCTATCCAATTTTTTTGTTTTGTTTTGTTTTCACAGGGGGGAAGGCAGAATAATTGCAGTTAAGTTTCTTGCCCAAGGTCACACAGCTAGTAAATGTGTCAGGTGTCCGAGGCTGGATTTGGACTCAGCTGAGTCCTCCTAACTCCAGGGCCCATGCTCTACTCACTGCACCACCTAGCTGCCCCCAGCTATCCAATTTTATATCCATTTTTTTGCTACAACAAAAAGACCTGATATAAATGTTTCTGTGCATTTAAATACTTTCTCTGTGTCTTTGATCATTTGGGGATATGTGTGTCTTGGTGGTATCACTTAAGTCAAAGAATATGAATAGTTTAATCACTTTGGTGATGTAGTTCCAAGTGGTGCATCCCAAATGGTGCCTTTTTTCCTTCAGCCACTCAAATTTTTGTCATTTTTTGTTATCTTTGTCAATGTGATCAGTGTATAAGTTGGAACTTCGTGTTTAATTGCATTTTTCTTCTTATTAGTGAGTTGGGGCATTTTTTTTAATATGGCCATTGATATTTTATCTTTCTTTGAGACTACCTATTAATATCCTTTGACCACTTATCTTTTGGAAAATAGTTCTTATCTTTATATTTTTATATAAATTCTAGGAACTGTACTAAATACTGAGTGTACAAGGAAAGAAGTAAAATTGTCCCCGTCCTCAAGGGGCTTAACTTTTCATGGGGGAGACTGCATATGTCTATATGGGTATGAGTGTGGATATATACATATAAGTATGTACAGAATATATATATAAAATGAATACTAGGTAATTTTAGAAGAGGCACTAGTGGCTAGAAGGTGGGATCAGGAAAGACTTCATGTAAAAAGAATTCATGTAAAATTATTTGAGTCAAGTTCTGTGGGAATTCAGGGAACCCAAAAACCCAAAGTATAGGTTAGGAAAGGAGAGCCAGTGCAAAGGTACAGATGACAGATGGTGTGATATATGTAAGAAGGTAGGATATTATGACTGACTGGAGTACATAGATTGGAAACATAAAAAGCGGCTAAGTCCTAGAAGTAACAGGAATACTGGAGTTTATTGCGAGGGGGGCGCATGATTGCATTTTCAATTTAGGAAAATCACTTTGATGGATGTCAGGTGCTTATGATTAAAATTTGCTTGAAAAATACTTCCCACTTTACTTTTTCTCTTCTAATTCTAAATATGTACACTTTTTATTTATGCAGAAGCTTTTCATTTTTTCTTATCGAAATTATACATTTTATCTCCTATAATTAACAATATCTCTTGTTTCATTAAGAATTTTTCTAGCCATAGCTGCAAAGTCATCTCCCAATGTTTTCTGGGGCAAAGCTTGGTCACTGTTATAGCCCAGTATTCAGTTTCATTTTATCATTCTTAATGTTTTTATTATTGAATTGTGTGTGTGTGTATTCAATACATAAATAGTTTTCATAGTTCTGCTTACTTCACTCTGTATTAGTTCAGAAAGTTATTTTGTGTTTCTTCATTCTTCTATAAATTCTACATACTCATCATTGCTTAAACTCATATAACACTATTTAGCCATTCCCTAATTGATAGTTCCTCCTTTCCTTTCCTTTTTTTCATCATCACAAAAGTGTTGTTTTATACTTTCTTTTACTTTACTTTTCTTGGATTTTTTTTCTTTTGGGATCTTTGTTTTCTTTCACAACATGACTAATATAGAAATATGTTTTGCTTGACTGCACATGTATAACCTATATCAAGTTGCTTGCCTTCTTAGAGGCAAGGGAGAGGGAGGCAGCGATAGAATTTGTAACTCAAAAAAAATTTTAAATAAATGTTAATTGTTTTTACATGTAATGGGGGGGAAATAAAATATATAAAGTGTTGCTTTAATTTTTAGTATACATAGAACTTTTATTTCTTTAGCTTCCTTGGGGCATAGAATAGGGCCATTTTATACAAATTTTATCATAATTCATAAATGTTTTAAAATATGGTTGAACTACTTTACATTTACATTTGTAATGACTTTACTCTTCTATAAGATATTAGTGTACTTGTATCTCTACCACATGGACTATTCATATCTATTGTTATATTTGCACATTTGTTAGGTAAGATAGAAACCTCAGGATTTAATTGTCATTGCTCTTACCAGAGATAGTGTGCAAACTTTTATATGGTCTCAACAGCAAGCATGTAAGCCTTAGAACCCCTCTAATGGCAGCATACGTCCCAAAGTGAACTGGCAATTGCTTCTGTGAGGGCTATACCCATACCTCCTCAGCAGCCATTGCTACTGAAAATTCAAAAAAGAAAGTTCTTGCTGCCCGAGTCCTTGGAATGTCAGAAACTGATAGGATTTTTCAGTATAAATAAATTAAATAAGATGTATTTCCAGGGGCAGCTAGGTGGCGCAGTGAGTAGAGCACCGGCCCTGGAGTCATGAGGACCTGAGTTCAAATGCGGCCTCAGACACTTGACACTTGCACTAGCTGTGTGACCTTGGGCAAGTCACTTAACCCCAATTGCCCTGCCCAAAAAAAAAAAAAAAAAGATGTATTTCCATCTACTTTGCTGCTGCATCTTCTTTGCACCTGATTTTGGTTGTTCTTCATTATTGAAGAGGACCAAAATGACATCATTGTGTTACAGTCAAGTTGTAGTCTCTCTGACTGTGGCTGATCAGACCAATACGAGCTCAGAATGCTCTACTACAGATCTGGTATAAATAGTCAATGTGAACGTTTGGGGTCGATTCTCTAAATTTGTACCTCTCATGTTTCAATTCTTTGTTCATAGAGCACAGCACTTTCTCTGTGGGCATGCCATGCTGGGCAATCCTTTGCCAGCATCTCCCATGACTTTCAATCAGTTCCAAAGTTCTTCAGAGAGACCTTGAGAGCATCCTTGTATCGCTTTTTCTGACCACCACGTGAGCACTTGCCTTGTGTGAGTTCTCCATAAAATAGGCTTTTTAGTAGGCGTATGTTTGGCATTCCGACAACATGGCCAGCCCATCATAGTTGCACTTTCTGTAGTAGAGTTTGAATGCTTGGCGGTTTAGTTTGAAAAAAGACCTCGGTGTCTGGTATCTTATCCTGCCAGGAATCTTCCTAAGACGATTCAGATGGAAGTGATTCAGTTTCCTGGCATGGTGCTGGTATATTGTCCAGGTTTCACTGGCAAACAACAATGAGGTCAGCACATCTCTGTAGACCTCTCCTCTCCCACACTTTTCTTCGGATCCTCCCAAACACCAAGCTACCTCTGGCAATGTGTGTCAACGTCATTATCAATCTCTGGAAAGTTTACTGCCAAGATAAGTGAACTTATCCACAGTATTCAAAACGTCTCCATTTGCTGTGACCAATGGTTCCACTTATAGATGGTATGGTGCTGGCTGATGGAGCACCTGTGTTTTCTTGGCATTAGTTGTTAGGCCAAAATTAGCACAAGCAGCAGAGAATTGATCCATACTTTGTTGCATCTCACCTTCAGAGGCTGCCATTGAGTGCACAATCATCTGCAAATAGAAAATTGTGCACCAACACTCTTTCCACTTTGGTCTTGGCTTGTAGCCTTTTCAAGTTGAAGACGTTACCATCAGTGTGGTAGCTGACCTTGATGACATGTTCATCCTCATTGAAAGCATTTGACAGCATGGCTGAAACATCATGCTAAAAAGCATGGGAGCCAGCACACAGCCTTATTTCACTCCTTTGGTGACTGGGAAAGCACAAGAGCATCATCCATTATCCAGAACCTGGGCAAGCATGCTGTCATGAAATTGACATGCAATAGTGATAAACTTATCCAGGCAACCAGATTTGGATGTAATTTTCCATAAGTCCTCACAATTGACAGTGTCAGAGACCTTGGTCAGATCTATAAACGTTATGTACAGACCTTTGTTCTGCTCCTGGCATTTCTCCTGGAGTTGTTGGGCAGCAAACACTGTACCTACCATTCCTTGACCCTTTTCGAAGCCGCACTGGCTCTCAGGTAGATGACTGTCTTCCAGGTGAAGGGTCAGCTTATTAAGGAGAACTTTGGCAAGAATCTTGCTGGCAATGACTAAGAGAGAAATCCCTGCTGTAATTGTCACATGACAATCTATGTCCTTTACCTCTATAGAGATGGACAATGGAGGCGTCCTTGAATTCTTAGGGAGTAACCTCCTCTTGCCATATAACCCAGAGAATTTCAATCAGCTTTTGTATGAGTAATGGACCCCCCACCTTGTAAATCTCAGCTAGAATAGAATCAGTACCAGGTGCTTTGCCACAAGAAAAGAGCCTAATGGCATTGAAAATCTCTCCTTCATTTGAAACCTCAGCTATGGAAGGATTGACTTCAAGCAGAGTTGAATAATCACTAGCTTCAGCATTGTTTGATGACAGTCTGCTGAGAACAATATGGAAATGTTTAGCCCATCTCTCCAGGATCACATCCTTATTACTGATCAACATGGCTCCATCAGCACTGAGTAGTTGAGATGCACCGTAGGTCTTTGGCCCATAAGTAGCCTTTAGAGATCATAAAAGCACTTTGGATTGTTACTGTCAGTGTAAAATTGAATTTCACCTGCTTTCTTAAAAAAAACCATGAATCCTGCATCTCTCTAAGCTTCACTTGTACTTATGATGGAATTAAATCTGCCTTTTTAGAGATGGGTGAACTGTCCTGCTAGTATACCTGTGAAATTCTTCCTTTTCATTTAGCAGCTTCTGAATTTTCCCATCATTTTCATCAAACCAGTTTGCTAGTGTTCTGTCCCAGGTAAGCAAAACCACTGCCCTACATCAGATCTCTGAAAGCTGCCCACTCCTTTTCTGGTCCACTGTTGCCAACTATGTGTTGGCATATTTCCCTCCAAGTTAGCAACAAATTATTCCTGCTCAGACACGTTCTCTAATCTGTTGACATCAATTCCTCTGGTAGCCTTAGGGACACCACTTTTGTTGCATAAAAATATTTAGCTTGGAGAGAATAAGTCTATGATCAGTCCAGCACTCTGTACTACACATTGCCTTCGTCTCTCTAACATCCTTTCCGTCTCTTCTTAGAATGGTATAGTCTATTAAATGCCAAGGTTTGCTGCCAGGGTGCATCCATAAGGTTTTATTGCATTTAGGTAAACAGAAGACAGTGTTGGTATGAGATCATGAGATGCACAAGTCTTCAACAGTGAGTGACTTGCTGTTGCTGTTTCTAATTCCATTCCTCCACAAGGATTCCCTGTCATGTCTGATAGTCTGAGCCTTCTCTAGCAATACAGTCACCCAAAATTATAAGCCCATCCTCTTTGTTTTCACCTACAAATCCTTAGATTTGTTGTCTCCTCTATTATAATATGAGCTCCTTGAGAGCAGAATATCCTTTGTATTGGTATCCCCAGAGTTTAGCACAGTGCTGTATGTACACATAGTAAGTACTTAATAAATGCCCATTCATTCATTTGGCCACTTGTGTATTCTGTTAGGAATTTATCTTTTGTGACCTCCTGTCCCCTTCTTTGGTTAAAAATTCTCCTTGAGTCTTAGTTGTGAAAGATATCTGCATCCATTTTATTTCAGTTCTTTAAATGAGATTACTTCCTATATTCATGTTAAGTTTGCATTTGAAACTTATTGTGGTCTATGTTGTGAGATGGTCTAACTAAAGCTACTTTTTGCCATATGGTTTTCCAGGTTTCCCAGGACTTTGTCAAGTTAGGGATTCTTTTCCCAGGTACTTTGTATTCTCAGATTATTGAACAAGGCATTATTTAGTTTGATCGTTTAATTTTTTTTAATAATATCCATTATTTTCACTTTTTACTAACAAACATGAATATTTACAAATAAAAAGGCAAAAAATAAGATTGCACGTGAAACCATGAATCAAATATATAAAGTTTTTTAAAAACATAAATAAATTTAATATATAGTTTCAACCCCTTTTGATCCTCCATATGCTCCTTTCTGTTTATTTTTAAGTGTTTCACTAACACTCTTTTTTCTTTTTTTCTTCTTTTTTCCATTATTATCATTAGCTTTCACCCCTACCCCTCAGCGCCTTCCCATTTAATGAGTAGTCATGGCAGAAAAAAATCGTGCTTGTGTCTGAAAATATGCTTTCTTTCTGCACCTACAGTCCACCAGTTCTCCATAGCCATAGTTAATTATCATCTCAAATGAAGTAATGATTGGTTATTAAAATGATCTGAATTCTTAAATATTTCAAATTTGTTGATCTTTAGAAACCTCAGTTTATAATTGTTCTCCTGATGATTCTTCGCTTTATTTTGTATGATTTCATGCAAGTACTTCCAGATTTTTCAGACTCCATCTAATTAATTATTTCTCACAGTATATAATATTTTATTACATTAATATGCCAAATTTGTTCAGCCAATTCACTACTTATATAGCTTTTCACTAAACCAAGTAGTTTTTATGATTACTGTTTTTTAGTATGGTTTGAGGTCTAGAAATGCTATTTTGCTTTCATTCCTACTTTTAAGAAAGTATTTCCCTTGAAAAAAGAACCTTTGTAGATTATTCCTCCAGATGAATGGTAATATTTTGCTTAACTCTATAATGTCTTTGATAGTTTGCTTGGTACTGAACTAAATCTATAAATTAATATAGTTTTAATATATCCTTTTTTATCATATTGACATGGCCCACCATTGAACAATGACTATTCCTTCAATTAAGTTGTTCCTTATATCTTTAGAGTATTTGTAAATTAATTTAGATATCTTGAATATGCCTTGGAAAATATGTTCCCAGATATTTTATACATTTGTAGGACTATGCTCAGTATAGTAGGGAGAAGGACCCTTGTTGCTTTGCTCATGTATTTAATTGAGAAGACATCTAGAGTTTTCCCCATTGCGATTGTCTATTTTATTTTTAGATACACATTTATATTAGAAATGAAACTTCTCCTTGTATACTGTTTAGAATATTTAGCTTAGATGTATGTTACACTTTGTCAAAGACTTTATCTGTATCAATATATCAATATATAATGTGATCAGGGACATTTTTAATGTTCCTATGGTTACTCAATATGTTTTTCTAATTTGGAACCATCTTTGAATTCCTGTTATTAGACCTGTTTGGGCATAGTAAATTGTGTTTGTCTCTGTATTCTTTTTGCTAGGATATTATTTTAAATTTATGTATAAGTATTACTTATTGATACTGATTCTCTCTTTGTTTTGCCCTTCTAGTTTAGGTGTGAGGACCATTTTCATAGAGTTTGATGCAGTGTTTTCTTTCTAAATTTGGATACTATAAGTATTAATTGCTCTTTAAATATTTGATAAAATTGACCTGTTAACTCTTTTCTGGATCAGGGATTTCTTTTTTCCTTTGTTAATTCCTTTTGATATGTTCAGTTTTACTTTTGGAATTTTGGTTGTTCAAGATTTCTTTTTCTTTTTTTTCTAATTTAGGTGTTTATATTTTGTAGATAATTTTTTGCTCTAAATTCTTATATTATTTTTTCAATTTTATAATTTTATAAAGTAAATTCTGAATTTTCATTCTTTTCTATTTTTATAACTTCATCTTTTGTAGTAAGTATGAGCTCTTGAGTTTTTAAGATTATCCAATTTTTTAAGTATTCATTTTCATCTTTTTAAACTTGCTGTGGTATTTCTATGTTTTGATCTTGTGGAGTCATCTTTGGTTATTCTGTATCTGAGACATATTTTCTTTTTCTGAAGTTTTTGTTTTGAGAAAAAGAAATTCCTTCACTTTACCAGTTATGTGGTCCTTACATTTGATTGGTAGTGCCCTTCACCTTGTGTCTACCCTTTCCACATTTATTTCACATTACTGGCCTCTATGCATTCTGTATCCCAGTCACATTTACATACTTAATGTTCCTTTTTCTTAATTTAATGGGTTGAAGTTGACAGAAAACAACTTCTGCTATTTTTTCTGTCATGTCTTTCATAAGTATTTACATTTAAATATTTTAATTTCAAAGCATAATGTATCAGGAGAGCTTTTCAGTCACTCCCTTTAAATCCCTATCCGGATTCTGTTTTCTCCTGTGTGTTCATAACATGTACTTTTTTTTATTATTCAGCCTTTTTTTGTTTTGCATTATTCAGAATCTTTCTAGATTTCTTCATGTTTTTATGCTTCTTAATTGTATTGTAGTATTCCACTGCATTAACATACTCCCAATTTTTAAATTGTTACCCTATTGTTGAATTTTGGTTTCTCTTAATTTTTTAAGATTACAAATAATGCTTATGAAAATTATTCAGAATTATAAATTCTTATTCCTACTTTTTTATGTGGTTTGATTGTTTATTTTTCATAGAATTTTCAGGATACATTTCTAGTCATTCAATTTTGGGCTAAAAGGGTATTATTATTTTTTAACTTTTATTGCGTACTGACAGATTGGCTTCCAAACTGAGCGTACTAAGTTTACAATTCCTTAATCAGTGTATAAATGTAAAAATTTCTCCATGACCTAGTAAGTATTCCTTGTTAAAGTTTTCTTAGTTTAATTACATTGCCTTTTTCATTTGATAGAATATTTTTAATCAATGATTTTTTTCTCCTCTTGGGAAAAATTTTCTATTCCTATTCCTTTATCAAATTCAGCTATTTTGTACTAGAAATTTCCTTTGTAAATTTTCAGTAGTTCCATGTATATGTAACATGTTGAGTTTTTATCAGTAATAATTGCCGTAAACTTTTCAGATCTGTTGTTTTTCTTTAATTACTGTAATTTTTGTCATGCGGAATTTTATTTTGGGTGTGAGAGTAAGTTATTTTTGCACAGTCAACCACTGACTAGTCAAGAGCTAGAATCATCAGAATTTCATAATTAACAAGAAGAAAGCTAGAAATGAAACAAGATATAGTCTAAAATTAAGAGTACTTAACTTTGAATTATTTAAGCAAGTTATTGAAAATTTAAAATGATAAATGTACAATACCAGTAACATTGACAACTATATTTTTATCCAGAAGTTACAGCAATGTAAATTGATTACTCTACAAAAAGATCAAAGAGCCAGGAAGTACCTTCATCAGGAAAAAATGTCTTGTCAGATCAAAGGGAGCGGATGTGAAAGTCAACACAGACTTAAGAGTATTCACTCATTTATAAAATCCTTCAAAGAAAGATGATAGACAGCTTTAAGCAGTATCATCTTATGAGGGGGAGAGTAGTAGAGTCTAAAGAAAGCACAGTTAAACATCCAGTTAAACCCAGTAATCCCAAAAGCAAAGGATGAAAATGGAAGGAGGACAACAGATAAGAAAAATGGAAAAGATTTGCCCAAATTATTACAACTGTTTTGTACATTAAGGATAGTGGCACCATCAGACTTGGATGCTAACATTGAAGTCCCAGAAATGCCTACAGAGGAAGTAAAAATTTCACTAAAGAGAACAAATATAAGGAAAACAACCAGATTAGATCAAGTATATATATGTATATGTAAATATACATATTCACCTGCATATTTACATATACATATATAGCATGTATTTTATATATATACACACATGTATATATTTACACACACACACACACACACACATATACATACCTGTATTAGAATGAGTTCCATGTTGGAGATACTACAATGATATGGAAAAAATCTTGGACTTCATTGATTCCAAAAACAAGATGACCAATAACAGCACTGATATGTGTGCCTCTTTCACTTTATATAAAATTCCCAAAAAGTTCGTGTGTATAAGACGTGAGGGCATCTTTGAAGTGGAACAATGGGACTTCACATACAGTATTCAACAATAGAATACATGTTGCCATTATGTTCATTCTTAGTTGATTACCAAAAATTAAAATTAAAAAAAAATTCTACTCAGTGAAACAAATGATTAAGGGACTCTTTTATGTCAGGTGTCTCCCTATATGTCATTGGTAAATTGATAAATCAATATGTCATTCGATACATTGAATTCCTTTCCAGTTAGGTCTTTATTTTAGTAGTGTAGATCATAATAGTTCTTAATACAAGTTCTGTCTTTTTCTAAGTATGATTCTTTGGTAAATGTGACATGTTATGCTACATTTTAAGTGAACATGTAAGTAGAGTTTCAGGGAACTTCTAATAATAAACATCAGGTGAGATATAAAATGGGAATAATCTGTGCTTTCCATAGTGTTCACCACTGTGCTATAGGATATCCAATAGAGAATCCAGAAGATATTCCCTGTGGATACTGCAGTCTTCCAGAAGCTCCTTTTTACTGATTACATGATGTGACGTTGATTGAATCCAGTCCCAAGACATTTGAGAGCCTCTTGGAAGAGATTTGTGATTACTCAAGGGAGCCATTCTATATAACAAAGAATTTTTTTTTAAAGAAAAGCAGAAAGAGGAAGAAGTGAAACATTCATCAAAACCAATCAATACATCCAAACCATCTGGAATTATATGTGGTATTCCATATTCCTGGATCCACACCCCCAAAAGGAATCAGGAATATCTTCTTATATCTCTTCTTGGAGTCTAAATTTGTTCTTTATAATTTTGCAACAGTCCTCTTGAACTATTCATGGTAGAGATTCTTTTTATTAGCATTGCTACATTTATTGTATATATTATTTACCTGTCTGACTGTTTCGCTTTCCCTCAGTTTTTATAAGTCTTTCCATGCCTCCCTGTAATCATCCTGTTCCTTGTTAGAACTAAAAGACTTTGTGTAGTCTTCTGACCTGAAAGAACAAATCACAATATAACAAAAATAATAATCAATTCAGAGAGCACAAGAAAATTACATAGCACACAGGAAAAATTATGTATCAAATTGAAGTTTTTGATATCCACAATATACAGACAACTGATAGAAATGATGTAAGCTCCAAAGCCACTCTCCAACATACAAGTGGTCAAATGATATGAACAAACATTTCTCAAAAAAATGGTAAAGTATTAACAACCATATAAATTAGTACTCCACATCACTATTAGAGAAATTCAGACCAAAACAATTATGAAGTTTCACCTCACACTCACTAAATTGGCAAAGGTAAGAAAAGGTAGAAATAGTGTGGGAGAAGTTGTAAATAGGCAGGTACACTAATGCATTATTGGTGTAGCTAAGGATTAATGCAACCATTCTGAAATAAATCACTGGTTTTTTAAGCCTATCCCTTCATATTTTGTCCTTTTTGTTTTTTCCATATTTTGTGTTGTTTTTCAGTCATGTCCATTTCTTCATGACCCCATGGACCAAAACACACCAGGCTCTTCTATTCTTCACTCTCTCTCAAAGGTTTTCCAACTTCATATTCATTGTTTCCATGGCCATATCTCTTCCTCTGCCTTCCTGTTTTGCCTTTGCTTTCAGTAATTCCCAACATCAGGGTCTTTTCTAGTGAGTCCCATCTTCTCATTATGTGGCCAAAATATTTAAGCTTCAGCTTTAATATTTGATCTTCCAGTGAATAGCCTGAAATAATTTCTTTAAGTATTGAATAATTTTATCTCCTTGCTGTCCAAAGGACTCTCAAAAGTTTTCTCCAGCATCACAGTTCAAAAGCATCAATTCTGCAGTGTTCAGCTTTCCTTATAGTCCAGCGCTCACACCTGTACATTGCTCCTGGAAAAACTATAGCTTGGACTATACAGACTTTTTTGGTAAGGTGCTGTCTCTGCATTTTAGTATCCTTTCATACTTTTCCTTCTGTGGAGCAAGCATCTTTTAATTTCATGACTGCAGTTGCCATCTGCAGTGATCTTTGAGCCCAAGAATATAAAATCTGACATTGCTTCTATTTCTTCTCTATTTGCCAGAAAGTAATGAGACCAATTGCCAAGATCTTAGTTGTGTGTGTATTTATGTATACATACATATGTATGCATGTGTGTATAGCTAGCTTGAAGCATGCATTCTCTCTCTTCCTCTCTATATACGTATATGTACATATATATGTACATGTATATATGTATATTCATATATGTGTGTATATGTGTTAAGAGAAAAAGAGAGAATGCATGCTTCAAGCCAGCTTTTATACCTTCCTCTTTTACCCTTATTAAGAGGTTCTTAATTCCTTTCCACTTTATTCCATGAAAGGTTTATCATCTGCATATCTGAAAGGGCAACCTTAATTTCAGCTTTTGATTCATCCAGCCTGGTATTTCATATGATGTACTGTGCATATAAGTTAAATACATAAGGTTACAATATACAGCCTTGCCACACTCCTTTTCCAACCTTAAACTCAATCCATGTTTGATTTTAACTTTTGCTTCTTGGCCTACATACAGGTTCTTCAGAAGACAAGTAAGATGATCTGGTACTCCTATCTCTTTGAGGACTTGTCACATTTTGTAAGGATTCACACAAAGGCTTTACTGTAGGCAATGAAGCAGAAGTAGATGTTTTTCTGGAGCTCCCTTCCTTTCTCCATAATCCAGAAAATACTGGCAATTCGGTTTCTGGTTCCTCTGCCTATTCAAAAATCAGCCTGCATTTCTGGTACTTCTCAGCCCAAAGCTTAGCTTGCAGAAACTTAAGCATAACTTTTGGCGTGTGAAATGAGCTCGATTGTTCATTTATTTGAATATTAATTGGCATTGCTTTTCTTTAGGATTGAGACATTAAGCGATTTTTTCCAATACAATAGTCACCATTGAGTTTTCCAAATTTGCTGGCATACTGAATGAAGCACTTTAGCTTATTTTGGTATTTTAAATAGCTCAGCTGGAATTCCATCACCTCCACCAGTCTTGTTAAGTGATGCTTCCTAAGGCCCACTTGACATCTTTCTCCAGGATGTCTGGTTCCAAATCAGTAACGATACTGTCCCGATTATCAGTAATGTTAAGAGCTTTCTTGTATTGTTGTTTTGTATATTCTTTCCATCTCTTCTTAATCTCTTCTGCTTGTGTTAAATCCCTACCATTTTTGTCTTTTATTGTGTCCATTTTTGGACAAAATGTTTCCCCAATATCTCTAATTTTCTTGAAGAGATGTTATCTTTCCTATTCTGTTGTTTTCTTCTGTGCTGTTTAAGAAACCCTTATGTCTGCTTGCTTTTCTCTTGAATTCTGCTTTCAGAGGGGTATATATTTCCCTTTCTCGTATACCTTTCACTTTCTTTTCTTAGTGATTTTTGCTTCAATCTGATTTTTAAAGCAGTGTTTTCTTCAGTGGTCTTTTGGACCTCCTTTTCCATTTGGGTAATTCTGCCTTTCAAGGCATTCTTCTCCTCATTGGATTTTTTGGAGCTCTTTTGTCATTTGAGTTAATCTATTTTTTAAGGTGTTGTTTTCTTCAGTGTATTTTTCAGTATTTTTTTGGGTCTCCTTTAGCAAGTCATTGACTTGTTTTTCGTGGTTTTCTCGCATCCTTCTCATTTCTCTTCCCAATTTTTCCTCTACTTCTCTAACTTGCTTTTCCAAATCCTTTTTGAGCTCTTCCATGGCCTGGGACCAGTTCATGTTTTTCTTGGAGGCTTTTGTTGTAGGCTCTATGTCTTTGTTGTCTTCTTTAGGCTATATGTTTTGGTCTTCTTTGTCACCAAAGAAAGAATGCAAAGTCTGAGACTGAATCTGGGTGTGTTTTCGCTGCCTGGCCATATTCCCAACCAACTAACTTGATCCTTGAGTTTTTCAGTGGGGTATGACTGCTTGTAGACTAACGAGTTCTATGTTCCACGTTTGGGGGGGAGGTGCCAGCTCTGTCACACCAGCACTCCTCCTTCCCCAAGAACCCCCAACCCAGACCGGGCTTAGATCTTCAGCAGGCTCTTCACTCCTGCTCTGATTCGCCACTTAATTCCTCCCACCAGGTGGGCCTGGGGCCAGAAGGAGCAGCAGCTGTAGCTGCCCCACCTCTGCTGCCCCCCCGGGCTTGAAGCCGAATGGCGAACTCCTTCCACTCCCGCAGCTTTTCCCACTAACCTTCTCCGCTGTCTTTGGTGTATGTGGGTTGAGAAGTCTGGTAACTGCCGCAGCTCACTGATTCTGGGCGCAGTTTCCTTATATATAAAATGGAGATATTAGCATCCACCTCACAGGGTTGTTGTTAGGATAAAATATATAAAATACTAGTAAACCTTTAAACCCTCTATAAATGTGAATTGTTATTATTGTTGCTGTTATTTGTCATGGATTAAAGATAGATTCTATCAAAGGTTTTTACTGCATATATTGATAAATTCACATACTTCCTCTCTAAAGCCGTTCTCTCAGTTCACTGCAGCTACACACAGAGATGGCCGTACCCTTCATCTTGCCAACATCTATAATGTTTATGACCTCTGTAACTCCTTATCTATTCATAATCTTTGGTCTTCCTTTTCTGCCTTAAAATCTATAACCCTGTTTGTCATCTGTTACCTTGACTTACAGTTTCCCTACCCATTAGGACTTTCCCAGGCCATTATTCCTGTAGTGGCTACATTCTCCCCTCTTTCTTGTTTTGACTTCTTCATGAATCATTTCAATTTTACACACTTTTCTGCCCATAAGTCCTTTTCTCCCTTTGCCTACTGCTAGTCATGCCTTGGGAAACCCATCTTGCATTACCCCTGTGATCTCCTGCTTTCCTTTTGCATCCCAAGGTAATGATGACTATGTCCACAAAAAATTTGTCACGGAGTCTCAATTGGGCCCTCACTGCAGCAAGGCAGTCTTTTTATACCTTCCTAATTCATGTACTATCTCACTCACCACAGTGGCTATTCCAAACCTTGTCATAACTCCTCAAGCCTCTATGGCATTCTCTCCTCCCTATTCACTCAGCTGAGTGCCTTGCTTCATATTTCACCAAAAAATTGAAGCCATATTCCTGAGATCTGGCTCTTCTTTCATATGTCTTTCCTTCCTATCTCTTCCTTTGTCCCTAGCCTACAAAGATATGGTTCTTCTCGCCAAGACAACCTTCTCTACATTGAGAACAGGAATTTTGTTATGCCTTTATTTGTATCCTTGGGGCTTCATCAATGTTTGTTGAATTGACCAGATGCAACCTTGATAAATTCCATTTTATCTTCTCCAACAGATAGCTCCGTCTATTGTCACTATCTTACTAATCTTCAGTTTCTATCTACTGAGTGCTTTCCTGCTACCTACCAACATGCCCATTTCTCCTCCATCCTTAAAAATTCCTCACTTGATCTTACCATCCCTGCTAGTCATGGGCCTGTATCTATCCTCGTCCCTTTTGACTAAACTTACTGAGAAAGCTGTCTAAAATCTCTACATTTGCTTCCTGTCTTCTTACTCTGTTCTAAACACTAGTATAGCTTCTGACTTCATCATTCTTTTGAAACCACTTTCCTAAGTTAGCAACATTATCCCTAATTGCCAAATCTATTAACCTTTTCTCTGTCCCCATCCTTTTTTGCAGCCACCTATCACTCTTTTCCTGAATACTACCTCCTTTCTAGGTCTTCATGCCTTTGCTCTCTTCTCACTCTCCCCCTAAGTGATTTTCCCTTCTTAGTCTTTAATGTAGCCCATTCGGGTCACATCCACTAAACTTGGATGTCTCTCAGGGGCATGTCTCGGGCCCTTTTGTCTTCTCCCTCTCTCTGTACCATCTCACTTGGTGATTTCATCTACTTCCATGGATAGCATAGTCATCTCTTGACAGGTCATTCTCAGATCTATTTATCCAGTCATAACTTTTCTTCTGACCTCTACTTTAACTTCACCAACCACTTTTTGGACAGTACAATAGTATAAACATTTATTAAGCAGCTACAACATGCCAAGTACTATGCTAAGTGCTGAGGCTACAAATAAGAAAAATAAAGTATGTGCCCTCAAGGAACTTACAACCTAATGGAGGGAAACACTTAAACAGGGAGCTGAAAAGTGAGGAGAAGGGGGTTGGACAGGTAAAAGAAGATAACCCAGTATGTAGGCATGATGATCAAAAGGGTGAAGCTGGTAGATATCTCAGTCTTGATTTCCTGAGACTTTTTAAACTCAACAGTCCAAAACAAAATTCATTATCTTTCCCCCCAAATCCTGTTCCCTTATTACTGTTGAGAGCACCACCATCTGCCCAGTTACCCATGCTCACAACCTCACTATCATTCTTGATTGTTCGCTATCTCATCCCACATATCCAAATCTTCATATCTGTCTCCAATCTCATTATTTCTACTGTTTTTCTTTTTCTTAAAATTATCGATTTTCAACATTCTTTTCTTTTTAAATTTTGAGTTCCAAATTTTCTCCTGTACCCACTGAGAAGGCAAACAATATATCAATTATACATGTGAAATCACACAACCCATATTTCTATATTAGCTATGTTATTAAAAAAAAGGCAAAAAGAATAAAGTGAGAAAATTATACTCCACTTTGAATTTAGAGTTCATCATTATTTTTTTCATCCTGTGTCTTTTGGAATTGTCTTGGATCATTGTATTGATCATGGTAGCCAAGTCTTTGACAGTTGATCACCATTACAGCATTGCTGTTACTGTGCACAATGATCTCCTGGTTTTTCTCACTTCATTTTAAATCAGTTCATATAGGTTTTGCCTTTTTTTTCCTGAAAATATCCTACTCATCATTTCTTGTAGCACAACATTAATCCATCACAATCATACACCCTAACTTGTTCAACCAATCCCCAATTGATAGGGATTCCCTCAATGACCAATTCTTTGTCACCACAAAAAGCTACTATACATATTTTCATATATATACACACATATATGTATGTGTGTGTGTATCCTTTTCTGTTTTCTTCTATCTCTTTGGGGTACAGACCTAGTGATGGTATTGCTGGATCAGAGAGTATGCAGTTTTATAGCCCTTTGGACATAATTCCAAATTGTTTTCCAGAATGATTGGACCAATTCACCCTCCACCAACAGTTTATTATTAGGGTACCTTTTTTTCATCATCCCCTTCAGCATTTGTCATTTCTGGTATGAGGTGTGAGGTGATACCTCAGAGTTGTTTTAATTTGCTTTTCTCTAATCAGTGAAATTTAAAGCATTTTTTTCATATACGTCTTTAGGTAGTTTTGATTTCTTCTTCTGAAAACTACCTGTTTATATCCTCTGACCATTTATTAACTGGGGAATGGCTCTTATTTCTATAAATTTAACTCATGTATATTTGAGAAATGAGAACTTTATTATATAAACTTGCTGTAAAATTGTTTGATGTTACTTCTTTGTTTATGGTACCTTTTAGCAAAAAGTAGTTTCCCTTATTATCTTTTTGCTTTTGCTATGTCTGAGATCATGATTGCTGCCCCTGCCTTTTTTACTTCAGCTGAAACGTACTAGATTCTTATCTGGCCCTTTATTTTAATTCTGTGTGTGTGTGTGTGTGTGTGTGTGTGTTTTGTTTCAAATGTGTCTCTGATAAACAATATATTGTTGGATTCTGGTTTCTAATCCATTTTGGTATCTACTTCTGTTTTATGGGTGAACTCATCCCAATTACACTCATAGTTATGATTACTATATGTGTGTTTCCTTCCATCCTGTTTTCTCCTGTCATCTCTCTCTTTCTTTTTATCTTGTCCTTCCTTAAAAATCTGCTTCTGACTATTCCCTTCCTTAATCTGTCCTCCTTTTATCATTTCCCCCTATACTATAAAAGCATTCCCTTGCGTACCTCATTTATGTCAGAAGATTTACCCTATTTTACCTCTCACTTCCTCTTCCAAATATAGCCCTCTGTCTCTCACTTACCCCCATTTTTTGAGGTCATCTCAATACCCTCTGTCTATGTAGACTCTTTCTAACTATCCTAATAGCAGTAAAGTTCTTAGGAGTTACAGTCCCCTATGGGAATGTAAACAGTATAACTTTATTGGGTTCCTTATGATTATTCTTTCATGTTTGCCTTTTTATGCTTTTCTTGAGTCTTGTGTTTGAATGTCAAATTTTCTATTCAGCTCTCCTCTTTTCATCAGGAATACTTGAAGTCCTCTATTTCATTAAATGTCTATATTTCTGCCTGAAGATTTATACTTAGTTTTGCCAGCTAGATGATTCTTAGTTGTAATCATAGCTCCTTTACCTTCAGGAATATCATATTCGAAGCCCTCTAGTTCTTTGATGTGGAAGCTGCTAATTCTTGTGTGATCCTAACTGTGGCCCCACAATATTTGAATTGTTTATTTTTCTCTGCTTGCAATATTTTCTTCTTGACCTAGAAGCTCTGAAATTTGGATATAACATTCCTGAGAGTTTTCATTTTGTGATCTCTTTCAGAAGGTAATAAGTGGATTCTTTTAATTTCTATTTTACCCTCCAGATCTAAGTTATCAGTATAGCTTTCCTTTATAATTTCTTGAAATATAATGTCTAGGCTCTTTTTTAAAAAAAACTTTAACTTTTCTTTATTTTCCAAGTCAGTTGTTTTTTTTGTTTTTGTAGTTTTGGATGAGATACTTCACATTCTTTCCTATTTTTTTCATTCATTTAGCTTTATTATATTATTTCTTACTGTCTTGTGGAGTCATTAGCTTCCACTTGTCTACTTCTAATTTTTAAGTAATTGTTTCCGTCAGCAAGCTTTTGTACCTTCCCCTCCCCCGCCCTTGCCATTTTGGCCAGTTCTGTTTTTTAAGAAGCTCTTTTCTTCAGTGAATTTTTGTGCATCTTTTACCATTAGGCCAATTCTGTTTTTTAAAGTATTATTTTCTTCAATATTTTTTCACGCCTCTTTTACCAAACAGTTTCTTGTATCACTCATTTTTCCCCAGGTTTTCCACTGCACTTTTATCTCTTTCTTTAACTCTATCCAGAAATTTTTGTTGGGCTTGGGCCCAATTAGCATTTTTCTTTGAGACTTTGGTTTTCACATCATTCTTTTCTGATTTTATGTCTTGGTTTTTCCCACCACTGTAGTAGCTTTTTATGGCCAAGTTTTTATTGTTGTTGTTGTTGTTGTTCTAGGGGTCTGCAAGGTTTTGGTGCTTCCAAAGTGGTGTGCTCCAAGGAGAGGTGTCATACTTATTCTCCTGGTCTTTGCTCTGGTTTTTCTCCAGGAAGGACCTCTGCTCCCCAGCAGCCACAAGCACTAGCACTTCTCTTGGCTCTGGAACTGTGACCAAGTTTCCTGCTCTCCTGCAGCCACAAGAGCTAGAGCTCCTCTTGGCTTTAGAACTGAGACCAGGTGCCCTGCTTTCTTGTGACTGACTACAAGAGGTCCTCTGTGTCCTATGACTATCACCCAGAACTGCTTAGAGTAGCACAGTTACCAGTCAGGGCCAGCTTCACCCAGTGCCAGCACAAGATCCCCTGTAAGTTCTTTCTGGCCAATTGTCTAGCCTCCTTAGCATCTCTGGTCTGAGAGTTCCCAAAACTGCTACTGCCATTGTCCCAGCTGTCTCTTTGGCCCCAATTGTCCTCCAGGCTAACTTGAACCCTGGTATCACAGACCTTTCTTGCCAGCCTTCTAAGTTTTCCTAGGCTGGAAAAATGTCTCTCTCTGACCTTTTGTTGACTGTGCAGCTCTAAAATTTAGTTTAAAGAGTTACTTTAAAGATGTTTGGAGAGAAATGTTGGGAGGGTTCAATTGGTTTGCTTCTTGTACTCCGCCATCTTGGCTCTGTCTGCATATTTCTTCCTTCACACCATCTTTTTTATACATCCTCTTCTTTCCATTCATATAGCTGCCAAGCTGTAGAAGCCCTTTTCACCTCATACCTGGACTACTGAATAGCCTTCAGGTTGGCCTCCTTGCTTCAACTTCTTCTCCCAACTCTGTAAGATCCTCCAATCAGCACCAAATTGATTTTTCTGAAGTGCAGGTCTGATCATATCAACAACCTTACTCAAGCTGTAGTGGCTCCCTACGTTATCAGATTCAAAATCTGATTTGCTTCTTAGAGCATTTTACAGAGCCTTTTCCTCTCTTTCACTTCTTACATTTTCCTCCCCTCATGTACTCTACAGTATAGCAACACAAGTGTTCTTGCTGTTCTTCTCCCAATTCCATAACTTTTTACTGGCTATCCCCCATGCTTGGAATGTTCTCCTTCCTCAGGCCTACCTTTTGGTTTCCTTGGCTTCCTTCTAGACCCAGTTCAAATCCTACCTTCTACAAACAGCCTTTCTTGTTGTTTCTCCTTCCCTCTCCCATGCCCTACAAATACTACTGCCTTCTCTCTAAGACTATCTTGCCTCCATTTACATCGTACCTGTGCATGTACCATATTTGCCCATGTATAAGACACTCACATGTATAAGATGCACCCTAGTTTTGGGGCCTGAAATTTGAAAAAAAAATGTATTACATAAAGTTATTGAACTCAAGTTTTATTCATCTGCTCCTAGCTTTCAGGCATCTTTTGGGCAAGTCTGGTGCATGTATGCATGCTTAGTCCATTCTGTTTCATGAACCTGAAGCACAAATTGTGTCCTCCTTTGAAATCAGTAACTTCTTTTTCATCCACAATTCTTCTTGCCTCATGCTGAACCATCTTTTTTGGACACAGGGATTCCAATTGCCCTTTGCTCTTCAATCCATATCTTCAATTCCCTCTCTAAATCAGGCCATTTTGCTGACTTGTCTGTCATGGCCTTCTGCCATGGTGTTTTCAGTAGAATTTCTTCTTCCCGTAGCCAGTCTTGGATAGTTTTCTCAGTTGGAGGAGGACCAAAGTTATGTTCAGCAGCACGACTTCCATTCACTTTTGCAAACTAGATCACTTTTAACTTGATTTCAGCACTGTATGAAAATCTTTTCTGAACCATTTCTGGGTAGAATGTGGCAAAACGGAACCTAATATTCCAGTAACAAATGCGAAACAATGAGCACAAAGACAACAAGTGCGGAAAAAATAGGAAATGCAAGTGAAAAATCTATAATCACTGTATAAGACGCAGTCAGTTTTTAGACCCCGAATCTTTTGAAAAAGGGTGCATCTTATACATGGGGAAATACGGTACTTGGGTTTTTGCACATTGTCTCCTTTATTGTCAGTCCCTTGATGATGTGAACTGTGGTTTTGCCTTTCTTAACATGTCCAGAACCTGGCTCCTGATGATAATGATTTGATAGTGTTTTTATTGTTTCGGTTATGGTGTTGTGTTATATTGATAATTTGCAATGTAATATCGGACTAGCCTTTTTATGTGTATAAATATTGCTTGCTAATGCTGAATAATTTTTAATGCTTTTCTCTATTCTTCACTAATATTTGATATTTATATGCTCTATAATTGTTATTTTACTGTTGTTAGATTCAGTGAGTTATATTTTTGTAGGTAATAATCTCTCTCTTTTACACTATCTAATTCATTAGAATATAACTCTTGGTTGTGTAGTTTCCCCTGATATTCCTAGTTTCTCTTGTGCTTGTTTTGACCTCTCAGTTTTTATGTGTAATGTCATTGATTTTTAAATTTTTTTATTTTTATAAAACTTGCTAATAGCTTGTCAATTTTATAAGTCTCCATATAAATAGCTCCTGGCTTTTATAAGTCATTTCAGTTCAAGTGTTCTTTCAATTTATATTAATTTTGTTTCTGCTTTCTTAAACTTTACAGTATTTATCCACTAAAATTAGGTACCCTTGATTTTACCTACTTTGGTAAAATTGTCTCTAATGTTTCTTGATTGTATTAATATACTATCTTTTTTGACAAATTAAGGAAAAATCATTATTTACTCTTTTTAGCATGGTTAAATATTAAATTTCAATAAAAGTCTTTTCTTCATTTATTATCGTAATAATAATTTTGTTATTTTTCTTACTTAGGTGATTATGTTGTCCTCAGAGGATTATTATTAATAACTTTGCATTCTTGATATAAATTCCCATTGGTCATAAGAAATAATTTTTAAAGATGTTACTATATCCTGTTTACCAGTATTTTATTTACTAATTTTTGGATAACTATCGATTATTGACACTATCGCCTAGTTTTTTTTAAGTGTCATATTTACCATATTTAAAGTCACAAAACTGCATTTGATTCATAAATAGAAACATGCCATCTTTTCGTGATTTTTAAGAGCAACCTATATAAAATTTTCTTTTTGTCTTTGAAAGCTTGAATGTCTCCAGTAATTTTCACCTGTGTAATCTTAGACCAAGCCTTTTAATCTCTCTGTGCCTCAGTTTCCTCATCTTTAAAATCAGGAAGTTGGATTTGAGGTTTTCGTAAAAACCTTCCAAACCTTATTCCTGTGGTCATTTGAGCTCATATCCTTGCACCTTTTTAACATGTGATATATCATTTGTTAATGAATGAATGGCCTGTTTCAGTTTTCCATATGAAATGCGAGTGTGTTCTCATGTATTTATAGATATCTATTTCATTTAAATTCTAAAATATTTTAGCATAAAGCTATGTAGAGGTAGTCTCTGATAATTATATTATTCTTTCTAACTTAGTAGTATTAGTAGCAGTAGTACTAGTTGTACTAGTACAGTAGCATACATTTGTTTCTCAACACTGTTTTAGCTATATTCCATAAATTTCAATATGCTGTATTCATATTTTATCTTTGATATAATCTGCTACATTTAGTATAGTTTCTTCCTTAATCCAGAAGTCATTGTTCAGTAAAACAGTTTTTAAAAAAATTTCCAGTGAACTTTTTGATCATATTAATATTTTTATGCTGAAGTTCTATAAATGTAGTATTTAAATTTTTTGCTCCTGTGCATTTTACTAAGACTTTGCTATGACTTGGAAGGTGATCATTTTTTGGTGAATGTTCTCCCTTTATTGGGGGAAAAATTATTATGTGATTATTTTTCCCATTAAGTACTCCATATAATAATACATTTAAATATATTAAATACATTTCATTTAGTACCCTGTTCAAATCTGTTACTTCTTCCTCATCTTTTTGCTTAATTCATTGTATTCTAATAGTGCATGATTTGAAATCTCCATATTATTACTGGTTTTCTAATAATTCTTAAAGATTAAGATTCTTCTTTATAAGCTTAATTGCTATATTATTTGTTGCACATATATTAAAGAAAAATAGAAGGGAGTATGGGAAAAGAGTTTGTTCACCTTGAGAATCAACTTGGGTTGAACAGGGCTTCCAAGTTTTTTCTCTAATATTAGCTAATTTTATGACTGAGGGTAAATCACTTAACTACTTAGGTCCCTGGAGTCTTCTCTAGAACAGAGTGAAGTAGGATTAGCTGCTGTGCAAAGATGGGGGGAAGTTTTCATATGACAGTTTCCTCCACATAATCAAGTGATAGGTCTGGATTTAATAATTTTTAAAAACCCTCAAAATTAATATCCCCATTTTTGGTGGTGCTTTTCATTTTTGTGATTTTTACAAATCTCTCTTTGTGCCTTCTAGTTTGCGTTTCACTTTGTCAGATATTTTTATTGTAGTTCTGTAATTTTTGATCTAACATATGTCATGATGACATTTATTCCATTATTTCTATTTAAATCTGTATATGTCTTTAAAGAACTATTTCTAGTCCTAAACCAAAAACTATAAAACATGAAAAAAGTACTATACTTTGTATTTTGACTCAAATACATACAAGAATTCATCTTTTCCCCACTCTTCTATAAAGGGGTAATCCTGACAATGACTTTTCTCCTTATTCACTCTCCTTTTTAAGTTCTTCATCATCATAAAGCACTTTCACTTTTTCATTTTTTTTGTTATTTATCTATTACCATACTATACTTTTTTTTCCTCCAAACCAACTGTATTAGTAATTTGACCAGTATAAGTTGAGTTATTTTTATCATCCTATGGAAAATAATGCTGCTATGGGATTACAACTAAGTAATCACTATTTAAAACCACAGTTAAGTTCTTAAATCTCTCATGCTACTTCAAATAAGACTTTTTTTAAAGGTCATGTAATTTGCTCTACATATTCTTTAAGCTTCTCTGGGTTTTTAAGTGTATGTTTTCATTTTTAAAAAGAATTCTAAGCTTTACTTAGAAATTGATACTGCATTGGAAATCCATATTATACTAACTTTTTTCCAATTTCTTTGGTCATTTTTGTTTTTGGTTAAAAAAATTTTATAATACACAATTTGATTATCTTTGTTAATTATGTCTTTCTTCTTTTAGCAGCTTGAAAGATTTTTATCATCACAGCTTTGGAGTCTGAAGATAAAGTGCATGGGTGAGTTGAATTTGGAGTTTCTTCTTGTTATAGTTCTCTGAATTCTGTTTATTTCCAAAAGATTGCCCTTTCTTATTGTTTTTAAAAGATTTTGCACATTTCCTTCAATATAATGATTATATTTTTTTCTTCAGTATTTCCAAGAATACTTTAAGCATTGTTACCCATGTTCAAATGTCACTAGCATTTCATTTATTTTCTGAGCATTTTTTCCATTTCAATAATCTTGTCGGCCATTCCATTTCCTCATGTAACAATCTTGCCTTTAGTTGTTTTTTTGGTATTTTAAAAATCCCTATAATTTTTTTTTTCACTCTGCTTCATTTCATTATAATCTTCCTGGATTTTTTAACAACTGTCTTCATTTCTAAAAGAGTCTTAGCAACCAAATTTCTTAGCCATGATAATACTTTAGCTGAGTTGTAAAGATCTCTTATATGTAATATGTCTCTCCTGAGGGGCTGAGTACTACAAAATTATGGGTATTTTCCAGCCAATTACATCCTTAGGGTCAGGAACTGTTTTCCAACTTGTTTTTGTAATTCCCTTCAGTGGCCCATATGGTGTTCTTCCCACAGTTGGCACTCTTTAAATTTAGTTTGCCTGAGCCTATAAAGGTAAAATACCATTGAAATGTACTTTCTTCCCAAGTTCCAAATCACAAAAAATCCAAATCAGGTAAATACTGTCATAAACATTTTCAATATTTAACACAGCCTTGTCCGTGTTAAACAACGTGGAGACCAATTATAACAAATATTATTCGTAAAAAAACATTTTCATCTAGACCTATACACTAAGTTTAAATAATTGTTTCTTGAAGGAATATCTAGCAAAACTTGAGAGTTACTTTAGGTTTAATACATGGAGTCCAAATTTCTTGGCTTGGTATTCAGAGGCCTTCATAACTTGGCCCCAGCCTATCTAATGAAATTTTATCTTCTGCTGTTCCCCAACTCAGATGCTTCTCCACACAAATAAAAGTAGTTTCCCTAAATTTTCTTCACCTTAACACCCCTATGTGTCACCCCTACACACACACACACACACATACACACACACACACACACACACACAGTAGATAGGCAGATAGATATACATACACATACACACACACTGTCACACCATTCTTATTTATCCCTCTATCTTGGCTCATACAATTATCTGTGCAGTGCTTTCATATTTTTTGTCTATTGAATCCCTTCCAGTCTTTACTATTCTTCTTCTGTGAAGCTGCCTTTGATTACTTCAGGTCTGATAATTTCTACTAATTATAGTGGTCATAGAATGGCCATGCGACTTAGTACTTAGAATCAGTTTTAAATCTGGAAAAGGACCTTAAAGATCATCTAGTCCAACACCTTCATTTTACAGGTGAGCAAAATAACACTAAAAGAATTTGTAAGTTGCTGAAAGTCAAACAAAAACTGTCAGAACCAGGGTAGGAAAACAATACCCTCTGACATCAAATGATTCTTTCCACTAAGCCATGATGCCTTCATTAGTTTATAGTTCTTCGTTTTTTACTTATGTGTCCAAACTCTTATTTCTCCAACAAAGTTGTACACTTCTCTACAAATAACAACTATTCTTGTAATGATTTTTATATACCACATCTCTAAGGGCCTTTCTAGCTCTAAATTCTGTGTTCTTCTCATCCCAAAGTACCCTACACAGTTTTAAGCATGTAGTAAGTACTTAGGGCCAATCAATCAGTAAGTATTTATTCAATTCCTACTAAGTTTCAGGTGCTGGGGGTACAAAAAAAGGCAAAAGACAGACCCTGTCCTCAAGAAGCTTACAGTCTTGGGGGGAGATAACAGGCAAACATATGTACAAAGCAAGCTATATTTAGGGTAAATAAGAAGACATAACAAAGGAAGGACACTAGAATTAAGAGAAGTTGTGAAAGGCTCCTTATAAAAGTTGGGATTTTAGTTAAGGCTTTAAGTCAGGAAAGTTAGTAGACGGAGTTCAGGAAGGAGAACATTCCAGGCATGGTGGACAGCCAGACAAGATGCCTGGAATTGAGGGTGTTGTTTGTGGAAGCCAGGAGGCCATTGTTGCTGGGTCATAAAGTACATGGGGAGTAAGGTGTAAGAAGTCTGGAAAGGTAGGAAGGGGCTAGGTCATGAAGGGCTTTGAATGCTAAACAGAGCGTTTTGTATTTGCTCCTGGAGTTGCTTGATAGCCACTGGAGTTTATTGAGTAAGGGAATGACAAGATGAGAATTGTACTTTAGGAAAATCTCTTTGGTGACTTAATGGAGAATGGATTAGTGTGAAGAGACTTGAGGCATGCAGATCCACCATTAGGTTATTGCAGTATTGAAGGAGTGACATGATGAGGGTCTACACTACAGTGGTGGCAGTATCAGTGGAGAGAAGGGGTCATCTTGGAGAGATGTTGCTCAAAGGTGAAGTCCTCAGACCTTGGCAGCAGACTGGGGGTGGGGAATGATCCAGGATGGCACCTAGGTTGTGAGCCTGATGGAATTGGAAGGTAGTGTTGCCCTTAATAATGAGTTGAGTCTAAGATCTCTAATGAATATCCAGTTTGAGATGTCTGAATATATTTGGTTGCCTGAGGGTTTTGTGACACAAAAAACAATAAGAACTTTGCTGAAGTAGTTCTCTTTTCACAAAGTTATTTCCTACTTACATTTGGTTTTTAACCTATGTTGAAAAAAATTGTGTATGTTTATGTGTCTTTTGTCTAACTAGGTTCCATTTTTCAATAAGGATTTTCATATTTAGCAGACAGATTGGCGTCTTAGACAAATAAAAACAGCTAAATCTAGGAACTTGCCTATAGTACCTAGAACTTTTCTTTTAATTGAAATGGGAGTTGGGGAAGAGTGGTCAAACATGATCATGGAGATAGAATTAATGTAGTTTTAATGAGAAGAGAAGGGAACCAAGCATTAATATGTAAAACAAAGAACTGTGAACTGTGAGTCAGATGGAGTTTGTTCTGCTTATGGTTCTGCAAGTTACTAGCCGTGTAACATTCGATAACTCTTTTAGACCTTCTAAGCCTCAGTTTCCTCATATCTAACTAGTGGTAATAATTCCCATCTTACATAGCACTGTTGGTGTACTCATTGAATTTGATCACGTAATATGAAATTGATTTGAAAACTGTAAAGTGTAACTGAAATGGAAGGTATTTTAGCAATATTTTTTATTATCTCCATGTCCTCAAATCTGCCATCCCCCTTAACGCTGCCTGATGTGGCATTTTAAAAAGTTTGAGAGACATAGATTCTGGATAACTTAATTATTTTATTAATAGGGCTAACATGTTTATTAATAAAAACATAGTCATTTGGCCATCTCTCTTAGACCAAAAACCATGGTGGTGGGCTCTTGGAAGAGTGGATGTTCCTGAGGATGGCAGTCAATTCTGATTGGCTAACAGTTAATGAGAAATGAAGAGAGACTGGACTGCATTACAAAGCGGGTCTTGGGATGCACTATTTGGATCACCCAAATTTTGGTCAAAAAGCCTTATCAATTTCAGTATCACCTGTCTAACAAAAGGAAGACCCCAGACCTGTCTGAGTAAATAAACACGAATCTCTCTCTTGGCCCAAACTTAGAGTTTCTTTTACTTCCCAATTGGATCTTGGCCTGGGTAAATCTTTTCAAAAGAGTTCCCCCTCTGGTTGATTTCTGGATGAGGAAGTAGAAAATGGGAAAAACCTCAGTCTCAGTACAATAGTTATTAAAAATAAAAGAAAAATAATCATTTCTCTCACTAATGCTAATTTACTTCAATCATATCACCATCCAGACATGTCCCTATTCAAATACCCTTGCCCGAGCTGCCTTTATGCTATCTCTTGCCTTTATCCCCTTCTTACATTGCTACTGGTACATGACAATTCTCCAGGTTATGACGCAATCAGCGTGCTCCTTACCAGTATGCCAGCCCTCACCCTTAACATGAAAATGGAGTTACCAGGCATTGATTAAATAAGAGTTTTTATAAATCACCAGGGTGATAATAAGTAATTGAATGATGTTTACATATGTGTGTATATGCACACAAACTCTGCCTCTAGACTCTAATCCAAAAACTTTTCTGTTGCTTCATCATCAAGTAATGACTAAAACAATCCTAAGTACTGAAAGGCTATTTAAGCGGAGCCCCAAGCCCTGACATTGTCTGGAAAGCTAGGAGGAGTTTGAGTACTGTCACAGGGACAGGCTGTATACTTGGTATTCCAGGAATACTTTTGCTAGATAGAGAGAAGCTTATTGTCAGTAAGTAGGTTGTCCACTAGAGGGATAAATTATTTTACCCTGATGTTCCATTAAATGAAGAGGGGGCAAGGTCTTCTTTCCCCAGTTATCAGTAATTTCTTAACTGAGAAACCTGACAGTTCTTTCTTGGTCCTAAAACCCTTCTTGACCTTTATGTTTTATTTGACATTAGTTCCCACTCTCTGTTCTTAGATATTTCTTTCTTGTTTTTAATTATTTCTATCTCTTTGGGTTAACCTCCTGCCTTTCTGAACTCTCTTCAGGCTCGTTTGTTCAATATATCATTCCCTATTTTTGATCCCCAAAGTTCTCTTAATAGCTCTCTTCTCTTCACCCTCTATGATTGGATTTAGCTGTCATCCCAATGTATGTGATTCCCAGGTCTATATACCCAGCCCTATTCCCTCTCCTGAGATTTAGTCCCACACTGACACTTGCCATTTGGAGATTTCAAAGTGTATGTCCTGAAAATGTCTAAACTCAGTATGCCAAAATCATTATCTTTTGCCCTAAACCTTCATCTCTTCCATACTTCTATATTTCTATTGAAGGCACATCATCCTTCCATTTTCCCACCTTTGTAACCTTGGCATTAACCTGGATTTCTTAGTCTTTCCTTTCCCACCTATGTAATCAGTTGCCAAATCTTGCTGTTTCTACTTCCACAGTATCTCTTGCATCTGATTCCTTTTAGTTATTCAAACAGCAACCATGTTAATTCAAGCCATTACATTTTTGCAACAGCCTCTTAACTGGTCTCTTCACCCGAAGTCTCTCCCCATCTTAGTCCTTCCTACGCACTATTGCCAAATTCATTTCCTTAAGTGCTGATCTGACCACGTCACTTCTCTACTCAGTCAACTCCAGTGGCTTTCTGTTGTCTTTTAGATGAAATCTGCATTCCCCTATTTATCTTTTAAAGCCCTAAAAAAAATCTGCCTTCACATTCTCTTTCCAGCCTCATTGTTTATTTCTCCCTCTCCTATAATTTGCAGTTCAGCAACCTAAGCTTCTTTCTCTTTCTCATACACAGCATTGCATTTCCCATCTCTGTGCCTCAACCTTGACTGACCCACATGCCTGGAATGTGCTCCCTCCTCTCCTTACCTCTCCTTCAGAGAACCCTCTATTCCTGAACACACAGCTCCTTCTACACATGAAGCTTTTCTTGATTCCCTCTAGCAACTAGTGCACTCTTTCCCAGGCTACCTTATATCTAAGTACTTTTTATGTGTTTTCATTTATTCTACCTATTTTTAAATGTACTTGTCTCTCATTAGAATGTAAATTTCTTATGAATGGGAATTGCTTTATCCTAGTGCCTAGCACTTTAGGTGCTTAATAAATGCATGTTGTTTCCACTTTCTCAGTGACCTTGCAGAGTGGCCCACAAGACTCTAAGAATCAGATAGTTTTTAGTTATCACTCGTGGTGTTGACTCACACACAGGTTTATATCTATTTTAGAGGTACAAGAAGTGACCCAGACTTCTCCAGACACTTGAGATTGATATAGGATATGAAAAGATTATATCATTCCATGGTATTGAGATAATTTCTTTGTGGGTCCTATGTCTGAGATGCAGGATGTAGGCTGACTCTTAATAAATCTTTTTAAAGCTTACAGTTGTTCTCTTCTTAAACTTCCACTTCCATATCTTATTCAGATGTCGGTTGGTTGGTTGGTTGGTTGGTTAGTTGGTTGGTTGTTGTCTTTCATCCTTAAAGAGGACCAAAATGACATCGCTATGTTAGAATCAAGTTGCAGTGTGTCTGACTGGCTGATCAGACCACTATGATCTTGGAAGGCTCTACCACAAGTCAGTCACAAATAGTCCATGTGAACAATTGGGGTGGATTCTTTAAATTTGCACATCTCATGTTTCTTTTGAGCTACTTCAGTTCTGCTTTGCTTATAGAGTACAACACCTTCTTTGATGCAGGTACACCATGCTGGGCACTTCTTTGCCAGCATCTCCCCTAACATACAATCAATTCCAAAGTTCTTCAGAGAAACTTTGAGAGCATCCTTGTATCACATCTTCTGACAACGTGATCACTTGCTTTGTGTGAGGTCTCCACAAAAATAGTCTTTTTGGCAAGCATACATTTGGCATTCGAACAACTTGACCAGCCCATCAGAGTCGCACTCCCTGCAGTAGAGTTTGAACGCTTGGCACTTCAGTTTGAGAAAAGACCTGTGTCTGGTATCTTATCCTGCCAGGTGATCTTCAGAATCTTCCTAAGACAATTCAGAAGGAAGTGATTCAGTTTCCTGGCATGGCGCTGGTATACTGTCCAGGTTTCACAGGCATACAATAAAGGGTCAGCATCAAGGCTCTGTAGACCTTCAGTTTGGTAGTCAGTCTAATATCTCTTCTCTCCCACACTTTCCTTCGGACCCTCCCAGACACTGAACTAGCTCTGGCAATGCGTGTATCAGCCTCATTATCATTGTGTACATCCTCAGAAAATGTACTGCCAAGGTAAGTGAACTTATCCACAGCATTCAAAACTTCTCCATTTGCTGAAACTGATGATTCCATTTATGGATGGTGCAGTGCTGGCTGGTGGAGAACTTCTTTTCTCTTGGTGTTAATTGCTAGGCCAAAGTTAGCACAAGCAGCAGAAAATTGACCTATACTGTGTTGCATCATATCTTAAGAGGCTGCATTGAATGCATAGTCATCTGCAAACAAAAAATCATGTACCAGCTCTCTCTCTACTTTAGTCTTGGCTTATAGCCTTTTCAAGTTAAATAATATACTGTTAGTGCAGTAGCTGACCTTGATGCCTTTTTCATCCTCATTGAAGGTATCTGACAACATTGCTGAAAACATCATGCTAAAAAGCATAGGAGCAAGCTTACAGCCTTAAATCACTGTTGGTGACTAGGAGTGAGAGCATCATCCATTATTCAGAACCTAAGCAAGCATGCTGTTGTGAAATTGACCTGTGATTCTGATGATTTTGCCATGATCTTCCACAAGCCCTCATGATTAATAGTATCACATACCTTGGTCAGATCGATGAACATTGCGTACAGACCTCTGTTCTGTTCCTGACATTTCTCCTGAAGTTGTTGAGCAGCAAATACCATGTTTATTGTTCCTCAGCCCTTTCTGAAGCCACACTGGCTCTCCGTCTTCCAGGTGAAGAATCAGCCTAATAAAGGAGGACTCTGGCAAGAATTTTACTGGCAGTGGCTGAGAGAGAGACATTGTTCCCCCACTCCAGTAGTTGTCATAGGACAATCTATTTCCACTTCCTTTATAGAGATGAACAGCAGACTTGTCCTTGAACTTCTAGGAGATAACCTCCTCTTGCCATATAAGCCAGAAAATTTCAGTTACCTTTTGTATGAGCAGTCAACCCCCACCTCATCCCAACTTGTAAATCTCAGCTGGAACAGTATCACCACCAGGTGCTTTGCCACGGGAAAGAAGCCTCCTCTTCTTCAGTTGGAAATTTGAATAGAAAGGGATTGACTTCAATCTGAGGTAAACAGTATGTGACTTCAGCTTTGATTGATCATAGTCTGTTGAGAAGACTGTGGAAGTGTTCAGCCCATCTCTCCAGAATCATGTCCTGATCACTAATCAATGTGGCTCCATCACCACTGAGTAGTTGAGATGCACTATATGTCTTTGACCCATAAATAGGGCCATAAAAGGGCATCATAAAAGATCTTTGGGTTGCTACTGTCAGTGTAAAGCTGAATTTCATCTGCTTTCTTACTGAGCCAAGAATCCTTTGCTTGTACTTTACTTTTGATGAAGTTAAATGCTGCCTTCTTAGAGACAGATGAACTATCCTGCTAGTATACCCTGTGGAATTCTTGCTTTCCATTTAGCAGCTTCTGAATTTCCCCATCATTTTAGTCAAACTAGTTTGTGAGTGTTCTGACCCAGATGAGCAAATGCAGTGCTGTACACCAGATCTCTGAAATTTGCCCACTTCTTTTCTGCTCCACTGTGCCAAGTGTGTGTTGGATCAGTTTTTCCTCCAAATTAGCAACAAGCGTTCCTCTGAGAAGTGCTCCAGTCTCTTGACATTAACTTTTCGGGTAATCATCTTGCCGTGGGGCAGCCACTTTTGTAGAGTACAGATATTTAGCTTGGAGAGGATAAGTCTATGATCAGTCCAGCGCTCTGTACCACTTACCACTTTCGTCATTCTCACATCTTCTCTGTCTCTTCTCCTTACAATGACATAGTCTATTTAATACCAGTGTTTGCTGTGAAGGTGCATCCATGAAGTTTTATTGCATTTAGGTAAACAGAAGAGAGTGTTGGTGATGTGAAGGTCGTGAGATACTCAAATCATCAGTCCTCCCAAGGATTCCCTGCGTTGTCTAGTAGTGTCTGCCTATTCCAGCATTAAAGTCACCCAGACTTCATCAAGGTTCATCATGGTGGGAGCCTACACAGGGTGGTATGGTGCTTTCCTGCAAGTGACAATCACATTGTCATGAGCCTGTCATTCATTCCTTTTGGTAGGAAAACAGGCTCGTTAACTAGATTAGTTTTATTGCAGAACCTATGCCAGCTTTACAGCACTCCCTTTCACTGTCGGTGTCCAAAATAACATGCGTCCAGCTCCAACTTTGGTAAGCTGGCCTTCATTTACTGGCCTTGCTTCACTCAGAACCACTATTTGGATATGATACCTGCTGAGTTCTCTTGCAACAAGAGCTGTTGTTCTTTTAGATCTACTGGATTTTGTGTTGGTTATAAGTGGGTGTACATTTCGTGTACTGATGGTGAGTGGAATCATCTTTGCGGAAGTTTTTCTACACTTTTTTGTATTTCAACCACAGGGTGAGCCTGCCTCAGTAAACAGGCCAAGGTTGGATAAAACAGACATTTTTTCAGGTACCTTTTTTGGCCCTTTCCTCACACCAGGAAGTGAGCAGTACATTCTTTAAAAGACTGCTGCCAAATCTCACCACTGCTTCCAATGAGAAGATGACCCTATGACCTGGGCCACCTGTTTGCAGGATTGTGACTACAGTTCCCAATGTATCCTCACCTACTGCTTCATTACTTGCCTGTCACCACAGGACTTTGAGTTAGGTAAAGATGGTAAAATGGATGGGTGATGTCTTTTGATTAATGCATAAATTAGATTTCAGTGAGGGAGAGTTGCACAAAGTCCTTGGCTACATTCTCTCTTCCAGAGTCATCACATTCCAGTGACAGGTTAGTCAAAATAGCTAGCGATAGCTCAGGTTGCGGTGGATGACTTTGGTGTCTTTATGTCTAACCAAGCCCCAAGTGTTTCACAGTGCCTGCTTTTGCTACCTTCATCACGTTGGAACAAATTGTTCTCATCCACCCATTCCACCAGGGGAAGTTTTATGTGCCTGGACTAGACACCCCCCGCTAACTCACCGACATGTTTGAGACTCTTTGGTTACCCTCAATCTGGTTTAACCTGTCTGCAGAAATGGTTTACCAGGGTGTGGCTGCTATTCATGCTACAGCTTCTTGGAACCACAGGTGAGAGTTGGGTAGGTTAGGTAGACACCAAAGGTGGAAATAGGGCTTGGCAGCCTTCACACCAGAACTGCTAGTTTTCCCTGAACATGCCCTACACTCCTATTCAGAGCATGTAATGTAGAATCTCTGATTATGTGCTGCATTACCCACTTTCTGTTCCTGTTCCCTATAGAAGGTTTTTTCAAGATGAAGTTACACAGATCCAGTCTGTTTCAAAAGTGACTTGTCAAGCTCTCCATTTGGTCTATGAAAAAGAGCTTTTCCCCAGATGTTATTTGCAATCCTAGGCACAATAGTTTGCATTTATATTTTCCATTAAGGTTTATAAAATGCATCATTTACATTATTTGCTACTCACAATAACCCAATGTAATAAAGACTAAAGGCACTCATAGACATTTCACAAATGAGAAAAACAAGCTTCAGTGCCTCATACATAGTAAGCTCTTAATAAATGATTGTTCACTAAGAAGTTAAATATCTTGTTCAGGGTCACTCAAAAGGCAAGTTTCAGTGTCAGGGATTGAACCCAGACCTTTCATGAGAACAAGTGAAAGACTTTTTCTCCTGTATAATATTGCCTCATTGGTTCCTCTCATGGAACTACTTCCTGCTGGATGGATCCAATTGACATACGTATGGATGAATGTCATCTATATCTGTCTATCTATATAGACATATATATGTATACACACACATAGACACATTACACATACATACATACATACAAACAAAAAAACATAGTGTATATGTGTCACTGCCTTTCTTCTCACTTCATCTCTTCCCAGATTTGAGGTAGGTGGATTTTCTCTTCCGGTTAGACATCCTTTAATAATACTTTTTATACCACTTCTTTAGGGAAAATCTTTGTTAATAAAGTGTTACATCTTCTCACAACCCCTGCAGTTTCTTCAAACTATCCTTTGCATTTTGAGTGACCCATGACTTTAATTATTTAAAGACTGTTATGTGTCATGACTTATAGCCATGCTATAGGACTAGAAGAATATTGTTTAAAAAGTAGTTTTATTTCATAGCGAAATTTGGAGTTATTAAAAGCGCAAAACAGTTTCCCAAAGATGATTTGGCTTCCTCTTTTCTTTTTATTTATTTGTAGGACAGATCAATATCTATATGCAATCCCTTGTCTTTAAAGCATAATTACTGATGACTAATGCTATGGATTTTCCATAGAACTGCATTTCAAGGTTTGGACAATAAATGTTTTTCATCAAACACTTTAATTTTTCAATATGACTCACTGTTCCAGATTCTTCTGAATGACTCAATTTGGGGTTTTATAGGCAAAGATACTGGAGTGCTGTGCTGTGCTGTGCTATTCTCTTATTTTACAGATAAGAAAACTGAGGCAAACAGAGTTAAGTGACTTGCCCAGGGTCACACTCTAGTATGTGTCTGAGGACAGATTTGAACTCAGATCTTCCTGACTCCAGGCCCAGCACTCTATCCACTGAGCAACCTAGCTGCCCCAATGATTTGAATGATTACATATCTCATTAAGGATACCTTGAATCTGCTAGGTCTTCATGCAGTCCCCATGATGCCATCAACAGATAGGAGCATCTGGCATACCTCATTATCTAATAAGTAATAACACTTTAATTTGTACTCTGCAATGCAAGTACTTCATGACTGTAACAAGCATCTTTTGCAAGTGTACATTTCCTATTTTGCATCTCAAGATAAAAAATTAGAGGACTGACAGTTAACCTTTTGTTAGATCTTTCACGGAACCTTGTATTATGTTAAAAGAAACATGCAGTCAAATAATTTGCTTTTTGTGATCAACAAATAGTAAGCATAGTGAGATTTTTATGTTACCTGCACCTTTGACAGTATGTGACTGTAAGTATCTGTTCAGCTATTGAAAGCCCACCTCTTCCACTCCAATTCCATCATTTCATGTGTCTTCAATGTCTACAGAGGTTAATCTTTTCAACATTTTATACACAAGAGAAAAACATACCGGTCTTTGGGTACTACTATTCTCTTGTGTCAACTTTTTTTCCAAATGTTCTTTCTGATAGCTAGAGCTTAAATCTTTCCTAAGTCCTCAAAATTATGTTAGCTCCAACATAAACCTCTTGTATATATACTTGACTTGGTCTACATGTTTTTCTTCTTTGTTTCCTTCAGGGCCACATTTTGTCATGCTACATTTCTCAAACTTTGTTATTAAGAATCTATATATGCTAGCTGTCAATGATGAGAAAAGGATTAGTTACATCTTTTCCATTTTTGTCTACTTACTGTTCTTCCAGGTCCATACATAAACACTTGAGGCAATTTTTCTCATTGAGGTACTTTTAGTATATATCCTTTTATTAAATAATTAAGTTCTCAGCTATTGAAACAAATAGTCTTTCATTCATATGGCATAAGGTAAGATGGTTAGTTTGTGAAGAGCTATTTTCCTTCATTGTATATTTTCTATCTCCTTTTTATTCTCTTCTTGTTGTCTTACCTGTGTATTGTTGTAAAATATACTTGGCCATAAATTGAGGTCAGTTTATTTTTTTAAATCATCCAAACAAGAAGCAAACAAAGTTGACTACTATTACATTTGATTCATTATTTACATATAGCAAATATTAATATAATGTGTGAGGACTTTTACGAGATGAAATAATTGCATGTAATTCTGAAAGTGTTGTAATTTGTTTTTGGAGTTATCCAAATCTTTGCTCTTGTCAAATATCATCTCATTCCTTCAATATTTTGAACTGATAAAAGAAAAATAGTAGGGAATATAAGGGAACAGGGCAAGAAACTTATAAGAGTGTGAGTACAATAAAGATTCTGTTGCCTCCTCACCTTGGAACATCTATCTATGTGTGAGGCTTCCTCACACTGAAACATCTCCCTGCTATGTGGGCCTCCATTTAGGAAGGGTCCAGGTTGACCAGCCTTTGTCCAAAAGCCCTTCTGGTTCTGTTTCAGACTCTTTGGGCTTCAACACTATGCCACTAGGGCATACCTTCTACCTTTCCCCTGCACCTCTGCTTTTCAGCTCCTTTTTATGTGTTATCTTCTCCTGTTGGAATGTAAGCTTCCTGTGAATCTAAGTCCCTAGGTAAGGACTCCTTTTTTTTCTTCATGTATTTGCATCGCCATAACTTGTACAATGTCTGAAATATTGTAAACACTTAGTAAGTGCTTTGTTGCTTTTACTCACTACCATTAAAATCTTCACTAACAAGTGAGAGAAATGTGGAAAATTGAAATGACTGATACTAACACAAAAGTAATCAATAAAATAAGCTTTAAAAAAAAACCAGTAAGAACCAAAAATGTCCATGACCCCAGTGATTGGCCATTTAGTGTAGAGTCTTAGAATCCTCTCATTCTGTCCCAGAGAGTTTCGTTGTACTGTGTGTGTTACTGCGTCCAGAGAATCTTAAAGTCATAGAGTTTTATAATTGAAAGGGGCTTCTTGAGCGACTGTAAGAAATAATGATCATGATGATTACCTTAAGTAATGAAATATTCTCTAAGCAGCAGAAATGTAAATCTTGTAGCCCTGAAGGTAAATCTTTTTATTTCAATAAGTATATTGATACTGTTTTTAATATATATAGTTCCTATCTTTTGTTTTTACATCGCAAACATTTCCTACTATACCTTCCTTTTTCTCTCCATCAAGAATAAGGGGGGTAGGGGAGAAGGCAGTGGTTTAGTAAAACTGAAAAAAATTGAGGAGAAAAGGCCAGAATTCTTTTTTTTTATCTTTTCTGTTTGTTTTTTTGAAGTGACTGAATATTGTTTTTCTCTGTCTTATTTTACTTTGTATCAGTTCTAAGTGTTACCCTTCTCTGAATTTATCATATTCATTGTTTCGGCACAATAATAATACATTGCATTCATATATCACAACTTGATTAACCATTCCCCAGTCAATGAGATAAAGCATAAGAGATATTCTGATACTCTTTGATGTCATTATTGTGGCTTTCCCACCATTTTGTGTGGATCACAACTCAAGCAGACTTTCTGAAGTAGTGTAACTCTTATCTATATCGTCCCATAATTGTTTCCCAAGGGGTCTACCCAGTGTACAAGGAGCCTTTCTCTTGGTATCTTGACACGGCGTGCATATCCATGGAGCACACAGATTGTCCGTTGTTTTTCCTACATGACTAGAGCGTGTTCTCCTATAATGTTTCTTTGATAATATATTTCACACTGCTTCTCTATTGTAATTCTTCATTATTATTGCAATGCCATTTGTTCACTTCTCCTTTGAATCACCACAGTGCCCTTTGGATAACCTTTAATTTCAATTCTTAAAGGCATTAAACCATATAGTTTTACTGGAAGATTATTGATTCAAAACATGGGTTTTTGTCTCAGGGAAAAGCTTGAGGCAATTAAGGAGCTGAATAGTTTCCCCATGGTCTTCACTCTAGGCCCAGATCAGTATCCATCTTCAGTCGTTGTACAAGTTATATATACCAATGGGCCTTATTAGTTGGTGATCCATTGGATGGCATGGCATAGCCATTTTTTTTAATACACTTGATTTTTCCTATGTGCATTAGTGAACTACCTTTTCTTGAATGGGTATGGATCTCATTTAAGAGGCTGTGATTTTCTTGGTTTTAATATAAGAAGCACATTTCTTCTTCAAGCAGGAGCACGTGGAAGACTTTACCATCTATAGAGAATTTGTCTTTTCACTTGAACCCTGCATTAACTATCCTCCTCATCAATGGAAAATGCTTTGTAGACAAGTATAGCCTCATATGTCTGACAAAGCCATCTTTATTACATTTTTAAAGGAATTTTATAGAATTTTAATAAGTACATGATAGTTATCTTGTTAGAGGAAGACTTTTTGTAGCATCTTGCTTTCCTAAATTAAAAGCTTTTTGATGGTGAATAAACAAATGAAATATATTCATTAAGTCTTCACTGTGTACCAAGACTTAAGTTCTATGAATATAAATAGTCAAATTGAGACAGTCCCTGCTCATGAGGTGCTCTCATTCTAATTGTGAGAGACAACAACTAAAAGAAAATTCAGCTACAAGGGGGATGGAATGACCAAAAGCTTTTAGAGTGTATCAGTAGACTGGACGGCAAAGCACAAAGGTTCTTTGGTTACATAAGTAGCTAAGATGGGGGGGGCGGGGAGAGAGGGGGAAGGGGGCGGAAGGAGGGGTCGAAACAAACCACAGAAGCCAGGCATGATGGTAAGGTCTCTTGGTCCTCTATCACAGCAAAAGGAGTGGAGTTGCTGATTCCCATTTCAACCAAGTCCTTTGAACAGGCAAGCCAACTAAATAAAGGAGAAAGGCAGGTGGATAGAGCATCCTCAATGATGGTGGTTCTTTGTGCCACCCAGCCTTCCTGGATGGGTTCTGAGATGGCCTAAGGCCAAAACAGAGAGCAAATAAAGGGAGAGTAGATTGATTCCCATGGTGGCAGCTCTTTCTAGCAATTGGCTGCCTAGAGTAGCATTCTGTATTCTCAGCAACTTTTATTCAGCTTTATTACTGCAGGATTTCCTGCAAAGTGTACATTATAATAGTGTGCCCATTCCCTTTCCAAGGATTGTGTGTGTATATATATCTATATCTATCTATCTATCTCTATCTCTCTCTGTGTACATATACACACACACACACACACACACACATTATTCTAATAATTGTCTCATTGAGACGGGAAAGAATTATTTGGCAATTGCATACTTCTCCATCACCTTTTTTTTTTTTGTGGAACAATAGTACTATAATTTTTAAAAACCTAAGTGATATTGTTCAGTGGTATCATTCTTTGTTTCACTTACCTTGAAAAATGATCCCTCAGTGCTCTCCAGAATGGGTCATCACTCTAGTATGTACCTCCTCTGTGTATACTTGCTCTGGTCCAGCCATCTTGATTTTCTTTAATACCATTTCTCTTGCTTCATGCAACACAAAGAGACTATGCAGAGTCCAAGTGTGATACCTATACTCTGTGATGCAGAAGGTGGTTTGTTACAGTCATTTTAACTTATCATAACTTTGACAGATCTTTTCATCTGCTTATTTTTGTATTCTAAGCCAATCCCATTTCACATGATGCTTGCTCTTGTTGTTCACGAGAAACTATTATAATTTTAAAAAATAGATCCCTCTGTGACTAGATTTTGTAGGGTTTTTAGGTTTGAGGGGTGTACTTGGTCAGAGTCTTTTTCTGAAACTGTTTGATAATCATGTGGGTTTTATGCTTTTGTTTTTAATGTTTTTGATAATATTTTTCATAATACTAATACTTCTTTGCATTCCTGATATTAATCCAACTTTGTCATAATGAATGATTTATTGGATACATTGCTGTAATCTTTTTGACAGGGTTTTATTTAAAATTTTTGAACTAATGTTGATTAGTTTCCCAGTATTTGAGAATAATTTATGGAGTGTTAGTACTAATTCTTCCTTAAAAGTTTGGTAAAAAAAAAATTTCCGTTCAAATTAGGTGTTCTCCACATCTCCCCTTTGTCAGATCCTTTACACTTAGTTCTTTTACTTTTCTTAGTTGCATTAAGATCTCTATTACATGTTCTTCTGTTACTCTGGCTATGAAGGTAATCCTTGATATTTTTTGTGCACAGTTTAGTTGACATCTGTGTATAGTGGTTTCTGGTAATTTCTTTTTTTCCCCTCTTTTTGTTGTAATTTCACCTTAACTTGCTCATATATTAACTGAATATTCTGACCGCTTTCTTTTAGTTAGATTGGCTACAGGTTCATCAATTTTGTTTTCATTTCAAAGAAACAACTTGTAGTTTTTATTATCGTATTGATTTCTAATTTATCTATTTCTCTTCCAATATTTGATAGCTCCAATTTTATACCTATTTTAAATTTGCTTACTTGTTTTCTATTTTTAATATTATATTGAATTTTTTAATCCTTACTTGTTCTATTTTATTAATGCATGTTTGTAGGGATCCAATTTTTTTTTGAGGAAAAGTTTTAGGGAATTCTAGAAACTTTGTTATGTTGTTTCATTATCATTTTCTTCACATAATTCATTGTTTCTACAATTTAAAAGAAATTAACTTACTGTAATTTTTAAAAATACATTTTCTTTCCTTGTACCTTCTCCCTTTGTTGAAAAATAAGGACAAAGAATATACATAATATGTGTGTATGTATGTATATGTGTGTGTATGTGTGTGTATACGTACATATGTGTGTGTATATATAGGTACTTCTCTGTTAAAAGGTAGGTAGGGGTAGTATGCTTTATCATGAATCCTGTGGGATTATATTGAGTTATTGTGTTTACTGTAAGTCTTCCTAAGTTGTTTGTATTTTAAAAATATTATAAATTGTTCTCATTCTGTTCCCTTTACACTGGCTAACTGCATACCAGTATACCTAGTCAGTTATTTACACCAAAATAATGTTCTTTTACATTCATATAATATAATTCTTTCAGCCATTCTTCAGTTGATGGGCATTTTTGTTAGTTTCTAGTTTTTTGCCACCTGTAAAAAGAGCTGCATTTGGCACATATACCAGAATTAGTTGATGGCAAAGCACATGGTGCTGATTCTATTCCAGCTAAGATTTACAAGGTAGGTGAGTCCATTGCTCATACAAATGCTGACTGAAATTTTCCAGGTTATTTGGCAAGAGGAGGGTCTCCCCCAGGAGTTCAAGGATGCCTCCATTTTCTATCTCTGTAAAGACAAAGGAAATAGATTGCCCTGTGACAATCCCAGGGAGGTCTCCCTCAGTCATTGCTGGCAAGATTCTTGCCAGAGTTCTTTTTAATAGGCTGATCTTTCACGTGGAAGATGGTCATCTACCTGAGAGCCAGTGTGGTTTCAGAAAGGGCCAAGGAACGGTCAATATGGTGTTTGCTGCCCGACAACTCCAGGAGAAATGCCAGGAACATAAGAAAAGTCTGTATACAACTTTTGTAGATCTGACCAAGGCCTTTGATACTGTTAGTCGTGAGGGCTTGTGGAAAATTATGTCAAAATTTGATTATCCCAGAGAAGTTAATCAGCATTGTACTTCAGTTTCATGACACCATGCATGCCTGGGTTCTAGATAATAGACAATGGTCTCATGCCTTCCCAGTCACCAGTGGAGTAAAACAAGGCTGTGTGCTGGCTCCCATGCTTTTTAGCATGATGTTTTCAGTCATGTTGTCAAATGATTTCAATGAGGATGAACATGTCATCAAGGTCAGCTACTGCACTGATGGTAAATTCTTCAATTTAAAAAAGCTACAAGCCAAGAATAAGGTGGAGGGAGTATTGGTGCATGATTTTCTGTTTGCAGATGATTGTGCACTCAGTGCAGCCTCTGAAGCTCAGATGCAACAAAGTGTGGATCAATTCTCTGCTGCTTGTGCTAATTTTGGCCTAGCAATTAATACCAAGAAAACACAGGTGCTCCACCAGCCAGCACCAACATTATCCATACATGAAACCATCAGTTACAGCAAATGGAGAAGTTCTGAATACTGTGGATAAATTCACTTACCTTGGTTGTGCACTTTCTAAGGATGTACACTTTGGTAATGAGGTTGATGCATGCATTGCCAGAGCTAGCTCAGTGTTTGGGAGACTCCGAAGGAAAGTATGAGAGAAAAGAAGTATTAGACTGACTACCAAACAGAAGGTCTACAGAGCCTTGGTGCTGACCTCATTGTTGTATGCCTGTGAAACCTGCACAGTCTACCAGCATCATGCCAGGAGTCTGAATCGCTTCCATTTCAATCATCTGAGGGAGAATCTGAAGATCACCTGGCAGGATAAAGTACCAGACACTGAGGTCCTTACTCTAACTAAACTACCAAGCATTCAAACTCTGATTCAGGAAGCACAGCTCCTATGGGCTGGCAATGTTGTTCGAATGCAAAATGTATGCTTACCTTATGGAGAACTCACACAGGGCAGATGTTCATGTGGTGGTCAGAAGAAGCAATACGAGGACACTCTCAAGGTCTCTCTCAAGAACTTTGGAATTGGTTGTGTGACCTGGGAAACAGTGGCACAGGACCACTCAGCATGGCATGCCCATGTCAAAGAAGGTGCTGTGCTCAAAGAGCACAGCAGAATTGAAAGAGCTCAAAGGAAATGCGGGATGTGCAGGTTTACAATATCCACCCCTTATGTTCAAATGGATTATTTGTGCCCAACCTGTGGTAGAACATTCTGAGCTCATATTGGTCTGATCAGCCACAGTCAGACACATTGAAACTTGACTCTAGCATGGTGATGTCATTTTGATCTTTTTGGAGAATGAAGGACAGCAACCAACCAATCAAGGATGTCCTGGACTCGAATCTTGCTCTAGTCACTTACCAGCTGTGTGACCATAGACAAATTACTTAACCTCTATTTGCTTCAGGTTCTTCAACTGCTTTAAAAAAATGGGAATAATAATACCTGTCTTACTGGGCTGTTGTGAGGAATATTTGTAATTTCAAATATTTGTAATATTTGAAAAAAATGTTTAGCACAGTGCCACTCATATAGTAGGCAATATATAAATCCTTCTTCCATTCCCCTTTCCCTTATATTGGTCCTTTTGCTCTTTATTCGATATTTTTCAGGTATTTGCCTAATAGAGGTATCCCTGGGTCAAAGGGCATATACAATTTAGTGACTTAAGAGGTATAGTTCCAAATTGCTTTGAACAGTGGCCAGATCAATTAGCAGCTCCACAGAGAGTTTGTTATGAGTCTTGTTTTCCTGAAACCCCTCTCACATTGGTAATTTTTCTTTTTTGTTACCTTTGCCAGTCACATGAATATAAGGTGGAATATCAGAATTATTTTAACTTGCATTTCTTTAATTATTAGTGACTTAGAAATTTTTTTCATTTGGCTATTGATGGCTTGGATTGCTTCCATCCTCTTCATGATTCTTTGAATTAAGGAATGGCTCACATTCTCATAAATTTTAATCAAGTCCTTATGGATCTTGCAAATGAGAACCTTATCAGAGAAATGCTATTAAAAACCATTTTTCTCACTTTTTTCCCACTTACCTTTTCCCTCTAATTTTAGCTAAATGTTTTTGTGTATGTGATGCAGGAACTTTTAACTTTAATCAAAACTTTCCGTTTTCTGTTATACTGTCTTTTTTTGATCATGAACTCTTTCCCTAGCCATAAATCTGAAGGGAATTTCTTCTTTATTCCTGTAATTTATTTATTACAGCATGCTAACTCTGTAAACTATTATAGGCTAATTTGGTATTGGATAGAATAAGTAAGTTTAGGTAGTATTGTCATTTGCAGGGGCAGACAGAACAGCTAGGTGGCAGCAGAGGCCTGGAGTCAGGAAGACTCATATTCCTGAGTTCAAATATGACCTCAGACATTTACTAGCTGTGTGACCCTGGGCGAGTAATTTAACCCTATTTGCCTCAGTTTCCTCATTTGTAAAATGAACTGGAGAAGGAAATAGCAAACCATTCCATTATCTTTTCCAAGAAAATCCAAAATCGGGTCACAGAGAGTTGGATACTACTGAAATAACTGAATAACAACATTGTCATTTATTATATTGACTCAGCCTATTCTGGAACATTAATATTTCTCCAATTATTCAGGTCTTCTTCATTATTATTATTTTTTTGTTGTCTTCGTAAGTCCTTCTGAATGTCTTGGGAGATAGACTCCCAAATATTTTTAACTCACTGGAGTTAATTGTGTCAGTTAATTTTTAATTGATTCTCTGGCATTCTGTAACCATCATATTATCTGCAAAAAGTGATCATTATATTTCCTCTTGGCTTATGCTTATTCCTTCTATTTCTCTTTCTTATCTTATTGCTGTAGATAGCATGCCAGCTTTATTTTAGGTAGTAGTGATAATAACGGACAGCCATGATCTTTATGGACAGCTCCTGATCTTTATGAAAAAAGGATCCCTAGTTTAACCACATTACTTATAATGCTGATTTTCTTTAATGTTCAACATAGTAAGGAAAGGTTCGTTTATTGCTGTGTTTTATAATTCTTTTTTTTTTTTGAGGGGGGAAGGCAGGGCAGTTAGGGTTAAGTGACTTGCCCGAGGTCACAGAGCTAGTAAGTGTGTCAAGTGTCTGAGGCTGGATTTGAACTCAGGTCCTCCTGACTCCAGAGCCGGTGCTCTACTCACTGTGCCACCTGGCTGCCCCTGTGTTTTATAATTCTTAACAGGAATGGGCTTTCTATTGTGCTAAAAAAAAATTTCTGCATCTGTTTTTGTAAGCACATGATTTTTATTGTTCTTGTTATTAATGTGGTCTTATTATAGTTACAGTTTTCTTAATATAGAACCAACCAACTGTCCTTCTATAAATTCAGCCTGGTGATGATAATAATAATGTATAATCTTTTTGATATATTTTTGTCTATTTGCTGATACTTTATTAAGATATTTTGCTCTAAGGTTTATTTTGGATATTAGTCTATTGTTTTCTTTCTCCATTTTTACTCTCCTTGGTTTAGGTATCAAGACCATATTTGTATAATAGAAGAAATTTGATAGGACTCTTTATTCTTTATTTTCAAATACATTAGAATGAACTGTTCTTTGAATATTGGTTTAAAAAACATAGTAAAATCCCTCTGATCGCAGATTTTTTTTTCTTTCTTAGTTCTTCAGTGTCTCATTTAATTTCTGTTTCTGAGATTGTTATTTAAGTTCTCAGTTTCTTGTTCTAATAATCTCAAATTTTAAATGATTATAAATATTAAACTATTTCATTTAGACCGTCAGTTTTATTGTCATTTAATTGGACAAAATAATTTATATTAATTGCTTTTATGTCTTTGTGAATTGTTGTGAGCTGCTTTTTTATTTGTAACATCAATAATTGAATTTTCCTCTTTTTTAAAAAAATACCTAATGGCTTATCTGTTTTATTGGATTTTTAATAACTCTTAGTTTTATTAATTAATTACATTTTTAAGCCATTGTTTTTATCTTTCAATTTTTTGATTTACAGAGTTTCTGTTTTGGAGTTTGTTCTTATTATTTGTTGACTTTCTAGAATTTTTTTTCTGTTGTATGCCCAATTTGTTCATTTGTTCTTCCCAAACACTTATTGTTGAAAGTGTTTTAGCAGTATAAAATTTCCCTCAAGGACTGTATTGGCTTCATCCAAAAATTATAACTCTGTCATTTCATTGTTGTCATCTTTAATGAAATAACCTTTTATTCTGTAATTTATTTTTAACTCACTTATGAAAATTTCATCATTTTCTTTTATGTCTGTGACTTTTATTTCTGCTCACTGAATTGATTATTATTTTTATCCTTTGTCTTTATAGGGTGTGTTTAAAATTTCAGATTTCATGCATTTATTTGCAGTTTTCCCAAGCTTTAAAATTTCCTCAGTTTTTTTAAGAGGTAGATGTGAAAAGGAACAAAGGAATCCTATTTGTTAAAAAATTACAAACAAATGGAAGATGATATAAATCTGTCATAACTTTAAATGTGAATGGTTTAAATAATCCAATAAAATGAAAGAATAACAGATTGTGCCAATCTGTTGCTTGCAAGAAACATAACGTAATGTGTGTGTGTGTGCACGCACACACAGAATAAATGAGGAAATTACATTATGCTGAAAAATGCCATAAAAACAAACCAATAACATTAGTATTTTAATTCAAATTTTAATTAGTTTATAAGAACACATAGACATAAATATAATAATAGTAATGGAATTGAACATCCTACTTACTACTTATGATAAATAAAAGAAAATACAGAATTTTCTAAATTACTGTAGAAACTGGAGCTGAAACATTTACTTAAGGCATTTTCTGAATGTGAGTGTTAAATAACCTGTGTATTTCTTGGTGTCACATGGAACATTTACAAAAATTTGGCATGAATTAGGTCACAGAGATTTTGCAATTAAATGTAAAAAGGCAGAAATACTAAACAGGTCCTTAAGGCTATCAGGATATAAAAATTGTCATCTCTTTAGGGAGCACAAACAAAAGACAGAACCAAATGGAGATTTAACAATGAATTTCAAAATAATGAGTTGGCCAAACCCATTAGAAACAATTTATAGTACAAATAATCTCATAGAAACAATTTGTAATTATGCAAAAGAAAATGATAACAATGAAATCACATACCAAAATTTCTGGAATATAACTGAATCTGTCCTTAGGGGAAAAATTATATCCCTACGTATGTCATTAACAAACTGGGGGTGGGGGCAGTTATGGGGAAGAAGGATTAATGAACTGAATATGTATTTTAAAAATTAAAAAGCTGGGGGGAGGGGTGGAGCCAAGATGGCAGCTGAAAAGCAGGGACTAGCGTGAGCTCCCTGCCAAGTCCCTCCAAAAACCTATAAAAAATGGCTCTGAACCAATCCTAGAACTGCAGAACCCACAAAATAGCAGAGGGAAGCAGGGCTCCAGCTGAGGACATCCTGGATGGTTGCTGGGTAAGGTCTTTCGCGCATGGAGCTGGGAGCAGAGCAGAGCCCAGTGTGGGCCGCGCGGACAAACCAGACCAGGAGCCGGGCGGAGCGGGCCCTAGCACCCTGAATCAGTGAGTTGTGGCAGTTACCAGACTTCTCAACCCACCAACACCAAAGACAACAGAGAAGACCTGCAGAAGCCACAAAATAGCAGAGGGAAGCAAGGCTCTAGCCCAGGACAGCCTGGAGGGTCTCTGGGTAAGGTCTATCCTGCACGGAGCTGGGAGCAGAGCCCAGCGTGGGTGGTGCAGACCAACCAGACCAGGAGCCAGGCTGAGTGGACCCTAGCGCCCTGAGTCAGTGAGCTGCAGCAGTTACCAGACTTCTCAACACACAAACACCAGAGACAACAGAGGTTAGTGGGAAAAGCTGCTGGGGACAAGGGGATAGAGTTTGCGGTTCAGCCACTGCCCCGGGGGCAGCGGAGGTGGGGCAGCTACAGAAGTACAGCTGCAATTGCTTCCGGCCCCAGGCCCACCTGGTGGGAGGAATTAAGTGGCCAATGAGAGCAGGAGTGAAGAGCCTGCTGAAGATCTAAGTCCAGTCCGGGTTGGGGGTTCTTGGGGAAGGAGGAGAGCTGGTGTGGCAGAGCTGGCGCATCCCTCCAAGCTTGGAACATAGAACTCTTTACAAGCAGTCATACCCCACTGAAAAACTCAAGGGTCAAGTAGGTTGGCTGGGAACATCGCCAGGCACCAAAAACGCACCCAGATTCAGTCTCAGACTTTGGAATCTTTTTTTGGTGACAAAGAAGATCAACACATTCTGCCAGAAGAAGGCAACAAAGTCAAAGAGCCTACAACAAAAGCCTCCAAGAAAAACATGAACTGGTCTCAGGCCATGGAAGAGCTCAAAAAGGATTTGGAAAAGCAAGTTACAGAAGTAGAGGAAAAATTGGGAAGAGAAATGAGAAGGATGCAAGAAAACCATGAAAAACAAGTCAATGACTTGCTAAAGGAGAACCAAAAAAATACTAAAAAATATACTGAAAAAAACAACACTTTAAAAATAGACTAACTCAAATGGCAAAAGAGCTCCAAAAGGCCAATGAGGAGAAGAATGCCTTGAAAGGCAGAATTAGCCAAATGAAAAAGGAAGTCCAAAAGACCACTGAAGAAAATACTACCTTAAAAATTAGATTAGAGCCAGTGGAAGCTAGTGACTTGATGAGAAATCAAGATATTATAAAACAGAACCAAAGGAATGAAAAAATGGAAGAGAATGTGAAATATCTCATTGGGAAAACCACTGACCTGGAAAATAGATCCAGGAGAGATAATTTAAAAATTACTGGACTACCTGAAAACCATGATCAAAAAAAGAGCCTAGATATCATCTTTCAAGAAACTATCAAGGAGAACTGCCCTGACATTCTAGAGCCATAGAGCAAAATAGAAGTTGAAAGAATCCACCGATCGCCTCCTCAAATAGATCCCAAAAAGAAATCTCTTAGGAATATTGTTGCCAAATTCCAGAGCTCCCAGGTCAAGGAGGAAATACTGCAAGTAGCCAGCAAGAAACGATTTGAGTATTGTGGAAACCCAATCAGAATAACCCAAGATCTGGCAGCTTCTACAGGGCTTGGAATACGATATTCTGGAGGTCAAAGGAGCTAGGATTAAAACCAAGAATCACCTACCCAGCAAAACTGAGTATCATGCTCCAAGGCAAAATATGGATTTTCAATAAAATAGAGGACTTTCAAGCTTTCTCAGTGAAAAGACCAGAACTGAATAGAAAATGTGACTTTCAAACACAAGAATCAAGAGAAGCATGAAAAGGTAATCAAGAAAAAGAAATTGCAAGGGACTTACTAAAGTTGAACTGTTTTGTTTACATTCCTACATGGAAAGATGTGTATGATTCATGAGACCTCAGTATTAGGGTAGCTGAAGGGAATATGCATGTATATGTGTGTGTGTGTGTGTGTGTGTGTTTATGTATATATATGTATATGTGAGTGTGTATGTATGTATACATATATGTGTATATATATATAGAGAGAGAGAGAGCGGTCACAGGGTGAGTTGAATATGAAGGGAAGCTATCTAAAAGAAATAAAATCAAATTAAGGGATGAGAGAGGGAGATAGGGGGAGATAGAATGGGGTAAATTATCTTGCATAAACGTGGCAAGAAAAAGCAGTTCTGTAGGAAGAGAAGAGAAGGAAGGTAAGGGGGAATGAGTGAATCTTGCTCTCATCAGATTTGACCTGAAGAGGGAATACCATACATACTCAGTTGGGTGTCTTACTCCACAGGAAAGAAGGAAGAAGAAGATAAAAAAGGGGGGATGATAGAAGGGAGGGCAGATGGGCGTGAAGGTAATCAAAAACAAACACTTTCGAAAAGGGTCAGGGTCAAGGGAGAAAATTCAGTAAAGGGGGATAGGTTAGGAAGAAACAAAATATAGTTAGTCTTTTACAACATGAGTATTGTGGAAGGGTTATACATAATGATACACATGTGGCCCATGTTGAATTGCTTGACTTCTTAGGGAGCGTGGGTGGGAAGGGAAGAGGGGAGAGAATTTGGAACTCAAAGTTTTAAAAATAGATATTCAAAAACAAAAAAAAAAGTTTTTGCATGCAACTAGAAAATAAGATACACAGGCAATGGGGCGTAGAAATTTATCTTGCCCTACAAGAAAGTAAGGGAAAAGGGGATGGGAGGGGAGTGAGATGACAGAAGGGAGGGCTGACTAGGGAACAGGGCAACCAGAATATACGCCATCTTGGAGTCGGGGGAAAGGTAGAAATGGGAAGAAAATTTGTAATTCAAACTCTTGTGAAAATCAATGCTGAAAACTAAATATATTAAGTAAAAAAAATTTTAAAAAAATATAAATAAGAAAGCCAAACAACAAACTGCAAACAAGCAAATCAGAAGTTTTGGAGAAACAGATATATTTGACATAGAACCAAAACTAAAAGTTTTAGTTCTTTGAAAAGACTAATAAATTTGATCAGCCATTGAGCCAACTTTCTTAAAAAGAGGAGAGCAGAAAATTGAATTAAGAAAATAGCATATTAACAAAGTATATCACAACAGAACCAGAAGAAATAAAAAAATAAAATTTTCAGAACATATCATTCACATTTATATGCTGACCCAATTAAGAACACAAAAGGAATAAAGAAATACTTTCAAATATATAAAATGACCAAATTTATAGAAAACTAAGTGATCCAGAATCAGATAAGGAACGAAAATCTTGTAAAGGTTTTACCACAGCAAAAGCTCTTGGTCCTGAGTCACGGAATGATTCTATGAAACTTTTTTTTTTTAATTAAGACTTTACTAACGTACTCTCCTGTACTCCATTTATGAGACAGATAATAATCTTAATGCCTAAATCTAATACCTAAAAAGTAACATTAATGAATATTGACTTGAATTTTTAAAATAAAATTCTGACAAAAATAAGATGTCATTATAGCCAAGTTATATTTATTATATCGGGCATGGAAGGAAGTATCAAATGACAAACAAATGACATAATAATATTAAGAAGAAACATTCCATACAACTTGGTTATCTCAGTTGATGAAGAAAAAGACTTTGTCAAATTACAACCCTCATTTATGTTTAAACGTAAAAACCTAAATAATATAGGCATAAAGATATCTGTTTTTAATATCATAAATATATCTTTCTAGAACCAAAAGCAAGCATCATTTGAAATGGAGATGCACTGAAATATTGCCCAACTGGTGCAGTCATAAAGCAAGAATCATAATTATTATTTGGGATAGTTCTAGAAATGCTAGCTATAGCAATAAGAAAGAGAAAGAAATTAAAGGTATAAAGATAGGCAACTAGAATATAAAACTATCCCCAATTGCTGATGATGTGATAGTTTACTTAGAATATCCTAGGGAATCAGCAATATGCTTAATGAGAGAGTCAATAATTTCAGTAAAGTTGCAGGTTATAAAATATACCCACAAAAATCAACCATTTTCTATATAATAATAAAATACAAAAGCAATGATTGAAAAGAAAATCTCATTCTAAATAATTATAAAATATTTCAGGCTCAATTTGCCAAAAATACAAAATACTTTTTATCAATTCAGTTACAAAATGGTCTTTAAAGAAATAAAGAATAATGATACCCCATTTTTCTTGTAGTCTCTCTCTTTGCTGAGAGTATACAGAAGTTATATTCCCTTCATTGTATACTGTGGACTTGATTTCAGTACTTCAGTTGTCACTCTAGTCCATGTTGTTTCACATCTGCTTCTTCACCTCCATTTATTTCTTTTAAGTTTCCCTTTTATCATTATCCCCCTCTATGCTTTTTATAAGAAATTTCCTAGTTCTCCCCCTCGTAAATCTTTTTTAACCTCATAATTTTATTTCTAGTTTTTTTTTACTTTTAATAGGATCAAAAGATACATCAATTTATTGCATTATTTTTACTTTTCATTTAATTTTTATTTTATATTGCCATTCATGTTTTTTGAATGTTTGCAAATTGACTAATCTACTTATATCTGTTATATTTTCCCTTCTAGGAATGCTTCAGATGCCTCTATTTTACTAAAAATCCATGGTTTTTCTATTAATTATTATTAGATTTAGGTTTTTGGCATTTGTCATTTCACATTGCATCTCTTTGCTTTTTAGAATATATTATTCATTTTCCTATCATGATTTCTAGTGAATACAGAATAGTACCATGTTAAAACAATTTTCTTTCTTTTATATTTGTAGGTGTTTCTCCTGATTGCTTGTCAAATTTAGTGTTATTGGAATTTTGAAATTTAACTACTGTGTGAATTGGAGATCATTTAGAGAAAATTTCAAGGCAAACTGTGGATCCTTTCAGTTGGTGTCATTTCCTGTGTTCATAAGTTCTAGACAGCTTTATTGTATTATTTCGTGCATTATGTTAATCATATTTTTTCACTTTTCAAGTTCTTGCAAGCTCTTGACCCTTAAGTTGTCTCTGTGTATCTCATCTCTGAGGTACAATATTTTGCTTGTATAGAGATCATTTCTTATATTAACATTATTTTTTAACTTTTTCCAAATTGTCCGTTGCTTCATTGTATTTGCATTACCAGTCTCTTTCTCTCTTCTTTGGGGAAACTTGCTGTCATGCATTTAAATTTTTCTATTTTGCTAATTATTTCTACAATGACATTTTAAATTTTGCCATTTGTTTCAATCACAACTTCTCCCTCAAGTTTCTGATTTCTCTCTTGAGCCATCCTAGAATGTCCTGCTGTGTATGGTTCCATGTTGTCATATGAATACATACAATTTTCTGTTTTATCAGTTGTCATTTCTATTTCCTTTACCTTTCAAATTTTTTTCAGAAATGTTTGCAGTCTATTACATGTCAAAGTATTCATCTTCTATTTTTAGTGTCATACCTGTTGATATATCTGCTTATTTTTAATAGAATTTTTTTCCTCTAGAAATTTTGGTCATTTTAGTCTTATTTTTCCTTTTTTTCATTTCCCTACACCTTCCTCTTTAATCCTCTGCTTATCCTGGAATTACACCTCAAATCATTCTCAGTCTCTTCCCATGTGGAGAAATTCACTTTTTCCCCACCTCTCTTCCTGACTCATTGTGGGAAAAGATTGTCCTCACTTGCATGCTGGTCCCTTTTCTCCACAGGTAATGAAGCCCTGTGTGCTACTATCCTCCCTAACCGAGTTCGCTCTCCCAGCTACATCATGATCCTGTTCTCTTCTACCTCTTATCTGGCTGGACAGAATTAAGATTTACTGCTGGTTGTATTGGGAGACTGGGTTTAGAGTAAGGGCAAGGTAGACAGACCATCAGAGGGTTCAGCTGCAGCACACAAATTGTCCAGTGGTTCCCAGAGCATAAATCAGTAGGGTGAGAGGATGTTCTCTATGGGAGTATAGCACCTGGGGCAGAGGTAAGGGAATGGATGCTTCCTAAGTGCTAAGAATGATTTTTTTCTCACTTTTCCTTAAATTGTTACTTTCTTAGGCTTTTTTTTTTCCCTTGCCTGTGGACACAGATGTAATTGTTTCACCACATAATTCCTTTTATTTAGAGTCTTTAGTGAGTTAATGGCAACTGGGGGGATAAAGTTTGATTTTCTTATATTGTTAGTTATGTGACATTTTTGTCATCGAACATATTAACTTTTATTAGCAAGTCCTGATCATCATTCTTCTTACAATTATTAAAAAAAAAAACATGTTCATCCTCTGCAACAACTAACTTCTAGGTGGTATTTTTTTTAAACCAAACCTCATCATGACCATTACACTATAAACTGATCTAGTGTTCTTAGTCCTTTTTCTTTAGAATACACGTAAAACCAATTTCTCCAGCTCTTTTATTTGCCTCTAATAGAGACTTATGAGTCATCCTTCATTTTAACTTCGTTTTCATTTTCCCTTCTGGACTGTCAAGATAGTATTTGGTTCTTCTACTCCTCTGTCCACTAGTTGGCTCTTAGATAAAGTTCTCATGATTAGAGTACCAACAGCTAGCTTCATGTTTATAAACTACCTAAAAACTCAGAGACTCTATGAAGCCCGCTCCCCATTTTCCTCATTATGACACTGGAACAAGTGTGACACAGAAGTAGTAGACAGGATAGTAGAGTGCAAGATCTCTACTTTATTTTTCTTTGTTTCTTGGGTTGTCATGGTGAAAGAAATTCATTACCTAGTAACCCATCTCCTGGTAATACACCTCTGTACTTAAATAAGATTCTCCTCAGGAAACCTACATCATCTCTCTCTTGGACCATACTTAATACGTCTCTGTCATAGAACAACTTTTGGGTCATTGCACTCTGTTAGGAGAGTCTTCGAGTACTCAGCGTCATCTCTGTTTCATGATGAAGCATCAGTATAAGAATCTGTAGGGAATCAAACTACCTACTAAATTCAAGTCAGTTGTGCCAACCTCTGTGGATAAAAAGCCAGTTATGAAAGAAAGCCTGCTCTGTATAGTTTACGGATTAGTAGAAGAGAAACAACAATATCTGAGACCCAAGAACAGAGGAAACGTCAGGATAGAATGATGTGAGGGATTGGAGAAAGCAAAAAGAACTCTGACTTGGCTGGGTTGGTGGCTGATGGTTAGAGGAGGTTGGTTGATGTCAAATCAAGTGTGGCTTCTTGAAACATCAACTGATTTCTAATTCAAATTTTAGGGATGTGACAAAATTTGAGCAATGAAGGTAGAAAATTAGGATTCAGGCAGCCCATAGAGGGCATTTAATGAAAGAAGCACAACTTCATATTTTGTCTAATTAATCTCACTGAGGAGCCACTGAAAAGTTTTTTTAGAGAAGTGAATTTATCCAAGAGCAGATTATGAATATGTTACTCAGGCAGTGGCATGAAGAACTGGTTAACGACAGGAAGGCTACTTATGAAGCTGTAGTCCCAATAAGAGAAATAACTGTTATTTGAACAGACTGTCTGAAATAGAAGTAGAATGTAGGAAACATGAGAGCTAGTGTACTGTAAAATAGAAAGGATTTGGCAGCTAATTGGATGTGTGAGGTGAGGCAGGCAGAAGAGTAAAATAGAACTTTTTCAGCAAACGTGATTCAAAGAATGGCAGTGCCATTAACAGTTAGAGAAGTTGTGAGAGAAGAGATTTGGGGCAAAATAGCACAATTGATTTCCATTATGATGTTTAAAACCAAAGTATTTATTTTTGCAAATAAAGCTGTAAGTAAAATTATATTGATGTAGAACATCTCACCTCATTCCCTACCGATGCTAGTTGAATGAGGTATTATTATTTCACACCTTTCCTGTCAAGAGGTTTTTCAGTTGAGGTAGTAGTTCATGTCTTTGTATTATCTTTGTAATACCCTCTATTTTCTTCGCATAGTGTGATTTCAGTAGATATTTTGAACCAGCTGACTTTTCAGTTATTTTAGGTGATTTCCAAAGAATTTAACCAGAAACATCACAGAAAAGTTTGATAGCTGTACTATAGGTCAGGGATGGGGAGCCTGCGGCCAAGAGGCCATATGTAGGCTTCTAGGGCCCCAAGTGTGGCCCTTTGACTGACTCCAAACTTGAAGCCCCTAGAGGGCCACATGTGGCCCCAAGGCCATAGGTTCCCTACCTCTGCTGTAGGTATTCAAGATCTTCCCATTCCCTTTTAGATTTCTAAGGGGGTATAACATTTCTTCATGTTCATAGTAAGTGATGAAAATAAAACATTGTGTATAGATAGCTCATAATCATTCTTTGTTTCTTTAAGTCTTAGTAGTGAATAAAACATCTTTTAGACTTGCAGCCAACAACAGTCTTCAATGAGGAGCATTATTTATATAGCAAATCTGAAATGTAAGAATGAAGTTTTCTTTTTATATTGAATAAGCAGAAAAATCAAATTATTATTTAAAAAGGAATACTCGTATATCTTTTTTTTCTCTACTTGCGTAATGCAAAAGTGGCTAACTGCCTTCACTCCTTTAAAAAATCATATTTGGATGGTGACTAAGCATCAGACATTTCCCAAAGAGAACGCTATAAGGAAGTGAAAAATAAAAATTTTGACAGGAATAAGTTTATTAATCTATTTTTAGGCCAGTGAAAGTAGCCTGATAGATATTTTAAAATTTAGCAGTTACAGTGGAGCCAAGATGGTGGCTGGAAAGCAGGGACTTCCCTAGGGCTCTTCCCCAAGACCCTCCAAACACCTATAAAAAGTGGCTCTGAAAAATTCTAGAACTGCAGAACCCACAAAATAGCAGAGGGAAGCAGGGTTCCAGCCCAGGACAGCCTGAATGGTCACTGGGTAAGGTCTATCACATGGAACTGGGAGCAGAATGGAGTAGAGCCCAGCTGCAGCAGGACCAAGGGGACTAGGAGCCCGGTAGAACAGGCCCTAGCACCCTGAATCAGTGAGCTGTGGCAGTTACCAGACTTTTCAACCCACATACACCAAAGACAACAGAGAAGGTTAGTGGGAAAAACTGCGGGGGACAGAGTGAAAGTAGTTCGCGGTTCAGCAGGGAAGGGGGTGCAGCTACAGAATTACAGCTGCAGTTGCTTCCAGCCCCAGTCCCAATTGGTGGGAGGAATTAAGTGGCAGATCAGAGCAGGAATAAAGAGTCTGCTCAGATCTCAGTACAGTCCAGATTGGTGGTTCTTGGGGGAGGAGGAGCACTGGGGTGGCAGAGCTGGCTGTATAGAAATAGCTCTAAAAACAACAGTGCAGCTCCTCAAGCTTGGAACAAAGTACTCTCTACTCTATAAGCAGTCACACCCAGACGAAAAACTCAAGGGTCAAGTAGTTGGCTGGGAACATGGCCAGGCAGTGAAAACAGACTCAAATTCAGACTCAGACTTTGGAATCTTTCTTTGGTGACAAAGAAGACCAAAACATACAGCCAGAAGAAGTCAACAAAGTCAAAGAGCCTACATCAAAAGCCTCCAAGAAAAACATGAACTGGCCTCAGGCCATGGAAGAGCTCAAAAAGGATGTGGAAAAGCAAATAAGAGAAGTAGAGGAAAAATTGGAAGAGAAATGAGAATGATGTGAGAAAACCATGAAAAACGAGTCAATAGTGGTTCTTGCTAAAGAAGACCCAAAAAAATACTGAAGAAAATGACACCTTAAAAAAATAGACTAACTCAAATGGCAAAAGAGCTCTAAAAAGCCAATGAGGAGAAGAATGCCTTGAAAGGAAGAGTTAGCCAAATGGAAAAGGAGGTCCAAAAGACCATGGAAGAAAATACTACCTTAAAAATTAGATTGGAGCAAGTGGAAGCTAGTGACTTTATGAGAAATCAGGATATTATAAAACAGAACCAGAGGAATGAAAAAATGGAAGACAATGTGAAATATCTCATTGGGAAAACCACTGACCTGGAAAATAGATCCAGGAGAGAGAATTTAAAAATTATTGGACTACCTGAAAGCCATGATCAGAAAAAGAGCCTAGATATCATCTTTTAAGAAATTATCAAGGAGAACTGCCCTGATATTCTAGAGCAAGAGGGTAAAATAGAAATTGAAAGAATCCACCAATCACCTCCTCAAAAAGATCCCTAAAAGAAAACACCTAGGAATATTGTCACCAAATTCCAGAGCTCCCAGATCAAGGAGAAAATACTGCAAGCAGCCAGAAAGAAACAATTTGAGTATTGTGGAAACACAATCAGGATAACACAAGGTCTAGCAGCTTGTACATTAAGGGATTGAAGGGCTTGGAATATGATATTCTGGAGGTCAATGGAGCTAGGATTAAAACCAAGAATCACCTACCCAGCAAAACTGAGTATCATGCTCCAAGGCAAAATATGGACTTAAGATGAAATTTGTTATAATCACATAGGTTAAAAAGAGGACTAATTAATGCAACTAATGGCCAAGGCATACAAATCCACTATTAGCCACTTAAAGAGATTAGACTTAACAGATGCCCATGTTTCAAGATACTTACTGGGTTCTGTTAATTGACAGATAACTGGTATCGTAAGGAACAAAATTGAGACTTTTTATAAAATGGCAATATCTAGTATATTTTTAAATACATTTTACCAATACTCTTTCCTTTGTATATCACAGTACCCTCCCCTCTCAGAACTCTCTTTCACCATGTCTGAAAAGACATCCCTCCTTTTGCAGCTATAGTCTACCACCTTTGTAGAAATTTGGGAGGCAAGCTTCACTATTGTTCCTCTGAAATCATGACTGCTCACTACATTGATCAGATTTCTGAAGTTGACTTTCATTGTTGTTTCCCTTTTGATTTTCCTGGTCATTGTCTAAATTGTTCTGTTAGTTCTATCCATTTTGTTCTGCTTTAGTTATAACAATCATTCTCAAGATTTTCTGGTTTTTTTTTTTTCCTAACAGATTTTCTATTTTTTTTTTATTTTCAGATCCAAATTCTCTCCTTTCCTCTCCCAATTCCATCGCCTATTGAGGCAAGAAAAGATAAAGGAAAACAAAACCCATTGAAAACATTTATAGTCATGCAAAATAAATGTGCATATTAGCTATGTATTTTTTTAAAAGGCAAAATCCAGGAAAAGATATAAAGAGGAAAAATATGCTTCTGTCTGTGATCTGAATCCATCAGTTTTCTTTCTGGAGATAGATAGCATATTTCAGCTTGAATCCTTTGGAATTTTTGTGGGTCATTGTGTTGACCAAAGTTACTGTTACTGTGAAGGTTGTTCTCTTAGTTCTGCTCACTTTATTCTGCATCAATTCATATGAGTATTCCCAGGTTGTTGGGTTTTTTTTTCCTGAAAACATGTCCTTCATTATTTCTTACAATACAGTAGTACTCCATCCCATTCATATTCTGTAACTTGTTTAGCCATTTCCCAATTGATTATCTACTTCATTTCCAATTCTTTGCCAACCCCCTTCCCCTCTCCCCAAAAAAGTTGCTATATGTTTTTATTTTTCTTTCCTTCTTTCTGTTTCTTTGTTTCTCTCTTTCTTTCTTCCTTCCTTCCTTCCTTTTCTCTCTCTTTCTCTCTTTCTTGTCTTTTCTTTCCTTCCTTCCTTCCTTCCTTCCTTCCTTCCTTTCTTTCTTTTTCTTCCTTCCTTCCTTCCTTCCTTCCTTCCTTCCTTCCTTCCTTCCTTCCTTCCTTCCTTTCTTTCTTTCTTCCTTTCTTTCTTTCTTTCTTTCTTCCATCTCTTCGAGGTGTAGCCCTAGTTGCTGGGTCAAAGAGTATGCACAGTTCAATAGCTTTTGGAGCGTAGTTCCAAATTATTTTTCAGAGTAAAGAAGTATACAACTCGGCTAGCAGTGTATTAGGTTACCTCTTTTCCCACATCCCCTCTAGCATTTGTGACTTTCCTGGGTGTGGTACCTCAGAGATGTTTTGATTTGCATTCTCTCTATATTAATGATCTAGAGCATTTTTTCTTATGGTTTTGATAACTTTGATTTCTTCCGCTGAAAACTGCTCATATATAATCTTTGATCATTTATCAGTTACGAAATATCTCTTATTCCTACAAATATGGCTCTATTCCCTTTATATTTTAGAAATGAGACTTTTATCAGAGAAACATAGATTTTTCCTTAGTTTCCTATTTTTATTTTAGTTGCATTCATTTACTTTGTGAAATTTTTAATTTAATATAATTAAAGTTATCCATTTTGATTGGATAAACCTCTCTGTTGTTCATGAACTCTTACCCTATCTAGAAATCTGACAGGTAATTTCTTCTGTGTTTCACTAACTTGCCTACATCTACATCTTGCACCATTTTTAAATTTTTTTTTTAATTCTCTTTAATTTATTTAATATATTTAGTTTTCAGCATTGATTTTCAAGAGTTTGAATTACAAATTTTCTCTCCATTAATAATGGCATATATTCTAGTTGCCCCATTACCCAGTCAGCCCTCCCTTCTGTCACCCCACTCCCCTCCCATCCCGTTTTCCCTTACTTTCTTGTAGGGCAAGATAAATTTCTATGCCCCATTGCCTGTGTATCTTGTTTCCTAGTTGTTGCAAAAGCTTTTTTTTTTTGAACATCTCTTTTTAAAACTTTGAGTTCCAAATTCTCTCCCCTCTTCTCTCCCCACCCACCCTCCCTAGGAAGGCAAGCAATTCAACATAGGCCACATGCGTATCATTATGTAAAACCCTTCCACAATACTCATGTTGTAAAAGACTAACTATATTTTGCTCCTTCCTAACCTATCCCCCTTTATTGAATTTTCTCCCCTGACCCTGTACCTTTTCGAAAGTGTTTGTTTTTGTTCATCTCCTCCACCATCTGCCCTCCCTTCTGTCATCACCACTTTTCTTTATTTTCTTCCTCCTTCTTTCCTGTGGCGTAAGATACCCAATTGAGTGTGTATGTTATCCCCTCCTCAGGTCAAATCTGATGAGAGCAAGATTTCACTCATTCCCCCTCACCTGTCCCCTCTTCCCTTCCTACAGAACTGTTTTTTCTTGCCACGTTTATGCAAGATAATTTAACCCATTCTATCTCTCCCTTTCTTCTTCTCTCAATATATTCCTCTCTCAATCCTTAATTCGATTTTATTTTTTTTAGACATCATCCCTTCATATTCAACTCACCCTGTGCCCTCTGTCTAATGTGTGTGTGTATATATATGTGTGTATATATATGTACACATATGTATATTCCCTTCAGCTACCCTAATACTGAGGTCTCATGAATCATACACATTGTCTTTCCATGTAGGAATGTAAACAAAACAGTTCAACTTTAGTAAGTCCCTTGTGATTTCTCTTTCTTGTTTACCTTTTCATGCTTCTCTTGATTCATGTGTTGGAAAGTCGATTTTTCTATTTAGCTCTGGTCTTTTCACTGAGAAAGCTTGAAAGTCCTCTATTTTATTGAAAATCCATATTTTGCCTTGGAGCATGATACTCAGTTTTGCTGGGTAGGTGATTCTTGGTTTTAATCCTAGCTCCATTGACCTCCAGAATATCGTATTCCAAGCCCTTCAATCCCTTAATGTACAAGCTGCTAGACCTTGTGTTATCCTGATTGTGTTTCCACAATACTCAAATTGTTTCTTTCTGGCTGCTTGCAGTATTTTCTCCTTGATCTGGGAGCTCTGAAATTTGGTGACAATATTCCTAGGTGTTTTCTTTTGGGGATCTTTTTGAGGAGGCGATCGGTGGATTCTTTCAATTTCTATTTTGCCCTCTTTCTCTAGAATATCAGGGCAATTCTCCTTGATAATTTCTTAAAAGATGATATCTAGGCTCTTTTTCTGATCATGGCTTTCAGGTAGTCCAACAATTTTTAAATTATCTCTCCTGGATCTATTTTCCAGGTCAGTGGTTTTCCCAATGAGATATTTCACATTGTCTTCCATTTTTTCATTCCTTTGGTTCTGTTTAATAATTTCTTGATTTCTCATCAAGTTACTAGCTTGCACTTGGCTCCAATCTAATTTTTAAGGTAGTATTTTTTTCCATGGTCTTTTGGACCTCCTTTTCCATTTGACTAATTCTTCCTTTCAAGGCATTCTTCTCCTCATTGGCTTTTTGGAGTTCTTTTGCCATTTGAGTAACTCTATTTTTTAAGGTGTTGTTTTCTTCAGTATTTTTTTGGGTCTTCTTTAGCAAGAACCACTATTGACTCGTTTTTCATGGTTTTCTCACATCGTTCTCATTTCTCTTCCCAATTTTTCCTCTACTTCTCTTATTTGCTTTTCCACATCCTTTTTGAGCTCTTCCGTGGCCTGAGGCCAGTTCATATTTTTCTTGGAGCTTTTGATGTAGGCTCTTTGACTTTGTTGACTTCTTCTGGCTGTATGTTTTGGTCTTCTTTATCACCAAAAAAAGTTTCCAAAGTCTGAGTCTGAATCTGAGGTTTTCACTGCCTGGCCATGTTCCCAGCCAACTACTTGACCCTTGAGTTTTTTGTCTGGGTGTGACTGCCTGTAGAGTAGAGAGTACTTTGTTCCAAGCTTGAGGGGATGTGCTGTTGTTTTCAGAGCTATTACAGCCAGCTCTGCCACCCCAGTGCTCCTCCTCCCGCAAGAACCACCAACCTGGACTGGACTCAGATCTTAAGCAGTCTCTGCACTCGTGCTGTGATCCACCACTTAATTCCTCCCACCAGGTGGGCCTGGGGCTGGAAGTAACTGCAACTGTAGTTCTGTAGCTGCACCCCTCTGCTGCCCCCTGGGATGGTGGCCGAACCGCGAACTCCTTTCACTCTGTTCCTTGCAGCTTTTCCCACTAACTTTCTCTGTTTTCTTTGGTGTTTGTGGGTTGAGAAGTCTGGTAACTGCTAACTGATTCAGGGTGCTAGGGCCTGTTCCGCTGGGCTCCTGGTCTGCTTGGTCCTGCTGCCATCCACACTGGTCTCTGCTCTGCTCTGCTCGCAGCTCCATGAGTGATAGACCTTACCGCAAGACCATCCAGGCTGTCCTGGGCTGGAGGCCTCCTTCCCTCTGCTATTTTGTGGGTTCTGCAGTTCTAGAATTTGTTCCGAGCCATTTTTTATAGGTTTTTAGAGGGATCTGGAGGGGAGCTCACGCAGATCCCTGCTTTCCGGCCTGCATCTTGGGTCTGCCCCTCCATCTTGCACCATTTTGAGTTTATTTTGGTATATACAGTGTGGGATGTTGATCTATGCCTGTGTTCTGCCAGAATATAAGTCCCTTCCACATCACAGGGACTTGGGGCATAGTGTCCTGCCTTCTGCAAGATCTGCACAAAATTTTTTGGCCCTTCAAATCAGAGAAGAAGTCTGAATTACTATGGTATTAAAAGATAAAATATGTTGCTATTTTATATGTACTATAGTACTTATTTTATAGTACTATATATATATTTTATCATTTCTGAGTTTCTAAACTTTTTCTGTGTTGCCTTCTGGCCTTTGTGTGTCATCTGTAAAACTCTAAAAAAATTCCCACCTAATTTCTTATACTGACCCACAGTACATCAAAACCATGCTGGGGAAGTCACAATGTGGAAGGGATTACTGTACTTTCTAGTTTTCCTAAATTTTTGTCAGATAGTGAGTTCTTTTCGCAGTAGCTGGGGTCTTTTGGTTGATCCAGTACTAGATTACTGTGCTCTTTTGCTTCTGTTTATGGTATACCTAATCTGTTCCATTGATCAACTTCTTTATTTCTTACCTGGTATCGAAATATTGTGATGTTTGCTGCTTTGTAGTATAGATGAGATGTAGTATTGCTAGATCTACTTCTTTTCCATTTGTTTCATTCATTCCCTTGATATTTTTGACCTTTTATTTAGTTCCAAATTAATTTTTAATCTATGCTTCAAATACTCTTGTAATTTTATTCCACTGTGGTCAGAAAAATAGGCATTTAATGTTTTTTCTTTTCTACATTTTTGTGAGATTTTTATGACCTAATACATGGTCAGTTTTTGTGAAGGTACCTTGCACATTTGAGAAAGGTATTCCTTTCTGTTCTCATGCAGTATTTTCTAGTGGTATTAACTTTTCTAAAATTCTGTTCATCTCTGTAATTTCTTGTTTATTACATGGTAAGAATTCCATTGGTCTGAGAAGGGTAAATTTAGGTCCTATGCTAATAAAGCTTTACTGTCTCTTTCCTGCTATAACCCATTTAACTTTTCCTTTAAGAATTTGAATGTTCTGCCACATGAGATATATATATATATATATATATATATATATATATATATATATATATATGTTCTATAATGATATTAATTCATTGCTTGCATTCTTGCATTCCTTTTAGCAAAACATAGTTTTTTTGTTTTATCTCTTTTAATTAGTTCTGTTTTTACTTTTGCTTTCTACGAGATCATGATTGCCACCCCTACCTTTTTTTCTTTACTTGAAGAAAATAGGAAATATTTGAACTCATTAGTTTAACCCTTATTTGCATCGTTCTGTTTTAGGTGTGTTTTTTGTGAGCAGCATATTGTTTGATTCTGGTTTCTAATCCATTCTATTAGTATCTTCCATTTTATGAGTGTGTTCTTCCCTTTCACATTCAAAGTTATGATTGCTAACTTTGTATTTCTCTCTATCCTATTCTCTTATACTTAGCTTTCCTTTTTTTCCCTCCTCAAGAGTTTGTTTTGCTTTTGACTGCTCCTTCCCTTAATTTACTCCCTCTTTTATTCCTACTCCACCCCTCTTTCTGTTAACCCCTTTCTCTCCTACTTCTTTGTTGGGTAAGATGAATTTCTGTGCCCAAATGTACTTACATATTCATTCTTCCCTCCTTTGAACCAGTCGAGGTAAGAGTGAGGTTTAAATATCGCCCTCTTTAGCTCACTGCCCCCTTCATTGTATAAATTCTTTCTTAAAAAATAAAAAAAAATAAAAAAAAAATAAAAAAAATTCTTTCTTGACGGTCCTGTTTATGTAAGATAATCCCCCCCCCCCACCCCGCCATTCTTCCTCTCCCTTAACCTCAGTCCTAAGGTTTCTCTTCCCCCTTTTTCTACTCTTTTGAGATCATCCCAACATAACAGAGTCAGACCAGGCCCTCTGTCTTAATTAAAATTTCTTTAAGATATCGGGCGATAATAAATGTATCCTTTCACCATATAAGAATGTAAACAGTTTAACCTTCTTTAGTCCCTTTTGATTTCTACTTCATGTTTTGCCTTTTTATGCTTCTTTTGTCCCAAGTTTGAATGTCATATTTTCTATTCAGCTCTGATATTTTCATTGGAAATGGTTGAACATTTTCTCTTCCGTTAAATGTACATTTCTGCTCATAGGAATATACTCAAATTTTGCTTAATAGGTTATTATTCTTGACTGTAATCCAAGATCCTTCACCTTTCAAAAGATCGTGTTTCAAGCCCTCTCTTCCTGTATAGGTGGCCGTTAGATTTTGTGTGATCCTTACTGTAATCCTCAGTACTTCAGTTCTTTCTGTCTAGCTACTAGCAGCACTCTGTTCTTGACTAGGGAGTTCTGGATTTGAGCTTATAACATTTCTGGGAGTTTCCATTTGAGAATTTCTTTCAAAACATAGTCAGTTGATTCTTTCGATTTTTGATTTTCCCTGTGATTCCAAGATATCTCTGTTTTCAAAGTCAGTTGTTTTTCATATGAAATATTTCATATTCTTCTATTCAGTCTTTTTACTTTGTTTTATTATTTCTTGATGTTTTATGAGTCAGGAGCTTCCAGTTTTCCAATTCTGATTTTTCAGCAGGTATTTTCTTTATTAAGATTTTGTGCTTCTTTTGCTATCTGACCAATTTTAACTTCCAAGAATATATTCTCTTCAGTAACGTTTTGTACTCTTTTTCATACTATTCTACTTTTATAACTTTCTTACATAGCTCTACTGTGCTTGTTTTTAAAAATCTATTTTTTTTTTTTGCTTTTTAAAAACATTTCTTTAACTCTTGTTAGAATTCTTGTTCAACTTGTGTCCAGTCTGCATTTTTCTTTGAGCCTTTGCTTATGGATGATTTCAGGTCTTTGTCTTTTTCTTTGTGTGTGTCTTAAACTTCCTTGTCATAATAGTAGCACTTCATGGTTGGGCTCTTTTTTTTTTAATTGATTGCTCATTATTCCAGCCTACTTCTTGACTTTTAACTCTATATTAGTGTTTGACTCTGCTCCTTGCAAGGATGAGAAGTGGGGAGGGAGTGCCTGGCTTGAGTTTCTGTCTTTTTGTATCCTTCTGTTTTCAGAGCCTGTCACGGAGGTCTGCAAGTTTTTGGTGCTTCACACGTTATATGGTTCAAGGAAAGGTCTGTTCAGCTCCCCTCTTGGACAAATCTCTGCAAACTCGTAATCTACTATATTCAGTTTAGTTTCAGTTAACTTTTAGCTGATAGAGTTAGTCACAGTTAGCCATCTGGGGAATTCTGCAGATTCAAAATGACCAAACTGCTGACTTCTCTTTGGTCTTGATCTCCTACCCTGGCTGTTTCACTGAAGGCTAATGTGCAGGTCTAAAAGTTAGAACTGAGTCCTCCATCAGCTCTTGAGCCCAGAGCTGCACAGCTATGTTCCTTGCTTCATACACAGCCCACCCCTTTCTGTCCTGGAGCTGAGTCCCAGAACTAGGCAATAGACTAAAGAACTGCCAGATGGCACCCACTCTCATTCCCATTGGTGGTTCAGGAATCTCTTTCTGGCCTGATGATACCTGCCCTAGAGGTCAGCCTCAGCCTCCTTATAATACCTGGGCATTAGAATGTTCCCCACTTTTGATGTGGTTTCTATGCTGAGCTCCCTCCCAGTCGCCGCCCCCCCCCATTGTTTACAGACTTATTTATTTGTCTTCCTAAGCTGCCCTGGTCTGGAAAAAATAACTCATTATGTCTTTTTCTTTGCATTCACTATCAGAATTGTCTGACATGTTTTCTAGGTTATTATGGAGGAGTTATATTGAGTGAGCTGGGCAAAAATTCTGATTCTCACTCTGCCCTCTTGACTCTGACTCCAGTTTTTCTGATTTCTTTACAGTTTTCATTGCTTATGTCTCAATACTGCTTAACCACTAACCATCAAGCATTTGTTAAGTACTGACTATGTGCTAAGTGTTGGGAATAAGAAGAAATATTATAACTATTCCTGCCTTCATGGAGCTAACATTCAAATACAGATATAGATTTTAACAAGAGACAAACTAGATATCTTGGAATGGAAGTTATTAGCAGGTAGGGGACTGGGCAGGGTCTTCTGCAGAAGGTGAACCTTGATCCAAGATTTGAAGGAAGTCAAGGAGGCTAAGAACTAATAAGGAGGGGAGAGTATTTCAGGCCTGGGAGACAGCTCATACAAAGTCAAATGTGGGAAACTATCATCTTGGAAGAATAGCAAGTAGACCTGGGCCACCTATTATGTGGCTAGGAATAACATAAGAAGATTATATGAAGATTGAATGGGAGCATGTTGTGAAGAATTTTAAATACCAGTGTTTTATTTGATCCTAGAGGTCCTATTTGATTTTATTATGTAGATGGGTATTAAATCAGACCCATGCTTTATCTAAGTCACTTGGGCAGCTCTGTAGAGAGTGGATTCATATAACAAGTAATTTTTAAAGGGCAGGCTAATTGGAATTGTTGCAACAGTCTAGTCAAAGGAAACAGTGAGGGCATAAGCAAGGTTAGGAGTTGTGTGATTTGAAAGGAGGAGATATGTTCTAGAAATTTTGTGAAGATAGAACTAGATTATGGCAACTGATTAGAAAAATAGAATGATGGAAGTGACTGAGGATAATGGTGCTGTTGAGAAATTCAGTAGAGAAGCATGTTTCAGGAGGAGAGTTACTGAATTCTTTTTTAAACAAGTTGAGTTTGAGATGCTTAGTTCTTGCAGGATATCAGATAAGATAGGTAGTAGTATGTGTGTGTGTTTCCTATAATTGGTAAGTGTGTGTGTGTGTGTGTGTGTGTGTATATATATTGTATGTATGTATTATATATCTATGTGTGTAAAGGCATAACAGGTTTGGTAGCACAGGGAAAACACTGATAGGAAGAGGGAAGAGAGGCACAGTGAGAACAAAGAATGACTACAAATTACGATCAAATACTGAAAGTTTAGAGTTCTTAATAACAGATATGGAAAACTCAGGGGTGATGGCAATATTAAGGATGTGATCATTTCTGTTTGTAGCTCAGTAGTCACTATGGGTGTGTGGGGATGTCAGGGAAATACTAGTATCTCTGGTGTGAGGGCTGCTGAGAGCCCTTTTCAGGGCCGCTCAAATACCTTTGGTGTCTACCTGCCACCCAACTCTCACCTATGGCTCCAAGAAGCTATAGCACGTGCAGTGCCACACCCCAGTAAACCACTGCAGCATACAGGCTAAACCAGGTTGGGGGTACCTGATAGTCCTCAACCTATTGATGACTTGGGGTATGAAGGGTGAGGTGTCTACCCCAAGCATGTGAAGACTTCCCCTAGGAGAATGGGTGGATGTGAATACCAACTTTCCCCCTTTCCCTTAATTTCAAAAGCCCATAATACCATAACCCGCCCTCCCTTCCTTTACCCAGTCTCTGACAATGAGGGGACCCTATGCCTTCAATCTCATTTCTTCCCATTTTCTCCAAAAGACTTCAATCTCAATCTTTTCTTTCTCTCAACTTCAGCCTTTTGTGATATATAGGTAACTTCTGTATAGCCCTCAAGAATGCTCACTTTTCTTCTATCCTTAAAAATACATTCATTAGAACCTACCTTCTCCTCATCTTCTATCTCTTTTCCCCTTTTCGTCCAAATCCTAGAGGAACTTACCTATTTTCCTGCTGCTGCCTCTACTGACTGTCTTCTTCCTCACTCCTCAACCCTTTGTAATCTAGTTTCTGACCACTTCATGAAACTAAAACTGCTTTCTCCAAAGTTAACTCCTGCCAAATTTGATAGTCTTTCATCAGCCCTCTTCCTTTACCTCTCTGCTGCATTTAATCTTGTTGAACACTCTTCTCTCCAGGATATTCTCTGCACTATGAATTTCATGACATTGCTCTCTCCCATTTCACTTATCACCTATCTAATAACTCTTTCCCATTATCCTTTGCTGGCTCATCATCTGTATTATAGCCCCTAACTGAAGGTAATCCCCACCATTCTGTAATAAGTCTTCTTTCCCTCTTCCTCTATTTGCTCTCTTTAGGTAACCTGATCACCTCCTAAGAGTTTAATTACCTTTTCTATGAAGATAAGTGACAGATGTGTGTGTACATATGTATGTTTCTATCTATCTATCTATCTACAGATAGATAGATAGATCAATTGATATAGATAGATATTCAGCCCTAGTCTCTTCTCTGAGCTTCAGTAATTGCATTACCAATTATCCACTGGCTATTTTAAATTGAATGTCCTAGAGAACTATCAAACTCATTATGTTCCAAATTGGATTATCTTTCTTCCCAAAGACTTCTTTTTCCAAAATTCCCCATTTCTGCTGAAGGCATCACCATTCCCTCGCTTTCCTAGGTCTGTATCCTTGGCATTATTCTTGACTCCTAATTTACCTTCATCCCACATATACAATCAGTTGTCAAATCCTGCCATTACGAGCTCCATAATATATCTAGTATTGGACAATACTTCTTTATTCACATAGGTACCAACTTAGTTCAGGCACTTATCTCCTCAGCCCTAGATTATTTTAAGGGCTGCCTAATTGGTCCCCTTGTCTCTAGTCTCTCTCCACTCTATGCCCTCCTCTACAATGCTGCTGCAGTAATTTTCTATAAGCACAGATCTGACCATGTAAATCCACTCCTGACACCTGCTGTAACAACATTTTTCTACTCAATACACTTTATAATGACTTATTCCTGAGAAAAGAAAGAATCAAAGAGCAGTGTGTCACATTTTAATGGATCATATCTCTTAAGAAGTCCTTAATTAAGTCCATGAGCTGTGGCAGAAGATGAGGCTAGAAAAAGCAGCTATGATGAATCCAGCTTTTCATTACACCCTGCATTGATTTGTTTAAAAAAAATCATGGTATTTATGTGTCTGCATATATACACATACATATAACAGAAATGTTTCCTTATCAAAAGAAATCTCTTCCTTTCTCTTCACACAAGCAGTGTCTAAATCTAACTTACCTTTGACCTTAAAAGATCTAAATGAAAATATCACATTCATAAATCCTGCTTTGGAAATAGTAATAAAAATGCTCCCTACTCAGTTTCCATGTGAGCAAAATAACACAGGTGGATTGGAATGATCTCTAAAGTCATTTCTGGCTCAAAGATTCTATAATTCTATACACAGCTTTCAAGTAACTATGCAGTAAGATTTCCTAATCAAAAATATCTTCATTGTATTGTACAGGCAACCATAACCTTGCTAGGTAATGGAAGGGGAAAAAATCTACAACGGAAAAATGCAGAACTTCAATAATTATGTTGAGTACTGAGTATCTTTACTTATAGAAACGGTGTTTGCATTGTGCATGTAAACCAGTGAATAAAAATGAGTGATATATAGTATTTTCAGCATGTTAAACTCATCAACATAGATTAAGAGAATCTAGCTACTGCTTACTTAGAAAATCCAGTCAAAACAAGAACCAGAGAAAGGGATGAAAAGTGGCAATCACTGGTATGTTCAGGACTTACCTCTGTTCTTACTCTCTTCTAAATCTTCTGCATTCTGGCAAAGTTACCAACGACCTCTTAATTGCCTAGTTCAGTGTCTTTTCTCAGTCTTTCCTTTTCTTGACCTCTAAACAGCATATTGCTGACCATTTTTTCTTCTCAGACATTTTCTCCTTTCTAGGTATTTGTGACATTGTTTTCTCTAGGCTGTCCTCCTACCTGTCTGACAAGTTCCTCTCACTCTCCTCTACATGAACCTAACTATAGCTGTACCACAAGGCTCTGTATTGGTCCCTCTTCCTTTTTTGTCTCTCTCTCTCTCTCTCTCTCTCTCTCTCTCTATTCTCTCATGTGAATATATCATTAACTACTGGGGACTCAATTATTTCTATGCAAATGATTCTCAGGTATCTCTCCTGAACTCTAGTGCTACATTACCAGAATTTCTAGTTTTTTCTAGAGCTCATATGATGTAACACCACACACATGAGGTCTTTCCTGGTCCCTCTTGCTGCCAGTGCTGTGTGCTTTTCCTAATGTTGCACCATACTCTTCCAGTATTCATTTTGCAATATTCCCTCCTTTGAAATTTAGTAAATCAAAATTTTCTACCTGATCTAAATTATGGTGGCTGTAGTATGTAGTACCTGACTTGTTACCTTCCTCTCTTCACTAGTTTTTGCTCTTATACTAGGAGAATTGCATAGCTTTGTTGATGTTTACCTAAATCCCCTCACTTCCCACTTTTAAAGATTCTAAATACTACAACCCACTCCATGCCGCCGCAGATGCACATATGAATTTTCCTGAATTTTCAGTTTCAAAGTGTCTGATAATTTCTGGACTTTTTTTGTTTTTATCAAGAATGCATGTAAATTCTTCCCTTTCATTAAAGGTCTGGTTTTTTTTCCCCTATTGTATTGTACTTAACTTTGCTTTATAAGTTTTTCTTTGCTCTAAGATTTTATGTTTTGTCCCTTGGAATATTATATTCTGAACTCTTCTTTTCTCTATTATGTAAGCTATTAAATCATGTGTGATCCCGAATGTGACTCTTTTGTAATTAAAGTCTTTCTTTTTGCTGCTTGCAGTGTGTTTTCTTTGATCACGAAGCTGTTAGGTTCCTAGGAGTTTTCATTATTTCTTTCAGGTACATTTGTAGTCTTGTAGTTCTATAACTTTTTATCTGAGGCTCTACTTGAACTTCTTGTGGCTTGATATCATCTTCTCATGTGTCCTCCTCACGTAGTTTTCCCAATTGGGTACTTATGTTTGTGTCAAACTGATCCCATGCTCCTGTATGGCATGGGTAGGTCCAGCTTCCTCCTGAATTCAGTTACACTAAGTCTTGTCCTCATCTCCTCTTGTGGTTCAGGCCCATGGGCTACCTGGGAGCTAGGTTTGTCACAGGCCCCTGCTTCGATACTGGTCCGGCACTGTGTCCTCTCCTGTCAGGGGCACTCAACTTGCCCGTTGCTGCTGAGGCTAGGGCCTCTGGCTCACCCTACACACTGGGTGCTGCTTTTGCCTTGTCTTTTGCTATGCAACTTTCGGCTTCACGTTTTGCCTTCTGCCTATCCTGATTTGTCTCTCTCCTCAGAGTTTTCACAGGATTTTGGCATTTTTTTTTCCTGCAGTTCTGCGCATGAGGGAAGAATTTATAGCTGTTTCTTTTATGTTCTTTTTAGCATTGTTTTTGTTGGTTGGAGCTTTACTAGGGTGTTTTGAAGAAATCTGAGATCCTCCATTTTCTTACATGCCACCATTTTCCCATAATATGTTTGAGGCAGATTGTACGAGTTTTATCTACTGTATTTTATAAATGGAAGACCTAGATCCAGAGAGCTGAAGGAACTTTTTCAAAGTGACTTAACCAGGATTAGAGCCATGACTCTAAGACCTCTGACTCCAGCCTCTGCTCTCTTTCTAAGGGATTCATATGAAAGTCTCCTTTTAAAATGTAAAAGCCTCCTAGTGAATTGCTTTAATCAAGTAATCAGATCTATATCTAGCTGAATAACATTCAGAAAATGGGAGCTTTGATTAGAGTTTTGAGTAGATGAAAGACTTTGGAGTCTGAGGGATAGAGTAAAAGTGAAAAAAGAACGTTGGGGAGCCAGAGGAAACCGAATGGTCAGGGCCGGGAAGGCAGAAACAGTCAAGTTAATGTAAAAGCTGCCGTTTGAATGGTAACACATCTTAATTTCTTCCCCAAGAGCCTTTCTTGGATGGAAAGCAGGATGATAAAGTAAAAAAGAGCACTGGATTTGGAGTCATAAGAAATGGGTTTGAATTCCAGCTCTGTCATTTGCTGCCTGTGTAAGGTTGAACAAATAATTTGACCTCTCTGAGCCTTGGTTTCCTTTATGAGTCTATTCCATCATTTCCCCTTCAGTACATTGTCTTATCTCTATAGCCCTGTAATTCCATTGATGTGTAAGGAAGAAAAGAGAAAAAGCAGAAATAAAAAGTCATATATGTATTTCTTTCCTCCCCACACCAATATTATTCTGTCCTTCACTATAAATACTCCACTATAAATGTAGTTCAGTATTTCAGAGATTTTCCCTTTTCATAGAACCATTAGATCATATTCCTTATGAGTTTCAAAGTCCATAATGCTTTTAAATTTAATATGCTGAACATAGTTTTCAAAGTGAACCACATTATACATAATATACTTTTTATACTCCTAAAACTGTAACACGACTTTAGACTTTAAAAAGAACATAGTTTTTTTAAAAGATATTGTATTAAACAACAAAAAAAGATATTGTAATCAGATGACCAGCAAGAGGATGAATTATTTGATTTCTTCAAACCTCCTCACCTCCACCACCTCCAAACAAAGAATTATGCTTCTTATATTGAACAGTTAGAACTAAATCCTCAAGATAAGACAAACAACCTCTGTTAAGTATCTTATGAATTAATACTACAGTAAAATACTCTAATACTGAGAGCATTCACTCAGCCTTCCCCCTCCCCACCCACTAGGCTGGGAACCCCAGCACACCATTGACTCTGCCCAAACTCCTCTGCCTCACCCCCAGTCCAAAAACAGCACAGACTGACCTCTATCTTGCTGTCTAATGGAGAAAAAGAAAGATTAGAGAGAGATTGGGTAGTCTGAAAACGTACCTGCATGGCAGTTGCAAACATCCCAGAGAATATTCAGTTTAAAGGACCCCTGATACTATAGTGCCTTTCCCTAAGACCCCCTCTATCCCTCTACCCTGAAAGAAGCAGCTGCCCCTTTCTTTGCCCAGCCATATGAAGTTAATAAAAGAAAGTAGATGGATGAAGTAGCCATGCAGAAAATGTTGACTTTTGACTGGAGATCCAGCCCTGCAGTAGGGACCACTGACAATGACTCCCTTATTATTAATAGCCCCCTACCCTGGCAATAGACATGGACTGTGCCTAGTAGAGAGAGGAATCTCAGGAGGACTGAAAGCAGGGCTTAGCAAGTGACTTCACAGGGCTTGGGGTAAGATTGACTGGAACCCCAGGTGGGACCACTTCCACATTCTAGACGTTAACTAGCACAAGGATCCAGGACAACAAAACCTATGTCCTCCGTCCAAGGGGGTTGAGACAGCTCTCCAGCCTTGCGGGGGGTGGGGGGTGCGGTTTATAGCACCAGTTAAGAGGGAAGGGTCAGATAGTAAGTGACAAGGAATACCAGAAAAAGTCTGAAAGAACAAAGATATCAAGGCAAAGTCTCAATAAATGCCCAGTGCGTCATTTTAAACCAACATAGGAAATTCTAAAAACCAGAAGGATAAATAAAATTGCAAATGGAAACCAAAATATGATTAGTAAATATTATGTTATTGTAATGTGTTTGTGTTGTATATTTTGCAAATTTAAGTTTTTATTATTTAAAAATAAGGTAAAGATAGCCTTCAGGGAGAATTGCTGTAAAGGGAAAGAAAAGCAGATTTCAAACACAAGCTTCAAAGAGAATCCAAAATATGATTAGCAAATATTATACTGTGTATTATATTATAATATGTTTGTATTATAATGTATGCTAATCATATTTTGGGTTTGGATTGGGCATTTGAAGTTTTTTATTTTTACTCATTTTTCCTTCTGGTTTTTAGAATTCCTTCTGTTGGTTTAAATTTGTGCACTAGGCTTTTATTGAGACTTTTTGCTTGGTACCTTTGCTCTTTCAGCCTTTTTCTTATAGTCTTCATCACTTGCTTGCCTGGTCCTTCCCTTTTAATTGGTGCTTCACATAGCAAACAAATGGTACCTGGTGAAAGAGAAAACCCTGTGGACCCCTCCCAGAGATCATAGAACAATAACAAGAAAACTCACTATCTCAAAAGAAATAAATTAGAAATGAGTTTAAATAAGAAATTAGAAGTGGCAGTATAGAAAAATAGGGCTTTTATGAAGACTTTTTTAAAAATTAAAAATAGGTAGGCAAAAAGATATATTACACATATATGTATGTGTGTGTGTATATATATATATATTTTCCCAAATTATGGTTTGTTGTGAAGGAAATAAAAATTTTACCCTCCAGGTTAATTCAGTGGAGTGGTAATCTCATTAGAAGTTATTCCCTCCACCAGACATCAAGACAGGATTTCTTAACCCCTGGTATGTACCAAGTACTTTGCTAAAGTGCTAGGGATACAGATACAGACCAAAAAACGTCTTTACCCTGAGGGAACTTATATTCTAATGCTGGAAGGCAATACCATAAAGAGATGGGGATGAGAAGAGGTACTCCAGGGCCCAGCCGGAAGTAAAATTTCAGCCTGGGCTCATACTCAAAGTGGAGGTTCCGGGTGGAACTCACCAATGGGAGTAGGCATGATGAAGGATGTTTAAGTAAGATGTCTACAAGCGTGGACAATTATTTCAGGATAAGAAAGCCTCAGGCATTGAGGAAAGTTCCAAGGTAAGATGACAACTAAGGCATGGTAGCAAAATCCAGAATGTGAGAAGCAGAGCCAGAAGAGTAATGACAGTTAGCCAACTTGGGCTCCTCCTCAGTCCACATCTCAAGCCTTTTTATCAATATTTGTGACATGTAATTTTTCTAGAAGTCATTTAAATTTCAGGACCTCAGTAATCTGGAACACAGTTGAGAATCTAGAGGTAAAGAGATGTCCAAGCATTTAAAATGGGAAATGCATGTAAAAAACTCTCATATAAGCGTCAGAGGTTCCAGGTGTAGTTTTTGAAAAATGATTTACACGTGCTTTTAGAAAAAATGCATACATTACTAAGATTTCTCAGGAATATCCCTTAATGGAACCTTTCTTGATTGACGGTAAAATTAAGTGAGGGGATGCCCACAAATTGGGGAATGGCTAAACAAGTTTTGTTGTATGAATATGGAATACCATTTTGCTGTAAGAAATGACAAGCAAACGGATTTCAGAAAACCCCAGAAAGACTTACATGCATTGATGCAAAGTGAAGTGAGCAGAACAGGAAAACATTGTACGTAGAGTCTGTAACATTGTGTGATGATCAACTATGTTGACTTCGTTCTTCTCAGCAATACAATGATCTAAGAGAAGACTCATGATGAAAAATGCTGTCCACATCCAGAGAAAGAACTGATGGAGTCTGAATACAGGCCAAAGCATATCATTTTCACTTTATTTTTTCCTTTTGTTCTATATGTATAATCTGGATATATTTTTTTAAAAAGAGTATAATTAAGCAAAAATAACCAACACATTGACCAAATCTGTCAGCACTTGCTTCATTCCATACTGAAGAGAGATTTGAGCTGAGCCTTGAAGGTAAGCTTGTAAGAAGGCAAAAGTAGTATTTTAAGAGAGAAAAGGTAAAAAAGTAGAGTATCCTAGGCATGGGAGACTACATGTGCAAGATACCCAAGTAGGAAATGGAGTGTCACGTAGAACCAAAATGCGAATAGTTCATGGAGTACATGACAAAATAAGAAAGTCTAGAATGACTGGTTAGAGCCAAGTTAGAATAATCTTCAAATAACAAACAAAGAAACTTGAAAAGTTCTTCAACAGTTCTTTAAGAACAACTTTTTACAAGTTATGTGGGAGGTGGATTGGAGAAAGGGAGAGACTAGAGGCAAGGGGAACAATTAGGAGGCCATTGCAGTAGGGCAGGCAAGAACTTGAACTAGGTTGTTGGCTATATGCATGAAGAAAAAAGATATGGAGACAGAATTAACAAGACTTGGCAAATATTTTGATAGGAGGAAGTGGGAATATATAGTATAGTGTCAAGAAAGATTCCAGGGTTACAAACCCAAATGTGTTGAAGGGTTTTGGTTCCCTCAGATGATAAAGAAAAGTTAGAGAAAAGATTAGATTTAAGGGAAAAGAGAAGTTTTATTTGGGATATATTAAGTTTGAGATGCCTCTGAAATACCACTTGGAGGTGCCCAGCAGGCTCTTGGTGATATGGTACTGAAGAGTACCACATATGAGAACCATTTATGTAGATTTGAGAATCATCTGCATGCAGATTATACTTAAGTCAATAAAAGCATTTAGAGACAAACAATATAAGGAAGGGGACCCAGAATATTTATAACATACCCCTTTTTTGGAATGCTGGACAAAGTTGATGGTTCAGCATAGGATACCAATGAGGAGCAGTTAAGACATATGGGAAGAGAACCAAGAGAAAGCAGTGTCATATTAACCAAGAGGGAGAGAATATCCAGGGGGGAAAGGTGGTCAGTGTTGTTACCTGTGTCTTAGGTGCTATGGACTTAGCAATTTAGAAACAGAATTTCTATTAACCATTTATAAAGTTTGAGACACTGTGCTAAGTACTAAGGATACTTATACAACAGATGATTGGTTTGAAGTGAGGAACAAGTTTGATCAGAAAGCTGATTACAAGTAGTTGAATAGTGAATGGGAAGTTAGTATACATGGCTTTTTCTAAGGGTTTGTCTGGGAAATTAAGACAAACATAGTATGATAGTTATAGAGGATAATAGGTTAAAGAGGAGGTTATTCGAGCCATTCTGGAGAGCAATTTGGAACTATGACCAAAGGACTCATGATAGAGCTGTCTACATCCAGAGGAAGAATTGTGGAGTCTGAATGCAGATTGAGGCAAACTATTTGCTCTCCTTTTTTTTCCTTTTTTTTTTCCTCTTTTTTTTTTTTGCTTCTGTTTCTTCTTTCTCGTGATTCATTCCATTGGTCATAGTTCTTTACAACTTGACTATTGTGTAAATAAATTTAATGTAAAGTTATATATAGAAGATATATTGGATTCCCTGCTGTCTTGGGCAGGGGATGGGAGAGGAAAGGAAGAAAATCTAGAACTCAAAAATCATGCGGAACTGAGTGTTGTAAACCAAAAATAAAAATCTTAATTTAAAAAACAGAAACAAAAAAAAAATCCTCCATGGAAAGATGTGTTAAATGACTTGAAGACTTCTCTCTCCTTTTAGCATCTTGCATGTACCAAGTTGTCCACATTTAATTTCTTGTTCTCAGTATGTAACCAACCCATTTCCTTTTCTGAATTTTCCCTATCCCCACATATACTGGCCTTGGGGTTTCTGTTTCTGTTTTTCCCCCATAGACCCAGCAATGATCTCAAAAATCAAGATGAAATAATGATGTAGAAATCCAAAGAAAAACATCAGTAAAGTATTTCATCCAACCTACAATTGCCCCAAAATACAGCAGATGTAACTAGTACTAGAATAGGCATTCTACCAGGAAAGCTGGCAACCTCGTGTCATGATGCCAGCACTCATTAGCACGTGGCCTGGAAAGCCCTAGCAAAAGAATCCCAACTTGCTGTATTTCAGTACCACACCTCAGCTGCAGATTCACCCTTAAGTCTCCCCCAGCACTGTGGAACACATGCCTTCTTTGCCAGCTGCTTCAATGAAGATGAAACATGCCATTTACTTCCTGTCAGAGAGGAGATGAATTTAAAATGAAAAAACAAATAGACATTTTGGGGCATTAACAATGTGGTGGTTTTGTTTTCCCAGTCCATGCCTATGCAACTAAGTAGTATGGTATATTTTTTAGGTTTGCGATTTTTTTTTCATTTTTGGCAGTTTGTTCCTTGTGGTCCAAGGGTAATTATGTGAGGGGCGTATTAACTGTATTTGTGTACACTTTAATGATCTTCTGGAAAGGTGAAACATTCAAGGGGACATTTAGGTGATATAAAAACACTGTATTAAAAAATTTATTTTGGGTGGGGCGGAGCCAAGATGGCAGCTGGTAAGCAGGGACTAGTGTGAGCTCCCCTGCCGAGTCCCTCCAAAAACCTATAAAAAAAAGACTCTGAACCAATTCTAGAACTGCAGAACCCACAAAACAGCAGAGGGAAGCAGAGCTCCAGCCCAGGACAGCCTGAATGGTCTCTGGGTGAGGTCTGTCCCACATGGAGCTGGGAATGGAATGGAGCAGAGCCCAGCATGAGCAGCGCGGACCAACCAGACCAGGAGCCGGGCGGAGTGGTCCCTAGCGCCCCGAATCAGTGAGCTGCAGCAGTTACCAGACTTCTCAACCCACAAACACCAAAGACAACAGAGAGGGTTAGTGGGAAAAGCTGCGGGAGTGGAGGGAGTTAATGGTTCAGCTACCAGCCCCAGGGGCAGTGGAGGTGGGGCAGCTACAGCTGCAGTTGCTTCCGGCCCCAGGCCCACCTGGTGGGAGGAATTAAGTGGCGGATCAGAGCAGGAGTGCACAGCCTGCTGAAGGTTTAAGCCCAGTCCGGGTTGGGGTTCTTGGGGAAGGAGGAGTGCTGGTGTGGCAGAGCTGGCACATCCCCCCCAAACGTGGAACATAGAACTCTCTAGTCTACAAGCAGTCATACCCCACTGAAAAACTCAAGGGTCAAGTCAGTTGGTTGGGAATATGGCCAGGCAGCGAAAATTCACTCAGATTCAGTCTCAGACTTTGGATTCTTTCTTTAGTGACAAAGAAGACCAAAACATACAGACAGAAGAAGTTAACAAAGTCAAAGAGCCTACAACAGAAGCCTCCAAGAAAAACATGAACTTGTCCCAGGTCATGGAAGAGCTCAAAAAGGATTTGGAAAAGCAAGTAAGAGAAGTACAGGAAAAATTGGGAAGAGAAATGAGAAGGATGCGAGAAAACTATGAAAAACAAGTCAAGTCAGTGACTTGCTAAAGGAGACCCAAAAAAATACTGAAGAAAATAACACCTTAAAAAAATAGACTAACTCAAATGGCAAAAGAGCTCTAAAAAGCCAATGAGGAGAAGAATGCCTTGAAAGGAAGAATTAGCCAAATGAAAAAGGAGGTCCAAAAGACCACTGAAGAAAATACCACCTTAAAAATTAGATTGGAGCAAGTGGAAGCTAGTGACTTGATGAGAAATCACGAAATTATAAAACAGAACCAAAGGAATGAAAAAGTGGAAGACAATGGGAAATATCTCATTGGGAAAACCACTGACCTGGAAAATAGATCCAGGAGAGATAATTTAAAAATTATTGGACTACCTGAAAGCCATGATCAAAAAAAGAGCCTAGATATCATCTTTCAAGAAATTATCAAGGAGAACTGCCCTGATATTCTAGAGCCAGAGGGTAAAATAGAAATTGAAAGAATCCACCGATCGCCTCCTGAAAAAGATCCCCAAAAGAAAACTCCTAGGAATATTGTCACCAAATTCCAGAGCTCCCAGATCAGGGAGGGAATACTGCAAGCAGCCAGAAAGAACCAATTTGAGTATTGTGGAAACACAATCAGGATAACACAAGACACAGCAGCTTCTACATTAAGGGATTGAAGGGCTTGGAATACGATATTCCAGAGGTCAGTGGAGCTAGGATTAAAACCAAGAATCACCTACCCAGCAAAACTGAGTATCATGCTCCAAGGCAAAATATGGAGTTTCAATAAAATAGAGGACTTTCAAGCTTTTTCAGTAAAATGACCAGAGCTGAATAGAAAATTCGACCTTCAAACACAAGAATCAAGGGAAGCATGAAAAGGTAAACAAGAAAGAGAAATCACAAGGGACTTACTAAAGTTGAACTGTTTAGTTTACATTCCTACATGGAAAGATGATGTGTATGATTCATGAGACCTCAGTATTAGGGTAGCTGAAGGAAATATACTTGTGTGTGTGTGTGTGTGTGTGTGTGTGTGTGTGTGTGTGTGTCGCACACACACACACACACACATATATATGTTTATATGTATGTATATACATATAGACAGAGGGCACAGAGTGAGTTGAATATGAAGGGATGATATCTAAAAAAATTCAATTAAATTAAGGGATGAGAGAGGAATATATTGAGAGAGGGAGAAAGGGAGAGATAGAATGGGGTAAATTATCTCGCATAAAAATGGCAAGAAAAAGCAGTTGTGTAGGAAGGGAAGAGGAGGCATGTGAGAGGGAATGAGTGAATCTTGCTCTCATCAGATTTGACCTGAGGAGGGAATAACATACACACTCAATTGGGTGTCTTACCCCATGGGAAAGGAGGAGGAAGAAGATAAAAAAGGGGGGATGATAGAAGGGAGGGCACGTAGGGGGAGGAGGTAATCAAAAACAAACACTTTTGAAAAGGGACAGGGTCAAAAGAGAAAATTGAATAAAGGGGCATAGGTTAGGAAGGAGCAAAATATAGTTAATCTTTCACAACATGAGTATTGTGGCAGGGTTTTACATAATGATATGCATATGGCCTATGTTGAATTGCTTGTCTTCGTAGGTAGGGTGGGTGGGGAGGGAAGAGGGGAAAGAATTTGGAACACAAAAATTTAAAAACAGATGTTGAAAAGAAAAGTTTTTACATGCAGCTAGGAAATAAGATACACAGGCAATGGGGCATAGAAATTATTCTTGTTCTACAAGTAAGTAAGGGAAAAGGGGATGGGAGGGGAGTGGGTTGAGAGAAGGGAGGGTTGAGAGGGTTGACTGGGGAACAGAGCAACCAGAATATATGCCATCTTGGAGTGAGCAGGAGGGTAGAAATGGGGAGAAAATTTGTAATTCAAACTCTTTTGAAAATCAATGCTGAAAACTAAATATATTAAATAAATTAAATGAATAAATTTAATAAAAATGGATGAATGAATAAATAAAACTAAATGAATGAATGAATGCTTGTAGATTGATAAAAAGATATAAAATGGAACAGGTCTGCCATTATTTTAAACCAGCCTATTCTCATTCATGAGAAGAAGCATCATACTTGGATTATACGATTAGTGGTAAAGGAATTTAGGATTGTCTGAAAAAGTAGTCATAACCAATGAAAGGTGAGCACTTTTAGGTCTTCTTCTGATTTTATACTACAGAATAATTCACTTTAAAGGATCTTTGAAAGTGCCTTCTTCCAAATAACTCTGGAATCTAGAACTATTGCTCTTTTCATTACAAAGATGAGGGAACTGAGACTTAACAAGGTTAAATGCTCTGAGCCAAGCATCCACCCTTTCTGCTACACCTCACTTCTCCTGGACTGTCATTTACAAATATTCTTGAGATTATTTGGTTTAGTCGAATTTTACAGTAACTTTCTGTGAGCTTATTTTTTCATCTGCTTTCTTGTGGTCTTGTGAGATAACACTGCACTTGGTTGTCAACTGTCCTGTTTTATAAATGAGTTTGTTTCATTCTTTTTCAGTTCATTAACTCTTATTTAGCTTTTTGATTTTGAAAGTAATGAGTAGGCTTGCTATGGAATAGCAAAAGTTTTTATTAGCTATGCAAACAATATATTAATATGTATAAACTCTGATATTTTTTCATATTATTGAAAAATTATCAATACAACACAGGCTATATCAATACAACAAGCATAATCATCATCATTATGATAACTAGCATTTATAATAAGGGTTGTTACCGCAGGGCCCATGAAATTATTTTAACAACTCTATTTCAACAAAATTCATTTTCTTTATAATACTATATATTTAATTTTACACAGTTAATATTGTTACTCAGAGAAGGGTTTGGAGGCATCACCAGACTGCCTGAGCAATCCATCCACGTCACCAAAAATATTAAAGACCTCTGATATAGCACTTAGGGTTTTAGAATCACTTCACACATTTATCTTATCTTATCCTCATAACTCTCTTATGAGGTAAGTACTATTATTTCCTACTGTATTCTTCATTTTTAGAGGAAGAAGCTAGATTAAATAACTTACCAAAAGGCAGACAGCTATTTAGATGGCTGAAACCAAATTCAAATTCTTGTCTTCTTAACATTAAGTTCAGCAGTTTATCCACTATGCCTCTAGTTGCCTCCCTCTACAAGTAATTGGAAAGCTATTGATGCTGATGAAAGGCTTATACTGACTGTTGAAAAGATATTATACTACAAGGTGGATGCTACTTGCCCCTCTGATTATGAACTGAATTTTTTGTACAATCATTCCATATTCCGGACTTCTTGTCTCTGGAGATGCAATCAGCTTCTGATTGTCTGGTATTGAGGTCGTGTCACACAGACCAATAACCTCTCTTTAAACAACCTCACTTGGCTTTTATATAGACCTAAGTTCTTATAACCTTTATGGCGCCTGTACCAGCACCTAACTAGTTATTCATTCTTTCAGTAAGCATTTTTTGAGTACCTACTGTGTGCCAGGTCCCTGGGATAAAAATAGAAATGAAACCAACCTTGCTGTCAAGGAGCTTACATTCTGTGGGGACAGCAACATGAATAAAGATACATGAATGAACAATGCACTGTACCCATTTGTTGCCACAGTTCGTACCATACTTTGAGGAAGATTGTTTTCAGGGTAGTCTGCAGAATAAAGTTTTGGTCGTAGATCTTAGCCAATCAAGGTGGGAAATAATGCTTAAATGAAGTTCCCCCCTTTGGCAAAATTGAGTATGTGAATATTAACAAGTGTAGAATGAGCAGAATTTATATGATGTGTTGAGTATGTCACAAACCTTTTTCAGATCTACATAATACGTAATTAAAAGTTGATTTCCCTTTGGCTCCCATGTTTCTTTACATGACAAGAAGATTATCTGTTGGTTGTATGTGCCATAAGAACATAGATTAGAGTTAGGAAAGAATTTACCAGTGATATGACTCAAACTTTAAATCTGACCAGTGAGAAAATTTAGAATCCGATAGGTTTAATGACTTTCTCGGGGTCACACAAATAGCGAGTGGCTGAAGCAAGATTTGAGCCCAAACTCTCAGAATCTAAGTTCAGCATAATTTCAGCTATATCATTTTTACCTCAATAATGTTTAAATTGGTGATTAAGTTCTTGAATGTTATTTCTGCTATTGTTCAGCTACCTTATGGGCCAAAGATGTTTGAGTAGGCAAGCCTTTGAATATAACCACTGCTTAAAACATTTTGTTTTTAACCTAGAAAAAAAAATTAAAGGAATGTAATAGCTATTTGAACAGCAACAAAATGATACCTACTAATATTGGCAGTCTGGACCCATCTTAAAAATATTCTGTATTTCAAAAACCCATTTTAAAAAGGCATTTCCTTGGAAGTCATTTTGTCTTTTCCCATGGGGACAGTTAATTAACCTTAGTTTAATTACAGATGTCAGTTGTCATCAAAAATATTTCTTACCTTTGTATAATGTAGTAATTGTCTCCTGCGTTCAAGAAGTTTAAACTGTAATAGCTAAAGGAATCTGCAAGAAGAGAGATGAGGGTGAGGGGGAAAGAGTGAGATTAAACACATAACTAAATTAAAAGTGTTTCCATTAAGTGCAAAGTATGTGAAATAGACAATAATGTGGGTATTGTAAAATTCTCATATCAAGAAAAAATAATTCCAATCCCTAAAAACAGTTGTACTTAATTTCATAGAAATATTGTTTTAGGAGTTGTGTGAAGGCTGGAAGGATAATATAGATTGAAGAGAAGTCTAAATATGAAATGTGTCCTAAAAAATGTTCTAAAGGACAGTTGTAGGATACATGAAAAAAGGAAGCTTCATGTTAATTTTCTGAAAAAAAGTAAAAGGTATAATCAGGGTACAAGAACATCTAGGGTACCCTCATGAAGATTTTGAAATGAATGAGCCACTTTTCCTGAGCATTTTTTTTCTGTGTAGAAAAGTTACTAGATAATGTGAAGGACATCAAAGATGCATTTTTTTCTTCTGTCATTCATGCATGATATTTAACTTTGAATGCTGGATTATAGATATCTGTGTACTCCTGTTGTATCTTTGAAACAGTTTTTATCCCAACTTTTCAGGTTAAAAAAGATTATCATAAAGAAAAACATTGTTAATATGATGTATTTTTTTTCTTATCAAATTATGCAAGTGACCAGTGATAAAGCCGGCAACAAAATTTAAGACACCCAAATTTTTAGTGAGCCATAGCTACTACAGGGGTGGGGAACCTGCAGCCTCAAGGCCACATGTGAGCCTCTAGGTCCTCAGTTGTGGCCCTTTGAATCCGGACTTCACAGAACAAGTTGTTCTTTAATCAAAGGACTGCACTTGAGGACATAGAGGGCCACGTGTGGCCTTGAAGCTGCTGGTTCCCCACTCTGGTTACACTGATTCAAGCCCTCCACAGCATATCTCATGAATATTTCTGAATAGATGTATTATTCTTCCTCCCTTCCCTTTCTCCTACACCAATCACTTAAGAAGCTGTACAAGTTGGAGTTTTAGAAGGTAGACTTTGACCCAATGAGTGTTTTGGATTTTAATACCTTTCTAATTACTAAGAAATGAAGTATATGGCCAAATTATAAAGCATATGTAGAAAAACCCATACCTAATAAATGTACAGTGTTTTATGCTTATGTTAAGTTGATCCCAGTTCTTCTGTCCTGGGACATGATATTGTCATGAAATTTTTTTAATAAATATTTTATTCAGAAGGCATTTTTTGAAGCTGGTTTTGGAAAGATTAGTTTTAAAAGACTGGAAAATTTTATTTATTTAGCATTCATTGATTTCTTCGTAGTTTCTAACTTTTCGTGTTCCATATATTATTTTTTAATTACTTAGTTTATTTCACTTAATTTACTCTATATAATTACCTTAGTAAATACTTGAACTAAAATGTCTTGTTGTTGGCAAAGATACTGGAGCGGTTTGCCATTTTCTTCTCCAGCTCATTTGACAGATGAGGAAACTGAGGCAAAACAGGGTTAAGTAACTTGCCCAGGGCAACAGAGGTAGTAAATGTCTGAGGCCAGATTTGAACTCAGGAAGATGAGTCTTCCTGACTCCAGGCCAGGTATTCTATGTGCACTACCTAGCTGTCCAAAACTTCTTTTAGTTTTCATAAATTCTAAATGTTAAGAAGGTGCTGTCAGTCTTCCCATTAGTCATTTTCAATATTTCAACAAGTATTTATCATTACTTCATGCCAAGAAATGCGCTAGACACGAGAAGCACAGACAAAAATGAAACAGTCTCTGCCCTCAAGTACCTCATATTCTACTGAGAATTAACAGCGTGTGCATAAATAAGTAAATAAAAATATATCCAAAGTAAATACTAACAACTGGATGGAATAGGAAAGGCCTCTTGAAGGAAGTGGCAGTAATGGAAGTCCGCACAACTTGAAGCTTCTTGACTCTTAAAGGACAGTAGGGATCCTAAGAAGGAAAAATGGGGGCATGATCCCACCCTCCCATTCCTCAGGGAAAGAAAGCAGGTACAAAGGTACAGGGATGAGATGAAACATCATGTACTGATGCTATTCAATAGAAAAAAACAGCAAGTGATCATCTTAGAAGGCAATCGTGTTTCTAGAAGCTAATTTACAAATCATCTGTTTGTGGCCTGTAATTTTCCCGGTACGATGCATTTGATCCATTTTTCCTGCATTAGAAGTTGGATCCACAAGAGAAGATTTTAGTCAGTAAGTTTGTGGGGGGAAGACATGAGTAGGGCCTTCAGGAAATTATGACAGAGTATTTAATGGTTGCATTAAACTTTAGATAATTTAAGTAGAATGCTATGATAGTGGCTCCCCTCTCATAGTGGTGGCCTTTATGATTCCAGGAGAAGGTACAAAAGCAGAGGTGTTAAGCATGGCCCTGAAGAAGCTTGAGACTGTGCTTCACCATCTGACCTCTGATGCTTGGGTCTGGTGTGACCTTGGAGAAGTCACTTAGTATCTCCTGAACCTCACTTTACTCATAAAATGTTGGGGTTGGAATAGATGTCTTGAAACCTCTTTCAACTTTCTCTTTATGATCCTGTGTATACATTTAAACTTTGAAACAGCTTTTTCTAATCTGCTTAAAAATCTTCCTGATAATGAGTTTTGTTGAGGTTTGAAAAATTTGTTAGAAATATAAAAATACATTACTGTCTGATTAGTTTACAAGAACAGTTGATTTACATGAGCGAAAATATAAACTTGAGTAATTTAAACAAAAACCTTTTACATAGTGGGTTGATGGGTGGTAGAATAAGTAGCATGATTTAATAAAATGTAGCCATGATATTTTTCTTCCATCTAGATCTCTATATCTTTGTGCTGTGTCATTTTCAGATAAGACAGCCTTTAAAAGCAAGTATCAAAATAAGCTGAATTTACAACTAGCTTTTTGAATCACTATCACAAAATATTCAGCCAAGATGTTAAGATCTAATGAAGCCTGTTCAATCACATTATTCTCACCAAAACATCATCATTGACAATAGTTATTATTTTCTTTATTTGAAAGTAAGCTCCATGTGAATGAGGGTTGTTTAATCCTTTTTATAAGTGTCTCCATGCCTTGCACATAGTAGGCACTTAATGAATGTTTTTTATTGCTTAATTTATAGTGGAAAGCATTATGGATCTAGTACTTAGGTTCCAGTCCATGCTTTGCTAATACTAATAATGGCTAGCATTTATAAAGGCATTTAAGTTTGCAAAGTGCTACCTAGCTATCTATTTATAGTTTCGTTGATCTTCACAACAACCCTGTGAGTTAGGTGCTGTTGTTATCTCCATCTTACAAATGAGGAAATTGAGACTGAGAAAGGTTAGGTCACATAGCCATTAAGTATCTGAGGCAGGTTTGAACTTGGGGCTTCCTGACTCTAAGTCTAGCAGTCTACCCACTATACCACCTGCCTGCTTTACTACCGTGTGTGATCCTGAGCAGATGGAACTTCTTTGGGTCTCATGCCTTGAGCAGCATATAGTAGATTGATAGTTGCTCTTGAAACCAGTAAGACCTGAGTTCAAAACCTACCTCTCATATTTATTCATTCTGTACTAAACCTCTTCATGCTCTAGACAACCCTCTAAAACTATTATAGATGAGTTTTAAATTTTCTCCCCCTTCCTCTTCTCCCTCCTCCCCAGAATGGCGTGCAATCTGATATAGGCTCTACTGATACATTCATATTAAACATATTTTCATATTAATCATGATGTAAAGAGGAATTAGAACTAATGGGAAGAATCACAAGAAAGAAGAAACAAAACAAAACAACAGAAGAAAAAGAGAGCCAATAGTATGCTTCCATCTGCATTCGGACTCCCAAGTTCTTTCTGTGGATGTGAATAGCGTTTTCCATCGTGAGTCTTTTGGAGTTGTCTTACATCCTTGCATTGCCTAGAAGAGCTAAATCCATCAAAGTCAGTCATTACACAGTGTGGCTGTTACTGTGTACAGTATTCTCCTGGTCCAGAACACTGGTTTTACATCCATAAAATGAAATATGTAGGATTACAAAGGAAACCAGTTATATTAAAGATGTATTTTTTCCCATCCAAATTCATGGAGCTCCTGAAATCTATCCATGGGATTCTTGAATCCTAGGTAAAGATCCCTTGCCTGACCTTTATTAATAAAATCATAGTTCTAGTCCCTACACTTATTTTTTTTTCTTTCTACCAACTTGCAGGACTTTATTACCTTCTTATTAGTAATTTGCAGCATTCTTTGACGTAATTGTTAATAGTTTGCAGTTCTTTTGAGAATTTTTATTCATGTCCTTTAACTATTTTTTCCTTTGGGGAATAGCTTTTGGTATTACATATTTCTTTTAGTTATCTATATATCATGAATACCAAAGAATTCATCTGAGAAATTTGATTCAATCACTCAGTCTCTAAACATTTATTAAGCACTTACTAGGCACTATGCTAAATGCTGGTAGTAGAGATTTTTTTTTTCAGCCATTTGCTTCCCTTTTCCAAGGTACATTGAATTCGTTGGTGCAGAAGCTTTCAGTTTCTATAATCCAAATTAACTGTGTAGTCTCTTTCATAATTGCCTCTGTGTCTTGTTTGGCTAAGAACTCATCTCCTACCCATACATATAGAAAGTATATGTTTTTCTTCTCTTTTATCTGTTTTAAATTTACTGAGTAGTGTGGGATAAGATATTTGTTTAAGCCTAATTTCTGACTACCTACTTCCCAATTTCCCCATCAATTATTATCAAATACGTAAATTTTTGCTAAGAAATTTATGTTTGGGGGTTTGTTGAACACAGGACTAGTGAGTTCCATTATTTGCCTTTATTCCTTGTCTACTCTATCCTATTGACTTCTCTATTTTTTAACCAGTATCAAATAGTTTTAATGGTTGTGGCTTCATAATAGTTTGAGCTCTGAAAGCTATTTACCCTCTTTATTCCTACTTTTTAAAATTATTTCCCTTGATATTCCAGATCTTTTGTTTTTCCAAATTAAATTTATTGTTTTATCTATCTCTATAAAATATCCCTTTGGTAGTTTCATTGCTATTATGTTAAGACTGTAAATTAACTTTTAGTATTGGCTTTTTAATTATATTGGTATGGTCCAGTCATGAGCACAGAATATTCTTCCAAATCCCTAAGTGGCTCTTTCTGGAGCATTTTGTAATTGAATCTATACAAGTTTTGAATATGCTTTGATAGATTGATTCCCAAACATTTTATGATTTTGGTCTTTTTGAATGCAATTTCCTTTTGTACTACTGCCTCTTGGATTTTACTGTTATAAGGAAAAGCATTTGATTGGGGGGGGATGGGGTTATTTTATATCCCACAATCTTACTGTTTTTGATCCAGTTTCTTTCCTAATGCCCTTGAATTTATTCAGTAAATCCTCATATCCCAGCAAAGGGAAGTAGTTTTCTTTCTTCTTTGACTATCTTTATACCTTTTATTTCTTCACCTTTTCTTCTTGCTATTGCTAGCATTTCTAGAACTATTCCATATTTTAGTAGCAATAGTGAGGATCCTTCTTTTAACTCTTACATTTATTGGCAAATCTTTTAGTGCATTTCTAATGCATATGATGCTTGCTTTTGATTTTAGATTCTTTTTGTGGTAGTCAGTCTACTATGTGCCAGGCTGAGGATATCAAGAAAGGCAAAAGACAGTCCCTGCTCTTGTAGAGCTCACAATCTAATGGGCAGACAACAAGCTTTATGTAGGATAAACAAGAAATAATCAATAGAGGAAAGGTGCTATAATTAACAGGGATTAGGATAGGCTTCCCTTAGAAGGTGGAATTTTAGCTGGGACTTGAAGCAAACCCAGGGACAGAGATGAGGAAGGAAGGCATTTCAAGGATGAGGGACAGCCTAAGAAATGTCTGGAGCCCAGAAATGGAGGGTGTTGTTTATGGAACAGCAAGGAGGTCACTATTACTGACTCAAAGAGTATATGGTGGGGCGTAAGGTGTCAGAAGACTGGGAAAATAGGTGGCAGATATATTATGAAGAGCTTTGAATGACAGAGAGCTTTGTATTGGATCCTGGAGGTGATAGGGAGCCACTGGAATAGTAGGGGAATGATACAGATAACCTAGACTTTAGAAAAATCACTTTGGCAGCTCAATACAGGAGGTACTGGAGTAGGGAGAAACTTGTTCTAGGGCTAGGCAGACCAAACAGCAGGCTACTGCAGTAGTCCAAGTACGAGGAGACAAGATCCTGTACCAAGTAAAACAAGAGACATATATGAGAGATGCTGCAAAAGTATGCCCAACAGGCCTTGAAAACAGATCGCATATGGGAAGTGACTGATAGTGAAAAGTTGCAGATAAAGTAAGCAGAATCAGGAGAACAATTTGTTACACGAACATTGCAAAGGAAAACCACTTTGGAAAAACTTAATATGGCTGATCAATTCAGTGACCAAGTATGATTCCAGAGGACCCTCTTCCTGATGGAAAATTAATGGGATTCAGGGTACAGAATGAGACATAAATTTTTCAACATGGACAATGTGGGAATTCATTTTGCTTCACTCTGCAAAAAATGATCTATCTGTGCTTTATTTTGTACTGTTTTTGCATAAATGATGGTTATCCTTTGTCAAAAAACTTTCTGTATGTGTTGAAATAATAAAATGGTTTTGAATGTTTTTGTTTTTAATGTGATTAATTATGTTGATTGTTTTTCTGATGTTGAACCACCCTGGCATCTTTCGTATAAATCCAATTGGTTACAATGAACAATATCTCAAGTAAATTGCTATATTCTCTTTGACAGTATATAATTTTAAAATATTGAATGAACATTTACAAATAATATATTGGTCTGTAGTTCTCTTTCCCTACTTTAAGTGCTTAATGTTTCTGGGTTTATTACCATATCATTTGTCTCATAAAAAGAATTTTAAAAACCCAATATATCTTAATTTTTTGGAATATTTTAAGGGTATTGTTCTCTTAAAGTTTCATAGAGTTCTCCTGTAATTCCATCAGGACCAAGAGTTTTGTTTTCTTTCATAGTTCCTTTACATAGTTCCTTAATCTTAATTTGGTATTTGGTATTCTGCTAATTTAGGTATTTCATATTTTTCGAGTAGCAAGTAAAACTTACTTTTTCAAACTGATTACCTATAACTCTGCAGTATAGGAAACTGATAATTATTTTTTCCTACTGTGCTTATTGTGATTTCACCTTCATTTTTGAGTTGATTTTTATGCCTTCTTCCTTTTTGATCATCAGTTCATTAAGAGAACCAGCTTTTGCTTGTTGTTTTTTAATCAGTTATATACTTTTTTTTTGTTTCTGAGTTATTTATTTCTCTGATTTTCAAGATTACATCTTTTATATTTACTTTCATTTTATTCATTGGTTAGGTTTGTAATTTTTAAAATGCATGTCCAGATTATTAATCATCATTTTTTCTGTTTTCCTAATGTATGTTTTGGGGGTTTAATTTTTGCTATGAGAGCTGCTTAAGCTTCAACCCAGAAATTTTGGGGTTATCTCTTAATCATTCTCTCATATAATTTTTAATTTGTTTCTATAATTTGTTCTTTGACCTGCTCATTTATTTAGATTTCCGTATTGTCTTCATTTAGGTATGTATCTTGTTTATCATTCTTGAGTTGATTGCTATTTTTGTTACTCTGTGGTCTGTAAAGAGTTTTTTATGCTATTTCTGCATGTCTTTGTGGTTTCTCTGGTCCCAGTTTTTGAAGCTTCCATATGGTGCGCCAAAATTTATATATTTTTTAGTGTTCTCGTTCAGAAGAGACCATAAGTCTTTTACCACTGATTTTCCAGAAATTTTTTCAGTTCTGCATTTTTCTTTTTTAAATATTTCCATTAGATTTGTCCAGCTCTGACAGATGACTGCTAAAATCTACTATTAATGTGTTGCCTTAAAACAAGATACTTGTAAAGCACTAGGTTTTGTAAAGCAGGGAATTGGTGCAATTCAGTTCAGTTTTTCTTTATGAATTTAGATACTTTGTCATTTGGAGCACATAAGTTAAATATTGGTGTTGCTTTTTTGTCTGTGGTTACCAACATAATGTAATTCCCCTCTGTTTCTATTTTGGCTTTTTGTTTGTGCTTTTTCTGATAACGGGATTGTAATTCTGTTTTTTTGGATTTACCTGAGACATAGTAATTTTTATTCCTGCTGCACATTTTTATTCCCTTCATATCTGCTTTTTCAGGTGTATTTTTTCTAAGTACTAAATTGTAGGGTATCATTTTCTCTTCCACTTTGTCATTCTCTTTATTTTCATTGAATAGTTTCATCTATTCACATTTAAAGTTATATTTTCCTCCATTTTTGGCTCTACTGTAGTATTGTGTCTTTTCTAAATTAAATTTTTTTTTGTTCCTCTTCCACTTTTCAATGAGTGCTCTGTCCCTTAAGTTAGTTTTGCCCAATCTATTTTAAGGCAGCATTATACCACAAACTTTGGTATTCTCCTTCAATTCTCCCTCTCATTTGTCAACCTTTTCCTTAATTTTAGAGTGTTCCTTAAATTGTTGATTTATTTTTCTTCCTTTTATTTGATTATCCAATTCTCCTTTTCCCTTTCTCAATTAAGGGGTTAATTTAGATTCTTTTCCTCTGTATCTTCCCTTTTTGTTGTTAATATATTCTTTTCTTCTGTATCCTCTTGTTAATATAATTTTCTTTTTCTCTCCCCTTTGAAAGATGGCTTTCTTTACCTTGTTGTATTCATGAATTCTCTTCCCCCTTCTTCTAAACAGTTTTTGTGTTATTGCCTTGTGGAACTTGCCTCCTCCTATCTCTTTTTTCTGGGGTGCCTCACTCTTTGAAGTTCCTATTCATGAGAGAAGTAATGAGGGTATAAGCATTACCCCATGGTAGTAATTTACCGTATCTCAAATCATGTGGTCCACCTCTACCCACTTCCCTTCCAATGACCATTTTCTTTCCTATTTACCATTCAGTCTCTTTTCTGGGCCCATGCCCTCCCACCCTTCTGTCTTGGGCAGCTAGGTGGCACAATGGATCACAGTTACTACTCTTTCTCTTCCATAATGCAAGGCTAATGATTGTTGGGCACTGCTATTGCCAGGACTCTTGGGTTCAGAGTCCTGTCTCCATTAGGGTGGTGATGCTGACACATGATCCCTCCTATTTCTCCCTCAGGGTGCCTTTCTGAAGCTCTCTATTTTCACTGAATTGATTCTCTTAAATACTCTAATTTGCTGCTTCATCTTTTATTCTTTTGTGAGACTTTATCTTGCATTCGTGGGTTACCAAAACTCCATTGGCCTAAGAACTCTTTAACTTTATAGTCTAGCAACTAGCCAGTTTGAAATCTGACAGTGATAAGACGGTTATCTAGTATTTCCCTAAAACATGGGTTATTGTACTGTCCCTCCCCCTTTGCTCCCCAGAAAAGCCTGACTTAGGTCTATACCTTTCTCTTCCCCCTAAAAAAAGGGATTAGATTTCCCTGAAAGGAAACAAAAGTATCCCTGGGACCTGATTAGCCCCTGCTTTTCTTAACATAGATTCCCAGTCACCTAAGGGTATAAAAAGTCTCACACTCATAGAGTATGGTCTCTCAGATTTACTGGGTACTTGAGATCACCTAAGTCACAGTTCTTAGGCTGTCGACAAACACATTTCCATAAGGAGACAAGAGAAGCTACCTCTCTACCCAAGGTGAAACAAAGTACATTGTAACTCTGATGCATATCCTTGCTGTATGAAGGCAACATGAACCACTTTTTCTTATGTTCAGTGATTTACAATTATTTTATTTTGTCAAAACTTAACCTGTACTAATAAGTTGGGACTGGAGTGACCCCACTGACACCCCCTACACAGGTGATCTATGTTACAATGATTTTCAAGTCCTCTCTGCTTTTCCATCACTCTTGAATAAATGGATGAATGAAAAAAATCAAAACATTTATTTTCTTACTCAATGCCAGTCCTTGTAGCAGTCACTAGAAATAAGAAAAGACAGTCACAGCTCTAAAAGAACTTACATTTTAATAAGAGAAGACCACACATATAAGAGTGGATTTCAAGAAAGGGTGTTGGGGCCTGGGAAGTCACAGAAATTGTGAGTTCCTGGAATCCAGGAATGATTACTCATCCCAGAACTAGAGGCAGAAGGGAGGTAGGGGTAGAACATGGCAGGAGCTTGGCTTCAAGATGACCAGAGATGAGCAATTTGATTTCTCTAAATCAGATTAATTATAGAGAACTTCACTCTAGAAGAAGGTTCCAGTTCCAGAGATGGAAAGTCAGGCTGGAAGCAAGAAAGCATGCCATGAAAATCCCTAGAGAGCAGCAGTCAGCATGGTGGGTCTAAATTCAACTCAGCAGGAAAAAACTAGGCTCATACAAGTGGGGCTGCCCAGGACTGGGATCCATTTTGTATCTCTCTTTGCTTCACAGATTACCATGGCCAAAAATGTTATTAGCAAGTAAATCAGTTGTCTTATTTGTGATGAGGCTCTCTTTACTAAGTGTGGTTTGACATAGTTTACAAGGACCATATTGGAAGCCTTTTTCTTTTCTTTTATAATTAAACACCAAATAAAGAGCATTTCTATACACACAACAGAATTTTTAAAAGGGCATTCTAATATGAAACAGTGAATCTCCATTTCATATCACTTTTTTAAAAGTATGTAGTAAATTCCACACATTGCTTTCAAAACTGTCCTGATACCTCTCCTTCCTTTTGAACTTCCATATGTTCTCTTCCATATGTTTTTTAAAATGTTTCAGTGACCCTGTCTTTTTATATCATTATATAATAAATATGATGATATCATTACTGACAATATTATTGAAATAATGTCATATTATTTAATATCGTTATATGATATGACATCTCTTCCTTTCCCACCTACCCATCATCATTAAAAAACATAAAGTTTGGGAGGAGATACTTCTATCAGATAAGCATAGTCAAACAAAATGAACCCATGCAGTGACCGTGGCCAAAACCATATGCCTCTGTTTATGCTTTGGAGACCATCAACTTTCTATCAAGAAGAGGATTGCTATGTTTTATCATATGTCTGCTGGAGTCATGGTTCAACATTGCACAGATCAGAGTTCTGACGTCTTTCCAAGTTGTTGTTGTTGTTTATGTTTTTGTTCTGCTCATTTCATAGTAACCGGGATGCTGCCTTGCTTGGTTCTACCCTGTATTACCTAGTCAGGGGTGGGGAACTTGTGGCCTCAAGGCCACACGTGGCCTTCTAGGTCCTTGGGTGCAGTCTTTTGACTGAGTCCCAAGTTTTACAGAACAAATCCTTTTATTAAGGGGATTTGTTCTGTGAAGTTTGGATTCAGTCAAAGGGCCATACCTGAGGGCCTAGAGGGCCACATTTGGCCTGGAGGCCATTGGTTCCCCATCCCTGATAGATCATCTCTCCATCTTAAAGTTAGGTTCCTCTTTGATTCAAAAAGTACTGGTTCTCCACAGCCCTCTATTGCATCACATAACAGAATGCTAGAGACCTCGAAGCCCTAGAGTGTCCCTGTCTAGTCTCTGTTGATCCCCAGCGCTTCTAAGGGCATTGTTGTCAGTTTACCGCAATCCTAAGAATTTCTTTATGAAGAGCTGTTTATACATAACTATGTATACCTTAAATAGAAGTTGACTAAACATGACTAAAAAGGAAAGTTAATGAAAAATAAGGATTTTTTCGGGCAAAAGCTAGATTATACTGTGTCTAAAATTATAAACTAATAAAGCTAATCAAAAAATAAATCTTTAATGAATTATGTGATTGACTTTCTGTGACACAGAAATTTGGAGTCTTTTGTAAAGCAAACATTAAGTAAAATACTTTTAAGTTGTGTATACTAATGAAAGACTATTTTATTTTTCAAAAATATTTTCAAATGGTCACCTCTGTGTAATTTTGGATCACTTAGAATCAGCCCAAACACAAGATTGGTGGATCAGAATTTATAGAAGAGAGCCAACAATTATGGGTGAAGTGAACATAACAAACTTCCGCTGACGTGGCTGCCTGAACAGGAGGCAGTCTACCCAGCTCCCTACACTAGCTCCAGCAAAACCCCATGGTTCATCCAGGTGATGTGACGGACAATGTGGACAAGAATTATGTACCAGAGGCAAAGCAATCACAGGTCAAGAAACTAAACAAGAAACTTAACAGCCTTATTAATTAATATTGGCAAATAATAATTTCTGATTAATCAACTAGTACCTCCCTCGTCCCCCACCACAATCTGTGGTCCAACAGGTCATACAAACTAACCCATATGCTTGAGCAGGAGACCAGGTTAGGAATCTTCCTGCTGTTGTAGTCTTTGCCCTCGCATGTAACTTCTCCCCTTAGCCCCTTGTTCCTTTGCATCAAGCAGCAGACCTCAGCTCTACCCAGCCATAGACAGAGTAGGGGAAAGTATAAAGGGATCAGCCCTTACTTTGCCTGGGTTCACCCTTAGATTAGGGAACTCCAAGATGACAGAAACTCTGTGTATTATACCCATTCTATACTTCTGCATACCTGCAAAAGTGGAAACACTGACTCAGCCCATATCAGGGTGCGTAATAACAGAAGGAAATGGGGCAGGAGACTAGTGTGTAGGAGTGAGGAAAAGAGAACTGGAATCCGGCTGGTGCCAATCTTGTTCACTCAAAGGATTATTTGGGCAGGGAGAGAGCCTAGGAAAAAATGAATGCCCTGACCTGAGAGAAGGTTGAAACAGCTTTGAGGTTCAGCCCCACTATCAAAGGGTAACAACACAGAATTTGAATGACAGGATTATTTAATGGAAAAGGGTCTCAGTAGGGAAAAACCTCAGTTAAAAACCTGGAGCATATACGGAAAAAAACATCAACAAAGAATTCAGGAAAATGAGAAGGAAGATGAATACCAAGCCATCTAAAAGACTGCAAACATCTCTAAAGAAATATTGCAAGATAAGGAAATTAAGCCAATATCCAAGGATTCAAAATAGCATGTAACTACACAGTAGGTTATTTCAGAATTGTTTGAGAGAAAATTCAGAACCATGAGAGAAGATGTATGAGAACAAATGTTAGACTTTATGGCCTGCACAGCAGAAATAGTTAGCAGAACAGAAAAACTTGAATTCTTAGTAGTTATTCTAACTAAAGAAGAGAGAACAGGTTGGGAATACAGATAGTGAAGGCTATTTGGGAAGAAAAAAGAAAGCCACAATCTTAAAAGAACACATGATCTATCTACAAGTAAAGCACATTGATCTTGAAGATAGGACTCAGAGAGACAACTCAGGCCTTCTAGAAGAACATGACAAGATGACAAGTCAAAAAACCTGAGCATTGTAATGTGACAAATAATATAAGAAAACTGTTCAGAACTGCTGAATACAGAAAACAAAGCATTAATCAAAAGTAGCCACAGGTTTCAGAAAAGCATCCTATTAAATTCTTTCTCATGATTCATTCCATTGGTCATAATTCTTTACAACTTGACAATTGTGTAAATAAGTTTAATGCGAAGGTATATGTAGAACATATATTGGATTCCAAGCCATCTTGGGGGTGGGTAAGAGAGGAGGAGAAAATCTGGAACTCAAAAACTTGTGGAACTGAGTGTTGTAAACTAAAAATAAAAAATTTATAAAAAAATAAATTACAAGGCATATGTTGGTTGAATTTCACAATTCCAATAACAAACAACAAATTCTGCAGGCAATCAGGAGAAAAACTTCCATACATAAAGGAAACCAAAATCAAATAACAACTATTTTACATTCACCAAAAAACAGTGAAAGGAATGGAATAAGAAATTCCAAAATGCAAAGGGGCTCAGGCTACAACCCAAAATGACATAGTTTTCAAATTTGACTGTCTAATCTTCGATGAAAAAACATGAATGTTCACTAAAAGGTTTCCTACAAAAAAAAAAAAAACTTGAGCAGATTGTTTGACTTATAGATACCTTAAACAACAGAAAGACAAAAAATAAATACAATTGAGAAGGAAAGCATAAGAATAATGAAATAATTTACCACATTTCCAGAGATTGTTAAAAGAGAAAAAAAGAACAAAATCTTTTGGGCTAATGATATTAATAATAACCAAAGATTATCCCAAAAGAGGATCGTTGCTGATTGTTTCTAAAAGTACAAAAGGACACAACCCAGGTGCAGTGGCTAGAATTACTGGTCCTAGGGTCAGGATAGTGAGTTCAGATGTGGCCTCAGACACTCACTATCTGTGTGATCCTGGCACGTCACTTCAACTCTGTTTGCCGGTTTCCTCACCTTAAAATGGGAGTAATAATAGCCTGTATCTCACAGGATTGTTGTGAGGATCATTCAGTAAACATTTATTAAGCAACTGCTATGTGCTAGGGATACAAATACGAAAAAAGAAAGACATTCCCTGCTTTCAAAGAGCATACAATGTAATGAGGGGAGACAACATGCAAACAGAAGCTAAAAAGCAGGAAATGGGGAAAACCTCTCCATAAATGTAGGTTTTTGGTTCTATCCTCCAATCAAAGGGAGAGAGAGTGGTAATGAGGAGGACTATCAAGGATGATGATTTTTTTTGTACTTTTATTATAGATATAATCAATTATGTATGTTATCTTGATATAATCAATATAATAGTTTTCCTTATGTTAAACTCTCCCTGCATTCCTAACATATATATATATATATATATATCATTTGATATATATATATATATATCATTTGATCATAATGTATAATGTTTGTGTAATATATTGCTATAATCTTTTAGCTAATATTGTATTTAGGATTTTTGCATCCATATTCATTAATGAAATGAGTCTATAATTTTCTTTCTCTGTTTTTACTCTTCCTCATTTAGGTATCAGTATCCTATTTGTTTCATAAAAGGAGTTTGTAAGATCGCTTCTTTAACTATTATTCCAGATAATTTATTCGATTTTAGAATTAGTTGATCTTTAAATGTTTGATAGAATTCACTTGTATATCCATCTGGTCCTGGTGCTTTTTTCTTAGGAAGTTCATTTATGGTCTTTTCAATTTCTTTTTCTAAAATTATTTAGATATTCTATTTCCTCTTCTGCTAATCTGTTGTAAATACCCAAATGAACTATAAAGGACATATGAAGAAAGACGCTGCATCCAGAGAAAGAACTAATACATAGAAATATATATAGAATAATTTTCCATATATACTTCTTTGAGTCTACTGGTAGCCTTCTCTAAGGTGGGGTATATGGGTGGGGCTAGAAAAAAGGGGGGGATAGGAAATTTATGTGATAACTGTTGTATATTTAAAAGGAATAGCAAGTTGTACATAATGAATTTGCAGTTTCATGTGCATCTTTTTTATTATTGGTTGTTGTCCTTCGTTCTCAAAGAGGACCAAAATGACATCACTGTGCTACCATCAAGTTTCGTGGTGTCTCACTATGGGTGATCAGACCAATATGATCTCAGGATGCTCTACCACAGGTTGGGCATAAATAGTTCTTGTGAACATCTGTAAATTTGCCCATCCTGCGTTTCCTTTGAGCCGTTTCAATTCTGCTTTGCTCGTAGAGAATAGCACCTTTTCTGATGTGGAAACACCATGCTGAATGGTCCTGTACCACTATCTCCCATGTCACACAATCAGTTCCAAAGTTCTTGAGAGAGACCTTGAGAGTGTCTTTGTATTACTTCTTCTGACCACCATGTGAATACTTGCCCTGTGTGAGTTCTCCATAAAATGGCCTTTTTGGTAAGCGAGCATTTTGCATTCAGTGTGGACAGCCCACCTGAGTTGCACTCTCTGAAGCAGAATTTGAATGCTTGGTAGTTTGGTTCGAGTAAGGACCTCAGTGTCTGGTACTTTATCCTGCCAGGTGATCTTCAGAATCTCCCTAAGACGATTGAAATGGAAGTGTGCTGGTAAGCAAAATGGGCTCCTTAGCTCTTAGTTCAACCAAGTGCCCTTGAATAGTTTGGCTTTTGTTCCCTTTGAGTAATTTAGTGTATTTCATTGAGCCTTAATAGGTTCTAAGCCCCAGGCCCAAACCCCTATTCGGTGTAAAACCTTAGTGGGTGTGGATTGGCAACTAAGGTGGGGCCCAAGGTGGGGCTAACTCCAGGGAGGGCCTAGTTTACATGTCTGGGAAAGCAGAGGCTCTTAGATCATGTGGGTTTAAGTCCCCTCTTTGTGACGATTCTAGGTCATGTGGGTGAGTCACATGTGTGACTCACCCCTGATGCTGAAAAAGATAGAAAACAAGGGGTTGGCCTCCTCTTCCTTGGAGCTATTACCGACAGCAGTGGTGGCATGCGTGACTCTGGGCCAGCCCTTGTTCTGAGCTCCCAGGCTGAACCTAGATGTTGGTAACTATGAATTGTATTAGGTCTGTCTGTTGATGTTTGTAATTTGTATTTGTTCTGAAGTTCAGTGTGCTGGTCTTTTCCCCTGAACTAAGTGAATGATATTTGTATGCTGAATTAAAGTAAGCTTGTCAACCCCTTCACCTTGCTTTCCTTAGTTAAGCAGATCAAAAGAACCTGTGCCATTGGCAGCTTTCTGGGTGCTGGCTGTGGGTGGATCTTACACCCCCACAGAAGCTGCTAGCCAGATTGTGGAAACAGGAAGCGATTCAATTTCCTGGCATGGTGCTGGTAGACTGTGCAGGTTGCACAGGCATACAACAATGAGGTCAGCCCCAAGGCTCTGTAGACCTTCAGTTTGGTGGTCAGTCTAATACCTCTTCTTTCCCCTCTTTTCCTTCGGGGCCTCCCAAACACTGAGCTAGGTCTGGCAGTGCATGTATCAACCTCATTATCAGTACGTACATCCCTGGAAAGTATACTACCAAGGTAAATGAACCTATCCACAGTATTCAGAACTTCTGCACTTGCTGTAACCAATGGTTTCATGTATGGATGATGTGGTGCTGGCTGATATAGCACCTGTGTTTTCTTGGTGTTAATTGCTAGGTCAAAATTAGCACAAGCAGCAGACAATTGATCCATACTTTGTTGCATCTCAGCTTCAGAGGCTGCACTGAGTGCACAATCATCTGCAAACAGAAAATCATGCATCAACACTCCCTCCACTTAGGTCTTGTCTTGTAGCCTTTTCAAGTTGAAGCTGACCTTGATCCTGTGTTCATCCTCATTGAAAGCATTTGACAACATGACTGAAAACATCATGCTAAAAAGCATGGGAGCCAGCACACAGCCTTGTTTCACTCCACCGGTGACTGGGAAGGCATGAGACCATTGTTTATTATCTAGAACCCAGGCATGCATGCTGTCATGAAATTGATGTACAATGCTGATGAACTTCTCCGGGACAACCAAATTTTGACATTTTCCACAAGCCCTCATGACTAACAGTATCAAAGGCCTTGGTCAGATCTACAAAAGCTGTACGCAGACTTTTCTTATGCTCCTGGCATTTCTCCTGGAGTTGTCGGGCAGCAAACACCATATCGACAGTTACTTGGCCCTTTCTGAAGCCTCACTGGCTCTCAGGTAGATGACCATCTTCCAAGTGAAGGAACAGCCTATTAAGGAGAACTCTGGCAAGAATCTTGCCAGCAATGACTGAGAGAGACCTCCCTGGGACTGTCACAGGACAATCTATTTCCTTCATCTTTATAGAGATGGACAATGGAGGCATTCTTGAACTCCTGGGGGATAACCTCCTCCTGCCATATAACCTGGAAAATTTCAGTCAACTTTTGTATGAGCAATGGACCCCCTACCTTGTAAATCTCAGCTGGAATAGAATCAGCACCAGGTGCTTTGCCACATGAAAGGAGCCTAATGGCATTCAAAACCTCTTCTTCAGTTGTTCTGTGTTATGGAAATGCTTGTTTTATACCAGACAGGCACAAGTTGGCATTAGGTAGGGGCCAAAATTAAAATAGGCTAAACTTCTTCGGGCTGCAGATAGGTTATTAGCAGCTCAATTTCCAAGTAAATGTATAATTAATAATTAAACTATTTTGCAAATAAACCATGTTTTTAAGAAGGGAAATTTCAATTGATATGAATCAATTACACTTATTACTTAAGATTTTCATTTACATGAAATCCCATTAATGTTAAAAACAATTACTTTGCTAAGCGGCACAGTTTTAATACATTTTTCAGGTTTTCTTACTGTTTATATTTAGTTAATGGGATGTATTACATTTCTTATCAGCAATGCATTTATCATACTCCAGAATCAAGTTTGAAGTCGATTTCTTTAGAAATCTGAAAATTAACCTTAGTAGCCACCTCATTTTCTGAGTTTACTTTCTTGAAAAACTGTTGTTCCTCACTGAGATTTTTCAACAATTTGGACACTTTAATTTGTTTTTCATTGATGTGCAATTTGCTTAAGTCAGGATGTTTTGATTTGAAATGGTGACAAAGATTATATTCCTTTGGAACAGCTATTACTTCAAAGCAAACAAGACACAATATTTTGTTTCTCATGTAAGTAAACAAGTATCTATTTGTCCACTCCAGATTAAACACTCTGTGTTCTGATTTGATCTTCCATTTCTTTTTATGAACGATTTTAGAAAGTCACCCTACAAATTTTAATGTTAGAACAAAAAGATCTTCACCACAACAGTTGCTCCCATACAGAGAAATACTAAACTGAGTGTGACTTTGGAGAGAACACCAGTCACTCTTGTAACTTGGAGGGTGGCCGCAAAATGAGAGAGGGGTAGAAGCCCTCACATTGTTGCCACTCATCGCATAGCGAGCTTCAGCTTTCATTGGCATGTGGCTGTACTTTGTCCCTCTTCAATGCCAATAACAACTGAATACACAGCAAAAAGATACAACTCTTGCCTCTCTCAGACTAGAGACAGACTGATGATGGTTGGTTGCGATGGGCCATGTGACAAACAGGAGCATGTGCACAGTAGCAAGCCACCCACCAAGTTACATGATGGCATAAAGGTGACTAGTGGTAGGAGAGTTAAGGGGGGCAGGGACAAATGACTCATTACATCTTTACTTTCTTTTACATTCTACATTTTTCGTGGGCCACCCCAAGTCCTTTGGTGGATCGCAGGCAGCCTGCAGGCCTCTTTTCTACCATTAATTTTGAAGAAAAATAAATTTAAATTTAAAAAAAAAACCTACTCACTCAAAAATGTAGTAAAAGGTGTAGCCTGCCCCTGGCACAAAGCCCCATTTTAGGAACTAAACATAGAATGAGAGATAGATAGATAGACAGACAGGCGGGCAGATGAACAGACGGATGGATGAAACAACTTGTATAAAAATTATTGCAAAACTAACTCCATGACAGCTGTCATCAGAGACTTAAAGAAATGGATTTTCCACAAGGACTGTAGAGATGACTACCACAAGTAAAGCATGAAATAAAACCTCTGGACAGAAGACTCAGGAGAATAAGTAACTTAGAAGAGAAAGTGGTCACCCTTTCCCAAGATATGAAATCTTTGACTACTAAACTAGACCAAACAGAAATCAATGATTCCAAAAGACACTAAGCAATATTAGGACAAAATGCATTAAAAATAATAAAATACAAGATCTGATATCAAAAACAGCTGACTTGAAATAGAGGCCGAGGAGCAATCATTCAGGAAACATTGGTCTCCAACAAAAAACATGATTTTTTTAAAGCCTAGACACATTCTCAAAAGAGGTAAATAAAAACTTCTGCAGTATATTAGCACCAGGGGCCATAAGTGTTCCCTCAGAAAGGGAGAGCCATTGAAACATTTTTAAATGGAGCAAAGAAGTTCAGTAAGGTACAGAAGAACAAGGCAGTTCTGAAAGTAATATGTAGAATGTGTCATATACTTTAAAAAGTAAGCAGTGTGAAATGGAGATTCAAAATCTCCTATAGAATTCCCCTGCTCTCCCATTCTTTGAATAGCAAATCCTCTTTTAATGTTTAAGTTCAAAATTTTTTGAAAGAAAAGCTATGAGTACAGCTTAGTGTTATTCAAATATGCATGTAACATTAATAGTATATGTTCATCTGCAGAGATTACAGAAGTCTTTAGCTTTCTGATAGTAATCAGACAAGCACTTTTCTAATCATTTTCAGTAAAAAATAGAAATGGAGTCATATATTCTATATGTGAAGAATAAAATTCCTGCTTTTTTCAGGAAAAGTAGAACAATATTCTTAATAATTCAGTTCTCGTGTTTCAAAAAAATTAAATCTGATACTTTTTTTTATTCTGGTTACACGCCTTGGTCTTTATGTGGTAGCTTATAATTGTTTTAGGTTTAATTAGTACTGTTAAAAACAGTAACCCAAAACACCTTGATTACATCAATCACTGCTTTTAAACTATTTTTTCCTTAGAATAAAAATATGAATGGAATCATGGACTTTTTCCTTTATCTACTCATTTATAGCTAGAAAAGATATTTCAGAACCTTTCATCAAAAGATCCCAAATTCTTTCCATAAACAATAGCAATTTTTTTTATTTCTCAAAAATCTTTTGATCATTAAAATAGTAAGTTAATGTGAGAGGAAAGTGATTATTTACAATAAATTCCTGAGCACAGTTGAAGAGGCGCCATTGCCAGCTGTATTTGTTCCCTCCTAGAAATTTATGGGGAGAAGATCATGTGATGAATTTGTGTGATGGTGGCACTTTTCTTGCAGTTATACCTCGTGGCCTCCTTATCAGAAAGATTAAAAAATAAGTGTGTGTATATGCATGCACTATTTTACACGTATCTATATAATTTTATTTCACCCTACTTTAGAAGGAATAGTTTTAGAATCACATAAGCCATTTAAGGAAAGTGATGATATGTCATATAAATCCCTTGATTGGCATTCTATAAACCAGAACTATTTCTTCACTGACACTTTTTAAAACCTTGTCTTTGGCTGTAGTTCCAGAATGTGACATGGCAAAAACTGTTCTTGTGATGATGTCCAAAATTTCTATACAATCAAGTTCTTTTCCTATTAGAGTAGACCTTCTTGAGTTCTAAATTATATTATCCATTCTTTCCATCCCTCTATGGATTAAGAAGTTTGTTTAAAATTGGAAAAGAAAACATTTCTAGTATCTTTGTAATTTTTGTCCTAGGTTACAATTTTTAGCATTTTATGTTGCAGTTTTTTTCCTGAATGGGTTTGGTTTTTTTTTTTATTATTTTTGGTATTTTTTTGTTTTCTTTTGTTTGGCATTCCCATCTTTGGTAGATTTACATAAAATAGTGATTAGCTATTCAGAAATTATTGCAAATTATTTTTAATGTAATTTTTAAATTATTTAACATCAGAACTTGGAGATAACTTGAAATAGTATTTACTAAACATAGGTTAGTAAGGCGCTTAAAATGTTAGAAATTATCTGCAGTTTGTCTAGTAGGAGTTAGTTTCTTATACTTTTGGAGCAAGTTTGTCGATTTGGATTTCTTCCTTAAATAAGACTGTTGCACTTTTTACTACTACTATCCCTGCCCCACAAACTCCATTCCTCTTTTACTTTATGTGAGAGGTAGTGTTAGGGATGCATACCTTCTACTGCTGCATGTACAACAGTTGTGTAACTTAGCTCCTCCAGGCATTAGCTATGTAACATTGGAGAAATCATTTGATTTGTCTTGACTTGAGTTTCATTTTCTGTAAAATGGGGCAACTATGCTAGCCAGTCTCCAAAGTCTCCTACTTGTAAGGGACTATGTTTCTCTGAACTTCTTTTTTTCTTTCTAGCATAAAATTTTCAGGAGAAATCTTTTAGTGTGTAAAGATAAGAATATATTATTTTTGATTGGAAAGTAAAGTTTTGCCTGCCTATAAGAATTTTTAAATGTAAAATGTTGACAGCCTATTTCATGTTATTTGTAGTGTGTTATGTAGATGTTTGTATGATTGTGCCTTCTAAATTCAAAGAAAATAATTCTAGCCCTTTTTTTTCTTTTTTAAAAAAAATTTGATTTTATATGGAATAAAAGTCAGGCCTGCATAGCTCATATGTTTGAGGACAGGTACATTGTCCTTGCCAAGTAAAATATAAAAGATTTAAAATTTAGAGATAGCAAGGGGATATTATTTTAGGTATATTTGAAGTTTCAGGTTAATCTTTTTTAACCATAGAAATGAAAGGTAACTGGGGTTTATTTGGTTGGGTTTTGTTCTTTTACAGATTGTGTTGGTTGCCTCTTTTGAAGGCAATGAAAATTTGGGGTATGTATTTTTCCTAAAATCAGCGGGGCATTGTGGTTTGTTAGGAAAAGCTCCAAAAGTCCAAGTCTCAACGCAAACACTTACTAGCTATGTGATCTCAATTTTCTGAGCTTTCATTTCCTCTTTTTGTAATATGGTGATGATAATTTCAAATTTTCATGTCGAATTCTTTATTTTCATGTGGTTTATTATCAAAATTGTGATATACAATTTTTAAAGATCACTGAATGTATCTCGGTAAACTCATACCTGAACAAGTGGTTGTCCGTTGCTTTAAGACATCAAATGAAGAGGAACCTACTGTCTTCTAAGACAGACTTCCATTTTTCATAACAGGACATGAACTCCTTGTCATTCAGGTTGCCCTCCTGGATTCTCTCCTGTTTATCACTGACCTTCCTAAGATGTGACATTGAGAACTGAACACAGTACTTCAAATGTGCTCTAACTAATGCAGAATATAACAGAACTGTTACCTTCCTGGTCCTGAACATTATGTCTTTCTTAATATTTCCAAAATTCAGATTAATTTTCTTTGCTGCTTTATTCTACTTTTAATTCATATTGAGTTTACAATCCACTAAAATCCTTAGAACTTTTTCAAAATGAACTGCTTTCAAACCATGCTTGATCCATCAACTTCTGAAGTTAGTCTTTTTAGTCAGTCCAACTATAAGACTTAAAATTTATTTCTATTAAATGTATTCTTCCATTTGGTCCTGTGTTCTTACCTGTCAAGATATTTTAAACTCTTGACTTTATCATCTGGTGTGTTCAGTAGTTGTGCCATGAACAAGTTTAAGCAATATATAACATATATTTCATTTTTATAAATTTTCTTTTTTATTTTAAAGTCTATAATTATCAACAAACATGAACAGTTCACTATACAAAGAACAGAAAAATAGCATTGTATAGGAAACTGTGAACCTTTATTGTATACATTTTTTAACTGATATATTTAACACTATAGTAACAAAACTGCCCTGTTCTGCCCTACTCTTATCCCCTTCTGAATTTCCTTCTGCTTTTTTCTTGTATTTTAAAATATTTTATCCACACTTCTAATTTTCCTTTTTTTTTTTTAGCATTATTGCTACCTACCAGCTCCCTCAGACTTTCTTCTCCTTAGAAACCCTCCTTTATGACAAATATGTATAGCCAAGCAAAACAGATTTACACATAGTATGTCTATATTCCATTGCCTTGGTCAAGAGATAGGAAACATACTTCATTAGTCTTCTAAAAGCATGATTGGTCTTTGTATTGACCAGAGTTCTTAAGTCTTTCCAAATTGTTTTCCCTTACATTTCTATAATCATTCCATGAACTGTTTTTTTTTTATTTGTTTGTTTCTGCTCACCTCTCTCTGCATCATGTCATTTAAGTCTCCCTGGGTTTCTCACATTTATCATTTTTCTTTTTCTTTTTGCTGAGCAATATTTCATTACATTCATGTACTGTAATTTGTTCACTTACTCCCTAACTGAAGAGCACTAACTCCTTCTACAGCAGAATGTAAAATAACAAAAAGTGTTATTATAAAATTTTTTTGATGTGGGTCCTTTCTCTGTCTTTGACCTCTTGGGGATATATGCCTAATAATATTATCAGAGGAGCACGAAGTATGCACAGTTTAGTGACTTTTGGACTATAGTTCCAAAATGCTTTCCACAATGGTTAATTCTCATTTCCACTAATAGTACATCGGTGTTCCTGCCCTCTTATAACCTCTCCAACCATTGCCATTTCCCTTTTTTGTCATCTTTGCCAATCTGATAGGTGTCAGGTTGAGCTTAAGAGTATTTTAAATTAAATTTTATAATTAATTTTTGTTAAGTAAATTTTATTTTAGATTGCTATTACTATGTAGATTGTTGACTTAGAGTATTGATATGAAGCTCAAAGAGAAGTGGGGCCACTAGGGGGAGGGAAGACAAGATGGCAGATGCAAAACAGGGACTTCCTTGAACTCTCCCCTGAATGCTTCCAAACACCTGTAAAAAAAGCCTCAGAACAAATTCCAGAGCTACAGAACCCATGAAATAACAGAGTGAAACAAGTCTCCAGCCCAAGATGGCCTGGATGGTTGCTGAAAAGGGTCTGTTGCACCGTGCTGGGAGCAGAGCACAGCCTAGCATGGGCCACACCAAGACAGACCAGGCCAGAGCAGACCGGGTAGAGCAGGCCTCAGGGCACTGAATCACTGAACTGTGGTGGTTTCCAGACTTCTCAACCCACAAACGCCAAAAACAACTTAGCAGGTCCATGGAAAAACTCTGTTGGACCTGGTGAGAGAAGGGCCTGGCGGCAGTGGCTGCATCAGAGGTGGTGGCTGCTTCTGGAGCTCCAGGCCCACACATGATGGGGGGAATCAAGCTGCTGCTCAGAGCAGGAGTGCAGGGATCTCTTTGCTGACACTGAGGCAAGATCCTCTTCCTTTGCTCTTCTTAAATCTGGGTCACAGTCCTGGTTGGTGGTCCTAGGGTGAGGAAGAACACTGGTGTGGCAAAGCTTGTGGCTGTGGAGAGGGAGTCCCGTGGTAGTTACATGGCAGAAAAGTATGCTTGAGGTCACTCACAGACCAGAGCACAGGTCAGTAGAGGACTAAACACCTCTCATTGATTCATACCAGATTCAGAAGAACTGAAAATTCACAGGTGCCTACAAGTAGCTCTGAAAAAAGCAATGCAAAACCCCTGAAGCTTGGGACAGAGCACTCTCCACTCTGGAAGCAGAGTTCTACCTTGGCAAAGAGCTAAAAAGACAAGTAATTGGCTGGGAAAATGAGCAGACAGTGCAAAGAAACTCAGATTATAGAATCTTACTTTGGTGATAAAGAAGATCAAAATATTCAACCAGAAGAAGACAGCAAAGTCAAAGATTCTGTATGAAAAGCCTCCAAGAAAAATATTAATTGGTCTCAGGCCATGGAAGAGCTCAAAAAGGATTTGTAAAATCAAGTGAGAGAAGTAGAGGAAAAATTGGGTAGAGAAATGAGAGTGATGCAAGAAAATCATGAGAAGTGAGTAAACATCTTGCTAAAGGAGACCTAAAAAAACACTGAAGAAAATAACACCTTAAAAAATAGGCTAACCCAGGCCAAGATGGCGGCTGGTAAGCACGGACTAGAGTGAGCTCCGTACCTGAGTCCCTCCAAAAACCTATAAAAATGGCTCTGAACCAATTCTAGAACGGCAGAACCCACAGAACAGCAGAGGGAAGCAGGGCTCCAGACCAGGACAGCCTGGATGGTCTCTGGGTGAGGTCTATTCCACACGGAGCTGGGAGCTGGGAACAGAGTGGAGCAGAGCCCAGCCTGAGCGGCGTGGACGATCCAGACCAGAAGCCGGGCGGAGGGGGCCCTAGCGCCTTGAGACTTCTCAACCCGCAAACACCAAAGACTGCTGAGAAGGTTAGTGGGAAAAGCTGCGGAAGTGGAAGGAGTTCGCGGTTTGGCTTCCAGCCCCGGGAGCAGCGGAGGTGGGGCAGCTACAGCTGTTGTTACTTCCGGCTCCAGGCCCACCTGGTGGGAGGAATTAAGTGGCGGATCAGAGCAGGGGTGCACAGCCTGCCGAAGATCTGAGCCCAGTTCGGGTTGGGGGTCCTTGGGGAAGGAGGAGTGCGGCTCTGACAGAGCTGGCACCTCCCCCCCAAACGTAGAACATAGAACTCGTTAGTCTACAAGCAGTCATACCCCACTGAAAAACTCAAGGGTCAACTTAGTTGGTTGGGAATATGGCCAGGCAGCGAAAACGCGCCCAGATTCAGTCTCAGACTTTGGATTCTTTCTTTGGTGACAAAGAAGACCAAAACATACAGCCTAAAGAAGACAACAAAGTCATAGAGCCTACAACCAAAGCCTCCAAGAAAAACATGAACTGGCCCCAGGCCATAGAAGAACTCAAAAAGGATTTGGAAAAGCAAGTTAGAGAAGTAGAGGAAAAATTGGGAAGAGAAATGAGAAGGATGCGAGAAAACCATGAAAAACAAGTCAATGACTTGCTAAAGGAGACCCAAAAAAATACTGAAAAATACACTGAAGAAAACAACACCTTAAAAAACAGACTAACTCAAATGGCAAAAGAGCTCCAAAAATCCAATGAGGAGAAGAATGCCTTGAAAGGCAGAATTAGCCAAATGGAAAAGGAGGTCCAAAAGACCACTGAAGAAAATACTACTTTAAAAATTAGATTGGAGCAAGTGGAAGCTAGTGACTTTATGAGAAATCAGGATATTATAAAACAGAACCAAAGGAATGAAAAAATGGAAGACAATGTGAAATATCTCCTTGGAAAAACCACTGACCTGGAAAATAGATCCAGGAGAGATAATTTAAAAATTATTGGACTACCTGAAAGCCATGATCAAAAAAAGAGCCTAGATACCATCTTTCAGGAAATTATCAAGGAGAACTGCCCTGATATTCTAGAGCCACAGGGCAAAATAGAAATTGAAAGAATCCATCGATCGCCTCCTCAAATATATCCCAAAAAGAAATCTCCTAGGAATATTGTTGCCAAATTCCAGAGCTCCCAGATCAAGGAGAAAATATTGCAAGCAGCCAGAAAGAAACAATTTGAGTATTGTGGAAACCCAATCAGAATAACCCAAGATCTGGCAGCTTCTACATTAAGAGATCGAAGGGCTTGGAATGCGATATTCCGGAGGTCAATGGAGCTAGGATTAAAACCTAGAATCACCTACCCAGCAAAACTGAGTATCATGTTCCAAGGCAAAATATGGAGTTTCAATAAAATAGAGGACTTTCAAGCTTTCTCAGTGAAAAGACCAGAACTGAATAGAAAATTTGACTTTCAAACACAAGAATCAAGAGAAGCATGAAAAGGTAATCAAGAAAAAGAAATTGCAAGGGACTTACTAAAGTTGAACTGTTTTGTTTACATTCCTACATGGAAAGATGATGAGTATGATTCATGAGACCTCAGTATTAGGGTAGTTGAAGGGAATATGCATATATATATATATATGTATGTATATATGTATATATATATGTGTGTGTGTATATATGTGTTTATGTATATATATAAGTGAATGTGTATGTATGTATATATCTATGTGTATATGTATGTATATGTATGTATGTGTATATATATGTGTTTATGTGTAGTGTATATATATATATATATATATATATATATATATATATATATATATGAAAAAGAGAGAGAGCAGACACAGGGTGAGTTGAAGATGAAGGGAAGATATCTAAAAGAAATAAAATGAAATTAAGGGAAAAAAAAATAGGCTAACCCAAATGACAAAAGAGCTCCAAAAAGCCAATGAGGAGAAGAATGTCTTATAAAGCAGAATCAGCCAAGTGGAAAAGGAGATCCAAAAGCTCACTGAAGAAAACAATTCCTTAAAAATTAGAATGGAGCAAATGAAAGCGAATGAGCATAGGAGAAATCAAGAAATTATAAAAAATAGAAGACAGTGTGAAATATCTCATTGGAAAAACCACTGACCTGGAGAATAGATCCAGGAGAGATAATTTAAAATTATTGGACTACCTGAAAGCCATAATGAAAAAAAGAGCCTAGACATCATTTTTCAAGAAATTATCAAGGGAAACTTTCCAGAGAATCAGAGGGTAAAACAGAAATTGAAAGAATCCACTGGTCACCTCTTGAAAAAAGATCCCAAAAAGAAAACTCCTAGGAATATTGTCACCAAATTCCAAAGTTCCCAGATCAAGGAAAAAATGTTGCAAGCAGCTAGAAAGAAACAATTCAAGTATTGTGGAAACATAATCAGGATAACACAAGATCTAGCAGCTTCAACATTAAGGGATTGAAGGACTTGGAATATGATACTCCAGAGGTCAAAGAAGCTAGGATTAAAACCAAGAATCACCTTCCCAGCAAAACTGAGTATAATACTTCAGGGCAAAATACGCATTTTAAATGAAATAAAGAACTTTGAAGCATTCTTGATGAAAAGATCAGAGCTGGATAGAAAATTTGATTTCAAATACAAGAATCAAGAGAGGCATGGAAAGGTAAACAGGAAAGAGAAATCATAAGGGACTTATTAAAGTTGAACTGTTCACATTCCTACCTGGAAAGATATTTGTAACTCATGAGACCTTCCTCAGTATTAGGGTAGTTGAAGGGAATGTACATATACTTATACATATAGAGAGATAGAGACAGAGAGCACAGGGTGAGTTGAATATGAAGGAATGATATCTGAAAAAATAAAATTAAGGGGTGAGAGAGGAATATTTTGGGAGAAGGACAAAGGGAGAGATAGAATGGGGCAAATTATCTCCCATAAAAGTAGCAAGAAAAAGCTGTTATAATGGAAGGGAAGAGGGGATAGGTGAAAGGGAATGAGTGAACCTTACTCTTATTGGATTTGGCTTAAGGAGAGAATAACACAAACACTCAATTGGGTATCTCACCCTACAGGAAAATGGGGGGAAGGGGATGATAGAAGGGAGGGCAGATTGGGGGAAGGGGTAGTTAAAAGCAAACACTTTTGGAAAGGGACAGGGTCAAAGGAGAAAAATAAACAGGGGATGGGATAGGATGGAGGGAAATGTAGTCTTTCAAAACATGACTATTATGGAAGTGTTTTGCATAATGATACATGTATAACCTATATTGAATTGCTTGCCTTATCAAGGAGAGTAGGTGGGGTGGGAAGAAGGGAGAGAATTTGGAACTCAAAGTTCTAAAAACAAATGTTGAAAATTGTTTTTACTGGGAAATAAGATATACAGATATACAGGAAAGAAAACTATCTGGCTGTACCAGAAAGTAAGGGGGAAGGAGATACAGGGTGGGGGGAGTAGTAATAGAAGGGAGGGCAGACTGGGGAAAGGAGCAATCAGAATACATGCCATCTTAGGGTGGGGGGAGGGGAGAGATGTGGAGAAAATTTGTTACTCAAAATCTTGTGGAAATGAATGTTGAAAACGAAAAATAAATTAATTAAAAAAAAGAAAGAAATCGGGCCACTAAACCATGCCTAAGGATCTCTACTTGCATATTCACCTAGAAAACCACATATTAACATTATCTATGCCATGTTATATTTTTATTTTGTTAAATATTTCCCAATTGCATTTTAATATGATTTAGGCCACAGTACTGAGTTTTGCCGCAGCATGTTTAACACCTCTTATTTAGGGGATTTTTTTTCCCTATGGTTTCTGATAGTTTGTGTTTCTTCTTTTGAGAACTTGCTGTTCTTTGACCATTCAAGTAGTGGAAAAATTTGCTGCAAAGATTTTTCTTGTTAACTTTTTCCCTTTAAATTCTAATTGCACTGATTTTGTATGTGGAAAAGTTTAAGACTTTCTGTAATCCATTATTAGCCTCTCTATCCATGATAGACTGTCAAGAATTTGCCTCTTATACTTAGCTTAAATATTATCTCCTCTTCAATTCTAATTTGTTTATGATATGACTTTTTATTTTTAGGTCAGATATTGATTTGCAGCTAAATACTCAAGGTATTGAATGAAATCTAATTTTGCCAGGGTGCTTTCCCATTTTCCCAACCTTTTTGTGCTTAGCCCCAGTAGTTGAAATGCTTAGTTTTATCAGCTACTGTGAAACTGATCAATTACTCCTCAATCTTGTGTATTTATCTATTCAACTGGCTACCTTTTCTGTTTTTTTTTTTTCACCAGAACCAAATAGTTTTAAAGATTACTGCTTTGTAGTAGGTGAAGATATGTACATGTAGGTCCCTTTCCTTAATGCTTTGTCATGTCCCTTGATGTTCCTTTCTGCTACTTCCTTCAAATGAATTTTGTCCTTTTTTTCCCCTAGTTCTATTAAGTAACCTTTGGTACTTTGACATGGCATTGAATCTCTAAATTACTAATCATTTTTATTATTCAGGCACAGCCCAACCATAGGCAATTATAATCTCCCCAGTTATTAATTATTATTATTTTTCATTGTTTCTGTAGTGTTTTCTAGTTGTATTTGTATTGCCTTTTCCTCTGTCCAAGTCATTGGTCATTGGCAAAAATGTTAATCAGAATTAATCAGTTAATAAGCAATCACAGATTATCTGGGACACTCCTTTAGAGACACTACTGCTTTTCATGAAATCATTGACTTTTTTTTTCTCTTGCCTTTTAGCCAGCTTCAGATTTACCTAATTGTCGAAACTACATATCTCCATCATTTCCACAAGAGCACTATAATGAATCTTGTCAATTTCTTTTACAAAATATAGTATGCTTTATCTACAGTATTTTCTTGATCCACTACAATATTAGTGGTCATTTCAGCAAAAAAAAAGAAGGAGGAAAAGCTATTTGTTCAAAGTCTGGGTCTGGAAGTATGTGTATTGATTAGAATCAGAGGAGAGGTAAAAAGTAGTTCAGGGGAATACATTCTAGATCTGGAATGGACCTTAGATTAGATCAAGTCCTGTCACTTTATAGGTGAAGACCATAAGGCCTAGAAAGATTAAACAGTTTGTTCAAGATAACATTGAAGGTATTAAATAGGAGAACTGGGATTAAAATCTGGTCAATCTCACCCCAAATCTAATTCTGTTTCCATTATGCCAAACTGATTCTTTGCATGAAGTTGTGATCTGTTGCCTACATTTTTTGCACAGAATATATCTTATACTGGATAAGTTAAAAGAAAGTACCTCATATTTTCCCCAAATTTGTTAAAGAAAATAACAGAGGACAAATATGGGTTTCTTTATATATTATATGGAAAAATATATTTACTCTCACATTAATTTTATACTTTTATGTGTTTCCATTAGGAGCTCACAGAGAATGTTACTTCCTGCGTGTATGAAACAGATGTGGAAAATTTTATTGTTTATAGACAAGAGCTCTCAAATTTAATCAGTCAAGGTAGGTAATAACTCAAGTTTTGTAAATTATTACCTAAAATTTTTAGACTTATCACAGTTTCATTTGGCATGATTAATTGGAACATTCACCACATACCTTCATAGCTTCACCTTCACACACACATGTTCATTCTCTAACACCCCTTGTCAAGAAGTAGGTTCCAAGTAAGTGACATATTAACATACAGGTATTATAAATAAGCGAAAATAAAAAATTAAAAGTAAATGAAGTAACTTTCCTTTGAAAATTCCTACCTTGTCTTTTTTTCCCTCTACTTTGCATTTACCCATCCCAAGCTCCTAGCTTCTTTCAGTATGATTGGTTCAACTTTTAGCTTTCAGTCCAACAAACAAGGTGTCCTAAGATCTCTGGGTTCGTGGATTACTTTTTAACTTTTTAAAGGTAAAAATATTTTTAATATAACCATTTTAACTTTTTGATTGGTGGTATTGTAGCTTGATAATTTTTGCTTCGTTACATTCTTTGCTATTATTATCATCAAAAACTTTTAATTAAAAAATTTAATGATATGGGTCTCATTCATTTCTGCTCCTTATCCTCACCTAGCTATTTTGAGTTGTTATTTGACACTATTTTCGCAAATGTTTCTAGTTATAGTTTTCTTAATCCCTTTTGTCTTTGTGGCTTACTAGAACTTTCAGATAAGGAACAACTCAAATTATGTTGGATATAGCATCTTTTCATAGATTTATTCCCCATCCTAATTCCTAGTGAGAGAGGAAGAAGAAAAGTATTTTATTGTCCCTTGGGGAAGTGACACCTACCTTGACCACACAATTAGTTAATTCAGTTCTATTCTTGATATCTCTTCAACCCCATGCATCTCTTCTCTTTCTTCTGAATATGTTTATGCCAACAACATCAAAAAAAAAAGAGTATATTGTATGAATAAAAATTTGTTTAATATTATGAAGTGGTATGCAAATCTCTCTTGGTTTTTACTGGACATGTTCAAGCCAACAACAAATCAAAAAGCATTTATTAAGCTTTTACTATGTGTCAATTACTGTCCCAAGCTTTAGGAGTACATATAAAAGCAGAAAGACATCCCTTGCCCTCAAGGAACTTATCTCATGGGGGAAGACAATACATAAAAGAAAGCTAAAGAGTAGGAAAGAAGGGCAAAAGAAGGAGGAAGGAGACTGTACCTACAGGGACATCATAGAAAAAGTCTGGAGTGCAGCCTGGAAAGCAATGAATACTGGCCTGCGTGTCCTTCAGATGGAGGTTCTGAGAGAAACCAGGCAATCAGAGGAAGAAGGGGGAAGAGAGGAGAAACTTCAATATGAAAAGTCCAGAGAAAAGAGTAAACTTCTAGCGTGAAGAAATTTCTGTGACATGCGTGGTAGAGGAAGTACAAGGACTTTATAGACCAAGATACTAGATAATTACTGTATTTTATAAATTCACTTTGATAAACTAGAAGTTTCTTATTAAAAAAAAAACCGGCCTTGGAACCTTAAAACCAAAAAATAAGAAGTCAAACATAAAAATATCTTTAGGAGACATTATTTTTCATCATTAAAAATATATGCAGTGGTTCTTTTTTTCTCTGAGAAAATGATAACCATCATTTTATCTGTATTGCTATCATTTATTTAAAATGAATCTTTTCTTATAGTAGCAAATATTGAATATCAGAAGTAAGTATATTCTTAAAAGAAAAAATCCAAACTAGTTGTTTGTTCATATTACAGTGTGGAATGTGGGTACTTGACTTAAACACACTATCCCCTTCCCACTTTCACTTTTGCCACTCCCCCTGTCTTCTCTCTGTCTGCAGATTATTCCTTCCCTAAAGCCTTCAAACGTGGCATCCTTAAAAAGCCTTCACTAAACCCTACCATAGCCTCAGGCTATCATCCTATATTTCTCCTGATGTCAGCCAAATTTCTAGCAAAAGCTTTTTATTCTAGTTCCTTAATTCCTTTCTTCTCATGCCTCAACCTTTGCAGTCTGGCTTTTGACTTTGTCTCTCAGCTGCAACTGCTCTCACCAAAGTTAACAACAATCTCTTAATATAGTCTGAAGGTCTTTTCTTAGTCCTCTCACCCTTATTTTTTCTTTTTCATTTCCTAATGTTGAATGCCCTCTTTTCCTGGATGCTCTCGTCTATCTAAAAGGTTTTCATGGTACTTCTTCTGGTTCTTCTACCTTTCCTGCCTCCTTTCCTGACTCTTCATCATTATATCCACTTATTATGGCTATATTCCAAGTCTCTGTTCTGGACGCTCTTCTCTTTCCATATCCTCTCGCTTAATGATTTCATCAGCTCTCATGGTTTTAAGTATCTTCTCTCTTCAGTTGACTTCCGAATCTACATATTCTTTCCCCAGCCTTTTTCCCGAACTACATTCCTGCATTACCTGTTCATTGGACAATTCGAACTCATCTTGTCAAAAACAGAACTTGTTAACTTCCCTTGCTCTCAAAGCTACTCCTCATCCAAAATTCTCTATCTTTGTAAAAGGTACCATCATTTTTCCAGTCTCCCAGTAAACCACCTTCTGTATCATGTTGATTCCTCACTCTACTTCACCCTACATATTCGGACAGTTGTTGAATCTTGATATTTCTATCTCCATAACATCTCTCACATCCATACCTTCAATAACTTTGATTCAAGCTCTTATCACTTCTTGCCTAGACAATTGGAATTGCTTACTAATTGGTCTACATGCCTCAAGTCTCTCTGCAGTCCAGTTTGTCGTCCACACAGCTCCCCAAAGTACAGACCTGACAACATTATTCCCATACTCAGTAAACTCCAGAGGCTTTCTTTGAGAATAAAATTTAAACTCCTGTTTGGCTTTGATAACTTAGCCCCAATCTATCTTTCTAGACTCATATATACTTCTCTTCCCGCACTTTATAGCCTGTCACCCATACCTGTAATGTATACCTTTCTCATCTCTTCTTAGAATCCCTTTTTTCCTTCAAAATGCAATTCAAGCATCGCTTTCTTCCTTTAGCCTGTCCTCATTTCCTTTCCCCCACTTGGTAGTGTACTCCTCCATAACTATCTTATATTTAAAAGCTTCTTTGTTTTTAATTTATTCCATATATGTAATATATATCTTCTATTGTATGTATGTTGTCTATATTTTATTTTATATGTGTATATGTATGTATATATATACATATCTTTATTTGTATATTTTTTCTCTCCCGGTAGAATTTAAATTCTATCAGAGTAGGAATTGTATTGTTGTTTTCCCTTTGTATCCCCAGTCTTATAGTAGGTACTTCGTCACTGTTTTTTGATTGACTCATAATTTGATTTTTCTACTCATACCTCTCTGATGACATCCTTTATGACACATCTCCTATGCATTAATTAATTGGAAGAGTGATAATCATGTACCTCTTTAGCTGATTTGTAACTAATTCGTCTGAGACTTGTAGTCTATGATTTACTACCACATACAACACTTGAAGACTATTGTTGTTATTTTTAAATGTGCCTTTGTTTATGGAAGAAGCTTGTAGTCAATAAAAGCATGATTTCCCAAAGATTTTCTAGCTTACTTCCTGTTCAGTGCTATCCCCTGTTCATTGGCTAGTTAGAGTATTAACTACAACTTAGATAATGATAGACCAGCTCTGTTGATTGTCCATCCACCTCTGATCATAGTCTAGGCAGACATTCTTACTCCATTTTGCTCCTCCAAATGCTTTTGAATGTTCATGAATCTCATTTAGAAGACTGCAGTTTTATAGGTTTTAATTTAATCAGAACATCTATAAATATATGCTTTCAGAAATAACTATACCATTTGAACACTGAGCTAGATAGCTTCCTTGATGGTGTCAAACTTTCAAAGAATCTTAGAGGATTTTGACATTTGCATAGGAGACATCTTGTTTTAGGAGTACCTTTAAGAGAACATTTTTCTCTACTGTATCAATTTTTTTTAATAGTCAAGAAGAGTAAGCACATTGCAAGCATGCATTTCAATCAGCATTGTGACTAAAAAATGTCAGCTGTGAAATGTTGTTTCTGCAAGTCTACCTGTTACTTTTTTTGTAGATATGAGAAAGTATGCATATGAGTTTTTACTTCCTGATGTTTCATCTTTCATCTTTTTTGTTGATAATGCTCTGCAGCACAGACCTCCTTTGACTGGAATATAAATGATTTAGTCCACCTACACTTCCTATCTTTGTTTTCATTATTGCCATTTCCAAGTATGCTAGCTTTCCCATTATTGATAGGAGAACAGAAGTTGTTATAGAAATTTTTAGAGTACTTTTCCATATTTTGTCTTTTTCTCCAACTTGTAGATTCATACTACTTCAACATACATATTGATACTTCTACAAATTTCCAAACTTCTCAGTTCCTCAATCTCCTCAATTCCCGTAGCCTTCTCCTCCATTCCTTCTCCTCCATTAACTACAGAAAGAAATGGTGATACCCTTACTCTTATCCTTGCCCTGAAAGTGTTTCACTTCCATGTCCATGAATTCCTACACATCTTTATCTGATCACAATCCTTTATCATAACATCTTTCTTTATACCTTAGGACTCCTGACCCTGTTCTTTGACCTCACTGTGACCTTTCATCCCTCAGTTCTTTCCTAGACCATCACCCTTCTGCTGGTCCCACTGTGCTCCCTTCCCCATCTGGATTCCTTAATAAATGAGTTCAGTTCTATATTCTATTCTACATTCAGATCTCTTGTTTCTTTGTGCAATTAACCAATCATGCTGTGCTAAATTCCAACCCTACAATTCTAAACCTTCCTCCTACTTTGCTTCTATATGTGTGCTGCTGAGCATAGCTAATGATCTTAAAGCTATGTCAATTGTGGCCATTGCTGATTTATGTTTTTTATTCTGAAGTGGGCCCTCAATGCAGTAAGACAGTTCTCTTCCTCCCTAGTTAATTAATTATCTTTCTCTCTCCCTAACAGCTGCTCCAAACCTTCCTTTCCTTTCTAAATCCTTTCATGGCCTCTTCCTTTCTCCAGCTATCTCATCTGAGGACTCCTTTTTGTATTTCACTGAAAGAATCAAGGTAATCATGTTATAGCACATAAGACTATTACCCCCACTCCCTCCATCTATGTCCTTCTTCATTCTGGTCTCAAATAAACTGTTGGCCCTTTCCTAACCAAGGCCAACCCTGTATATGCACCCAAAATCGTAACCCCATACCTTTCTGACAGATTGTTCCTCACTATCGTTCCCACTCTTTAGTTATCCATCATTCCCTATTCACAAGCCCCTGCTTCCTAAATCCTTATCTTCCCCCAGTTCTTTTTTTAAGAAGTAGTTAGCATAATCTGCCAGCTATCATTCTATACTTTTTTTCCCTTCCTAGATTTAACCCAGATTTAATTTTTTCCCTTCCTACATTTAATGTCTTTAAGAAATTCATGTGGGGCAGCTAGGTGACTCATTGAATAGAGCACCAGCCCTGGAGTCAGGAGTTCCCAATCGAATCAAATGTGGCCTCAGACACTTAACACTTACTAGCGCTGTGACCTCGGGCAAGTCACTTAACCTCAATTGCCTTGCTTTCCCCCCTCCAAAAAGCAAAAACAAACAAAAAGGAAAAAGAAGAAATTAATCTGTAGTAGGAGACTCCACTTCCTCTCCTTTTACTCTCTTCTAAGCACTCGGCAGTCTGCTCTCTTTTTGTTTTATTTTGTTTTTCCCCAGTTACATGCAAAGGTAATTTTTAATATTCATTTTTAAGACTTTAGTTCCAAATTCTCTCCCTTCCTCCCTCCCACTCTTCCTCATTGAGAAGGCAAACAGTTCAATATAGGCCATACATATGTAATCATGCAAAACATATTATGTTGTGAAAGAAAACATAGACAAAAAAAAACCTTAAGAAAAATAAAATAAAATAAAATATGTTTCAATCTGTATTCAGACACAATCAGTTCTTTTGCAGGGGATGGATAGCATTTTTCATCACAAGTCCTTCAGAATTGTCTTAGAGCGTTGTATTGCTTAGAATAACTAAGTCATACATAGCTAATCATCTTACAATTTTGCTGTTACTTTGTACACAGTACATTTCATTTTTTCATCAGCTCATGCAAGTCTTTCCAGGTTTTTCTGAGAGCATCCTGCTCATCATTTCTTATAGTATAACAGTATTCCATCCTAATCATATACCACAACTTGTTCAGTCATTCTCTGATTGATGGGCATCCCCTTTATGTCTAATTCTTTGCTGTCAGAAATGAGCTGCTATAAATATTTTTTGTAAATATAGGTCCTTTTCCTTTTTGTTTTTTTTTATCTCTTTTGGAATACAGACATATAAGTGGTATTACTAGGTCAAAGGGGTATTCATGGTTTTATAGCTCTTTGGGCATGGTTACAGAATGCTATACAAAATGCTGAATTAGTTCCCAACTTTACCAACAGTGCATTAATGTCTCATTTTTCCTATATCCCCTCCAACATTTGTCATTTTCCTTTTAGCCAGTCTAATAGCTATGAGGTAATACCTCAGAATTATTTTAATTTGCGTTTCACCAATCGGTAGGAAGTTTGATCATTTTTTCATATGGCTATAGATAACTTTGATTACTTCATCTGAAAACTGATCATATCTTTTGATTATTTATCATTTGGGACTGGATCTTATTTTTATAAATTTGACTCAGTTCTCTATATGTTTGAGAAATGAAGTCTTTATCAGAGAAACTTGCTTCAGAATTTTTTTCACAGTTACTATTGCTGACTCTTATTTCCCTGTATCTTATCCACCCCCGTTTATTATATTCTCTCTGTCCTTTCACCCCATCCCTCCTCAAAAGTGTTTTGCTTCTGACTACTCCCTCACTCCCCCAATCTCCCCTCCTTTCTATCACCCTCCCCCCTTCTCTTATCCCCTACCCCTCCTACTTTTCTTTAGGGTGATAGACTTCTATACTCAACTGAATGTGTATTATTCGTCTTTGAGCCAGTTCTGATGAGAGTAAGGTCACTCACTCTCCCTCACCTTCCCTCTCATCGCCTCCACTGTAAAAGCTTTTTCTTGCCTCTATTATGTGAGATAATTTACCCCATTCTACTTCTCCCTTTCTCCTTCTCCCAGTACATTCCTCTCTCACCCCTTAATTTTATTTTTTAGGTATCATCTGTCTATATATACTCCTCTTAACTGCTCTAATAATATGAAAGGTCTTATGAGTTATAAATGTCATCTTCCCAAGTAGGAATGTATATAGTTTAACCTTATTAAATCTCCTATGATTTCCATTTGCTATTTACCTTTTTATGCCTCTCTTGAGTCTTGTATTTGAGAGTCAGTTTTTCTATTCAGCTCTCTTTTCATCAAGAATGCTTAAAAATGCCCTATTTTATTGAATTCCGTTTTTTCCCCTGAAGGATTATACTCAGTTTTGATAAGTAGATGATTTCGGGTTGTAATCCTAGCTCTGTTGCCTTCCGGAATATCATATTCCAAGCTCTCCTATCTCTTAATGTGAAGCTGCTAAATCTTGGGTTATGCTGACTATGGCTTGACAATACTTGAATTGTTTCTTTCTGGCTGCTTGGAGTATTTTCTTCTTGAACTGGGAGCTCTGGAATTTGACTGTAATATTCTTGAGAGTTTTCATTTTGGGATGTCTTTCAGGAATTGATTGGTGGATTCTTTCAATTTCCGTTTTACCCTCTGGTTCTTGAAAATCAGGGCAGTTTTCATTGATAATTTCTTAAAAGATGATGTCTAGGCTCTTTTTTTTTATCATGGCTTTCAGGTAGTCCATTAATTTTTAAATTATCTCTCCTAGATCTATTTTCCAGGTCAGTTGTTTTTCCAGTGAGATATTTCACATTGTCTTCTATTTTTTTATGCTTTTGGTTTTGTTTTATTGTTTCTTGATTTCTCATAAAGTCGTTAGCTTCTATTTGCTCCATTCTAATTTTTAAGGAATCATTTTATTCAATGAGCTTTCCATTTGGCCAATTCTGCTTTTCAAAGCATTCTTCTCCTCATTGGCTTTTTGTACCTCTTTTACCATTTGACCTATTCTGTTTTTTAAGGTGTTATTTTCATCAGTATTTTTTTTTGTCTCCTTTACTAAGCTATTGACATTTTTCATGATTTTCTTGCATCACTGTCATTTCTCTTCCCTATTTTTCTTCTTCCTCTCTTATTTGAATTTCAAAATCCTTTTTGAACTCTTCCTTGGCCTGAGACCAATTAATATTTTTCTTGGAGGCTTTGGATATAGGAGCTTTGACTTTGTTGTCTTCTGAGTGTGTGTTTTCATCTTCTTTAACACCATAGTAGCTTTCTATAGTCAGAAGGTTTTTTTTCCCATTGTTTGCTCATTTTTCCTAGCCTGTTAGTTGATTTTTAACTCTTTGTTAAAGTAGAGCTCTGCTTCCAGGCTGGAGGACACACCATCCCAAGCTTCAGGGGTTTTGTACAACTGTTTTCAGAGATATTGCTGGGGACCTGTAAGTTTTCAGTTCTTCCAAAGTGGTATGATTAAGGAGAGGTGTTTTCTATTCTCCTGGCCTGTGCTCTGGTCTATAAGTGACCCCAAGCACTCTTTTCTGCCCTAGAAATTTGAGGGAGGGTCCCCTCCTCCACTGTGGCTACAAGCTCTACTTTACTAATTCTCCTCACCCTGGGACTGCCACTGATAATCCAAGTATGGGCAGAGCAACAGAATCCTTCCTCAGCGCTAGCAAAAAGACCCCTGCAATTTCCTTCTGATTACCACTTGTGGGCTGAGTGCTCTGGAAGCAGCTGCCGCCACTACTGCTACTGATTCAGTCTCTCCCAAGGCCTGCTCCTGTTTTGCTGTGGCTGGGGCTATGCTTGGGAAGCCTGCTTTGGACTGCCCTCTTCTCAGACCCAGGTGTGACAGACCTCTCCTGCTGCCTTCTAAGTTCTCTTTGGCATCTGTGGGCCCAGATGTCTGGAAACTGCCACTGCTGCCAGTGATTCCGTAACTCAGAGGCCTGCTCTGGGTTTGCTAGAGCCCAGTCTGTTCTGGTACAGCCTGAGCAGGACCACGCTTCTCTTTCATCCAGGGGCAACAGACCTTTCTTGCCGACCTTCCAAGTTGTCTTGGCCTGAAAATTTGTTTCTCTCTGTCTTTTTGTGGGCTCTGCCGCTCTAGAATTTGTTGAGTCATGTATTAAAGGTATTTGGAGGGGCTTGGGGGAGAGCTCAGATGAGTCTCTGCCTTTACTCTGCCACTCTCTTGGCTCCACATTCTGGGGCCGTTTGCAGTCTGTTCTCTTCAACGTTGCCAGTGATCTCTTATTTGCATTATGGCCTTTTCTCACTTCTCATCTTTCTTGAGAACAAAATCAGCATTTGAGTCTATTCATCACCTTCTTATATTGGATCTTCTACATGGCTGTGTTCCTAAGATCTAGATATCTGGCCTTAGCTTGTCCTCTGAGCTCTATTCCCGCATCACCAACTGCCTTTTAGACATACTGGACTGCAACAAGATGGTTTCAAGTATTATAAACTACAGACAGACCTAGAGTTGATTTAGTTTTCACCTTATTTTTCTTCTAAATAAAAGGGAGAGAAGAAATATGTAACAGGATTTGATGAAGGGTAGAAAAAACTTAATAATCAGAACCACTAACATACAACTATAAGAGATGAACTTTGTTAAAAAAAAAAGACAGATTAGAAAAGTAAACCCAATAATTTTTTTTTCATTTACAAGAAACATACTTAAAAACACAGTGATTCATAAAATATTACAATGGGATTTAGAGTAGATTTATTATACTTCATGTAAATCCAAAAAACAGCAATTATTATCTCAGACATGGCAACAGTAAAAATAGACACAGTTTAGAGACACAAGCAGGGAAATATTATACTAAAATGGATGAGAGATAATGAAACAATATCAATTTTGTATTTTAGAAAATCCAATTGAAGTACAGGGAGATGTTTCTCTTGTAGATGAGGTCAGGAATGGCTTCAGCACTTAATGGGACAGCCTTCTTCATCTCCATGTTGTGAGCAATGAGGTGTCATCCACCTTCCTATTGGGTACCTGGGGTTATTGTAAGGAACTCAGTTATCCAGTATTCGGTCCTCCATCTCAGTCACTAGAAAGAAAATCACTTTCACCCTTCTGGTTTGCTGTTGTTTGGTGTTAACTTCCCTCTGGACATACCCACAATAACCAGTGTCAGGATTATCATAAACATACCCAGTAGCTAGTGATCCCCTTTCCCTCAGTGGTCTGTCTCCTAAGTCCCCCATGGAGATTGAAGTGCCACAGTGTATCTGTTAGATGACCCCCCCCCCCCACTGTAATAGTGACCTGACAGCCAGTGTCCACCACCCCTTACATCCCTATAGGGCTAGGGCTTTCTCAGGGACGCCTTAGGCTTTAATGAGGCCAAAGGGCCTCAACTGCCCTAGTGTTTTATGTCCATTGTGATTAGGATCTCCATTGTCTCACCATTGCTCACCTTATCAGACCCATGTTGCAGAAGCCTCATGCAAACCTCCTTACAGGATTCCATTTTTTCCCTTTAAAATTATGCACAGTTTTGCAGAATCAGTTATTTTTTTCATTGTAGCCTTTTTTCTTTTATTTTTATCTGGATCATAATACATTATTTTCCTTTATCATAGTTAATATTCAGTTCTCAATAATTCTGATTTAGTTTTCTTGATAGCGTATATTCTACGCCTACTTTCAGTGGTTTCTCCATGACCTTGAATCTCAGGAATTTGACAGATCTAGGCAGTGTAGTGTGGAGTTGGGCCAGGAAGTCTTGAGTTCAGATGAGGCCTCAGATTATTGCTAGCTGTGTCACCCTGTGCAAGTTACTTAACCTTACTGCCCAGTGTCCCCTTTCCTTATCTATAAAATGTGGATTAACACCTACCTCCCAGGATTATTATGAAGACGAAATGAGAAAATATTTGTAAATCTCTTTGTATACCTTAATTTATGTACTAGATAAATGCCAACTATCAACATCGTCATCATTTCTCACTGTGTTATATCTTCAATCTCTCTTTTCTGGTGACATGGGTTTTTCCTATGTGCCCTTTCTCTTTGGTTCCAGTACTGCTGGAAAATTTGCTTTTATGATTGCTCAAAATATAATATTTAGAGGTTTGTCTTCAAGATCTTCTGGAAGCTTGGTGATTCTTATATTATCTTCTTATTCCCTATATTGAAAGTTAGTTATTTCAGATAGTAGCTAGATCACAATTTCTCCTTCATTTGCTTTCTTTTGACCTTGTTTAAATATATTTACCCTGTCATTGAATTTTTGGCTTTTATATTCTCTTCTATTTTTTGTTTTTGCTGTTCTGGGTGTCCAGTGCCTTAGTAATATTTTCTGTTGTAGGCTTTTTATTTTGTTCCTTATGTCTTCCTTTGATTCTTTTATTAGGTCTTTCAAATATTTTGCAATTTCTTAAATATAGATCGTATTCTTGTTAATAGTTCCTATTTCTTCTATATAGTTCTTATTCCCTTTATAGTGATTCATTCTAATTGTAGTAACTATAGAATTGTAGAATTATTCTCTTTTGAAGTTTTATCCTGGGCTTTTACTCTTTTGTATTTTCATGTTTTGTTGGTTTTTCTTTGCTTCCTCAATTCCCCCCTTTTTTGGTGGAATTGAACCTTTTTCCATTGAGGGAATAGGCAGCAGGACTCATCTCTTCTGGTAAAATGATGTCATCAATATAAGGATTGACTTCACTGCCATCTTGAAATGAGAGCTCTTTCATATTAGGATTATAAGTGTCCAGGTAGCCCCAGAAAAGGATACTGATGAACTCTAATCAGATCTCTTTTGAAACTTCTCCAAATGCAACATGTAAATGAATTAGATGATTGTTCATCCTACCAGTTTTTTTTTTTTTTTTTTTTTGACAGAGACCATATTTCTAGTAGTTCAAGTTATTCTGGGTTTACTGACAAGAATCCTTGGTAAGTGTCAATTTCACCTTCAGATAATTCCAAACTTCTTTTGATACTGGCACTACCACCAGCTGGAGTCTATAGTATGTGACCTAAAGAAAGGTCAGAAAATGGGTAGAATAGGAAAATGGTGGCATCATGCTTTGCTTTAAAGAAAATTCCTTGTGGGTTGCCTTGAAGAAAATTCTTGTCCGTCTTCTGTTTTGATTGTTTTTATTTCATTTGATATATTTATTATTTTTGAAGTTTGTGTTTATCTAGAACTTTGCTATATTTTGGAAATCCTCTTAAAAAGCATTTCTCTGAATACACGACTCAAAGTCTTACTAGTGTTAAAAAGATAAAATAACCTTAATTTAACATCTTACAGTCTCTCTTCTGTCTTAAACATTATGCCAAAATAGTTCTTCACATTAATACTTTGCTTCTTATTGTTATTCAGTGATATCCAACTCTTCATGGCCTCATCTGGGATTTTCTTGGCAAAGATACTGTAGTGGTTTACCGTTTCCTTTTCCAGCCCATTTGGCAGATAAGAAAACTGAGGCAAACAGGGTTAAGTGATTTGCCCAGCATCACATAGCTAGTAAATGTCTGAGGCCAGATTTGAACTAAGGAAAATGAGTCTTCCTGACTCCAGACTGGCACTCTATCCGCTGCACCACCTAGCTGCTCATTACAATACTATATGATGTCTATTATTTCTTCATTTGTTGTGAACTCTCCTTTCTCATTTATAAAATTGGTAATTTAGTGGGTTTTTAATCAAATTAGATAATAGTTTAATATTAGGAGAACTATAAATATAACTGATATATTAATAACAAAATCATAGGATTATATCAACAAACAGAAAAAACTTAAAATACAGTGCCAATTTTCATTAAAATAAAAAGAAAGAAAGAAAACATAAGAATAAATGGACCATTTCTGAAACCAAGTCCCAGCATAATATGTAGTGGGGATAACGTATTATCCTTTCTAGTAAGATCACAGGTAAAGCAAGTTGTCATAAGGTATCAACATTTCTATAACTAAAGAATTTTAAAACTACTTGCAAGACTTCCTATCAAGATATCCATGACAACTGTATATGAAACATAAAGATTTCAGCCTCTAAGATGGTCCATTTCAAAGCTTTCTTTCTGTATAAGGACATAGATGGTAGTAATAAAATATAACAGCACATACTTAAACTCCATATATGTGCACATATAATCAGTATCTGTTATTAATAAAAACAGAGCAAAACACCTTGATCTTAACCAGAAGGCAAAATTCATTTGGAAGAAAAAAGGTCAAGAATCTCAAGGAACTTCATTTTTAGAAGTGGGAAAGAAGAGGGCCTTGAAGTACCAGATCTCACACCACACCACAAAACAGTAATCACCAAAATAGTTTGTAGCAGTTAAAAATAGAGAGATCAGTCAGTGGAACAGATTAAATGCATATCATACCAAAGCAGCTAACCTAGCAGCCTGTTGCTCAGTAAATCCAAGCATCCCAGCTACTAGGATGAGGGTTTCCTATTTGATAAAAACTACTGGGAAATCTGGGCAACCATCTGACAGAAATTAGGTTTAGACCAACACCTCACACCATAGATAAGATGTCTTTGGATTCATGACCTACGCACAAAAGGTCACATAAACAAATTAGAAGAACAAAGGAGAAATTGCCTTTCATTTCTATGAGTAGAGGAATACATTACCAAGCAATGGATAAAGAGGATCACAAAAAAAATAAATTGGACAATTTTGATTACATAAAATCAAAACAGTTTTACATAAATTAATCCAAGGCAGCTAAGATTAGAAAGGAAACAATTAACTTGGGGACAGGGAGAATCTTTGCAGTAAGTTTCTCTGATAAAGATCTAATTTACAAATTACATAAAGAACTGATAAGTGGTTGAAGGCTATGGGGCAATTTTCAGGGGAAGCAATCCAGTCCAAGGGAAGAAGCAATCATAAGAAAACATTATCCAAATCACTGGTCATTAGAGGGACATTTAAGCAAATATTTAGTTACAGTTTATACCTGTCAGATTGACAGTGCCAACAAAAAAAGAAAATGACAAGTGTTGGAGCTGCTTTGGAAAAATAGATGCATTAATGCATGGTTGTTGGAGCTTTGAATTGATCCAGCTATTCTGGGTATCAGTTTATAACTATGCCCATGCATGCCCTTTAACCCAGTGACCCCATGACTAGGTCTGTACCCACATTGGGGGATGACTGAACAGATAATAGTACATGAATATAAAAGAATACTGCGATAGTGTAAGAAATAAAGAAAAGAAATGATTTCACAGACTTCTGGGAAGATTTGTATAAATTGATGAAGAGGGAAATGAACATATCTAGTTCATACCATAACATTAATATGGTAAAAAATGAACAATTCTGGAAGAATTAAGAACTCTGCTCTACATAATGATCAGTCCATGAAGTCTGGATTCCAACTCGTATTTTCAGCCGTGTTTTATATTATCATACTCCAGCTTGCAATACTTTCTATTTCTCAAACATATCAGCAGTCTCCCTCTCTAATTTTGCTTAAACTATTTCCTATGTCTGAATTCTCTCCCTATCTCTCTTTGTCCCTGTTAAAATCTTTCAGGACCCAGCTAAAATGTTGCCTCCTCCATGAAGGCTTCCGTTACTCTTTTTAAAAATTATTTTATTCTGAACTTTACAAATATCAAATAAAAGCATTATCTGTGAAACTATTAATATCTGCTCCATAGAGCTTGCTTTTCTTTTTAATTGCTAATCAGTTAAATGATTTAAATTGATAATCACTTAAATCAATAAAAGATAATCAGTTCAGCCACTTTCAGTGTTATCCTGTTTATCTATGATTCTGTGTGGCCTTTCTTATCTTGTCAGTTTTTTGGAGGAGACCCTAGCCCTAGCCATCCTTTTCCTCCCACCTTTCCTCCACAATTAACAAGAAAGAAAAACAAACCTTTTAAGAAATATACACTTTCAAGCAAAACAAATTCTCACATTAGCCATGTCCAAAAATGTATTTTTCATTTTGCATCTAGTCCACTTTTCCTGAAGCGAGTAGCACACTTCATCATCAGGACTCTGGAATCATAATTACTCATAGTGCTGTGAATCAGCATTCTTAATTCTTTAAAAGTTGTTTTCTTTTCAATGTCATGGTTATCGTGTTCTGGTTTTGCTTACTTCACTCTGCATCAGTTCATATAAGTCTTATCAGGTTCCTCTGAAACTGCTTCCTTCATTATTTTTTATGGCACAATACTATTCTGTTACTTTAACATACCGTAATTTATCCAGCCATTCCTCAGCCATTTAGTTTCCAGCATTTACCACTACAAAAAGAGCTGACATAAATATTTTTGATATATGGACATTTTCCTCTTTTTTTTTTTTTTGCTTTCTTTGAAACATAGATCTCATTGTACTTTCCCTTATTCTTTCCCCTTCTCCCAAACCACCAGCCAAAAATGGTCTGTCCTCTGAACGTTACAAGTACGTTGGGACTTCCGTATCTTACAGCACTTACTGCTCTGTAGCAGAAAAATCCTGGGGTCTTAGGGGTACAAAAATGACAACCTCTTTAAAAGAAAGGGGAAAAAACAGAGCCCTGCCTGCAGATCCTTCTCTGATCTACTGCCCCTACCCAAAAGCAGTGAGACTAACACTATATAAGCCATAATGAGTGTTTTTTCATGCCAGTAATTTTAGTCAGTTCCCTTCCTAACTTTGCTGAGGAGATATTACGAAGTGACGAGTATTTTGTAGGATTCATTAGGTCATATAGAACTTGTTACTCTTGAGGTCTGGTGAGGGACCCACTGCTACCCATTTATGCCTTTCTCTTTGGGCCATTACTTTAGAAGATGGTTCAGAAGAAAGGTGTCTGTGTTCTTTTTTTTAATATTTAATTTATTTATTTTCAATTTTCAACATTCATTTCCCCCAGTTTTAAATTTTCTCCCCTCCCTCCCCCTTCCCTCCCCAAGATGGCATGCAATCCAATATCTGCTCTACACATATATTCCTATTAAACATGTTTTCACATTAGTCATGTTGCATAGAATAAGGTGTCATTGTTCTGTGGCAGCAGAACTTCTGACAGTGTATCCCTATATTTGGCCAGGGACTGCTGGACCAAGCTGCTTAAATTGCTAGAGTGCAGTGGCAACTGATGAGAATTTGCTGTTGGTTTCACCTGACTGTACTGATGTCTTAGAGTATAAGTGTTACATGTCCAACCCCCGACTCTGATAGCCAGAGAGAGCTATTACTAAAGAGACTGTACATTCATATTCATGGCATTTTTTAAGCTTTTTATACTATAATTATATTCCATATTATATTATAATTGAGAACATGTCTTATTTATCTTATTTCCTAGTACAATGCTTTACTCACAAGAGACAATACATTTTTTAAAAATACTTAAGAATAACAGAGAGGGAGTTTGGCAGCATAGTGGATAGAGTACTGACCTTGGAAGTCAGGACTACCTGAGTTCAGGTCTCCTCTCTGACATACTGGCTATGTGACCCTTGCCAAGTCACTTAACCTCTAAGTACACTGAGACAACTAAGACTAGAATTGGCAAAACAGGTTCTGACCTGCATTTCGTAGATAGAGTTTCCTCGTTGGCAGTTCCCTGTCCAGTGAAGTCACAGAACTGCCCCCCACCCCAATCAAATTAGTATAACTAGAGACATTTTGCAAAAAGAAACTAATTCACATGTATTTATAGCTTGATTCATAAAATATTGTATTCAGAGTCAACGATATTTTATTGAACCCCTCTGCCAAATTTCAGGGTACTTGACTGGGAACTCAAGTCACTTAAAAAGTATAAGGCATGATCATAGCTTTCAAAAAGCTGACTTTGTAGTTGTGCACTTGCATATAAATAATAGCTCATATTTCCATTCCAAAGTGTTTTCCTTCTGGCAGCTTTATAAGCCAAGTATTTTATTTACTTTTATCTCCATTTTTAGAGATGAAGTGGAGCTGAAGAGTTGGAATGATTTGTATAAGGTCCAGTGGCTAATAACTATCATGTAAAGCATTGAATTTAACTTTAGAAATTTAAATATGATTTAATATTGTGGTTTGGTGAAAAGAACATTTGATATAGAATCCAAAGTCCTGATTCCATATTCCATTTCTTCTACTTGGTTTTTCATCAAACCTTGAGAAGTTCATTTACCCTCTCTGGGCCTCAGTGTTGTCATCTCTAAAATGATATCATCTAGCTCAGTGAGAGGAGCAGAACCAGGAGAACATTGCACACAACCACAGACATATTGATTCTCTGATGACTCATTTTGATAGACTTGGCTCTTCTCAGCAGTACAAGGCTCAAAGACAGCTCCAAAGGACTCATGATGGAGAGAGCTATCCACATCCACAGAAAGAACTGTGGAGTGTGAATGCAGATTGAGGCAAACTATTTGCCCTCCTTTTTTTTCTCTTCTTTTTTGGTTTTGTTTCTTCTTTCTCATGATTCATTCCATTGGCCATAATTCTTCTTTACAACTTTATTATTATGTAAATAAGTTTAATGCAAAGGTATGTATAGAATCTATATCAGACTACATGCAATCTTGGCAGGGAGGGGAAGGGGAGGAAAGGGAAGAAAATTTGAAACTCAAGAACGTGTAGAACTGAATGGTGTAAATTAGAAAATAAAAAATCTAATTTAAAATAAAATAAAATTATATCTCTAAGATCCCTTACAACCTGAACTTCTATGATCTTATATAAAATACTTTAGGAAAATCAAAGAATAAGATCACTTACTCATAATCCTCAGTAGAAATGCTAAGGATAAAGAAACTTCTTAGGAACTCTGACAACAAAACTGAAACCAAAAAGATAATGAGAAACCAAAGAGATTGATAAGATATAAAGTATGATGCAGTAAGGAGAAGTGGTGGAAGAGAATGTCAAAAGAAAGATACAGAGAAACAGCTTCAAACTTTTCATCTAGAACAATGTAAGGGGCAACCAAATATATGATTGTTAGATAGAAATATGAAATAATGTAGAAGGTAAAAGAAGAAATTAAATTGATTTTAAAAATGAGATGGATTAGGGGGAACTAAATGTAGCTAAAGAATCTTGGGAGAATATGATGAAATTCAGAAGTATGGCATATAGCTCAAAACTATGAAAATATCAAGTTGTATCAAGACAAGAGAGGAGAGAATGGCAGATGGTATAGCTGAGATGGAAAAGCAAGATCAGAAAATAATTCGACTGGAAAAAAAGATTAGAAAGCAATGTAGATGAAAATGACATTCTGTACAGAAAAACAATTTACAAAACCTAAGAAAGGAGAAAGTCAAGTGAGTTCATCTATCCACATCTTAGTTTTGAAGTGTGGTGATGAAGACAAAGAAAAAACTTTCTGGCTTTCAAAATTAATAAATAAAAGTTTTTTGCTTTTTTCCTGAAAAAAACCGGAAATAGACAAAGATTTTGGATGATATAAAGAAAAATTTTAAAGTTTATAGGACTCAATTCTAAGAATTAGTTTTCAATGTATAAAGCACTGTGCTTGAAATAAAAGGTAGACATTTAGAAACCTAGAAACTTCTAGAGTTATCCTTCAGTATTGAGATAGAGAAACCCCAGAAAATAAGCTGTTTTAAAAAATCCGACATTTCTGATTATGAGTAGCCTAAACTATCTCCTTAATAGTCATTTAAAAAATAGAAATCGTATTGGATTTGTTGATGAATAAATTATAGAATATTATGTAGGCAAAAAGGTAAATATTTAAATAAAGAATATATAATTCAAAAGTTTTTAATTTTCTTTTTATCATTAATTGTCAAACACAAATGCCATATTAAGAACAAGAAAGACTGTCCAAGAAACTGAACTTACATGGTTTGTATAAATGTCCAAATACATCCAAATACATTTAGGGGGTGTGTGTGTCTGTGTAATTTAACATATTAGTAAAAAAAAAATACTCTGTGTGCCCCATCTAAACCTATTTTTGTTTTCTTCTAAGGATTGTTTAGTGTTATGTTGATACTATTTTCTCTTTTTTCTGTTTTTCTGCATCTCTGTCACTAACTACTGACTTGCTCTTTGTCCCCCAAATAGAAGGCCTCTATCAAAACAAATGGTATACTTATTGTTCAGAATACTGGTGTCTTTCAATGTCATTTTCCTTTATATGTTTTGTGGTCACTGTATAAATTGTTCCCCTGGTTCTGCTCACTTTTAAGGTCTTCCAAGTTTCACTGAATTTGGGGGGCATAAAAGAGATTATAAATTAAAATTTACTTTATTTGCTTCTAAAAAAATATAAGTAAGCAGAATTTGTTAACAAGCTTAGATGAAATCTGTACAAAAATACTGAAGATGCTTTAATGTTGCTATGTTAATCCAATCCTTCAAGAAATGAAGTGAAAGAAGTTCTTAAACATTTATATCTGTGTTTGTAGTCCTTTGCTGGAAAAAAAATTTAGTTTTGGGAGATTTGAGGTCTATATTTTCATTGACTTCAAGGTATATTTTTTGGCTAATGTAGTCAATCCCTTTTTTATCCTAGATACCAGTTTTGTGAACTGACTCACTGGTGTTTTAAATTGTCACAGGGGACTGATATTTCATCCTCGCGTTTATTTGATCTGATTACTATAAAATGAATACAAATACAAAACGTATTAAGGGTATCCTTGATCAAAACAGGAGATTGGAACAAGAAGGCTTTTAAAATGAGTTTTTACAACTGACCACATCATCACAGTCAGAGTAAAATTTCAGAATACAGAATATCTTTTCTGTTTCGGTTGTTGGTTTGAAACTAATACTTTATTTTTTTGAGCAAAATGCATTAAAGGCTCTTTTCCAGCATGTTATCACCCTTGGATATGTTGAAAATATATAGAATTATTTGATAGCTACAACAACAAAGACAAATTAGAAGTTGTATATTAAATCAAGGTGAATAAGAGATAATAATAATATTAATATATTATATATAAAATATATATTACATATGTGTAATTATTGTATATATGATATATTAATAAATAATAATATTAATAACAAAAATAAGAGAAATTACCTATACCCAAGTCCTCCATATGATGCTATTTATACATCGGGGTTCTCAACGTTTCCTGTATCATGAACCCATTTAACAGTCCAGTGAAGCTTATGGACCACTTTTCTGAATAATGTTTTCTTGGAAATGCTAAATAGGAGTTAATGGTTACTGAAAATAACTGTAATATTTTACCATGAAAGTTCATGGACCTTTCCCCTCCAAAAATTTATCCCATTAGATATATTATGCCCATTACCTTAACCTCAGAACATTATAGATCTATAATAATGCAAAAAAGTTTGGCCCAGAAAAATGCACAAGAAAAACTAAATAAATGAAGAATAATGGCCCACAAGGACAGTAGACAAGTGCATTGTGGTCATACATAGGGTACAGATTACCAGTTTTCACTCAAGCAATGAAATAAAATATATCATTCAGAAAATGTATAATTACAAAGGGACGTAGACTTCTAAGTTAAATGAAAGTAAAAGATAGTTGTTGGATGACCCAGCAGTCGTGTGATGTATCTATATATGTATATTTGTACACACACACACATACACGCACACACGCGTGCGCACACACACACACACACACACACACACAGGTTTCCAATTAAAATAGCTACATGAAAACATGTAGAGGAGCCCAGCTCTCTGGCACACACTCCAGCAAATATAACTAGAAGGGGACAAGATACATCAGTGATCAAGAATACCAAAGAAAAATAATAGTAAGCTCTTTCATCCATATAAGAACTGTCTAAGATGACAGCCAGAAGTCTGTGAGTCCTCAGAGAAGGGAAGGGAAAAGCCAGCTTGAGCTGTGATTAACAGCTAGAAGCCTGCAGGTACTCTTTAAGTAGGACAGGCCAGGTAGCCTCAAACCAGCTCAAAACCACAAAGCTGGAACTCTTGAATCCCTCTGAAGCAGGAACAGTATCTCTAATGAATATCAATGCAAAAGTATTGAATAAAATGTTAGCAAAGAGCCTGTAGAAACATTTTTAAAATGCTACTTTATGACCAGGTTGGATTTATAGTTTAGAATACAGGGTTGGTTCAATACTAGTATGAAAACTATGATTCTAACAGACCATATTAATAACAAAACAATAAAAATCCCATGATTATATCAATGGAAACATAAAAGGCTTTGGACAAAATACAACACCCTTTTGTGTTTTTGAAATAAAATTTTATTGATACCTTTTGTTTTTATACCACTAACATTTCCCACTGTCTTTCTCCCTTTTCACCCTCCCAGGAAACTATCTTTTATAATAAAGAATTTTAAAAGTAGAATAAAGAAAAAAAATCCATAAAACTAACATGAAAGAAAATCCAACATTATATGCAATGTTTGACACCCACAGTGCCTCACCTCTGCAAAAGAAGCAGTGGCAGCTGGGCAATGGAAGACCATCCCATCTTTCCTTTCCTTGTTAAGGGCACTACTACCTTCACAATCATCTGGGCTCAAAACCTCCAGGTCATACGTCAGTCCTCATTCACATTGACCTCATATATCCCATTTCTTTGCAGATCTTGTTATTTCTGTTTTCACAGTCTTTGTTTATGTTCCTTTCTCTTCACTCACTTGAATCCTTAACATCTCCCTGGTACCTTTGCATTAAGCTTCTAGCTTTGTCTCCTTGTCTTCTCTATAAGTAACTCCATTCTCTCCTTCACTTAATATTAAACCAGAATGATTTCCTAAAGCACAAGTTTGGCAATGCCATTATCCCTCCTCAGTAATCTCCAGCTGCTTGCCATTGCTTCCAGGAACAAATATAAACTCTCTTATTTGGCATCTAACACATTTTACAACATGGTTCCTTCCTATATGCCACTCTCAATATATTTTATTCCATTCCACATAATCTGTGGTCCAACTACACTGGCCTTTTTTGCTGTTTCTCCATTAAGACACTCAAACTTCTAGTACCATGCCTTGGTGTTTGCTATCTCCCATGCCCATAATGCTGTCCTTCCTTACCTCCCCCTCTTCCCTTTCCTTGATTTCTTCACAAGTCAGCTCACATTCTACCTGCTGAAAGAAGCCTTTCCCAGTCTCCTCTGCTGCCAGTGTCTTCCTTCTGAGATATCTTTATATCTCTTTATATCTTCTATCTGCTTTCTAGATAGATAGATCTATAGATACAGACATTTATGTATATATTTATATGTGTTTCTGTATATACGTCATATATGATGCATATATATCTACACATACATGCGTATTATGTACATAATTATTTGCATTTTCTCTCTCACATCATAACGTGACCTCCTTGAGGGCAGATACTGTCTGTTCTCCATTATTAGCACTTAGAATGGCATCTAGCATATAGTATTTGTTAAATGCTTGTTGAATAACTATAAAGTAAAACTTTAGGGTTGTTTTGATTTCCTTTTTTTATTGTGAATTAGAGCAATTTTGCTTTAATTTGCTGTTCTTTGAGAAACTTTTTTCATATCATTTCACTATATATAGAATACTTCAAAATGCAACAACATGATATGATTTATTTAGAACAAGGAAGTGGAATGAGCCTGTCAATATCTCTCATAAATACAGTTATAAAATGCTCCTTAAAGAAATAAATGAGAATATTCTGTGGTTATGGCTGGGCCATTTTCTACCATTAGCATACCAGTCAAACCACCAAGAGGTTATTTTACTGAGCTAAACTGGGGTTGAGAAGCAGTTAGGGAGGTGAGGAAACAAGCATTATTAAGCACCCACTATGTGCCAGGCACTGTGCTAAGCACATTACAAATATTATCCCAGGTGATCTTCACAACAGTGTTATAAGGTAAGTGCCTTATTTCACCATTGAGAAAACTGAGGCAGACAAAGGTTAAGTGATTTACCCAGGGTCACACAGCTGCTCAGTGTCTTGAGGCTGTATTGAACTCTAGCCTTCCCACTTCCAGGCTCAGCATGTTTATCCACTGCACCATCTAAGTAAATAACAAATAATGATAATAGCTAACATTCATAAGACATACATTATTACATCATTAACTCCATACTGAGACTGTTAGGTAACCTGCTCAAGGTCACATGACCAATAGGTATTTTAGGCAAGATTCAGACTCCGGTCTTCTATACTACAAATCCAGCACTGCACCTATTATGCCAAGATGCCCAGAATATGCAAGGAAATAATGAAAAAAGATACAAATGAAGGAAGAAAAGGACTGCTAGACCTTAAACTATATTAGAGGGCAATAATCATCAAACCAATTTAGTACTAACCCCAAAAAATAAAAAATCAAATCTATGAAACAGGCTGGACAAGAAGAAAGAGAAGTAATTGAACTCAATAAACTAATTTTCAATAAGTCTCATAAATTATTTAAGAAAGGAACTCTTGAAATAACTAGAAGGCAGTCTCACTCAAATTGGGTTCAAACCAACATTATATAACCTGTAGAAATTCAAAATGGAAACTTTGTCAAAAGAAATGAACAGTTTGTAAAAAGATGATTCACACTTTACCATATGAAAGAAAAATGTTCCAAATCACTCAATAAGAGATTGAAAATAAAACACCAATTTATATATTTTTTAAAGCACTGAAGGATATGAATAATTGGACCTGTCCTTAGCGTGGTAAATAGCATCGTTCTAAAGCCTACAGTGAACATTATCTATAATGAAGAAATGATAGAGGCCTTTCAAATCCAATCAGAGGTAAAGCAAGGATGTTCATGGTTATCATTATTTATTTCATGTATTTCTAGCAACCGTATCTAGAAACGTAAAGAAAGGAAAAATAAATAGAGTGAATTAGGCAAAGAAAAAACAATTACTGCTTTTGTATTGCTTTTTATCTATAAGGTTTAAAACCTTATAGGTAAAACAAAGAAAGGAAATAATCATCAGCTTCAGTAAAGTAACTAGAAGTATAAAATAGCCCCATAAAAATTATCAGTCTTTTCAGTTTACTGCTATTAAAAGCAGAATGAGATGGGGGAAAAGATACATTCAGAATAACTACAAATATATTGGAGTTCATTTACCAAGAAACAGTAATTATGTGACTACAACTACTAAATAGACTTTATAGAAATAAAGTGAGACTTAAATAATTGGAGAGATATTAATTGCCCATCCTTAGGCTATGCCAATACAATCAAAATGACGTTGCTACCTAAATTAATTGATTTAGTGCCATGCCAGTCAAACCACGAAAAGCACACTCTGTAGAACTAGATAAAATTATAATAAAATTTAACTGGAGGGGAAAAAGAGATCAAGGATCTCCAAGGAAGAAAAAATTAATTAGGAATGAAAGGGCCCTAGCAGTAACATTGCTCAAACTACTGTAAAGTAATAATCATCGGAACTCTTTCATACTGGTTAATAAATAGAAAAGTTGATGAATGGAAAAGATTAAGTATGCCAGACCCAGAAGTAGTGCAAAATAATGGCAAAGTGTTCTTTATACCCAAGGATACCAATTCCTGTGCTATAGACTCGCTATTTCATAAAAATTGCTGAGAAATCTGGAAAGAATTCTGACAGTAAATACATGTAGGTCAGTATTTCCTATCATATACAAATTAAGCTCCAAATGAATATATGACCTAGATTGATAGAAAGATTTAGCATATATTAAGCACTTACTATGTGCCTGGTGGGGTAAGTACTATGTATTCACATACAAGCAAACCAGACATTCCTTGCCCTCAAGGAACATACATTCCAGCAGAGGAAGACGGTGCATAAGAGGAGCTAGAAGGAAGGAGAGGTGCCACACACTGTAATATGGACATGGCTGAGATGTGTTCCAGAGAAGTTAAGGTGAAAGATCATCTGTTAGACTGAGATGTTTCAGAGGTAGAGTCCAACATTCCAATGGGAGGAGGATAAGAGTTGTATGTCCTGAATGCAGGTAGCATAAAGTAAAAATGGAAGTGCTGTAGACACCTGATTCCTGGCAAGATTGGGCATAATCTCTCCTATTCAAGTTTGATTTCCTAAGAACAAAGTCTAAGGTTCTAATCAGAAGAAAATGAGAATGATTGCTAGAGTCCATGATACAAAGGTCATATCATAAATACATTCAAGGAAATAGCTTTTACAACTAGGTATAGGGGAAGTGGTTTTTTGTTTTGTTTTGTTTTGTTACCAAACGTGAGATAAGGAAGATCTCAGGAAATAAGAGACAGTTTTGAGTAAATAAAATTGAAAAGTTTTTGGAAAATACGCAGTTGCTGTCTAATTGTAAGTATAGTTGTATTTGCATGTTGTGTGCATAGATATCTGACCTAAGATGTGGCCCACCTGGTCTGCAAGGGAGCCAGTGATTTCCTTTTTTACAGATGATAAGGCCTTACCAACACCAGCAGCAACAGCCTCTAATAGGGATAGAGAAGGCTGGATTTAGTCACACCTTGGCTTGATTATCTTTCCATAACTTTCCTATCTCCATGTGGATTATGAGGAATAGGATTATATATGTCTGTCATACCAAATATTGGTTGTGTAGGATTACTATATCCTGGGGCTCAGAATAAATCTCATTTTCCCTTATTGGTCAAAAGGGAAAGTTTATGTTTAGCTTATTATCACCAGCTTAACTTCCTTCTCTAAACTATAGTTAGCCAAAAGAACGTCATGAATGGCCAGTAAATCTCTTTATCAAAGTAAGTAATAAATAGAAATAGAGGAAGTAATAAGCATTAGCATAGATAAGTGATCACAGAAGAGTAAACGAGCTCATTGCCTGGGAGCTAATTAAGATTTCATTTCCACCTAGGAGAGAAAGACTGATCTGAGTGGAGGAGATTCACTCTTACCAGTCTTTAGAGTAGCAGGTTCTGGAAATCAAGGGACATGTTTGATATCAGTTTCTACATCTGGGACTCCATGGATATCTCCTACCTACCATTTAAATGTCTACCTTTGCCTCTCTTAAGGTCCTCCAACAATGTGAAATCATGTCTCCTCAGATATGCTATCCTTAGCATTTGGTCTCAACATTCAGCTAATTAGGAATCATGTGTCCTTACTTATATAGCAAGAACCTTCTGGAAACTCTTTCTCTGGAAAATCACACTAGGCTTAGGCAAAAATGGGGTTACACAAACAAAATCTGCACAGTGAGTGGATATCTGGGAAAAAGATATTTGCAGTAAATTTCAGTGATAATGGCCTGATATCCAGGATATCAACTCACATGAGTTCACATGGCTTCAATTTTCATCTCTATGCAAATGAGGCCCAGATCTCTAGTCTTAACCAAGGGATGAAAAAGATCATAGATTATAGATCATAAATTTAGAGCTTTCAGGAACCTTGGGGTCAAACTGTTCGACTCTCCTCATTTATGAGTGGAGAAGCTGAGGCCCAAAGAGATAAAATGGCTAACCCAAGGTTACAGTGGTGGTGGGAGCAGCAGCAGTTAGCATTTATAAAGCTTTCTACCATGTGCCAGGAATTGTGCTAAGCACTTTACAAATATTATCTCATTTAATCCTTACAACAACCCTGAGACTCAGAGGCTATTATTATTCCCATTTTTCTGTTCAGAAACTGAGGTAAATAGAAGATGAATGACTTGACAGGATCTCTTGGCTAGGAAGTATCTGAAGCCAGGTTTGAATTCAGGTCTTTCCCACTCCAAGCCCAGCCCTCTATCCCTATACTAACTAGCTGCCTCTTAAGAATCAATGGTAGTAAACTTATTGAACCCAGGTCCTATGACTCCAAATATAGAGTGTTTTTATCAGTGTATTAATGTGTGTGTGTGTGGTATGTATCACGTAATATACAATCTGCATATATTTTTATGTGTTAATATATATGCCATACTACCTAAAATAGTAACTTTGATTACATGAAATTGAAAAGCTTTTGCATGAGCATCAACGCAGCCACAATAAAAAAATCAAAGTTCCAAAAGTCATTTGGGAGAAATCTCTATCAAATATCTCTTAACAGATAAAAATTCAAACTACAGAGAGAATTAAGGCTAATAAATTACCAAGAGCTTAAAATAAAAATATCAGTGAAAATCAATAAAAAATCAAAATTCCAAAAGTCATTTGGGAAAAAAGTCTGTATCAAATGTCTCTTAACAGATAAAATTTAAACTATAGAGAGAATTAACACAAGTAAATTACCAAGAGGTTTTCACAATAGATATTTTCAATGTTTTTGAACAGTTTTCGAAAAAAGAATTATAAAAAGCCATATGAAATATTACTGTAAGTCATTAAGAATGAGAGAAATGCACATCAAAGCAGCTCTGAGGTTTTATAAACCTTGTAACTATAAGGCTGACAAAAATGATAAAATATGGAAAAATTATTGGAGGGGCAATGTTAAGGTAAACATACTAATGGATAAACATGCTAATGTACTATAGGTGGAGTAATGAATCAGCCCAGCTGTTCCATAAAACAGTTTAGATTTATGCAAGAAAAGTCATTAAATTCTTAACATACTGTATCCCAAAAATCCTACTGCTTGCATTACTGCACCAAACAGTTCTAAATAAAGGCATTGTACAGATTTTTTTTTAAATTAAGCCCTGCTTTTTAAATAACTCCTCAGTGAAAAAAGAAAAAAACAATCAAAATAGAAACAAAGGAGGATTATTTATTAGTTGAGGGGTAATTAAACAGACTATGGTAAGTTAATGGCATGTAGTTTTGTACTATAAGAAATGACAATGTGAAGAATTCAGAGAAACATGGAAAAGTGTGTATGAAACAATTCAGAGTATGAAGAAACAAGAAAATTATATACATGGTAATTTGAATAATGTAGATGAAAAGTACCCTAAATGAAGCAGAACCAAGTGTAATCATAAGAACCAGTCTTGACCCTGGAAAAGAGATAGGATATATTCTCCCCCCTTTTTTTTTCCAGAAATGTGGGTCTATGAATATAGAAGATTGCTGGTGTTGTCAGATATGGTTGCTGTGTTCATTGGTTTTTCCTTTGTTATATGAGCAAGTTCCTTTGGTAGGGTGGGAGGAGTATATGTGGAAATAATTGTGATGTAAAAATGAAAAAAATAAGTGCCACTTACTTAAAAGGAAAAAAAAAGCAAGTTTTAGTCTTTTTCTAAGGTGAAGGAAATTGAATAAGTTGAAGAGAAAGCAACTACTTTTTATTCAAGGAATAACAAAGATTCACAGATGCTGTCAAGTCAGAAATCATCTGGTGTCAGTGGAAGAGACTAGTTGTGTTATGGTTGGTGAACCCCTGCCAAGGGGTACTCAAGATAGTTGTACACCCAAAAATGATGATAGAGAGAGGTCTATTGCCTTCTAGGGGCATGTTTCCAAGAACTGATAAAGAACCGTCCATAATTTGCCAAAACAAGGACAGGTTATTGTGACTCACTTCTTGTGATTAACCTCATTGCAACCATAGAAGGGGCATTGACAGAGGTAATTAAGTTTTGTCCAATAACCTGGAGACCACAGAAGTGCATAAAATGTTTTTTATCTTTTCTGCCCATTGAAGATTTGGACAGTTAACATCTAGTTAAGATTATGGTATTAATAGAATTATTGGTTTTGAATTTCTGAATCATGACTTAAAGTGTAGAAATACCAGGCCCCTAGTCAGTGAAAGTGTACCTAACAAGTACTAATACAAATGTACTTGAGTAATGTCTTGCATATCTAATCAAAAGGGCTTTCAACTGAATGGGAAGTAGAAAGTCAGAATCTGCCTAGGTATATCCATCAAGCCAGGTCAGGCAGAGAATAATAATTATGTAGGAAAATCAGTAGCAGGTGTGATGTCCAAAAATTCATAGGAGACAAAATCCAGAACTAATTTCTCATATGCTTATTCACAAATGCTCAAAATATGGGCAACAAGCAAGATGAACTTCACACAAAGATAGTGATTTGACTTAACAATTTTCATTAAAAATTAGGGTTTTCTCTATAAATATTTTATCAGAATGATTAAAAAATTATTCAGAATGGAGAGGAAGAAAAGTTAAAGGGGCTGTGAGATAGGATGGTTTTTTTTTATTACTAAGATATACTCCAAGGAGCTAACTGACAAAAAGAAAACCCTCACATGCACCAAAATATTTATAGCCACAGAACAAGAAATGCAGTAGAAGATTCCCATCAATTGGAGAATAGCTAAACACATTATGGGATACAAAAATAATGAAATATTTACCAAATTATAATAAATGACAAATATGATGAATACAACAGAGCAGGGAAAGAAAGCAATAAATTGTGACTGCAGCAGTGTAAATGGAAAGAACAACTGTTACAAATCAATCAAAAGTGCCTGTTGGGAATATAAAGAAACCTCCAGGCCCCGAAGATGTGACATGAGAAAGTCCCCCTGCCCACTTACACTTACAGAGGGGGAGCGCTTTTTCGATATGAAAACAAAACCAAAAAACAGAAGGTAATGCTCATGTGAGAAAATCCAGACAGTCGAGGAGCTAAGCATAGTGGAGAGCGTTGGAGGGATAATCAGTTGGGGGGATGGAAGAACAAGCAATTTTATCACATCGTTGAGGAGTTTGGGAAATAATCCTGGCATAGCGTTGTATTGTACTATATAATGTTTTAGAAGTTAGATATCTGGATATTTGTTTGTACTTCCTTGTTTCAGAGCAGAGTGCCTAATGATTTCTTATTATTTTTCCCCTAATGTTCACTTGAGCCTTCAGAAAGTAAAAGAAACAATAGAAAGGACTTCTGTTCTGGATCCAGTTCCTAACCATAGGGAAGAAATGGTGACTGGTACAAATGATGGAAATTTTGGAAAGAAATGATCACACTGTATTACAATTTATGACAAAAAAGAGAGGGAAAGCCACAAAGTCTTACGTGGGTTCTAAATTTTGGGAAAATAGCTTGCCAAGGGTTCAGAGAAATTATGTTAGGTCCTGTTATCTAAAATTCTACAGGGAAAGTCAGCCTAATAGACAAAAGAAGCTCTCAGGCACAAAATTCTTGAGGCATAAAAGAAAGTTTGAGTAAGGAGCAGAAGGGGAATTGTCAGAAGAGACTGCTGTGCTACCGGAAACTGCAAAAAGGTAATGGCTGAGAGTAGAGAACGTGGACCAAAAAGACGCTGTGGGGGTAGAAAATGCAAGAATTGTCAGTTTATATGAGATGGAGCAGAGAGGGAGAAACAGGGAGCATACTGAGAGATGAGAACGAGAGGGATGGCTTCTGTAGAAAGAGGGGAGTTTGGATGAGAGGTGGGTTTCTGGGGAGAATAAGTTATGTTTTGGGTATGTTGGATTTGAGATGTTTCCTAGTCCTCCTGTTTGGAATGGCCAAGCACAGTTGGTGATGTGGGACTCACTCTCAGGAGCAAGATGGTAACTAGGCAAGCTTACAAACTGTACCTTATCTTCATATAATTGATTATTAAGTTAGCCAGAGCTAATAGGATAACCAAAAGAAAATTAGTAGAAAGAAGAGAATACAAGATATGGCCTTGTGGAAAAGCTACATTTAGGGGATGTGAATGATATCATAGCAAAGGAGACTGAGCCTTTATGTAGGTGGGAGTAGAGCAAAGAAAATATAGCCATGGATTCACAAATTTGAACAAATATCCAGGAAGAGAGAGGGCGGTCAGCAGATAGGATGTCAGACTTAAATAGGAATGGATTCCCTGCTGGCCATATAGTCACTTAGAAAACCACGAGTTAACATTATTTTTGTTGTATCATTTTTTGTTTTGTTTTGTTAAACATTTCCCAATTACATTTTCATGTGGTTTTGAAGAACTTAGGAGTTTTTAGAAACCACTTTCATGGGTCTGGAGTTTGACAACTAGTCAGCAGTATTAAATGCATTACAAAGGTCAAGTAGGATGCGGTCTGAGAAAAGACTATCAGATTTAACAGTTAATAAATCATTGTTGATATTTCTTCATTAAGATGACATTAAAGATACTAGAAGAGTCCAGCCCTTTCACTAATGCTCAGTAAAGTTCCAAAAATGCACCAGAAGGAAGTGTTAAGGCAACCAGAGAAACAGCTACAGACTCATCCTTACTGTCCAAGAGAAAAGCCAAAAGCCTCTATAAACAAGATAGGGAAAGCAGAAGCCACAGCACATTGGTTACCCTCTCCAGAGTCACAGCAGGAGGCAGAGCCATCCCAACTCCCTGGTGCCCTACACTAGAAACATTGATAGAAAGAACACCCACACAGTACCCACTAAGAGCAGTGAGAGCCACATCATGGGACAGAGCCAGAGGAGCACCCAGGAAGCACAAACATAAGGGATTTTACAAGATGCCATCCACCAGCTAAATAGACAGCGTCTAGTTGGGGCCTATAAGGGTCACATGAAGGGATGGGGCCAACACCCTGTTGGATACTATGCAGGGGAGAGACAGAGATCCTCCAGAACCTAAAAATCTAAGTTCAAATGTCAGAAGAAAGAACCAGAAGGTGGGAATTCCTTCTAAAAGCAGAACCTAGAGCTAGCCACTATATTCTGTATGGCAAAGGTAGCTTCATCCAGACCATAGAGGAAACAGACTACCCTCATCCAGTAGTGAGCTGAGTTGTGGATTCAGGCCTCAGCACAAAGGTGTAATTCAGAAACCGATGCTAGTTATATAAGTTAAAAAATGATGAATTCGGTAAAGAAATACTATGAGTGAGAGAAACTCAAGAAGTTAACCCAGAAGAAAAGAGAAATTCTACATGAAATTCAAGTAGAGCCTCTGGAAAAATAAATGCCTTGGCCGCAAGGACTATATAATAAGACTGATAGAAATCAAGCCAAGATTCAAAATTAAAATTAGAATTGAAATAAGACCTATGGAGGGAAAAATTAGAACGAAGATAAATTGCTTAGGACAGAAAGTAGAAAGTCTTACCCAAAACTAATGAAAAATAAAATGAGGAAGGCAGGCCAAGTAGTGCCAGATCTCAAACAGTAATCATCAAAAACAGTAAAGTCAGAAGAGTAGGTAATATTTACAACATACATAGTGTTGCAAGCAAACATAGTGATAGTTCAGTAAACCAAAAGACTCAGTGTACCAAGGTAAGCAGTAATTCAAAAAAACTGGAAAGCAGTGTGGTAGAGATTACTTTTAGATCAAGACCTCACACTACCTTACTAAGCTCCAAATTGACAGATCACCTAGAAATAAAAGGTAATATATTTGAATTAGAGGATCAAGCAAGAAAATAACTTTTTCAGTTATGAATGTAGAAGAGTTTAAGAATAGATAGAGAGGATCACAGAAGGAAAAAAGAATTTTGATTGGCTTTGTGATACAAGAGTGATGGCCTCAGGTTCAGCATGTGACATACATTTTTACACATAGCAAATTATGGATTTATTTTGCTTGACTGTTCTTATTTGTTATGTGAATTATACTGTTAACCTTTTATTGGAGGGACACTGTAGAAGGAGGACAGAATAGGAGCCTGGAGATGGTGTTCGCAAAAATGAAAAGAGGATAATTGAATCATTTTTTAAATGTATTGAAGATAACAGAACGAAGTTCAGATGGAAACACAGACAAAGAGGAGAGCTTTGAAAGGAATATGTCTAATTTATTATATACTTTAAAAAAAAGCAAGCTGCACATAATAAAGATTTAGTTTTGCTTCTAATCTTCATTTTCTATTCTACTTTGTAAATGGAAATATTCTTTTGGTTTTGCCTTTAAATTCAGAATTTTTTTATTAAAAAAAGTTACTGAAGTAAGTAGTTGATTCTTTGAAAAATAAAATCAAGAAAGAGGGAAGGACTTGGATCATTATTGTTAGTTTTTCCAGGCGGGGAGGGAACAAAAGGATATACTGGGGATGAAGTAATGAAAAAGTGGGCACAATTTCTCATAATTGGGGTGAGTAAGAAGGAGAGAATACAAACCTGAGGCTTTTGGTGGGGGGAGCTAAAGAACGAAAGAATAATCTAAAATTAAAAGGAGAAAAGTATAAGAATGAGTAGTCAAGATGTGATCAGAGAAGAGTAAGGAACTTAGGCCACTTCAATTAGAGGTTAATAGTACTGATCACATAGTTTCTCATTCACAGAATTTTTTTTTTTAATGTAAAGGGTGTTGGAGGACCAATGGGGAAAATGTATAAGCAGATGCTATGTAAGTAAAAAATAATTATCAGTCATGAACCATGAATTGGATGAACTTATAAAATGGAAGAAGGTAGTTAGAAACCAGAATCTAACACTGTTTTTGTAAGAGATAAACTTGAAACCTAAAGATTCTCACAGAGTTAGAGAAAAGGCTGGAACAGAATGTTATCATGCCTTAAATGAAGGTTTGTCTTTGGGGTTTCTTGTTTTTTGTTTTTAAAGCAGGGATTTAATCATTTCAAACAAGGCCTCAATAAAAATTGGCATTATTAAAAAGAGATAAAGCAGGTAAGCTATGTTATGTTTAAAGTCACCTTAAGCAATAGAATAATAGCAGTGCCTAATACATTCTCTGAATGGTGAAGTATTTAAGAACTGAAGGGAAAAGCTAATTGAATTTCAAGAATAAACAGACAGTAAAACTAGAAGTGTTGATGACCTTAATACGTAACCTTTTCAGTTTTAGAAAAGAATCTTTTTTAAAAAATATATGTAATAGAATTAAGAAAAGTAATTATGATAGGCCTCTGTTGATTAATGAATGAGACTCAAAAGAACTGTTTTTATTAATTTTTCATGGCACCTTTCCAAAATTGTTTGTGTCCTACAGCATTAAAATCTCATAAATAAATAGAGAAAAGCAGAAACACAAAACATGTCTATTACTATATAGGGCAATAAAAATTAATCAGTAAGTTGCTTTTGATGAAAAGATTCATTTGAATAAAGACTAAATAATTCAGGCCTAAAAAAAATGTTGGATTTTTTAAAAGATCATTGATAATATGTAATTTCCTCAAAGAAAATGACAACAATAAGATAACATCTAAAGTTTTGATATTTAGTGAAAACCATCCTTGGTGATTTTCATCTCTTTTTCTTATCTCTCTTTCTCTTTTATCTCTTTTATCATTTTTATCTCTAAACACTTAATAAAATATGAGAAAAGCCAGATAAATGAATTAGGTTTACAACCAAACAACCTGTAAAATCAACAAATCAGAAGCCCAAAGGTGATTTTAAAAAATTGTGAAAATCAAAGAAGACATAAAATTTAAAACAAAAAATTTAATTGGTAAATAAAATTAGTTACTTTTTAAACACTAATAAAACAGATGAAGAAATAAAAGAATTTAATAAAATGATTTTGTCCATTATATGCCAACAAAACCAATAATTTAAAGGAAATGGATAAATATTTTATTTGGGTTTTTTTTTTTTTAGTATTTCATTTTTCCCCAATTACATGTAAAAACAATTTTTAACATTTGTTCTTAAAATTTTGAGTTCCAAATTATCTCCCTTCCTTTCTCCCAGCCCTCATTCAGAAGGCAAGCAGTCTTGATATAGATTAAACATTTGTAGTCATGCAAAACATATTTCCATGTTAGTCATGTTGTAAAAGTAAACATAGGACAACCCCTCCCCCCCCAAAAAAAAACTCAAGAAAAATAAAGTAAAAAAGATGTGCTTCAATCTATATTGAGACACCATCAGTTCTTTCTCTGGGGATGGATAGCATTTTTCATAAGTTCCTCAGAGTTGACTTGCATCATTGTATTACTGAGAATAGCTAAGTCATTCACAGCTGATCATCTTATAATATTGCTGTTACTTTGTACATAGAACATTTCACTTTGCATCAGCTCGTGTAAGTCTTTGCAGGTTTTTCTGAGAGCATCCTGCTCATCATTTCTTGTAATACAATCGTATTCCATCATAATCACATAGCACAGTTTGTTCAGTCATTCCCCACGTGGGCATCCTCCTAATTTCCAACTCCCTGTCACCAGAAAAAGAGCTGCTATAAATATTTCCATACATATAGGTACTTTTCCCTTTTTTTATCTCTTTTTGGATACAGAGCTAGTAGTGATATTGCTAAGTCAAAGGGTATACACATGATTTTATAGTCCTTTGGGCATAGTTCCAAATTGCTCTACAGAATGGTTGAATGAGCTCACAAGTCCACCAGCAATACATTAATGTCTCATTTTTCCCACATCCCCAACATTTATCATTCTCCTTTTCTGTCCTATTAGCCAATCTAATGGGTATAAGGTAGTACCTCAGAATGGTTTCAATTTGCATTCCTCCAATCAGTAGTGATTTAGAGTGTCTCCTCATATGGCTATAGATAGCTTTGATTACTTTATTTCCCTTTGCTGTTTACCTTTTTATGTTTCTCTTGAGTCTCGTATTTGAAAATCAAATTTTCTATTCAGCTCTCTCTTCATCAAGAATGCTCGAAAGTACTCTATTTTATTGAATGTCCTTTATTTTTCCCCCTGAAGGATTATACTCAATTTTGCTGGGTAGATGTTTCTTGGTTGTAATCCTAGCTCCATTGCCCTCTGGAATATCATGTTCCAAGCCCTCCAGTCTTTTAATGTAGAAGCTGCTAAATTTTGTGTTACCCTGACTGTGGCTCTACAGTACTTGAATTGTTTCTTTCTGGCTGCTTGCAGTACTTTCTCCTTGACCTGGGAGCTCTGGAATTTGGCTGTAATATTCTCTCTGGAGTTTTCATTTTGGGATCTGTTTCAGGAGGTGATTGGTGCATTCTTTCTATTTCTATTTTATCCTTTGGTTCTAGAATATCAGAGCAGTTTTCCTTGATAATTTCTTAAAAGATGATGCCTAGGCTCTTTTTTTTTTTTTACCAGTCCAATAACTTTTAAATTATCTCTACCCTTATCTATTTTCCAGGTCAGTTGTTCTTCCAGTGAGATACTTCAGACTGTCTTTTATTTTTTCATTTGTTTGTTTTGGTTTTATTGTTTCTTGATTTCTCATAAAGTCATTAGCTTCCATTTACTCAATTATAATTTTTAAGGAATTACTTTCTTTAGGGAGCCTCTGTACCTCTTTTTCCATTTGGCCAGCTCTACTTTTTAAGGAGTCTTTCTTCAGTGAATTTTTGTGCCTATTTTTCCATTTGGCCAGTTCTACTTTTCAAGGCATTCTTCTCCTCATTGGTTTTTTGTACCTCTTTTACCATTTGGCCTATTCTGTTTTTAAGGTGTTATTTTCTTCAGTATTTTTTAGGTTTCCTTTATGCAGCTGTTTACTCTTTTTTTTTCATCATTTTCTTGTATCACTGTCATTTCTCTTCCCAATTTTCCTTCTACCTCTCTTACTTCCATTTCAAAATCCTTTTTGAGCTCTTCTATGGCCTGAGACCAATTAATATTTTTCTTGAAGGCTTTGGATGTTGGAGCTTTGACTTTATAATCTTCTGAGTGTGTGTTTTGATCTTTCTTGTCACCGTAGTAACTTTATATGGTCAGAATTTTTTCTGTTCTTTGCTCATTTCCCCCGCCTATTAGTTGACTTTTAACTCTTTGTTAAAGTAGGGCTCTGCTTCCAGGATAGAGGGCACACTGTCCCAAGCTTCAGGGGCTTTGTGCAGCTATTTTCAAAGATACTTCTAAGGACCTGTAAGTTCTCATTTCTTCCAAGGTGGAATGATCTAAGCTCCAGGAGCAGCTGTTGCCACACTGATTCAGTGGCTCTCAAAGCCTGCTTCTGGTTTGCTCTGGCCACAGCTATGCTGGTGCAGCCTACACTAGACTATGCTCTCCTCTCACCTAGGTGCATCAGACCTTCCCTACTAACCTTCTAAGTTGTCTTTGGCTGGAAAATTATTTCACTGTGTCCTTGTTTGGGTTCTGCTGCTTCAGGGATTGTTTTATGGCATTATTTAAAGGTGTTCAAAAGGGTTTGAGGGAGAACTCAGGTGAGTTGCTGCTTTTTCTCTGTCATCATCTTGTCTCTGCCTCTGGATGAATATTTTATAAAAATACAAACTAACTAGATAAATGGGACAGCTAGGTAAAACAGTGGATAGAGTACCAAGCATGAGTCAGGAAGATCTGAGTTCAAATGTGGCCTCATATACTTCCTAGCTGTATCACTTAACCTTGTTTGCCTCAGTTCCCGATCTATAAAATGAACTGGAGAAGGAAATGGTAAACCCCTCTAGCATCTTTGCCAAGAAAACCCCAAATGGGGATCACAAAGAGTTGGACACAACTGAACAACAACAACCTAGAAAAATCTCAAGACAAGATGTATCTAAAAGTGAATTCCACAGACTTTTAAAGAGCAACTAATTCAAATTTTACCTAAATTGTTCATAAAAATAGAGAAAGAAATAGGAAAAAATGCCAGATTACTATTGGTGGGACAAATATAGTCTTGATCCCTAAACCATAGAGAAATATCAGAAAATGAAAATTACAAACCAATATCTCTAATGAATATTAGTATAAAATATTGGCAAAGAAGTAACACCAACAAATTTAAAACTACATTAATATGATTAGATATTATTGGATTTATACTTGGAATATGGGATTGTTTCAATATTAGGAAAATTATAAACATAATAAATCATATTAATTACAAAAGCAGTAGTTATACCACTGGATATGAGAAGAAACTTTTGAAAATTTAATACCTAAGTTGAGAACACTAGAAAACATTAGAATAAATGGACATATATTTAGTATGATAATGAGTACTTATCTACAACAAAAAGCTAGCATTATTTGTAATGGGGAAACTCTGGAATCCTTTCTAGTTACATAACAGAGTAAAGATAGCCATTGCTACCAAATATTTGAAATGGTTCTGGATACTAGTTATTGCAGTTACAACCATAAAATTGAGTGAATTAGCATGGGCAAATGAAAAACCATTGTTTTTTTAATGATCAATGTGATGTATTATCTAGAAAACCATACAGATCCAACTAAAGATAAATTAACTAAAACCTAACTTGCAGATCATAAGCCCATTCAAATTATCAGTATTTTTGTATATTGCCAAGAAAGAAGTAGAAAAGGAAATGGCCTTCGCAGTAAGTAAAGAACATAAAATACTAGGTAGTCCACTTACCAAGACATGCACAGAAATTATATTAGTACAACTACTGAACACTCTTTACAGAAATAATGCAAGACAAGTAATTGGAAATATTAATTGCCCATTCTTGAACTGTATCACTAAAATCAAATATATGACCAATATAACGAATATATTATCATCATAATCCAAATGATAATACTACTTAAATTAATTTACAGATTCCATTGGTTGGTTGTCATCCTTCATTCTCAAAGTGGACCAAAATGACATCACTATGTTAGAGTCAAGTTACAGTGTGTCCAGCTGTGTCTGATCAGACATGATATGAGACAGATATGAGCTTGGACTGCTCTACCACAGGTTGGGCACAAATAGTCCATGTGACCATTTAGGGTAGATTCTCTAAATTTGCACATCAGTGTCATACTAATCAAAATACCAAAGGGCTATTGACAATAAGAAGGATGATGGTGGTAATGCTGATGATAGCCCGTATTTACATAACACTTTAAGCAATAGCTGATGACTTTGCACAGCTTTGCCTCACTTAAATCCAATTCACTTGCAAGTCAGTACGTCACCCTGATGATGTCATTGGTCCTCTTAAAGAAAGAAGGATGACCATTCTGTGAGCAGTAGTAGCTGCCTACTGGGGACCCAGTGGGCCAGTTTGAGTTGGGCAACGCTATTTCTTAGTCTCCTCTTCCTGTTCCTCCTTTCCTTTTTCTTCCTTCTCCAACTTTGAGCAGCCCTGCCTGACTTAAATACAGTCCACTTGTAAGTCAAGATATCACTCTCATCATGTCTCCTCGTGTCACCATCAAAGGACAAACAACAACCATATAATGAGGAAATTGAAGTTAAATGGCTTTCTCAGGATCACACAGGTATTAAGTGTCTGAGGCAGGATTTGAAGTTAGGTATTCCTGAATTCAGGATTGCCACGAACATGCCTTATTACCTTATATAATTAGTCAAAATAATTAGAAACTCATCTGGAAGAGCAAAAGGCCATGAATCTAAAGGGAAATAATGAAAAGAAGCCAAAAGAGGTCTGTAAAACTATGAACTATTGATATGCTTTGCTAAGATCTAGGTAAACGATAGCTACAGAATTCATTCTGGTCTATCAGGAAGTACGTTTACAATCTACCAGGAAATAATATTAGTCTGGCTGTACTTCTTCTTGACTAAACCATGATTTTTCTTTGTGATCACCCTCCACGTCCTTTTCTAGATGTTCATTAAGTATTCTTTTAGTAATACCTTTAAAATCTTTCTAGAAATTGAAGTCGACTCACTGGACTGTGGTTTACATATTCCATTTTCTTCTCTTTTTTGGAAACTGAGATAGCAGGTGCCATACTTGAATCCTGTGGTCCCCCTTATTTATGTTTTGTGGATGTATATCAGTATATTAGTCCTAATATTTCTTGTTATTTTAAATGAAATTTCTCTTCCTGTCTTTTTATCATTCTACTTTAGAGTAAACCCAATGTATTCTCACAGATCTAGACTAGAAGGGGCCTCAGAGTTCATTTGGTTGAATCTTTTCATTTTACAAATAAAGAAATTGAAATGTATCCACATATACCACATTCTTAATGACATCTTTGGGAGTCATTAGGAGTACTCAGAACATTAAGTGAGAGGAAAGAAAGGAAAAGAGAATAAGCATTTATATAGCCTACTCTATGCTAGGCTTTGTGCTTTTTATAAATATTATGTCATTTTATTTTTCAGAAAAACCCTGGGAGGTAGGTGCTATTATTATCCCCATTTTATAGTTGAGAAAACTGAGGCAGACAGAGGTTAAGTGACTTGCTTATGGTCATACAACCAGTTTGTGTCTGTGGATTTGAAGTCAAGTCTTACAGCCTCCAGGCCCAGCATGCTATCTACTGTACTATTTAGATGCCTCTGAGTATAAATGGTGGTAAACTGTGATTTGAACCCAGGTACCTTCAGATTAACACTGGAACTAGAAGGGACTTCCGTTGGAACTTCTCTAGCATATCTTGGATGTCCACCAATGTGGACATCCAAGTAAGTTTTGGGCAGTAGATCAGTTCTGAAGTCCTCAGAAAGTTGATTGATTTCAGAGTCTGTATTAAAACAGTGTAACCTAGATTCTAAGAGGCCACAAAAGTTAGCCTAGATAAATCCTTAAGTTAATAAGGATTTTGCCATTTCTCAACCAGTGGTCTCTGTTCAGTCACCATCAAGGACAGTTCTCATAACTTTTTGCTGGTCAGGAGTTTCATTAGAAAATCTGATAGAAAAAGGGACAGAGAAAAAGAGCTAAGAGAAGAATGAAGGGAGATGAAGCCTAATGATAAAATTCAATACTTGTCCAAAAACAACTATAATTCTTACCTTTTTCTAATCTGGAACACCCCCATCTAAGCCAGAAAAGCAAGTATATTTAGAGGAAAAAGTGATTAAACCAACCCCTTCTTTGCTATATCTCATTAATGAATGTGTGTGATGGAATCCAGCTATCAGTTGTCTCCCATATCTATTTGCTGATCTCTAAAGTTTGTGTTTACAATTATATTATCCACATAGCGATGACTTTGCTGCCTCTCTTTCTATGTTTGTATCCTTATTTTTACTTTTCATCTTATTGCTATAGCTATTATTGCTAGAAATTTCTCCTTATTTTTCCAAAACTGTGTCTTGGTTTTAAATAAATGCTTTTTATTATATTAAGGAAATGACTTTTATTCCTTTGCTTTTTTCTTATTTTCTTTATTTTCTGATTTTTTTAATTGTTTGCCAAGTTTATTAGTCTTCCTTTTTGTTAAATATGCTTGTTTGCAAATATAAATTTTCCACTAATGGCTACTTTAGCTGTATATCATTTATTTCGGATGAATTGTATCACTGTTACAGTTGTCTTTAATATGATTCATTCTTTGTCCCGTGATAATTTAGATTCTACAAAAAATACTTATTATCTTCATTACTCTGGTAAGTCACTTGACCTCCCTAAGCCTCATCTGTAAAATTAGGATAATAGTAGCACCTACCTCATAGTGTTTGTTTAAGGATCAAATCTTATAATAAGGGTAAGCACTTTGCAAATCTTAAAGTGCTATATAAATTATAACTATTATAATTAGTATCATTTAGATTCTGTGAGTTTCCTACCTTTATTTCCTTGGAGTGATAGTATGACACAGCACAAAGAAAGTCAGATTTGAGGTCAGAGTACCTGGCTTCACATTTCTTCTCTGATACTACTTTAGTGATCTCTGGTAGATCATTTAATCTTTTGGAGTATCAATTTCCTTACATGTAAAATGATCAGATCAGAATCATCTTCTTAGGTCCCTTGAGTCTTTAAATCTGTAATACTATTATAATTTTTATTGGATTATGATCTATAAAGGATGAGTCCAGAATTTCTGCCTTTCTCACTCATTCACCACTTATTTATAGCTTAGCTCATCATCAATTTTTGTAAAGGTGCCATTTGTTTCTGCAACATAAGCATGCTGCATAATTCTCATTTGATTATCAGCATGAGTCTATTAAGTCTATTTTTTTGCCATTCTTTTCATATTCATAGTTTCTTTCTGTTGGATTTGTTATTTTCTGGAAGAAGAATAAATAGTAAAGCTTCTAATTATTGACTTCCTCTAATCTTCTGATAAGTCATTTAGCTTATCTTGAAGTAAGTAGAGGCTATGCCATTCAGTGTGTGTGTGTGTCTGTGTATATGTGTGTGCTTGTGTATATATGTATATTATGTACGCATACATACACATATCAAAGGGGACCTTGACAAAAAAAAAAAAAGCTAAGAAGCCATTCGCTATCCATAGGTCTGAAAGCTAATTTCTTCCTTGCTCCTCTAATTTATTTGTAATGTGACCTTTTATATCTAGATCATGTATTCATTTGAAATTTATTTTAGTATTTTGTGTGAAGTGATAATCTAAGTATTAATTTGTGCTAGACTGCTTTCCAGTTTTGTCAGCATTTTTTGTTAAATAGTTAAGTCCTTATCCCAATAAGTAGTCTTTGAGTTTATCGAACTGGCTACTTGTTTTGTTTCTGTATGTTGCATACCTTATCTGTTTCACTGATACACCTATTTTATTTTAATCAGTATAAAATCCTTATGATTACTTACTTTTAGTCTAGTTTGTGGTCTTATACTGCTAAACTCTTCTCACTTTTTTCCATCATTTCCCTTGAGCTGCTTGGCCTTTTGTTCCTCCAGATGAATTTCATTATTTATTGACCTGGCTCTATAAGTAATCTTTTGGTAGTATGACTGAAATGCATTAATTTAGGTATCATGGTCATTTTCCTTATACTGTTTCAGCCTACCCTTGAGCCATTTTTACTTCTGAAAGTATTTAGGTCTATTTTTTTATATATGAGAAAAGTGTTTTGCAGTTGTAGCCATATTTTTCTTGTATGCGTCTTGGTACGTAGACTCCCAAATGTTTTATTTATCCTGTAAGTATTTTAAATGGAATTTGTTTTGCTCTCTGTTTGTGAGTAATGTACATTAATGCTGATATTTGTGTGGACTTACTTCATACAATATTGCCGAATTTATTATTTAATTAATTTTTTATTTGACTCTCTTGGATTCTCAGTAAAACATATCATCTGAAAAAAGTAATAATTTTATTTCCTTTGTTTATGCTTGTTTCCTCAATTTCTTTCCTTGGATAAGATATATCTTATTACTTTGTAGTAACATTGAAATATTATTAATATAAAATTTTACTTCATTAACAATGATATTTTATTCATGTCCTTGAAAGCAACCTGGACTTGCAGTTAGAGGACCAAGCTTTATAATCTGATTCTGCCACATACTGTCTGTGTCACCTTAGGTGAATTACTTATCCTCTCTGGGCATCAGTCCCCTCATGTAAAAATGAGACAATTTGATTCTTTTATTTCTGCCGCCTATTGCTTTGGCTCTAAATCTGTGGTCCTATGACTATTATAGGATCCTAGAACAGTTTCTGTTTCATGTCATTTGGAAAGCATAAAGTAATTTAAGGATACTGTCTGCCCTTTACCCTGGACTGGGTAAGTGAAATTATAAGTTTGCTCTTACTATTGCACTGTTTATCTCTTCTGGATAATATGCATGATTAGAACATGTTTGTGATTAGTACATTCCAATGAATCTGTGTTCTTATTGATTGGGAAGACCCCCGCCCCCAACAGTGCAGACAAGTCACAGCTCATCTATTCCTACCCTATCTTTTTGGTTCTCTTGAACACGTCCTCACTTAAATTCACCACAGAGGGACCGCTCCACATGGCCAGAAGCTTTCCTCACCTTTCCCTAACTAAGATCCCCCTGTAGAACATTCTGCCTCTTTGCCTGATGTTCCTCAATCTCCACATGTAGGCAGCCATCTTCCTGTTTTATAGTTCCATGACATCTTTTACTCTTGTTCTTACCAAGAATTCTTCATTTGTCTTATGCTACAGCCTGCTCACACTCGCTGTCCATTCTTGCATTGTCCTTTGTATAATACTTATTTTTAACTCTACATAGACTATAGCAGGGCTGTCCAACCTTAGGTTACCTTAGGGCCGCATTAAAATAATTGCTTGACGCACCCAGAATAAAAAATACAGTACACTAATAGAAAGTGGGGGAACGAATGTCATTGATACGACAGGCAAAGGCGCAAAGCACGAAAGCAAGCACAAAACAACAAAGCGACAACACCACAGTATACAGGTAGGTGCATACTGAGTGGTCTCCATTGTACAGATGGAACGCATCCCGTAGATCGATTGAAAATTCTGTGCGATACGTTCTGTCCGTAATACTGCTTAAAAACACCAAAGAAAATTAACATCAATGAGATTATTCATTAGTGATGGCATTTAAAAATCTAATACACATTCCATGCAAACTATTGTTTTATTTTTTTGCTCATTAAAATTAAAACCCACAGGTGAGCCACATAAAGTGGCACTGCAGACTGCGTGTGGCCTGCAGGCCATATTTTGGACAGCCCTGGACTATCGCAATCCGTATGTCACTACTATATAGCAAGATTGTTATAATTTTCACATGAAAAAAGTGGGCCTTTACTTTCATGGGAAGCTAAGGAGCTTTGCAGTTTTCTGAAGACAGCCCAGTCTCTTGTTCAATTCTGGGCCTAACTTGTCAATATGTCTTGTCTGTGACAGATAAACCTACTGAAGGATAAACTCTATATGTTGTCCACCCATGTGAATATTATATATGAACAATGACTGTCATTGGGTTCTTCGTGTGCGGATAGTCAGGCCAAATGGCCGATTATAGATCTCTTTCAAGAGACTTTCCAGTGTTGTGGGGCTTGATGCAGTCAGCGCAGTGCCATCCACCAACACGAGCGTATCTCCCCCATCTGTATGTAAACTCTGTACCACGTCTCCCTCCTCGCAGTAGCAGTCACTTTGACAAATATGTCTTCCAATGTTATGCTTCACTTGAGATTTATGATTAAAGAGTCTTTTAACAGGATTTTTTCTTCTATTCTTATATCTTTCCAGAAATCTTGAATGATTTCTAGTTGAGGGTAGAAGATGCTTGTTTGTGAACATTCTTTTAAGGCAGCACTTTGTTCTACCAAATAACGTGTATTTCTCATAATTAACAAATAGTAAGCACAGTGAGATGTTATATTCTTGACATCTTTCAGTTAAGTGGGCAGTGATATAAAGATGTGATCCATTGTTAAATATCCCTTGTTAAAATCTTGCTCCCTACAAATACCTTCATTGAGAATGCCCTTGATTCTCATATAGCTGACTTTGCTGAAGATTTTGTGTAGCTGGGGAAGTATTCATGTAGGTTGACAGTTGTTGACGTTCTCTCAGTTCTTTTGTGATATTATGTCGCGTTCTCAACTTAAATGTAATGCTATATGAATTCGTAATTTGTTATTTGCATTTTTCAGTATCTGGAACTTGCTATTTTTTAAAAGTCTTGTAACAGTTACTTAGTCAATAGTCAGTAAACATTTATTAAGCACCCACTATGTGCCAAACATTTTGCTAATCCCAGGGGCTACAAATGTAAAAATAAGCAAAGATCTCAAGGTACCTGGCTCTGGGGCATGATGGAGAATTCCAGAGAAGTCCAAAAGCAGGGTAGCTCAGAGGATGTGGGAGAAAAACTATTCTGAGCTGCCTCTTAAAATAGAAGCGCTGGAGTCAGTGGCACTGCCCTCTAGTTATTGTGTCCAATCAGAAGGCCAGATGTTTTTGAAGAGATGTGAGCAACAGGCAGATTGAATCTTGTAACATAATGAGATTTTCCAGTGATGATTTACTTGACTATTACTGATATTTTTATGTCATTCCTGTTTTCTTCCAGCTTTTCTATTTCCAAGGCTCTATGTTCTCATCAATATTGCTACTTTCTAATAGTGCAGATTACAACCAGTGCACAACTTTTCAACCTGTGAGACTCCTGTCTTTTTTTGTTTGTTTGTTTAGTATAGGACTCAGGTTCTTTTTAGTTTAGGAACTTTTTACACTAATCTTCTAATTATAGGGTGAAGTTTTCATGAATTACAAAAATAATTATCTAGAGTGAAAATCACTGTTGTCACTCAGATTACTGGAAGAATTTATGTGAAGAAAATTAGCTTTTAATTGAGTCTATATTATATTTGTAAACTATCTTAGAGCTTTCTGTTTACTAGACTGTTTTGCCCATGTTTAAACCTGCTTTTTATCTTTTCTTATGCTTACCTTTTTCAACAAGTATTTGTTGACTATCATAACTTCATCAATTTTATAATAAACATTGATTATTTTCGTTATTGCATTTCTAACTAGATTGCCTCTATATGAGAATAGTACATGTTTTTTTTTTAATTTGGGGCCATTAAAATAATTGAGGTAATATAACTTTGATTTAAAATTTTAATGTAAATTTTTACACCAAGAAACTTAATGTGCATCATAAATACTATGTGATTATCATAAAGTTGCATATTATTTACTTGGTTTTCAGTGTTTTATTCTTAAAAATAAAAACTCTTGGAGGTCTCATCTCTTTTCCAATTTTGGAAGTAAAATTTTCCTGTTGCAATTAGGGATTATCATCCTTTGGCTTGAGCTAATTTCCATTGACTTATAAGTAGATTACTCCTCCCTTCTCCATTTCTTGAATGATAGCTAAATATACAAGTTCCTTCTTTAGACACTTTTTAAGGGAGTCAGTCAAAACATAATACTCACCCTTGTACAGGTGAAAAGTCATTGGCATACCACTCTAGAAAGGTCCCCACCCTCAATAAGTAATATTGAAAGTGACCCATTGTTTTACACATATGTTTTAGATAGTAATTAGGTTGTGATAGAATGAAATCAATCTTTGCAGATTTGATTAGAATTAGATTAAAATAGGAAATTCATCATATTTTATATCACAATGTTTATGCTTTCAAGTTAGAATAAAAATTTTCTTAATGTGATATAATTCAGTAAACTATTTTGTTGTTGTGATTGTTTATACATTACTATTATAGACTTTTTAATGCCAACAAAAGGAATTGTTTATGCTCTAAATCAGGGCAGGGCGGTCCAAAATGCAGCCCCACGGGGCCCACCTACAAGCATAGAAATTTACATAAATGCTTTGGTAAATGAAGCTGAGTTACCCCAGAGCTCTCACTAAAATAGCAAATCAAAATATATTGTCTGTCATTTCAAAAAAAAAACCTAAGGTTGGACAGCCCTACTCTAAATCACTATTGATTAGAGAAATGCAAATCAAAACAATTCCTAGGTACCACATCTCTCTTGTCAGATTGGATAACATGACAGAACAGGAAAATTATAAATGTTGGAGATGTGGGAAAATTCGGAACACTGTTGCATTATTGGTGGAGTTGTGAACTGATCCAGCCATTCTGGAGAGCAGTTTGGAACTATGCCCAAAGGGCTGTAAAAATGTGCATACCCTTTGACCCAGCAATACCACTTCTAGGGCTGTATCCCAAAGAGATCATGCAAGTGGGAAAAGGACCGGTATGTACAAAAATATTTATAGCAGCTCTTTTTGTTGTGGCAAAGAATTGGAAGTCAAGGGGATGCCCATCAATTGGGGAATGGCTAAACAAATTGTGATATACGAATGTAATGGAATACTATTGTGCTATAAGAAATGGGGAGCAGACAGACTTTGTTATAACCTGGAAAGACTTATATGAACTGATGCTGAGTGAGGGGAGCAGAACCAAGAAAACATTATACACAATTATTGCCACACCATATCTGTGATGAGTAACTTTGATAGACTTGGCTCCACTCAGCAATACAAGGTTCTAAGGCAGCTCCAAAAGACTCATGATGGAAAAAGCTATCCACATCCAGAGAAAAATACAGTCTGAATGCAGATTGAAGCAAACTATTTGCTCTCTCTTTTTTTCCTTTTTTTTTTCGTCTTTTTTTGGTTTTGTTTCTTCTTTCTCATGGTTCATTCTGTTGGTTATAATTCTTCTTTACAACTTGAATATTGTGGAAATAAGTTTAATGCGAAGGTATATGTAGAACCTATTCCCGATTACATACCACCTTGGGGCAGGGAGTGGGATTGGGAGCTCAAAAACTTGTGGAACTGTGTGTTGTAAACTAAAAATTAAAAAAATATTTATTAAAAAAAAAGAATTGTTTAGATTGAGCAACCAAGATTTTGTTATATGTGTTACCAAAGTCAGATTGTTCTACCTTCATGCTGTAGTTTAAGAAAAAATACAAACCTCCAAAAAAATTCTTGTAAATTGAATGTGAAAACCAAATATTATTAGTAACATGAGTAATAATTGAGAAAATTATTTCGATCTATTACAATTTAAATTTTTCATATGAATCTTAAACTGTCGTACTCTGCTACTACATATGGTATTAGTTTTGCTCTCTCTAAAGTTTCAGTTATCCTTGTTTTAATTTTGCTTCATTTTTTTATACCATAAAACCTCTTGGTTTCTTGTAGGGTTTTTTTCTAATGTACAATAGAAGACTGCACAGTGTTCCATTCAATATAAACTTTGCCTAGCCTGCAGAAGTAATTTCCTTCTTTTTATGCATGTCTGAGCAGCAGTGATCTGCCAGGGGAAGAGCTCGTTCTGCAGATCTTTATGCCTGATTCATCAAGCAGTTTAAATTATAAATTTTAGTGGGTGAGTAATAACTTCATCCCACAACTTACAGAGCTTCAGAACCAGGACAAATATAACCTAATTTTAGATTACCAAAAAGAAACTGTTTTGTCTTTCTTAAAGATGGACTTTATTCTATCACATTATTGGTTTTTCCCTTTCTTTTTTTCCTTTTCTTCAGACTTGGTGTTTTCCTACCTTTTGTTTGAAATGTCCAGCCACTTAAAATGACTTTCTGACATGGATTCTATGTTTAATTTCTTGTGAGCACCTTCCATTTTATGTTTTCTCCTTTACCAACATCCATACCTCATTTCTAATGTTATTCAGAAACATTGTCACACTTTATCTGGGATTGAAAGGAACTTAGACTTGGAATTAGGAAGAAAATGTCAAGAAAGTTTTCAGCAATTAAAGCCTTTAATTCTCAGTTCTTTAGCACATGAAAATAATTAGGTTTTAAAAAGTAATTCAGTGCCCTTATATGCTAAGCCCCTTCATTATGAGTTCTTTTCACACGTTTTCTGTATTGTAGATTTTCATTTGGGATACCCAAAGAGTTTCTGAAACTTCCTGAGCTTTTCAAGGTAGAGATTTAGGATGTTGTGGGTGGCATTCATAAGTGAAAACTTCTGGTTTTTTCACTAGTATTCCTTTTTTGCTGGCTCTGCTAGCTACACGTTTAATATGTATATCAAATATTGGAAGATCTTCTATTCTCAGACATTATACTTGAACAGTAAGCAGCCTCCCTAAGTCTTCAAGAGTTGTACAGTGGAAAGAGAATCAAATTTAGAGTCAGTGTACTGACATTAAAATCCTTGCCCTGTTAGGGCATATTGCTTCTTTTTCCTTATGAAAGTAACTTTATCAATTTCCTCATATGAAAAATCAAGTGCTTGGACTAAGATACCTTCTAGCTCTACACCATATCACCTCTTATAAAATAATATATTAAACGATTTAAATACAACTTCTTAGTGATGATAGATCTCATTTTAGAGTCTTTGCCTGACTTGGACTTGATGTATTAAGTACAGGGCTATAAATACTAGAAACCAAAGAGTTCTTGAACGACAGAGAACCCTTCTTTAAATTGGACTGAACTAGATCTACACAACACTGATGAACAACTTTGGCAAACATGTCTGTCTCTCCCTTTTCTATGTTTTCAGACTGGTGTCAATCTAGGTTATCTCTATTGTATCTTTCCAAGAATCTTGTATAATTTTGACATACTCATGAGTGTCACCTTCATAGAGGTAATGAATCAGATACAGCAAGAAGCAGTAACTTTCCATCAGTTCTATAATATTCAAGATGTGGTCTGCTGTGGAATATCACTTCTACTACTACAAAAGTCTACTTTTCCCGTTCAGTGTCCTCAGCAGGGATGCTCTCAGTGTGCCTACATTATTCTCATAGAAATTCTATATAGATGAGAAGGCAGACATAGTTCAGTAGTCACTGATGCGATTCTCATTTCCTTTTTAGTGATTATGTGAGACTTTTCCATGCTCCCACTGTGTCTACTTACTCATGTACCTCAAGAACCCATTTTTTCAGTATCATGAATGTTGTGTCACATCTTAGGTCAACCCCCTCAGTGACATAGCGTCCAGGCCCATAGCTTTTCTTGTCTTTGTTTTCTCTAGTGCTATTTCTTCTTTCAGTGTTCCTGGGGAGTGGAATGTAAGAGTCCAGATATGGTGGCCCTGCTCTGCTTTGGAGGGGAAAAGAATTTGTTATAAATACATTTGCATAACTTTTTTGATTTTTCATCTATATTTTTTCTGCCATCTAGTTCCATCCTTAAGCTTCATTAGTCTGACTCTTAGTTGGATCCCTAATCAATCTTACCTTCAACTTATTTTCCCACCATTGCTTCTCTTTGTTTTATTAGGTATTAATATGAATAACAATTCTTAATGCAAGTTTATGTTTTAAATTGTTATGACCATTGACTGCCATATGTCTCAGTTTGGTAGAACAATTAAACGTTTGCTATGACAGATAATTTCTAAGTTCCTTCAGTCTCTTGGTTTTATATCAATTAAATTTTATGTGAAATTTATAATTATTGTTGATATTTCTTCTATCTATTTCTCTATTCATCAAATACCTTTTTAAAAACAGGTCAGGTTGGAGTTAATTGCAAGCCATCTATTCTCATTTTTATACTTATAGTTTTGCATCAATTTTGATCTTTGTTCTGACAATCAGTAACAAATTGTTTTCTGCCTGCCAAAATAAAACTAACTTTATTTTTTTCTTTGTTATATCATTTGGTGTTTACTCTATCCAATACCTCCTGATTCTTTTCTTGGGGAAATTATTCCTGATATGTAAAACTTGCATGTCCCTCTCATTCCCTGCCCATACCATATTTTTATAACTGTTTTATGCATGCTCTTTTTTTTAGTCTCACTATCATTTCTCAATGTCTCCTTGTTCCCTCACCCAAAAGTCACCCTTCCTTCTAACAAAATATACTCATATTAAGCAAATAAGCAAAACAAATTGACAGTGTTACCACAACTTAAAATCTGTTCCTCGTCTCATCCCTGTAGTTCTTTACCTGCCTGTCAAGGAGATCAGTATGCTTCACCATTAGTCTTCTGACAACACAAATTGGTCATTGAATTGATTAGAGTTCTGAAGTCTTTATCTTATTGTGGTCAATGTGTAAATTCTGAACTTTACTTTCTAAAATATATTACATTGTTTTTATTGGCCTCTACTATCCATGCATTGCCATCACTGACTATCAAGAACATCTTGATTTAATTTGATGAATCTTATTGACACTAGTTATTGGATGTGAGAACACTTTTATGGTATCAACATTTAATGTTAACCGTGTGAAGAAACACACCTGAGGCTTTACCGCACACCCAGAAAAGTGATACAGATAGCAAAAATAGTAGGAGTAAATGCTGAAAGGGCTGTGGAAGGACAATCAGGATAATAATATACTTTTGAGAGAACAGTTAATTGGTCCCACCATTCTGGAAAGCAATTTAAAAGTATGCTTTGTTTAAAGTTACTAAAATGTCTCTAGCTGATTCATATGCCATTGCTAGATGTTCATCTCAAGAAGATCAGATTCAGGGCAGCTAGGTGGTGTAGTGAGTAGAGCTCACCTGGAATTAGGAAGACCTGAGTTCAAATCTGGCCTCAGACACTTGACACACTTTCTAACTATGTGACTTGGGCAAGTGACTTAACCCCAATTGCCCTACCTTCCCGCTCCAAAAATAATTTAAAAAAAGAAAAAGATCAGATTCCAAGAAGGGTCCCATTGATACCAAAATATTTATAATAGCACTTCATGTGCTAGCAAAGAACTAGAAGCAACATAGATGTTCAGCAGTTGTAGGAGGGCTAACAAGTTATGGTACATGAATAAAATATATTTCCATTATAAATTGATAGCATGAAGAGTGGAGAGAGAAGCATAGGCTTATATGAACTAACGTAGAGTAAAATTTGCAGAACCAGGAAAATAATAGACATAATAACTTGAAAATGGACAGAATAATCACAACAACAAAGAGAATGTTAACGCTCTGTAATTATAGTAATGTTGCCTATCCTTGAAGAAGAGATTAGAAAATGCCCTTCATTCCAGCAGTGTGCCGATAAATGTTTAAGAGCATGCTCTGTGGAGAGTACCATGATGCACTTATAAGTTTAATCTACATCTTTAACATTTTCTTGGTTGAGACTTCCCAGTCTACCAGTGGTAACCAAGTCTGTTCTTGTTCCTTCTCATTGCGAAGGCCACCTGTCTCCAATGAGAGGAGAGTTAGGTCAAGGCCTCTGGAGAGCAGAGGGTTGGGCAGCATAGAACCAGTACCCTAAGCCCATTTTCCACCCTCTCTCTCACCCCAACTACATATATGCGCGCGCACACACACACACACACACACACACACACACACACACACACACTCAGTGTGTGATCAAGATGTGAGATGGAGCCGAAGAGGATTAGAACTTCATCTTCAAAGTGGTGCTAATAGGGGGCTCTAGATTGGTAAAGACCAACGTCAAAATTCACATAAAATGAGTTCAGCCATGAGAGACAGCCATTGGAGTGGACCTCTCTACTTGAACTATGCTGCTAGGAACAGGTGCTGTCAAAGCCCAGATCTGAGATGCAGCTGGGCTGGAACGATACCATGCCATCAGTTTGGCGTATTACAGAGGGACAATTGAGGCCCTGCTGGTGTTTGACCTAAACAAACACCAGACCTACACTGTAGTGGAGCATTGGTTGAAGGAGCTATATGACCATGCAGAAGCAACCATCATTGTCATGCTGGTGGCCCAACAGAGTGACTTAAGCCATACAAGAGAGGTGCCCACCAATGAGGCTCACATGTTTACTGAAAATAATGAGCTCCTGTTTATTGAGACCTCAGCTCTTGATTCTTTTAATGTCAAGCTGGCCTTCAAAACTGTCCTCAAAGAGATTTTCACCAAAGTGTGCAAGCAGTGGAGAGCAATGCCCATGCCAACACAGTCATCCTGGGCAGTGCCCAACCTGGGCAAGAGCTGCGGTCTGAGGAGAAGAAAGCTTGCTGTAGCAGCCTCTGAAGTCGGCTGGTGACCTGAGTATCTTGGCCTGAAGCCTCTCCTGTTTGACTTGAATTTCTTATAATTCTCTTCCCATGAGTCTCAGCCCTTCAAGATGACCCCTTCAGTTGCACTCTCACTAAGCAGAGGGAGAGGGAGGGACCTAAATGTCTAGGAAGCCATTCCTAGTTGGCTTTGGGAATCTGTCACTGATCACTTTCTTAGCGTGTTAAGGAAATTTCTATAGCCTAATTTCACGGCCCTTCCCTGTCACTCCTATATGTCCTTTGTCCCTTCTCCTCTACACAAGACTAATTTGCTTCTGGGATATTTCACTGTCCTTTGAGAAGGTCACCTTACCCTAAGTACCTTGCTCTCACTCACCCAGGAATCCAAGATTCTATTGTCTGCTTTTTTGCTGTGTTCCCCACCAATAAAACTGTTTTGTAATGAGCAAAAAAAAAAAAATTCTCCATCATGATCTTAAGTCTCAGTTATCAACAAAACTATACATCAAGATTTGATTTGTAATATTTTGGATTCCAAGGTATAAATGTTCACAATGAAAATTTAACAATACACTAGCTCCAACACACCTCTGCTTAAATATGATAAATGAGTAATGTTAGCTTGCCTCCCCAAATCAATATTGTTATTGAAAGAGTTTAGAAGGTTTGCAAATATTTAAAGGTAATTTTCTAATGATCTGTCGGTCAGGCACTAAGCACTTACTAAGTACATATTATGTGCCAGCCACTATGCTAAAAGTGAAGGATCTAAATGGTCAGGTCTTCTATAAGGAAATTTGCTGAGAGAAAGATTTCCATTTCATTCATATCTCCTCTCTCTCCCTCTCCCCATTATACGGAAAGAATATTTCTTATCTTTTGGGTTATTTTCCATCCTTTGCCACCACCCCCCAAAAAAGGTGGGCTATGATACTAACAGTCCGTATTGTGTCTTCTTTTATACTATTAAAAGACTGAAAATGTTATGAGTATCTCCAAACTCACATAATACAAATGATGCCCTGTATTTAAAATCCTACATTTACCTTACTATTAATAAAACATGCATTTTTCACATCATGAGATTATATATATGTATATGTATGTGTATGTATGTATAAGTATCTTCGTAACATAATGAAAACAAGGCATGATGTTAAAGCTTGTATTTTAATCTCTAAATATGCAGTCCAGTGCAGCTTTAAACAGAATGTAAAAGAGATACATAATTAGTTGGATCCCAAGTTAAAGAATTGTACTTTGCCTTCAAGAGATAGTTGAGAAATAGCTAACTTGGCTCATTCCATGCTTTGTAAAAACAGGGTAACACACATAGCCCTTTGATCTTATAGCCTCATGAATTCATGCAGTTGTTCTGCTTTAGCGATAACGATACCTTTATTTCACTCTTACTGATCTCTGGAAATAATTGTCAATTCTAATTTGCAAGATAAATTTGTGCAGTCGTCTCTACAAATGCAGATCAGCAACTTCTCTGTAGTGGTTAGTCTGATACTTTCCTGGACACTGGAGGAGAAGGAGGAGGATGCTAGTTATCATTTATCTAGTGTCCACTGTGTGCCAGGTCCTGTGTCATTATTATCCACATTTTTTTTACAGTTGAGGAACCTGAAGCAAACAGAGGTGAAGTGACTTGCCCAGGATCACACAGCTGTTGTCTGAGGCTGGATTTGAACTCATGTCTTCCTGACTCCAGGCCCGGCGCTTTATCCACTGTGCCACCTCGCTGCCCCTGAGAGGATAAGTGACCTTTCGAACGTCACATACCATATGTGCCAGGTGGGACTCGAACCAAGGTCTTTCCTGACTTTGAGAATAACTATTCATTATGTTGCCTCTCTTACATATATAATATGTTGCTCCACAAGCCCATGTTTATTATTTTGAAATTATAATAATACAACTAAGTTGTACTCTGATGCTGCATCCTGGTGTAGAGGTCATGAGTTCTCAAAGGCTATGCCAATGGGGTGAAAACTATGACAGATTCTCCCATTTGGAAACGCTTAGACTACAAGCCTTGTAACAGACTATGTGTCCTCAGAGAACCAACCAATGTCAAAATAAAGCTGCTTATCATGAGGATTGACCTGAGGGTGATGAATTCTTATTTGTTTTGGTCATACCATCTTTCGAAGACCATCTGAAATCAGGCCTCAGACACAGTGATGCTCCCAGCTGGTAGAAAGGTAGGTCCCAGCTCTAAGGTAGATGATCTAGGGCCCTTGTATGGGCACAGACCTGGAAAAAGGGGATATTTCCAGGAAGTGTGTAAAGGGTGCCTACCTGTTCCTCAGACCAGTCAGAATGACTACACAGACTACATGACAGTGTTGAGTAGACTTTAAAAGACCATGGGAAGCTGCACGCAATAAAAGAACCGCCTCTATCAAATACTGTGATCTTGAGGGCTTTTATTATACCACATCAAAATTACCCCACAGGAAGGGATTGTAATCTGCACTTGTATGGGAGCATCACTGAAAGATTGAAGTAAGAAAATCTAGGCGACCTTAATCATATGGAAATTCAATATAATAAATTTAGGTTTATGGAATTTATAAATCAAGGAGCTGATACTCTATATATTATCTGAAAGCTTCATTGAATGTTTAGGTCCTCTCAGCTATTTATTGTACTGTGTTCTCACCTTTAATTTGTTTATTGTTATATTCAAATAAATGCATTTTTTAAATTTAATTTTTAGGTTATTAAGTAAGCATCTCACTTACAGATCTATCATTCAGTCTCTAGGAAAGGCTAATTTGTTATGGACCCTTAACTCCTACCTTCAAATTTTTTTTATATATTTGCATCATTCTAATACTCTTATGATACTTATCACATTCTTACTTTTTCTTCTGCCCTATATAGATATATAACAACAACAGTTATGTCAAAGAGATTTTTGAGGTATTTTTTTCCTAATGTTAAGAAAAACTATATAATTTTATAATAAGGTTGTAAGCTACCTCCATTTTTCACAGAGGAGTTGGGAAGAAAAAAATATTACAAATATCTTTGGAAACAACACTTTAAATAATTTGGCAACCAAAAATCAAAATCATGGTGTAGTACTTAATGTTTCTTAATTATCTTGAAATATTGTTTCCTGAGTAAAAGTATTGGCAAGATTTTATGCCAGGAATTTAGTTTCCATACACCACCACATCAGTGCCTGTCTAGTTGTAATGTTTGTGGGCCAATTTTTTCGATCTAAATTTCCTCCTAAGGAAACTAATCATGTCCTTTTAAAAAAAAAAAAAGGCCCAAACCCAGCCTATTTCTACCTTGTTGAGAAGTAGTAGTATTATGTAGTAGAAAAGTCATTGAAATGGGAGATCTGAGCTCTAATCCTAGCTCACTACTAATTGTGAGATCCTGAGCAATCCTCTTAACTTCTCTGGGCTAAGCTGTGAAATGAGGTGATTGAACTAAATGACCTGCAAGAAGTCTTCCTAGCCTATAAAATTCTGTGCAGCTAATGTCAGACCATTATCTGAGGTAGTGTTCTGTTTAATTAAGATTCCCTAGAAATGCAAAAATAAGTGGTAGTGATCCAATTCAGATCTGTTACTAATTTTTTATTCCTTTCAAACAGGACCAAGGGAACATATCATACCAGAAGCCAAGAACACAGAATATTTCCCTTCTCTCAAAGTCATAGAATCCTTCATTTCTCCAGTTTTATCGAACATAAAGAAAGGGCCAGCTTGTCAAATATCCACAGATTTCAGATGTCACACCAATTCATAAGGCAAGTAGTGAAAAAATTTTGAATGAAACATTACTTAAAATGTAGTTTAAAAAAAACAGATTAGGGCATGTTTTAACAACAAATAAAAATATTCTTGAAATATAGCAATTTGTAAATTTGTCAAAGCATGACTTCAATTTTGATGTACTAAATGAATCATAAGTAGATTTAGCTGTAACATATATAATGACATTGAAGTAGAATTATTTTGAAACTGTATTGATTATTATGAGATTTAAAGTATTATGAGATTTAGGTATCGTTGGATACCTAAATATCAAGTAATTGTTTTAATATTATGAATTGGTCACCCAGGTTTGTAAATTAGGCCCAGACTAATTAGAAATGTCTTTGTTACATTATCTTTTGTCACTCCAAATGCTATTGAAATGGGAAACATGGGATTTTTTTTCTTTTAAACTTAAGATTCACTTATATCAGGGTATACCATTTATGAAATTCCAATGGCATAAGTCATTCTAGAATTTTTTTTCACTGTTTATAACTTTTCTGAGTTACTGAAAATTGTTAATAAAACCCTGTTCTTATAAGCCACTTTTATGTAAGTGCTACATCAGAAGGTTCCATTAAACTTTTAGTTAATTTCGTGGCAACTTCTATTACTCCTAGAAGAGCAGTCAGGTGAGGATCATGAGCCACAGATCTGCCTTCAACATTTAGATTAATTGCATTACCCTTTAAAGAGAAACTTAACTTAGAGAAAAACTAGTGATAGTCTTTAAGGAAATTTACAAAGAATGCCTTTTTCCCTCCAAATGCAAAATTAAGGTTTTAAAATATAAATGTAAATGAATTAAAACCATAATATTCCAAGAAAGTTCCAAAGAATTACATACAAATGAAGATAATTAATCTATGGGGTTTTTTTTTAACAATTTAAATGACAATTCAGTGTGTCTGTTTTATAAGTTTTACTGGATGGAATATTCCCAAAAAGGAAAAAGAAAAGAATAGAATACTGCTACCACATTCAGTTTCTCAGTAGAGCCCAGTCTGCTTTCATCAACTGAATCTTCAACTCTAATACAGAGAATTGCTTCTAATTGCATTTGAAATGCACTATAGGACTGATCGCAAAAAAATAAAAAAGCAGTTGGATTTCCTTTTGTCTCATAGATTTAATTATCACGTTATCATTTAAGCACTGGGTATATTTCACCACCATTTTACCCTCCTACCCCCATATTCTTACAGGTATGCACCTAACATATCTGAAGTCTTCGTAATATTTGTCAAGACCTCCCGAAAAACAGATCTCACCTTCTCCTTCAGTAAACCAGTCCTCTGAGGCAGTTCTCATTCTCCGGAGATCCCTTCTGACAACCTTTGTATAGAAGCTCTTCTCAAATTTGTAGATATTTTATCAAGTCAATATTAAGCCTTTTCGAATAACCTCAGTCACTTTGACTTCCTTTAATATCTTCTTTATCCAGCCACACTTCAGTCACAGTGTAACAGTCTTCTGAATTCTGTTTTCTATATTATTTATTTTGTGTAGCTTAATTAAATAATTTAATTAGTCAAATTATAGTAAGTAAATGACTTCCCAAGTATGGTGGAAAATCATAGCCCTCAAAATTTGCAGACCTCAGGTAAACCAAGAACACATTTCTTTTCATGTTATAATGCATTATTTATTCAGGTTAATATATACTTGGATCCTTAGATCTTTTTCAGTTATTATTGCAAATAGTCTTGTTTTGTATTAATTTAGTATCTATTTCCTTATGAATGTACCACCCAGTAGTTGTCCTTCTGTTCAATTAAACAAGTGTATGCCCTATACTTTTCTAGGCTTAAAATCTAATAGAAGAATTTACAGTTTCATACTCTTTACTTCTGGCTACTTCCCTAGTTTACTACAAATATTTAGAATTCTAATGCAGTATTATTGGTTTCTCCTTGTATCCCATTTGGAGGCCACTTATGACCAATGAATCTACATATTGCATATTGTATCGGTGGTTACAAAGGTTAAAAAAAATTTCACAAGTGTAGCTGGGTGGTGCAGTGGATAGAGCAACAGCCCTGGAAGTCAGGAGGACCTGAGTTCAAATCAGGCCTGAGACACTCAGGTCCTCTTGACCCTGGTCAAGTCACTTAACCCCACTGCTTCAAAAAAAAGTTACAGATGATTCTCAAATCTACCTTTCCTGCCTTCAATCACTCTGTGACCTCCAATCTTGCATCTCCAACTATCTTTCAGACATCTCGAACCAGGTGTCAGTGGATGTCTTAAACACAACGTGTCTAAAACAGAGCTCATTATCTTCCCCCCGACCCTTCCCCTTCCCACTTTGCTTATCACTGTAAAAGGCAACACCATCCTCCCAGTCACTCAGGCTCACAACCTAGGAGTCATCCTTGACTCCTCACCATCTCTTCCCCACCCCACCCCCATGTAGAATCTGTTGCCAAAGTCTTTAAATTTCACCTCTGCAGCATCTCTCAAAAACACCCATTTCTCCCCTCTGACACTGCTACCACTCTGGCTCAGGTCCTCATCACCTTACATCTTTGTTCTTATAGCACCGTGTTGGTGGACTTGCCTGCCTCAAGTCTTTTCCTCTCTCCAGTCCATCCTCTGTTCAGCCACTAAAGTGATTTTTCTGAAGTGCAGTCTAATCATGTCATCTTCCTTATTCAGTAAACTCCAGTGTATCCCTATTGCCTTCAGGATTAAATATAAAATGTTTTGTTTGGCATTCAATGTGTTCCATACCCTAGCCCCCACCTACCTTTCCAGTCTTCTTACACCTCATTCCCCAACACATACTCTTCTGTCCAGTGACAATGGCCTCCTAGCTGTTCCATGAACAAGAGACTCCATCTTTCATCTCCCATCATTTCTTCTGAATGTCCCCCATGCCTAGAATGTTCTCCCTCCTCCATTCCAACTGCTGACCTCCCTGACCTCCTTTCAGTTCCAACTAAAATCCCTCTTCATTCTAGTACCTCCCTCCTATTAATTATTTCCTGCTTATCCTGTATATATCTTGCTTTTCATCTATTGTTTGCATGTTGTCTTCCCCATTAGATTGTAAGCTCCTTGAGGGCAGAGATTGTTCTTTGCCTCTTTTTGCATCCCCAGCTCTTAGCATAGTCCCTGGCACATAGTAGGCACTTAATAAATGTTTAGTGATTGATTGATCTACCTTAATATACAAAAATCCATATTTTTGAAAACAGGTATGGATACAACATAAAAAATAGTCTTTTTATAAGGAATTTCCTATAAATAGGTTTCCTATAAATAGCCAGCTTTCCTCATGCATTTAAAATAGATTATTTATTTGAAATTTTTTAAAGAAAAATTGTTATCAAGTTACAGTATATCACAATAATTTTACATGAAAGTCAAAATTGAACTTTGAGATTTTCTCCTTTTCTCAAATGGAGTAATAATTCTCACCCAGTTTTGCATAGCACTTTTTTCACAACAGTTCTGTAAATAAGCGTGTTTTATTTATCGTGAACTGATATTACTATTACGTATTTGCATGACATGTATCTTCACTGTCTAAATTTTACTAACAGGCTAAAAATTGGTTTTATATTCCTAATAAATTACTAATTAATATTTACAATTATTACAAAGCAAATAGCATTAACCTCTTAAGTTCCTATAGTTTTTAATATAATCAGACTCCCATACTAAAGCGAAGATTTTCATTAGAAAAATGGCAAATAAAAATGGTATTTTCCCTAAAGGCAAACTTTGTGAAGATTATGCCTTGATAGGCATGTTTCTTTCTGAAGTAGCTGCAGCATTTCTTTTCTCTATTTTCCATTACAGACTGTTTCTTGGTAACATTTTTCCAAACTGCATCATAGTTATAGTCACCATTAAAATTACGAAGCAGAGGAGGATAATGGGCACTTATTATTGAGATTTTTCTCGTTGTTTGAGATTGGTATTGGAATAATAGAAGGGTTGCAGTTTTATGATTGAAAGCTTGTACCCCTTTTGCATGTCTCAACAACTATAATACTGTAGTCTAAAGATCATGTTGTCTTGGGTCATGTGAGAGTGGCAGCCGGATGGGAAGTAAGCTTTTTTAAGTGAAAGTTCCTCTGTAATTTTCCCCCTGCTCTCCTTGACTGAAGACAAATGATACAATCCCCAAAAAATAAATATTTGAAAGTAAATATAGCATTGTATTATTTTTTAATGCTTCATTGATGCCTTTGATTTTTTCCTATGAACAACCCCACATAGAAACCTCCTTTTTAGCTAAGAAATTCAGTTATACCTGACTACCACAGTAACATCGAGCAGCATACGCAGCATTCAGTTGAACATTTATCAAGTGCCTACTATGTGCCAGATTCCTTTTTTTAATGGACTTATGATTTCATTGGCTTACATTCTTCTGCTTCTTTGAAAATCATGTTTTAGCAACATACTGTTTTTTTCTCAAGTAAGGCATATAATTCTAGGATTAGTTTTGAAAAATATTATGCTTAAACAGAAGCATTTAAATGGTTAAAAGGAGACAGGCTATGGCAGTGGATAGCACACTGGGCCTGAATTTAGGAAGATCTGAATTCCAATCAAGTCTGAAACATTACTTGTGTGACTTAACAGGTCATTCTCTTTGCCTCAGTTTTCCTCAGCTGTAAAAATAGGGGTAACAGAAGCACCTATCTCACTGAGCTGTGGTGAGAATCAAATGAGATATTTTTTGTAAAATATTTGCACAGTGCCTGGCACATAGTAGGTGCTATATTCATACTTATTCCCATCCCCCTTTTTCCTTAAAATATAAAGCGAAATTGATCAAAGTTGAATCAGCTCTGTTTTTAGTAAATATTAGTTACGATGGTACTTATGCCTGTTCACATAGAAATGTACTAATCAGGTAGACAAAGGACCCGATTCAGGTCTCTGATTCATAGTATGTACTGTCATATATCTTACACACATGCCCACACACACAAACACAAATTCACTAATATCTGAGATTAAAATCCACACTTTCAAATTGATTTTATCATCTCACCTGAGATGCAGAATACGGTGTCAGAAATAAAAATAAAAAGATTCCAAAAGGCATATGATTTACATTTTTTAAAATAGTCATGTATTTCAGAGGTCTTTCATCAAATTATTGACTTTGAGAAAATGTAGGAGATAATTTATTAATTTTTAAGAATAAAGTATGCGAATGAATTTATAGTGTAACAGATTATAAAGCAGGCATATTATTTAAAGAATGTTAGTTAGTATTATAGCCTATAAAGAAGGACTAAAACAATTTTAGCATTTTGAAGTTTAGCAGATTATGGTTTTAGTTGACTGCAAGTGCAATATGAATCCTCAGTACGATATAGTAGCCGGGGATGGGGAGGCGGGGAACAAATGAAATCTTGGTTTATATTAAGAGGTAAAGATTCCGGAAAAGTAAGGAGGTAATAGTTTCTCCATATTCTGCCCTAGCCCAAACACATGTAGAATATTATGTTCAGTGTTGGGTAACACAGTCTTAAAAAGCCATTGATAAGCTCAAGAACACCCAGACAAGAGGAGAAGGCCTTGAGTCTCTCATCAGTTGTAAGTAACACTCACAAAGTAGAATTCAGGGGAATACATACATCTTAGCTGGCTTCAAGTATGGAAGGACTGATATGTGGAAGAGGGATTACATTTGTTCTATTTTGCCCCAGAAAAATTTAGGAGCAGTAGATACAAATTGTTAAGAGGTAAACTTAGGCTTAATTTCATAGGGTGAAAAAAATTCTCTACTAATTAGAGCTCCCCAGAAGTAGATGGCCTGCCTCAGCAAGTGGGAGTCCTGAAGCAGAGGCTGCATAACCACTAATCAAGTACACTATTATGATTCTTCTACTCTGGCTTAGGTTATACCAGATGCCCACTGAGGTCTCCACTTCTGAGCTGTAGTGCTTTTCTTTCAGAGACCTCATTTTAAGGAAATAATAACACTAAAAATGGCCACAATAGCTAGCATTGATCTATGACTTTAGGGTTTACAAGGAGCTCTGCATTATCTTGAACCTCACAACTCTGGGTGATAGGTGCTATCATTATCTGCATTTTTTACGGTGGAGGAAATGGAGGCAGACGGAGAGGTGAAGTGACTCGCCCGGGATTCCTCCTCAGGTCCTCCTGATTCCAAGCCCAGCAGTGCATTCACTGTACCACGTAGCTATTTCATACAGCACATGTTGAGGACTGGTAGGCTAAATTTGAATTAAAAGTAGGTTACTTACAAAATGGAGAGAATTCATTTCAGTTATTATGACTGAAAATATTTAGAATTGGCATTGATGAAGTAAAAATGATGAGAACCCTGGAGAAAAGTGATGATTGTATCTTAGAATTTCTGATAAAGGGGAGGAAAGCAAGGCATAGTGTATAGGAATTTTTGTTAAATTCAGGTAAGGATAGGTTGGAGCTCCTGCAGTAGATGCTATAGGAATCATCAGCAGAAAAAGAATGAGAAATTCTCAAGAATAAAATTATGAAGACAAAAGAAAGACAATAAATAGGTATAGAGAGGCAGGAAGAGTGGTATTCTCAAGCATACCACTCTGCATACCTGGCTAGGTCTATTCACAGGACACTTAAGCAACTTAGCTTTTTAAAGCAGGTACAGAAGATCAAAGATAGATCACAAAATGGGAGATAAATACAAAAATAGTGCAGTCTCTGGAGACCAGTGTCGGAAGGCTCACTTCCTGGTCATGCCAGTGTGTGATAAGATACAAGCGTGGGAATGGTGGTTTACATACAGGGGGTATGCCTGCCTTGTGACTCCCATGCCCAGTGGCTTAGAAGGCTCAGGTGTTTTCTCTGTGTGTGGTCGTACAGCTTTCTCCATTGGGCTTGGGTTCAGTGCTGGTCCCTTCTCCCCACCACTGTTCTCTGCTGGCATTTCTACTGGGCTTCTTTCCATTGCTCCTTCCCCTTTGTTGCCCTTTCCTGGTATCTCCTTCTATTGGTATCTCATGCTGCCATCTGCTGGTCTGTCTACTGGACTGTGGCCATGACTGCTAGAGACTATAAACGTAGGGTTTCGGGCACTTTTTTAAAAATGTAAGTACAATGAAGCAAACAGGTGAACACATTAACTGTTCACTTAATACCCGCACCCATCTACCCCGAATCACCACCTCTCTACCAAAAGAAGGGAAGTATGTTTCATCATCATCAATGTAAGTTCCTGTATCATTTAGTGTTATGTTATTGTGATATTTAAGTATATTGTTTTTAGACTGCTTTTCATCTACTATCACTCAAGTTCTCTCAAAGTGGACTCACATTTCTATTGTATAGGAGAATTTCTTTTGTCTCCTTTCATGATCTTGGTCACTAATTTGGGGTCTGCACATGTTGGCTGGTGCTTTCCATCTAACAGAGCTATACGGGAATCTGATAGAGGTGTGGTGAGCAGATTCCTTTGAGCCCCTGTCATGCGCCTGTTCACTACCTAGATTAGGGATGTATAGATCCTGACTGTGGCTCCTCAGTACTTCAGTTCTTTCTTTCTGTCTGCTTGCATTATTTTTTTCTTTGACCTAAGAGCTCTGGCTTTTACTTACAATGTTTTTGAAAGTTTTTCTGCAGAGGTTTCTTTTCGGGAGGTGACCAGTACCATCTTTCCTTTTCTACTTTACCTTCTGGTTCTAAGAGTTTTCTTTTAGATTTTCTTTTATGACTTCTTGAAATAGAATGTCTAGGCTCTTTCTTTGTTCTTGGCTTTCAGGTAGTTTCATGATTCTTAAAAAATTACCTCTCCTTGCTCTGTTTCTCAGGTCAGTTGTTTTTTTTTTCTGTTAGATAACTCACATTTTCTTCTATTTTTTTCTGCCTTTTGACTTTATTTTAATATTTCTTGATATTTCATGGAGTTATTAGCTTCTGTTTATCCATTTTAATTTTAGGTAATTATTTTCTTTAGTAAGAATTTGTGCCTGTTGCTTGAAGCTGTTGATTCTTTTATGTATTTTTCTTCCGTAGTTCTCATTTCTTTTCCCATTTTTTCCCTTTGCTGCCCTTAATTGATTTTTTTTTAAAAAATTTGCTTTTCATAATTTTAATTCTTACTTTGTCTTCCAGATTGGGCTTGTGTCCAAACTGCATTTTATTTTGAAGCTGTGCATGTAAATGTTTTTGAGTCATTCTATTCTTCTGTGTTTTTTGTCTTAAAATTGCCCGTTGCCTTAATAACTCTCTATGGCAGGATTCTTTTTGTTTATTTGTTTGCCCATTCTTCCAGCCTGCTTCTTGACTTTGACTCTGGACTTTATTTTAGGGCTGGGCTCGGTGTGCTGGGGGAGGGCAGTGGGCTATGGATATTTGACCTGACTTCTGTCTTCTTATGCCCCTCTTGCAATTTTACTGCACAGGCTAGGGACTTGCAAGTTTTGAGTACTCTCAAAGTAGTGTGATCCAGGGCAAAGTCTGCTCACTGCCTTCCCAGCCTGAACACTGTAACTTTCTGACCAAATTTTGAGTCTACTAACTTGTTGGAAATTTCAGTAGATAGTTACTGGACACAGCCATTGTTAGGTTAGTAAGGGACTCTCTTGGCTCAGAGCAGCACAGCTGCAGGCTCCTTATTGTTTTGGGAGTCTTGCCCAGTTATTCTTGAAGCTTCAGCTTGGGCTGGAGGTGAGGAAGGAAGGCCTTCTCTGCTCTTGGAGTAAGAGCACACAACTCCCATGGGTTTCTGAGCTTATTTCAGGAGATGTATTATCAAAAAAGAAGGTAGTCAAGGCATGTATTGAAAGTAAGGGATAAGAGGAATGCCGTAATGGTACTGATATAATATTAAAACACAAAGGGGAAAGCCCCCTGCACATTAGGTAAATTCCCTAGAGTGGATTTATAGGGTACCTGTATAAGAAAACAGAGTGAGACAGCATGGATGTATTACAATCTGTGACACTGGGGAAGGTATCAGACTGATGAAATCATGGATCACAGCTAGGGCGACTGCTCCTCTTCACCACCCCTAGGCATTGGTCACCTCCCCAGTCCACTCTGCATCTGTGACCCAAACATTCCTGCATGGATGCTTCCTGCCCTGGGGCGCAGTCTTGGCCCACTTTCAGCCCCTAAATAGATATTGAGGTGGCAAACCTTAGTCTCATTCTTGAACTTCAGTCCCTTATCACCAACTATCCATCAGAAATTCTGAATTGGATGTCCCACAACCATATAAAACTCAATTTGTACATATCAGAACCACAATTAAATTTTTCCCCCAAAAAATCTACCCTACTTCTGCAACTCTCTGTTTTTGTCAAGGATACTATGAGTCACCCTAGTTAGTGATCCAGAATCATCCTTGCCTCCTCACTCTCCCTCACATCACATTTCTAATTAGTCTTCATATCTTGGCATTTGAGTATCATAGGAGCGTACCTGTAGGAAGGGTCCAGAGACAGGATGGGAATCTCTAACCCCTTCATTTTGCAGATGAGAAAAGTAAGATACAGAGTTTCATTGACTTCGTCAGGGTCACATACCTGCCTCCACAGCATGTATCCTATTTGTAGCCTTCTTCCTACTCAACTACCACCCTGGGGCGGAACGTCAGAAAGTCTTACCAGGCCAATGCCTCCTAATTGATCTCCCTGCCTCTGAAGAAGGGAATGAATGTGAATAATGTTGGCAGAGGACAGTTTTCATGTTGAAGAGGTTTTATTTTTCCCAGTTGTATAAGAATAGCTAGAACTTAGTATTGATTGACTTTTAATGTCAGCAAGTTCCACTTTAAAACTTGGTTGTATTAGAAATTTAAACTTGCATAATACTTTGTGATACTTGAGAATATAACATTTTACCTAATGACGTATAAAATTCTAACTCTGGTGAGGTTAATAAGCCTCTGATTATGGGGTTTCATCAGACAGAAATAAAAATGTCAAACAAGCAAATATGTCACTTTGAATCTGTTTAAATTGTTTACTAATAAACAACATAATTATAAATGAAGTGGGACATGTGTGACTGCTACCAAACATTACACATTTAATAGAGCAAGTTGTGACATATAATTTCAGGGTGCTTTTTAAAACTTCCCATCTTAATGGGAGGAGAAAGATAGAAAACCAAGAGTTACAAGCCAAATTCGTTTTCATTTGAAAATTGATGAGGTTATTGAAACAGAGTCTATTTCATGTGGTTAGAACTGCAGAAAGAAGAGACCAGTCACACCAAAAGACAATTCTGTCTTTTAGAATGGGCTTCTAATGCCACATAAACAAGACAGGTAGTGGAAAGGTGAGCTCAATGTGTCCCTCAGGAGGAAGTGTTTGAGGGAATTACAAACAAATTGAGGTTCATTTGAGATGAATATTGAAGTAAGTTGGAAATTCAGTGGATGTACGTTTAGGTTTCAAATGATCCATGATTTATTTCATCAATCTGATACTCTTCCCAGTGTCACAGATTGCAATACATTCATGCTGTCTCACTCTGTTTTCTTATACATGTACCCTATAAGTCCACTCTAGGGAATCTACCTAATGTGCAGGGGGCCTTCCCCTTTGTGTTTTAACATTATGTCAGTATCATTACCGCATTCCTCTTATCCCTTATTCTCAATACATGCCTGGACTACCTTTTTTTTTTGATAATACATTTCCAGAATGCTATCTTTTATATCACTTCTTATGTGAAAGTCAAAGTTGGTAGTATGTTCTTATCTATTTACTTTTTTTTTTGCAGGGGGGAAGGCAGGGCAATTGGGGTTAAGTGACTTGTCCAAGGTCACACAACTAGTAAGTGTGTGAAGTGTCTGTGGCCAAATTTGAACTCAGGTCCTCCTGACTCCAGGGCTGGTGCTCTTCTCACTGTGGCACCTAGCTGCCCCTAGTTACTTCTAACTTACGCTTCTCCATTGTTCTTTGAGTAATCCAAGTGTTTCATACTTTGATGACTATGGTACATTTCCTCAATTCATAGATGTATCATCAGTAGAAGAATATTATTGTTTAAAAAAAGTGTGTGTGTGTATGTGTGTGTGTGTGTGTGAGAGAGAGAGAGAGAGAGAGAGAGAGAGAGAGAGAGAGAGAGAGAGAGAGAGATTTTATGGAATCACTTTGGGTTTTGTGTACTACATAATTTCCTAAATGCGTTACAATCCATTCTTTCTTTTTTCTATTTAAATGTTGGACCCAACTCATTGTCCTTTGGGGTCTGAGATATGTATATTGATGGACTAACTCATTGGGTTGTCCTTCCAACTGCATATCACAGTCTAGGCAATAAGCATTCTTCATCTACTTGATTCTTTATATACATATTGTTAGGTCAAATTCATAAGCACTTACAAATCTCATTTAAGAGACTCTGAAGTATTCTTGTACCTGATAAAATCAGCATCATATCATCAGCCAATATGAGCATATAAAGGACCTTACCATCTCTAGAAAATCCTTTTTTCATTTGGACTTCATTTATGGAATTCCTCTAAGAAAATATCAGAGGTCTTTGGCGGGCATATACCTATTCATTGATTATAGATGATCAGTGCATCCTTGAACTAAATTATCTCTGTTATATGTATAAGGCAAGCTTGTATTCTCTTAAAATATGCAGCAGAGAAACCTTATTAGAGGAAGACCTTTAAAGCTCCTTTTTTGTGTCTCTACCAAACCAAATCTTGTCTTTAAATCAACGAACAGTTGAAGCGTATGTTCTCGAGATTTTGCAGTCATTTCTGTGAAAGTAGATATGTAATATGCTGTAAAATATAGTTTGTAAAAGCCTGTTTATTACTGTCTGATTTTCATCAAGGGTACCTGATATCTTTGTAGATACTAGACCTCATTTTCCTTATCAGTAAAAATTAACACAGAGGTCCTTTTTAGCTGTAAAACTATAGCACTAAATCTTAAAATTTTCATGAAGAGTGATCTACCTATGATGTCACAGTTGGTTGAAGTATAGAGATTGTCCCTAGTAGAGAAGGATGTCATTGTCATGGGACTCTGGGATTAAGAGTGGAAATAGTAAAGGAGTAGGATTCTGATGTGTGCTACAGGTTGGGAGAGGAAGCATGCCCCCAAATGGTGAACTTTCCCCTGGGGCTTTTGCAGTGATTCATCATGTACTGGAGGAGATCCTGATTCCTTGGACCCTCTACCATTGGAATATAAACTTTAACAATTTGCTAGACAAGCTTCAGGTACAGTCCTGGCCACAGAATGTCTGCTTTTTGAGAACTGGACTTACTTAGTAGAGAAGGGTTTATGACCCCTAGGCTTACCATTTGGTGATGAATTATTTGACCATTCATGAAACACAATAAAATATTTATCTCCCTTTGGCTTCTACAGTAACTGTGGAAATACAGTTCCTACGGTAATTCCTACATGTACAATTCCTACAGTCATAGGAAAGGAGTCATAATGTGATAAAAATCACCATTTTTAGACATTACTGTAACTATTAGTCTAACTATCCACATAGGAAAAACAGAAAAATGCTTATTGTCCAGAATGATATCCCATGAGATGGATAGCTTATAGAACTGATCCGTATGTCTTGAACAAGCATTGAGATGTCTTGAAGCATTATAACTAGACAATGAATCAGAATTGAATGGGAAGAAAAAAAGAGAGTGAATCACCTTTGTACTTTTAATTTGTCCAACTTCTCCCCTAAAACAAAAGCCCATCATTTTTCTATCCATCTATTTCTGGTGCTGCTATATAAGTTTGTGAAGCCTAGAATGTCACATTCTCTAAAGAATTGAAGTTGTAGGTCGTATACAGGGCAATAGAAAGACTCATGATGGGTGAGCTGTAGCATATTACCAACCAAGAATTATACAAGGCAAATAGAATGTAGAATTTCGTTAGAAAGGTTTGTCATTGTAGGTTGACTACAAATAAACAAGGAGCCCACCTGCTCTATTAGTAGTCACACAATGTCAGTGTCAGGACTTCTGAATAAAAGGTCTCAGGATGTTGTATGTACTCCCTGTGGAGGATTTGCAGAAGGACATGGAAAAAAGCTGCACAAAAGGAGAGAGCAGGGAGCAGTTTTCATCTCTACCCATAGAGCAAGTATCCACATCAGTAAGTTACAATAAAGTAATATTTATTAAGCTCCTTATTTGATTTTCTACTTTAGGGCACATCTATTATTTTGATGAATTTTGTGCTTTTCTAGGTCAGTTTCTCCTCGCATTTTATTTTAGTATATTATTAGAGGATCATATCAGCCTTTGTGATTGTGATAGAGAATAACAGTATTCAACTAATATTAACAAATGACAGAGTAAAAGTAGACCTACTTCTTTGCAAATTTGCTTCTGCTTTCTTTATCAAAGGGAAATAGCTTTAGAGTCTTCTATTCTCCATATCATAGGAAGTGATAAAAATCACATACTTTAGTTGTTGAAAGATGGCAAAAAAGATAGGTCCATTTGATAACAAAAGCTGTTACTTCTAAAGAAAGAAGAAAAATCAAGAATGCCACAAAACAACTCCCATTAATATCCTGAAGGAATAACTATAGTATATTGTATAAATCTAATAATTAAACTATAGACTGACAATCCTAATCTAAAAACCCATAATTTGCTTTTGTTATAAAATAAATAATTTTATTCTATAAGGAATAAGCAAAATAAATAATTTTAAGTTTGTTAGGTCATAAATAAAAAATAACCAGATACTTTGAAGGTACTATTGCAGGCTAATATATAATTATTGTTTTGGTTTTCTTTTAAATCTACCATCCTTCTCTTCTACATGTTTGCCAAATGTTGTTCTTTCCCTTCCCTCTTTCAGCCTATAAGTTAGCCACCTCTCCTCACTCAAGCTTTTATCAACTCCCCAAGAAGAGAGTATTATGAGAAATATCAAAATGAAGTTTTAGAGACCAAACAGCTTTCATCTTTTCTTTAGCACTTGGATAAAGTTAATTTCATTAACTTTCGCATGGCAAAACCAGTAGCAGGCAAAAACAGCACATTAAGCTTTTCTTCCCTCTGCGTTATAAAATCCAGTCTGTGTCTCTTCCTTTGGTTATAAAAAACTCATTTTGGAGTCCTAGGATATAAGCTAATGGTAGGAAGTGTTCCATGGCTCATCACTTCCAGATCTGCTGCCAAATCTTCATGTGACATTGATAGTTGATAGATATATAGGAAGAATGACTGGCAAATTTTCCAGATACCTATTTCATCATTCTAGACTATTGACTTTTACTGAGTTCTGTGAGTACATACCCATGGGTGACATGCAATTTATCCTGAATTTTCTCCCACGACATCTTCTTGCTGTTTGAAACTCAAGCATGTACATAGATCATGCCAGATATTTTCATTTTGTACATAAAATGTTTCCTAATTTTACAGACATTTAAATTTTCATCATAGATAAAGGGCTAATAATTTTAATTGGTAAACTGATTGGTAAAGAACTATTTCAACTGATTCAATAGATATATGGGATTTCTTATAAATAAACTTTTGCCACTAACTGTATTATCTTGGATAAGTCAGCTCCCCACTCTGGCTGTAAAAAAAAAAAAATGAGATTAGATATAAATGGTTGCCAAAGTCCCTTCCAGCTCTTCTAATGTACATCAAGTCAACAATTTAGTATGTTCTTTATTTCATTTGATTTTATGCTTCTAGGGTATATCTATTATTGTAATGAATTTTATGCTTTTTTATTAAATACCTAGGCATTGTCTAAGCACCTAGGCTATAAAGAAAGGCTAAAACAGCTTCTGCCCTCAAAGGAACTTATAATCTAATGGGGAAGAAAGTACGCAAACAACTATTTATAAACAAGATATATACAAGATAAATAATCTCAAAGACAAGTCCTCATTTAAGAGAACTGGGAAAGGCTTCTTGCAGAAGGTAGAATTTTAGCTGAGTAAAAGATGTAATCAACACTCTCAAAAGAGTTTATAGTCAGGGGGCCAAGATGGCATGTGAGCTCCCCACCAAGTCCCTCCAAAAACCTATAAAAATGGCTCTGAACAAATTCTAGAATTGCAGAACCCACAAAATAGCAGAGGAAAGCAGGGCTCCAGCCCAGGACAGCCTGGATGGTCGCTGGGTGAGGTCTATCGTGCACGGAGGGGAGCAGAGCCCAGCATAGGCCGCGTGGACCAACCAGACTGGGAGCCAGGCGGAACGGGCCCTAGCACCCTGAATCATTGAGATATGGTACTTACTGGACTTCTCAACCCACAAACACCAAAGACAACAGAGAAGAACTGCAGAACCCACGAAATAGCAGAGGGAAGCAGGGCTCCAGCCCAGGACAGCCTGAATGGTCTCTGGGTAAGGTCTATTGCGCTCGGAGCTGGGAGTGGAGGGGAGGGGAGCAGAGCCCCGTGTGGGCGGTGGCAGGACCAACCAGACCGGGAGCCAGGCAGATCAGGCCCTAGCACCCTGAATCAGTGAACTGTGGCAGTTACCAGACTTCTCAACCCACAAACAACAAAGACAACAGAGAAGGTTAGTGGGAAAAGCTGCTGGGGACAGAGGGAAAGAAGGAGTTTGCGGTTTGGCCACCGCTCCAGGGACAGCGGAGGAGGTGCAGCTACAGAACTACAGCTGCAGTTGCTTCTGGCCCCAGGCCCACCTGGTGGGAAGAATTAAGTGGTGGATCAGAGGAGGAGTGCAGAGCCTGCATAAGATCTGAGTCCAGTCCAGGTTGGGGGTTCTTGGGGAAGGAGGAGTGCTGGTGTGGCAGATGTAATAGCTCTGAAAACAACAGCACATCCCCTCAAGCTTGGAACAAAGTACTCTTTACAAGCAGTCATACCCTGCTGAAAAACTCAAGGGTCAAGTAAGTTGACTACGAACATGGCCAGGCAGTGAAAACGTACTCAGATTCAGTCTCAGACTTTGCAATCTTTCTTTGGTGACAAAGAAGACCAAAGCATACAGCCAGAAGAAGTCAACAAAATCAAAGAGCCTACATCAAATGCCTCCAAGAAAAACATGAACTGGTCTCAGGCCATGGAAGAGCTCAAAAAGGATTTGGAAAAGCAAGTTAGAGAAGTACAGGAAAAATTGGGAAGAGAAATGAGAAGGATGCGAGAAAACTATGAAAAACAAGTCAATGACTTGCTAAAGGAGACCCAAAAAAATACTGAAAACAATACTGAAGAAACAAGACCTTAAAAAATAGACTAACTTAAATGGCAAAAGAGCTCCAAAAAGCCAGTGAGGAGAAGAATGCCTTGAAAGGCAGAATTACCCAAATGCAAAAGGAGGTCCAGAAGACCATGGAAGAAAATACTACCTTCAAAATTAGATTGGAGCAAGTGGAAACTAGTGACTTGATGAGAAATCAAGGTATTATAAAACAGAACCAAAAGAATGAAAAAGTGGAAGACAATGTCAAATATCTCATTGGAAAAACCACTGACATGGAAAATAGATCTAGGAGAGAGAATTTAAAAATTGTTGGACTACCTGAAAGCCATGATCAAAAACAGAGCCTAGACATCATCTTTCAAGAAATTATCAAGGAGAACTGCCCTGATATTCTAGAGCCAGAGGGTAAAATAGAAATTGAAAGAATCCACCGATCACCTCCTCAAATAGATCCCCAAAAGAAAACTCCTAGGAATATTGTCACCAAATTCCAGAGCTGCCATATCAAGGAGAAAATACTGCAAGCAGCCAGAAAGAAACAATTTGAGTGTTGTGGAAACATAATCAGAATAATCCAAGATATAGCAGCTTCTACATTAAGACATTGAAGGGCTTGGAATACAATATTCCGGAGGTCAATGGAGCTAGGATTAAAACCAAGAATCACCTACCCAGCAAAACTGAGTATCATGCTCCAAGGCAAAATATGGATTTTCAATAAAATAGAGGACTTTCAAGATTTATCAGTGAAAAGACCAGAGCTGAATAGAAAATTTGACTTTCAAACACAAGATTCAAGAGAAGCATGAAAAGGTAATCAAGAAAAAGAACAAGAAAAAAAATTGCAAGGAACTTACTAAAGTGGAACTGTTTTGTTTACATTCCTACATGGAAAGATGATGTGTATCATTCATGAGACCTCAGTATTAGGGTAGCTGAAGGGAATATGCATATGTGTGTGTGTGTCTGTGTGTGTACATATGTGTGTATGTATGTTTATATGTATGAGTATATATATGTATAGATATACATATTATATATATAGACAGAGGGTACAGGGTGAGTTGAATACGAAGGGATGATATCTAAAAAAAAATAAAATCAAATTAAGGGATGAGAGAGAAATATATTGAGAGAGGGAGAAAGGGAGAGATAGAATGGGGTAAATTATCTCACATAAAAGTGGCAATTGAAAGCAGTTCTGTAGGAAGGGAAGAGGAGACATGTGAGGGGGAATGAGTGAATCTTGCGCTCATCAGATTTGACCTGAGGAGGGAATACCATACACACTCAATTGGGTATCTTACCCCACAGGAAAGAAGGAGGAAGAAAATAAAAAAGGGGGGATGATAGAAGGGAGGGCAGATGGCAGAGGAGGTAATCAAAAACAAACCCTTTCGAAAAAGGACAGGGTCAAGGGAGAAAATTCAATAAAGGGGGACAGGTTAGGAAGGAGCAAAATATAGTCAGTCTTTCACAACATGAGTATAGTGGAAGGGTTTTACATAATGATACACATGTGGCCTATGTCGAATTGCTTGACTTCTTAGGGAGGGTGGGTGGAAAGGGAAGAGGGGAGAGAATTTGGAACTCAAAGTTTTCAAAAACAGATGTTAAAAAACAAAAAAAAAAAGTTTTTGCATGCAACTAGGAAATAAGATACACAGGCAATGGGGCATAGAAATTTATCTTGCCCTACAAGAAAGTAAGGGAAAAGGGGATGGGAGGGGAGTGGGGTGACAGAAGGGAGAGCTGATTGGGGGACGGCGCAACCAGAATATACGCCATCTTGGAGTGGGGGGGCAGGTAGAAATGGGGAGAAAATTCGTAATTCAGACTCTTGTGAAAATCAGTGCTGAAAACTAAATATATTAAATAAATTAAATTTAAAAAAGAGTTTACACTCTAGTTGCTGATCTGCCATACACACACACGTACTTAAACACACATACATATCATGATTCTTCACTATACTTCTAGACATGATGTAAAAAGTTTTTAAACTAAGAGTTTTTTTCCATGGGGCAGTGAAATAAAAATATTTGAAAAACAACTTAGTTCATACTTTCTAAATTTAGCACAATTGAATAAAAATGTACAGAAATGTGGTATTGAATTACCAGGCCTTCATCAGGCTGTATCTTGTATCCAAATGTGTTAAATAGTTGAAAAGGAAAGTAAGAAATTATTTTTCTGGATTTATAAATCCTTATATCCATTTACTCAAGTACAACCATAACCAGCCAAAGTTATTCAATAATAATTATCAGGGTAAATTGAAGTGTCAAAGTCCTGTCATTTCTCCCTAATTTCAGCAATTCCTTGTCTGCTTAGAGGGAAATGTTGCTTTAAACAAGATTGTATATTTGTTACAGGAGGAAGAAAAATGATATGATTTGCATTGTGATTGAAATGTGATATCTGTATTTAATCTTTCTTTTCCTTTTAAGTTTCTGATTTGAGACTGTAGATAACTTTAGTCTGGAAAAGAGATCCAAAGCATTTAGCATTACTTTGCTACTTATGTCTCCTATTAGGATTGGTAGTTTATTGGGAGTGCCAAAAGCCTTGTGGAGTGGAAAGGTGGGAAAGAGTAAATAAGACATTTGAAAGGGGCTGGAAGGGGGAGATGGTCAATAACTAATTCATCCTATACAATGCAAGCAACTAGGAATCACTTTATTTTAATCCTTTTATTGATCTAACTGTGCACAAAGAATTTTCCATTTAAACGAGCCTGTATTAGAAGTTGAAATAATTGTTAGAAAACAGAAAACAAAAAGAGAGTGGTAGAATTGTATGAAGAATGCATTTTTCTTTATTTCTGTCACTTTTCATTTTAATAAAAAAAAATCAGTAGAAGATGGGGAAATACTTGAGTAAAGTGTGTACAAAAAGAGAGAAGCTGAAAACAAATACTCTTTTTTTTTTTTAAATAACCGGTCAGTGAACTTGCCTTCCGTTCCTGGCAAAATTATAGAACATATTACTAAACAGATGGTATTTATATCTGAATTAATAATTTATGAAAATATTCATTGGGGGCAGGCACCTCGGTTCTTTGGACAAGGAAAGACCACAACTGGCAAAGGGAAACAGGGCAGTAATCACAGTTTAATAAGACACAGAGACAAGTGGCAAAAATGGTACAGAAGCAGTCGGTGGCTTGGAGACAGGGATGGGTTGTTGAAGGAAAGCAGGGTGGGAAAGAGGAGGGCGAGGAGAGAATATCATTCAGTTAACTATGGATTAGATTTGGAAACACTGGGCAGCATGAACCCAATGGAGATGGAAGAATGCTTTGGGGGCAGAAGTTTGAAGTCTCATTTTTACAGGGTTTTGGCGGGGAAGCAGACCAATTCCTATCTATGCTACCTTGGGGTTAGTTCATTAATGTATCCAAATCATCACAAAATTATGGGTAAAACTTCAAAGTCATCATCTTGAAGTTATCGGTACCTTTTTGATGTTCTGCTGGTCTGAATTTTTCTGCAATTTGCATATCATAGGACCAGGAGCCTTGACAGTCAAAGCCTAGGTGGTTTTTCCTAATTGGGCACATATTACTAGGATGTGAATTTTAGTTAATATATGATAGTTTGTAAATTATGCTCCTTTAATCTTTGGGACAGTTTGTAATCAAGTAAGATGAAATTTAATAGGGATAAACACAAAGTCTTATCCTTGGTTTCAAAAAATCAGTTTCACAATTATGAGATTGAAGAGGGGAGGCTAGGTAGTAAATTTTTTTAAAAAGTCTGGGGAGTCTTAATGGACTATGTGGACTAGATCCACACTGAAAGATTGTAGAAAAATGATGATGATGATCATAATCATGATCATAATGCAAATTTAGGCTGCATTTTCATGTGTATATGTATATTTTTTTTAATTTTTAAGTTAGTATACAATAGGAATATTGGTCTATTGCTTTCTCAGTTTTGACTCTCAACAGTTTAGAATGCAAGACCATTTTTTTTTCATTTGTAATACTGATATTTAGGTTTTCTTTTCTTAAAGCAAATCATTAAGATTTATCTTTTTTCAATTTCAAGTTTTATTAATTCGAACGGATTTTTTCTTTCAATTGTTTATCTCTTCTTTGATACTCAGAATTTATATTTTGGTGTTTAATTTGAGTTTTTTAATTTGATTCTAATTCTTTTTACTTTTTACTTACATGTCCAATTCATTTATCAGTTTTCTGTCTCCTGTTGATGATAGTGTTTAGTTAAATTAATCTCCTCTTTGTGACTGTTTTGGCAGCAGCTCACAAATTTTGGTATGTTGTCTCATTGTTATCATGTCCTTTGATAAATTTATCTGCTGTTTCTGTGATTTGTCCCTTGATCCACCAGTTCCTTAAGATTAAGTTAATCTCCAATCAATTCTTAGTTCTTTCCTATGTTATGTTGTTCAGTCATTTCAGTCATGTCCAGCTCTTTGTGACCCCATTAGGGGTTTTCTTGGCAGAGATACTGGAGTAGTTTGCCATTCCCTTCTCTAGCTCATTTTACAGATGAGGAACTAAGGCAAACAGGGTTAAGTGACATGCCCAAGGTCATAAACTAGTACGTGTCTGAAGCAGGATTTCAACTCAGGAAGATGAATCTTTCTGACTAGAGGCATGGCACTGTATCCACTGCACCACCTAGCAATTCATTCTTTAATGGCAACTTATTAAATATAATATTTTTTATTTTATTGATCAATCACAGATATGTTTAATATTTCTCATATTTCGTGTTTGCTTGTGAGGTTTTTAAGACAAACAAAGGTTGAGAAAGTGATATACTTAGCACCAGTGTTCTTGTTTCAATGCCATATGTTTCAGTCCTCATATACCTCTTCCCCTCACCCCATACCCCAATCACAGGTTCTTGCTTTTTCTTTTTTTTCTTTTTAAAATCTCTTTTCACAATTAACCATCTGAACTTAAGAGTTTGTTTTACTTATGACTAATTCCTCCCTGAATCTGCTTTCCCTCTTATTCCCTCCTCTCTTCTCCTTGTTCTACTTTATTTCTTTGATGAGTCAAATATATTTCTACATTGACCTCTTTGTTTGTCTGTGTTTGTGTACGTGTGTGTCCTGCCTTCCTTTGTCTGCTTCAGATGAAAGTAATGTTTAAGTAACAATAGCTTCTCCCAAGCCCTTCAGCCCTGTTTCTATTCTCTTCTCTCTGATTACATGAGAAGAAGTTTTCACAACCTCCTCCTCCCTTTTCCCCTAGTAGACTGCTTTTCCTGCCTTTTCTTTCTCATATTAAAATCAAGAAACACTTCCAAAACTCTTCCCTGTTTAACTCCTTCCATGACTCTTGGTGACTTTAGGGTTTTGAGGAACAACTTATATTATCTCTACATATTAGAATATAAATACTTCTTCCTTGTATAGTCCCATTTCATTGCTCATCTTGTTATTGTTCTCTTGACTCCTGTGTTTATTTTTCAGCATTTCTACTACATATTGATCTCTTCATCAGGAAATGTTTTGAAGTCCTCTTTTTCATTAAAGTCTCTCCCTCTCCCTCCCTCTCTCTTTCTCTCTCTCCCTCTCCTTCTCCCTCTCCCCCCCACCCTTTGCATATATATAGGCATATATGTGTATGTATGTGTATACACACACACACACACACACACACACACACACACATATATAAGTAAATACAAGTGATTGAAATTTTTTTTGCTGCTGTAAAGTATGATCAAATAAGTTTGGAGACCAGTAGCCTCAAGCACTGAAAGATTTTGATCTGCCCAGGGTCACACAACCATAGCAGGACTTAAACCCATGACTCTGAGGCCACTTCTATCAACTTCTCCATGATGCCTTTCATATATAAGTGTTATTTATTACTAATAGATATTAACTACATCATGGTCTGTATCCTAATTTATAAGTATAATGCTGTTTGACATAAAGGAGTCTTTTCCTAACTTATCAGCTTTGTGACCTTGAGCAAAACACTCCTGTAACTTTCTTTAACATACCTTAAAAAGGTATGTTAATATATGATCTACCATATAGGACTTTAAATTGTTTTTTAATTTACTGATTTTGTTTCTCCATCATATTACTTCCTACTCGGGGAGCCATCCTTTACAACACAATTTACAAAAGAAAGGAGAAAAGCTTTTTAGCAAAACTAACCAATATATCATATGTGCTTTATAGCAGTCCTCCATCTCTGCACTGAGGAAGGGAGATGCACCTTCTGACCCTTCTCCAGGGCCAAGGTGCTCATTATAGTGTTCAGTTTTCTTTAATTGTTATTTCCATTTACGTCGTCATGTGTGTTGTTTGTATTTTCCCCCTATTTCTACTTATCTCTGTTTCCCATACTTCACTATAGCACATTCCATTAGGTTCATGTAGCAAAATTTATTTATCCATTCTATCATCAGTAATCATCTACTTTATTTCAAGTTCTTTATGACCATAAAAAATACAGTCATGAATATTTTGGTATGAATGAAACTATTTTTATCTTTTATCTCCTCATGATATATGCCTCTCAGTGGGATTCCTGGATCAAAGAGAATGGACATTCTTAGTAACATTTTTAGCACAATCCCAAGTTCTTTTTCTGAATGGTTGGATGAATGCATACCTCCACCAACGATGTATTTTGGGGGGGGGGGCTGGACAGTTGGGGTTAAGTGACTTGCCCAAGGTCACACAGCTAGTAAATGTGTCAAGTGTCTGAGGCCAGATTTGAACTCAGGTCCTCCTGACTCCAGGGCCGGTGCTCTACGCACTGCACCACCTAGCTGCCCACAATGATGTGTTTTTGTTCCTGCATTCTCACAACCCCTCCAAAATTATTTCTATCTTTTGTCATATTTGCTCGTTTGATGAATGGAAGGTTGAAACTTCAGAGTTATTTGTATTTACATTTTTCTTTTCAGTGACTTGGACCAGTCTTTCATATAGGTTTTTGGTGGTTTATAATCTTTTTGAGGACTATATTCATATTCTTTGACCAAGTCCTGGAGAAGGCTCTTGGTCATATATTTTTTGTTAATTTCCTATATCTCTTGGATATAATAACACTTAATAGAGAGTATTTGCTACAAATTTGGTTTTCCATTCAGATTTCCCTTCTTATAGTAGTTGCATTGATTTTGTTCATGTAATATCATTTCATGTTATCAAAATTACCTGTTTTATGCTCTCCTTCATTCCTAGGCAGTGTAAAGACAAAAAATATAAATAAAAATCTTTTAAAATGAATATTCCCCTCTCTATAGCTGTGAAAGATAATGTCATCCAGTTTCCTTCAGTTGTTTAATGAGAACTTTCATACTTAAATTGAATATGCATTTGGAATGTGTTATGATTTTAAGATTTAATGTGCTATTCTGAGCTGAGTTTTTGCCCAACTTCTAAGTTTTCCCCATAGTTCTTGTAAATATGGAGTTCTTCCCCAAATAGTCTATGTCCTCTGGTTTATCAAACATTGCGTTACTTCATCTATTTCTGATTCTTGTTTATCTGACCTTTTCCACTGTTCTCCTTTTCTGTTTTTCTATCAGTACCAAATAATGTTGATGATTAGATCTTCATAATATAATTTGAGTTCTGGAAGTACTATTGTCTCTTCATTCATACTTTTAAAAATTATTTTCCATAAAAAAAGTATTGTTTCTCGCAATGAATTTTGTTATTTTCTTTAGCTGTATAAGAATAATTTAATTCCCTTTTAATGGTAGATTGAGCTTATCACTAAAACTGAATTAAATGATGAAGGTTCATTATTTTAATTTAATTTGAGAAGAGTCACTAGGACTTAGAGGGATAAGAAAAGTCTTATGTAGGAGCTAACACTCAACCTGACCTTGGAAGAAAACTTGGGATTCTAAGAAGTACAAGAGAGAATGGAGTGTATTCCAGGCATGAGGAACAGGATGTCCTTGGCAAAAGCACAAATGGTGCAGATGGCCTCTTGTGTCATAGGAGCAGCAGATAAGTTGGTTTGGCCGGAACAAACCAGCCAAATCTATATGTGTATAGTACATGAAGAATTGGTACTCTGGAGCCAGATTGTGCAGGACTGGAATGCATAGGGAGCCATTAAAATTTCTGACTCAGAAGAGTCATGTGGTCAGACTTGTATTTTTACTACTTCATTAATTGGAGAGAGAAGAGTCTGGATGCAGGGAAGCAAATTAGAAATTTTTCACAGTAGTGTAGTCTGGAGTGATGATGTGTGAACCTAGATTTGGGTGGGACAGAGCCAAGATGGCAGAGTAAAAGCAGGGACTTGCTTGAGCTCTCCCCCCAAATCCCTCCAAACACCTGCAAAAAAATGGCTCTAAACAAATTCTAGAGCTACAGAACCCATGAAATAACAGAGTGAAACAAGTTTCCAGCCCAAGACAGCCTGGATGGTAGCTGAAAAGGGGCTATTGTACTGTGCTGGGAGCGGAGCACAGCCCAGAATGGGCTGTGCTGGCACAGCCCAGGCCAGAGCAGGCCTGAGGGCACTGAATCAATGAGCTGTGGTGGTTTCCAGACTTCTCAACTCGCAAATGCTGAAGACAGCTTAGCAGGTCAGTGGGGAAACTCTGTTGGACCTGGTAAGAGAGGGGCATGGTCTAGCCCCAGCTCTGGGGTGGTGGATGTACCTATAGCAGCTGATTTCAGGGCTCCAGGCCCACAGATGATGGGGGGAATCAAGCAACTGATCAGAGTGGGAGTGAAGGGATCTCTTTGCTGACACTGAAGCAGGATACTCTTGATTTGCCCTGCTTGAATCTGGGTCACAGTCTTCGTTGGTGGTCCTAGGGTGAGAAAGAGCACTGGTGTGGCAGAGCTTGTGGTGGCTGTGGAGAGGGAGTCCTCCTAGCAGTTCCAAGGCAGAAAAGTATGCTTGAGGTTACTCACACACCAGAGCACAGGCCAGCAGAGGAGTAAACACCACTCCTTGGATCATACCCCCTAATAAGAACTGAAAATTTACAGGTGCCTACAAGTAGCTCTGAAAAAAACAGTGCAAAACCCCGGAAGCTTGGGACAGAGTACTCTCTACTCTGGAAGCAATGTCATACCTTGGCAAACAGTCAAGTAACTGGCTGGGAAAATGAACAGATACTATAAAAAACTCAGAATATAGAATGTTACTTTGGTGACAAAGAAGATCAAAACATACAGCCAAAAGAAGTCAACAAAGTCAAAGATCCTACATCAAAAGCCTCCAAGAAAAATATGAATTGGTTGCAGGCCATGGAAGAGCTCAAAAAGTATTTTGAATATCAGGTAAGAGAAGTAGAGGAAAAACTGGGAAAAGAAATGAGAGTGATACAAGAAAGTCATGAAAAATGAGTCAGCAGCTTGCTAAAAGAGATCCAAAAAACTACAGAAGAAAAGAACACCTTAAAAAAATAGAGTAACTCAAATGGCAAAAGATGTCCAAAAAGCCAATGAGGAGAAGAATGCCTTAAAAAACAGAATTGGCCAAATGGAAAAGGAGGTCCACTGAAGAAAATAATTCCTTAAAAATTAGAATAGAGCAAATGGAAGCCATTGACTTTATGAGAAATCAAGAAATTATAAAACAGAACCAAAAGAATGAAAAAATAGAAGACAATGTGAAATATCTCACTGGAAAAATCACTGACTTGGAGAACAGATCCAGGAGAGATAGTTTAAAAATTATTGGACTACATGAAAGTCATGATCAAAAAAAGAGCCTGGGCATCATCTTTCAAGAAATTGTCAAGGAAAACTGCCCTGATGTTCTAGAACCAGAGGGTAAAATAGAAATCTAAAGAATCCACTGATCACCTCTTGAAAAACATCCCAAAAAGAAAACTCCTAGGAATATTGTAGCCAAATTCCAGAGTTCCCAGGCCAAGGAGAAAATATTGCAAGCAGTCAGAAAGAAACAATTTGAGTATTGTGGAAACACAATCAGGATAACACAAGATCCAGCAGCTTCTACATTAAGGGATCGAAAGGCTTGGAATATGATATTCTGGAGGTCAAAAAAGCTAGGATTAAAACCAAGAATCACCTACCCAGCAAAACTGAGTATAATACTTTAGGGGGGAAAAATGACTTTAAACAAAATAGAAGACTTTCAGTCATTCTTGATAAAAAGACCAGAGCTGAATAGAAAATTTGACTTTCAGCTACAAGAATGAAGAGAAACATGAAAAGGTAAACAGGAAAAGGAAATCATAAGGGAGTTTATTTTGCATTCTTACGTGGAAAGATGATATTTGTAACTTGTGAGACCTTTCTCAGTATTAGGGTAGTTGAAGGGAATATACATATGTATAGGCAGAGGGCACAGGGTTAGTTGAATATGAAGTGATGATATCTAAAAAATAAAATTAAGGGGTGAGAGAGGAATATATTGGGAGGAGAAAGGGAGAGATAGAATGGGATAAATTATCTCACATAAAAGAGGCAAGAAAAAGCTGTTATAATGGAAGGGAAGGGGGAGTGAAAGGGAGTAAGTGAACTTTAACTCTCATTGGATGTGGCTTAGGGAGGGAATAACATACACACTCAATTATCTTACCCTAAGGAAAGTAGGGGGGAAGGGGCAAGGGCGGGGGGATGATAGAAGGGAGTGCAGATTGTGGGAGAGGATAGTTAGAAGCGAACACTTTAGAAAAGGGCTAGGGTCAAAGGAGAAATTTTAATAAATGGGGGATGGGATAGGATGGAGAGAAATATAGTTAGTTTTTCACAACATGACTATCATGGAAGTGTTTTTGTATAATGACACATGTATAAACTAAATTGAATTGCTTGCCTTCTCAAGGAGGAGGGGTGGGAAGGGAAGAAAGGAGAGAATTTAGAACTCAAAGTTCTTAAAACAGATGTTAAAAACTGTTTTTACATGCAACTGGGCAATAAGATATACAAGCAATGGGGTATACAGTAAAGTAAGGGGAAAGGGGATGGGTGGAGAGTAATAGAAGGGAGGGCAGACTTGGGAAAGGGGCAATCAGAATACATGCCCTCTTGGGGTGAGGGAGAGGGGAGAGATGGGGAGAAAGTTTGTAACTCAAAATCTTGTAGAAATGAAGGTTGAAAACTAAAAATAAATTAATTAATCTTTTTTAAAAAAATAAACTGTGTTTGGGGCTTTCTGGGTGAAGAGAAGACCCTCTGTGTGGACAGCCTTGACCTTCACCACTCAAGTGAATAGAGAGGGCTGAGAGGTCTGACCACTGACAGAAAAACTGTCCACAGCTTAAACCTCATAAATGCAGGCCCCGTCTTTGCACTGCAGGATAGTGTTGGGCTGTTTCCCCTAAGTAGGTGAGTTTGGGACCAGCATGTATCCGGAAAGAATCTATTCCCCAACTTCATTGGCCCCAGCTTCTGAATTTGAGGCAGCGCAGAGTGCTTGGCCTGGAGTCACGCCGACCTGATTTCAAACTCACTTCAGACGCTTGTAGCTACGTGACTCTGACAAAGTCACATGTGACTGCTCTCTGCCCAGTTTCCTCAGTAGTAAAAGGGGATAATAACAACACTTACCTGCCAGGGCTGTGAGGGTCAAATGAGATAATGTGCAGCACTATTCAGTCATTTCATTCACGTCCAATTCTTGATGGCTGCATTTAGGTTTTTCTTGGCAAAGATACTAGCATGGTTTACTGTTTCCTTTTCTAATTTGTTTTACAGATGAGGAACCAAGTCATACAGGGTTAAGTGATTTGCCCAGGGTCACACAGCTAGTAAATGTCTGAGACCAGATTTGAGTTCAGGAAGATGAGTCCTCCAGAATCCTGGCCCAGCACTCTATCCTCTCTCTGCACCACTTAGCTACCAGTACACTATACAAGTGCTAGCTGTTTATTGTTATTTTCACGTTGCAGTTTTTTTTGTCGTTATTATTATAACGGCGAATACCGTTTTAAGAAGGGCCTGTGCCCTTCAGTGAGTACTGACTACATCTCAGAAAGCTGAATTTTATTGGCCAAGCTAAAAGGAAACTAGACTGATAATTAAGAAACTGCTTTATTTCCCTACTCTGTCATAAACACTCAGCAGTTTTTCTTTCCTTTGTGAAATGAGTGATATAGACAAGGTATTTTTTAAGTCTTTTTCCAGCTCCAACGGTCTTTGAGTCTGAAACTTGAGCTTCATTGACAACTCACCTCTTCCTCAGTTTCAATAATGAGATAAAGATCATTCTTCTCTGGGCCGGAGCTAGTTTTTTCCTCCCTAACACCTCAGTTATTCTCTTTGAAAAGAAGGAGACTAGGGGATGGGCAGTGCAGGGGAAAGATCCCTGACCCTGGAGTTCCAAGGCCTGGGTTGATTTCTGTCTCACCTGTAACACTTATCACCTGTGTGACTTTGGGCAAATCATTTCAACTCCCTTGTTTTAAATGAGAGGATTGTACTGTACATCTCTGAGGTCCCTCCCAACTTTAGATCTATGTTTCTATGATTTTTCTAATTCTGTCATAATACTTAGAGTGTTTGGAAGTAGAGTTGTTTCAAGCTTTCTTTGAGAAAAAATGAAAGCTTCTGTCACTTGGTTGTAGAGGTCACTACTCCACTCCTACCATCAATAATCAGGCTTCTTGGGTGGCAAAGTGGAAGAAACAACTGACCTTGTAGCATCCAGTTAGGAAGACTGTTTAATCAGGATCTATCAAATGGCCTGCTTTTTTCTCTCCAAAACACTCAACAATGGCCTCATGGTATCCTAGGGGGCTCTCTTTTCCCCAGCAGAGTAGTATCTCCCAGCCTTGCTAAATTGAAGTGCCTTCCGTACCACTTGCCTCAGATTCAGTTTGTGATGTTTGTTCCAAATGCAAAGATTCCTAATTAAAGATTAGTTCTTGAAACAACTTTGTAGATAAGGGGGAAAATATTCTCAATGTTTCTGTGATAAAGAAGAATTCCTACTTGCTTAAGAAATAGGGGGAAAATGGAAGGAAATAATGGAAGGAGAAAGGCATTCTTCTTGTTAAATATAAAGCCAGTAACTTGACAATCACATCAAGCATTTTCATGGCCCTCTTGTTCATTATCTCTAGTTCTTACACATTCTTTTTCAGTCATGGAATCCTGGAATAAAGTTGATAAGGTTTCGAAATATAAAATATTGCCTCAGAGTTTCTACATGCCACATTCTAATTTGTATACTCAGTATTGTTTGCTCTTAAAAACAAACAAGACTAAAAAATATCCTAGTGCTGCATTCCAGATTCAGGTGGGGATGGGGGTTGTTTGTTTCTGTTTTTGCCCACTTTAATTCCCTAGCTCTTCAGCCAAGCTAAAGATGATCCTTACTAATGTTCGTTTTGGTCACTGTTATTTAATTCTTTGCCTTGTATTTGTGTGTTTATATTTTCTCATCCTTAGGATACTATCTTATACATCTTCCAATAGAACTAAATTCTATGTTCTGTTTTGACCATAGCGTGGTCCCTTTAAGTTTATATTCTGTCTTCTGGTTTGTTGGCTTCCGACTCTTCAAGGTAAATTTAATCTGAAAATTTAACTGACACTCCCTCCACAGCATTATGTAGACCAGTGATGAAGAATTTAAATAATGCCTAGGACCGGCCATTGCCAGACTGCTTGCTTTGTCTCTAAGTTTGACACCAATTTGTGGCTAGCCACTTACATTTCAGCTTTGTTGTTTCCTATTGTATAAGAAAGAAGCAAAAGATGTGATGAAGTTAAGAGAGGTGACATCTTTAAATTTCTCTCAGTCTACTAGTCTAAAATTCTGAGTGTGCTCAGAGATATAACAGTATAAATCACATTTGATATGTATTTTGGTTCAGATATGAAACCGTGTAGAATTTTAGAGTTGGAAGTTGACTTTAAAATTTTCTAGTTAAACCATTCACATTAGCAAATTCAGTTGAACAAATATTTTATTAAAGTGCCTATAGGTGCAAGGCACTGTTTTAGACAGGGGAGTTACAAAGAAAGAACATGAAACAAAATCAACTGGCAAGGAACTTCCATTCTCCTAGAGGGATATAATTTGAACAAAGGGTAAAGAGTTTGTGGTGAAAGGGTTAGGAACTAAATATGTGATTTCATTTGTATAGCAAACTTCCAAATAAAGAAGGGAACCTCCAAGTGAGGAAACTCCATCAAAGCAGGCTGAATCTTCCCTAAAATTATAATTTTAGAGATTTGCCCAGAGCAGTGAGAGGTAAGACCTTAATGAATGTTAATTGACTGAATGAGTAAAGGGGAACAAAGGAAAAATCAGAGGGAAAAGCTTTGTGTTCATATATATATATATATATATTGTGATAATTTTCTAGTATTTTTTCAAGTATAGCAGTTGAGCTTATGTTTGTCCATTCAATGTTTATTAAATTGTATTTTTTATTCTGACTTTAACGAACACAAAAAGGAACATTCCCATATTCAAATTAGAACAGAAAATGATTATATGTAAAACTGCACATCTTTTATATTCAGTTATTTTTTAAGTATGTAAGTTCCCCATGTTACCTTCAAAACTGTCCTGTTTATCTGTATATCCTTCTGAACTCCTTCCTTCTGTGGATTTTTTAAAATGCTTCAGTGATCCTCATTATTTTTTTTATTACAACACTAACACTAGCTCCCGCCTATCATCTATACATAAACCTTGTAGCTGACATGGTCAACTAAAACGAATGTATACATTAAACAAACTTTGAAAGACTTAAAGACTGGCCAAAAATACATAGGACTTAATAAAAATGCTACCCAAATTGTGACAGAGATATTTGACACACTTTTTTGGAGATAGTACTCTTTACAATGCTATTCTTACTATATCAATTGTTCTGATTCATTTCATACAAGTGTTTTTCTGATTTCTCTGAAATTTCCCTTTAATCATTTCTCATAAAACAATGAATTCCATTCATATGTCATTTGTTCAACCATTTCCCAATTGATGAGCACTCCTTTGTTTCTAATTCTTTGTTATTACAAAAAGAGCTATACTATACTATTGTATAGTATAGGTCCTTTCCCTGATAGCATTATAACTGGGTCAAAGGGTATGCATAAGTTTAGTGACTTTTGGAGCATAATTCCAAAATGCTTTCCAGAATGGCTGTACTAATTCACAGTTCCACTAAGAATGCACCACTGAGGCTTGTCCCCAATTCCCTCCCAACAGCTATCATTTTTTAATCTTTACTTGTCTGATGCACATGACATGGATGATGATGCTAACAGCTAGCATTTATATAGCACTTTAAGCTCGGCAAAGAGCTTTGGAATTATCTCATTTTACCTGCATAACAATGCTGGGAAATATGCTGTGATTATCTTCATTTTAAGGAACTTGTCCAGAATCACACACCTAGTAAATGCCTTAGGTCAAATGTTAATTCAGATCTTTCTGACTCAAAATCCCGTTTTCTGTCTATTTTGCAGCCAAGCTGCCTCTAAGGAAAACTTTGAGTTGTTTTAATCTATATTTCTCTAATTATGAATGATGTGAAGTTTTTTATATGGCTATTGATAGCTTGATTTTCTTTCTTTGAGAACTGCTTATTCATATCCACTGACATTTATTTATTGGGAAATAGCTGTCATTCTTATACCAGGTGTCCCAAAAATCTTAGTGCAGTTTTAGGCTATTAAAGTTTAAATGCCAAAGTGTTTAGGCTGCTAAAACTGACTTTTGATGGGGGGAACAGAATGGAGGGGGGAGGCAATGATGGAAGGGAGGACAGATTGGAAAAGGGGGTGGTGAAAAGCAAATACTTTTGAAGGGGACAGGGTCAAGGGAGAAAATTGAATAAATAGGGGACAGGATAGGATGGAGGGAAATGAAGTTTGTCTTTCACAACATGACTATTATGGAGGTGTTTTGCATGGCAATACGTGTGTGGCCTATATTGAATTGCTCGCCTTCTCAATTTGAAACTCAAACTTGTAAAAACGAATGTTAAAAATTGTTTTTACATGCAGCTGAGCAATAAGATATACAAGCAATGGGGTATAGAAATCTATCTGTCCCTACAAGGAAGTAAGGGGGAAGGGAATAAGGGGGAAAATAGGGTAATAGAAGGGAGGGCAGACTGGGGAGAGGGGCAATCAGAATACATGCCATTTTGGAGTAAGGAGAGGGCAGAGATAGGGAGAAAATTTGTAACTCAAAATCTTGTGGAAGTGAATGTTGAAAACTAAAAATAAATAAATTTAAATTAAAAAAAATAAGACTTTTGAGACACCCTGCATGCTTAAATCTGTTTTTTATGTCTTTAATATAAGACCATTAGCAGAGAAATTCATTGCAAATGTTTTTTTTCTTTAGCTTGTTTCTCTTCTAATTTAACTATGTACACTGATTTTATTTATGTAAAAACATTTTGATCTTAAGTAAGCAACATTGTCCATTTTATCTTCTATGATCTTCTCTGTCCTATGTTTGGTCAGGAACTGTGCCCCTATTCATAGATGAAAAGGTATGTTCTTCATTGCTGTTCTTATTTGTTTATGATAAAAGCTACACCATGTATTTATTTGGAGCTTAATGTGGTAAATGATGTGGGATATTGGTCTAAAACTGTTTTCCAGCTTTTCTTGTACTTTTTGTTGAATGGTGAGTCTTTTACCACTATTTAACAATGGGCCTTGAGATAGCAAATACCTAGGTTACTAGGTCCGTTTGTTTTTGTATGTTGTATATCTAATCTGTTCCACTATTCAAACTCTCTGTATTTTTTTAACCAATGTCAGATCATTTTGATAATTGATGCTTTGTAATATAGTTTGAAATCTGGCACTGCTAAGGCCCCTTTCCTCTTACTCTCATCCTTTTTTTTTTGTAATTTCCCTTGAGATTCTTGACTTTTTATTCCTCCATATGATGAAGGTGAGGTAGGAGTTAAATGACTTGAATCAGATCATAAAGTTATTTAAATGTTTGTTGGAGAATTCGAGTTTTCTTGACTCTGAGCCCAGTATTCTGTAACCATTTTGCCATCTTACTTCATAAAAGAAACTGAGAGGACACTAGTTTCTTTTCCACATTTGAATATGAACACATCATCCTCTTATAATCCCCGTTCACAGCTCAAATATATTTATTTATCTTTCTGTTTTTCTCTTAACTGTTATGTTAGGAATAATTCTTAGAAATCCTCTATTACATTAAAGCTCTACTTTTTTCCCTCATTTGATTATGCTAAGCTTTGTCAAATAAGTTCTTGTTTGTAAAACTTGTTATTTTTCACCTTTTGGAATATTTTTTCCAAGTTCTCCTCTTACTTTAGTTCATAGCTTCTAGGTCTTCTGTGATCTTTACTGAGTCTTCCTGAGTTGTTTTGTTTTGTTTTAATTTTTTCTTTGTCGCTGCTTTTAGTGCTTTTTTTTACGTGTGAACTGTGGATTTTGGCTATAATATTCTAGGTGTTTTCATTTTGAAGTTTCTTTCAGGAGATAACAAGTGAATTTTTTCTACTTTTACTTTATCCTTTGATTTTAATAGTTCTGGAAAGTTTTCCTACATCATTTCTTCAATGGCTTTTATGGTTAAAGTTTTCAGGTGGTCCAATGTTTCTTAGATTTCTTCTTGCTCTGTTTTCTAGATCATTTTTTTTCTTTCAATCAGAGATATCTTACATTTCCTGTCAGAGTTTTAATCTTTTGACTTTGTTTTAGTATTTCTCATTGCTTTGTGGAGTCATTGATGTCTGCCTCTCTGATCCAATCTAATTTTCAAGGAGTCTGTTCCTTAAGTATGGTTTTGTTACCCCTGTACTGATTAATCTGTTTATTCTTCTAGTTTCTCCTCTTAATATTTTCATACCTTCCCATTCTTTCTAGAGCCCTCATTTCATCTGTAGTCATTTCTAAACTCATTTCATTTTTTTGTAAATTTTTTATTTAAAATTTTCATTCTGAATTTTAATAAGCACCAAATAAAATTAGTATTTCCAAATGCATTATAGATCAGGAGGAGAGGACTATACATATAACTGTGAGTCTCTGTTATCTATTGTGTATCTCAACCTTACCCCCATACCTTCACTGGAGGGAGCAACCTTTGTGGATAATGGGTCTACCATCAATACCAACTGCTCACCTGCTGCCACCAAATAGCAGGTAAGCCCAATAGCTCTTGGAATAGTAGCACCCCCTAGACTATTGCCCTTTTTTCCAGCCCAGGCCCTACAGCATGGAAATGAACCCTGGGGAGATAGGGCTAGCCCTATCAATTGCCACCTGCAGGGTAGACAAGCCATCGTAGAAGAAACAACAAAGGACCCAGAGAGAGACACCAGAAGTACCTTGTGTGAGACAAGTGAAATCACAACGACCTCCTTCACCACTATCTACTGTCAGACCCTGATGGAGAAAGCTTACAATCCTTATCCCAAGAGTTCTGGAAATAGCCATGCCCTCTAGACTAATAACTCTTCTTCTATCCCAGCCCCACCACGATCATCCAAGGCAAAAATTCCTCTAGAAATTTGACCTGTTAACTGTTTCTGTAGGTGCCATAGCCACTCTCTGTTCTACAGCTATATGCGCTAAAGACTTAGTAAGAAAGTTCTCACCACTTTGGTGTTGTCAAATGATTGAACATCAGAAATGTATGTTTTTATCCATGCCAATGATAGCAGTTCTTAATTTTGGAATCATAAATCCCATAAAATGTGAACTTAGAATGGAAATAAATTATAAATAGCAAAAATCTACCTTCTTTCCCTAACACTATTAAGAATGAAAAAAAAAATCACTGTCACAGAAGTGTACAGTTAAACAAAATAAATTTCTACTTTAACCATGTCCAGAAAAAGATCTCATTATACAATTCGGAGTGCTTCACCATTTTGTCGGGAGGTGGGAGGAATGTTTCATCATTAGTCCCCTAGAATTGTGGTTCTTAATTATGCTGATCAGAGTCTCTATTTAAAAGTTGTTTTTCTTGGCCACATTATTGTTGTTGTATGAATTGTTCTGGTTCTGTTCACTTTACTGTGCATCAGTTAATATTAGCCTTCCTAGGTTTCTCTGAAACCATCAAAACTGCCCTCTTCATCATTCTTAAAGCAGAGTAGAACTTCATGACATTAACATACCATAACTCATTTAGCTATTCCCCAATTTGAGAGCATTCCTTCAGATTCTCATTCTTTGCCAGCTCCAAAAGAGCGGTAAATATTTTTGTGCATCCTTAGAATTTCTTTTGCATGGAATTAATCCCTCCCTTACGCACTTTTCCCTCTTACCCCTCTTTCCTTCTGTTTCCTTAGTGAGAGAAATGTATTTCTATACCTAAGTCTATGTCTACATAGTCTTCCTTCCTTTGACCAGTTAAGATGAGAGTGAGGTTCAAGTGTCAGCCATTATCCCCTCCCTGCTTTTCCTCACTTGTATAGATTTATACACACCCTGACTATGTAAGATAATTTTTCTCAACCTTCCTTTCCTTTCCCCACTAATGTATTCCTCTTGCCCAATTTTCTCTTAATATCAAGACATTACAGTACTCCCAGGCTTTGTCTAATTAGACTCCCTCTATGATTCCTGATGATAATAGAATTCAAAAAGTATTCAGGCATCATCTCCTTATATTTCAATGTAAGCAGTTTATCATTGTTTGGCCCCTTACATGCATTCATGTTGTTTATCTTTATGTGTTTCTCTTAACTCCTTTGTTTAACTTTCAAAGTTTCCGTGCTCCTCTGGTCTTTTCGTTGGGATGCTTGAAATTCCTCTTATTTCATTAACTGACCATTTTTTGCATCATAACACTACACGCAGTTTTGCTGGATAAATTCTTATCTATAAACCAATATCCTTCTGGAATATCATATTCTAAGTTCTCCAGTCCTTGATAATTATGGCTACTAAATTTTGTGTGATCCTTATTCTATCTCCTCAATACAGACTGTGTTTTTCTTTGAGGCTTTGCTTATAGATATTTTTCAGTCATTCTCTTTTTCCCTGGTTGTATGTTGTGCCTCCCTGTTAACATAATGGCTTTTTATCTTGGGATTCCTTTGTTTGTTTGCTCATTCTTCTAGCCTACTTCCTGTCTTTAGACTTGATATTAGGACCAGCCTCCTCTTGATACTTTCTTGAGATACTAAGTGTTGTGTTGTTCCAAGATCTCAGGGTCAGCTCATGCTGGGGACCTACAAGTTTTGAGCGCTCTCAGAATGGTCTCATCCAGGGCAAAGTCTGGTGGTTGCTTCCCCAGTCTGAGCTCTGCAAGTTGTTGATTTGAGTTTGGGTCTGAACAAGAGTAGACTGCTGCTGAAGTCAACCACTATCAGCCACCTGGGAAGCTCTGCTGCTTCAGAGCAACAGAAATGCATTCTCCCCTTAGGGCTGAGATTCCTACCCTGACTATTTTTCGGGCTTCAAAGTGGTAACCTCACTTTCTAAATAGAGTCTGAACCATACCTGTGTTGCTTGCTTCTATATACACAGCCTGGGATCTGTTGCTGTTCCTTACCCCATAATGCTGCCCCTGGGCCTATAGGTCCCCTCTTCATGATGCCCTCAATCCATGTGACCCAGAACCAGGTAGTAGGTGACAGAGCTTCCAGATGGCACCAGTGACCACTGCAATGATACCATATGGTACTGAGACTTCCTCTTGCCCTGATATAGAGCCTCTCCATGCACAAATGACTACTGGAATATTCTCTGAGTAACCAGTCCCGACCAGACCCCATCCCCCTCTTCGCCCGAACTTTCTGCCAGTGCCAGCTTGAGCTGAAAAAAATGACTTATTGTATCTCTCAAATTTTCCCATCAAAAATTTTCTCTGCATCTTCTAGATCTCTTTGAAAGAGATTGGAATTACGGGTGGTAGGGGCAGAGCTAACTGCATTGCTCCCTTTTCCTCAGCTACCTTTCTTCAACCCCTGTTACTGTCTAACTTTACTTCTTGAATTGGAGGTTTCTTTGGGGGCCAGGCTTTATTCCCTTCTGGAAAGAATGGTGAAACCCTCTTTAGCATGGAACTGTATTATCTGGTGTCTGGGCCATTGGTGCTGTGTTATTCAATGATGTTTGGAGCTGCTGACCAGTAACCTGCAGTAGGAGCTATCTGCATAGGATGTTCTGATCCAGAGTAGCAGAGACAATTGCCTTCCCAGCCCAAATCCTGCCAGCTTCTAATCCCAAAACCAGGCTCAGAGCCACACAATTGTAGGCCCCAGGTATCTGGCTTGATCCTGTTATAGGCTCACATCTCCCTGCTCCTGTCTGGTATATACCTTTAGGCTTTTGACCTCCCTGACCCACTCCTGGTTAAGCTTCCCTGTTTGGTGCTTTCTGGAAAGTCTTTTCTTATTGGACCCTTTCCCTGTGGGCTTCTTACTGTCTCTTTGTGATGACCTGTGTTGTCACAAGGCACTTATTAGAGATTCTCCTTGATTGATCTAGCACTTTTTTCTAATCCTTGATAGACTAGTTGTCAAATAGTCAGGCTTTTCAGCTTATTTCCATTTGAAGATCTTGAGGAGTGCTCCCAATCTTCCTCTATTCTTTAGGATTCTCCTTAATTCTACACAAATTTTTAGAAATTTAATTCAGTTCAACAGATATTTATCAAGTATATTTTCAAACAAAATAGTCACTGAAAGATATGAAAAGTCTGGATGAGACATAATCCTTCACCTTATGGAGGCTATAGTCTAGTAGAGAGTTTTGGGGTTTTTTTGTGGACCTAATAAATCACCACGTAGTCATGTTACTGGAATTTAGTTTCAGTTTTTTAAGCTTTTTTCAAAGTAGACGCATGGTTTCATTGATGTGGAATATTCCCATTAGGGAAACTATCTACTAATACAAATTCAAAACTGTTCTTAGATGCACAGTCTTAAAGAATTGCTTGGGGCACTGAGAAGTTAAGTGATTTGCCCTAGGAGAATGTATTATGTGTCGCAAGAAAAAGTGAACCCTGGTCTTCGTGACTCTCAGGCCAGCTTTCTATCCACTATATTCTATGTACTATACTGTCTTCTACTCTAGTGCGATGTCTCACTTTTCTGTTTTTGTAAGCTTCTCCTGGTTTATATTAAACGTTATGGTTAGAAATGACCTTTGACATCATCTGGTATAAGAGCACCCACTCAGTGTTAGAGTCCCTTCTACTATGTCTATGACAGATGGTCATCCAGCCTGGAAAGTTACCCTGCCAGGAGAGCTTTCTAAACATTTAAAAAGAACTCAACCAATACTGAACATTTTTAGCAACTAGGTGCTACTTTGCCAACCCTTTCCATCATTATATAAGCTGTCTGTGATTATTAGAAAGTCATTCCTGTTATTTAGTCTAGAACTGTTTCCTTCTAATTTCCACCCATTATGCCTCATTCTGCCCTTCAGGCGTAGCACAGAATAAGTACTTTTCCTTTTCTAGTTCATAACCCTTCATACTTAGTAGGCAGTTTTCAAGGTACCCAATGCCCAATCTCTTTTCTCGAAACTAACCATCAACAAAATATTTTTACAAGTCCTTTGTTGGGCAGGATTTCAAGTCCCATTTTTGCCCTATTTATTTCTCTCTGTAGGTATTTCCACTTGACAGTGTCTCAAAGTATGGCAAACAGTACTGAGCACTTATGATCTCTGCACAGCAAAATTAAGCAAAATTTTTCAGTTGTTCTGTTTTTGTTCACTTCTTTTTAATGAAGCCTAAGATTACATCAACTTTTTTGGTTTTCACATTACACTGTTGCCTTATTGAACTTGGAATTCATAAACCCCAGCTCCATATAGGGCCTCACCATCTTGGTCACTTCAAACCCTCGCCCACCCACAGTAGATTCTAATTATCAGTGTCCTTTTTCAAGAATCTTACCAACCAGACACAGTGTTTTCCATATGTAATATGGATAGCACAGAATCTGGAAGACTATTATCTCCCATAATATAAGTACTCTTGTTTCTTTTAATGCAGTCTAAGATTTTCACAATTATTTTAACAGCAACAATATGTATATTTACTCAGGGTTCAGCTGCCTTTAAGTATTGCTTTCATTTTCATTAGTGTAGTCATCTTAAATATTATTCCCCTAGTTCTGCTTACTTCCCTCTCTTACCCTATAAGTCATCCCACACTTTTGTGAATTCCTTATATTAATCTTTCTATTACATTCACATACCACAGGTTTTTAACTATCCATCCTCCAATTGATGGGCACCTACATCGTTTCCACTGTTTGTTACCATAAAAAATGCTTACATGAATATTTTATTACATACGAGCACTTTCTGTCTTTGTTTTCCTTGCAGTATAGGACTAGTTGTAAGATCACTAACTCAAAAGATATGAGCAGTTTAGTGACTTTTCTCACAAAAATCCAAATTATTTTGGAATGGTTGGACCAAGGCACAGTTCCACCAGCAGTGTATTTTTGTAACTTGTTTTCCATAGATCCTCTAATGCTGACTGCTTCAGTCTTTTCTCATCTTTTCAAGTTTGACTGGTATAAGGTGAAATTTCAATGTTTAATCAAATTTTTCTTATTATTAATGAGTTGGAGCATTTTAGCATATTGTCATTGATAGTTGCAGTTCTCCCTCGTCAGACTCTTCATATCCTTTAACTGTTTAACTATGGAGAAATTACTTTTGTTCTTAAGTATTTGTGTCTGTTCCCTTTAGATCACAGATACCAATCTTATGTTATAGGGATGCTTGAAACTTTTCTTTTCTCACTGATGTTTTTTTCCATTTCTTCCTACTTTGATTTTCTTTAGACAAAAGATTTTTAGTTTTGTAGAGTTTTATATTTTATGATCACCTCTCTCTTGTTTGATAAATCTTTCTCTTCTAATTGTTTTTAATAATGTGAACATTTAGATTTAGATCACTGTAGATTTATTATTTATGTAAACTTATTATATGATCTAAAATGCTAGTGTAACCTAATTTCTGCCAAACTGCATTTTGATATTTTTTCCTCAATTCTTGTTGAATAATGAATTTTTCTCCCAGTAGTTTATGCTCTTGCAACCTCTTTATTTTACAGAAGAGTGAATTGAGGCCCACAGAGTTTAAATGACTTGCCAGGGTTCACACAGGGACTAAGCTTACTGCCAGTGTATCACAAATTTTAAATGCTATTTATAAAATTATGATATGATAAAAGTCAACACAAGGAGATATTTTAAACTCTACAAATCTGACACATATTTGTGATCTCTGTAGTATACAAAGCTGTTCCCTGCTATTTCCCCAAGTTACGTATGATGACCTGAAGTAACCCATCCTCCATGAGAATGATCCCTATTCTCCTCTTCCTTCTCATCTGCTTCTCAGTCCACCTGGCTAACTTCCATTTTGGGCATTCAAGAATGCAATGAATGTAAAAATTCATAGACTATGCAAAACATTATTGTTCCTAACTGCTTTATACCTTTCTAGTTTTTAAATGTATATAAACTGCAGATTTCTGGGTATTAGTTTTAAGGTCTGTTATTAAAAGTGTATCATGTTTTATAATAGATGAAGTAAATTGTGCTTTTTCTTCAGATGTTCCTAATTTGTAGAGGTAGTGAAAGAGAAGGGAAGGAGGGTGTGTTTGTAGAAATGGGAGAAAAAGAGAGAATGAGAAAGATTTTCCTATTATAGGCTATGTAAATTTGTTTTATATGTTGTATCCTCTTTACAATAGTTTGTCTCCTGTAGTGTGTTGAACCTCTTGCCAATGACTTATTTCTGTTTTTATAAATAAAAAAGTAATAAATAATCTAAATTCTAACTGAATTTTTTTGAAAGAGTATACTTAAATGAATATGTGTACCTGTTTTTTTTGTTTTTTGTATACAGGAAAAAGAGGTGCTCTCTTACTATATAAACCAGGAATCATAAAGATATAATAAAACATTTGAGAGATTTGATCTCTCCAGTGAGCAGTGGACCTTGGAAGATTGGTTTGGTTTATCAGTTCCTCTTCTGGGGTAAGTATAGAATATTCATTCTCTCTGTGTGTCTCTTTCTCCCTCTGTCTCTCATCCCTCCAATTTTGAACTTATATGTTTGTCCTCTTTTTCTGAATACAGTTAATTTTCAATAAATAGAAAAGACATTTGACAACTGCAGGTTAAAATACCAGATGTTATCAGATAGGCAAAAGTATTATTCAGTTTAGAGTCAATTCTTACATTTCTTTATGCCTGTTACATGCTGCAGACCCCACTTAAATCATTGACTTCCACTGGGTGTAACAATATAGTAGGTATCAGAATGTGTCATTAAGGAAGGACACAGTTCCACTAGAAATTACAATTAAATATGTGCCTCTATTAAGAAAACAACATTTAATTAATCTAAAAACTCAATTTGTATCACCAAAAATATTGCCTGTCTTATGGACCACAGACCAAATTAATAGTATACTTTTGTTTAGCACCTAATGATACATAAATAAGTGCTATATTCCATTAAAAATCAAGTCTCTTTTTCACTCATTGTATATATGGCATACTTACAGCCTTGAAAGAACATTAACTGTTAAACTTCCAAATGAGTTACTGTGCCTATTTCCCCAAGTCTTTTAAGTTAAATTAAAATTTAAGAATAACTTTGGCTTTTCAAAATGTGGCTGATAGTTTAGTGTATTTTCTTACTTGAAATAACTTGGCATTGCAGATCTAAAATGTTATAAAGAATGAATATCTGAGTAGTTTATAAGATATTGGTCATGATGAAACTAATTCATCCCCTTTTGAGTTTTGAATAGGGTTCTATAGGGTAAGTCAGAGCTAAGACTTAGAGATAGGCTATGTAAATGGCTTCTTATGACCTAGGTGTCAAAGACACTAATATTTCTTCTTATAAATGTATAGATTTTTAGTGCCAGAGAATTCTGCTTTTCATTTCATTTTGTTTTGTAATTCAACAAATAGCACATCTAATCGTGTCAAATCAAAATTTCTAGACACAGGTAATATAATCTTTAAATTTGGGGCAAGAAAACTGGGGTAGATGTATAGTTTTCAACCCTTGCCCTAGAGTTTTGACCTAGATTTAGTGTATAAAAGACATCATAGGGTACAAACTGGATATCATAGCAAATAATACATTGTAATTCAAAGTGGACAGAATACTTTGAGATGTGGTTTTTCTTCAATTAACTAGATTGGACACAAAACAAAGGAAGAAGAAAAGTAAATGGTAATACACACTGAAGAGGAGAGATTGAAATCAAGAAATGAGTTATGTAATCTGAATGGAATCATGTAATTTTTATAGTTGAAAAGGACCTTGGAGATCTTTAATTCAACTGCTCATTTTGCAGATGGGTTAAGTAATTTGCTCAGTCATATAACTAATTTTCCCCTCTGACATCCCACACACTAGAATTTTAGCCCCCTGAGATAAAGGATTGTTTCCATTTTGTCTTTGTATCCCTTGTGCCAAGCAGAGTGTCCCATTTACTTAAACTGTGTAATCTAAGGTCATTTGAACTGTACTGAATTGAGGACAGCTAGGTATGTAGTAGCTAGACCTCTATACTTGGAGTCAGGAAGACCTGATTTTGAATTCTGCCTCAGACATTTATTAACTATGTGACCATGGGCAAGTCACCCAATCTCTCAATTTCTTCATTTGTAAAATGATGATTTGGACTCAGCAGCCTCTCAGGTCAGTCACTTCTGCTCTAAATCTGCAATCCTATGCTGTGAATTAAAGTTATTGTCAGAGTTAAAATTAAAGCCCAGGTCTCCTCATTCCCAAACCTGTGTTTTTTCCCCTTATAATTGAGACTTTCAGAAAATACCGCTATAAAATCAGTACTTAAAAGTAAGAAAAAAATAGGTCTTGTTCCTAGCTTTTGTTTTTACATCTCCATTTCCTAATATATCTCTCCTCTCTATCCAACCCAGAGAACCATCCTGTATAACAGATAATGAAAAAGAGAAAAAAACAGTTCAACAAAATTAATATATCATCCAAGTCAGACACCATTGTCCTCCACTTCTGCAAAGAAGGGAGGGAGGTGCCTATCTGCTCTTTGGGGGCCAAACTTGGTCATTATCATTTCACAGCATTGTTTCTGTTTTTTTGTTGTTTTTCTTTCCACTTACGTTATCGTCATCTTGGAATATTGTTTTACTCTTTCAGCATATTTCACTTAGCATCAGTTAATTTAAGTCTTCCTGTGCTTCTCATTCTTCATATACATTATTTCTTATGTAGCAGCAATATTCCATTGTGTTCTTTTATCTAATTTATTTAGATATTGTCTAATTCAGGAGTTAGCAAATGATAGCCCACAAGCTAAATCAGGCCCACCAAGTGCTTTTGTACCCACGAGCTAGGAATAGTTTTTACATTTTTTAAATGACCTTTTTGGACCATAGTTTGCCAACCTCTGGCCTGGTTGATGGCCATCAACTTTGTTTCCATATGATAGAGAGATAGGTGGATAGGACCTTTATTAAGTACTTACTCTGTGCCAGGCACTGTGCTAAGCGTCAGGGATGCAAATGCAAATAAGCAAGATGGCTCCACATCTCAAAAAGCTTATAGTTATAGTGGGGGAGAAATAAAGGGCACCCAGAAATATAGTGGAGTGGGGTGCTATATTCACTTTAGCATGGCATGGAAATGGTGAATAAGTGCAGTGAAGGCCTGGGCCCTTGCAACATGAGGCAAAATCTCTCCTGTTAGAGTGGGGGTGTGGTTCTAGATGATTGGTCCAAGTGGAGATAGCCAAAAGTTCAGAGGAGACTCAAACTTGGCAAGATAAGACAAAAGCCAGGAGTGGTTCCAGGGGAGGAGTCCAAGTGCTGCTATTAATATTTTGTGTGTTGGGCCTTTGCCCCCTCCCCCCATTTTTGACTTCTTCGGGATAAAGGATTGGGTAAAATTTATAGGCATGGATGTTTTAGTCACTTTCTTAGCTTAATTCTGAATTCCTTATGAAATTTTTGAGTCAAATTACAACTCTACAAACAATGTATTAATATGTTTATCTTTCCACAACCCTTCCAACATTGACTGTTCACACCTGTTAGCATTTTGGCAGTTTGCTCCATGTAAGATGAAACCTCATAAATGTTTTGATTTGCAGAAATCTTTTATATAATTGTTAATAGTTTGCTGTTCTTCTTTTGGGAACTATTCATATCATGTGACAATTTACTTACTAGAAATTAATACTGGTTATATATGTTGTGTTAGTGGCAATAAAATAGCAAGATACAAAATAAATTCACAAAAATCAGCAGCACTTCCCCAAAGCAGCCACAAAATCCAGAAAGAAATAATAGAAAGGGATGTCCTACTCAGAATAGCCATAACATGCATAGAATACTTTGGAGTCAGTCTACCAAGAAACTTGCATAGATTCAATTGCAGAACACTGAAAGAAATAACTACTTAAATAATAGGATTGATATTCAATGCTTAAAGCTGGGGTGTACTAGTACAATAAAAATGACACCAGAACCTGTTAGTATATAAATTCTGTGCTTTATCAGACTTTCATGAGGGTACTTTTATAGTTCTAGATAAATAATAACAAAATTCACTCAGAGGAACAAGTCTAGTATCTCAAACATACTAATGAAGATAAATAGTAGTAATGGAGGTAAAATACCATTTCAAAATCTCAAATTATATTCTAAGGCAGTGATGTCAAACTCAAATAAAAATTATCCCTGAAGGCTACATATTGATTTAGAAAACCACAAATTAACATTAACATTGTATTGTATTTGTATTTATTTTATTAAACATTTCCCAATTACATTTTAATCTGGTTGGGTAGCCCTGCTATGAGTATGATACCTCTGCTCTAAAGCACTAATGCTTAAAATTATCTGGTACTGAATTTAAAATATTAAAATAAATCAGTGGAAGAGACTGTATAAAGAAGAGTTTTTAAAAACTGAACTCAACCCAATGTTTCATAAACCTGAGAACATAAATTACTTGGGAGTGAACTCCTATTTAACAAGAATTGATGGAAAAATTAGAAAGAAGTTCTTGCTAAAATAGTTGGGCTTTTTTTAGCATTAAAATACTTCTTTATAAATTCAATAGAAAGCAACTGATGGAACAGCTTGTCTAACATTCATGATTTCTTTAGCTAATCCTCCAAAGATATAGATAGATAGATAGATGTGGTGGGGGGGCAGAGATAGAGAGATAAATAAATGAATTACACAAACCCTGAAATTGTAGAAAGGATTTGGTTTTTAAATAAATTTTCAAGGTATTTAATTTTAAATAGCAATCATAGTTTTAGCTTCGGGCTTTTCTAGGAGGTTGTGAATAATTATTAGGTGAGATTATGGGCCCCAGGCAAAGCCTTAGGACATTAGTCACTTCTGGCTAGTCAGTCATCCTCGGGGCCTCATGATGGCCCTTTAGATTGTATGATATTTTTTAAATTCTAGGAGGCCATCAATCCTATATCTGTCAGTTTACCATTGAGGACCCTCAGAATTTTGAAGCTCAAATTGGGAAGATAATGTCTTACTAACACTAGAATCATTGGTAGACTTGTTAGATTTTAAATGTTACTCTGTTCTGAGGGATTGTTTTCCTTGAGGAAGTGAATTGAAACAGATTTTTTGTAAAGCAAATACATCTATTTTTCCATTCTTTCCTAAAAATTATTGGAAACATACATGAACACAGAGTTAGACATACACACAACCACAGCGACACCAAGAAAATAATAATTTGTGTTCAGCCCTATCAGTAGTGCAATCCATGTGCTGAGAGTCTGATTAAAATAGTAACAGACCTAAAGAGAATCTCAGCTTTGGGATTCTTTTGTGTTACCTTTCTACAGATTTATGTTCAGAGGAATTACATCTCCCCTGCAATGGTATAAAGTGAAAGTATAGTGAACATAAGAATGTCAGTGATTTTTAATTTAGACCCAATTCTATTACCTGAAAAAAGGAAATACCTGTCTGCTCATCTTGTTTTCAGCTTTCTTCTAAGAATATCACAGCCTCCTCAGGGTAACTCCTTTGTTTGATTTTTTTTTTCATTTAATCATTCAACAAGCATTTATTAAGTACTCATGCCAGAAACTGTTCTAAATACTGGAGTTTCAAAGAAAAAATCCAAAACAAATCTCTCCCCTCTAAAACAAAGTTGCATATGTCTTAGGCAGCCTCCATACAAAGTAGATAAAAGCTAACCATAGAGAAGAGGCACCAATAGCCTAGGGGACCAGGAAAATGTACTTGCAGTGGCACCTGAGCTGATTCTTGACATCGTAAATTCATTATGTCCAAAACTGAACTCCTTTTCTTTCCCCAGAACATCTCCCCCTTCCAGATTTCCCTATACCTGCTGATGGCACCATCATCCTTCCAGTCCATGTTCATAACTTCAACATTAATCTCAACTCCATCCTCTCCTTTCCCTCACCAGCTCAATCTTGCAGTCTTTACCCAAGCTCATATTTCTGCTCGCCCAGCCATCACCTTAATTCAGGCCCCCGTTGCTTCTTACCTGGACGATTACAAGAACCCTTTTTTTTTTCTTCCCTTGAAGTCTGGGCCTCCCAATCTTGCCCATTCTGGAGGTGCCATCATTGATAAGCTCAGGAGCTTTGACTGCTCTCTTTCTGACCTTGGATGATTCATCTTCCCCTAGATTGCCTGGTGCCTCCTGGCTGGGGGAGTTACTACTTTAGTGTGAGACTTAATGCAGATCGACTGAGTCCACTGAAGCTCAGAACTTCTGAGCTCGAGTGATCCACCAAATGATAGAATTTTCCTGTTAATGGCACCAATTAAAGAAAGGTACCACCATTCCCAGAAGGAACTTTCTAATTGGTTTCCCTGACTCAGGTATCACAACTCCAGTCCACGCTACACATCACTGACAAAGTAATTTTCTTTAAGTTTAGATTTGACCATGACTCCCCTATTCAGTCAACTCCAAAGGTTTCCTCTAAAGACTGAATATGAACTGCTCTGTTTGGTTTGAAAAAGCCCTACAGAACCTGATTCCAACCTATCTTTCCAGCATCAGTCAGTTAATTGAGTGCCTTACTATATGCTAGGTCCTTTTCTGAATCTTCAGTAACTTTGGCTACAGCACCTGTAGGAGCAGTTTCTAGGCTGCACTATGCAGAAGATATACTACAAGTTTTCCCAGGATGAAGGCCAAGGTCACTGGGCTGGAAGCCACTGCCACTCCCAAGGTACAGGGTTGTGGCCTATCTCCATCAAGGTCTGAGGAAAGATGGTAATTAAAGTGATATCATGGTGGGGATGGCTGGCCCCTCCCAACAGAAGTTGCTTCCCTGTATAATGGCTGTGAGGGCTGGGCTAGAAGCAAGACTGGTGGTCCTTGGGGTGATGTCACTTCCAAGACTCCATTGCCTATCTGCCTGTTGGTAGTAGTTAGTCAGCAGCTGTTGCTGGTGGTAACAAAGAAGGTGCTCCCCCCGCCACAATCTTTTTTCCCCAATAATGGTTGTGGAGACTATGCTAGAAGCACGTCTGACTTTTAGGGAAGCACTGCCATTCCCAGTGTGCTTTGCTTCAGGGTCCAAAGGTCCAAAGGTCAGCGTTGTGGTGCTATTTGTTTTGACCAGCCTGTCACATACTGCTTCCTGTTTTCATCCTCCCCTGTCACATGCTACTTCCTGTTTCTTCCTCAAAGTAGAGAAGGAATAAGAGGACTCAGACCAGAGCCTCGGGCTACTCCCATGGTTAATTGGCAATGACATGGGCGAAGGTCCAGAAAAGGAGAGTGATAAGGACCAGGTGGGTGGGAAGAGAATGCAGAAAACAGTCATAAAATCTGGAGAGGAGAGCATGTACAGAAGGAGAAGGCAGTCAGCAAAGCCAAATGCTGCAGGGAATCGGTTTCAACAAAGATTGAGAAAGGCCATTAGATTTGGTCTCTGGTTATTTTGGAGAAAGCAGGGACTCAGTATCTTTTCTCTGTTTAAGGAAGCTTTATATTGCTGTCCTCTGAGCATAGCATCTCTTCTGAGAGAGTATTTGCTGGGACCTCCTCCTTTCTATAACTCATGTCTCAGTTGCCAAGATGAGTTTTCTCATGAGTACATAGTATATTGCTTTCTTTGCTGTCAGAGGTCCTACTACCTCTCGCTGCCTTATGGATTGTCTCCCATAAGGGCAGTGGTTCTCTGGCCCAAGGTGGGGGTGGAGATTTCCCACTCTAGCCCTGTTATAGATATAAGGATACTCTCTACCAGCTGTTCCCAGATGTCATTAGCCACTGAGCTTAGCAAACTAACTTAAAGAAGGCTATCACAAGGGGCATGGCCAGTCTTTGCCAGCAAGTGCCAACTTCTGCATGAACAGCTTGTTGTCACTTACTTTAACATCACATTATCTGTGGTTACATGCTGGTCTGGGTCAAATACTAGTCAGGGAACCAACTTCTATTTCCATTTAAATCAGCACCTATCTGACCCTAAAACTCCTAGTCCGTCCTCCACTGTGGGCTGGGCATGTTACTCCCTCCTGGCTCCTTCCTTCACCCCACCTGGGGCGATTTCTGATTCTTTAAGACACCAGCTATGTGAAACTGCCTCCTGATGCCTTTGGACCTGACCCATGAAGGCCAAGAAGGTAATACTGTGCATTGTGGGAAATTCAAAGTCCTGCTGCTCTGCTCCTGGCATCCTCCTCCCCAGCAGAGCCATGTCCCCTTTGTTTTTATGTTGACAACCTTAGCCCAGTGCCTGCACTTGATCAGCTCGTTATCAATGCTTTTAAGTTAACTGATTGATCCTGGCACTGCTAAATACTCTGCTTACCCAGGGTAGAAAGGTTATTTTGCACAGAATCACTAAATATTATCCTTTATCTTGCCTAGCATTCTTAACAACTTCCTTTCTCAGAGGGCTGCTTTTCTTGAAAAATCATGACTGCCTTCTCTTCTGAGCACTTTAAGTACATTTGGAATGAACAGTTTTAACAGATAGTACAGGTCCATCCAAAAATTGCCTACATTATGTTTAACTCTAGTAAATATTCATTTCCCAATTTTAAAACCTGTGAGAATATGATGATTTCATTGTTTTTCCTCAAATGATGTGTAAAATGGGACAACGTACAACTAAAAGAACCTCATATGTAACAAAATAAGTTCATAATCACTTGAGTATTTGAAAGATTTCTCTGTGGTTTGAGATATTTGAAAAGTTAAAACTATATTCATCTTTCTTGAATAAATACACTTTTAAGTGTAACAGAGTCTACAGATCTGTATGATAACAGGAATAATTCAGGAGCACCGTACTGTAATGCTGATTTATGTTCCCTTCCTCCTGTTTTCTCTTTAAAATATTCTTAATTTCTCATAGGCAAGGTTAGGATATAGCATTATGTAATGTGTATCTACTTCCTGATTATTTCAGTATTAACTAATTAGGACAGAGAAGAATTATTAAAATCACATAATTGATTCAGTAAATTTCAAGAAAAAATAATTGTCATGAAAATCTGAAAATAAATGCAAGAACCTTTGTGCATCTTCTATAATTAAAATACATCCCATCCTCTATGGGTCTTAAAGTTGTAAGATATATGATTAAACAAATTGTGCTTTCAAATGTTACTGTGAGTGCCTATAGTTACCATTATTCTGTATGGAAACAATAGCTTCCAATTAATATCCAATGTGGCATTCATTACTAAATTTCATGGTATGTTTTTTGTTGATATTGCAGTGTTTATTTTCACTATAGCTTGTACCTGCCTACTTATTCTGCTTATATGTGAATATCTTCTATAGCAGTTAAAAAACAAAGCCTTGTCTTAAAGGCTATGAAATTCCTAAAGGATTTTATTTAATATACATAAAGGGAGGGGTGATTCCATTTTTACAACAATGGGTACTGTTTTAATCCAAAGTTGTTATTCCTCAGCAATCATGTTACACATTTTATTCATAATTCAGAAGTGAGGTATTATGTTTCTTGTTGACTTTACAAAAATCTACCTACTTCATATTATTTTCTATTTGCAGCATTCAAAATAGTCCATGTGACCTAGATATTGAAAACCAAGGTAGAATGTGCTGCATTGCTGTTATTTACTGTGAAGTCTTAGAAACATTCTATTTCCATATAGTAGAATTATCAGGTATATCCTGTTTCCAGTGCTGGTTTTTAAAGGTTTTTAAATGTCTCTAAAAGTGTATATATACAATTGGTATTTACCTGATCTCATAAGCAATATGTCAAATAAAATTAAATAAAGCTAACATGTTGAATAAAAATTAAATAATGACTTCAAATTCTAGCATAAATATAGCCATAATAAAATAATCATGTTTTTATTTTAGGTGATGCTATTCAAGATTTGTTATGCATTTTTTGTTATTTTCCTTCTTTTATGATTGTAGGAATATTATTTGTTTCTTGGATCTAATCATAGTGTAATCCCTCGATTGGTATTTCCTAATTTGGTATTGAAATCATATATTTGTTTTTAAAAAAAGAAAATATTTATTACAGGGCCTTTTTAATGAAAATTCATTAAACAAGAGAAAATAAATCTTATGACTTGTTCTTATGCGTAGCAAATATCAAAGGATACTTAGACATCCTTCAGATTTTCATACATTGAATTATATAGCCCTAGAAGTGAAGCTGCTTTGTTCATTGGAATAAATACTTCCCTGAAAAGATTTCACTCAAAGGTGGCAGAGTCCTCTAGGAAGTGAAAGGATATGGCTGATTTTATCTTTATATGAGTGGAATTCCTATGAAGTAGGAAAAAAGACATATAACATTCCCAAGCCTCATTTGGAAAACTGTCTTGCCTGAGATTTGCAAATCTTGTGGCATCCATGTCTTCCTCAAATACAAGATTTCCAACTGGGCTCCAGCTTTATAAATTATCTAACAGTTGGAAATGTAGCCTGAATAGGGCCATATAGTGGCTGAGGCCCAACTCTGGAACACATAACTCCTGACTCAGTATTCAGCACTGTACCCTAAACCCCACTTCAGCCATCACTTTACAGTCAAGACCCTTTTTGGCAGCCTCAGTAAATGAAATAGGTGTTGAGATGTTAACTTATTAATCTAGGAGGTGGTGGGGTAATAAGAACATTGTGCCCAAACCCTATTCCTGACTGCTTCTAAATAGCATATAACTTGGGACAAGTTACTTCTCTTTTCACATCCATGTTCCTCATCTGTAAAATGCACAGGTTGACTGTATGATCTATAACGTCCCTTTTGGCACTAAAAGTATTTAATCAATACTTTTAATGAATTTAAGTATTTCATCAATACTTTTAATGAATTTAAGTATTTCATCAATACTTTTAATGAATTTAAGTATTTACAGAATTGTATCTCATTTTTTAAAAAATTACCCACTCAGTCTACTAATTTAAGCAAGTGGCTTATTTGAAAGGTAATTTTCAAATAGCATTTTTTCTCAAATTTCCATGTTTAATGATTTTCTTTGTGTAATATTCATGTTAAAAATCTTAATATGACTACCTCAAACTCAATAGATTGCCAAAGTTAACAAAAAAAGGAAAATGACAAATGCTAGAGGAGCTCTGTGAAAATAGGTATATTAGTGTACTGTTCGTGGAGTTCTGAATTGGTCCAGCAATTTGGAGCTGTGCCCAAAAAGCTGTTAGACTGTACATACCCTTTGACCCAATGACACTAATACTAGGTCTGTCTACCACAGAGATCAAAGAAAGAAGAAAAGGACCCATATGGACAAAAAATTATAACAGCTCTTTTTGTGGTGGCAAAGAACTGGAAATTGAGAAGGTGCCCATCAGTTGGGAATGACAGAATATGTTATGATATATGTACTATAAGAAATTATGAAGGGGATGGTTTCAGAAAAACTTGGGAAGAATTGTATGAACTAATGCAAAATGAGCAAAACAATTTATACAAAAAGCATATAAGACAAACAACTTTCAAAGACTTAGAAACTGATCCACACAATAGAACCAACCATAGTAGTGTAGGACAGATGATGAAATATGCTCTCTACCTCCAAAGAGGTGATAGACTCAGTACAAATTAAAGTATTTGTGTATATACATGCAAATATATACATGTACACATGTGTACACATATATATAGGACATGGATAATGATGGAATTTGTCTTGCTTGACTACATATTTGTAATAGTTTTGGTTTCTTTGCTTTTTTAAATGAATGGGGAGGAGAGGTAGGAAGGAGAAAATTTGGAACTTACAATTGAATTTTAAAAACCTTAATATAATGTTAAACTTTAGTTGAAAACTTGCAAGCATTAGTTTCATCTTTTTATACTATATAAAGTATTAACTACAGCAAAGATGGCAAAAGAAAGATTTTCAAAATAACTTTTTATTGACTTGGTTAGCTTAGGAATTATCAGCATAATAATTTTGTAGTGGGTTTCTGTGTATGATCAGACAACATTTCTTCAGACCTAGGAAGATCTGGGTTCATACTGAAACATTCTAGCTTCCTGACCCTGGACAAGTAATTTAACATTGCAGTGCCCTGAACCACTGTCTAGGACTATGGAAAAGGTTTAGACCTGCATTAGTAGAGATAGTTCCTAACCTAGGAAGTCTTTATGCCAATAAAAGTCTTTATCTTCTGTGTATGTATACCTATGTGTATATTTATATACTCACACATACATATACCTGTGCTTTACACTCATGTATGCACTCATGCCTATGAGTACACATGCATGTCTCTATATGTATCACTTTATTTGTATGTACATATGTATATACTTGTACCACATGTATATCTGGCAGTCATACCTTCATTAAGTTCCTACTATGTGCCAGTCACTGTGCTAAGCATTGGGAATACAAAGAAAGTCAAAAGCCACAGCCTGTGCTTGCAACATGAGAACAGGATTTATACAGGGTAAATTTGAGCTAATCAACAGAGGGAAGGCACTATAATTAAGAAGGAAAGGGGAGAGCTTCCTGAAGAAAATGGAATTTTATCTGGGACTTGAAGGAATACAAGGAAGACAGGAGGAGATGAGGAAGGAGATCCTGAAAATGCCCAGTCAGGAGATGGAGTGTCTTATTCAAGGAATAGCAAGGAGGCTAGTATTACTAGATCAAAGAGTACATGACGGCTAAGAGGCATAAGAAGCCTAGAAAGGTGGATGAGGCTAGGTTATGAAGGGCTTTGAACACTAGAGAATTTTATTTTTGATCCTGGAGGTGATAGAGAGCCACTGGAGTTGATTGTGAATATATGTATGCACATGTATATGTGTGTGTATACAAATACATGTATATATACATATGTATACATACTTGTATGCATCATATATACATACATATGAAATCTCTCCTGGAAAAATTAAAAAAGAAAATATATATCTCATTTTCTTGAAGGTATTTGTTCATATGAACATTTGCAAACATAATGAAGATATACATTTTAAAAGTAGACATACAATACAACTTGTGGATCAAAACATATTTTACTATAATGATCCAGATCCTGTCATATATGTAAAACAACATGTAAAAACAAGGCCCATTTGTGAAGGCCCACTACAATTCTGTATTTCATACCCTACTCTCTACCTGGAATAACTGAATTATAAAGTATATTAGGAAAATTAATGAACCTCACAGAGAAGATAATGGTTTTGATATTTGTAAGCTATCTTGAGTTCTTTATATTGAATTCAGTGTGTGAGTTCAAGGTATTAATATTTTAAATGACTGCATTTAGAGACATATATAGATGTCATTTGGGGGAAGCAGAAATATCTCTGTCTTCTATTGCATTTGCCTAATTCTGATTTGTCAAAAATTGTCACCAATACTATTTTTTCCCATGGATTGCACAGTAAATTGATGTACTCTCTCTAAAAAGATAATTCATCATGTACTTACAGAAATCTGCATTAAATCGAGGGAAGGTAAAAAAAATGAACTATTCTCTATTAGTACACTGTCCAGTTTTTGACTCCTATTATCACATGGCACATATTACTGTATTGTATTTTTGTAAAAATGTAGGGTAATTTCCATAACATCTGCAACTTAGAATGTTTGGAGTACATCAGAGAGGATTTTTTTAAAATCTGATTATCGTCAGGGTGCTCTTTACGTTTATAGTTTATATCATATAACTTTATTGTATAGATATGTAAGCTATGCTTTTTTGTGTGTATTTCTAAGTTACACAACCTTGACTCTTGAGATTACTGTATTACATTTTCCTGAAAAGCAGTCATTTTTTAGTACAAAATGAGTTGGCAGCAATACCCCCCAAGGGAAGAAGTTATTATAAATAAGAATAGCTAACATTTATGTCATGCTTTAAAGTTTGCAAAGCACTTTACATGTACTATCTCGTTTGATCCTCAAAACAACCCTTTCAGATAAGTGCTATTATTATCCCCCATTTTACAGATGAGGAAATTGAGGCTGAGAGGTAAAATGATTTGCCAAGGGTCACACATGTGGTAAGTGTATGAAGCAAGATTTAAATTTGCCTGTTTCTGACTCCAAGGCCTGTCCATCCACTATGGTTCCTACTTCAGGTTTAACTTTTAAAGACATTTGTGACTCAGAACTAAAGTTGAGGGACAAAATAATACTACCATTAAAAGATGTGATATGAAAATAACTTCTCACCTTCCTAAAATGTAGTCATTTTTGTTAGAACATAAGTCTGAATTGAAACTGAAACCCAGAATATCAAGAATTGGAATGGTCTGTAAGATAACTAGAACCATCATAGGAAGTCATGCTTTCATATGTGTGCATACATATTACTAGTATCTTTTTTTAACCAAAAATTTAAAATCATTTTATATTAATGTATAGAAATACAAAATTTTATTCACAACATTATAATACTTTAAAAAATTAAATGTAATGTTAGAAAATTATTTAAAAGATACAATGATTTTTTAAGGTGAAATAAAATGACTTTGTTTCTCATTGAGCTGAAGTTTCATAAAGAATTGAACTGACCACTAAAAAATGTTCCAAGTAGGGTATTTTAATGTGGTCACCTTCTCTTTGAGACTTTTTAGTTTCTATTAGTAATTTGTCACAGGTTACTTTTTTTTTACAGAAATTAAATACCAAAGCTTTTATTCACATTATAAAATTCAGCTCTGTTACTGACCTATTTTTTTTTACTCATTTAGACGTTTTTGGAAATGGAATAGCTGTCTCACACTAAGATATGAAGCCAGAAGTTTATTGTAAAATATTAAAAGGAGAAAAGCTCTCATTCTTGCTGTGTTTTCATAATCAGAATATAAGGTTACATTATATCAACAACCAGCAGATGGAGAAAACGAACACTCTAGGAAGCCAGGCTATAAATACCAGCTAATTCTGAAGCCTCAAGATTGTGAAGATTTCTCTAAAGCTAACCCAAAGTGCCTAATCTTTCAGGAAGAAATTATATTATGCCATTTTCCAATTTTTGATGGGAAAAGAGGACACATAATCTCAAATTGAGATCTGTTTATTGTGTCAGATTATTTGCATTATCACATTTAATGCTATTAAACATTTTTTTCCTTGGGATTATTCTCTTTGTCCTTGGTCTCTTCTCATAATGAATGCAGTAGAATGCCTTAAGCAATTTTTAACAGAATTTTTCTCCATTGGAATTATGGTTATCCTATATAGTCAGGCATTTTTAAATCTACCCTCCTAAATTTAGTAGATTAAATCAACCCTTTGATTAACTCTTTGTGTGTTGATTTTTTAATTACCTATTGGTAAGTCTAGTTCTGACATAAGCACAATACTTTGGTTTAGTAGGAGGAATGTTTCATTTTTAGGAATGAAAACTCTATGCCAGTGTCAAATTTTGATCATTCTTGGATCAAAACAATCTCTGTAATTAAATAGATATAGGGAACTTTTAATATGTAAACTCTATCTACAGATACAGATTAGTTTACAGCATTACCTAGGATGCTGTTAAGTTTTGAATACCCACCATGACAGAGCTAGTATATGTCAGAGGAAAGACTTGAATCCAGACCTTCTCACTAAGTAGCTAACCCTCAATCCACTATATAACACACTTAATCTTGTAGGAATTCACATCCGTATATACTTCTGTTTGATTTCTTTCTAAGACATCAGTAGGGAAAGGGGTATCTGTGAGATGATACGAATAGAAGACATTTATTAACACTTTAAGGTTTGCAAAGTGTTTTATGTATATAATACCACCTGGTCCTCCAAATAACACAGGTATTATTATCCCCAATTAATAAATGATAAAACTAAAGTTCAGAGATTACCCAGTTCAAAGGTGGGGTTCAAATTCATATCACTTCTTTTTTATCATTTTTATTTAATATTTTAGTTTTCAACATTGATTTCCACAAGATTTTGAGTTACAAATTTTCTCCCCATTTCTATCCTCCCCCCCATTCCAAGATGGCATATATTCTGATTGCCTCCTTCCCCAGTCAGCCCTCCCTTCTTTCACCCCACTCACCGCCCCATCCCCTTTCCCCTTACTTTCTTGTAGGGCAGGATAGATTTCTATGCCCCATTCCCTGTATATCTTGTTTCCCAGACTTTGAGTTCCAGATTCTCTCCCCTCTTCCTTCCCACCCACCCTCCCTAGGATGGCAAGCAATTCAGCATAGATCACATGTGTATCATTATGTAAAACACTTCCACAATAATCATGTTGTGAAGGACTAACTATATTTTGCTCCATCCTATCCTGTCCCCCTTTATTCAGTTTTCTCCGCTGACCCTGTTCCTTTTTGAAAGTGTTTGCTTTTGATTACCTCCTCCCTGTGTCTGCCCTCCCTTCTATCATCCTCCCCTTTTTTATCCCCTTCCCCTTACTTTCCTGTGGAGTAAGATACCCAATTGAGTGTGTATGTTATTCCCTCCTCAAGTTGAATCCAGTGAGAGTAAGATTCACTCATTTCCCCTCACTTTCCCCTCTTCCCTTCCAACAGAACTGCTTTTTTCTTGCCACTTTTATGTGAGATAATTTACCCCATTCTATCTCTCCCTTTGTCTCTTTCAATATATTCCTCTCTCACCCATTAATTTTATTTTATTTTTTTAGATATCATCCCTTCATAGTCAACTCATCCTGTGCCATCTGTCTATATTCCCTCCAGCTCCCCTAATACTGAGAAAGGTCTCATGAATTACACACATTGTCTTTCCATGTAGGAATGTAAACATAACAGTTCAACTTTAGTAAGTCCCTTATGAATTCTTTTTTGTTTACCTTTTCATGGTTCTCTTGATTCTTGTATTTGAAAGTCAAATTTTCTATTCAGTTCTGGTCTTTTCATTGAGAAAGCTTGAAAGTCATCTATTTTGTTGAAAATCCCTATTTTCCCTTGGAGCATGATACTTAGTTTTGCTGGGTAGGTGATTCTTGGTTTTAATCCTAGCTCCATTGACCTCCAGAATATCATATTCCAAGCCCTTCGATCCCTTAAGGTAGAAGCTGCTAGATCTTGTGTTATTCTGATTGTGTTTGCACAATATTCAAATTGTTTCTTTCTGGCTGCTTGCATTATTTTTTCCTTGACCTGGAAACTCTGGAATTTGGTGACAATATTCCTAGGAGTTTTGGGGATCTTTTTCAAGAGGTGGATTCTTTCCATTTCTATTTTACCCTCTGGCTCTAGAATATCAGGGCAGTTTTCCTTGATAATTTCTTGAAAGATGATATCGAGACTCTTTTGTTGATCATGGCTTTCAGATAGTCCAATAATTTTTAAATTGTCTCTCCTGGATCTATTCTCTAGGTCAGTGGTTTTTCCAATGAGATATTTCACATTGTCTTCCATTTTGTCATTCCTTTGGTTCTGTTTTATAATATCTTGATTTCTCATCAAGTCACTAGCTTCCACTTGTTCCAGTCTAATTTTAAGGTAGTATTTTCTTCAGTGGTCTTTTGGACCTCCTTTTCCATTTGGCTAATTCTGCTTTTCAAGGCATTCTTCTCCTCATTGGCTTTTTGGAGCTCTTTTGCCCTTTGGGTTAGTCTATTCTTTAAGGTGTTATTTCCTTCAGTATCTTTTGTGTCTCCTTTAGCAAGTCATTGACTTGTTTTTCATGGTTTTCTTGCATCTCTCTCATTTCTCTCGCCAATTTTTCCTCTACTTCTCTTACTTGCTTTTCCAAATCCTTTTTGAGCTCTTCCATGACCTGAGACCAAATCATATTTTTCTTGGAGGCTTTTGATGTAGGCTCTTTGACTTTTTTGACTTCTTCTGGCTGTATGTTTAGATTTTCTTTTTCACCAAAAAAGGATTTTAGAATTTGAGTTTGAGTCTGCATTTGCATCTGAGTTCATTTTCGCTGCCTGTTCACGTTCCCAGCCAGCTGCTTGACCCTCGAGCTTTTTGTCAGGATATGACTGCTTGTAGAGAGTACTTTGTCCCAAGCTTTAGGGTCTAAGCACCGCTGTTTTCAGAGCTACTTCTACTCCACTGTCACCGCAGGCTCTGTCACAGCCGTGCTCCTCCTCCCCCAAAAACCTCCAACCAAGACCGCAATACAGATCTAAGCAGGGCACAGCAAGAGAATCTGCCTTTGTGCCCTCAGAGCACTCCTTGCACTCCCACTCTGATCCTCTGCTAGATTCCTCCCACCCTGTGAGCCAGGGACTGGGGAAGCAGCTGACGCGGCAGCTCTGGAAGCAGCCTCAGGAGCTTCCTGCTGCTGCCACTGCCACTGCTGTAACCACTTCCACCACCCCTGGGGCTGGTGGCAGGACCGCTCTGAAATCAATCCCGCAGTTTCCCTTTAACCTGCTCTTTGGCATTTGTGGGTTGATAAGTCTGGTAACTGCCACAGCTCACTGATTCATGGCCCCAAGGCCTGTTCCAGCTGGCTGACTCCAGGTTTGGTCTGCCCTGGTGTGGCCCATGCTGGGCTGTGCTCGGCTCCCAGCACCTTGTGATAGACCCTTCCCGGCAACCATCCAGGCTCTCCTGGGCTGGAGACCTGTTTCCCTCTGCTATTTTGTGGGTTCCACAGCTCTAGAATTTGTTCAGAGCCATTTTTTACACGTGTTTGGGGGAATTTGGGGAAGTGGGGAGCTTAAGCAAGTCCCTGCTTTCCACCTGCCATCTTGGCTTCACCCTCCTACTCACATTACTTCTAATTCCAAGTCCATAATTCTTTCAACTCAAGTAATGCTGCCTCTTAATTAAATAAATATGAAAGTATTTTTCAAAAGAACTACAAAGAAGTTTATTTAATATTTTAGAATTTGCTATTGACACTCTATTTATCTTTGACAGTGCTTTTAGAATTAAGCAATCTCCCTTACTTATTTTCTAACACCATCTGCAGAATGTAGATGATCTGTCTTGTGATTCGTTATTCTATTTTACAGGCATAGTAGGATTAATTGAAAGAGCAAAATATCATGTTCAGGAAAAGAGGAGAGTATTTTCTATTCCCTTTCCAGAGTCTCCAAGTATGCTGGTTTAAACCTGTTTATTCCTAGAGGATTACTTAACTGCCACCCTAGAGTACAAGGCAAGCTGCACTTTGACTGAAGAAGACAATTTTGACTGCAGACTCAACAAATCTAGACTTGTTTCTCAAGAACCTGAGAATTGTATAGCAGAATGTCTATAACTGGATGTACCTACAACCCTTCTCTGTCCCAAGATATAGCCTTAAATCAGACTGGTGGAACCTCTCTATGTGAAGATGTCGTCGTCATCATTATCAACAAGCATTTATTAAATGCTTACTGCAGGCCGGGGAAACAAAGAAAGGCACAAACAGTCCCTGCCCTCAAGGAGCTCACATTCTAACGGGGGAGACAACATGCAAACAGTTATGTACATGCAAGACATATATAGAGAGGAGACGCCGGCATTAAGGTATACTGAAAAATATATATTGTAGAAGGTGGAATGGCAGCAGACCAAAGTGAGGTGGGAATGTTTTTCAAGCGTGTGGGAAAGCCAGTGGTAATGCAGAGGTTGAGATTGAGTGATTGAATGTCTTATTAAAGAAAAAAACAGCAAAGAGGCCGGTGCCGCTGGGGCAGAGAGACCAGAGGCCCAAGGGCAGAGTAAAGTGTAAGAAGACTGCATAAGTAGGAAGGGGGGCCAGCGTGGAAAGGACTTTAAAAACCAAATTGGGGGGGAGAGGAGTTTATATTTGATCCTGGAAGTAAAAGGGACAGCGCTAGAGATTATTGAGTAAGAGGTAACGTGGTCACGCATCTTTAGGAAGATCACTTTGGCAGCTGATCCGGCCGATGGGCTGGATTGGGGAAAGACTAGAGAGGTGGTCTCCTAGTGACTGCCTCGGGAGTCATTGAGTCACTGAGGCGGGTAGACCAATCAGAAAGCTATTGCCGTAGATCAGGCGTGAGGTAATCAGTACCCAAACCAAAATGGTTGCTCAGTGTGTGTGGAGAGACGGGGAGATAAGTGAGAGACGTTGTAAAGCTAGAAATGACAAAACTTGGTAGCGTGGATAAGCTGAGTGAGTGAAAGTGAAGAGTTGAAGCTTTGCCAAGTTGCCGGCTTGAGCAACTGGTGGTGCCCTTGACAGTAATAGGGAAGTTTGAAACAGGAGAGGCTCGGGGGAAAAATAATGACTTCTGTTTTGGACCTGCTTAGTTTGAAACATCCATTAAGCAGTTGTTGATGTCATTCTTGAGGTCAGGAGAGAAGTTAGAACTAAAAACACAGATTTGAGAATCATCTTTATAGAGATGATAATCGAACACAGTAGAGCTGATGAGGTATTTTAGCATTTACAAAATGGTATTTACTTTGAAGATAAAACAAAACCGGGAGTACATTCCCCACCCTCAACAAACTTCCCCTGTACCACCTCCATCTCTAGGGAGAGTGGGCTCAAACTTAGCACAGTTTCCACATAGCATTCATCCACCAAGTACTGCGCTGGCTGCAAAACCCAGCATGGATTGGATTCTTTGCAAGGCCTTCACTGCAACTTCCTTCGCCAGAATGAAAGAACAAAATGGCAGGCAAAGAACCATATTTATAGAGAACACGTTGACCTCAGATGAATAGAAGGCTTGAGGCCTCTCCTCTTTCAACATTCTCTCTCCTTGGACACCATCTAGTAGAATAAAGTCAGAAGTCAAATCAAGAGAGAAATGTGTGTGCTATCTAATCCCTTATGAAGGCTCCTTCATTTCCATTTCCTCAACTGAAGCCAATCAGAGAGGCAACTATTAAACATGTATTTAACAGACTATAATCTGTTACAGAGTGATTATGCATGCTCCAAAATCTCTCCAAGGCATCTTCATCACATCTCCTCATGACACTTCCGGAAGTAGATTCCCAGACTCTTGCACATGGGTAATTGCATCAGTGGCAATCTGCACTTACGTGTTCTACCTTTACATAAAAAGAAAAAGTTTTATTTCCTCTTCAGAAAGCCCCCTTTTCCTTTCCTGTTCCTAGTGCATGACTGTGCAAGAGAGAATTGGGTTTGGCAAAATATATGTGACATTTTTAAAGCTACTCTGAAAAAAGTACAGTTTTTATTACATTCGAGATAGATAAAAATTGACCTGAGATTTTTCCATGGTCAATTTTATTTGTTTGGACTGGATTCTAACATTAGAACAGGTTTTTGTCTTCATATGGCATAATCACAACAGTAGAAAGCACTATTCAGATGCTGGATACATTAAAGGTCAGCTGCCAAAAAAACTAAACAAAAGACCCAATTTAATAAACACTTACTGAAGAATCTGTTTTCTCAGTATTCCCCTTTCCTGTCATTGCCAGCAAACAGGATGGTCTTTTACTGATCCTGAGGAAAACATCCGTCTGATGAAGAAGCTTGTTAAATTCTTAGAATTTTCATCTGATGAGGAAAAAACTGGTCTCTGAAAGCCTCTTTTTGCTATCACTCCAAACATTTTTGTATTTCTTTTTTTAATATACAATACAAAATTAAATTGCATGGAGATACCAAAAGCATCAGAATGCAGATTTTCTGATCTATGTGATATATCAGATTTGGGTTTACATTTGGCCTTTTTTAACATTTATTTCCTATTTTCCATGTTGATTTGGGTGTGTTTTTTTTTTTAAGTTTACTTCCTAAAAAGAAAGTTGTTATTACCTTTCTGAATGGTTGGCTTTTCATGCTGTCTATGCTGAGACAAAAGTTTTTAATATCTTACTAAGTTCACTTCATTGAAAAAAACTTAAAAACAGACTATTAGGATGGCCTTTAGCGCCCATGTCTTTTAATAAGTTTGCAAGTTCAAGCATTGTATATACCCTGGGGAATACCTTGCATAAGAAGCAAAACTTGGCCGATATGATACATTATTATAAAGATGTTTCCAGTATCTGAAACAGTATAATTTTATGGGATGCCCTCATCAGTCATCAGTCACTTCCCTAACTCTCTAAGGAAGGAAAGGGGATGAGCAACAGAACTTGTCCCGTTACACATTGCAACTAATCCATGACCAGAGATTGGCATAGTCTGGCATGCTAGGGATTGTTGATTTCTGTTTCTTTGGTGTTATTATCTATCATCTCCTTCCTTCCACTTATACAGATTCTCTTCTGGACAGTTGCAGTAATAGCTTCCTAACTGGTCTCCCTGCTTCCAATCACTCCTTTCTAATTCATCCTCCACAAAGCTACATGAGTAACAATAATAAATGTGTTAGAAATTCCTGCAATGTTGAATCAACAATTAAAAACGAAAGCCAAAAGGTTAAAGTGACTTGAATCAGAAAACAAAACAAACAATTTAGCATCAATCAAAAACTATACCACATATCAAAGCTTGAGAAACAAAGAAATTAGAGAAGCAAGGAAACACCTAAATAAAGATGTGGAAAATTTCTCTTCTCTCTGTGGTCAAAAGTAGTCAAAAACAACAAAAGCCTATTAGATCAAATATGAAATGGGAAGCTGGCATACCCTACTATTTAATGAATGATAATAATAGTTGCATTAAAGTAGGGGGGAGGGTGATGGGCTGCCACTTAGTGAGTGACTCTGTAAATAGAAATCAATTACTTATGTGTGTACTTTTTACCAAGCATTCATAGCTTGAATTACTAAAACAAACCTATAAGCAGTTTCAAGAAAAACAGTATACTGGCTGGGGTACAAAAAAGATGTGCCAAAATATCCCAGAGGTATAAAGAACAGCTCATTATTGATTCAGTGATTAATTTATTAAGTCACACAAAGGTGCCATAATAATTGCATTGCCTTTATTGATTATCTCAAACTTTAGACTGAGTTCTGCACTCATGGCTTAATCATGTGCTGCAGATATCTCAAATAGATTCAAGCAGACTTCTCAAACACTGAAGTCTTTGATGTTCACATGGAAAATTATTCTTTTTTTAAAACATGACACCAACACAATAATGTCAAGAAAAATCAATTCATAAAGTACGGCCCTTTCCAGGGAGATAGTTTGAACATGCCCTGGTTATGCCTAATTTGAAATCTATCATCATTATTCCTCAATAGAACTGATATACATGGAATATACACATGAAAAGTACATTAAAGTACAAAAAGTACATTAGACAGCTACATTATCCCTTGGAAATTTTTCTAGTGATATCAAATCTACATCAAGGAATACTGGAGATTTCGAGCTTGAAAATAGAGACCAAACTGAACCAATAAATGAAGGTTATACTTACTAATACTTGGACTTCTCCAGGCAAGATATATGGACCATTGTGATATGGCCATCACAAAAAAAGCTAAAGATGTGTCTATTTCGAGACTGACTGGCATCCTACAGTTTAATATGACGCTTAAAAGAAATTTTCAATTTTTCAATTCTAGCACCATAAAATGAATGACAGTAGATGTAGACAGTATCAAAACCTACAAAAACTCATACAGTGTTAATGAAACACAGGACTAATCACCCCAAGGTATCTGTTTCTTCCTTGTGAAATGAGAGAGAAGATTAATGTTCTCAGAGCACATGATTAACAGGTTAAAAATTAACAAATGCTTTTAAAACTAATGGTCTTAACAAAACAGTAGTAAAGGCCGATAATACCTACATACTTCTGGATGTGTTGAATGTCAACCACATGAATTCAACCAACACTGTATAGACAAACATCAAACAGATGCGTGTGTCATACACATTTATGATAAATAAAGGGAGTTTTAATAGCAATTCAAAATCAGGTCATTGCCACTAAAAAATTACCACAAAAAAAGTAATCCTTAGGGAGCCTGGAAATACTAAGACAGATTATGCAGTGAAATGAAAACTGCAGCATGTAAGTTGCAAAACATTTTTCATCTACTGGGTACCTAGAAAGACACAAGTAACTAAAATTATATGCTAAAACCTCACTGTCATTTATAAACAGATAACAAAGCCTCCTCTTTCAACTCCAAAGTATCCTTGATAAGTCATCCAATAAACTATTTTGGAACGAGAGAATTAAGACAGAACTGTTGCCCATGACCACTTGGACAAAGTGTTGATCTGTAAAAATTTAAGAACAATATTTTGGGGGGCAGCTAGGTGGCGCAGTGAGTAGAGCACTGGCCCTGGAGTCAGGAGGACCTGAGTTCAAATGTGGCCTCAGATACTTGATGCACTAGCTGTGTGACCTTGGGCAAGTCACTTAACCCCAAATTGCCTTGACTTCCTCTCTCAAAAAAAAAAACACTTTTTAGTTGATTTTGTCATACCAAATATACTCTTCAAACTGCCATGGCATGAAAAGTTTTCAAAATATAAAGACATTCTCATTTCTCAAATATACAGAGAACTGAGCTAAATTTATAAAAATAGAAGTCATTTCCCAATTGATAAATGTTCAAAGAATGTGAACAGGCCAATTTCAGAGGAAGAAATCAACACTATCAGTAGTCATATGAAAAAAATGTTCTACATCAGTAGTAATTAGAGAAATGCAAATTAAAACAAGTCTGAGATACCATCTCATACTTATCAGACTGGCTAAGACGACAGAAAAGGAAAATGACAAATGCTTGAGGGGGTGTAAGAAAATAGGTGCACTATTGCACTGTTGGAGTTATGAACTAGTCTGATGATCCTGAAGAACAATTTAGAACTCTTCTCAAAAGGCTGTAAAACTGTGTATACCTTGTGACCCAGCAATAACACTAGCAGGTCTATACCTTAAGGAGATAAAATGAAAAGGACCCAAATGTACAAAAAATATCTATAGCAGTTCTTTTTGGGGTAGAAAAGAATTAGAAACTTAGGGGATTCCCATCAATTAGGGAATGCTGAACAAGTTACGGTATATGATTGTGATGGAATATTATTGTTCTTATGATAATAAACAGGGTTATTATATCTTTCAAGGAATCTTGTGTGATTCTTATGTATTCATGAGATACACATTATTGAAGCAAAATGTTTAAGATAACATTTTGCTTTATTGAATCAGACTATTTAAGAATCAACAGTCAAAACAGGGATTTTACATTTTCCACACCTTCCAGTCATAGTAAGAATATTATTTTTGAAGCCTCCTTGTTCCCTTCTTATGCCTTCATTCTAAATATATTTGTAGATTACTCTTGGAACAATTTTGTTGAAATGAGAATGTGATAGTGATTTTTTTTTGAGGCAGTGGGGGTTAAGTGACTTGCCCAGGGTCACACAGGTAGTAAGTGTCTGAGGCCAGATTTCAACTCAGGTCCTCCTCAATTCAAGACATTTGCTCTATCTGCTGTGCCCCTGAGGTACCTAGGAATAGTGATTAATAATTATTGATATTTTCTCATTTCCCTTTTTTTGTAACAATAACATTTGTGGGGTTTTTTTTTCCAAATGTTTATCATTCACTTGTCTTTCATATATCTTGAGAATCAATCCCAGGCACCCTCACATTATGTTGCATCCTATAGACTTCCTTCATGTGTACTTGGACTTCTCCAACTGATCTTGCCATCTTTCTTTCTCATACCATTGCTCTTTCCTCATACAGGAATTATGATGGTAGAGTCCAAATATGACAGCTGCATTGTCATTGAAGAAGAAAATAGTCTATTACAGAAATCTTGAAAGACTCGTTTCCATTTTTCTTCTTTTGATTGGCCTTCTAGTTTCATGAAATTATCTCGGGATAATCTAATTCAATTGGATCTTCTGACATGGTAAACTACAGAAATGGATAATAATTTTTTGCCTAGTAGGGGGTTTATGAATTTAATTTGTAGGACTTCTGGGTTCATGTTGAAAAATCAATGCTGCGTCAGAACTGATCCAGAGCCCTTCATAACCCAGCCTTCCTCCTACCTTTCCAATCTTCTTAACCTTACTCCCACCCACTTACTCTGTAGTTTAATAACACTGGCCTCCTTGATGTTCTTCATAAAAATACTCCATCTCCTGACTCCAGGCCTACAGTGCTCTCCTTCCTCATCTCCACCTCCTGGCTTCCCTGGTTTCCTTCAAGTCCCAACTAAAATCCCACCTTTCATGAGAAGCATTTCCTGTTCCCTGTTAATACTAGTGCTTTCTCTCTGTTGATTATCCCCAAATCATCCTTTTATCTTGTATGTACATAGTTGTTTTCATGTTGTCTCCTTTAGACCTTGAACTCCTTCCTTAAGAGCAAAGGCTTTTTTTTTTGGCCTTTCTTCCCATCTCCAGACTTAGCACAGTGTCTGGTAGGCAGTCAGCCAGCAAACATTGAGTAACCACTTATTATGTGCCAGGACTTAATAAAAGGTTGCCTAGGACTTAATAAAGGGATGCCTAATTTAGGGTTGGAATCTATCACTGAAATTATTATAAAAACAATATTGATTAGAGGACAGGACATTTGAGCTGTAGTAAGGAAAACCTGGGGTTTTCAGTGCTGCCTCAGACACACACTAGCTGGTGATATGTTGAACAAAGCTATTGCATCACTGCCTCAAGGGTGAAATGAAGGTGTTGGACTATGTAGCCTCTAAGGACAGAGAAAAGACCTAAGAGACCTTGATTTCAGAGAATTGAATTTAACACCTATCTTGCAAACATCAAGAGAATTCTTAAGAGACTTTGAAAGGTAAATGAGGAAGTTTATATTTTATCTTAGAGCCAATAGGAAGTGGAAGATGAGGTAAGGATACCATGTAGGAGGCTTCTGCAATAATCTAGGTAAGAAGTGAAGAGGACCTGAGCTAAAATGGTTGTTGTGTAGTAGAAAGAGTATATTGAGTCATAGAAATGGCAACTGATTGTATATGTAGGATGACAGAGAAGGAAGTGTCAAGGATAATGTCAAGGTGATAAACCTAAGAATCTGGAAGGATGATGGATCCTTCGACAGAAATAGGTAGTTTGGAGGAAAGATGAGTTTAGTTTTTAATATGTTGGGTTTGAGATGTATTGGGGGCATCTTTTTTTGAAATGTCTAACAGGTAATTAATTGGTGAAGAGAACTGATATTTAGGGGAAAGACTGGTCCTGGATAAATAGATCTGAGTCATCAGCATAGAGATGCTAATTAATCCCACAAAAGATGATGAGGTTACCAAGAGAGAATAAAAATAGAAGAGTAGTGAACCTAAGAAAGAACCTTGGAAACCCCACAGTTGGAAGGAATGAAATGGTAGATGGAAATTGCAAGGAAACTGAAAAGGATCAGACAAGAAGAAGGAGATCAGTGAAAGAGTAGTGTCTCGGGAGAGCGTCCAGGAGGAGAAAGTGGTAAACAGTGTCAAATGCAACACACAGGGTCAGGAAGGATTAGCGCCATCAGCCTTGGCAAGTAGGAGGAGATCATTAGTGACTTTGAAAAAAACCTTTTCAATTGAGTGATGAGATTGGAAGCCAGTTTGCAGAGGCAGTAATTGTAAACAGTCTTTTCCCAGTCACCCATTCCTAAATCTGTCTAATAATGACAACAAAAACAGCTGGACAAACTCAACCATGAATTTTAATGTTGCTATTATTTTCGCATACATTGTTGCAGTCATTGTATATATTCTTCTCTTGACTTTTTTCACATATGTATCAGTTCATATGAGTCTTTTCATGTTTCTCTGAACTTATATTTCTCATTTCTTATGCCACAATATTTCATTGCAACATATGCAACAACTTATTCATCCAGTCTCAAATGGATGGTTATCTACTTTGTTTCTAGTTTTTTGCTACTGAAAAGTGCTCATATGAATATTTTTGTACTTTTGTATGAGCTTTCTTTTTATTATTTATCTTCTTGAGTTATATACCCAGAAGTGAGTTCACTGGGAAAAAAATATGAAAAATTTAGTAGCTTTTATCACATAATTCCAAATTATTTTCTAGAATTGTCGGACTAATGTATACCTCCAGTCTCATTTAGGGTACTATACTTCAGAGCATTTCCAACATGAAATATTTCCATCTTTTATCAGATCTCCTAATTCGCTGAGCATGAGTTGAAACTTCAAATTGTTTAATTTACATTTCTTTCTTCTCCCTTCTCCAATCTATCTTTGACAAAATTACCAAATATTCATAAAATTTACATCTTCCCATATGTTGAAACAGCTCAAAAATCTTAAATTGCTTTCTGTTTCTGATAAAAAGCATTCCTGTCCTCCTCCTTCTGATTCCCAACTCCCTTTCCAGTCTTTGTGGTTGTTCAGTTGTGTCCAATTTTTTGTAACCCCGTTTAAGCTTTTCTTGGCAAAGATACTGGTGTTTTGCCATTTCCTTCTCCAGCTCATTTTACAGATGAGGAAACTGAAGCAAACAGGGTTAAGTGACTTGCCCAGGGTCACACATCTATTAAGTGTCTGGACCCAGCACTCTATCCCCTGCCATTTCCGATCTTATTTCATTTTATTCCCTTTTTACATGTTCTGCTATAGTCACACTGGCCTTCCAACTGATTCCTGTACATTACATTCCACATCTTACCTCTATGCTTTTGTACAAGTGGTAACCCACATCTGGAATGTACTATCTCCTCACATTCCCCTGGTCAGAGACACATCTCAGGTGCAGATTCTACACAAATCCTTTCCAGATTCCCCTAATCATTAGCACTCCCTCCCCCTTTAATTACTTTATGTTATTTGGTATACTCTTTCCTTTTTGTTCTTTTGTACCTCTTGTACCACAGCCTCCAGTAGGATATAATGTCCATGAGGATAGGGGTGATTTTCTTTTTATTGCTTCCCTAGCACCTAGAAAAATTCCATTCACTTAATATTAATTACATAATAAAGTTTTCTTTATTATTATGGATATGGAGCATTTTATCTAGAGTTATTGATAGTTTTCATCACAACACTTAAAAATTGATTGTTCTTTTTCGTAAAAGTAATGATAAAACTGGCTCAGCGAAAAGAATCTGGGGGATCCTTTCTTTGCAGTGGTATGAGATGATGATTCTAGAATGTTGTACATACTGCCAAACATGGTTGATGTATTGTTTGGTTTTGCTTAATTATATTTTTTCTTTTATATTCCTTTTTCAAAAGAGTAGCTTTCTAGTTGGAAGGAACACTGTATTTGGAATATATAAAAATAAGATTTTTAAGCTTTGTATTACCTTTGGCCGTTTTGAAATTGGGGAATGACTCTTAGTCATATGTTTGTGTGAATTCCATATCATATATAACGTGTGTGTGTGTATGTACATGTATACCTAGGTGTATGCCTCAGATATTAGGCTGTTAGCAGAGATATTTGATTCAAAGGTCTTTTTAGCTACTTGACTGCTTATTCTAGCATCTTTCATTTTATGTGTGCAAAAGTTTTTTCCTTTTAATAAGTACTATAAATATTAATATAATTAAATTTAATATATTATAAAAGAATTTATATAAAATTTATTAATAATTTTTCATTTAAGTAATCTTTTTCTCTGTGTGATGTTTTCATAAATATAAATTTTTTCTGAAGACTTTTAGCTGCATCCCATTCATTTTGTTATTTTGTCCCATTGCTATAATTCTCTTTAATGTATTTATTTATTGATTCTGTGATCTGTTCTTTTACCCACTTATTTATGATGTCATTTCTGCCTTTTGGGTCAGTATTATTTATTTGTGTTTTCCTAATTGAACCATTTTATCATTAGATTATCTTTAAAATGAGGTGTTGCCTAGAGTACTGAGAGATTGTGACTTGCCCTGGGCCACATTTCTCAGTGTTCTAGACACTTCTCTGAGACTGTAAATTACAGAGACTATGCCAACCTTCATTTCTAGATAGAATGCCCTATACCAAAGAAATTATAGGCCTACCTAGTCTCTATCCTCTGCAGCATTTGAAGCTATCACCTTCTCCTGGATTCTTTGTCCTCTCTAGATTTTTCTGACACTGTTCTCTCTTAGTTCTCCTCCTATTTGTCTGATCAGTCAATCTCCTTTTACTTGGTGATTTCTTCAGCTCCCATGGGTTCAGCTATCCCTGTTGTCTGCCCTGTCCTTCATCAGCTGTATCATCACCTTCTCCTGTATTCTTTGTCCTCTCTAGGTTTTTGTGACACTGTTCTCTCCTAGTTCTCCTCGTATTTGTCTGATCAGTCAGTCTCCTTTTACTTGGTGATTTCTTCAGCTCCCATGGGTTCAGCCATCCCTGTTGTCTGCCCTGTCCTTCATCATCAGCTGTATCTGCATCTTAAACTAGATGTCCCATAAGCATTCCAAACTCAATAAGTCCAAAATAGGACTTGATATCTTTAACCTCAAGCCATCCCTTCTTCAATTCTTCCCTCCCACTGTTGAGGGCATCACCATCTTCCCTATTACCAAGGCCTGCAATTTTTGTTTCATCCTAAACTCCTTCCTCTTACCCCGCATATCCAATCTGTTGCCAACAATTGTCATTTCTATCTTCACATGTCATTTATGTCCTCTTCTGTCAACTCACAACCACATTAATTCATACCCTCAACACCTATTGCCTGGACTATTGCAGTAGCCTTCTTACTAGTCTCCCAGCCTAAAGTTGTTCCTCTCTTCGATTTAGCCACAACTCAGCTGCTAAAGTAGTTTTTCTAAAGCATGGTTCTGACCATGCAGCCTTCCCATTCAATAAACTCCAGATGCTCTCAGCAACTGCCAGGATCAAATATAAGGTACTCTGCATTCCCGGCACCTTTCTGTCTTTCTGTTTTTCTTATACTTTTCATCCACTCCAGACACACCCTATCAATCCACCTCCTTTGGCCAGCTTGGTATTTCTATCAGAGTACACTCAATTTAGCAATTTAGTATTTAGCACAGTGTTTAACACATAGTAAATCATTAATAAGTGGCTGATAAACTCAGTCTCATTTCACATCTAATTTTTCTGTTTTTTCTTTCTAGGATTTAATATCCCATTTATCCCCTAAGATCTTCAGATAAAGTTGGAATTCTAGAAAACAAACCTTTGCTGCCTCCTCTAACCAACTTTTCTCGTAATGAGACTGTTTACAGTAGTTTTCTGCCATGCTTACCTTCCCCACCTTTGTTGTTTTTTTTTTTTAATGAATGTACTAAGGAGCATCATTCCCAGAAATATTAATTCATGATGGAAGGTAATATGTGGGATGGGGAATGGGGAGGAGAAGCAATAGGGATGTGGACTTTTCATCACCACCTTTCCACCTTGATAAGAATATTTCCGCACTGCTCACCTGTGTTCCTTACATTTTCACAAAGACTGAGTCACCAAGATCAAGACCTCTACTCAGAGAAGTTCCCTTAAAGTTCTATTACCCTCAACTCTGCAAAACCTCTTAAGGCAGGATGAAAGATTGAAAGGATCACATCTTTCTTCCTGAGGTTCTAGTGCATCTGTGGGTCCTTGTATCTCTGCCCAACTCTTTCTCCACCTAAAAGGTTTTATTTTGTATTTACAATCCCTTCCCCAATAAAAATAAGTTACTAATGAGGAATTTCGAATTCAGTTTGTGTGTGTGTGTGTCTGTGTGTCTGTGTGTGTCTGTGTGTCTGTTTACCTAAGAATGTTAAATTTCCTGAAGGGCAGGGACTGTTTTTGCTTTTTTTTTTATATCCCAGTGGTTGGTATATAAGTGCTTCATAAATGCTTGTTGATTGATTGATCGAGTCACAGAAACATTCGTTAAGTTCTACCTTTAACTTGATTTCCACACGCCCATCATTATCTTGTCTCTTCAGTCTTTTACCTATTTTGTTCTCTTTTTATTCTTTTGATTTTTTTCAGGGGAAAAAAGGGAGTTGTTGTTGTCATCACCATTGTTGCTTTTAAATAGCCTTTTCTTGTCCTGAAAGCATCAAAACTTTTATTTCATTGCTTAATATGGGCAGGTAGGTAACATAATGGGTAGAGAACTGGGCCTGGAATCAGGAAGACCTGAGTTCAAATGCAGACTTAGACACTTCCTAGCTTTGTGATCCTGGGCAAGTTGCTTAGTTTCTCATAGGATTGTTGTGCTGATCAAATGAGATTATAATTGTGAAGCACTTAGAACAGCGCCTAGCACATAGTAGGTACTATATAAATGTTACCTTATTATTATTCACCATTTCTTGTTAATTACAAGTAGAAACATTTCTTAGGTCTTTTTTGTTTTAAGAATTTGCATGTCAAATGTCCTGATTATCCTGGCAGAATTGGAAGAAATGGTTTATTCCTCCTTGATGAAAGATTATTCTTTTCATGGATTATTAATCATAGCTTTGATGAAACTATTACTCTAGGGTATACATTAGTTTCTTTTTCTTGTCAATTTCACTTCCAGTTTCTTCCTTTAATTTCTTGTCAATAGGTTGTTGTTCAGTCACATCCAACTTTTTATAACCCTCCCCCCCCCCATTTGGGGTTTTCTTGGCACAGATACTGTAATGATTTACCATTTCCTTCTCCAGCTCATTTTATGGATGGGTAAACTGAGGCAAACAGGGTTAAGTGATTTGCCCAGAATCATACATCTACTAAGCATCCAACACCAGATTTGAACCCGACACTCCCACTGCACCACCCAGCTGCCCAACAAGTATTACTGAGTAATTATAACTAATTTTGATTGATACTTAAAGTTCTTTCTCTTGGCCAACAGTAATATCTGTGGTTAGGCATTGTGGTTCTGAAGTTTGACCTTACATGTGCTGCACATGAGATTTCCCTTATTTGATGTCTGTGAATTCTATCAATTTGTACCTTGCCTTCTGCTTCTAATGCCAAGTAGACAATTTCCCTATAAGAAATTCCTATAGCCTTACATATATTTGGAAATCTATAACTGGTTAATGAAGAACAGCATGCATAGATAAAGGAAGACAAAATATGAGGTCAGGAAGATTGGGCTGCAATCCTAGCACATGGTATATTGAGCACTGGCAAGTCAAGTGACATCTCAGTTCTTAAGACTGTATATTACAGTGGATTTCCCAGTCCACCTGGAAGAGGGAGTTTCTACTTAGTGAGAGAGTTCCTCATAGTGATAAAATCACAGATCCAGGCTAAGTAAACATGCAAAAAAAGTAAAGGATTGTAGATAAAACCAGGCAACTGATGATTTTCCAGAAATTTGAGGATTGAAGGTATTCTTAAAATTCACATTAATTCATTATAGTCATTTCAGAAAAGCATTTGTTCTAGAACAGCCCAAATAAATAAGTAATTATACATTTTTAAATTATTTCTACAAAAATACTTCTTCCCTTCATTCAACTTTTTAGTATATAATATAACCTTTACCATTAGGAAACCCTGAATCATTCAGAGCTAAATTTAAATTTGTTCTCTTATATTGTGCTTCGGGAAAATTGAAAAAACAGAATTTATAATCGTTTGTATCAGGTGTTCTTAACCTGTTACTGCATAAAATAAAATACCTAGGACTTCAAAGGAAGCCAATTATATTGAAATAAAAATGATATTTTTTTCACATCCGACTTTATGAACCCTTTTTCTGTGGACCATGATACTTGCTCTGTGATAGGCATTCATGTGTACTACAAGACTATGGGAAGTTAGGAGATCATTCCGGTTCTTCCTATGATATATTCCCCAGATTGGTAAGGTTTATTTTAAAGATAATCTGTAAGTGCCCTGCCCTTTAAGAAGCTTCAGACTGGAATTTTAGCTTTTGTGTATGATAGAAGAAAGAATCTCATCTTCGGAAAGAGACTTGGCCAAAAGATGCACTAACTGTTCTTAATCTTAATCCTAACTGTTCTTAATTTTAATCCTTCACTCATTCTAATGGTTTTTGCTTTTACCTGTTTACCTATGCACTGTGCTCTTGAGTAATAATACCCAGTTACCTGGTTTTAACAATTACTTATTATATATAAAATGTCTGACCAAGAAGGGTTTGAGAATAACATACATGGGACCCTAGATCTAGAGTTGGAAGAAATTTTAGAGATCATTTTGTCCATCTCCATCCCCTGCAAAAACAAGACCAGATTGGTTATGTGCCTTGTCTAAGGTATTCAGGAAACAAACATCAAAGGCAGGATTTGAACCCATATCCTCTGACTCCGTAGTCAGAACTCCTTTTCTTATGCTATGCATCCTCATCACTGGAAGTCACACATACATGTCTGCTTCAAAGTTCTAGTTCCTAGTGTAGAGCTTACAAACAATAAGTTAAAAATAGGACAAAAAATGCATATGATATGTAACAACAGTGTTACTAGCAGCTGCTATGGAGGTGTAAGACCAACAGCACCAGCACTCAGGAGGGCTGCTAGCACAGGTTCTTCGATCTGCTTTTCTTAGGAAAGCAACTTTAAGGGGTTTACAATCTTACTTTAATTAAACATACATATGTCATTCACTTAGTTCAGGGGAAAAAGTTAGCACCCTGAACTTCAGAGCAAATATAAACAGAAATTATAAACAGAGCAAATAACGCAGACAAGGCTTCTGTCTGTCCATAGCAATACATACATAGTTACCAGAGAGAGAGGGTCCTTAACAGCTAACCCAGAGTCTCGTCTGGCCAATGATTGAGCCTCCAAAGCAAAATGCTAACCTCAGAGTGTATGTATGTGTGTATATATATATATATATATATATATATATATACACACACACACACACACACACACACATACATACATACTTCTTCAGGGTCAACCCACAGAGGGCAGTCACAACCATGTGACTCAAACTCATGTGACTTAGGCTTTCTTGTGACTTAAACAGGTCTTCAAAGACTCTTGATTCAAACAAAGGCAAGTCTCAGTCAAAGGCACTTGATTACCTTAGTGCTGAGAAGAAGTAGAACTCCAAAAGAAAAAAGAGTAAAACAAAAAGTCACACTTCACTTGCCATTACATGGTGTCAGGCAAACTCTACTGAATCCTCATATCATCTTTAGTGCTCTTAAGGTCCTGACAGTACTGTGTTTTAGAAGGATCTTATTTTCATGGTTATAGAATCCTAACTATTACTTTTTTAGGGTAAGCTTTATGTTTCAGGTGGTTAATAAATCTTTACTGAGTAATCAGTATGAGTGAATTTTCATTCAGTGTTTAAAGCAATCAGGGATAAAAGAGAAAATAAAGACAACCCTTCTAAATTTCCACTTAAATTTACTTCTACCACAGGATAATATAGTATGTGCATGGTGTTTCCTCCTTCTTAGGCTAATAAGAGGAGGTTGGAGCACTTTCTGAAATGCTACTGGATGGTAAAAGTACATACCCCTGGCATGACTGCAAGTGAACACACTGCTTCTGCATATAGAAAATATAGCTGATCCTAGGTGCTGTGGTGTAGCATATGCAAAATAACATTGCAAATTATGGAGCCTTTTTAAATTTGGCATCTCTGGGTTCCTTTCTGCCATGCCGACATATATCTACACCCAGACAGTCATTGCTTTGAAGCTTATTTTTTTCTTAAGTTTACTTTTTTGTTCTAATCCCAGTTAAATGTTATTATTCTCTTTCTATTCTTTTCCATTTGAAATTCAACAAACACTGAATGCCTACTCTTTGCAAAGCACTATATTATAATGAAAGAGCTCAAGGAGTTTTCAGCTTAGCACAGGATATAAAATACATACAGAAATAAATGTAATGAAAGTAATATATGAAAGTTCATGAGATTACAAAGTGCTATGAAAATATGCCAGAAGCAGTTCACATTTCTGTCTGCTTTGCCAATGTCCTATGAAATGTAATCAGATTGTGCCTACTAATATATGTGTAAGAAATTCTTTTAGATATTAAACATGAATTTCTAGGTACTAACTACCCCTCCCAGTTCAGTATCCTTCAAAATCTTAATGAGCATATTTTCTATTGCATCATCAGTATCATTGGTAAAAATATTATAAAACAGCAGGTGGCTCACTATGGGGAATAACTAAATCTTTGTTAACTTTAATCAAAAGAATCCTGGGGAAATTATCATTTATAGGAGTGAACTAGAGTTGTAAGTCCCAAGGAGTCATAATTTAGATGCCGGTACCTTCTATCCCTAAAGAATTTCTATCCAGATGTTTTTAGGGCAAATCAACTTTACTATATCCTTTAATGTTATGGGCTCCTTCAGTTCTCTCTATAAGAATGAATCAATTTTAAAAGGCATATATTAAGCACTTACTCGGTGCCAAGCACTCTGAGCTAACCCTGGATGTACAAATAAAAGTGAGACAATCTCTGCCCTCCGAGAGTTTGTATTCTAATTGGAAGAGTCAGCATGTGTAGGAGGGTACAAAGCTAATGGTAATGCTAAGCGGATAGAATACTGCCTACTTCTTTACAGTTGAAATATCCTGTGTGCTACCTTTCTTCAAGGGCATTTCAATCATGGGATACTCTGTGTGGGAAAAGAAGGAAAGGGAGAAAAGAAAGTTTAACATCCATACCTTGATAAGAACTTTGTAGTTCAGGAACTTTGTTTAGAGAATAATTGTATGTGTATTTCTTAGTGTTATCATGGTAACAAATGGAATAAAAGTACCCATTTTCCCATTTCTTTAAGTATATTTGAAAGAATGTCCCCACTGTTAAGAAATAAGCTATTATATGCTGCCAATTTTGGAATGAGGCTGGAAACTCTCTTTAAGGAACCATCCTGTATTTCTTTTTGTAATGCCCTGTGTGGGGAGAAAAATGTAGATAAGTCTAATGAATCAGCTTTTTTCTCTAACTATTTTCTATAGTGCTCATTAATTTGTACATATTTCTATTCCTTATAAATGATAGTATATATTATAAGAATAAAATTATTTCACATGTTAATCCCTTACTCCTTAGAGCACAGATAAAATAGTAAAATCAGTTTAATGACATTTAGTTCCCTGATAAATTTCAAAGTTGACCTAAATTATATTGCTGCTTTTTCACATTAACCTCTAAAATTGCTAACTTTTTCTAAGAATTGATATGTGCAAATCCAAAATGGAAAATTTACATTCAATTTCTTCATGTTAGGTAAATTTAAAAGTTAAACCATCATTTATTTATGTTACCATTTAAGAAGCTGTATTTTCAAACATTAGGACATGATTACATTCCTTAGAGCTTTAAAATAGAATAAATAACAAATATCTCTAATTAAACTAGTATCAGTTTTTATAACTTCAGAATGAAAGAATCTGATACCCAAAATACTTTAGATTTCTTTTGTATAAATAACAATAATACAAAGGTTGCTTTATTCTTTTTTTTTTCAAAACAAGGACCAATAATATGCTAGGCTTTTTCGTATCAATAAGTTTAAAGATATTTTGGATGTGCATCTCTTGATATTTCACCATAATGGCAATTACTGTAATGAAAGTTTAAAATGAATTTTTCATATGAAACATACCACCTGACTGATGATTTCCATGTTTTTTAGTAATGTCCTAATTTTGTATTTTAAATGAGATAATCTGATTGTTTACAAAATGGAAGATAGACTATATCCAGTCAAGAAGAGGAAAACTAAAGGATTTTGTGAAGTTTATGTATCTGTCCCTCACTTCTTTTTGTTGCTTTCTAAATTTTATTGAGCTTATCAAGTTGACTTAGTATTATCCAAACTTTTGAAAGGAATTGTTTTTAGCCATTCTTGCATAAAGGCACATCCAGTAACAAACATGGTAATTGTTAATTGTAATTGATATCTATTATTATAATGCTTATTTTGTTGTATATTACAAGTTTTTTAACTTCTCCATTGTTTAAAGTAGGAATGGGGGAAGGGTGAATTAAATTGGAAAGGGAATGGTATAATGCGAGGTCATTGTGTTATTGTATATTGACTTATACATTTTGCGACTATTGGAAGGTCATTGTATCCTAGAATTACCAATCTTAAAATGCTTCTTTTTAATTTGTTCTTTTTTGTTTTGTTTTGTTTTTTGGCAGGGCAGTTAGGGTTAAGTGACTTGCTCAAGGTCACACAGGACCGATGCTCTACTCACTGTGCCACCTGGCTGCTTGTAATTTGTTCTTTAGAAAACCTAATTGCTGCTGAAAAACAAAGGAAAAAAGTTACATATTTTAACAGTCACATTTATAAAGCATTCTATTTAATCAATCACTTATTAAACACCTACCATTATGCACCAGGAACTGTTCTAGGCTTTAGTGATATAAACCAAATGAATGAATCTCTGCTGGCAAGGAGCTTACATTCTAATGGAGGAAACAACCAATTCATGTGAAAGTATTTTCTGAATATATATAAAGTTAATTAATACAAATATATGCAAAGCATTTGCAGATGAGATTGTTTGGGAAGGAAGATACTAGCAGCTTGGGAGGATCAAGAAAAGCATCATGTAGAAACTACATGTCAAAGGAAGAGAAGGAGTCTATGAAGCAGAGGAAAAGAGGAAGTGCATTCCAGGTATCTGGGATAAGTAAAGTAGAAGCACAGAAACAGGAAATGTCAGGTCATCTGAGGAACAAAGAAGAAGCCAGTCTGCCCCGATGGCAGAGTGTGGGAGGAAGGAATAATGTTCACTTAGGCTGAAAAGATAATCTAGTTGTATATGGCTTTAAAAACTAAATACTGAAATTTATATTTTATCCTAGATGCATTTCAAAGTCACTGGAATTGAATGAGTAGGGTAGTCACATGATTAGATGTGTATTCAAGCAAAAGTCACTTTGGCAGCAGTCTATAGTATGGGCTGGCTGGAATGATGGGAGACTTCAGGTAGCAATACCACTAAGAAGATTATTGCAGTCATAGTCAAGAATTTAAGAGGTTCTGAACTAAGGTGGTAGTTGTATGAGTAGAAGTTGGAAAAGGGATTGGATATAAGAGAATGCTGTGAAGATAAAATTTGACAGCTGATTGAATGTGTGGGAATGAGAGAGTGAGGAGTTGAGGAAGATCCCAAGGTTACAAATTTGGGAGACTGGGAGGATGTTGGTGGCTTAGAAATAAGGACGTTTGGAAGAGTTGGGAAAGATAATGAGTTCAATCTTAGACATGTTTAGTTTGTCCATTTGCTGTATCTGTTCCAAGTATGTCTTAATGTACTAAAGATTGACTGACTTTCCATAAAATTCATAAAATTGGCATTTTTAATCCCTTCTTTTAGGTGGCTAGGTGGCATGGTAGATAGAGTGACAGGCCTGAAGTCAGGAAGACTCATCTTCCTGACTTCAAATCCAGCCTTAGACGCTTACACTGGGGAAGTCACTTAACCCTGTTTGCCTCAGTGTCCTCATCTGTAAAATGACCTGGAGAAGGAAATGGCAAACCACTGCAGGATCTCTGCCAAGAAAACCCCAAGTGGGCTCACCAGGAGTCAGATATGGCTGAAAAACAACTGAACATATCACATGGGCCTTTTGAATAAATGTGTTCTCATTGTGTAGAACCAGTAATGTCCTGGAGTTTGCTACAATCAATACACCATTTTCTTAAAGCCAAAGTGATTTTCCTAAAGTGAAGGTTTGAGCATATTACTTTCATATTCCATAAAGTCTAGTGGTTCCTTATTGCCCTGAGGATCAAATGTTAATTCATGTTTTTCTTGTAAAGCTTTCCGTGATCTGGCCATAATCTTCTTTTCCATCTTTATTGTACATTACTGCCCTTCACACACTCTACGATCTTGCCACATTGTCCCCCTTATTGCTCTCACTTACAACATTTCATCTCACCTTTTCACTGGGTTCCCCTCAAGACTAGAATGTATTCCCTTTTTACCTCCACCTCTTAGAATCCCTTGTAGCCTTCAAAACTCAGTTCAGGCAACATCTTCAATATCAAATCTTTCCTAATTCTACTAACTCATAAATTACGGTCACTCACTGCAATAATCAGAATGAGTTCAAATGATTTAAAAATGAAGAGACTTGATCAGTTGCCCCTACCCATTCCAATTGCTTCATCTGACCACTTCACATCTCCCCAAATAGATTATTATGTGGTAACCCAGAGTTCTCTACTGGAGAGGCAAGACACATGTAAAAAGGACTTATTAAAAGCTATTCTGTGTCACCAACTGAGGCCTCAGGAGAATTAGAGATAAGAATAAAGTGCTCCAGTCCTCCAAATCCACATCTGAATTGGGGTGGTAGTGGTGTTATAGTCCTGAAGATAGTATTGCAGCTTTACTTTTCATACAGGAAAAGTCCCATCTCTAGCACGTTTTAGAGATGCCCCTTCCTTTTCAGGGGTTACGGCATAGCAATTTGTGGAAAGCAATATAACCGTCTACCTGTGCTTCCTAATCTATGTCTTCAGATTTCTGATCACAGTAAGCAGTTGAGGGAAATGAGCTTATAAGATTAGAATATTTCCTACTTTACTCAAGGCGAGGTATCAACAGGAATGTAGTGGGTCTTATCTATAAGGCTACATAATGTGGGGCTATTTGAACCTAAATGGATACCAAATTTTTAGTTATTGTTGGGGAAATATAGGGAGACCTTCTTAGCTGATTTTAAGGGTGAAAGCAAAGGGAAACAAGAAACACTTTACTCCTATAATATTCTGTCAAGTCGATATGGTCATGAATCGTGTCAGGGAGTTCAAGAATTCCAGGAAGATGGCCTTGGGATATTTTATCAAGTGAGAATTAAAGACTTTAATTATTAGTATGGCTACATGTAAATGTATGTATGAATACATATGTGTGTGCATTCTTGTAGCAAACACTATTGATTCATTTATATTCCCCAGAATCAAGATGACACAGTCATCAACCACATCTTCATACATATAGAAAGGAGGGTCACAGAAACAACATAATGGACGGTAAGAAAATCAAGTAAATAATCACAGCTTAGTAAGACTTTCCACTAGAAAATGGTGGCCTTTCCCCTTCCCCTCCCAAAAAAACCCTATATTTTTGTGCATATTGTAATATACATATACATACATACATATATATATATATATATACACACATATATATATTCACACATATAGGGTATCTCCCATGCAGAATGTAAACTCCTTGAGGACAGTAACTTTAATTTTTGTCTTTATATCCCCAATTCATAGCACAGTGTGTGATACATAGTAGGTGCTTAATAAATGCCTTTTGATTGATTGTCTTCTGCAAACAGGAGTGTCTTCAGTATCTCACTCATCTATAGAAAACTCTATGTCTATTTGAAGCCTGTCAAATATATCCTTTTGACAGTAAGCACCCTTGGCAACTCTTTGTTCAAGCCTTGTTTAGAATTAACGTATTGAGTAAATTTATCTCTGTGGTTGAATTTCTCAAGGAATCTGGCACTATCTAATTATATGCATTAATGACTCTTTTTCCAAGCTAAGGTAAATGCTTTTTTTTTTGTAATCAGAAAACACAGTTGGGTCTTGTCAGTTGTATTCTGGTAAATGTTTAACAACTGGCTCTCAAAAAATGCATAGGTGACATACTTTAAAGTTTAATCTGCATTATTATTTTCCCCATCACTTTAATCTAGACAATCGACTGAAACAACAAATCAAGCCCTGATTTGTAGCATTTGCTCATTTCTAAGGTGTAAATGTTCACGCTGAAAATTTAGCAATTGACTCTTAGAGCTGGTAAGGAGCTGGCTCCAGCACACCTTTTGTATTTTAGTCACCTTTTAGTCAGTAGTGTGACTGTATTGAAGGGGTCTGCTTTGGATAATCATTTGTGAAAACCTACTGTTCCCTTATACTTCCTTCAAGAATACTAACAAAATGTTATACATATGGATGATTCTTATAACTCTTTCATTAAGATGAGATGATAAGATTATTGGATGATATTTATTAATATTCTCTGGAATCTCTTTTGGTGTTAAGACCATGCAGGATGTTCCCTATTTTCTCACTATATTCCTCCCAACCTATCACTCAATTCTTCAAGTTGAGCCACATCTAACACAGGCTTCTTTACTAAGTACTTACTATGCTATCCAGCCTCATCTTTTTAGATGTCATTTCTGCTTCTTCACTGTGGTGAAGAGATGATTGGATCTCTGACATTAATGAAGAAATAAATTAGAAATAGAAACACTGGCTGATATTTATCATCCACAGATGCTCTGGGGATAATGTAGTTCATTAGAGTCCTATGCCTAACTTTTTTTAGACATTTCATTTCTGCTCTTTAGGATCATTTACTAAGCTGGATCACTCTGCCATCCCTTTCTGTAGTGTTTTACAAATGAATTTGTATTCTAAACTGGTATTGCCCTTAGCTTCCATCTCTCTCTCTCGCTCGCTCGCTCTCTCGCTCTCTCTCTCTCTTGCATTCAAGTGTTTTTTTTTTTTTTGGCTAAGGGATTTTGTATGTTCTTTTGTTCTCTGTTCTAGCAACTGTTTTATATCAATTAAACTTTTGCAGGAAGTGCTGCTAACAAAGATCAATATCTTTGCCTTTTCTTATGACCAGTTTTCATCATATGTAGCTCTTCTAAATAGGTTGGGTTGAAGATGTTGCATTTGTTTGCAAGGATCCTCCATTCTTTAGCCTTTCATCTAATTTAGTGTTGATTTTGACCTTTGTTGTAGCTTCTTGATGATATGACTGCATACAAGAACAACAATTTTCATGACTCTTACACCTCTATCTGAGGTGTCAAGATACAATCACTCCATTCTTTGTGATGCTGTTTCATGCTTGCTCTGTCAAAGGCCTTCCTACTCTCTCTGGAAGAAAATAACCATGATATGTAAGCTTCTAGATGGTCTATAGTCCTTTGGTGTCTAATTTGTCAATTTTGAGCCATATTTTCCAACATATTTTTTGCAGTCCACCCCTAAGCCAGCCTCCTATTCACATTGAAGTCACTGAGGTTCAAAATAGATATTGATTTATTTTGTGTGATCTTGTCAAGTTCTTTAAAAGTTTCTTTTCTTTTCCATAACATATGTCATTTTTGTAAGCTGCATTTCTCCTCATGGTGGTGCATTTGCCTATATACCATAAATGGCATGCCATACCATTTGTATGTCATGATACTACAAATATCTTATGAAATGTTTTCTTGTTGCCTTTGGGCACATGGCAAAATATTAGTAGCAAATTTAAGCACATATTTTTTCCTAATAGCAAATTCAAAAAGCACAAAAAATAGAGAATGAACATATAGCTAACAATCACAATAACTGTTAGGCACCATTTCTGCCTTCTTTCTTTATAACTCCAAGGAGAACCTGTGAGCTCTCCTTCTATTTAGCAACCACTTCCTTTGGAAGCAATATTCTGGCCTATTGCCATCATCTCTCAATGACCTAAAAGTTGACAGCCAATGTTCCAGTCTCATGTCACTTCCCTGGAGCCTAGATATGATGATATCTACTTTTATCACTCCTTTACAGCCTTCTGGAATACACATGAACATAGGAAGAGTCCAAGGGAGCTATCTCAAAATCATTAGGTTCCTCACGAAAGGTCTGTGGCTAAGGTACCCGTAGAGAGTAGGGGTAGTAGAATGAAGTGACAGAGAGCTATTAAAGAGACTTTTGAGTGTGTGAGAAACAGGCAATATCTTCCTTGAGAAGTTTTTAATTAATTATTTGTGAAGTTTTTCACAAATCTTTCTTATTTTATTCAACTTAGGAATTCATATATTACAGCAGTTGAAGTTGGGAGCAGTTTAATACTAAAAGAATTTATTTTGGACCCTACAAAGATAACCCTGTATTTCCAAACTTGTTAAAAAGTGAACTTCTTTTTCTACTCTAAATTCTTATATGAGGGACCTATTTCCTACCCCCTTCCCAAAAATAATATCTGTCATTGTCACCTAACTACATACTTTATGAATTCTTTCTTTTTGCTTATTATAATCACCAAATGGAATAAAATTTAGAAATAGAATGGACTTTGAAAGATCTTTTCTGCCACACTCTTAATGCTTTCCATTTATTATGGATAACTTTGTGTTGTGGCACAAAACACTTCCTAGGAAACACTGAAACAAATTCTTCTACAATGTATAGTTTTGTTAATAGTTAATTTAAAATGGTAAACCAAGTGTTATTGATAATGCATGTTCACTTTCTACTTTTATGGCTTAGCATTTGTTAAACATAAAGGAAGGAGGTGTGTTTTAATTTCAGTAGGTTGGTACTAACTTTGTACACAGTATTTGATTGGAGTTTTGTTGCCTGTTAATATTTTCTTCATTTCTCTTTTTGTAGTCATTGTATATACTGTTCTTTCAGCTCTACTCTCTATTTTATATCACTTCATATAAGTCTTCAAATGTTTTTCTGAATTCTTTGTATTCTTATGATGATATACTGAAATTCCATTACATTCATACGCCACGGTTTATTCAAGCCATTCCTGCCATTGAGCGCGTAGTTTGTTTCCATCATTCTGGTTTTGCAGTTTTCCTATGAACATTCTAGAAGTACTTTATGATTATGGGATTTCCTCATGATATAAACCCAATAACAGAATCACTGAATCAGAGGGAATGAAGCAGCATACTCATTTTACCAATGAGAAAACCAATGCCCAGATATGCTAACTGACTAAGTAAGACAAGGCTGCACACAAGTAGAGTCGAGTCAAACTTGAGTACTCTTACTCCAAATCTAGTGATCTTTCCACTTAGGTAAGCTCTTTGATTTTCTCAGAAAAATATCTACCCTTTTTCATTTTTAGGTATCTGATGCAGACTCTCTCAGTTTTCCATAGTATCTAGCATATTGGAGAAGCTCAGTATGATATAATTTAGTAATATAGCATAACATAATATAACAATGTAGTGTAACATGTAATATTGGTAATTCTTAAAAGAGCTTTTCTGTTTTCAGATCTTATGGTACTAGTTTACCTGATAGAAACCAAGGAGCTGAAGACAAAGGCCACAAACCACATTATTCCATCTCTCATTTTGGTGACACACTTTAGCAAAATCCATATTATCCACTATAAGTTAATAAGAGAAATATAGGAAGTCTTTATTGTGGAAGTGAAGTGTTTTCATCTAATTAATTTGAAATATAAGTATACTTATTTATCTTATCTACTTTGAATGTATCTAGCATCAGATCAGGGTCTCTCTAATATGGGAAAAGTATTTATTTGTCCCTGAGACAGTAATTACCAAGACATTCAAAGAAATAAAATGTCTTTTGATATATACAATGAATCGGGGAATATGAAAATTAACTTTCAAATAAATGAAAACTTCATTTATTTTTCAGGAAACTTTCTCTCCAATGATGAGGTACCAATTGGTGATTCATTGCAGTAAGGAATTTTTACAGTGGGGGAAATATGAGAAGATCCTTGCATACTAACAACATGATTGTGCACTGTCCTAGCAGTAGGAAAGCTGGGTTTGGATACTGGGCCTGGGTTCAGATTTTGGCTCTGACAAGTGACAAGGTCTTTGTGACCACAGGCAAGTCACTAAACTCCCTGGACCTCAGTTTCACCTGTAACATGAGGGTATTGCATTTTTTTTATCTCTGAGGTCTCTTCTAGCTCTAAATTTGCAATTCTAAGACTTAGGAGGGAATTTCAGAACAGTAGTAGAAAGCTCTCTGTTATCCCTGTTACATCCTAAAAAAGCAACATAGATAATGATTGACATTTTCCTTTTCCAAAAACATGAGTCAACATCTGTAGGTTTATGTCATCTGTGCATTTTAGCAGGCAGTGAATATTTTTAACCAGATTGAAACCTGGATCCTCCATCCAAACGACAAAGTTCTGATTTTCTTGAAATCTATGTGTTTAGCAGTCAACATTTGTAAGTTATTTCATACTAAGGTAACCATACATTTTAAATTTTCCCAAGACATCCCTAGGTTTTACCTTCTTGTCTAAGGTACTAGTCTACCCTCACTTTAATCTAGCTTTAGGATTTCTTCCATCAGATATAGGTGAACCAGTTTTAGAACAGGTCTTTTGCTCTCTCAGAACAAGTTAATGTTTAAAAAAATACCTTGATCATGGTTGCAAATTATACACAGGAGCTTTGGTACTCTCTATCATGAAGCTTGACAATATTTACTCATTTTTATTATCTGGAGGTTATTATTTACTTTACTTTTTAGTTAACTCTCTGATGGTTCAGACCTTTGTAAATAGCTTGATAATTTTTTTGAATCAACTGCCTTGCAAGATTTTCTTTTCTCTGCATTTTCATGAGGCAGATGGAATTCATAGCTTGGCACCTACAAAGCTATTAATCTGTATTTCTTAAAAACAAGAAAGATAAAGGTTTCTTTATTGATTTACAAGCAAAAATCTCTTTTTTCCCAATTCCATCCTAATAAAAACATCCATAAAGTAAAAATTCATATAATTAAAACTTTTTATTCCTTTTTATGGGGAAACTTATGGTGACTTCTTAGGGATCCATCCCCAGGCTTACCCATTTCCACCAAAATATTCCCAGATATACACAAGAATAACTCTTTAGTTTATAGCTTTTACCAAAAAAGAGATAGCATATGAGTGTTGAGGTGGCAAGAAGAGGGAACTGATGTGAGCTAGTCTGTGGATAAGGGGGAGGTGGAATGTGAAGGGTGAGTATGCTGCAGAGAACAATAGAGTAATGCTAGATTTGTAGGATTTTTGGCTTTTTCATCTAATTTATGAAGTTATATTGGTTTTCAAAGACTTGCAATTTCTTAGGTAACTGCTATAGCCTCTCTTGGTTGAAGTGGTTTCTCCTATCTGCGATCCTCAGCTATGAAGAAGTGCGTAAGCTCTTAAACTTTTCAAACTATCCATAGCTTTCCTTGAATTACATATCTTTCATATTATAATTTCACTTCTGTATCATTTTCTGTATTCTTCAATGTCTGCTTGAGTATCAGACCTGATCTTCAAAGTAATTTGTCCTTGACAGTCTACACAGTAAAAAAATTTGTTGCTGTTGTTCAGTTGTCCAGTCATGTCCAACTCTTCATGACACCTTCTGTCCTCCATTATCTCTCAAAGTCTGTCCAAATATATGTTCTTTGCTTCCATGACATTATCTATCCATCTTATCCTCTGCCATCTCCTTTTCCTATTGCATTCAATCTTTCCCAGTATCAGCATCTTTTCCAGTAAGTTCCATTTTCTATTATGTGGCCAAAGTATTTAAGCTTCACCTTCAGTATTTGTTGTTCCAGTGAATAGTCTTAATTAAAATTTTTAAGTATTGACTGATTTGATCTCCTTGCCATCCAAAAGACTCTTAAAAGTCTTCTCCAGCATCACAATTTGAAAGCATTGCTTCTGAAGTGCTCAGCTTTCCTTATAGACCAGCTGTCACAGACATATGTTGCTAATGGAAGAAACATAGTTTTGACCATTCAGACCTTTGTCTCTGCCTTTTAGTTTGCTGCCCAGATTTGCCATAGCTTTCTTTCCAAGTAGCAAGCATCTTTAAAGTTCATCACTGCAAACACCATTGGCAAGCATATAAAATCTGACACTGCTTCCATTTCTTCTCCCTCTGTTTGACAGGAAGTGATGAGACCAGTTACCATGATCTTGTTTGGTTTCTTCTTTGAGGTTAAGGTTCAAGCCAGCTTTTACACTATTCTCTTTTGCCCTCATCAGGAGGTTTCTTAATTCTTCACTTTCTGCCATCAAAGCAGTATTGTAAGCGTATCTGAGATTGTTGATATTTCACTGGGCACCCTTAATTCCAGCTTTTGATTCATCCACCCTGGCATTTTGCATGATGTACTTTGCATACATACATATATGTATATATATATATGTATATATACACACATATATATGTTAAAAAATAGGGTGACAGCATTCAGCCTTGTCGTAGTCCTTTTCCAGTCTTAAAACAATCTGTTCCATGTTCGTCTCTATTTCCTCTTGACCTGGGTTCAGGTTCTTCAGGAGACCAGTAAAATGATCTGGTACTCCCATCTCTTTGAGGATTTGCTACATTTTGTTGTTATCCACACATGTCAAAGACTTTAGTGTAGTCAGTGAAGCAGAAGTACACTTAAAGATTGCATCTTTTCCAATCTAGTGGCCATTGTTGAGTTTTCGAAATTTCCTGGCATATTGAGTACAAGACTTTAGTAACATCATCTTTTAAGTTTTAAATAGCTCAACTGGAATTTTACCACCTCCACTAGCTTTATTGTTAGCAGTGCTTCCTAAAGCCTACTTGACTTTATTCTCCAGAATACCAGACTCTTGATCAATTACCACACCATTGTGGTTATCAGTGATGTTAAGATCTTTCTTGTATAGTACTGTATATTCTTGCCACCTCTTCTTAATTTCTTCTGCTTCTAAGTCCCTACCATTTTTGTCTTTTATCATGGCCATCTTTGCATGAAACATTCCCTTCATATCTCTAATTTTCTTGAGATTTCTTTCTCCTTCTGTTGTTTTCTTCTATTTCTTTGCATTTAAGAAAACCTTCTTATCTCTCCTTGCTATTCTCTGGAATTTTGCATATCATTTGGGTATATAGTTATCTTCCTCCATTACCTTTCTCTTTCCATCTTTCCTCAGCTTTTTGTAAAACCTCATCAGACAGCCTAAAAAATAACTTAAAAATAGGTATGGATTACTGTCATTCACTGAAGTGAGAGCTAAGTGTATTTGAAAGGTTAGTAATTTTTCTCTTTCAGATAAAATAGCAATAATATTTAAAAATGTAACTGTCTCTTAATAGTGATTGTACTAAGCTTAAGTGTGGCAAAATAAACAGATTAAGTTTAACAAAAATCATTCTAAAACAATTAAAATTCCATAAACCACACATTTATCCATCATGATCTGTAATTGTTCGTTTAGTACCTACTTTTTAGAGGGGCTAAAGAGCTGTGTTCATATGTACCTAGCAAAAGGTAAGGAGATGCTTACTGAACTATTAGCATTTCTGATTCCGATGTTGTGCAGGCAGTATGTTTAGGCATGCACCTCCTCTGTGACTCTGCCATTGACTCCTGTCACACACAGCTGGTATTTCTATGGAGCAGACATATGAGGAGAAAAAAGTACAAAAGCCCTATTTAACTATGAAATTGCAAGAATCAAACAAATGGAGTAGTTGTCCCTAGCCAAGTAGTTTTGTCACCTTTGTTCACCAACACTCCCCTACCCTGGTTACCATCTTAGAATGAAAAAATAAGAAGCTTCTCCTTTGCTAATAAGCAATGGCTACACTCTCTAGAATGCCAGCAAATACTCTTTGCAAGGTGGTTGCTGTATATTTGGCAGCTGTTAAAGACTCAGGGGTATGACTCCTGGTCATCTCTATTAACTAAGTCATTTTCCTTTCTATTCGTTTGCATAAGTTCTGTTTGTGTGACACTTAAGTTCTGTGCCTTGATACCTGGGTTTGAGGCCACATTACCCTGAGTATGTTTCAATCTCTTTTCTTTGTCTTTGGGCAAAGGGAAAGACCCCAGGGAACTGCTAGAACTGGATATAATCCCATGGGCACAAGATCCTAATGAAAATGGTAGCAGATGCCACTCATGAGTATCTCACATATTTTTAAAATTCTCTCTAATCTCATTTTTGATATTTGAACGCAAGTAAGTAGCCGTTCCCTAGTGGTAATCATAGAAGTAGATCCCACCCATATAGCTATAGCTGATGATAGTAATTGCCACAGGAGCAAAATTACCAATAAGATGCCCTGTCTGTCATCAGAAATTAGGGAAGGGATGACTGCCCCATCACCTTAGGACAGGTGCTACAAGAACCAATAAATGGGTCTCACTCATTGATTGCTATTTAGTGCCTCTGCGTATCTAGCTGCCTTGAGTTCCTAAGGTAATCTGGTACTGGTACTGAGTCGGGAATGACAGGACAATAGGATCCATGGGAAAGACAGTTCCCATTGCAACTACAGGTGATCTATTCCTCCCCCTTTTTCCTGTACTGTGGCCTCCTCTTCCCCACTACCACCCCTAGGGATATTTTGATTCTTATCAGACTTAACTGAAACTTTGTGCCCAAATTTCTAATAGCCTTCTTTTATCTTTGGTGTTTCCCCTGATTATTGACCTGGTTCTTTCCTCCTGGATGCCATCCCAGTGCTACCCTCTGATTTGGACAAATTAACTATACATGAATCTCTTTCCTATTTTTGGTATCCCTTGTTCCAACAACTGACAAATATACCTTATTAATTGTATAGCATCTGTTTCTAACAGTTAGCTACCCCTGAGAGGCTACTTACCAACCACCCTCTACAGTAGGTTGACCCTTGTAGAAACTGCTTGTACTCTTCAGAATAAATGTTGAACATGACATTATTTCCCTTCCTTTTCATTTTCCCTTTGTTAACTATTTTGCTCTCTGTCGTATGTATCAGCATTGGTTGGTAAGAATTATAGTCACCTTACCTCAACTTATACATTAAACAACACATCCCATTTCATTATGTGTATTTTCTGTATAGGGCCCTCCAACATCTACAGAGAATAAAGTGTTATGTCCAAATTCACCTCAAAAGTCAAAAAGTAGCTTTCTGCCATTCTATCTCTACAATTAATATCCTTGTTTTTAAAAAACTATAAACAGAAGGCAGGGGGGCCTAGAAAGAATACACCTAAAGCTTTGGTTGCATGAACAATACAAAGAAAAGACAGACCAGATAATTTTAGGGGTCATGAATCAGAGAATGAGGGACTAGAGTAAATAGAAAGAGAAGATGGATGATGAAGAGAGTAAGAAAAATCCTTTTTGGAAAGGGATGCCAAAAATTAAATTTTGAAAAACTAATGAACGAGACTAGCTGAAAGGGAGGAGAGAAAGGTAGAATCTGTTTGACTGAGAGCAAAAAAGAAAAGGAAGAAATATGTAACTATATAAAATAAGGAGAGAAAAAAGAACTATTAAAAATCCTAAAGGTAAAAAGATAACAAATGAGAAGAGGGGATGAGGATGGGAGGAAGAGAGCCAGTGAGGCACCTAAAAAAAAAGACTAAAGCAACCAATAAGTGTATTTTCAGCAGAAGATGGGGGGGGAGGGGATAAGAAAACAACTTGAAAAAAAAATTTTAGAAAGATGGAGGAAAACTTCCTCCTAAATCATAACTTTGAACATAAATGGACTAAACAATCCAATGAAATGGAAAAGAGTGACAGATTAGATTTTTTAAAACCCTAACATCTATTGCTTACAAAAAATACACATTTAAAAAACAAAGACATACACAAAATAAAACTGAGAGCATGGAAAAATTTTTTTACCATGCATCAAGTGAATTCAAAAAAACAGGAGTTGCCATCATGTTAGCAAATAAAGCAAAAACAAATATTCAAAAATATTGAGGAGGTCAAAGAACATATAATAGAAACAATAGCTTTGTGAAAAAAATTATAATGATTAAACCACATACCAAAATTTCTGGTATGCTGCTGAAGCAGTCCTCAGGGAAAATCATATCCTTAAAACCTTATATTAATAAAATTTTAAAAGAGGATTAATTAACTGAATGTGCCTCTTTAAAAATTAGGAAATCAACAAATAAACCTAAAATAAGCTCAAAAGTAGAAATATTAAAAATTACAGGGGAAATGGATTAATTAGAAGCACAAAAAAAGACAAATCTAAAAACTGGTTCTTTGAAAAGGCTAATAGAATTCATAAACCCTTAGCTAACCTGATTAAAAAGAAGAGGCAGAAAAATCAAATCAACAAAATATCATGTGAGTAAGGTGAAATCACAGCAAAACCAGAAGAAATAAAAAGAATAATTGGAACTTACTTTGCTAACAAAACTGAGAATACAAAAGAAGTAGAGGAACACCTTCAAAAAGATAAAAATAAATAAAACCCAAGACCAGATAAAGATTTTAATTAACCCAATTTCCAAAAAGGAAATTATTCTAGGTGCAAAAAATTTATATGTGGTTTTTGTACTCAGGCCAACTTATATCACTATACATAGAGTTAAGTTTACTGTCACTTTATTTCTGTGAACATTAAGACCAATAAATAGAAATAAAATCATACAACCAGTTTTAAAGAAGAAGACCAGGACCCAATGAATTAGTAAAATCAGCATATCCTAATGGCTCTTTGGGGAAGAGAACTTGCTTAATCATCAGAATAATGATATTGTCCTTGAAGAATTTTTGTTAGTTCTTTGTTTGATAGTAATAGTCTGTTGGCTAGGATGCTGAATTGCTGTGTAAGAAACAGAAACTTATAAATAATTTTAAGAGTTGTCCCTGCAACCCCAACCCAAAAATCCTTCTGGATCCTACTACAATGAAGATTAATATAAGATGTAATGATAGAGAAGAGGCACTGATTTCTTGTGTGTTATGAAATCATTTTCATTACATGATAAATCTGACCTTTATTGGTTTGCTGTTTTTAACTATTAGTTGTAGTATAGCTATGTTGCCAGTTTTTTGTACTTTTCCTGCCATTCCTATCATCTTCATCTTGCCATTCTAAGCAACTCCAACTATCCCTAGATTTCTTCATTCTTTGTTTTCCCCCGACTTAATTATTTCTTTAGTGTAAAGAGCTTCCTCTGAGGAGAAGGGCCCTCTACCCGCATAGACCCACTTCTTCACCTCAACCCCAGTATACTTGACATGTTACTACTGTCTAGTTAGCACCACCCCTATCTCAAAGAGTATTGGCCAACTTCAGAAAGAGGCATGAAAAAGGTAGCTTACCTTACTGCTGATTCTGTAAAAAGTAATCACTATATTTGGCATAATTAATAGTATTATAGTAGTGGGCACAATAGTAATTCGAATACAAATAATAATGTTCAGTATAATTAATATGTGACTAACCAGAAATCTTTTTGGAAACTAACTTTTTAATGTGTTTTATTAAACCCCCTGAATACAAAAATCTAATTCTATTACACAGTCCACAAAAGGGTTAAAGAAAAAAAAAAGTCAGTACTATATGCTATACATAGGATCTATGAGGGGCCCAATTGACATGTTTGGTTTTTTAGATGAAGAAATTAAGTTCCAGAGAGTTTGTAATTTGCCCAATATTATTCATATTAGAATTCAAAAAGAATTTGATTCCTAATCTGATTCCTAATCCAAAGGTTTTCCACTAAACTGGCCTGTATATAGAGAAATAAACAGCTATATGTTATATCCTATAGAAGAACAATATACTATCTAAAATACACCAATTATATAACTGTAAATTACCTTTATCACTTAAATAAGGTGAGAGAAATTTTTTAAAGACAAGGCCAGTTTTCTTTAGTGTTGAAGTACAGTATTAAATTTCAGAGAGAACATGTAAGTACAATAGAATCTCATTATTGAGATGGGTATTACAGTTGCAAATGGGTTTTTTATGAATTTCTCTTAAAGAGAATAAGCATATTAACCTCAAAAATGCTCACAGTATATTTTTACTAAATATAATTTCATTCACATTATTTATTATAATACCTTATATGTTTTGTAAGATTAATGCACAAATGTTAATATGAAACTTCCCAATGGCTCTCTAATATTAAATGCTTTCTAAGAAATAGAATGACACTACCAGAATTTATGAGAGTATTGGGTTTGTACAGTTGTAAACTACTAATTAACCAGCTTTTCCTATAGGTTCCATGAAGATAATTTGAAATATGTAATCGTGGGATTATTCTGGTTCTCTTAAATTTTTATCTTTGTTACTTATGGTTAAATCATATTTGTACTACAAGTTCCCAATGGAGGGAACCATTGCAGAAATGTCTCTTAAAATAATAAGACTTAAAATTTGTGTAAGAACCATCCCTGCAAACAGGTTCATAGATTTATTTCTTTATTTGGTTATTTATTTTGGTCTAGACATTTTATTTCACTGGTATAGGAAACTCATAGTGAGAAAACTCCCTCTACCAATGCAATCTGGCAAATGTACTACAATTTGTAGTCTTAAAGTTCTACCTTGGATAAGATAAGATATTAGTGGCTTACTCATTCACACAGCCAGTACATGTAAAAGGCAGAACTTGAACCCAGGTCATCTAAACCACATCTTTATGCCCCAAGTCCAATAAGTTTTCCTCTATGACTATATTGTCTCTCTTCATACTTTGCCTACAGTTCAAATAACATCATTATCAGCTATCTGATCCATGACAGGAATCAGATTTTTGATCTTGAGATCCAGATTAAAACCAAGAATTTATAATTTAATATTTTAATTAAAAATAACTTTTATAACAGTTAACATTTATTAAGCACCTATTATGTTCTAGAAACTGAGCTAGATGGAAAAGACACAAAAATAAATAGAACAGTTCCTGCCTTCAAGAAACTTACATTCCCTTTGGTGAAGAAAATATTTATATAGGACTGGCATAGACTCCAGAGTTGGGAGAATCTACACTCAAAATGGCAGACTGGGTCTCCAACAGCAAAGCTACTGCTCTGTCTCCCTTCATGTTCTAGGAGTATCTTTGAGTGGCTGTGTAGTTCTTTTAATGCTGTTACTCTGAGTCCCCATTGCAATGTGCCACCTCCCAATTTCAATGAGCAATCTAGATTGTTATCTCCCCATTATCATTTAACCTGTTGATATCTCTTCGATATTATCAGTAAGCAGTCAATATATTATTTTTACAAAGAGATATTTACTGAAAAGATATAGCAAAAACAGAAGCACAAAGACATCCTTCAAATACAGAACATAGTCTCCTGGCTTCTGAGGGGCAAGTGAGCTCAGCCCTTGGGGAAAATGAGTTTATAAAGTGGCTGCTGTAAGCATTGCTTCCACGAAGTTAAATTCTTAATGTGGCATGGCCATTGGCTAAACGAATCTTTTTCTAGTAGGACATGGTGTCTCATCTGCTGGGTTGATTCCCTTCTGGGCTGTCACTTAGGTTGCTCATCACTGAACCTCTGGGAGCTCATCCAGCTTTTCAGAAGTCACATAATTGTTCCTTCTCTAGTACCCCTTCGTCTTAGGCCAGGAAAGAATATAACAGAAATGGAAAAACCATAGCACCATGTGTTGGAGGCCACACCGTGACAAGGTAGAAGACTGGCTGCCCTGAGACTTACAGCATTTTTATGCCCTCAATCAAAAACCGTGAAAGAGGAGGGGGAAACTGTTAGAGGCTTTTGTCTTACATATAGTCCTGGATTAGGAGCCAATTAAAAGGCTTTTTGTCATCATACAATAAGTAGATAGAAAACAGCCTCAGAATAGGTATGCATACTCTCAAATAGAGAGGAGGACCCTCCATTACACATTCCTAGAGACAGGCTCACCAGATTGACAACAGACAAAGGATATGCTCAAAGGCCTAGGTCCCTGTTGGCCAAACCCTGCCACCAGTGGCTGTGGCGTTGAAATGGCCAGAGATGGCCAAATGCCACGGAGAGTGAAAAGAAAAACATATAACATGGACCAGTCGGGAGAGTAAAGAGCAGCTCCATTTATTATGCAGAGGAACAGGGCTTATTACCCTTTTAGGCAAGCAGAATCAACAAATCCACATGCGAGGCATTTGCATAATGCATGACTTCCTCATGCTTAGTTCCCCTTTTGCCATAAACAATATTGTGTTAATAGCCCACAGGTGGTATTTGGCACGTGTGGGCCATGGGGGTTTTGGAGAGAGCACGTGTGTACCAAGGAGGCTTAAAGAGCCTTCATCCTGAGCAGCACATGTGTGCCAAGGGAGGGATGGAGAGCCCACATGCCAAGTTATCAGCCCAAGGGCAAGAACAGGCCTTTGGCCTGTATCTTATCCCAGAATGGACTTTCTCAGAGCTGGCCCTCTACATCTCCTGCCTTTTAATTAAGATGGAGTTTAAGCTAATGACGAGTCAAATAATGACTTGTAGAAAACAGGGCTTTATGAGGCACAATAGTGTTAGGAAGGCAAACAAGGGAAGAAAGTGGCAACAAATGTTGCTTAACGGGTTGACTTGTTAAAACAAGTCTTGCAATAACTCATTGGTAATGCCTTCAGGATCAATTCCTGGGGCTTTGCTGTGTTCAGTTAGGTGGGTGATAAATTCTAAGTCACTTATATCTCGTGTCACATTATGATTATGCCATAAATTTGTAGATGCAAAGAAATAGGGATATGGGAGACAAGTTCATACATAGTAATCTCCTCTTAAGTAAATGTGGGAAGGATTGATCCATGCATTGACAAATCAAAGGGGGCAGTCCCCTTAAGATTCACTTATGCAGCTGTCTGGCAAGGAACATTGTCAATGAAATCCTCTGGTCCTTAGCATCTGCTCCAGCACTGCATCCCAGCATCGTCTTCTCTTCCTGTAGGAACCAGCTTTCTGTCCATTCTCCTGCAAGAGTGATCTTAGCACAATGCATAACATTCTCACATTGCTTAAGGAATATTTACAAAGTGAGCCCTAAGTGGCTCACATGCATTCCTAACATTATTTATAAAGCTTTACTAAGTTGGTAATAACAAAGTTTCTGGTTACTGCAGAATTCCTAGATGTCACAGTTTCCCAGTCAAAAAGGTGTTGCAATAGAATCTCACAGTTGGACATCTTAAGGTGAGTCTTAAGCAAGTTTTGCAGATGTTCTAGTTGTAGATATTGCCCAGCAGGATAACACAAAAAAGCTCATCAGACCTCCACCTGTTAACAGTATAGGATCACATTCCCTCTGAGTAGCTTGTAGCATTTCCCTCGGATACTGATTTAATGCAGAGCAAAATTAGTTATGGTCCCAAGTGCCTTTTGCCCTAAATAGCAAGTTTCACCGATCATAGACTTTCAATAAGCAATAAAGATTTGCCAGGACTCACATACACATAAGGGATTTAATTAAACATCTTTCCTTCTCAAATTTAAACTTGTCCTGGTGCAAAAGCCAATCAGAATCCTTTCTATCTATTGTACATAAACTTGCAATTTCTCAGCAAGCCAAATTCATTGTTAGACTTTACATAAGTCAAACAAGTTCTTTTCCTGGGGCTGATGACCTTGCCCATACAGATAGTTTCCAGGGGCCTTGGCAATTAACATGGACTCCAGGAAGGGGTTAACACTGGTGCCCTTTGCCTACTGTCCTCCATACAGGAGGACTGTTCCGAATGGGCAGAACCAACCTTCTTCTTATCCTTTTTTCCTGCCCTCCTCCCTTTTTTTGTTTCTAAATTTAATGTCCTTGTTACGTCTTTCTTCTTAATATGTTAGATTACATAGGCAGCATATTTGCTATCAGATATAATGTTAAGTGGTTACCTTGATACTTTCCAGTCAAGAAAAACTTTCCAGTCAAGGTCATTAGCTAGTAAAAGTTCGACCTGTTCTTTAGTATATGGCTGATGAACAGCATGTGGTCTATTCCCTGTCAGCAATGTGACTCTTTTTATACTTTTCTGAAGGAGTTGAGCAACCATTTGAGGGTAAGGAGAAATGATTCTTGAGGCTTGAAATGGCAAATAAATCCATTCTGTGATGTCATTTTGTTGGTGTAAAGGCTGAAAAGGAATTTTTGGTGTAGGAAGGATAGTAAGCAGGTGCTTGGGATCAATCCTATATGTTTGGCACTTTTGGAGAGCCTCCTCAACTCTTGTCAGTGGCTGTGAGGCTTGTGGGGTCAATTGTAAAGGAGAACTGGGGTATAGATCTCCCCTTAAGATCTTGAATAGTTCTCCCAACTCTTGGATACTTATTTGTAGGTGAGTACAAACCCAATTTATATCCCCAAACAGCTTTTGAAAATCATTGAGTATCTTAAGCTTTTGTCTACAAATGGAGATTTTTGTAGGTGATACTGATGTGGGACTCAGTGTCTGCCCTAAATATAGCAAGTTGTATTTTGTCTGGGGCAATGAGTCCATAATCTTTTATTGTGCCTCAGTTTCCTGAAAAATAAGGTTCAAAATCTCTGCCCGTGGATATGAGCATAGTATGTCATACATGTAATGAATGAGATAAGCTTTGGGATATTTCTCTTACAGGTTGTAAAGCTTGTGCAACATGTTGTTGACACATGGTGGGACTATCTTTCATCCCTTGCAGCAGGACTTTCCATTGTAATCTCTTGTGAGGTTCCTTGAGATTAAACAGAATCTGTGGGATGTAATAGAATACTATAGAAACAATCTTTTAAATCTATAATCCATAAAGGCCAGTTCCTAGGTATCATGTTAAGTGTGGGAGTCCTGGTTGAAGATTTCCCATAGTTTCCATTCTATCATTAATTTTTCTTAAATCAGTAAGCATTTTCCTTTTTCCAGATTTCTTTCTTATAGAAAAAATAGGTGAATTCCAAGGACTGTTGGAGCTTTCAATGTGCCCTGCCTTTAACTGTTCATTAACAAGGGCCTGTAATTTTTCTAATGTTAAAAGCCATTGTTCGACCCATACCAGGAGCCCATCCTTCCAGGTTATCTTAGGCATCCTGTTCTTTTAGATTTCATGACAGTGGCCTTTCCTAAAAATCCTGGTGGGGGAGGGGGTTTGAGATTGTATAGTGATCTTCATATATCCCAAGGTCTCTCCCCCATAGATTTATAGGTAGATGTGATAAAACATATGGTCTGAGTTTTCCTTTCTGCTTCTCTACCTCCCAGCTTAACCGTCCTGCACTTTGTTTTGGGATGGTGACCGTCCCTACTCCTTGCAGTGACATATCACTTGTTACTAGTGGCCAGACTTTTGGCCAGAGTCTGTCTGTGATGATTGATTTGTCTGCTCCAGTATCTAGCAATCCTTCAAATTCTATGCCTTCTTTTTTTTATTTTCAAAGTTGGTCTTTTTTCTGTAATATCTTATACCCAGAAAGCCTCTCTTTCTGTGCTTTCAAATCCTTGTGAGCCCTGAACCTTCTGAAAATAATTCCCTGTGGTTTCATATTTATCTCTTCTCTCCCCCTATCCTATATGTAATAAAATTTTGATTTCTCCCATGTAATCTGAATCTAACAACCCAGGGACTATAATGAGCCTTCTGAGGGAGGAGCTACTACGTCCTATAAAGAGTCCCGTTGGCAGAGTAGGCAGTGGGCCATATAAACTCTGGCAGATGGAGATAGTGTAGTCATTTGTGCACTGCCTGGGTTAGCATGAAGGAGGTCTTTTATGGTGAGGGGTAAAGTGCGTTTGTAGTTGGAACCGTCTGAAGGGGAACAAGGGAAAGGGTGGTCCCTATTGTTTTCCAGGGCTGGCCCAGAGGGCAGTTTCCTGAATTCAAACACCATTCTGAATGCCCAACGGTTCCTTTTCCACACCTAAGGCATAGTGTGGTTGGTCGGGAGGTGGAACTTTTCTGTATCCCTTTACGTGGTGCTTTACATTCCTTTTTTATGTGTCCGGGCTTTTCAACGTTATAGCATTTTTTAAAAATGGTTTTTGGCTGCTGTTGATTAAAAGCAGTGGCTACTACCTCAGCGTGGTATGCCAGTGTGCCCACTATTTGGCATCTTTGAATCATCTCAGAGATGGTCATACGAGATCCCCCACCTAGCAGGGCTCTCTTACAATCTGCATTACAATTTTCAACTGCCAACTTTTGTAACAATATATTGGCAGCTTCAGCGTCCCCTTCACTCCTTTGGATGGCTTGTGTGAGTCTATAAGAAAGTCTGGGAATGTTTCTGTTGCCCCCTTTCTTTTGTTATTTCTATGGGAATTTTAAATGGTTCTAAATTTTTGCTCAAGTAAATTTTACTTTTGTGTTCACTCCTTAAAAACTTTGAGAGGGAGAACTTTGAATTTGCCAGTCATAGTAAGTGGACCCTTCTCCTTATACTGGGTGACTCAAAGTGTCTCTTTTTGAGATCCATGCATTTTCCCAATTTGCCTTAGTGCCAAATAGTATACCAAATTCTGAACACATTTCATTTAAATTCAAGGGAAAAGTTTCCCACTTTCTTTCTTATCTCTCTTCACATTCCAAATTGGCCAGATTTGCAATGGAGGAAGAAAGAAAGAGCATTTTTTTTCCAACTACTTCCTAAAAGTTTTCAAATCTTATTTCTTTTTAATTTTGACCTGATATTTCTCCAGTTTGCCTTTTCCATAACAAAAACTAAACAAGACATTACAGGGTGTTAGATTACATACTCCACACGGAAACACAGATACAGAACACAGACAGAGACAGGAAACTGAGGATTTTTTTGAATCCTATACACAAATTGCTTGGCCCTCAGGAATGTGATGGAGGCCAGGTGCCATGCTTTATTGGGGTCTTGAAGACCCTGCTTTTTAAAATGACCGGGGGCAGATCCCTGACTGCAGTGAAAATGTGCCTGTCTCAGAAAATTCTTGTAATTTGGGTAGTTATTAAAAGACCTCTTTCCCTTACTAGCTTCTTCAGACCTTTCATATAGTATTCTCAGTCTCTTTTTCCCAATTGCCTTTGCCCCATCTCTGCAATCCTCACATAAGCCTGGTGATTACCCCAGAATAGGAAAGTGAAAGCAAAGGAGAAGAAAGACCATCGCCCTCCCATCTCCTTAATGCCCATATAAGCCTGGTAAAAAAAACAAAAAGAGAAAGTGAAAAGGAAAGTGAAAATTTTTAGTACGTGAGAAAAGTTTTACTTCCCTTATACCTTAATCAACTGTGTATGTCGACTGGAGCCTCCTTTTCGTTTGTTTTGTTTTTTTTTCTCCAGGGCATCTCTACCGTGGGAGACTCAACTCTTTCAGAGTCTCCGTTCCTCCAAACCTCTCTGCTTCAGGTTCGTCTGCTTTGAATCCGTGTTCACCTCGGGTCTGTTTGCTTTGGGTTTGTTTGCTCCTAGTGTCCCCGTGGGGTCCATTTGCTTTGTCAGCTTCCGGTGTCCTTGCCTCAAGGTTCCTTATTGGGGCACCAGTTGGCTCAGGGCTCCTCGTTGGGGTGCCAGTTGCCTCAGGGTCCCTTGTTGGGGTGCCAGTTGCCACTAGTGGCTGTGGCGTTGAAATGGCCGGAGATGGCCAAATGCCACAGAGAGTGAAAAGAAAAACACATAACACGGGCCAGGTGGGAGAGTAAAGAACAGCTCCATTTATTATGCAGAGGAACAGGGCTTATATACCCTTTTAGGCAAGCAGAATCAACAAATCCATGTGCAAGGGATTTGCATAATGCATGACTTCCTCATGCTTAGTTCCCCTTTTGCCATAAACAATATTGTGTTAATAGCCCACAGGTGGTATTTGGCACGTGTGGGCCATGGGAGTTTTGGAGAGAGCACGTGTGTACCAAGGAGGCTTGAAGATCCTTCATCCTGAGCAGCACGTGTGTGCCAAGGGAGGGATGGAGAGCCCACATGCCAAGTTATCAGCCCAAGGGCAAGAACAGGCCTCTGGCCTGTATCTTATCCCAAAATGGACTTTCTCAGAGCTGGCCCTCCCCAAAACTCCTCTTACATGTACATGTATTGCCAAGGCTCACCTATCATACGCACCTTTGATTCAGTCTCCTTCCATCTCCAGCAGATTGTCCCCATCATTACACTACCTGTCCCCATCATCAATTTCTACCTGTCTACTGGTTTCTTTCATGCTTTCTACAAACAAACATACCAGTGTCTCCTCACCATCTTTAAAGAGCCCTCACTTGATCCTGCCATCCATGTTCAGAATCATTCTACATCTCTCTTTACCTTCTCCACTAAACACTTTGAGAAATCCATCTATATGCATTTCATCTCCTCATCTCACCCCCTTCAAAACCCTCTGCACTCCAGATTCTAACCTTATCATTCTACTGAAATTGCTTTCTTCAGAATTATCAGTAAGTTCCTAATTGCCAAATCTAATGGTATATCCTTCCATTCTTGTCTAATTTTATTGTTTTAAAATATCTCCCAGAGTTGGGGAGATGTAGTACCTTGTGGGAAGAAAATCAAGGAGGTCATCATTGCTAGATGGCAGAGTACATGGAGGGTTATGGAATAGTAAATGACTGGAAAGAGAGGGAGGATCAGGTTCTTAAAGACTATAAAAGCCGAAGAGAGGATTTTATATTTTATTCTAGAAGTAATAGGGAGCCACTCGAGTTTATTAAAAAAGAGTATGACATGATCAGATCTCTGCTTTAGGAAAGTTTATTTGAGAGCTGATTGGAGGATGGATGGAGTGTGGAGATACTTGAGGCAAGGAGACCAACCAGAAAGCTACCACATGAAGTTGAGTAGGCATGAAGTGATGAGGACCTATACCAGGAGGGTGGCAGTGTCAGAAGAGAGAAGGGAGCATAGAAGGGAGATTTTATGCTGGTAGAAATGAGAGGACTTCACAACTTGGGCATGGGGAGGAGAGAGAGTGAGGAATTGAGGATGACACCTAAGATGGGCACCTGTGCTGTAGTCTTTCTTTCTAACTCTATTATGTCCTCTTAGAGGGCATAAACCATGCCATATATTTATTCTACACTTTGTAAGTGCTGAGCTCATAACGAGAATTCAGTGAATACTTAATTGATTCAACAGATATTTATTATTCCTTGCTATGTACAAGGTACTAAAAGGGGTATGTGAAGAAATATAAAGATATATAAGAAACAATTCCTTCCCAAGAAGAAAGACCCCAAAATCGCCCTGCTTTTATATATCACCTGAAATTAATTCTATACAAATGGCCTCATACAGTCAGAATCTGTAACTTATGTTTTACTTCTTTTGCTCCTGCTATCCATACACTTGCATACAAATGTAATCTCTGATCAATGTCATTGTTCTTTAATATAATTTCTTCTAGAGAACATTTGCTTATCTAGTTGTAGGATCATCATTTTCTATTTTAGACTCGATAGGCCTGGAGAAACTAATAATTAATATTGCATCAGTTCATATACCTCAAATATAAAAGGTCTAACAAAATGTGACCTCAGACCTAAAGGATATTGCTGATTGGAGTGAATATTTTGTGCCTCTTTACCAGGAAAAATGTTCTTTGGAAATTTTATTAAGAGATAATATTAATCCTTTATTAACTGAAGATTTATAGAGTAGATGACCTGAATTTTCTTCTAAAATCTATGTTATATGTAATACAAATAGTCCATCTAATATAATTATATCAGGACTATGGAATCACAGAATTTCAGAGTTGTAAGGGAGCTCAGTAGTCATTCAGTCTGAAATGTGAAATACCTGAAAAGAATCTCATCTATAGAATATCCAGCAGGTTATATAGCTCATCTTTTCTTGAAAACCTCTGTTAAAGATGAACTCATTACCTACCAATACAGCCTATGTCACTTTCAGTTAACTGTAACTATTGGGGATCTTTTCCTAACATAAAACTTAAATTTACCTTTCTTCAAAGCATGCATTGCTCCTTTTCATAACCTCTGGGACAAAACAGAGTAAATCGAATTCTTCTTCCCGTTGATAGCCCTCATATACTTGAAGGTGGTTATTAAGCAACTATGATGTTCCCCGTTAGTCTTATCTCCTTCAGGCTAAACATCCCCATTTCTTCAGTTGATCTTCATATCCTAGTCGCCCTCCCCTAGATGCAGCTCATCAATGTCTTTCCCTAACTACAGTGCCCAGAGCGGTACTCTGCAGTACAGAAGACTACAGATGTGTATAACAAAGCAGAGTGAAACAGGATTATAGCCTCAGTACTCCTAAAAGCTGTATCTCAGCCCAAGATCGCATTAGCACTTTTGACTCATTGAATTTTCAGTCCACTATAATCTCTTTTTTTTACATTTAATTTTATTTTATTTTCAGTTCTGAATTCTCTCCCTCCCCCCACTGAGAAAGCCAGAAAGACAAAACCCATTACAAATATATGTAGTCAAGCAAAACAGATTCCCACATTAGCCATCATATATATAATATATACTGTTTGTATATGTACATATATATACATAGTACATACATACGTATGTAGTATACATATATATGTTCTTTCTGTTTTCTTTACTGAAATAGTGTGTGATCATTGTGTTGTTCAGAGTTGCTAAGTCTTTCAAAATTGTTTGTTATAATATAGTCCTTATTGTATAAATTGTTCTCCTGATTCTGTTTACTTCACTTAGTATAAGTTCAGTTAAGTTTTTCTAAATTTTTCATTTCTTACAGCACAATAGTATTCCATCATATGCATATACCATACCTTGTTCCGCCATTCCGCAATTGATAGGCATCCCCTCAGATACCATTTCTTTGCCATCATAAAAAGAAACTACTATAAATATTTTTGTGCGCTTGGGTGAGGAAGGGGAAGGGAATAAACATTATATAGTGCCTACTATGTGCAAGGCACTGTGCTCAGTGCTTTTTACAAATATTATTTCATTTCATCCTAACAACAACCTATGAGGTAGGTAGGCACTATTATGCCCATTTTACAGTTGAAGAACATGAGGCAAGTAAGTTAAGCCCAAGTTAAGTGCCCAAGGTCACTGAGGCTGTATTTGAACTCAGGTCTTCCTGACTCCGAGCTTAACAGTCTATCTACTGCACCACTATTTGGATCCTTTTACGTTTAAGTGCATACTATGTACCAGGCACTGTGCCAAGCTCTGGGGATACAAAGGTATCCCCTATCCTCAAGGGGGCAAGATGAAGTCTTGTGGGTGGGTTAGATATTAGGAGATGTCTTCTCTGGGCCTCCCTCCTTAAATGGAGGATCTGGAAAGAGGTCTTCTGAAGCCACAGGCTGGAGTACTGAGGAAGTATGAGTTTTAGAATTGATGTAATTTTGAGGGCATGGCTGCCTTTCCCTTAAATGGAAGATCTGTGAGGAGCTTTCCTCTGATGTCCACCTTCTACCTTCTGCAATCAGAGGGAGACAGAGGCCCCTGGCGCAGGGGTTACTGAGTAGGTGTGAGTTTCAGAGTTGATGGGATCTTGCAGGAAAATGAATTTCTGGCGATAGTGACAAAGTTGAGAAGAGCATCCAGTTGGTAAATGATCTTTTGGGGGTATAGAACTAGCAATAACATCTCTGGATCAGAGGGTATGCATAGTTTATACCTTTTTGGGGCATAGTTCTAAAGTGCTTTGCAGAATGGCTGGACCAGTTTACATTTGTACTAATAGTACATTATTGTACCATTTTCCATCTCCTCCCCAGTATTTGTCATTTTCCTTTGTTCACAACTGTACCAATCTGATGGGTGTGAAGTCAAGCCTCAGAATTGTTTTAATGTTTGTTTCTCTGATTATTAGTGATTTAGAGCATTTTTCATATGGCTGTTGATAGCTTGAATTTCCTCCTTTGAAAACTGCCCATCCTTTGACCTTTTATCAGTTGGGAATGGCTATTATTCTTTTAAATTTGGATGAGTTCCCTTTATATCTTAGAAATGAAACCTTTATCAAAGAAACTTGCTACAGAGATTTTTTTCCCACTTTCCTGCTTTGCTTATAATTTAACCTACATTGGTTTTGTTTGTGTAAAAACTTTTTAGTTTTATGTAACCAGAATTGTCCATTTTGCCTTCTGGGAACTTTTCCACATCCTTTTTGCTCATGAACTCTTCCCTCATCCACAGAACTAACAGACACTTTCTTCCCTTCTCCTCTAATTTGTTTATAATATTACCCTTCATATCTAAATTATGTGTCCACTTGGAGCTTGTCTGCGGTATATGGTCTAAGACGTTTATCTCTCCTTAGTTTCTACCACACTGCTTTTCTAGTTTTCCCTACAAAAAGAATAGTAAGTTCTTACCTCAGTAGCTGAGATCTTTGAGTTTATCAACTATTAGTTTATGGACTCTTTGGCTTCTGTTAATTGTGTGTCTAATCTGTTCATCTGACCAACCTCTACTTCTTACCCAGTACCAAACTATTTTGATGATTATGGCTTTTATAGCAGAGTAGATCATGTTTTACTGCTAGGCCCTCATTCCCATTTTTTTTTTCATTAATTCTGTTCATATTCTTGACCTTTACCCCAGGTGAAATATGTTAGTATTTTTTCTATTTCTCTAAAGTGATTCTTTGGTAGTTTGATATAGCACTAAATAAGTAAATTAATTTAGGCAGTATCATTTTTTTTACATTGTCTCCTCCTAGTCATGAGCAGTTACTATTTCTCCATTTAGATTTATTTTTGCTTGTATTCTTATAATTCCTGAATTTGTCTTGGCAGTTAGATTCCCCAGTATTTTTTGTGCTGTCTGTTGTTATGTTAAGTGGATTTTCCCCATCTCTTCCTGCTAGATTTTATTGGTAGCATAAAGAAACACTTATAATTTGTATATGTTTATTTTACATCCTTCCACTTTACTGAAGTTGTTAATTATTTGAATTAGCTTTTAGTTGACTCTCTAGGATTCTCTAAATAACTATCATGTCATCTGCAAAAAGTGATAATTTTGTTTTCTCTTTGCCTGCGCTTATTCCTTCCATTTCTTTTTCTTAGCTTATTGAATTAGCTAGCACTTCTAACACTACATTGAAAAATAAGAGTGTTAATGAACATTCCGGCTTTGCTCCTGATCTTATTGGAAAGGCCTCTAGAGTATCTATATTGCAGATAATTGTTATGTTATTAGATTGTTAATGTTGTTTTTATATTACAGACAATGCTTGTTCTTGGTTTTAGATGGCTATTTCCCTAGGGCCCAAGATTATGACCACTCCTCTCCACCATCTCTAGATATAAGTTCTATTCTCAGTCCACTTTGCATCTGTGACCTGGAATGGAGTAGTGGGCAACAAAACTGCCAGATGATACCCATTCCTGCTTCCTACTCCAGTTCAGGGATCCCCTAGGATCTCACTCTGTCTCAGTGCTTCCTTCTCTGGTGCCCATTCTTTGTTCTCTTTCAATCCTTGAGCACTAGAATGCTCAGCACATAAGGCATCCCTGACCAGGCCCCACCTGTAATGTATACAGACCTCTGTCTATCTTCATCAGCTACTCTGGCCTAGAAAATGACTGTTTTGCATTTCCTTATCACAATCCATTTTGATGTATTTTCTATATCTTTGTGGCAGAGGTTTGGTAGGGGAGCTAAGCTATACTTCTCACTGATATTCTACCATGTTGATTCCACCTCCAAAAAGTCAATCCCTCTATCTTTTTCAGATGTAATGCTATCTAACCATGCCTTCCCCATCTTGTGCTTTTTGAAGACAGGTATGTGATAACTTCACATTTCTCCTCATTAAATTTCATCTCATTCAGTTCAGCCCAAAATTCTATATAAAATACCTTTTTTTGATCCTGATTCTGTCGTCCAATGTATTATCCAACCAACCTAGTTTTTGTCATCTACAAATTTAGTAAGTTTTTCATAATCCGTAACATCACTCCCCTCCACAGAACTCATGGGAGCTGGCATGAGGAATTCTAGCAAGTGCGATATAAACTGGGGACTTGGTGTGGCCTTAGATTGTTTCATAACTGTGAAGGACTGACAGGAATTGTGAAATAATGGAAAATTAAACCCTGCAAATACCACTTAAGTTAACAACCAAGTTAGTGTGATGCAGCTGCTCCTAAGAGCCAACGAAACAGATGAGGTGGGACCAAATTTTAGGCTGTCCCTCCTCAAAACTGTTGTAACAATCACCTGGATATGATCTTAGAACTAATGGCATTCATGTGATACCACAAGGAGGCAGTATACGCTAAAACTAAAATTGAAGAGCTGGAGGCTATCCTGTCAAATATGAAGACGGAAAAGTTAAAAAGTATGAGGCCATTGAAAATCTTTACTTAATTCAAACTTCAGAAATTCTACTTAATACTGAACCAGATGACATAAATTATATTAATGTCTCAAATAACTTTGAAAAAGAGATGGGCGCCCTTAGACTGGAATTTCAGAAAGCTGTATATAATTCGATAGCAAGAACTCAACTTTCAAAACAACTATACCTAAACAAAAGAGTTCTAGAAAGCTGACATTTATTTTAATTGTCATGAACAAACTAATTCTTCCCAATATATTTATCAGATAGATCCGAAAACATTTTGGGACCTACACACAAAAATATGTTCTGTAGTTTTTGCCACGGGAGAGAATGTGGAGCTATCACATATGGAGGATCAAGTGAGGTAACATTTGTAAAAAGTGATTAGCGTAGTGCCTGGCACATAATAGACACTATAGAAATGCTCACTCCCTTCCCCCTATCAAGAAATACTGTTTCTAAAGAAGGCATCCTTATCACCGTGCCACCATGTTATCCTTGCTGCCACAGTAGCAGTAAAGTAAAAGAAAAGTAAGGCTGGAAGATTGCATCATATCTGAGTTGCTCGCACAATAGAAAGTATAAACTCCATTTTTAGCCAATTAAAAGAAACAAAAAAGGAATATAGAGCATCTGGAAAGCAAAAGTTTAAAATGATATAAGGAGGTAAAGCAGCTCTAAGGGGAGAAAAAAGACATTCAACATCAAATAAAAATTTATCCTCTCTGAAAAAATCAAAGGGGAAGAGTGAACTCCTGAAGAAGGAAGGATATGGATAATTTCTAAGTCATTGATATAGTCATAAGAAGTACAATACAGCCAAAATTAAAATTGGATTAAATACAAAACAAAAGTTTTTTGTGTATTGTTTGTTTAACAAATAACAAAATAGTTGAGAGGTAAATGAAACTGTAGAAAATGGTGAGATTATGGGGCAGGTAGATGGTGCAGTGCATAGAGCAACTGGCCCAGGGGTCAAGAAGACCTCAGTTCAAATCCAACCTCAGACACTTAACTAGCCTTGTGGCAAGTTCCTTAACCCTGATTGCCTCCATGGAAGGAAGGAAGGAAGGAAGGAAGAAATGGTGAGACTGAGATCCATAATTATTGTCTCAAATATTTCATAATGGCACTTGAATTGCTAGCAAAGCTTCATCTCAAATGCATTTCTTTTCTTGTTGTTCTCAGAAAACTCTTTGTTCTATAACAAATTGTCATTTTATTTCATAGTATTTTTAAATTTTTTAATTTAACACGTATTTATTATCTCTCCCTCCAACTTTCCTCCCAAGAGACAAAATCCTCTCCTCAAAAAATGCATAATTTAGCACAGCAAATTACCATATTGGCTATGAGTCCAAAAATACATGTCCCATTCTTCATCTTGATTGAGTCCATCCCTTCCCTGGTGGGAGACGGATAGTAGGTTTCAGATTTCATTTCTCAGGAAATAGTTTGTCGTTGCACTGATCAGTGTTCTTTGATCAGTTGTTTTTCTTTATTCTGTTGTTACTGTATAAATTGTTCTCTTTGTTCCACTCATTTAACATTTACAGGTTTTCCAGATTACTCTGAAGCCTTCCATTTTGTCATTTTTATGGTATAATTTCATTGTTAATATTGTAAAACATTCACATATCATAATTTGTTCAGCCATTCTTCAATGGATGGGCACCACGCTTCATAGTTTCTAGTTTTTTGCCTCTACAAGAAGAATTTCCATAAATGTTTTTGTACCAAAGAGTCCTTTTCCTTTGATCTTTTGGGATATAAGGTTAGTACTGGTATTATCACTAACTCAAAGGGTATTCACAGTTTACTGACTTTTGTGGCATATTTCCAGTTGCTTTCCAGAATGGCTAAACCAATTTATAACTCTTCCAACAGTGCATTAGTGTTTTTTCCCTTTTCAGAAATTTTCATTTCTCCTTATTGTCATCTTTGCCAATCCTATAGGTGCTTAGATTTGCTTTAATTTCTGTTTTTGTAATTATTCATGAGAGCATTTTTTTCATATGGCTGTGGATTAATCAATTTTTCCTTTGAAGATTGCCTAGATCCATAATTTTATTTTATTCTTATTTTCAGTTCCAAATTTTCTCCTTTGTTCCACACCCTCCTCCACCCATTGAGAAGGCAAGAAATATGATACCCATTTTACATAAGGAAGTCATACAAAACATTTCCACATTAACCATGTTTCCCCCCCCCCAAAAAAAGCAAGGAAAATAAAGGAAGTAATAATATACTTCAGTCTGCACTCTGTGATCATCAGTACTCTGTCTAGAGGTGGATGGCATTTTATGTCCTGAGTCCTTTGAAGCTTTGATGCATCACTGTATTGATCAGAGTTACAAGTCTTTCACAGTTAAATATCTTTTACAGTGTTGCTGTTACTGTGTTTTCCTGGTTCTGCTGACTTTACTTTGCATCAGTTCATATAAAGTCTTCCCAGGTTTTCTAAAACCATCCCCTTCATTTCTTACAACACATCCATATACCATACCTGTTCAGCCAATCCCCAATTGATAGCTATCCCCTCAGTTTCCAACTCTTAGCGGTGACAGAAAGAACTGCTATAAATTTTTGTACATGCGGGTTCTTTTCCTTTGAAGATCTATATTCTTTAACCATTTACCTATTGGGGAACATCTCTTGTTCCTATGAATTTGGACCAGTTCTTTATGTATCTTGAAATTGAGGCCTTTATCAGAAAAACTTGATGCAAAGATTTTCCCAAGTTACCTTCTTTCCTTCTAGTTTTTATTTTTTAAAAAAATTTACTTCTTTAATTCACTTACTTCTTAAATTTCACAGTCTGTTTTCTGACTTCATTCAAGTGAAATTACTCTCCCTGCTGTTAGCAATGATCTTGATGTATCTCATGGCATTTTCTCAATCCTTATCCTTTTTGGCCTCTCTGCAGCCTTTGGCACTGTGGATCACAATCTTCTCCTTGATTATTTTTTCTTCCCTCTGCCAGCTTCCCCAGCCCGCTCTTACAACCGTTTTGGGAAAAAGATAAAAAGGAGAAAAACCCTTTGTAACAAATACTTAGAATCCAGCAAAACAAATTATTGGCCGTGTGCAAATATTTCTCATTCTGCATTCTTAGTCAAACACTTCTCTGTCAAGAATTCTTCATCGTCATGACTCAAGATTCATGGTTGGTCATTGCATTGTGCATAGTTCTTAAGTCTTACAAAATTTTACACTACTTTTACCAAGAGCAGTGTCCTTGCTGGGATCGGTAGTTTCCTCTGTCCTCCCAGCACATTGCTACAGCTCCAGGCTGGCATGAAGAGGAGAGCGCTTGCCTTAGTGAGCTGTTTCTCAGGCTGTCTCAACATAGTGCTTCATCTCCACACCAGTTGCCTTGCTCTCGTTCCAGTCCCACCACACCTTGCATGTTTCTAACTTTCTACCTATACCCTACTATGTAAACCCAGGGGAGACTCCACCCTAAGGCCATCTAAATGTTTGGCGAGGCCCTGTCTAGAATTTCTGTGTTGTGAGAAGGCCCAGACTCATTGCTCATTTTTCACTTCCAGCTCACCCTCTAGCTTGCCTCATGCCAATACCCACTGCCTAGCTTTCAACATCCACTGCCTAAGAACCTTGCTTCTTATTTCAGTTTTTAAAAAATAAGGCCATTTACATTGGAGTTTCCTCTTATCTCCTCATCTCACATCACTTAGATGCTCTCTCCTGCTATCTCCTCCTTCAACACTGTCTCATATAAAGAGCTAGCCCACATCCTTGCCAAGGCAAATGCCTCTTTGTACACAAGTGACACCATTTCATCTCCTCTTTATATGCAGATTGCTCCCTCTATAATCTTTACTCTCTCATTAATCTTTATTCTCTTCCTGTCTGCTGGCTTTTTCCCTGGTCTACAAATGTGATCATGTCTCCCCCATCCTCAAAAAAAGCCTTGATCCATCTATATCCATTAGCTATCATCCTGTATTTCTTCTCCCTTTAGACTAAGCATCTTGAGAAGATCACCCACACTTAGTGACTCAATTTCCTTTCCTCTCACTTCTAAAATTTTCACAATCTGACTTTTGACCTCATCATTCAAGTGAAATGACTCTCTCCATAGTTACCAGTGACCAGTGAATTGTCATATCTAATGGCTTTTTCTCCATCCTCATCCTCCCAGACCTCTCTGTAGCCTTTCACACTGTAGATCCCCCTGTTTTAACAACCCAGCTAGCAGCTTCTGTGAGGGCGTAAGATGCACCCAGGATGCTGCCGGGACGCTGGAAAAGCACAGTTTCTTTTTATCCGCTTAAACAAGGAAAGCACAGTGAAGGGGTTGACCAGCTTACTTTAATCCAGCATTCACTTAGCATACAGACAACAGTCATTTAGTTCAGGGGGAAATGCCAGCATTCAGTTAGCATTCAGTTAGTTCAGGGGAGCATACAGACAAGCATCAAGAGACAGACCAAATACAGATTCATTGACTTACTTCAGGGGAAAAAACCAGCACCCTGAGGTTCAAAACATTCATTTAGTTCAGGGGAAAAACAAACCAGCACCCCGAACCTCAAAACCAAAATACAAACAAGTTACAAATATCAACAGACAGACCCAATACAATTCATAGTTACCAACATCTGGGCTCGGCCCGAGAGCAAGGGCTGGCCCAGAGTCACGCTTGCTTGCTGCTGCTTCCCACACCAACCGGAAGAGGAAAGAGAGAGCATCAAGCTGTCCTCTCCCCTCTTATAGAGTTTTTGACATCATCAAGCACCGCCTGAATGACCAGAGCCGATTGGTTCTTGACTTGGCCCCTCCCCCTAGCGTAGACGTTAACACCTCCCCTCAGCCAGCCCCATGACTCATCACACAGGAAGTTTTCTGCTTCCTGACATGCTCTCTGGGCTTCCTGCCCCGGAAGAGCAAGCCACAGCATCCAGAGGCTCAATGAGGTAAGCTGAGTCATTCAAAGAAAACAAAGGCCATTCTGGTTACACCCCCTCTTCTCCTTTATGCTCCCTTCTTTCTAGGTTTTTGTCGCTCTACTCTCTCCTGATTCTACTTGTTCCTGCCTGCCTACTCCTTAGTCTCCTTTGCTAGATCTTCATCTGAGCCATACTCATTTACTGTGGGTGTCCCTCAAGGCACTCTCTTGTGTCCTCTTCCCTTTTGCTTCTATGCTGTTTTGCTTGTTGATGTCATCACTCCCATGGATTCAGTCATCATCTTTATTCAAATGATTCTCAAAACCAGCCCTGACCTCTCTCCTAATTCTCATATCTCTACCTGTTAGACATCTTGAACTGGATATCCTATAAACATTTTAAACTCAATGTGTCCGAAACTGAACTCATTGTCTTTCCCCAAAAACCTTCCCTTCTTTCCTGTTTGGGGCACCACTATCCTCTCATTCACCCAAACTCACAACCTAGTTTTCATCTTCAGTTCCTCACCCTCTTCCTCTCCTTCCTTATTTCCTGTCAAGTCCTAGCCATTAAACCTTTTTAGCATCTCTTATACATGTGCCCAGCTTCTCTCTTATACTTAGACTATTGCCCCTCAACATCTTAAACCTAGACTATTGCAGTAACCTGGTTGTCCTTCCTGTCTCAAGTATCTGACCACTCCAGTCCATCCTGCGCTCCTGTGACCACATGAATCCCCAGTTATCTGAATGGTATAGGTATAACTTTTATATAACTTTAAGTGTAACTTTTTAGAAGTATCTAGTTTGAAAAGTGTTTATAGGTTTTCAAGAATTTCAGCAAAGCCAATTGTGAAAATGAGGTTTGTTAATTATGTTACTTAGGATCCAAATGTAATGTTAATTTAATTATTTTATAGCTACACTTACTTGCCCTAGTTATTATCTTATTCATCTAATTAGTATATCTTGAAAGCAGTTTAATAAATAAAATCTCATATAATTCACCAATAAGGTATGAAATTAATACATTCATTTTACTAGCACCCCTGCTGAATTTTTTTCTAACTTGAAATTATCACCATTCAGAAATCGATACCTGGATAACAAAAGAACCAGGGTATAAGGTCCTGTTTAGATTTCTAATATCTTTCATCTGATGTGTTTTAATAACTTTTCTTCCATTTTATTGGGCTTATAACTGACTGTAAGTGATAAATAGTATGCTCTAATTTCACAGGTATATGTGAATTTTTATATTTGTATTTCATGGCAAAGGACCAAGATAATTAGATGTTTTCATATACTGACAATTGCAATCAAAGCATAGACCCTAACTTTAATTTAAAATTATTATCCCATAAAATAAAGATATAAACAGTCCCATCAGCACTGAATCTGAAAATTGAGGCAGCTAGGTTGCACAGTGGATAGAGCACTGGACCTGGAGTCAGGAAAACCTGAGTTCAAATGTGACCTCAGACACATAGTAGTTGTGTGACCCTGGGCAAGTCACTTAACCTCTCTTTGCCTCAGTTTCTTCATGTGTAAAATGGGGATAATAACAGCCCATATCTTTCAGGGTTGTTGTGATGATGAAATGAGATAATATTTGTAAAACACTTAGTATACTGCCTGACACATAGTAGGCACTATATAAATACTAGCTGTTATTAGTTTTTGCTTATTCAAGTGTTAATGATGCAGTTTGTGAATTGTACAGGCTGTTTGATTTCCATTTTCTTTCTTACTTTTTGATGACTTTACTATCTATTCATTCCTCAGCCAGAGAATGTGCAGGAAAAGTAAAAGGAGAAAAAAAACAGATGAGTCACTTCTGTCACATTTTAGTAGCTCTAAAAGGAAGCGGTTTCCTGGCAAAGGTAGTTAAAATTAATGATGAAAATGTTTCCAAGTTAACTCAAAGTTAGATGTAATGTTTGTATCAACTTCTGTGTACAAGTGTAACTGTGTGTATCAGTACCAAATGCTGAAATTTACTTTTCATAACTTTACATAAGAATATTAGCAAATATTTATTGAATATTTGCATGTGTACATACAAGGACTTTTTTTAATTGAACCCTTGCCCTCAGAGAGGCTTACAATATCGTTGGAGAGACAAAACAGTCACACATGATATAATGTTTATTAAAAGAAAAAGTTGCAAACCCCAACCCCACCTCTATCACCATTGTGTATTTTGTCAATTGTGTCATCTTTCATCCTCTGGATCCAAAATTGGTCTCTGCATTTAATTAAGTCAGATGCATTTTCATTCGCATTATAATTGTATATATTGTTCACCTGGTTTTTTTTATCCACTCCATATCTTTTCCAGTAAGTCTTTACATGTATTTATGAAATCATCATTGTATTCATGGTTGCTTAAAGTGTACCAATATTCAATTACACTTATACCACAATTTGTTACATAAGAACCCAAATGATGAATACATTGTTTCCAGTTTATTATTATTACTAGAAAAGGTGCTGCTAGGAATATTTTTTGTATATGATATTTTTCTTCTTTGACCACTGAAGAAATGGGATATCTGGGTCAGGGGGTTCTAACAGCCTTAGAACTTTGTTCACATGATTCCAAATTGTTTTCAAAAGAGTTTAGCCAGTACCTAGCTCCACAAACTCAACATCGTTCCGCCTCTGTCTCATTCATTGTACCACAGCCTCCTCAGAAGTGCTCTTTAGTCTCTCGTCATTTTGGCCAGTTTGATGCACATGGGGCAATGTCAGGTTCATCTGAAGTTGCAGTTTTCTTGTCAGACTAGAATTTTTCATCTTTCTCATTCAGAGCATTTTTAAGCAGTTATTGATAGTTTGCATCTCAGATGCCCCATGTCAAAAACAGAACTCGTTACCTTTGCCTCCAAACTCTCTTGTCTTCTTCTTTCCCTGTTTCTTTTGAGGAGCATCATCATGCTTTTTATTCACCCCACCTCACAACCTCAGAGTTATCTTCATCTCTGCTGTCTCTCTTGCCCCTCACATCTAATCAGTTAATAGGCCTTGTGAGTTTTGCCATCATTGTATATTTCCCATCATTCCTCTTTTCCTTACTCACACAGCCACCATTCAATTTCACCTCTTGCCTGAACTATGGCAGTAGCCTCTGAATTGGTCTCCCTGCCTCCAGTCTCCCCCCTCTCTAGTTTGTTCTCCATATAACTGCCAAAGTGATATTCCTAAAGCCCAAGTGTGACCTTGCTGCTCCCTTACTAAAGGAGCTCTAATGGTTCCCAGCTGCCTCTAGAACAGTGTGGAATTTATGCGGCTGGCCTACAAGCATAGAAATTTACATAAATGTTTTAGTAAATGAAGCCGAGCTACCGCAGAGCTCTCACTAGAATGGCAAATCAAAATTTGTTGTCTTTTGTTTCAATAAAAATCTAAGGTTGGACAGCCCTGCCCTAGAATAAAATAAACTCCTCTGCTTGGCATTGAAAGCCCTTCAAAATCTGGCTCCACCTGTGTTTCCAGACTTACTGCACATTATTCTCCTTTCCAGCCACACTAGTATGCTTAATGATTGTGCACAATATTCCATCTCACATTTGTGTTCCTTTGCACAGACTGTGCTCTCGTGCCTGGAATGAACTCCTTCCTTGTCTCTGCATCACAGAATCCCTCACTTCTTTCAAGGTTCAGTTCAAGTGCTCTCCCTTGTACAAAGCTTATCCTAGACCTCCTTAAGTTCCTCAGCTTTCTTTGCATGTGCTTTCTTTTGCTTCTTATACATCCTGGCTTTGTGACTCCTGAGCAAGTTACAATCTCAAGCAACTCTGTAAAGAGACCCTGTAAGTTGCAGAACATGCACCAGTCTCCACTGATGAAAGGAGTTTCCTCAATAGGAATTTCCTAGACCAAATCAGAGGTCACACAGCCGTTATCTAGAAGAAACCAGTCTTCCCCCCAGGTCTTACTGACTCCAAGGACAGCACTCTCTCTACTATGCCATGCTGCTTCTCTCTGTGTGTACTTTTAATACATCTGTACAGCATTTATCCCCCAAAAGATATCAGGGATTGGTTCATCTTTGTTTTGTCTCCATAGTCCCTAGCTCATAGTAGATGCTTAACACATGCTTTTTGAGTTGAATTCTCTACTTGAAAACTCTTCGTATTCCTCTGTTGGACAGTGACTCCTCAGCTGATATTTGAGTTATGTCCCATACATCTTGGATATCATACTTATCACATAGCTTTTTCTTATTCAATAACTTCTTATTCTAGTTACATTGCTTTTTCTATTATTTTGTTGCTTGTTAATTTTATATAATCTATTTTATTTTTTTGATCACCGCTTGTTTGCTTATTAATTCTTCCTCTAACTATAATTATGAAAAGGCCCCTCTTTCTAACCTCCTGAATTGTTAAACAATTTTTTTTTTACTTTAGACAGCTTACCTACTTGGAGCTCATTGTGCTGTATAATGAACATTGCTACTCTAAAGCTATCTTCTTTCAAACTACTTTCTACATTTCCCACCAGTTCTTTTAAAATATGGAGTCTTTCCCCCAGCAGTTTTTTTGGGGGGGTGGTTTTTTATATGAAACTGGGTTATCGTGTGCCTTTGTTTTTGGTTTTGCTTTTGCTTGTACATAGTATGTTCCGCCAATGTGTTTATCTATTTTAACCAGTATCAAATAGTTTTGCTGATTACTACTATATAATATAGCTTGAAATTTAATGTAACTTGAGATATGATTATGCTTGGCTGTCTTCATTCCTACTTTTTTCTTTATTTTCCTTGAGTTTTTATATCTGTTGTTGTTCCAGTATATTTTTTGTATTCTGTTTTTATTTTGAGTGGAATCTCACCTTATATTGTTGGCTGCAGCATCTGAGGTCATCTCTCAAACCATGTGGGCTATGTGGGCAGGCTCTTTTAAGATAATTGATAATATTGGCTAAGAAGAAATAGTATTTTCCCAATTTGCTTATGAAGCCATAGTTTACTTAGAAAATTCCAGAGAATCCTTAAGAACCTGAAATGGTTTAGTAAAGCAGCAAGTTTCAAAATGAATCCACACTGCCAGAAGCAAACAATCCAAGGTGAGATTCCATCCAAGATAACAACATAAACAACATAAAAATAGCTCCCATTTTTATTTTATCTTTGTTCTGTTTTTTGATATGCACATTATACAGTATCATTACTTAGTCTCCATTTAGGACTGTACTTTTTCTTTATATTTACTTAATTATTTAATATTTTTGCTGCTAATAGTCATCAAGGATGGACCTAATATTTATCTTTTTTACATTAATTTATGATTTATTTGTGCCCAAGCACATGATCAATGTGTTTAAAACTGCTAAAAATTTCTTTAATACTGTCATGTAGAAATATTCTTCTTTCAAATCCAATTTTTCCAAACATCTGTTGAGCACCTTGGTTTTTATTCTTATTTATCTTTGTTAGATTTTTGGTCAGTTCTGGAAAAGGAATATTAAAGTCTTTTATTTATTGATTTGCTTTCATTACCTTTTTACAGTTTAACTACCTTTCCTCTAAGAGCTTTGACCCTGCCGTTTGGTTTATTTGTACTAAATGATGGTATTGTTTTCTAATCGATGGTACCCTTAAACAGAGTTCCTTTTATTTTATTGGTACAGTTCATCCATTCATATCTAAAGTTACAACTGTTACATTTATATTTTCTTCCTTTTAATTCTTTTGTATTTCATTTTTCTCCACTTTTAATTAAACATTCGATAGCTGTAATTTATTTTGCTTATGCCCATTTGGTCCTAATAACTTTCCCATCTCTTTCCCTCCCTTCTTGACTTTACTTTGCCTGAACTAAATTCTTCAGATTTACTTTTAATGTCTTCCTTTCACCTCCTCTCCTCTCCTCTCCCGTCCTCTCCTCTCCTTTTCCTCTCTCTCCTCTATTCTCCTCTTCTCTCCTCTCTTTTCCTCTCCTCTCTTTTCCTCTCCTGGCCTCTCCCGTCCTCTCCTCTCCTTTTCCTCTCTCTCCTCTATTCTCCTCTTCTCGCCTCTCTTTTCCTCTCCTTTCCTCTCCTATCCTCTCCTCTCCTTTCGTGTCCTTCCCTTTTCCAGTCTTTTGACCTTATTCTTTCCCAGAATTGTCCTTTCTCTACCACTCACTCTTTTAATTTAAATAGCATTATTTCTGACAGTACTTTCCAAGTGGTGTTAATCTGCTTCCATACTCTTTTCTTTTGCCTGGTTGCTCCAGACTAATCTATACCTCCATTCATGGGCTTTGCACTTACGTGCTCTTTCTTTATTGTCTCTATATTCCTAATAAAAGTCAAGGCCTCTAGAAGACAGAAGCCTTGTTCATTGCTACATCTCACCTATCTATTAATATAGTTGGAGATCTCACCCCACTCCTCCCTTCCCCCTTTCCCTTAAAACACACAGAGATGCACACACACACACACACACACACACACACACACACACACACTTCTGAGGAACCTCAATAGAAATATCAATCAGTGGAGGAAGGGGAAAAAGTTGCTCTGTCAAGTGGTCCAGTCTTATATCCCATGTCTTTATATTCACCTCCTGCGTATTCTGTACTATTCCTTATGGACCTTTACATGCCACCTTTTTTTTTTTTTCCTCCCTGCTGTAAAGCCCTACCCTGGGGCCAAAATCTTCTCTACTCTAGTGGGAGCTGTTCCTTAGAACCTGACACTTGCACAAAGAAGGTTTCCCAAAGCTCTCTCACTTCCTCTGAGTGGAATCCAGTGTTGGGATTCCATATCATATCCTCCTACATCTCCAGGAGTTGCTCCCCTCCCCAAAGAAAACTTTATTCAGAAACCCCCCTTTTTCTGCATTCCCACTGCTGTACGGGCAGGTCTAGAGACTGAAAAAGAATACACCCTTTCCCTCTCTCAAAGCCACGTTAAGGGAGGGTGTAGCTTTGTTCTCTGTACCCCCATACTGCCAGTAATAGGAATTCAATTCTTCCCTTCTCCTCACTAGATATTTGGAATTTTAGATTTAGATGTTCTCTTTCTGTTCTATCACTGACCTTTAACTAATGTGAGAGTTTAACAACAAACGAAAACAAATAGCCTTGTCTTGCCATAAAAATATGAGAGTTTTGATTAACTTGCTTAATATTTTATAGTTAACAGCCTTTTGTGTAACCCTTTTTTTAAATGTTTTCATGTCAGATACGAAGCACACCTCTGCTTTCTGTTATATGAATAACTCAAATGTCTCCTTTTTCTGAGTGTTTTACTGGCAGTTAGTCTCACCTTTTCAGTTATGTTATTTTGTAGTGCAAACTGATCTCCTTAGCTTTTTTATTTCAAATTATACTTTTCTTCTTTAATTTTCATATATGAAAGGTAGTCTTGTGGTGTTTGAACTGATTTTTCTTGGTAACTGAAGGTTTTTCTCTTGGTTTCCTGAGGTTTTTGTTCTTTAGCATTCAAAATCTAAAGTTTGACCATTGTGTTTCATGAAATTGAACTTAATGTTTCTATTGACAACTTGTGAATTCGATCTCTGTTTTGCCATCTGTTTCTAAGACATCTAGTCAATTTTCATTTATTATTTTCTTAAGTAGGATATACAGTTCATATGCTTCCTCTTCTATCCAGTCTTCCTTGATCTATCTCCAGGTAAAAGTGATCTCTTTCCTCAAATTTTCTTATACCACTTTGCCTGGATCTCTCCTTTGCCATTATCACATTCTGCTTTTTTGTCACACCTTTGTACATGAGATAAGTCTTTCCCACTAAGTTCCGTAAAGGGCAAAAGCTGTCATTTTTCATCTTCATATCCCCATTAACTATCAACATCTTACTCATTGCAAGCACTTAATAAACATTTGTTTGTTGCGTTAAATTTAACTACAATACTCTGTCAACTATTATTATCATTGTTTTTTTTTTCATGATGTGAGTGTAGTGAGATTAATTAGGTGAGTTTTCCAGGAGATGGATCTTGGACTAGATCTTAACAAAGTAAGGAAGAAACCATACTCCATAAATGCAGCTGTATGAACACAGACATGGATGTAGGAATTAAAATGTTCTGTGAAAAGGACAACCCCTTATGTGAGTTTAACTGGGGTGAATGGACAAAATTGGGGAAATAAAAAGAGATAAGGAGGGATTAGATATTCTTTTCTAATGTAGAAAGAAGCATGCTAAAAATGAGTGTTTCCTTTAATAATTCTACTTTAGAATTTACGCAGTTATTCCTTACCAAAAAAATAGAGTTTTCATACTTATATATGTTTCAGGTTGCATTCTGGCATTGTGAAGACATGAAAGAATCAGAAGAAAGAATCTGCAACACTTTGAATATAGAACAGAAGATAAAGTTGAAAGAATGTGGCATATAAAGTGGGGTAATACCTGGAAATATTAATTAGTTGATAATTATCAAAATAAGACTCTTTTTCAACAAATACAGAATTTATTAGGCTTCAAGTTTTTGAGACATGCTGTTGAATTAGAAACTTTACTTCCCCCCAACGCTTTTGAGGAAATATGATTTTCCTAATTTGGAAGCACTCGTTTTTACACATGTAGTCTGTCCTTAGGAATACATACATGGGAAGTTAACAAGTCAGCTATTTAATGTAGATTATAATGGGCCATTGACTTAACAATGGCAGATTTCAAGGACTTGGTTCCAAACTGAGCTAAAGCTTCCCAATGCACTTTGTACAGACTGCAAAAAACTGTACTGAATTGACCTATTCTTGAAGGTCATGATGCCATGTAATATAAGGATATCATCTTACTGTTGATATCTCTGAGGAGTCCCAAGCAGACACAGAAAATGAATGGAGGAAAGGAGTGTGACGGAGGGGACAAGGATGGAGGCCTGCCAGTACAAGTTCCTGTGGGCTGGCAACGTCGGGTGGATCAAAATGGAGTGCTTTACATTAGGTGAGCGTTGTTCTGTTATCTCCGTGCTGCCTTTCCTAGTTTGAATGAAACATATTACTTCTATGTACATTTGAGCAAAATTACCATTACTTGCAAAATTTCTATCTAGTCTAAACAAATTACCATCTAAGCAACACACATTTATTGTGTACTATGTACCAGGCACTATGCTAGGTGCTTATAACATACAAATAAAATTTGCCCTGCTTAAAAAAAAAATATTTGAATGCTTTTATTTCATTTCATAGATCCAGAGCTAGAAGGGACTTCCAAGGCCAACAAATACATCCTCCTTACTTTACTGATGAGGAAGGTGAGGTCAGGGGAGCCTAAATGCTTACCTAAGGCCATACAAGTAGTCGTGGCCCAAAGTGGAATTTAAACAACCAGAACTTTCCCCGCTTTGACCCTGTAGTTTTGTCATTTAAATTTCTTCAGATCAGTAATTAATTTGTGTTATTTTTGTTTTTAATATTTTTAAAGCATGTAAGTATCAATGCTACATTCTAGAATATATGTATAGTATTTTAGATTATTCCATAGTCATTTGGTGACAACATTCTGTTTTTAGTAATGTTGTGGGTGATTTTCTGTTGTAATATTGAATATTTTCATCTTCAATAGGTCATGTTAATGACCGCACTTCTTAATGATGCCTGAAATTGCCAAAGAATAATTATTCTTTATTATTCTTACGCAGTGTTCATCAACTCACTTGTATGTAATAGAAAAAAGTCATGTTATCATGTTTGATGTGGTATTTACATTTTATTTTAACAAGTAAAATTCAAGGTATCTTCACTATTACATTTTAATTCCTTGTGCTAGGTGATTGAGAGGTAGAACAGAGACAATTGCAGACTTGCAATAAGTATTACAACAGTTCATTAAATAATTTAAATAAGTATTTAAATTTTTTATTATTACCCATAAAAAGATTTTTTGGGTATAGGCCCATGATTTCATCTTCCAGTATAAAAATGATACACAGATTAGCAGTTCTTCTGTAACTGATAGTCTCAAAGAGTCATCTGAGACACTGGGTGATTGAGTGATTTTGTTCATGGTAATACCAGCAATCTGTATCAGAGGCAGCGCTAGAACCCAGGTTTTCCTGATTCTACTTATTTGTCTGCCTTCCATGAATAGATTGATATCATGTGTTTTTGTGTAATAGATTTAGAACTTTACTTTTGAGACACTTGTGGCTTTTTCATTCTAAAATATGAAGATCAGGTCACCTTTGCTGATTCTGAGAGGGAGATTTCAATTTCTGTGTTGATGTGTTTGGTTGCCTTAGTATCTGCCAGGCTTTCAACTATGAACATATAGGTCAAATCCTGTTAAAATGGACTTCAAGGGATTGTCTCAATTCTGTTTTTATACCTGAAGTTTTGTAATGTCACTTGTTTCTTGACAAAAATCATCAGTTAGAGGTTAGAAATCTTTGTCATAGAAAATTTTGTGTCAGTTTATTTTTTGGTAAAAGCATGTATAACTTGTATTAATTTATAGTATAAAACCCAAGGAGAGTATATTGCCATTCTCTTACATGATAAACATGTTGGATAAGGGCACAAAATATGTTTTAAGTTTTCCAGTTTACTATATGTTGCCAGTCTGTCATCAAGAAAAAATTATTTGGGTGTGACTTTTCATAATGACAAGATAGGAAGAACCACAATGTTTTAAATCAATGTTTAAGTTTTTAAATGTAATCAATCAGCAAGCGTTTATTAAGTGCCTCCTATAATTGGATTCTGAAGATATAAATACTAAATGAAAAATTTCTTTTCAAGGCATTTACAATAAAACCTATTCACTATTTAATAGTAACCTTTATAGTCTAAATTACCTCACATTTTCTCTGACCTACATATACATACACATATATGTGTGTGTGTGCGTATATATATAATGTATACATATACATATAGATATATGTATATTCATGTCGTTTTTTCATTTTGCTGAAAGCTGAAACTAAATTTTAACTTTAAGAATCCATTAATCATCATATTTCATATTTTTGGAGTCATTGATGGAACTCAGTTTTCATGTAAGTGCTCTGTATAATAATTATAGTGGTTTGATTTCTCCAATTCTATAGTCCAGTCCTTTAAAAAATTATGACCATTACCTCTTTGTTATAGAAAATAGAGAGTGACTCTGATCAAATTTTTCTGATTGAAAAAGTAAAAAATGGGGGGGGGGGGCCTTAAGCTAACATTTACCAATAAGGTTTTGATGTGGTTTTAGACATCTTGCTAAATTGTCATAGCTCCTTCAGCAGCTCCTTTTTGTCCACAGTGAATATTTAGATGCCTGAGTTTATTATAATTTATAAGTTACATCTTCCGCCCTACTTTGGCCTGCGGGTGGCATTGATTCTCTATGTTAAATATTCCACCTGCTTCTGATCTTAAGCTATGTCTGTGCTACAGGCTCTGTAACTGTGTTTACATTAATTATTACTACCTCAAGTTAATTAAAGAGCTACAACTGTAGAGGAAAAATTCCCACTGTCTAACCGAGAGGAAGTGTTTCTGAATAGCTAGAATGAGTTCTATAAAATAATTTAGGAATCTTGTCTCTGACTTTAACTTTACAGTTATTTTCTTCCTTAATCTAATAAAATGTCAGTGATGCTTCTTTTGGCAAGCAGCTTTAAATTTTTTATGTGAAAAGTTAATCATGAAAAGCTAATAATTTAAGCCAGATCAACCAGAATTTATCTGCTTTTTTCCTGTGAAGGCAGTAATGGTATTGCCTTCCTTTGTTATGTATTTGGAATGAATTGTTATTCGCCCTGGGCAAGTGGGTGTTTGACTTAGGTTAAGGCCCTTTAAGATTTCACTTATAGGTAGTTTGTGTGGTGCGAAGTAAAATATTTATCTTCAAAGAGTTTGCTTTTCACCTGCACACAACCTGGATGCATTTTTTAGATACAAAGAATATATTACCCCTAAATGAAGAACTAATATTATATATAAAAGAGTAGAGAACTTAACTTCAGAATTACATGAATTGAAACAGGTAGTTTGTGGGAAGGTTTATCTGAAATGGAAGCATAATCTCCTGTGATCAGTATAGGATCACTTAATGTAATCTACATTGATCACTGAGTGAGAAAGCTTAAATTCCTCTTAAAAACATGATAAATAAAAATCTAAACTCTTTTTTAGCTATCTGGGCTAGATAGGCTTGAATTTGTTCAGGGCATTATGCCTTCGGAGGATTAAAATCAGGAGTTTCACAGATTTTGGAGGACACAAAAAGTCCAGTTTTATTTGGTTTACTGACTTGACTGCAGAGCTATAAGGGAGGACTTGTAATTCCAACTTTGGCAAACCTGTTTAAGAAATATTTAAGAAATATCTTGGTTCAAAATAAGGAGCTACAGTTTTACAGGCTGTAATTTAGTGGCTACCATAATTTTGACAAAAGCAAATACTTTTCCTTAATTGGAAAATATTATCCTTGTAAAAGAGATTAAGACTGAAAATTAAACTTTTTTCATAGAATGTATAAAGTTGAAATTATTTCCTGATTTTTTAAAATATTTTTACAGTCCCAGTGGGTCTTTGTTATCTTGCTTGGAGCAGGTTAAAACATACCTGCTTACTGATGGAACATGCAAGTGTGGCTTGGAATGTCCTCTTATTCTTCCCAAGGTAACAATCTTACAGTAGGTCTCTCGGTATATTTTTCCTCCAGATTTTATGCTTTATGGTTTTTTTTCTCATGTGGCATGTCGTTCTACATTATTCTTCTAATCATATGTGTTGTGAATATTTACTTAATAAGGCCTAAAGTTTTTGGATACGTTTTAAAGTGCTTAAATGGATATGGAAAATGTTTGAATCGAAGTTTTTTTTTTCCTAAGATGTTTTGCTAATCTAATAAAAACTGAAGAATGTTAGTGTATATACTATTTTAGATATTTCAATCAGAATTATTATATGCCTTGTTTATTACAGCCATCATTATCTTCAGTTTAGTTTTTATAGCACAACATTTTGTTGCACTCCTTTAACTATTCAAATCTGCTGTGCTATTTTCAGAGATGATGGTGGCAAATCTAACAGATTTTTCTAAAATCACAGAGCAGAGCTGTCTTGTAGCCAGAAGGTGAAACTGTTTTTACTAATTGTGCAATGTAAAAAGAAAAAAATGATGCAGTGTTAATCGACTTATTGAAATTTACTATAAGATAAAGTGCAGAGCAGCAGTTTTGTGGGGTGTGTGTATGTTATTTGGTTTTTTAAGTGTATTATAATTTTTAATTGTATTCTGTTGAGCTACTTTCAGGAACCAAAACGAGGAGAGAATCTAAGATATAGCTGCTCTGTTAGGTAGTTATCTGGCACAGGAAAATCTTCAGTTAGCTTGGAATAAGAGCAACGAATTTCCCACTAAAACTGAGTTCAGCAATAGTATTTACTAGGGTATATAAAATTCCTTTTCTGATATTTAAGAATAAAAGAAATGGTTATTCATATTTGTAGTCTTTCTTGTGTCCAAAATTTTACTTTCCCAAGTAGGGAGTTAGGAAGAGGGAAGAGGGTGTCCACAGGGAGAAGCGATGTGGCATTTATTCTAAACTAAGATTTTGTTCTTTTAAGGTATTTAATTTTGATCCTGGAGCTGCTGTGAAACAGAGAACTGCAGAAGATGTTAAAGCAGACGAAGATGTCACAAAGCTATGCATACATAAAAGGAAAATCATTGCAGTGGCAACACTGCATAAGAGCATGGAAGCCCCTCATCCTTCCCTAGTCCTTACCAGTCCCGGAGGAGGAACAAGTATGTGATACAGTTACACATGGATGAGAGATTTTATTTTTCTTCTTTAGAGAGAGAATCCATAAAAGTAGTTTTGCAGTTCTGTTATTTGTTGTAATTCTCACACATACTAAATATTTTCTAAAAGTTTTCTTTTTATCTATTTCTATATATGTATATATGATACATATATACATATATGTATACATACATGTATGTTACATATATCTATATATATGGATATATATGTGTGTGAAATGCAAATAAGTGCTGTATTAAGAACCACCTGTGATAATTGATTTCCTAGCCCTCAGAACAGTTAGCTTCTAAGAAAACCAAGCAAAATAAAACACATGCATTAGTATCATTGACATAGCATGATGCAGACAAATAAAATTAAGCTGACATATCACAAACTGCTGTCAGAAAATGAACAGTGCACACTGAAAATGCTATAATGCTTTTAAAGTTGAACGAATAATTGAATGGTCAAGGAAGTTGTCATGGAACAGAATGGTACATGACCTAGCCTTGGAAAGATAGGAGGGCTTTAGGTAAAATAGAAGGAAAGGTTTTCCAGAAACAGCATGAGCTAAGCCTTGGAGTCAGAAATAAAAAAGAAGTGGTGCTAAATGGTCAGTCGTAAGAACGGCTATCCAAGATTAAACTGACAAATAGAATGCATGTGCCCTTTCTGTGCTTTAATTTCATAAGCAGTTAGACTTCATAGAAGCAGAGCTTCTATTTTCATATCTCTGTTTTCAGACACACTGATATTGAGATATATACATATATATGCACATGTATATTTGCACACACACACACACACACACACAGGCTTCAGAATATTAACAGGTGTTTTTGGTGTTTTTTTTTTCCTTTTAACATCAGGTGCAACTCCAATAGTAACTTCACGGGCAGCAACTCCAAGATCAATGAGAACTAAATCACATGAAGGAATTACAAATTCTGTAATGCCAGAATGTAAGAATCCTTTCAAGTTAATGATTGGAACATCGAATACCATGGGAAGGCTTTATGTTCAAGAGCTGACTGGAAGCCAGCAACAAGAACTTCATTCTGTCTATCCTAGGCAGAGATTGGGCAGCAGTGAACATGGTCAGAAATCTCCATATCGTGGCAGTCATGGTGGACTTCCTAGTCCAGCTTCATCAGGATCCCAGATTTATGGAGATGGCTCAATCTCTCCTAGGACTGACCCACTTGGAAGCCCTGATGTTTTCACAAGGAGTAATACTGGTTTTCATGGAGCTCCTAACTCTAGTCCTATTCACATGAATAGGACTCCTCTTTCTCCACCCTCAGTAATGCTACATGGTTCTCCTGTACAGTCATCCTGTGCAATGGCTGGAAGGACTAATATACCTCTTTCCCCAACCTTGACTACAAAGAGTCCAGTAATGAAAAAGCCAATGTGTAATTTTTCAGCTAATATGGAAATACCACGAGCAATGTTCCACCACAAACCGCCCCAAGGCCCGCCTCCCCCTCCACCACCTTCTTGTGCTCTTCAGAAAAAGCCATTAACATCAGAAAAAGATCCACTTGGCATTCTTGACCCTATTCCTAGTAAACCGGTAAATCAGAACCCTATTCTCATTAATCCTACCAATTTCCATTCAAACGTCCACTCTCAGGTACCTGTGATGAATGTAAGCATGCCTCCTGCTGTTGTTCCTTTGCCAAGTAATCTCCCTTTGCCAACTGTTAAACCTGGTCATATGAACCATGGAAGTCATGTTCAAAGAGTTCAACATTCAGCTTCAACCTCCCTGTCTCCTTCACCAGTGACGTCCCCAGTGCATATGATGGGAACCGGAATTGGAAGGATTGAGGCATCACCCCAAAGATCACGTTCATCTTCCACTTCATCAGATCATGGGAATTTCATGATGCCACCAGTAGGACCTCAATCTACTTGTAGTGGTGTTAAAGTTCCACCACGGTCACCACGGTCAACAATAGGGTCCCCAAGACCATCAATGCCATCAAGCCCTTCCACCAAGCCTGATGGACTTCATCAGTACAAGGACATCCCTAACCCATTAATTGCTGGAATGAGTAATGTACTAAGTGCTCCAAGCAGTGCAGCCTTTCCTACTGCATCTGCTGGAAGTGGACCTTTAAAGAGTCAGCCTGGTTTGCTGGGAATGCCTTTAAATCAGATTTTGAACCAGCACAATGCTGCCTCCTTTCCAGCAAGTAGTTTACTCTCAGCAGCAGCCAAAGCACAGCTAGCAAATCAAAACAAACTTGCTGGTAACAACAGTAGCAGCAGTAGCAATTCTGGAGCTGTTGCCAGTAGTGGCAACACTGAAGGACCTAGCACTTTAAATACCATGTTCCCTCCTACTGCCAACATGCTTCTACCAACAAGTGAAGGGCAAAGCGGCCGAGCAGCGCTAAGAGACAAGCTGATGTCTCAGCAGAAAGAATCAATGAGGAAAAGGAAGCAGCCCACTACTACTGTGTTGAGTTTGCTTAGACAGTCTCATATGGATAGTCCTGCAGTTCCTAAACCTGGTCCTGACTTGATAAGGAAGCCAAGTCAAGGTTCATTTCCCATCAATTCCATGTCTCAGTTACTGCAATCCATGAGTTGTCAAAGCTCACACATGAGCAGCAATAGTTCCACTAGTTGTGGGAGCTCCAATCCCGCTTTGCCTTGCTCTGCTAACCAGCTGCATTTCACAGACACCAATGTAAACTCCAGTGTTCTTCAGAATTCACTGTCACAGAACTTACCTTTGAGAGGGGAAGCCATGCACTGCCAGAATGCAAACACCAACTTCATCCATGGTAGCAGCCCAGGGCCAAACCACCATCTTGCAGGCTTAATAAATCAGATTCAGGCTAGTGGGAATTGTGGAATGCTCAGTCAGCCGGGCATGGCTTTAGGAAATTCATTACACCCAAACCCACCTCAATCAAGAATTTCAGCCTCATCCACTACAATGATACCAAACAGCATTGTTAGCAGCTGTAATCAAACAAGTTCTGATGCAGGTATGGTTCTATTTTAAAATAGTACCAAGTAATGTACAAGAGGTTTCTACTACTTTTTGACCTGTACCTAAATATTTTGTCATAAAAATGAATCCTTACCCATTTCAAAGACATATCAATATTTTTATTATTTGTGATTTTACTTCAGAGACCTATTTGTTTTAAAAACAAGATGATACCATGTTAACGTAATAGCAGTAGTAGTAGTAGTAATAGGTTTTGCAGTACTCTAAAATTTACAAAATGTTTTGCATACGTTAGCTCATTAGAGTCTGACAACAACACTGTGTTGGTTAGGGTTTTTGGTTTTTTTAGTAATCTGTGTTGATTTTATCATTTTGTTTTTTAGTTAATTATATAACTTCCAAATTGCTGAAATTCAAAAGGAACAAGTAAGGCAAGGTTTTCTGTTACTTGATTTTATTCATCCCAACATAACAACCTTCACTAACAGAAAGATATTTTCAGATAAATGTAGCTCGTCTTGAAAAATCCAGAGAGGGAAATAGCTTTATATTTTTTAATGATATTAAGCAAAAGCAGATAGATAAATAAATGAATATAAAAGATGATGAGTGTGCTATAGAATTTCATTGTCTTTTTCCTTTGCTAATCTACTATCCTTTATCCTCACTTTTCTTAGAAAACTTGCAGAGAATATTGGCTATTCATGTTATTTTAAAATGAAAAATTGGAGGTTTCCATTATAATAAAAAAGAAATAATGGGAAGAATTGATTTTTTTTTAAAAAATAGACACCATGCTTAGGAGTATAAAAATAAATAGCAGTAATGAACTGAGATTTTTTTTGCAGTATAGTCTTAAAAAGTGAAATTATGAAGAATCACTGTTAATTACTTACATTAGAGGTAGAATAAGCTAAGAAATCAATGAAATTCATGCAAACCTGTTAAACCTTAAAAATGTTGGAAAGAAGAAGCAAAATTAACACCACAAATATTCAGAACTTATAGCAGAAAGCAGGCAGGATATCTGAGATATGTGTGTGTTTATACATACATACATACATACATACACACACACACACACATACATACATACATACCCACAGTATTTTTATGCTTTTTATTTTGTGGTTTAGAATCAGTCATCTACAAGACAACTTGCCATTTCATTGTCATTTTCTCTCAGTGTTTATACTTCCCGTGTTTTATATTTAAGTGGTATTTTCTTGAACTGATTTTCCTGTTTACAAAAATAATGGTTTTAGATAAACAACTGTATATGGGAGTCAATGATGCTCTTGCTGTTTTTAAAAGGGTGTATGTGTTTGTGTATTTATATTTATATCTTACCTTCTTGAAAAAGCTGTCATCAGCTACTTATTTGTTGTTACTGTTGAAATCAGGTATTTTCCCCTTGGTGTTACAAGATGTGCCACCATCCATAGCAGTCAACTATATAGTTTTTTGTTGTACAGTGTGTTTTTGTTTTTTAGCTTTTATTTAGAATTTTATTTTTCCCCAATTACACATAAAAACCATTTTTAACATTCGTTTTTAAAACTTTGAATTCCAAATTCATTCCTTTCCTTCCTCCCCCACCCCATTGAGAAGGCAAGCAATTCAATATAGGTTATACATGTGTCATCATATAAAACATAACCATAATAGTCATGTTGTGAAAGAAACCGTAGACAAGAAAAAAATCAAGAAAAATAAAGCTTAAAAAAAGTATGCTTCAATCTGTATTCAGACACCATCATTTCTTTCTCTAGGGATGGATAGCATTTTTCATCATAAGTCCTTCAGAGTTGTCTTGGATCATTGTATTGCTGAGAATGGCAAAGTCATTCACATCTGATCATCTTACAATATTACTGTTACTTTTGTTGCACAGTTTTTAGAAGATCTGTTCACTATCCTCTTGTATTTAGCTAAAATAGAATATAAGGTTCAGGAAATATCTAAACATATACTAATCAATTTTATATTCTTTCATCTGACAGCACATGAAATTTAGTCTTTGATGAGTTAACAGTGTGAAAATCCCTAAAGGGATCTTTTCCAAGGCTCATATCCTTTTGCAGATAATTCTGCTGTAGAGCTACACAAATGGAAAACTGGCCCTGTGCATATAATAAGCTGCATTTATATAAAGTCACTGACTCCAATTAAAACTATACAAATAAACTGAACACACATTTCATTATTTAAATCAAGATTGGTTAGTCTTTTGGGGGTGCTATCTATCCTTTTTAGCTTTTAATATTATCTCATCGTCTTTGGTTTTATTTACTCTTTTTTGGAGGGTGGAAGGCAGGGCAGTTTGGGTTAGGTGACTTGCCCAAGGTCACACAGCTAGTAAGTGTGTCAAATGTCTGAGGCCAAATTTGAACTCAGGTCCTCCTGACTTCAGGGCTGGTGCTGTATTTGCTGTGGCACTAGCTGCCCCAGGTTTTATTTATTTTTCTTAATCCATTGATGTTTTTGTTTCTCTAATATATAAAACCAACTTTTACATTTTGATTTTTTAAATTTTTATATGTAGAGTTTCATTTTTATAGCTATCTCCTTTTTTTTTCATTGTGTACTTTCTTTGAAAAATACCTGACCTATAATTGGTGATTCACACAAAGTGTATCAGAACACAGTTAAAAATCAGTTATTAAAAGAAATTTTTTTAGTTTAGGAATAAGCAAAAAAGACAAAAATAAAAATTGTATTAATATATCTAAGCAAATGTCAGTGAGCAGAAAGCATTTCTTATATTGTTAGTAGATTTTTAAAAATAAACCTAATAAAACCACCTACTAATTATCTTGTGGACCTAAAGTAGATATTATTATAAAAGTAAATATGTTTAATTACTAACACAGCTTTCTTAAGCCATATTTGGAAAAGATTTTGTATGCTATGATCTCTTCATTTATAGTAAAGCTAATTGTGCCTCCTTAAAGTACTATCATTGTATGTAATTAGCTTAAGCACATATATAGTGTGTGTGAGACTGAATTCTTATCACACCAAAGAGATAGTACTGTAGTTCATAGGATCATAGATTTATATCTGGAAGGAGCTTTACAGGTCAGCTAGCCCAACCCCTCATTTTATAGATGAGGAAACTGAGGCCTAGATATGTTAAGTGACTTATCCAAGGTCATGCATTTTCCAAATCCAGTACTACACTGACTTAATAAAGTCAACCAATAAAAAGCATTTATTAAGCAGTTAATGTTCTCCAGGTTCTGTGTTAAATATCGGGGATACAAAGAAAGAGTAAAATAGCCCCTGGGGGGCAGCTAGGTGTCACAGTGAGTAGAGCACCATCCCTGGAGTCAGGAGGACCTGAGTTCAAATCCAGCCTCAGACACTTGACACACTTACTAGCTGTGTGACCTTGGGCAAGTCACTTAACCCCAATTGCCCTGCCTTCCCCCCTGCAAAAAAAAAATGGAAAAAATAGCCCCTGCACTTAACAAGCTCACATTCTAATGAAGGAGATAGCATGTAAATAACTAGGCACATACAAAATATATAGAGAGTGGGTAGGAGGCAGTACCAAAGGGAACAGTGCTGACCCCCCAGAACAGGCCTTCTGCAGAGGGGAGTCTTTGAGCTGAATCTTCAGGCAGACTTTTAAACTTCCAGCAAACTGCCAAACTTTTACCATTCATCCCTGATCTATGATATTATACGCTTAGAATTGGAAATGGAGTTTTAGGATAGCAGAGCAATAATAGCTAAACTACACTAGAACTTTCAAAAACTGACTACTTGTCAAGCTACCGCTGTGTTCGAGTGGATTTTTTATCCCTGGCCCATGTCAATTAATCAGGTTAGACTTCATGAAGGGGGGTACATAAGGTAACCTTTGAATGATGTGATTCCACAGATGATAAAAGAAAGATCATGCATGCCAGGTAAATATAAAAGCTTTAAAAGATCTTAGGACAAAACTAGTGCAACTTCAGTCTTTAAGGGAGCTAAGGTCCACCAAATAACTTGATTTTTGTTAGCTAGACTGACTCCCAGTCTAAGTACTTTGCCCACTAACCATACTACTGACTTTTGTAAACTGGTAAAGACTTGAGATTAGAATGTTTATTTGAAGAGCTTTGGGGAAAACGCATACTTAGGCATCTGGAGGATCTATCATTTACTCTTCCTCCTTCTCTCTTCTATGGACTCCATTTGCTCTAGTTATCACCACTGTAGGGATCATTTTCAAATCTACACATTTCCAGACCCAATCTTTTCTCCCATTTCAGGCCTACATTTCCAAAGGCGAATGATGATGATCCCAAAGCCCTTTCCAGCTCTAAATCTCATCCTTTCCCACCTCTTTTTTGTTAGAATGGACTCCCAGAAAGTGTAAAGAAACCAATATTCACATTTGACTTCAAAGCTCTTCATTCATTCACTTTCAGAATAACTCCACGAGGGGTAAGGAATTAGTTGCCTTTTCTTTACTCAGATAAGGTGATAAAGGAACAGAGAGGATAAGTAAGAGTTGGGGTTGGGGCTTGCTGACCTTAGTTTAGCACCTATTAAGAAAATAATATAACTTCATAGAGTGATAACTATTTATTAATTCACATCTAGACTTAGGTGAATGAAGGGGAAAGTTCTGTTAGGAAATGGGATTAATCAATTAATAATTACTGTTGAAAACAGCCCCACTCAAACCAAACCATACCTATAGTTTATTGCTATCTAAGAAGTACTCCTACTTATTCTTTAATCAAACACTGGTGCTACGTTTAATCTCATCAGTTTAACTCTAGTGATAGTAAACTATCTGGCTATGTTTCAAAATATTATAAAAGGAGCTATTCTTCCTTTACCCTGGGACATAATTTTTTTTAATTGATGATGTTTTGGTATAACAAACATATCAAACTGGTGCCCTGAATTAATGCAAGATGAATTTCAGAGTCATGTGCCAGTTTTAAGCACCCTAAAATGACAGGAGTTTCTTAAGTTTAATGCATCTTTCTATTGTGCTTAAATATGTTTATATATGAACCTAGCATTGTCATTATAAAAAAATTTTATGTAATTTGTTATCTGTAAGATAAAATTGAATTTATTATTTTAGTCCGTCTACCTTACAGAGATAACCAGTAGACAGTTTTGGAGTTACTTCAGCAAACATTGGGCAGTGCTAAGAGTTTTTAATTTCAGTAGCTTTTGGATGTAAGGTTTTTCCTATTATTGTCACATGTTCTAAAAGACAACAAGAGCAGCAGCTAGAAAAATCAAGTTTCTTGCTTCATCTGTACCCCTGACTAACACAGTGACCTGACTGAGAAAAGTCATAACCTTTCTGGGAATTAGGTTTCTTTACTTCCATTCTCCTCTAACTCCTTAACTTGCCTCTTACATTCACATGTTTCCCTAACTATTGCAGACCTTATTGGGTTGCTTTTCCAGAAATAAACTAGCCATATTTTTAAGGATCCACAGAGGACATTATGATATTAAGAATGTGTTTTAACAGGGAATACTGATATAATTAGGGCAGCTAGGTATCACAGAGGATAGTGTGCTAGGCCTGAAGTCAGAAAGACTCATCTTCCTGAGTTCAAATCTGGCCTTAGGCACTAGCTGTGTGACCCTAGGCAGGTAACTTAGCCCTGTTTGCCTCAGTTTCTTCATCTGTAAAATGAACTGGAGAAGGAAATGGCAAACCACTCCAGTATCTTTACCAAGAAAATCCCAAATGGTGTGCAGAAGAGTCAGACACAACTAAAGTGACTGAACCCTATAGGTGTATCCTGTTTGAAGAATAGCATATTAAAAACCCCACATTATGAAACCAATAAATTAAGGAGTGATTATAGACATGATGACTATTCTTTAAATGCTGAGTTGAGAGTATATTTCTTTGTTTGCCTATAGATTACTAACTGCTTAACACAGAGTGTGGAGTCAGAAAAAGTTGAAAAGAAACAAGCATAGCTTCCAAGGAAGAACAATCAGAAAAAATACTCATAAAATTCTATTTATTTCACTTTTCAAGTATATATTAATTCATGAAGAGAGTTATGCTTTTTTAGTCTGACCTTTCCAAGTATCCTGCTTCAAGTCCCTGTTTTAATAGGTGATTAAAAGAGAAACCAAGAAAAGTTTCATACTGCCCTTTTCCAGAGGGCATTGGGAATAATTCCTAACTTTGACACTTAATACCTTTGTAACCTAAGAGAAATCACTTTATAGTTAACCCACATGCAACTGTCCCCATTGTGGTTTTGATATATCGCATGTCAGCATAAGAATTTAAGGGAATTTGGGGGGAGTTTTGCAGATGCCGCAGACAATACATGAAGACCAGCAGACGACACAGAAAAGTTTAGAAACTTAGAAATGCCTAAAATATTGTATGCTATTAACCCACATTGTATAATAATGTACTATAAACACCCTATGAAAGAAAAAGAAAAAATTCAGACCTCTTCTGTGGTACAAAGAGAGGTCCAGAAAGTTTTATACGGATTTTTCAGATCACGGGCCACCGTGCTCCCAATCCCTGGGATGTGGAAGGGATGATCGTAATCCTTTTCTCTGTGATAAGGGAGTTAGACTAGATGACAGTCACAGGCTCTTCCAGCTCCAACTCTATGGTCCTATGAAGAAATCGCACGGAGCTTTATTAAATGCCCTTTAGTCATTTCTTAAAACTTAACCATGTAGTTTTCCCCCAGTTTGGTGTGGTTTTGTAGTAATCTTTTTTTCTATTTGTGGAAGTTTGGCATAGTAGAAGGGATATGGATTTGGAGCCAGAGGATCTGGGTTTGAATCCTGGCTCTGTGACCTTAAGTCAGTCTTTTAGCCTGAATGGACCTCAGTTCATCATATGTACAGTAACTGCAATCAATAGTAGAACTTAGTAAATACTTGTTGATGGATTGACTATAAAATGAGGGAGTTGGACTAGAACAGGGCTGGGGAACTTGTGGCCTTCTAGGCCCTTGGGTGTGACCTTTTGACTGAGTCCAAGTTTTACAGAACAAATCCTTTTATTAAGGGAATTTGCTCTGTGAAATTTGGATTCAATCAAAGGGCTACACTTGAGGACCTAGGGGGCCACATGTGGCCTCGAGATTGTAGGTTTCCTACCCCCAGACTGGAAGGTCTCTAAAAGGTTTTCCCTCTCTACTTTATCTCCCAGAGCCTACACTTATCACTTATTAAGTAGCATGTTGCTGCTGGTCTACACAAAACACTATTAGAATATTTTCTTTTCTGAAGACTTATTTATTCAATCAGTCAACATTTATTAAGCATCTGCTGTGCCAGGCACTGCACTTAGTGCTTGGGTTGCAAAAAGAGATAAAAGACAGGCCCTGCCCTTGAGGAGCTACAATCTAATGGGAGAAACGACACGCAAACCAATGTCAATCCAAGTGAGGTTGGAATGTGTCTTATGGAGACTATCTATATGACTGTTTTATAGGTGCATCCTATTTTAAGAAGAAGAGCATATTAAAACCCCACACTTATAAAGCAGATATAACTATTCTTTAAATACTGAGTTGAGAGTATATTTCTTTGTTTGCCTGTAGTTCTTGACTGCTTAACACAGAGTTTGGGGTCAAAGGAAGTTAAATGGAAACAGGTATAACTTCCATTGGAGGAGTAATCAGAAGAATCATTTATACAAATTCCATCAAAAAAAAACATTTCTGTAGTTCCTAGCATGTGTGAGGCACTATGCAAAGCACTGAGGATACAAAAAGAGGCAAAAGGCAGTCCCTGGTCTGGAGCTTATAATCTAGTAGGGGATGCAACATAAAAGCAAGTGTCAATCCAAATGAAGTTAGAATGTATTTTGTAGAGGCTATATAAATATGTATATAGGACATATAAATATATGTAGGAGATATATTAAAATTTATAGGATATTATGTCTATACACTGGATAAATAGGAAAAAATTAACAGAGGGAAGGCACTGAAACTAGGACGAGGTGGAAAAGGCTTTCTGTAGAAGGTGAGACTTCATTTGGGACTTGAAGGGAAATCAGGGAGGTCAGTAGTCGGAGCAAAGGAGGGAGAGTTACTGAATTCCCCCTCCCATCAAGGATCTAACTGCTAGGTGTAAACTAATTAATTTGCATATATGTTATCATTAATTTGCAATAAATAGCAACTATCTCTAAACACTAGATAAGATGCAAAAATGTTTTCTGAAGCATAGTCTGAAAAGACAAAAATGTTAGCCATACTGGACCACTACCTTAAAAATTTTTTTTTTTACAGATCACATGAGGAGTTTAAAAAGAGATATAAAGTAGTTTCATCATAAAGCGACTGTTCAAAATAAATTGAATGAAAAAATCTCCAACCACTAATCATATCTAGTTAGTAAAATCCATTCTAGTTTGATACGTTGTTGTTAAGGTGATGGTAATAATGAACAAGTGGCTACAGGAACTCACAAGTGGATGACTCACCTGTTAAATTTATCTCGGCGTTTTTATTTGAGGTCCTTGAAGAATCCTCTCAGAACCTGGATTTTTCTCTCTTCTGATTTTCTAACCATTTTCCTAATATTACAAGAGAGTTAAATGTCATTTTCTCCAGCATTCATATGCAGCTCAGATAGGCCTCTGAAAGAGCCAATTATTAGCAATAAACCCTCTTTTTTCACCACTATTTCTAGAATAGTTTACTCAGAGTTTTGTGAAATCATGAAAGATCAGAATGAGACTTCTTTAGTGATTTGTAATGATAGTATGTTCAGTCAGTTCTGGCCCATCCACACAATCAGATGTAATAAAGGACCTTTTCTCTTTTCCTAGAGTTTCAAAAAACAAATTTAAAAGTTCATGTAATGAAAATTAAATACATTAATTTATTCTAATCAGTCTGTCACAAAGTAAGTATTAAGTACTTACTATGTACTAGGAACTGCGCTAAGCACCTTAGAGAAAAAACATGCAAACAAGTATGGGGGGGATGGTGGGCATCAAGAAACACCTCTTGCAGAAGGTGGGATATGAGCAGTCTTGAGAGAAGCCAGGAGGTGGGGCTAAAGAATTCGAGCCTTCCAGGTACGGGAGCCGACCATTGCAAAGCCATGGAGTACTGTGTTTGAGGAACTGCCTGTATTACTATATTGTAGAACATGCAGAGGGGAATAAGGTGTACAAAAACTGGAAAGGTGGAAACATTGAGAAGGGCTTTGAAAGCCAAACAGGATTTTATATTTGAATTTGGAAGTAGGGGGGAACCACTGGAATTTATTTAATAGAGGGGTGACATGGTCAGACCTATGGAAAAAATCACTTTGACAGCTGAGTGGAAGGTGGACTGGATTGAAGAGAGTCTGGAAGCAGAGAGACCAATCAGAAGGTGATTGCAATAGAATAGGCAAGAGGTGATGACAGCTTGCAGCGGGGTGGGAACTGTGAATGGAGAGAAGGGTCATGTTGTGAAAGTAAAAACAATATTGGCAACAGATTGTATATGTAGGATGAGTACAAGTGAGGAAGCAAAGATGACACCAAGGTTGCAATGCTGGATGACCAGAAGGATGCTGGTACCCACCACAGTGATAGGGACGTTTGGAAGACAGGAGGATTTGGGAGGAAAGATAGAGTTCTGTTTTGAATATGCTGAGTTTGAGATTCTGTGGGCTCTCTCATTCGAGATGTCCAACTGGCAGCTGGATATATGAGACTGGAAGTCAGGAGAGAGGTTAGGGCTAGATAAGATGACAGGAGAATCATCTGCTTAAAGTTGATAATTTAACTCACAGATGCTTATAAGATCACCAAGTGAGATAGTATAAAGAGGGAGAAGGAGAGGACCCACAAGTGAACCTTGGAGTACACCCAGAGTTGGAGCATGTTACCTAGAGGAAAATTCAGAAAAGAAGATGAGTAGCAGTCAGACATAGGAGAAGAACCAGGAGAGAGCAGTGTCAGGAAAACCTCAAGAGAAGAGAATATTCATAAGAAGGTGATCAAAGGCTGTAGAGAGGTCAAAAAGAATGAAAACTGAGGTGTTGATTGCCTACTGTTGTTCTGTCATTTTTCAGTCCTGTCCAACTCTTTGTGACCCCATTTAGGGTCACACTGAAAAGACACTGAAGTAGTTTGCCATTTCTTTCTCTAGCCCATTTGACAGATGAGGAAACTGAGGCAAACAGGGTTCCACAGCTACTAAGTGTCCGAGGCCAGATTTGAACTCAGATCTTCTCGCTCTATCCACTGTACCACGTGGCTGCCCCTATAATCATGAGTAGGAAAATAATCATAAGTAATGGTAATGGCCAGGTTAAAAATAAAGAAAACACATACGAGGGCTAGTATAAATCATTACTTTCAGTTAGATGAGGAAACTTTTGAAAAGGTAAATTACCTTAAAAATTATTTCCATAAGTGCTGTTATAAAATATATTTAATTTCCTTATCTTCTTTTTATTGAAAGATTAGTGTATATAATCAACCACTGAACCTATTATTTAATAACCCTAGATCATCCGCTAAATAAGCAGATGAGATACGTGAGTAGATGTTTAAAAACTTATGACCAAAACCTCATCAGTGAATACAAGACAAAAGCCTGACCCAGTGATATTTCCCCTAGCCTCTTTCCTTTAGTAGTTTTGGCTGCAGAACTTTCTAAGTAATGTTAAAAAAATTGCGTCTCTCTTGAATCCTAACAATGGTGGTTTGTTGGTGGCAAATAAAAGGTGAATAAAGTAATCCTTGTGAAAAATCTTCATAGATAAAACTTTATCCATATACTTGGGTTATTATATTTTTTTACTTTAAAATAAGGGTGCTGTGTAAATTTAAATATTATTTTAGAAGATATGAAAAATTTGAGTGATAATAATTGCCAATAAATGATTTTTGTCTAATTTTCAAAGACAATTTCCAAGTACAATATTGTTAAGTACGTATTTATTAAAGTAGTAGACTTTGACATGCAATGAAATGTTTTAAATGTTTTTTAAATGTTTATTCTTTTATAACAAGCCAGAATTAATACATTTGGTGGTTCTCTGTAATATGCCCAGTGTGACTAGAATTGTTTCATTTAATAATTCAGAAATATTTATATATGTGTGAAGTCTATTTTCCTTTATTTCTTTAAGTCATCTATTTTGTGTACTTTAAAAAACTTATAATGACCTGTAAATGTAATATGTCTTTGCCTACCCTATTCCCTCCAGAGTCCTTCTGTAAAAGCACTTTAGATATTCCTATGCCTCGCTACTGTTTCCTAATACTGATGTCTCAATACTTCAACAAAAGATGATAGACTTGAATTGTCCATTTTTATTGACCTTTTAAGGAACAACAAATATTTTTAATCTGTTGTTTATGTATTATTAGTATTGGTTCAACGTTATTCTTCTTTTGAAAACAGCTGTTTTAATGAAGCAAGCAAAAGGTACAATTCAAAAATATTGAGGTGTAGGTTACAATTTAATGAAAAAAAAATCAGCTTCTTTAAAACAAACACACATACAACAGTAACAAGTGATCTATCTATGACATATAAATTATGGAAAATATGGGAAGGGCTTTTATGAATGACTCTTTAGATTAGTAAAACATGTTGTAGTGGAATGCCTATGAAATTATATTTACAATTAAAGCAACTTTTCGTTTTAAAATATTAAATTGTTGACATTATTAATCAATAAGTATTTATTAAGATAAGAAAGACTATGTACTCAAATCATATTAATTCTGAGTATTTAAGGTAGGCCAGTTTGAATTAGTCCTATTTTCCTAAAAATATTTTTGCCAGTAATCTAATTAAATAAATGGAAAAATAAAAAAGTCAGGAGACAGTTAAAAGTTTGAAATAATTTATTTGAAACTATTTTAGGATCTAAAGAATGTTAGAAAAAATGTGCTGTTTTCTGATTCATAATGGTTAGCTGTACAATATTTGATAAAATACAAAACTTCAAATGTACAATCCTTTACTACATTACTAAAATCTGTCTACTAACTGAAAAAATTTGAAGATGGGGTATATGTAAAAGGGGGCATAAGACAGACATTTTGTAACAAAGTCAAAGGGAAAGAATGCATGCTAAAATTTTGTGTGACATGCAGTATTCCTTGAATAACATACTTCACTTACAAAAGAACAACTTTTCATAAGTTTACCTATACCCATTAGTTTTTTGTCTATGTGTATACAGCTGCTTAGCTGCTGGGGGGAAGAACACCAGCTATGACATGTTCTTTAAGAAATTAAGTTGTGTTATATCCAAATACATGTAGTAACTTGAACTGCTAACAAAATTCTGCAAAATAAAGATACCTTATCATCTACCCTAAAATTAAAATTCATTTGAAATTAGCAACCATTTCTTAATGTGTAAAGTCCCTTAAGGCATGTCCTTTGAATAGGTCAAAGTAACTCTTTTTCCAAAGAGCAAAAGTAACCCTATTGTCATCATTACATTAGACTTCACATTTATGAGGTTTTACTGTACTGGATTATAAGAAATGGTTCTCATTTGTAACCATTATGGTATATTCTCCTTTAACAGTCATAATTAATTTTGGTTGCTTTTGTATTTTAGGAGGTTCAGGACCATCATCATCCATAGCCATAGCTGGCACCAACCAACCCGCCATCACAAAGACAACGTCTGTTCTTCAAGATGGTGTTATAGTTACCACTGCCGCAGGAAACCCACTGCAGAGTCAGCTGCCCATTGGGAGTGATTTCCCTTTTGTTGGCCAGGAGCATGCACTTCATTTTCCACAAAACAGCCCTTCGAACAACAATCTTCCGCACCCTTTGAACCCCAGCCTCCTCAGTTCTCTACCTATCTCTCTTCCAGTGAATCAACAGCATCTCCTAAACCAGAATCTATTAAATATCCTGCAGCCTTCAGCAGGAGAAGGCAAGTCTGAGGTCAACCTCAACCCTTTAGGTTTTCTCAACCCGAATGTAAACGCTGCTTTAGCTTTTCTCTCCGCTGACGTGGACGGGCAGGTATTGCAACCTGTTCATTTTCAGCTCTTAGCCGCCCTGCTTCAGAACCAAGCCCAAGCAGCTGCCATGCTTCCCCTGCCATCTTTCAATTTGACCATCTCAGATCTGTTGCAACAGCAAAATAACCCTTTACCCTCATTAACACAGATGACAACCCCACCAGACCATTTGCCAAGCAGTCAGTCAGACAGCAACAGAGCTGAGACCCTTTTAACCAACCCCTTGGGGAACCCTTTACCAAGCTTTTCAGGCAGTGACACTACTTCTAACCCCCTGCTCCTCCCTGCTGTCACTGGGGCCTCAGGATTAATGGCCTTGAATCCCCAGCTGTTGGGAGGTGTCCTGAACTCGGCATCGGGCAACACCGCTAATCATCCGGAGGTTTCCATAGCAACCTCCTCCCAGGCAACCACTACCACAACCACTACATCATCAGCAGTGGCAGCACTGACTGTCTCAACACTTGGTGGGACAGCAGTGGTGTCAATGGCAGAAACATTGCTGAACATATCTAATAATGCTGGGAATACACCTGGTCCAACTAAACTCAACAGTAACTCTGTGGTGCCACAGCTACTTAACCCTCTACTGGGGACGGGTCTGCTTGGTAAGTTAAATGTTTTCACAGATTTTTACAAAAGAAATATTTTTTTAACTCTACTTTCTCCTTTTTAAAAACTCCATTTTGTCACACTAGCGTAAGTCATGCTTTTGTTTTGTCACAGATAGCTTACAGACTAAAAACTAAAACACACAAGTGTAATCATGCACATTTTAAAATGACTTTTCCCCCTCCCTAATTCCAGCAATACTTAGATATCATTTTTGAATTTGTTTTCTTTTGTCTGATAATTCTGATATCACTTAAATATGAAACTCCCATGATTCAATAGTCAGATAACTATTGTTTTCAAATACTAAAACACAGGTGCATTTTAACAACCAGCCTTTAATTTTACTTGTATTCATTGTGGCATCACAGGGTTAGTACGAGTCCTGCAATTTAGACCAGGATAGTTTGAAGGCATGTTTTCCAAAGGAACCTAAAATAAGTAAAATTTAAGTGTAAAGCCTGCAAAATCACATATAAAGCACTCAAAATACAAACTTAATACAAGTTCAAAGTAACTAATCGCCCCAATCAATGTTGCCATTAGCTTTTCTCAGACATTTTTCTTTTCCACGTTTTTACTATTTAAAAAAAAGATTCACGTAGGTACATCCCTCCAGAAAAGAAGTGTTAGCAGATAGTTTCCGATTTCTAGACATACATTTTGCATTCAATCATAGTGTAATCTGTTTTTACATTGAAATCAGATTCATTAAATCTGCTTGTTGAATGAGGTAAAAAAGCGTTACAGGGTCAATATCTTTGTAAGATTGGATATCCCTATGTCATCCAAGCTAGAAGTCACATTATCAGCCTGGGAATTTTGACCTACTCCATTTCCAACCCGGTACTGGCCCCTTTCCCAAACCTGTCACTTTCAGTCTCCCCAGTAGCTAGGCTTACAATCATATGTTACCACACTCAGCTGAAATCACTATGTTTTAAGCTGTAAGAGAATTCCTAAAATCTTTCCCTCAGAATCACTGTGTATATATCAATTTCAAATTAGGTTAATTTAAGGTATTAAAAGTAAGTTTAATAATAGATTTGCAGTTTCATGAGCAATCATCTTTTTTTATTATACTATGCTATGGGAATGCTTGTTTTACTCTAAATTAAAAATAATTTTTTAAAGAAAGTAAATGTACTTACTAAGTTATCCCCACCTGATTTCATAATAATTAACTTTAATTTTAATTTAATAATTAATTTTAAATGAAGAAAAGTTTTTCCCTTCTGTGATGGTTGCTCACTTTATAAAAATTTTAGATGATAACTTTTATACTTTTCTTTCCAAAAATGCAGATCTTTAAACTGTTTAATTTTGTTTGGCATCAATTAAAGATTGGGGCTTTACCAATGAACTTGATAAGCAAAAATTGCCCAGTTGCATTTTCAAGTGAGGACAAATTGACGTGCAGCTTAATATTTTCATAGTTAAATTCACTTAATCTTTTCATAGTTTCTAAAGCTTTAAAATTCAACATCAAAAATTTTAAGGAAGTTTTAAAATAGTTTTACTAAAACAGTCCTTCCAAATTTTTTACACGTTTTGATCAAATGGAAGATTAAAAGCAAAGATGATCAGAAGTGGTGCCTATAAGATGTGAATAGCATGTGCAGTTGTCCCTTATATCTTTCTGAGAGTTGAGAGAGGGGAAAAAAAATGATTACCTGTGTAATTCCAGCATTGAGTATTTGATTCAGGAATGGCTCTGGTCGCAAACATAAGCTTAAGAACTTTTCCACAAATCTTGTTGACTTACATTTTTGTGTTTTTGAAACTACAGGTGACATGTCATCAATAAACAATACTTTGAGTAACCATCAACTGACTCATCTACAGTCACTATTAAACAGCAATCAAATGTTTCCTTCAAATCAGCAACAGCAGCAACTCCTCCATGGGTACCAGAACCTTCAGGCGTTTCAAGGACAGCCCACAATTCCTGGTCCAGGCAACAGTTCAAATCCTATGGCTTGTCTTTTTCAAAACTTTCAGGTACTTTATAGTTATTTTCCTGATATTTGATAGTAACAATAGTAGAAGGGGGAGGAGGATCATAGTAGTAGGAGTAGTAATAGTAGTAGCAGTAGTAAAATTTGTTTTTTTCTAGGGTTTTTCAAATTATAAAGTCTTTTCCTCACAGCAGCACTGAGAACAGGTTTATGTTCCTCACTTTACCAAGCCAAAAACTGAAATGCAAAATGGTTCAATAATTTGCCCAAAATCTAGTGAATATCAGAGCTAGGTCTTGAACTCCAAGCCCAGTAGTCTGCACTAGACTGTGCTGCCTTTCCTTCCTAGATAATTTTAGTAAGAAACAATGTCTGTGATTGAACATTTAAATGTATTACTTCCTTTTATTGGGATTATTTTTGTAATCTTCTGAGACATGTTAGTAACTGTAATAAGATACTGATATGCCATTATAAAATATGGTAATAAAGAAATATTTGTGATCAAAGTGGATAATGTCAGCATTAGAAAAAGAAAAATCAAACTGTTTGGAAACATTTAATAAAATGAAGAATTGGGTTGTAAATAAAAAAGACGCCACTCAAAATCATAGCTTATAAATATTTCAACTTCTTTTCCATATTGAGAAAGAGGACAAGAAATCTAAATTCACAGAGGAATATCCATAATGGGTTTTTATAAAGGTGGAAAAATGTCTTGTCCTTAACCCTCCCTCCTTCCCTCACCTCCCAACAGCCTTAAGTATAGGCCATTGTGTATCCCTAAGCACAGTTGTGAATCTGGCCTGCCTTTACCCCAAAGGTAAGTAGGAGGAGGAGTCCACTGACTGTTCTCCAAACTCTGCATTAACTAGTTCACTACACTAAGTAGTGTAGTACACAAATTAAGTGTGTTGCCCATAAAGCAAAACAGGAGAATGTAATTGCTTTGGGTTCCAGGGAGCATCAGCTTTAGCGAAAAAGTGAAGAATGAATAGAAAAGTTTTGTCTTAAAGGACAGAAATATTTTGTATTAATTGGATTGTTAGTTGTTTTTCTTAAATTCACCAAGTAAAAATCAGGTCTTTGATCTGATTTTTTTAAATAAATATTTTAAGCAACTTATTGTTTCTTATGCTTTCCTTATAACTTCTTAACTTGGCATGAGAAATTGATCACAATGAATCAGTGGTAATACAGGGTGGCTAACACACTTCCACAAAACTTGTTAGCTCTATTACAGAAGAGTTAGGAAAATTGTTATGAGTATTTAGCATTATTTCTATCTGAAACCTTCAGAATTGCAAATGATATAACATTTTACTGTTTAATAAAAGACAATATCTCATATTATTCTAGAACAACTAGACATTTTAGTGAATTAACATTTGTTTCAAATTTTCTAGTCCCCTTTTGAATTTGAAACAGTGCTGACTGTGTTCTTTCACTCGTAAAATCCTTGATCAAAAAGTATATGACATTAAGTTTTTAGAGCAACCACTTACGAACATTTTGTATTTATTTCCCTCAAAGTTGGTTGCTATAGAGATGTTAGTAGGAATTAAAATATTACCATTCCTTAAAAAAAAAAACCAACGCCCTGAGCTTTCTTACTGTAATACCTACCCTGTAATAACAAAATATTATCTTATGGCTTTCTACATTGTCTGTTTTCTTTTTTTTTTTTTGAATCTCTTAATTATTTCTGTATTGCCTTCATTTTTACATCCTTATTATCAATTACAATGTGAAAATGCAGTCTCTCTCAGTGAGGACCTAGTGTTTCTCTCTTACTGTTTCTTTTGTATATTTTTTTTAAGGTGAGAATGCAGGAAGATGCAGCTCTCCTAAACAAAAGAATGGGCACTCAAAGTGGTCTGACAGCACTTCCTGAGAATTCTAACACTACGCTTCCTCCTTTCCAAGATACAGCTTGCGAGTTGCAACAGAGGCCTGAGCCAACACTGGGACAACAGGCAAAGGACAGCCTCAATGTGGCTGGTCAGGGTGATGCTTCAGTAGATGCAATTTACAAAGCAGTTGTGGATGCTGCAAGCAAAGGGATGCAAGTTGTCATCACCACTGCGGTCAGCAGTACCACTCAGATCAGCCCCATTCCAGCTTTGAGTGCCATGAGTGCCTTCACTGCCTCAATTGGTGACCCATTAAATCTCTCTAGCGCTGTCAGTGCAGTAATTCATGGAAGAAACATTAGTGGTGCAGATCACGACAGTAGGCTAAGGAATGTAAGAGGGGCTCGCCTTCCAAAAAATCTGGAACATGGGAAGAATTCAAGTGAGGGAGATGGATTTGAGTATTTCAAATCAGCAGGTTGCAACACACCTAAAAAACTGTGGGAAGGAGAGCAGAGTCCTGGTGGAGAGATAAACAGATGGAAGTGTGAGGAATTTTTAGATCACTCAACCCATATCCACAGTAGTCCTTGTCATGAAAGGCCCAATAATGTCTCCACACTGCCATTACTTCCAGGAGAACAGCATCCAATTCTGTTACCACAAAGAAACTGTCAAGGGGATAAAATGTTGGAAGAAAATTTCAGGTATAACAACTACAAAAGAACTATGATGAGTTTTAAGGAGAGACTGGAGAACACTGTGGAAAGATGTGCACATATTAATGGAAATAGGCCTCAACAGAGCAGAGGGTTTGGAGAATTGCTGAGTGCTTCAAAGCAAGACCTAGTCATGGAGGAGCAATCTCCAAGTTCCTCAAATAGCCTAGAAAGTTCTCTAGTTAAAGACTATATCCATTTTAATGGAGATTTTAATGCCAAAAGCATTAATGGGTGTGTGCCTAGCCCTTCAGACGCTAAAAGCATTAGTAGTGAAGATGACCTAAGGAACCCTGAGTCCCCTTCTTCAAATGAGTTAATACATTATAGACCAAGGACGTTTAATGTTGGCGACTTGGTCTGGGGCCAAATCAAAGGACTAACTTCATGGCCTGGCAAATTAGTACGAGAAGAAGAAGTTCACAATTCATGTCAACAAAACACTGAGGAAGGGAAGGTATATCAATCTCTCTATGTTATATTTATTGTCAATGCCAGCCTTGTTTATCAATCAATTGTTGCTTGATGTCACTTTTATGATTGGTTTTATAGTGCTCGAAATTATGTTTCTTCTCAACTCATTGCTGTCCCACAAAGTTAGAGCATAAATGAAGAGATGATTGTAGTTACCAAAATGACAGTGAGTGGCGAAACAGTGTCTGTAGAGCCGAGGAGGTTCAAGGGTCCTCCCACCTGAGATCCTCATTACTAAGTTGCCAAGCACGCCCACCTCTTCTGCAGCCACCCATGTCTCTGTGTCATGCAAAGGGACTAGAGGAAAAGTAGGTTTTAATGGCAGTAAATGTCAAAAGGGATTGAGGAGCTATTGGAGGCCCAGAAATACTGTGTCCTCTCCAGGTTCATGAGGCGGTCAACTTTACCACCAGTTGAGAGTACCTTTCCATCTTTTTCCAACTTGATATTAGAACAGAAGAGAGAAGTTAAATAACATCATTATTATATATTGGGGGTATTTTCTATGTTCTGAATGGAGTCTCTTTATAGGAAAAATTCTAGGCCTTCCTAACATATGGAAGTATTTAGGATTGTGGTCTGGTTCTGATTAACTCAACTCGATCACATAAATTAAATGAAAACTCCTTCCTGAAACTACTGTTAAATTTAGAAATAATTAGTATGAGACCTCAGACCTTTTTTCCACATGAAAGCATTGATTCAGTTTGTAAAGTTTCAAAAGAAGCTTAAAAATGTTGGAAAAATGCATATCTGACTAGAAACAGATAATGGTGCCACATGTATGGTGGGAAAACATGTAATTTTGGGACTCTAAATCTTGAAAGAAGTTCTTATAGATATGAAAACAATTTATATTGTATCTTTTTCTTAATTCATAGCACAAAACTGATTTAACCCAACTCAGACTTGTGACTCACTTAGATTTGGTGGCAGAAAACCAACAATATTTCATCCTCACAACAAGAAGTCTGTCTTTCTCCAAAATCCTGACTAACAGTTGAATGTTTTGTATGTAATAGCTAACTAATATACACCTATAAGGACATTGCGTGATAATGATAGCTCTGGCTTTGGTAGAAAAGATAATTCAGCACCTCTGTTTGCAAAACATGTTATTCTCCGATCCCTCTGACACCAGAGACATCCATTCTTTCAGCTGATAAACCCAAACATTTTTACTCTCCAGTCCTTACAGTAAATAATTAGAGGAAACTAAAAAGGGCCTTTGTCAGACAAATAGACCCACTATACACAAGAGATTTAGAAGAGAACATTTTGCTGTCATTATATGACAAGTCTTTAGTATATATGTGTGACTTCAGAAAAAAACATAATTAAAGAATATTAGAGCATTTGCTCTCTCCTTAAAACCCATTCTTTCAGTCATAGACATGTAGTTTAAATAATGTTTTCTTCTCCACAAAATAAAGTTTTTTATTTTTTAATATATTTCACATCAGCTATTGGCCCTAGCCCACAGATTGATGAATTTGCAAACTTATAGCCAGATTTGAACTCTTTGTACATGTCAAGGGAAATGAACCTTTCAGGAACATCATCTATTGAACTAAAAAAAAATCATTCAATAAATGGTGTTCTGTAAATGTTTGTTTGACATCATGTTAATGAGCAACTGTTATTAACTCAATCTATACTAGTACTAGAATAATATTGTCTTCATAAAATGCTTTGATAACTAATTATTACAATATTTAGTAATTTGCTTTTTGCAACAAATGCATTCCTGAAAAACTATGTGTAACTATAGTATTTATAGATTTTTTAAATCTCTTAAATTTACATTATAATTTTTGAGACTGATTCCCATGTCGCAACATGATGAAAACATAGCAAACATTTTTAAAGCACGTGCTTAGAGGTAACTGCTGGCACAGTGGAGTGAGTGGTAAGCCTGGATTCGGAAAGTCCTGAGTTCAAATCCAGCCTTAGCTACTTAACTAATTGTGTGATCCTGGACAGACCACTTAACCTCTATTTGTCTCAGTTTCTAAAAGCATAAAATATGGATAATACTATCACCTCCCTCTTAGGGTTTTTGTGATAATCAAATGAGATAATATTTATTTTAAAAGCACCTAATAGTACCTGGCAAATAGTAGGCTATATAAAAATGCTTATTCTGTTCCCTTCCCTGCCATTTAAAACTGTAACTGTATTCCAAATATTCATAATTTAAATCAAATATTTTGCCATTATTAAAAGAGCAGAATGAAGCACTTTACAATACTGCAAGGTACCATGCTTTTTAAAAATAATAAGATATTCACAAACATTCTCCTTACTTTTGCAGGTTAAAAAAAAAGTATTAGCCCCCCAAACAGCATTCAGTAAATTTACTTCATTTTGTCTTTGAACTTATAAACATTGCTGCTTCCTATAAAATCAGTACCCAAAATACTTACCTCCAAATTTGCCAGATGTTACCTCCCAGTTTTTGCCAAAAGGCCAAGTAAAATGATCCTTATTGATATTAATGATGACCCTCTTCAAAGTTCCTCTAACTAGGTCTAAAAACGTTCAAAGCAATAAACCTCAGCAATCATGGGAATGATAATAGTTAGAAGTGAAACACTCCATTAAACTACTCCAAAATTTCTCACTCATGACTTTAAGTGTGTAAATGCTGGTCTAGAGAGAAAAATTTAAGGAATCCTTTTATGGTGAAAAATCACTCCATAATGTATCTATTTCAGTGTTTTTATGACCACATAGAATTCCATTTTAAAACATCCAATCATTCCACTGATTAACAGGTATTTATTGAATATTTAAAATGTACTGAGAACTCCATTAGGTATTGTAGGAATTTCTATTTCCAAGGCTTCAACCCATGTTAATATTGCTTTGCCGATGAGATACAATTGCAGTCAAACTAAAAATCTTAAATAACAGGTTCACAAGTCGCTGTCATAGTCAGAAGGCCTGACTTCTAGTCTTAACATAACAAAGTTTACAGGATTTAGAACTGAAAAAACATTTCTTTTTGGTGACATACAGATAGATAGGTAGATAGATAGATAATTACTTGAATACCTGTACAGTGTTAAATATTGTTAAAGTTTAACAAATATTTTAAATGTTGTAGTGGAATAGTTGGGGTGTTTTGAAAAACATTTAGTTGGTAGCATTGAAATATTGTGTTGAGGCTTTATGAAAAACTCTTAAGAATGAAGAAAATTATAAAGGACTGTGGATTATTAAGAATAACTTTTTTCCCATCTGAACTTGTGATTTATTTTCTGTCTCCTTTCCAGCAATACAGATATGTAACTTGGCATCTTAGAGAATTGCCTAGGGTACTGAAAAGTTGAGTCTTGCCTATAGTCATACAGTTGGGTTTGTTCAAAGTAGTGCTTATACTCTGCTATGTCTTTCTGACTCTAAGGTTGCTGCTGTGCCACATTGACCTTCAGTAAGAATCACTCAGACTCCATCTACTGTTATTGCTATTTGTTTTCCTGTCAGGCTCTCATACAGCTGAAGCACCATATAAATGTTAGCTATTATTATTTCCTAATAACCTACGAAAAAGAGTAAGACAGAGCTATGTTCATGAGCCTTCCAAACACCACTGAACAGAACAAATATGTTTTAATAATTAAAATTGCTAGTTGATACCTGAAGAGCGTTACAACCACTCTCTTAGTACTTCTCCGTGTTTTCAATTTATACTTGATAGTCTCAGGTCTATCTAAGGGAGGATGCATTGCATTATGAAATGTAGTAGAATCGTTGTTTTCCTGCACATTGAACTTTTAAGATTTGCTGTATTTCCTAGACAATAGGATTTTAAAGTATCACTTTATCGTGTTTTACTATTAGAGTGTATTTATTGTACAACAAAATCTGTACCCTGCTAATGTTAAAGATGTGATGGTTTGATGTTTGCTTTTGCAGTATCTTAATGAAGGATTTCTCTAAATAATTTGAGCATAAAAAGATTATAGAGTATATATTTAACCTAAGTAAGTTAAGAATGAATTGTTTTTAAGAACTTCAGCCTATTACACAAGTTGGGAGAATGGATTACAACTGGATCTCCCACATTCATACAATACTCTTCTTGGAAATACTTTCATAGTAGTTTTTTTTAATTTGCTAAGTAGATTTAAGAGATTTTTAAATGAATTTCTTTTAATATATTCTAAAATCTAATTTTCTATTAATTCAGATTGACCTTCCCCATACTTATTTTGATTTACTGGAGTTTTATTATATTTGTATTTATTTATATAAAACATTGCTAGCTAATTGAAACCTCATTGGATATAACTTGACATCACAGAATTGTAGAATTTGAGAGCTTCATTTTACAAATGAGAGGAGTAAAGCCTAAACAGGGGGGTGACTTGCATACCGTCAATGACAAAGCCAACACTAGAACCCAGGCGTTTTGATTCCCAGGCCATTGCTCCTACCACTACCCTAGATTGCATTCCACTGCCTCTTTACTGAAAAGTTTTTCTCTTTAGTTTTGGGTTTGTGACCAATTGCTAACTGGGAAGGACTTGATACTTACTCTAAAGTGGACACATTATGTGGCAGATCTGTTTTATCAAACCTATGTGCTTCTTTACAGACAGGAGTTATTTATAAAAACCAAGATTAGGGCCAGCATCTTGCTAGAATATAGAATCATGGCCAGGTGTACATAATTCCAGACTTTGATAAAGATACCCAGTAATACTTAGAGGAAAAAGTTTAATCATCTCTGATACATGGTATGTGTAATATCCCATATGAATGCTTTAGGACAAAATAACTGATAAGACCTTTTTATTTTTATGTAATTCATACAGTTCATTATAATACCTGTTCTCACTTTTCTGGAAAAAAAATGTCATATGCTTAATCACCACCTTGGGGCCCTTTAAGCTACATTATTTAACATTAAAACATTTCACTTTAGTACTTATAAGGAAATAATGTAATCAGTGTTAACTGTTAACTGTTAAACACCCTAGATGATGTTCACAAGATACAGTGGCCAAAGAAAAAATAGCCACCTGTTGACATACCTTTTGGTGATGGGATTCTCTGAACTTAGCTGAAATAGTCATTAGATTACAGACATACAATCTATTGCTTAGCCCACCTTTTAGAGCTTTAATAGAGCTTAGATTCCACTGGCATAGTTTTTGAGAAGCCAGTGTCACCTTCATACAATGATGAAGCTTCAGAATAGAGGCTGAGTAGAGAATAATGTTGCTCAACAAATTATTATTTAAAAATTAATTTTTTGCTTTCTCCATATGAATCATTTTTCTCTATTTTGTGTAGGCTTTTTGGTCCTTAAGTTGATCTTAAATTGACCTAATGCATAATTCTATTGAAGCCAAATTGAATAAAACAAATGAGCACAGGAGATTGAACGGTGTGCTAAATTGTTTATTTGGAATGAAATTTGGACTGGTTGGCTGGTTGGACTATTAGAGACAGCTAACTAGTACTGTGAAATATGATGTATTGCATGTATTTGTAATAGTGCTAGAAATTAACCCTCTTCCCTAAAATGTTCATCTTATTTAGTCCTTTCTTCTTACATACTATACTGTTTCCAGAGTTAAAGTTCATGATTATTTTGGCTAGGCAGAAATTAGACTATCAACAGTGTTCCCAATTCTAGATAAACAAACATTGTCTCATTATAATTAAAGCCCATAGTGAAGTGAGTTTTCTGTCCTATTTTTAGCCAATTCAGAGTCACTTGTGTTGATAATATAGAGAGTATAACTTAAGAATTCAACTGACCTCATTCAAGGACTGGGTCATTTTTAAAATTGAGATAGAGGTGTTAAGTGTGAAAGTTGTACAATGAAGTAATGGTTCAAGATTATGATTTATAGAACGCTGTTGCTGTGTCTTGATTGCTTCATTACCACATCTGTGTTGAAAGATAGTATCTTCTTGGTATGTGTGTATGGAAAAAAATATTTATGTGTTTTTATGTGTGTATATTTTTTTCCCTAACCGCCACCAAGTAATCTCTGAATTCAAAGATCAAGCAGACTCTTTGGAGTAATACTGTTGTCAACTAGCAGAGAAAGCCCAGTTTTCCTACAGTTTGGATATAACGTCATTTTAAGTAGCTGTATTCAGAATGTAAGTACTCCATCAACAGGATCTCCTTGAAGAGGAGAGAATCAAGGAAAAAGACTAGGGTGGAAAGTTTAGATTTGGTCATCAAAGGTAATAGCAAAATGAGAAAGAATAGAAAATTTTAAAAGATAGAAAAGATTTTAAAAGTGAAAGGTAAGACAGCACAAAACCTGATAAAGAAAGACTAAAAGATTTATTGTGCTGAGCTGAAGAGTTAGCACTCATTGACAGTCATTTTTTGAGGCAGATCAAAAAAGAAATGAAGGCACATCACTGCATGTTTGGTGTTACCCGGCGCAACATAATGAAAACATATTTATTTATATGTAGAATTTATTCATGGATACAAACAAATGGAATCAAATGTTTGAGGCAAATGTATAATTTTGTTAGATATAGTTGTTTAGCAGTCTTTAATCTTTAGGAAGATGAGTTGAGATCTATAATTTCATTTATTTTTAAAGTTTAGCATGAGAATTATCTTTGTCACATCAAGATTAGATTTAAGTCAGTCTTGTAAAAGGTAAAGTGTGTGGTTAGAGCCAACTATTAATACAGGTGCATAGTTATTTGTAAGTATCAAATACAGAATGCCAGAATTAACAATGCTGGCTCAAATTGTAAAAGTTTGAATTAGTTATTTTAGGTGGACATGATTAATGTATGTTAGTTCTCTGCCTCATTTCTTACCTAGCCTTAACCACTGAATGGGCATTGTCTCAATCAAACTGAAATCTGGTAAAGACCTTAACTTAAAAAGGCCAAGATCTCCCACTGCATCCTGGGCCATCTCCAGTTGCCCTGATCTCTATTTTGCCACTGGACCCAGATAGCTGTGGAGGAGAAGGTGAGGTGGGTGACTTTGCACAGCCCTCCCTCACTTAAATCCAATTCACTTGTATGTCATGGCATCACCTCCCTAATATCCTGGTGCTCTTCAAAAATGGACAAACAGCAATGTTAGTTCATTTTATTTTTTCCCATTTAAGCCCTGTAAGCAAACATAAAGTCTCATATAAATGGCAAGATATTTGAATACCCAAAAAAGTAAGATACATGTACATTTCAGAAGAAAGTGAAAATTGATCTTTCCTGGATGTTTAATCATTGGAACTAAGAGACTGGGGTGAAAAACTGAACTGGAGAGTCTGGGATAGAGAGGGACATTAAGAAGATCAGCTAGGCCTATAAATATTGCCCAAAAGGTAAAAAGTGTTGAGGCAGGCTCATTGACCACTGCCCTCTAAAACACCCAGTACTAGCCTAGAGTCAAGTGGAATGAAGAAGGGCTATGGGACACATAGTTTTTGTGGATATAGTACTAATGTCGTTGGTTAACAACGGTCCTGAGCAATAGAAGGACAGAAGACTAGAGGAAAATCTGGTTTTGTGAGGTAGTTGATCAGAAAGGAGAGTTTCTGCTGCCACCTGGCTGGAACTGAGGAGTTATCTCTAACTAATTGTTCTTAGGTAACAGCAGTCTGACCAGTTGCCTAATACCTGCTCTTCTAGTTAAAGTTTTGTGAAAGTATTTGATTCCTAAGAGTTTTGCTTGTTAAGCCTTGACTATTTAATGTTATATTGATGTGTTTTATGTCAAAAGACTTTTGTTTTGATACACTGGGATAAGGAATTTTTAAAAAGTAATGTTCAGGGTTTCTTTTAAATATAACAATTTCTGTTTTTGTAATAAATATCTAAATTTATTTTCCCTTTTTCTGAGGTTAATTAAACATCTTTAGAAACTTTTTCAGGTATATTAATCTTTTCCCATGTAAAAGTATAATATTTAATACATTATCTTTTGTAATCTAGTCAAAAGGTAAGATATCTTTAAAAAATGATACTTCATACTATCTACGTACTAACATGAAAAGATACTGTTATTCCAAAAGTGAATCCTGGTTTGTATTCTTCTAGGATTTAAGGAACTGCAGCATTGTTGGTACAATTCCTTCTAACAAATTAAATGTTGCCATCAAATTCTTTGTTGACCTTTAAACAAAATGTTCATTATGGCAATGTGCAAAAACTGCATATAAATCAAGAAATTGTAATCAGGAACATAGTGTTCAGAAGATCACCAAAAAATTGTTCAAAGGCTATAGACAGAGCTTGATTTGTATGATGTATTTTTTGTTTATCATTAGTCAAAAACTTTAGAAAATAAAATCAAATAAATGATTGCTCTTCACCTCTATAAAATATAGAATGACATAGTTGACGTCAGTGATTTCATCCCAGGATATCCTTTAAATTTAAAGTCTGATATGATTACTTTCCTTTACTGTTACTCGTATTGCTTAAAAGAATTGAGTGAATATGTTCCCTTTTTATGCTATATTCTCCAGTTCCACCAGTAAATTCTAAACCATTCATCTTAATCAAACGCAGAAGTTGTTACATGTACACACACACACATGCCCCTTGAAGTCAGGGACTGTTTTATTTATATCCCTAGCACCTAGAACATTGCTTTGCACGTAGTTGGTGCTTAATAAATATTTGTATAATTGAATTTTTTGGCATAAATAATCTGTATTCTGGTTATAGCATGGTTGTGTCAGTTATACAAGGCAACATTTCCATTCATTCTAAAAGAATGTCAGAGCTGAAAAAAAGACCATCAAGCTCATCTAAAGTAACCCTTATTTTATAGATAAAACAACCAAGTTCTGACTTTTGGGTGACTTGTCTTTGGTTACACAGATTTCTCATTGTTCATAGTATTTCTGCTTCCCCATTCTTTCTCTCTTTCTCTCCTCCCTTCCTAATCTACTGCTTTGAGTCTGTCATGGGACAGAAAATCAGATAAGCAAATTTATTGGAATGGCACTAAAATAAGAGTAAAATGGATTTGGTGAGTCAAGTGCATGCACTTGAGGGCGTGGACTTTTCAGACTCCAGATTGGACTACTTCCTTCCTGGATCTTATCCAGGTGCCACATGGTTCCAGATTCAGAAGCAATGACATGTGAGAATAGAACATTTAAATTTCAACCAAGTAGATAACAATCTATTTGCCAAAGATTTTGCTGTCATTTCATTGGATCAGTTTCTCAGTGGTGGCTTTTCTGAAACTGTTAAGATATATTTAAACATGAGGAGTTCTTTGTCATCCAGGTATCAATTGCTAAAGCTTGGTGGTTGAGGCAGCTTCTAGTGCCTTTGAAATACGCCTATAAATATGTGAAATCTTTGGGGGTCCTTTGAGATGAAATATAGACTTTTTAAATTGAGAAACATTTCCCACTCTTTTTCTCTATCTTCATGGTAGAAGTTCTCAAACTTTCATCTCAGATCCTTTTACACTCTTAAAAATTACTGAGTTTTTTCTTTTGTTCACTATGATCTTTTTAAATGAATTGATAAATATTTTTAAATTGTTAATTTTAATTTCTATTGAGATTTATCATATTCAAAACTAAAACTGATGGTTCTACATATTTATTCATTTAAAAATAATGGTATATTTACATAAATAATGTTTTTTGTGAAAACTAACTATTTTCCAAAACAAAATTTGGTGAGAATAATGGCCATTGTTTCATCTATTTTTGCAAATCTCTTTAATGTCTGGCTTAACAAAAAACTGTAGGTTTTCATATCTGCTTCTGCATTCATTATGTTTTTCTGGTTGAAGTATATGAAGAAAATCTGGCCTCACACAAATCTGTTGTTGGAAAGGGAAGGAGGATGTTCATTAGCAAATAACGTCTTAATATTGTTATAAAAAGTATAACCCTTGTAGAGCCTCCCCCTCAAAGGGTCTCAGGGTCTCCCAGCAGTCTGCAGGCCATTCTTTGAGAACTACCATTTTAGAAAAAGCTCCAGAGCTATCCACTACAATCTCTTAAAAGTCTAAAACCTTTCCTAAAGTTTCTCATTATATCTGTTTTCAACAGGTCATTTGAGAAGCTGTGGTGGTTTCAAGTATCTCATCGTGTGGGTCATTTAAGAAACTAAAATATAATGTTTGTCATAACCAGTTTCCTGTTTATTTAGTACTTGCCGTCATGTCCAAGTTGATAGGAAGCCAAATTAAGGCCAACAGCCTACAGAAATGCTGTTAATAAGCAAAAACTCACCATATATAATGTTGTCTGTAATTTGTTCAAATTTATCAATAATGTAGATTGCCAAGTAGATTTTAAACTCCTTGAGGATAAGTTCCATGTCTTTGTATCCCTGGGGCCTTCTGTTTGTTGTCATTGAACAGAGAGAGAAGCAAATGGAAAAAGACAAGAAGGAACTCTGCTTGGCATCGTTTGATGAATTACAGGTTTTCCCCTCAAACTTACTATTTTCTAAGTGTTACACTTTATGTTTATCTTCTCTTTGCAGTTTCATGTCCAAATGTTCTTTCATTTCAGTCATTGTTCATACTTGGAGTCACTGAAGCAAGAATATCTGGTTGAATGCTAATGGTAGTGTTTTACAGTGCCCTGTGGGTGAAAGACCTGCATGTTCAGCAGCAAAGTAAAAGTGGTGCTTAATAATTGCAGGTCTGGGTAATGTGGTTTGGTCTTCATACATTCACTTAGGTGGAGCCCGAGAAGTTGAAGACACTAACAGAAGGTTTAGAAGCCTACAGTCGAGCCCGGAAGAGGAACAGAAAGTAAGCACAGTTTTTTCCACTTTTCAAAAATATTATTTGCTGATCCTTTTCCAAATAGAAAATGAAATGCCACCAAGTTTATCAGTGTTATAATATGCATGCATTCATTAGTTATCTTTGAAGAATGTCAGGTAGTACCATAGGCAAATATCATTAGCCGTTAGATCTGTTATCTTCTCATCCGAACAATTTGTGCTCACAATTATGTGGGTTTTTTTTTTAATTTTCTCCCAATTAGCTAGTGGGAAAAGAAAAGGTTTATATGTAAATGTAAATTGTAGTGTAAATTAGCAAGTCGTTATATGTAGAGAGGTAAGGTTCCCCAAAATAGAATGTGTAGAGTTATAAACAAACTTGGAGGCTAATGAGTCACAATTGTACTAATAAACATTTGTGGTTTTTACATGGTTTAATGTTTTAATAGCTTTTCCTTGGTGGTATTATTATTATTAACAGTGGCACAAATGATTGTAGAAAGATGAATCTAAAATATCTTCTGGACATTTATATCCTGAGTTAATTATTGCAGGGGAGGTAGAATGCTTGAGGCACCATCTATACTTTGGCATAATGGAGTTTCTTGGATTGCGTATCAATTCTGATTTACTATTAATTTTGAGAATAGAGTATCATGAACAAGTGCTGAACACAATAGATAGAGCCCTGGACTGGGAATTGAGAAGACTGAGTTCACATCCCGCTTCGGACATTTACTAGCTCTGTGACGACGGACAAATCGCTCAGACTCTCTTGCCTCAGTTTCATCACCTGTAAAGCAGAGCTAACCACAGTACCTATTTCACAAGGTTGTTAGGAGGATCAAATGAGATGATGTACGTAAATCTCTTTACAAACCTTAAGGTGCCATATAAATGTTACCTGTTGCTATCGTTATCATTAGTATTAATTTAGATGTTGCCTAACCAATTTTGTAAAACAAAGCTGGCATGCCTCATCAGTTGTTATCATAAGTAAACACCTAAAAATAACGTGGTGGATTCACATTCAGCTGTGATAACCGTTCCACACACAGACCAATTTTCCAAAAGCATAAACATTGCAGTCTCACTGTCATGACTTTAAAATGTTCATAGAGTAGGTTCATCAGATTTTCCCAAGTGGATGTCTAGTGTCTGGAAATTTATGTTGCATGTGAATGTCCGTGCTCCATTCCTACTGCCACCAGCCTGGGAAAGTCTGCTCCTTTTTCCAACAGAATCCTTTCAGTACCTTACATCTAAGTCTTATGCCGCTGCTTCCTCCCTGTCCCCTTCAGGAACATTTGGACCACACCAGCGACTTGTCACTCCCTCTGCTCCACGTTGTCCAGGGTGATCTTCCCGAAAGCTCTTTGCCCTCCTCAGGCCTGTTGCAGCTACTTCTACCCTGGTATCACCTCTAATTAGGGCCCCTGCCGTGCCAAAAATTTTCTCTTCTTCCATTTTCTGAGTAAACCGTGGTGTGTTCAAGGTCTCAGACTTCAGTTATGGGTTATCAGACTCCACTGGGGCCCCAGTGGTGATGCCTCTGAGCTTTTCCACAACTTTAGGGAGGTTAGATACTCCCATAGTGATGCACTGGCCTGGTGCAGTGGAAAGATCACAGAATTTACACTCCAGATCCTGGCTCTGCCACTTACCATCTGTATGATTTTAGGAAAATTACTTCACTTATCCGTGCCTCAGTTTCCTCACATGTACATTTAGGATGTTGATCTCTATGGCTGGCCTCTGAGATCTCTTCTGTGATATTATGACCCTTCTGGCTCTAAATTTATGGCCATTTGAACTAGTCGGTATTTGCTGATTATTTTAAAGGAATACCAATAATAGAAAAAAATTACAACTGGTTCTGTAGAGATTGGAAAAACCCCATTGCCTCTAATATGGGCAGACTGTCAGGAAAGTGTCGAAAGGTAGAATTCTTAGCGATAGGAAGACCTGGAGCCAGACCCCCACCTCAGGATTTTCCCCAGCTTGTGAAACTCTAGGATACCTTCTAGACTTTAATTAGTTCCATATAGATGGAGGTTCTCTAATACCTATGAGCTGGTTCAAAGCTTGGAAACTAGTACCCCAGGATGGTGCCATGGTTAGTCAATAAGAATTTATTTATTAAGCACTTTCTATTTTTAGGCACTCTGCTAAGCACAAAAGATTCCAAGAAGTGAAAAAAGCAATCTCTGCCCTCAAGAAGCTTACATTTAATGGAGGAAACAACATGTAAATGACTAGGTGCATACAAGATATATACAGAGCAAATGGAAGGTAGTCTAAGAGGGAAAACCCTTCCTAGCACCTGGGGAGACTGGGAGGAGCCTCTGGCAGAAAGTAGGATTTGAGCTGATTCTTGTAGGAAGCTGGAGAGAAACTAAGAGGCAGAAGAGAAAAAGACAAGCGTTCCAGGCACGGGAGCGATCCAGGACAACATCACAGACATGTAAGGAGGTGTCATAGGAGGAACCACAAGCCAGTGTAGCTGAATTGAGCTCATGAAGAGGAGTAAAACGTAAGAAAGAGTGGGTGGGGGTAAAGGGGATAGGAAGGGGCCAAGTTATGAAGAGCTTTAAAATCCAAACAGAAGACTTCATATCTCATCCTGTAGGTAATTGAGAGACACTGAAGTTCATCGAGTTTAGGGTATCCAGTGATGATGTGGCCAGAGCTATGTTTCAGAAAAATCACTTTTTCAGCTAAGCGGAGGCTGAATTAGAGCAGGAAGAGACTTGAAACAGGGAACCAATTAGAAGATTATTATAATAGTCCAGTGAAAAAGTGGTGAGGCTTTGAACTAGGATTGCAGCTCTGTGAGAGAGAGACTAAAGCAAGGGAAACTCAGAGAGAGCAGGCAGGCAGGTAGGAGGAGAACCAGGAGGAAGCATTATCATAAGAACCTAGATAGGAGAAGGTACCCAGGAAGACAGACTGAAATGCCATAGAGATCAAGAAAGATAAGTATTAAGAAAAGGCCATAAGAAAAGGCCCCCAGGACCTGGAACATTTCACCTCTTCCCCAGGATTCTCCAGTACCATAGGGGGAGTTAGAGTGTCTAGGCTTTCTTTCATTGTCTCCAGTACCCATCAATGCTCTTCCTCCAGTAGTAGGAGGGTCCCTGCACCCCATTTCTGTTTAACTACTTAGTAGATTAGCTTTTACAAAGGAATAGTTGCTAAAAACCCTAACCCTAAATTCCTTTTACAAAGGAATAGTTGCTAAAAAGGAATAATAGGAATACAAATGTACCCTTCCTCCAACATCTGAGTAGGGAAAGGGAATTAGAATTAGGTTCACAACAAAAAAAAAGTCCACTTCTCAGTAAAAGAGAGCAGGGAAAGGTAACCTTTCCTCTTTCACCACCAGTTCAGTTCATTGTAGCCATGCTGTGAATGAACTCAAATCTTTACCCTTTATAGATGCCACAGGAAAAAGAGTGAGTATCCCAGCCTGGCAGCCTGTTCTGAGTTCCACCCACGTGGTAAGAGAGTTAAGAGTATCTTCTCCCTAGAAGCACATTTCTGGCATTTCACAGGGTGGCTGCCTCCATTTGTAGGTGATCTGGGTGTGTTCAAAGCAAAACTAGTTATAAAGAGATCATTGGTAGCTTTAGAGGGGGCAGTTTTAGTTGAATGAGTTTGGTAACCAGATCACAAAGGGTTTAGAATAGAAGTGAGATGAAAGGAAGTAGAGCCATTGAGTATAAATGGCTTTTTTCAATGAGTTTGATCATGAAAAGAAAAAGAGATAGAGACTAGCTAGTGGGGATGATAGGAAACAGTAATAAGTTTTTTTAAGGAATGGGAAGACATGAGGGTCTTCAATAGCTTTTACCCAAGGGGAATGTTTTTGAAATTATGAACTTAGGAGACTGAGGCACACCTCTTATGCTGTGTAGAATATCTCTTTAAAAAGCATAAACAGCTAGCAGATCAACTGGCAGCTCCAATACAATCCTTTGCCATTACATTGAATATTTTAAAAGATTTCAAGTAGGTTATTTTTATGGGCCACACATAGGTTGTAAAATGGACTTCATAAAGGCATGAAAAATAAGTAATTTGGTTAGTTACCTGCTGTATTCTGACTAAAGTGGTATTTCCTATGGAGAGCTGATAAAAATGGCAATCCTGAGAAATTAATATAATAGTTGGATGAAAAAGAGAAAATTGTAAAACATCTATAACACAGTTTTGCCAAGAGATATTATAGAATATTTATCAAACAAATATTTTCATGCAAAAACTCCTTGTGATGTCTTCAGTATTTCGCTGCAGGTTAGGTCATCTAATGTGCTAACTTAAACAGTCCAAAAAAATAGTTGATAATACAGGAATGAAATAAATACTTGCAGGTAATCCTGAGGTTTTTTTTCATACACACACACACATGTGTGTGTGTGTTTCTCTTACTGATATATACATATCTTTTGTGTGTTTCTCTTACTGATTATGTAAATGGTAGTATCTAAAAGGGAGAAATTTTCTCATGAAATTGTAGATATTCAGTAAACATGAGGGTGGGTAAAGAGGTGTGCCAGAGTAGTAAAATATAAAACAAATATATTTGTTTTGTTGATGATCCTGGTATACCTGAAGTTTCCTCAAAATGTCATTTGACCTTATCAAAGCAAAGCATTAGAAATTTTTAAAACTTTATAAATTCAAGTCCATGAGATTATAATGTATCCATTATTAATTAATATATACACATAAATATATTTCCATCTTTTAGTCACAATAAACATTCTTTTTTACACCTAATTCAGTGTTTTAATTAAAAATTAAAATAAGAGTAGCTTTTATTTCCTTTTTTAAATTTTCCACTACTTTAAGATCTGTTACAATCTTTTAGTTTGCAAAATAAATTTACCATCCAGATTTCTCTTAAGAATGTAGATACTTAATGAGTTAAATAGTTAATTTCCCGTTTAGTCAACCGTTGACTCTTTTCTATAACTCACGCATGTTTATACTTAGGAAGTATTTCAGAACCAGAGTCATGGATTTTATAGCTGAAAGGGACTTTTTAGATTATTTAATCTAATCCCTCAGTTTTATAGATTGGAAAATTGAGTCCCTGAGAAGTAAAGTAATTTTCCCAAAGTCTGATAGCTAAGTTGTGGTAGAAATTATGTTAGAAGCCAGGCCTTCTGAGACTTTTTAGTCAAGAAGGAAGCACCATGGTAGAGTGGAAAGACCACTGGATTTGGAATCAGAGGAATTCGGTCCCTAGATGAGCTCAGCTACCAGCTAGCTGTGTAATTTTGAATAAGTCACTTTACCTTTAAGAGGTAATTACACAGCTGGCTCTCAGTTTCCTCATCTGTAAAATGAAAGCAGGAGATGATTTGGATGATCTCTGGCTTTGTCATTATATGCCAGCCAGTTCACTGTTTTTCCCGCTGTGCTGTACTGCTTCTGTTTGTAGCCTAAATCCACTACTGGCAAAAACCAAGTACAAGCAACGAAATAGATCAGGGTTTCATTGCAAAATCAGCAACTGGTAGTTCAGAATATAAAATTTGTTTAGATGTGCCTACTTTCACTGATGAATCCAGTCAGCAGCCCAGGGTTCCTCCTAATCAAATTCCGCTTCTGTTTGTTTAGTTCTGCATGGAATCGTCATTGAGATTCTAAAGTCATTTGGTATGGAGCAGTATGTAATTTCTCTCCCCACTCCTTGCTCCTAATACAATTCACAGATCTATACCTGATTTCTTTATTAGCAGAAATAAGAATGTGTGACAGCATATGTAATGAGAATGAAAGATGACAAGTATCTCTATTAATAATTAGAAACATGATTATATGAAAATGCCTAGTGGTTAATCAAGTAGGTTTTAGAGTGTCCATTAGTAAAAATGTTTATTATTAAATGTCAGCAGGGAACAGAAAATAGCAGAAGACACACTCCAGGGTTTCAGAGCTGAATTTTTACTAATCCTTTATTTCATATGCCCATAATTTTTATTCTGAATTCTCTAATGACTGTACCTTTCCATAGCCTGACCTGTTAGTATAAAAATAGTCTCTGCCACTTTGACAAGAAAGCCTTTCTTTATCTCTGAGTCTCTTGATTTTCCAGAGTATGAGTCCTTTCTCTAAGCCCACATATTCTTCTTCCTTTGTTAGCTATTTAACTTTTTAAAGAATAAAATATTGTTTTTGTTTTCAATTAATTGTCACTCTACCTCCACCCAAGCATTGCAACCAGTGTTATTGCTAGAATCATTGATTACACTGTAATGGAAATGTCCTTGAATTCCAGCATATTCTGAATCTAGTATTTCATGATTTCTTTTTTGTTCTTGCTATTTCTAAAAGTAACATGTAGTTAAATTTCCTTCTTGCACATTCTGACATTGGCTTTAATTGGCTGGCACAACAATCTTTGTTCACAGACAAGTAAAGAAAATATATTAACAAAATAATACAAAGAAATTTCAAGAAGTAGAGAGTGAGGACAGCAGGGGGGAATTAGGAAAACCTTGGGCGTATGAGGGGTTGCCTGAACTGTCTTCTGAAGGCCAGTAAGGTTTTTATAATCCACAAGTGAGACTGGAGAGCATTTCAGACCTGGGAGCCATCTCCTCTGCTGCAGAGGCATGGAATGCCTCTGTGTAGGGTGACGAACTAGCGGGGCAGTTTGATTAACAGTGTGTTAAAATGAGGATTGTGAATGGTAACTGGACAGACAAGTGGTAGCCATATTGTGGAGGACTTCAAATGACGGGCCGAGGAGTTGGTACTTTATCCTAGAAACAATAGGGACCCTGGAAGTTTGGTTTTTGGTTTGGTTTTTTTTTTAATAGGGAGGCGACACGGTCATATTGGTATTTTACAGATATCAATTTTCTAGCTATATAAAAATAGATCAGAGAAGGAAGAGACTAGAAGTCACAAGACTTGTAATGAGGACCAGAACTGGGAGTCAGTGTGAGTAGCGAGAGGAGGTGTGTGTGAGCAGTGTAGTGGAGGTAGAAGCAACAAGGCTTGGCAATGGGTTGGATATGGAGGGAGGAGTAAAAGCTGAGGTCCTGAGCCTGGGTGAGCACTAAGAGCAAACTGAGTATTAAGACAGTACTAGGTGTTGAGTACTAAGATTGTACTAAGTACTAAGATGCTTTCCATGGGAATAGGAAAAGTTGAAGAAGCTAGAGGACATTCAGGGAGAGTTGTCCAGCAGACGATAATGCAGAACTCAAGTTCCGGAGAGAGATGAGACCTGGATATATAGATTAGGGAGCTGTCTGGATAGAGATGATAATGAAACTCTCAGTAGCTAATGTGCTCGCCAGAAGTGTAGAGAAAGAAAAGAAGCAGGCCTGAGAAAGCTTTGAGGAGTGACCACACATAACAGAAGGAGGGAAAAAGAGGATCCAATGAAAAAATAGTCACAGAGGTGGGGCAGGACCAAGAGAGAGCCCAAAAAGGCAAGAGTCCAAGGAGACAAGGTTAGTACCTTTTATTTTCCTGCCATATCACACTGCCAACTCATGGAGTTCACAGTCCACTACAATCTCCAGGTCTTTTTCAGGACAACTACTGTCTTCCTTCGTCTTTTATGTGTGAAAGTAATTACTTCTATCCACACGTAAGACCATACACTTATCCCCATTGAACTTTATCTTACTAGGTATAGCCCAGTGCTATCACCTAACAAGATATTTTGGGACCCCCTAACTCTTCAACGTTGTATTTGCTAGCCCTCCCAGGTTTATGTCACCTGTTGTCATCTATGCCTTTATCCCAATCGTTGATAAAAACGTTAAACAGCATAAACCAAGCACGGACATTGAACCATTAACAACTACTCTCCGAGGCCTTAATCCATCTAACTACGCTGTTATCTAGTCTACATCTCTTCATCTTCTCCACAAGAAAAGTATGAAATAAGTTTTCAAAAGCTTTACTAAAGTCTATGTAAAATATATATCCATAACATTCCCCTCATACACTAGTTTAGTAATACACAGGCCTTTATCCTCTCTGTTTTTTTCTCCTGGGCCATATTTCCCAACATTTTTTATGCTCACCTTTTCATTGAAGTCATCGAAGAGCATATCAAGTTCTACATGGAATTTCTCTGCCTCTTCATCCTCCATAATAGATGTTGGAGCATAAACTGAAATTATTTTCATGGTTTTCTTTTTGCCAGCACCGCAACAAAATAACTGAATAAAAGAAGAGCATTTATTAAGTGCTTGCTATCTACAAAGCTCCATGCCAAGCACTGGAAAATGAGAATAAAAAAAATAGGAAAGGGGCAGCTAGGTGGTGCAATGAGTAGAGCACCAGCCCTTGGAGGACCTGAGTTCAAATCCGGCCTCAGACACTTGACACACTTACTAGCTGTGTGACCTTGGGCAAGTCACTTAACCCCAATTGCCCTGCCTTCCCCCCTCCAAAAAAAAAATAGGAAAAAGACAGTCCTTGCAGTCAGAGAGCTCACATTCTAAAAGAGGGAGACAACATAATGTAGGGGGTTTCATCTACAATCAGGTAGAAAGCCTCAAAGGTCCCTAAGGTGCAGCCACAAAGTTGGTAGTATTGCACCATCTTTGATATCATTTCCATTGATAAAATTATGTCTGTTTCTAATGTTAAGCCATTTGACAGTGCCAAGGATCTTAATGGTGAGCCACGGCTTCCGAGGAAACAGGCTGAACTGCAAGGGCCTTTGACAGCACATCTCCACAAGGGTTGGTCCCCTAGATTACGTTTCTTATTGCCTTTGAGCCTACCATAAACCCAGCATCTTTATTTGCCTCTCCAGATGTGATCCATCCTTCCACTCAGTTGCAGCTTTTTTTCCTTCTGATTTCATTTATAGCAAAAATGTTGAGATTAATACAGTTCAGCTTCTCCAGCAGTGTATTCACTCAGTTTCATTGGACAAGGGTCTTACATTTAGAGAACCAACAACTTTATGTTTAAAAATTCTAAGCATCATCCTTTGCTACCTTTTTTTCCCCTTCTGCTTCATCAGTGTGAAAGTATAAGGAAGCTAAATGAGACTGAGGGCCATTTTTTATTTTTGCTCGCTTCATGTATTGTCACGGCCCAGAAATTAATCATCTGGTGGCCAACCTACTGGTAATAAGGCTTTATGTACTCAGCTAGTCTGGTACTTGGAAAATAAATGGAGTCCATATCAGGAACATATTCAACGTCTTTCCAGCATGATAGAACCTGTGCCAAAGCTCATGTATCACTCCCTAGAAATCCAGTGACATTTCTGCACCACAAGGAGGCACCAGAGGAGGATTGTCAGACAGTAAAAGTCATAGCTGTATGATCTAAAGTTCATGATGTACTTTTCATGCATTATCTCCTTTGATCTTTATGTTACAAAATACCACAGGCATCATTGTCTTCATTTTACAAACAAGAAAGCTTAGGAGGTTGAACTCCTCACCCATGGCTACATCCCCAGGAAGCATCAGAAGTGAGGTGCCAGACTAGCTCCCTTCTCAGGACTTGTCTAATGCTCTTTTCACCCTGCTGCTTGGGGCCAATATTAGCAAAACATCTGTGGAAAAACCAACACATGAACCTTTTCATGCTTCAAATAAAAGATTTTTATTTATACTGCTGTTTTATTGTATAACAAATACACTTAACTTTTGTTTGAGATCTAGATCTAGTTAGCAATCTGTTCCTTTTCTCTTTGTATCTGACAGCATGGTCTCCTTTGATCTTTCATAGAATCATAGAATTGAATTTGGAAGGGAATTTGTAAGCTACCCAGGCCAACCATTTGGGGCAAAGAGCCTGTTGCTCTACACTATTTATTCCTTGGTGCCTGTGCTAAACACATATTTGGCCATCAGTAGCTATAAATAATAGTAATGGTCCATGAGATTATATACCAGAGTATATTTGTACTTTAACCAAGTTCATCAAATTTCCTCCTTAATTCAACATCAGTGGCATTCTTTGTTTTTTTAACAGGGAAAAAGTCAACTACCAAAAATTAAGTGAAACAATCCCTTATAATTTGTCAACCTGTCATATCACTCACTATCTATGCAAATATGTATATTTTTAATAAGAAAAATAAAATGGCCTTTAAAAAATGTTTAAAACTAAGGAGAATGAGGTTTGATGTATAGGAAACAAAGTTGGGGGGTGGGGAGCAGGGGAGAGCAGTCAGCTCTTTCCTCCTCTGTGGGGCATTCTTACATATACCTAGCTGGCTCTCTCCTTCAGATATTCTTAGAGCCCTTTGGGACTCTTCTTTGCCTCCATTTCCTGCCTTATATCTTGTATTATATTTGTCTTTGTCTCCCCCTCTCCCCAATAGAACATAAACTCATTGAGGGAAGAGACTAATTTTTGTCTGTACTTCTAGTACCTAGCACAGTGCCTTTCACAAAGTTGGCATTTAATAAATGTTTGTTGAATCTTTTAATTGAATGGACATTTTGGGTGTAATGGAAAGGGCACAGAAATTTGGAGTTTAAGAGCTAAGTACAATTCTCTATCCTTAACGTTACTAATTACTTACTGTGTGATCTTGGGCAAGTCACATAACGTCTTCACACTTCATCTGGGAGGGAGGTGGGGATAGAGGGTTGGTCTAGATGATCTCTAATGTCCGTTCTAGCTCCACATCCATGAACTTAATTATGAAGGCATTCAACAGTCTCTCACAATACCTTTCTAAACAAAATGACATCAATGTGAGTTAGAGAGAAGCCCAGCTTCTTGAATGATCATTCCCAAAGTACCAAACATTGTCCTCTAGAGAGGCTTTTAGCGGTGGGCTTCAGAACACTGTCTTCTGTATTCTGTTCGTTACTTTTATGGGTAACAGAGATGTAAATATATCCAGCGTACTTATAACATCTTCAGGTGGCGCAGAGAGGGGAATAATAAACAATGTGTTGGATGAAGGAAACAAGATCCTAAAAAAGTGAAATTTAATAATAATAAATACAAAATCGTGTACTATGTTAAATATAGGATTAGAAGATATGACTTAGATCATATGAAAAGAACTTATGGGTTTTGATGGACAATAAAATCAGTAGTCTACTATATGTTAAACTTCCTGAGTGCAGGGACCATATTGTATTTATTTTTTACCTTCCCTCAGTGCTTAGCACTGTGTATTACATGTGTTATATGCTTAATAAATGCTTATTGAATAAATGAATAATTCAGTTAATGAATGAGCAATGTGAGGTAATATGATCTTAGGATGCTTTGATTTGGAATGTTGTGTTCAGTTACGTGTCACCTTTTAAAAGGGGCATTGGCAAACAGGAATGGGTCCGAAGAAGTGTGACTAGATATTTGAAGTGACTGGAAAACTTGTTGTATGGAGAACTGTTGGGAGAACTAGAGACATTTGGCCTAGAGAAGACTGGAGCACAAAGAACATAATAGTTGTCGTGGATTAGTTAAAATGCTCGCTGGTAGAAGATGGATTTAAATTATTCTGCGTAGCTTCAAAGGGCAGAATTGGGCCTATAGTTACACGTTACAGAGAAGAAGATTTCAATTCAGTAGAAAGAAGAATTTTACATTTAAAATGTCTAGCAATAGAATAAGCTGTTTATGAAGTGGTAGTCTGCCCATCACTAGAAGTATTCAAGCGCAAACCTAATCACTCCCATCAGAGTGTGAGCTTCTTGAGAGCAGGGACTGTCGGTTTCTCTATTTGTGTCTCCGGTGCTTAGAGCAAGGCTTTATACAGGAAGCACTTAAAAGTGCTTTTTCATTTGTGACACCAAGGCTGCAAAGCTAAGTGATTAGAATGGTGCCGGTGCCCTAGACAATACAAGAAAGGGTGGGTTTGGGGGGAAAGAAAATTAATTCTGTTTTGGACGTGCTGAGTTTGAGATGCCTATGGGACATCTAGTTCAAAAATAAAAAGAAGGAAGGAAAAAAGAATCTGTATGAATTTGCTGACATTCTAATTTTTATTTTTAAAAGAATTAAGTCACTATAGCCAAGGAAAATGTAAGGACAATATTAAATGAGTTCCGGAATCCAAGGGTAGTAAAGTGAAACTGTTCATGTGAATTGGGGATTTCATTCTGAGTTCCAAAGCCCAGGCCACACAGTGTTGCTGCAAGGGAGAGGGAGCTCCCTAGTGGCCAGTACCTGCAATTCAGCTTCTCTGCCCTTTATTAAGTTGAATGAAATAATCATTCAGCTGAGCAGTATGGACCAAGGGTCAGCCTCTACAGCGAGGGCTAAGGGCAGACTGAGGAGCGTCTGCCTGGAGTATTATGATCATCTCTGCAAGAAGAATTTAGCTCTATCTTTCTTCAAAAAGCATCATAATTTAAGGGAGAAAAATTCAAGAGGGGAAACTAGACAGGATCATTCCACATTCTGCCTCGTGTGACTGCCTGTGTTTTACATAGTGTAATGCTGAGTATTTCCTGGTCAGAGGTAAGAGGCACAAATACAGTATGGTGAAACCTAATATCCCAACTCTTAATACCCACCCTTTGCCTTGTCCCTGGTAGAATTGTTTGTGATTTTGATGTCATAAAGCCTGAAAATCAGAGAGAAATGTGTTAAATCTATATGGTATTTTTTTTTCCTTTAATTTTAGAAGTGGGAAGCTAAACAACCATTTAGAAGCTGCTATTCATGAGGCCATGAGTGAACTGGACAAAATATCTGGGAATGTAAGTGACTTTGTTTTTACATTCTTCTGGGCTGCTTTGAAAGGAAGGATGTTGTTTTCGGTTCCTCTGTGATGATGCTATCAGGTGATCAGATATAATTTCCTAAATAAATTAGAGGGTAAAAAAATAACTAGAATCAGGAAACATTAAAAATAATTTGAAAAACTGTATAAATGTTAACTGTACATTTATTTCCAGAAAGCAATTTGTTTTCTGTCACATGTGGTACATCTATATTTCCTTTTAGAGCCTAAATAACAAAACATTGAAACTCAGCTAGTAATACCTTGCTTTAATTTGCCCCATGACAAACATGGGATACTTGTTATTGTTTACATTGAATATAATTAAATATTAAGTTTATAAGTATCCATAGAACTGATAATATCTAATTAAAAAGTCAGTCATAGTATCTAAGGTTTAAAACTGAGAGGAACCTCAGAGGTTGTCTAGTCTGCTCCCCTCAATTTTGCAATGATACTAAGACCCCGAGGAGTTAGACTTGCCCAAGGCTACACAGAGAGCAAGTAGAAGAGCCAGGATTTCTAGATGTTTGGTTAAGAATCATGAGGTCTGTACATTCCTTTCTACTGCAATATTTAAAAAAAAAAAGAACACAAATTTAGTAATCTTCAGTAGTAAATAAGTAATGACCTTTTTTGACAGTCTTATTTTACATATGTGTATATATACATATATATGCAAGGCATATATAGACAGAAAATAACATTAGACAGCAAAAAGAATGCTGGATTTACATGAGTTCCAATCCTGGCTCCTCTACCTATTATCTATGTGATCCTAAATAAGTCACTTAACCTCTATGGGCCTCAACTTCCTTATTTATAATATTAGGCTTTTGCATTAGATGATCTCTGTGAACTAAGTCCTATAATTTATCTTTTCCCTTTGTAATGTGAAGACTAGCACAGTCCTTGGTATATAAGAAGCACTTAATAAATGCTTTTTCATTCATTCATATGATCCTAAGTATCAGAGAAATCAAATCCATTCTTACATGGTTCAGATCTTCTCTAACGTAGAAATTATATAAATTAATAGAAATCTTAAATATTAATTTGAAGAACCTTTAATTATATTGATTATCCAGGACTGTTAAACATTGAAAGGTGGCTTTTTTCCTTATTTACTTAGAAGTTTGTTCATTCCTATTTTGTGTTCTAACAAATCTGCTTAAATCCTAATATCCTAGGAGTTATTAATATTTTTATGATAGCTATATCCCTTAAGTATTACTTATATTTGTTATATTAGAACTATGTACCAGCAAACGCTATCAACGGTTTTGTTCCCATCTTTTAAAATAAAATTTTCAGTTAGCCTTGTTCCCATGAAGGGAAGGGGAAGGAACAGTAATTTATTAAGTGCTATGTGGCAGGCATTGTGCGAAGCACTTTACAAATATCTTCTCACTTGATCCTTAACAGTGATCCTGGGGGTGTAGGTGCTATCATTATCCCTATTTTACAGTCGAGGAAACAGAATCAAACAGCGGTTAAATGACTTGCCCAATCACACAGCTAAAAAGCTTTTGACGACATACTTGAACTGAGGCCTTCCAGCCTCCAGGCCCAGCATGCTATCCACTGTGCCACCAAGCTGCCCACGTGAAATCAGTGGCTTAAAAAAGGCCGGGGGGTGGGGGGCAGGTAAGAAGCAAGGCTATGCCAAGATCTCCTAGGATCCTAGATTTAAAACTGGAAGAGATGTCAGAGGCCATCAGGTCCAGTCCCTTCATTTTGTACATTAGGAATTTGAGGTTCAAGGAGAACAGTTACACAGCTGGTAAATGACAGAACTGGTATTTGAACTATGACTCCAAATCTATGGCTTTTTCCTCCTTACCGTGATGCCCCGACTGTAGTAGAATGCAGACGATTTACCAAGAATACAGTTAGGGCAAAATGTTTTCATTCTTTTCCTCGGACAAAAGGTTATTGGTCAACAGTACAAATACCTTTGTCTTTATGACATTTTCAATCCAGGTCAATGAGCATTTATTAATCATTTATATTGCAAGGCACTGAGGTAGGTGATAGATGCTAGAGATACAGACAGAAGTTAAATAGTGCCTGGGCAGTTTCCACTGTCACTCAGGTCCATGGTTGTAAAGCTGGCTTACAGGGTATAGGCAGGCCCGGTGCATTTAGAGTGGCTCCAGTTGAACAGGAAGTCAGCAGATAGCAAAATCCAGATAGAATCCAGCTCCCTTTATTTATAGTCCCTTTTTTCTCCACCAAAATCATTCTACCCCCGGATTTCTAGAATTGTCGACTGTAATGCCAGAACAATATTAAGAAAGGTCTCCTTCAGGTCCCTGCTGTGACAGAGAAGCAGATAAGGCTTGTCCATTTCCTTCTCCAAGTTCCTCCTCAGCTTCACCCAAAGTCTGCCCACTTGTAACTTGCTCTCATTTCTTTTTTGGGGGGGGGGCAGGGCAATTGGGGTTAAGTGACTTGCCCAAGGTCATACAGCTAGTACATGTGTCAAGTGTCTGAGGCTGGATTTGAACTCAGGTCCTCCTGACTCCAGGGCCGTGTATCAGGAGGGCCGAGTTTATAATCTCAAAGAGGATCATAAACATGTCTGAAAGGTTCGGAACCGCCGGATATAAGAAACTCTCAAAGTAGAAGGCAGAAGAATCAAAACATTTATTTAGGCTCCACAGTAACCAACCCATGAACCAGAAGCCCCATTTTGATATGTTGATCAAAATCTTCCAGGCCCAATAAGTACGCCTTGCAAGAGTAACCAGGAGGCTACAGAGAAGCATGATTGCGTAAAGCAAAATCATGCTTCCCCCTCGATGGTAATAAGATTACCCACTGGCCTGAAGTCTTTGTTCAGCTTCCTCCCGTAGATCAGCTCTGCTACTGGCAGCTCCTGCCTCAGCTGTGTCTGTGTCTGTAACTGAAGCTGCAACTGAAACTGACGATGTAACGGTCGCTGTAACTGACGTAACTGTCGTAACTGTCGCTGGCTCCAACCGAAAAAGGAAAGAGAGGATCTTCAAGCTGTCCTCTCCCCTTTTATAGAGTTTGTGACATCATCAAGCACCGCCCGAATGACCAGGGCTGATTGGTTCTTGAGTTGGCCCCTCCCCCTAGGGTAGAGGTTAACACCTCCCCTCAGCCAGCCCCATGACTCATCACACAGGAAGTTGTCTGCTTCCCGGCATGCTCCCCGGGCCTCCTGCCCCGGAAGAGCAAGCCACAGTGTCCAGAGGCTCAATGAGGTAAGCTGAGTCATTCAAAGAAAACAAAGCCCATTCTGGCTACAGGCCAGTACTCTACTCACTGCACCACCTAGCTGCCCCCAACTTCCTCTCATTCCTAGTACTAGTTTTGTCCTTGGAATACCACATGAGAGACAAAGTGGGACAATGAAAAGGGCAGTGGAGTTAGTCAAAAGACCTGGATTGGAAATCTGGCCTTGCAGCTCCTAGCATCATTACCTTGGGCAAATCACTTTACCCCTTCTCAGCCTCTTTTTTTTTTCATCTTTAAAATGAATGAATTGACTAAATGATCTCACAGTTCCTTTCCAGTTCTAAAATCCTATTAATTTAAGCCTCATACCCCTTCCATATGATAACCCTTCAGATACTTTGTAATAGTGTTTATGCTGCTACCTGAGTCTTGTCCCCAAGTGAAATTTCCCCAGTTCCTTCAAAGAGGCTAAACATCCTCAATTTTATACACCTTATAACACATGTAAATTGTTTTTAACCTTATCACAGTCCAGAGGTCAGTGGCCTCTGGCCCTCAGGCCCACCACTAACCCACACTGCTGCTTCACAAGGGCCCTTAGTACAGCCTCCCCAGGACCTCAGACAGAAGCAACCTACTGCAAAAGGCTCTGCCCCCTCCACATGCACCCAAGTCACCACTTTGGCAGTAGCTCATGCCCTCCCTGCCCATGCTCAGTCTGGCATGAAGTGTAACAACATTTTCAGTGCCAATCATAGTATTTAAAGATGAGTAGGCCATTGACTGCTCCTCCATACTACACAATCCCAGATCCACCAACAGATGGTAGTGGCATTCTGCTTTACATCCTCATCATTCTCATTAATGAACAGCCTTTTCCTGGGTTGCTGTGTGTTTATTCCTTAATAATCCTTGTCCTTTCTCAGCAGATACAGTATGTAATATGAAGCAATGAAAAATAAAACATTTTCACATACTAAATTTATACATTCTCAACATTGAAACAAAATCATTAGTCTGCTGATCCTTAGAGGTGAAAATACACAGCTGCAACTATGTTTCCTAAATTCATTTGGAGATTAATGGCATATTATGTTTACTCTATTAATTGTCTATTCAACCCTTAGTTTTCTACTGTTCTGGGATTCATTATGGGGTACATTGACTGTGGGCACAACTGTTGCTTTAAGGAAGTCATAGGCTCATAGAAGGTCAGAATTGAAAAGGTTCTTAGAAGTCACCTTATCCAGCCCCTTCAGTTTACAGTTGAGGAAAATGAGACCCACAGAGGTTAGTTGACTTGCCCAAGGTCACTTATTTGGGTGGTGGCAAAACTGGAATTAGACCATAGGTCAACCGAGTTCTCATCAGATGTTGAAGAAAGGAGATTATCTGCTGACAGGGCAGAGTATGCAGATGAGTGACTAAAAACCCTAACTTGGTCGTGTTATCATCAGGTCTTTTTCAGAAATCATGAGGTATTTGTGATATGCACCTCTTAAGTTTTTCTTGTTTCCTCATTTTCAGGTTCACCAAATCCCACAGGGAGATAGACAAGTGAAGCCTCCAAAACCCAAGAGGAGGAAGATTTCCAGATAACATTGAATGTCTCTGTTGATGGTCCAGTATTTATCAAAAGGAACGTGCACATATATCTGTCAATAGGTATTGGTATAGCTATGACTATATCAGTGTCTAGGGCAAGGCAGATAGCTGTCACCACTACCGGGTGCTAAATGAAACAGTGGTACCACTTTTTCTGATCAGGAAGGATACTGAGTGCTGGAGAAGCTAATCAAAATCCTTGAAAGATGACAATAACAAGGCATCAAGTGATTACCGAAAACCTTTTTTCTATAATACTAAAATTGTGATTATAAGAAATAGTCCAAATGTTTCTGAGAAATTTTCATTGTGTATATAGATAATACAGAATTTCATGGTGATATCTGAATTGTAAATACTGTACAATATTGTCATGTACAAGCGTACCTGATGCACACTTTATCTTTTATTGTACAAAAAAAAATAGTGTACAAAATTCTTTGGTTTCTATTGAGTACACATACCAGAGACTACCAGTGTAAAGTGATAAATAAAAATACAGCCTAAATGCTTTTATATGATAATGTAAAAGATGCTGTTTTTGTATTTAACAGCAGAGAAAAGGCATGATTATGTAATACCTTAATTATGACATACACTTCACACCACTGAGTGTTCATTTATATTGTCTGTTTGGAATGAACCTTGCCTGGAAGTACTGTACTCCATTTCGGGTCTCTGTAGGAGAGTGCAACCTTGCAGATTCCTAAGGGGATGTGGGCTCACAGGTCTAAATTAAGAATTCAAAAACTGCAACCATTTGTTGCATATTTTTTTTACCTAAGTTTTAAAGTAGAATAGGTTTTATAAAAAAAATCTTAGATGGACTATTTTATTCAGCCATTTCTGTAGTTAAAATTTCATAGCCACCTATTGAACTGCATCACTTATATGATACACCACCATTGACTCTCAAAAACTACGTTTATTAACATACATTATCTGACCTGATAAAACATCCTGTTTACATACATGGAGGCAAGGGCTCCATTTTGAAATCATTATCAGCTAAAGACAAAATACATTTTGATTTTTATAGTAACAAAAACATACATATGTCATCAAAATGGTTTTCATATCCATCCTAAAGTATTACTAAACCAGTCATTGAGGTGGCTTACAAAATTATTAGCAATGGTAATTTTTTATCAGTATTATGTAACATATCAGATTTATTTTATTTAAAGAATTATTTATACCATTAACAGATTCTTATATATATTAATGTGGCTGAAATGTGCAGGTTAAATCTATTAACCAAATTATTTATATTATATTAAGTAAAAAATGTGAAACAAATGTAGAGAGGAAATAATACACTACAAATATACAAACCTAAAACTGTGAGCCATTGTAAAGTACAAGAAAATTAATAAGAAATGTAGCACAACATAATTTTCCGTCTTCACATTTTTTGTGGTGGTGATACAACCCCATCTCCCAGGCAGCAGAGCATAGGTTTCACTCCTCCAGCCTGGCCCAGGTTGAAGGCCTATTGAATCGGGGTCCTAAGGATCTACTCTCCCTTCATTCTTGGAACCACCATGTTTTCCCCACCAAAACTCTTGATCCCTGTAAGAGCCATGATTAACATGATGCTCTTGCTTTGGCTAGGAGAGCAAGCGAGTGAGTAGCACATTCAGATGGTTATGCCCATGCGGCTATGAGCATGGAGACGCTTGATCACTGAGCATCTGTGAATCCTCCCTGCTCATCTTCCCACATCGATCTCAGAGCCCAAACTCTTTATTTCTGTAATGCGACAGAGTTCCACTGACCCAAGAAATAAGAGGTCCAAGGTCACTTCTGAACATGGACTCCTTGGACCACAGCACACAGCACTACCACTGGGCTGACTTTCGGTGTCTCACATAGATAGCTCTTCATTTTTTTTCCCAAATCCCTTCACCTTCCCTCTCCCTTTCCCACTTCCCCAAACCTGATGGAATGCAATTAGCTACACTAAGCTACAGTGGCCTGGAGGCAGGAACCCTTCCTTCTGTGGGGTAGGTTCATTTTGTCTTTTATGTAATGGCAGGGAGCCTTGCCATGGTCCTTCATGCAAACTCATGTGAAGTGATTCTTTGTGTAGTTTAGTTAACACTTTTTGTTACAAGTTGATGTGTGTGTTATGTTTAAAGTTAATGTTGTCCATTTTCCGTACCAGCCTGCTTTTCTGCTGTTTTGTCTTTCACGGATGTTTTTATTCACAGATTCACATATGTGTGCAGATGTGTGTGGATGTGTGGGAGTATGTGTGCCCGTGTGAGTGTTTATATTCAGGTTTTTTGTTTTTCTGTTTTTAAAGCTTTGTTTTTCTGTCCTAAAACTGAGTTTGTATTTGACCAACCCTTCTTTTTTTTTTTTTGACATTTTAAACTAATTAGGTTTGTACTTTCTCACCAATGTATACTTTACATTAGTAGACTATGTAAAGTATTTTTGTGCACTTGATTTCATTGGTTAATAATGGCATTGATGTGGGTGCTAGGAATAGTTTGTTTCAGTCCATACAGGTTTTTTTTTCCTCTTTTAGAGTTTTTATGGTTTCATGTAAGCAGTTAATGTAAATATTGTGAGCATTACAGGTCATGCAGTGCTGTAACATTTTTTAAAATGTTGCACCTACTTTACAATTAAAAAAACTGGTCACTCATACTTGAATTTTGCCCATAGAGCCATTTCTTTCTCTCTGCACTGAAGCATACTATTCATTTTTGATGGAGGCAAGCCCTCCTTACTTAGAATATTTTTTGCCTAATAGCAGCTCCTTTTTTAAAAAACTAAAAATGGAACTGATACAAAATAAAAACCTTTTTGTCCCTTTAAAGAAAGTAGCATATCCTGCTGGAAAAAAAAATGTGCCCATGATATGGGGGTTACATCCCTAAAAAGCTCAAGTATAAGAGCTAAGCAAACACTAATTAATTGTTAGGTTTTTCTGAACAAGTAAGAATCAAACAGCTTTTTGCCTTCCAACCCTGGACTCTCTGGCTGCTACTGTTAAAGGTAATTCAGGATTTTCATATGTTTAAATGGATTTTTTTTTCTTATTCCCACTTTCCAGTCCCATTATGACTGAAAATGCTAAATTAAGACAAGCACCTGCAATGTGAAAAGTGCACACACATTCCCTCATGATGTCATGCATCTCTTTTTACTCTCTTTGCTTCAAGAACCCAATTTTCTATTAATTACAAACTGAATTTTTATCTTGTCACCAACACATCATTAACATTCAAGCATGATAATACAAGCAAAAGTTTGAGACTGCCAATGAGTCACACTACTAAGGGTGGCTTCCCTCCCCCCTCCCCCCACCAAAATACAATTCCTTCTGAGTGTTATTAAGGACAATGAAACCTCCCAAAAGCCGAACCCCGAGATAATGCCTATTATTTTTCTTTGTGGATCATTCTATTAGATCCCCATTCACATTTATGATTTTTCAAAGCTTTCAGTGCTTTCTCCTAACGATTGTGAAAGGGTTTTGTTTTTCTTTTTTTTTTTTTTCCAAAGAAAGGAAAGGTGCTAGACCACACTAACAGTCCACTATTCTGTCCTTACATTGCCCACATATGCCAGCATTGTAAAACATTCAAGAGCCGCAGCATAATGCATCACTTGATTTCATTTTTCAGGTGTTAAAAAAAACAGTTGTCAGAATTTAAATGTTGACTTAATTTGTTTCATTCATTTTATAATATGTATTAGCCAAAGAGATAAGAACAACGGTAATGCCTATTTGTTCACTTCCCAAAAATAATATTAAATCAGTGAGCCAAGAGATACTACATCTAGCTCAAGCACAAATTCCAGGTAAAAGTAAGAAGTCTGTTATGGAAAAATATATATATATCAAAATTATCATCTTCAAATATTTTTAAAATATGTTTATAATATTAATCTTTATTTTCACATATGTGGCTATGCATTCATAAACACACTGTGTGTACCTGAAAAAATCCTTTTGAAACTTGGAAATGATTGACGGAATAGATTATTTGTAGCATAGTTATAGAGATGTCTATAAATTGCAAAATTTGTTCCCCGATGGCTTCATAATACACAAGTGCATTTTACAATAACATGCATTTATGTATTTGGCATAAATACACAGTCTTGTCTTTTTAGGAGAGTGGTTTGCACTATACCTACATTTCAAATTTAGTTTAATATAAAAGAGCACACTTTTACAGAAAATTATGTGAAAGCTAAATTCATTGTAAAAAACAAATGCATTTTTAAATTAACTGAAACCCTTTTTCACATTCAAGAGAATCTTTACTAATAACCTACAAAAATGGATTCTTCCAGTTAGATATTTTGGTACTAGGAATTAATCCTCAGGGATGATTTGCCACCCAAATAGAATCTTTCACAATTTGAAGACTTGATTTCTCTCATATTGTTCCTTCCCTGTCTTTGCTAACTTTAGGGAGAAAATCCTCCTCAGCTTTTTAGTTGCATTTGACTTCCACATACCTTGGAAAGCACTCTTCAGATTAACAAGACCTGAGGATTGCAAGTTGAAGTGGCTTATGAGTGATATCTTAAAAGACTCAGTTATAGGCAGAGGAAGGGGAGCATACATCTGGGTGAAACACAGCGATATTTTGCAAGCTGTGAATATAAATCCAACTCCTTGAAGATTTGCCAAAAATATGCCTCTCTCTCTGTGGCAGAGGGAAGCCTACATTAGATTCACATTAATAACAAACATTGATGTTTCTGATAACAAAATCCAGTTGAGTCACACCTATGAGAATGGCAGGCAGTGACCCAAAGGTGAGTTACCTAACTACAAGTGGCAGAAAATCTGAGAGAAGACTGAAAGATGACCTCGGATGATAAAAGAAGATTCAGGTACTGTAAGTTATCCAAATGAGTTTGATTCCTTTCCTTTTGGGATGGGATACGTAATTTGGTTTGTAACACGTGTATGCACTAATAACTTAACTTCAAATATCCTTCCATGTGGCCCCAGAAAAAAAAAATGTCATTTCAAGTAACAGATTTTAAAATATGTGTTGTTTCACATAATTCAAGAAATGAAAAAACATTCCAGTGACCATCATAATTCTTTATATAATATCTGGTCATTAAGTTCCAAAAGAACATAGACATTTCCAAGAAATTGAATTCCTTGTCTCATCCAAATTTGGGGGGGTTAAGCAATGTTGCCTTGATAAAAAGTTATGAAATTCTCAATATTTTCTCAGTTGTTTTACTTTAAGAAGCAGTTAAAAAGCAAGGCATGTATATTGAAATATATAGCCAAATGTACTAGCCACAATGTAATACTGCCATTTATAAGCTATAATACTTAGGAGGGACACAGAAAATTTTGAAGGGCATGTTTAAAGAGCAAGAGCATTCTAGTTTTGGAAAACAGAATCTAGCCTTAAATGATAAAATAACTAGGATTATTTTATCTGAAGTAATATCATTCATCAAAGTGCAGCTGTATCCTAAATTGGATATGGGAAGCTCCAACCAATAATTCTGTGTCTGCTGTTCAGATATCATTATGTATCCTTTATGTTAGGATATGTGCATATAAGATTTGTTTGGGATTTTATAGACAGGCTTTAAATATACTAATCATTAAGAGGTAAATGGAACATATTTGTCAACATCTCTTTAGTCCATTTTCATTGACAGTAACAGCAGAACCACCTTAGTTCCAAATAACTTATACAAGGAATATATGAAGTCAGAGCAAGTAGCTGGACCAGCCAGACCAAGTATCCACTAAAGCAATGTTGGAAGTTACTTAATTTTGAAAACATTAAGGGATTGTTTTACAAGACTGAGCAATGAGAAAATGCTGTTCTCTCTCTCCCCCCACCCCCAAAAAATGGGGGGGAAAAGAACAAAAAAGATATTACTACTTCGAAAAGGCAATTGAGGATATGTTAGTAATTACCACCCCATTTGCCTAGTTGCTGTTTTAAAATCTGATAGTGAACTACACATTTTGTCCTTGATTAAATAAAAGAAGAAGAAAAGGACACCAGGCTTTTGCCAAAAAAACTTCACAGTTAGACAACATCCTTACAGCCACACAATTAACCAACAGGTGCAGCAAACACAAAATTCCATTTTTGTTTTTGTTTATATGATACTATTAGTAGAGCAAGACAGATGCAGCCTTTAAAAATTCTGTTTCAATAAGGAGATATGTTAAAGTTCTTGGTAAATGTAACCAGAAAAATCGCTTCTCTCCACAATCCTCCAAATATCAAGGTAGAAAGCAGGAGATTTGTGCTCACCAAAGGTGTTCACAATCATCATGGAGGATATTCAGTCCAAATGGAAGAGGATTTCCTCTATGTGGTGAAGTCCTCCAGATATTCCTCTTTTGTGAATAGTTTCTTCAAGACCCAAAATATTAGGAGCTCTCTTCAATGAGATCTATGATTACTCAAAGGAAATTGGCCTAATCATACAAAAATAAAATGGTAAATGGAGAAAAAAAAATGTTGTCCATACTATGACATGCAGTTGGAGAGCTGGTCCAGTGAGCTACTTCATCAGTTTGTTTCTTTATTTAGTTATTGTCAGACTCTAGAGATGGACCCAAGACTGAATAGGAGAGAGTTGTCTGGCTTGTATTTGGGAAACTGCTTAGGGCTCTTAGCAAATCTAAACTCCTTGAAAGTAACAACTGTTTCATTCTTTGAATTTATATGAACCTAGCACAGTGTCTGGCACTTTAAGAAATGCTTGTTGATTGATTAATTAGGCTGTTCCCAAACACAAAAGCCCATCTTCTTAACTGTTGCTGTGAGGTTGTGGTCATAAATATTGGCATACTATAATCTCTGAAGAATCAGAGTTGCAAGTGAGCCAGAGTTCGATGTAAAGACTAGAGGAGGGTGCAAGTAGTTTACAACCAATTCCTAATGGTGACCTTTGTATGAGAAGTGTCATATAATACAGAAAATGTAATTTGAAAAGGAGATAGGTAAGCCATTTAACAAAAGCAAGGGATAACAAGTAAACAGCTGCAGCACTACACTGGTGCCCCCAAAATGTAAAAGTATCTAGAAGACCTCCAACACATTCATTAGGTAGATCCTCCATTGAGGGTGGACAAGATCATAGAATTGCACAGAAGGATTAGAAGGGGTAGATGAGCTATGATCTGCAACATTGGAGAGAATATTTATAGAGATGAGATCACAGAGCTCTTGAATTCTTGAAATATATCAGTGTAGCAAAAATCTTTTCCCTAGAACAATGCTTTGGAAACAATAGGCCCTCTTGAGTAAACAGTGATAATGATGGTGATGATGACAAGACAGAAAGAAATGGACTTAAAATTGTTGCTTGAGTGACATTCATAAATGGCTTTCTGGCAATGAAAGCTGTGAAACATTAGGAGTCAACGGTGAACTTGTTTCCCTTAGAAGCTTATGGATATGGGATAGCAACTCATCTTCCTTGGTGTTACTAAGACTTAAGTCAAAGAAGAACCTTCCTGGTTTTTCTCTACCATTATTCAAAATGCTCTTCAGCCATAATTAAGTTCTTCTTCACACTATCCTAAGATATAAGGCAATGTATTTCTCATTTGGGGCAGCTAGGTGGCGCAGTGGTCACTGGGCTTGAAATTAGGAAGATATCCTCATGAGTTCAAATCTGGCCTGAAACACTTAACTACCTGTGTGATCCTGGGCAAGTCACTTAACCCTGTCTGCCTCAGTTCCTCATTTGTAACATGAGCTGGAGAAGGAAATGGCAAACCACTCCCAGTGTCTTTGTCAAGAAGACCCCAAATGAAGAGTTGGACACGACTGGAAGGACAACATTTTTCATTCGACAAAATGAAACCTCAAGAATTTGAAGAACTTGCTTAATAACCTACACCAGAAAGGCAACATATTCAGGGATAGAACTATAAGAGTTTCTAGATAAGCCATTCCTAATATTTTTTACTATGAGGACTTCTTTTAACATAAAATTTTGTAGACACCCCCCCATACACACACATTATTAGCATCTGATGAATCCCTTGTAAAAGCTCTGGATCCTCTAAAGGGTCTGCCACCTAGAGATTGGGGTTCAGCCACCTGTCCAGCTCTAGTGCCTAGCTAAACCACTGAACAGAGAGGCTGAAAGTCTTGAAGTAGTCAAGTGAACAACAAAATCTGGTCTAGTTGAAAATTCGTGGGGCTAGAAATTAGAAGATTGGTTACTCTTTCTAGCCCCACCATAAACTAATTATGTGACTTCAGGCAAATCAGTTAACCTATGGCTCTCGTTCTCCCATGGGAAAGAAGAGAATACATATTCTACCTTGAAGAGGATCAGCAATATGTGTAAGTTAGTAAGATGAGTAATATGATTTGCAAATGACCAGGATAAAGTGCTGTGGAGTTTAGAGAAGGAACAATTCACTTCTATATTAGAGTCTTGATGACAGAGATGGCATTTGAGCTGAGCTTTGAAGGATGATAAGAGTTTAACAATCTCCAACTTCAATCAAATGGGATAATATTTATAAAACTCATGTAGTGTCTGGCACATAGTGTGTGCTCAATAAATGCTTATTCCTTTGCCTTCCTCAAGTAAATGGCTTTCTTGGTTAAATAAGATAGCTTTTTGAAATTCTTCATGATGTTATAGGATCTGCACCACTCCCCTTCTCACCCAAGTATTATTTGGAAACAATGGGTTATTTTAAAAATCAATGTGCCTATTAGAAATGTTTGATTGTAGATTGAATTTCCCGGCCACAAATCATTGGGGTTGGTGGAGTGGGGTGGGGCAGACTTTGAAGAATTAGAAGAAATAAAAGCTTTGAAGTGAACCACTAATTCATTTAACAGTCCTCAAAAGCTAGAAAGGACTGTTTTCTCCTTTCAGTATTTGCTTCATGGGTTCACTCCAAACAAGGAAATATCATAGAAGGATTCTATTGTCCTAGAAGATGAACATGGTGCCTTTAAAGAAAACCAACAGGGAATTGTTCATGACAACTATAAATGAAGTCTGCCCATAAGGACTGTTCACCATTTATCAGCACCTGTCACTTTCTATAAATATAGATGATAAAAGGTGTCCTTCCAGCTTTTAAAGAGAAAGTAAGCTAGATCCTGTAGAGTTCAAATAGATATTATGGTAAGAATACATACACACACACATGCATACACATACATTTGGGGGGAAATCTATATATGTAATTTCGTTGGTGTGAGAAATACCTTTTGCAAAATCTTTGTCCACAAATTCAAATCAGCAACTCCTATATAACTTATAATCTTAGAGAGCTGTACTAAGTACTGAGAGGTTACTTACCTATGGTCCACGGCACTATCTGTCAGAGACTGGTCTTGAGAATAGGCCTTCCTGATTCTATCCAGCCTTCTATTCACTACTACATGCCACCTTCAAGTAATTTGACAATAAATCCTCCACCATTTTCCTCGTATTTGCAGGCATGAAGGTCAAGCCATGCAACTTTAGTGGATACAGAATCTCCTGGAGTCATGGAGACTTTAGGCCCCCAGTAGAGAAGGCCAGCTGATGGGAAACTTTTCTAAAATTCTTAAATGCAAAATGCAAGTCTACATTCCTTTCAAAGAGGGTGCCAGAGCAGATCAGTTGGACTGCCCTGTATAAAAGAGTACAAGAAGAGATAGCCGGAAGAAATTCAAAAGAAAACAACTCAGTGACTGAACAAATTATAGTACATAATTTAATAGTATACTAGTGTGCTATAATGAATTTAGACAGTTTAAGAGAGACCTGGGAAGACATATGAACTGGTATAAAGTGAAATGAGCAGAACTAGGAGAACAATTTACACAATAACAACTCTCTAAAGACAAACAACTTTGAACAACAAAAGAATTGACTGATGGAATGACCGACCCCAATTCCAGATGACTGCTATCAAAGCATGCAGCCCATTTGCTGAAAGTGATCGGCTCAATGCAGAATGAAATGCATATTTTTGGATATGACCAATGTGAGAATTTGCATATTTATTACTCAGGTTTGTCCTTTTTTTTTAATGGGGTGGGGGGTAGGGTGGGAAACAGATTGAAGAGAATAAGAATATATGCTTGTTAAAAAAAAAGTCAGAATGGAATGAAATGGGCTTTAGAATCCCTGGGGACTATCAGTGGTGCCTTTCTTTGTACAATTGCCAAGAGGATCCAGAAACCCGAGGTTTGAAAGGTCAATGTGAACAAGCCACTGGGATTGCCAAGGAAGCAAAAAAGGCTAAATACAACCAAAATGCCACCTGTATCCACAGCTAGGGCTCCCCCAAAGATGGCACCTAAGCAAAAGATGGGGAAGCATGTGAAAATGTCTCCACCTCAACTTGGTGGGAAATGCTAAGTTGCTTATCAGTTGGCTGATTAAACAGTAACCAGAAGTAACCATAGAAATAATAATTAACAGTCAGAACTGACATATAACACTTTAAGGTTCGCAGAGTCCTTTATATACATTATTTCATCTAGGGTGAACTGAGCATTCCCGAAGAATCTTGATGTCTCAGGCTGACCCTGTGCTTATCTGGGAGAGAAGGGACTTTTCTAGTCATCCTGGAAAACAAAAGGAAAAACTCCAAATTTCTGTAGATTTGAGGCCTAAATGTGCCTCCAAGTTTCAGATGGAAATAGGAGAAGATTCTGTCACCTTCCTGAGACACACACGCACACACACACACACACACCCCTCCACCACCCAAAGGTGGCTTATGTGTACCTGCATATCACCAATCAACATTTGCAGGGTTCTCTATTATCTTTCTGTGATCTCTAGTTAATGAATTGTTTTTTGGGTCTCCTTATACACACACTAATAACCTATCCCTGGGCTAGTTTGGGAACCTCTTGACCCTTGGAGATACCTAGCAATGTGGTTACAGAAAATTCAATCATAACCCAAACCCTTCTGTAATGACCTATTTAGGGATGGAGGAAAACCACCTGTGAAACCTCAAACCTGAGATTCTCTAATAAGCATGTTAGCTCAGTTATAAACTTTTTGTTCTTCAGTCACATCCAACTTTCTGTGAGCCCATTTGGGATTTTCTTGGCAAAGATACTGGAGCAGTTTGCCATTTACTTCTCCAGCTCGTTTTATAGATGAGGAAACTGAGGCAAATAGGGTTAAGTGACTTGCCCAGGGTCATACAGCTAGGAAGTATCTGAGGCCAGATTTGAACTCAGGAAGACAAGTTTCCCTAACTTCAGGCCTTGTGCTGTATCTGTTACACCACCTGGCTGCCCCCATGTAAACTAAGCCTCTCTAAGTCACTTTAGACCAGAGACAGAGTCCAGATGCAACCTCATCTTGAGCATTCTCTTAGCCCTCCTGGCCCTCAGTTTCCTCATCTGTAAAATTAGAGACCAAATGGCTTCCAAGGTCCTTTGCAGCTCTAATGCTGTAATCCTGATCTGAAGCCATGCCCCTTGAGAACAGAGAAAGAAGCGCTTAGAACAGCGCCTGTGCTTTATCCAATAAATCCAATATAAAATGCTTTATCCGATAAGCCATTCACCTCACTACTGATGCACATTCAGTAGGATTAGCTAAATGGGCACTAACCACCTCCACAAAGTGGACTGGGCAAAATCCAATGATGCCCAGCTCCCAGACAAATGCTCCAGGAATAGTATTTCACAGCTATATCTTCTCTAAAAATTGCACAAAGTTAAGCACCCCATGCTGACAACAACCTAAGCATCCAATTCATCTCTGGGGTGGACAGAGCTTAGGCATTACTGATCCTATTTCAGGTAAAACTTAAACGATATTAGAGCAATTTAATAGTGGCATCAGATTTAAAACCCAGAACCTTGGGTGGCTTAGTGACTTTTTCTTCTAACTCTTCAGTTTCATGGCTCTGATATCTGATCAGTCTGTAAATTAACAAGTCTTGGTTTTGCATCCTCCTGGTGAGACTTCCAGCATGATAGTCTCAAGAATAATTTGTCCTTCAGACCTCCTATTCCAGTGAAGATTCTATGCAAAAGGAAAGTAGCATTAACAATTAAAAGCCAGTGGCAGTGGCCCTAATGGCTGGTATTTTGGCCTCACTCCCTAAACTTTCCATTGTCACATGTTTAAAGCAAAGTGAATTGATAACAGCATGCTCAAATCTGGTGGTAGAGATTCACATTCATTAATGATCTGGTAAGACTGAGAACCATAGGAAAAAAACACAATTCCAAAATCAAGGGAAATACTGATTTCCTAGCCTTACCTTTTTTTAATGAGAATCTGATGTTCATATACATTTCTGTTTATAAATTCAAAAGTGGCCGTTTAGAAACTCCTGTTAAAACTAGCAGCAACTGAGGGGTCAGCTGATCCAATGCCCTGATTTATAGATGAGATGCGTAGAGAAGTGGCTTCCTCAGTGAGGTCACCACCAGGAGGCTATAATCCATTCAATAAATATTTATTAAACACCACTTCCGGTTTTTCTCCCACTGCTTCTTTCTCACTTTGTCTTTCTATGTGCCTTTCGCTGCCTTACTTGCTTTGTGTCTCTTTTATCTCTCTGTCTCTCTCCATCTGTCTTTCTAATTTCCCACTCATTCTTTTTCCACTCCCTTTCTTCTTCCTCCCTTCCCTAAGCTTTGGGCCTACAAATGGTCTTTATGGCGTCAGCTGAGCCTGGATTAAAAACAAAAACATGCTGCTTTGTCCCCAAAAGATTCCCAGAGACCAAAGAGTGGGCATAGAATCCACAATGAGAAAATCCTGAAGCATGATCCCTGAATTTGTAGAAGCTCACAAGGTCAAACCAGCAACCTAAAAAAACTTCAGAAATCCTGTGAAATATGGTTCATGTGTATCTCAGGGCTCAAAAGCAGCGAACCTGCCATAAGCCGTGTATTGGTTTCCACACTTAACAAAAATAAGTCTATGCTTGGCTTTTGTTTACACTCTCACTGTTAAAGGTAAAAAGGACCAACCACAGACGAAACTGTGAATCAGAAGTTGTCTTCAACAGCCTTAGCCTCCCCTTTCTGCACCTTACCACTACCACCCCCGGTGACAACTTTTCCCCATCCTTCAAGTGTCCAGTCTTCCCCAGTTCTTTATCACCCCTCATCAAAGCAAGAAACATGCTGGTATCTGTCTAACAAGGGGTACAGTAGCTCAAAGATAAAATAATTCTTCCAGGTTCACTTCAGGTAAATCAACACAAGGCCGCAAGGATTCCCAGATCCTTATCTAAGGGTAGAGTTCAGCCTAGATAATTACCTGATCCTTCTTAAAGGGAGAAGGTGATAAGCCCTGACACATTTATTATAGGAGAACTTACCTTAATTGTTCATCAAGGACAGGAAGTCTATTCAGATTGGCTGAGGGTCTTGGTCATGACCCCCTGGGACAGGGCCCTATATAAAATTATGAAGTTAGTTGAAGTCAGAGATACAGAAGAATTTTCCATAATAGAGGAAGCTTTGAGTGCTTAGCAGTGTAGAGGAGTGTTCCAGCTAAGCCCCAGAGAAGGAATTACTTGGAAGCGCGGGAAAGCGTGACTCTGCCTCCTCCTCTCACAGCTTGGCCAGAGGACTTCACAAACTCTGAAAGACTACAGGATTTGGACTTTTTCATCAGTGCCCTCAAAGTGTCCCCGGAATAGCAGTGGTTAGCATCAATATCTGCATTGGGAGCCAAAGACAGACAAGAATGAGGAAAGAGCCTGGCATAAAAGCTACACCATACCTAAGGGGAGCATGTTGAGAACTCCAACAAAAGAACTCCCAGCAAGTGTGAACTAGGCTTTGCCACATGAGTTCTCTGAATGTGAGCCTACTTTCCTATATGTGGGAAAGAGTGTTACAGATTTTGTGGGGAGAGGGGTGGTAATTTACCAACCAATCTTCCTACATCATCTTAATAAATAGAACTTCTAAAAACTAAGTCTGGCTGACCCTCAATATGAACTGTTCTTAATCATAGCGGGAAGCACAGTGGTGGGGATTGCTGAAAAGACAACACTCCAATCCTTCCAGGTTAACCCTAGAGCCTCGAGGGCCAATGCAGGCCACCTTTCTCTGGGGACTCACCTGGTCAGTTAATGTGGTGGTTGGAATAAGTTCCCCCTAATCTCTCTGTGCTACATATAGTGATGTCATTGGGTTCAAAGGGTTCATTTCCAGACCCAAAGAGCTGGAAGGGACATGAAAGGACATCTCATTCCACTCATACCTGAGCATGAGTCACCTTTGCAACACCATCTCTCATAAGTGGTCATCCAGCCACTGCTTAATCACATTCAGGGAAGTGAAACTCACTGCTGCCAAGGCAGCCCGTATCACTTTCGAACAGTTTTAAGTTTTATGGAATTTTTCCACATAGTGAATGCCAAAATCTGCCTCCCTGTCACAAATTTTCTATAACTTCCTCTGGAAAGTCTGATCTTTCTTCCTTATAGTGGCCCTTTAGATATTTAAGGATTGCTTTCAGCCCCGCTGCGGCCTCAATATTCCCTCAGTGCTAAAGCTGCTGATGAGGTATTTTCTCCAGGACAAATCAACCAACCCAGTTAAAGGAGTGGTTTTACCCTGAGTAGTGACCGACCTATAAGCTACAAGATCTAGAGTCCAGTCTTGGCTCCCTCCACTGGCTGGTCGTGTAACTCACTTGTCCAAGCTTTTGTCACTTCATTTGCAATAATAATTTCTGACCTTTATCACTTTAAAGTCAGCACAGGGTTTTAAACAGATTATCTCATGTGGGCCTCACAAGCCTATAAGGTGGGTATTAATAAGTGTTCTTGTGTCCATTTTACAGAAGAAGAAACTGAGGTTAGGTGAATAGGAAAGAGCTCGAGATCTTGAATCAGAGGACATGGGTTCCAATCCTATCTCTGCCACTTGTGATGATAATTTTGATACCCCCCACTCAAATTAACCAGTGATGGGTATCAGTGATTGTATTAGTGAATTAAGCAGAATAGGATTAAGTTTAAGTTAGTTATGTATATTAATGCTATTAGGATAAGAGTTATGAAAGATTAATGCACTATGTATTGATGGTTATATTCCTTATATTTATCAGCTAGATTTGTATTTTTAGTTAGAAATGTAACAAAAATATAATTGCTGCACTACCTCACTCTATAACATGCTGTAATAAGGTTCATTTGCTGGTGCAATACCCCCCTCACCTCTATGAATCACTACCATCCACCCCCTTGTGACCTTTACTTCAAACCCACAACTTCCTTGGACCCAAGGATACTGTTGGTTAAACATGAGGGTCTTCTGACTTGTCCACGGCCCTGAGATGTTGTTGAAAGGGTCTTATGACCTTTGGAAAGCCCTGCTGAGATGACCTGGAGCTGGTGACCTGTGGGCGGTCTCATGGTTTGTGAAGAGTCTGTTGACAAAGTGGTTATGACTGATGGACATTTCCCTTAGCTAACTAAAATTTCCCCAATCTGTAATTGATTAACCAGTATTTTATAATACCTCCTTCTATTTTTAGTGCTCTACCAAGTGTGTAAAAGTAACTAGCACCCAAGGGGGGATGGGTCCCAGATTGTAAGATCTTGGACCCAATTCATTAGGCACCACCAATACACTAATAAATTGAATATGCCCAGAGTTCTTAGTGACTTTTTTTTTACAGATTGGAATTTTCTGGCCCACGTACTTCCTACCTCTGTGACCTTAGGCAAATCATTTAACCTCTCTGAGACTCAGTTTCTCCATCTATAAAATGAGCACATGATCAAGATTCCTTCTATCTCTAACTATGATTTGAGATCCTATTACTAGGAAGTATCACAGGCAAGACTTGCACCTGAGCTTTCCTACTTCCAAATCCAATGCTCTAACCACTACACTTTGTAAAATGAAGATTAAAATTAGGATAATTCCCCCCCACCCCACTTCTACCCAACTCCAATATGGCTAATTTGGGGATTTCAGACTTCAACAATCAAGAAAGAAATGAAAAGTGTTGACTAACATGAGTAATGTCCCTCTGATACTTCTGAAGCTACAACTAAAATTGTGAAGCACTTAAATTTGTAATGAGCACCCCCTCTTTTGTCTGCCAAATGAGTTGGGTTCTCTGGCAAGGCTTCAGGTGGTTTAAGGCAGACGTGAAACCAGCAGCTGAGACTGTGGGTAAATATCAGAAATGAAAATGTACCACTTCTCTTTTTCAGATTTCCTTCTCTTTCCTCTCTCACAATGTCTGAGACTTGGGCCTGGTGATCAGTGCAAAGAGAAACTGGGTACGTTAAATGAAAGAGATTTACTATTTCCAGGAACCATGAATGTGGCCTTTAGTTCTGCTGAGAAGCCTCTGTCTCCTTATTTAGGTGGTGGTGGTTGTTTGTTGTTGTTGATCCTTAGTTCTCAAAGAGGACCGATGACATCAGGAGGGTGATGTCTTGACTTGCCAGTGAATTAGACTGCAAAGTCATGAGCCTCACCCCCTCCTCCAGAGTCATCGAAGTCCAGCGGCAAGACAAGTCAAGACTGTAAGCATGGCGCAGGATAGAGTGGTTGACCTCGGCCTTTCTAAATTAAGGTCTTTCCCAGGCCAAGGCCCATTCAATAGCTAAGGGCTAGGTAAGAAAGGAGACAAAAGATGGCCCTAATTTACCATCACAAAACTACCTATCTGGGAGAGGAAGACAGCTATATTTCACCAGCAGGCAGCTAGAAATGTTGGTCCAAGGTTCAGGACAGAGCCAGGACTGGAGTTACAGGTTCAGGATCAAATGAAATAATATATGTAAAGAACTTAACACAGTGCTTAAGAATGCTTGTTTCTTTCTTCCCCCCACCCCACCACCTCTTCCTCCTCTCTCCACTCCCCCATGATTTATTTGCTCAAGGTCGCTCAGCTTATTATCGGCAGCACCAGGAGAAGATTACGCTGACTCCCAACTAGTCCAATGCTCTTTCTATTAAACCACATTTCTCCAAATGTGGGAATGTAGGGAGGAGAGAAGTTTGGCTGGTCCCTGAAATCATCTAAATATGCACACAGAGTTGGAAAATTTCAACTGACACGACCAAGAGACTTAGAACTCTTGACATGGCTGAGCGGTAATAGAGTCTCACCCATCACCATAAGAGGAAAGGGAAAACCAGAAGGGAGAATTGAAAGGGACTTGCTACTCCAACAGGTTGGTCCCAACCTCACCCCCTACATAAGCTGTAAATATGCCCATTCAAAGTCTGAAGGGACCAAACCTTAACATCTCATTGCATCGGTTACTTGTCCCTTATAACTTTATCAAGTGGACTGGGGGGACTGGATTGATGATAGGATCTCTTCCTCCCAACAATGGAAAAAATAGAAATGAAGGGAGCTTAGCATGACCATTTTTCAAAAGATATTTTAAAAAAAAATTATCATCAAAATTACTTGGTACTAGTTAGAAAACTAGATCAATGGAATAGACTAGAAAAGCAAGCTTTAGTGAAGAACTTGCCCACAGCATTGAAACATCAAAGAATAAAAGGAATCTGCCAAATCCCGGACTATGCGGGACTATCCTAAACTTTCTAATCTATCCCATATCACAGTTCCTCCAGCTTTAGGCAGGCCATTCCAATTTATCCTGGCCTGAGATTAATGCCTCGGCAACTGCTTCTTCCCTCTTGGCCCCTGATGAGAACGGCATTTCAAGCTGAATTTGGGATTTTTCCACTTGGGCTATCTGGATCTAGTCCATCAGTCCATTCTTTAACCTCAGTCAGAATGGGATTGTGGAATGCCCCATCTCCTTCATACTCCACCCCCCTCCCAAGAGGACATAGTAATTAGATTGCTATTCTTGGACAGGAACACCTGTGTTCAAATCCTGTCTCAGACGCCTAAGAGCTATGTGGCTTTAGACAAATCACTTCACCTAATTCATCTTCAGTTTCCTTATCTGTGAAACGGGGATAATAATAGTTCCTGCAACTCAGAATTGTTGTGAAGATCTAATAATCTATGTAAAGTACTTTAAAAAATGTTATGCAATTTTAAAAAAAGGATCACAGGATTTAGAGTCACAAGGAATTTCTAAGGAAATTGTCTATTTCAAACTCCTCCCTTTATAATAATTCACATTTCTATAACCCTGTGAAGTACCACTCAGATACCCCACTGTGACTTGGAGGTGAACCCAGGTTCTTCTTCTTTGTTTAGTATTGATCACCATGATTATTTCTAAATATTGATCACTGGCTCCCTTTATCCCTCCTCACCATGCATTGACCTTGTGTTCTTGAAGGGTATGCCAATGCATCGTAGGCTCTTTCAGATCAGAGAACCTGGGTTCAAATTCCCCCTCAGAACTTACCATCTGGTGTGACCTTGGGCAGCCACTTAACTTCCTGGGCTTCCAGGAGCTTAAGTTTTCTCAAAGGTCATGAGGGAGTTGGGCTAGAAGACCTTCATGATCTCTACGTCCTACCAAGCTGAAAACTTTTTGGCTATAAGCCAGGTGAGGGATGGCAAGTCTGTGGTCCAAAGACCAGCTTACCTAAAATCAGAGAGGCTCATCTTCACATTCGTCTCAATTTTAGGCATTTTTCAAAAATTGCAACTCGTAACAACTTTCTACTAAGTCATAGGGCTGTTTCAATCTCTGTCAGTGGAAAAAAATTATCACAGCAATGAAATTATACGTCTTTGACATTTTAAAGGAGCATTTCTATGATGTTTTGTGGTTTTTCTCACAATAGCTCTGTGGGAGTACTAAAACAATATTTCACTTTACAGAGGAGTAACTGAAGTGCGGCAAGGTAATGTGACTGGTACAAGATCATGTACACAGTAAATCATAGAGCCTGGATTGGAATTCTGGTCCATCCATATCTAGTGCTTTTTTTCACTTTCCCAAGCAGGTACATTAAAATGGTTCCTATGACCTCCAAATCAAAATTTTACGGTATCATAGTTTTAAAACTGGAAGAGAGCTTAGCGGTCACTAACCCCTTCATTTGATAGATGAGGTAACATATCCAGAGAAGTTGTGATGCGCCCTGGATCACACAGCTAGAATGTGTCGGAGGCAAGATTGAAACCTAGATTTTCCTGACCCCAAGTCAAGTGATCTATCCACTATACCTTATTCCCTCTTGATGATATTACTTGAGACACAGTGAATTCCCAAAGTTCCAAAAAGTCACTTCTCCTCCCTACTAGAATACAGGATAAGTACTGTTTGATTCAAGAGGAAGGAAGAGATCAATAGCATGGGCTGCTGCTTGTGATGGTGAGGTTTTGAAGGATAGCCTGGGGGGGGGCGGCGCTCGATGTTGAAGTTAGGGGATAGGGAGCAGATGAAGGAAAATGGAGGGGCATTGAAAACCATCCTCACAACTTTTGCCTAAGGCTAGACCCGTCCCTGTTTTTGGCATAGGAAATCTCAGGATTTTATTATTCATGTGATCGTTCTCTTTTGACTGGTGCCAAAAGACAGAGAATTCTCTAAAGGGCTCTACTTTAGGAAGGGAAAGTTCTAACATCTTCTGGGTCAGCCAGCATCGTAAATAACTTGGTCTCTGCAGAAAGCTAGACTCATTAACCATCTCTCATTCCATGGAGGTCATGTATGGCAAAGAACAGAATGTTCTGTTCTTATAGGTGACCCAGCGGATAGCAAGCTGGACTTGACTTCAAATCCAGTTTCAGACAGCACCTGGCTTCGTAACTATGGGCAAGTCACTTAACCCTCTGCCTGCCATAGTTTTTTCATCTGTAAGATGGGAACAATAAGGGTTAGTGTGAGGATAAAATGAGATAATATTTTTAAGTGCTTTGCAAACTTTAAAAGGCTATGTAAATGCTATTACTATTACTACCCTTACACAGATACAATTGCTGGGAAAAATTCTAAGATAAGATTTAAGCAAAAGCGTGATAGTATAGTGTCTCCCTGAACAGAAAGTAGCATAAAAGACATTGTTGAGGATATGGATTACTGGAAAAGGAGGCAGGGCTGGTGATATAGTGAGAGTCAGGGCTGACAGATGCAGCCTTAGTGCCACACTGGAATAGTATAAGAACTCAGAGCAGGCCTCCAATATTGAAATGGATTCTGCATAGAGGATTTATGTAAAGATATGAACGAGAATAGGGCATCTGGGTGGTGCAGTGGACAGAGGTTGGGCCTGGAATCAGGAAGACGAGTTCAAATCCAGCCTCAGACACTTACTAGCTGTGTGATCCTGGGCAAGTCACTTAACCCTGTTTGCCTCAGTTTCCTCATCTGTGAAATGAGCTGAAGAAGGAAATGACAAACCACTCCAGTATCTCTGCCAAGAAAACCCCAAATGGGGTCACGGACAGTTAGACAGTACTGAACAACAACGAACAAGAATTGCTCAGTATGAGAAGGCACAGTGGTTTGCTATTATCTGCTCCAGTGAAGGGAGTACCCACGCTAGGGAGATCACAGATACACTGAAGCATGCACGATAGGGAGGCATAGAATGAATACATAAATAACAAGGTAGAGGAATGCCCATGTTAGAACAGAGTTAGGCTCAGCTAGTGAGTGCAATGTAATGAAAATGGAAGGAGTGCTTCGCTAGAAACCAAATCAAGTCAACAAACATTTATTAAGTGCCTACTATATGCCTGGCCCTGTGCTAAACTCTAGAAATACAAAGAAGCCCTCCCTACCACCAAAAAAAAAAAAAGTCCTAGGTTTGAGTCCCTCCTCTATAGTTTATCAGTTGCATGACCTTAGGGAAAATCCTTTAATTTTTCCCAACTTCCATTAAGTCATCTGTAAAAATAGGTGAAAGAACATTTGAGTTCACCATATCACTGTGCTAAGAAGTGCAGGCTATTAGCAATAGCTATTGCCGTTATTAATCATGGAAGGTTTCATGAAAAAAATGTCTTGAACCGTTCCTTCCATGACAAATCGTTTCGGAGAGGAAAGATGAAGGACAAGAAAATCCCTTCACTCTCATTCGAAAAGCATTTGTTAATGGCCTCCTGTGTGATAATAGTAGTAATAGCCAGCATTTATAGGGCATGCTGAGGTTTTCAAAGTGCTTTCCATGTGTTCTATGAAATGCCCTGTGCTTAAAGCTGGCAACACGACACCAGTCTCTTTGTGGTTCTAATTTTCAGAGAGAAAGGCCTTTGGGAAATGCCTAAGATTCGGGTATGTACATCTGGTCCTTGGCCTTCTCAACTCCAAAGGGGCAGGCAAGGGCAGTGTATTCCCAGCAGCAGCCAGCTAGCAACATGGGTTATGGACCATACTCAGTGATACAGACAGATAAGACGGCACTAACCTTTGAAGAGTTTTTATTATCTAATGGTTGAAACAGAAACAAGACTAAAAAAAAAAAGGTTGTAATATAGAGAGAACATGCAAATGTGGATTTTTTTTCTTAACCTTTGTTGAAAAAAAAAAACTTTTCATTTCTATGGTCCAGGCCACCTAATTTCTGTTTTTCTTACATTTATACACAACCAGTTTCAAACAAAGGTCCAGAGTGTTTTCTCACACGCACAACCTATGTTTATTACATGACCATGTTAACCAATTGAGGGGTTGAGAAAATGGGAAAGAAGCCTTGGTCACACAGAGGGAGATTTGCTCTCAGCTGGGGGTAAGAGGTGGGTGAGTGAGGGGGAGGCTGATTGTTATCAAGGCCTGTTGCATTTGTACTTTGTACTCTCCAAAGCATTTTTACAGGCTTTATCTCATTTGATCTCATAGAAACTGCAGGCTATCAAACAAATGAAACTGAGCTAACTTCCAAATGAGAATCCTGTTTTTCAGGTGTGCATAAAAGCCAGGTTCAAAAGCCCAGGAAATCCTTCAGCCTGAGGAAAGCAAGGAAAAAAGCAGCCATTGATATGGATATCTCCCACATCAGGGTGCCTCAGCTAAGGGTAAGGCTCTCCCTCTCTGGAGGAGCCTGAGATGGAGTCTGTCCATTGTGTACTGTGGTGGTGGTGGTGGTAAGTGGCTGAGGAAAGGAATGTGCAGCTTAAATCACTTACAATGTCTCATTTCATAGGAGCAAAGTTTTGGAACAGAAAGGGACCGTCTAGTCCAACCCCACTATTTTACACTTGAGGAAACTGAGACCAGTAACGTGGAGCCACTTGTGTCAAAGGTCCCACAAATAGAAAGTAGCAGGGTCAGAATTTGAACCCATAACTTCTGACAACAAGTCCAAAGGGGTTTTCACTGCACCTGTGGTTGTATTCAATCAGATACTCTGACATTCACTACTAGGTACAAGGAGGAGATACCAAGGCCACATCTCCACAAGGGTTGTTCCCCTGAATGATGGCTCTGGAGGCCCAAGATAGGAGCAAGGCTAGTAGTATAAAGGGTGCTACTATCCCCAAGGCTATTACACCAGGCTGTTGAGTTGGCGGTAGTATGGAGAGTGGGCCAGCCCTAGTTCCACAAGAGTTGCTCCCCTGGACAGTGGCTGCAGGGGCCAGGCTAGAAGCTAATTGCTGACTTGGGGGGTGGTGGTGCTATTAGGTGCTATTACCCCTAACTATTGAGCACAAGTCTTTTTTTGCATCCTTTTTTTTTTTTTTTTTGGTGAGGCAATTGGGGTTAAGTGACTTGCCCAGAGTCACATAGCTAGTAAGTGTTGAGTGTCTGATGTAGAATTTGAACTCAGGTCCTCCTGACTCCAGGGCCGATGCTCTACTCACTGTGCCACCTAGCTGCCCCAAGCACAAGTCTTGAGCTGCCTTGAAAAAAATATCAAGGGCAGTAGTGGGCAAAGTGGTGGTGGTGGTGGTTTGGCCTGCCTGCCTGGCACATACCTTCTCACCCTGAGGGTACCTGAACTGATTTTTAAAGGATTCTGAGAGTGTGTTCAAAAGATGGGGGACAGTGTACGTGAATGCATGGAAACCAGATAAGGCATGTCAAGTTTAAGAATAGCTAGCATTCCATTTGAGCTGGAATGTTGAGTGCATGAAGGTGAATAAGTTGTGTGAGGCCAGAAAGGAAAATTAGAGCCAGATTACGAAAGGCTATAAGTGCCAGGCTGAAGAGTTTTTATTTTATCCTAGAAGCAACAGGGGATCATTGAAAGTTCTTTTAGTATGGAAGCAACAGGGCCATATTGGGAATCAGGAGCTTTATTTTGGTAGTTGTGTGAAGGATGAATTAGAGAAGAGAGAGATGGGAAGTAAAGAAACCAATTAAGAAACTAGTAGAATAGTCCAAGAGGGAGGTAATGGGGCTGGTGGCTGGGTGAGTGGAGAAGGGGGACAGATTCAAGAGAGGTTGTGGAGGGAGAATTGACAGGACATAGTAACTGATTGATTAGGTATGGGGTGGAGATGGGGGGAATGAGTGAGAAGAGGGAAAGATGACTCTAGGATTATAAATCTTCCTCAAAACTCAGCTCAAACCCTACCTTCTGCAAGAAGACTTTCTTTGCCCCTCTACTGCCAAAGACATTACCTCATTTACACTTTATGTATCTTGCATGTACATAGTTGTTTGCATGTTGCCTCCCCGATTAGAATGTTAGCTCCTTGAGGGTAGGGACAGGAAGTGCTTAATAAATATTTGTTGTTCTTTTTGAACCTAGATGGTTGTGGGGATGGTGATTACCCTCAACAGAAACAGGAATGTTTGGAAATAGGGCAGGGCAAGAGGGAGTAACAATAGTTCTGTTTTGGACAAGTTTATTTTTATATGTGTACACAGTGACTAGGCTGTTGGTGATCCAGGAGAAAGACTAGGGCTGTATATATAGATCTGGGAGTCTGTTAAGGGCTGTTAAAGGGTCCCCCTGAACTTATCTTTCTGAGTTGCTGTATTTTCCAGAAATATTGAACCCAGAACACGCAGGAGGCCCTGAATGTGACAAGGATGAAGCTCCCCCTGAGATGACATAATTTGTTGTTGCACCCCAATCCGGATTCCCTATGTGTCCTTGGGAGGCAAGACAGGCACCAACCAGCCTGTGCCAGGCTGGGATAAAGCTTGTGCAGCTGGGGTCCTTTGCAGATATGTGAACCTCCATTCGTCCACTAAAGCGATTTTCCTAAAGTGCACTTCGGAACAAGTCACCTGACTACTCAATAAACTCAAGTGGCATCCCATCACTTCCAGGCTCAAAACCCTTGATAACCCAGGCCCCTCTTACCTTTCCAGTTTTCTTATACCTTTTGTTGTTGTTGTTTAGTCAGGTCTGACTATTCCTGGCCCCACTGGGGGCTTTCTTGGCAAAGATACTGGAACAGTTTGCCATTTCCTTCTTCAGCTCATTTTACAGAGGAGGAACTAAGGCAAACAAGATTAAGTGACTTGCCCAGGGTCACACAGCTGGTAAGTGTCTGAGGCCAGATTTGAACTCAGTAAGAGGAGTCTCCCTGACTTCAGGCCCACAGAGCCACCTAGCTGCCCACTTCTAACACCTTGCTCCCCCACATATGCTCTTCAATTCAGTGAAACTGGCCCCTCTGCTTTTCCACTAACAAGACACTCCATTTTTTTGGCACCCAGAATTTCCCCTGGCTGTCTCCCACACTTAGAATGCTCTCCCTTCACACTTCCATTACTTCCTTTAAGCCTCATCAAACATTCCATTTCCTACAGAAAGTCTTTCCCAACCTGTCTTAATTCTAGGATTTTTCCTCTGTTAATTATTTCCTGTTCATCCTCTATATAGTTTTTTTTTTTATATACTTTCCAGGTAACTCTCCAGCAGAAGAAGCACTTGATTCATCATGCCTCCTTCAGGATAAGCTGATCATCTGACATCTCATCATCACACTGATTGACTCGGTTTTAGATACTCAACACCTTCCCAACTCTCTCTGCTGGCTCTTCCCTCTGGCTGGACAGTTGGAAGGTAGAACAATGATTGTTGTCCTTCATTCTGGAAGAGGACCAAAATGACATCACTATTCTAGAGTCAAGTTACAATGTGCCTGACTGTGGCTGATCAGACCAATGTGGGCTTGGAATGCTCTGCTGTGTGAAATAGTCCCTGTGAACATTTGGGGTGGATTCTCTAAATTTGCACATCTCGTGTTTCTTTTGCGCTGTTTCAGTTCTGCTTTGCTCATAGAGCACAGCCCCTTCTCTGATGTGGGAATGCCATGCCGAGTGGTCCTGTGCCAGTGTCTCCCAAGTCACACAATCAACTCCAAAGTTCTTGAGAGAGACCTTGAGAGTGTCCTTGTATTGCTTCTTCTTACCACCGTGTGAACACTTGCCTTATGTGAGTTCTCCATAAAATAGTCTTTTTGGTAAGCATGAATTTTGCATTTGAACAACATGGCCAACCCATCGGAGTTGAGCTCTCTGAAGCAGAGTTTGAACACTTGGCAGTTTAGTTCAAGAAAGGACCTCAATGTCTGGTACCTTATCCTGCCAGGTGATGGTCAGAATCTTCCTAAGACAATTCCAATGGAAGCGATTCAGTTTCCTGGCATGGCGCTGGTATATTGTCCAGGTTTTACAGGCATATAACAATGAGGTCAGCACAATGGCTCTGTAGACCTTCAGTTTGGTAGTCAGTCTAATACCTCTTCTCTATAAACTCCTCCCAAAGCCTTCCATTTTCCATCAGCATTTCTGCTTGGTTTTGATTCCGTACAACATGATGTCCCTAGGCCTAGTATCCTCTGGTGGTCCTGCCCCTCTTTTTTCTTTTGTGAGTTGTTGTGTTTATCCTTCGGTTTCTAAGAGGACCTAAGAAGGGAAATGACAACATGACTTGCAGTTGACTTTGATTTGAGCGAGGGAGGGCTGTGCTTTGTGAGTAGTCTTCCCCCATTAGATTGTAAACCATGTGAGGGAAGAGATATTTTTCTTATTTGTACTCCAGGGCTTAGTCTTATTTGCATTTAGTTTATTGAATAGAATTGTAAATATTTGTTTTGTTACAAAAAGGAAGTCCTTGCCCTCAGGGAGTTCATATCCACTGGATTACAAGCTCCTTGAGGGCAGGGACTTTCTTTTTGTATCTCCAGGGCTTAGCACGGGTACCTGGCACATAATTAGGTGCTTAATAAATGTTTATTGACTGAATGAGATTGTAATAGTTTTGTTTTTCTTGCTTTCTCAATGGGGGAAAAAGCAGATTTTCATTGAAAAAATTCAATTAAGAAAGAAGTCATTCATAATCTTTGAGTAAGTACTTTTAGTAGAGTGGCATGGTTAGCAAGTCAGAATACAAGAGACTAAAGGATGAGTGTGAGCTTGGCAGAAAATTGGCAAAAAGTAGGAGAAAATAAGGGGATGGTAGAGTCAAGTTTTGTTTTGTTTTTAAAGAATGAGGAAAGCCTGAACATATTTATAGGCAATGAAGGGAGGTGGGGGTGGGGGGAACCAGCAGATAGAAGATGAGAGGGAAGGGAGGGGAATGATTTATAGAGAAAGCTACTGGAAGAGTTAGGAAGGGATGGGCTTGAGGACACAGATAAAAGGATTAGCCTTGGTAAGGAGGGTTACCTATTCAGTCAGAGGCTAAAGCAAAAGTTGAAGAGAGAAAAGAATTTCTTGAGGTCTGCAGTATTGGAGATGAAGAAGCTAAAGATGGATGGTCTCAATTTTCTCAGTAAGGGGTAATCCTTAGCAGCAGTGGGCCCCTATCCACCTGTACACTGAAGGGCGGCTGAAGGGTCTGTTTTCTCAGCTGAAGATTGTTGTTTTCTCACTTGATAAAGGCAAGCAACATCCTCAGTGAGGGTGAGGGTGAGGAAGAGAGAGTGGATGCTAGCCTGCTCTTTAAACAGTGCCCAGGCAGCCCCACCTTCTCCCAAGGGCAGCGAGATTACTTACCATATTAAAGGAATGCCCACAACAGCTCTTAAAGTATTAAGGTAAGCCACTGGACCACTCTGATTTCATTTTCCTCATCTGTTCCTACTGCCCGGCCAGCGGCTCATCCCTCAGAATTTACTTACTAAACAGCCACTACTTATAAGACATTGCTCTAAGGAGATGCTTTTTTCTCCATTAATGCTAGTTAGGAAAGCAATTTGATTAAACTACAGGAAATTCTTGGGATTCCTTGACTCGTAATTTAGTCACAAATATCCAGTGCCAGACCTAGTTCTCTCTCTTATCACAGTGAGGTTGGGGATGTACTCTAGTGATATACAACATTTAGTATAGTACTGTACTATGCATGAAATTATGGGTTTTAAAAAAAAATACTTTACTGAAAACATAACAGTTCTGACTTTGGCTTATTTACGCTCCCATCCCCATCCAGCTCCCTGCTCCAACAACTTCTGTCTCTTAAAAAGCTAGCGTTTCTTAGCAATTTGTCTTAATAGAAGGAAGGCATCAGCTGTCACTTTTGACCCTCAAGGAGCCTTGGAATAATACCTTAGTCGTCTTTCTTTCCCTCATTTGGCCCTAGGAAGAGCAAAGAGAAGGGATTGACTGAGAGGTCTAAGTACTTCTCTCTAGCTGGAAGTAGAGAAGCCGGCCATGCGGTTAGATGAACGAGAGGACGGCTTGATCTCTCTGATTCTCCAGCAAAGCACATTTCACAATTAATCAAAAAACATTTATTAGGAACCTACTATGTGCCAGGCACCGTGCTAAGTGCTGGGGAGACAACAGGCAAACAAATATATACAAAGAAGGATACATAGAGAATAAACAGGAAATAATTAACAGAGGGAAGACACAAGAAGGAAATTGAAGGACGCTTTCTGTAGGAGGTGAAATGTTAGTTGGGACTTAAGGAAGCCAAGGAGTTCAGTAGTCAGAGTGGAGAAAGGAGAAAATTCCAGAGGAAGGAGAGCATTCCCGTCCAGGGGATAATCAGAATGCCCAGATCCAAGAGGTGAAGTGTCTTATTAGTGGAACATCCAGGAGACCAGTGCCACTGGATCGAAGAGTACATGGAGAATAAGGTGTAAGAAAGGTGGAAAGGTAGGAGGGGGCTAGATTACAAAGGGCTTTGGATGCCAAATGGAGCATTTGGTATTTTATCCAGGAGGTAATAGGGAGCCACTGGAGTTAATCGAATAGAGGGAGAGAGTGACAGGATCCGATCTTTAGCCTTAAGAAAATTACCTTAGTAGCTGAATGTCCCGAAGCCAAATTAGCCTAAAATGGGGTAATACCCTTCCCCCATTTCTGGCAAAGACCCTGAGAAACAGGTAGTGCGTTAGAGGGCAGAATAGCCCTAGGTATTTCTTCCCAACCTCTCCTTCTGGTGAGGACTGCCACTCATCTCCCAAGACAGGGCTGGATTTCTGACCTCAAGGAGGAGGGAGGATTTCCCTCTTGACCAACATACCAGAGATACACATCCAGCTCCACAATCTTTGGGGCAGCCAAGTCTCCAGATTAATGTCTCAAGCTGGGGGAGGGAGAGTACGCACAGCCGTAAATGATCATGCTTTCTCTACTCTTCCCTGGTCGGGCTTAGTCATCGTAATTAGCTAGAACCTCTCGGATGGCATCCTCTTCCAAGAACCTCTTCTCTGTGCCTCTCCTCTCTCTTCGACAATTAACCCTCAGCTTTCATAGTCAGCTGCTCATTCTGCATAGTCCTTGGCTTGCTACTTAAGCATTAGAGAAATATATTTGTACGGAACAGCAACAAGATGGTACCTGGCGTCAGGGATAGAGGGCATGGGAGGAAAAGGGTAGTGAAAGGAGTAGGGGCAAGGGGGAGAGAGGGTGTTCTACTTCACATGTTCTATCTGAGAACATCCCCTCTCACACATGGACCCCAAGAAAAGTTTCCCCAAGGTCTAGGTACTCTGTGGGTCCATATACATTCAAAACTATGGCTTGAGTCTCTACCATGTGCTGATTTTTCTACTCAGCCAGAAGACTGTGAATTCCTCGAGAGCAGAGATGATATTTTTTGCCTTTCTTTGTATCTCTAGCACTTAGCACAGTTCCCAGCATGCAGTAGGTACTTAATTAATGCTTGTCGACTTAACTCAGAGCCACAGTTAAAAGCAAAGATATTTAATAAACAGAGAAGTAACAAACAAATATTCTCCCCATATATCCAGGTTACATGCTCCCACATATTGACATACTACTAATGGGAATAGTGGACTTACCTACAAAACATTTGTGACCAGGATATATATGGGAAGGAGGCACCTCACAACTCTGATGCTGCAAAGTCCCATGTTTTCTGGTCCCCATGCTGCTCTCACTGGGTCAGTACTTTGCCAAGCTTGATGTCTTTGCTATTCCCTGCTGGGTGTGATATGTTTGTTAATCTCTGCAGTAGGGTGGAAGGCCTGGAGTCAGTCACTACCTCATAGGGTTGTAGTAAGGATCAAGCATTTAGCATAGTGCCTGGCACCTAGACATTTGCTAAATGCCCTTTCCCTTCCCCTATCTCTCTCTCTTTGCTCCTACTGGGCTTCCACTGGTTCTTAGCTGAAGCCCTAGCTTGTCTCTATAGGTAGGCCCTCTGTGAGTTGAGAGGCTTTATTTCCACTCTTTTAGAAAGGCTAGTCAGTCATTCTACTGGGGAAAAGTAGCTTTCTCTTCATAAAAGGAAAGAAACCTGCCTGTCAGCTCCCAGAGTCTTGGGAAGCTAAACCCTTTGGGAAGACAGAACATCCATCCACCTAATTAGAGCCCACACATATTTAGTTTGTCTTTTGAACTCCCTTCCTCCTGCGAGTGGGACTGATGCAACCAAACCTCTCCTTGCCTCATGTTGGAAAATCCTTATAATTCTATTTTAACCCCTTTGGGGAAGGGGTTCTGTGCTGCACAAAACCATTCCTGGGGGTTCTGCCAAAGAAAGCCCGCAGGAGTTGTGTGGGTCTGAGGCCTCTAAGATCTTTTGTGTATTGCCATACAAATGAATGGCTAGGTGGGTCTGCCTGGGAGGCTTATTTCAGGACATCTTTCTTCCTTTGGTTCAAATTCCAGCAATAGTGGCCTAAACAAACCCTCTCAAGCTTTGACTCGGGGTCTATCTCCCTGAGAGGTTGCATCCAATTGCAGTCAGAATCTGTGGGTGGTTTCCTTCCAAGGGCTGAGTAGAATCTGGGGTGATGAGGAAATGGTGGAAGGGGTCATGGGTTGTTTGTGTTCATCAAAAGTGCTTTATGTGATTTTGAGTTTACTCGTCTACGTAAATACTCTTAGGATCAAGAGCAGAAAGGCAGCTAGTCCCAGATCATTTGACTGACCAGGAGAGTGGCCCAGGGAAATGAAGTGACTTGACTGAGGCAACATAAGCAGTGAATATCAAGGGAGGATTGGAACCTACTTCCTAGGACTCCAGAGTCAGTACTCCATTTTACTGTACTATGCTACCACTCCTTGAGGTCAAGACATTACCTTGCACATAGTAGGTGTTTAATAAATGTTGATCGAATGAATTCTATGTTAATGAATCTTGTCTGTTTGTATTGTCTCCCATAAACACAGCTCATGTCTCTCCCCACCAAAAATCACAGGGACTAGAGCCATATCCCCATTTTGCCATACTGTAGGGGTGGTTTTTGAAGGGGGAGTTCATGATTTGGAGATCAAATGAAGAAAATTTGGAATAAGGACAAGAAAAAGGAAGAGGAGAAGGGAAGAAGCATTTATGAAGCCCCTACTCTATGCCAGACACTGTGCTAAGCATTTTTTAAAAAATATAATCTCATTTGATCCTCACAACAACCCTACAAGGTAGAGGCTGTTACTATCCCATTTTGTAGTTGAGGAAATTGAGGCAAACAGATTAAGTGATTAAGTCCAGGGTCACCATCCTAGCTAGTAGCTGAGGCCAGATTTGAATTCAGCTCTTACTGACTCCATACCCAGCACTCTGTCCACTGAACCATCAGCTGTCTCAAGGTAATTTCTCCCTCAAGAGAAATTATTACGAGGAACTTACTAGCCAAATTTTAATTAAAATTTATTGTACTTGTTACCCAAAGTGTGTCCAGTTGGTGCCCAATCGAGCTACCAACTTGGAGCCTAAGTTAGAGAAGCAAGTTTTATTTAAAATGTCAGACCCAGAGAGGATAAAGACACAAGTATATCTTCTGGAAAGCCATGGTAGAATTTTACCTTCTTGCTATGGCGACCCTAATGGACCCCCACGCTAAAACCCTTGAGTGAATTTCTGTTTTTGTCTCCCCCAAAATGTAAAAAAGATGGGGATATGGAAGATGGGGATTGAACCTGTGCTTTCATTTGTATAGGAGATCTAGGTGAGGAACTTTCTCTACTAATGCAAGTCAACATCTTCTCTGCTACTTAGAGAGTTGCCTCTGATGGAACTGGTAAGTAGAAACAAACGAGTAGATGGAATAGGTGGAAAAAATGAAAAGGATCAATAAAGATTTTATATCAAACTTCTTTAAAAACCATCCACACCAGAGCCACCACATTTGGCTCCTTACTGTCTATGTACCTCACAAGGAAATAGATGTGGTACAAAGATAGGAGAAGCAGCTGGACGAGAACAAGTATGGTGATAGGAGGTCCATGCTGTTGTGGTTCAGTCATGTCTGACTCATTGTGGTCCCATTAGGGGCTCTCCTGGCAGAGATACTGGAGTGGTTTGCAATTTCCTTCTCCAAATCATTTTACACATGAGGAAACTGAGGCAAACAGGTCTGAGCCTGGATTTGAACTCAGGAAGACTCATCTTCCTGGCTCTGGGCCTGGCATTCTATCCACTGCACCACATAGCTGCCTAGACCTGGTAGTGAAGCAACATGGAGTAGTATGTTGTTGTTCAGTTATGTCTGACTCTTTGTGACCCTATTGGGGCTTTTCTTGGCAGAGATACTAGGGTGGTTTGCCATTTCCTTCCCCAGCTCATTTTACAGATGAAGAAACTGAGGCAAACAGGGTGAAATGACTTGCCCAGGATCACACAGCTAGTAAGTGTCTTTGGGAGGACTTTAACCCAGGTCTTCCTTAATAAAAAGCCATTACCCTATCCAAGCTGCAGACCTTAAAATTACCAAGGAGAAAAGATCAATAACTACTTATCCAGATACCTACTTTCTCATCTTTAAAAAACATTTATGAGGATCATCCTCATATACAATGAAATCATCCTTGATGAAAGAAATTGACATACCTCACAAACAATAATCTACTATCTTTATAATCACATAAGTGATTGAATAGTAGAGAGAATGCCAGATATCACTGTGCTTTTGGTTTGTTGATTGTAAAAAACCAAATTATTTAGTAGAGCAAAATATTCAGTTTTAAAGGCCCTTCTCCAACAAGGTGTCATCTATGCATATGTTAAAATCATTCTTGAAATATGTAACAGAGAACTTTGCTCAGCAATTCTCTATTTATTAATATCCTGTGCATCATCCTAGAGGAAGGAGGATTCCCTATGAGACGTAAGATCCTTCAGGAGCATCTGCTTGTGGATGATCTTGTCCTGATTGCAGAATCATCCAAATGAAATCCATAGCCATTTAAAAGAGTTCAAGCTAACAATCCATATAGGAAAAACCAAGTGGATGAAGCAGGCCTATTATCCAGACTATGATCTGAAGATGGATGGACAATCCATAGAAAAGGTTCCATGATACCTATATCTTGAATAGACATCATGCATTAATAATCTTCTGGGCCTTTATTTAAACAGGAGAAGAAGGGTGAGATGGATTGCCTCTGGGAAATTATCCAATACTTTTAATAACCCCAAACTTCTTCTTGAAACAAAGGCCCATTTTTTAAAATGCTAATCCTCTTTGTGGTGATAGCTATGAGTTATGGAATATGAAAGTCTCCACAGAATTTAAAGTTGCCAGTTACCCAAAAGTCAAGGGAGAGATGTATGTTGAGCATCTATAGGCTCCAACACATTACCAGGCAAGAATTATGTATGACATCAGAGAGATATATGACTAAAAAGGAAGGTGGGCTGGTCAGGTGTTAAGAATAAGTGATAAACAGCTTGTGTGTTCCACTGGTATCTCTACAATGTAAGGAGATCTAGAGGAGGGCACTTAGCATGCTAGTTCAACCCCCTGTGGAAGATTTATGGAAGAACATAGATAAGAGTTTTACAGGATAAGAAGGCGTGGATAGATCTGCAACATTGGAGGGAGTGCCCACATTAATGAGGTCACAGATTCATCAAAATAATTATCTAAGGACATTCAGCTTGATGCCTGAATGTCCTAGGATAGGAAGAGAACTTGTAGAAATAAAAGATTTGGAGAAAAGCAGAAGATATGGGACAGGGCCTTGAAATATAGGACAATCCCAGATTCTATGATATCTAACAACTCCGTTATTTATATTCTTACCCTGTGTTCTTTCGCTCATTTATATATTCATTTGTTCATTCATTCAGACAGTCAATAAACATTTATTGAGCACCTACCACATGCCAGGCACTGTGCTAAGCACTGAGAACACAAAGAAAGTCAAAAGACAGTCCCTGTCCTTGAAGAGTTTACAATCTAATGGGAGAGATAATAAGCAAATTGTTAAGTATGAACAAGTTATTTTTTTGGAGGGGGGAAGGCAGGGCAATTGGGGTCAAGTGACTTGCCCAAGGTCATGCAGCTAGTAAGTGTGTCAAGTGTCTGAGGCTGGATTTGAACTCAGGTCCTCCTGACTCCAAGGCCAATGCTCTGCTCACTGTACCAACTAGCTGCCCCAAATATGAACAAGTTATATAAAGGATAAATAGGAAATTATTAACAGGAAGAATGCACTAGAATTAAGAGTTAGAAAAGGCTTCATGTAGATCTTAACTGGGACTTGAAGAAAACCAGAGAATCCAATAGGCTGAGATGATGAGGAAGAACATTCCAGTCTCTCCCAAGGGAACAGTCAGAAAAAAATGCCAAGAAAAAAGAGACGGAGTGTCTTGTCCGGTGAACATTAAGGAAGCCACTGTCACTGGATCACTGAGTCCTTTGAGGGGTAGGGCTGTAAGACCGGAAGGGTTGGGGAGTTAGGATGAAGGGTTTCAAACACCAGAGAATTTTGTATTTGTTGCTGGAGGTGGTAGAGAGCCAGTGGAGTTTTTTGAGTAAAAAAGTGACATAATTGTAACTACGCTTTAGGAAAATCATGTAGCAGCTGAAGAGAGGATGGATTGGAATGGGGAGAGACTTGAGGCAAGCTGACTTTCACAACAGTCCAGGTGTGAGGTGATGAGGCCCTGCACCAGAGCGGTGCCAATGTCAGAGGAGAAGGCACATATTCAAGAGATATTACAAAGGTGAAATCAATAGACCTTGTCAAGAGATTGAATGTGAAGGTAAGAGATAGTGGGAAGTTGAGGATGATGCCTCGGTTGTGGGCCTGGGGGGCGGGGGTTGGGAAGATGGTTGTGCCCTCAATAGTAATGGGGAAATTTGGAAGCAGGGAGGGTTTAGGGGAAAAGATAATAAGTTCAGTTTTGGACATGTTGAATTTAAGATGTCTACTGTACATCCAGTTTAAGATGCCTGAAAGACAGTTGGAGATGTGAGATTGAAGGTCATCAAAGATGTCGGGGCTGGATAAGTAGATTTGAGAATCTTCAGCAGAGAGATGATAATTGAATCCATGGCAGCTAATGAGATCACCAGGTGAAGTAGTATAGAGGGAGAAGAGTTGGGGGCCCAGGACAGAGCCATATGGGACAGCCATGGTTAGTAGGCACAACTTAAGGGAAGATCCAGCACTCCAGAGAGGGGTGGTCAGATAGGAGGGAACCAGGAGAGAGTGATGCCCCCCAAACCTAAAGAAGACAGTACTGAGGCTGAAAGTGACTGACAGTTTAGAGGTCAACAAGCATTTATTAAAGACCCATTGTGTCCCATTGTATCCCTTTAGGGATACAATGATAATTATGACTCTGCAGGAACATAAATCTGATGGGAGACAAGACGGAAAGGAAGGACAAACAGAAAGAAGAATCAAATGAGTGAAAAGGAATGCTTTAGGAGAAATCTGAGATATCACTCTCACCTGCAAGCAGGGGTGTTCATGGAAAGGTGGTAGACCAGAGTAGACCTTGAGAAAAGGAAGGAGGGAAGAGATTCAATTTATATAAATGGAAAAGGTACAGAGGAGGTCCATTAGAAACAGTATGATTGGGGCAGCTAGATGGAACATTGAATAGAGTACCAGCCCTGGAGTCAGGAGGACCTGAATTCAAATCTGGCCTCAGACCCTTACTAGCTAGGTTATCTTGGGCAAGTCACTTAATCTCTACTCCCTCCAAAAAAAACCCCAAACAAATAAAAAAAAAGAAAGAAAAAAGAAACAATATGGTTCAGTGGAAGAGCAGCTATATCTCTGGGTTCCAGTCCTACCCTTATTACACAATCTGTGATCTTTGGCAAGTCAATTGAGCTCTCTGGACCTCAGTTTACTTATCTTTAACAAAGGGGTTGGATAAGATGGTCCCAATGTCCCTTCCAATTCTAAATTCATGACCCAGGCACAGAGGAGAGCATAAGCAAAGGCAGGGAGATGAGAGACAGACAGGACAAGAACATGGTATGAGAGATGAGGATAGCTTGGCTGGACTGTGGAATGCTTCAAGGGGAGTAGTATGAGATAAGGTTGGAGAGGAAAGTTAGTATCAGATTATAGAAGACTTGTTCATGCAACCTGTGATGTGCTGTAAAAAGTACAAGCACCTGACTTTTAAAAGAAATAAGGAAGGAAGGAGAAAAAGGTAGGAAGGAAGGAAAGAGAAAGGAAGGAAGGAAAGATGAGAAAAACCCCACAACACAAGCTCTGAAACTAGGGAGACATGAAGTAGAGGCTGAATCAACCTTGAATTTGAGGAAATAGTTAAACCATTGGTTACCTAAGTTGCTTAAAGTGAAAAGGTCAAAGTCCTGGTCTCTACCCCTTTGCTCTGTTCTCTGGCTACAGACCACACTTGAAGGCCAATGAAATGATCTTTCATTTACAGGCTTTTGGTCACAAGAGTTCCTGAGCAAAAGAATGTGGGTGAGCAAGACAAATCAATCACCACCAGCAGAGAATCAGTGCAAAATATGTGATACTATTGACTCAACCTTCAGAAAGGCCTTTCTGAGTACTGTCACATCCATGCTGCCCGAGGACGATCAGAGCAAAGGATGAAAGAGAAGGAGGAAGGTGGGTCACACTTGGAGATTTAGCAATTATGTGTTCTAGGAAGGACCAAAGCAGAGAAAGTAAATGGGATAGCAAAACACCTCTCAGTAATCAAAAATTTATGGCTCTCTGGGTCAAGGGGAAAAGTAGAAAACATGGCCAGAGGAGCAAAGCAAAGAAAAACAAAGCCTTTGAACAAAGTTCAAGTTCTTTGTAGTTTACCATCTTTCATTCCTGGGAGTCTGCAGAGACAGAACTAGGAATTTAGTGCTTAGGGTAAATGGGACGGATTGTGCCTGAAAGGTGGGGGGTGGGGATACTGTCCCTTAGGAGGAGACAGAGACTTCAGGACACTGGTGTAAGACTTCTGAAGAAAGCTATCACTCTGAGAGACAAAGGGAGGATAGAGAAGTGTGGGGAGGGGGGTTTCAAAGTTATCTACTTGCTTAAACTAATTCTTCTTAACTAAGTGCTAAGCTCTATTTTTTCTACTCAGCTGAAAGACTTCAAAAGGATTGGTGTCATCTAAATTCAGCACCTTGGGGCAAAGCTCTGATTGCCTCGACCTAGTTGCAGCCTGGTCGGGCAGCAGATTGGCCACACTCCTTACTTTGCGGAGCAGCTGTTTGATCTTTGCAACTAGGACATAGACAGAAAACAGCGTTAGTATCATTATTGGCAAGAACAGCAAAAGGAGGAATAGATACACTTCCTGTCAATCGACTTTCATATGCTCACCGTTCAGCTGAGCCCCAGTGAGAAGAGGACTGTGTTTGGAGCCAGGTTTGCGTCCTGGCTCTGCTGCTGACTGACTTACCTGTGGGGCTTTGGGCAAGTCACTTACATTCTCCAGCCTCAGTTTGGAGATGGAGCACAAGGGCCTCAGATTTCTCATCTATAAAATGAGAGTTGGAATGAATGATCTCTGAGGTCTCTTCTAAGTCTCAGAAACCATGCTCCTCCTCTGTCAAGTGGCATGAGGTAGATTAAATTATCACCAGGGTCCCTTATAGCTGTAAAGGCCTATGAAAAGGAAATAGTGAAGAGGCTGAGTTTCCAGAACATTCAGTAATCCCACCTCACCCCTTGGTAGCAGCAGGAGATTCTCCTAAGAGCTAATTGCAAGCATGTATACCGTGCAAAGCACTTTACAAATATTATCTCCTTTTATTCTCACAACAACCCTAGGAGGTAGATGCTAACATGGTCCCCACTTTACAGATGGGAAAACTGGGGCCGGCTTAGTGTCTAAGGTTGGATCTGAACTTGGGTCCACCTGACTCCAGGTCCAGCTCTGCACTACAAGCTTCCTTTAATTATACAGAGAGTGGATGGTCTGGACTCTGATCCTCAGTACTGCCCTCTGAGATGCTGCTGAGATTAAATGTGGTCTCTGTACCAGGCTTTAAAAGTAGCAGGAAGGATGTCTCTGTAGTTGCAGAGGGTGAAGTCAATGGAGATTTAATGACCCAACCACAGGAAAGGGTCCCTCTGAAAGGGGAAGATCCCCAGCTCTCAGTCCCCCAGGGCAATTTATGGGAAGCCATTTACTAGCCCCTGAACTTCCTTGTTTGCAGAGAAAGGAGGGTAAGCCTTCAGGGTTCAGAAAACCCCAATAGTGTCAACCCACAAAACAGATTTCCTGGTGAGACAAGCTTTCTCCTGCTGCTTCCTTCCCCCTGCCCATCCCCTCTGCTCTCCCCACTCCCAAAGCACCAAGTTCAGGTTGTCTCATGGGCCATCGGATGAATGACCTCACAGCATGTTAGATGTGGAAGAGGCTTTAGAAACAAGAAGCAGCAGGACATAATAGAAACAGTGTGGCAACCCAGCATAGGTGTAAAGCATGCTGGCTCTGTATTCGTAGGATTTGGCTTCAAGTCCCACCTTGGATGAGGTGACCTCAGGTAAAATCACTTAACCTCCTGGAATTTCAGTCTCCTTATTTGTAAAATGAGACAATGAGGCTAGATGGCCTCTGAGGCCCCTCTCAGCTTCCAATACGTACTCCTGAGATCTTAAGTGGAGTCAAGAGAGGCCTAGATTGGAATCCTGCCTGCTTCGGGCACTCACCAGCTAGGTGCTTATTGGCATGAGCCTTTATCTGAACTATTAAACTGGGATCGTAACAGCATATTACCCGCTTCCCACTTTTGTGGTGAGAGGAAAGTGTTTGCCAGCCTTAAAGCACAGTTTAAATGCTAGTTGTCCTTTGAAAAACTTTTACTAAGTACCCACTTTTACATGCCCCACACTATGCTAAGGGCTGGGGATACAAATATTGAGAATCAAATAATGAGGCAGCTAGGTGGTACAGTGAGTGGAGTACCAGCCCTGGAGTCAGGAGGACCTGAGTTCAAATCTGGCCTCAGACACTTGACACATTGTACTAGCTGTGTGTGACCTTGGGCAAGTCACTTAACCCCAATTGCCCTGCCAAAAAATAAACAACAAAAAAAGAATCAAATAATGCCAACTAAAATAGAGCATACATTTTAATGAGGGAGAAGAAAGTACACTATAAATATATATGACATAAATATAAAGTTAATTATTACAAATATATACAAAGAAGTTAGATAAAGGTAGTTTGGGAGGGAGAGCGCTAGCAGCTGGAGGTACACAGAAAGATTTCATGCAGGAGATGGTGCCTGGGCTGCATCTCAAAGAAAGAGAGAGGCCTCTAAGAGACAGGGATAAGGAAGAAGTGCGTTCTAGGCACAGGGGAGGGCGGTGCATAGCACTGGATAAATGGATGGATGGATGCCTACATATATAGATAAATACATACACAGGTGAATAGATGGATGGATCGATGTATACATAGATACATACACAGGTGGATGGATGGATACATATATGTATACATATATACACAGGTATAAGGATAGATAGGTAGATAGATGTAGAAGAGAGAAGGACAGAAGATAATCTAAAAGGGAAAGATATTACCAGCTGGGGTGATCAGGAAAGGCCTGCTGGAGAAGGTGGGGGTTTGAGCTGAGTCTTGAAGAAAACCAAGGAAACATATGAACTGATACAAATGGAAGTGAGCAAAACCAGGAGAATGGTGTACACACTGACAGCAATATTGTACGATGAACAACTATGAATGACTTAGCTATTCTCGGCAATATAATGATCCAAAACAATTCCAAAGGACTCATGATGAAAAATGCTCTCTACTCCCAAAGAAAGAACTGATCTGAATGCAGATCAAAGCATACTGTTTTTCACTTTATTTTTTCATGGTTTTTTTTTTTGATCTGCGTTTTCTTTCACAACATGACTAATATGGAAATATGTTTTGCATGATTGCACAGGTATAACATATTAAATTGCTCATTGTCTCGGAGGGGAGAGAGGGAGGGAAAGAATTCGGAACTCAAATTTTTAAAAACGAATGTCAATTTTTTTTACATGCAATTGGGAAGAAATAAAATATTATTAAAGATTTTTTATAAAGAAAAGCAAAAAAGAGAAAGAATCAAGGAAACCCAGAGTCAGAGATGAGGGGGCAGAGAATTCTAGGCATGGGGGACAGTGACAGTATAAAGGCCTGAATGAAGATGAGCGAGAAAGTGTTGGTTTTGAGGTGAAGTAGCAAACAGACGAGTGTAATTGGATTATAGAGTTCATGGAAAGGAATAAGGCAAGAAGACTAGAAAGGTAAGAAAGAACTGGGTTATGGGAGATTTAGATACCAAACAAGAAGAATTTCTATTTGCTCCTTGAGGAATAGTTCTCTCATTTAGCAAAAGAACAGCACGGTCAGCCCAATGCTTTAGAAAAAACATCATGGCACCTGAACAGAGGACGAGGTGGAGAGGGGAGAGACTGGAACCAGGTAGACCAGATGGAAGGCTATGGAAATAGTCCAGTGTTATTAGTAAAGATTTTATCATCCAGTCCTCTCATTCTACAGATGAGAAAGCTAAGGCCCGTGACTGGTACAAGAACACAGCCAGTTTCCTGACTGCTGGGATTCGCTCTTAGAGGCATTCCTCCATACAGGTAAAGTGGCATCTTGCTGCTGTAGAAAGACAGGTACAGTGGACAGAGCACCGGCTCTGGATTCAGAAGCCCTGGGTTCAAATTCCACTTCTTGTCCTTACTACCAATACAACCCTAGGGAAGTCATTAAGCCTCAATTTCTTCATCTATAAAATGAGATGGGTTGATCTAGATGTTTTATGAAACCCATTCCTTCTAAAGATCTAGGATCCTATGCTGTTGAGTGTCCCTGTCACCATAGTAACCAATGACATCACAGAAACATCAGCCCAGGAGAAACCAGAGCAACTCAGGGGGTTGCAGCTTTCTGGGTTTTGATCCTCATTGGTTTCTGTGATGCAGAAACAGCAAATGAATATCTTGTTTGGCTCATGCAAACTCCCATCATTTCCTCCTCTCTGGGAAAGGCAATGATGCCCAGGAGGAGGTCTCTGCTTTGATGTATTGCCAGAGAAGATTTTGCATTTACTTCAGAATCACTAATGCTAGAAAGACTGCTGTTTGGAGAAACTCAGGCCCCTCGGTGGCCTCAATTCCGATATTTAAAATGATAGAGTAGTAACTCGGGGAGCTTGGGGACACGGAAGCAAAAATGGAACTGCAAGGTCGGCTGATTCATGCCACAATTAATGCCAAAGTGGAGGAAGGGGAAGGCAGCCAACCCACCTCTCGCTTCCCCCCAGTGAAATGATATGTCTTATACATGCATCATAGCCCTTTCTTGCCTGTAAACTTCTCTAGTGCAAGGATGGGGACTTATTCTTCCTTTCTGTCTCCTCACACCACCTGGCACCTCTCTCCAGGAACAGCAATAATAACTAACCCTCCTATTATACTTCCAGGTTTTCAAAGTGCTTTCCTCACAACAAGCCTATGCATTTGGTAGTTCAAAGTGTTGATAGTCTCCTGACATAGTGGCGAGAGTACTGGACTTTGCACCTGGAAGATTTGGGTTCAAATCCCTCCCCATCCCCGACATTTGCTGTCCTTATGACCATGGATGAGATGCTTACCTTTTTTGAGTCTTGGCTTCCTAATCAGTAAAGTGATGATGATAATGCCTCCATTCATAGTGTTGTTACAACACCCAAATAGAATAACATGTGAAGCTCTTTGCAAATAAGGTGCTATGTACAAACCAGTTATTATCATTACTATGGGGAAGCTGAGTCCCACTAGCTGTGCAACTGTAGATAAGTCAGGTTACCTCTCTGAGCCTTAGCTTTCTTATCCACAAACTGGGGAGAAACAGCATGGCACAGTACTGAAAGTACAGGCCTTGGAATCAGGAAGACTTGGGTTCAAATATTGCCTCTAACGCATATTAGCTGTGTGACTCTGGGCAAGTCACTTAAATTCTAAGTGCCCAGTTGGTGAAGATGACAAAAGATGGTAATAATATTGGAGGAGTTGTCAGAAGACAAACACACCAGTGCACTACTGGTGGAACTGTGAATCAGTACAACCATTTTGGAAAGAAATTTGGAATTGTAAATAAAGTGACTAAAATGTCCATACCCTTTGACCCAGAGATTTCAGTCCTGGGCTACCTCAAGTAGATAATTCCTAAGAAGAAAATCTCCATATACCAAAATATAAATAGCAGTGCTTTTTGTGATTGCAAAGAAGGGAAAACAAAGTAGATGCTCCTTGATTGAGGAATGGCTGAATAAATTACTGTACATGAATGTAATGGAATACTACTATGCCGTTACAAATTATGTTATGTCATAAGTTCAAGAAGCATGGAAAGATCGACACACACTGATGCTGAGTGAAGTAAGCAGAGCCAAGAAAACAACATACACAATGACTACGAAGGTGTAAAAGTAAAGAGTAACCACATATACACACACCAAAAGTAAATGTAAAAGTAAATTATAAATTACAAATTCATAATTATAAAGAACAGGTATGACTTGAAAGAAGAGATGTGAGAAGATACCCCCACTCTGTGCCTTTACAGAGGTGGAAGGTCCACGAGTGTTACGTATTGTACACAGATCCAGACTTTTTCAGTGTATTGATCAGTTGTGCTGATTTTTTCCACTCTTTTTCTTTTTTTGTCTTTCTAACCTACTATTTGTTATATGAGATAGCTCTTTGATGGGGCAGGGGAGGGATTTGGGGGAAATTATGGTCATGTAAAAAAGCAAAAGACATCAATAAAGACATTTATTTTTAAAATGGTACATGAGAAAATTATCTGTGATATATATAAACAGGAAAACAATAAAAAAATTATTAAAAAATTCTAAGTGTCCCAGGCAGCTCCCTAAGACTATAAATTAGAGACATAATGATAACTAACATTTATACATTATTTACTATGTACCAGGTACTATGCTGGGCTACTTTACAATTATTATCACTTGATCCTCACAGCAATCCTGGGAGGCAGGTGATATTATTAATATTATTATTTTTACAGTTGAAGAAACTGAGGCAAAGAGAGGCTAAGTGACTTGCCCAGGATCACACAGCTAGTGTCTGATATTGGATTTGAACTCAAGACTTCCTGATTCCAGGTTTGGCATTTGATCCACTGCACCTGACCTAGCTGCCTCTAAGAAATGAGTTGTCATCTGCATTTGTGGGAGTTTCCACACTGAAAGAAGAAGGAAAAAAGGAGGAGGAGGAGGAGGAGGAAGAGAATCTCCAAACAAGTAAAATTATGACCAAATTGTGGAAAGAGAAGTCAGTATGAAGTAAGGCTACAAGTACCATAGTAGAGGATACCAAGTGGAATTGGAGGAAGGTCATGCCAAGGATTACCTCATTGCTGTTTTCGTTGCACCCAGCATCATGAAAGGCAAAGCTCCCTGATAATCCCACCGATGGGGGCACCTAGCACAAGGCTCTACCGAACACAAGTCCACACTGGTCACTACAACCAACTGATGAATGGGTGTGGCCAGCCGTGACTTAATTTGGGAAATGACTCCCCCTTTTCTTCACTTCCATCGCAGCACTGTTTCTGCCATATAGTCTCAAGGTTCTTAATTCGATGTCATGACCTCAAGTTCACCAACAAACCGAGGTAGAAGGAGGAGCATCGATTGGGAAGGGATGTCAGAAGCCATCCAGGCCAAGTGCCTTCTTTAGCACATGAGGACATTGAGTCTTAGAGACATTAAGTGATTTGCCCAGAGTCATACGGCTAGTAAACATCTGAGGCAGGATTCAAACCCACATCTTCCTGACTGCAGTCTATCCACTAGGCAACTCCACTCACTTAACAAGATGATGAAACTAAAGGCCAGAAAAACTTTTTTATGACTTGCCCCGGGTCAGACTTCCAGGAGTGTGCAGCAGTCAGTTGAACTACTTGGGGAAATTGATTGTTAAATTTTCAGTGTGAGCATTTATACCTCTGAAATCATCAAATACTATGAGTCATGTTTTGATGATTGCCTACACTTAGGAAATTGGTTGAGAGAAAAAAATGCAGATTAAATTTTTAAATGTATCATGAGGACATTTTTTTTCCCCAGAAAGTTTGTTGTTAAACATTTACCAGAACACCCCTGGACACATTGAGAATCAAAGGTCTGTGTCTGAGAAACACAGGAATGCCCTAAAGTTTGGAAACAATTGGTTTCCCTAAGAAGTGTTGAAATGGATGGTTTCAGAGAAAACCGAGAAGACATGAATTGATGCAGAGTGAAGTGAACAGAATGATGACAATTTATGCTTCACAACATTGTAAAGAAGATTAACTTTCAAAGACAGTAACTGTGATCAACACAGAGCCCCTGACATCACTTTCAACTAAGTGTCTGTTTCCATTCTTAGGAGAAAAGTATTGCATTAATTGGATGGTGTTATTATTTAAATCTACATTTGAAATTATTATGTAGTGAAGTGTTGACCTTGCTTATTAAGCCAAAACAGCCAGACTGTTGTTTAGGTTTTGCTTTTTTTAACTGTCATAAGCAATTTAATATAATGGCAATCCCTTGAGTTGTTGATTTCTCCCTTCTGTTTCTGGTCGGATTGGTTTTGATTTTTTTTTGAAAACCTCAGGTAGGTCCAAGGCCCTAAAAGAGAAAAAGGTATGTGTGGGCAGAGGAGGGGGGGTGGAGCTTTATGAAAAAGAATGTTGCTGGATTGTTCTCTGCGATATTACCAACAAAAAAGCTAACAGTTGATGTTCACGACTTAGAAGCTGTTTTTACCCTTGTCTTCTGACTGAAACAGATTTATAAAGTAACCCTTTATTTTACAAAACAAGGGGAAATAAGTTTGCAGTCAGCAAATAATGAAAAAGTAAAACATTTCCATGTTTATTCACAGCAATACTGAACCCCATTTAATGGATCTATGATATTGTGGTGAAAGGCAAAGCAGAGAAGCTGCTTTTAACAACCATGAGCACAAACCCAAACTCTTTTTCTGACTGAAAACAGCATTTATGTAATTCCCTTCAGCCTCTGTGTATTGTCTACAGTAGCAAAATCTTCTGTCTTTGAGGGGAAGAGTTGTTTGGAAGCAGCCAGAAATCACACAGTCTCAGAGCTGGAAGTGGCCTCAAAGGACAGAAATCCCTTCCACAAGAATACTGGCGCTGCTTCAAGACTTTTACTGATAGGGAACTCCTCATTGAGTAGTATATAACTGGCTGTACTGAAAGCCAGGAAGACCTAGGTTTGAATCTTGCCTCGGAAATGGAATCTGCCTGTGACACTGGGCAAATCACCTAGCCTTTCTGACCTTCAGTTTGCTCGTCTGTAAAATGGGGCTAAGAGTGCTGGGCCTGGTATCAGACACTTATTAGATGTGTCACCCTGAGTAAGTCACTTAACCCTGCTTGCCTCAGTTTCCTCATCTGTAAAATGAGCTAGAGAAGGAAATGGCGAACGACTCCAGTATTTTCCCAAAAAACACAAAAAGGGGTCATCAAAAACAGGACCTAACTAAATAAACAACAAAATGCAGGTAATACTAGTATCTATTTTACATTTTATATTGATCAATCCTACTTCCTAAGTAACCTTGATCAAATGAGATAATGAATATAAAGCACTGTGTAAACCTTAAAGCGATATATAAAATATAAGTTTATTTTATTATCATGAGATACAGCCTATTTCACTTTTGGAATACCTCTAATTGTTAGAATAAGGGGTGGGGCTGGGGGGATGGGGATGGGGGGTGCTGGCTAGTGGAAATTCTATCCCTTTGGCACATGCAGAGTTTTCCTACTGCATGCCTCCTGTGAGGATGAGTACAGTAGGTGTTGCATCTAAGTTCTAAGTTCAAATCCTGCCCCAAATGGTAGCTGTGGGACCCTAGGCAAGTCTCCTAACCTCACTAAGTCTCAGTTTCCTCCTTTGTAAACAGGTATGATAACAGTGATAATGTACGTCATGGGTAATACACACATTACCTCACAGGACTGTTGTGGGACTGAACTGAGACAGCCTACATAAAGCCTTCAAAGCCCTTTATAAGTACTGGTTATCGATGGGCTCTGTCCCTTGTGTGGGTATTCAAGTCTTTTTGGATTGGTGGCTGAGACAAGACTGAATGAGCAGATGAAAGAAATCTTCTCCTCCATTCCCACCTGGCTGCATTTGAGTGCTTCGAGTGGGGGAGAGCCAAGGCTGCCTCCCAGATCAATATAGAGCCATGAGCACCTGGCCCTTCTCTTGCTTCTGTCCCTCTTTTGTCTATTCTTTTCTGCCTTGGGTGAAAGACTATTGGGTATGACATAGGCCAGACTCTGAACTTCTAAAATCACGAGAGCCACCAGACATCCAGGAGCTGGAGCCCACCCCAGAGTCTGTGGGCAGGCAAGTCCAGTCCACAAGCACAGCCCCAAGGAGCAACCAAGACCCTGCCAAGCAGTGGATTGTCCCCAAAGCCCAGACTCCAGTTCTAAAGACAGAGGACCTGCCTCCAAATCCTACTTCCTATGTGACTTTGGATCTCGGGTAAGTGGGCCTCAGTTTCTTCATCTGTAAAATGAAGGAGTTAGACTACATTGGCCTAGGTCTTTGTGCCAGGCTTCTGATTCAATTCAATTTAAAACCTTTATTAAGCAGTAGTCACTGTATATACTATGCACTAGGGATACAAACAAGAAAAAAATGGTCTCTGCCCCCAAAGAGCTAACAATCTAGCTGGGGATGATAACACACAAGAGGAGACCCCAGGGGTACCCAGCTCAACTATGAAGTTGAAACCAAGAAGACCTGCAGGTGGAGAGTGGAGTGAGATCCACTTTTGTGATGTTTCCCAAATTTTATTTGCCCTCTCTATCCAGAGGGTCTGTAGTATACTCCACTGACAAAATCAAAGTCTGTCTCTTGACCTTCACCCAAACATTATTATGCTTCCCTTTCATCCCCTCAGTTACAAGATTTCCTCACATGAGTTTACTTTATTAATGTGCAATAGCACGTTATCTTCCTTTACTTATTTTCATGCATCTATATCTAACATCTATCTAGCCAGAACCATAGTAGAATCATGAGTTCCACCCCACCAAGTCCTAGTAATACTTATGAGTACATATTTCCCCTCTTGCATTAGGACTTTGGGCATCTGGGTTAGAGCCCCGTGGATTTTACTACTGGCTCCTTTATTGGATTTCATCTGTTAATTTCTGTTTTGCTGCTATTTTTCATATTTCTTCATTGCTACTAGTATATAACTTTGGGGACATAGATAGGCAGCTTTCCCTCTCTCCATCCTATTTATTCTAAAACCTTTTTAATTAGATTTGCTAAACATGGCAAATCTATTGTTAACAGCCTTTGTTACATGTACTCTATCACTGGCAAGGAATTTATCAACTCTATACTGTATTCTAAGCTGTGATCTAGAAATCCAAATTCTATTCTGCAAGCCCATTTTCACAGCCAATTGTTCACTTCACACCTTCTCCAGTAGGACTTTCCTGCCTAAGGTTACCATCTACCTCGTATTTATCTTGTATCTGATATATTATCTATCCCATTAGTATGTAAGTTCTTTGAAAGCAGGGACTGTTTTGACTTTTTCTTCGCATCCCTTCCACTTAGCACAGTGAAGGGCATATAGTAAGTGCTTAATAAATGCTTATCGATTGATTCACTGACTGCTTAATTTCTCTGTTCTTTATCCTTTGACTTCAGTGGGCAACAGTGAGAAAAACACAACCTGTATCCCTAATATTCCTCATAATCATTGGCAATACTTTCTAGGTTCCTTCTGGAAGTATCATTTGTGCCCACGTAAATATTTACTAAAGGGCATTTACCATCTGTTGTGAAGAGCCTGAAAAGGTTCCCTCTTTCATCTTGGCTACATGCCCCAGGAAAACGTCAAACTTCTTTTTATTGTTGTCCCCTAAAACCTGCCTCAGTTCCCCTGAGCAGAGAATAGCTGCTACTATTCTTCTTCCTCTGTCTCTTACTAGATCTTCTACCAGAGAACCTCTATAGTCTCAGTCAATAAACATTTATTAAACACCTGGGGTGTATGGGGTGTTCAGGAGGACTAGCATCTCTGGTGTGAGGGCTTGCTGAGCCTCAGGGCTGCTCACCCACCTTTGGTGTCCACCTTTCACCCTGTGGCTCCAAGAAGCTGTAGCATGTGCAACAGCCACATCCTGGCAAAACCATTTTGGCAAATGGGCTAAACCAGGTTTAGAGTAACCACTGGGCTTCAAAGCCATTGATGAGTTAGGGGGATGTCTACCTCAAGCATGTGAAGACTTCCCCTGGATGGATGAGAACAATTTGTTCCAAAGGCCATGAAGGCAGCTGAAGCAGGAGCTGTGGAGTGCTTAGAGCTTGGTCAGATATTAAAGACACCAGAGTGATCCACCACATCCTGCGCCACCAGTCATCTTGATTTTTGTCCTGCTCCCTGGACTTCAATGACTGGAACAGAGAGGCTGATGATGACTTTGTGAAATCCTGCCTCACTTAAATCCAATTCTCATACAAGTCAAGACATCACCACATGATGTCATTGGTCCTATTGGAAAACTAAGGACAAAACCACTACAATTAAGCACCTACTATGTGTCAGGCAGTGTTCTAAGAGCTAGGGATACAAATGCAAATAGAAACAAAAATAGCCCCTGCCCTCAAGGAGCTTACACTCTAATGGGGAAAAGACAACATGCAAAAGGAAGCTGAAAGAAAATGGGGGAGTGAGAAGCTACTCTATTCCTAGGGAATAATGGAGAAGTCCAAAGAAGTCCTAAAGCAGTATAGCTGGTGGTGAATGGGGAGAACTGCGTAAATTTGTTTCCTTAAATAGAGGACTTGGAGCCCATCACTAATCCCAGCAAAGGGCACACTTGTAAGTGAGTAGGGAAAGTTCAATATAACTTTGACTAGTTAGACACTCTGTTGGCCTGATGATTTTTATAAATGATTTGCAAGGTTGCTTTAGGAGATGGTAGCATCCTCATTCATTTCATACATAAACAGAGTTAGCTACTTATGGAGAGATTCAAGACATGTCAGGCAACCCTTCCATCCCCAGTCTTCTCTTTGAATCTGCCATGGTCTTTGGAATTCTCATGTGAGTCATTCCTCGGACATATGTGCATTTGTCGGTGTTCAGTTGTTTCTTAGTTGTATCCAACTCTTCATAACTCCATTTGTGGTTTTCTTAGCAAAGATACTGGAATGTTTGCCATTTCCTTCTCCAGCTCATTTTATGGATGAGGAAACTGAGGCAAACAGGGTTAAATGACTTGCCCAGGGTCACATGGCTAGTAAGGGTCTGAGGCCAGATTTGAACTCATAAACATGAGTCTTCCTGATTCTAATCCCAATGCTCTAGCCACTGCCCTACCTAGGTGCCCATATGAGCCTTTAAACTGGGGCAAAGTATCATCCTACCCATGAAGGATAACACTTCAGCTGACTAATATATAACAGTGATTAGCTAACTACTCTACTCATTCATTACTTTCACTTAGCCAAGAGTGGGGTTGCAATAGAATGGGAAACAGGATGGGCAAGTGTTGATAGAGAAGGAGGAGGAAAGGAAAGTCCCTGAGCACAAGGTACTGTATAGCCCTGCAAAAGTGCCACAGAGAGGCACCTTAATCAGTACAAAGGCACTAGAACAGGAGTAGAAATGGCACTGAAAAGAGTGAGAACTGCCAGTCCTTTCTTTACCTCCCCTTCTTTCCTTGGCTCTTCTGCCTTTATAGTTTGTGTGTAGGACAAGATTAAAACTACCAGTATGATAACACCTTCCTTATGAACGTATATAGTCCAAGAGTGTGCTGGAGCCAACTCCCATTGGCTTTCAAGAGCAGACTTAAATTTGCATTTAAACCTCAGAAACTGACAAATGTTACAAATCTGGGCTTGATTTATTGTTTTAATTAAAGATTAAACTTAAAAGTACATAGTGGGTACAATTTATTTCCAGTTGTTTACCCATCATCCCAGCACACCTCTTTGGTGTTTGTGAGATTAACAAGAATAGTACCACAAGAAATTGGGAGTCAGAAGGGAAGGCAGGGGTAAGAATGGAGGAAAATACCAGTAACCTAATGAGCTAGTCTTGGGGAAACCCATTAACCAGTAGAGCTAAAGCTCGGTATTCTGAAGTTCTAGAAGGTAGATCAGAAGAAGCATTGATTTTGAGTTCTTAGAGACTCAAAACAGCTGTGAGCTTTCCTATATGGAGACAGAAAAATTTTAGATCATAATTTTAATTGGGCCCTCCTAAATTATTCTCTAGAAAGTGGCCACAAAGCAAGATTTAAGAATTTGTCTAAGATGTTTTGATTCCTCTCCCTTCCCTCTGTAGTTTTGTAATTTCTTCATTGCTTTTTCCAGAGGGAGAAATCAGGAGGAATTTGGACTTTTGGGGATGCCTCTGCAGATGTGGCTCAGTTAAGGGAGAGGGAGAATCTAACCTTCCCACTCTGGACTGGAGGTAAGGTTAGTGCAGCTCTATAGAGGCCAACTTCAATGAGCTTTTGGGCCTAAGAGAAGAATGCCAGTCCCCAATGCTCTTAGTTGTAGCCTAGCTATCTTGCAAGGGGCTGTGTCATCCTTATATAATCCATAGAAAAGAATCAGCCACACCTCCAATGGGGCCTTCTCTCACTGTGAAGGTAATGGCTTTCACTAACTCCACTATTCCATCTGATCCTCTCTTCCTCCCCCACCCCCCACCTCACCCCTTCACCTTATCCTGAAGTTGATTAAGAATTATCTTGAATGGTGAGGGGAGATAGGATGATGACAACCCAGAACCATTCACTTTCTTCTGAACCTTTACTTTTGAAATCTTTGGTTCATAAAAGTATCTTAGAAAGTACTGTATGGAATACTTCCATCTAAGCATGAAGATGTTTTGGAGTGAAATGAGTCTTTTCCATCTCTAAATGCCACCCAGCTCCTCCCGGCCTCTTTGGGTATGCTTTTCTCCACGTGTTTCTTCCCTTTGCCCTGTTTTTACCTTGTGGTACCTAAGCATGTGTTGAACACCCACAGATGATGAAGAGGCTTACTAAGCTCCTGAATGTTGCAGAAATGAGTCATTGAATGGGAGTTGGGGGAGGAAGTGGGAGGAACTCAAAGGAGATCAACCCAATTTAGATTAAAATCAAATCTTTTGTGTTGTTGTTCAGTCATTTCAGTCATGTCTGACTCTTCATGACCCCATTTGGGGTTTTCTTGGCAAAGATAATGGAGTGGTTTGCAATTTCTTTTTCCAACTCATTTTACAGATGAGGAACTGAGACAACAAGGCTATGTGATAGATATTTTAATTGAACCCCTATTTTATTCCAATCAGTGTTAATCAATTTGATATGATTCCGTAGGGGTAGTGATTATAAGTTCTGATAGTAGGCCTCAGAGCTGTGAACTGCATATTGTAAGTTCACTTGCTTAATCATAGGAAGCTAATTAGAAGACCTCCAACCTTGTTTTTGCCTTGTTATGATAACCAAGCCCAATGTGACAGAGGTGGCTCAATTACATGGAAAGTCCCCCAGCTATTTTTGTTGCCCCTTCTTTCCTTATCATCCCTCTATTGCCCAATATGGGGAGATGACCATGAGCACTTGACCAACAAATGGCCCTGTTTGCTGGCTGGAGGCCTGCCTTTCTACCAGCCTGTGGGTGTGTTCATCCGGACCTCCTGAAAGATCAAGATAGGTTGGTTAGGGTCTGATCATGAGCCTATTTGTCAACCAGTGGGATTCTCTATGTTGTGTAGACCCTCCTGGAGAATCAAGGGCAAGCTTTATCAACCAATGAGATTCTGTATTTTTCATCTGCTGTGCAGTTGTCTGGTTATCAAGCACTATAAAACTAAGGCCCTGGAGGAAGAAAGCATCTCACATTGTGAGGAAGATCTGAGATCCACTTCATTAGAGGGTGCCATGGACCCTTTAATAAAGTACTATGGGCTCAGAGTTCTGCCTCAGTGTTTTTTCTTGAAGATTGGACAATGTCAAACCCCACCGTTGATGACTAGCCCAGGATCACACAGCTGGTAAGTGTCTGAGCTCAGCAGCAACTCCAGTCTGAATTAGGAGAAGAGAGCTCAGGTCCCCTAAATCCAACCTAGAAAAAAGTTTAACCAAATAATCTGCTAGAAAGTCATGGTCACTCATACTAATACACGGATAGTGGACAGAATTTGAGGGAAACAGAGCCACAGAATTGGAGAGTCTAATCTAGTCCAAAGAAGGACATCCCATTATAATCTACCCAACAAGTCATCATCCAGCCTCTGATTGAAGACTTCCAAAGAGGGAGAATTCACCACCTTCTGAAGCAGCACATTCCACTCTGGGGCAGCTCCAATTATTGGGAAGTTTTTCCTGACTTCAATCTTAAATTCGCTTCCTTGTAGCTTCCACCGTATGCTCCTAGTTTCTGCCCTATGAGGTAAAAGAGAACAAATCTAATTCCTATTCCATAAGATAACCTTTTAAATACCTAAATATAGCTCTCATGTCCCCTTCCTACCCATCCACCCCACCCCTGCCCCCTCCTCTCTTCTCCAAGATAAACAACCTCTGTACATCCATCTAATGGTTATAGGACATGCACCCAAAGTCCATCACGATACTGGATGCCCTACTTTGGACACTCTCTAGTTTGTTAATATCCTTTATGATGACCAGGACTGAACACAATACTTCAGGTGAGTTTCTGACAGGACAGAGTTCAGCGGAGTCATCACCTCCCTATTCCTGGAAACTATGCCCTTCCTGATGCAACCCAAGAGACCACCTGCCTTTTGGAGTGGGGGGCACTACCACATCATATCACTAACTCATATAGAGCTTACACTCCACCTAAACCCCCAGATCTTTTCCAGCACAACACCTCCTCTTTCTTATTACTTCCACAACTTCCTCTGCTGAGCATTAAAAGCCCTTCACAACCTTCCTTCAGCCAACCTTTCCACCTTATCACACATCACTTCCCTTCATACACTCCACCAAATTAGCTTTCCTTCTGTGCCTCACACATGACACTCCAGCTGGTGTCTTGAGCATTTAGCACAGTGCCTTTATAAATGTTTGTTGACCAATTAAAAAATTACCCTTCTTGCTGATCCTCACCCACATCTCCCATCTTGGTGTCTTTGTTTCAGGCTGCCCACCATGCCTGGACTGCACGAATCTCTAGTTTCCTTTAAATCTCAGCTTTAATGCAATCCCCTGCATGAGACTTCCTGATCTGGCTAACTGCTAGTATCTCCCTCCCCTGTTTGTGCACATGTGTACATGTATACATGCCTCATGATACAGTGGAAAACAAGCTGGGTTTGAAGTCAGGGAATCTGGATGTGAATCTTAGCTTTTCCACTTACTACTATATGGTGAATGGCTAAAGTTACCTAATCTCTCTGGGTCTCCGTTCCTTATCTGTAAATTAACAGGGTGGGGGGTACTACTATAAAGCTTCTGTGATCCCTTTCAGCTCTAAATCTATGATCCTATGACCCCGTCCCTCAGAATATAAGTTCTCTGAGGGCAGGGATTGTTTCAATGTCTGACGCATAGCAGGTGCTTAATAAATGCTTGTTCGTTAATGATTGATCCCGCTAAAAAGACGGGAATCAGGCAGAAGAAAGAGGGTCTAATTTCATCCACTCTCTGGCTACTCCCATAGAGGTAATGGCAATAGGCAACTTGGTTGTAGGGCGCAGACATGCATTATCCCAGGGACTTACAGGCAGAGACAGAGGTAGAAAGCTATGTTTCTTGTTATTGTTGTTGTTTTGAGGGAGGCATCATGGTTAAGTGACTTGCCCAGGGTCACATAACTAGTAAGTATCTGAGGTCACATTTGAATTCAAGTCCTCCTGACTTGAGGGCTGGTGCTCTGCTGCCCCACTAGCTATGTTTCCGGATTGATTTAAATAGCATCTTGATCTAAAGCAACAGGATTAATGAAATGACTCAGTAACATTCTTTCTAAGATTTTTATTCTGTAATAAGTGGAATGATAGCGTTTTCCCAAAATAATAGTTTACATTGGTATAACACTTTACCCTTTCCAAAGCATGTTCACGTGTACAAGCTCATTCAACCTCACAGTCCTCCTGTAAAATTGGTAGAATAAGAAAATATTATCCCTCTTTGACAGATCAGTCCATTTGTACATGATGAAGTACTCATTGGATACCAGAATGAACCAGTAAATAGATAAAGTGTCTGGCCCATAGTCACCCGGGGCCAGAACTACAAGTGTTCTGATGGCAGCCCACTGCCCTTTCTGATGTACTACCCTTAAAGGCGCTTTATCTGATAGGATTAGAAGCTCAGGACTGAGACACTAGCCTGTGAAGCACGTAATAACAGATTGAGAAGAAAAAGTGCAGGTCAAAAAGCAAGTCTGGTTACCAACTTCAGGGATTGCTTTGAAGTGGCTTAGAGAGATGCTCACAACCTACATCACTATAGCTTTACCACCCAGAGTAGTTTCTCACCATAGGTGAAGACCAGGGCTTACAATATATATTGGGCATACAACAAAGTAGGGAAGGGGAAGGGAAGAGAATGAGTATTTATATAGTGCCTACTATATTCCTGACACTGTGCTCACTGCTTTTCATAAATATTATCTCATTTGATCCTAACAACTCTGCAAGGTAGGTACTATTATTATCCTCATTTTACAGTACTGATGCAAAGAGAAATTAAGTGATTTATCTGGAATCCCACAGCTAGTAAGCATCTGAGGCCAGATTTGTACTGAGGTCTTCCTGACTCCTCTGTGGCAGCTAGGTGACTCAGTGGATGGAGCGCTGCGCCTGGAGTTGGGAAGAACAGAGTTCAAATCTGGCCTCAGCTGTGGGCAAGTCATTTAGACTGTTTGCCTTAATCCACTGGAGAAAGAAATGGCAAACCACTCCAGTGTCTTTGCCAAGAAAATCCCACGAACAGCATTAGCTGCTACGGTCCACGGGGGTTATGAAGAGTCAGACGTGACTGAATAAATAATGACAACTTCTCGACTCCAGACTAAGGGTCCTATGCATTGCACCATCTAGGTGCCTCAAATACCCTGAAAATCACAGAAGGAGAAATCCTTGCCTTCCCCTGCCCAGTTCTCTGTTTGAATCTTGTTGAGAACTCCCTTGAGAACAAGAGATGGGAAAGAGGATGAAGATGAGCAATTGATGGCCGTCAAAGATGACATTTCTCTCTTCTCAATGATGGGGACAGAGAAAACAGAGCAGAGACTTGGGAATGTTCAATGTTGCCTGCTCCTTCCAAGGGGAGCAGGGCACAGCCATCCTTCAAAGGGATGTACTCCTCTAAAGAATGCTCAGTTAATTCCACCACCACCTCCCCATACAATCTTGGAAAGGTTTCTACGATAATAAGCCTTTGCTCAGGTCCACAGAGAATCAGGGGTTCGAAAAGTGGTGACTCTTTGCAACTTTAATTTGGCATCTTGCCCTTTACCCAAAATTTAGCCAAGATTTCAATTTGCTTCACACAGCACCTAAGATTCTGCTACCAATAGAAATTTGCTTAATAAACACTACAACAAACTAATCAGATGCATTGAAATCATGACTTCTGCTCACAGCTCTCCTTGACACACTTTGTCTTCCACTGGGACCTGCTCCCTTATGTTTTCTCCTTTCACACACACACACACACACACACACACACACACACACACACACACAGACATTTTTTCTGTAAAGAGCATGCCCAGGAGAAGACTGATAAAGCCCTTCAAAATCCCTTTGTGTTTCCTTGAGATGTCTCAACCTCTTAAAATAGTTAACTCTTTGATAACAGGCAAACTTGCCTGATCCTAGGTGGTCCCTTTTTAACACCACTTAATGGCAATGGATGATTCTGTTCAGTTCATGGGCTATGTATACTCTTGGAATTGACCTGCCTGGATGGGGTTAAAACCACCCCATTTTGGCTCTGGTCCCTTGAATAGAACACTTTTTGATTGAATCAAACAATCAGAATTGAGTGTGAACAGGGCTTGAACACTTCCTTGAATCAATCAAAGCCATTGTGTGCATGACTGGGTCACTCCCTAAGCAATTTGTAGAAAAGGAAGAAGCTTTTTTAGAATCCGATTCTGAGCATCTGGATTCCAGAGGCTGGAGCAAGCATGGCATATCCAGTATATCTCTGGGGAGCAAAGAGAGAACTCAGTTGTGGCAGAGAGGGGAGATAGTGAGGAGAATCATTGATTCCATAGGTCTATAAGAATGGAGGACCCAGGTTCAGGGGGATCCCAAGAAAAGACAATTATTTCATCAACTTCTCCTCCTGAGTCCTGTCCATCTACGGACACTACAATATAATCTGATGTTTTGTTACTCAAATGTTTTTGGTAAACTGAATTTTGCCTTGACCACAAAGAGGTCAGAGGTTAACTAGAGATAGATAATGACAATTATAACAGAGAATTACAAACTTTTAAAGGGTAGAGCAGGGACAGAACAGTAGATAGAGAGAGTGACTGCAAGAAAGACACTGAGAAGACTTATACCCAGAGAACAGACTTGGTCCCTGAAAGGAAAGCTTCTGTATCCATGTGACCTTTCTAGGGAGCCATACAGATTTACCAGTGAAGGATTATATAGATTCCTAAGGGACATAAAGCTCATATGGTGAATTGCTTGCCTTGGGAGTGGGATTGGGGAAGGGAAAAAACATTTATTAAGTACCTTATGTATGTGCCAAGCATATGCTAACCACTATTACAAATATTATTATCCCATTTGATCTTCACAAGGACCCTATGAAGTGAGATTATAATCCACATTTTACAGCTGAGGAAACTGAGGCAAACAGGTTAAGTGATTAATCTAGGAGTCACATAGCTAGTAAGTGTCTGAGGCAGAATTTGAATTCAGGTCTTCCTGATTCCGGGACTATTGTACCACCTAGTAATTCTGAGGTCTTCTCCTTATGGGGTATAAGAATAAGGGTGTTAACCCAAATAGTTACTTTGTCCAGTGGATTTATAGTCCCTCAGGGCAGGCATGGTTCAGAGGAGAGGAGAGTTGAACTGTCTTAACTAGACATGGGCTTGAGTGAACATCTTTGCAAGTCAAGTTAAATAAAGTCTCTCCTATTTTCAATTTTATATTAGCTGCTTTTCTGGGAGCTGAGGACCCTTTTTTTCTCATCGTGCAAACCTAGATACGAACCAAATTCTGATGTTACTGGGAGATACCCTGGATGAGGGCAAAAGGGAAAGGATATGATTAATGTAGAAGCCCCCAAGTTTAAACCTGGGCTGCATCAAATCAGAGCTCTGATTCTAGGCCTTGGATTACATTCAAGAGTATGTTGGAGCCAGCTCCAACCAGTTAGAATCGATTGTTAAATGTTCAGTCTGAACACTTACACCTCGGAAATTGGTAAATGCTACAAATTAGGGCTTGATTTACTGTTCATTTGGTTCGTCTAGATCAGAGGTGTTAAGCACAGCAGGCCCACAGGCACAGGTTTGTGCAACAACAACCAGATTAAAAAGTGATTGGGAAATATTTAACAGAATAAATAAAAATATAACTAAACATAACATTACATTTTAAAACTCAGTCAATATGCAGCCTGAAGGGATCCTTATGTATAGATTAGTTGCCACCATTTTCATTTGTGTTTGACACAACAGGTCTAGCTTGAAGAAAGTGACCCAGAAAATGTTAATAATGCAGATTAAATTTAAAAGTGTGTTACTCCTTTCCAGAGAGCCAGTTGTTAAATATTTACCAGCCCAACCCTGATTTCATTACTCTTATCTTTCAACCTTGCTTGGTTTTTATTTTCTGTTCTCTTTTCCTCTCCCTCTCTTTGTTCAGGTTTATTTATTTATTAGTTACTTCTGAAAACAGTCTTGTTTATTTTTTTAAATTTATTATTTGCTTATTTTTAACATTCTTTTTTTGAGTTCCAAATTCTCTCCCTCCCTCTAGCCCCTTCCTCACTCATTGATTGAACAGGTAAACAACATGATATAAATTATACATGTGAAATCATATTTCCATATTAGTCATGCCACAAAAAAGCAAGAAAAAGAAAGAAAAGTATATTTCAATTTATACTCAGAATTCATCAGTTCTTTCTCTGGAGGTAGATACATTTTTCATCTTGGTCCTTCAAAATTATCTTGGATCATTGTATCGAAAAGAGTAGCTAGACTTTCATGGTTGATCATCATTACAATATGGCTATTACTGTGTACAATGATCTCCTATTTCTGCTCATTTCTCTTTGTATCAGTCCATATAATTCCAGGTTGTTTTGAAACCATCCTGCTTATCATTTCTTACAGCAATAGTATTCCATCACAATCATATACCACAGCCTGTTCAGTCATTCCCCAGTGGATGGGCATCTATTCAATTTCCAATTCTTTGCCACCACAAAAAGACCTGCTGTAAATATTTTTGTACGTATGAGTTCTTTTCCTTTTCCTTTGATCTCTTTGGGATACAGACATAGTAGTGGTATTGCTGGGTCAAAGGCTATATACAGTTTTATAGCCCTTTGGGCATAGTTCCAAATTGTTCTCCAGAATGGTTGGACCAGTTCACAACTCCACCAACAATTCATTAGTGTATCTATTTTCCCACATCCTCTACAGCATTTTGTCATTTCTGATAAGTGTGAGGTGGTCCCTCAGAGTGGTTTTAATTTGCATTTCTCCAATCAATAATCATTTAGAGTATTTTTCATATGACTATTGATAGCTTTGATTTCTTCTTTTGAAAACTTCCTCTTTATATCCTTTCACCATTTATCAATTGGGTCTTATTTTTATAAAATGACTCGGTTCCCTATATATTTGAGAAATGAGGTCTTTTATCAGAGAAACTTATACTAAATTTTTTATACTACTTCATTGTCTATAGTACCTTCAAGCAAAAAGAAGTTTCCCTGATTATCTCTTTTAATTAGTTCTATTTTTGCTTTTGCTTTGTCTGAGACCATGATTTCTACCCCTGCCTTTTTTACTTCTAACTTTGTGTGTGCATAGTCTTGCTTATAATGCCCATTTTGTGGATGATCTGGCTTCTTCTGACTGTCTAATATCTGTCTTGCCCCACCTATATCCTTTCTGGATTCTTCCTAGGCTGACTATCCCTCTCTCTGCAGGTTTCCTAAACCCTGATGCCCCTATCTGACTACACCCTCTCTGCATTAGCTGCAAAACTCACCAGACTCGCCAAATCTTGTACGGACATATGGAAATAAATTTGCTCTATTAAGAGTTGATCATTTTTCAATTCAGCTCAATTCATCAAACCTTGAGTAAACTTCTACTAAGTCGTTAGACCCTGTACTAGTTGCTGAAGATGTAAAGACAAAAACTAAATAGTTCCTACTTTCAAGGAGTTTACTCTTTACTAGGAAGAGATTACATGCATAAATTTAATACAAGATGAATGGAGGGGAGAAAGATGATGCTATCCACACCCTGTTTCTTACTGCAGGAAGAAAATTTTATAGAAGTTTTAAATCTTTGACTTGACAAAGAGTTTTAATTAAAAGTCACTTAGATGCCAAACAGAGGAGGCCCAGTGGGTTCTGAGGTTTACCAGCTAGCTCTAACTGGAGGTGGTATTTTCAGGAAGTAGGATCCTGGGTGTGGGCCAGTTTGACCTTATCTACTCATGTCCAAATACTACTCTCTGAAAGACTTAAAGCCTATTTTCCAATCCCCCTCTGCCTCTGAGAGGGTGGGGATTTACAGAGGGGTGACATTTAATATGAGGAGGAGGAGGAGGAAGAAGGATGACTGACGACACCTGAGAAACCCTTTCTCTATTGATCTTTGAAGACAGGAACATTTTAAATAAAATTATTCTAAGTTGGTTGAAACATATTAGTTGATGGGGAGAATAAAACTGGATAGACTTACCTTTCTGTTTTTGTTTTTTGAGATAGGAGGAAGCTATGCTTTTATTTATTTTAAAATGTTTTAATGATGTGCTTTTCTTTTCCTTTTTTTTTAATGTCACTGTCACTTCTTAATGATCTTGCACCCTCCAATAAAAACCTCCCTTGTTACAAATAAATCCAGTCAAACAAAACAAATCAACATAGTGGCCAAGTCTGAAAACACATGCCTTCCCTGTACCTATAGACAAACCCACCTCTCTGCCAGGAGGTGTGAGGTATACTTTATGAGACTGGATAAACTTTTAAGATTGTTCCTTGAGAAAACTTATCTACCTTTAAGGATGAACCAGATGATCTCTAATAGTCCTTTGAATTATAATGGTCTGTGATATATTTTTCTTCTTATCATAATTCTCTGACCAGGATAGCCAGGGAAGTACAAATTTTTTGTTTTGAGGGAGAAGAAATGTAATAGCATTCCTCCTCTGGCTTCTGGGTGAATTGCCACCAGAGCTTCCTGGCTGTTCCCTTCTTTCCTCCCCCACCCCTGGTGTAGGTCAAGGACCCAGCTCCCTAATTTTGTGATGAAAGGTTATTTGCAAATACTTCTCTACCATTGTCTGAAATTTCTTTAACAAGAACAAAGGCTTTCTTTTCCCAATTAGAGATTAGGCTTAAAATGTGTATGCCCTTTGGAGATATAAGACATAAACAAATTTAAACTAAAGTATAATAACTAAAGTGGAAATGACTAATCTTGGGCAGTTAGGTGGCACAGTGGATAGAGTGCTAGGCCTGGAATCAGGAAGACTTATCTCTCTGAGTTTAAATACAGCCTCAGACACTTACTAGTTGTGTGACCCTGTGTAAGTCACTTATCCCTGTTTGCCCCAGTTTCTTCATCTGTAAAATGAATTGGAGAAGGACATGGTAAACCACTCCAGTATCTTTGCCAGAAAAACCCTAAACGGGGTCATGAAGGGTCTGACACAACTGAAACTACTGAACAACAATAAATGACTAATGTTAACTACTCTCCCAGAGGAAGGGGTGAGGATAGGGATGGGGAGGTTACCAGTAAAAGTTTGTCTGAAGAGTCAAGGTCAAAGAAAAATCAAGAAAGAGGAAAGAGAGGGAAGAAAAAGGATGCTAGAGTCAACAAAAGCAAATCTTTGCCTGCCTCATAGTTTGCCTGGAAGATGAGAGCACCTTGAAAGAGTCTGAGAGAATCTTGATGAATTTGAGAAATCTGGCAAGCCTATCACTGACAGCACTCTCCAGTATTTCCTATGAAAAGGTAGGACTGTGAGGAAGAAACCAAAACAAGTAAAGCTTAGGACTCTAGGCTGGAAGCTGGCTGGGAAGGTCTTAAAAGCAGAGAGAAGGACAGAACTGCTAATTCCTCACAGAGAAACAATAGAATTTCTTCTAATTGGATAAATGGTGCCCAGATAGTTCAGTAATGGACACTTTACTATGCCAGGAGTTATGTACCCTATGTGAAGTTAGAATAAAAGTAGCCATAAGTGGGTTCCTCTCATTAGGAGACAATCATATACTACGTGACCAAGATACACAATCCTCCTGGTGAGCTGACATCATTCCAAGGCTTCAATATAGGTGTCTCTTTTGTTCTCTAGTACATTTGCCCTTACTTCTTTCCCAATCCTTTTAAGATTGGATACTATTCAGGCCAAGCCAAGGTAAGTTCCATCTCTAGCCCATTGCTACAATGATCTTCCATCATGGTCTTTTGGGAAACTGATGATCCATGCTTACAGCTCATGAATTATCTTTTGATGGTGTTAATATGAAATCAATTTCCAAGAAGACATCAGTGATAGATGCCAAGGTTAACACAAGGGAATAAATGGCTATGTCTATAAAGCTATTAAACCAACCATGTTCATTATGGGTGATTACTTTTTTTTTTTACAATGACAATTATAGGGAAATGAATAACATGCTGGAGGAATTAATAATAGATGTTTTAGATGTCATCCCAAGACAGAAAATTAGAGCAAAATACATCATTGGTCTAAACTTCTTCCATGGAACATCGCCATGATGGACGTTCTCCTTCTTGGCAAATAAAGTACCTTTATTTCCCTGAGATACGTCATCCATCTTCCTTTTTAACTTTCATTCATCCAACTTCCTATGCCCTGACTTCCAGCTTCTTTTTGACCCTGAATTTTTTGGTACTGTATACTTTGCCTTTCTCTCTTCTGTGTAGCACCACTCAGAGAAGGAATCAACTTAACTGTTCATTTGTTCATTTGGACAGCCTTCACATTTTCTCTTGATCATGGCCATGTTTCTATTTTCCAAGAACAATAAGATACCTTCCCATATGTATGTTCCAATGAAATCCTTATGTCTTTAAGATCCCTTTGGTGATGGGCTGTAACAACAATTTGGCTAGCAGCTTCTACTGGGTGTAAGACCCAACAAGACCAGCAACAGGAGCTGCCAGCACAAGTTCTTTGATCTGCTTTACTAAGGAAAGTAACTTTAAGGGGTTAACAATCTCACTTTAATCACACATACAAATATCATTCACTTAGTTCAGGGGGAAAAGCCAGTACTCTGAACTTCAAAGCAAATACAAATAGAAATTACAAACAGAGACAATATAAACAGATCAACATTTCTGTCTAACCAAATCGTAATATACATGCAAAGTTACCAGAGAAGCATCAACATCTGGGTTTTCCAAAGCCAGCGGGCTCCAGCGGCTACCCAGAGTCTCTGTACCAACACTCTTCCAGTGAGTGAGAGCCCCAAACAAAATGCTAACCTCTGAGTTTATATACCCTTTTTGGGCCTGAAGGGTTCACACCTAATCAGCAAAAGAGTGTGTGCCTGGGGCTTTGCACCTAGTAAGACTTAATCAAAGGCACTTGATTACTTTAGCATTCTCAAAGAGAAAACAGTAGAACAAGTCCCACCTTAATATTACATGGGCAGAACGTATTTTGGGGGTCAAAAAGCTGAGTGTGTTTGAAAGGGGCTGGTGTACTAGCTCCTCTTTCAAGGCCCAGTTGCTCTACCTACCATACCCCATATCATGTCCTTCTCTTGAAAAATGGTGAAAGAGGGCAACTAGGTGGCACAGTGAGTAGATCATCGGCCCTGGAGTCAGGATGACCTGAGTTCAAATCCAGCCTCAGACACTTGACACATGTACTAGACATGTGACCTTGGGCAAGTCACTTAACCCCAATTGCCCTACCAAAAAAAAAAAAAGAAAAATAGTGAAAGAGTGAAAGGATGCTCAAAGCTCTGATTGGTTGCACAATTTCTGATGCTCATTAGAGTAGAGCTAATGTACTGCATGATAGGATCCAGAGGGCTGAATCTAATAAGATGAATTTCAATATGGATAAATGTAAGGTCTAGCACTTGGATACACAAGTACCCCTTCACAAGTACAAGATGGCAGAGGCGTAGTTGTTTTGAAAAACATCAAACAGTAGTTGTTTGAAAAAGACATCAGGGGAGAAATTCAGCAATCGTATTATGTGCCTTACTGCATAACATTTTTATAAAGGTCAAATATGATAAATGTGAAGAACATGGAAAGCCTTGAAGGAGTAAGAAGGCAAGGGAAATGCAATCTGAGCACCAAAGCATGTGTAGGAGGAGACAGAAGTCTGTTGGTGCTAGGCAGCAATCCCCAGTCTATCAGCCTTGTTGACTGTATGTATGTGAACCACATATCTTTTTTGGTAGTTCGTAGTAGCAATGCCTGTTTTTCACATGCCTACTATTTCCCAATCTAATTGCTATGTCTAGTGAACATCTTCATGCCCTAACACCGAAGGCCTCTCAAAACAGTGGACCCAGGGATATTGATTTCCATACTCTAGAAGTCAGCATCCTTTCAAAGAAGAGATTGAGGGGTGGTTTCCTGAGGACAACCCTATGGCACTGTGTGCTATGTACCAGTACATGGTGGAGTAAGAGTTAGCAATTTTGCCCAGCTCACCCAAAACACCTCCTCCACAACCACGTAAAAAAGGCACCAGGTCAAATTCTGACCAGAAAAGCCAAGTAGAAGTCACAGTGACTCATTTTTCAAGTCCAGGGCAGCCTAAGAAGATAGATAGGCTTGTGCTCAATGGCAGTGGTAGGGAGCATTCCAGCACCCAAGAATGGTAAGAGGGTTGAGACTGAATACCATAGTTGGAAGCACCAGGGCAGAAAGAGATCCCAGGGGATCCCTGAACTAGTATTGGGAACAAGAACTGAAGCCAGCTGGAAGCTCTGTCACCCATTATCTAGTTCTAGGTCATAGTTCCAGGCTGGAGAAAAGAAGTTGAATGCAAGTGAGGCCCTAAATATGTATGGAGCAAGAAATAAGTTCTAAAAATTTAGCTAAGCCAAAGGTGGTGGTGGAGAAGAAAGATTATATGAAAAGAAATATAAATATCTAACTATTGGAGAAATATTAACTGCTCATGGGTAGGTTGAGCCAATATAATAACATAGCAATACTACTTAAATTAATTTTTTTTATTCATTGCCATAACAACCAGGCTATCAAAAAATTAGAGATATAGAAAAAATAATAACAAAATTTGTCTAGAGGAACAAAAAGTCAAGAATATCCAAGGAATTAATGGGGAAAAATGGGAAGGAAGGAGAACTCAAAGTTGTAATCATCAAAACAATTTGGTACTGGGTAAGAAATAAAGAGGTAGGGGCAGCTAGGTGACTCAGTGAGTAGAGCACCAGCCCTGGAGTCAGGAGGACCTGAGTTCAAACTTGACCTCAGACACTTGACACACTTACTAGCTGCGTGACCTTGGGCAAGTCACTTAACCCCAATTGCCCTGCCTTCCCCCCTGCAAAAACAAACCAAAAAAAAAGAAAAGAAATAGGTTGATCAGTGGAATATATTAAGTATACAATACACAGAAATAAATGAACACAGTAATAAATTGTTGATAGGTGGCGCAGTGAGTAGAGCACTGGCCCTGGAGTCAGGAGGACCTGGGTTCAAATCCGGCCTCAGATACTTGACACATGTACTAGCTGTGTGACCTTGGGCAAGTCACCTAACCCCAATTGTCCTGCCAAAAAAAAAGCAAAAAATAAATAAATAAATGAAGTGTTGATAAACTCAAAGATCCCAGATACAGGGACAAAAACTCACTATTTGACAAAAACTGGAAGTTTTTGCACACAAAAAACAACAAAGTTAAAATTGGAAGAAAAGCATGAAACTGGGAAACAAATCTTTGCAGCAAGTTTCTCTGATAAAGGTCCAACTTCCAAAATATATAGGGAATGGAGGCAAATTTACAAGAAAAAGAGCCAATTCCCAATTGATAAATGGTCAAAAGATATAAGTTGTTGTTCATCCTTCGATTTTGAAGAGAAACAGTGACATCATGGGTGATGTCTTGATTTGTATGAGAACTGGATTTAAGTGAGGCAGAGCTGCACAAAGTCATCAGCCTCGCTCTTTCTTCCCGAGTCCTTGGAGTCCAGCGGCAAGACAAAAGTCAGGATAACTGGTGATGGCCTGGGATATAGTGGATGAGCTTGGCATCTTCAATGGCTGACCAGGCTCTAACCACTCTGCAGGACCTGCTTTAGCTGCCTTCATGGCCTTTGGAACAAATTGTTCTCATCCGCCCATTCTGCTAGGATAAATCTTCATATGCTTGGGGTAGACATCCCTCTAAGTGACCAATGGGTTTGAGGCCTGTCAGGTACCTTCAACCTAATTTAACCCATCTGCTGAGACAGTTTTACCCAGATACGGCTACTGTGTGTACTGTAGCTTCCCAGAGCCACAGGTAAGAGTTGGGTGAAAGGTGAACACCAAGGGCGGGTGAGAAGCCCTGAAAAGAGCTTAGCAAGCCCTCACACCGGAAGTGCTAGTCCTCCCTGAACACCCCACATAAGTGAGCAGTAGGCAAAAAGAAATCAAAGTTATCAATAGCTATATTTTTAAAATGCTCTAAATCCCTAATAATTAAAGAAATGTAAATTAAAACAACTCTGAGGTACCACCTCACACCCATTGGATCGACTAAGATGACAAAAAAAAAAGGAAAATGGCAATTGCGGGAAGGGATGTGGAAAAGCAGGCACACTAATGTCACAAAACCTCTTTGCCTCAGTTTCCCCATCTGTAAAATGGGGGGTGATAATAGCATCTGTCTCCACAGGCTATTGTGGAGATCAAATAAGATAAACATTTAACACAGTGCCTGGCACATAATATGTCTATATAAATGTTAGCTGTTTTTGTTGTGTTTGTCCTTTGCTTTCAAAGAGGACCATGACACCAGGAAAATGATGACATGACTTGCAGTTGACTTGGATTTGAGTGAGGGAGGGCTGTGCAAGGTCACCAGCCCCACTTTCTCCTCCAGAGCCATCTGGGTCCAGTGGCCTGATATTCACCAGGATGAATGGAGATGGCCCAGGATGCATTAGGAGACCCTGGCCCTTTCAGGCTAAGGCCTTTTCATGTACTCAGAGTGAGGCAACACCCATTCAGTGAATAGGCCTCTTTAAGAAGTGAGCTGTTAATTTTACTATTAATGCACTGTTGATAAAGCTGTACATTAGCCATTTGGAACTATGCCCCAAAGACACTGTTTAATTATGAATCCTCCTTCAACCAGATATCCGAAAGCTATCTCCTCCTATTCTCCTCTAATTTCTTAATGATGTGTTAGGTCAACTCTTCATTTAGACCTTATTATACTATATGGCATAACTGTTGATCTGAATCTATTTTCTGCCAATCTACTTTCCAATATTCCCAGAAGTTCTTACCAACTACTTTTTCCAAGATCTGCTAAAAAGTGTAAGGACCCCAGAAATTCCTTGAAATATACATTCAAATTGGTAAAATCCCACTGGACTAATGGAGACTATCTCTTCCTTATCTTCATCAGCCACAAGGAGCTGACAGCATCCAATGCTGAAAACTGCTATTTGGTCAGCAGACAGTAACGAGGCATTATGAACTCACCTCCTAATGATGAGGTCACAACAGGTCCTTGTCCCATATACTATAGTTACCACCTTAGAAAACCAGAAAAGCCTAGAACTGAGGGGATCCTGAGACGTAGGAGCAAGGAAATGCAGTAGTAGGAAGCACTGGTGTGTGTGGAAGAGGAGCAAAGAGGAAGCAGATGAGGCCCAAGTAGGACATTGTGCTTTAAGTCACTGGGGGCGTGACAGTGGGAAACACAAGATCCTGAGTTCTATTCACTCCAAAACTATTTTTTAGTATGGAAGAAGTTTATGTATGAATGATGTGACTGAACAGAGGTATAGACACATTTTTTTTTATTTTGTCTAAAAGAACCTCATTCTAGGGATAGCTTTGATATTTTTCCCTAGACAATTTGCTCTGAGTTGGGTGGCAGAAAGAACATTGGATCTGGAATCAGATAACCTGACTTCAAATCTAGACTCTGCTGCTTATTACCCATGAGCAGCTGGGTGGCACAGTGAATAGAGCAGGAAGTGGAGTCAGGAAGACCTGAGTTCAAATCCTGCCTCAGACACTTACTAGCTGTGTGACCCTGGGCAAGTCACTAAACCCTGCTTGCCTCAGTTCCTCATCTGCAAAATGAGCTGGAGAAGGAAATGGCAAACCACTCCAGTATCTTTGCCAAGAAAACCTCAAATGAGGTCACAAAGAGTAGGACATGACTAAAATGACTGAAGGACAACAACACCCTTGGGACCTCAGCAAGCCACTTCAATTCAATAAACATTTATTAAGCACCTACTATGTGCCAGTCACTGTGCTAAGGCTGGACATACAAAAAGAGGAAAAAGGCAGTCCCTGCCCTCAAGGAGCTAACAAGCAAGTTTTGTACAGGAGAAAAGGAAGAGGAGAGAAAGCTCTGGAATTAAGAGGGGTTAAGGAAGACTTCCTGTAGAAGATGGGATTTTAGTTGGGACTAAAAGAAGCCAGGGACATCAGTAGTTGGAGTAGAGGAAGGAGAGTGTTCCAGGCATGGCAACAGCCAGAGAGAGTACCCAGTGCCAAGAGATAGTGCCTTGTTCCTGGAACAGCCAGGAGGTTGGTGTCACTGGATGGAACAGTTCATGTTGGGGAGTAAGGTATAAGAAGTCTGGAGGGGGCTGGGTTATGGAGGTCTTTGAATGCCAAACAGCATTTTGTGTTTGATTCTGGAGGCGATAGGAAGCCACCGGAGTTTATTGGGGATGGTGATTGTGGGGGATATGATCAGATCTGTGTTTTAGGAAAATCACTTTAGTGGCTGAATGGAGAATGGATTGGAATAGGGAGAGAACTGAGGTCTTAATTTTTTCATACATAAATTTAGATTTGGGTTTGGATTTGTCACTCAGTTGTTTTTAGTTGTATCTAACTTTTCATGACCCTATTTGACATTTTCTTGGCAAAGATACTAGAGTTATTTACCATTGCCTTCTCCAGCTCATTTTACAGATGAGGAAACAGAGGTAAACTGGGTTAAGTGACTTGCCCAGGATCTCACAGCTAATAAGTGTCTGTGTTTGGGTTTGGACTAGATAATCCTTAAGGAACTTCTTAACTCTAAATAAATGTTTCTAATCCTTCTAAAGTGATAACCTATAACAATTTAAGATATCGTACCTCCCAGGTATATTTCTATTAGGGCCTCCTGTCTATTTAACTACTTGTCTTGTCTACTAAAATGTCTTTATTCAAAGGAATACATTACAGATACCGTGATGTTTATATGAGATGAGATATATTAAGCCAGGGTCCCTTATCTTGTACGCCTCAGATTAATATAACCCAAGCAATTACCTAAACTCATAAGACTGGCCCAGTCTAAAAGGAATAGTCTGGCCTGGCTTAGTCTGTGTTCTGGATTTCATTGCTCCGCCTTAAGCCACCCAAACCAGATCATCTGCTAACCTTCATTTTCCTGTGCCTCTCACTCCACTGCGCCCCCCCCCCCAATGCCTTTAAGTAAGGAAATCACATTGTTTGCATTCCTCTGCCTTTCAAGGTAGTTTAAAAAATATAGCTGAAAATCAAATTATGACGGGGAAAAATGAAGCTTAAACATCTCGAAAATTCAGGTGAAGAACTAGTGACAAAGTTCAACTGCTACATTGTCAAAAGTCTAGGAAAAACAACTTTGCTTTTCTGAACCTGTGGCCCCTGAGATCACAGGATCATGGCTCTAGACCAGAAAGGCAACTTAGAAGCTGTCTAATCCAACCCCTTTATTTTGCAGATGAGCAAACTAAGACCTGGGGAGGTGATTAAGTAAGTGGCCCTTGGTTACAAAACCTAGGTACTCTAACTGCAAATCCAGCACTGTTCCAATGAACCGCAATGGTTTAATGGACCCTTTCCAGAGACATCAAAAGTATGTGTAACTCTGATATCAGAGACTCTCAAGATGTGAAGAACCTAGGGTACATTTTGGGGGCATTGTTCATATTTCTGGCTTATAATAGCCTCATCCTAGCAAATCTGGGAAAATCTGTACCTGACTCCACCTGGAAAATTGACACCAACTACCTTTGCAAGCATGTAATGCTTAACACAAAAGGAGAGTATAAGTTTTATTCAAAGAACAGGGAATACAGAACAGGAACCTCAGAAAACAAATAGAAACCCTTCATTAAATATCAACCAAAGATCAAGATAAGCTTCTAGTGACTTTCATTTCTAAATATGCAGGCTCTCCTCCTGCTGCCCTTCACTTGACTATGGCCTCTGGTACCTGTGTGCAAAGTCACTTTTCTTAGATTGGAAACATGGCACAATTGAACTTTACTACTGGTTTTTCAGTTGAATGTTCTGGATATTTTAGCCCAATTTTTTTCAGCATAATTTGATTTGAAGCTGTGTTGTTCCTTGTAAGGTGGCAACTCCACTATTTCCTAGTACTTAGGGAAGATATTTCAGGTGTTGGCTTCTCCTGAAGTTTCCCATTACTCCCAGCAGGTGTCACCAGGCATTCATTGCTTTCTCAATCTACCTTGGCTCCTTCTGCAGTTCCTTGTTGCTCCCAGCAGGTGTCACCGGGTATTCATGGCTTTCCCATTCTATCCTGGCTCCTTCTGCAGTTCCTTGTTGCTCCCAGCAGGTGTCACCGGGTATTCATGGCTTTCCCATTCTATCCTGGCTCCTTCTGCAGTTCCTTGTTGCTCCCAGCAGGTGTCACCGTGTATTCATGACTTTCCCATTCTATCCTGGCTTTTTCTGCAGTTTGCAGTTACTCTCAGTAGATGTCACCTGGTATTCATGGCTTTCTCAATCTATCTTGGCTTCTTCTGCAGTTCACAGTTGCTCTCAAAAGGGGGCCCCAGGTGTGGCTCACTCTTCCTGATCCCCACAGATGTATGTCTTCTCTTGAGACAAAACTTTATCTGCAGAAAAGCCTCCGCTGCTCTTGTCTAACTGTAAACACAGTTGTCCTGCTACAGCATCGTAGTACTAGCCCAGGGCTTTTCTCTTACTGGTGCTATTTATTTTATTTTATTTTTGCCACAACTACTATCAGCCCACAACAACTTGCCCAGAACAGGGTCTCCTGGTCTTTTCCATGTTCAGGATAACCCCACCCCCCAACCGCCATGAGAAATTCTAGTTTTATAACCAGAAAACAATCAAAAATGAATGTTGCAAAATTAAAAAGAAAAAGCATGCAGATGTGAAAAGACATTCTCTCCCCACACTTCATTCTTTGCAAATGGGGATGCGAAATGACTTTGGAACATTGCATACATTCTCAGATTTTTAAAAATGCATTTATAGGTTTTGCTGGGTTTTTTCTCTGTCTTTTTCTTTTTTTCTTTCTTTAAAAATATTGTTTGTTACGTGAGATGACTCTAGGAGGGGAGAGGGAGAGAGAATTTAGGTAATGTAAAAACAAAAGATATAGAGCAGCTAGGGTACACAGCAAATAGAACACTGGGCTCAGAATCAGGAAGACTCATCTTCATGAGTTCAAATCCACTCAGACACTTATGAGCTGTATGACCCTGGGCAAGTCATTTAACCTTATATGTCTTAGTTTCCTCATCTGTAAAATGAGCTGGAGAAGGAAATGGCAAACCACTCCAGTATCTTTGCCAAGAAAACCCCCAAAATGGGATCATGAAGAGTCAGATACAACTGAATAACAAAAACAAAAGATATCAATTAAATTGATTTTAAAAGAGAAATTACAGTCTCAGATACAGTGTCCATAAAGCTTGATATCCTTTCCTCCTCTGACACCTGGCAGGTGTATTTTCCACCCCGGAGAATAGTCCCTACTTTGTGAAGAGCTAAGAAAGTGTCTTAATTGCTCCCTGGTTAACTCTCTTAAACAGATGAGTGAGATTACTGGAATCACTCCACGCTGTCAACAATCTGAATGGGGGAGGCAAGGGGAACCAGGCACCATCCCAAGGCCTCCTGGTGCATAAACAAGCAAGCCTAAGAGGCTATTGTGTCGCTAAGGGAGTCGAGTTGTCCCAAGAGTGACTAGGGTGAAGCCAAATTTCAATTATCCATGCTTGTAGGGAGCAGAGAAAGCACAGAGGATTGAAATCTGTAATTAATATCCAAATTTAATTTAATGGATTGTTTCAGCTTTCTCCCCAACCAAACCTTTCGCTAGAGAAGCTGACAAGAAACAACTGAGAGCAATCTGAGTTTGGGAGCCGATTATGCTCGGGTGGAGAAGTGATGGCCATGGCATAATGGAAATGAGCTTTGGATTGGGAGTCAGAGGACTGACTTTGAATCTGGCTCTGCTGCTTAGGATGTGAATGACTTTGGGCAAGTCACTTACCCCCTCTAGGAATCCGTTTCCACACATAAAATGGTTGAACAAGATATCTGGGAGCTCAAAATCAATGCACCCATAAGCAGTAAAGAATAAAGAGCCTGTATAATTCCCAAACTGGATAATAACAAGCCCTGGGGAAATTAAGAATTAGCTGTTTTTAGCAACAAGATTAAAACATTGATGCCTTTTAAACTTTTTTTTTTTTAAGCTCTAGATGGACTAAGGTGTTAGGGGTAATGGGAAGGTGATATCAGTCATCAATTACTTCACATCTACTTTTTCATCACCCTAGTCTAGAGGCCATATGTGGCCCTTTAGGTCCTCAAGTATTTCCCTTTAACTGAATTCAAACTTTACAGAAATTTTTGAAGTTTGGATTCAGTTAAAGAGACATACTTGAGGACCTAGAGGGCCACATGGGGCCTCAAGACTGCAGATTCCCCACCCCTGCAGCCTACTCCTTCCAGCATTTCCATCACCTTCATCCTTACCTCCTCCTGCCCAAGGCTTCTCAATTCTGCCCACCTCTACTTGAGCCTGACTTTCTCCACAGGGCCTTCTCCTCCCTCCACCTATCAAAAGTTAACTGTTCTGTGTCACATTCCTTCATAGGAAAAAAATCAGTCCTTTATTTCAGTTATTATGGCAATCCTAGGCTCCTCTGTCCATAGAGAAGGGCCATTTATGGTTCCTATGAAACATCAGACTGTTCCCAGTCTTACTACTTTAATAGTTACTTTATTGTATTTGATTATTTCAACTCTCTTCCCTTTACATGAGTTGTATCAAGAGCCTGGAGCACAGTGGGACAGACAAAGAGGGAAAGAGAGAAATACAGGTGTATTGCATCATTGAAGATTTCCTCATTATCTCCTGTCACATGGGGACAGCTGCAAAGGGAAATAAATATTTGTAATTCTTAGGAGACTATTTAGGAGGAGTGTCAGGAAGGTGTCTCCTGGCTGGTTGTATATCAGTTGGTGGTTTAGAAGCTATGTAGTCTATAGTATGAAAGGGGTCAGTGAATGTGTGTGTGTGTGTGTGTGTGTGTGTGTGTGTGTGTGTGTTCTGGAAGTGTATTGAAGTAAATTAGAGAGTAGTGTATTCTGGGAATGTTCGCACAAAATTAGAGACTGAAAGGCAATATGGATGACTGAGTAGAGTGCTTTTGAGTCTGGCAGTACATTGTGACTTGGTTTAAGAGCAGGAGAGAGAATTAACCATACAGGATTCAGCCTGTGTCTGGTTGCTGATGCCTCCTTCTCAGTATCGAGTGAGCTATGATGAAAGGCTGTTAAGATTAGATTCTTTTCAGATTCTTTTATCTGAAGCATTTGCTTTTGAACCTGCACCCCATAGTTGCCCAAGCTGCGTCTCTTGCTTTCTAACCAGGGGGGCCATCCATCCCCAAGGGGTCTATGGGTAGATTTGCGGGATCTAGATGGGAGGGTGGAAGGATTCTTTATTTTCTTTTTTTTAATTTTAAATAAAATATTAGCAAAAAGATTGCAGCAACTTATCATGAGAATAATACATTATGCCCAGGTAGGATTTATTCCAGGAATGCAATGCTGGTTCAATATTAGTACAGCTATCAGTATAATTGATCATATCAACAACAAAACTAGCAGAAACCGTATGATTATCTCAATAGATGCAGAAAAAGCTTTTGACAAAATACAACACCCATTCCAATTAAAAAAACCTAGAAAGCATAGGAATAAATGGAGTCTTCCCTAAAATTATAAGTGGCACCTACCTAAAACCATCAGCAAGCATTATATGTAATGGGGATAAGCTAGATGCATTCCCAATAAAATTGGAGGTAAAACAATCATTATCACCCCTGTTATTCAATTTGGTACTAGAAATGTTAGCTTTAGCAATAAGAGAAGAAAAAGAAATTGAAGGAATTAGAATAGGCAAAGAAGAAACTAAGTTATCACTGTTTGCAGATGATATGATGATTTACTTAGAGATTGCAAAAGAATCAAGTAAAAAACTACTCAAAATAATAAATAACTTTAGCAAAGTTGCAGGATATAAAATAAACCCACATAAATCCTCAGCATTCCTATACATTACTAACAAAGCCCGACAGCAAGAGATAGAAAGAGAAATTCCATTTAAAGTTACTGTAGACACTACAAAATATTTGGGAGTCTACCTGCCAAGACAAACCCAGGACCTATATGAACACAATTACAAAACACTTCACACAAATAAAGTCAGATCTAAATAAATGGAAAAACATCAATTGCTTGTGGTTAGGTCAAACTGATATAATAAAATGACAATTTTACCTAAATTAATTTACTTATTCAGTGCCATACCAATCAAACTACCAAAAAATAATAACAAAATTCATCTGGAAGAACAAAAGATCCAGAATATCGAGGGAATTAATGAAAAGAAATCCTAGGGAAGGTGGCCTAGCCCTACCAGATATTAAACTGTATTATAAAGCAACAGTCATCAAAACTACTTGGTATTGGCTAAGAAACAGAGTGGAGAATTCTTTATTTTCACAAACCTCTAATTAAAATTTGACATTCTCTTCAATTATTTAAAAACATTATTCTGAGAATGGGTCCACAGGCTTCACCAAACTGCCAAAGAGGGCCATGGTATAAAAAAAGGTTAAGAAACCCCATTTTACATCAACTCAATCCCAGAATACGGAGGGAGTTGTGATCTGTATATGTGGATGGAATGCCCACATCAAAGAAATCATACAATACATAAGTATACGTACAGGAGGCTTTCATTACTCATCTTCATTTTCTCTAAATGTGTACTCTGATAAAATGGGTCTTCATATTCCCCACTCAGGATATTCCTACATTTCCTCTTCCATGTCCAGGCCTTTGTACAGGCTGTCACCACCCACCTAGAATTCTCTCTCTCCTAACCTAGCTCATTCCAAGGTTTAGCTCAAGTGCCATAAAAAACAGCTGTTAGTATACCCCGCCATGACTGTATTTATTTTGTATGTACTTATCTATGAGTGTCTCTTCCAATTAGTATAGAAACTCATTGAGGGCTGAGAGTGTTTCTGTCTTTTTCTCTGAAAGCCTTGGAAGTTGTCTGACATGTAGAAGGTGCTGAATGGTGTTGAACTGGATTTTAAAAGTTTGAAACTCCACATCCCAGCACGTCATCCCTTAATTTCAGTCAGCCGCTCACTGACTTAGAGTTATTACTCCCGAGGGTTGCAAGTGTTGTGCTTGGGCAATCTCAGCTTTGATGGGCAGAGACAGGATTTCACCAATGATGGAGCTGCCTCAGACATGCCTCAGACATCCTTGAAGAAGCCATGTTCTTGGGTGAGAACAAGACAGTCAGTATGTCCAGAATTCCATACAAGTGGGTATAAGATAGAAGAAGAGCTTGGCTTCAGAGTGCCTAAGTTCCCCTGGTCCTCTCTTCCTCTGTCCACACTTTCTTGGTGCCACTTCCCAGGTCTTTAGTGTTTTCATGTTGGTCTTTGGTTTCCCAGAGTCCCCTGGGCACTGTAGCATCCCAACTAGACCTGCTGTCTTCCAACAGTGATCACATTATGACCCTCTTTCTCCACTTTCTCCCTAATAAAATTCATCTTTTGAGTGCCTTCCTTATGGAGGGAGTGCGTTGCTCCCACCTAACAGTGGCCTTTCTTGGAAAGAATCTCATACGTTCATTCTCATTAGAGGTAACCCACTTCTGCCAAAGGGTTGGTATTTGAACCCACAATAATTTCTTACTCTCTCAAGGGAACAACTCTCAAATGGGAGAATTTCAGACATCAGGGATAAGCTGGTGAGGAAAATAGAGTACTTGATTATTTGGGAGAGGCAGCTTCATCAGTGCCCTTTCATGGCTTAGACCAGCGGTAGGGAACCTGCTGCCTCAAGGCCACATGTGGCCCTCTAGGTCCTTGGGTTCAGCCTTTTGACTGAGTCCAAATTTTACAGAACAAATCCTTTTATTTAGGGGCACCTAGAGGGTCACATGTGGCCTCGAGGCAGCAGGTTCCCCAGCCCTGGCCTAGACTATCTTGGAGAGGCAATGTGATATAACAGATATCCTGCTGAAGTTAGGAACATTTGCATTCAAATTCTGCTCCTATTAATTGAGTGACCACTGGCAAAAACTTCCCTGAGACTCAGTTTCCTCATCTGTAAAGTGGGGGTGCTATAGCTCCTACCTCATAGGTTGGCGAAACTCCAATGAGATTCTGTAGGGTGCTTTGGAAACCTTAAAGTGTTATATGAATGTCAGCTGTTAGGATTATTATGTGTAAGACTGAGGCAGCTGGGGCATAATGAATAAAACGATGGCTTCTTTGTCAGGAAGATCTGAGTTCAAATCTCCACTAGGTGTGGGACCCCGGACAAGTCACTTAACTTTTTAATACCCCAGTTATCTCTCTAGGATGAGTTACAGAGGAGGTATTGACTTGCTTTGGTAAAGGGAAGATTCACCTATGAAATCACACACCTGGTTCAAAAAAAGGTGAAATGAAGCCTGAGGGTTCATTTCCGGGTTTATGGCCAAACTGGGGAGGTGGAAGAGTTGGGGGACTTGAGGTTCTCTTGCTGCCCGGCTGCCAAATTCGATGTTGCCTCTGCCCTTCCACCATTCTTTTTTTTTATTTATATAATAATAATAGCTACCATTTGTATAAGCACTTTAAGGTTTGTGAATGTCTTTAGAAATGTTCTCTCATTTGAAACTACTGATAACCCCAGGAGGTATGTGCTATTACTGTCTGCATTTTGCAGATGAAGAAATGGAGGCTGAGAGAGGTTAAGTGATTTGCTCTGGGATCACACAGCAAAGTACAGTGTCTGAGGCAGGATTTGAACTTGGATCTTCCTGATCTTTATCTACTGTGTCTGCCTCAAGGAGGTAAATCTCATTTTCAGGTCTATCCTCTGTCCCTCTCCATTTTCACCCTTGAGATATCCCAGGTCAATGAGGCAGTCCATACCCTCACCTTCCCTTCCCCCCACCGATATAACCATTCACATCCACACTCATTGGTAGCCAAAAGCATTTGATCTGGCCCTGATGGTGGGCAACAGCATCTCCATGGTGAGGAGGGCTCAGGTTTCAGGGCTCTGTTCTCACATCAAGCCAGGGAGGGATGGGGAAGCAACACAGCTGTGAGTCATTAACAAATAATCAAAGGGCAGCATTTAAGAAGGAACAGGTCAGGAAAGGAGCCTTCCCTGGGCTTGTGGGAAACTCACATTCCATTGCAAATAAAGACCCAAGGACGTTTGATGAACCAGCTGAGGGGGGGGCCCCTCTGTGGGAGCTCAACAAATGCTGACCAGGCATACTTATAATAACTAGATATTTGTTAAACAGGTCAGATGAAATTCTAGCATCTTCTTCTCGACAAACAGAAACATCACCTCCAGTTGGTGTGTTTAAAACTGAAGGGGAGCCAGAAAAGAGGCTATATTTCTCAGATCCATGCTGTAACATGGGAATTGGTCCTTCTAATCCAGCATCTTATGGGATGGAAAGACTAAAAAGTACTTCGCCTCTTTCTTGCCTGTTTCCACTATGGTTAAGGCAAAGGAAGCCTGGACTGGGCTCCTCCTGCCCACATTGCCTGGCACCCACCATCTTTTAATCAAAAGGGAAATTCCTGTAAGGATCTGAAGAAACAGCAGGCCTAGAAGAGGGGGAAGGGCTGATCTGTGTGGGGGCAGGGAGCTGGTCTGGATTCAATCCTAGAGTGGCCACCTAGGCTGAAAGGGCAGGAGCTAGAGGCCCAAGTTGGAATTCTAAAAGGGACCCGGTCAGAATAAGAACCATAGGCTTGAAAGTGGGAAGGGATTTTAGGGAACATTTTGTTGCACCCCCTCATTTCACAGACAAGGAAACTGAGATCCAGAGATGTTAAGCCTTAGCTCAGGGTCACACAGGTAATAATTTACAGATCTGGGATTCAAACATAGGCCCTCTGGTTTCAACAACACCAGACTTTTTTTTTTTTTAAATATCATATGCCTCTAGGATTTAGCCCAAGGTGGTGGTGGCAGACTCAGGGTACTATTTGCCTTTTTGCTTCCCTAGGGGCTCTGTGAGCATATATACCTGGGAGGAATCTGCCTGCCTGTCACTTTTTTTCACAACTTTATCTTACTGAAGGCAGCAGTTTCTTGATTCTGCTTGTAGCTACCATCAATCCTTACTTACAGCTTTGTTTTAAAGCAGAGTTCTTAACCTGGGGTTCATGGACTTGTTTTTTAAAATATTTTAATAATAATTTCAATATAATTAGTTTCCTTTGCATGTAATTTATTTTATGCGTTTTTATTTTTAAATTTTATTTAATAAATATTTAATAATCATATTAATAATTTAACATTTAATATATTTTAAAATTAAAAAATTTTATGCTTTTTCAAACATTCTGAGATGGGGTTTGCTGGTCTTACCAGACTGCCAAAGGGGTCCATAATGCAGAAAAGGTTAAGAATGCTTGTTTTGAAAGGACAATGTTGCTAAAATAGCCAACTACAAATTTCCAGGCTTGAGTTTGACTGAAACTAACTGTGGGTGGCTCTGAGTCTAGTGGCCTCAGGAGGGGGAAGCGGAGGAGGAGGAGCTGAGAGTAAGGAATTCAACACTGTAGTAACAGGCTTCCTGGCTGACATGGCCCTTGACCTTCTGTCATTACTGAATTCTCTGGCTCCCTACTAGAAAAATAGAGATAATGACCCCCAGCTACTTGGAGCTATTTGCTTCTTGTTGGCTAAGTGGTCAGCAGTCCTGGGATAAAACCAATCTGAAGCAGTTTAATAAAAGCAAGTATAAGAAGGAAACATAGTCTAGTACAGAGGTGGGGAAACTGGCCCCTCGAGGCCACATGTGGCCCTCTAGGTCCTCAAGTGCAGCCCTCTGAATCCAAACTTCACAGAACAAATCTGTTTGGATTGTTTGGATTCAAAAGGCCAAACTTGAGGACCTAGAGTAGGGGTGGGGAACCTGTGGCCTTCTAGGTTTTCCAGTGAAGACTGAGTCTAGGTTTTACAGACCAAATCTTATTAAGGGGTTTTGTTCTATGATGTTTTGATTCAGTCAAAGGGCTGCACTTGAGGGCCTAGAGGGCCACGTGTAGTCTAGTAGGCCCATCCCTGGTCTAGTAGGAAGAGCAATCAATGGGCTTCAGTCAGGAGACAGCTACATGACAAGCCAGCTTTGAAGTCTTGTGGGGAAAATCATTTTTTTTCCTCTAAGTCTTTCTCCCTATTTGGCTCGAACTTACCTTTCCAATCTGATCTCCTCCTCCCCTACACAAACCCTCCCTGGCTAGAACCAGGCTGATCTAGTCAGCTTTTTTATAGATACTGTCCATTCTGACATTACCACCCCTTTCTTCTCCACTTGTATAATTTTCCATGTATCATTTAAGGCTCAGCACAAATGAAGATGGCTGGAGGAGGAGACTGCTAGTGCTAGAGGGGATCTAGGACCCAGGAATTGGTAGATAGGAACAGAAGCTGGACTCAGAGGATACCTACCATCTGGGTGAGCCAAGGAATTGGGAAAGACAACGAAAACTAAAATTGCTGCACTCAGCCTGAATTTTAGCAAGTTCTATTATAACAGATTTGCATATTATGCCCATGTTTCCTTCTGTTTTTTACAGGGGGAGGGAAGTTATTTAACAATTCAAATTCAACAAATGCGTATTAAATGTCTGACTTCTTTTGGCCCATGACCTTTCTGGCCACTGTTATCAGAAGAACCTGCCCGCACTCTGTCTTCTTTCATCTCACAGGCCAGGAAGATAAAGGAAGCTACAAGTAAGAAGAGAGGAAGTCCCTAAATCCACACCTTGTGCTTTCTGGGATAATAAGCATCCTTAACTGTGTGGCCCTTCTGACCACCAATCCCACCAGTTTTTAACCTCATAACCTTAGCTGGAAGGAACCATCAAAACCATCAAGGTCAATCCTATCACTTTACAGGTGAGGAAACAGGCACAGAGACCTTAAGTGACTTTCCCAGGGTCACACAATAAGTGTTCCTGATTCTAAGTGTACATTCATCTACTATGCCATGCTGCTTCTCAAAAACACCTTGAGCTGAATGTGACTCCCTTGTCTTATGGCCAATAAATACCTACCTCTACTCACCTAGTCCCTGTGGTTCAGAATCATTTGCTGAGGCAAAAATCCCACTCCTCTGCTATTTCTCTCTGTGCTGTTATATCTATCACGCTCACCCCTATTGCTCGGTTACTAGTGTCCTCTGCTGTGTTCTCCCCTCATGTCCCCTTCACCATAGCTTTCTTCATCTCATGCTTTTTCCACCTCCTGCTTCAGAGACCCGATTTTTTTTGGCTCCTGCTTCAACACTAATTTCTCCTTCTTTCATGAGCTCCCGCCTTGACCTCCAAGTTAATCAACTTACTCAACTCCCATGACCACTCTACCTAATCCACCTGTCCACAAGGGAGCTTATACCATAGACCTCAACATCACTGAAATAGTTACATTTTCAAGATCTTGAACTCTGAAATTTCCTTCTCATTGCAACCTTTTCTCCTCTTACCCGTCTGTCTACACTTCTTCTAAATTTGTCCTCATGTTGACTTCTAGTCTCTCCTTACTTCACTATTCTCTTAGTCTATCACCTCTGCTCATTTTCCTCTCCTAAGAGCCTTGATCCCATTATTAAACAGGTCAAAAAACCACTGTCCTCCACCCGTGAATGCTTTACCCCTCTGTCTTGCTGTTCCTATACTGCCAGTCCTCTAGCTGATGAGCATTATTGGAAAAAAAAGTCACAAAACCTGGGTGACTGGGTCCAATAAAAATTAATCTCACAAATGCACAGCAATCTCTTCATTCTCTTCAGGTTCTCTCTCTTTCTCTCTTTTTCTTTCTTTCTTTCTCCCCCCCCCACTTCCTTCTCCCTCTCCTCTCTCTTTTTCTTCTTCTCCTTCACTTTCACCTCCCCTCTCATCTAAATCTTTGCCTTTCCCTTCAAGCCCCCAGTGACACCGTGTCCCTCCCAGCAGAAGACCTTGTCTCCTACTTTACTAAGAATATTGAGGCTATTGCTTGGAGTTTCCTTGTTTTTCCTATTACACACCTCAAATAACTCTTTCACATGTTCATGTATTCTCTCCTCCTTTGCTAGTCTCAGAGGATAAATCCTGATCCTTATCCTTGGCCAAGGTAATCTCTACTTGTACCTTCAATCCTCAGGTCTTTAGAAGCTTGTGCTTCTAATCTATCATTCCCTCAGCCTTTTATATTCAGCCTCTCCCTATCATCTTCCTCCTTCCCAGATGCCAATAAACTTGCTCTGGTCTCCCCTATCTTTAAGAATCCTTTACTTGTTATAGGTTTCATTAGACTGACTCAAGGGGGTCCATCACATGAAAAACTTTAGAAGCCTTGCTGTGGAGGATGGGATAATTCAGTGACTGGGGGTTTGACTCTTAGTCATCCAACTCTGCTGGCTTATAAAGGGTGAAGCCCTTGAGGCCCTTCTATGTTTTTTTTCCCTTTGAAGGTTGACAAAACCACCCTTTGAGCCCTTAGATTTACCCTGGGATGAAGCACACTTTTGGGGTTTGTCAATAGAAAATCTTCCCATTGCACCCCTGAAAAAAAACATCTACAAAGCAAATTGTACTGTGTGGCTGTGCTGCAATCTATTTGATATGATAAGATGTACATCACTTTGCTTTCTACGTGAACATTTGGCCGGTTGCTATATCTACTAAAGGTATGTTAATGAAAAAAAAGAATCCTTTACTCAACTTTGCCATCCCTTCAAGCTATTACCCTTGTCTCTATCCTTCACTACTAGAAAATCCTAGGAAGAGTCATTACCTCCATTTCTCTTTCAGCCTGGCTCTCCAATGGAGACACTTCCTTGAGACTCTTCTCTCAAGGGTTATCGATGTTCTTTTAATTGCTAAATCTAATGGCATTTTACCAGTCCTTATACTCCTTGACTCTTCTAGAGTTTTTGATCTTATTGACCATACCCTTTTAGGATCATATATTTATTTCTTTCCTTAATAGTATTTTACTTTTTCCAATTACATGTAAAAATAGTTCTCAACATTCATTTTTGTAAAATTTTGAGTTCTAAATTTTTCTCCCTCCCTCCCTTTCCTCCCCCCTCCTCAAGACAGCAAGCAATCTTGGTTATATATGTCATATTTATATGATGTGTATACATACACATATACACATAGGTTATACATGTACAATTAAGGATCATATATTTATTTAGAGACAGAAGGTATCTTAGAGATCATGTAGTGCATTCCCCTCTCATTTCATAAAAACTGAGGACTAGGGAAGGCAAATGATTTTCCCAAAGTCATACAGATTGCATAAGCTGGGATTTGAACCCAGGTCCCCTGACTTCAAATCCAGCATTCTTTCCATGGTTCCATACTACCTCCTTAAAGATATTTCTTTTCTGTCTTGCCTTATGTGACACTGATAACCCTTGTTCTCCTCTTAAAACTGGACTACTCCTTTTCAGTCTTCTTTAATGGTTAATTATCCAGCTCCTGCCTCCAAAATGTGTTGTACTCAAAGGTTCCATCCTTGGTCCTCTTTTCTCTATATACAGTGTCCCAAAAAGTTTTAGTGTAGTTCTAAGTTTCTTGTTGTTAAGTCAATTCAGTTGCGTCTGGCTCTTCATGACCCCATTTGGGGTTTTCTTGGTGAAGATAACCAGAGTAGTTTGCCATTTCCTTCTCCAGATCATTTTACAGGTAAGGAAACTGAGGCAAACAGGGTTAAATGACTTGAGTCACTTAAGTGACGGTCACACAGCTAGGCCAAATTTGAACTCAGGAAGATTAGTCTTCCTGACTCTAGGTCCTGTACTCTTTATCTACTGTGCCACCTAGCTGCCCTTAGTTTTAAGCTATTAAATTTTAAATTCTCTCCTTTATTCATCTTATCTGTTCCCACAGGTTCAGCCAATGTTCAATATAGATCAATGGTGTCAAACTCAACTAGAAACAGGGACACTAAGTACATAAGGATCCCTATAGGCAGCATGTTAACTTAGAAAACCACATATTAACATTATCTATGTTTTATTGAATTTTTATTTGTTTTGTTAGCTATTTCCCAATTACGTTTTAATCAGGTTCAGGCTCCCTTGGGAATGTTGCAGGCACCCATGTGTTTGACACCTCTGATGTTTAATCAGGTTCAGGCTCCCTTGGGAATGTTGCAGGCACCCATGTGTTTGACACCTCTGATGTAAAGACTTATCTACACCTAATCTCTTTCCCCCTCCAAATGTCTGTTGCACATTTCTACCTGGATGTCCTAATACCACAAATTCAGCATGCTCAGCTGTTTGTTCACCAATCTGACCCCCAAAGCTTGCCATTTGGTTGCAGCACCACTATCCTTCTGTAAATCCAGGTTTACAAACTCAGACTTCTTACTGACTCTTTTCCTCACTCAGCCCCTATATCTAATCAGCTTGTCAGTCTTGTTGATTCTACCTCTCTCATTGGTCTCTTCTCCAATCATGTGGCTACCACTTGAGCTCATCACCCCACTCACCTGTACTATTGTGGTAGTCCTTCCATTTCATCTCTCTCCAATCTAATCCATCCTCCACAAACCTGCCAAAATAATCTTCCCAAGTTGTAGATCTGACCAGGTCACCCCCTGCTCAAAATCCTTCTCTAGCTCCCTATTGCCACTTGGATAAAGTACAAATTCCATAGCCTGGCATTTAAGACCCTTCACAATCTTCCTCTAAGCAACCCTTTCTGCTTTGTTTCACATCGTTTCTCTCAGCTGTTGACATTCTCTCCCTACTTATATATTCTTAAAGCTCTTTTTCTAGATACCTCTTTTATCCTTTTCTCCGAGCTTGTCATCTCCTCGAAGGTGAGAATAGCAGCCAGCCCAAACCAAATACAGACTGAAGAAGTTCATATTGGAGACAAAACAATTGTGATAGAATCGAGGAAACACTTTGAAAGATTTCATAAGGTAACACAACATCCAGGGAGGATGCTGGAGACTGCTAATACCAGCTCCTGAGAGCTGAGTGTTACATTTTCAGTGCAAGCATTTATACCACAGAAATTTGCAAATGCTACAAATCAGGGCTTGATTTATTGTTTTGTTAACTGTCTAGACTTAAGAGAGCAAATGGAGAAAATGTTAATTATACTGATTAAACATAAAAATAGGTCTTGCCTTTCAGAGAGCCAATTGTTAAATATTTACCAGCACACCCCTGGCAATATCTACTACATTCTCCAAAGTTACCAATGATCCTTTAATTTCCAGATCTAATAGCTTTTTCTCAATCTTCTACCTTCCAGATCTTTCTACAGCATTTGACACCTTCCCACCCTTTCCTCTTGAATATTTTCTCTTCTCTAGAGTGTCTTTTTTATTTAAATACTGCTGCCAGTTCTCTTCCTTCTTAGTCTCCTTTGCTGGATCATCTTCCAACCCCATGAGTTGGTCCCCTCAGTTCTATGCTGGGCCTTCTTCTGTTCTCTACCAACACTCACTCTTTTAGTGAGTTTAGCAGCTCACAAAGGTTTAATTACAATTTCTGTGCTGACCATTCTTAGATGTGTACATATAGCCCTAGTGTCTGTCCTGAGCTCTAGTCCTATATTGCCTGTTGGACATTTACAGGAGACTGGATGTCTCGTGAACGACTTAGCTCTTCTCAGCAATACAGTGATCTAAGACAATTCCAAAGGGTTAGTGATGAAAAATGCTATTCACATCCAGAGAAAGAACTATTGGAGTCTGAATGTAGATCGAAGCATACTATTTTTCACTTTTAAGTTTCTTTTCCTGCTGGGTTTTTTTTTGAGGGGGATCTGTGTCTTCTTTCACAAAATGAGCAATATGGAAATATGTTTTGCAGGATTGCACATGTATAACCTATGTCAAACTGCTTACTGTCTCAGGGAGGGTAGAGGGGAGGAGGGAGGGAGAAGATATAGAACTCAAAATTTTTTTAAAATGAATGTTAAAAAATTGTTTTTATGTGAAAAAAATAAAATATTATTTAAAAAAAACATTAAAAATGGATGTCTCAGAAGCACCCCAAATTTAACATGCAAAACAAACTCACTATGCTTTATCCCCAAAACTCCCACTGTTGTAAACTTCTCTATTTTTATCAAAGGTACCACCTTCCTTCCAGCTACCAAGGTTTACAAGCTCAGTCTTTGACTTTTTACTCTCTATCAGCCCGTATGTCCAAATAGTCACCAAATCTCACCAGTTCTATCTTTAGGTTAGGCCTTTTTCATACTTCTCCTGGAAAAGTTGCTAGAGCCTCTTAATTGACCTCTGAGCCTCCAGACTATCCCCTACCTCAAACCATCCTCCACTCAGATGCCAAAATGATTTTCCTAAATGACAGATCTATGTCACTCCCCTACTCAATAAATTTCAGTGGTTCTCTATTATTTCTAAAATCAAATACAAATTCCTTTGTGTTTGGCACTTAAAGCCCTATATAACCTAGCCCCAAACAACTTTTTCAGTCTCAGTCAGTAGTACCTGCTATGTTCCAGGCACAGTAAGCCCTGGAGATACACAGAAAAGCAAGAGACGATCTCCCTGCCTAAAGGAGGTCGCAGTCTAATGGGGGAGAAAACGTGCAAACGACACCATAAAAACAAGCTATATGCAGGATAAACAGGAAATAACCGAGAGAGGAAAGGCTCTAGAATTAAGAAATGGGGAAAGGCCTTCTATAGAAGGTGGGATTTTAGCTGGGACTTGAAGGAAGCCAAGAGGCAGAACTGGGGAGAGAGAGTCTTCCAGGCATGGGAGACAGTCAGTGAAAATGTCTGGAGTGGAGAGGTGGAATGCCTTGTTCATGGAACATCCAGGAGGCCAGTGTCACTGGATTAAAAAGGACGTCATAGCAAGGGGTGGAGAGGAGGGGGATAGTAAGGTGTCAGAAGCCTTATTACACCTTATTCCCCTTTGAGCACACTCCAGGCTACTCAAACCTGACTACTCCATACTTCCTTATACACACATTCCATCTCTGTGCCTTCTCAATCCTTGTACTTGCCTGGAAAATGTGTTCATCCACTAGGGAGTGGGAACAGAATTGTCAGATGTGTGGGTGACCCAGGGTGAGGACTGGCAATGTAGGAACAGCAAGACAGAGGGGCAAAGCATAGAGGATGGTCTCCAAAATGTGGGGTAGATCATCTTTCTTTTTTTAGGCCAATTCTGTCAGAGGTGCGTAATTTATTAAACGTACAAGCATCTACTTGGAGTGACCCCCTAAAATCTATTTATGTATCCCTTGTGAGCCCATGGACATCAGATTAAGAACTCCTGCTCTAGCTTTTCATTCCCTGGCTTCTCATATTCTTGACCCTTTAAGGGGTTGTTTGCCAAGGTTTTGTCTTTGGCTCTCTTTCTCTTGTCTCTCTAAACTTTTGTCCTTGGCAATCTTTATTTCCGTGGCTTTGAATATTACCTCTAAGTGGGTGGCTTTCACTCAATGAGCATTTATTAACCACCAGCTACGTATGCAGTACTGTACTAGGTGCTGACAATATTAATAGAAATAATAAAACAATCCCTGCTATTAAGTAGTTTACATTCTAATGAAAAAAGCCACAAGCATATAAATAAGCATATATGTTAAATATAAAGAAAATAAACACAAAGTAGTTAAACGTAAAGTAGTTTGAGAAGGCAGGCATTAGTAGTTGGGAGGACGAGGAAAGGCATCACGAAGAAGGGTGATGCTTGAGCTAAAGGAAGGAAGGGCCTGAAGGAAGAGAGGAATTTTATAAGGCAGAGGTGAGGAGGAACTACATCCTAGACAAGGGGGATACCATATATACAAAGGGAAGGGGGTGGGAAATGAAGTGTCATGTGTGAAGACAAAGAAGAACAATCTGGCTGGTGGAGGGCAGGGTGGGCAGTAAGGTCCAGTGAAGATGGGAAGATAGCTTGGGCCAGCTTGTGAAGAGCTTTAAATGCAAAACTCTCAATCTATGTCCATAGTTCCTCTTGTATTCTATAGACCCACATCGTCAGGAACCCTGAGTAGGTACAAAAATATTTATAGCAGCTCTTTTTGTGGTGGCAAAGAACTGTAACCTGAGATGGTACTCATCTATTAGGGAACAGCTTAGCAAGTTATGGTGAATATGCATGCATACATATACACAAAGATATTTATATACATACATGTATATGTACATGTATGTATATGTACATGTGTGGGATGGAATACAAGTCTGCTATAAAAAATAATGAAAAGCAAGTGGTCAAATGGGAAAAAAAAATTCTTTGCATCAAATTTCCCTGATCAGAGTTTGGTATCCAAGACACATAAACAATTAAATAAATGGCCAAAGGATAGGAACAAGCAGTTCTCAAAAGAACTGCAAAGTATTCACAACTACATGGAAAAAATGTCCCAAATCACTGATAATAAGAGAAATGCAAATCAAAACAGCCTTAAGGTTTCACTTCACACCATGCAAATTGGCAAAAATAAAAAAAGATGGCAATAGTCAATATTGGAGGGGTTGTGGAAAGATAGGCACACTAATACATTGTTGGTGGAACTGGGAAATGGTATGAAACAATTTAGAAAGCAATTAGAAATTATGCTAATAAAGTGACTAAAACTACTCTTTGAACATGAGACTCCATTACTGATCTTATACCCCAAAGAAGCCATTGATAAGAAAAAAGTCCTCACATACTCCAAAGTATTTATAGCAGCTTTTTGTCTGGAAACAAAGTAGACACCCATTAATTGGGGAATGACTAAATAAATTGTGGTACGTGAATGTAGTGGAATATTACCATGCTCTAAGACATGATGTGTGTAGTGAATACATAGAAGCATGCAAAGATCTGTATGACTTGATGCAGGGTTAAGTTAGCAGAGAACAAAAGCACACCCAAAAAATCAAAAGTATATGTAACAGAAATATAAAGATCAAGCAGGACTTGAATAAAAAACATATGAGAAGACAGCCCCAACCTACCCCTTCATGGAGGTTAAAGATCCACAGATATTATACATGGCAAAAATTCTTGGACTCTTTCAGTTGGGCTGACTTTTTTTCTTTTTTCTTTCCAAAAAAATATTATTTGTCGTGTGTGACGGCTCTCTGGGAGGGGAAGAGGGAAGGGATACATGGTATATAATGGCAATATAAGAAACAAAATATCAGTAAAAAACTTATTTTTAAAAAATGATTATGGGGATGGGCTCAGAGAAATATAGGAAAACTTGTATGAAGTGAAAATAATGAAGTGAGTAGAAACAGCAGAACAATTTATACAATAATAACAATATTGTAAAGACAAAAAACTTTCACAGAGTTAGGAATTCTGATCAACACAAAATATTATAATATATAATATATACAATATATAATAATAGTTTAATAATAGATAATATATTATAATAATTATAATTCCAGAGGACTCAAGATGAAACATACTACCCGTCTCCTGACAGAGAAGTGATGGACTCAGTGCAGATTGAAATACATTTTCCCCCAACATGGCTAATTTGGGAATCTGTTTTGCTTGACTATACATACTTATAACAGGGGTTTTGTTTTCTTGCTTTCTCAATGCCAGGAAAGTAGGGGAGAGGTGGGAGGGAAAGAAGGTAGATCTTTGAAAAAAACATAATTTTTAAAAAAACATGCTGCCCACTTCTTGAAAGAGAGATGATAGACTGAAGATGCAGGATGATACCCATATTTTCAGACATAGAAAATGTAGGAATTTGATTTGTTTAACTAGGCAAATTTACATAACTATGCATATGTAACAAGGGCTTTTGTTTTTCTTTCATTTTTTTTCCAATGGGGGAAGGAAGGAAGGAAGGGAGGGAGGGAGGAAGGACATTAAAGCATTTTTAATGCATAGAAGAGAATAAAAGGAAACCCAAAGAGAAGCACAGACAAGCAGGATAATTTCAAAAGTTATAGGTAAAATTTATTATATATATTTTAAAAAGCAAGCTATAAATAATAGAAACATTCTGTTCAGTCCTCTTTTCTGTTTTATTCTATGTAAATGTCCATTTTATTTCATGTTTGTTAAGTTCAGAGTTAAAAATAATTGATGAGATAGTAGAGCTGAACCTCGGAAGAGAAACGGGCATTTAGACAGATTTTGGAGTCAATTGCAAAGAAGGTAAAGCTATGGGAAGAATGATATAATTGAGGGTGAGAAAGTAGAAAAGTAGGCAGAAAACAGACTCTTGGGGAACACCGACGCTTAGCAAGTAGGAAGAAGACGAACTAGTAAAGGAGATTCTAAGCAGTTGGAGAGGTAGGAGAACCGAGTAAGAATGACGTCATAGAAAGTTTAAGGAGGACTAGGGCTGTAAAAGGCTATTGAAAGAGAAACCCGCACATGGCGATGTGAAGGGTCTGCAGTTTGGGAAATTCTTGGCATGTGAACTCCCTCTGCTGACTCAGCCTACAGCCCACCTAGGATTTGGTGGAGAAGTGCAGGGTTGTTGCTTGAGGTTCACAGCACCTTGGACCTGGCCAGGATCACACGGCTACTAAATATTACCGGTGGAATGTGAATAGAGGTCTTCCTGATTCCAAGAGCCTCTCTGTGTGATGCTTTCCAGCCCTCGTGCTCCCTATTTCCATTTCCCCTGCTGTCGCTTCATGCTGATCAGAACCACAGGAGTCAGGTGTCTGGAGGAGCAAGACAAAGGGAAGAAAGACTTCCCATCAAACGAGGTCAACGATAATGAAAACCCAGGCAAAGGGTGGAGCTGATTATTCTAGGATAGAGCCTCTGACCACTTGTGCCTTTGTTTTCATGCCTTTTTGTCCTTAGGAAGCCCATTAAATAGGAAGGTTTCCCAGGTTTGGTGGTGGGTACATTCACTGGGCATTTGGCCATCTGCATTGATGAAAACAGTTGTTGAATCAAAAGGAAATAAGTGCTTTTTAAACTATACTTAAAAATATTCCCCGTGGGGCCAATTTTGTGGAGGCCTGCTTTCAAGCAGATTAAAGGCAGTGTGTGTGTGTGTGTGTGTGGGTGTGGGTGTGTGTGTGGGGGTGGGTGTATGTGTGTGTAAATGTCACCTTGGCAGACTGCCATCCACCACACCTCCATAATATCTGGTAGTATCACCACATCCTGATTCTGTTAGTGCTAATCGGTGCAAAGTGGCTGTTCTGTAGGAGTGGCCCGAGCTTTCTGCAAACCCCCTGTTCCCCATCTATTACAGAGGAAGGAGGAGAGAAAAGGATCCTCAAACTGGGAAATCCTGTAGAAGACCAGGAAAAACCCGAGGGGAATGAGTGCCTCCTGATTGTTTTATTTCCTCACCTTTTAACCACTTATTAACATGATATAAAATAATCCACTGGAGGAAAAGCCTGCTTTATAGTACTCAACCTATTCCTGACATGAGAGAAGAAGGGAAAAGGAGAGGGTGGGGTGAGGAGGGATGGGGTGGGTAGGACTGAAGCCACTGGCTAAATAGATGCCCCATTGACCAAGAAGAACTATTTGCCAGCAGGCAAGTTAGTAAAAAGAACTCCATGTGAGCAAAACCATGATGAACAGATATCTTTTACACTGAGAAATTCTCTTCAAGTGGATGCAGGAAAGCACCAACCCACCTCCATAAGAGGCCATCTTTGGCTGTAAGGCCAAACCTTTGGTTTGATGTCAAGAACTGAGTAAGAGGGCATGAGCTTGAATCTTGCTTTTGTGACTTATTTCTTTCATAACCAAATCACTTCACCGCTGTGTGACTCAGTTCCTCCCTCCATAGAAGAGTTCCCTTTTAGCTTTAAATCTTATGATGTCCTTTATCCCCATTCTCACAGCTCTCTGCCTCCCAGTCTTAAAAGAAGTCAAGCCTTGGGAAAATTAAAAGAGTTGTAAATATGGAAACTCTAGCTTCCTTACCCCAGCTCTTCTATGATTTCAGGCTCATGAGAGGAACAGAAGAGTGAAAGAAAGAGAACACTAGACTTGGAATTGGAGGACCAGGATTGGATTCCTGGCTCTACCACTTACTGTAGTGGACAAAGTATTGCATGTGGGATCAGAGGACCTGGCATCAAGCCCCAGCTATGCCTCTTATTAGCTTTGTGACTTTGGGCTAATCATTTGACCTCTCCAGAGCTTCAGTTTCCTCATCCATAAAATGAAAGGGATAAACTAGATCAGAGGTGTCAAACGTAGGGCCTGTGGCCTAAGTATGGCCTGAACTAGATTGAAGCATAATTGGGAAACAGCAAATTAAAAAATACAATAAAGAGCAGATAATATTAATATGTGGCTTTCTAAGTCACTGTGAGGCCCACCGGGTCCTTACGTATGGTTTTGTGGCCCCTGCTGCCATTTGAGTTTGACACCACTCAACTAGACCTCAAAGATTCCTTCCAGCTCGAAGTCTATGATCCCATGTCCTTTGTGGCCTTGGACAAATCGCCTGACCTCTTAGCAGCTGCTTCCTCATCTATGAAGTGAGGCAGATGAATAAATGAGCTCCTGGACAATCCTCAAATCCTATGACCCCAAAGGAACGTCATCCTTAAACTATGCCACAGACTCCTTGTAAGGAAAGTCACATATCAACTTCAAAGACCTGTGTTGTTTTTGTTGTTCAGTTGTGAACCTTTCTGGGGTTTTCTTGGCAGAGATGCTGGAGTGGTTTGCCATTACCTTCTCCAGCTTCACTTTACAGATGAGGAAACTGAGGCAAACAGGGTTGAATAAACACAGTTAGTAAATGCCTGAGGTCAGGTTTGAATGCATGAAGACTAGTCTTCCTGACACTACGTCTGGTGCTCTATCCACTGAGCCACCTTAGCTGCCCCGGTCAAAGAGCTACATAAAGTATCATCTTTATGGTGAATGATAGGTGCGAGAGGGCTGAGGAAAACTTGATAGCTTATTGAAAGTGCCTACAGGTTAAGTCTTTTGCGACATTCCAGAAAACTACCTCCTTCCTGCTGGGTTCTCACACACACACTCCTTAGGTTGAGAGCAGCAATGCCACAAATGGGATCTGTTTTTAATCCTACCTTTTAAGACCATTTAAGTTATTTCAGGATTCAATGTTAGCATCACAGATTTATGACTGGCAGGTACTTGATAGAGCATCTAGTTGAACTTTTTTCATTTTATAGATGAAGAAATTGAGACCCAGAGAGGGTGACTTGGCCAAGGTCACTTGGTGGCCAAAGCTTTGATCTCCTAGAGCTAGAATTGGAATCCTCTGACTCTAAAGCCTTTCCACTGTACCATGATGCTATTTCCCCTTTGTTCACTTGTCAAATGGTTACTCCAAGAAGCAGATACTACTACCATCCAGATATATTTTTTTAAATTACCTGAACAAAAACTCAAATAGCTGAAATTATGCTCGGCAGCAAGAGGATGTGTGAACACTGCCTATTGTATTCGTTGGCCTCTCCCCATCTGTTTCTGTTCTCTTTTATACAGAAGCATGCATGCGCTGTTGTTCGAAGGAGCTAATAAATTTGATAAGGAGACTTCAGATAAATTGCAGAGATGTGGAAAGGGAAAAGGAACATTTTTTGAAGGTGATAAAGGCTTTATTTCTGCTAGAGCTGCCTCTTACTGTAAATTTCAAAATGCAATTTAAGAGAAAGATGTTCATGGCAAAATGGAAAGAGCCCTGCCAGGGGACCCAAGTTCAAAGCCCTCCTCCAATGCTTACTACCATGTGACTTTGGTCAAGTGACTTAACCTCCCTGTCTCTTTAGCTGTAAAATGAGGAGTTTGGACTAAAGGGCCTCAGAGATCCCTTCCAGCATGTCTATGATCCCATGTTGAACTACATTCTTCTTCTTTTATTAATTAGTTTATTTAATTTTGGGAGGCAATTAGGGTTAAGTGACTTGCCCAGAGTCACACAGCTAGTAAATATCTGAGGTTGGATTTGAACTCAGGTCCTCCTGATTCCAAGGCCACTTTTTTTGCCACCTAGTGCCCCCTGAACTACATTCTTCTTAAGGAATATCCTTTAGGTTCTCTCTATGGAGGGACACTTGGGCCACAGGGAGGTAGGTATCTTCTCTGGTCCATGATTCCTGCCAGCTCATTTGCTAGGGCTCAGGTGAGTGATCTAAAGAGGCAGAATCAGAACCAAACCCCCTGAACAGGGAGAGAGGTATTTGTAAAGTGCTCTGCAAACCCTAAAGTGACATAGAAAGGCTAGCTACTATGGAGCACTGACCTACCTCAAATGCTTACTACCTGTGTGACTCTGGGCAAATTTCTTTGAGCCTCAGCTTCCCCATCTGTAAAATTGGGATAATAATGGTACCTACCTCACAGGTTTATTAGAATAAAATGAGATTTTATGCATGTAAACCTTAAAGAGCTACTATAAATGTGAACAATTATTATTATTGTTAGGCCTACACTGCCTCATCAGCCTAGGTGGTTTTTTGAGATATTTCTCAGCAAGGCATGGAGTTGGACAATGGCAATCACGTGAGGTTATTAGCGACAGGCAAATTCTCCAGCGTCTTTCTAGCCAGACGATGCATTACTAGCTCATGTTTGCTTTGTTGTCCAAATGTTTTTATTTGGGATTGCAAGAATAGCTTTCCTATTACAGCTTCCTAGGGTTAGGGGCAACCTTGAAGAATCCTCTAGCGTGCAGAATCAGAAATGCATTTTCAGAAATGGCCAAAGAGAGAATTTGCTTAACTCTGCATATTTGTTGTAAGGGTTTTGTTTTTCCTTTTTTTTTTTTTGATTGGTAGGAGGGAGACAAGGACTGAGGATAAAATTGTCAAAAAGAAAGAGAGAAGGAAAATAAGGGTCATTGAAGCATTTTTTTTAAATGTATAGAAGAGACATGAAAGAAGGCCAGGAAGAATCACAGGCATAATTGGAATTCACAGTTGTATGTACAATCCTCTTCACCCCACATATATCAAAATGCTCGTTTTATTTGGTTTTTGTTAAATTCATAAGAGAATAAATCATTTAATGAAGAATATCCCCAGCACCTTAGTTAATATTGTGGCCTGTACAAAGATTTTGCTTCTGAGTCCGTATCTATAGTTATGACTATAGGAGGGAAGAAATCCTAGGAACGTAGATTTCAAGTTGAAGCATCCTAAGAGGTCGCCAAATCTGATCCTTCTGTTTTACAGATGAAGAAACAGACCTAAGAGGCTACATGACTTGCCCAAGGTCACACAGTACTATAGCCAAGGGACTCTCAGGGCTCTTCCTCGTCCCTGACACTACTACTCCTAAGGTCATACAAGTAGTAAGTAACAGAGTCAGGATCTGAACTCGGAGCCAACACTCTTTACACTGTAGCATGCTGTCTTCCAAGCTCCTTATTTTTATGTCCAGAGGAGGTGGAAGGGCTGACCCAAGATGACACAGCTTGTCAATGACAATCAGAACTAAAATTCAGGTCTCCTGACTCTCCTAAGAAGCCAAACGGGATTGGGAAGATTCCAGAATACAGGAAAGCAAAAGCTGGGAGTGGGGCATGGCTGACTTTTAAAAAGTAAGTGGAGATGTAAATATTTTTAAATACATGAATAAAAATTTATTTACCTTTTTAATTTAAAAAATTTAAAAAGCAAATATTATTGATAATTTTCAATATTGCAAGACCATATTTTGAGACTAAGATAAGGAAACTGGTAGGAAAAAAGGGGGTCTATATAAATTTCAAGAGAAATGGAGGTGGGAGCAGTATATTGCCTAGGTCCAGTAGGGTCAAATGGTGAATAACTAGGTGTTTTTCTTAATTACAGTTTATGAATGAAGGAGAAAATATAGTAGTTTAAATGGATTTGGATATTAATAAAGACAAAGAATTTCTTTTTTTTCCTCTTGAGCTGAGAAAAAAAAATCATGCAAGTTGAAAATCCTTAAAAAAATTTATGCCCATTAAAATTTCCACTAAATCTTTTCTTTTCACACCCTTTCAGTCTCCCTGTGTTCGTAACTTGGCTCCCTCCAAAAGACACCACCTCTGTGCCTAAGTACTCTGGGACTGCAGACTTCTCTCAGAAGCCAGGATGGGAAACAGGCTTCACTGATCCTTCCAGACCCTCCCTGTCTGCTGCCGTCACTCAGCAATCTCTTCCCTTCTGAAGTTCACTCCATCTGCTTGGATCATCCTGTCCAGATCCAGGCTACTGTCATCTCTAGGTCTCTAGGTCATGCTCCCTCCACTTTTAAGAAGTTCAGTACCTGGATCAATGTCTTCCTCTCTACCTCAACCCATGCTCTGAAACTCTGGAATTCAATATACACCTGATCAGCTAATCTTGTTTTATTCATTTTTTTGCACTCACACATTTTCTAATGACATACTTTATTTTAGTTCCCCTTCATAATTTCTGATTTGTAATGGGTTTCAGATGATTCACATCCACCCTGAACTTCTCTGTGGCCCTTTGGATTCTACCCATTTTCAATTCTTTGGAGAATGTGAGTTCAAGTTTCATAGCCATTCATTATATAGTAATAATATAAGTAAATGTAATATATGTACAGGATTACTATGGATCAAATGAGATAATATTTATAAGATGCTTAGCACAGTGCTTGATATATAGTAGATACCTAATGTGTGTTCTCCCCACATACTTATAATACCCATCCCTGCCTACCCATCCTGTCCAACTCTTGTCCTTGTCCTCTCATAAGTCTTCTAAGAAAGGGTGTACTCAACATGTAGGGGGACCCTCCTTGCTTTCTCTGGACAAGTATGAAGATAGGCTGTTTACTAGCTATTCGTTGTTTTCATTATGTGATCACCTGATCTTTTTCAATCTTCCATTTCTTTTATGACAAAATCCCCTTAGGCAAGGAGCCTTTAAAAAATTCAGTTCAGTAATTCATTCAGTAGACATTGACTAAGTGTGTGTCCCCATGTGCCCAGCACTGTGCTAAGTGTTGGAGATACAGATGAGAGTCTCTGCACTCAAGGGTTATAGTCTGTTGGAGGAAGACAACACATGAAAGTAAGCTGAAAAGTGTGTATGTAGGGTGGCCACCAAGGGGTACCTGGAATGGGTGGGGAGGGGTTGATGTTCTGTGGAGTCCAAAGCAACACAGAGCTGCTCATGGAAAGTGACAAGTCAGCTGGAAAGTTCAGATCCTAGTCCTCTATAAAGAAAAGCTTTGGGAGCACCAATCAGAAGGGAGAGGAGACCTAGGGAGTTGAGAAGGTGCTAAGTGTCCAAAACTGAGTTAGATAACAATGATGGTGAGATTTTAGGTCAACAACTTCTCCTAGGTGGAGCATGAAGTTCTGTGGAGATCAAATCTGAGAGAGTTCCTGCTAGAAAGTGGAGAAGTGGGTAAATCAAGTCCTTTGAATTGATGCTGACAACTGCAGGAAGGAATCCCTATTTCAAATGAGTAATAAGGTTCTAAAAAGGTTTTTCTATGGTTTTTTTTATACACAGGTTGAGTAGTCACTGGACATTATGTAGAGGCAGTATGGTATACTGGAAAGAGCACTGTGGAAATTTATGTCTTTCACAAGCCTGGCTAGAAGAAAAATTCTTTGCCTGTCATGATATAAAAAATTATAAACAATAAATAGGTGACTTCAATTACATAAAATTAAAACCTTTAAAAAAACAAATAAAAGTAATACAACTAGAATAAGAAGAAAAGCTTTGAACTAGGAAAATATTTTTATTAAACATTTTGTAAGATGTGACTCTCAAAATATAAAGAGAATTCATACAAATTCATACGACAAATATTCATTGCTTAATACATAAGTAGTCAAAGGACGTGAACAGTTTCTTTTTTTCCAATTTTATTTTCATTTTTAATTCTAAATTATCTCCCCCTCTCCACCCCCACCCATTTGGAAGGTGAGAAATACAATACTCATTATACATATGAAGTTATGTAAAACATATTTCTTCGTTACCCAGATTCCTCCAAAAAAAAAAGAAAGAGAATAAATATGCTCCATTTTGCATTCTGAGTCCATCAGTTCTCTATCTGGAGGTGCATAGCATTTTTCATCATGAATCCTTTGGAACTGTGGTGGATCATTGCATTGATCAGAGTTACTCTTTCAAAGTTGATTATTTTTAAATAGTACTGTTGCTGCATACATTGTTCTCCTGGTTCTGTTCATTTCACTTTGCTTCAGTTCATATGTCTTCTCAGGCTTTTCTGAAACCATCTTCTTCATCGTTTCTTTCATATGTACATATATGCGTGTATGTATTATGCATATGTATATATATGTATATATTATATATATTTAAAATTTATTTTATTTCCCAATTACATAAAAAATTTTAAAAATCATTTTTAAAATTTGTGAGTTTCACATTCTCTCCCTCCTTCTCTCCTTTCCCCTCCTTGAGAAGGCAAGCAATTTGGTATCAATTATACATATAAAGTCATGCAAAACATATTTCCATATTAGCAATGCTGCAAAAGAAAAGACAAAAAATAAAGAAAAATAAAGTTTTTAAAAAGCATGCTTCAATCTGCACTTAAAGTTCATTGGTTCTCTCTCTGGAGGTGGATAGATTTTTTCATCATGGGTCCTTTGGCATTGTTTTGGATCACTGTCTTGATCAGAGTAGCTATGTCTTTCACAATTGATCATCCTTACAATATTCTGTTACCATTTACAACATTCCCCTGATTCTGTTCACTCACTTCACTTTGCATGAATTCATATAAGTCTTCCTAGGCTTTTCTGAAACTATTCTCTTCATCATTTCTTATAGTATTCCATCACAATCATATACTACAACTTGTTCAGCCATTCCCCAAGTGATAGATATTTCCTCAATTTCTAATTCTTTGTCACCACAAAAATATAAATATTTTTGTGCAAATAGATCCTTTTCCCTTTTTGGGGGTCTCTTTGGGATATAGACCTAGTAGGTCAAAGAGTCATAGTTTTACAGCCCCATAGTTCCAAATTATATTCCAGAGTGGTTGGACTAGTGGACAATTCCATTGCTTTAGTGTACCTATTTTCCTATATCACCTCTAACATTTGTCATTTTCTGTTTTTGTATCTTAGTCAATCTGATGAGTGTGAGACAGTACCTCAGGGTTGTTTTAATGTGCATTTCTCTCATTATTACTGATTAAGAGCATTTTTTCATATGACTGTTGATAGCTTTGACTTCTTCTTCTGAAAATTGTCTGATCGTATCCCTTGACCATTTATCAGTTGGGGAATGGCTCATATTTATAAATTTGGCTCATTTCCTTATATACTTGAGAAATGAGACCTGTATCAGAGAAATTTGATATAAATATTTCCCAGTTCCTGGCTTTTCTCCTAATTTTGGCTGTATTGGGATTTTGTGCAAAAATTTTTAATATTATATAATCAAAATTATCCTTTCCACCTCCTGTGAGTCTTTCTATCTCTTGCTTGGTTATGAACTATTCCCCAATCCATAGATCTGACAGGTAATTTTTTTGTACCCCCACCTTATTTATTTATGATTTATCAGCCTTTATGTATAAATCATGTAGCCATTAAACTATCAATAACTACCTAAAAAGGTTTTCAAAAAATTAATTGAAAGGACAATTCTGCAATCATCTTACACTCATCAGATTAGCAAAGATAACAAAAATTGTTCATACCCTTTTACCATTGTGATGATTAAAAAGGTTTGAGAGACACAGTTTCTGTGTAATTTAATCATTTTTTTAAATAAGGCCAACATGTAATTAATAAAAGAATGGTCATTTGAGCATCTCTCTTAGACCAAAGACCCCTAATAGCAATGAGATCACAGCTCATATGCCCTTCAAAGGGTAAGTGTTCCTGAGGAATGGCAATCAAGTCAGATTGGTTAATGCAATGGGAGGTATGGGCTATATTAAAATGAAGGCCTTGGGGTATATGACTTAGGTCACTCAAATTTTAGTCAAGGAGACATCAATTTCCATATCACCTGTCTTGATAATAGGGAGAATCAACCTTTCCCCACACCTGTCTGAGCAAACACAATGAGTAGGGTGTATCACCCATTAGCCCAAACTTAGAACTTTTTTTTATTGTCTGATTAGATCTTGGCCTGGGTAAATCTTTAAGAGAAATTTCCCACACTGGTTGATTTCTGGATGAGGAAGTAGAAAAGGGGAAAAACCTTGGTCCTAATAAAATAATTAGTTATTAAATATAAGAGAGAAACATTCTTTTCTCATACCGTGTAGTCTTACTACAAAGTACATAGACAAAGAAGTTAATGACAGACTAGTCTGTGTGAAAATAATCATACCAGATCCACTTGTTCTAGCACAGAGTTGGAACCAAAAGATATGTCTGAAAATTGGGAAATGGCTGAACAAATTGTGGTCCATGAATATAATAAAAATTATTGCATTGTAAGGGATGACAAATATGAAGAGCTCAAAGAAATTCAGGAAGCTCAATGGAGTGGTTCAGAATAAAGAAAGCTGATCCTCAAACACAATATAATAATCATGGAGATAACTAGCATTTATGTAGTGCTTTAAGACTTGCAAAGTACTTTATGGATATTGTCTCATTCAGTTCTCACAATACTAATAGCTTAAATGTATGTAGTGTTTACTATGTCTCAGACACTGTGCTGAGTGCTGTCTAAATCTTATCTCATCTGATCTCATTTGATCCTCACAACACCCCTGGATAGGTACTCTTATTGTCCCCATTTTAAAGATGGGGAAACTGAGGAAGGCAGCAGTGCTGTGACTTGTCCAGGGTCACTAGTGACTGGTAGTAAGCCTCTGAGATCAAGGTATACATGCTAACTACATCTATGTAGATGAAACAGAAGGAAATGGCAATAGAACATTCAATGCAGGGGACCACAATGGTGCATACTATCAAAATTAAAGTGCTCAGTCTTCCTTTTTTTTTTAAGATCAATCATGAAATTATGCTATTGTATGTAGTATCAGTTGTAATCCATCTTACATGTAGTTTTGTTTAACTGGTTTTGGAAATATACTCCTTTTTCGTTTGTTTGGCTGTTTATGTTCATTTTCTGTGTTAAAGTAAGAATTTATCAATTAAAAAAACAGCATTAGATTTGGAATCTGAGGATCGAGCTCAAATCCTAGCTAGTGTCTACATGACCTTAGATGAGCCCTTTAACTTCTCTGTACCTCTGAAAAATTAGGACCCTGGACAGGATGATCTCTAAAGTCCCTTTTAGATAAGAATTTTACGGTTTTATCTTCTGAATACTGTTCCCTACCACCTCTACCTCCTGCCCATTTAGCTACCCTCAAAAGGAGCTCTTTTGAAAGACCCATATAGGTTTCTACTTGCCTCACTGGCTCAAATAGGTTTCTGAAGTATTTCTTTGTTGGCCAAAGTTGGGGGAGATTTAACTTCTCCCTCCCTATTCTCTGCCACTGCCTCTTTCTTCATATTCCTGTTGCCAGAGAAAATACACATCTTTTTACAGCTCTCTTGTTCAATGAGCAACCCACACCAAAGTACTTATTTCACATCATGCTCTCACAGGTATCTTTAAAATTATGCTTTTAAATGGAAAAAAGGGCCTCCTCAATGGAGACTTAATATCTTCCCATTGGTGATAAAGACTCATGTCAAAAACATTTCAGCCACCACCAAATGTTTAATACAGAATAACTCTTCACAAAGGCACTTCCTAGGAGGCTTTTAAGGCCTCTCTCATCTGCCTGTGTTGGGGGAGGGAGACCCAGAGAAGAGGGTATGCCTTAGGGAGGAGGGCACATTTTTCTCGGGTCTCCATGCCCAAAGTAAAGGGGAAGAATTAGAACAATGGCCTCCATAATTCAAACTAAAATCTTGCTCTTTTGGCTTCAGTTACTCTGGTTGAAAACTAAGTGATGTACCTAAAATGGCCATATGCCAACTCCAATCTAGGCAGAGCAGACGGCTGCCCATGCAAAATGATTTGTAGTGTGCCAAGAGGCCTCTCCTGTCCAGAAAATGGAGAAGGCCTAAGAGGGTTACCCTCAATTAGACACCATAGTAACAGACCCACAAAGCAGCATTTTGGCCCTGGTATGGGAGGAAAGTCATGGCACAAGCCTACTAAATTGGTAGGTCAGGGGGATGGATGCAACAGGTAAATTTTACCTAGATTTTAGCAAAGGATTTTTATAGAGTTTCTCATGCTATTCTTGTAGATGAGATGGAAAGATGCGGGCTGCACAATAGTACAATTAGGTGGATCTGAAACTGGTTGAATGGCTGGACACAGAGCAATCATTAATGCATTGAATGCCTCTGTAGAAAGAAATCTCCAGTATAATGCTGCAGGATCTGTGCTCAGCTCTGAGGTGTTTTACATTTTTATCAATGACTTGGAATTGGCATAGATGGCCTGCTCATCTTATTTGCAGATGATATAAAGTTAGGACGGATAGTTAATGCGTTGGAGCCTAGAACATCTAATAAGATGAAATTTAATAACAAAAACATAATGGATCCAAAAAACAACTGAATAGCAGAATGGGGAAGACACAGCAGGGGAAATGGTATGGGAACTTTAGTGGGCTGTACATTTAATATAAGTCAACAGTATGATATGGTAGCGAAAAAACACTCAAGTCATCTTAAGATGCATTTAGAGACTCAGAGTGTTTGAGGACTAGGGAGGTGATAGTCCCTTTGTGCTCTGCCCTACTCAATAATAATAATCATTGTCTTTCTTATAGCTAACATTTATGTAATGCTTCATATTTTGCAAAGTGCTGCACATATATGTAGCATGTGTGTATATGTATACATACATGTAAATATTTATGAATAAAATCTTATTTGCCCACCTGTGAGGTAAGTGATATTATTAGCCCCATTTCACAGGTAAGGGTACAGAAGATGAGAGAGGTACGGTGATCTGCCTAGGGTTACACAGCTAGTAAGTATCTCAGGTAAGATTTGAACTCAAGGCTTTTTGACTCCAAGTCTAGAACTCTATCCACCATGCCACCGAGCTGCCTCCCACAGTTAAAACACATGTGTTTACCTCTGGGTACCGCATTTTAAGAAGGACATTGTTAAACTGAAGAGAATAAAGGGCAGAGAGATCAGAATGGTCAGGGTCCTCAGAATCATGCTCTTTGTGGATTTGTTTAAGGCACTAGAGATGTTTAGCCTAGATTCAGAAGGGAAATGATTGTCATTTTCAAGAATTTGAAAGGTTGTTGTGTTATGTCACGCAGAAAGATTAGACTTGTTCTGATTGTCCCCCACACAAGAATATGCTGGGTTTAAAAACCCAAATCTCGGGGTGGGGGGGGAATGTATACACTGTTCACTTTTAAGTTTAATCTGTGTTATTAACATTTTCTCCCATCTCTTTCTTAAGCCTAGACAGTAAACAGAACAACAAATCAAACTCTCATGTGTAGCATGTGTAGCACTTCCCTGCTGTCCAAGGTGCAAACCACAGAAAATTTAACAATTATCTAGCAAACCGGTAGGAGCTGACTGCAGCACAGCCCTGCCCCAAAGGGAGGGAGTAGGAACAACAGACAGATGTTAAAGAGAGGCAGGTTTAAGTTTGTCTAACAATAGGCGAATCCCAAGGTAGAATGGGCTGCCTTGGGTATGCAGCGGGTTTTCCCTCAGTGGAGACTTTCAGGCAGAGGCAGAATGGGACCCGCTCTACTGTAAAGTGAGTTTTTATTCAGATGTGGGGAGGACCAGATAGTCTCTAATCTGAAGAGATTTCCAACCCCTAGAATCTGTAATTCTGTGATACTCCCCTATACATCTTCCACACTCTACCCCAATTTTACTGCTCTCTCCTCCTCAAACGTGCGTTAGGCTCTTTCAGCTTTGCGACTTTGCTCACGCTGTTCACTGGGCCTGGAATTCCATTCTTCCTCCTCTTCCCATCTTTATCCATAGAAATTCTGTCCGTACTCAACTCAAGTTCTACTCTTGCCAGCTCCACCATGAAGGATCCCTCGAGAAAGAACTTTTCTTTTGATGTCACAAATAACCGTTTTGCTTTATAATCTAATCCTCCAAAAGCTAGACGTTTGATTCTCAGGTACAATGGAGAATAGATTGTTCTTCTGGCATGGTTGAGGTTGGACTAGGCGGCCTCTTCCAACTCTGAGATTCTGGGATTCTGGGTTTGTTTTTTTTAAAGGAGGCACGCTCATTATAAAGAGGGTAGATCCCGGAAGGCTTCATAGAGATGATATTTAAGCTGGGATTTAAAGAAAAGGAAGGAATTCAAAAGGCAAAGAGTGGGAGGGTATGATATGGTATGTTATAACTGCTAGAGGAATACCCACATTTAGTGGCTCCCCAGGGAATCCATTAAATACACCAAATAAACTGATAGTATTTTAAAGATATATAAGCAGCACCCAGGGCAGCTGGGTGGTACAGTGGATAGAATAACAGGCCTGGGAGGAAGACTCATCTTTGTCAAATCTGATCTCAGATACTTACTAGCTGTGTGACCCTGGGCGAGTCACTTCACCCTGTTTGCCTTAGCTTCCTCATCTGTAACATGAGCTGGCAATGGAAATGGCAAACCACTCCAATATCTCTGCCAAATAAGATTCCAAATGGGGCCACAAAGAGTCAGACATGACTGAACAACAACAATATAAGCAGCAGGCATGCCTATGAATCTTACAGTACCTTTTTTTAAGTCATAGACCCTTTTGGCAGTTTGGTAAAACCTGTGGACCCCTTATCAGAATAATGTTTTTAAAAGCCTAAAATAAAATACATAATATTACAATATATCTACATGCACATGTACGTATATGTACATATGTATATGTATATGAATTTGTATGTATATGCATGAAGGCAGGTGGACCTGGGCCCTTCCATGAAATGGAAGTTCTGGGACTAAGTCACCAATCAGAGAAGGGGGTCAGGTCTTGCAGAGGAATATTCTGGGGTGAGCTGGCTAGAGGGATGATAGGCTTTTGCAGGGCTAGGAGGTCCCAGGTCTTCCTCAGGGAAGAGAATAGACACTTGTGGAGACAGAGGGACAGACAGATAGACAAACACAGAGACAAAAATAGGGAGACAGAGGCAGAGATAGACTGGGTCTTTTTCACCCAGGCTTGGAAGTGGAAGTACAGGGGCCACTCACAGCCAGATTCCACAACTCATGGGGCAGAGAAGCTTAAATTTACTCCAATTCTGACCTGGGCTGGTTCCCTACTCCTTAGGCAGCCTGGTGGCCCCCCACTCCTGGGAGCTCACCCCATTGGTGCCAAACATAGCCCTTCTGCGGTTCAGAATTCCCAAACACGAGTGGTTGTCCCTGATAGTAGGGATTACAGTCATGTGCCACCACACCCAATGTTGAATTTTATGTATATATATATAATATGTATATATATATATACAATATTATATATTGAAATACAATTACCAAGATTTTTTTTTAAAGACAAGTACATGTACCCCAGATTGCAATAGATCCCTCCAAGTGCACCTGTTTTGCAGACAATATTGGGATGATTACATCAGGTTCAGAAAGTATGCTTTTGCCAAAGGTATAAAACTCATTAAGAGGGACTAGAACTTTGGTCATTTGACTAATCTGATTACCTTCTCGACTCCAGTCCTGGCACTTTATCCATTGCACCATTGCCCTGACTACTGCCTATGTATCTTTATAATACTATCGGTTTATTTGGTATATTTAATGGATTCCCTGAGAAGAATACAGGCATTCTTCTAGCAGTTATGACATACCATACCATACTCTTCCTCTCTTTCCTTGTTGAAGTCCTACCTTTCCTTTGAATCCCGGCTCAAATGTCACCTCTGTGAAACCTTCGCTAGTTCTTCATCATTTTTCCTACTCCTTAAGGGGGATGCTTCCCAGAGTCTTTTCCTTGGTTCTCTTCTCTTCCCTGGGGAAGACCCAGGGTGTCCTTGCCCTGCAACAGCCTATCACCCCTGTGGCCGGCTCACCCTAGAATATTCCCCCATAAGACCTGCCCCCATCATCCCATTGTTGAGTTCCTCATGGAGTCTCCATTGTGTGGAAGGGCCCAGGCCAGTTTGCCTTCATTCTCCTGTCCACCCTATTCCTCACTTTTTGGCCTTCAAGACTAAACTCCAATGGCAGGTACCTCTCCCCATATCCCTATCCCCCTCTAAAACAGCTCCACTTATTTATCAGAGATAGTAACCTCAACTCCTTCAAGAAGGGGTTTTCCCACTCTCCCCCAGATGATACATCCTTTGTTATATAGTCATACGTAGCTTTACTGAGAACTACACAGATTAAAGTAAATTGTGTGGAAACCAAGGCTCTTTACAATCAGGAACAGATTTACAGTTTCAGCCTTCTTGTACCTTACTCTCCATCTTGTGCCATATGCAACAGTCAGCCCAGACTGCCTATATATCTTTATCATATTGCCAGTTTATTTGGTGCACTTTGTGGATCCCCTAGCCAATCTTCTTGCAGCTGTACCACACCTGGTGGGCATCTGCTTCCTAGGTGCAGAAGGGATCTCAGGAGTCATCCAGGCCAAGCTTCTAATTTTACATTTGAGGCATCTGAGGCCCAAGGAGGTAACAAGAGCTGCCCATCCATGGGCACCAGGTACAGCTGGCATCAGGTTGGATTTAAATGGATGTCTTTTGGCATCAGGGCCAGTGTTCTTTCCATGGTACTGTGTCATAGCCACAGAGATAGTCTTAGCCTCCAGAAGCCTAAGACATCATTGAGTCTAACCCTATATAGATGAGGCAGATTAGCTGTGTAACTAGTACGCACTAAGTAAATATCTGTTGAATGAATAAAGGTGAGAAGTGAAATGATTCGCCTAGAAGTGGAGGTATCCTGAAGACACTGCTGGACCTGGAGTCAGGAAGCCCTGAGTTCAAATTCCATTTCTAGCTGTGTGAACACGGGCAACTTAACCTCTCTGTGCCTTGGTTTCCTCACTTGTAAAATATGTAATAATACGTGAAATACATTTCTCATAGGGTTGATGAGTCACAAATGAGGTAACATATGTAAAGTACTATATAATTATCCTGGGTTTATTTTGGGGTTCCTATACCGTCACCTAACAACCTACATACAAACATAACATAACCTACATAACAAACAATAAACGTACCTAGCAACACCTGACAACATACGTCTTTGAGACCGTCTAAGGGTGTAATCTGCCAAGTCCTGATCTACAGTGAGCGTGTGAACTCTCAGTTTCGAATCCATTCAATTCTCAGTATGCAAATCCATCTGGACTACATGTGTAATTAGCCCTGACGTTTGATTAAAAGATCCTGCAAACACCAGAGTAGAAGACACTATTCTAACAAGGGTTATCAACTTGGACCAAAAAAAATCAATTAAGAACCACTCAGAAGTAAAAAGCAACTTAATTTGGTTCTCGTAGTCCCCAGCTGCTACTTTGGTGTCTAGAGAGGTTGTATCACACCCCAGAGGTTCCACAGAAGGAAGGAAAGGATGGAAGGAAACAAGCATTTATTAAACATCTACAATGTGCCAGGCACTGTGCTAAGCACTTTACAAATACCATCTCATTTGGTCCTCACATAGGTGCTTTTATTATCCTTATTTTACAGTCAAGGAAACTGAGGCAGACAGAAGTTAAGTGACTTGTCAGTGGACTGGCTCTGACTTACTGAGCCCAATGTTCACAGCCTGGAAAGGAGAAATACTAGCCAGAAAGGAGGAGTCACAGTCCACAAGATAAATTACATTAACAGGACATTCAGCTGAACAAGAGGGGCCCTGGGAATGGAGGGGCGGGTAGGCAGGGTGAGCAGGGGAGGTTGGATGAGTACCCACCAAGAACAAGAGAATGAGTAGGTATTCTGAGCATAGAGTCAGCCAACCCTAGCAGAAGGAAGTTGAAGCCCAGCCAGAGGGAGGGCAGAGCTGGACAAAGCAGATTAACAGCCAGGTAGCAGGATGGACATTAATCGTACACCAACCGGCTCAGCAGGAGCAGGCACCTTTTAGCAGGCCAGGCCTATGGTTTTTCTTCCTTAGCCACCCATGGAATCAGAACCTGACAGTTATGGGTGTCTTTGACAGTGTCTCAAATAAAGGGTAAATTAATTTTAATGTTTTGTTGTTGTTCAGTTGTTTCAATTGTGTCTGACTCTTTGTGACCCCATTTTCTTGGCAAAGGTACTGAAATCGTTTGCCATTTCCTTCTCCAGCTCATTTTATAGACGAGGAAACTGAGGCAAACAAAATTAATGACTTGCCCAGAGTCACACAGCTATTAAGTGTCTGAGGCCAGATTGGAACTCAGGAAGATGACCCTTCCTGACTCCAGGCCTGGTGCTCTATCCACTGTGCCACCTAGCTGCTCCAATTTTAAAGTAAGAACAGGGAAAATAACATTTTATTCCACAGATGCAAGAAATATATTTTTAAAAATATTCTTCTCCATATAGTGAAAGGAAGGAAAGTGGGAAAAACAAGAAACAAGCAAGAGAGATTGGAGTGGAGGGTTAGAAAAGAAAGAGGCAGAAGAGGAAGGGAAGAGAAACAGAAGCAGATGACAGGGAACTCTCCCCTGCCTTCTCTGCTCCTACTCTAGAGAGGAAAAAAAATCAGGACATTGATTCCACCATACACACACACGTATACAAACAGAGGTTAAGTAGCTTCCCCAAGATCATAAAACTAGTAAATGCCTGAGGCACGCTGGCTCTCAGGTAGGTGACCATCTTCCAGGTGAAGGATCAGCCTATTAAGGAGGACTCTGGCAAGAATCTTGCCAGCAACCACTAAGAGAGAGACTTGGTAGTGTACTTTCCAGGGATGTACACATTGATAATGAGGTTGATGCACACATTTCCAGAGCTAACTCAGTATCTGGGAGGCTCCAAAGGAAAGTGTGGGCAAGAAGAGGTATTAGACTGATTACCAAACTGAAGGTCTACAGAGCCTTGGTGCTGACCTCATTGTAGTATGACTGTGAAACCTGGACAGTCTACCAGCGCCATGCCAGGAAACTGAATTGCTTCCGTTTGAATTGTCTTAAGAAGATTCTGAAGATCACCTAGCAGGATAAGGTGCCAGACCTTGAGGTCCTTTCTTGAACTAAACTGCCAAGCACTCAAACTCTGCTTCAGAGAGCGCAACTCTGATGGGCTGGCCATGTGGTTTGAATGCCAAATGTACATTTGCCTAAATTACTATTTTATGGAGAACTCACACGGGGTAGGCGTTCACATGGTGGTCAGAAGAAGCAATAGAAGGACACTCTCAAGGTCTATCTTAAGAACTTTGGAATTGATTGTGTGACATGGGAGACATTGGCACAGGACCACGTAGCATGGTGTGCCTACATTAGAGAAGGTGCTGTGCTCTATGAGCAAAGCAGAATTGAAACAGCTCAAAGGAAACGCGAGATGCACAAATTTAGATAATTGACCCCAAATGTTCACACGGACTGTTTGTGCCTGACCTGTGGTAGAGCATTCCGAAATCATATTGGTCTGATGAGCCACAGTCAGACACAATGAAACTTGACTCTAGCATGGTCATATCATTTTGGTCCTCTTCGAGAATGAAGGACAACCACAATAGCCTGAAGCAGGATTTGAACTCTGGTCTTCCTTACTCTAGGCCCAGAGTTCTGCAGAAGGAAGAGGCAAAGGAGACAGATTTCGAAAAAAGTGTTAATGGACTTACTCTGCGCTGCCGTTTGTTTGGGTTGGTGCTTTGGGTACTTCTTTTCCTTGTCTCTCACGTGCCGATTAATTTTTTAAGCAGGATGACTTAGGTCAGGGAACTAGAGATTCTCTTCAAAAAAAGGGAACAAAAACCAAAAACCACAACTTTTATCCTGGCCTGGCAGGCCCTGCCCTCTCTGTAACCTTTGACATTGTCGATCACTTCCTTCTCCTTAAAGCTCTCTTCTCACTAACTTTTTGTGAAAATATTCTCTCCTGGTTCTTTTCCTGCCTACTTTACCACTTTGTCTCAGTCTCCTTTGCCAGGTCATGCCCACTAACCATGGGGGTCATGCAAGCCTCCTTTCCTACATCCTCTTCTCTTCTCCCACTATACTTTTTCACTTAGTGATCACATCAGCTCCAGTGGATTTAATTATCATCCCTGAGATTATGATTCTCAGATCTTCTTATCTGTAATCTCTCTCCTTACCTCCAGTTTCAAATCTTCAACTGCCTATTGGACATCTGGAACTGGCCATCCTGTAGACTTCTTAAACTCAATATGTCTAAAACAGAATTTCTTATCTTTGCCCCGAAACTCTCCCCTCTTCTGAATTTCCCTATTATTTACTGTCAAGTGTACCATCAATGCCCCAGTCACCCAGGCTTACAGCCTGGATATTGTTCTTGACTCTTCACACACACACACACACACACACACACACACACACACACACACACACCCATATCAATCTGTTGCCAAGGCCTATCTAATTTACCTTCATAACATCTTCCCTATGTGCCTCCTTCTTTCCTCTGACACTGTCATCATCCTGGTCCTCATCACCTCACTCATGGCCTCAGAGTAGACTGCTGATTGGTCTCCCTCCCTCAAGGCCCACCCCTACCCCAGTCTGTCTTCCTCTCCAGTCACCAAGGTGATGTCCATGTCACCCTCTTACCCAATGAACTCCAGTGGCTCCTTACCACCTCCAGGATCAAATATAAAATCCTCTGTTTGGAATTCAAAGCCCTCCATAACCTGTCCCCCCGCCACACCTTCCTACTCTTCTTGCATTCTATTCCTTCCCCATCACCCCAAGATGTACTCTGAAATTCAGTGACATCGGCCTCCTTGGTGTTTCTTGAACAAGAAATTGCATCTCCCAGCTGAGTATTTTCACTGGCTGTTATACATGACTCCAGACAGTCTCTCCCTCTTTATCACCTCCTGGCTTCCTTTAAAAAATAATCCCATTTTTTTTGGCAGGGCAATTGGAGTTAAGCGACTTGTCCATGGTCATACAGCTAGTAAGTGTCAAGGGTCTGAGGCAGGATTTAAACTCAGGTCCTCCTGACTCCAGGGCTGATGCTCTACTCACTGCACCACCTAGCTGCCCCCAAAATAATCCCATTTTCTACCTCAATTTCCTCCTCAGTTCTATGGCCTTCCTTCTATTAAGTATCTCCAATATATCCTCATTTGTACATAGTTATTTGCATACGTATCACTTAACCTCTGTTTGCCTCAATTTCTTCTCTATAAAATGGGGATAATAATAACACCTCCCTCCCAGGGTTGTGGTGAGGTTAAAACAATATAATATTATAAAGTGCTTAGCACAGTGCCTGGCACATAGACGCTTTGTAATTGTTAGCTATTGCTGTTATTAGTATTAATTATTATCATATTGTCTCCTGCATTAGATTGTGAGCTTCTTGAGAGTAGGGGGGGCCTTTGTGTCCCCAGCACAGAGCATAATTCCTGGCACGTAGTAGGTGTTTAATAAATGTTTATTGACCAACTGACTGCCTTGTTCTCCCTTCCCCCTTTACAGTAGGAGATATCCTGGGCTCTCCTTCCATGGGGGAAGGTATTCCAGGGTCTCTTTCTCCCAACAATGAGGTAATGTCCTAGAGTCTATCCCCTCTCCCAAATGAATTAGTCTTTACAAGTTGGTCTAGACCTAGGCATATTTCTGGACTGAACACAGGTTGTTGTTTTGTTGGCAAAGCTTGCCCCAGGCATTAAAATTGCTAGTTACAGGTGTAATATGCATTATCTCATTTGATCAAGATAAGCCAGAGCAGGAAAGGTTCTCTACAATGGAATAGGCTGTCCTCCCACAGATGAATTTGCCCCGCCCTCAATAATCCCTAGTTAAGACTGCTGAATGGCTACTCCTTGGAATTCTTTTACTGCCCTTTACGCAAAAACCTTTCAATTACACTAAATGGAAAAGCCATAGCAGCCTACCAAGAAAGAAATTACCTTCTGGTCCATAGGAATAACCAAAGTTTATTATTACTCACTTAAAAGGATTCATAGGAAGAAAAATGATATAATCTCATTTTTAACTTGGTAAGTTGATGAATCTGTGATTTTATCAACACAGATAACTTCTCCACATCTTCTCATCTTGTACAGTTCTTGTTCATATTTTCCAAGAATCCATAGGATTTTTACCCAGCGCTTAATAGCTCTTTCTTTTCTTCTTTTATTAAATTGTTGGTAGCAATTTACCAGTTAGGTTGTCCTTTTGTTGTCCCTTATTTCCTCTACATTCCAATTCAAATTCAATAAACATTTATTAAGCTCCTACTATGTGCCAGACACTGTGCTAAGTGCTCAGAATACAAATAAAAAAAGAAAGACAGTTCCTGCCCTCAAGGAGCTTACAGTCCAATGGGGGAAACAACACATTAAAGGAAGCTGGCAAGGGGGAGAGGGTGCCACTAGGAGGCACCAGTTTCCCCGGAGTTCAAACCACGCTGAGCTACAGAGGGAAGTTGGAGAGTTAGTGGACAGTCCAAGTCCAGCTCTCCATAAAGGGAAGCTTTGTGAGGAGTTTACTGCTCCACCCTCCACTGCTGCAATCAGAGGGAAGAGGAGGCTGAGGGAGTTGGGAGGGTTTTGAGTATCCAAAGCTGTTGGACAGCATGAGATTTCATCTTAGCCAGGGAGGAGCATGGTATTCCTATGGACTTTAAACTCAGCAGAGCGGCAGATGAGGATCCTGGGACAAGAAATTTAGCGTCCAAAGGGACCTCAGGAATCATCAATTCCACCTGTTTTTCTTGACTTCATTTTTAAAAAATATAATCCACTTGAGGAGTATGGCTCATTGGAGCTATTCTACTATTATTGATGATGACAATAGATCATTATACACTCACTGACAAATCTGCTGCGTTTCATGACTGTTCATTGTCTTCCTTCTCACTTTCTCTACAAATGCTGAGAAAAATGTGACATAACCAGGTCTTATGCTAATCTTTCCATTTTTCAACTGGGGTTTGCTATTTTGTACAATCATAGTACAATTATCCTCATAATTTTATATCTCTTCTGTATGTTTTTCAAATGGGCTCATACTCTAAACTGGTGGTCCCTGTGGCTGTCACATGTCTTTGCTTAGCAAGGAGACTCTTCCTGCTGAGGCAATTTTTAGGCTCTTTCAGCCTCTTCATTGTAGTGATTTTTCACCTCTTAAAATTCCCTAGGAAATGGTGATTTAATTCAGAGACTGTTTTATCCTCTATTTTATGATTCTCTTGACGAAAATAATGATGATGTTTAAGATTTGTGAATAGTCTACAAGCCTTTAATCTCTCTTGATTCTTGATCCTAAACCATATTTTATTTTCCTTTCTTTTCTTTCTTTCTTTCTTTTGGACCAGACCCATGATTCTGTTGGTATAGACAACTAACTCCACTGAGATGGCTAAGCATCATCTTCCCTGGGGCAAATGAGAAGGGTCACACAGCCAATATGTGTCAGAGGCAGCACTTGAACCTGGGCCTTCCTGACTCTGAAGAAGCTCATACTGTCTTTTCTTTCCTCCTTTGTTATTTTCTTCCTTCCTTACCTCCTTTCTTCTTTCCTTCCTTTCTTTTTGAAGGAATTTCAGGACTATATATTTTTAGTTAATATTTTATTTTTCCCCAATTACATGTGAAAACAATTTTAACATTTATTTTTTTAAAAAAAATTTGAGTTCCAAATTCTCTTTCCTCTTTCCTCTTCCCTCTCACTGAGAAGGCAAGTAATTTGATATAGGTTGTACATGCACAGTCATGCAAAATATATTTTCATTTTAGTCATGTTGTAGAAAAAAAAACAGACTGAAAAAAATACCAAGAAAAAATAAAGTTTAAAAGAAAGTATTCTTCAATCTGCATTCAGAACCCATCAGTTCTTTCTCTGGAAATGAATAGCATTTTTCACTCTAAGTCCTTTGGAATTGTCTTGGATCTTTGTATTGCCGAGAATAGCTAAGTCATTTGCAGGTGATATAATATGCTATTAATGAGGACATTGTTCTGGTTTCACTCACTTCACTTTGCATCAGTTCATGTAAGTCTTTTCAGGTTTTTCTGAGGGCATTTTGTTTATCATTTCTCATAATAGCACAAAAGTATTACATCACAAATATATACCATAACTTGTTCAGCCATTCCCCAACTAATGGGCATCCCCTCAATTTCCAATTCTTTGCCCCCACTGAAGAACCTGCTATAAACCATACTGTCTTTTCTAAATAATATTTTTTAGCAAAGTTTTGCCCCTCCCCATTCCCACATTTACATTGACGTCGCCTTGTATAAGGTACATGTTGACTAAGACTGGAGGACCTTGTCAAGTTCTCTGTTGAACAATCCTATTTCTTTATCTTCTACAATCGATATTGACTGTAATATAAGCTGTGATTATTTGCATGGTATTCTGTTAATTCATGTAATCTCCTTGGGAATAGAGATCGTTTCCTTCTTTGTATTTGTATACCCAGTACTTGGCACATAGCAGGCACTTAATAAAAACTTGTCAACTGATTATGATCATCCTGAGGACTACAGAGCAAAAAGATCAATTATTCTATGATCCTCTTAGATACATGATGAGGATCTCCCTGAGGGGAAAAAATGGAGTTTCTTTCCATTTAGCTGTACCTTCTTTGTGTCATAGCATTTCATTAATAGAGGTAATGTCAATATGGGTGTACTACAGTTCCTAAAGTAGCCTGTCAACTCATTAATTGTTGAAGGTTGAAACAAGTAATAATGCCAGCAGTCACGTTAATGTTTGTAGAAAGTCTAGTGGCTATGTGTGTTTGTGATAAAGCTTTTGGTTAAGTTGTAATTTATATTTGGCCTATTTATAGTGTTATTGATAAAACTGGATAACTTTGCTATGTTAGTTAGCCATGCTTATTTCTTTTGATTGATTGCTATGTGCTATGTATATCTAAGTACTTTTGAAATGTATGTAGTTAAGCATGTTGTCACTGTGGTATCCTCATAGGTGATGCTCTGTATGGTGCCAATTCTACTGCATTTATTGTTAATATGCTTTTGTTTTATTTCAGTTTCAATGATACCAAAGTTTTGGTTACATGGGATGCCAGGAAAATCATCCTTGTTTTAAAGCACTGATGTTTGCTTTCATGTTATATATTTACATATTTTGGATCTGCCTCAGCTGACCTTTCAAGGGACTACAAAGAATTCCAGCCCAAGGAAGGATTGTAACCCCTGTCCCAAAGCCCATTAGTATGGCTCTCTCCTAATTGGTAGAGATGCAGTCCCTGCTCTGAGTGAGGGGCAGGGCACAGTTAGTGAGAGATGAGAAACCTACGGCCTTCACCAGTGGGACTCTTCAAGTGCCAGTCCTCTTCCAGACTCATCAAACATTGAGTTGCTTTGGGTACTTCTGGCTTCCTGCTTCAAGAGAGAAGACGGAAAAGGTCAACCTTATTTCAGGTTGCTCAAAGAAAAGACCCTGGGAAGACATGGGAGGAGACATGTCCCCTATATCCAGCTTGCTGTTCTAGAGACTTTGAGGAACTTCCCCCCAGGTGAGATCACAACTCTCTCTTGATTGAGGTGAGTTATCTTGCCAATGAGAAAGTTCCTTCACTCTGTATTGTCTAGTATATATCCTCCTTCTCTGATTTCTGTTTTGCTACAGATTTGGATAAATGGGGTTTCTTTGCTATGTGTGTTCATTGTGGAATTGGCATTAGGTGGGAAAGGGGTCAAGCCTTGGACACAGAGTTTGGGATTCCCATTCCCCTCCAAAATAACAAGGCAATCAGAACCTTGAACTTGATCATATCCCATAGACTAATAATGTTTGAGAGAGCAGATAGATATAGTTCCCACCCCATAATCCCTCTCTCTGAGAGGAGTAGAGTAGTAGCCTCTGGCCCCAATCTCTTGCTTCTCTTCCTAGAAGGAATGAAAGTCTCCTCTGGAGAAGGATAGGTGGAGAAGAGGCTACAGATGTCTATTTTGCCTCCCTCTGAGCCATAGTGACAACCCTTGCTGTATGTGGGCTTCTCTCAGCACTTGGAGTCTTTCCTTATGCATGGGGAACAGTACTTGCTGTATTATATCAAAGTATGGTCTGGGAAGGCCTGGGTGTTTCCCAGGTCCTTTTAGGAGGTCCATGAAGTAAATAATGTTTTTATAATTATAACAAGATGTTTTAATTTCTATTAAGGTAAATAACAGTACATAGAATCCACATAAGGTAAAACTTTTTAAAATATAAAAGGGGCCTGAGACCATTGCTCTTTACCATGCTTGTAAAATGAATAAGAAGCCAGTAAGTGAAAGGTTTCTCTGGACAAAAAATTTACAATGTTTAACATGATTGTACATATATAACCTATATCAAATTGCTTGTTGTCTTGGGAAGGGGAGAAGGGAAGAAGGGAGGCAGAAAAATTTGGAATGCAAAATTTTACAAAATGAATGTTGAAAACTATCCTTACATGTAATTGGAAAAATATTATTAAGGGGGAAAAAAGACAGAATATTTACAGAGTTAATTTACTCGAGTTCTAAATAGAATATAGAATATTCTGGTTGTGTCTCCATGAGGTTACTTCTTCCAGTGTCATTTGCTCCTAGACTGAGGGAGTTTACTGAGCTTCTTAACTTGGACTGATGTCATGGCTGGGTTATTGAGAGGGGTTTGAGATAGGCCTAGGTGCTATTGTCTTATTAAGACAAAGTTCCTGAAAAATTTACACACACCAAAAGCAATCAGAATGGAAAAGGAGATACAAAAATTCCAAAAAGAACTTCTTAAAAAACAGAATTGGCCAAATGGAAAAAGAAGTACAAAAACTCACTGAAGAGAATAATTCCTTAAAAATTAGAATTGGGCAAGTGGAAGCTAATGACTCCATGAGACATCAAAAAAAGATTTTTAAAAAGTCAAAAGAATTTTACAAATAAGAAAATGTGAAATATCTTATTGGAAAAACAAATGGCCTGGAAAACAGATCAAAGAGAAATAGTTTATTGGACTACCTGAAAACCAAGATCAAAGAAAGAGCCTAGACATCATATTTCAAGAAATTATTAAGGAAAAAAATGCCCTAATATCTTAGATCCAGAGGGTAAAATAAAAATGGAAAAATCCACTGATCACCACCTGAAAAATATCCCAAAATGAAAACTCCCAGTAATATTATAGCCATATTCCAGAGCTACCAGGTCAAAGAGAAAATACTTCAAGCAGCCAGAAAGAAGTAATTCAAATATCATGGAGCCACAGTCAGGATAATACAAGATTTAGTGGCTTCCACGTTAAAGGAGTGGAGGGCTTGGAACATAATATTCCAGGAGGCAAAGGAAGTAGGATTATAATCAAGCTGAGCAAAACAGTATAATCCTTCGGGGGGAGGGGGGAATGGATATTTAATGAAATAGAGGACTTTCAAGCATTACTAATAAAGGGACCCGAGCTGAATAGAAAATTTGACTTTGAAATACAAGACTCAAGAGAAGCATAAAAAAGGTAAACATGAAAGAGTAATCATAAGGGTCTCAATAAAGTTAAACTGTTTGTATCCTATACGGGAAGATGATACATGTAACTACTAAGAACTTTATCATTATTAGAGTAGTTAAAATGAGTTTACATGGACAGAGGGCATGGATGTGAGTTGATTATGTTGGAATGATCTTCAAAAACAATGAATGGGTAAGAAAGAGGGATGGACTTGGAGAAGAAGAAAGGGAGAGGTAGAATGGGGAAAATTTTCTCACAAAGAAGAGGCATGTAAGGAAGAGCTTTTATGGTTGAAGGAGAAATCAGGGGTTGGGGGTAGTGGGCAGTGCTTGAATCTCACTCTCATGAATTGGTTCAAAAAGGAAAGATCTATCTATCTATATCTATCTATCTATAACACACACACACATACATGCACACATATTCAATTGTGTATAGAAATGTAATTTACCCAATAGGGAAATAGGAGGCGAAAGGGATGAGAAGGGCAGGGGGGAGATAATGATATAAGAGAGAACAGATTAAGAGAAGTGATGGTTAAAAGCAAAATAGACTTTTGAGGAGGGACAGGATAAAAAGGGAGAGAGAAGAGAAATAGAAGAAAATGAGATGGAAGGAAAAACGCAGTAATCATAACTGTGAATGTGAGTGGGATGAGCTTACCCACAAAATGAAAGCAGATAGCAGAATGAATTAGAAACCAGAATCCAACCATATCTTGTTTACAAAAGGCATGCTTGAAACAGAAAGACCCACAAAGTTAAAATAAAAGGCTAGAAGAGAATCAGCTAAACTAAAAAAAAAAAAAGACACATATAGCAATCATGATCTCAGACAAAGCAAAAGCAAAAATAGATCTAATTAAAAGGGATAATCAGGGAACTACATTTTGCTAAAAAGGTACCATAGACAGTGAAGTAATATAAAAATTTTTCAGAAGCTTTTCTGACAAAGGTCTCATTTCTCAAATATATACTGAGTATAGAACTGAGTCACATTTATAAATATGAGTCAGTCTCCAATTGAAATGATCAAAGGATACAAACAGACAATTTTCAGAGGAAAAAATCAAAGCTATCTATAGTCACATGAAAAAAAATGCTCTAAATCATTATTGATTAGAGAAAGGCAAAACAACTCAGTGGTACAACCTCATACCTACCAGAAATGACAAATGCTAGAGGGGATGAGGGGAACATAGGTACACTAATGAATTGTTGGTGGAATAGAGAACTGGTCCAATCATTATGGAGACCAATTTTGCAACTATCTCCAAAGAGTTATAAAACTTTCATAGCCTTTGACCCAGCAATACCACTGCTAGGTGTGTAACCCAGAGATCAAAGAAAAGGGGAAAGGACCTATATGTACAAAAATATTTATAGCAGCTCTTTTTGTGGTAGCAAAGGATTGGAAATCAAGGGGATGCCCATCAATTGGGGAATGGCTAAACAAGTTGTGGCATATGATTGTGATCTAGTACTATTTTGCTACAAGAAATGAAGAGGGGGATAGTTTCAGAAAAAAACATGACAAGACCTATATGAACTAATGCAAAGTGAAGTGAGAAGAACAATCATTGCACACAGAAATCTCAATGTTTTAATGATGATCAGCTTTGAAAGACTTGGCTACTCTGATCAATACAATGATCCAAGACAATTCCAAAGGACTCATGATGAAAAAATGCTGTCTACCTCCAGAGAGAGAGAACTGATGAACTCTAGAGTGCAAACTGAAGTATAATTTTCTTTCTTTTTCTTTCTTCTTTTGAAATACGACTAATATGGAAATATGTTTTGCATGATTTCATATGTATAATTGATATCACATTGCCTCCTCAGTGGACATGGAAGGGAACTCAAAATTTAGAAAGCAAATAATGTTAAAAATAATAAATTTTACAATAAACAAAAAGAAACAATCAGAGAACAATATATGACAGTGTATTCTCATTGCTCAGTCATTTGGTCATGTCTAACTCTTCATGACTCTACGGACCATAGCATGCAATGTTGTTCATAGGGTTTTCTTGGAGTGGTTTGCCATTTCTCTTTCCAGTGGATGAAGGTAAACAGAGCTTACGTGACTTGCCCGGGGTCGCATAACTAATAAGTGTCTAAGGTCACATTTGAACTCATGTCTTCCTGACTCCAGGTCCAGTGTATTACTGAGCCCTAAATTGCATGGCAAAGATTCCAAATATTGCAGGAGTTTGGAGAAGAGATCACTGTGGACTCGGGTAGTCGGAGATTTAATTGAAAGCATTATTCTTGTCTCTCATTCCAGGTTTGTTACAATTAGTCAATAAACATTTATTAAGGACTTACTAAAGTCTAAGATCAAGTTCTACCTTTTGCAATAAGCTTCTTTCTGGTCCTAAAGTCAATTTAAACTATATATATATATATATATATATATATATATATATATATATATATACATACACACACACACACATATATATATACATACACATATGTATATATATATATCTTGTTTCTACATATTTGTTTGCATGTTTCTCCCCCATTAGACAGTGACCCTTTGAGAACAGGGGCTGGTTTTTTGCCCTTTTTGTATTCCCAATACTAATACTCAGCAGAATGCCTGACGCATCTGTTGTTGTTCAGTCCTGTCTGACTCTTCATGACTCCATTTGGGGTTTTCTTGGCAGAGATAGTGGAGTGGTTTGCCATTTCCTTCTCCAGCTCATTTGACAGATGAGGAAACTGAGACAAACAGGGTTAAGTGACTTGCCCAGGGTCACACAGCTATAAGTGTCTGAAGTCAGATTTGAACTCGAAGATGAGTCTTCCTGATTCCAAGACCAATATTCTATCCACTGCACCACCAAGCTGCCCTGCCCTGCCCTGACATATATAGTAAATGTTTAAAAAATGTTAGTTCACTTACTAATTAGATCAACAAACATTTGTTTAAGAGCTTACTATATGCCAAGCATTATCCTAAGTACTATGGGTTAATAATAGTAATAATTATAGTAGCTAAGGTTTACAAAGTGTTTCATGTATGTATATATATATATATATATATATATATACACACACACACACACACACACATATATATATGTATATATATGTATGTGTATATATATACATACGATCTCTTTCGATCCTCACAGATAAGATCCTTACAGATAAGAAGAGCTCGTGGCTGAGATAAGTGATTGGCACAGGAGCCCAAGCTAGTAAGTGTTTGAGGCAAGATCTGAATTCTGGACTTCATTGGTCTTCCCTGGTTTTCCCAACTGCAAGTCTGGCATGTTATCTGTTACTCCACTTAGTTATCTAAAAGAAAAAGCAAAAACATGGTGCTATCTCTTTAGAGAGCTCACTTTCCACATTCTCAGAAATACTGTGTTCGCCAGGGACTAGATTTCATCCTCTTCAGCAATGATGATTTTCCCCTTTGTAGTGGTCTCTGTTTCTTATCCATTCCAGACAGTTTACTCTCACCTTTTCTTATCTCTCATGATAAAAGATAGTAAACAATCAGTTGGTTAGGATATTGAACAATTAGCTAGGTGGGACTAAGAAAGCAGCTTGTTTGCCCTTTGCTCCAAGTCTGCTTGCTGGAGGATGGGCTGATAAAGAAGCAGCAACTAACCTTCCCATATCAGTGGGTCTTTCCCCACTCAGGTGCATGATAACACACATATTTCAGGCCTGAGGCAGGAGCCTCAGGGTTTTCCACCTTATGCTTTCCAAGTGGGGCCCTGTGCAAAGGTAGGTGCCCAGCTCCTTAGGCACTTCTCAGTAAAGACATCCCCATTCATCTTCTCAGTTGCCCCAGGGCACCCTGCTGGCAGCTTTAAGCTTCCTTTAGTTTAGACCCAGGGCGTAGCTTGGCCTTTAGTGATCCTTTGTGTCCTATCAGATGTTTTGTTATTTTATTTCTTTCTGTTTTTAATCTTATTTCAATCCTTTTTTTTTTTGAAATTGGAAAGGAACTATAAGCGTCATAATAAGGGAAGGAGGGTGTCAGACTGGTGGATAGCCCCTACACTGAAAAAGGAGGTTTAGGTGCCTATTTTCTCCCACTTAGCTTCATAGTGGCTTTTTAACACCAAAGACAAGCCACTGATTTCAATCTCAGAAGGCTTTTCTGAAAGACAGCCCTATGGGGAAGGTGGAAGTCCTGCCTTGTCCATCACTTCCCCTAGGAACTGAGCTCAATTATGGCTTCAAAGTATTCTCCAAGAGACCAGTAATACCCCCAGCTCCAAAAATAACTCAAGAAAACCACTAGAAGTATTGTTTTTTAATATATAGAATTATTCAGACTTTATAAGGAGACATTCATGAATTAAAAACCATGCTCTCTAATCTGCATAATTTTCTGACATTTTCCAAGCAACCTGTACATTTATTCAATGCTTATATATGCAAGGCATTGTGTCAGGCATGGAGACACAGAGATCAAAATAAAACGGTCCCTCCTCTCAAAGAGCTTACATGCTGGGATGGGGGGAAAGGGGAAGAAAGAATAGAGGGGTTGCACAGGGGTGGAGTAGGGAAGGAAAACAACATGTACATAAGTAAGTAAATGCAAAGTATGTACAAGGAAAGCAAAGCAATTTCAAGAGGGGGAAAGTGCTCTCGTGAGAGGAGCAGGGGAGAGATCAGGAAAGGGCCCGTGAAGCAGGTGGCACCAGATCCACATTTTGGAGGAAGCTGAGGATTCAAAAGGTAAAGGTGAGAAGAGAATGAAATTCCAAAGGCCAGGATGCTGCAGATAGAGAAAATAGGCACCTAAGCCTCCTTTTTCAGTGTAGGGGCTATCCACCAGACTGTGAGTGGGGAACTTTTAGCAGAAACAGTGATGAGGTAGTTCAGACTGAATTTTTTTTCTTAAGTGTCTAAGTTGAAAGGATAAATAAATGACCCTAATCAAATTTAAATAATAATAATGACATTTATATGGAACTTTAAGGTTTGCAGAGTGCTTTACAAATATTATCTCATTTGCTCCCCACAACAATGCTAAGACTAGGTGCGCTTATTATTCCATTTTACAGACGAGGAAACTAAGGGGAAGGATGTTAAGTGACTTGCCTCGGGTCAGGATTTAAATTAGGATCTCACCACTCCAAGTCCAGCATTCTACCCACTACAGCCTGCTGTCTCTTCCAACAGTCTCATTTAATTAGCTAAGAGAAAGGGAGTCTATTGTGTATTTGGGCATTATTATTAATAATCGCTGTCTCATTATTACTAATAATAACACATATGTATAGCATTTTATTGCACTTTATATGATTCTCACTTGACCCTCTCAACAACCCAGAGAATTATGTAGTGTACGATCATCCCCATCTTATATATGAAGAAGCTAAGGCTCAAATAGGCCCAATGCAATTCCTCTGCCATGTAACCTAGGCCAGAGCCTATGGGGGAATATTCTCCTTTACAAATGCAGTGGTTTTTTCTCTACATTGCTAAAATTGCCTTTACACCGGACTGATGAAAGCTAGGGATTCCTAATCCTTTTTTGTGTCACTGACCCCTTCAGCACATCGCTGAAGTCTGTGGACTTCTCAAAATAATGTTTTAAAATGCATAAAATAAAATATATAAGATTGCAAAGGAAACATTACATTGACATAGAGTTATCAAAACACTTTTTTTAAAAATTCATGAGCCTCAGGTTAAAAATCCTTGTAAATATCTTATCCGTCTCCACTGAATAGAAAGTTGAACATCCAAAAGTGGAGATGAATTTGGGCTATCCATACACAGCAAACTCACATACTTGTGATCAAACTACATCTGGAGCAGTTGGAGGCATAGGACTTGGAAACCCAGAGAAAGACTGCCAAAGACTGCCATTTCAAATGCAGTCATCCTAGGAGGAGGCGATATCCCCAAAAGGTAATTGCAGCCCATTCCCCCGGAGGAAAACTAGGCAAGGTGCACAGATGGTAGTTACTCCTATGGAGACTTCTATGCACCCTCAGGCAAAATTCCATTTTCCCACGCTAATTCTGTATGTGTTGATAGGAAGACCTGAGTTCAAGCCTTACCTGGGACACATACCAGCTACGTGACTCTGGATAAATCATTTAATCTTTCAGGGTCCTAGTCAACTCTCCATTACTATCAGATGCCAAGAAGGTCATAACTTGTGTTGGCAGAGGGAGCTGTTCCCCTGGAGGTCTTACACTGCTAAACTCACAGACTACAATGGAAGGGAGGCTACCACAGTAACACCAGCTTGCCTTTCAGTATCATTTCCAGTAGGTTTCCTTTCAACTGATTTGGACCCTGAGATCGAATTTCACCCTCAATCAATCCCACCCTCTCCACCCAGAGATTATAATCAAGTTTGTCTCTTTATCAAAGACACTGGATTAGGAGACCAATAAATTCCTTTGCTATCAAGGAGAAATTAGTTGGGCCTGGCCACTGCCATGAGCGTTAGTAACTGAGTAATTATGGAATTACGAAATCCCCGAACCTAAAAGACAAAAGAGATGCATTTTTCTCTGACCCTATGTAGAGTTTTGAACACATTACCAAAATTCTAAACATACTGTTCTGGAAAATGGCAGGATCGAGAAGCAGGTGCAAAAACCCTGACTCTCTAATCTTCCTCTACTGTTTTATCATCGGTTAACAGACAAGATATTCGGATTAACGATCTGAAAATAATTAAAAATTATGTGATCAAAGTCCCTAAACTATTCATAACTGTTAATCTCACTGTTGGGCTTACATCTTCAAGGGGATCAAAGACAGAAAGAAAGACCCAATATACACCAAAATATGCACAGCAGCATTTTTGTGATAGTAGAACACTGGAAGTAAAGTAGATGCTCAGCAGCTGTAGGAAATTTTAGCTGGGAACAAATTTTGGTAGAGGAATATAGTGCTATATTGTTGTCCCCTAAGAATGGATGGATATGAAGAATTCAGAAAAACATAGGAAGACTTATATGAATGATGAGGAAAGAAGGAAGCAGCACTAGAATGACACAATTGTGATAATGTTATAAATTATTATTTATTAATTTATAGAAAGGAAGCTGAGTTCCGAGGAACTGTAGTTCTGGTTCTAGAGGATCAGATGACAAAATGTACATTCTCCCTTCCAGTAAAGAGGCAGAGAATTATGCTTAGGGGATGTTGCAGACATTGTCAGGGTTGGTCACTGGGCCCACCGTTTCTGTTTAACTTTGTTTCAAATAATCAGGTGGCACAGTGGATAGAGCACTGTAACAGGAGACAAGAAGACCTAAGTTCAAATCCACCCTCATATACTTGATAGCTGTGTAGTCCTGGGCAAGTCACTTAACTGCTGTTTGCCTCGGTTTCTTCATCTCTGAAAGGGGGATAGTAATAGCCCTTACCTCCCGGGATTGTTGTGAGGATCAAATAAAACAGTAATTGTAAAGTCCTTAGGATGGTGCTTGGCATATAGTAAGTGCTATACAAATGTTAGCTATTATTAGTGCTTTGTCCTTGTTACAAGATGGGGTCTTATGAGAGGGGAGGCATTTATTTAGAAATGACTGTGATGTACAATGTAGGAACGAAAAGTAGTAATAAAATGAAATACCCCCCCCCATACACACACAAAGTGAATAATAAATTGCTAGCCCGGAAATTCTATAAGGCACTTAACATACTTGCTAAATTTAATTGAATTAACAAGAGATTTGCCTTTTAGGAAAAATGAATTCCATCCTTGCCAGGGTTCCACAGCTTTTTTGTCATTCAGCAAAGCAATCTTGCTAATAGTAAGAGTATTATATTATACCAGCTAGCCCCGTCCCTGGGTGAGGATGGATTTAAGACCTGCCCCATAGTGGGGTTGAGTGTCTTCTAGGACATAAGCTGAATCCCCCTAGGCCTGAGAGCAAGGAAAGGCCATGGTTGGAAGCTTCTCACTCAAGGCAAGATCCAAAACGTAAGAATTGTCCTGCAAAACCAAGAAGGGTCAAACAACAAAGATGTTGGGATCAAAAAGAGAAATCAGCACTAGGATCGGAGTCTGAGGAAGGAGAGTAAAGAGAAATGGTGTAGGGCTCAAGTCAAAGGGTTCCACAACAGGATGACTTGAGGGGCTGAGTTCCACAGAGAATTCATACAGTTTGCTTTGCATTTGCTGAAGGCACACAAGTTGCCATTTAGCCCTCCTTAAATTGGTTGCATCTGGACAGTTCTTCCCAGTGGCTGCTACTTTATTCTCTATGGAAATGGTCATCTTGGAAGGGCAGTAAATAAGGGGTGGATTAGCTCCATTGACCATAATTAGCATCAGAAGATCAGCCTCTGAACTACCCTGGTACATAGAACAAAAACATTCTTCCCAACCTGATCCATCTTCCTGATGAGGCCTGGTAGGCCTTAGCGTATCTATCACTCCTATTAAAATGCATACTGATTCCTCAGGTGACTGTAACCAATTTGCCTGCCTTCAAAAAGTTATATTTTCCAAGTTTTCATCAGCTGACCTAATCAATTCAGGAGATTTGGACTAACACTGTCCATAGTTCTGCCAAAACTTCAACCTTAGGAAACTTGGATTAGAAAGATTGCTTCCCTTTGGGCCATCCCTCCCGGGATTACTGTTTAAATCAAGAAAGAAAATATCTGGTCGAATTCATTTATCATCACAATCTTATAATGTGAATCAGTAGTCCCTGGGATAAGGCTAGGGGAAATTTCTCTTACCTCTCTATCCAAGAAGCCAGTGTTACTGGCTATTTAATAATAAGCCTTTTATTGCTCATCTCTGTCCTTGAGATAGCTATTCTAAGCTGGGTTGAAAGTGATAATTTTCCCTCTACAGTTAATATGACCCTTAGTATCACTGCCCCTGAGCATGACTATCTATATGATGGGAATGGTGAGATTGTAGGGGTAAGAAGGTTAAGATGGGCTAAAGCTCCCTCAAATTCCCTGATTGCTTTTCTGAGGTCTAAAGAATTTATGATACTCCACTCACACTGCCTTCTGGCAGAGGTTCCTCCTCTAACTATATATCAACAGTCTGTAGACAGACTGAAACTGGCTTTGACAACCCTGTACTCGAACAGTCAGAGGACTGGCCGTCTTATTTCTTATTCGAATCTAAAGATTGCAAGAAAGCAAGAAAAAAAAATTCTGGCAAAGTTATTGAACTAGCCCTGTGAATGGGATTCAACTGAAATCACCCCAAAATTTAATAAATTCAAAACAACTCTTCTGTTAAGAGGCTATGTATAAACATATCCCTTTATTGTGGTTCAGTAGAAAGAACTCTAGATACAGGATAAGTGTTCAAATCCTGGCTATGCCATTCACTACCTGTGGAACCTCGGATATGTCACTCATCTTCTCTGGCCTTCACTTTCTACATATTAAAAAAGGAGGGGTTTGGATTATGTGACCTTTGTGATCCTTTTCAGCTCTATATGTCTAGGATCATAAATTTAGAGCAGAGAAGAAACTCAGAACCATCATTTTACAGATGAAAAAACTGAAGATTAGGAGGGTTAAGCAACTAATTTGTGATCATGTGCTTAATAGATGATAGAACAAGGCCTTCTGATCCACAGGTCCATGGCTCATTCCACTCAGCCATGTTTGCCATTGGACAATAAAACCCATTTGGAAGACTTTGGGTTCAGGTTTTGGCAGCAACATTTCCTGCATATTTGTTATCGAAGATGTGGCTCCTCTAAGCTGAGGAGCACAAGTCTCCATTGATCACTGGATAAGTTAATTCCTTCAAATTTACAATAGACCTTTGATGACTTTTCCACATTTTAAATGTTCTGGGGTCCCCTCTATCAATTCCACCAGCTCTAAATCATCACCTAACACTGAAAAGGACCCAGGAGATTTCTTGCCAACAGAATTGTTTAAATCCTGACCCAAGTGGTTTCGGTTTATGTATGACCTTGATTAATTCCACAGATAAAGATCCTTTAGGATGGACTCACAGGGTAGCCTATCCCATCTTGAAAAAAAGAAATTCTGTGTCCCTTAAATCATAATTAGCTTACTGAACACCCCCTCAAAACCCTATGACAAAGGTCAATGATTAACAAATGGAGTTGTTTTTAGCATACCCTAACAGGTTCAGAATAAGAGATTACCAAATCAATAGTAATTAACGCTGGATCAATAAGAGGATAAAACTTGATAGAGCTCTGAATTGGTCCAGCCATTCTAGATAACAATTTGGCTTTATTCACGAAAAGCCACTAGACCATTCATATCCTTTGACTCTGAGATCCACTGCTGAGAATTTGCCCCCAAGAAAGTCAAAGACAGAAGCAAGTTTATATATGTCTATGTTTGTGTGTATGATAATAATTATAATATTTAACATCACTTAATGTTATATCTGATATATATAAACACAATGTATACATATATATTTGATGTAACATGCAATGTACCTATATCAGATATGTGTTATATGTAACATATGTGATCATATAATACATAATATTCATAATAGTCCTTTTTATACTGGAAAAAACTATAAAATGGTGAAGTAAATTTTGAAATATGAATGTAATAGATTATTTTTGTGCCCTTTGAAATGACACATTGAACATGAGATTTTTATGAATTGATGTGTAATAAAGCAAGCAGAACCAGGAAAATTATACACATAATGTGTACAATGATGTAAATGAAAACAATACTACAAACAAAGCAGGATGGTACGCAATTGTACTGACCAATCTTGGCCGTGGAAAAGAATTAAGGCGATGTGCTTCGGTTTCTTTGAGAGCTAAGCGACCATGGGTGTTGCTTATGGTGTTAAATGAAGTTGTCATGTCAGCTCACGGGATGATGGCAGAGCAGGAATAAAACATTTGGAAATAGTGATGATGTCCCTCTGACACAGAAGGCAGGGGGAGGCAGTGGGAGGGACGTTCATTTTTTCTCTCAAGGTAGTTGAGTTTGTGAGGGAGTATCTTTTTTGTCTTGTGGGGTAATAGAGACTATAGTTTGATTAATTAGTTTTAGTTGATATTATCCCTTAAATCGTAATTAACCTATTATAATCCATTAATTTCATTTACTGTTGTTCAGTTGTGTCCTATTCTTCATGACCTCATTTGGGTTGGGTTTTTTTTTTCTGGCAAAGGTACTGGAATGGTTTGCCATTTCCTTCTCCAGCTCATTTTACAAATGAGGAAACTGAAGCAAACAAGGTTGAGTGACTTGCCCAGGGTCACACAGCTGTATCTGAGGCCAGATTTGAACTCAGATCTTTCTGACTCCAAGCTGTATGCTCTATCCACTGTACCATCTAGCCCCCCCAGAACAATTCCATACATGCTATAAATAGATATAAAATATATTTATTTTTTCAAAAAGAAATCAGACTATATAAAGGTGAACAGGTATCACTAAAACTTTTTGTAAGTGCAGAGGATTCTGGGAAATATGCATCTGCAAGCATTTCCAACATTCCTCATACTTTGTTGATCCATTACCCTGTGACTTCTAGAAGATATTAAAAATACTTGTTACAAAAGAGAGAAAAATTAATAAATATTTGCTAAATTGAAAAAAAAATTCTCCTTTATCAACTTTTCATTGTGGGGAGGAAGCGAGCCATCTTGATCAGGGTGGCTACTGTCACTAAGAAGGTATCCTGCCCTGGGACAGAAGCAGATCTGTAATGAAATCTAAAATAATCATGATCTAGGAATGTTGACAGGCTGCAGCAAGTCTCGCAGCCTACCCCACTAGATCTTTGGCCCGAGCATATGTATACACAGATAGACTGGCCAACATTAGGTCAAAGTTGTAGGGATCAACAGTTATGGTTAACTGTGTTAGGTCATGTAAAGGCCCATGGAATCCACTGCTGTTCTCTCATGACAGAGGTTGAGGGTTGTCTATTGAGCCTTACAAGGAGCGATATATTCATATGATTGGAGAAAAAGAGACCTCTCCAAGACTAATTTTCCTTCTGGAGGAAGGACCACTGAGTATAGAGGGATCACTTGCCTACTACAGGTGGACTGATTTTAATAGATGTGGTTGAAGTTTACTGCTACAAAGTGGTTTGCACAAGGGTCTGTCATGTTTTGTCCAAGTCTGGATTTTTAATCCATGGCAAATCTGCCCACAGATTATGTCTAAAGATGAAGGTGATAGTGAAATTGAAGATCTTGGAAAGTAACATCCAGCAGATTTGGCATTGCTTGAGCTTTGGAAGAGATGAAATGTCATATATATAGAATGACAATTAAGCCCTTCTGGCTGGAACATAGAATACATGAAAAAGTAATTGTGCAATAAGTCTGGCAAGGCAGGCAATGGCCAGACTGTGAAGGTTTTAAAAAGCCAACCAAAGGACTTTGAATTTTATCTTAAAGGTGGTAGGGAGCCATTGAAACTTCTTGATCAGATAATCAAGTATGGTCAGTCCTGTGTTTTAAGACTATCAACTTGACAGCTGTGTGAAAGAGATCTTAATTATATATTCCTCAAAAGTCTTTTCTACAAGTTAGATAATCAGAAATATTTGTACAAATGCCTTCGAGTCAAATTTGTTAACATAAGAAATGTCCCATTGAACAACACTTCTTTATCTCTCACAAAATCATAAAGACATTGCCCACTGTGTCGCTCAGTGTCCACCCAAAACTCAATATGTCCAAAACAGAACTTGCTTCCTCCCTAATCTGCCCCTCCTCCAAAATTCACTACTCTTTCTTAGGACTCCACCATTCTGCCAGTCACTTAGATTTGTATTCTTAAGATCACTCTTGAGTCTTCCCTTTCTTCACTGTCCTCCTGCCCCTTGCCCTTTATCCAACCTGTTATCAATTCTATCTCCACAATACCATCCATCAGTCCTTTTCCCTCTACTCACATAGACACCAGCCTACTTTAAACCTTCATCACTTCTGGCCCGGACAATTGCAACTGGCCTGTTCCACACAGCTGCCGTCTTGATATTCCTAAAACATGTCTGACCAAGTCATTCCCCCTTGTCCTTTGGATAAAATACAAAATTCTCAGCCTGTTGTTTAAGCCTTCCATAATCTAGTTCCAACCTACCTTTCACAGTTGTATTTCCTCCTATTTCATTTCATATATTCTTTTTCCAGTCAAACTGGCCTACTCCTCTCCCAACTCTTGCTTCTGTGACTTTACCTAAACTGGAGTCTGGTACTGCCTCTTTGAATCGCCAGCTGCCTTCAAGTGCAGAAGCCTTTCCCAATCCACCCCAGTTCATGTGCTCTCTACCTCTTGAAATTATACTGTATTCCTTTATGCTTGCTTCATTGGTTATTCATTGTATCTTTCTAGTAGAAAGGAAGCTTCTTAACATTGTGTAATGATCAACTATGGTGACTTAGTTCTTCTCAGCAATACAATGATCTAAGACAATTCCAAAAGACCCATGATGGAAAATTCTATCCATATCCAAAGGAAGAAGTAATGGAGTCTGAATGCAAGTCAATGCATATTATTTCCACTTTCTTAGTTTTTTCTTGTTTTTTTTTCCCCTTTTGTTCTGTTTCTACTTTCACAATATGACTAATATGGAAATGTGCTTTAAATGATTGCACATGTATAACCTATATCAAATTGCTTGCCATCTTTGGGAGGGGAAAAGGAGGAAGAAAACTTGGAAATCAAAATTTTGTTTAAAATGAATGAAAAAAAATTTAATTAAAAAAGTAAGCTTCTTGAGAGTAGAGACCTTTTCTTTTTATTTTTTTCCTTCTAGGACCTAGCCTATAATAGCAACTTGATAAATGTTTGTGGAATTGAAATGAGAACATTTCTTTCCTCAGAATCAATTGGTTGTTTTCTTATGTCAGACACAATAAATAAGAATTTGCTGAAAACAGTGAAAAGATTTCAGAAATTGAGAAGTCTTGGGTAAAAAACTGAAAACCATAGTTGCATAGGTATGTTTTCACTGCTGCTGTCCTTTGAAGGCAAAGAATACTGAAGAGAAAAGTTGATTTGGGAGGTGAACAGCTAGATAAGAGATGGTATCTGAGAATAGGATTTGCAATGCTGGACAATGGTTTAAAAATATAGGAATGGCATGCTCTTGACCAGAGATGGAGCAGAAAAGCTTTAAGAATGTGTTTGCCTGTTATCTTGCAAATCTAATAATTTTAAAAAAAAAAATTAAAGTAAAAAGGATGGGGATAAAACTTCCAAAGTATATGCACCAAGCTATATACCAAAGGGAGAAACTACAACGTAATAATAGCCCACCATTAAATAGTATGTTAAGGTTTAAAAAGGTATGTTACATATATTGTCTCATTTGATCCCTACAACAAACCTGTATGGCGGATATTATTTTTATCTCCAATATCTCCAATGAGGAAATAGACTCAGGAAAAAAAGGTTAAATGATTTGCCCAGAGTCACACAGATAGTAAATGTCTGAGGCAGGATTCAAACTCAGATTTTTCTAATTCCAAGTTTAACACTCTATTGTACCACTGTGACACCCTAAAGCTCGAAGGACAAAAATTAAAGACCCATTAGTAAAATTCACAGCCTTAAATGTCAAAAGTTGAACCATTAAGAAATATTAACTACAGGTCTCGCAGCAAGAAGTCAAACGTAATACCACAGGTATAACTAAGATTTGGTTAGATGAGATCTATGACTGGAATAGGACTCTGGATAGGTGTACTTTATTCAAAAGAAATAGGACAAATAAAAGGGAGAAGAGTAGCATTATATAAAAAGAAAGTATACTCATATGACAAAATCCAAAAATTAGAAGGAAGAAGAAAAGAGGAGCACATCTGAGTGAAGACCAATGAAGGGAAAAACAAAATTAATTTTGTCATCAGAGACTAAAGAGAGAGCCCCTGAAGAAAAGAGGGAATAGATGAGGATTTCAGGAAATATCACACATCTGGTACAGAAACATGGTAGAGCAATGCTGAAGGACTTCAATTATCCAGACACATGATGGATAATTGTCAAAAAGCAGAATATCGAACAAACTGCTTGACTTGTCTTAATGATAAAATTATTCTTCTAAAAGTAGAAGAACTGATAAGGGGGAATTCTATTCTGTATCTGATTCTCAGAAACATAAAAAACCAATTTTTGAGATAGAAGTGATAGAAACCTTAAGGGGAAGTGATCACTACCTCCTACAATTTTGTTTTAGCAGGGGAGAGGGAAAGGAGAGAAAAACCAAGTATATTCTGACATGCACCCTAGATTTTAAGAGAGCAGATTTCAAATGACCCAGAGAAAGGACTGAAATTCTACAGGGAAAGTCGTCCCAGGCCAGATGGGAAACTCCCAAGAATGAAATTCTGATAATTTCTTTTTGTTTTTTCTTTTTGGAGGGGGGAAGGCAGGGAAATTGGGGTTAAGTGACTTGCCCAAAGTCACACAGCTAGGAAGTATGTCAAGTGTCTGAGGCCGTATTTGAACTCAGGTCCTCCTGACTCTAGGGCCAGTGTTCTACTCATTGAGCCACCTAGCTGCCCATCAACCTAGATTTTTAAAGGTTATATACAGAAGATAGAAATAAGCGAAGGTTCTGGAAGATGAATACAATAGCATTAAATAATCCTGTAAGAATAGTTTCTGGAGTTCTAAAGGTCAGACCTATCTAAGGCTGAAAAAGACAGCTAAAAGGACAAAGAGATTTTTTAAAGTTTTATTTGAAAAAAAAAAAAGAAGGGTCAAAGAAAGAACAGGACTACAGATGCGGTAAATGGGATAAATGTGACCAGCAAAAGAGGGAAGGCAGAATTGTTTAATTCTTAAATTGCTTCTGTTTTCTCTGCCAAGGAGAATGATCTTTGAACTGGGAAAAAATGACACCAAAAGATGGTCTAGAGGGAGCTGATGCCCAGAATAAGTAAAGAGATGGCATGTCCTTAGCTATCTTTGATGAATTAAAGTCACATGGCCCAGATGAACTACATCTTTAGGTACTGAAAGAGCTGGCAAATGTGGTTACTGCACTAAAATCAGTATTATTTTAAAGACCTGGAGAACAGAAGAGATACTACAGTACTGGGGGACACATACCCTGATTTTCAAAAAAGGGAAGAAAATATAATCTTCAAACAAGAGGATGATTAGCTTGACTTCAATCCCTGGGAAAATTATCAAACATGTTATTAAAGGAATGGTTAATGAATGCATAGATAAGAAAGCAGTGATTACCACAAGCTTCATCAAGAACAGGTCATGCTAGACCAACTCCACTTCTCTTTTGACAGGGTTGCTTAAGTAGTAGATTAAGAAAATTCTGTAGCTTTAGCAAAGCTGACTGTTCTTGTGGAAAAGATGGAGAGATGTGATCTAGATGATACAATCAGATGGATCTGGAATTGCTTGAATGGCCAGATTTAAAGAGCAAACACTGATAGTTCCATATATAAACTTGGAGGTAGATCTCCAGTTGAGTAGTCTCAGGATCTGTGCTTGGTCCTATGTTGTCTAACATTTTTATCAATGACTTGGATAAAAGTATGGATGGCATGATTACCAAATTTACAGATTCTAGGAAGGATAAATGAACATATTGGATAAAAGAGTTAGGATCTAAAAAGATCATGACAGCCTAGAAAACTGAGAAGAATCTAAAATTTAATAATCACAGATGTAAAGGGGCATCTAGGTAGCACAGTGGATAGAATGTCAGGCCTGGAGTCAGGAAGACTTATCTTTGTGAGTTCAAATCTGGTCTTAGATACTTAACTAGCTATGTGACCCTGGACAAATCACTTCACTCTCTCTACCTCAATTCCTCATCTGTAAAATGAGCTGGAGAAAGAAATGGCAAACCACTTGAGTATCCTTGCCAAGGAAAACTCTAAATGGGGTCATGAAGAGTTGGATACAACTGAAAAACAGCTGAATAACAACAAAGTCTCATACTTGCTTTTAAGAAATACACTTCATAAGAACAAGGTGGTGGAAATATGTCTAGATGACAGTTCATCTCAAAGACACGTAGGGATTTTAGTGGACTATAAACTCCATATGCATCAGCGGTATGATATAGAATCCAAAAAAAACTAATATAACCTTAGAATATGAAGAGAATCTTAATTTCCAGGAATGGTGAGGTAATAGCCCTGCTCAACTCTGCCCTGGTCAGACCACCCCTACAGTATTGTGTTCAGTTCTGCATACTGTATTTTAAGAAAGACATTAAGCTGGAAGACATTCAGAGGAAGTCAACCAAGCCTTTCCCAATTACCAATTCTAGTGCCTTCCTTCTGTTGATTATTTCCAATTGATCCTGTATCTAGTTTGTACATAGTTGCCTACATGTCGTCTCCCTCATTAGACTGAGAGCTCCTTGGAACTGTAGAGATGGTTAACCTGGAAAAGTAAAAGGAGGGAAGGGGGGCTGGAGGGGAAGGAGATGGCACATGATAATATCTGTCTTCCAGTATTTGAAAGAGATATTGGACTTGTTTGGTTTGGTCAGAGAGGGCTGAAGTAGGAACTAGGGGTGGAAGTTGCTAAGGAGACAATTTAGATTTAATGTATAGATAAACTTTCAAACAATGTAGCGGTGTTCCTAAAGTCTGGACATATAGGCAAAAATGCATATTTTCAAGAAATGAAATGAATGAAATTTTTATTTAATTGGAATATTAACAAATGACATCTTCAATATGATTTCCATCATTTGCGATACAAAGGTTGATGCATTTTGCAAGATTCACGTGAACTCAATGCAATAACTCCACATTGCCATCAATTGCCTGTGTGTCCAGACTTTAGGAACACCCTGTAGAATGAGTTGCCTCTGGAAGTAGTTGTTCCTTCTCATGAGAGGTTAGCTAGCAAAGGTTAAATGACTACAAGTTGAGTACGATAAAATGAAGGTTCTTTTTCTGAGTATGAGTTATCTGTGGGGACCTCTGAAGTCCCTTACACAGCACAGTGCCAGGCACCTAGTAAGCACTTCATGTTTATTCTTTGAAATGCTTGTTGACTATGTTTCTGTTTGCATCAATTGCCAGGAAACTCAAAGTTTAATTCAGTGCTAGACTCCAGGACTCATTTTATCTGGGTTTCTCAGCAATATTTATCTCTTCACTTATTTGGTTTTGTTCTGTTTTATTTTTCTGTTTCATACTGTGGTTAATTTTATAAACTGCCTCAAATCCTTTTTGGAAGTAGACAACGTGTAAAGCCTAAAGAAATATTCAGCTGCTGATGCTGGAGATACATGGCCTTGCCTCTGTCATGACAAAAGATGTTGTTATTCTAACATAGGGAAACCTTGACCCTCCCCACCAGGGTTCCCTCAGCTGTAGGAGCCTCCTTCCAATTGCAGAAAACAGAGCAGAGATCTCTTTTACAAAGTGCCTATTGATACTGGCAAAAGAGAAAGGGACGGGGCCTTCAGAACTTCATCCCTTCCCCACCCAGCCTTGTGGCTCAGTTTTCTTATTCATTTCATTTCTGCAATTTAATTTAAGTTTTAATTAAACTGAACCAAATTGACACATTATTTACACAGTCCTTAAGACTGAATCCCTCTCAGCTCTTTTGCCATAGTTAGACATTTGAGAACATAAAGACAATGGTCCATTGTTCCATTTTTCAAATACCTTTCTATCCAAAAGACTTTACAATCCCTCTAGCTATACTTCTCTCTTTATTCCCTATAGCATTCCCTTGCTCACAGAGCTTTTAACCTTTGTTTCACTTATAGAGAGAACCTTTTTGTGGAGCTTATGCCCAGAGGTATTGGTATAACTTTTCTAAAAATATCTCACAGGGCCTGTACTAAGATAGCTCACACAGGTTCCCCTGAGGCAAAAAAAAATTACCTTTTATTTTTGTTGGTGTTATAGAGCAGGGAGGAAATTGTATCTAGGTACTTTAGCTATCAGTAAAGTATTGGATTTTTCAGTGAAGGTTAGGTGGTGGGGAGGAAAGCATTGCCACCTCAGCTTTATTCCCCAGGGTCTGGGGGCTGGTCCAGAAGTGTCCTTCCTGTAGCAAGAAGGGGACAAGAAAAAGTGGGTGGGTTGGAAAGAATGAGCCAAAACTTAAGCAGAGTTTTCTGAAAGGTTAAGTCTGTGATTTCACTAATTTTCTGCCTATTAGAACCTACTCTCTCCCAAGGTATTTCCACTCTCAACCCACTATTCTTTTTACTCAGTTCTTAGTTCTTTCTTTACCTGTGTTGTTAATGACAATCTTTCCCCACTGAATAAGTAATGCCTGTGAGGGACAAAGAGGGGAAGAGTGAGAGAGAGAGCTCAGCCCTTCTGTTGTTTAAAAAAGAGACCCAGATAAGTTGGAGAGTGGGTTGCTGTGAAGCTGCAGGAAGTAGACGTACCCAAGCAACTTCTAAGGAAGGCCTCTGTGTCAGTTAGCTGGTGAGGCAGAGAATAAAAAGGAACAGGATGTCTCCCCTGGCCTGAAAAAAACCCTCCCTTGATCATTCCACCCCAGCTAACTATCATTCCTGTTTCTCTTTTGCCCTCTGTAGCTAAACTCTTCCAAAAGGCTGTCTACAATAGCTGCCTCGACTTTCTCTCCTCACATTCTCTTCTTAACCCCTTATAGTCTGGCTTCTGACTTTATTCCATGGAAACCACTCTTTCCAAAGTTACTAATGATCTCTTAGTTGCCCAACCCAATGGCTGCTTTTCAATCTTCATTCTCCTTTACTTTTCTGCAGCCTTTGGCACTATGGATCACTCTCTACTCCTCGATATTCTCTTCTCTCTAGGTTTTTGGGACACCATTCTATCCTGGTTTTCCGCCTACTTATTTGACTGCTCCTTCTCAGTCTCCTGCTGGATTCTCCTCCAGATCACAGCCTTTAACTGTAGGTGTCCCTTGGGGTTCTCTTTCTGAGTTCTCTTCTCCCTCTATATCACTTCACTTAGTGATCTCATCCGCTCCCATGGATTTAATCACCATCTCCATGCTGATGGTTCTCAAAGCTACATTTCCTGCCCCAGTCTCTCTGCTGACCTTTAATGTTGCATCTCCAACTGCCTTTCAGACTTCTCAAGCTGGATGTCCACTAGACATCTTAAACTCAACATACTCAAAACAGAACTCATTGTCTTTCCAAACTCTTCCTGCCTCCTACCTTCCCTATTATTGTAGGGGGCAAGACCGTCTTTCCAGTCCCCAGGGCTCACAACCTAGGAGTTGTCCTGGATTCCACGCTCTCTCTCATCCCCCATATCCAAGCTCTTGTTAAGGCCTATCAATTTTACCTTTGTAACATTTCTCTAATGTGTCCTTCTCTCCCTTCAACACTGCCACCACTCTGATGTAGGCCCTCATCACTTCAAGCTGAGACGATTGCAATAATCTCCTGGTGGGTCTGCCTGCCTCAAGTCTCCCGCTATCCCAATCTATTCTAGCCACTAACGTGATTTTTCTAAAAGGCAGTACTGATCATGTCACCCCCCTCCTCAATAAACTCTACTGGTTTCCTATTTCCTCCAAGAGCAAATAGAAAATTCTCTGGCACTCAATAATCTTCATAACGCATCTGCCTCCTACCTTTCCAAGTCTTCTTATACCTTAACCCTCACCACATATTCCGCCATCCAGTGACACTGGCCACCTGGCTCTTCCAAGAACAAGACAGTCCTTCCTCAGCTCTGGGCATTCTCTCTGGCTTTTCCCCCACACCTGGAAAGTTCTCCCTTCTCCGCTCTGACTAATGGCCTCCCTGACTCCTGCTAAGTCACAACTAAAATCTCACCTTCTACAAGAATTATTCTAGTGCTTCCCCTCTTTCGATTATTTCCCATTTATCCTGTACATGCTTGCTTTGTATACATTTGTTTGCATGTTGTGTGTCCCCATTCGATTGCAAATTCCTTGAGAGTAGGGACTGTCTTTTGCCTTTGTATCCCCTAGTGCTTAGCACATAGTGGGCACTTAGCAAATGCTTATTGATTAAGTGTGAATTTTAACTCAGGCCCAGCACTCTATTTACTGTGCCACCAGCTGCCAAAAGAGCAAAAGCCCCTTGAGGGCAGGGACAATTTCATTTTTGTCTTCAATCCAAAGGGCTTGGCACATAGTTGGAACTTAATAAATCCTTGTTGATTAATTGCCATTGAACTTCCAAAATGCTTTTTGTCATTTCTCTTTTCATAAAGCAAAGATGTGATGGGAATCAATCAATTAACCATATATTAAGTGCTTGCTATGTGACAGGCATTGTGCTAAATGATGGGGAACCAAGACCACAGTGAAATAACACCTGCTCTCATGGAGTTCATTCTTAGGAAGGGGAAGAAGGCATGTGCATGTTGTTGTTCACTCATATCTGACTCTTTGTGACCCCATGGACAATAGCACACCCAATAGTGCCCATGGGGTTTCCTTGGCAAGGATACTGGAGTGGTTTGCCATTTCCTTCTGCAACAGATTAAGGCAAACAGGGGTTGAATGACTTGTCTAGGGTCACACAGCGAGTGTCTGAGGCTACATTTGAACTCAGGTCTTCCTGATACCCAGGCCCAGTGCTCCATCCAATGAGCCATCTAGCTCCCTCATCGACACATAAAGAAATATATGAGGAATAGACGTAAAATGAAAGCGAAGTAGTTTGGGAATAGAGGGCACTCCTGGCTGGGAGGATCAGGAAAGGTTCCATGTAGAAGATGGAGCTTGCACTAAGACTGGAAAGAAACAGTGAGGGGAGAGGGGCAGCGCATTCCAGATGTGGAGGACAGTCAGTGAAAAGACCAGAGACAAGAGATAGAGAGCATTGCGCAAGTGCCGAACAGCAAGTATACCAGCAGGGTCCAGCTGGGCGGCAGAGTGTGGGGAGGGAAGTAAACTATAAGAAGACTGGAAAGGTAGGAAGAAGTCAGGTTGTAAAGAAGATTGAAGATTGAAGTAATTGTTACCAGATACCATTTTTGCTAGGGCTGCCAGGTAAACACATAGGTGACACATTCCTGCCCAGTGTAAGATGATACCCCAGACATGTACTAAGACAGGAAAACAAGACACATGGTTCTCGTTCTCCATTATAATACCTCCTCATCAGTTAAGTTTCAGAAGGAAAAGGGATTAGTTGGATAGGAAGGGAGTAGGAAGTTGCAGAGATTATAAGGAATGGCAGAAGAAAAGGCACAAGAGGAAGAGAAGGAATAAGGAAATAAGGCAGAAGATCACTTGATGAAGAGGGAATTTGATGAAGAGTGGAAGGAGATGATGGTAATGAGAGCAGAGAGGTCAGAGTGAAATAAGGACAGGAAGCTGGGATTTAAGAACATAAAGAAGGGAATTCAGCAAGGGTAGAAGTGAGTGAAAGGTGATCTTGTTGGTAAGATTTTTTTTTTAGACACAGGGGTGGTCAGGTGAGGAGTAGCCAGTCCAACAAAGAGAAGATTGTTCGATCTACTTTTATAATCATTCTCCCCCAAACTTGCCATCTCATAGAAGCAAAGCGCTTTTCCTGGCAATGTGCTCCTTCCCAGATGGTCCCATGACAGGAACCATTGTGCAGCCAGGGGCTCTCAGAATCCCAGGGAATCCAGCTGCTGTGATGCTGTCTGTCCTCAAGAGTTACTGCTCTCATGTCATTGCAGGAAACTAGGCAGGGTTTCCCTGCGAGCTATGATAACTTGAAGGGAAAAGCAGGTGGACGTTAGAGCTACATTTAAAATGCCTTTAGTGATGCTTCTTGTCACTTCCTCTTAAATATCCTGTACAGTGGAACCTTGAACTCTATGGAGACAGAATAAAGACCAAATAGAGTGAAATGCTTTTAGAAGGCTAATGTGGAAGGGCAGGATTGGTCCTTACCCGCCTCAAAATTTCTCTGAATCACTTCAGGCTTTTAGTGTGTATTTTAGAGTATGTTTTTAAAAACATGATCTGACCTGCCACTTATCCAAATGCAACAACAATGTATTCCAATCCACAACAAGTAACCATGCACTAATAGAGTTCCCCTGTAGAACTCATTCAGCATGTTAGAGGCTTTTGTACAACATATCCTCACTGAGCCATTGACACCACAAGAGCAACTTACTCTTCTCTATTGCTACTTAGGAGAAATGGAAATAAATGCGGGGTGCATATAAACATGCTATATTATCATACATATAATGCTTGGTTGTCTATATTTATGGAGGGGAGAAGAGCAGATTATATAAAACCTGAGATGATTCTTGTTTAGTTTTAGAATGCAGTTACGCATATCCACTAAGATAGATATATATAATATATATAATTGATCATGCTATGTATAAATACATACACATATGTAAGCACACTTGCACTTATAAACATATAAATTTATGCATGCACACAAGTTTGAGATATTTGTGCATGTGCACACACATGTATGCACACATACAACATATATTTCTGGACATGTGTTAGTACATATATGCATGCATGTAATATATTGTGTGTGCATTTATATGCAAAGATATGCATTTATATGTATATATTTATAGCATGCATTGTGTTTATTAATATATGTGTGTTTGTACATGTATGTGTGCATCGTGTTTATACATACACGTATATATTTATTTGTATATGGTATAACCAAATATCTCAGTCCTAGAGAGGCAGAATGTTACAGAAGAAAGAATACTGAACTTGGAGTCACAAGAGCTGATTTTGAATCCTGCTCTGCTATTTTCTACCTGTTTGACCTTGAATAAGTCCCTTAATCTTTATGGGCCTCAGTTTCCTTATCTGTAAAATAAAGTGTTTGAACTAGATGCTTCATAAGGTGCCTTCCAGTTCTCAATCTATGTTCCTATGATTCTGTTGAGCTCCATATAATCTCTCTCTCCTCTGCTTATTAGCTAATATTGTACTTGGTACCATCACTGAAGTCCCTGCCACTGCCATGGTCATAGAGGGGGTGACCTCAGCACTGATATCTAGAGGGGCAGGGGAGCTACTGGAGATCTCAAGGACTGGGCCTAAAGTCCAGCCACTGAGTCCATAGTTGAATATTCAACTGGTGGGAATATTGTTCAATGGCACAGAGTGACAAGGATCCTTATAAGCTACCATCAAGCTGTGGCCTGTGCAATGGGAAGACATAGGCATCCTGACTTCAGCATGATGGTCTTCAGGATCTCAGTCTCCATGGGTCCTGAAAGGCAGGAGCAAGGGATTTATCTGAGGTCTAATGAAGGGGCTGGCATAGCCAAAACAGAAATGAAAGCGTCATGTCCTTGTAACCTAGCAATGGGCAGAGAAACAGAAGGCTCCAAAGGCAGAAATGCATTAAACATTCAAACATTTATTTTAAGTACCTACATTCAAACATTTACTTTAACTACCTACTGGGTATGCAGAATTAGATTTTAAAGATGGTGACAAACTAAAGAGATAAGGTGAATCAAGATAAGGGGGAAGGGAAGAGCAGTCAAACAGTGTAGGCCAGGGGTGGGGAACCCGCAGCCTGGAGGCCCCTTGTGGCCCTCTAGGTCCTCAAGTGCAGTCCCTTGACTGAATCCCAACAAACAAATCGATTTGTTCTGTGAAGTTTGGATTCTGTCAAAGGGCTGAACTTGAGGACCTAAAGGGCCACAGGTTCCCCACCCCTGGCCTAGGCCAATTTGTTAGAAAATCTGTAACTTTTTTTTTCTTTTCTTTTCTTTTTTAAAGAGCTAAGCCTTTTACGCTGGGTTCTCACCTAGCTAATCACCTACCTAATGTCCTGAGGCCTGGTCCCTTACTCTGTTCTTTTTCACCATGACCTCCATTCCCTCTACCCCTTCTTTCTTTCCCTGGCCATCACCCAGGCACCAGCTACACTCTTTTCCCTTTTTGATTCCCTGGCCCATTTATCCCAATATAGATCGTGCAGATTACAACCTTGCCAGGTCACAACAGTGGATTACTCCCACATCCACTTCCTTCACTCTCGTTTATGTGCTATTGAATAGAGGGGAAGGAAATCACACAACTGCCCACTACAAATTTTGTTATCTAATTTCAACAGGGTCCTCATTTCAGCTAGGTGAACATTCTTTTCCTCCCTAGTTTCATTATCTCACTTTCCACAGTAGCTATTTCAAACCTTATCATCCCTTCTTAAATTTCTCACCACAACCCCATATCCTACACCCCTCTCCTGAAGACCTCATGTTACACTTCACTGAAAATTACATCAATGAAAAAACTAAGACTAATCTCAGTTTCACCCTTTCTTTTTCATCTCACATCACGCAGACATCATCTTCTACTATTTCCTCCTTCCAGTTTCAGAGGAAGAGGTGATTTTTCTTCAGTAAATTGCCCCCCACTATTATTCTCTCTCTATCTCTGTCTTGCTCTGTCTTTCTCTCTCTCTTGGTCTCTCTGCTTGTTTTTCTGTCTCTTTGTCTCTCTGCCTATTTTTCTGTTTCTTTGTCTCTCTGTCTCTGTCTCTCTCTGTCTCTCTCGTATTTCCCTAGCTCCTGGCTCTTTCCCTACTCCCTAAAAATATGTCCATGTCTCCCCCACCTTAAAAACCTCTCAACCGATCTGACCATCCTCACTAGCTTGTCCTATACCTCTCCCCCCCTTCAAGGCTAAACTCCATGTGAAAGCCATCCCTAATCAGTGCTTCACTTGCTTCTAAACCCTCCATAATCTGGCTTCCGACCTGAAATTGCCTTCTCCAAAGTTATAAATGATCTCCTAACTGCCAAATGTAAGGGCCCTTTCTCAATCTTGATCCTTCTTGACTGTTCTGCAGCAGCATTTGACACTTTTCAATCTCCGCCTCCTTCCAGACACTCTCATTTCTTTAGGGTTTTTGTGGCACTGCCTTCTCCTGGTTCTATGTCCTATCTGCCCCCTTCTCAGGCTCCTTTTGTTGGGGGGAAGGTTGGGGAGGCTCAAGTTAGCACCTTGTCAGTAAAGGTTCAATACTGGGACAAAATTAAGCACTCATTAAGTCATTGAACATCTGACAAAAGGAAGTTTGCTTTGCACCAACACAAAAACTATGTGCAACAAAACTTGCTTCTCTAGATGTGGCTCCTTAACGTTCACCAAGCTGTAGCGCCGTGACTCCACATGGGTAGGACTTTTATGACTTTAGGGGACCAGTAAGTTGTATCAAGAGAGACAGTAGCCACTAAAGTCCCAGGGGCAGCTTTGTTGCATTTTATGGAAAACTATTTTGTGCTGTGGGGGATACTAGCGAACCCCTGGTTCTATTTGTTTTTCTGATTAATAGTAAAAAGAATTAGCATTTATATAGGACTTCAAAGTTTGTAAAGTGCTTTATGTATATTACATTATTTGTTATTTCATTCATTGCTTCTTCCTCCACATTACACCCTCTACCTTGGGTGACCTCAAGGCTCCTTCCTGGGCCCCCTTCTCTTTTTACTCTCTATGATATTACTTAGCAATTTCATCAATTCCCATGGGTTCAATGCAGATGATTCCTAGATCAATATATCCTGTCTTGATCTCTCTTCTGAGCAACAGTCATGCATCTCCAACTGTTTTTAAACATCTTGAACTGGGTGTCCCATAGATACTTCAAATTCAACATGTCCTAAACTTTGTCCCTCCCCACCCCCCACTAACTTCCTTTTTTCCCAACTTCTCTATTATTACTGGTGAGATCATAATCATCTTCCCAGTCACCCAGACCTGCAACTTTGGTGTCACATTGGACTCCTCATTCTTACCCTACGTCTATTCTTACTCCACAATCTATTGCCAAATATTCTCATTTCTACCTTCATGACATTTTTCATATATGTCCCTTCCGTTCCACTCATACTGCTACAACCCTAGTTCAGGCTTTTACCACCTTTTGCCTAGCCTACTGAGATAGCCTTCTTCTACCTGGTCTTTCTGTCTCAAGTCTCTCCCCACTCCAACCCATCCTCCATTCAGATACTAAGGTGATTTTTTTTCTACACTGTACACCTGACAATGTTACACACACACACACACACACACACACACACACACACACACACACACTGATCTCTAGTGGTTCTCTGTCAATCAGTCCTCAGTCAACAAGAATTTATTGAACGTTTACTACATGCCAGTCACTTTGCTGGCAGCTAGGTGGCACAGTGAATAGAGCTCTGGGCCTGGAGTCAGGAGGACCTCAGATACTAGTTGTGTGACCCTGGGCAAGTCACTTTAACCCTGTTTGCCTCAGTTTCATCCTCTGCAAAATGAGCTGGAGAAGGAAATGGCAAACCACTTCAGCATCCTTGCCAAGAAAACTTGAAATGAGGTCACAAAGAGTTAGACACAACTGAAACCACTGAACAACAGCAGTCATTATGCTAAGTGCTGGGGCTATAAAGAAAAGCAAAAACATAGTTTTTAGAGGAAATTATATGAAGATAACTGTGTATATGCAAGATATATATGTGTAAATGGGAGTCTGCCTTGGAGGGAAGGCACTAGCAGTGGGGGAGGACCAGTAAAGGCCTTTTGTGGAAGGTGAAATACAAGCTGAGTCTTAAAAGAAGCCGGGGCAGCCAAGATGCAAAGGTGAAAGAGAGCATTTCAGGCTGGGGACAGCCAGTGAAAAGTCGGGAGTTGGAAGCTGTGGGCTAGGACTAACACATAGGCTACTTTCAAACTCCAGGATTTAGAATGCTTCATAACCTGACCTCTTCCTACTTTGACAGTCTTCTTATACTTTCCTTCCCCCCATCTAGCTCTACCATCCAGCCATACTGGCTGACTTGTAGTTCTTTGAATCTTGTACACCATTTCCATCTCCAGTGGTAACTTCATTTTCCACAATCAGTCTACTTGGTTCATCAAGCCTCACTCAGAATAAGCACATCCCCTGAAATTTCATCACTGTGTTGATTGGCTCAGTTTTTGATACTCAACTCTCACCAGTGGCCTCTCCACTCTGATTAGAGGGCTGGAGAGTGGAGCAATAAATTCCTTCCAAAGTCTTCCTTAACTTCCACCCCTTCTCCTAAATTCCCTGTCATTGTCAATCACTCCACTGTTCTTCCACTTACCTCTGTTTGTAGCCTAGGAGCCAACTTTTCACTCTCCCTTAATCACCAGACCACACTCTCCCCACTCCATATCCAGTTACTTGCCAAGTCTCCTGTATTTCACCTCCTCAGCGTCTCTCCCACCCTCCTTTTCTCTCCACTCACATCATAACTACCCTAGGTGAGACACTCATCACCTCTCACTTACATGGACTACTGAAAAAGCCTTCTAATGAGTCTTCCTCCCTCCATTTACTTCCTCCCCACTCTGATCCATTCTCCACATAGCTACCAAATATATATTCCTGAGATATAAATCTGACCTCATCACTCCTTGCTTAAGAAGGGTGAGTGGTTTCCCTTTGCCCTTGCAATAAAATAGAAGCTCCTCTATTTGTCATTTAAAGTCTGTCACAATCTGGCTCCAGTCAATCATTCCAGGATGACTACACATTACTCCTGGTTCACCCACTCTCCAGTAAACTAGTCTACTTGCATCTCCCCCTAAACAACATTCCATCTCTTGCCTCTATGTTTTTGCAAGGTTGTCTCTTGTGCCTGGAGTGCTTTCCCTCCTTGCTCTGCTTTGGGAACCCCTGACTCAGCTTGGAACCTCAAGGCTCAACTCAAGTGCCATCTCCTTTGTGAAGCCTCCCCTGACTGCCCAAGCTGTTAGTGCTCTCTCATCCCTAACTTCCAAATCACTGTATATTTATTTCATATACATATATATATATACATTTACATATATATATTTCATGTATGTTCTTCTTGGTGAATATGATGAAATCCTATGTTTGACTTTGAAAGTTCTTCATAACCTGCCCTCCCACCCTTTCCAGTCTTCTTACACTTTACACATCCCACCCCACTTCCCCAAGTACACTGACACAGGACTCCTTGGAAAAAGCCATGCGCTGTCTTGACTCTGGGCATTTTCATTGGTTGCTCCCTCATGCCTAGTATACTCTACCCCCTCATTTCAATCTCTTGGTTTCTCCGGCTTCTATCAAGTCTCAGTTAAAATCCCACCTTCCATAGGAAGCCTTTCCTGAGCCCCCTTAATTCTAGTGCTTTCCCTCTGTGGACCTCCAATTGATTCAGCATGTATTTTGTTGTATACAGCTATGTGTATGTTGTTTCCCATAAGACTGTGGGCTCCTCAGGGACAGGGTGTGTCTTTGGTCTTTCTTTGTATCCTGAGTACTCAGCACAGTGCATGGCGTGTAATAGGTGCTTAATAAATGTTTGTTGATTGACTGTGACTATGATGTATCCTAGTCATAGACTGTAAGCTAGCTCCTAGAAGGTCTAGGGGTCATCCTGGACTCTTTGCCCTCTCTCATTTCCCATATTCATTAGATTGAGAGAGGGACATCTTTTGCTTCTTTTTGTATCCTGAGTACTTAGCACAGTGCATGGCATGTAATAGATGCTTAATAAATTTTTGTTGAATTGAGTGAATAAATATTTAGTTACCAAGTCCCCTTTATTTGACCTCTTCAACATCCCTCTCCTTTGTTTTTGTCTTTCTGTCCCCCAAACCTAGCACAGTGCCTGGCACATAGCAAGTACTTAATAAATACTCATCAAGTCAGGCTTTTACCCATATTTTCTCTTCAGCACATAAAGTATCTTGTAATTCTATAATATGGAATTGTTATTTTATAGTTATGAAATAATACGAGATTTTTCATTGTGGGAACTCTAGAGTAAGAATTTTATCCTCTGATAGGAATCATAATCGATCCATCGACATCATAGAATTAATGAATAAGTCCTAGGGAGTTGCCTGAGACACAAAGGGGTTAAGTGACTTGCAACTACTAAGAATTTGAACCCGAGTACTCTGTCTGTGATGCCTTGTTTCTCTTATGGTGATATATGTAGTTGGAAAAATTGCCTTCTTAAAAAGCTTTACATGTAGATTGGTGAATGTACTCATTTAATAATCTGAAGTGCTTTACTACTTATAATTAGTTACATGAGACAATATCCTTAAGATAATATTTAGCTATGCTTAACTGTGCATGTGGAAAGTCTGGTTGAGAAAACTACAACTTTTATTTTAAAAATGTGATCAACAGAGGAAATGGTTATTATAAAGGAACTTAGCTTTTTTAAAAAAGATTTGAATAGTTATTTGGAAAAGATGAATTTGAATCCTGGAGAAAGCACTGGATTTGTAGTAAGAAACCTGCCTCTGTCACTTATTCTCTGTGTGATTTTGGGCAAGTTTTAATTTCTTTGGGCCTCAGGCTGCAGCTCATCTGTAAGATGAATAGGGCGAGGATGGACTAGATTGGCTCTGAGGTCACTTCCAGCTCTATGACCCCATGACCATACCAACTAAACTAGAAGGACAACAAATTCCTCTGTCTTCTGGAGAGGCAATGGCTAAACAATAGTATAATTAGGTAGATTCCTATAGTTAAAAGGATGGACATCCCCCTGCCCCCAACATAATGATTAATTGGCCAGCGTCAATCATCGATGTGGAATGAGACGTCAGAGTTTCCCAGGGCTCTTGTCCTTGACCCAGTTCTGTTCTACATCTTTAGATCCACTGAGTTGGATGAAGGCAATTGTGTCAGGCTTATCAAATTTGGGGATGACACAAAGTGAGGATGAATAACTAACATGTTGGATGACAGAATTGGATCTAAAAATATCTCAAGAGGAGAGAATGATGGGCTGAATCTAATAAGTTGGATTTAATAGAGATTCATGTAGGACTTTCATCCTACACTTATTTTCAGAAAACCAATGGCACAAAGTACAGGATATGGAAGAAATGGCGAGATAAGTTTTTTTTAAGTGAACATAATATGTAACCTAACATTAATAAAAATATCACCTTTAAACATTTTTTTGCTTTATTTTGTACATGTTTGCATGGAAAAGGCCTGGGGGTTTTAGGTTACTACAGTCTCTACATAAGACAGTGGCATAAATGCTGATGCAAGTTTCAGACAAGGCTGCTGGCAGCCTCACAACATTCCACCCTAGTCAGACCCCATCTGGAGTATTAGATGCAAATCTGGGCATGATGTTTTAGGAGAGGCAGTGACAATCCAAAATGCAGCCGAAGAAAGGGGACCAAGATTGTTAGTTCCAAACCATGCCATACAAAGACTGGGTGAAGGAACCAGGGATAGAGAAGAGAATGTTTAGAGGGAACATGATAGGTGTCTTCAAATATCTGAAAGATGCTCAGGTGAAATGAACGAATAATTAAAGCATTTATTAAGTGCCTACTATGTGCAAAACATTGTGCTAAGTGCTAAGGATAAAATAGAAAAGCCAACAATCTTGGCTCCTAATGAGGTCATATTCTAAGAGGGAGGGACTATGCATAGAGTTTCCAGGTGCAAATTCTGCTTCTCTGCCAAGCCAATATTCTGCTTGGCTCCAGAGTTCGGAACTAGGAGCTTGGGGAGAAAGTTGCAGAGAGGCAGATATGGCTCTAGGAAGAGAATCCTAGTATAATTAGAGCTAGACAAAAGGGGAATAGGGTCTTCAGAGAAGTAATGAGTTTCTTCTTGAAGTAGAGGCTAGGTGACTGCTCTTTGGGAACAGATAGAATGGGGTCAGGAGGACCTGAGTTCAAATCAGACCTAAGACACTAGTTTCGTTACCCTGAACAAGACGCTTAACCTCTGTCTGTCTCAATTTCACCATTTGTAAAGTGGGCAAAATAGTAGCGCCTACCTCGCAGGGTTGTTTTGAGGTGAGACATTTGTAAAAGTGTTTGGCGCAATGCACAGCATGTTATATAAGCACTCATTTCCTTCCCGTCCCTCTATTTAGGGCTGTAGAAGACAGGGAATTTGCTGAAGACTTCATGGGGGAACAAAAGAGCAGCTCTTTGTTTCAGCTATGTGCTAACCCTGTCTGAGCCTAGACAGCAGAATTATCAGCGTCTACTTAGCCAGACAGTGACCTTGCTTGAACTCTGGCCAGCAGAGCATCCTTATCTCTACTACCTGCTGGGGACCTATCTGACTCTCTAGGTGGCACACCCGAAGGGCAATCTAGATTAAAGGCACCATCCTAACTAGGCTCTTTGAAGTCTTTGTTCAGAAGGAACCAGTAAAGCCTTTCCCATCCCTGAAAGGTTATTGTTTCCCAGGATCTCTACTTGGGCATTCCCAGAGGCAGGAAAGTTCTTTTGGCTACCTCTGTGGTGCTCAATGTGCTGGTGGCCCCTATGATTCGAACCCAGGCCCTTCCTGTGAGATGGAATTCCTGCGCTTAATAAATGTTTATTTGACTGAATTGAACTGAATTTAGGTACGTGTTGGACTGGATGATCTCTGAAGTGTCTCCTACCTCTTATGGTCAATGATTTGATGATCTGAACAATAAAACGTGGTTAGCTTAAGCTAGGCCAGGACTCTTTGCAGCTACTAAATCAACTTTTTGGGGTGGGGGGCGGGAAGAGGAAATGTTTTATTATTTCTTGTGGTTATCCTAATGCCTTAAGTACCATACCAGCCGGATCTGACCATACAAAGGGCTTTAGTCTATTCTTAACATGGCCAATAGCTCTGAATTAACCACAATTAACCTTAATTTCTTCATCTGCAAAATGGAATCACTGAAATGCTACACAAAGGCAGTCTGATAGGATGGTTGAGCCAGATATTGATTGGGACAGCAGGAACCATGTTCAAGTCTGGCCTCTGACACATACTGGCAGTGTGACCCTGGGTAAATCACTTAACCTCTCAATGATAAAGTCAACTAAGACTATAAGTTGCAAAACTATTGCTTATATGCATAGGTTCAAGGCCAGTTTCTGATGCAAATCAGCTGTCCAACTTTGGGCAAGCTACTTCTCACTGTTCCTGTCAACTTGCTAAGGCCATAAATTGCAGAGAAGGTTCTGACCTCCATTGGTAGGAAAGGCTTTCTCATCCATAAGTTCCCAATATCCATGGAATCCAGTCCTGATCTTCACAGTTGGCAAAAGGTGGGGGGAAGGAGAGGTTGGGAGTAAAGAGGATTATTAGTTACTGTGTTCGCAGAAAGGGAAATATTTCCTTACAGAGATGCTTTGATGCCTGCTTTTGGTTTAAAAATGGAAACTTCGAATTTCAAAGACTTCACTCACATGCAATTTACTTGTTTATCTGTTCTCTTTCCAGTTATTGCCTCTCCCTTGAGCTTGGGGATTGGTAACCTGGGGACAGGTGTTTTAGAACCAAAGCATTCCAAAAGCCAGGAAGGAAAAGTCCCTGTCCCTTTGCTGGTGCTGATTAAGGGATGTGAAAAAGCATTTACTATTTTCAAGACATTTCTAACTTCAATCAACTGAAGAAGGATGAGTTATGGTTGATAGTTTGAGGTTGGGGACTTTTAAGGTGATTATATATTTTTTCCTAGACACAATAAGTTCTCTCTACCTGTTCTGTGTAATTCAGTGTCCCTTAAAGACTGCAGGAGAAAGAAAATTGTTTTGAAGGGCTTGGTTTTAACTCTCAGGAGCCTGAAAAGCTGTTCTGGGATCAGCCAGGAAAGGCAATCCATAGCTAGTAAACAGTTGCAAGAGAGGCAGTCTGGTATGTGCAATAGAGGTTATATCTCAGAGTCAGGAATACCTAAATTCAGAACCGGCACCAACAGACTGTGTGACCCTGGGCAAATCACTCAACCTCTCAGAGTGCCCCAGCAATTCTCTAAAACTAAATTACAAAGTTCCCTGTCTCCTTAGTGGAGGGAGTCTCTCCATAGATTAAATCACAGGCATTGGGGGGAAAAGTGTTGTGCCCAGGCCAACCTCCAACGGTTTTCAGAATCAAATGATCTAAGTTATACAAGAGGAAGCCATGTGTGACCATTACAATAAATGAGTCTTACAACTCTTTCAATCCTACTTCCCCTAGGACAGGGGTGGGGGACCTGGGGCCTTGAAGTGACATGTGGCCTTATAGATCCTTAAGTGCGGCCTTCTGACCGAATCCAAATTTTACAGAATTTGTTTTTGACTCAGTTGTCTCAAAGTCGCAGGTTCCCCACCCCTATTCTGGGATGATTTCCAGGACTGATAACAAAAGATCTAAGAATAATGCTCCACCAAGCTGGAAAGCTCCTTGAGGACTTACCTTCCTTAAAGCAATAAAATAATCATAATGATGATGAGAATGACAAAAAAAAATTTTATCATGAACTTAACAATCATCAACAATATTCCAGCATCCAAAGAACAAAAAAGAGGATTATACATAAAATTATGAACCTATTATACAGTTCATTTTTTTAAAGTATACATATCAAACTTGTATTAAACAATGTAGTAATAAAATTGCCCTATTTTGTGTCTCCTTCTGAACTTATATGTTTTATTTTAGACTTTCTTTGTACATATTCTTGCTTTATTGACATTCTGCTTATTCATTCACCCCCGCATCCAAAAAAAAAGGCTTCCCTTGTAACAACAAAGTATAGTCATGTAAAATTCTCATTCTTTATTTCTATGTCACCTTCATCACCTATGTCACCTTTCTGCCCAGCAAAGGGAGACCTGCTTTCTCATCAGACTTTCTAATTCATGACTGATCTCGTTGACGACAAGGACTATCTTTCGCCTCTTTTTGTATCCCCAGTATTCAGCACAGTACCTGGCATATGGTAAGAGCTTAAACATGTTGATTGATCAGAATTCTGAAGGTTTCAAAGTTGCTTTCCTTTACATTACTGTAGTTATCACCTAAACTTTTCTCCCAGTTCTGGTTCATTTTGCTGTGCATCTTTCAAAGATAGAGAACTATACCTAGAATCAGGAAGACCTGAGTTCAAATCTAGCCTCAGCCTTTACTATCTGTGTGACCCTGGGCAAGTCACTTGACTTCTGCCTGCCTCAGATTCCTCAACTGTAAAATGGGGATAATAACGTCATCTACCTCTCGGGATTGTTTTGAGAATCACATGAGGTATTTGTAAAGTGCTTAGCACAATGGCTGGCTCACAGAAGCACTAAATAAACAGTCCGCACCTCCTTCTTCTCATTTATTGCAGCACAATAATACTACATTAAATTTGTATACCACAATTTGTTCAGTCATTCCCCAACTAAAGGGTCCTTGTTTTTTTTTTTTTTTCCAGTTCCTTGCTACAATAAAAAGTTCTCTTAAAATGTTTTTGTACATATTTAGGTCCTTTCCTTCTGTCTCTGACCTCTTTGAGTAGTATTATCAATAAATCAAAGGATATTTACAGTTTAGTGATGTTGGGGGTGTAGTTCCAAGTTGTTTTCCAGGACATTTGGACCAGTTTACAATTCTACCAGCACATGTTAGTGTGCCCATCCTCCTGTGCCCATTTTCATCTTTGCCAATTTGATTAATATAAGGTAGAGCCTGAGAGCTGTTTTAATTTCAATGGCTCTTATTATTAGTGATCTGATACATTTTTTCATATGGTTGTTGATAGCTTGCATTTCCTCACTTAAAAACTGCCTGTTCACCTCTTTTGACCTATTGAGGAATGACTTTTGTTTTTATATGTTGGTATCAATTCCTTGCACACAGTGTTCCAAAAGTTAAATGCTGTTAAGAGTTTAAAACTTGATTAAGGCTTTTGACACACCCTCTATGTCTTCGATATCAAACCTTATCAGAGATACTGGCAGCAAGGGATTACTCTCTTCTTGTAGCTTGCTTTCTTTTCCCTGACAACTCCTGGTACAGTGCCAAAACAGGCATTTAATAAGTACATGTTGATTTGTTTTTTATCGAAGAGAATGAACAACTTTGCCACCCTGATCAAACTCTTTGCTCCATTCAATCCCTTTCCCCATAGTTACTTCCCAAACATACTTGTCCCACTTGGAAACTACATAAATATACAAACGTATTCAGTGCTTTCTCATAAAGTATGAAAGAACGTGCTTGTTTGGTATTGATCCTTCAGTTGTTTGTATCCATGTTACACCCATTTCTCTCTCTGTCAGTGTTCTCTACAATGACCACAATTTTGACTTAGAGAAAAGAACTGGTAGCTTCAAGTAGATTTTTTCCCTTATTCTTCATTTATTACTACACAATAATGTTCCATTAAATTTATATAGCACAATTTGCTCAGCCATTCCCCAACTGAAGGGTGCTTGTTTTATTTCCAGTTCTTTGCTACAATAAAAAGTCCTATTAAAATGTTTTTGTACATATACAGGTCCTTTCCTTCTGTTCCTGACCTCTTTGAAGTATCTAGCCAGCCATGGTATCAATAAATCAAAGGATATGTACAGTTTTATTACTTTGGGGGTATAATTCCAAGTAGGTTTTGCTAAAGAAATATACTTTGTCAGAACAACCTTCCCATTTGGGGACTTAGAAAACATGATCCCTGTAGCTTCTGCTTTAGATACGAAAGCATTTTCCTCTCTGAGACTACCCCCAATTTAGCCTGTATTTCTTTTGTTTGTGGGTTGTTGTTTACATGTTGTCTTCCCCCATTAGACTGTGAGCTCTTTGAGATCCATTTTTCACCTTCCTTTGAATTTCCAGAGATTGACACAGTGTCTAGCACATAGTAGGTGCTTAATAAATGTTAGTAGACTGACTAGTAAAGCAAGAGCCCTCTTTAGCATAATAGATTTAGAGCTGGGAGGAATCTTTAGAGATCATCTAGTCCACCTCCACTCCATCTTACAGAAGAGAAAACTGAGGTTTGGAGAGATTCAGTCATTTGTCTACTATCTGACTTGCCTTGCAGGGTTCCATGACATTTTTTTTTTTTTGCTTGGACCTGTATTGTAATTGCTACAGGAAATTTTCTCCATCCTTGCAGATCAGCAGCTATTAATTTCTTGGGACAGAGCAATTAAATGACTTTTCCAGGGTCACACAGCTGCTGTGTCAGAGGCTGGCTTTCCATGGCACAGTGCCTCACACAATTAAACATTTTAGCAACTTTTAAAAAATTATGATGAAAAACTTAAGACCCAGTAGAATGTTAATTCCCTTAGAGCAAGGACCATAAGTATAGCCCCTTGTACATAGTAGGCGCTTAATAAATGTTTGTCCAATTAAACTGATCCAAACTTGAGATTTGTAACCCTGAATGAATGAATATCTATGGTTAACTCAGCAAGAAATAGCTGTTATTTTATCTTTCCAAGAGAGTGCTATCTCCAGGGACCATAATCAATACTGTATTTCAGCAAAGGGCAATAATACTGGTGCTCATCCCTTAATCCTTCCCCTGTGATTTCACACTACCCTTTTTTTAAATGACAGAGACTAATTTCTCACAGAGTTCACTAGGATTTCCCTACTGCTCGATAGAATTTTCTGATCAATAGCAAGGAGAAAAAATGGTTCGTGGTGGAGAGAGGAGCTCTCCAGGGACCTATGATTCTAATGAATTCCATTTCCCAAAGGTTGGTGGTAATATTATTGAGATACAGACAGCTAGCAGAAATAAGCAAGAAAGGAGGAAGCAGGGGGGAAAATGCAGAAAAGACAAGAGACTTCCATAATTTACAATGGTGTTTGTGTTATTTTTTTTTTGCATCCCCAAAACGTGATGTTACATTGGAGAGAGTATTTCCAGTCAGCAATCAGCTACTATCTGAAATCAAAACTTTAGTTATTGTCCAGATGACTGATAACTTACTCTATAAATCAATAACTGCCTTTTGTCCAGTTGCCATACCGAAAGATTAATAGAAGCATCTCCTTCCTGTTTTCTCTAGTGATAACCTAGCTCAGGTTTTAAGGGTTTTTTCTTCCTTTGTAGCTAGGAACTTCCTGGTTACTATCCATAAAAGTCGTGGGGCTGTTTTCAGAGAATCTGTGTGACTGTATTCTATCATTTTTTTGTTACCAGTTCCTCCTTGAAGGAAGTGTATCTCGTCAGTAATCCCTATATCACTTTCCAAGGATCAATCCATTCAAAAGTAGGGAATAGGAATTATTCATTCATTTCACAAATATTTATTAAGCACCTAATTCTTTTTCTTTTTTTTAAAGACTTGATTTCCTTGTATCTCCTCAGCCAGACATACAGGGACTACCCCTAGTCCCAATCCCACTACTGATTAGCAGGGTAGTTTTGACCTATTTAATTTCCAACCTGAGTGGGTTCTCCCATCTTTGGGCAGCTTGGTGGCCCTGCTCCTGTGTGCTCACCATATTGAACTTAGTGAGGACACTGGATGGGGGCATAATCCTCAGTAGCTCACATCTCTCAAGTTTAAGAAATCCACCCATCAGTCTCAGACTGCCAGGTAGCTGGGATGAACACACTCTGCTACTTAGTTTGTATAGGGCATAGTGGAAGTTACAAAAATGTATGACATATGGGGTTTTTTTTTGATGGGGGATTTATTCTGCTTGGTTATGTATATTTATTACAAGGGGTTTGTTTTTCTTTCTTTTTTAGTGGGTGGGAGAGGAAATGGATCTTTGTTAGCTGAAAAACAAGTAAATAAATGAGATACATGAAATTTGTTCCTGCCCTTAATGAGATTAAAATGTATTTGTGAAGAATATGTATGCTCTTTGCATATGCTCACAAAGATAGACTAGTTTGTTCTCAGATAAAATTTATCTTAAATTTGATTATAACTTCTAATATCATAAAGTGTAATTCTGGTTCCTCAAAGCAAGATTTAATAAAGATGCTCCTTTATTTTATCTTAGGATGGGTGACATTTACGCCAGCAGAGAAAAAAGGTGGTTGATGGGTCAACAAGACTCTGACTGTTGCTAGCTCTCTGTTGTCTTTTCCCAGATGCCCCAGGCAAATTACAATCCCAAACATGAATTACAAATAGGCAAGCTGGTGTAATAGAAAGAACTTTAGTTTAAGACTCAGAGCTGGCTTAGTTCCTTCTCTGCCACTAACTTGTCCTACAATCTTAGGCAAGGTTTTAGCCTCAGTTTACTTATCTATAAAATGAGAAGATTGGACTAGATGATTTCTAAAGTCCCTTCTAGAGCTAACATTTTGTGATTCTATAATCCCCAAGCGGCTAGATGGTGCTGTGGATAGACTGAGAGTCAGGACTTGAGTTTGAATCCTGCCTCAGACATTTTTATTAGTTGTGTGATCCTGGGCAAAGCTTTTCATTTCTATCAGCCTCAGTTTCCTCAACTGTACGATGGGGATAATAATAGCACCTGCCTCCCAGGTTTGGTATGAGAAGGAAATGAGACAATATTTGTAAAGCACTTAATACAGTGCCTGGGACATATTAGGTGCTTAATAAATGCTTGTTTCCTTCCTCCCTATAGAAATTTTTGGGATGTTCAGAGGTTTCAACTAAAGTGAGCAGCAAATACAAATATAATGGTGGTATTCTGTGAAGCCTTAGCGCTCTCTTATGACTTTTGGTAGGAAACTTGTTGAATTAGTAGGACTGGTTATACCATGAAATTTGTTATTGTGAACTGTGTGATCTATTGTGTGGGCATTTGTGACATTGTCATGGCAGTGGCTGAGGTTATCACAGGCTATCCCGGTGCCCTAAGGGTGATCCTTGGTTACTAGGAAGTTTGGGGGCTACATGAGGGAACATAACCAAGGAGCTCAGGCCCACTTTGGGAAGAGAGATTCAGCAATGGTATGAACCTTGACAATCGATAGGATAGGGCAGAAGTTTTCAAGCCATTCTCCATCCTTGTCTTCCTATTGTTATCTTCTACTATTGTCATCTCTCTTTTTTCTTCTCTATCTTCCTTCATCATCACCACTCCTGAGCAATTTGCAGCAACCCTTGGATGATATCTTCAGATTATTTAAATGGTAAATAAAAGATATTTGAAAATAGCATTACAGAATGGCATGGCTCGCCATTCCTAGTTCTGAAGATGTACATTCAAAGTGGATGATTTTTAATCACTTTGGACATAGACATCAAATGCCCTCCATAATCTGGCTCCAACTTACCTTTCCAGCTTTTTTTTTCATTCTTTGGGTACTCCAGCCAAAAAGAACACGTATCTACTTCCCAATGTTGTCTCCCACCTCTCTGTATTTGCTATGCCGTTCCCTAGATCTTTTAAGAACTCCTTGTTGATCTGTTGTTGAAATCCTTCTCTTCCTTCAAGGTCCAGCTCAGGGGCTACCATCTCAAAGAAGTTTTCTCCAAACTCTCTGGCTGGGGGTGGAAAGGGGGGAGAGGGAAGAGAATCCTCTCTCCCTAAATCTGTCATTTCATTCTATTTAATCCCTTCTGTGCACTTCTCATAATTGAACATATAATTATATGGGGAAATATCATTATCCCCTCCTTTCCCACTCCTCCCCAACTAGACTGTAAGAGTCTGTAGAGCAAGGAACTGTTCCTTTGTCCTGGTATACCTATTGGGGGCCATCTTCAATCATCTTGTGGTCATATCTGACCAAAGGACCCAGGTGGCTCCAGAGGAGAAAATGAAGCTGGTGACTTTGCACAGCCCTCCCTCACTTAAATCCAATTCACTTGCAAGTCACAGCATCACCTTCCAGATGTCATGATCCTCTTTGAAAACAAAGAACAACCTGTGAGTGGCATGAGCTATCCCACTGGGGACCCGACTGGCCAGTTCCAGTTGGGCAACATAGCAACTTCTTTCCTTCCTTCCTTCCTTCCTTCCTTCCTTCCTTCCTTCCTTCCTTCCTTCCTTCCTTCCTTCCTCCTCTTCTCTCATATGTAAATTTTGATCTCTTAAACTTCATCAGATATTGATATCTTGCACTTTATGGGCTAGTTTTCTTTCTTAAGATGATACCTTTAACACAAGTCACTCTGGCTGTCATTGACTGGCTAACAATAGGTCCCAAACCAAGACCATGGGGTCATAGTTTGGGCCCTGATTGCTCGCAGTGAGAATAAATAGCAATTGTTTCTGTTTTGGCCAGAAACCCTGAGGTTCTTCCCCTCCCAGATTAATATTTTTTTTAACTAGGTAAAAGAAATTATTCTTTGCCTCATTTCTTATCTAGCCTTAATCATTGAATGGGAATTGCTTCTGGGAAAGACCTTAGCTTAAAATGGCCAAGGTCTCCCACTGCATAGGGGCCAGCTCCAGCTGTATTGATCTATATCTTGCCATTGAACCCAGATGGCTCTGGAGGACAGAGTGAGACTGGTGACTTTGCACAGCCCTTCCTCACTTAAATCTAATTCACTTTCAAGTGATGGCATCATCTTTCTGATGTCATGGTCTTCTTCAAGAATGACGGACAAACAACAATAAGGTATCCCTATCAACTACCAATGCACTGCAAAATGTAGGTAGCTGGGCTGTATTGAAGTAACTTGGCAGTTGGACCACACATACCCCTCCTTCTTTTACCTTTCCTTCTTACTCATCCCTGACTTGCCCATTTCAGGAGAGAGAAATGAAAGGGAGGACAGGGAAGAGATAGAGTAGAGGGTAGAGCAGAAAGTGAATCCAAGGGCCAGAGAAAGGGGCATAGACAAAGGAGAGTGGGAAAAATAGGAAGAGGAGAGGAAGGAAAAAGGCAGAAGAACCATAGGAGAAGAGGATGGAGAGCAAGGGACAGACAGCATTAAACCATAGTCTGGCCTGTACCACATGCCTCTAGCAAACTGAAATTTTGAAAATAAGATCATACATGACATTCTATTTAAAAACAAACAAACATGAGTTTCTCCCTTCCCAACTCTTAAAATGGGGGTAATAAGGACAGAAGAATGGAGACAAGATAAATTTCACCTATTCACTTTTCTGCCTAAGGCCAGCCTCATCTTTCATTTACAGGGCAAAGAATGCTGACAAAGATCAAGTCAATAAAAAAATAATTACAAGCCATTTGTGTCATTACCTTCTAATGAAATAGAAGCCTTTAATAAGCACAATCCTGATGTCATTTGTAATCATAGGTATTTAGGGGGGTTGAAGCTGGTAGACTTAGTATTTGTAATTATCTCACTTTCCAAATATTCCAGATATCAGCTTGCAAACTAAAGAACAATCCAGATTATTAAGAGGACCCTTTCTTTCTTAAAGTAAAGATGATTTGTATATTGGCAGGGGATGGGATCCCTCACTCAGCCTAGGGGATCATGGATTGGATCTTGAGATTCCCCAGTGGAAGAGAATATACTGAAGGGACTATCAAAATCCAATCTATGAGCCCCGAGGCTGAGGGAGGGATCCTACTCCCTAAATATACAGATATCATTTCTACTTCATGCATCAAAGTCCTGGATGAGTGAACCACCTGAAATGGCATCTAAGCTTTTGCACTGGACAGCATGAAGCAAGATAATCTATAGCCTGCCCCCTGACAGATTCCTGACAGCATTTCTTTATTGTCTTTGAATTATTTATTGCCATAGGTCAAGAGATCTAGATGCCAAGGGAATGTGGAATAATTAGTTCCATTGTGTTTCCACCTTCAACCCAGAGAAACAAGACTAGAAGATTATGACTGACCTGAGGGACTGACCTACTTGGAAATTTATCACCCCCTCTGCAATATACACATACACATCTGATTTGGTGATTGTTGGGAATAAGCAACTAAAACCTTACAGAGCTATACAAATCCATGACATTCTGGAGAGGCAAGGATTTCATAGTCAATGGGCATTTATTAAGAGCCTACTACATACCAGACACTGTGCTAAGTGCTGGGGATACATAGACAACGTCCCCCACCCCCTCCAAAAAGTCCACATAAAACAAAAAACTCATGGTCCCTGCTCTCAAGGAGCTCACAGGTTAATGGATGAAACAATGTGCAAACTATATGTATACATACATACATATGTATATATACATGTGGGGGGTGGTGGTTGGATATGTGTGTGTGTGTGTATGTGTGTGTGTATATATATATATATATATATATATATATATATATATATACATATATATATATATATATATATATATATATATATATATATTAGGGGAGTAAGGTATAAGGAGACTGGAAAAGTAGGAAGAGTCCAGGTTATGCAGGGTTTTAAAAGCCAGAGGATTTTATATTTTTTATCCTGGTGGTAATAGGGCATCATTGGAGTTTGTGGAATAAGAGAGTGATATGTTCATAATAGGGTGATCATTATAGTTATCAATTATTTATTGCAAAATATGGAGACTTGACTTTGGATAAATTTTTTAATGTTGAAAAGGCTAAATTGATTTTCTTTGTTTAAGGAGAAACTACAAAGTGGCGTAACAGAAAACCCAAGACAGCAAGTTGGGAGTTTTTGGTTCTTATCTCAGGTTTGCTACAAGACAGCTGAGTAGTCTTGAACAAATCACTTTACCCCCTCTGGGCCCCAGTTTCTCCATCTGTAAAATAAAGAGGTTGGACAATGTACTATCTAAGTCATAGTCCATAGCTATGATTCAGCTCTTGAAATGAGCCACTCATTCAATGCTTGTCTCTTTAAAAATTTTTTAGAAAATTATACTTTATTTTAACAATCATTTCCAAAACTTTTGAGTTCCCAATTCTTTCTCTCCACCCAACTCCTCCCTCACCATTTAGGAGAAAAACAATATGATATCAAATATATATGTGAAGTCATACAAAACATATTTCCACATTAGCTATGTTGCAAAAAAAAAGCAAGAAAAATAAAGTAAGTGAAAAAAGTATGCTCGATCTGTACTCAGAATTCATCAGTTCAGTCTCTGGATGTAGATGGCATTTTTCTTCATGAGTCCTTTGGAATTGTCTTGGATCATTGAAGTGATTATAATAGGTAAGTCTTTCACAGTTGATCATCCTTACAATATTGCTGTTACTATGTGCAATGTTCTTCTGGTTCTGCTCACTTCATTTTGCATCAGTTCATATAAGTCTTCCAGGTTATTCTGAAGCTCTTCTATTTATCATTTCTCAGGTTAAGTGGTTTCTCCAGGGTTACACAATTAATGTAAGTGTCCTAAGGCAGGATTTAAACCCAGGATTTTCTGACTTCAAGGCCAGTGCATTTTCTACCATACCATAATTATGAATGCATTGTGACTATAAAGTAATGAGCTGTTGTAACAATTCAGCTAGCAGTTGCTGTGGGGGTATAAAACCAACAACAACCAGCTCACAGAACGCTGCAAGCCCAGGTTCTTTTGATCTCCTTTTCTAAGGAAAGCAATGTTAAGGGGTTAACAATCTTACTTTAATCCAGTATACAAATATCATGCACTTAGTTCAGGGGAAAAAACAAGCACCCTGAACTTTAGAGCAAATACAAACAAATTACAAACATCAACAGACAGACCTTGTCTGATTCAAATCTCAATGCATAGTTACCAGGGTTTAACAAAGTCCAAATATCCGGGTTTACAAGCTGGAGGGCTCTTAACTACAGCTGCCTGGAGTTTCCACATCAGCACACCACCAAGAGTGAGAGACCTAAGCAAATAGCTCTGTCTTCTCTTTTTATGCAGTCTTTAGCCATCATCAAATGTCATCTGAGCGACCAGAACTTAAGCTCCTACTATTGGCTCTGGAGTTAGCACCTCCCCCTAGGACCTTGAGGGCTTCACACCCACATCGACTTAGCACATAATAGCTAGCGGTTTTGGGCCTACTTGGGAGCCAAGATATTATCAGACCTCCCTTCATGAGTCCTACCTGGAGCCCCACCTTAGTTACCTAATTTAATCAAGGAGATAAAGGCCAAAACTCTTCAAGGGCACTGGGTTGAATAAGTGCTAAGAGCCCATCTTGATAGCCAATACATGAGCTTATATGTGACAAAATCACTAATGAATTTTATATCCTTTGTTACATTATCTTCATTTCCAAATATATCCTTTTCCACCTCCATCCCACCCCCCACTAGCAAGACATCTCTAGACATCTAAAGAATTTTAAAAATCAGTTGCAAACTACTAGCAACTTTATGAGAGATTCCGCCAAAATCACTAATAATCAGAAATGCTAATGGAAAAAACTCTAAAGTTTCATCTTGCATCCAGCAAATTGGCTAAGATGGCAAAAGATGAGAAAAGGTAATGTTGAAGTGGTCACGGAAAGAGAGGCACACTAATGCATGATTGAATCAGTTTAACTACTATGGAAAGCAATTTAAAATTTTGCTTTAAAAAAAAAGTGAGTATGTCTATATTCCTTGATACAGCAGTTCCACCGATAGGTAGATAACCCAAAATTTTCAAAGAAAGAAAGAAAGATCCCATATACATTAAGTATTTATAGTGATACTCAGCAACACAGAACTGGCAGCAAAACAGGTATCCATTGATTGGCGAATGGCTAAACAAACTGTATCCTTTAAATATAATGGAATATGGCACTATAAAGAGACAGAACTATGAAAAAAACAGGGAACCATGATGCTATTTGTGTGTATATGTGTGTGTGTGTGTGTGTGTGTGCGTGTATGCATGTACGTATGTATGTATGCACATATGCAGGTAGAGTGAAGATAAGAAGAAGCATTTTTGCCTAGCTCATTTAGCACACCTCCTCTACAACCTAGAAAACATAGCAGAGCAAATTCTTATTGAGAAAACCAAGAAAAAGTAATAGTGAGTCATTCTTTCTGCCCAGGGCAACCTAAATTGAGAGAGAGGTTCGCCAGCACTGGGGTGAGGGCTTGTTAGGAGCACACAGAGGCAATAAGACAAGAAAAAGAGAATGGAAGGAATAACCATAGGCAAAGAAGAAACAAAATGATCCCTTTTTACAGATAATATAATAAACCCTAGAGAGTCAACTAAAAACTAATTAAAATAATGAACAACTTCAGCAAAGTTGCAGGATATCAAATAAACCCATACAAATCATTTGCATTTCCAAGTATGGCCTACATAATCCAGCAGGAAGAGATAGAAAGAGAAATTCTACTTAAAAATAACCACAGATAGAATAAAATACTTGGGAGTCTACCTGCCAAGACATCCACAGGAACCATCTGAACACAATTACTAAACATTTCATAAAAATAGACAGATTTAAACAATTGGAAAAATATTAACTAATTATTAATAGGTTGACCCAATATAATAAAAATGACAATGATGCCTAAATTATTTATTCAGTGCCATACCAATCAAACTACCAAAGAATTACTTTAAAGAGCTAGAAAAAAATAGTAAAATTCATCTGGAAGAAAAATAGATCAAGAATATCAAGGGAAGTAATGAAAACAAATGGGAAGGAAGGGCTATTAGTATCAGATCTCAAATTATACCGCAAAGTTTTAATCATCAAAACAATTTGGTGCTGGATAAGAAATGGAGGAGTTGATAAGTGGAACAGACTCAATATATGGAAGCAAATGAGCAAAGTAACCCTGTGTTTGTTAAACCTTAAAATTCTAGCTACTGGGGCAAGAACTCACTATTCAACAAAAACCGTTGGGAAAATTGTAAAGTAGTCTGGCAGAAACTAGGTATAGACTAACATCTCACACCATATAACAAGATAAACTCAAAATGGGTACATGAGTTAGACATAGAGGGTGATAGCATAAGCAAATTAGTGGAGCATGGAAAAGATAATCTGTCAAATATATACATAGGGGAAGAGTTTATGACCAAACAAGAGATAGAGAGGTTCAAAGGAAGTAAAATGGATAACTTTGATTACATACAATTAACAATAGTTTTGTACAAACAAAACCAATGCAGATAAAATTAAAGGTGGGGGGGAGTAGGAAACTGGGGAAAATATTTGCAGCAAGTTTCTCTGATAAAGGTCTGATTTCTAAGATATATAGGGAACTGAGTCAAACTGATAAGAAAAGAAGCCATCCCCCAATTGATAGTCAAAGGATAGAAATAGTGTTCAGAGGAAGAAAGCAAAGCTATCAATAGCCATATGAAAAAAAGCTCTAAATCTCTAATAAATAGAAAAATACAAATTAAAACAACTCCAAAGTACACCTCACACCCATCAGATTGACTAAGATAACAAAAAAAGGAAAATTGCAAATGCTAGAAAGGCTATGGGAAAACGGGTGCATTAATTTACTCTTGATTGAAATGTCAACTAGTTCAACTATTCTGGAAAGGAATTTGGAAATGTGTCCCCAAAGGTACTAAACTGTGCATACATTTTGACCCAGAAATTCTTCTATTAGGTCTGTACCCCAAAAGATCAAAGAAAGACTAAAAGAACCCACATGGAAAAAATATTTATAGTGACTCTCTGCAGTGGCAGAGAATTGGAAACGGAAGTGTTGAATGGTTGAGTAACTTAGGGCATAGAATGCTATTGTGCTGTAAGAAAAGATGAAGGGAATGGTTTCAGAAAAATCTGGGAAGACATCTATGAACCAATGCAAAGAGAAGTGAGCAGAACAAGGAGAACAATTTACACAGTAACAACAATATTGGAAAGACAAACAACTTTTAAGACTTAAGAACTCAGATTAGTGCAATGACCAACCTTAATTCCAAAAGACTCATGATGAAAGATGCTATCTACCACTAGATTTAGATCTGATGGACTCAGAGCACAGATTAAAACATATTTTCTTCTATCCTTCCCTCCTTCCCTCCCTCCCTTCCTTCCTTGCTTCCTTCCTTCCTCCTTCCTTTCTCCCTCCCTCCCTTCCTCCCTTCCTTCCTTCCATGCTTCCTTTCTCCCTCCCTCCCTTCCTCCTTTCCTTCCTTCCTTGCTTCCTTCCTTCTTTTCTTCCTTCCTTTATTCTGTTCTTTTAGACATATCTAGTGCAGGAATTTATTTTGTGTAACTATATATATTTGTAACGGTTTTTTTTTTTGCCTTCTTAATAAGTGGGGGAAGGGGAGGGGGCGAAAGAGAGAATTTGGAACTGAAAACAAAATAAAATTGAATTTTAAAAAAAGAAACATATGTATTTATGCAAAGTAAAGCAAGCAGAACCACAAAACCAATATCCGCAGTGACTACAATAATGAAAATGGAAAGAAAAACAAAAATTGAAATCGAATGCTTTGTAATTTTCAGTTATCAAGCTCATCTCCAAAAGAAAAAGGAGAAAGTACACCTCTCTCTCCCTTCCTCTCAGAGGAAGGGGCCTGTGGTCTGGAATGCTGAATATACTGTCAGCCTAGATTAAAATGTTGGTTTGCTTTGCTGAACTGATTTGTAAAATTCTTTGTTATAAGAGATCTCTTATTGTTGCAGGGTGGGATGGGGGTGGAAAGGGATATATTTGAAAATGCAGATAATATAACAAATGATATAAAATTCATTAGTGATTTTGTCACATATGAAGATAAGCTCACTCCTTTATAGTCACACTGCTTTTGTAATTATGGTATAGTGGAAAAGGGCACTGGCCTTGAAGTCAGAAAGGCCTGGGTTCAAATCCTGCCTTAGGACACTTACATTAATTATGTAACCCTGGGTAAACCATTTAACCTCTCTATATCTCTTGTTTCCTCATCTGCCAAAGTGTGTGTGTGTGTGTGTGTGTGTGTGTGTGTGTGTGTGTATTCAATGACCCCTAATTTCTTTTACAACTTTAAAGCTATGATCTTATGACATTAAAATATATTCAACATGGTCATTATCTGAATTCTTTAATTCAGAGTGTACTTCAGGCTCTTGCAGTGCTTCAGGGTCATCCTTACTGTACATTATCCTTATATAACTATATAACCAGTTCTGGTTATTTGAGCTTTCTTAGGTTCTGGATAAAAGGGAGTTTGTTATGCCAACATATTATGTTTGAATATAGTCTGTCAACCCGAGATAAAGGTCCCTTCCATTACAGGGAAGAAAATCTGAACCTTTATCACTATAGACAAATACAATTTTCTGGACCATTGAGCAGTCTATTGCCTGTAATGGAGGAGCATCCTTTCAAATAGCCTAGGCTAGGCCAAGGAAAGTGAGCAGAAGATTGTCAGTAAGGCTTTAAAAAGGAGGGAGGCAGGGGAGGGAAGATAAGTGAACATAATAAGTTGTGTTACTTAATTAGTTTTAAAATTACATTCTTGGATATTTAACAGATATTTCCCCAAGTGAACTAAGCTCAATGAAAAATCATCATGTCGGAATAAGCCTACTGTAGTTCCATGTCTGTCCAACAAGGTTTCTAATGTGAGTGTGTTCTTTTTTGCGGGTCTTGGGGTCAGAATTTTGAGGCAAGATATAATGTAAAGAGCCCTGGATGGAGGGCAGAGACCCACAGAGCAGACTATGGCAATGACCCTCAACCAGAAGTGGTTTTGTCATGTGATGCAATCTTGTCACCTGGATAAAACAAAAGGTATACATTTTTTGAAACCTTACAAAAGAACTCTGAGTTTGAAAATTAAGAAAAAGTAGCAGAGAAAAAACTCTTGCATTTGATCACCAAAAAAATTAAAAGGGCAATGAAAAGTTGACTTTAGAAATGCAATGATTGGGACCACGTAGCATAGAAAGAATACAGGTATTGGAGATATCTCAAAAATCAGTTCTAGACGATCTTTTAAAAGAGTAGGAACCTCAGCTCTCCAATTTATAGTATTACACCCAAGATGGCAGACTCCAAGGGAGACACAAAAAGTGGTATTGTCCCTCTAAAGAGGGACATCTAGCGAAACAAAAATGATCCCTAGGACTTCAGAAAGAAGGCCTCTGGGTAGCTACTCAGGGATGCCACTATATAAACATTTTAAAATAAAAATAACCCACAAAACAAAATCTCTGACAGGCAACATGAATAAACATAAATTCAATAGCATACACATTTAATTGCAATGGTCATTATCATGTTTTACTGATATTCGTATGGCACTTTAAAGTCTGAAAAGTATTTTATATACCTCATGGTCCACTGGGAAAAAAGGACCGGCTCTGTATTTAGAGACCATAGGTTCAAATGGTTAATCTATGTGACTCTGGGCAAGTCACTACCTTAATAGGTCTTGATTTCCTCATCTATAAAATGAGACAGTTGAACGAGCTGACCTCTAAGGCCCCTGCTAGCTTAAGATTGATGGTGCTGTTGTCTAATTTGAGTCTTACAACTCTGTTAGGTAGGTATTACAAGTAGCATCATTCTCTTTTTACAAATGAAGAGACTGACTATCAGAGAGAATGTAATTTGCCCATGGTCACAAAGCAAGTTATGTCAGAGGTGGGAGCAAAACCAGGTTTTCCTAACTCTGAGTCCAGGATTCTATCTATTGTGACAAGATAGATAGATCACAGATAGATAGATAGATAGATAGATAGAAACATGCATACATACATATGTAGATACATAGCTGTACAATTATTTCTTTTCTTCAATTATTTAACGTCTGGTGCCTCCCAGACTATGCAATCTCTGAGGGAAAGTCTCTTCTTCCTTACTCCCCATAGTATAGGTAGTGGTCGCATAACAATCACTGTGGTGTGAATTCAATTCATCTAATGTTTTTTAAAGCCTATTTAGGGTAAGATGTTGGGTCTTGAGGTCAGAAGGCCTGAGTTCGGGTCTGTAACCACTGCTCAGTTAGCTATGTAATCCAGAATAAGTAATTTAGCTTCTTCTATAGAGAGCTGGGTGGTTTAGTGGAGAGAATGTCGGACTTGGAATCTGGAAGTCTTGAGTTCAAATGTGGCCTCAGACACTAAAAAAAAAAAAATAGAAAGAAATTTACATGATAGCTTTACTATATGCTTAAAAGGAATAGCAAGTTATACATGATAAATTTGCAGTTTCATATGTAATCATCCTTTTTTTAAAAAAAAAATTACACTGTGTTAGGGAAATTGTTGTTTTATTCCATAAATCAAAAAAAAAATTGAAAAATAGTTGTATGACCCTGGGCAATTTCTTTGTGCCTCAGTTTTCCCATCTGTAAAATGGAGATGATGGCGGCATTTATCTCCCAAGGTTGTTGTAAGGACAAAATGAGATAGTATTTGTAAAATGCTTTGTAAATCTAAAAAGGTTATAGAAACACTAGCTACTGCTGTTTATTCCTGTTTCCTCAGCTATAAAATAAGGGAAATAATACTTGCATCACCTTCTTCATTGGGTCGTTGTGATGAAAGTGCTTTGCAAATCTGAAAGCCCTAGGTCAGTGAGAGTCATCATCATCAGGAGCGCTTAACATGGCTGGGTGGCTATTAGTTGATATTTTAATCTACTCACTTTGTTTTGGAGAGTGCTCAAATCCTTCCCCTTCTAAGAAATCTGCAGAGACTCTAGCCCAACAAAAGAAGATATGTTGTGGTTGAGTCATGCCCAGCTCTTCAAGACTCCATTTAGGTTTTTCTTTTTCTTTTTTTTTTGGAGGGGGAAAGGCAGGGCAATTGGGGCTAAGTGACTTACCCAAGGTCACACAGCTAGTAAATGTGTCAAGTGCCTGAGGTCAAATTTGAACTCAGGTCCTCCTGACTCCGGGGCTGGTGCTCTACTCGCTGTGCCCCATTTGGGGTTTTCTTGGCAAAGGTACTGTGGTTTGCCATTTCTTTCTCCAGTGGATTAAAGCAAACAGAGGTTAAGTGGCTTGCCCAGGGTCACACAGCTAGAGAATGTCTAAGGCTGGATTTGAACTCAGGTCTTCCTGACTCAAGGCCCAGTACTCTATCCACTGAGCCACCTAGCTGCCTCCAAGGCAAACAGATTAGGACTTGCCCAGGGTCACACAGCCATTACTGAGGTTTGGGCTCTGGAAGATGAGTCTTCCTAACTTCAGACCCAGCCCTCTATCCATTGAGCCATCTAGTTGGGGGGTGGGAAGGGGGAGGTGAAGAATGGGGTAGATGTCTCCCCTTTTTTTGAAGAGACAAGTAACTCTGAATGTTGTACATACTGTCATATACAGTAGATGTGTTGGTTTTGCTGAACTGTTTTTTTAATCTTTATTACAAGGCTCACTGGGTAGAGAAGATGAGAAGGATATTTTGGGAAATAAACATGATGTAAATCCAAAAAGCATTAAAAAAATTACCATAGCCTGTAGGGATATCATTTTTCTCTCACCCCCTATAGTGCTCATCATCTGTGCCAATCATTTTGGCCCTTAAAAATATATTGACTTCTCTTGTAATTTAACTGTTTCGCGTATGTGTATATGTCTTGTCTCCCCACTAGAAGGTAAAGTCCCTAGGGGCAAGAGCTTACCTCACTCTTTTGTTTCCTATACTATTAACCATGGGGCTAGAATGGATCAGAATATTAACTTACTGACTGGATATTTTATTTTTTGTTTAGTTTTGAGAATAATATTTTATTTTTCCCCAGTTATGTGTAAAGACAATTTTTAATATTCATTTTTTAAAAACTTTGAGATTCAAATTCTCTCTCTTCCTCCCTCACCACCATCCTCCCCCACCCTCGCCCACCCCAGACAGCAAACAATTTGATATAGGTTATACATGTTCAGTCATGCAAAACACACTGCCATATTCTGACTGGATATCCTTTTAAAAAGCCGTCGTGAAGACAGCTACATGAGGTCAAGTCATACAACTACATAGTTTCAGCCACTCACCAAAGATGACCACACTGACACCAGGATTCAGCTGCCTTCTCTCTCCGCCACCACAGCCCCCTTCTCCCAATGGCGAGTTCTTCCCAGAACCTTCATTTTGAGGAAGGGTCCAAATCAGCTATCGTTCATTCTCCAGCCTTGGCCACTACACCTCCATCCAGGTACTTTTGCTGCTAGTCCTCAGCTCCCATTAATGTGTGTCTTCCTTCATTAGAAGGCAAGCTTCTTAAGGGCAGCAACTGCTTTTCCTTTTCTTTACATTTGTATTCCTAGTACTTGGTTAATAAATGTTTGTCAAATGATTTGACTTGACCTTAGAATTTATCTTTAATTGGAATTACAATACCTCTGATAACCTAATCTCAGAAATTCTATTCTCTGACCACAACCTCCTTTCTTTTCACCTCTTCTACTCCTACTAAACCTGTTTTGTTTTGTTTTGTTTTGGTTTTTCCACATCTTACAGTGGATAGAGCTTCAAGCTAGGAATCAGGAAGACCTGAGTTCAAATCCAGCCTCAGACACTTACTAGCTATGTGACTGTGAACAAGTCACTTAACCTCTGTTTGTGTCAGTTTCCTAATATGTAAAATGGGGATAATAGCCCCTATCTCCCAGGGTTGTTATGAAGACTCAATGAGATAATTATAAAGCATTTCGTATAGTCCCTGGCACATGATAAGGGCTATATAAATATTAACTATTATTCTCCCAGACCACCATCTCCACTCTCCATTTGTTAGCATCCCTAGCCATCCTTAACCTCATGGTCAGCCACTTCAACAAATGTTGCTACCACTCTAAAATCCCTTACTTCCCTTGGCTTTCTGCTGTTCCTGTACTGGTCACCTTAGCCAGAGAGGTGATTAATTCCTTTCATTTAATTTCTCTGAGTTCCCAGGCATTTCTTGAAAATGTCATAACATCGGTCTGCTCCTGTCCATCATACATTACCCTCAGTTGGGCTGTCAAGGCTGCCTGGCAATCCTTTTATTCAACTCTTATTTACTATTTTTTTCTTACATTCCCCAATAGTTCCCATCCCAGCCCTTCTCCAGGCTCCTTAAGATCCCAGCCTACTTCTGCCACCATGTTCTTAGTAAATGACCTTTCTTCCTACTTTCGGAATGAGTAGCTTCAACTCTGGCCCATCCCATCTCAAAACGCTTGTGTGTCACTTCCCTCCCGCCTCAGAGAAAGTGATGCTTTCCTTGCAAAGGTTAACCCCTTCATCTCTCCCCTTAGTCCCATCCCCTCATACTTACTCTAGCATCTTACTCTGTCTGTCATCCCTTCAGCCTCACACATCTTTGATTTTTTCCTTCTTCAACAGATTCCTTCCCCTGGGCCAAAACTTGCATCTTTCAGTCCTTTTAGGACCATAGAAAGGTAATTCCCGTGGGTCAGGTGACTTGAATTCATCAAGGGCAGGTAGGTGCTCTCCTATTATCTCCTTTCTTATCTTGGCTATCAACTCCCTGTTAGTTCATTTTCGTCCTGTCATTCTCAATATAAAAGTCATTTTCTTTCAAAGGGAAAACAGGAACAAAATGGGCATTCGCCAGCCTGGTCTTCTCTCCCTGGTTAGTTATCATCCTATCCACCCCAAGCAAAGGCCCTGTTCCTTCTGAGTGAGAGATAATTCTTGTGAAGACTTCATAGAGAGAGAAAATATAAGAATTATTTCTGGAATGAGCAGGGGCAGTGAGAGGATGGAATAGACCTTGGGATTTAACCTTGTAGGAATGTGATCACCTAATTCTCAGGAATTCGGGGCCTTGGGCAATAAGTGCCTCCCCTACCACCCCCTAGCACAGAGTTGTTACCAAATCCAGGAAGACTCCCCATCCCCTCCCTAATTCTTCCTCTTTACCTTAGATTGGCTGTGCTTGATTTCCTAGTTCTTTGTCTAGCTTTTCGTGCCTGGATTGTAAGCCCACCTCCCAGATAATGGAGAGGAGGGATAGTGGTGGGCGGGAATCTTTTTGCATTAGGATATAAATTGGTCTCTTGCCTTTTGTAATTAGCCTCCTTCCGCTAGTCTGTCCTAGTGGAGGTGACACCCAAATCTGCGAGATTTGTAAAATAAAATTAATTCCTTTTCTGTCCCTACCTGAGAAGCCTCTGTGAATTATTGGGGTACTCGGGTGGTCTTGCCACCCCACACACTTCTTTGATCTTCCTTTTTTTTTCTGCAGCTCATTTTAGCTTAAAAACAATATTTTTTGTTGTCTTTAGCCTCCCTTGCCAGCCTCAGTTCATTCTGAGGTTTAGAGTTTCTTATACTATTTTTATAGGACTACGACACACTCATATTCATTCTTTGTCATCTAGCCTTGTTTCTATCCTTTGTGTGTTTCTTTCTAAAATCTAAGTTGTCTTCCGAGCTCCTTTTGAATCCACATTAGTCTCTTCTCACAAATCCCATTTTCCCCACCTCATTGGAATTACTTCACTTTGTGTCTAGAATTTCATTCTTGAGCATTAACCATGCTGGTAGCGGGTTGACGTCCCCTGGAGCATTTCAGTACAGGAGGTCTTACCTATTTTTTCTCTGAACTTTTGGAATCTTCTTTCTCAAGCTTTAGAGTTTGTGTCAGACTATGCCCAGATTTCCTCTACTCTATCACAACATCTAGGATGGAGTGGTCACTTTTTCCCAAGGTTCCTTTTCCACTCCCAGAAACCAGTTCCTTTCTTATATACTTTCCTTCTTTGGCTTCTTCATCCAGTTCTTTTCTTACCACTCTAATTGCTCCTTTGTCTCTTTCCCCTTCTAATCCTCTTAATAGAGGCATTGCCCAAGGCTCTATCCTTGATCCTTTTCTCTCTAAACACTTTCTCCTTTGTTTACCTCATCTAGCCTAATGGCTTCAAGCATCTCCTTTGTGTGGATAAATTCTCAGTCCAGGCCCTCATTACATTTTCCCTAAACAGCTGGAATAGCCTTCTAATGGGTTTACTCACCTCTAGTTTCTCCCCTCTCCAAGCTATCTTTCACAGCCATGTCAGATTAATCTTTCTAATGTACAAATCCAATCACTTTACTCCCCTCTTCAGAAATCTTCAGTAGCTAACCATTACTTACTAAAGTTAAACTCTAATTTGGCACTCAAGGTGTTCTTTATCCAATATACTTGTGTAGATTTTTCTCTTACTATACCCCTTCTCGTATTCTATGTTTCATCCAAACTGGACTACTCCTTATTCCCCAAATATTTCCCATGACTTTTCCCTCCATTCTTTTGTCCTACTCCTAGAATACGCCTCCATCCTAAAGTTCTCCCTCTCATTCCTACTTTTTGAAATCTTATTGATGTTGCCCCATTTTACCATTTTTTTTTCTTTAAGCTTTCTCCTCCTTGGATTTTCAGATCAAAATTTAGTGAGTTCGGGTGGTGGTGGTGGTCATGGGATAGGGTAGAGAAGTTTTAGAGAGAGGGATTTCTCTATTCCATACAACCTCAGTAACTGAAAATAGCGACTTGTAGAAGAAGCTTATCATGAGAAGCCTGTGCATGCCCAGGTAAACTTAAGAGTGCGGTCCCCGGATGCCTTCTTCGTCTTTTCTGAGCACGAATGACAGACTAGAACCCAGACGAATGACATAAGCCTTGTGGGTTACTTCATGGCTAATCAGAAATTCAAGAATTTTTAAATTCCAGAGTCAGGCACTGCTCTTAGTCTCCAGAGGGAAAAGGTTTTTTTAATAATCATGCTTCTTGGAGAAGAATCACCCTGTAGCTGGAAGATTAAAGCCATGCCACGAGACACCAGGAGATCTAGACCTTGCCAACCTTCCATTATGAGTTCCTCAGACAGTGAAAGTCTGAGGTGAATGTTCAGCAATCCCTCAAAGTGTCTTTACCTTCTTGGCTGAGTTTGATGAGTGTGTGGGTTATTTTAGTGTTTTATGTCTGTATTTGTTCATGAGCTCCTGTGAATCCTTGCATCTTTGTATTTCATGATGTGGAGGAAATAAAGATTGTTCCATACCTGAAATGAAAAAAAAAATCCTACTCATTCTTCAAAACCAATATGACCTCTTAAATTCTAACCCCCCACCCCCGCCACTTCCTCAGAGAGATGGCACCCTAAGGGGGCAGAATATAACATACACTGTCAGATTTAGTCACTGTTAATTGTTTTTGCTTAACTGGTTTTCTTTGTTGTAAGGGGAGGCTCATTGGGTAGGTGGAGTGGTGGTGGCATATCTGGAAATGTCTGTGGCATATAAAAAAGAAAAGGCATCAAAAATGATCATTTTAAAAATTAACTACTAATTTTTCCAAGAGGACCTCTTAGGAGAACTAATTGGAGGGGGTAGGGGGCAGGGTGGGAGGAGATGACTTTGGCCCTTCCTTCCCTCCACCTTTGGCCAGAGAAGAACTTTATGTAATTCAAGGAATCCAGAAGGTGTTGGACTTCCCATCCTTCCCTTGGTTCTAACAGAATCCCTGGATCAGTTTATGGCAGTATCTGAATTGGGGGGCAAGGAAAGACTGGCAATATAGAGCCACAAGGAACCAGCTAAGAAACTACACTGTGCCTAAGGGAAACTTTTGAGCACCCATAGATAGAAGAAAAAGACTTTCGGTAATCAGGAGATGTGAATTACTCCTTTGCCACATACAGCCTGTAAACTTAAAGCCACTTTCCCCTGGTCTCTTTGCCACAGACTCTTGGTGAGATGTTTTGTTGCAAATGTTCTTCCTATAACACCTTAGTAAATACTGCTCTCTAAAAGCTAAATAACTGTGACTGAAATGATTCTTAGAGGACAGTCTTGGGGGAAGAAAAAAGCATACCAATGGGGGCTTGAGCCTACAGCATTAAAGAATAAATCCTAACTCCTCAAGGACATCCCTAGACCTCTGAAAGGATAGGGATACAGCCTTGTTGTGGGACTCAAGATTTTTCTGAGAGTGGGAGTTTAAATACAGATCTTCAGAACTAATATGGGCTACAGAAGTCTTTTATTATTATCTTGATTAATGGAAAGTGTGATTATCCGTTCTTAATACTCCCTCTTTTCTTTACTCCACGTTGCCTACACTATAGCCATCATCCTTGTTCCCCTACTACTGGAACCTTGGACTCCACCCTGGCACCCTAGGCTCTGATGAGATGAGTTTTCTCCTCATCTTGCTTGGAACCAGGACTCCTCACAACTTCTTCTCTGTCTATATCACATGGCTACATGCTTCAACACCCCCCCCTCTAGTTCCCCTTTTATGTTGTCTTTCTTCATTAGAATGTTAGTTCTTTGAGAGCAAGAACTATCTTGCTTGCTTGTGTTGGTATCCCCAACACTTAGCACAATACTTGGCAGTCAATAAGCATTTATTAAGTACCTACTGTGTGCCAGGCACTGTGGGAAGCCCTGGGAATAATACAAAGGAAAGGAAAATTCATTCCCAGTTCTCAAGGAGCCCATTGTCTATTGGAGGAGACAACACACAAACAAGTACATACAAACAGGACACATACAGGATAAATTGGAGATATTGGAATCAATAAAGGGAAAGCACTGGCAATAAGGGGAATTTGGAAAGGCATATAATAAGTGTTTAATAAATGCTTTCTCTGGCTATCCACCTATCATTATCCCTTACTTTTTGAAGACATTGATAGTGCTGCCACCCAAGTGAATGGATGTAGCTGAGTGGATAAAGATATATGGCCTGCCATCCTGTTGTCCTTCTCATCAATGCCAGAGGAAGCGTCAGTCAGCTATCATGGGCAGGATCCTGTAGAGACCCCAGCTCGTGTCATCCTGATACCACTGTTGAAACCCTCCCCATCTTTCAAGACCCAGCTCAGAGGCATGCAGGTGATTGGTGTCACCAGAGTAAATCCCTACACCCCCACACATACATACTCCTCCCGCCACCCCCCCATCACTCCCACCCCCAATCATATAACTTAGTTATCAGAGGCTCCAGGAGGGTGAGGCAACAGGAAAAGGCCAGGACATCCAGGGAGCTTTGGGTAACCTCACAATCTATACCTGTCTAGATGCCTGGGATGCATTAACACCTTTACTTTCTACATTCTATATGTGCAAACACTGACCTTTAGTTTGAGGTTATAAGTCACTATGTGTAAAGTCTGTGACCATTTGTGGCTTTTCTTCTTGATCTCACAGGCTGCTCTTTTTAAAATATGAGTCACCCTGCCACTGTCTACTGTGAGCCAAAATGGTCTTCCTGATTTCAGTGTTTCCAGAAAAATAGTACAACATAACACTAACTTCTAAATCACCTTTTAGTACAAAATCTATCTTCCTCAAAAATGGTTACAACTTTTCAAAGGAAATAGGTTAAAATGAATGGATCCCCTTTAACTTTCCTCCACAGGTCCCCCTCACCTCTCCCTCCTCAGCCCCACTTCCTTTATACACAACCCACTTGCTTGGAAATACCTTTGGCGATGGCATTTTAGCATTCTTCACAAATGAAAATGAGCAATTCACTTTGGCACTAAGACACATTCAATTCTTGGGTGAGTTTCTTTTTTACTAATTAATGACTCCCTTTGGGTATAGTCCACAAAGCCAAATGAGTGACTTCCCTTGTATATTATTCTCCTGACTGAGCAGTGTGGTGCAGGAGAAATGTTTCTAGACTTGGAGCCAGGCATAGACCTGGGTTCAAATGCCATCCCTGGCACTTACTGTGTGACCATGTGTGGCAAGTCAATTAACCTCTTGGAACCTTGATTTTCCCTTCTGTAAAATTGGAATGCTACCCTTAGAATCTAGTTCAGCAGGCTGTTTTAAGGATCAAGTGAGATAATGTCTCATTATATAGCTTAGCAGCTATATAAATGTCAGTTGTTACCTTAAGAAAGTAAGAATGAATCAGAAACTGTCCCAATCCTGTGAAAGGTCATTTTTAAGCTTGAGTTCTCATATCCTTAATAAGTATAACCCCAAGCTGTATATCATAGTAAGCAATTTCCTACAGAGTGCGATTTCAGAAATGCTGAAAGGCTCCTTGCCCCCAAAATAGACCTCCCTTTCCCCCAAATTCCTACCATCACACTACTTTCTCAGGGTTAAATCTCTGTAAAGTATCTGAGAAAAACTTAAATATATTATCTGGAATAGATAAAACAGAAAGCCATTATATGAGAAGAGAACAGAAGATCAGAGAACAGGACACAGGAAACATCCATTTTGATGTGAGGGATTCTAGATTTTCGATATAGGGTGAGTTTGTAGCCAATGTTTTGGGGAACACCCTAGACAGCCAGCAATCAGAGTGAGGGCACTAGATCCCTGAGAGGGGAATAGCAGGAAAGCTATGCAAAGGAGAAAGAAGGCCATGACATGGGGAACTGGGGGGAAGCATCAGAGATCAACTTCATCAATTTCATAATTTTATTCTTAGATTCATAGAAGAGAAAAATTTTAGAGCTAGAAGAGATTTTCTTATAAAAAATTCTATTTTATTTTATTTTCAGTTCCAAATCCTTTTCCTTCACCTTCCCTCTACTCTTTCCCTACTTATTGAAAAAGCAAGAAAGATAAAACACATTATAAATACATATAGTCATGCAAAATAAATTCCCACATTAGCCATTTTCAAAAAAAAGAAAGAAAAAAATATGTTTCACTCTGAGGTCTGAGCCCATTAACTCTTCCTCTAGAGGGGATAGTATGTTTCATTATGAGTCCTTTGGAATTATAGTTGGTCATTGTGTTGATCAGAGTTCTTAAGTCTTTCAAAGTAGTTTGTCTTTACAATATTATTGTTATTGTGTAAATTGTCTCCCGATTCTGCTCACTATACTTTGCATCAATGTTCACACAAGTCTTCCTAGGTTTCTCTGAAACCATCCCCTTCATCATTTCTTACTACGCAATAGTATTCAATCCCAATCATATACCATAACTTATTCAGCCATTCCTCAAATAACAGGCATCCCCTCAGTTTCCAATTTTTTGGCACTACAGAAAGACTTGCTTTTAAATGTTTTTTGTACATATAGGTTCTTTCTGGAAGAGACCTTTGAAGTCAAGTCAAACTTCTTCATTTCACAGACAAGAAAGCTGAGACCCAGAGAGGCAAAGGCAACAGGAAAAAGCCCAGGCCCAAGATCATACAACCAGACAGTGGTAGAGCAAGGATTGGAACTCAGGTTTCCTGACCCTCGGTCTGGTGGTAGCTGCCACGCCTTGCTGTTTCTATGTTTGTAAAGTTCATTTCCTTCATATAGACTGACTGCATTATACTGTTGTGGGGAAAGAAATTGTAAACCTGAAGACACTATAGGAATGTAAACTTTTATAGATAGAGATCTATGTATACAGAGACACATATAATTAGTACATAGGCTCCCAACCTGTCTTGTATTCTACTTTGAATGATGACCCTCCCAGGGCAAAAACATAAACCACATAATGAAGTGAGACTGGAAGAAATGACTGTTTTAAAAATTACATATATATATATATATATATATATATATATATATGTATATATACACACACATATGTATATGTATGTGTGTGTATGTGTGTGTATTTTTGTATCCTTTCCAAGTCTATGGATCCCCTGAAATCTATCCACTGAATCCTTAGGGGTCTGTGGACCCAGGTTAAGAACTCCTGTTCTACAGGAAGAAGTCACAGTCACTACCAAGGGACAAACCCACTAATCAATCAAAGGTATTGATTTGATAGCAGTTTAGTCTGGGGCTGTGGAGGGATATGTATATGGCAGCCTGGTAATAATAAATTGAATGCTAGATTTGAAATCAAGGAAACTATATTCAAATTGTGCCTCTGCTACTCACTTCCATGTGACCTTGGTTTTTGTTTTATTGTTTCTTGATATCTCATAAAGTCATTAACTTCCATTTGCCCAATTTTAGTTTTTAAGGAATTATTTTCTTTAGTGAGTTTTTGTACCTTCTTTTCCATTTGGCCAATTCTGCTTTTTAAGGAGTTCTCTTCAGCAAGTATTTGGACAATTCTACTTTTCAAGGCATTCTTCTCCTCATTTGATTTTTGTACATCTTGTATCATTTGGCCTATAATGTTTTCTAAGGTATTATTTTCTTCAATATTTTTGCGTGCGTGTGTGTGTGTGCCTCCTTTACCAAGCTTTTAGTTCTTTTTCCATCATTTTCTTGCATCACTCTTATTTCTCTTCCCAATTTTTCTTCTACCTCTTTTACTTGATTTTTAAAATCCTTTTTGAACTCTTCCATGACCTGAAACCAATTCATATTTCTCTTTGAGGCTTTAGATGTAGCAGTTTTGACTTTGTAGTCTTCTTCTGAGCATGTGTTTTGATCTTCCTTGTCACCATAGTAACTTTTTATAGTTGGAATTTTTTTTTCTGTCATTTGCTCATTTTTCAAGTCTATTTCTTGACCTTTAACTCTATGTTAAAGCATAACTCTGCTTCCTGGCTGGAGGGTGCCCTTTCCCAATCTTCATGTTTTTTGTGCAGCTGTTTTCAGAGCTAGTTCTGGAGGTCTGTAAGATTTCTATTCTTTCAAGCTGGTATGTTCTAAGGAAAGGTATGTTTACTACTCTCTTGGTGCTCTGATCTATAAATGACCATAAACACTGTTTTCTGCCCTGGAAGTGTGACGAGAGTTCCTGCTCCACTGCAGTCACAAGCTCTGGTGTGTTAGTGCTTCTCCTCACCCTCAGACTGCCAAGCAGGACTGTGACCCCGATACTAGTATGAGCAATGCAACAAAGTCCTGCCCCCAGTGCCAACCAAGGGACCCATGTAATCTCCTTCTGACCACTTGTCTGACCCCCTTACTGTCTCTAAGCTGAGAGCTCTGGAAGGAGTCACTGCTGCTCCTCATTCAGTCTCTTCCAAGGCCTGCTCCTGGTTTACTGGAGCCCAGTCTGTGCTGGTATGGCCTGCACTGGACTGAGCTCCACTGGTGCAACAGACCTTTCCTGCCAACCTTCTAGGTTGTCTTGGGCTAGAAAATCATTTCACCTTGTAATTTTGTGGGTTCTGCTGCTCCAGAATTTATTTTGAGGCATTATTGAAAATTATGTGGAGACTGAATTTGAAGAGAACTCAGAATTTGAAGAGAGCTGCCTTTTCTCTGCCATCTTGGCTCCCCCTTGTGACCTTGGACAAATAGCTGTCTCTCTGGAGTTCAATATTCTCATTTGTCAAATGAAGTCAAATTAGATGATCTATTTAGTGCCTCCTGGCTCGAAGCCATATGATACTAGACTTTCCAAATTCACTCATTCCACCTGTCTTCATTTGATTTCAAAATAATCAATTAAGTGAAATGAATCAAGCTGAGTATACAAAAATAATTGTAGGGTTTTTCCTCATCTGATTTAAATACAGAAACAAAAAACCTTTTCAGCCATTTGTGGTAATACTACCCAAAAAGAACCCAAGAAGGAATAACAATACTTGGAAAAGTAGCTCATTGTTTCACCACAAAGAAAGATTTTTTAGTAAGTCATCCTGGGAAATAGAATTTAACTACACTGAATTGTGTCTCTCTCTGAGTAGTGTTGGTTCAATGACTTTAATGATGTACAGGAGGGGTGTGTCTAGAGGTAGTTAGATGGTATAGTGCAGGGGTGAGGAACCGGTGGCCTCCTAGGTCCTTGGGTGCAGCCTTTTGACTGAGTCAAGTTTTACAGAACGAATCCTTTTACTAAGGGTATTTGTTATGTGAAGTTTGGATTCAGTGAAAGGGCCACTCTTGAGGACCTAGAGGGCCACATGTGTCCTCGAGGCTGCAGGTTCCCTACCCCTGGTATAGTGGATAGAGTGCAGGGCCTAAAGTTAGAAAGACCTGAGGTCACATCTAGCTTTAGAAACTTACTACATGTGTGACCTTAAATAAGTCACATAACCAGTCTGCTTCAGTTTCTTCACTTGTAAAATGAAGATAATAATAAGACCTACATTGCAGAGTTGTTGTGAAGATCAAACAAGATGATATTGATAAGGTTCTGTATAAACACTAGCTATTGGGAAATCTAGCTTTACCTGATTTGAGGAGGATCAAGCACCTTGTAAGTTCTTACTTGGTTATAAGCCTGGGGAGGTAGGGCAAGAAGGTCATATAGTATCTAACCTTATATTGGGGCTCTGCACAGAGTAGGTACTCTGTAAAGGCAGGATGAATGAATTTTGTTTATAAATTCCATTTAAACTGGAACAGAGTTTTGACTGACAGGACAAATCAGTTTTTACTCCTTGGTGATGTATAAATGGACTGAGCTGTTCTGTTCAGAGAGCTAGGTCCTCAGGAATCTCATGTTTGTCAATGAGTGGGAAAGGGGATTTCAAATTGAAGATTTTTCATGGAAGACATAGAAAGACTAAGTAAGTATAAATACATTTTTCCTTGCTTGTGTTTCTCTTCTAAGTACCATGCTCTTTTGTTTCAAAGTCATTCATCATCTTGGCTCACAGTAGGCTCTTAATAAATCTTTGCTTGCTTGATTCATTTACTATTGCTCTGCAGGTCAAACCAAATGAAAAGTAAAGAAAGTTTCAAGTATAGTGGACCAGAGTTGTACAGTTTGTGGTAAAATTAGAATTAGAATTACACACCTCACTCTAATCAGTATTGGCACAAAGAGGGAATAGTATACACAATAATACACTATAGATAGATAACTACATATATATAATATACACAATATATCCATATAATAATAGTCTACACACAATCAGCTGAATATCAAAATCTATCTTCCCTGATAAGAAAGCAGGAGGGAAGGACAATAAGCAAAGGTGGGGGAAGGGGAGAGGGCGGGCTGACAGAAGAGAGAGCAGACTGGGGGAGGTGGCAGATAGAAGCAAAACATTGTTGAGGGTGAAATGAGAGAGAGGACAATTCTAATTTCATTACATTAGAATGTAATGTAATGTGGTACAATCAGAGCCAAGGATGAGCTTGCTTTTTCCTCAGTCTCCACAGAGTGAGCCTGTTCATCTATATTTGTTAGTCTAAACACCACCATGTGATGAACTTCTTTATAAGTGTAAAATAAAAGCCATGGGATCATAGATTTAGAGCTAGAAGGAAACTTAGAGGCCATTGTGTCCAACTCTCTCCTTTTACAGATCAGGCAACTGAGACATAGAGAGGTTAAATATCTTACCCAGGGTCACACAGTAAGTGTTTGGAGCAGATTTTCAACTGAGGCATTCCTGAATCCAAGTACAGTCAGGGTTATTCACCAATCCAGGTTCCATGAATTTTCTGTGCACCTTGCTACATGGAAACTGAATATGACTAGTTACTTTGGACAGTTCAGTCAATCCAAATACTTTTGTTAATACCTGTTATGATTGATTCCCAGAAGAGAAGCAGACAGAATTTCTCAGCGTTGTAGCTGCTCCCTTCTTTCCAAAAAGTTGATTTTAGTATGATAAATGGCTTAGTAATGAAGAGTTGTCCCCTAAAAAAATCATTTTCAATAGGTTCAAATCAGGCTTTGGCTGCCTCCCTAGAGAAGGAAAATAGAAAATGTTTCAGCCATCAATGCACATAACTAGTCCCTTTGGGGAATGTGAAAAAAGAAATGGTTGAGACCAGACAACATGTTTAATTCTGAGAATTAGCCAGTAAGGAGACTTAGAAGCTACTTGGATGATATGATCTGGCTTTTTTTTTTTCTTTCCTTCTTCCTTTTTTCCTTTCTTTCCTTTCTTTTTCTCCTCCATTTTTCTTTTCTTTTTCTTTCTTTTTTTTTTTTTTTTTACAAACCCCCCATTGAATCAACTGGACAGAAGTTCCATTCACTTCAATGGGAGTTTTCAGGCAAAAGGAGAAAGGAGGATTTCATAACCTTTAAAAAGCCTCAGAACCCATTCATAGATTTCCTAGCATTCTCTGCACTTTTCCTGTGGTCAGGATACTAAGCCTGTCTCCTCACTGTCTTTATTGTTTCTCTTGGGGACTACCCTTACAGCTGAGTTCCCCAAGCCACATACATGGCCTTTGAGGTATAGATGTGAACCCATTTAAATATTTCCTGAAAGGGAAAACTGGGCACCAACCCCAGTGACGGACCTAAAGGGAGAAGCAGATGGGTCCAGAAACATAGAATAACTCAATTAAGAACACAGGACTGTCTTCTCTTCCTGTTTCATTACACTTTCTTGTGCCCTTATGCGTAGTATTCTTGTAAGTCAATCACTCTACTGCTCTAATCCAACAAAGAATAACTCAAATAAAAGAGCATTTCTCTGCATTCAAAATGCAAAAAGATCATCTCTGAATATTCTCTCAAGCCCTTTCCAATACCTTTCCTTTCCTTATTCCCTAACTGCCTTCCTTTCCAATATAGTATTCTATTTTCCTGCAATATTTATCAATCATTTTAAAACTTCAACCTAAGTCCTTCCTGCAGTTATTAGGATTAGACCCTGATGCCTGGCTAGGAGTCTTCCAAAATCCCTATTTTCTGCCCAATGAGTGACTTGCTATCATATTTCTTTTATTTATTTATTTTTAATTTATGGAATAAAACAAGCATTTCCATAACATAGTATAATAAAAAGATGGTTGCACATGAAACTGCAAATCAATTATGTACAACTTGCTATTCCTTTTTTTTTTTGAGGTTTTTTTATATCTTTTTTTGGAGGGGAGAAGAGAGGGCAATTGGGGTTAAGTGACTTGCCCAAGGTCATACAGCTACTAAGTATGTCAAATGTCTGAGGCCACATTTAAACTCAGGTCCTCCTGACTCCAGGGCTGGTGCTCTACTCACTATGCTACCTAGCTTCTCCAATTCCCTTTAAATATATAATAAAGTTATCATGTAAATTTCTTTTTTCCCTCCCCTCTCTCTCCTAGAGATGGTTACCATTAGACAGAAATAGGTGTTTGAGTATATGTGTGTGTATGTATGTATGTGTGTATATATAGTGTGTGTATATACATATATACACAGAGAATAATTTTACATACATGCATATAAAATTATTCTATACATACTTCTATTTATCAGTTCTTTCTCTGAATGCAGATAGTGTCTTCCTTCATGTGTCCTTTACAGTTAATTTGGGTAGTTATAATAGTCAAAATGACTTATTGGCTCTAATTTGTTCTTAAAACAGCATTGCTGTTACTGTATACAGTGTTCTCTTGCATCTGTTCATTTCACTCTTCAATATTTCGTGCAAGTCTTTCCATGTTTTCCTAAGATCATTGAGCTCATCATGTCTTATAGCACAGTAGTATTCCAACATGAAAAACGGCTCATGGTGTGTTTTCCTCCTCCTTTATAATATATGTAATTTATGAACATTGGAGCATCAGGTCTTCTGTCAAGGTAATAGCAAAAGTGTGTTTAAGCAAAAGTGTGTGTTTAAGGTTTCCTTTGCCTTCATGCCAGCTAAAGGTGAATTTTCCAGACACTTACTTTTTTCTGGCAACCAATGCAAATACTAAGATCCTGTCTGATTTAAACTCTCATGAAACTAAAGAAAAGGACCAGATAGGGGGAGCCAGAGGGGGCTGATTTACAATGCTCTTTGATGGCCTCAAGGCTATGTCTGCCCTGCTTTTCTGCCTAAATTCTAATGAACTGGTCTGAGCTTGAAGATATAAAGCAAGGGTGAATTACCATGGAATCCTAGAGGGAAGGAGAAGTTTCCATACCCATTACTGTTATTCCTTTTTTTTTTTTCCTTTTCTTGATTCTTACTAGAGCTGCCATCCTATTCTCAGTGTGGTGCTCCTGAAGATTACAGATAAGGTCAAAAATAAGAGTAGGTAGACACATATAAAAACATGATTTCAGAGACCCTGTGGATGGCTTCTGCCCCTCCCAAAACCTCCTCTACTCCACAAAAATGCAAATAGCTTTCCAACTTGGTTTGTTCAAGGTGAAAATTCCTAATATTCATTCCTATGACTTGAGCCAAATAAAGATTTTGGTTTTTTTTTTATCCATGTCTAAAAACAAGTACGTTAAAACTTTAACAGTCATTTGCATGTCAGTGTGAATGTGCTTATTATTTTTAAAGGCAGAATGGAGAAAGCAAAAGTAACACTAATATCTGAGTGGGGACCTAGCTGTGGAAGAGACAAGAAGAGAAGGCTAGAAGACAAAGAAAAAATCCTAGGGATTTCCCCAGTCTTTTGTATGGTGGTAGCCCATTATAGGATCAAGGCACTCCCCCATGGGCATGAGAAAAAGGACTGGGAGTCAGAGGGCCCAGAAACTTATAATTTCGACCAAGGTTATGGCTGGAGATGATTGTTTATCTATAGCACCCAGCACTTTAAATGCTTTAGAGTAAAACTGCTGCACTGAGGATATTGTTATACCCCAGCAATCCTATGCAACAACCTGGTACCCAGACTGTCACCCAGCATACCACATGGTAGGCACTCAATGAAGACTAGCTCAATTGAATACAATTAATAATCATAAGAGCATGGTAAATCAAAGGGTACCAGGTACCCTTACTTTTTTAAAAGATCCTCCAATTGATCAATGTGCCAGGCACTATGCTCTATATTGGGGATATAAAGACAAAATTGAAACAATCTCTACCCTGGGGAGGCTTACCAGGGTGAACAATATGTACACATATAGGTATATAAAATGTATATACAAAATAAAGTGATAGGGGAAAAGATGAATGAAAGAACTAGCAGATGGAGAGATTAAGAAAGGCTTTAGTTAAGAAGTGGCTTGAGCTAAACTTGGAAGAAAAATAAGGATTCTAAGAGGCAGAAGTGTGAAAAAAAAAACACGTTATAGGCATGGGAGATGGTCAGTGCAAAGCACAGTGTCATGTATGAGGTTCAGTGAGAGGGTGAGTGTGGGTAGCCCAGAGTGAGCATAAAGGGCAATAATACATCCTAAAGCTGAGAAGGTAGGTTAGGGCCAGGTGACGAAGGGCCAGAAATGCTAAACAGAGGAGTTTATGTTTGATGATCAAACAGGGAGTCACTGGAGTTTGCTGAGGAGAGGGTGACATGGTTAGACCTTCACTTTAGGAAAATCTCTTTGGCAGCAATGGTGTCAAACTCATATAGAAGCAGGGGCCACTAAAACACACATATAGATCCCTGAACGCTGCTTATTTGACTTAGAAAACCACAGAGTAATATTATGTATGTTTAGTTATATTTTTATTTATTTTATTTAACATTTCCCAATTCCATTTTAATCTGGTTCCAGCCTCCTGGCCAGTGCAGCCTCAGTCCGGTATTTGACAATCAACCATTTCCAAATCTATGAGATTTTATTACCTCCCAGTCTATATATCTTTATCTTGTGCACAAGAATAGCAAGAGAGACTACTAAATGCTTTGCTCAAATCTAGCTGAAGTATGGGGCAGCTAGGTGGCACATCTTCGTGGGTTCAAATTTGGCCTCAGATACTAGCTGTGTGACCCTTGGCAAGTCACTTAAACCTGTTTGCCTCAGTTCCCTCATCTGTAAAATGAGTTGGAAAAGGAAATGGCAAACCACTCCAGTATCTTTGACAAGAAAACCCTAAAATGAGGCCACAGAGAGTCAGACACAACTGGGCAACAAAAAAGGTTAATTGTATCTATTCCATTCTGCTGATCTTAGTAATTCTATAAGAAAAGGAATAAGGCCAGTCTGATGTGACCTATTCTTGCTGGAGCCATGCTGGCTATTTTATAATCACCACTTCCTGTTTGAGTTGTTCACTAACCAACTCTGGAATGAGCAATTGTAGATGTTTTTCAAGGAATTGAAATCAAGTTCACTGGCCTATAGTTTGCAGACTATATTCTTTTCCTGTTTTTGAAAATTAGGACAACATTTTCCCTTCTTCTCCCCAGTCTTTCCAACATTATTGACAGTGGCATAACAATCACATCTAGCATTGGAGTTCTTAGCACAGTGCCTGGGGCATACATAATAAGTATTTAATAAGTGTTTGTCGACTCACTGACTTTCTTATTTGCTTTTCCACTCTCTATTGGAGTTCACATTTCACAGCCCATGGAGGAAAGTCTCTGATCTAAGGATTGGGCCACCACCACATAACTGATTGGATGGAAAGGTACAGAAATCACAGGCTAAATAAAATGGCTAATTTCTTGTGGACATGTCAGATCTCTCTATAGTATAGCCAGTGACATCTTTAACTGTCATTTGTAGTCAGTCTGACCCCATCTAATCCAAAATGTAGTGGTATTCTTCCTACTCCCTCAATTTAAGGGCTACTGGAAAGCAAAGTCATTTATATGACTTCACCAGATTGCATAGTTGAACAAGTAAAGATTTTTCCATGTTTAAAGGCTTGTCAGACCTGAGGGTATTGGAGAGGGCGGGCATGATGGTAATAGAGACCAGGAGCAAATTGCAAACTAGGCCATATCTAGAAATGATTCTGCCTACGAGTTTCTCCGCTGATGAAGAACCCAAAGGGCTAGAGATACTTTTACTTCTGTTAACTGCCAATTCCCTTTTTTATTGGCTTTTAAATTGTCAAGTTACAATGGAGAAAATCTGATTCTCCACCCACCCCACCCCCAATCCCATTTTCTGATTCCACTCTCCTGTTCTCCCACCACATCTCAAGAATAGCTTGGAAAATTCATGCTGATTCAGGAAATATACTTTTATGTAGCAGGTGAATGCTTTCTCCCCTATTCATATGAACTGTGGCCCTGGGCCCTGGCCACCAGTCTGGAGAAGAGACAGTGCCCAAGTATTATATTAAAATAGTGTCTTTACCCAGAAGTCTTTCCCCGAAAGGTAAACAGTCAAAGGATATGATAACATAGTTATCTAAAGAAGAATTATTGGGGGCAGCTAGGTGGCACAGTGAGTAGAACACTAGCCCTGGAGTCAGGAGGACCTGAGTTCAAATCCAGCTTCAGACACTTGACACGTGTACTAGCTGTGTGACCTTGGGCAAGTCACTTAACCCCAATTGCCCTGCCCCACCCCCAAAAAACCAAAAAAAAAAGCAATAAAGGATTATTGTTGTTCAGTCATGTCCAATTCTTCATGACCCCATTTGGTCTTTCTTGGCAAAGATACTGAAATGTTTTGCCATTTCTTTCTCCAGCTTATTTTATAGATGAGGAAACTGAGGCAAACAGAGTTAAAGTGATTTGCCTAGGGTCACACAGCTAGTAAGTGTCTGAAGCCGGATTTGAACTCAGAAAGAAGAATCTTTATGACTCCAGGCTTAGCACTCTATCCATTTTGCCACCTAGATTTCCCTAAAGAAGAAGTACAAACTGTTAAAAAAAACCATATGAAAGAATGCTCCAGATCACCAATAATAAGAGAAATGCAAATCAAAACAACCCTGAGGTTTCAGTTCATATCCAGTAAACTGGCAAAGATGTAAGACTATGTTCAAGGTTAGAGAGATTGCAGAAAGGCAGGAACACAAATACGTTGTTGTTGGAGCCAGGAATTCTTAAAACTATCCTGGAAAGCAATTTGAAATCATGTGAAGTGACTACTAATAATAGCTAACATTCATCGTGTACCTACTATGTGCTAGGAATTGTGCCAAGTGTTTTATATTTATTATCTTATTTGATCCTTCCAACAACTCTGGGAGATAGGTGCTATTATTATCTTCATTTTACAGATAAGGGAACTGAAGGCAAGCAGAAGTTAAGTGACTTGCCTGGAGTCACAGAGCCAACAAGTGTCTGAAGCTACATTTGAATTCAGGTCTTTCTAACTCCGGGCCTAGCATTCTATCTATTGCACTACTATTGAGCACTCCAAGGAGCTCATTGACCAAAAAAAAAAAACAAAACTTCATACACACCAAAATATTTATAGCAGCATTTTTTTGTGTGTAGTAGCCAAGCATTGGGAACAAAGCAAATGCCCAAGAATTAGAGAATTGCTAACTAAATTATAGTGCATGAATGTAATAGAATATTATTTATTGTACTTCAATAAATAATGTATATATGGGCAATGGGGTATAGAAATCTGTCTTGCCCTACAAGAAAGTGAAGAGGAAGGGTATAATGGATGGGTGATAGAAGGGAGGGCAGACTGGGGGAAAGGATAATCAGAATGCATGCCACCTTGGGGTGGAGGGAGGGGAGAGATGGGGAGAAAATTTGGAACTCAATCTTGTGGAAATGAATGTTGAAAACCCAGAATAAATAAATTAAGAAATTTTTTAAAAATTTTAAACAGAAATAATGAATACAATGAAGCATGGAAAGACTTGGAAACTGATGCAAAGTGAAGTAAGCAGAGCCAGGAAAACAATATGCACCATGACTTCAACAACGTAAATGGAAAGAGCCACCACGAAACAATCAAATCAACCTTGTTATAGATAACAAGGTTGGCCCCAAAGAAGATATATGAGAAAATACCTTTCTCCCCACCTTCCTTTGCAGAGGTGGTGGTCCATGGGTGTGGAACATTGCAAAAAACGACTTTTGATGTGTGGTTTTGCTTCACTTTTTCTCTTATCTTTTAAAAAAATTCTTTGCTGTAAGGAATGACTCCCAAAAATGGAGGAGGGAGACAGATACAGGAGAAATGTATATGATATAAAAATATCAACTAAAATCTATTTTAAATTATATAATATCTTTTACAACAACAAAAATATATAATATTAAAACAAAGTGATCTGAATGTTGATTAAAGAAAAGATTATCATTTTTTTTTTAAAGAATAGGTGCTTTAAGAACCCAACCCGCTGCAAAGACGGTTCCCTGGGTATGATCCAGAAGGTTGCCTAGAACTCATTCCCAATTTATACTGCAGCCTGAACACACTCCCCTAGAAAACACTTTGAGTTTCCAGGGAGAAATGTGCTAGATTATGTATGTGAAATTGTCCAGGAAGTAAAGGCATGAATGAAAGTGGAGAAAAAAGGGTAGAGATAACACAGTCCAACAAAAGGCTGGTTCTGAGTATAGTGTCCTTATCTCTCTAAGAAGTGTCTTCCCTGGTTTTAAAGTAATCCCTTTGTATCCTGATTGTATAGTATGGTACCCAGAACGAACTAAGTGTGTGATGGATGTTTATTGTCTGCCCCAGAAAGAAATTCAAATCCTCTCCAGTCCAATAGAGACCCCAAAAAGAATTCATATTACAATACCTCTGAGAATCAGTCATCCAGTCTCTCCTTAAAGACTTCCAATGAAGGAGAACTCACTAACTTTCAACCCAACCCAGATAGAGCACTGGGCCTGGAGTCAGGAAGACTCATCTTGATGAGTTCAAATCCAGTTTCAGACACTTACTAGCTGTATGACCCTGAGCAAGTCACTTAAGCCTGTTTGCCTCAGTTCTTCACTGATAAAATGAGCTAGAGAAGGGAATGGCAAACCATTTCAGTACCTCTGCCAAGAAAATATCTAAAATGGGGTCACAAAGAGTCAGACAGGACTGAAATGACTCAACGACATCGACAATTGTTGCTAAGTTCTTACTGAGATCAAACCTAAATTTTCCTCTCTGCACCTTCCACGCATTGCTTCTAGTTTTATCCTCAGGGACCAGAGAGAAGAGATCCAGTCCCTCTTCAGCATGACAGTTCTTTAATAACTTGAACACAGCCATCATGTCCCACCTGAGTCTTCTCCAGGCTAACCATCTCACCCAGTTCCTTCAACTGATCCTCTTACGGCACAGATTCGATACCCTTTACCAGCTTGGTTGCCTTTCTTTGGATGCTCTCTAGCTTAGCAATGTCTTTCCTAAACCTGGAACTGAATGTAATATTACAGATGTGGTCTGAGCAAGGTAGAGTGGAGGAGGGGGAGGAGTGTGATTATCACTTCTTTATTCTGGGAACTCATGCCTCTCTTAAGGCAGCTTAGAATCATATCAATAGCTTTGGTTGCCACATCACATTGTCAATTTGTATTAAACTTGTGGTTCACTAAGACCCTCAGATCTTTTTTAGATCAACTATAGTCTAACCATGCCTGCTCCATCTTGTACTTTTGGAGGTGGTTTTTTGAAACCCAGGTTTAAGATTTTATATTGATCTCCACTGATTCATCTCATTAGAATCAACCTATGATGACTTTCCGGCATCATAATTATGCCATACAATGTGTTACTTGACCATCCCAGCTTTGTGTCATCTGTAAATTTGATAAAAGATGTCATCAGTGCCTTTACCCAAGTCATTTATTAAAAATTTAAGCAGCATAGGGTCAAGCATAGATACCATATATGAAAACCATTCTCATCTGATTAGGTTTTTTTTTTTTTTACTCAGAACAGAATTACCCAGCTTAATGTCTCTTCTTATTAGTGAGACTTGGCTCCGAAAGATAAAGCCTATACTTAAAATATGATTTGTCACCCTTGAAGATATTCCAAACAATATGCAGGGGACTCTGAAGATAATTCCTATAATGCTTTGGGGCTATAAGCAGCATCACTGAAATAAGAACATAGTCTCCCAAGGCTATGCGTTTTAAATGACAGCATTGATTTAGATCAAGATTTCTTAACCTTTCTTTGTTTCTTCTATTAAAGCCCTTCTCTGAATAATGTTTTAAAATGCACAAAATAGAATATATAGAATAGAAATGGAAACACATAGAACAGAAAATTACAAAGTAAACCGATTATATTGAAATAAGGATATAATTTCTCTCAAGTTTACAGATCCCCAGGAATCTATCCATGGACCCCTTGAGAGTCTGTGGATCTCATGATAAGAATCTCTGATTTAGATATATTGTTTTGCCCTCTGGCAAAGATCAGTGAACCACCAAAGCACTCTGTGTCTCTGTCTGTCTGTCTCTGTCTTTATTTCTCTGTCTCTGTCTCTCTCTGTCTCTTTCTTTCTGTCCCTCTCTGTATCTATGTCTTTCTGTCTCTATCTGTCTCTTTCTCTGTCTCTGTGTCTCTATGTCTGTCTTTCTGTCTTTCACACACACACACACACACACACACCTACACGCATGCACGCATGCACAAGCAAACACCAGGGAACTCAAAACTACCCAAAATACCAACACCATGTCATATCACAGCAAAGAGGCAAGCCTCCTTCTCCTTTTGTTCGGATGCTATAGCTCTTTGCATCCCTCAGTATGAGATACATCAGCAAAGAAGGCATTGCATTTCCCTTTTAATACTTTGCCTATGGGCAGCCTGCATGGAATGGAAGGACTGAAGCACTTTCCTGGCACCAATGGTCACACCTGCCTGCTATTTTCTTCTGCAGTCCCACTGTTTCCCCTCCTCCACTGTCCTAACATGTCACTGTTAAATATGGATCATAAACTAATATAGAAAAGAGTAATTAGTGAATTTATTCATTAGGATCTCTTTGTACCTCTATTGTTGATTTTAATAATTTATTTAAACTAAGATCCCTTACTTTATGCATTAGTTCTAGTAAGTAAATAATTGTATGTTTGATTTTTTATAAATTTATTTAAAATAATTATTTTTTGGAGGCAATCAGGATTAAATGACTTACCCAGGGTCACCCAGCTTGTAAGTGTCTGAGGTCAGATTTGAACTCAGGCCCTCCTGACTTTTTATATATTTTGAATGAGGCAAAAGGGACCTGACCCAGTCATTATGTTCATATATCAACATTCATAATAAATGTGTGTTGCTTAAGATAACAAATAATTATTAGTTACAATAAAGACACAAACAGAATTCTATTCACAAAATTAGTAATCATCTTTTTCTACTATGAATGTTAGATCCTATTCAATCATCAATAATAATAATAATAGCTAACATTTATATAGGGCTTCAAGGTTTGCAAAATGCTTTATGAGTATTGTTTTATTTGATCCTCACAACAACCCTGTGAGGTAAGTGTTGTTCTTATCCCCATTTTACAGGTGAGGAAATTGAGGAAGATGAAAGTTAAATAACTTGTCCAGGGCCACGCAGCTGATAAGTGTCTGTAGCTAGATTTACATTCAGGTCTTCCTGACTCAAGGCCCAGTACTCTATCCATATTTGTATCTATATCCTTTGTTTTTGCAGATGCTGTTGCTATTTTTTTAATTAGATTTTTTATTTTTAGTTTACAACACTTAGTTCTACATGTTCTTGAGTTTCAAATTTTCTTCCCTTCCCTCCCCTCCCCCATCCCACCCAAGACAGCATGCAGTCTGATATAGATTCTATATAAACCTTTGCATAAAACTTATTTACACAATCGTCAAGTTGCAAAGAAGAATTATGACCAATGGAATGAATCATGAGAGGGAAGAAACAAAACCGAAAAAGAAGAGGAAAAAAAAAAAGAGAGCAAATAGTTTGCCTCAATCTGCATTCAGACTCCACAGTTCTTTCTCTGGATGCAGCTCGCTTTTTCCATCATGAGTCCTTTGGAGCTGTCTTTGAGCCTTGTATTGCTGAGGAGAGCCAAGTCTATCAAAGTTAGTCATCACAGAATCAATATGTCTGTGGTTTGTTGCTGTTGCTATTCTTAACCAAGCAAAGAAGTTGTGTTAAAACAAACCAAAAAACCATGTGGAATTAGCATTTTTTTCACGTTGTGTCCAACTCTTCATGACCTCATTTGGGGTTTTCTTGGTAAGGATACTAAAAGGGTTTGCCGTTTCCCTCTCTAGCTCATTTTACAGATGAGGAAACTGAGGCAAGCAGGGTTAAGTGACTTTCCCAGGGGTCACACAGTTAGTAAATGTCTAAGGCTGTATTTGAACTCAGATCTTCCTGACTCCAGGCCCAATGTGCTATCTACTGCTCCATCTAGCTGTTTCATTTCTTTTTATACTAAATACATATGAAGACTATGGAAAGTCTCTACACAGCTATTACTTTATATACCACAGGATAACTTTGATCCAAAGGAATTGCTCTTCAAATATTCTATACAGAATCAAAGAATATTGGACTTGGGAGGGAACTGAGAGATCATCTGGGTTAGCCCCACCCCCCCCAATCCAATTATAGAAAGTAACAACCCTAACAGGCTGTCCCCATTCTCTCCTGGAGCACCTCGTTCATTCTGAAGCTCAGTTTGGTGAAGCATCAAGTTTCACTGTTGGACAGCTCTAATTGTGAAAAAGTTGTTCCTTGTATTGAGCTGAAATCTAGCTCTATGGAATTTGTACCCATCGGGGCTAGTTGTCTGCAAAATGCACCTAGTTTCATGCAATAGCCCTTCAAATATTTAAAACCAATAATCTTGCCTTCCTTTGAGAGGTCTTCCCTGCTTACCCCATTATTGTACATTTTTCTGTATGTAGTCTATTTATTTATCAGTGCACCTGCTGTGTTCCCTCAAAAGAACATAAAATCCTTGAAGGTAGGGACTGTCTCCCTACTGTTTTTGCATCTCCAGCAGCTTGAGCAATGACTGGCATATAGTAGGCATTTCATAAATTATTGTTGATTGATTCCCTAGTCTTCTTTCCACCCCTCCCCCTCCCCCTACACATCTTCAGTTCCTTCAGCTGTTCCTCCTACAACAAGTTTTACAGATCTCATTCTGGTCATCCTCATTTGGATGTTCTCTAATATATTAACTTGTACACCCATATTTCAAAGATCCATAGTTTTGTTTTTATGTCTATTTCCTACACAGGTGAAAATGGTAACCCCTCTTTGTATTGGTAGAGGTTTTTAATTACTTTCTCCAACTCTCCAGACATAGCTAGGTTGATCCTAGTACAACATATAGTCCATTGGAGACTCAAACCCAAACCTTTCCAGCTTGTTAAGACCTACCAGAGCTTGTTGGCATACTATTTTGAAAGTCTAGGGTGCCATCTGCACCATGATAAAACACTGGGTTTTTTAAGCATCTCTCCTAAAACGTAGCTGCCCAAACAAAATGCAATATTATAAATGTGGCCTGATTAGGGTAGACTGCTATCTGTAAAAAGAAGGGGTTAGATTAGATGGCCTCTGAGGTCCCTTTCAGCTCTAAACCTAGGATCTGATTATCCTATAAATATTGTTTCTCTTGATTTGGACCCTGTACTTTTAACAGCTCAGCATAAGACAGCATTAGCTTTCTTAACAACTATATCACATAACTGTCTCATATGAATTTGTGGCCAGCTAAAACCTTCAGTTCTTTTTCATCTGAATTTCCATTAAACCAGGTCCCCCAGCTCCCCTGCCTCCCCCGCCTCATTCCATCCCCATCCAATTCTCATGCAATTTTTTTCTTTTAATTGAAATTCAGAACTATAAAGTTATCCTTATTATATTGTCTCTTTTTGGTTTCATCTGAATATCTAGTCCAGATCATATCATACCCTGATTCTATTATCTTTCTTGGATCTCAGCCTTCTAGGAGTAGGGGGCTGATGTTTGCCATTGATTATCAAGCAATTAACAGGACTCCCAGGAAGAGAACCCTTGTAGGGAAAGTGGTATGATCAAATTAGTGATCTGCGATGATTGTTTGGGGTCAAGCCAGAGCTCATGGAGTAATCAAATCCAAGGGCCAAGAAGGAATCAGGAGGTTTTCATAGCACTCATTCAAATCTAGAGAAATCGGCACAGAGTGTGTGAAGGAAGCATACAAGGAAGGGAGCAGTAGATGGTAGAGCAGTTGATTTCCTGTAAATCCTCTGCTGCATACAGGCTTCCTTTATGGCTATGGTTACTGGCCAGCCCTCTGCCTTGCTCACGAATTAGTCACAGACGTCCCAGATAATCACTTTCATGTACATTATCTCCCTCAACTCCATGTCATCCACAAATTTGATAAGCATGGCTATGTCTTCTTCCAAGTTGTTGACAAAAGGGTTGAAGAGGGCAGGGTCAAGGACAGAGCCCAAGACACACCTTTGTCTTTGTAGATGTTTTTGCAAACTTCCAGGTTGACTTTGAGCCAGTAATCAAACTCAAGTTTCAGTTTTTCAACCAGATAGGAAGTCATGTGGCCAGGCAATCATTAAGCCCACATTATTTCAATTTTGTCTAGAATTGAGTAATCTTACTTTCTCTCCACTAAATTTGTTTTATTTCTTTCAAGCAACAGGCCTATCTTGTCCTTCTTCCTCCAAAGACAGATTTTGTTTGAGTTTTGTCATCACTTTTTTTAGAAGCCTCAGTTTATGGGAGCTTTAGGCTAGTTGATCCTATTCCTAAGATCTCTGCTTCCCTTTTGTATTTATCCTTGGCTGTGCACCACTACTTTTATCTTTTTTCCACATGTGCCAAACGTTATACCTGAATTCATTTGAAAATTTCCTGTGTAGCTACAGTTGGACTTCATAGATCCTTTCCATCTTTCTTCCTGGAATTATGCATGATTCTCTAGTCAGATTTTCAATTTCCGGAGTCTTCTACCATGACCATGACTTCTTTATAGAGTCCAAACCTAAAGGATTTTCTCCCAAATTTTAACACACTGGTTGTGGGTGTGGAACTAGGCCCAACAGTCTATTCTTTTGTTTTTACAAACTCAAGATGATATATGCCCTTTTCTGAAGGATCCTGTCACTTTCCCCTCACCAATTATTTCTGCCTTGTTGAATAAAAGTCCAGAATAGCTGATCCCCACATTGCTGCCTCTACTTACTGAGTGAAAAAATTTTTTTTGCCAAGATGAGTAGGCAGTAATGTCTCAGATGCTCTGCTTTTAACAGAGTTGGACGTCCTATAGATAGAGGCATGGTTAGTTGAAGTCTCCCATTGTTATAATAATTTCTTCTATACCAATTTGACCATTTCTATTAGATTTAGCTCCCAACTGGGCTAGATATGAAACTCTACGATTTGCTTTTCTAGCCTTGAGGACTGAGAGAAATATGGGAATAATACAGGCACAGCATGAGTGATGGGCCGAGGTGAGAATAGTGTGTGGGTGGGAGAAGATATGTGTTGCTAGGACCATACAAAAAGACATTTAAATTGCTTTTACTCATACTGAGTGAACGGTTTCAACCTGAAATGGAGGGGGTGGGATTGGTTTTCCAGGGATCAAAGGAGCTAAGAGAAATTATTTACCAAAATCTGGAGGAGCTAGCAAGAATTAGTAGTTATCCTAAGGGTGAGGGCTAGAGAGAGAGCCAGCACTAATTAGATTTCAAATCTGCACCAAAATAATTGGGTAACATGATTCTGCATACCTTAACTTATCTAATCTGTACGCAGTTTGTACTCCCAAGATTGTCTTTTGTAGTGGAAAGAGCACTGTTTTGGGAGTCAAAAGCACCTGAGTTCAAATTCTGGTGCTTCCATTTACTACCTCTGTGGTTTTGGTGAGGCCACTTGACCTCTAGGCCTTAACTTTGTTCTCTGTAAAGTTAGAAGGTTCTTAGTTGATTTTGCAGGCTTTTCTGTGGAAGAATGAGGGATGGAATGAGTGGAGAGGGGATGAGAGGAAATACTGCTGGAGGGGTGAACAAGTGCAAATTCCCTGGGGTTTGGGCTTTGGAGGAAAAATCCCCCTGGGGGTTTAGCTGCAGAAAATCATTTAAGAAAAGTGATAAAGGAAACCCACCTAAGAAACTTTCTGTTTTAGGGATGTCCTGGGAATATTCATTTCCCTGTACCCTACATAGAGTTCAAAGATTTTCAGTCTCGATGCTGTGATGGATCTGTGACGTGGTGCTCTCCCTACAGTGGTGTAGATTGGAACCCAGCCCTGCCTTCTCATATAGAGTTGGTCACCAAATTAAACTGCTTTAAGGGGTGTTCTAGCTTAGGAGGCTCAACAGATAGAGCATAGCAGGGGTGGCGAACCTGGGAGCTTCGAGGCCACATGTGGCCTTCTAGGTCCTTGGGTATGGCCTTTTGACTGCTATCTGTAAAAAGAAGGGGTTAGATTAGATGGCCTCTGAGGTCCCTTTCAGCTCTAAACCTAGGATCTGATTATCCTATAAATATTGTTTCTCTTGATTTGGACCCTGTACTTTTAACAGCTCAGCATAAGACAGCATTAGCTTTCTTAACAACAGACAAATCCTTTTATTAAGGGGAGCCTTGGGCCTGGAATCAGGAAGATCTAAATTGAAATCTGGCCTCAGATACTCACTAGTTATCTGACCCTGGGCAAGTCACTTAACCTCTGACTGTCTCAGTTTCCTTGACTATAAGATGAGGATAATAATAGCACCTCACACATTTGTTGTGAGGATCAAATGAGATATTTATAAAAGTGTTAAGCATCATGACTGGCACACAGTCGGAATGATATAAATGCTTATTCCCTTCCCTGCCCACTAATGCAGTGATACACAAAGATATCTTACATGTCTTTCAGGAAACTGGCAGATGGAACACATTGTCAGTGAGCCATAAATCTACCAGCCAGGACCAAGGACTATTGAGAGGTGGTAGTAACCAAATGTCTTTATATTTAGGAATATGTAACTAGGAAGGTTGCTCTGACTTCTTGTATTCTGACCTCATATTGTTCACATGTGTTTAAAACCAAGAGCACCAAGATAAGACAAAATTTGTAACTGATATCCCATCTGGGCAAGTAAAATAACCAGATGAAGGCAGAGAATTCCTTTCACTTTATTCAGTGTTATCAGAAATAACACGGACCTCCTAGATTCTAATGTCATGTCCCAATCCTCCCATCCTGGAACCAGACACACCTTCTCTAGGGACAGGTACTTGAGCTTAACTGCTGGGGATCAAATATGTGGCTTTAAGCTGAATCTGTGACACATATCCTTATCACTCAGACCCTCTTTTCAATGTTCTCTTTGTCTAGTCTCTAGAGCAATAAAGGAGCCACATAAACCACCTGGGTAATACAAACGTGGACTCCTGATGACCTCTTTCAAGGGCAGCCAGGTGTCACATACCAGACACAGAGGGAAACAGGAAGGACTACTGCACAATTGTTAAAGACTCTTCCAAGTCTTACCTGACAACATATTTGCTCCCATACTGTCCCCTCCACACTGCACAGTGAATGGTGCCAAAATCCTGCTGTTCTGACGTTTGTACACCCGCACTGTCCTCCCACTGTGACCCCACCTAAATGGTCTCTCTTTAACTCAGGTGCAGACAGAAGCTGCCAGAGTTCATTCCCTATGTGCAAATCTCAGCCTTGTTCCTCTCCTCTTATACTACTATTTCTCATCCCCAAATATATTTCTTACTATTAATTATTCTCTTATCAATAATTATTTCTCATTTTTTTCATGTTTCAGTTTCCATGTACAGGTCTCAACTGTCTAGAAGTTGAAAACTGGAGAGAAAGAGACACAATTTTCTCTTTCTTCCACTGGCTCCAGGCATGACTGTCATCAAGCCCTACACCTGTTATAACTTGAAAAGCTGCTTAACTTAATGAACATCTAAAAGTGGGTTGTAAGAATCATAAAGGACAGCTAGGTGGTACAGTGGATGGTGTGTTGGGTCTGGAGTCAGAAAGACATCTCCCTGAGTTCAAATCTGGCTTTAGACACTTAGCTATGTGACCGCAGGCAAACCCTGTTTGCCTCAGTTTCCTCATCTGTAAAATGAGCTGGAGGAGGAAATAGCAACCCACTTCAGTATCTTTGCCAAGAAAACCCCAAATGGGGTCAAGAAAAGTTGGACACGACAGAATGACAACAAAAAATCCAATATTTTAAAGCACTCCAATAAACTTGATTTTTAAAAGCTACCTTTTAGGTTGTTTAAAGGGCTATCAGGATTAAGTAAATACACACAGGTTTTTTTGTTTTTTTTTAGTGATAGTGAAATTTAAGAATCTGGTGGCTTAATCAAGCTCAACAGTCTATTTTAAAATATTCTTATATTTTTATAGTTCAGACACCTTTTGATAATACTTTAGCGAAAGGACAACTTATTTTTAACAATAGGAAATTTGGCAGGCCTTTACTTCTGAAGGTAGCTGGGCACCCTTTCCTTTTGGTATTAATACAAGCTGTTGATTGACACTTGAAAAGCATCTGCTTCTTCTAGCTTCTAAGGGGGAGGAGGTATAGGCTAATCATAGAGCAGCCCAAAGATTGCTCTTTCATGTCCGTGTTACATCATATGGGTTATTACTACGTATAGAGTTCTATTTGTCAGAGCATAGGCTGTTAGGTATTTCTATTTATAGAATTAGAGTTTCTCTCAAAATGTTCTGCATCAAAAAGATCTGATACACTTGGCCTGATTTTTATCCTCTTCTCTATAGATTTCTTCTGGGTTGAGAGCTAACTTTGAAGTCAATGGGAATCTGTCTGTCATGAAGGGAACCAAATGGCTTTGGTACAGACATGGCCAGACAGTCACCTTCATATATAAAAAGGGCCTTTAGATTTAAAAGGGCTTCTAGACTGCCCCAACCCACACCCTTTTGCCTCAGGGAATGCCACAGGCCAATCCTCCTTGTCTAGGCCTCCAAGCTGGTTATAGACATTTTCTTTATAAGACTAGGATAATTTATTCTGTACACTAAAAGCACTAAAAGGAATTTCCTTTTATAACTCAAATTTCTATAAGTACTTCAGGGGACTGAATCAATTTTTTAAAATACAGTTTTTGAATGGGAAGAAGTCTTAGCAATCAACTAGACCCATGCTCTCATTTAAAAAATATATTTTTTATTCTTTACTCAACAAACACCCAATACAACAAGCAATTCAAGATACAGAGTAGAACAGAAAGGAAGATTGTACATGAAACTGCAGATTGATATTATAGACAGCTTGCCTTTCTTTTTAAGTATATAAATTCCACCTGTAGCTTTCAAATCTGACTCCTCTTATATAAACAGGTTCAGATGCCCTCTATCCTTTAAAAAAAAAGAGGCTTTCCTTCCCTTAAATCCTCCCTTTCTTCCCTCTCAATGACAAACTTTTAGAGCATCATCAGTGCTTGATGCCTCCACTTCCTTTATACTCACTCATTGCTAAATACTATATTGTATTTAAGAAATGTCTGTTGAATATCTCCACACTGATATCCCAGCAGCACCTCAAGTTCAACATGCCTCATGCTGAATGCATCATATTTTTCCCAAAACCTCCACCTCCTGACTTTCCTGTTGCTGTGAATAAATTCACTATTTCCAGTCATCTATTCTCAAAGCCTGTCCTTGGACTCCTCCCACGCTCTCACCTTCCACATTTCATCATTTCACCAAGACCTATTAATACTCTCTTGGCAATCGCCTTCTCCTCTGTACCCTCATTTCCATTCCTCCTATCACCAGCCTAGTTCAGATTCTCATTTGCCTCTTTCTATTATTATATTTATCACATACATATCAGTGGAGTATAGTGGAAAAAACAATGGGTCTTGTAGGAAGAAGCTTTGGGTTCAGGGCTGGTCATGCTACTAACTAGCTGGATGACCCTTAGATTGCCCAGCTGTAAAATGCCATTAATAACACTACAATTACCTATCTCACAGGGGTTAAGAAAAATACTTAAAGCACTATGCAAATGTTAATTTTTTTTAATGATGTTCTACTGAACAGTAAACTTCTTTAGGGAAGGTACTGTGTATCTTATCCAAATTTTATATCTCCCCACAGTGGGTCAATCAATGAGCATTTACTAAGCATATACCATGTCCTAGGCACTATGTTCACTGCTGGAGATAATTAAAAAAAATAAAGGCAAAAACAGTCCCTGCCCTCAAGGAGCTCACCTTCTAATGGGGGAGACAACATGCAAACAACTATATTACAAACAAGATATAAACAGGGTAAATCAGAGGGAATCTCAGAGGGAACACACTATAATATAGCACTGAGGGGGGCTAGGAAAGGATTCTTTAAGAGGGTAGGATTTTAGCTGAGATTTGAAGAAAGCCAGGAGGCAGAGCACATCCATCACCATGTCCTGTATACAGTAGACATTTAATAAATGTATTCTGATTCCCCCTCATTTGGGAGTGCAGTAACTAATAGATAGTAGGTGCCTCAATAAGATATTGGGTGAATAGATAAAAGTTTAGTTATATAAGTTCTCATTCTCAACAGGTAAACTTAATACGTAATTCTAAAAATGTTCTAAAAAGTAGAACATTAATGGAAGAGTTGTGTTTAAGTTGACCTAGGACCAAGAACTTTTAAAAATCTGATTCAATAACTTTGACAAATATATTTGTTTGTGCCTCTTTCAACTTAATGTCTTTACACTAAACATTAGCATAATTTAAAATATGCATTTTACATTAAAAAGTAAAGCTTTGTTAAGTTAGAAATACCTGAAAAGACTAAAATTGCTAACCACTTGTATTTTTAATGTTCAGGGAAGCAGCTCTTTCATTTATATACCTCAAGAGGTCTTTTTTTTTTCCTTCTCCAGAAGTTGGTAATATACCTAAAACAGAGGAGAAAATGTTATCATGATTCTATTTACATCAAAGCAGTTTCTTTTTTTCTTTCTTTCCTTCCTTCCTTCCTTCCTTTCTTTCTTCCTTCCTTCCTTCCTTTCTTTCTCTTTCTTTTTTCTTCCTTCCTTTCTTTCTCTTTCTTTCTTTTTCTTTCTTTCTTTCTTTCTTTCTTTCTTTCTTTCTTTCTTTCTTTCTTTCTTCTTTTTTCTCCCTTCCTTCCTTCCTTCCTTCCTTCCTTCCTTCCTTCCTTCCTTCCTTCCTTCCTTCCTTCCTTCCTTCCTTCCTTCCTTCCTTCCTTTTCTCCACATTCTCCTCCTCCTCCTTCTCCCTGTCTTGTCCAGGCTGGAAATGCAGAAACTGCTCATGGGCTCAATCCCATTACTGATCAGCATGGAAGCTTCGCTCTGCTCCATTTTTCTGACTTGACCAGTTTGACCTTCTTTAACTAGCCTGGTATACCCTTTACCCCCTACCCACTCCTGGGGGCTCAACATATATCTAGTTCACAAACCCTGCATTTTATCTCCGCTACAGTTAAGAATTCCCAAGCTAAACAAACACCAGTTTCAGCCTTTCTAGCAGCAGGATTACTCTCATTTGCCATTATGCCCAGCTTTGTTGCTGTTAAGTCCTTTCAATAGTGTCCAACTCTTTGTGACCTCATTTGAGCTTTTCTTGGTAAAGATACTGTAGAGGTTTGACATTTCCTTTTCCAGTTCATTTTACAGATGAGGAAACTGAGGCACAGTCAGTTTGGTCACACAGCTAGTAAATGTCTGAGGCCATATTTGAACTCAAGAAGATGAGTCTCCTTGACTCTAGGACCAGTGTTCTATGCACTATCATGCCACCTCACTGCCCCATACCGTGCTCAGCACATCAAATCAGTTTTACAGTTGCATTATCATTTACCAAAAGGATCTGCTATAACATTCAGGTATCAAGTACTTTCTGCTATGACATAAGTATTGGTTTCATGGGTATAGGAAAGCATGTAGTATATATATGGCAAAATGTATGTCTTAAGTGCTTCTAAGTATATTTCTTATGAAAATCTTTCCTTTTCATAAGACTTTCAACACTTATTAACATTTAGCTATTGCCAAAATGTTGCCAGATATATTTGTGACTGTATTGTGAGACCATATCCCATTTTTTTCTGTATGAAGGACCATACTTCGCAGCCCTAGCTAACTATTTAACTATCCTTGCTGTGTTCATGATTGTACCAAAGCTATGGATGAACCTGCTGAGCTACTGATCACATAGGGGGTCCGCATCAGATGACACATATGGGGTTAGTTATTATATTAGTGGTCCTTATGGAACTTTGCCTGCCGTGATGTTGGTTGTGTGTCAAATTTGTAGAGTATTAGTCATAGTCATGTTGGGAGTCCATATTGAATCGTGCCTGCTGTGTAAGTGATCTCCTTGTCTAACCGTATTGAACTGTACTGACGGGGTAAGTGATCATGTTATGTATCCATATCTAGCTGGGCCTGCTGTGTTAGTGATCACATTGTGTGTAATTGCAGGGCCACCCTGCTATAGATCGGGAAACAGGACAGGAGGGCAGCCAATAATTGTGCGTGTTTTGGGTTGTTAGCTGTACTATTGAGTGAGATCATCTACTCCTGTAATGGAAAACAAGTTTTTAGTTTTAAAATGGAAATGGACTTGATATTCTTAATCTTGAACACATTCAGACCAATTTTTCTCCTGTTATCATCATATATAGTGATAAATGATATGTAGCAAGAAAAGGATGAATATTAAAAAGGTGAAAAGCTCTTATGTGCTAGACTAAAGGCCTATCTAATATTGCCAAGGAAAAATAAGCAGGAAAGTTATGTACTCTTCCCAAAGAGAATGCTTTTATTTCTTAACAAGATAAACACCCTTCAGGGATTAATTTTTTAAAAATGATTGACCACAAGAAATAGGTACTTTGTCTGAGAGTATGGGTGATCCTTGACTGGCTATGCTCTTGTCACCAATTACCAGGGTCACATTGATAAATGTTTAACAACTGGCTCTTGGGGTGGGTGTAGGGGAAGGGTATGCAAGACAATTTTAAAAATTTAATCTGCATTATTAATATTTTCTCTATAATTTTCCTAAGTAATTTCTTAAACCCCGATTTGTCGCATTTACCAATTTCTAAGGTGTAAGTGCTCACACTGAAAATTTAACAACTAGCTCTCACAAGACTATGAGCTAGCTTTAGCACACTCCTGCTTACGTATCCAGAGAATTCCCTCATCTTCCAGGATCCAAAATAAATTGCTTTAACAATGGATTTAAATTTTGTGTCTCAATACTTTTCATCTGAAAGATAATAATGAACACAAAGGAAAAGAAGAATAAAACAAAATTATGGACTCTGACTACAGCATAATGAAAACAGCTTTTTAATTCGTACACTAGAACTATGTATCAGGGGAACTAGGTACTGTAGTGGGTAGAGCATTGGTCCTAAAGTCACAAGGATCTGATTCAATTCTGTCCTCAGATACTTACTAGCTGTGTGACCCTGGACAAATCACTTAACCCTGATTGCCTCAAAAAACAAACAAACAAAACATTATATATCCCAATGAGTATTGTTTGTCAAAGTATCAGAGGATCACAGAATTTGAGAGTTGGAAGGGACCTTGGTAGACTTCTAGTTTAACCTCGGTTCATTATATTCTTATTCTGCCATTACTCAAATTATTTCTGAAGCCACTCTTGCAGAAGTAATTGTCTCTTGGATTTTGTCCTCCAGATAGGATTTCAGCGAGGGGTGGAGCTGTTCAGTTGTTTCAGCCCTGTGCAACTCTTCATGACCCCATTTGCGGTTTTCTTGACAGAGATGGTGGAGTGGTTTGCCATTTTCTTCTCCAGATCATTTTACAGATGAAGAAACTGAGGCAAAAAGGGTTAAGTGACTTGCCAAGGGTCACACAGCAAGTAAGTGTCTGAGGCCAGATTTGAACTCATGAAGATGAGTCTTCTTGACTCCAGGCCCAGCACTCTATCCACTGTACTACCTAGCTGCCATATGTGTGTGTGTGTGTGTGTGTGTGTGTGTGTGTGTACGTATGTATGTATATGTATGTATATATATACATACACACATACATACACATATACATATATTTCTTACAAAAATTCTTAGATGTGATATAAAATCCTTATAATGCTGTAGTGAAGGTTATTCTTTTGTTTTTAACAGAAAAGAACAAATGCAGGCTTCCACAGTTGCTGTTGGATGAAATTGTAACTTGTCCATTGATTTATTTATCATGTTGTGGTTATGAACCAGAGCTATTCACGATGATGTTCAGATTGCAATCCCACTTCTTTTTTAAATAAGGAGGAAAAGTGAAAAAATGAAAAAAATAAAGAAAAGGAAGTTGGAAGGAAGCTAGGAAAGAAGAAAGAAAGGGAGAGAGAGAGGAAAGAAGAAAGAAGAAGAAAGGAAGGGAGGGATTGAGGAAGAGAGGGAGGGAGGGAGAGAGGAAATAAGGGAGGGAAGAAAAAAAGAAAGAGAAAGAAGAAGGAAGAAAAGGAAAGGGAAGAAAGGAAGAAGATTTGGAAGGAGGCAGAAAGAAAGGAAAGGAGGAAAGAAAGAAGGAAGGAAGAGAGGAAGGAAGAAAGGAAAAGAGGAAAGGAGGAAAGGAAAAGCAAAGGGAAAGAAAAGTTCTTTCCTCATTTAGACTAACAGTATATATTATATATATTATAACTAACAGTTACATCCTTAGAAAAATACATGTAAATCATTCTAAATGTCTTCCATAATCAAAGTATAAAGTGTTTGACTTTTATCAAAAAAAGTTGAATTAAGTATTCAATACTTACATGTTTTCATGTTTGATAGTCTTATAATGTCCACCTATTGAAGTATTTAATGTTAGCTCTTTTGCAGAGTTCTACAGTCATGTCAATTCGAATAATAGTTTAACTCCAAACCTTAGTAACTGGCAAGACCAAAGCAGGATAGCTTAATGTGGTGACAATGAGAGAGGAAAAATGCCCTGGTCTCTTTCAGCCTGGATTATACTTAAACGTTTTAAATGGACCCCAGGACACAATAGAAACCCCTGATTTTGTCCTAAGTGTGCTTTCTAGGTAGTTCCAGGTATGTGATCTCATGTTATGGAAACAACAATAATAATTCTTCAAAATGAGTTTTTAATGTTGCTTTCTTTGGTTAGATTCCCATGCACAATGTGGATGAAGTTTAAGACCAGAGGAAGTATTTTACACATGGATTGAGGCAAGTTATTTAAAGGCTAGTCCATCCCAGTGGAGTAGGTTCGTATTTACAATCTTGCTGAAGAGGAAGTAGAAAACAGGACCAAGAAGGCCAGCCTGACCTTTAAGAGCCAAATTGACAGATTGTGACATTGGCATGCCATCAAGCTCTAGCTTGAGCTAAAGTTCCCCAAAGCCATTGTATAAAGTTTCAACGGAGTTGTGAGCCTTGGACTTGCTAGCGATGGCAACGACCTTTATGAGTCTTAATTCTACAAACTTCTCTGCAGCTGTCACTGTCAATCACTTTGTTCTTCTAGACTCTTCTCCCTAGGCTTTCGTGACACTGTTCTCTCTTGGTTTTCCTTTTGTCCACCTGGCCATTCCTTCTAGGTCTCCTTTACTGTTTGCAGGAGGCAGGGAAAGAGCCATGGATAAGGAGAGATGGAAGGTAAGAAAAAAGGTGAAGGATTCAGTTCAATTCAAATCCTGGGGATCAAGGTCCTGGAGGACATGGGCAGGGATGGGATCAAGAGCTCGGAGTTAGCCTTAGCAAATGTAGCACAGATCACTCCGGCCCAGACTGCCTGGAGGTCAGGTGTGTTACATTTCACTCCACCCTTTGGCCTCTCTGGTACCCTTAAGGGCACTTGGGAGGTCTTGTCTCTCTGCCAATGGGTCCAGTCTCCACAGATGATGTTCCCTCAATTGTAAGGGGTGGGGTTGTCCCCTGCATACCAGTTCCATTAGCCGTGAGCTGTTAGATCAGCTTTTTACACAGAAATATTTACTTCAGAAGGTATAAACACAAATATACAGTTATTTCTCCAACATGTGAGAGACCTAATCCCTCCCCTGTACCGCTTCAGTGTCTGGGGAGGGGCAGAGTCTATAGCTTAGCTTGGTAGCTATAAAGTATAGAGTAGAGTCCAAGTTCTTAGTCCAAAACCCCACACAGGCTCAAGTTCTAGGTATGACAGCTTCTCAGGACTTCCATGTCAGGCTGACCAACTGTACCACCCTGCCTGCACTCCTGGCTCCAGGGTCGACACGGCTTGAACTCCTGGGTCCAGTGGGGTTTCTCTCTGGTATCTGAAACTTAGGAGGATAAATAGCACCCAACAGAATCGGCATTTGCCAAGCCCATTTCTTGGAGCTGGAGTAAAAGAGGGAGAGCAAGGGAAGGAGCTCTTCCCCTCTCAACTGTCATGGCACCCATACTTGGTGCAGCAGATAAGAGTTACTAAGAAGAATGCGGCCAAAAAGGGAGTGGGGTCATGATTGGCTCAATCTCACCAGCTTTAATGTTGCGGACAGCCAATCAAAGAAAGCTATCTCTCCAAATGTAGCAAGGGATGCAGAGACCTCCATTAAATTAACACCCTAGTTCCATTAACTATTTACTATATATAACATTTTCCCCTAAATACTTCTGGGGCATACTAGACCACCTCTGTAGAGGTGAGTCTGGTGAAATAGACTTAAACCTTAGTTCAATTCCTATATAGCACTGGTCCCACCAAGTTTCCGCCCAAAGACAACACTACTGCCAGATGAGTCCCCATTTCAGCTTTTGCTGGCATGTGTCCAGGGCCATCATTAAGTGCTTGGCTGAGTTCAATACCAGCCCTAGAACCTAGGTAATGGATTGCCTGAAGGCTAGATGTTGATGACCTTTCAAATTCACTAGGTTGTGAACTTCTTCTCCCTTCACTTAGAACAGAAAAAGGACAAACAAAAACGCCAAGGATGAAGACTTGTTTCTTCTGGGCCATATGGCCTCAGAAGGGACGAAGGCTCTAAGGCTGTGCCTCCTATTACATGGTCTCTCCCCAGATTCTATGAGCAAAAGAGTCATCAAGCTCATGAAGCAAAGAGATAACCAAAGCTGACTCACCTTTGCCTTCATTTGAAAAGGCTCCTCCCAAACACAGAGTTACCCAACTGTAACCAGCTACAGAATGTCCACAGGTGTGCCATATTCTTGCCACACATCATCATGATTCTCCTAGAAGCCATCTCTTCACTGTCTTCCACATAAAGAGGTTGTATTTGTTGAACAAGCTAATAGGATCTGAGCATACACCTGACCAACATTACAAAGGGACCTGGACAAAGTACTGTAAGAAATATGAGGAGGGAGAGATCGCCTTTATCTGGAGGATGTGGGAAGGCTTCATGGAGGAAATGGCATTTAAGCTTTCCTCCATGCAGTGACGTTTCAGGCATGGAGGACAACTTGAATGACTCAATACATGAATCAGCAAGCACTTATTAAGTGCCTACTGTATGCCAGGCACTGTACTAGATGCTAGGGATATATGTTCAAAGAATGAAGCAAGTTCTGCTCATATGAGCTTGGATTTCTAATGGGGGAGACAATAAGTACATATAGAAGCATCATAATAAATATAAATAGTAATATAATATTATAAGTATAGATATAATTATGTTCAGCATAAATAAAAAGTTAATAATACAAATATATACAAAACTGCAAAATATACACATTTGGGAGGGAGGGCAGTAAGCAGTTGTAGGGATCAGGAAAGTTTTCATGCAGAAGATGAATGCACGGAGGAAGGGGAAGAATCAGAGGGTTGTAGATTTATAGCTGAAAAGGACCTTAGAGACTGTCTTACCCACTCCTTTTATTTTACAGATAAGGAAATGGTCTACAGATGTTAAATGACTTGACCAAGGTCACACAATACTAAGTAGCAGATCCTGGATTTAGGCCCAGCTCATTTGACACCAAATCCTGCCTTCTTTCCACTGCGCCGCGTTGTTGGAAGTCAAGAAAAGAACAAAAAACAACTAATAGTCCTCACTGGTTGGTATGCACAGTATATGATAAGGAATAGGGTGAAACAGGTCTGGAAAAGGAGGGTGATTAGAATTAAGTAGTCAAGAACCTGAAATACCAGAAAATAGCCTTATCAGATAGCAGCTAAAGCCAATGATCTATCTATCTATCTATCTATCTGTCTGTCTGTCTGTCTGTCTATCTATCTATTGATCCATCTATATAGTATATATAATACATACAATGATCTATCTATCCATCAATGTATTATATATAATATGTATAATACATGTATATATATATACTTTATACACATATATACTACATATACATATATATGATGTAAACATTTCTGGATATATGTATACATATATGAAGGGCAGCTAGGATGGCACAGTGGATAGAGCACTAGAGCTGGAGTCAGGAAGACCTGAGTTCAAATCTGGCCCTGGAGAAGTCATTTCACCCTGTTTGCCTCAGTTTCCTCAATTGTAAAATGAGCCGGAGAAGGAAACGGCAAACCACTCCAGTATCTTTGCCCAGAAAACCCCAAATGGGGTCATGAATAGTCAGATAGAACTAAACAGACAAACAAAAAAGTATATAGATGTATATATGTATATAAATGTATACAAATACATATGTTCCCTATAGATATTGGCTTTAGGGGCTATCTAGTAAACTTATTCTCTCTCTCTCTCTCTCTCTTTCACTCTTTCTCTCTCTGTCTCTCTCCTTTTACACACACGCACACACACACGCACACTCCATTCATAAATTCCTTCCATTTATCAAAGAAAACATATGGGAACACTGGGCTAAGCAATATGAGTGATACAAAGATGACTAAGACATAGGCCCAACCCTCCAGGAGCTTACTATCTAACTGGGGAGATGGGAAGGATACGAATAATGATAATTCAAGGTAGAATATATGTGTCCTAAAAAAAAAAGTGCTTCATTTGTTCAGGAAAGAGAGGGATCAGTTCTGATTTGAAGAATCATGGAAGACTTTGTGACTGAGGTAGTGTTTGAGCTGGGCCTTGAAAGATGATTCATTTGGATGGGCAAAAATGAAAGGAAGGACATTCTACATGAAGAAAACAGGGACAAAGCCTTGGAAATGGAAAAGAATGGTTCGTGTAAAAAAGATAACTTATAGCATCCCCCGTTTTTCCAGTTTCAGGTGAACTTATGAATACCAACACCATTAGAAACACCACTGAATAGCTAGCATATCAGTGTACAACTTGTTTATGAATAGACTTTAATCAGTGTGTTTAGCCAGAAGCTCAATGTTTTCCGATTCTTCAAGCCAAAAGGTACCTTTGAAATCTGACTAACTTGGCAAACTATTTTAATTTACAGACCAAATTGTCCCTTTCCTTGTGCTTCACAAAATAGTGTTTGGAAGTTTAAGGAAGGTGACTCAGAGATTTAGGAAACCCATAATCCTAGGACTTTATATTGGGAAACAGACCATGTATTACTTGCGGGGGGATGCAAGCTGTTGTTACAGGGTTAAGTTCCTCGACTATGGATGCTGACAGCTGTTTTTAGTCATATTCTCACAGCTTGCTTTATTTACAAATCTATGTTCGTAATCATGTACTTCTTTTTTGGGGGGAGGAAATGAAAAGTAGGACATTTATGTGTGTATACATGCATATATAATATATACATTGTATATATATGCAATATATGCAAGTAGGTACATATATACACATATGGAGTAGCAGCTTAAGTAGGCTTTAGCTCTGCACCTGTTTCAGCTCCATGATGGAAGAGAAAGCAACCATTGGCAACATGTCAACATGGACTGAGTTGCCTCCTGAGGGAACAGAGAGACCACCATTGAGGTTGGCAAGCTACCAGCCCCTCCCAAAGATACTTGAAGAAAACAGGATATGGAGTGGGAGTAGATGAGAGGGGGAGGTTGGATGGGATCAGGACAGGGGGAAAAAAGTTGCAGGAGAACTGAACCAGTAGCAGATTTTAGAGTCAGACTGAATCCTTTCTACAAAATGGTCTAACAGGCACAGATATACATGTATAATAAATGCAAAGATGGCTTTAGTGGTGTGATGGATAGTAAGGTATCTTGTCTGGGCCAGTCCTGATTATAGAGTGATGGATGGATTCAGAGCCGGTTTCCTTAAGATTCACATTTCTTAAAGTTCTAGTAGAGAAGGCAGCTGTTTAAGATGGGCTCTTGTCTCAAATAGACTTGCTAATTTAAATTGTGTTTGTTTCATTCTTTGTATTTACATGCCCATAGCCTAGCACAACACCAGCTACCTAGGAGGCACTTCATGAACACTTGTCGATTGATTATTTCCCTCTTTTAAACTCAGCCTCCATTTGTTTCTAAATGTCACATCATTTTTTCAAATCTGCTGAAAGGATGAGAACCTTCCTTGATTATTGCTGTTCAGTTGTGTGCAACTCTTCCTGACCCCATTTGGGGTTTTCTTGGCAAAGATCTTGGAGTGGTTTGCCATTGCCTTTTCCGGCTCATTTTACAGATGAGGAAACTGAGGCTGAGGGCTAAGTGACTTGCCCAGGTTCACACAGCTAGTGAGTGTCTGAGGCCAGATGTGTGCTCCACCCACTTTGCCGCCTAGCTGCCCTCCTTGTTTGCTACCTCCTTTCAATCCACACATCAGGAACAGCAGTTCATTGGATCAGGATTGGGAGGCACCTTAGATATCATTTAGTCTTACCCTCCTCCCTTCTCAGATGAAGAAACTGAAGACTAGAGAAGTGAAATGATTTAGTTGAAGAACTTGGACTCTAGTGTTTTGATTCTACATCCAGGGGATGGAGTTTAGAGTTGGGGAGACCTGAAATCTGGTTCTGTCTCTATTGCCATGGGCAAATCACAGCCTTTCAGAGCCTTAGTTTCCTCATCTGTAAAATGGGGATAGTAATACCTAAAATATCCCCTTCCTAGGTTTTTTGAGGCTCAAATGGGACCATGTATTTAAAGTGCTTTGCTAATTTGAAGTGCTAATAAATGACAGTTATTATCATTGTTATTATATCGCTTGTCCTGCTGTAAGCCCAAGTTCTTGAATCAAAAATCTCAATCTAAAGCTCTAGATCTATAGAACTTTCTTTCTTCCGATCATAGTTGCCTCTCATATTCATCAGCTCATTCACTTAAGTAAACTGTTCCTGGTGTGCACATATATAATCGTCTGAGTGAGCTGTTACAATGTGTTTCATGAAAGAAAGGAATAGGGTTCGGGGTAGTAGGGAGCAAGGAAGAAATTTCAGAGTAAGGAAAGGATCCAGTAAATTATGATGTGAACTCTGGAGAGGCATTTTAATAGTCTGCATTACCTGCTTTTTCTTTCTTTCTTTTGATTGTTTCATTAATAAAGAAAATGTGGAGCATTCTTGAATGTTTAATTTTGGAGGCTTTCTGCATTCTTTATGGAGCTGGAAAAGCAAATTGTCAGCTTATACACAAGGTGGCACCCTGTGATACCAGCCAGGTTTGAGAGGAGAGATGGAGAGAAGAGACTGAGCCACATTTTGAATTTACCACCTGGCATTCTAACTGTGGAAAAAAACAGAAAATGAATCAGACAATGCCCATCAACACTTACGCATGGCATCCTCTTCAGCGAGTCCAGGGGTTAAGAACAGCCACACCATAAGGATGTAGGGAGCTAGGAAATTATTCTGATTGATTATAATAAAGAAAGCAAACAATATGTCCAGATTACTCATAGATAAGAACTCAGCTCCCTTGATGTTGTGATTATTCCAGTAAAACTGAGGAGTGGGGGTTGGGGGATGGAGGGAGGTCAGGAGGCAGGAAGGAAATCCACATACCAACTTAATTAACTTTAAATTGGGTTGTTGAAATACTGAGCCAATTTGAAAGAATGTGACATTTACAAAACTCTTAAATAGTTGAATGGTAGCTATGACTATTTGTTTTTCCCAACCAGATTAAGTTTGCTTTTTAAAAGTTATTTGTCAATTATTTAGAAAAAGCCTGTTCTGATTGCAGGAGTGGGATACAGATAGTGAGATTTTATTTTGGCTTTCATGATAAATTGCTGTTTGATCTTGAATACTCAATTTGTGACTCACTTTCCTTATTTTTCACCCTAAGAAATTTCATATATATATATGTATATATATATATATATATACACACGTATATAGTTTTTTTTCTAATATTGTTTTAAAACCCAGTTCTGATTCCCTGATCTTTCTTCATATTACATTTTTGGGTTAAATGTATGCAGTTCATTGTGGGTCAAGGGAAAAGCATATTTGAACAGATCAGTAAGAATGTGTTGCAATTATTCCAAACCTTTCAAAATTCTTTTTGATAGAGAACTTTTTTCTTAGTAAGAGGACCTGTCTCAGAGGTTGAGACCATAAACTTATGCTATTTATGGCAGCAAGATAGTGGTGAAATTCAACAAATATGTTAGGAAGAAGGCTTAGTTTAATAAGAAATGATATTTATGTACAAACGAAAGACTTCCCAGACACCAACAAGAGTCAAATACTAGTTTGAGTAATGAACTGGAAGTAAAAAAAAAACAAACCCACAGACTGACTTATGATAAATACGTATTGTGCTGTTTCCTTCAAACTCTTTTCCTCTAATTCTATAATAACTGCCCATATGGCAAAAGTAAGAGAGACTTGAGTGAGAAGCTTAAGTGGACAAAGGTTTAAAGGTCATTGACGAGGCACTTTGAATGTACTGGCTCATCTGGGCCTTACAATAACCTTGAGAAGTAGGTACTAAAGGTCTTATTACCCCAATTCTATAGATGAAAGAACAGAGGTACAGAGGGCTTAAATACCTTACTTGCCTATAGTCACACAGCTAGAAAGTTTCAGGAGCAGGATTCAAAACTAGGGCTTTAGTCTTCAAGTCCAGTACCTTGGCAGCAAGTTTCTGAGTAGAAAAAAAAATCTGTTCTTAGTACTATATGCTAGGGCTTAACATGACTTATAGTAATGCATTGTCTTGTTTCCCAAATTGCTATTGGCCCATAAATGTTGGGCTGAGGAACCAGAAATGCTGTGGGTCATTGCAGGAACTTGCATGGAAAACCAAGTTCAATTCAGGTAAGGGACCAGTGAGGCATTCTAGGTCAAGCTGGAGTAGGGAGTATCTTGGTTCCCCATTTATCCACCTCCACCCCTGTTTCCATCACTGAATCCACAATGGAATAGATAGTAGATCTAAATCTAGCCTCTAGGCCATGGGGTATGAATCTTTATTGGGATCTTTGGGGCATTTAGGTTAGAAACTTTACCACCTGGAATGCTCAACAATCAGAGGCATTTTCCTAAGTAAGAAGGTGAATAATAAAGGAAAGGAAGAGGAAGTGTGGGGGAGGGGGAAGAGAGCTGGGGAAAGGTGGCCAGAGCTGCTGGTGAAGCATAAGACTACTTGCACTTGAATATTTTTGGGGACTCAGGGAAAAATCCTAGGAGCCCACTTACTGCATTTTTCTTTCCCTGTATTATCTTTACTCTTTTCATATTCAGTTCTGTGTTGAACCCTCAACTTCTTGGTTTTTTCCTTTCTTTATGCCTTCCTTTCTTCGCCCCTGGGATTCCTGCAGAGAGTAGTATTCACAGTTAAACCATGCTCACCAGCATAAGAAAAGTTTTAGTTCCAAACATTCCCATCTTTTATTAAGAACACCTTCCATGGAAAATGTTTAGGGTTTTAGATTTGGAAAAGACCTACTTACTTACTACCTTAGAGACCAGCTAGTCCAATCCTCTCATTTTATGGATGAAGAAATGGAGGTCCAGAGAGTTTGTGACAATGCCAACATCACAGACATTGAAACCAAGATTCGAATCTGGCTCTTCCACCTCCAAATCTAGTGTTCTCCTCATTACATCATGACTTAATGATAATTGACATTCATACAGGGAGTCTCAGAAGTCTTAGTGCAGTTTTATGCTTTAAATGCCTTTAAAACTGCACACAGATTTTTTAGGGACACTCGGTATCATGTTGTTAAGGCTCTCAAAGCCCTTTGAATGCCTTATTTTCTTTGATTCTGACAATGGGGCTATGAAGTTGGTACAAAAGGTATTCTTAACCACATTTCACAGATGAGGCAACCAGAGGCTCAGAGAATTTAAGTGACTTGCCTGTGGTTACACAGTGAGGGTCACAGGCAATGTGACTATGCACTCTTCCTGGCTAGAATCCAACCTTCCACAGGAAACCTTTCTTGAGTCTCTTAGTGCTAGTGCCTTCCCTCTATTGGTTTTCTCTGGTTTATCTTGTATACAGTTTGTACATAATTGTTGCGTGTCATCTCTCCCATTAGACCGTGAGCTCCTTGAGAGCAAGGACTGATTTTATCTTTTTTTATATCTTCAGCACTTAATATAATGACTGGCACACAGTAGGTGCTTAATAAATATGTATGTACTGGAAATGTCTATAGATGCTTGTTCAAAAAAAAAAAAATCTTGGAGTCAAACAGAAATGACTGTAGAGTTTCACTTTTCATTATCGGACCTTGAGCAATCCTGGTACTTTCTTATGCCTCTGTTCCTGACTTCCTTGACTATTATTAAAGTTTGATAATACTCGTCATCGAATTCCTAGGAATTTTGTTACGATTATGTAATTTTTTAAAGATTAATCAAGATATTCCAGCTAAAATAAGTGCCAAGAATACTGTTATCAAGATGGAGCTCAAATCATACTTCTCCAAGCTTTCCCTGAACACCCCAGCCTAAGATGAGCTTTCCCCCTTGTTAACTGAACAATTATTTTCTGTACAATTTATTTGGTATGTAATAATTTGCTGCATTTTGATGTCGTTTCTCTTCGCCACTGCGTTCTTGTGAAATCTTGGATCCTTAACCTCAATGAAGGGGTAGGATCAGATGATCTTTAAGGCCCCTTCCAGATCTAAATTTAAATATCTTCTGGTTTTGTTTTTCATAAGTTTGTATAATTTTAGATAAAATGGATTTGTTTTTGCTTCCCAACTAGAACCTGGCTGGGACCACCATGTCTTTATAGAACTCTCTATCCTACCATCATGTAGTGAAGTGCCTTGTACATGAACACACATTTGTTGATTTGATATTTTTGTTTAAGCTAAAAAAAAAAAATCCTCTAGACTTTTGATGCTCTTAGGATAGCGCAGATGACATCAAAAGTTCCTCCGCACTCTAAGATTCTAGGGTCTGGGGTGAAAAAAGTGAGTAGTGCACTTGCTCCACTGACCGGATTTGCAGCTTCTGAATCCCCTCACCTTGGTAGCACTGTTGCCTTAGGCATTGCCCCAAGGAAGGTAACTGCCAATGGCAGGTCGCTCCCCTAGGACAGCTCTCCAGGAATAATATTTTAGGTAAAAAGGGTGCAGGAAAGAGGTCTGCGGTAGCAAAACTGGCTCTAGGCTGGAGTTCTGTTAACCAAGCGGTGTAGACCAGTCCTACGGTATTTTCACACCTCCTGGGTATGTTGTGAGCATGAATTAAGAGCGTGCTCTGGGCTCCTCGGAGATAAGCACGGTTTAAATACAGGGTGTTATGATGATGACTGTTTTACTCTCAGACTTTGTCTAAGCACCCATGGGCAGAGAGCTAAGGGTGAGCAGGCATTTTTCATGCCCTCCCTCCCCCGGTGGTGTGCATGGATGGGATGGGTTGAGGAGGCAGGGGACACATGTTATGGTGCATGCCAACCCCACGCACACCTGACAGCAGTCAGGTTGGTGGTGGGTCGCAGGGTTCTCGCCAGTCCTGTCACCCTGGGAGGCTCTAGGGCCCGCGCACACTCCCGCGGGCCGGGGGCGCGCCGAGGAAGGAGTGGGTGGGGAGGGGAGCCAACTGGAGAGGAAGGAGGGAGTTAAGAGGGAGGGAGGAAAGAGAGAGGGAAGGAGGGAGGGGACGGCGGGGAGGGAGGGAGAGGACGAGGCGCGTCCCCGCGGCGGGGGCGCGCCCTCGCGCGGGCTGCCGGGATCGCTCGCCGCCGCTGTGGTAATGTCCGCCATGTTGGCCATGGCGCAGGGAGCGGATCGGGCGGGCGAGCGGCGGATCTAGTGTGTGGAAGCGGCCGCGGGCGGCGGTGGGTTGTTCTCGGGCGGGGTGGGCGCCCATGCTGTGGACGGGGGCAGTGAGGAGGAGGAGGAGGAGCGGGCCGGCCGTGCTGCACTGAGGAAGGAGAGGAGGCGGCGGGAGCCCTCCCCCCCCTCGCCCGCCCCGCCGCCGCCGCCGCCGCCGCCCGGGCTGTTCCTGTGAGGCGGGGAGACAATGAGTAAACTCTCCTTCCGAGCGCGGGCGCTGGACGCCGCCAAACCGCTGCCCATCTACCGCGGCAAGGATATGCCCGACCTCAACGACTGCGTCTCCATCAACAGGGCCGTGCCCCAGATGCCCACCGGGATGGAGAAGGAGGAGGAATCGGTAGGGACTCGAGTGTTTATTATCCCCCCCACCTTTCCCTCCTCCCTCCCCCCCCCATTGTCAGTCGGGCATCGCCATTCACGGAGCGCTCTACGCACGCTGGAGGGCGCAGCCGCTGCTCCGCCGCATGGGACCGTACGCCGGCGGAGTAGCGTAAACTCTCTCCGGCAGCGCCGAGCCCTCCGCGGCCGCCATGTTGTTGCGTCCCAGTGTTGTGATTAGCTCGCCGCGGCGCTTACGCTGCCGTATGGGGGCCTTGCCGTAAGCGGCGTCTAGGAATGGCGCAGGGGGATGCGCTGGCCGCTTTTGGCGTAGTGCCTCTTACTCGTTCAGGCACTGGGGACCTTTGCGGCCAGAAAGGTTTGTTTTTCGGGGTGTGTTGGTTTTTTTTTTCTTTTCCTTTTTTTTTTTGTTTTGGCGGCTGTTGCTGAAGGTTTCTTTTTCTTTTTTTGAAATTACTTCGGGGAAGTAGAACGATGTCAAAACAAACATCGGTTTTATCCCAGCAAGATAGTCTTCCTCTTGCTCTTACCTTCCCCCTCTATCCTCCCCATCCTCCCATCCCTGGTGCAGTAGGAATAAGCACTCCGTAGTGCAGCATTGCAGGGGGTGGGGAGAGACAGGACGGCGACGACACGGGGACCACTATATTGCAGCCTGCAGAATTGCATTAAGCCGGTCAGCATGCAAACGCAGACCCCTTTTTATAGCGTTGCCTTCCCAGTAGCTTAAGGTATACGTTGTTGTTTTGTTGTATCCTTCTGTACGAGGCATTGCATTTTCAGTGCGATACAAGCGACCAGTTATTGTACTTGTCAGGGAGGGTCGCTGCTCTTTTCATTTTGAGGTTTGACATTTCGGTGGTAGGATCTATTTCGTCTGAAATTCTCAGTTGTGGATTGTTGCATTCGGGGCGGAATGCTTTTCTTATTATGGGGGTGACTTTTGCACCCGGTTGAATTTCAGCTGGCTTGATGCATGGTGTTTATGACCCCTCGAGTGGTTTTACTTGCATGCGGAGTTCATAGTAACTGCACCCTCAAGAATTTCTTCAATGAACCTACTTCCCCGCCTCATTGTCAACCCCCGGAGTGTGTGGATTGGTTCTCCTGCTTCTGTGGCTGTCAAAAGAAGGCTTGCATCTCTGTGATTGGTTTCCTCCTTTGACTATTAATATTGCAGGAAACACTTTTATGTCTTTGATTGGCTGCTCGTGCCTCTGACCTCATTGTATTGCCCTGTTATTACTACTTTCCAGCTGTGATTTAATCACATCTCCCTTTAGAATTTGAATCACTGACTTACCCTTTCACTTGAAAACATGGTGGTGTTTTTATTTCTGAATACAGCCTTCCTTCTTTATTGTGATCATGGAGAATATGTTCTTCAAGACTTTTGGAGATCAAATTCTCCAATTTTTTTTTTTAAACTAGAGTAAAAAGGAACATTTTTGGTGAAGTCTGTGCTTGAATAGAAGGAATTACTTAGACGTTTTCAGTTCATCGCACCAGCAACAAATAGTTGCTTATGGGACTAGCATTTAAAATAAAGTTCCATTCCGAATGAAGAATTACTTTAATTACTTTTTTTTATTTCTAAATCAGGGATAGGCTTTTGATCTGTCTCAGGTGAAGGGAATTTCCGGTGAGAAAACTCCTTTTATCATTTAAAGTTGATACTTTTCTACGCAATGTATAGTCTTAGAGAGTTGCTTAGAGTACGAAGAAGTTAAGTGACATAGCCAGATTCATACAACCAATATACATCAGAAGCAGAACAAGATTCCAGTTTTTGCTGATGTATTGGTTCACTTTCTTTCCACTACACCCTGCTGCCTCATATTTTACTCAACTTTTGATTTTAAGAATTTTTAATATTTTGATCTTATAAAACTAAATTTTCCATAGCTATCATACACACATTTTCAGACTTTCAAAAAGACGGGCATGAAATGAATCCATCTACTCTTGTATATAATTAGTGTAGTAAAAAGAGCTTTGGACTAAAATTCAAGAGATTTGACTTCAGAGTCTGGAGGTGATACTGATTATAGCTCTCTGATCCTGGACAAATGCTTAACTTTTTCTGGGTTTCACTTTTCCTCCTTAAAAAAGTGAGGAACTTGTACTAGGTATTAGAGTCAGCTTATTCATTCTATCTGTCCATATCTTTTTTGGATCCTGATTCTGTTATGCACAGATTATTTTATGGTATTTCAGAGACCATTTAGGTCAAACCTGAAAAAAGAATCTTTCCTACAACATATCTGAGAAGTGGTCAGACTTTGCCTAAAGACCTCATGTTGGGGAATTTCACTTTGGAATAGCTCTAATTGTTAAACAGTTTTTCATTAAATCAAGCCAAACTTTGTCACTTTACAACATAAATCCATTTCTGTTCTATGGAGTCAAGGAGGATAAGCATACTGCTTGTCTACATGACAACCTTTCATTTGAAATAATCCATCCTGTGTCCTCTTAAGTATTCTCCTCTGCAGGCTAAATATCCTAGTTCCTTCAATTGATTTTCATGTAACATGGTGTTGAAACACTTTCCCAACTTTGTTGCTCTCCTCTGGATACTCACTAGGTTGTTAACATGTTTCCTAAACTGTTGTATTAGCAGCTATTGATCTTCTCCTCCTTTTCCACCTCCTTCTCTCTGCCTCCCTGTCCTTTATCCTCCCCCTCTTCTCCCACCTGACTGCAGGAAACTTTTTCTGCTAATGCAGATTGTAACTTCATTTGGTTGCCTACTCTTAGAGAGTTGCCTCAAGGACTCAGTGGTTAACAGTGACCTGTCCAGGATTACAGCAAGCATTTTGCCCATCTTGATGCAGCCTAATAGCACAACTTGTTTGGATGCCATATCTAAAAGATCATTTTCAGCTCTAAAAGTCTGCCACTCAGTGAATATTTGGTTATTTTTTTTTGTATTTCTGATTTATCAAAGCTCTCTAGTTTATTAACTTCCAAAAATTTGATTCTCCCCCTCCCCCAACCCCCCAAAAAGCAATCTCTTTTAGGACTACTTAACTCTAGGACCAGGACTGGGTCTACCATTTCATGGGGAATCGCTGAATGAAGATGCATCCTCTACTAATGCAAGTAGACACCTTTTCTGCAATTTGTAGTCTTAATCACTTTGAACACAGAGGTGAAGTGACTTGCCCAGGATCACAAACTATGTGTCAGCGATAGGACTTGAACCTAGGTCTTCCTGGCTCCAAGGCCAGCTCTCAATCCACTAGGTCATGCAGTCTTGAACCAGTTAATTACATACAGTGACGAATAACTTGCTGGTTCTTGGCTTCCTACTTCAGTTGGTCAGTAAGCGTTTATTAAGAACCTTTTATGTGCCAGGCACTCTGCTAAGTAACGTAGATACAATAAGAGGAAAAAGACAGTCTCTATTCTCAGGGAGTTTGCAGTCTAATGTGGAAGATAACATACCAAAACCTATGTACAAACCAAACTATATATTGGATAAATTGGAGACAATTAACAAAGAGTAGGTACTAAAATTAAGGGGATTCTGGAAAGGCTTCTTGTAGAAGATGGGATTTTAGCTGGGACTTGGAGAGACCAAGGGAGAAATTGGAAGGCAGAGATGAGGAGGGAGAACATTCCAAACATGGGAGACAGCTACTGAACTTGCCCATTTTGGAGATTGAGTGTTTTGTTGGAGGAACTGCAAGGAGGCCAATGTCACTGGATCACAGAATATATGGCAGGGTGTAAGAAGCCTGGAATGGTGGTGGTGGTGGTAGTGGTGGTAGGGGGTAGATTATGAAGGGTTTTGAATGTCATACTGAGGATTTGACAGCTGAGTAGAGGATGTACTGGAGTGGGGAGAGAGTTGTGACAGGGAGGCCAACACCAAGTTATTGCAGTAGTGCAGCTGTGAGGTGATGAGGGCTTGCACTAGGATAGTGGTGGCAGCAAAGGAGAGAAGGGGACATAGGGGACATATAGGAGAGATGTTTCAGAGGTAAAATCAATAGGTCTTAGCAACAGATTGCATAAGGGGTAGGAAGGAGAAAATGGAAAGCGTCAAGGATGACACCTAGGTTGTGAGATTGGGTGACTGGAAGGATGGTGATCAACACTAATAAGGGAGGTAGGAAGAGGGGAGGGTTTTTGGAGGGAGGAAGATAACTAGTTTAGTTTTGACATGTTGAGTTTAAGATGTCTGTGAGACATCTAGTTCAAGATGTCCAGTAGGCAATTGGAGATGCAAGACTGGAGTTCATCAGAGAGGTTAGGGCTGGTTAAGTAGATTTGAGAATTCATCAGCATAGAAGATGGTAATTAATTCCATGGGAGCTGATGATATCACCAAGTGAAATAGTGTAGCAGGAGACAAGAAGAGGGCCCAGATGGAGCTCTGCGGGACACCTACCTTTAATGTTTTGGGTATTTCCTGGACAAAGATCCAGTAAAGAAGATAGAGTGTTCAAATAGGAGAAAAACCAGGAGAGGGTATTGTTCAGAAAACCTAGAGAGAAGACAGTATCAAAAAGAAGATGGTTGACAGTGTCAGAGGCTGCAAGAAGGATGAGGATTGTGAAAATGCCATTGTATCTGGTATTTAAGAGATCATTAGTAACTTTGGAGAGAGCAGTTTTGGTTGAATCAAGGTCACAAGTCAGATAAAGAGAGTTAAGAAGAGAGTAAGAGGAAAGGAAGTGGAGGCACCTATTGTAAATGACTTTCTCTAGGAGTTTAGCCATAAAAAGGAAGAGAGATTTGAGATTGTAGATAGTAGCTAGTAGTAGAGGGATTAATTAAGGGAGAGTTTTTCTTGTTTTGTTTTAGGATGGGGGAGATTTAGGTGTGTTTGTGGGCCAGAGGAAAACAGCCAGTGATAGAGTTTGAAGAGTTGTCAGAGAATAAGAATGATAGAGGGAACAGTCTGCTGGAGAAGAAGGGATATTGGGATTTTTTTTTAATAATTAAATTTATATGTAAATATTGATTTATATATTCAAGGACTTAACCTGTGTCTCCTAATGACAATATTGGGAAATTCTTTTTAACTTTTTCAGAAGAGCAGAGGTTGTGACTCTGTGTGGTGTGATTGCCAAACAGCTGGTTTGTGGTTGTCATTGGCAGGTTAGCTATGGCCATATGTTCCTTACTACCCCTAAATGTGTTTTCACTGCCTCCACTATCCCTAAAAATCTGACCTTTGGCTGCTAAGCAGTTTGCATGAATCAGGATTTGGAGTTGGTTGTAAATTCCTTACCCTGTATTCCCAAAGAGCAGGGCATACCAGCTGGGTACTTTCAAGAATGGACTATTTAAATTCTATTCCCAAAGAATATGCTAGTCATAGAATTTTAAAGCTGGCAGAAACCTTAGAATGCATAATACTTGTTTATTTTTATTTTAGCAAGGAGAATAATTTTATTTATTTTAAATATGATGCCTTGCTTTTATAAAAGTCATTGTTTCTTTAATGTCTGAGTAAATGATGTAGATTTTACGTATGTTAGAATTACACATTTGTTGCATTGCAGACAAGTTGCTTAAAAAATTTTAAGGGATCCATGCTGTCCTCCATGTGCATAATTTTCCTCATCAGTTTTGATCCCAACCTAGCCATACCTTTTGATCCTATACAATTCATGACCATGTCTTTCCATACTAAGATGTCATTGTTCAGGTCTTTTTACATTTTGTAGGTAATAGTCATATACCACTACCAGTAGAGTTTTCTGGCTATCTAATGCCTCACTTTTACCACATGATGAACTTGCAAATTCATATACTAATAAATGAGCTATAGGATCATAAGCTTACAAACATGTGCCTATTTTAGTAGAATTATAAGCATAACCCTTATAATTTTACTGATTGTTTTTTGCTTTTTGCATGTTAGGTGCATTATATATACTTAGTTTCATAATATGCCTGATGAACAAGAACAGATGCAGTGTATGCCCAGTTTAATAACTATTTCTAATGAGTAAGAACTAAATAACTTTTTGTCTTTCACAGCAAAGTTTATTTTATATAAAATTTCGGGAGAATATAGATTCTACATAGTCATTGTAGATATTTCGAAAAAAAAATACAAATTTCACTAGGACACTTGAAATAACTTAAGACAATTGATTTATTTGGCTATAAGTTTTAGCATGGAGATTTTCAGTCTCCTTGAATCTTTTGATTTTTTTTTTTTTTTAGATTCAAAAACTGTAACCTACAGCATAGCATAGATGGCATTATACCACTTTATTCCATGTTTTTTTTTCTCGTGTTGCTGTGTAGTAGTAACTGATATTCATAATAATGGTCCCTAAGCACTGCAAGTTTCCCAAATTGACTTTTGAATCAGGTGGATATTAAATTACTTTCCATTGTTTTACTTTTAAGTATTTTGTTGTGTTTTAATTCTTTAAAAAATTTTTTAATCTGTGTGGGCCAACTTTAATCTTTTCAGTTACCTTGAACTGACTCTGAATGTGTGACATTTTGTTGTTTAATGCTATTTTCTTAGCAACCCAACACCAACAATGAGAAGTAATCGATCCTTATTAGTATAGTTTCTCCCCAGTACTGGCAACATCATGGTTATATGAGTAACTTCTAGCTAGTATGTCTCAAAGTGCATATTGAAGTACACAGGAAGTGTGTGGAAAACACTCTTTCGTTCCTTAGAATAATTTGTTCTTGTTCACTTGTTTCAGTTGTGTCTGACTCCTCATGACCCTGTTCGGGGTTTTCTTGGCAAAGATACTGGAGTGGTGTGCCATTTCCTTCTCCAGCCCGTTTTACAGATGAGGAAACTGAGGCAAATAGGGTTAAGTGACTTGCTCAGGGTCACACGGCTAGTAAGCATCTGAGGGCAGATTTGAAATCAGGTTTTCCTGACTCTAGGCCTGGTGCTCTATCCGCTGTGCCACTTGGCTGGCCACTTAGAATAATACTCCTGTTTTTATTTACTAAGGCAGAGAGGCAGTACTTTTATGGAACATTAGTTGAGTAATTCCAAAATATGCTTCCTGTTACAGTGGGACATTTTTGGAGTTACAGGCCTCACAGCATGAATTTAAAATTTTATGCAATCTTTTAAAAATACATATTCAAATTCATACTTTGAGAGAGAATATATAGAGTGTTTTGAATATCTTTTATCTTTATTGTAGCGTTTAATATAGCATAACTTCACATAATAGAGATATGCCTGAAAAGTTGTCTTTTAACAGTTATTTAAAAAACTGATTAATGTTTTAAATTCATTTGAATCCATCAGTCATAATTTATTCAACTCTTGCTGTATTCAAGATTGATAGTATTGGCTTTTATATGGGATATCAAATCTCTAAACTGGCTTCTGGTGTTTGCTATTCTCAGGGAGCTTACAGTCTAATTAGTGAGATAGGAAATGGGTCAGATAAAATATGAAGTAGTAGCATAGAGGAGGGCAAAGTAGGTGGTTGAAAAAATTGTGTCTGTGTAGCCTGGGGGGAAGGGAGAATATGTGCTACCTATTTTCAAGCATATTTTTGAAAGGCTGTCATGCAGAAGGGCTGTAACTTTTTTTCTCCAGAGGACAAAACTAGGAGAGATGGGTGGAACTTGCAGAACTGCAAATTTAGGTTTGATGACAGGAAAACTTTGCCTACAATTTAAAGCAAGCCAAAATGGAATAGGCAGTTTGTGAGAGGTGGTTGGTTCCCCTTTCTTGGAGGTCTTCAAACATAGGCTGAATTGATGACTTGTCAGATATTCTATGGGAGTTATTTCTGGGAGGTTGGACTACCTGCCTGCTGAGGTCTCTTCTAACCCTAACATTCTGTGATTCTGTGAATAATACAAATAAATACTGAAATAGTTCTGGGGAAATTGAAATTACTATGAATTGGTATAGACAGAGAAGGATTTAAGGAAGTGGGTCTTGAGCTGAGTTTAGTTGGGTTGTAAAATGGAAGGAGAAACTTAGAGACAGGCATGATTGGAAGAGTATTTTGTATTTGAGAATAGTGGGAGAAAATGTTAGAAAAATGCCTTCAAGGAGAAGGCACTTATATATTTATTAGATAATTGAATGCCAGGTAGCTTATGGAAAGGGTATTGAGTACTAGGTTGGGGAATATTTAATCCTGTAAGCATAGGGGAATAATTTTTATTTTTGGTGAGGCGATCAGGGTTATGGTGACTTTCCCAGGGTCACCCAGCTAGTAAGTATCAAGTATCTGAGGTCGCATTTGAACTCAGGTCCTCCTGACTCCAGGGCCTCTGTTCACTGTGCCACCTAGTTGCCCTGGAGTAATTTTATCGATGAGAGAAGGGACATAATGAAAAAAATTCTTGGATTTTGTAAAATATTCCCTTTTTGGGATATCATTATTCCGTCATTTGTTGTTTAGATAAAAGTTTGATAAAGGGTAAAAGTCTAGACCTTTCTTTATAAGTTTTTCTAAAAGTAGAATGTATCTTAAAATTTTCATCTGTATAACATTTAGTGTGATGTTTTAGTTTAAAGTTAAGCTTTATTGTTAAATTTTAAAAGTGTTATCCAACTTAACATCATTAAATGTTTTGTTTACATAGTAATTTGTAATGCAGAATTAAGCAAACATACATACCTTTAGTAGACTATCTGTAGCCCATAGATATATATGACTTTTTAAAGTGCCAGTATTATGATTAGTAAAATATAAATTCATCTACAAGTTATTGAATTCATAGTAGTTTGTCATTGTTATTTTCTCAATCAAAGGCTATACACTTACTAGAAGTCCACCTAATTTTTGATATTATAAAGGGGTCCTCACACTTGGAAATGTTGGAAAACACTTATCTAGACCAACACATTTATTTTGCAAATTAAGAAATAGATTTAAAGAGGTAAAGTGCTAAAAAATAGACAAGTTCATCAATGGAAAAGAAACATGAAGAAGAAAATAGTCACCTGGTCTTCTGTAAACTCAAAGACAACTTTAGTACTGGTAAAATTGGAAAATAATCTGGCAGAAATAAGATATAGGCCAACATTTCACACTGTATACCAAGATAAGCTTTAAATGAATACATAGACATAATAAAGGGTGGCATCTTAAACAAAGTAAAACAGCAGGGAAGAAATTACCTTGTAGGTGGATGGATAGGGAAGACTTACTGGCTAAACCAGGGATAGAGAGGATCATAAGATAAAATAGATGATTTTCGATTATATAAAATTATTATTATTTTATTTTTTTACAAAAATCAATGTAGCTAAAACCAAGCAATCTTAACTGGGGAGGATACTTACTGACTCACTGACTTGTAAGTGGCCCAGCCAGGACTGTTACTCAGATATTTTGACTTTTAGGCTGTTGCTCTTTCTATTTCTCTACTCTGCACTATTAATTTTGTACCACATAATATGGCACTTAATCATATACTATTTTGTGTTGTTTGTTGTTTCATATATGTTAGTCTTGTTTTTCCAAATAAATAATAATGTATTTGAAGACAGGGTTATGTCTCATTCTTTATTTGTACCTGTACTTAGCACTATGCTTTGTGAGTACTGCAGGCTCAAAACCTACTTTTTAAGTGAATCTGTCACTATGATAAGGTGTTATTTTTGTCCTCTGTCTTTAAGAGATATATGGTGCTACATCTTTACTGCTTGTACCTAGAGTGAAGAACAAGGTACGGTTAAATTAATTTAGTTTACCTTTCTGAGACATAAAACCATTAAGGCCCTGGTGAATCATTGTTGCTTAAAACTTGCTTTACTTTAACTAAGAAATGAATATAGATTAAATTTCATTTGGATTCGATTTTAGTAAGTTGAAAATATAATTTGATGGATAGCTACTCACATTTTTTATGCCATAAAGAAGACTGACTGGAGAAAAATTTGGCATAAAAATGGGGCAGTAGAAAATAGAATTTGTAGCACCAAATTAGACATTGATAAACTGGTAGAATATATAATTAACTTATCAAATTAGAGTGAAACCAACGTAGCAATGGTTATGATTCTTTACATTTGTTTAAAATATGTAATTTATACACATATCATTTGAGCTAGAGGCAGCATGTAGTAGTTAATAACTGGCCTTAGAGTAAGTATGACTAGAGTTTGTCTGCTGAACCTAAGAAACTCTCTAAGATTATATATTTCTGAAGTAAACAGATCTGCTTTATTAAGAGGGAGTTTCCTCACTGGATTTTTGAATCAGAGTTCCAGTCCAAAAATACATTAAGGAAGAAATCTATGCTTAGTGTTGTGCAGGATACAAAAGAAGTGAATGATGTCACCTTTGCCCCCAGAGATTATACGTAGGAAATATTTAGAGTATAATATGAGAATAAATATAGCTAAGTGCTAAAATATGAGAATGGATATAGTTAAGTGGTAAAAGAACTAAGTGTTGTAGAAGGTTAGGAAATGGAAAAATCAGTCTGACCTGAGAACTGCAAGGAAGTATAATTTAATTTAGATCTTGAAGGAAGAGTAGGATTTAGATCCGCAAGAACAGTGCATCAGGGAGTGTATTACTGATGGTTTGGTGGTTGGTAGTGAGAAGAGGCTTCCTGGGCTAAGGCCCAGGAGAAGCCTAGGGAATGAGTAGTGATAAGATAAGATGGCTGTGAGATACAGAGTAGTTGTTAAACATTTTGCAAATGTAATTGATCAAATCTTTGTGAATCCTGATCTTTGATTATTCTATATCTGATCTACATTACAGTTGAACATTTTCCAAATCTAGACATTCTATCATGTAATTCCAATTCTTCATCTGGTGCTTTGAAAGTAGATTACAACCTAGATTTTAAAATTGCCTTTAGGTTGCCTGTTACACTGTTTTCTTTTCCTGTTTTACCTATGGTGGAAATGGTCATGTCATTCAGTTAGCATTGTTGAGAAAGGAGAGGGATAAACAATTTAATTTAACCAGAGAACATTTTATTTTTAGTACTTACTATGTGCAAGAATTTGGAGGAGCAACAAAATAAGGGGTAACAAACTAGCCTTAAAACAGTTTTCAAAAAAAACTTAAATTTTATCTTATTTAGAAGTACTCTAGAAAAGTTCTCTATAACAGATTCTTGTGTGCGCGTGCGTGTGTGTGTGTGTGTGAATGTGTGAGATGGAACCCTTTGGATATCTGGTGAAATCTTCCTTCTTAGAATGAAGCCACTTTAAATAGTTTTTAAATGCATAAAGTAAAATGCACAGGATTACAAAGGAAACCAGTTATGTTGAAATAGATATCAAAATATTAAAAAAGCAACTTCACAGAACCCAGGTTAAGAACCCTTGCTCTAGAACATAGGTTCCCAAAGTGGGCATTACCTCCCCCTGTGGGGCGCTGCAGTGATGGGGGCAGTAGTAAACTTAGGTGCAGTTGGGGACCATTGAATAAAAATAAGGAGATGGTGGAAGCATAAAGAAGATAAGAAAAGAAAAAATATAAGAAAATTTTGAAAAACCCTTTGTACATGTTTTCTCAGTTGCATAAGAGTTAAAGTTGTAGTGATTACGTTGTTTTACAAATAAAGACACAAAATACAAAAGTCCACCAACAGGTCTTAACAAGCAAGGGTTGGCAGGAGAATGAGTAGCATAGCACAATGTGTTGTTCAGAAGTCCAACATGCATCGGCACGAATATGTACATGTATGACTTGTTTATAGTATGATATTATATGGTTACATGATGTAATATTACATCATCAAAATTTCAGTGCAGGAAAAAAATCTACCAATTTACAATAAATTATTAAATTTAAGATGCATCATTTCAAAAAACAATGGTTTTTTTTTTTTTTTGGAAATGACAGATTTAAAAAAAAACCTGTTAAATAGTTAAAAGAAAATAAGATTTTTGAGTGGGGCTCTGAGTAATTTTTTTTAGAGGGGGAGTAGGCCAAAGAAGTTTGGGAACCTCTGCTCTACAAGGACAAAGGCATCGCCTTGGCTATAGTAAATCATAGTCAATTTTGAAAAGAGATGTAGAGAGAATACTGGCTTCAGAGACAGAAGATGTGTGTTCTGATCCTTTCTCTCACATACTGGCTGGGAGGTGGGCAAATCAATTAATCTCTCAATGCTCTAGGCAACTCTGAGACAGTATAAGTTTCAGAGAAGGTGCTGACCTGCATTAGTGGAGGGGGTTTCCCCATCTAGGTTTTCACTATTAAAGGTCCAGTCCCTATCTCTGTTCCTATGTGCTTAGGTACAAAGACAACTAAACATTCCCTCTTTTCAAAGAAGTTTATAGTCCATTGGGAGAATACAATGTATCAAGTAAATACAAAGTATATACAAAGGAGAGACTATGTTAATACCTATTAGTGGGGTGGTAGGGAAGAATCAGGAAAGGTCTTTTATAGGAGGTGGCACATCCAATCTATGCTTTGAAAAAGGTAAGGATTCTACTACTTGGAAGTGAAGAAATATAATCTAGATTTATGTAGAAATACTTAGAGATACATTGACAGGTGTGGACAATAGTCAGGCACAGGCCATTTTGACTGGAATTTAGTTCTTTGTCCTTCATTTTCAAAGAGGACCAGTGATGTCACAGGGTAATGTCTTGACTTGTACAAGAATTGGATTTTAGTGAGGCAGAGTTGCACAAACTTTTCAGCCTAAGTCTCTCTTCCTGAATCATTGAAGTCCAGTGGCAAGACAAAAGTCAGGATGAGTGGAGATGGCCCAGGATGCATTGGTTGACCTTGGGGTCTTTGATGTCTGACCAAACTCTTAAGCACTCCACAGTGTCTGCTTTAGTTGCCTTCATGCACATTGGAAGAAATTGTTCTCATTTGCCCATTCAGAGGGGGACGTCTTAACATATTTGGGTAGAAACCCTACTAATTCACTGACAGGTCCGCTGGTTAGTTACCCTTAACCTGTTTTAGCCCATCTGATGAGAAGAGGGTTTACTGGGGTGAAATCACAAGTGAGAGAGTTGAGTGCCAAGTAGGCACCAAAGGTGGGTGAGCAGCCCTGAAAAGGGCTCAGCTAGTCCTCAAAACAGAGGTGCTAGTCCTCCTTGAACACCCTGTATGTCCTTTATGTACAGGAATTTAGTTTTGTGAAAGGGAAGGATTGGAATAAAACTGGAAAGGTAGTTGAGAACCATATTGTAGAGGACTTGAAGTACCAAACAAAGGAGTTTGTATTTTGTTTTCTAGGTAATAGGGAGCCATTGAAGGTTTTTTTTTTTAACTAAGTTGGTTATATGGTCATATCAGTGTTTTAGATTTATCAATTTGGCAACTATCTGGAAGATGGATTGGAGAGGGGAGAGACTGGAGGCTGAGAGACCAACTAACAGGAGACAGGAATACCATAAGGATAGATAAAAGAAAGGCTGTTTAAGCATATGTTTGGCTGTCTTTCTGCCTACTTATCTCCTACTCTTAACTTTTTTGTTTTATTTTTTAACAATTTAAAAATTTTATGGACATCTCTTATTTTTGTATAACTTTTATTTCTAAGTATCTCTCTCCCCTTTCCCTCTCTAGGGAGCCAGCCCTTGGAACAAATAATTTTTTTTTTTAAAGAGAGAAATAAAAGCAATTCAGCAAAACTTAACAAACGTTTCAGTCAAAACTGACAATATATCTAAAGTTCCACATTCATGTGCTTCCACTTTTGGAAAGGAAAAAAATTCTAACTTTTTCTTTTGTGCCTTTTGTGGGACAGAAGAGCTAACAGTGATTACAAAGAACATCATAAATAATTCAAACCTACATCCTGTGGTACCTGTGTATCTATTATTTGATTTCTTTATGGAGAGTGCCCAGTAGTTTTTGTTTTTGTTATTGTTGTGGGGTTATTTTTTGGGGGGGGGGTTGGCATTAGAGTTTTCATCTTTGTACATGGGCAGTCAGGAATGACAATAAACTGAAAGTCCTACATAAATCTCAGACCTCAAGAAGGAGAACTATATTGTCTTAGATGATCTGCAAACAGGAAAAGTGATTCCTGAAAAATTGAGTTGGTTGTATTGGATTTATTGGTTATTAATAAGCGAAGTTTTGAGCCAGTTATGTTCTCTCCAGACATCAGCTCCAATGCTTCACCATCTCTCCATGGACTTAGTTCTTGAATATCACCATTTTTCATGATTACTCTGCCCTCTATGAGAGAGGCATGTTCTATTGCACTTTAGTGCTTTAATGCCTATTAATTCAATAATGGGGAATGATGCTTTGCGGGATAGAAGTGCTAGCAGTTTCTCCCAGTGGAGTGAATTATGAGCTACATGGGTGAGCATGTAAGAAAACCTTGAAGGCTGAGACAAATCTTGATCTTTATTGATTTGATTTTTTAAAAAAATAGATTTTTTTGATAGTTTTTGTTTCATATATATATCACCAGAATTTCTCTTGATATCTCTTCCCCATGAGAGCTATCCCACATAACACATAATATTTTTTAAAGAAAAATCAGCAGAACTGATCAATATATCAGAAGAGTCTAAAAATACATGCAGTGTACCACAGTAATGGACCTTTTAACTGTATAAAAGTGAGCATGTATTCTCTTATCTCTTTTTTGGACCCATGCTTGTTCTTTGTAATTTTGCAACATTCACTTTTTTTGGATAATATTTTATTTTTCTCCCCAATTACATGTAAAAACAATTTTTGACATTTAAACAAAATTGAGTTCCAAATTTTCTCCCTGCTTCCCTCCACTTCCCCCTCTCTGAGATGGCAAGCAATTTGATATAGGTAATACATATGCAGTCATGCAAAACATATTTACATATTGGTCATGTTGTGAGAAAAACACAGACCAAGAAAAAAATAAAGTGAAAAGTAGTATGCTTTCATCTGCATTCATATTCCATCAGTTCTTTTTCTGGGGGTGACTAGCGTTTTTCATTATGGGTCCTTTGGAATTGTCTTAGGTCATTGTATTGCTGAAAATAACTAAGTCATTTGTGTTTGATCATCGTTACAATATTTTTGTTACTGTGTACAATGTTCTCCTGGTTCTGCTCACTTCACTCTGCATCAGTTCATGTAAGTCTTTCCAGTTTTTTCTGAAATCATCTTCATTTCTTATTGCACAACAGTATTTTATTACTACAATCATATATCGCAACTTGTTTAGCCATTTCCTGATTGATGGGCATTCCCTCAATTTCCAGTTCTTGGCCACCACAAAAAGAGCTGCTATAAGTAATTTTGTACAAATAGATCCTTTTCCTTTGGGATACTGACCTAATAGTGGTGTTCCTGTGTCACCAGGTATACACAAATTTATAGTGCTTTGGGTACAGTTTGAAATTGCTCCCCAGAATGGTTGGATCAGTTCACAATTCCACCAACAATTCATTAATGTCCCAAAATTTCCCACATCCCTTCAGCATTTATCATTTTCCTTTTCTGTCATATCAGCCAGTCTGATAGGTGTGAGGTGGTACCTCAGAGTTGTTTTAATTTGCATTTCTCTAATCAATAGTGATTTAGTACATTTTTTCATATGACAAGATAACTTTAATTTCTTCATCTGAAAACTGCCTGTTCATATCTTTTGATCATTTATCAATTGGGGAATGACTTGTATTCTTATAAATTTGGCTCAGTTCTCTATATATTTCAGAAATGAGGCCTTTCTCTAAAGACACTTGCTATAAATTTTTTCCCAGCTTTCTGCTTTCCTTCTAATTTTGGTTGCATTGGTTTTATTGTGCAAACCCTTTTTAATTTAATATAATCAAAATTACCCATTTTGTATCTCATAGTGTTCTCTTGTTTGGTCATAAATTCTTCCATTCTCCATAGGTCTGACAGGTAAACTATTCCATGCTCTTCTAATTTGCTTATGGTATCACTCTTTATGTCTAAATCATGTACCCATTTTGACCTTTTCTTGGTATATGGTGTGAGTTATTGGCCTATTCTTTCTGTAAAACTACTTTCTAATTTTCCCAGCAGTTTTTGTCAAATAGTGAGTTCTTATCCCAAAAGCTTGAATGTTTGGGTTTTCAAACATTAGATTACTCTAGTTATTTTCCTTTCTCATTGTTTAGTTGTGTCTGACTCTTTGTTGACCCTATTTGGGGTTTTCTAGGCAAAGATGCTAGAGTGGTTTGCTGTTTGCTTCTCTAGCTCGTTTTATAGATGAGGAACTGAGACAAAAAGGATTAAGTGACTTACCTGGGGGTCACACAGTAAGTGTCTGAGGCCAGATTTGAACTCAGGTAGATAAATGAGTCTTCCTTATTCATAGCCAGTGTTCTGTCTCTGTGCTACCTGGCTGCCCCCAGTAAATGGTCATTTACTACCGTGTATTGTGTGCCTAATCTAGTCTACTGATCCACCTCTCTATTTCTTAGCCAGTACAGGATTGTTTTGATGATTACTGCTTTGTAAATATACTTTGAAATCTGATATGGCTAGGCCATCTTCTTTCATATTTTTTTCATTAAGTTCCTTGATATTCTTGATCTTTTGTTATTCAGGATGAATTTTGTTATGATTTTTTTCTAGCTCTATAAAATAATTTTTTGGTAGTATGATTGGTATGGCTGAATAAATAGCATTCATCCTTGATTTTTTTTGTTGGTGTTTTTCCATTTGTAGAGTTTGTCATTGTGTATGTTGTTTTCTTGGCTCTCCTTACACTTCACTTTGCATCAGATTGCATATATGTTCCTGTGCTTCTCTGTACTTATATTCATAGTTTCTTATCCCACAGTGTTATTGCATTACATTTGTGTACCAAATTTGTTTAGCCCTTCCCCAATTGATGGGTTTCTACTTTTTCCCACTTTTTTGCTATCACAAAAAATGTTGCTATAAATATTTGGTGTATATAGAGACTTCTCATCAATAAACTCCTTGGGGTATAAGCCTACCAGTGGAATCTATGGGTAAAAGGATATAGACATTTTAGTAAATCTATTTGTATAAATTCAAATTGCTTTTCCAAATGATTGTATCTCTGTTGATTTCTGGGTTGCAGTCTGACTGAGTTGGAACCTGGAAAGACTAGAACTAAACAACCAAATGATCTCTGCTTTGGGGTCAGGACCAATGAAGGAATTTTGCCCTCCTGCTGCATAGGTTTGTTTGGAACGTTAGCTCTTTGTTGAACTGAATAATCAGGTTGTTGCCCTATGAGGATGAGAACTGAATTCTTCTTTGGTTCTGGATCCTGATTGTGTTCATCCTTCGTTTTCGAAGAGGACCACATCAGGAAAATGGTGACATGACTTGCAATTAACTTTGATTTGAGTGAGGGAGGGCTGTGCAAGGTCACCAGCCTCACTTTCTCCTCTAGAGCCATCTGGGTCCAGTGGCCTGATATTCATCAGGATGACTGGACATGGCTCAGGATGCAGTGGGATACCTTTGCCCTTTCAGGCTAAGGCCTTTTCAGGTTCTCACTGGTGTAGTGGGTATTGAACCATATGATCCTCTTAAATAAGGACACTACTCTCCTATGCCTCTACATGTATTTCTCGGACAGGAGAACATTACTACAGGGCAGTAGAAATTAAGATAAACTTCTGCCATACCAACTAGCCGTTGGCTTGCCTTTTTTTACCTCAGGCAGTCATGAAGCAGTGTCCTAGTATCCTGGACCAACCAAATACCAAGGATGGCCTCCTTACAAAGAAAACTTTTCAGTGGATATAAAGTATATACTACTTTTACCACATTTGGTCAGAGCTGCAGTTCCCAAACTGAGAGGGAAATTAAACCAGAAAATATTTAGTCTTGTTTATAGATTTATTTAGAGTTAGAAAGAGCCTGAGAGCTCATCTAGTCCATCTGCTTCATTTTACAGATGAGGAATTGAAGCTAAGAGAGGTTGAGTGAATTGCCCAAAGTCACCTAGGTAATAAACAGAGTGAGGATTCAAATTCACATCCATTGACGCTAGTGCTGGCATACTTTCTTCTGTACCAGGATTCCTACCTTATATATTTTTTAAACATTCTCTGTAATGTTGAGGAGAGAAAAAACTGGAATAGAGAGAAAAATACATCAAGAGAAAATAAAACCGATGGAACACGTAGGTAGCATTATTGTGTTGTCATGGTTCATTTGGGCCCAGTTATTTAATGTATTTCATGGTTACTCTTTTTTAATTTTTAGTTTACAACACTTGGTACTACATAATTTTGAGTTCCAGATTTTCTTCACCCCACTCCCCCAAGACAGCATGGAATCTGATATATCTTCTGTGTATAACTTTGCATTGAATTTATTTACACTCTAGTCAAGTTGTGAAGAAGAATTATGACCAATGGAATGAATCATGAGAAAGAAGAAACAGAACCAAAAAAAAAAACCCCCAGAAACCAAAACAAAAAAAGAGGGGAAATAAAAGGCGAGCGTAAAGTGTGCCTCCATCTGCATTCATACTTCATAGTTCTTTCTCTGGACGTAGGTAGTATTCTCCATCGTGAGTCCTTTGGAGTTGTCTTTGCACCTTATGTTGCTGAGAAGAGCAAAGTCTATCAAGGTTAGTCCTCACAGAAAACATATGTCTGTGGTTGTGTATAATGTTCTCCTGGTTCTGCTGTGCTCACTCAGCATTATATCGTGTAGGTTTTTCCAGGTTGTTATGAAATCTGTATCATCCCCATTTCTTATAGAACAATAGTATTCCATTACCTTCATATACCGCAACTTGTTCAGCCATTCCCCAATTGATGGGCATCCCATTGATTTCCAATTCTTAGCTACTACAAAAAGAGCCGCTATAAATATTTTTGTACACATGGGTCCTTTTCCCACTTGTGTGATCTTTTTGGGATACAACCCTAGAAGTGCTACTGCTGGGTCAAAGGGTATGAACATTTTTATAGCCCTTTGGGCATAGTTCCAGATTGCTCTCCAGAATGGCTGGATCAGTTCACAACTTCACCAGCAATGTAACAATGTTCCAATTTTCCCACATCCTCTCCAGCATTTATCATTTTCCTGTTTTGTCATTTTAGCCAATCTGACAGGAGAGATGTGGTACCTAAGAGTTGTTTTGATTTGCATTTCTCTAATCAGTAGTGATTTAGAGCATTTTTTCATATGCCTATAGATATCTTTAATTTCTTTCTCTGAAAACTGCCTGTTTGTATCCTTTGACCATTTCTCAGTTGGGGAAGTTACTTTTGTTTTAACCAGTAGCCCAAATGATACCATTTGTTCTGGTCAGCCACATAAGAAATGTATGATTGAATCAGTAATTCTGGATACTACAGAGCTAGTGCTAAGTAGGTTGCCCAGCTTCATCCTGGACAGCGAGACACACCTCCAACCTTCCTGCCAGTGTCCCCTTATCCTTTTCTATTCCTGGTCGTATGACCTTTTCCTTATCTTCCACTCCTCAAATTGTCATCTCTCTCAGAGGGAACCCACAGTTCCTGTTCACTCCTTCCTTCTAATTGCACCCCTCTAGGCTCCCAATTCTGTGATGAGTACCCTAAAATATTAAGGATCTTGTTATTCTCCCTGTAGCTGAATCCTTCTATATGTGCTGGTCTCTCCCAATTAGAAGTTGAGCTAAATGACATCTAGGACATGCCTATTTCTAAGGAAAGGCTGGGCAAGTGTTCTCTTTAAGCTTCATATCCTTCAGACTAGACAACTAGTAACAGACTAGTAGGCATTTATTAAGTGTCTTCTATGTGCCAGCTATGGTGATAAACCCTGGGGAATACAAAAAAGAGGCAAAAGCCAAGTCCGTCTTCTCAAGGAGCTCAGTCTGGTGGAGGAGACATTTTGACTAAATGTCATTTTGGCAGTGGATTTATTTAAAAAAAAAATAACCAGTACAACAGTTTAGATGTTTTCGTAGAGTTTATTATCAGGACTATTTTCTTTACTGTACACCAAATTTTGGCAAAAGTATAAATGAATAAAAACTATTTCCTCTATTGCACCATATTGGTTTGATTTAAATCCTTGTTAATCATTAAAGTTCTTAGTAGATAAAATTGAACATATAAAGTTATGCCTACCTCTAACTTTATTCATTTTGTTGGTTTTTATTGACAATCTATACACAATATTCAGTATTACACTGTTAAGATTTTGGACTGCCTTAAGAAAACCAATTAAAACTGAATTTATTTACATTATTTTGAGATAAATTTTGCTTAATTATCTAATTTTTCACAGGAATGCACATTTTATCAGTATAGAAACATATGTGTGTGCAAAACTTTTTATTAAGCACCTACAAAACAAGTTAGATATTGTGACTTTTATTATGAAAGAATTATGCCTAGAAGGAAGGGCATAATTAAGGATTGCTCAGTTCTCTCTCTCTCTCTCTTTATAGCTTTCATATAGTATTTTATTTTTCCCCAGTTACATGTAAAAACAGTTTTTAACATTCGTTTTTAAAATTTTGAGTTCCATATCATCACCTTTTCTTCCTCCCCACACCCCTTCATTGAGAAGGCAAGCAATTATGCAGGTGTAGTGATGCAAAACATATCCATAATAGCCATATTGTGAAAGAAAACATAGACAAAAAAAACTTCAGAAAAATAAAATAAAAAAGTATGCTTCAATCTGTATTCAGATACCATCAGTTCTTTTTCGGGGGATTGATAGCATTTTTCATCAGAAGTCCTTCAGAATTGTCTTGGATAGTTGTATTGCTTAGAATCGCTAAAGCAATCACAGCTGATCATCTTACAATATTGTTGTTACTTTGTACATAGTACATTTCACTTTGCATCAGTCCATGCGAGTCTTTCCAGGTTTTTAACAGAGTATCCTGCTCATCATTTCTCATGGTACAATAGTATTTCATCATAATCACATATCACAGCTTATTCAGCCATTCCCTAATTGATGGGTATTCCCTCAATTTCTAATTCTTTGCCCCCAGAAAAGAGCTGCTATAAATATTTTTGTACCTACAGGTCCTTTTCCTTTTTGCTTTATTATATCTTTTGGGATACAGACCTAGTAGTGATGTTGCTAGGTCAAAGGGTATGCATGGTTTTATAGCCCTTTGGACATAGTTCCAAATTGCTCCACAGAATGGTTGAATCAGTTCACAACTCTACCAATTGTGCATTAATGTCTCATTTTCCCCACATCCCCTCCAACATTTGTCATTTACCTTCTCTGTCTTATTAGACAGTCTAATAAGTATGAAGTAGTATATCAGAATTGTTTTAATTTGCATTTTTCCAATCAATAATGAGTTAGAGTATTTTTTCATATGGCTATAGATAGCTTCGATTACATCATATGAAAAGTAATCATATCTTTTGATCATTTATCAATTGTGGAATGGCTCTTATTTTTAAAAATTTTACTCATTTCTCTATATGTTTGAGAAATGAGACCATTATCAGAGAAACTTGCTTCAAAATTTTTTCCACAGTTACTATTGCTAACTGTTTTTTCTTCAATCCTGTTCCCCCCCCCCCCATTTATTATATTCTCTCTCCTTTCACCTTGTCCATCCTCAAAAGTATTTTGCTTCTGACGGTGCCCTCCCCCAATGTTCCCTCCCTTAATTATTAATCATCCCCCCCTTCCCTTCCCCTCCTACTTTCCTGTAGGGTAAGATAGATTTCCCCAATTGAGTGTCTGTGTTATTCTCTCTTTGAGCCAGTTCTGATGAGGGTAAGGTTCACTCACTCTCCCTCACCTCACCCCTCTTCTCCACTGTAAAAAACTTTTTCTTGCCTCTTTTATGTGAGATAATTTACCCCATTCTACCTCTCCCTTTCTTTTTCTCCCAGTACATTCCTCTCTCACCCCTTAATTTTATTTTTTAGGTACTATCCCTTCATATTCAACTCACACCTGTGCCCTCTCTCTCTATACTCCTTCTAACCACCCTTCAGCTTTCTCTTTATATTCTCTTTATTGTTGACAAGACATTAGTGTAGTATGTTTCAAAGTATACTACCATGTAGTTATGTTAGTACTGATTCAGTGATTATTGGATATGTGCTTAGCCATATGATACACAATCTCTTTCTTTAGAATGTGGATATTTCTCATGTAGAAGTAGCCAATACATTTACCAAATTACATGGCTTTGTTATTCATTATGATTCATGATAGCTATACTGATGTGTAGTGGGTATTCATGATATATTGGTACAGTAGTTATCAGTAATGCTTTGGTTAGTTTAACAAGTGTCAAAATTCTTGCCTGTTGGGAAGAAAAATATGCCTGTATGTAGTCGTCCTATTTTATATATTTACGTATTTGTTTGTTAATCTGTTTCATCATAATATTGCGTTAGCATTAGCCATTTTGCTGAGGAAATGTCGTTTCAAGTGGAATATTATTTTCTTGTTGGCATTATCCCAAATTAATTACTTTTATTGTAAAGAGTGAATTTTGAGAGATAATCTTTAAATGGGATTCTGCAGATAGCACTGGAAAAAAGAAATTTAATGCCTGTGGAGATTGGTGGGATTATAAAATACTTCGGTTGTATAGTAAATGGTTAACCTTAACTTTTCTTAGGAATATTTAAAAACACATATAATTAACAATTCATATATATTGGGTGGATGCTTATAATTGCAGTAGTGTGTCACTTTGCCTGGATCTTGCATTTGGATAGCTTGTTCAATTATTCAATTTCATGTTTATATGCCTGCAAAACTATGTCTGAAGTTATATTTCAATCCTTTCTTCCTTGCAAAGTACCTGAAATTATAAGACCATATATTACTCTGGATTATTATAATACTTCCTATTCAATAGTATCTTTAACCAGAAACTGATTAGTGTAGAATCACTAAATAAAAGTTGATAATTTGCTTGATTGGCTTACTTCTATGTCTTCTGCACAAAAAGCCAAATTATTGCTTTAGTGCAATTTTTCACAATTAAGCTGAAGTGTTGCTTTAAAAAAAATCTTACTATGTTACCAAATTATTTGAGTCAAACAGTGGACTTGTCTTCCCTTAGGGATGGAGAATTTATTTAGAAAGCTTTGTGTTCATTTTTCAACTTTTTTTAAAAATGTAATCATTTATTTATTTTTAGTTTTAGTTTACATGGCTCGGTTCTACATAATTTTGAGTTCCAGATTTTCTTTCCTCCCTCCCCACCTCCCTCCCCAAGTAAGGGTTTTTTTTTTCTTTTTTTGGAGGGGGAGGGCAGGGCAATTGGGATTAAGTGACTTGCCCAAGGTCACACAGCTAGTAAGTGTGTCAAGTGTCTGAGGTCGGATTTGAACTCAGGTCCTCCTGACTCCAGGGCTGGTACTCTACTGACTGTGCCACCTAGCTGCCCCCATTTTTCAACTTTTAAGTTTAATTTTCTCTGTTTTATTCTCATTTGAAACATGTACCTTTCCTTAAAGAACTGAGGTAAAAAGACAAACTAGCTGAAGATTAATTTCTCTTTATCTTTCTTAGGCTTGAGATAATTTTTTAAAGACTGTGTTATCTCAAATATACTGTATAATAATAACTACAGTAATGATAACAGTAATAGCTCATATACATGTAGCATATAGCACTTTAAGGTTTGTAAAACTTTGCAGACATTATCTCATTTAATCCTGCCAACAGCCCTTTGAAGTTTAAGACTTGCAGATATTTTCTTCATTTTACAGTTGAAGGAACTAAACCTTGGAAGTTAAATAAATGATCACATGACTGGTTAATATTAGGTGATTCGAACCCAAGTCTTTACTGATGCCAAGTATAGCATTATTTCCACTACAGTATAGTTTTTCAATACCGTAATAGAAAGTCTTAGTTCTAAGATGTCATCTTAAGTGCATAAGGACAGCAGTAGAGATGTATTTCAATATGAAATAATTCTAGCAGCATTTGAATTTTGCCTTTTTTACATCATAAGAGGGAACCTGGAAAGCATTTGAAGTGAGTCAGTACGTAGCACATTGTTTATATAGTATTTGGTCAGTTGGAATGTTATAGAAGTAAACGTGGCAAAACCAGTGTAACAACAATGCTACTTGCAGCTGCTGTGGAGGTGTGAGGCCAATAACACCAGCATGCAGGAGGGCTTCTAGCTCAAGTTCTTTGATCTGCTTTTCTAAGGAAAGCAACTTTAAGGGGTTTACATTCTCACTTTAGTTAAGCATACGTATATCATTCACTTTGTTCAGGGGAAAAAGTCAGCACCCTTAACTTCAGAGAAAACACAAACAGAAATTACAAGCAGAAATTATATAAACAGAGCAAATAACACAAATCAGCAGACAGGGCTTCTGTCTGTCCATAGCAATATATACAGTTACCAGAGAGAGAAGCACTGACATCTGGGATTTCAATGCCAGGGGCTCTCCTTAACAGCTACCCAGAGTCTTGTCTGGCCAAATCACACGAACATTCTTCCAATAAGTGAACCCCCAAATCAAAATTTTAACCTCAGTACATATATTTATATCTCCTCAGGGTCAGCCCACAGAAGACGTCACAACCATGTGACTCAAACCCATGTGACCTAGGCTTTCTTGTGACTTAAGCAGGTCATCAAAGATTCTTGATTCAATCAAAGACTCCTGTTTCAAACAGAGGCAAAATTCAGTCAAAGGCACTTGGTTGCCTTAGTGCTGAGAAGCACTCTAAAAGAAAAAATAGCAAAAAGTTCCACCTTGCTTGCCATTACAACCAGCAAAATATTCTGTGCTTAAATTATTGCTGTATTAGAAAAGGTTCACCAGTCAATAAGTAAGCATTTGTTAAGTGCCTAGTATGTGCCAGGCTCTAGTCCTGGGGACTAAGGATAAAAGTCAGATGGGAAACATCCCATGCCCTCAGAGGTTTTACTTTCTATAGGGGAGACAATATGCATCCATAGCTATATACAGAATGGATAAGCAGTATATTTTGGGGTGAAGGCATTTGGGGATAGTATCATCAGGAAAGACTTCATGTCAAAGGTTGTACTTGAGCTGAACCTTGAAGGACACTAGGGATTCTTAGATATATAAGTGAAGGAGGGAGGGCAGCATATCCTGGGCCATCTCCAGTCATCCTGATGAATATCTGGCCACTGGATCCAGATGGCTCTGGAGGAGAAAGTGAGGCTGGTGACCTCGCACAGCCCTCTCTCTCTCAAATCAAAGTCAACTGCAAGTCATGTCATCATTTCCCTGATACCATGGTCCTCTTTGAAAATGAAGGACAAACACAACCTGTGGGTAGACCGAGCTGCCTGAATGGAGAGCCGGCTAGTTAAGTAACTCAGCTTTCCCTTTTCTTCTCCTCTCCAAAGGAAAGTAAATTTTGATGGCTAGAAGCTGCCCTCTTAACTTGGGGTTTACTGGCTATATTTCTTTCTCTCTTTCCTTCTTTCCTCCTTTCTTTCTTTCTTTCTTTCTCTTTCTTTCTTTCTCTCTTTTTCTCTCCCTTTCTCTCTCTCTCTCTCTCTCTCTCTCTCTCTCTCTCTCTCTCTCTCTCTCTCTTTCTCTCTCTTTCTCTCTTTGGAATAGCAACTCTGAGGGTCTTCCCCTCCCAGATGGATTTTTTTTTCTCTCTTTTTTTAATTACAAGGCTCATCCTTTGATACACTTCTTAAAGAGGCCTACTCACTGAATGAGCCTTACCTCACTCTAAGTGAGTACTTGAAAAGGCCTAAGCCTAAAAGGGCCAGGGTCCAACCTGGGCCATCTCCAGCCATCCTGATGAATATCTGGTCACTGGATCCAGATGGCTCAGGAGAAAAAAGTGAGACTGGTGACCTTGCCCAGCTCTCCCTCACTCAAATCAAAGTCAACTGCAAGTCGTGTCATCATTTCCCTGATGCCATGGTCCTCTTTGAAAACGAAAGACAAACACAACAAGCCAGCTAGTGCAAAGGCATAGATAAGGGATGTAGAGTGTCATGTATGAGGGACAGTAGGGCCAATTTGACTCATGTGTAGACACAGTAGAATGGTAGTTCTCAAACTTTTTTGTCTCAGGACCCTTTTATACTTCTAGTTTTGAGGACCTCTTTACACTTAAAAATTGAGAACTCTGAAGAGCTTTTGTTTATACTTCTGTTTTGTTTACCTTATTAGAAATTAAAATAGATACATTTAAAAACATTAATAAATTTTGCAAAAATAAAGCCATCACATGGTGACATAAATAATATGTTTTATGAAAAGTAACTTTTCCAAAATAAAAAAATTAGAAGAGTAGCATTGTTTTATATATTTTTGCGAATATCTTAATAAAAAGCAACTCCCTTTTCATATATGCTTCTGCATTCAATTTGTTGTAATGTTGTTTTGGTTGAAGTATGTGGAGCAAATGTGGCCTCACAGATATTTAGTTGGGAAAGGAAGGAGTATTTTAATAGACAAATAATGTCTTAGTACTATTATGAAAATAACTTTGATCTCATGAAAGGGTTTTGGGGATAGACCCCAAGGGGTCCTTGGACCAGATTCTGAGGATCACTCGAATAAGGTATAATAAAGCTAAAAAGGAAAGTTGTATAGAGCTTTAAATGTCATTCAGGGGAGGGTTTTGTTAAAAAAAATCTTATAGGTGATAGCTACTGGAGTTTTTTGAATAGGGGAGAAACGTGGTCAGACTTGCACTATAGGAACATTCCTTTGGCAGCTGAGTGGAACATGGTTTTGAAGTGGGGAGAGCCTTGAGACAGGGAGGCCAGCTTAGACATTATTGCAAGTAACTCAGTCGGAAGGTGATGAGTCTGCATTAGTGTTGTAACTAAGTAGAGAGAAGGGGTAGAATGTAGAGGTAGAAATTACAAGATTTGGCAACTGATGGGAAATGTGGCTGAATGAGTGGAGGATGACTCTGAGGTTATGAACCTGGATGACATTTGGTTACCATTCCCTGAAAAGAAAAATGTTGGAAAGAGCTACTACGACCAATGTAGTGAAAGTGTTAAAGGGAAATATTCTTATATAGGTTCCTTGAATTACAAATCTGAGATCTATTACTCTTACTTTGTCTAGTCTTGGTTGTTCTGCTACCTACAAACCATTCCCAAGACTACTCTATTCTCAAAACCCCTTCTCTTGATTGCACTCTTCCTGCTAGTTGATGTCCTAAATCTTTTCTCATTTTCTCAGCCAAAATATTTCAAATAGCTGTCTGTATTCTGTGCTCCCATTTCCTTTCCTCTTCTTTTACTTTTTCTAAACACTTAGCAACCTGACATCTAACCTTATCAGTGACCTTATTTGCCAAATCTAATAGTCTCTTATCAACCCTCACCCTTCTTATGCTCTCAAACATTTTGACACTTACCTTTCTAGTCTTCTCATAAGATACCCACTTCTGTGGACCCTAGGGTCAAACCATACTGACCTACTTGCTGCTCTTGAATGCATGATGCTTTATCTCCTTTATACTGGCTGGCTGTCTTCCATGCCTACTGACCTCTTTCCTCACATCTGCCATGTAGATCTGGTTTTTTTTTTTCAAGACTCAGCTCAAATGCCACCTCCAGCATGAAGGCTTTCCTGATCTTTCCAGCTACTAGTGGATTCTCTTCTCAAACTTATTGGATTATAAACTTTTTGAAGACAAGGGACTTTACTTTTGTTTTTGTGTATGCTTAGTGATTAGTACAATGCCTGACATGCTCTTTGATTGATTCATGTATTGAAATGATATTGAAATCCATAAAGAAGAACATGTTGGAGGTGAAGTAATCATGTCTATTGTATTGGGCTTTGTTTAAATCCTTGTTAGCATTCTCAACCCTACAAATTAATATAGATGTAGAGAATTTATACAGGATGAAGAGATAGAAGAATTGGCAAATAAAGCCTTAAAGGAATGGTTTGAAGAAATTGGATCTTATAACAGAGAGGAGAAAAAATAAAAATTTGGAACTTGAGAAATTAAATTAGGCCAATGTGATATTAGTTTAGATACAGATAAGAATTTTTTAAAAAAATAGAAAACTCAGTTGCTCTGGTATTATACTTCTTTAAGCTGCTAACTCACTTTATGGTGATATCTTGGTTCAAATTTTTGTCAGTTTTAAAAAAAGATATGTGGAGAGATTGATAGAAAATAAATAGCAATTCTCAAACATTTTCATCTATAATCCATCACCACCACCCCCTCCCAAGTATCATAGGATCTTAACACGTACAAGTGCTCCCATTCCATCTGGTCTTCAGTTATAGCAGATTACTCCTTTCATCCCCATACATTTCACTAATATTCAGTCTATCCTAGTCTCCGGGCTGCTTCCCTGCTATCTGTAAACCTATGTTTCTGTCATCCTTAAAAAACCCTTGCCTTGATTGGCTAAAATAACAAAACAGGAAAATGATAAATGCTGGAGAAGATGTGGGAAATTTGGAACATTGTTGCATTGCTGGTGGAGTTGTGAGATGATCCAGCCATTTTGGAGAGTAATTTGGAACTACGCCCAAAGGGCCACAGGAATGTTCATACCCTTTGACCCAGCAATACCACTTCTAGGGTTGTATCCCAAAGAAATCACACAAGCGGGAAAAGGACCCATATGTACAAGGATATTTATAGCAGCTCTTTCTGTGGTAGCCAAGAATTGGAAATCAATGGGATGCCCATCAATTGGGGAATGGCTGAACAAGCTGTGGTATATGAAGGTCATGGAATACTATTGTGCCATAAGAAATGGGGATGATACGGACTTCGTAACAACCTGGAAAAACCTACACGACATAATGCTGAGTGAGCGAAGCAAAGCCAGAAGAACACTGTACACAACCACAGATATATGCATTCCGTGAGGACCAACCCTGACAGACTTTGCTCTTCTCAGCAACACAAGGTGCAGACACAACTCCAAAGGACTCACTATGGAGAATGCTGTCTACATCCAGAGAAAGAACTATGAAGTTTGAATGCAGATTGAGGCACACTTCATGCTCGCATTTTTCTCTTCTCTTTTGTTTTTGGGTTTTGTTTTTTTTTTTTTTTTTGGTTCTGTTTCTTCTTTCTCATGATTCATTCCATTGGTCATAATTCTTCTCCGCAACTTGACTAGTGTATAAATTAATTCAATGCGAAGTTATTTGTGGTAGTTATATGAGATTCCATGCCGTCTTGGGGAGGGAGGGGGGAGGGAGGGGAGAAAATCTGGAACTCAAAATTATGTAGAACCGTCTGTTGTAAACTAAAAATAAAAATAATTATTAAAAAAAGAATTAATATCATTTGAAATCACTTTTATGCATCACTATTACATGAATTAAAATTCACTAATTAAAAAAAAAACAAAACCCTTGCCTTGACCCTTCCATTCCCAGTTGCTATTGTTTTGTATCTCTCTGCATCATTCAATTGTGAAACTGCTCTGTGCAGAGTTACTAGTGATTTCTTAGTTGCCCCAACTAATAGCCTTTTCTTAATCCTCATCTTTCTTGACCTCTTTGTAACCTTTGACATTGTTGATCATTTTCTTCTCACTAGGTTTTCTGTGACACCTCTCTCTTCTGGTTCTCCTACCTGTCTGACAGCTCCTATTCAGTTCTCTTGTTAATCTTCATCCAGGTTGTGCCTACCAGTTGGGATATTCCCCAAGCTCTGTCTTAGCTCCTCTGTTTTCTCCCTCTTTACCATTTCACTTGAGGATCTCATCTCATTAATTATCATCTCTCTTCAGGTGATTCTATCTACTTATCCAGTCCTAACTTCTCTTGATTTACAGTCTTGCATCTCCAACTTCCTATTGGACATCATGATGTTCCTTGGACATCTTAAACTTAAACATGTCTAAAACAGCTCATTATCTTTCCTTCCAAACCAGTGGTTTGCTGGAGTTGATTTATGCCAGATTAGGAGAGCCAATTGTTAAATTTAATTTCAGGGAATTTAGGAGCTGATTGTTAAATACAGCCAGTGCAGAGTTCAGTGATGTATACTGACAATGTTATTTATTGCTTTTAAAGAACTGATGTCAATAGTGGCAGAGTTTATTTGCAACACATAATTTGTCTACCTTAAGTGATTGTAGCTTTAATATTGAACATTTGAAAGTAAACTTAATTGTATTTTGTCCTGATGGCACTAATGCTGGGAAGAAAGTCTGGAGAAGCTGTGATGTTGCTAGAAAAATTTTCTGAAATCATCATTTGACACTTTAAAAATTATTGTAATTATCACTTGATTCAATATCTGAAATAAAATAAATTAATCGTTTAAAAAATTCTGACTATATAGAATGTACATGAAGAATATTGCATATTTCATTATTATTTGTAAGTTGTATGCTACACATCTTTTATATTATTAAAATTTATAATAAACTTCTGTGTGTGTATGCATACTGTATTTTTCCTTGGAGGATCAGTTGTTAAACATTATCAACACAACACTACCCCCAAACCCTCAGCTCTTCTGAACTTTACTGTTTCGGTGGAGAGCAGTATCATCTTACCAGTCACCTAGATTTAATATCCACAAGCAGGGTATCAAGCTACATTTATACCAAATGTCTCAGACAAAAACAGTTTCTTGGAGTGTTGAGATGGCACCTGGGATACATAAAAGAATTTTTCCAGAAAATAAGTGTTAGTGTCATTCTTGACCCTCTCATTCTCCCTTTTGCTTCAAAACATCCTTCTATATGTTCCCTTCTGTCTACTCACATAGGTGCGACCCCTAATTACTTCACATCTGGACTATTGCAGTAGCCTTGTGGTTGGCCTCTATACCATCAGTCTCTCCTCACTCCAGTCCATCCTCTACTCAGCTATTGTATTGATCTTCCTTAAGCACAAGTCTGACCGTGTAAATTAATTGGGCAAATTCCAGTGGCTCCCTGTCACTTCCAAGACCAAATATTAAATCAACTCTTGGAATTTTAAAGCCCTTCATAATCTGGCCCCGGTCTTTTTGCACTTTGTTTCAGAACTCTGTGTACTCTACAATCCAGTAGGTATTCGATGAATACTTCTTGACTTGACTTCGTATTGAGAAGAGCTACAGTATCAATGGTATCTTTATTTTGCTTGTTACAGAAATGATCAAATTTCCACTTGGGTAAACTTTAACATATTGGAGTTTATAAAGGCTTAGCTTATGGGAGGAGATGCAAGTGGTGGGAAAAAGGTAAGACAAATGGGAAAGCAAAATAGAAAGAACAGGCAGTGCTCGTAGTGTTTGCAGTCTTTGGGACGGTTTTGTGTAATGTGAACCCCATTCTGCAAAAATACAATTTTCTAGTCCTGGACACACAGTATTAGGTTGGCTGCCCTCGTAAGTACTTAATAGGAATATTAATCCAGCCTCCAAAAAGGATAGATAAACTTGGAGGGAACATTGCCATATACTCTCACTTGTAAGAAACTATGGTTTAAAGTATATGCTTAAATTGTACACAAAAGCCAATTGATAAGTAGTAAAGATTGCAGATCTTTCAGGACCCAACTGAATTCAGTCTCTTCTGTGAAACTTTCCCTAGACTCCTGTAGCACTTGTTATTTACTCATTTGATTGTCGCATATTGCTTTACTAACAATAGTTAGAATAGATCATTGGACTTAGAGTCAGGAGGACCTAAATTCAAGTTCTGCCTCAGATGCTTGCTGGCTGTTTGACTGTGGGCATGTCATTTAAACACTCTGTTTCCTTGTCTGTAAAATGGGAATAAAAATAGCACTTAGCTTGCTTTGAGTATCAAGTGAGATAAGCAGAGTACTTTGCAAACTGACATCAGTGTTAGCTATTTTCTTTGTGTATGTGTGCATGTTTGTTTGTGTGTATGTATGTGCACACATTTCTCATCTGCCCAACTACACTTTGTGAGCTTCTTCTGGACATGTCCTCTATTTAATACTTATGTGCATTTCCCAGTGCACTCACCTTTACTAGATCTTCAGTAATATTTGTTAATTGAAGTAATTTTCTTGTATTTGTACTTTACAGTAGAAATGTTCTGTTGCATTTTTTAACCAAAGCATGCAGATTTAAAAAAAAGTAAATGTGGATTGAATTGTAATATGCTCTGGAAATTAGGAAAACATGAATAACTAATACAGTGTGTTTGAAAAAAAATCTGAAGACATCAGTTCTCCAAGATTGAAATTTTGCTAAGTCATTTTCAATGAACTTTGATTTTTTTTGGATATTTTAATGATATCCTCCAATATGGGATCAGTCATCATACTAGATAAGATTGTAACTAGATATTCCAAGATTGTAACTGGATATTTAGCATGTAGAATGTAATAGGTAATACAGTACTTTTAGCAGCATAATGTCTAAATGCCTCTATCCATTCAACTTGTCCTCTATATCCTTTAAACAGAATGGTGTGAATAACTCCAAATTTGGTGCTGCCCCAGATTTTTTTTTAATCTTTTTTTTTCTTTTTGGAGAGGGGAAGGCAGGGCAGTTGGGGTTAAGTGACTTGCCCAAGGTCACACAGCTAGTGAATGTGTCAAGTGTTTGAGGCCAGATTTGAATTCAGGTCCTTCTGACTTCAGGGCCGGTGCTCTACTCACTGTGCCACCTAGCTGCCCTTAGCTTTTTTTTTTTTCCCTTGGAGTGGGGTAGGTAAAGCATTTGGGGTTAAGTGACTTGCCCAAAGTCACACAACTAGTAAGTGTGTCAAGTGTCTGAGGTCAGGCTTGAACTCAGGTCCTCCTGACTCCGCGTCTACTCATTGCACCACCTAGCTGCCCCAAGGATTTGTAGTTGTTAAAAACTGTATTCTAGAAGATGAAAAATAACTGTCAAATCCTTTCTAATCATCTGCTTTGTGAATTGCCATGGTAAAATCATCATCTAGTGGCCAACCTTCTGGTAATGAACCTCCCTGTACTTTAGATAAGTTCGATAGAATTCAGCATTTAATGAAAAGCTTCCCTCCTTGTTAGAATAAGACTTTGTACACTACTGATATGGAAGAACCCAGGGTCATCCTCTGTACTATAAGGAAACATGGAAGTAAAGCTTTTGTGGAGTGGAAATGTCTTTTCCAGTCTACTTTTGTAATAATTCAAATATTTGTCAAGCACTTCCTCAGCATAAGGCACTGTGGGGACATAAAGAAAATGACACAATTCCTGCCCTCATAGAGCCTAGAGTTTAGTAGATTGTATAGCAGTCTATTAATATAGAACATCAGAGTTGACTGATATCTTAGAGCCAATTAATTAAAACCCCCTACCTGAAAAAAAAAATCTACAATGTAGATTGGTCATAAATCTTTACTTGAACACTACTAGTGAGGTGGAATCACACTGCCTCTCACATAGTTCATTCATTGTGTTTTAGGAGAGCTCCGAAGCCCAAATATGCCTTTTTTGCAATATCACTTGTTACTTTGTAATTCTGCCTTTTGGGGCCAAGCAGACGAAGTATAATCTCACTTCCCTTTACATGGTGAATTTTCATATACTTGATAATTGCTGTCATTTCCACTTGATAACTTTTCTTCTTTAGACAACACCCCAGTTTCTTCATCATTTTTTACTTCCCATTCTTTGGTTGATCTTAGGTATCTTTGTCCTTCCTAAAATGTGCCCAGAATGGAATACTGTATTCCCTTATTCCTACATGTTATGCCTCCCTTAATGTATTTTAGCTTTCTTTGCTGCCATGTTACACTATTGATTGATCTTTGCAGTCTTCTAAAAACCCCAGATCTTTTTTTTCTTCAAATTGTTTCAGTTAATCCTCATCTGGCATAATTTCAAGACTTTTACCAGCTTTGTTTTACTAGTTTGAGGTGTTTTTTTCAGTTTATCAGTGTCCTTCCTAAAATGTGGTACCCATTGTAGTTACTTAGTGGTAAATGTAAAGCATATCCAATATATTTGACACTTTATTGAACTAGCACAAATCATTGGGTAGTTAAATATTGGGTCATATATTAATTGCTGATGTCAAGTATTCTGCAATTAACTGTCAGTTCTTCACACCTGCAATACTATGATAATTAATTTTTATGTTGGTGTGCTTTCTAGATCATTAAAAAGGATAAGTTCTTTATAGTATGGTTTTAATATTGCATACTGTGTTCTAATTCTTTGAAAATTGGTCGACTAATTGCCTTACATAGCAATTTTGTTAAACAGATTATTTGATTAATTAGTATTCCTAATCACTCAGGACAACCCAGGGTTTATTTCATTTGAAAGGTGTCTACATAGTTCAGATCGATGGCCTTATATCAAGGAGTGCAGCCATTTTCCACTACTGCAGTAAACACAGAAGACATTTCAGAGATCTTTGTAGCACTGCTTCTCATTTCATTCTCACATGAAGGACTTTAGGTGGCCTGAAATGTATTATTTTGAAGTGCTGCATACTTTTAATATGTACTAATTTGTCAAATTTCAGAGTCAAAAATGATTTATGGATTATCTATCATTTTTCATTTAGTTTAGCTAGGCAGTCCAATGGATAAAGTGTTAGACCTGGAGTCAGGAAGACCTGAATTCACATCTGTGCTCTGATATTTACTAGCTGTGTGACCCTGGGCAGGTCACTTAACCTGTCTCCCACAGTTTTCTTAACTGTATGATAACAGCACCTACCTTCCAGGATTGTTGTGAGGATAAAAAGATAACATTTGTAAAGCACTTTGCAAGCCTTAAAGTGTTCTATAAATATATTAACTATAATTATATAATACAGTATAGAATTTGAAGTTAGGAACAATTTTGTATCTTATCAGTATATTTAATTAGGTCCACAATTAAATGGGAGGATGAAACCAGGCTGAATTGCCTTCAGGAAATTGATGGGCTCTTTTAATGAATGACCCCAGACTTATTCTGGAAATAGAATCTTATCTTTGAAAAAATTTTTCATGCTCTTTTTTTTCTTTGCATCAGCGTAATTTCCCCCAACATTCCTACCCTTCACCTCCCAGAGAGCCATTCCATCTAGCCAGTAATATTTTTTAAAGACAAAAAGAAAAAATAGGAAAAAAATCAGCATAACTGATCAATGCATTGAAAAAATTTGAAAATATATGTGTTGTATCACACTCATGGACCTCTAAGCTCTGCAAAGGGTGGGGTGAGAGAGCCTTCTCATAGTGCTTTTTCTGAGCCATAACAGCTTATCTTTATTAATACTAATGTTCTATGGATTCTGTTACACTGCTTTGACATTTTAACCACAGTCTCCAAAGAATTGAAAAATGAATATCATATATAGTAGGTATGAACAGTCTGTAATATGTACACATACCTATGTGTGTGTGTATATGTGTGTGTATGTATATATGTCATTTCAGTCATGTCCGACTCTCTGGACGCTCTTTTGGGATTTTCTTACCAGAGATACTGGAATGGTTGTCATTTCCTTCTCCAGCTGATTTTACAGATGAGAAACTGATTCCTATTGGTATTATCAGAAAAATGTATGCCACACAGAAAAATGATGGTCTGGTCACTTGGTGTGTGTGAGGGATGATAGCGTGTCCAAGTGCTTCACAAGTATTCTCAGTCTGTTAGGAGAAATTGGGTCCCTTGTGATGAATTTATTTTATAATATAGACAATCACTGAGCAGTAAAGGCAGGTGTAGTTGGTTTGTTATCTGCATTGTTGGAAGAAACATGGAAGTCTTTAAGATCAGACCCATTTGAGTATTTGACAGTCCCCTAATATAGAGTCTTGCATTTATAATACATATTTAATGAATTTAGTTAAACACTGGATTGGGAATGCTGAAGATCTTTCCATGGAGGAATACTTTCTTTACTATCTCTTAGAGATTGGCAGCATATTCCTTTGTTGGAAAGTTTCAGTTGATACATTTTTCCTTGTGCTGTGCTGAAATCTACCTTCCTGTAACTTATGTTCATTGGTCCTCATTTTGTCTTCTGGAGCTACAGACTTCTTTGTTTTTAGTCTCTAAAATAGTAAACCAAAGCTTTTGAGCTGCATGTTACTATTTGATTTTTAGTGTGCAGCCTATTGAAAACTTCTAATATCTGTTTAAGAATGTTATATTTTAATTGACTTTAGAGAGCATATAATCATCACCATCTGGCTGTTTGCATAATGATGATACTTGCCAGTTTTTTCCTATGTGTCAACAGGATCTGATAACCAGAAATATAGGCAATAAGTGAATGAATAATAATTATGTCTTAGCTGAGAATGTCTTTACAGCCTCAGTGCTATTTTTAAAACAAATTTGATAGTGCTATAAATCCTAAGTTTGGGGAACATTGCAGAATTAGTAATTTCCCCCACAAACATATAATTGTTTAAGGAACAGAATCTTATAATTGCTTCAGAAAGAAATTTCATTTGATCTTACAGGGAGATGAGAGAGTTCCTTTTCTTTATCTATAACCTAATTAACAAAAACTTGTAAAATATTTTATAGGCTAGAAATAGTAAGTGGAGTCTGATCTTATTTTTCATCTCATATATTTCTTTCCTGAGGGAAAATTAAGAACAGTGGCAAGTTATTGATCAAGATAGAGCTAGGATGTGTATCAGAAGTTCACATATCTTCCTTACATATAGCTGATGATTTACTAGATTCACTATGATGTAGGACTTGTTTGGGAGAATGGTAATTTTATCCATTAGGGCATTGTATCAGGAGATATACAAACATGTAAGAGTTTAAAGAAATTGAGATGCATTTTCCATAAAAAATTATAATTTGTAATATTCCAGATTAAATCACAAAACATTTATTAAATAAATGAAAAAACATTAATTTTTTGTGTGCTAAGTACTATGCTAAGTGATAATAGAAAAATTGAGAAATTGAGAAAGACTGAGAAAGTAAGATCTAGAGTAAGTGCCTACTTCGTGCCAGGAGTTGAGCTAAGTCCCTGATCTCAAGAAGCTCATGTTCTAATAGGAGATGGCACCTGAAAAAACAGGTACAGTTCCAGGAGGATGGAAAGACCTAGAAATCCTAAGAAGTGAGATGGGAGCAGAAATAGAGTGAATGGAAAGAGCTAAAATGTACTCTTACAGTAGGAACAATAAAAAAAAAAAACTTTGTAATGAGGTAAGTAGTAGTATAATATTTAGCTTTAGTGCTTTAGTAAAAGGAGGTATAGAGGAAAAGAAAAATTTTTGGAAGAAAATTCTGGGTTAAAAAAAGACTCAGTAACTTTTTGATGGATAGACGAGATATAGAGGGTGTACCCTTTGTGGTAAATGCAAGAGTTGAAAAAGACAAGTAAAGAAGTAGAGGTTTCAAGAGGACATAGATATGCATGAGAGATTGCCTGAATTATAATTAACTGAATTATAATTAACTTAACCATGAGCTGGTGAATAATGGAGAAAAGGGAGCAGGCATGGCAAGAGACCTGTATCACTGATGGGACAAGAAAAAAGGTGATTTGGAAGGTAGGCTCAGTAATGGCCATTGCGTACTGTCAGTGCTCCAGAAAAGTACATTAACGTTTGAGGATAGGATGGGGTAGTGTTAGAAGGATGTTAAAGAGGTTGATATTTTATATATATGGGTTTGTGAGTCAGATTGATAATTCTGTGAGTTTCCATGTAAAGCAATAAGTCTTAGACTATATGTTTATTTGATAAATCGCTCTCTCATCCTTATTAGTATATGTAGTGCAGGTTAAAACCCATCCACTGCCTTTTCATCTTGCATCATGGTTATCCCTGTTTTTCTTCTCTTCACTGTAAGGGGTTGAGAAGTGAGTGAATGATACCCTTATCCATGATAAACATATAGTCTAAGACTTATTGCTTTACATGGAAACTCACAGAATTATCAATCTGACTCACAGAGGTGTCAAACAGTATAGAGAGCTTCTTGAGACTCTTGGCTGGGAAAAGGAAGAGAGGTAAGTGCAAGTGTCTTTAACACTGGAGGAATGTGAGTCAGTGCAAAGAGTGCTTATTTTGAAATTAGGGACCTGACAAATTACCTCCTGTATGGTTTTGGGCAAGTCACCTTCTAGACTTCAGTTTCCCCATTTATAAAACAAAGGGGTTGTACTAGATGGCTTCTAAGGGCCTTTCCAATTCTAATAACCCTATGGTTTTAGAGGTGGTGGGATTCAAGGACACAGGTGGAAGGGTAATCCTTTGCAATAAAGGCCACCTCTTCATCTCTCTGTAAAATTATTAAGCATTCTTCTAGGTAAGCTGCCTTTTGACCTTGTTTCACTGTTTGTTCTGCTGTCTTTACGTTTTTCTGTTTCTCCATCTGTGGTTTTATTTCTGTATTCTATGGATGTTTCCATGCTGTTGGGTTTTGTCAGTATTTTGACTTGTTCCTTTTTTACTTATGCCAGGGACTGTGCTAGGCTCTAGGATTACAAAGAAAGGCAAAAGACAGTCCCTTCTCACTGGGGGTTCACAGTAGTAGGTGGGATTTGAAACCAGCAGGTGGGGATGAGGAGGAAGAGTATTCTGGGCATGGGGATAACAAGTGAAAATGCCCAATCTGGAGATGAAGTGGCTTGTGTGAAGAACAGGAAGGAGGCCAATGTCACTGGATTGCAGAGTATATTAAGGGGAGAAAGGTATGAGAACTCTGGAAAAGTAGGAGGAGGACAAGGTTGTCAAGATCCTTGAATATCAAAGAGAGGATTTTATATTTGATCCTGGAGGTGATAGGGAAACACTGAAGTTTATTGAAGGGCAGGGAGTATGGGGAGGTGACATGGTCAAATGTGGGCTTTAGGAAGTGGGAATAAACTTGAAGCAGGGAGACCAACAAGAACGCTATTGCAATAGTTCTGATTTTATGATTAAAAAAGTATAGCATTCTGTGAATATTCTGATCACAGCTTATTAAATTTAATTTTTTGATTTCTTGATCTTTTTTTCTGTACCCTCCAAAAATGTAATTTTTTTTAACATTAATAAAATTTTTTTGAATTCCAAATTATCTCCTTTCAACTCCTTCCCCCATTGAAGAAGCAAGCAATATGATATAAATTGTACATGTGAATACATGTAAAACATTTCCATATTTTCCATGTTACAAAAAAAGCAAGGAAAGTAAAGTGGAAAAGAAATTCTGCTTCATTTTGTACTCAGAGCTCATCAATTATCTCTCTCTGGAGGTGGATAGTATTTTTCATCATGAGTCCTTCAGAATTGTCTTTGATCATTATATTGATCAGAGTAGCTAAGTCTCGCAGTTGATCATCTTCACAGTATTGCTGTTACTGTGTACAGTGATCTGGTTCCACTCACTCCATTCTGTATCAGTTCATATAAGTCTTCCCATGTTTTTCTGAAACCATCCCCTTTGTTATTTCTTATGACATAATAGTATTCCATCATAATCATATACTACAACTTGTTCAGCCGTTCCACAATCGATGGGTATCCCCTCAATGTCCAATTCTTTGCCATCATAAAAAGAACTGCTATGAGTATTTTTGTACTTATAGGTCTTTTCTTTTTTCTTTGATCTCTTTGGGATACTGACCTAGTAGTAATATTACTGGGTCAAAGTTTTATAGCCCTTTGGGCATAGTTTCAAATTGTTCTTCAGAATGGTTGGACTAGTTCACAACTTCATCAACAATTCATTAGTGTCCCTTTTTTATATTCCCTCCAGCATTTATAATTTTCCTTTACTGTCATGTTAGCCAATCTGATGAGTGTGTGGTGGTGCCTCAGAGTTGTTTTAATTTGCATTTCTCTAATCGATAGTGATTTAGAACGTTTTTTCCACATGACTATAGCTTTGATTTCATCTTCAGAAAACTGCCTGTTCACATCATTTGATCATTTATCAGTTGGGAGAATGGGTCTTTTTTTTTTTTTTTAATAAATTTGGCTCAGTTCCTTATACATTTGAGAAATGAAACTTTTATCTGAAGAACTTGCTGAAATCCTCTCCTTCCCCCATTTTACTGCTTTCCTTCTAATTTTGCCTGCATTGGTTTTGTTTGTGCCTTTATGAAATTTGGATGCTCTGCTATTTGCTGCATTAGTATTTAGTATTATTATTTGGTGTTTATCATTGGTTTTACTTCTTTGTCTATTTTAGCAGAATATAGTTTGCCTGATTGTCTCTTTTAATTTGGTCTATTTTTGCTTTTGCTATGTCTGAGATCATGATTGCTAATTCCCCTGCCCTTTTTTTAAACCTCAGCTAAAACATAGTAGATTCTGTTGCAGCCTCTTATTTTAACTTTGTTATCTAGGTTCTTTTTTTTTTAATTTTTATTTAATTTATTTAATATATTTAGTTTTCAGCACTGATTTTCACAAGAGTTTGAATTACAAATTTTCTCCCCATTTCTACCCTCCCGCCCACTCCAAGATGGCGTATATTCTGGTTGCACCATTCCCCAGTCAGCCCTCCCATCTGTCACCCCACTCCCCTCCCATCCCTCTTTCCCTTCTTCTCTTGTAGGGCAAGATAAATTTCTATGCTCCATTTCCTGTGTATCTTATTTCCTAGTTGCATGCAAAAACTTTTTTCTTTGTTGTTGTTTTTGTATGTCTGTTTTTAAAACTTTGAGTTTCAATTTCTCTCCCCTCTTCCCTCCCCACCCACCCTCCCTAAGAAGGCAATCAATTCAACATAGACCACATGTGTATCATTATGTAAAACCCTTCCACTATACTCATGTTGTGAAAGATTAACTATGTTTTGCTTCTTCCTAACCTATCCCCCTTTATTGAATTTTCTCCCTTGACCCTGTCCCTTCTCGAAAGTGTTTGGTTTTGATTACCTCCTCCCCCCATCTGCCCTCTCTTCTATCGTCCCCCCTTTTTTATCTTCTTCCTCCTTTCCTGTGGGGTAAGATGCCCAATTGAGTGTGTATGGTATTCCCTCCTCAGGTCAAATCTGATGAGAGCAAGGTTTACTCATTCCTCCTCACCTGCCCCCTCTTTCCTTCCTAGAGAACCACTTTTTCTTGCCACTTTTATGCGAGATAATTTACCCCATTCTATCTCTCCCTTTCTCCCCCTCTCAATATATTCCTCTCGTATCCCTTAATTTGATTTTATTTTTTTAGATATCATCCCTTCATATTCAACTCACCCTGTGCCCTCTGTGTGTGTACATATATACACATATGTATATACATACACACCTACATATATACATACCTAGACACACACATATGTATATATATGTACACACACACACACGTGTGTGTGTGTGTGTGTGTGTGTGTGTGTGTGTATGTATGCATATTCCTTTCAGCTACTATGATATTGAGGTCTCATGAATCATACAGATCATCTTTCCATGTAGGAATGTAAACAAAACAGTTCAACTTTAGTAAGTCCCTTATGATTTCTCTTTCTTGTTTACCTTTTCATGCTTCTCTTGATTCTTGTGTTTGAAAGTCAAATTTTCTATTCAGCTCTGGTCTTTTCACTGAGAAAGCTTAAAAGTCCTCTATTTTATTGAAAGTCCATAATTTGCCTTGGAGCATAATACTAAGTTTTTGCTGGGTAGGTGATTCTTGGTTTTAATCCTAGCTCCACTGACCTCTGGAATATTGTATTCCAAGCCCTTCGGTCCCTTAATGTGGAAGCTGCCAGATCCTGTGTTATCCTGATTGTTTTTCCACAATACTCAAATTGTTTTTTTCTGGCTGCTTGCAGTATTTTCTCCTTGACCTGGGAGCTCTGGAATTTGGTGACAATGTTCATAGGAGTTTTCTTTTTGGGATCTATTTGAGGAGGCCATCTGTGAATTCTTTCAATTTCTATTTTACCCTCTGGCTCTAGAATATCTGGTCAGTTCTCCTTGATAATTTCTTGAAAGATGATATCTAGGCTCTTTTTTTGATCATGGCTTTCAGGTAGTCCAATAATTTTTAAATTATCTCTCCTGGATCTATTTTCCAGGTCGGTGGTTTTTCCAATGAGATATTTCACATTGTCTTCCACTTTTTCATTCCTTTGGTTCTGCTTTATAATATCTTGATTTCTCATAAAATCACTAGCTTCCACTTGTTCCAATCTCATTTCTAAGGTAGTATTTTCTTCAGTGGTCTTCTGGACCTCCTTTTCCATTTGGCTAATTCTGCCTTTCAAGGCATTCTTCTCCTCATTGGCTTTTTGGAGCTCTTTTGCCATTTGAGTTAGTCTATTTTTTAAGGTGTTGTTTTCTTCAGTGTATTTTTCAGTATTTTTTTGGGTCTCCTTTAGCAAGTCATTGACTTGTTTTTTGTGGTTTTCTCACATCATTCTCATTTCTCTTCCCATTTTTTCCTCTACTTCTCTAACTTGCTTTTCCAAGTCCTTTTTGAGCTCTTCCATGGCCTGAGACCAGTTCATGTTTTTCTTGGAGGCTTTTGGTGTAGGCTCTTTGACTTTGTTGACTTCTTCTGGCTGTATGTTTTGGTCTTCTTTGTCACCAAAGAAAGATTCCAAAGTCTGAGACTGAATCTGAGTGCGTTTTTGCTGCCTGGCCATGTTCCCAGCCAACTAACTTGACCCTTGAGTTTTTCGTTGGGGTGTGACTGCTTGTAGAGCAAAGAGTACTTTGTTCCAAGCTTGAGGGGATGCGCTGTTGATTTCAGAGCTATTTCTATACAGCCAGCTCTGCCACACCAGCACTCCTCCTTCTTCAAGAACCACCAACCCGGACCTGACGCAAGTCTTAAGCAGGCTCTGCACTCCTGCTCTGATCCACCACTTCATTCCTCGCACCATGTGGGCCTGGGGCCAGAAGTAACTGCAGCTGTAGTTCTGTAGCTGCACCTCCCCTGCTGCCCCTGGGGCAGTGGCTGAACCACGAACTCTGTCTCCCACAGCTTTTCCCACTAACCTTCTCTGTTGTCTTTGGTGTTTGTGGGTTAAGAAGTCTGATAACTGCCACAGCTCACTGATTCAGGGCGCTAGGGCCTGTTCCAGCCTGCTGCTGGTCTGGTTGGTCCTGCCGCCGCCCACGCTGAGCTCTACTCCCCTCTGCTCCATGCGCGATAGACCCCATCCAGTGACCATCCAGGCTGTCCTGGGCTAGATCCCTGCTTCCCTCTACTATTTTGTGGGTTCTGCAGTTCTAGAATTTTTTCAGAGCCATTTTTTATAGGTTTTTGGAGGGACCTGGAGGGGAGCTCACGCAGGTCCCTGCTTTTCAGCTGCCATCTTGGCTCCGCCCTGGGAAGTTCCGCTAGGTTCTTTTTGAAATGTGTTTCTTGTAGAAAACATATTGTTGGATTCTGGTTTCTACTGCCCCTTTCTGTTTTCTGGATGAGCTCATCCCATTCACATTAACAGTTAAGATTACTATGTATTTCCCTCAATCCCATTTTCTTCTGTTTGTTAATCTCCCTCTTTTTACCCTGTCCTTCTTTAAAATTCTGTTTTTCTTCTGACCGTTGACTCTCTTAATCTGCCCTTCCTTTTATCATACCCATTGCTTTAGCTTATCCCCTTCCCTTCTTACTTTCCTGTGGGGTAAGAAAGATTTCTATACCCAACTGAATGTGTATGTGTGTGTTTGTGTATTCCCTTTTTGATCCAGTTCTGGTGAAAGGGAGGTACAAGTGTTGATCAGCCCTCCCACGTTTTTCCTTCTATTGTAAAAGCTCTCTCTTTTATGTGAGATATTTTTTCCCCATTCTTCTCCCTTCCCCCTTCTCCCAGTGCATCCTTCTTTCTCCTTAATTTTTTTTAAGAGATCATCCTAATATAATAAACTCACACTCATACCCTCTGTATAGTCCTCTTTCTAACTGCCCTAATAATGATAAAGTTCTTAGGAGTTATATATATCATCTTCCCATATAGGAATGTAAACAGTTTGACCTTAGTAAGTCCCTTATGCTTTCTCTTTCATGTTTACCTTTTTATGCTTCTTTTGAGTCTTTTATTTGAGTGTCAGTTATTTGAATGTCAGATTTTCTGTTCAGCTCTGTTCTTTCATCAGGAATTCTTGAAAGCCCTCTGTTTCATTAAATAGCCATTTTTTCCCCCTAAAGGAGTATATACTCAGTTTTGCTGGGTAGGTTTTTCTTGGTTGTAATCCTAGCTCCTTTGCCTTCTGGAATATGTTGCAAGTCCTCTACTCCTTCAGTGTAGAAGCTGCTAAATCTTGTGTGAACCTGACTGTTCCACTGATATTGGAATGGTTTCCTTCTGGCTGCTTGCAATACTTTCTCCTTGACGTGGGAGCTCTGGAATTTGCCTATAATATTCCTGGGATTTTTCATTTTGGGATGTCTTTGAGGAGGATTGACAGATTCTTTCCATTTCAGCTTTACTCTCTGGCTCTAAGATATTTGGTCAGGTTTTCTTTATAATTTCTTGAAATACAAAGTCAGTCGCTCCCCCCCCCCCCCCCCCCCGCCCTTTTTCTTTATTATGGCTTTCAGCTAGTCCAATAATCCTTTGATTATCTCTACTTAATCTGTTTTTCAGGTCAGTTCTTCAAAAAAATGATTCACATTTTCTTCAATTTTTTTTTCGTTCTTATGACTTTGCATTATTGTTTATGTGTCATGGAATCATTAGCTTCTACTTGCCCAGTTCCGTTTTTTAAGAAGCTATTTTCTTCAGCATTTTTTTGCCTCTTTTATAAGCTGTTAATTCTCTTTGTAATTTTCTTGTATCACTCATTTCTTTTCCCAATTTTCCCTCTTTATCTCTTTTTAAAGCTCTTCCAGGAATTCTTGTTGAATTTATATCTGCTTTGCAGTTTTCTCCTTTGAGGCTTTGCTTGTAGCTATTTTTGCGTTATTTTTTGAGTTTGTGTCTTGATCTTCCTTTGCACCATAGTACCTTTTTATGGTATTGTTCTTTTTTATTGTTTGCTCATTTTTCCAGTCTATTTCTTGACTTTGAACTGTATGTTAGATTTAGGTTCTGATCACCTGGGGGTGGAGAGGCAGTGTGCCAAGGTTCAGGCTTTTTTTTCAGAACTAGTTTTTGGGGTCTTTAAGTTTTTGGTGCTTCCAAGATTGTGTAATCCAGGGAGAGGTGTGGTTGCTGCTCTTGTTTGCTCTGGTCTTTCCCCAGGAAGGAACTCTGCTCCCTGTAGACATAAGCATTAGTGCTTCCCTTGTCCTTGGAATATCTCTGGACTGATAGTTTCTGAAGCTGCTTTTGCTGCATATCACTACATCCAAGGTCCATCACTGGTGTTGTCACTAGCTCCTACCCTGGTGTCACAGATCTTTCAACCTGCTAAGTTGTTTTGTCTCATCCCAACCTTTTGTTGACTGTGCTCATGCTCCAGAATTTGATTTGACAAGTTACTTTAAAGTTGTTTGAAGGGGAACGTTGGAAGAGTTCAACTGGATTGCTGCCTTTGCTCTGCTTTTTTGGCTTTGCCCCCAATGGTAGCTTTTTTTTTTGAAAGAACCTTTCTGAACTCTTGCTAATTCATTATAGAAGAATTCTGTTTTAGTATTTGTAGACTGAGAATAATTTTTAGCCAAGCATTGTGATACAATTCTACTATTAATTGTAGTGGGGTTTTAACTGTAATGTTTTGTGAACACCTCAGAACATTTCTAGTCCAAATACCTGCATTGCGTGAAAGCAGTATAGTTATTTCTTAAGTTACTGGTTTTCTCATAAAAAATAAAATCTTGTTTGAAACTAATAAAAGATCATGTAGCTTTATGACCTGATAAGGAAAGATATTCTTTATTTTTAGGTAAAGTGTTCTGATATACCGTGTTAAGAATAGTTGTGAACAACTATGTGAGAGACTACATGGTATAGTAGAGGAGAACATTGAATTTAGTACTAAAAAGGCATGGGTTCAGAATCTAGCTTCTTGCTTATATGACCTTTTACCAGGCATAACCTATTTGAGCTTATATTCTATTTTGTTTCCTTGGTTTTTAATGCTGGGGCATTAGAGGTATAACATTTGTGATTCTTGCTGCCTATGGCTGTTAGGAACAAATAAGATAATGTACATAAAGTCGCCTGCAAATGTGATTAGTTGCAATTGTAAGTATTCATACCTTGTTTTTTTTTTCCTCTAGCCTCACTTTTTTTCTGGTGCTTTCTTGTACACTTATTACAACTGCTATCTCTTGTGAAAAATAATTTTAAGTGGTAGTTTTAGAAGTGTCTAGTTCTGTGTTGTGTAGATCACTGTATTGTCTAAATGGTGGTAAATTTAGTGAAAAGGTGCTGAAATAATGTTATTAGCTAAACTGACAGATATAACTTTTTAGGTCCTGCAGATTAATAGATTTTATTAACTACTTGATAATACTTGTCAAACTTGGGAATATTTGTTGTTCAGTTGTTTTCAATTGTTTCTGACTCCCTGTGACCCCATTTGGGATTTTCTTGGCAAAGATACTGGAATGGGTTTGCCATTACCTTCTCCAGCTCATTTTACAGATGAGGAAACTGAGGCAAACAAACTGAAGGTTAAGTGACTTGCCCAGGGTGACATAGCTTGGTGTCTGAGGCCGATTTGAAGAAGATGATTCTTCCTGGCTTCAGGCCTGGCCCTCTGTCTGCTGCTCCACCTAATTGCCCCAAACTTGAGAATACCTGACAACGTACAATTTTTGTATACAGCTACTTTTCCCTAGAAATTATTTAATCTATCCAAGACCTTCATTTAGTCTTAAATTATTCCAGAATTTGAAATACATCTTTAGTAAAATGATTTTATTTTCTTGCTTCTAATATTGTTTTACCCACCACATCAATGAGCAAACTTTTAAAAATAATTATTAATATACTAAAATAATGGTAATATTATGCAAAATTAATATGGAAAAATTAACTTGGTTTAATTAGCAGCATTAAATTTAGAATATTTTAGCAACATATGGACTTAATTTTAAGGCTTTCCAGTACCTTTGCCTTGTTAATTATAATTCCAGAGGTTTTTTTAGTTTTTAGTTTTTTCTCTTTATTCAGGAGTAGTGAAAAATAATAGGAAATGCAATTCGCTAACACATTTATTTCTGTTTTTGAAGTCATAAGGCTTGGGTTCAAATCCCAGTTTTACTTCTTGACACTTTTAGCAAATGATTTAATTTCTTTGGGTCTTCTTCCTCATTGTTAATGAGGTGGGTGGACTAGACAGCCAAGGTTCAAGGTGTTGATTTTATAATCTTTTTTTAAAAGAAAAAAAATAATAATTCAAATAGAAATTTTTAGAGAGAAGAATCTTAGGGTTTTTTTTTGCATTTGAGATACAAAGAAAAGTACACTATTAATTTGCCTGACTGAAATATCAATTGATTGAAACAACTTCAATCAACTACAATTGACTAACAGCTTTGTGGACTAGTTAATAAAAGCAAATATTTATATGGTACTTTAAGATTTGCAAAGTACTTTATATGTTTTATATTATTTGATACTCACCACAACCCTGGCAGGTAGGTGCTAGAAATTATCCTCATATTACAGATGAGGAAAGCAAGGAGGGTCAAGAGATGTTCAGTGATTTGCTCCAGGGTTACAGAATAATTGTGGCTGAGGTAACATTTGAACTCAGGTCTTCCTGACTCCAAGTCCAACACTCTATCTACTGTGCCACCTAGGTACCTCTTTATATGGATTTATATTTCAAGAAAACTCAATGTATCAAGTGTATTAATGGCCTGTTTTCCCACAGGCCTTCTGACGTTTTTATTTAGGTCAGTTTGATGTGTGTGACATGCCTTTCTCAAATTTGCATTTGCTGAGATTTGCATTTCTTAAATTAGTAATATTTGAGCCCTTTTTTTCATGTTGTTGATAACTTGGATTTCTTCTTTTGAATACTGCTAGGTTATATTGTTTAGCCATTTGTCAATTTGTCAGTTGACTGTCATAGCCCTTTGTAAATTCATAGCCGTTTGTAACCTGACTGACTTCAGCCTAACTTTTCAAGCTTCTTAGAATCTATGATCTGGTCTATCGTGACTTTTTGCTGCTACTTACGGGTAACATTTCAGTTCTGTTCTGTTTGTATTCCCTCCTCACTTTCACCTTTTACCTTCCTTTAAAGCTTAGCCTAAGCTGCTTTCTACATGAGGCCTCCTTATGATGGCCAGCTGCTAGTACCTATTCCCAACATTACATTATATATTATTTTATACATAGTGGTGTATGCATATTTCTTTTCTCTGATAGAATGCACCGTTTCCTTGTCCCCAGCTCCTATCACGGTGCCTGACATGCAGTAGGTACTTTATGAATGCTTATTGATTATAATTAAATTCAGTTGCTTGCATTGATTTTCCCCAAGTTTTGACCTTAAATGTTTTTCACATAATGATATTTTATATACCTAAGAAAAATAAAACTGAGTGTTCTCGGTTTTGTTCCAGACATTCTAATGTTAAATTTATCTGTTTAGTTTTTCAATGGATCAGTAATCTCATCAGTGTGCATATTACCTCCAAAATATACGTTGCAATCCTTACTTACTTGCCCATCCTTTGTGACTCTTGTCCATGCCTTTCTAAATATGTAGAGGGTTTGCCCAATGTTCTGAGACTTTTATATTCAAGGATACCACTGGAACACACAAGTTGTCCATCATTTCCTCCTTGTTTTCACCACGTCTTTATTCTCATTTATGTCTTTTGTGGAATCCTTTATTTGGATTCTTGTTCAACAAATCAACCAATCAACAAATTTTCATTAAGTGCCTACTCTCTACCAAGCACTATGCTAGGCAATAGGAATTACAAATACAATAAATGAAACAATTCCTGCTCTCAAGGAGCTTGTATTCCAATTTTGGATACTGCAAGGACATAAGTACATACACAATAAATATAGAGAAAAAATACAAATAAATACCAAGAGGTTAAATACAGGACGATTTGAGAGCTAGGGTACTAACAATTGAGGGTAGTGATTGATCTGTGCCGTGAATAAAGAGAGAAAGAAGCTAAGACATGGGAGTTGAAGAGAGGTGTCAGCCAGGCATGGGAGACAGCTAGTGGAAAGACACAGAAACAAAAGGGAGTGTTATGTGTGTGAATTTTGTGTTCTTCCTTCCCTTAAAAAAAAAGTATTGAAGTTTCAGAAGACTATAGGGCTTCCATGACTTGTGGCAATACGATAACACCAGTATAATAGTAATATTTAAACAATGGAACTTTATTTCAGGGATAAATTTGGAGTGATTAAAAAAATAAACTTTGCATTCTCAAAGGTAGTTCAGCTTCCTCTCTTTGTGTTAAATCTTGGCCTGCCTCATTGTCCATTTGAAGTGGCTGTTAAAGATGCATGCACACATACCTACATAATATATGAATACATATCTACACATGTATAAACAACCCATTCAAAAGATCTAAACAAAATACCAACCAGAATCTGTGGAAATTGCACCTATTGTTTATAGTCATTAATTTTTTTTGTTAACTCAGGGTTAATCAGATAAGTCTTTTTTGGTTTTACTTCTGTTTTGAAAAGTCTTCTTTGCTTTAGGACTATCGAGCAAAATTGAATCTCTGGAAAAATGAGCATTGTCTAGTTCAAAGGGGTCAAAGTCAGTGGGCTTGCAGCAAGGGACCTGCAAAACTACTAAGTGGAGCCTGAACTAGATTAAAATGTAATTGGGAGGGAGCAGCTAGGTGGTACAGTGAGTAGAGCACCGGCCCTGGTGTCAGGAGGACCTGAGTTCAAATTCGGCCTCAGACACTTGACACACTTACTAGTTGTGTGACCTTGGGCAAGTCACTTAACGCCAATTGCCTTGCCTTCCTCCGTCCAAAAAAAAATGTAATTGGGAAATGTTTAGTAAAATAAATAAAAATATAATACAACCTAGATAATGTTAATTTGTGGTTTTCTAAATCAACATTTGGCTTGCAAGGATCCATTTCTGTTTTGAGTTTCATAACTATTCTCGTTCTTCATCTTTAACAGCTGTCTGTTTTCGTGGTTTAGTTCTTATGTTAAAAAATATAGGACATGACTGAATGTATGCTTACCCTAGCTTATAGGCTGAAAGCTATTTTTTTAATGATACCAGATTTTATATGATTTGCCTCTTGTTCTCTAATAATTAATGGCAGAAGAAAATTCAAGCCCTAGTTATTTGGGTTCTTTAAAATTACTGGTGCATAATAGTACAAAACAAATGTTAAATATAGTTGTATGTTGAATCTTGATTATTAGCACAACTTAAATTGCTCACTTTACATTTTCCAGGAACACCATTTACAACGAGCAATTTCAGCGCAGCAAGTGTTTAGAGAGAAGAAAGAGAGCATGGTCATTCCAGTTCCTGAGGCAGAAAGCAACGTCATCTATTATAATCGTCTGTACAAAGGAGAGTTTAAACAGCCGAAACAGTTCATTCATATTCAGCGTAAGTTTGTTGAGCCATTGTTTTCTTTTTACAAATTCAGTTTATCAGATCTTTTTTTTCCTCCTCTTCTAAATTAGTTTTTATATGTATACATTGATTAAGACAACCATAAATTTAAAAATGGAATCTGTTCTGTCTGCTTTTAAAATTGAAGTACATTTTGAGTACTGATAGGGCTTGTAAAAGATTAATGTTTATGTGGCATTTAGAACTTGTTGCTGGTTTTATTTGCTATTTCATTTAGACTTTCTTCCACTGCTTTGGGGAGAGAAAGAGACACTTGTAAATATTTTTTAAAGGTTCAGTTTCCATTAAATCTAATGTCAAGGGTGAATTTTAAAAACAATTTTTATGCTGATTCAGGAAAGCCTTGTCTTAAAAACGACTTAAAAACCCTTGGATGTTAGACTTTGTTTCCCAGAGACATCTTTCTTTCAAAAAAAAAATTGAATTTCCTATGATTTGTTGTATTCTCTCATTTTATTGTCATCTGCTTAATTTGTTGGGTTAATTTAATTTACATTAGTCAGGCATATTTAAGCTCTTTAGTTTTGATTAAAGACTCCTGTTTTATTGAAACCTATTTTTTTCAGTATAGTGCAACTGGACAGTATTTCCATTTGTTTTACTATGTTGGTTAAGGCTTTCCTTGAAAAATTTCATCATTTCATTTCTCTGTCAAGATTGGTAATTTAAGGTGTTATTTTTTCCTTTTCTTGAGTTAGAGATATTCAAATTGTTCTTAGGAGTCCAGACCCCAAACCAAAACTCAGAATCCAGCAGAATTTTAAACTGTGCACATTTTTTCTTGAAATATTTTAAAACAAAATATAGTATCTTACTTTGTCACCTGATTGTTGGAGAGACTTTAACTGTGAAGATCTTGTAAGAAAAACATTTCCCTCCTAAATTAAATATTAAAAAAGTATCTGATTTATTAATATTAAGTTAGAAAATTGATATAAAATTGTCATGGTGCTCCTCATCATCCTATACCTGGGGGCAAATGCTGGAGATGCAACAATCATAATATTTTATAAAGAATATTTTTATTCTATAGGTCTTTCTGTAACAAATATATTTTGAGGACTCATTTTGTGTATAGCAGTCCTGAGTGTTAATATAGTACTGAGCTGCAAAGAAGTGACCTGTTCAAGGCCATATAATATTGTTGATGTGTGGATAATGTCTACATTGTATAAGGAAATTCAGCATCGGTAGTCTAAAATACTAAAAGTGAAAGGTTATTTCTCTGTTACCATAAACACAATATTTGTAGTAGACATAACCAACATTCTAAACAAATCTCAAACCAAAGTTTCCAAATTTGAGCCACTTATATTTTAATTAGATAAGAAAAAATGCTACCACATGTTTTTAACAAATAAAATCAAACTACTAAGCCACTCAGGCAGTAAGAATTTTTTATTAAGGCATTATGCTAGTGGTTACAGTTAGGAAAAGAAAAATGAAACAGTACCTATTCTAAAAGATCTTGCATTTTAACAGGAGAGACAATATGCAGTTACATAAATATATTCAAGTCAGATATTGGGGGAGGGAACTGAGGGTGAGGCAGGGTACAAGACCGCATTCAGAAAGTTGGGTTTGAGTTGAGCCTTAAAGGTATTCAAAGAGTTATGAGTGTATATGGGCAGCATTCCAGGAGTTGGGGACAGCTAGTGAAAAGGCATACATATGAGAGAAAGAGTGGTATATGTGAGGAACCTACAGTAAGGCAAGGAAGTCCATTGTACCTTTATGGAAGGAGTCTTATGTAATAAGTTCGAAAAGCGAAGACTATACCTGATTTTGAAGAGCTTTAAGTGGCAAACAGAAGGACCTATAGCTCAATGTGGAGACTCTGGATTTTGCATGTTGAGGTGACGTGGTCAGACTGGTGATTTAGGAAAATCACTGTGGTGGTTGTATGGAGGATGCTCTGGGGAGAGATGAGAGAGTTGAGGCAGGTAAACCAATTGGGAGGCTTTTGTAGTTGTCCAAGGCAGAGATAATGAAGTGCTGAACTAGTATGGAGAGAAGTCATAAGAGAGAAGGGGACATATGTGAGAGATGTGGAAATAGAAATGTCAACTGATTTGATAGATGGGGTGAGGTGAGAGTGGGCAGTTGAGGGTAAACCTGAGTGACTGTGAAAGGATGGTGGTGTCCTCAGAAACAGGGAATTTCCTAAGAGTGCTAGAGTTAGTGGGAAAGAACTTGTATACTGTTTGGAACATGTTGAATTTAAAGTGCTTGTGGTACCTACAGTTAGAAATGTCCAATAGGCAGTGGACATCAGCAGAAAGACTAGGGCCAGAAATGAAGATTTTGGACTTACCTACATAGAGGTAGTAAATGAACCTCTACTAGCTGATGGAGGTCAGGAAGTGAGAGAGTATAGAAAAAAAGAGAAAGAGCACCCAGGTCAGAGCCTTCAGAGTTTGTTATATGTACAGTTAGTGAGCATGATGTGGATGATAATCTAGTGAAGCATCAGTAGGAGAGCCAAGATATTATAGTGCCAGAAAACCTATGGAAGAGAGAGTATCCCAGAGGAGATTGTGGTCAACAGCATCAGATGCTGTAGAAAGGTAAAAAAAGGACATGAAGATTTTAAAGACCATTAAATCTGGCAGTTAAGAGATCATTGTTAATTTGGAAAGAAAACTTCTGTTGATTAATGAAGTTAGAAGCCAAACTGCAGAGCATTTAGAAAAGAGGGAGGGGGAAGGAAGTAGAGGTAATGAGCATAGATAGATTTTAAAGGAGTTTGAGAAAGGGAAGAGAAATTTAAGATTAACAACTCAACATGGGATATGTTTTGATATAAATCACCACCAGTTAATAATAAAATTCTTAAAGTTCAGATTAGACAAACCGCTGTCTAGGAGCTACGCAACTCACTTATAAAGTATGTTTCACCTTTCTGACCCTTGAGATACTTAGGGCATCCTTTTAGAAATTTGGGAGAAATTAACTCACTGGTTTTGTCTTCTAAGACCCTGGGCTACTTATTTCAGCCAGACAGAATTAGTGAATACAAGGAGGAAAACTGGATCCCTTGTTGAGGCTTTACATTTGCAAAATCTGGTTGGCCTTGTATACCTGTAAAATAAATCTATAGGTTATGTGAATTGAAGCCACAGGAAATATCATTTTAACCTAAGAAAGGAGATTGATGGTCTCTGTTACTCCAACTTGAAAAATTGGAAATAAGGATTTCTTATCCATGGACATCGTAATTTTAGATCAGTTTCCAAAGATGGAAACTACCTTTCCACTTGTTTCTTCATCCTTGAAATGGAATGGTATCCTCTCTCGTTTCCATATTTTGCATTAAAGACACTTGTTGATATATTCTAGGAAATTTGTTTCTAAGTTACACATTAATGTATTTCTCATTGCTGAAATCAAGGCCCATTAATTTTGATATTCTCCAAGATTCTGTTCTTGGCCTTCTTTTTACTTCAAAGATTCTCAAACTGGGAGTCTATAAACTTTTAAAATTTTATATATATACTTTGACAAGTATATTTCAATATGATTGAAATGTAAATGTAATTCACTATAATAATAAGATATTTTATTTTATGCATTTTAAAACATTATTCTGAGAAAGGGTTGATAGACTTTACCAGAGTATTAAAAGGATCCATGACTCAAAAAGTTGAGAACTGCTACTCTGCATACTCCCTCTTTGTGATCTCATCCACTTATTCTCTCTCTGCCTCAGTTTCCTATCTGTAAAATGGGGATAGTAACAGTCTCCATCTTGCAGGGATGCTTTGAGGATAAAATGAGATAATATATGTAAAGTTATTTATTACTATAATTATATTCAGTAGGGCAGGGTATTACACATACACACAGAGTCAACAGGTGTGAGAAGTTGAAAATCAGTAAAAGAAAAAAAAATGAATGTAAGGCTATGAGCATGGGTGACTAGGAAAGGTAGCTTCATTAACAGAATTAGAGAGGCCAGAAATAGCACCAGATTTTAGAGGAAAATGAGGTGTTCAATTTTAGAAATGTTGAGTTTAAAACTTCAATGAGACATTTAGATTATTTATGACAGGTAGTTGGAAATCAAGGTCTAGAACTTGGAAGAATATTTAGTGCTAGAAATATAGATGTGGGAGTCATCTGCATAGAAGTGATGGTTGAAGCCATGTAGATGGAAAAAGTAGGCATGTATCTTGGTAGTTAATGTTTTCTCAGTCACTTTTTCAGTATAAATAAGATCTGAATTTTTTTGTGATGATTCTAGCAAGGATCTTCTTTATATATGCTTGGTCTAATTCAGCTGCTCTTCTGGTAGTTATTCACTTTAGTGCCATTTCTGTCTCTTTTCTAAGTACATCTGGGATTATGATGTTAGCCTGTAAGTGTGGTGGCTTTACTGTCTTTGATGGTATTTTCCGTTTCACTTAGTTGAATCTCTTGATAAATTTTCTTTAAACTGATGTTACCCTCTACTCCTCTCTCTTTTTTTATGAGTAGATAATACTTAGAATTTTCCATCAGTCTTTCTCCTGTGGGTGTGTTTCCCAAGGCTCTGTCCTAGGTCCTCTTTTCTTTTCCCTCTCTGCTCTCTTCTGGTGATCAGTCACCTCATCAGCTCACATAGGTTTAACTATCATCTCTATGTAGATGACTTACAGTTCTTTTTATCTATCTCCCAATCTCTTTGAGCCTTAGTCCTATGTTAGCAGCTGTCTTATAGTACATTTTCAACCTAGATGTCCTGGAGGCATCCAGACATGTCCCAAATTGAATTCATAGTCTTTTCCCACAAACTACCTTCCAAAATCCCCTGTTCTGTTGAAAGCACCACCATCCTCCTTGTCTTCTAGGTTCATAACCTCAGTATCATCCTTTCCTCACTACACATTTACAGTTAGCTGACAAATCTTATTAATTACACCTCCACACTATTTCTTGTATCTATCCCCTTCTTTCTATTCACCGTACAGCTAACACTTTAATTAAGGCCTTCATTACATTTCACCTGGCTTTTTAGAATAGCCTTCTAATTGGTTTTCTGGGTTCAAGTCTCTCCCTACTCCAGTTCATTCCTACACATTGCTGTCAAAATGATTTTCCTGAAGCACAGATCTCACCATGCCTCTCCTTTACTCAGTTAAACTCAGTGGCTCCCTATTGTCTCCAGGATCAAATATATACTCCTCATTGTCTCATTGGAAATTACTCCCCTCTAGAACTCTACCATCTATCTAATCATATCAGCTTTTTTTTTTTTAATGTTCCAAATTAGCTTTTTTTCTTTTCCTCACAAATGACACTCACTTCCCATATCAGTGCTTTTGCACTGTTTCTCCCATGGGCCTGGAATGTGCTCCCTCATGCCTCATAGATGCCCTTTTGTCCTTTAGGACATAGCTCAGGCACGATCTTCTTTACTCTCTGTGTGTCTTTATTGGGCTAAAGCTTCTGAGGTATTAGGTTAGGGGTACCTTTCCTATCCAGTACCTGTTACTACTTTTGTAGTAATCATAATTCAACGCATCCTATATATTTTAAAAACTGTTTTACTTCTATCTTAGCATTGTTGATTCATGAGGAAAGCAGTGTCAAACAGAAACAGTGTTGTGAGGTGGGAGTTAAGTATCCCAAAACCTGAAGCCTGGTCCTGCCCTTTTCTTTCCATGATCAGTCTCCATTCGTAAGGCCATTTTAACCTCTTCTCAGTCTGTGTACACATTCTGTCACTCAGGGTGCTGACTGGAGGGTGTGAATTGGTAAAAGGCAAATCTCATGCTTTGTTTCTCTGGAGATGCTATCAAGTGAGGTGCAACCCTTTCTGAGGCATGTTCTAATGAACAAAATTTCCCCAGACCATAGGTTCTTAACCTGTTTTTTTTTTTGTCCTGAGTTCTTTGGCAGTTTTGTGATGCCAATTGGACCTCTTCTCAGAATATTTTTAAATACATAAAATAAAATCATAGGTTTGCAAAGGAAATCAATTATAATGAAATAGTAATCAAAATATTAAAATAACAAGTTCACAAATTTTGGGTTAAGAACTGTACCCCTACACAAAGCACAAAATGAAGCCACTACAGATATATACTTCTAATTGTGGGGCAGGGGAAGAAAGGGAAAATAAGATCTATATGGTGTCTGTGTGCCAGGCACTGTGCTAAGTAAGCTCTCCTCCTCTTCCTCCTCCTCCTCATCTTTAAAAATATTATCTTATTTGGTTCTCACAACAATCCTTAGAGGTAGGTACTGTTATTATCCCTATTTTACAGTTGAGGAAACTGAGGCAAAGAAAAGTTAAGTGATTTGTCCAAGTTCACAAAGCTAATAAGTACCTGAAGCCTGAATTGAACTCAGTTCTCCCAGGCACAGTGCGCTTATTCACTGTTACACTGATCACCATTACATGGGTCTTCAGTGGCTAGACTAAATCCCTCTCTGATATGCCAGTCAGGCCACACCCCCCCCCCACCCCCCCAGTTCTTCTACACCCCACCTCACTTTGTGAGATAACAAAGGAATGAGTATCACTCACCTCCCTTTACTTACCTTCTTTGCACTTTGTTATTCTAGCCCACAAAAAGTTTTGATTGAAATAATGTGGTTCAGGGGATTTAGATTATAAAGTTTTAATTCAGCTCTTCTACTTTATCATCTGATTCTTAAAATTACCATTCCCCTTAGAATCTTTTTCTTTTGATGATGTATCTTGTTGTTCTTTTTAAAAACATTTCTTAGATCAGTCTGATTCTTTTTTTTCTAAGCAATAACCTAGGTACATGGAAGAATTGATTTTATTACATAGTCTTTTCTTGATGATTGGACTTGCCTTTCTCGTGTTTCTGTTTGGGATCTCATACAACCTTTTTTTTTTTTCAAGTTTGTTTTTGGGAGGGCAAGAATGCCACAAATTCCTTCTTTCTGTTGAATAACTTTTTTTTTATTGATAATTTGTATTGTTTACAGGATTATGTTATTTGAATTCGTACCCTCATCTTCGCTTTTCGGAGTGTACTATTTCTTTCTCTTTTAAGACTTCTTGTGAATGTAATATGATCCTATATAATTTGAGCTACTTTTCCTTTATATTTGAAAGTTTCTCTTATTTATCACAAAATTTATTATTTATTGTTAAAATTGTAAAATTTCAATTTTACAGGCTTTGTAGTTTGATGGTGATTTTTTGTCTGGTAGTAATCTAGGAATTCTCTGAATCTCTGCTTTGTTGTCTGTATTTAGAAGTTGTGGAAAGATTCTTTTATTATTCTTGCATTAAATTCTCAGCAATTTTTGATTTGCCATGTTCTTTTGGAAGACATGATTTTCAAGTTCTTTTCACATGCTTTCTTTAAGATTAGTCTCTTTTTCTTGTATAGAGATCATCTTATGTTTTTTTAATGTTAATATTTTGTTTCTTTTCTGCCTGATTTTCCTCCACTGTGTTCTAGATCTGTTGTACTTTCTGTTATACTTTTTTTTAGATCACATATTTATTTGAGAGGTATTGAATATTATTAAATTTTTCCTACTTGATATTGTGTTTTCTAAATACTGGAATGAATATTCTAATTTCATTAGTAATTTCTTCTTTTAAGAATTTTTCTTTTGTAACATTCTTGAGCTTCTTACTGTTATTTAACCATCTGTGGTGAGGTCCCAGTTTTTCATCAGGTAATAAGGGTTCATTTTCCTTTCTCTGCTATTTGTGCTTTGCTTTCCCCTTGAAGTTTCATTTCTTTTTTTAATGTTCGTTCTCTCTCTCTCTCTCTCCCTCCCCCCCGCCCCCCCCCCCTTCCTTTTTAGTTAAGTTTTTATTGACAGGTTTTCACTCTGGATCTTTTACTCTTTTAGCTTTTCTCTTGTATTTTCCTATCACTAGCCTTGGGGGATTTTCCTCACTCTTTGGCTCCTCCCTCATCTCTATGTACAGATTGAGGGAAATTGCACCCTACTCTTTCCTGCCCCCCTCCCTCCCAAACATTTAGGCCTACTTGCAAAATAGCCTCTTCACACAGAGAGATATGAAGGTCTCAGTCATGAGTAACCTGGAGAGGAATGGGAAAGAAGATTTGCTTCAGATGTTTTTCTTATTCCTTTCCTCAGTCCTGACTCATTTTTCCTTTTTAGACGTGAGCGCTTTATGTGGCTTCCACCTAGCTTGAGTTTTTTGCTCTTTTCCTTTTATCTGGCTGGGCAGACTCCATCTGTTACTCCTTGTAGGATCAGAAGGAGTTTTGGGCCATACCACCCCTGTATGATCCCTATAGCAGGACTCTGAGTCACTCGGTTGTAAGATTGTTTGCACTTGCTACTGTGGGTGCACACAGTTGGTAAAGGGGTGAAATTGTTGAATGGGAGCTCTGAGTATTAAATTTCTACCTTATTAATCATGCCATTTTACCTTGTATGTAGTTTCTATCTTTCTATCTTTTGAATTCAGCTGTAATACTCTGTATCTGGTGGCTGATTAATTGGAGTGGGGTGGAGAGGGTTGAAGAGTTTTGAAGAAAACAGCTACTCCATTTTTTCTGGTCATGTGCTTATCTCTGATTGGCTTTTAAATACTATAAAAATACTATAATAATACAAATTTCTCATTGTTTCCCATCATACAACCTGTCTTCCAGACCAGCTGGCTTGCTTGATGCTCTCTGTCTCCTGTCTCCCTCCCTGCCATTGAACAGGATATCTGTCCCTCCATGCTTGGAAATGCTCTCTTTATCTTCATCTCTGCCTCTTCGAATGCCCAGCTTTCGTCAAAGCCCAGCCCAAAATACTAACTCCGTTATAATGGAAGACTCTCTACCTTTCTCACAGAATTGTTTTGAAATTGGCACTTGGTAAACCTCTTTATAAATAGCCATTAATATGGTTGTACCCTTGTACTCATTGGATTTGCTGCCACCTGAACTTTTAACCACCTGTTTTGTTTTTGTTTTTCTGTAAGATGAAAGAGCATGTATTATGGATAGAGCTTTGGGTTTTGAGTATGGAAGACCTGGGTTCAAATCTTACCTTCATTATTTATTAGTTGTGTGACCACAATCAATTCCTGTAACTTCCCTTAGTCTCAATGTCCTCATCTGCAAAGTGAGAGTAATACTGGTAATTTCTACTCCACAGGTTTGAGGCTTAAATGAGATAATATTTGTAAGGCACTTTGCCTTAAATTAGTATTATTATCTTGTTCTTGGAATGTCTACTTTGCCTTACCTCTGCCTATTGAAATACCATCCAGAATTCAAGACATAAGTAAATTCCTTACTTTGCCGGTAGTTTATATATGTTTTTTTAAAATTGTGAACTTAGACACCAAAAATATTTCCATATATAAAGCAGAACACAAAAAGGATTTTGTATGAAACCATGAATCTTCAGTTTGCTTTTTTTAGAAAAAGTATATAATTAATTTAATAGTTTTAAAACTGTTCTGCTCTTACGTGTTTCCTTCTGAACTTCCTTCTCTTTTGTGCATTTAAAAAAATTCAGTGGCCCTCCTTTTTTGAGCATTACTCTTACTAGTCATCCTTCTCAATTAAAAAGGGAGGGGAAAAAACTCCTTGTAACAAATGAACATAGTCACAAAACAAAACTACATGGTGGCCATGCCCAAAAAAGAATATCTCTTTCTGCACCTTGAGTCCTCCACTTCTCTATCAGCCGACGGATTAAATGGTTTATTATAACTCCTTTGTTGACATGGTTGGCCATTATATTGATTAGAGTTCTTAAGCCTTTCAAAGTTCTTTTTCTAGGATGTTGTAATGTTTTTTTCTTTTGGTCCTGCTCACTTCACTGTGCATTAGTTCATACTATCTAGGATTCTCTGAAACCATCTTTTACATTATTTTATAGTCTCATTACATTCATATATTACAATTTGTTCAGCTTGTTCCCCATTAGATTCTAATCATTCCCAACCCCACTGGCCCATCAAGACCAAGAGGTTTGTTTTGCTTTTGACAGTTTTCTCCTTAATATTGTTCTTTCTCTTAACTTCTCCTTTCCTATTTTCTTGTTGAGTTTGATGTGTTTTTATACCAGACTCTCTGTCAGTTTCAGATAAGATCATTTGATACCTATTCCTCCCCTTCCTTTTTCTCATGTGCCTCAGTTACAAAAAATAGCAAGTTCTACCCTCTTATTTCTCATTTTTATATTAGTGTATTACTTTTACCTTATCTCCTTTTTCCCTTCCCAGTTCTTTATAACAGAACTAATCCACCCCCCAAGTCCTCATCTCTTCATAGTCAGCTCCCTCAAAACCCTTTGAAGCTTTTAGGATTCTGAAGGGACACTTGTTTTCTTCTTCCTTATTAGAGTTTTAGTACTACATAATCATACAACTCCTTCCAGTTTTTCAATAAATTAACTGTACTAGACTTCTCTTGACTTGTGTTCATATTTTCAAACTCCGACTCAGCTCAGGTCTTTTATTTTATTTTATTTTTTTAATTAGAAGTGCTTGACAGTTCTCTGTTTCTGTAAAGCTTTATTTTCCTTCATCAGCTTTACATGGAAAGTTCTTCTTGATTATAAAAACCTCTCTCACATTTTGAAATACTGTATTTCAAGATATCTGTTTTAGTAGAAGCTGCCAAGTTTTGTACTTTTAACTTTGGTTCTTTGGTATTTGACTTCTAGATGTTTTCAATATTTTTTTTTCTTTGACAGGGGAGCTCTGCATTTTGGCTATGATATTCATAGACTTTTTCTTCTGAGGAAAAGAAAATTGATGGGTCCTTTGTATCTTTACTTTGCCCTCCAATTCTAACATATCTGAGCAGTTTTTGTTAATGATTTTTAAAAATAAAGTGTCCATGCTTTTTTATTTTCAAAAATCCTGGTTTTCCGGTAGTCTTGTGATTCTTAAATTACTTTTCCTTGACCTGTTTTCCAGGTTACTTGTTTTTTTTTTATATCAGATATCTAAATTTTCTTTTGTTTTTATCAACCTTTTGATTTTGTTATACTATTTCTTGCTCTTCAGTAACTGATTTTTATTTGGTCTTTTCTAGTTTTTAGGGAGTCTGTTAACTTGGGTGGGGTTTACCATTTTCTCTTATAACGTATTCACTTTCTAGTTATTTCCTACAGTGATTTCATTTCATGTTTTATCCCTTGCTTCGTTTCATTTAGGTACTTATGTAATTATGGAAAACCAATTTTTTACTTTGAATTACTTTTTGCAGTTGTTAATGGAATTTATTCTAGGCAGGATTTTGGGGCATCTCAAGATTTACAATAGTTTTTTATGCTAGTCGATATCTTTTTTGGTTTACTCATCTCTCTAGCTTTTGTTCTTGAATTGAGGCTCTTTGCTATACAGTAGCTGCCCTTTGCTGCTTTTTGAGATGTTTGGTTTTGCCCTGCATCATCTGGGTTCATCTGCTGACTTCCACTTCCCAGGATAAGACACTGGATTGTTGAGATTTAAAATGCTGGATCTTCCCGGCCTTTTAAAGCATCTTAGGATCGAGTGCTAAGAATCTTGGGAACTCTTGCTTTCTTGCGGCTTGTCTTAGTCTGAGAGCTGCTGGGTGGCTGGGAGGTAGATTTAGAGGCTGCTTATTATAGTATAGGTGAAAGATAATGAGGACCTGAATTAGGATGGAAGACATGGGTTTGGGAAGCAGAGGACCCCTACATAAGGAAGTGGAATTGATAGTATTTGGCAACTGAGATACAGGGCAGAAACAGAACTTTGAGCTTTTATGCCTAGGTGACTGTTGGGATGTTTGTGCCAACAACAGAGTCAGGGAAGTAATGAAGATGAGCAGGCTTGGGAGGAAGATGACTACAGTTTTGGACATACTGAATTTGAGGTTCCATTAGGATATCTAGATGCTTGTTGGATAACCTTATCTGAGCATGTTTGGAAAATGTAAGATGGGCAGTCAGAAGAAATCAGGACAGGAGATAAAAAAGCTTTGTAAGTTATCTACCTTGACTCCAAGGTCAACACTAAGTTACCTAGCTGGTTTTGGTAGCAAATTATTGGAAACAGAATAGGTGTCCTTTGATTCAGAAATGACTAAACAAATTGTGTTATGTTTATTTAAGGAAGTATTACTGCTGTAAGAAATAACATACAGAGAAGAATTAGAAGGCTTTTCTGAATTAAACAGTTCCAGGAAAATAGTATATGGGATGAAATACAATAGTAGAAACAGAATGAACAGTAATATAAACACAGTAATTATAAAGACCAAGCTTGGCCTTGGAGAATATGTGAGGAAATGTGCCACTCTTCTTTTCCTTGAAGAAGTGGGAGACTGGGTGTGGAATATTATGTAATGTCAAGTTCAATTATGTATTAATTGATTTTGTGGATCTGTTTTTTTCTTTTTCTATCTTAAAAGCTTTGGGTGCCTTGGCAGGATAATAGGGGAGGGATATATTCTAAAATGAATATGTGAAGACCAGACATCAGTAATGGCAGCATTGCTGGAACAAACAGGATGTGGTTCCCTCCCTGCTTCCTCCCCCACCTCACTCCTCAATGATACATGTTCATGAGTGATTAAGGTATTTTTTTTTACCTTAGATCTAGGAATATTACCATTTTTAGTAAGTTGTTAGATGACTAAGACAATATAGCAGTTATTTCTTATGGTGATGGGCGTGGGATGAGAGTGGGGAGAGTGGGGATTCAGATACCTTATCTTTGATTACAGAATCATCACTAAGGTTACTTAATCATCAAATTGGCAATTATTCTCACTTGAGTATCTGGAACTTGAGGGGCTTTTGTGTTAATAGGTATTAGAGTGTTATTGATAAGTGAGATGACTGATAGAATGGCCAAAGTTCACACGTCTTTTCCATTTTGTGTGTGTCCTTCATGCAGGAAGCATATGAATTCTTTGTTTTGAGCTGTTCTTCCCCCCCCCCCCCCCCCCCCCCCCCCGGCTCCCCTTTCCCCCAGCCATGGAGGTCTACCAGGAAGGAGGCAGGGAAACCACATTCTCCCTTCCTTTCCAAAGCCCTCCCCTCCACGTTGTTAGTAGTCTTTTTTTTCTATCCTTAACTGCACATAAGAAGCTCCATATTTAGTTTCTTTACCTCTATTCAAGCAACTTACTTAATTAAGAACTGCCTGAAGGCTCCTAGGAAAATGAAAGTGATCACAGTTCCAATCAAGGCAGAAATCTGTTTTAATTATCATAGAGAACAGAAATGTAAATAGGAATTCAGTTCATGAATCTGCTGATATCTTATTCAGAGCTTAGAGTTAAATCTTTAACTGGAATAGCTATGTTAGAGATAGCTGTGTTAACATGCTCTTTCTGGGAATTGTTCAGGTTTGCTTCATTTTATACAACATATGTATTTCAGAAAAGATTGTGTACTTCGTTTTTAAAAACAAAATTACATTTTACCAGGGGAGCTTTTTTTAGGGAGTAGACTTGTGGGGCTATTTTGTACCATTCTGTGTGTGTGTGTGTGTGTGTGTGTGAGAGAGAGAGAGAGAGAGAGAGAGAGAGGGTCACAGGCAAAATTCGCAAACATTCCGGGTGATGGGGGATTGTTATGTGTGAAGAATAGTAAGAAGGCCAACTTGGCTATTTCATAGAGTGAGAATGGAAGCAATAAACAAACAGAAACTCCCAAATTAATATTACCTATGTTGTATTGTATTTTTATTTATTTTGTTAAAACATTTCTCAGTTATATTTTGAATTTTAATGGCCAGACTGCAAGTTTGACACCCCTGCTTTAGATGACTGGACTCTTCAGGTTTAGAATAGGCTCAATAGTATATCCTCAAGTTGTAAAAAGAATTTAGGGTCATTGTATAAGTTTTTTTTCTCCCTAAGTAATGAATTCCTTTATTCTAGCAAACTGATTATCTATAACAGAAATATCAAACACCCTGCTGGCATGTAACCTAAAACACTCCAGAGTGTGGCCAGAACCACACTAAAGTGTAATAGAGAAATATTTAACAAAATAAATATAAAAACAACAAAACACAGAACATATTACATTTTAAAAACTAAGTATATAGTTGCCGATATCCTTGTTTATGGATTAGTGGTCCTTTGCTTTTGTTTATTTCAGTGTGTGTGCTCATTTCTCTATTTTCTTACACTTTTAAAAAGTGTTTGAATAACTATACTTGCCAAAGGAAGTTAAAAAACAAATCAATCTTTTATTTCTACATCACCTACATTTCACAATTAATCCTCTTCTCAGAGCTATTTCTTAATACTTCAGCAAAACTGACCAATTCTTTGAGAAAAGCTGGCATTATCTTCTCATATCTCTTCTTCTGGACCAAGCTTATTCTTTATAATATCACTGCATTGTTTATTTGTTGTTTTGTTGTTATTCTTTCCATTTACATTGTTGTAGTTGTATATTGTTTTCTTGCTTGTGTTTATTTCACTTTGCATTAGTTTTTGTATATATTTTCCCATGTTTCTATGAGATGGATTATATTCATTATATATTATTGTAACAACAATGTTACTTGCAGCTGTAAGGGCGTAAGACCAGTAACACTAGCATACAGGAAGGCTGCTAGCACAAATTCTTTGATCTTCTTTTCTAAAGGAAAGCAACTTTAAAGGGGTCAATAACCTTACTTTAATTGGTATTAATATATATTATATTAATATAATAATATACATTATTATATTATTAATACAATATTATATAATATATTATTAATAATATATTAATGTAATATATTAATTAATATATATTTATATATATCTCATTCACTTGGTTCAAGGGAAAAGTCAGCACCCTGAATTTCAGAGAAAATACAAACAGGAATTACAAGCAGAAATTATATAAACAGAGCAAATACGAACAGCAAAGACCAACAGACAGGGCTTCCAATTGTCTGACCAAAAGTAATATATACATAGCTACCAGAGAGAGAAGCACCAACATCTGCGTTTTTCAAAGGCGGGGCAGGGTGGGGGTACTCCTTAACAGCTACCCAGAGCCTCATCTGGCTACATTACAGGAACACACTTCCCATGAGTGAACCTCAAAGCAAAATGCTGACCTCAGAGTATATATATACTTCTTCAGGGTCAGAGGGCATCACAACCCTTGAGACCCAGGCTCATGTGACTCAAACTCATGTGACTTAAACAGGTCACATGGGCCTATTAATGGATGGGAAAGATCTTCCCATTAAGCAAAAATACATTAATAGTATGCTTGTAGAGCAATAATATTTCATTACATTTATGTATCACAGTTTGATTAGTCATTTCCTAAGTAATGATGATCTTTGCAGTTCTTTGCTATCACAAAAAGGGATGCCATAGTTTGCTCTTTATGGAGCCTTTGACCCCTTGGTTTATATGGCTAGCAGAATCTCTGAGTCTGAGGACATGGACATTTTAAATACTTTTTCACAATTCAAATTACTTTCTAGAATGATTGGACCTATCAACAGCTCTACCAACTGTGAATCTTTCCATACCCATTTAGCATCAACTGATCTCATCTTTTCCAGTTTACTGTGTGTGAAGTGAAACTTCAGAGTTGTTTCAATTTGAATTTCTGTTATTATTGGTGGTTGTGGTCATTCTTTTCATATGGTTAATAGTTTCTAGTTTTTTTGGTCACTGTGTGCTTATATCCTTTGATAACTTAACTCTTGGGAATTGCTTTGGGTCATATGTATTATACATTTCTTTGCTATCAGACCCTTAATAGAGATATTTCATGCAAAGATTTTTTTCTGGTTAACCACTTCCTTTATTTATCCTACTACCATTAATTTTGTTCATGCAGGAGCTTTTCAATTTTATGTAACCAAAATTATCTGTTTCATCTTTTGTAAATGCCTCTAACCCTTGCTTTGTCACCTAACCATAGTCATTAGAGGTTCCTGGTTTGATTCTTTCAATTTTTTTATGATATAAGCTTTACTATTCAAGGCATTTTTCCATTTCAAGTTTATTGTGGTGTATAGTATAAGATATTGTTAAAAACCTAATTTCTGCCAGACTGCTTTCCAGTTTTTCTAGTAAGTCTTGTCAAATAGAAAATTCTTGGTGGAGCCAAGATGGCATCTGGAAAGCAGCAACTTGCTTAAGCTCTCCCCAGGTCCCTCCAAACACATATAAAAATGGCTCTGAACAAATTCTAGAGCTGCAGAACCCGTGAAATAGCAGAGGGAAGCAGGGCTCCAGCCCAGGACAACCTGGATGGTCGCTGGGAAGGGTCTATTGCACGGAGCTAGGAGTGGAGCAGAGCCCATCCTGGGCCGCGCCAGGAACAACCAGACTGGGAGCTGGACGGAAGAGGCCCTAGCGCCCTGAATCAGTGAGCTGTGGCAGTTACCAGACTTCTTAACCCATAAACACCAAAGACAACAGAGCAGGTTAGTGGGAAAAATGGCTGGGATAGAATGAAAGGAGTTCGCAGTTCGGCCACTGCCCTGGGGGTTGGCGGAGGTGGTGCAGCTCTGAGGTTGCTTCCAGAGCTACAGCTGCAGTTGCTTCCAACCCCAGGCCCACCTGGTGGGAGGAATTAAGCAGCAGATTAGAGCAGGGGTACAAAGCCTGCTTTGCCCTGCCTGGATCTGGACTGCAATCCTGGTTGGCAGTTCTTGGGGGAGGAAGAGTGCTGGTGTGGCAGAGCTTGCTGTAGCTACTTGTGTAGAAGTAGCTCTGAAAACAGCGCAGCCCCTCAAGTTTGGGACAAAGTACTCTCTACTCTACAAGTAGTCGTACCCCGACAAAAAGCTCAAGGGTCAAGTAGTTGGCTGGGAACATGAACAGGCAGCGAAAACAGTTTGGCAGTTCCCAGCCAACTTACTTGACCCTTGAGTTTTTCGTGGGGGTATCACCGCTTGTAGAGCAAAGAGTACTTTGTTCCAAGCTTGATGGGATGCACTGTTGTTTTCAGAGCTATTTCTATACAGCCAGCTCTGCCACACCAGCGCTCCTCCTTCCCCAAGAACTGCCAACCCAGACCTGAAGAATATCTTAAGCAGGCTCTGCATTCCTACTCTTATCTGCCACTTAATTCCTCCCACCATGTGGGCCTGGGGGGCCTTGTTCCGCCAGGCTCCTGGTCTGGTCGGTCCTGCCACCACCCATGCTGAGCTCCGCTCCCAGCTCTGTGGGCATAGATCTCACCCAGTGACCATCCAGGTTGTCCTGGGCTGGAACCCTGCCTCCCTCTGCTATTTTGTGGGTTCTGCAGTCCTAAAATTTGTTTAGAGCCATTTTTTATAGTTTTTTGGAGGGACCTGGCTGGGAACTCACTCAAGTCCCTGCTTTCCTGCCGCCATCTTGGCTGGTTTTTCTCATTTAAAAAAAATTGTTTATTCAGTTCATTAACCCTTTTTTTAAAAAAAGTTTTTTTTGTTAATGTGTGTTCTTAGGGATATAATTTTTTATTCTGAACACTGCTTTCTCTGCATCCCAGAAATTTTGGTATGTGGTCTTATCATTGTCATTGTCTTTTCTATAGTAATTGTTTCTATAATTTTTTTAACCTATTGATTCTTCAGAATGTTGTCATTAAGTCTTCATTGAGGACTGCATTTTTTCCTTGTGCCCTGTGTAATATTTTCATTACTTTGCATTATGGTTTATAAAATATGTGTTTACTATTTGTTTTTTCATATTCATAATTTCTCTACATTCAAATATATGGTCTGTTTTTTTTTGTGAAGCTGCCATGTGGTCCTTAGAAATATGTATATTCTTTAATGTTACCATTCAGAAGATGATGTAAGTTTTTCTGCTTTAAATTCTCCGACAAATTATTCACTTCTGTCTTTATCTGTTAGATTTGTCCAGTTCTGAGAGAGGAATATTAAAGTCGCCTACTGTTTTTGTGTTATTATTATTGTTTTACTCTTATTGTGTGGCCAAAACATCAAATGTGACATCATTCTATGAGAAAAATCAAATGAAATACAATTTCAATTGAAAAATCTTCAGTAAAAGCACAGAAAAATCTTTTGTGAAAGCGTAGGCAGACAAATCAACAGAGAGGATCCTAAAACTAGAAAGAACTATGAGTACTTAACATTGAGTTCTCTTCACAAATATTACAAGATAAAGGAAAGTGAACCAATCAGCGTTCATGGAAAAACAGATTTCTGTGAACTCCCAAGAGAGCATGGAAGAACAAGAAATTCCACAGTGGTTCAAAATGGAAATAATATATATAAAAGAATATGTTAGGAAATGAATGTAAGGTCAGAATTCAGAGTTCTCAGTGTAGAATGTTAAACACAAACATATACACACCCACTTCCTCAATTAGCACATTAAAATTCATGCTGGAGCATCACTTTAAAGAAATAAAAGTGATATTATCAGATTTGGAACACAAAAAATATGAAAGTATATTAAAATCTTTTAGAAAAACAAAAAGGAGCATTAAAAGAGCACATGAATTCTTTGTAATACAAAGTAATTCACCTTGAAGACAGGATGAATAGATACAATTTAAAGATCATAGGTGCCCTAGACAAATAAGATTAATTTTTTAAAAACCTGAAAACTTCAATGCAAGGGATAATACAAGAAAATTGCATAGGGCTTCTGAATATAGGTATTTGGCAGAATCTCCAAAATACCTCCAGAAAAATAAACAACACATCAGTCTCCAAGACAAATAATAGTTAAATTTATCAGCTTCAGTGACAACAAATTTTGCTGCTGTCCGGGAGAAAAACTTTGAAATATAAAGAAAAGTAAATTTGAATCACGCAAGTTTAATCGACAACCATGGCAAATTGTATAAAAAATTTTTTTTAATGTATCCTCCCCCACCCCCCATCCCCCCAAGGAGCGCATGCAACAACACCGAAGAACATATCCTGTTAATCCTCATTATTGAGGAAAAAAATTGGTATTCAACAGTGGAGAGACATTGGAGGTATTCCTGCAATATATTTGCACGTAAATCCTCCAAGTAACTGAGTGAGTAATGAAATCAATCATACTGTGTTTAGGCATTATTAAAAAAAGACACTGTGTTCTGTAGGGTTAATAAAAGAGAGATTATTAAAGTATAAAAGAGGATAAAAGTGTATGAAGATCACAACGGAATTTAAAGAAACAAGTGAAAGTGGAAGAGCAGAGTTGAAACACTAAAGATTTAAACTTGATGATTCTCCTACAGGTGAATCAGTGTATCTTGTGGGACAGACTAGCGTAGTGGGAGGATGTGTAAATGGGGAGAGAAAGATGAGGGCCATAGGGAATGGGTGATATACTCCTACCAAGCCCATGGGTGAACAGTGAAAGTATGGTTATTCCTGTGCCCTTCAAGCCAAAAGATGTCTGTTGGACATAGGGAGAGTGTTTGTGGGGAGGTCCTCACTCTGGCAGGAGCAGATGGGGTCCTGCGAAAGAACATTGACATGGGGCAAGAAGTATTTGCATGTGGTGGGAGATGGAAACCTCATGATAAGTTTTATTTGGAGGAGTTGAGACAACACTTTTTCAGGGAGAGTATTATGCCTCCATTGGCAACATCCTGGCCTAGGAGGACGACTATGTAAAATTCCTGGTACCCTGATTTACACGGTGGGAGTGGAACCAAAAATGAGGAGACATGACCTTGAAAAGGAAAATGATAATGGAGAGGACAGTGAGTAAAACTGGTCTTGTCACTTTGGACACAGGATAGTTTCTGAACATCATTACTTCTCTCAGGAATTGATACTTCTAAGCAGAACAAGGACATGATGAGGCAAGATTTATAAAACCAAAAATATAGGAATTACTAGAAGGAGTTGAAACTTAATACTTCAGAAGCTTTTCCTCCATGAGATATAGAGATTAAAGAAAGAACAAATAAGTAGCTAACCCATGAATCAGAGGGCACTTTACATCGTGGGGTATTAGGAAAACACTTCTAAGAGGTGGTAACAGAGGTGAGCCTTGAAGAAAGCAAGGGATTCTGAGAGGTGGAGGTAAGAAGGAAGAACAGTAGGGGTATGGGAAGGGAGTGATATTGTCAGATCTGTGCTTGAAAAAAGAATGTTAGCAGCTATGTGGAGTATTGATAATAGAAGAGAGACAGGAAGCTTTTGAGAGTTGATGAAAGCCTGAATTAGGTCAGTGACTATGGGCAGAGGGAATGGGAAAGATGTGGAGGTATTATGAATGAAATTTGGAATTCATTGATAATAGGGGATATATGGAAAAGTCGAGGAAGATTGCACTCTGGACAGAAATAATAAAAGTAAGAAGGAATGATGTATTTAGCAGTAAATGTAACATATTCTTTTGGGGACATACTGAATTTGAGATATGGAGCCATTCAGGTGGAGGTATCCTGTAGGTAGGTGGTGATGGAGGACTGTGGAACTCATTAGAAAGGAGAGGAGGGTGAAAGAGACAAGATGAGAGATCAGGAAATAGTACTGTTTGAATAAACACTTCAAGGACAGCGCATATAGTAGGCATTTAATTACTTGTCAGTTTATTGATTACCTTAACCTTGGCTCGCACCTAGCTCCCACAGTACTTAATAAATGTTGAATTATTACAACAAGGGATTTTTCAAATTATTTTGTTGAACTAGAATTTTTTTTTTCATTTAGATGCTTTATTGTGTAATTTACTTCCTTCATGTTTGGTTTAAAAAATCATATAGTTAATATACTTCTGGGTTATATTAATCCTTGCCTTACAAGGATTCCAGTCTTACATCTCCAACTGCATATTTTATATCTTGATCTGGATATCCAGTAGACATCTTAAATTCACTATGTCTAAAACTGAACTCATCTTTCTTGCCAAACCATTTTCTCCCTTCAAACTCCCCTATTACTGTTGAGGGTATACGTCCTTCCATTCTCCTGGGATTGAAACCCAAGTGTCATCTTTGACTTCTCTTTCTTTCTCAGTCACAATAATAAATCTGTTGCTCTGAGGCCTGTTGATTTTTAGCTTTATAACATCTCTTGCATTAGCCCCTTCTTTTCTTTGACATTGTTGCCACCCTGGTGTTTGTTCTCATCACTTTACACCTGGAATGTTGCTAATTGGTTGGCTGGCCACAAGTCTCTTCTACCTTCTAGTCTCTCCTCAGCTGTCCAAAATGATTTTCTTAAAGGGCAAATCTGATCATGTCACCCCTCAACTCAGGAAATTCCAGTGGCTCCCTGCCACCTCCATGATCAAATATTAAATCCTCTGTTTGGCTTTTTAAACCCTTAATAGCCTCTTTCCCCTCCTTGCCTGTAACCTTTTTTAGTTTCTTACACTTTACACCCTACCAGTGATCCAGAGACACTGGGCCTCCTTGCTGTTCCTCACAGGAGACACTCTTACCTCCTGATTCCAGGCACTTTAACTAGATGTTCTGCTTTCTGTAATGTTCTCTCTTCTCATCTCTACTTCCTGGTTTCCTTGGGTTCCTTCAAGTCCCATCTAAAATCTCATCTTCTACAAGAAGTCTTTCTTTCCTGATTTCTCTTAATTCTAGTACCTTCTGTCAGTAACAGTCTCCAACTTATCCTTTATATAGCTTTTTTTGTATGTGGTTGCTTGCATGTAATCTCTCCCATTAGACTGTGAGATCCTTAAGACCAGGGACTATCTTTTTGCCTTTCTTTGTATCCCCAGTGCTCAGCACAGTGCTTGGAACTTAGTAGTTGCTTAATAAGTGTTTGTTGACTGACTTTGGCTAGTTTTTGAACTATTAATTTTGAGATTTTTACATCATTTAATAAAGAAATGAAATTGTTCTGTAATTTGGGTGAACCAGTGGCAAATTAATTAGACTCTGAACCTCTTAGTCCATTTCCTTCATTATCCTAGTTTATTTCCTAGAAAGTGCTTTTTAGAAAAAAATGCTTTAAGCAAAAAATTGTAGTGGGGTCTCAGCTTGTTTGTGAGAGATCAGATAAAATGATTGGATAGTATCACATTTAGATTTTAAATTCAATTTGATAAGCATTTGTTTAGTGTCTGCTATATGCCACACACTATGCTAGATACTGAGGATGCAAAGACAAAAAGTGGAAGAGTCCTTGCCTCAAGGAGCTTACATTTTATAGGGTTCCTTTTTTCAGTTGGGGGAGAGGGGAGGTGGGGCTTGTGCATATTTGATCTAGGGAAAGGAGTGTAATGATTAACTGTTGTAACCTTAGATCATGCCAAGGGACACACATATGATTAGATTTGCATTACTTCAGAATTACAAAGGAATAACCATATACCTTGTCCCCTGTACTGGCTGCTGTGAAATGCTCTGGAAGTTTTGCAACTTCAACCCAGAGGAGGAATGGAAAGTGAAGATAGTGATAAAATTGAAGTAGAATGAATATCTTCTGGGTGGTAGAAAATGGTGATAGAAAAATGAATTCGTATTGTTAGCCACATACCCCCAGCAAGTGACAGGCAGTCAGATGCTGTTAACTGTCTCTTTTCCTTCCCTATTCAGAATAAATAAAGCTAGTTCAACTTTGCAGTAAGTGTTTCCTAATGAGAATTAAGTTTTAGTGAAACTAAAGCATTTAAAACTAGAAATTGCTATATTCTTACTTGGATAACTTTTTCCAACTGTGAAACTTCTACATCATCAATGCAATTGATTTGCAATTTTGTTATTATTTCCAAACAGAAAAAAATATTTTCATGGAATAGGTAGGACAATTAAATTTTTGTCTTGGAAAGAAGTATGAGAAGGCATAGGGAGACTGATTTCAGCCAAGTCTAAGAAAGAACAGTGTGACCATTAGATATACTTGTGGAATAGGTTACTGTTTATGATAGTGATTACCTGATCACTGAAAATGTTAAAACACAAGTTGATTGTCAGAAAGAAACGTTACAAAGGCAGGTAAATTGGGCAGCTAGGTGACAGAGTGCCGGGATTGGAGTCAGGAGGACTCAGGTTCAAATGTGGCCTCATTTACTTTATTGCCTCTGACCCTGGGCAAGTCACTTAACCCTGTTTGCCTCAGTTTCCTCATCTGTAAAATGAACTGGAGAAAACTGGCAAACTGGCAAACTGCCATACTACCTTTGCCAAGAAAACCCTAAATGGGGTTATGAAGAGTTGGACGTAACTGAAACAACTAAACAACAACAACAGATTGGGCTGGGACAAGGAAGATCTATTTTCTAAGCTGAGTGAACTTTTGACATATCTAGACTTCTGTTGGTTTGTTTCCTCCTCTCTAAAATGAAAGGTTAGAAGGATGATTATTTAAATAGGGTGTTCAGGTTTAAAAGGGCTTTCCCCAGAATAACTCATTAAGGTCAATGTGAATAGGTGAAATATTACCATCTCCAGTTTACAGAAAATAGGAACAGAGAGGTTAAATCACTTGCCTCTAGTGACAGAGTTATTAAAGTCTGTTAGAACTTAGTTAATTAGAGAGCTAGGATTTAATTCAATTTAATTCAGTAAACATTTAGGCGCCTAGGATATCAGAGGCAGCCTGGTGAGAGTCAGGAACACCTGTTTAAAATCCTTACTGGTTGAATGACCACTGACAAATAATTTAGCCTGAGTCTCTAGTACTCTCATCTGTAATATAGGGATAATAACTGCCTACTTCCCTCCTTTATGCCATATCTTCAGAAATATATGACTTTAAGAAATTATGAGTGGGTCATGTAGTTAGTAAGAATGGGAGGTAGCCCTTGAACAGCTTTTGTGCTCCATGGGTGTGAATCCTGACTCACACCACTTACTCAGAGATACTCAGTAAATCATTTAATCTCTCTGAGCCTTTGTTTCTTCATGTGTATAATAGGGATAATAGCACTTTATAGGGTGGTTGTTGCCCCTGGTTACAGAATTAGTAAGTGTTAGAGAGCTAGGATAGTTCTAGCATATGTGAAGTTCATAGTAAAGGGTAAAGTGATATGTAAATGGGAACCGTCTACCCAGTATGAAGAGAACTCAGGAAAGTGCTTTCCCAGCATATTGGGTCAGCTTCTTGTGGTAAATTTATGAGATGACATGGAAGTGAATCATACAAGACAGATAGGTTACCTTCTGCATCTTAGGGGGGAATACCTGCATGGATTAGATAATAGATGAAGTGGAATATCTATTGGGTTATTTTTACACTAAAATACAGTATGAATGGAAATTGCTTTGAAAACTTTAAAATATGTTTCAACCAATTACTTCTACTATTACTACATCATTGTTAACAACAGTGACATTGGCACTTGAGATAACAAAAACAAAAGTCTCTGACCTTAACGGAGCTTGTTTTCTTGTTGGCATACATGCTGTGTTTTCTCCCAGTAGAGCACAAGGAAATTTGAAGAGCGAGACTAATAACTGGGGCTAGAAGGCAGAGAAGGAAGACAATATATGAGAAATAATACCTGAGCTAAGTTTGGAAGGAAAATGAAGATTCTGAGAAGTGGAGAAGAGAAAGGACATTCTAGCTATGGAGGCAAGAGGTGGAATGGAAAACAGGAGGAACAGCTAGTTTAGTTGGAAAATAGTATGTGTTAAGTTATGTGAAATAAGGCTTTAAAAGGTAGGCCTTTGGTAGGATTGTTCAGGGCCATGATTGCCAAGCTACAGAAATTAGATTTTATCTTTGTAAGGAACCAGTTAAGATTTTTGATCAGGAGATTGACATAGAATTTGTACTCTGGTCTCCTGACTTCATGTCCAGTGTTCTTTCCACTGCACTGTATTACTATCTCTAAGGTCCCTTCGAATTATTTAACATTCTCAGTCTATAAATAGAGAATGGATTCCATCAGTGGTTAAGAGGTTAAACTTAAAACCATAGTACTGTTTCAAACTTTTTCCTTTCTGCTCAAGCCCCCTACCTGCACCCAGTGACACTTAAAGCAGATAATCTAGCATCCTACTTCACTTAAAAAAAAAAATCATTCAGTAGGAGCTCCTTCCCCTCCCTGCTGCCACATCTTAAAATGTGGATATTTCAGCCCAATTTCTTCTTATTCTTGCTAAGGCTAATCTCTCTCTGTGTTCATCCTTAATCCCTTCTCCCTCATCTCCTTCCAGAATTGAATTCTACCAGTCATCCCTTTTCTCTCACACATCTGCAGTTTCACTATCTGTATTTGGCAATGGCCTGAAAACATACTCAAGTATCCTTAAATCCTAAAAACACTTTCTTTTGACCATTCTATGACCATTGAGATACTGTCCCATTTTTTCCTCTACATTTCTTGTAAAAGCAATTCAAATTTGATACTGTCACTTCATATTCTTTCCATATCTATTTACTCCTCAACCTCTTACAATTAGATATTCATCCTCATCAGTCTACTGAAGCCATTTTCTTCAAACATCAGCATGATATGTGTGTGTGTGTGTGCGCGCGCGCGCGCGTGTATGTGTGTGTGTGTATGTATGTATTTGTATATAATTTTTTTCTAAACCAGTGGTCTTTCTTTTTCTTCATCCCTTAGGAACCTTTGAGATAATTAAGTCTAACCCTCTCTCTAATTTTGCAGGTTAGAAAAACAGAGCCCAGGGAGGTTAAATTATTTGTTCATAGTCACAGAAGTACTTGAGTGTCCAAAGTGAGATTTGAACTTAGGCTCTTTTCTACGGGCTGGGGTGGGGAGGGAAGGAAAGGGCGCTGTGGCCTTGAGGCCACTTGTGGCATTCTAGGTCCTTGGGTGTAGCCTTTTGACTGAGTCCAAGTTTTACAGAACAGATCCTTTTATTAAGGAGATTTGTTCTGTAAAGTTTGGATTCAGTTAAAGGGCCACACTTGAGGACCTAGACAGCCGCATGTGGCATTGAGGCTGAAGGTTCCCCACCCCTGTACTATATACCATTTTGACTCTGAACTTGCTTATAATCCTTGGGAATAGTTGACTATCCCCAGTCTCTTCCTGTTGCTTCTGAGGTTAGCATAGTACACACTTATAAAGCTTATCTTCTCTTTCCTGATCTTTCCTAGAGTCTTAGCCTAAGTTTTCTTTTCTGTGCCTTCTTCCTTTATGTTCTCATTTATGCACATAGCTTCAAGACATAGCATAGTATAGTCAGATGAGAATCAGACATTGGTTCAAATCCTATCTCTGACAATATTAACTGTGTGAATATGGGCAAAATTGCTCTCTAAACCCCAGTTCCTTCACAGGGCTTTTGTAACAAAAGTACTTTGTAACTCATAAAAGCAGTGTGAATTGTTATTCCAATCTATGTCTTTATCCCCAGCTTCTTTTCTGATCATTAGCGCCACATTTCCATCTTCCTGTTACCAATAGAAATGTATACTTGGATGACTGGCTGGTGACTCCAACTCAGCATATCAGAAGCTGAGCTTTATCTTTTATCCCCAATGTATTCTTCCTCATGACTTGAAGCTCTCTGTCATTAGTATCACCATTCATGCAGTTGGCTGTTTTGAAAACTTTGGTGTTATCTTTATTATTTTCTTCTTCCCCGTTTTTAGCCAGGGTCTTGTCAGCTATACCTCATGATAAAAATAATAACAATGATAGCATTTATGTATGTGTGTGTATGTATAAAGTTTATGTTATATATATTGCATATTAATATATATATATATATATAATTATATATTAAGGTTTACAAAATGCCTTAAATACCATATTTTTATTTGCTCTTTATAACAACACTATGAAGTTGGTGCTGTTGTTATATCCATATTTTACAGATGAGGAAACTCATGTGTTAGGCTTAGGGAGGTAAGAGTGACTTTCCCAGTTTTACACAGCTAAGTAAGTGTCTGAGATACCAGGTCTTCCTTACCCCATATTCATCACTCTTCACTATACCACCTAGCTGCCTCTTTATTTTTACTACTAATCTAGTATGGACCATCACTTGGGCTGAAAAGAATCTTAAGAGTTTAGTCATTTCATTAAATGTCCTTATTTTACTGATGAGGAAACTTAGGGCCAGCTAGGAATGTGCTGGCTGGGTTCACAAAGTGGAGAATAGAAGGCATATTTCTCTTTGTTCAGTTTGTCAACTGGGAACCATTGTAGTTGAAGCTGTAGTTTGGAATTGAGTAGAGATGATGAGAGTGGATTTTAGGAAAGGAAGAAATTGGAATATAGACATGAGGAGAAGATTAAGATAAATGGGGAAGTCATAGTTTAATAAGATATACTAGCCAGAAGCATTTATTAAGTAAATACCTGTGGTGGGCAAAAACTTTGCTAAGAGTTGTGTACTGCCAATTAATCATAATGGTATTAGCTTTCAGTCATTGATAAATATATTGTGCTCCAATTTTATCATATAGACCACTATTTAAACTAGATGGTGGTTAGGTGGCTCAGTGGAGCGTGCAGCTTTAAGTAGGAAGATTCATCTTTCTGAGTGCAAATCTAGCTTCAGACACTTAATAGCTGTGTGGCCTGGGGCAAATGATTTTAACTCTATTTGCCTCAGTTCCTCGTCTGTAAAATGAACTAGAGAAGGAAATGGCAAACCACTCTAGTATTTTTGGCCAAGAAAATCCCAAATGGAGTCATGAAAAGTCAGACATGACCGAAATAACTGAACAGTTTAAAATAGATGGACAATATGCTGCTGTGACTTGGCTCCATTATGAGTTTTTCATTTTAACAGTATTTAACAGTATTAACAGTATTAATTAATAACAGTATTACATTCTTTGAAATGGGATTTAAATCCAGTTGAAGAGTACACTTTTGAAAGACAGAAACACAAAGCAGTCATCTTTAAAAATAATGAAGCACTAAATAAGACCCACAGTTGACAAGAAATATCTTGGCCAGTGTCTTTCACGAATTGAGCCAAGGGAAAAAACAGAACAAAGAATAGAACAAAATGTGCAAATAATGCATCTATTTTCGGGGTGAAATAAAATAAGTTAGTAAACAACGTAGACAGAAGAAATACCAAAATACATCTTCAAAGGATATAGCGTAGCAGTGGTGTTATTCCCATAGGAATGTGTTCATATGCAGTACATAATGGATTGTCTGTCACAAAAACATCTTTTCTGGTTGACAATGCATATCTTGAAAGTAGCATTAATGTCAATAAATGTGTTTTACTGACAATCTTATTAACTGCATGATATTTCTGGGAGATAGGAGGTAAATACTATTTTGGGGTATCCACACGTAGATATTCCTCTGAAGTGTATAGGCTAAAATTAAAAATTTCTAGGTCCGTCTGATAGGAGTATAGAAGATTAGGGAGGTGCCAACTGTGGACTAGATTTGTGAATGAAATTATAACATCATTCGTACATATTGGCCAGTGGCATTGCCAGAGCCTTCATCCTATACCTTCATGTGAGCATCTTCCTTGTGTTTGAATTCTTCACTTTAGCTCCTACTGCCTGTTTTCTGGAGCTCTGACTTAGACTCTGTAATTCCAGTTATGTTTCATTACCTACCTCCTCTCCTGGCCCCCTCCCCCTTCAGGACTTGGTACAGTAGGAAAAGAGCTGTTTTTGGAGTTAGAGGACTGGGACCCTTCTTCTGGCTGTGCTGCTTGTTATGCTTAAGACTCCGAACAAGTAACTTGCCCTCTATGGACTTCTGTTTTCTCATATATAAAATTAAAGAATTGAACTAGATGACCTCACAGGTTTCTTTCAGCTCTCAATCTGTGATCTTAAGATTTTCTTTGTGTTAGTTCTAGCTTATATTTGGTACAGCTCTGCCCTACCTCACAAATCTCTAGGATAAGGAAACCCCAGCCTTGTCTGAGAGATTTTATTCTCTTAGTTCTAGGTATATCTCTGTTCTCTTGTAGAGATGATATCAAGAAATTATTTAGTGTAAGTAACAATCAATTTAAAATATCTCAAATACATATAAATACATATTTTCCCCTTTTTTGCAGATAAGAAATTTATTTCATGGAGCATTTGGAACACTTAGGCTCTAAACCAGGGAAATAACATTAAGATTTGGGGCTAATCCAGAGATCTATAAAACTGTTCATACGCTTTGATCCAGCAATACCACTACTAGGTCTGTATCCTAGAGAGATCATAAAAAAGGAGAAGGACCTGCATGTACAAAAATATTTATGGCGGCTCTTTTTGTTGTGGCAAAGAATTGGAAATTGAAGGGATGCCCATCAATTGAGGAATGGCTGAACAAGTTGTGGTATATGAATGTGACAGAATACTGTTGTTCCATAAGAAATGATAAGCAGGCAGATTTCAGAAAAACCTGGAAAGACTTACATGAAATAATGCTCAGTGAAGTGAGCAGAACCAGGAGAACATTGTACATAGTAACAGCAACATTGTGAGATGACCAACTTTGATAGACTTAGCTCTTCTCAGCAATAGAATGATCTAAGACAATTCCAAAAGACCCACAATGGAAAATGCTATCCACATCCAGAGAAAGACCTATGGAGTCTGAATGCAGATCGAAGCAAACTATTTTCTCTTTTTTTGTTTGTTTATTTTTTCTTTCTCATGATTTTTCCCTTTTGTTTTGATTCTTTCACAACATGACTAATGTGGGAAATGTGTTTAATATGATTGTACATGTATAGCCTATATCAGATTGCATGCCATCTTGGGAAAGGGGAAGGAAAGGGAGGGAGGAAACAAAATTTGGAACTCAAAATTTTACAGAAGTGAATGTTGAAAACTATCTTTACATGTAAATGGAAAAAAATAAAATACTACTCTCCCCCCCCCCCCCCCCATTACCTCCCCCAAAAGATCTGGGGCTGATGCAAGTAGAATTAATCCCCTTTAGCCTCCATAGTCTAGGTTTGTTGTTGTGCAGTCATGTCCAACTCTTTGTGACCCCATGGACCATAGCACTCTAGGCCCTGCTGTTCTCCCCTGCCTCTGGGACTCTGTCCAAGTTCATATTCATTGTTTCCTGACTATCCATCTCATCCTCTACCGTCCCTTTTTTCTTTTGCTTTCAGTCTTTCCCAAAATCAGGTTCTTTTTGAGTGAGTCTCATCTTCTCACATGGCCAAAGTATTTAAACTTCAGCTTCAGTATTTGATCTTCCAGTGAATAGCCTGAATTAATTTCTCTAAGTATTGACTGATTTGCTCTCCTTGCTGTCCAAGGCACTCTCAAAAGTCTTCTCCAACACCACAATTCGAAAGTTTCAATTCTGCAGCCTTCAACTTTCCTTATACTCTCACAGCCTTACATTGCTCCTGGAAAAACCATAGCTTTGACTGTATGCACCTTTGTTGGCAAAGTGATATCTCTGCTTTTTAGTATGCTTTCCAGATTTGCCATGACTTTCCTTCCAAGGAGCAAGCGTCCTTAAATTTCATGGCTGGACTTGCCATCTGCAGACATTGTTTAGCCCAAGAATATAAAATTGGACAATACTTCCATTTCTTCTTCCTCTGTTTGCCAGGAAGTGATGGGACCAGTTGCCAAGATTTTAGTTTTTTGGGTTTTTTTTGATATTAAGCTTCAAGCAAGCTTTTACACTCTTCTTTCACTCTCTTCAAGAGGTTCTTTTTAATTTCTGTTCACTTTTCTGCCGTCTGAGAGGTATTGTCTGCATATCTGAGATTGTTGATATTTCTCCTGGCAACTTTAATTCTGGCTTTTGATTACCCAGCCTAGCATTTCACATGATGTACTCTGCGTATAAGTTAAATAAGGAGATACTATATAGTCTTGTTACGCTCCTTTCCCAATCTTGAATCAATCAGTTGTTCCATGTTTGGTTTTAACTGTAGCTTTTGAGACTGTATACTGGTTCCTCTGGAGGCTAGTAAGATGAGCTGGTACTCCCATCCCTTTGAGGACTTGCCACATGGTTGTGATCCACACAGTTAAAGGCTTTAGTGTAGTCAGTGAAGCAGAAGTAGATGTTTTTCTGGAACTCCCTTACTTTCTCCATAATCCAGTGAATGTTGGCAATTTGGTCTCCTCCTCCCCCCCCCTTCCTCCCCCTCCCCCACTCCTCCCCCTCTTCCCCCTCGCCCTCCCCCTCTTGTCTTCTTTCTACCTGCCCTAAGGAATAGGAATGTAAATGGTTTCACTTTATTGAAATTCTTATGACTACTGTTTTCTGTTTACTTTTTTATGATTCTGTTGAGTTTTATGTTTGAATGTCAGATTTTCTATTCAGCTCTGGTCTTTATCAGGAATGCTTGGAAGTCTTCTATTTCATTCAATATCTATTTTCTTCTGAAGGATCATACTCAGTTTTGCCGGGTTGTAATCCTAGCTCCTTTGCCTTCCAGAATATCATATTTCAAACCTTTCAGCTTCTTTAATGTAGAAGCTGCTAAATCCTGTGTGATCCTGGCTCTGGCTCCACTATATTTGAATTGTGGTATGTGGTTTTTTGTTATTTTGTGGTGGTAGTGGTGTTTGGCTGCTTAAAGTATTTTCTCTTTGACCTGGCAACTCTGGAGTTTGGCTATAATTTTCCTGGGGGGTTTTCATTTTGTGATCTCTTTCAGGAGGTGATCAGTGGTAGTGGTATCTTTCAATTTCTGTTTTACACTCTGGATCTAAAATATCAGGGCACCTTTCCTTGATTTCTTTTCCTGGATGATGTCTAGGCTCTTTTTTTTTTATTATCATGGCTTTCAGGTATTCCTATTATTTCTTCTCAATCTATTTTCCAGTGAAATATTTCATATTTTCTTTTTCTCCCATTCTTTTGAATTTGTTTTATTGTTTCCGATTTTTAAGGAATTATTTTCTTCAATGAACTTTTGTACCTCTTTTTCCATCTGGCCGATTCTTCTATTTAGGGAGTTTTTTTCTTCAGTGAATTTTTCTACTTCCATTTCCATTTGGCCTAATCTGTATTTTAATTCTTCAGTGAATTTTTGTGCCTCTTTTACATTAGGTCAGTTCTGTTTTTAAGGTGTTATTTTCATCAGTAATTTTTTTTTGGGCCTCTTTTACCAAACTGTTCATTCTCTCTTCATTATTTTCTTGTATCACTCTCATTTTATTTCCCAAATTTTCCTGTATCATTTTTATCTCTTTCTTTTAACTCTTCTAGGAATTCTTGTTGGGCTTGGGTCCTTTTACCATTTTTCTTTGAGGCTTTTTTTCCCATAGCTGTGTTCACATTGTTGTCTTCTTCTGAGTTTATGTCTTGGATTTTCCTGCCGTATAGTAGCTTTTTGTTGTCAAAATCTTGTTTTGTTGTTTGTTCATTTTCCCAGCCTGTTTTTTGATTTTGAACTTTATGTTAAAGTTGGGTTCTTCTCACCTTGGGGTGGGGAGGCACTGTCTCAAGCTTCAGGCTTTTTCTTGCTTTGGTTTTCTGAGCTGGTTTTGGGTATCTTCACATTTTTGGTGTTTCCAGGGTAGTGTGATCCACGTAGAGGTGTTGTTACTGCTATTCTTGTCTGTGCTCTAGTCTTTACCCAGGAAGGGCCCCTGCTCACCTATAGCTACAAGAACTAATGCTTTCCTTTGGAACTGTGACCAGGGCCCCCTGCTTTTTTGTGACTGACCAGAAGCACTACTCTCCACCCTGGAACTATGACCGAGAACTACATGTGGGCATTAGAGTTGTTGATCAGTGCCAGCAAGGGACCCCTGTAGTCTTTTCCTGACCAGTTGTCTGACCTCCTTACCATCTCTGGGCCAAGATCTTCCAAAGGTGCTGTTGCCACGTGTATAGTTGTTGGCCATCTACTCCATTGTCACAGACTTCTCCTGCCAAACTCCTAAATTTTCTTAGGCCAGAAAAATATCTTACCCTGACCTTTTGTTGGAACTACTGCTCCAAAATTTTATTTGAGGCATTATTTTAAAGTTGTTGGGAAGGGAATGTTGAGAGAGTTCAGGGGTTTTGCCTCTAATCCATCATTTGATTCCCATTTACCAACATTTCTAAAGTATTCTAGGTAGGGATTTGTAATTATTTGCTGAGAGATTCTGAATGTTGTCTGTTTTTGGATGGTAAAGTGAAATTCAGAGCCTAAGGACTGAAGAGAAATCTAGAGGGATGAAAATAAAGGATAAACTTTTGCTCTCCCTAATAGTCACTTGCTCTTTCCTTCCTTCCCCAGATGCTCCCAGATTTGTGGCATCTGTTCCATATACTTTACACATCTAGGCTATTTTAACCAAAACAACACTTAGAATTCATTGATAGGTGATTAGTCTTAGGGTGTTTCAAATTCCTAAAGAAATATAAAGCAAACATACTGCAAAAACATCTTCTGGAGCTTATAACTAATAACACATGTCATGTTCTGAACTATGCATCATTACTAATTACTACTCTTATTTTAAAAAGAAACTATATACACATGGGTTCAGTTTGTAAACAAAAACAACTATTCTTTCTTCTCTCTCACTTTCCTTCCAGTCTCCAACCTAAACAGTTGCCAAATCCACAAAATGTCACCTGTCCCTTTCTCATAGAACCCACTACCATAGTTCAAGTCCACATCACCTCTCCTGGTTTAGTGTAAGAGCTTAGCAAATAGATCCCTGTTTCCAGTCTTTCCCTTCTTTAATTTATCTGCCATGTAGGTGCCTAATTAATATTCCTAAACTACAAGTCTCACTGTTTACTAAATCATTCTCTTTGGCAAAACCTTTCATGATCTGATTCTCTAACCTTTTCCCAAAATGATTTCACATACCTCCCTGTTATATTCTTGTTTTCAACCACAGTGATTTCCATTCTGTTCATTACACATGACATTTTATCTCCTTCCTCTGTGCTTTGCAGAGTCTCTCCCTTATGTGTGGAATGCCCTTCTTCCTTCCTTATGGCTCTTGGAATTCATGATTTCCTTCCACTCTCAGTTCAAGTGCCACTACCTACATAAGGCCTTTCTTGGTCTGCTTGAAGTTGTTCGTATTCTTTATCCTTAAGAGATTTATTTTATTTATCTTGAATACGTTATGTGTGCGCGCGCACGCGCGCGCGCGCGCGTGTGTGTGTGTGTGTGTCCCCTCGCCCCGAGCTCCTTAAGAATATAAAATCTTTGTGGGCAGGGACTGTTTTGAGGTTTTTCTGTCCCTAGTGCCTAGCATCAGGACCATATATGTGGTAAACATTTGATAAACGCTTGTCAATTGAAGAAATTACTTCTAATATAATAGGATCATAGTTAGTGCCAGAAGTGATTTAGAATCCAACCATTTTAAAATTGAGGAAACTTGTGGTGCTTAGGTGATTTGTCCACGGTAACGTGTTTTAGACTGTGATTGGAGCCAAGGTCCTGTGACTCCAAATCTAGCCCTCTTTCTACTGTACCATTTTTTTTGTCTGAGTTTAATTAAATAATTGAATGAGCATTTATTTAGCAGTCTTTATGTGACAGGAACTTGGCTTGGCCCAAAGGGGTACTAAAATAAAGGGAACAGTCCTTACATTCAAAGAGGTTATATTTTACTGAGTCAGGGCTATTTTGAAGCATCTTCCAAAATTCTATTGAAATCTATAAAGCCGGGTGTTTGTTTGTTTGTTTGTTTGTTTTTTTGGTATTTAACTCTTATAGTGGTAATTGGAAAAACTTAATTACATAGTGGTCAGATGAACCCCTTCACCACAGAAATCAATGTGAAGTTTCCTTATAGATAACTTTTTTTATCTAAAAAGAACACTTCAGAAAGTCACAGCTTCCCTAGTGTACTCTTCCCTGTTATTTGTGGAGAATTCTCAGCCTCAGAGTTAGAAGGAACCTAAAAGCCAATCTAGTCTATCCTGTACATGACTGAGAATTCTTTGTTGTTCAGCTGTATCCAATTTTTTGTGACCTTGTATGGGGTTTTCTTGGCAAAGATATTGGAGTGGTTTGCCATTTCCTTCTCCAGTGGATTAAGGCAAACAAGTTAAGTGGCTTGTCCAGAGTCATACAGCTAGTGAGTGTCTAAGGGTGAATTTGAACTCAGGTTTTCTTGACTCCACCCCAGTGTTCTGTCCACTCCAGTTCTTTGTAGAATGTAATTTTTTTAAAAAAAAGGTCAGCTAGCCTTTGCTTAATAGTAGCTAACATTTATATAGTGCTATGTTAAGTGCTTTATAATTATGTCATTTGATCCTCGCATTAACCCTGGCAAATAGGAACTGTTATTATCTCCATTTTTACAAATGTTGAAACTAAGGCAAATTCAATGACCTGTTCAGGGTCACACAGCTAGTAAGTGGCTGAGGCTGGATTTGAATTCATGTCTCTCTGACTTCAGGCCCATTGCTCTGTCCACTGAGCCATTTAGATGTCCTTTCATAATGGAAATCCAATGCGTCCTAGAGGCATCCCATTTGACTTCCGCAAAGCTGTGGACATATATCATTAGCAAAGTTTTCTTTATATCTAACCTAAGTCAGCCCCTCCATAACAACTGCCTATTTTTCCTAGTTATGCCCTCTGGGTCAATTAATTAGAAATAACATAAACTCATCTAGTGTTAGGTGACTTCACATCATGAGACTTGGGTTCAAATACTGTTTCTGATAGTTACTATCTGTGTGATCATGGGCAAATCATTTAACTTATCTACATCTTAGTAATCTTGTCTGTAAAATGAGAGAATTGTACTAGACTACCTCTAAGTTCCCCTTGAGTTCAAAATTTATCCCATGATGATATTCTTTTGTAGCTATAATGACAGATGTTTGTTTGTTAATCATCCCCCAAAAAACTATTTATGTATATATGTATGGTTTTTCAGTTCCAAATTCTTTCCCTCCCTCCACACCTCTCACACCAATTGAGAAGGCAAGAAATATGATGCCTATTATATGTAACATAATCAGTTAAGAGATATGGTGGAGGTGTGTGCTTTTTGTCACTCTCATAGAGAATTTCTAGATAGAAACAGGATTCCTTATAATTGGTGAGATCCTCTAGATATTCCTATTTGCAAATGATGTAGCACTTGAAAGTAGTTCAGGTTTTCTAAAATGAGATCCATGTCTGCTCTAAGATAATCCATTTAAGGATCCTTACAGTAAAAACCAAGTGGATGAAAAAGACCCTGTTGCCTCCTTCAGTGTACAGTTTGAAGGAAAGTTCATTGAATTAGTTCATATAGCTTGGATGACCATAGCAGGTAGAAAGTGCCCAAAAGGGCCCAGAATTGGATATAGGGAAGAGAGCAGTGTGATTTGCACTGGGGAAGTTGCTTAGTTTATTTAACAATCCCAAGTTACTCCCTGACAGAAAATGCTGTCTTTTTAAAAGATCAGTGTTCTTCCTCATGTTATAAGGCTGAAAATCACAGAATACAAGAATTGCTAAAGAATCAAAATTGCATGTGATGGAGGGTAATGGAGAGATATATGGTGCGCATAACTGTACCATACATATCTATCTGTCTGTACCTATATCTGGGGCAGCTATGTTGAGCTGTACCTGGAGTCAGGAAGACCTCAGTTCAAGTGTGACCTCAGACGCTTACTAGTTGTGTGACCCTGGGCAAGTCACTTAACCGTGCTTGCTTGCCTCAGCTTCTCATCTGTAAACTAAGTTGGAGAAGGAAATGGCAAACCACTCCTGTATCTTTGCCAAGAAAACCCCAAATGGGGTCACAAACAGTTGGATACAACTGGAATAAATGAACAACATCTATATATCAATCTATCTATATCTGTGTCTCTGTATCTGTATCTATACATCAGTACCTTTTTCCAGGACAAGTTAATGTGTCTGGATTGTAATTTATGCCATTGGAAGGAAAACCCACTAAATGATAAATCGTGTAAGTGTGTTTATATTAAGTAGAGAAATTCTTATTCAGATAGGAATTAGACTAGATGGTGCTTGGAGTTCTCTTTTAACTTTGAGATTCTGTGAGTAACAGAGCCATCTAGCAATACAATTTGTCTAGTGGTATAAAGGAAAATAGTAGATTAGGAATCAGGAAATTTGGGTTATGTAATATTAACTTTGCTACTAATTTTCTGTAATACTTTGAGAAAGTCAGTTCTTTTCTCTGGACCAGAATTTCCTCCTCTGTAAAATATGGGGTTGGTACTAGACAGTCTTTTAAGTTTCATTTCAGTTCTAATATAATATACTTTTTAGGATGCAAGCTTCTTGGAAGCAGAGTATCTATCATTTTTGGATGAATAATTTCTTGATCTGATATTGTGTCACTGATGTAAGGAAATTGACATTAATCGTCAATCATTTTTTACCTTTTTGTGTCACCTTAAACTCTTGATATATGCTTGAATGCAAACAAGTAATTTATTGACTAGGAGAGAACAATAATCTTCATGGGATTCTTTACTGTACATAATATTAATGATTCACAATCACATAATGTTTTAAGACTAGCAAAGTACTTTCCTCACAATAACCTTTTGAGATAAGTAGCACAAGTATCCATTTTACAGATTAACTGTAACCTGAGGCTTAGAAAGGTTAAGTGATTTCCCCAAGGCCTCCCTATCACACACCTAATAAGTATAGGCACTGTAATATTAATCCCATTGTTCTAACTCCACCTGTAGCGTTTTTTTCCATTAAGCTACTGTTATGAGTTTGTTTTGTTCCAGTTTAATTTTATTTTCAGTTCCAGAATCTTTCCCTTCCCCAACCCCCTCCGACCCTCTTTGAGAAAGCAAGAAATGCAATAGTCATTACACATATGAAGTCATGCAAAACATTTCTGCTTTAGCTATGTTTTGGGGAGGAGACAAAAAATATACTTTAGTCTGCACTCTGAGCCCATCAGTTCTCTGTCTGGAAGTTGATAGCATTTTTCATCATCATGTATGTGTCTTTCATCCTGAGTTCTTTGGAATTGCGGTAGATTGTTATATTGATCAGTTATCAAGTATTTCACAGTTGATTATCTTTACCTTATTTCTGTTAGTGTGTAAATTGTTCTCCTGCTTCTGCTCACTTCACTTGGCATCGGTTCATATGACTTCCTGTACACAAGTTCCACATACAAGTTCATGTAAGACTTTGCAGGTTTTTCTGAAACTATCCCTTTCATCATTTCTTATAGCACAGTAATATCTTACCATATTTATATACCATAACTTCTTCACCCGTTCCTCAGTTTGTGGAGCATTCCTTCATTTTTGAGTCTTTAAAGTGTGTGCGTGTGTCTGCATGTATGTGTATATATACATGTATATATACATTTATAGTCAGTCATTTTATTTTTAAACATAAATTTTTGTTAGTATCTTTTGTTTTTACATTGTCAAAATTTCTCCTAATATCCCTCCTCCTTTCCAGAGAGCCATCTCATAACAAAATGTATTTTTTCTTAAAGAGCAGAGGAAAAGAAGATCATTAAAACCAATCAGTAAAATGGCAAAAGTCTGAAAATATATATCAAGCTTCACATGTGTGGGCCTGTCATTTCTGCAAAGGAGTGGGGTGGGAGTGTCATTTCATCTCTCTTCTTTGGGGCCATATTCATTCTTTGTAAATTGGCAGCACTCACTTTTGATTGTTTTGTGGTGGTGGTTCTTTCCAATTACACCATTATAGTCATTGTGATGTGTATATTTTTTTTGGCTCTGCTTATTTTACTCTGCATCAGATCATGTAAATCTTTTTCATACTTCTCTTTATAGTGCAGTATTATTCCATTGTATTTGTTTTGTGATCATTCACCTTTTGATGGGCATCTACTTTGTTTCCAGTTATTTGCTGCTATCAGAAATCCTGCCATACATACTTTGGTAGATATGAGTATTTTCTTGTAAGAGATTTTCTGGGAAGATGCCTAGTAATGCAATCTTTGGGTCAATATATATGGAACTTTTAGTCACTTCTTTTTCTTGTCACTTTAATAAATTGTAATCTTACAGTGGGCAGCTAAATGGCGCAATGGAGAGTCCTGGACCTGGACTCATCTTCCTGAATTCAAATCAGCCCTCAGATACTTGACTAGCTATGTTTTCCTGGTCAGGTCACCTAACCACGTTTGCCTCAGTTTCCCTCATCTATAAAAGGAGCTGGAAAAGGAAATGGCAAAGCACTCTAGTATCTTTGCCAAGAAAACCCCAAATAGGGTCACAAAGAGTTGAACATAACCGAAATGACTGAAAAACAAAAACAATCTTATAGTAGAGATATGAATTCGATTTGTGATATTATTGACATAGGAAATTATCAGGTGTGGAAACTACTTCTACCAGTGCAATTTGGCATCTTCTTTAATACTTAAAGTCTTTGAGAATTGCCTATTGCACTGAGGAGGTTAAAAATTTGCATAGAGTCACATATCCACTCTGTGTCACTTAGGACTTGAAGCCAGGTCTTCTGACTTCAAGTCCAATTCTCTATCCATTGCATTTTGCTACCTCACATAATTTATGAAACCTGTAAAAAATAATTGTCAAAAGTCACATTTCCTCAGGGAAAATGTGACTTGGGCAAATTTCCAGGGAAATCTTATTATCATGGATTTAAAATGTACAGACTTGACAGATTAGTTACTGATTGCTATTATTTGATTTAAAGCCTTATATTAGACGAATTTAAAATCTGAACTATATCATGTTTTATGGTGGTACCGTGTGTGTGTGTGTGTGTGTGTGTGTGTGAGAGAGAGAGAGAGAGAGAGAGAGAGAGAGATTGAGATTGCATCTTAACTCTGGTGCATATAGCAAATAACTAGAATGAAAGAAGGAAGGAAGGGATACATCTAAGATTCTTTTGGGATGAAGTGAAGACATGATTGGGGAAGAGATAGTTGATAAAATGTGAAGAGCCCACAATTTTCGTAGTTTAGGTCTCAGAGTAGCATGAGATTAGTCATATCTTGACCTCTTTCTCCAAAGCGATCAATTTGGTGTACTAAAAAAATTATTTTTGATTGTTTTAGGAATTAACCTGCATTTTATAATGAACATGGAGGCAGCTACGTATTGCAATGAGTAGAGCCCCAGACCTGGAGTTAGGAAGACCTAAGTTCAAGTTTAGCCTTAGACTTAGTAGTTGCGTGACCCTGGGTGAGTTACTTAAACTCTGGCACAGTTTCCTCATCTGTAAAAATGGGGATAAAAGTAGCACCTCCTTCCCAGGGTTGTTTTGAGGCTCAAGTATAAATGTTTGCTGCTGTTATTATTATTATAATTATTATTCATAATGACTTGCCATTAAAGGAACCCTTTCTGGAATACATCTAATCCATAAGGTGAGAGATAAAGGTTAAAATACAGAAATGAATATCACCAATAAAGATGCCAACAGGAGCAGATTCTATCAAGTTAGATACCATAGAGCAGGGATTCTTTTTTGTTTATGTGTGTCGTAGACCCTTCTTACAAAGCAGGTGGATCCCTTCTCAGAATGTGCTTTTAAATACATAAAAGAAAATAAAAGGATTACTGAAGAAACTGATTATGTTGATCTAAACTTGTCAAAATATTTTTCAAAAGCAAGTTCACAAACTCCAGGTTAATTATATGGATACTTCCCCACCCCCACCCCCACCCCAAGAGAATAGCAGTGAGGAATCTTGAAATTCAGTCAACATCAATCAGCAAGTATTTTTTAAAGTGCTTAGCAGGAGTGGGAAACCTGAGCCCTCAAAGCCATATGTGGCCTTTTAGGTCCTTGGGTGTGGCCTTTTGACCAAGTCTGAGTTTTACCCAACAAATCCTTTTATTAAGGAATTTGTTCTCTGAAGTTTGGATTTAGTCAAAGGGCTACACTTGAGAACCTAGAGAGCCATGTATGGCCTTGAGGCTGCAGGTTCCCCACCCCTGGTACTATGTTCCAGGAAGTATGTATGTAGCTAGGTGGCACAGTGGATGGAACCATGGGCCTGGAGTTGAAAGAACCTGAGCTCAGATTTGGCCCCAGACACTAACTAGCTTTGTAATCCTAGACTAGTCACTTAACCTGTTTGCCTCAGTTTTCTCAGCTGTAAAATGAGGATAATAACAGCACCTTACCCCCTAGGGTGGTTGCGAGGATCAAATGAGATAATGTTTGTAAAGCACTTATCACGATGCTTGCATATAGCAGGTAAATGCTGCTGTTACTGTCTTTAATTGTAGTCATCGTTGTTGCTGCCACTGCAGTAGCAGCAATAATCAGTGAATGGAATAATCCTCTTCAAAAGTAGCTATGTTCACAGATGGCTAGTGGCCCAGGATCCATCCCCCCCTTCTGTCTGTCTGTCTGTCTGTCTGTCTTATCTACACATATCTACATTTACAGATACCAGTATATATTTACATCAAACAAATAAATGCATAAGTAAGTAAACAAGATGAACTAAAAATCCAAATTGTAAGTAGTTCATCTAGCAAGATGAACTAGAGAACCAAATTGTAAGCAGTGCATTTGATACTGTAGATATTCCTAAGACTCAGTAGGATGAGACCCATGGCTAATATGTGGTTTTCTGGGATATGTACCATACTCAAAATGTACTCTGTGTATATATTTGTACCTGGTTTTGGGTGGGTGGGATCATAGTTTGAGTAACACTGTGTATGGAGGATACATTCATATGAGGAAATCTAGCAACCACAAAAGAAATTGTAGATATCCGTATCGTTCGGGGGAAGATCAGTGAAGACAGAAACAGGAACGGCAGTCGCAAAGAAACAGGATGTCTCATTAAGAGCATGTCATGCTATGCTAATCTTTCTTGATATGTTATTGTGTGGTTTGAGCACACTGTGAATAGTTAGCCCAGATTTTCTGAAAGCTTTGGATAAATTCTCTTTTATTATCCTTGTGGACATGATAGTTGTGGGCTAGACAGTAATATATTTAAGTGCATTTGAAACTTGTAGAATAGCTATCCCCCCAAAGTAGTCATTGCTACTTGGATGTCAACTTGACAGAAAATCTGTATTGGAGCACCCCAGAAATCTGTGGTGCTTAACATTTTTGTCAGTGACAAAGATATTGATGACATGCTTATTTGCAGATGTGGTAAAACTAAGTATAGATAAATAACGTCAGATGGCACAGTCAGGTTTCAAAAAGATCTTAACAGATTAGGTTGTTAGGCAGAACCTAATAAAAGGAAATTTTAAAAGGTCATAAGTGTGTATGTGCTACAGTTTAGTTAAAATATTGACAACAATTAAGTACTGTGCTAAGTACCTTGCAAAATATTTTCTCAGTTTATCCTCACAACAATAGGTGTTGCTATTATCCCCATTCTTACAGTTGAGGAAACTTGAGGCAGAAAAAGGCTAAGTGACTTGCCCATGATTATTCTAGTAAGCATCGGAGATGGGAGATTCAATGTTATATAGGGGGAATGGCCAGAAGAGCAATTGGACTGGATGGTGAAGTGTGGGAAGGATAGTGGCATATAAGAAAACCGGAAGGGGAGGTGGGGGCCAGTCTGTGAAGAACTTTAGAAACTACACAGAGAACCTAATATTTGATTCTGTAGGTAATAGGGAGCCACTGGAGTTGAATGAGTAGAGGTATGACATAATCTGATCTGCACTTTAGGAAAATCACTTTGGTAGTTGTATGGAGGATGGATTGGTGAGTTGTAGAGAGGCAGAGAGACCAGTTGCAAGACTATTGTTATAGTGCAGGTGATAGATGCTGAAGGCCTAAACTAGGGTGGTAGCTGTTTGAGAAGAGAGAAGGGAATGGATATGAGAGATATGATGGAAGAATAAACAATATTTGGTAACTAATTAGATAGATAGGTTAAGGGCAAGTGATGAGCCAGATACAATGCTGAAATAGGAAAGTTTGAAAGGTGGGTTAGGGAGGTTATGGGAGGAAACGTAATGAGTTCTGTTTTGAACATGTTTTGTTTCATATGACTTACAGTGCCTAGAGTACATAGTAATTGCTGATATAAAAACTTAATGAAAGTTCATTGAGTTAAATGTAGGATGTTGTAGATGATAGCTACAAAGTCAGGAGAGAGACTTAGCTGGATATATAGATATGGGAATCATCTGTAGAGGTGATAGTATAGAGGAGATAATTTAATTAATGGAGGCTGATGAAGTCACCGAGAGAATTAATATAGAGACTAGAGGAGGGGATCCAAGACAGAACCTAGGTAAATGAAAGAGAGAAAAGATATAGGATAATAGTCTGAGAGAATATAGTTCTTTGGGTGCTTTTCCCAGGCAGGAAAGACTTGGGCAAGCTCATAGACAGTAGGGAGGTCACTGGTCAATAAACATTTATTAAGAACCTGCTGTGTGCAAGTACTGTGCTAAATGCTGGGGTTACAAAGAAAGGCATAAGACAGTCCTTGCTTTCAAGAATCTTCAGTCTAATGGGGGAAGGCAACACACAAACAAGCTGAAGGTTGTAGGGGAGGGATTGGTAAAAATCCTGCTCAGGGGCATGATGAAGTCCTGCCAGGGTGAGAAATGACTGGTGGAGTTGTGATTTGATTTCACCTTGCAAAATGATGAGTTTCTGGAGATCATGAAACCCAGGAGGTCAGCTAGGTAAGAAATGATAAGGTGAATTCCCTTTATGCCACCTTAGATGGTAGAGAATTAGGGAAGAACTCTGCTATTTCCAGCTTCTACCCACTCTAGCCAGAGGGTAGAGGCCCCAGTATTGGATTTCTCTCAATCTACTGATTACTTTACCAGGAGGAAAGTGGGAGGGAGGGAGGGAGGGGGAAGGGGGGGGAGAGAGAGAGAGAGAGAGAGAGAGAGAGAGAGAGAGAGAGAGAGAGAGAGAGAGAGAGAGAGAGAGAGAATGAATGAGAAGGACAGTGAATGCACAGGCAATAAAGGCTTGGCTAGATAGTATTTCTTAAAAAAAGATCCAGGGACTTTAGTGGATGTGATCAATGTGAGTCAGTAGTTCAATATGGCAACCAAAAAAAACTAAAACAATTGGAGTTTGCTTAAAGACAGGCTTAGTGTTCAGGACTAAGGAGATAATAATCTCAATGTACTCTGGCTTGGCCAAATCACATTTGGAGTTAATATGTTCAACTCTGGGTGCTACATTTTTACAAAGGATATTAATACACTGGAAAATATAAGTTTCTTGAAGGCAGGATCTATTTTTGCCCTTAAGTCCCTAGCACCTAGTACTTGGCACATAGCAGTTTTTATATAAATGCTTGATAATTGATTGCAGTATCCAGTGAGAGACCAAGAGTAGTGCTTTGAGCTTATTTCATGTGAAGGTTGCTTGAATGAACTAGGGGATGTTTATCTTGGAGAAGAGGAAATTTAAAAGAAACATGATCTCTCTTTGAAGGGCTGTCAGGTGAAAGAGGGACTAGACTCATTCTACTTGTCCCAGGAGAACTAGGAACATTGGTAAAGAAAATTTCCTATTATTTCTAGAGGTAGAATGGACTGCCTCAGGAAGTACATATTAGGTTTACCCCTCACTGGAATAATAGTATTCATGCAAAGGCTAAATGACCATTTAAGAAGATTTGTGTTCATATAAGAGTTAAACAATATGGCCTCATATTTCTTCCAATTTTGAGGTTCTATGAGATAACATTTTTTTCTTTGTAGTGAATTCTATAGAATGTGGACATGTTGTGATTCAGGTAAACAGATAATTGTTAATGTATCAAAATTAGTTGAGATTGCTCTTTACCATTTATTGTTTTTATTTTTCCATTGGAGAAGAGAAGGTAGAAAGGGGAAGGAAGAATAAATGTTGGACAATTTAATTAAAATTAAAAAAAAACAAAAAAGAGAGGTAGTCTGGGTAAAGTCAGAGGCCTGAAAATAGCAAAAGGTGTGAGTAAAAGACATTTAAGGGTGAGGAGAGAGAGATGGTAGAGTATGTATTAAGCAGGTACTTTATGTAGATATAGGGTATGAATAATTTTGATAATAGTATTTCAATAAGGTTTTAATATTTTGCAAAGCAGTTGACTTATATTAAGTCATTTAATCCTCATGACAATCTTAGCATGTAGATGATAAGTCTCTTTTTATAGATGAGTAAAAATGATAAAAAAGTTTAGGTGACATGGTCATATTGATAATAAATGTCAGAGATGGGAATAGAAAGTAATTCTTTTCCTTGTTCCAGATCTTTTGCCCTTATCATGCTTCTCTGAATTAAGGTAGTGGAAGATGTGTGAATTAGACATTGGGTGATGAAGGGGTGGTGTTGTAGGGACAGCTGGTGATGCAGTAGATAGAGTGTTGGGCCTGGAATAAGGAAGACCTGAGATCAAATCTAGCCTCAGATACTAACTGTGTGGTCCTGGGTAAGTCACTTAACATCTGTTTGCCTCAGTTTTCTCAATTGCAAAATGGGAATAATAACAGTGTCTTACAGGGTTGTTATGGGGATCAGATGAAATATTTTTAAGCTGCTTAGCAGTGTGCCTGGTGTGTAGTAAGTACAATGTAAATGCTTACTGCCCTTCCTTTCTCTGATGGTATGAGGGTAAGGTGGAGAGGGAAGGGCTTTGCGATGGGTCTGTTACAAATGAGGGGAGATAGTGAGGTATAAGTATAAGAAGCAAAAGCACAAGGAGATACAATGGCAGGATAGGTATGTAGGAAGTTTCATGTCTGTGTAAGTTGAGGAAAAGGGATGAGTAGCCAGGGATTGAGTCTATAACATGAAAAAGTCAGGAGGCGGTGGTGATATCCAGTAATGTCTCTCACATCTGGGGCGGGATAACAGGGTGAGGAATAGGGTTCACCCCCAGCACCTGGACAGTCACATTATTGTCTTCAACTTCCTGGCCACCTTTGTCAGAATAACAGTTTCCTCAGAGAACCTCAGTTGAGATCATCCAAAACAGCATATGCTATCAATGTAGAAATACTTGAGAATCTTCAGTGGTGTTTTATAGTTGGGGGCAGTGCTTAGTGAGTGAATTTTTATAAATTCTTTGTGTAACCTAAAATGAAAGTAGTAGTTATAGCTGGTTTTTCCTCCCCCCAGATTGTAATGTTGTTTACCTCCAAAGATTTAAAAATCACATTCCCTGTCTCATGTTTAAATTATCTGCACTAGGGATAGTTTTTCTCTGCTCAAATTGGGATTTCTGGCAAAACACAGAGGCTGTAATTCATTCTTTGTAATGTCTAATTTTTCTTTATCTTGCAGTCAGGAGTAAAAGAAAGCAAGCTTGAAGGCAAACAAAGTCTGTTTAATCAAAAGCAGTTGAACTGAAAGTAGGACAAATAAAGCATCTATTGCTTAAAACTTTTATTTTTGTTGTTGCTAAGTCATATCTGACCCTTTGTTGTGACCTTATTTGGGGTTTTCTTGGAAAAAATAGTTTGCCATTTCTTTCTCCTGCCCATTTTACAGATGAGGAAACTAAGGCAAATGGTTAAATTTAAATGATTTGTCTAGGGTCATCCAGCTGGTAAGTGACTTAGGCCAGATTTGAACTCAGGGTCTACCTGACTCTAGGCTCTGCGCTCTAGCCATTGTGCCACCTAGCCCAAAACTTCTATTAGCACAGTGCACCTGTGATTATATATCCATTTGTTGGGTATTTTATACTGTAAATTTCTTTTGTTTGTGGGTTGAATTAGAGGGTATCTTAGCTCCTCTCCAACTTTCAGATTTTCTGATTCTTTGTGGGGAACTCCTTTTGTGGAAATTCTCTCTATTTTCTGATTTACAACTTATCTGTAACTTGTAGTTTTAGAAAATCACCTGGTGGTCATGAGAATTTTAAATCATCTGCCCATGATCATGCAGACAGTATATGTCAGAAGCAGAACTTAAACCCAGGTCTTCTTACCTTTCTTTATCCATATAAGTGTAGGCAGCTTCTATCATTTATGTGTTTTTCTCTCGGCATATTTTAAATTAGAAACAATTTTTTCCAGTGAACAAAAATCTGTAATTTGGGTTGGAGGATTGGAAAAAGAAAGACTGAAACCTTTATCACAAATACATATAGTTGGTCAGAACAAAGTTCCCCATTGAATCTCAATCCATTACTTCCCTTTTTTTTAATTAAGATTTTTTATTTTTAGTTTACAACACTCAGTTCTGCATGATTTTGAGTTCCAGATTTTCCTCTCCCCTCTCCCTCCCCAAGACAGCATGGTATCCGATATATCTTCTGCATAAACCTTTGCATTAAACTTATTTACACAATAGTCAAGGTGTAAAGAAAAATTATGACCAATGGAATGAATCATGAGAAAGAAGAAACAAAACCAAAAAAAGCAAAAGCAATAACAAAAGAGGAGAAAAAAACAAAAGAAGAAAAAATAAAAAGGAGAGCAAATAGTTTGCCTCAATCTGCATTCAGACTCCATAGTTCTTTCTCTGGATGTAGATAGCTCTTTCCATCATGAGACCTTTGGAGCTGTCTTTAATAAAGCCTTGCATTGCTGAGAAGAGCCAAGTCTACCAAGGTTAGTCATCACAGAATCAATACATCTGTGGTTGTGTACAATGTTCTGGTTCTGCTTCGCTCACTCAGCATTATATCATATAGGTTTTTCCAGGTTATTATGAAGTCCCTATCTTCCTCATTTCTTATAGCACAATAGTATTCCATTACATTCATATCAACCCATTACTTCTCTAACAGGAGAGGGGTATCATGTTTTATCATTGGTCCTTTGAAAACATGGTTGGTAATTGCAATGAACAGAGTTCTTAAGTCTTTCAAAGTTGTTTGTCTTTACAATATTGTTATATGAATTGTCCTACTGGTTCTGCTCACTTAACTGGATCAGTTCATGCTATTCTTCCCAGGTTTCTTTGAAATTGTCTTGAAGTAGCACAGTAGTATTCCATTATGAGTATTTCAAATTAGCTGACACTAATTATTTTAAGCCATTCCACAGTTGATGGACACCCCCTTAATTTCCAATTCTCTGCCACCACAAAAAGAGCTGCTATAAATATTTTTGTGCATGTGAGTTCTTTCCCTCTTTTTTGATCTCTTTGGTGGCTAGTTAAGGTCTAGTTAAGGCTATTGCTTGGGTCATAGGGTATGTACAGTTTAATAGCTTTTGGGGTGTATTTCAGGTGCTTTCCAGAATGACTCTTCTAGACTCATGTATCTATTATGATTAATATTCAGTATAAACCAAATATTATGTTGCTCCGCGGAGCCTAGAGTAGCCCTGAAAAACATATGTATTTACTTAAGCATACATGTCTTACTGTTTGATGCAAAGACTAAATTGACTTTATGTAAGTGTACATTTGAAGTATTTTTGTCATAGTTGACTTAAGAAGCTTCTAATTTCTATTTATCTTTCAAACATTGTAATTGGTTTTTGTGTTACTTCCAAAGTGACTTATGTCCTTAGTTCATCATTAGCTGTAAACTTGTTTGTTTAGAACTACTTTTATTTATACATATCAAGCCTCTCAAAATAATTTTAGAGTGCAAAAATTTTTCACTTAGACATTTTCATGGTTTAAGATGTGCCTCATAGAAGGTTTGTATAACTGATTTAGATCATGTATCCATTGAAGCCTGAGAAATGTTTCTTTAAAGAGTTAATATATCTGAGGTCATACTTATACATTTAAATACATAATTTCATTGCAATTAGTGTTTTTTCTTTAAACTTAAAAAAGATTTTATTTAGCCTTTTTATTTTAAAGATCGTTACTTTCACTTTCCAATGACAGTCCCTGAGTAGGAATGTGAATTGATAGGGAATGGTGGACATGGAAAAAAAGAGCATTAATAACTCATTTTATAAGGTGCACAGAAGCAAGGGAGGGGAAGTGAGAAACAATAATTGGTTACTACCTTTTAAAGCTTGCATATACATACATATAAACACATATATATTTGTTTTCAATCTCTATAATAATAGCTGCTATTCATATGGTACTTTAAGGTTTACAATGTGATATGTGTGTGTTATCTCACTTGTATATAATAGGAATTCACATCTTTTTTCTTGTCCTTTGTGACTTGAAACATCTGTTTATTAATGATTGTTGAATTTACAATAAAATTAAAAAATTGAATAACAAAAAAAATTGCTGTTAATTCCTAGTGACAGCTACTAAGATTCCTCTCTGTAACAGAAATGTATATTTAAAAATACATTGCTCATATGGTTTGCGCTTTTCCATTGTTTGAACTTTATTTTTAATTCTTGATGATGTTTAGTCTTGTGTAACTTTATAAATTGCTCTTGAGTTGAAGGACTCTTTCTCTCTCTCTCTTTCTCTCTAATTCTTCCTAGCCTTTAATCTGGACAATGAACAACCAGATTATGATATGGATTCTGAGGATGAGACATTATTAAATAGACTCAACAGGAAGATGGAAATTAAGCCTCTGCAGTTTGAAATTATGATTGACAGGCTTGAAAAAGCCAGTTCTAATCAGGTATAGTACTGCATAAAAATACAATTTTATCTTATTTTATTGTTAATCTAATGAACAATTAGCTCTGTTTTCATTTTGTTGGATGTTTAAAAAATGCATTTGCTTTTCTTTGAATTTCTTATGTTTGGTACTCTGCAGTTTCCATTTATAATATCCTTTGAGTTCACACGTGTTATTAGCTCAGACACCATCCTGCCCTTTGAAAATATTTGAGACAGACATTCGTAGATATATACTATTTTGGTTTAGAGAGTAGCAGGAGGCAAGAAGTTAGATTGGTTAGCCCTTGTCAAAACTAGTCCACACAGTCTCATATAAAAAAGCTAATAGTTTCTGCCGTTCTTATCCCCCCCAACAAGTGTCGGCAGTCTTTGACTCTTGAGGAATCCCAGAGGAGCCACCATCACAAAGTAAGTGCTATTGTGAGTTACTGGCTCCTTAGTGGTGAGTTGATGGTGAGGAAGAAAGCTTTTAGAAGTACTAATGCAACACACATGGCTCTTTTCAAGTCCCCTTCATAGTTTTGGAATATTTGGAGGCTAGTTCTTCTTTCTAGTATTTGCTAGACACACATAAACTACTTATTTGTCAGTCTAGATTTTTTTTTGAAAAAATGGATGAAATAATAGTTATTCTCTTTGTTCTGAAGTTTGCAGAGGAACTCTCTAAAGTGTTTTTTAAATTAATTTATTTTTTAAATTTATTTATTTAATATACTTAGTTTTCAGCATTGATTTTCACAAGAGTTTGAATTACAAATTTTCTCCCCATTTCTACCCTCCCACCCACTCCAAGATGGCATATATTCTGGTTGCCCCATTCCCCAGTCAGTTCTTCCTTCTTAAATTAATTGATAATAGCATTTCTATAATGCTTTAAATTTTGCAAAGTGCTTTAAATATATTCTTTCATTTGATTTCTTACATCAATTTGATGAGGTAAGTGCTATTATTGTCCCCATTTAACACACGAGGAAACTGAGGCTAACGGGCTAAATAATTTGCTAGGATCACACAATTTATAACTGTATGAAAGAGGATTCGAATGCAGGTATTTCTGACTCCAAATCCAATGCTCTATATACACTATACTACTTGGCTGACTACTATTTTGAGTATAATCCTATTTCTTTTTATACCTTTAATTTCTGTTTCACATTCATTTCTTTATATCTCTTTTCCACCAATGAGCTTTCTGTTGTAATAAATCTTTTGAAAGATAGCGGAGAAAAAAAGCAATTTAGCAAAACCAGTTAGCACATCAGCCATGTCTGACAGTATCTGCAGTATTCCACACCCATGGTCTTCCACCTCTGCAAAGAAGGAAAGGGCACTGCATGTTATAAGCTCTTACTCTGGGCCAAAGGGAAAGTAGATAGTCTGAGTCTAATCTGCTATTGGTAGATGAGCTGAAATTTGTGCTTAGAGAAGTCAGAGGAATTGTGTTTCTAATTGTCCCTCCTGGGAGGTCTAGCAACTAGGTGTCAGGTTGGAAGGATGTAAATATTGCCAAATGCAGGAATCTAAATAGAGCTGATCATAAAATGAAACTTAGGAAAGGCAGCAAGATATCAAAGAGAAAATCAGAACTAAAAACCGATGGGTCAAGATGATGGGAAGTGAAATGAGAGGTGTGAAGATCAGTTACTATTGAGATAAGTTATCCTGTGGCAAGGTGGAGTTATTCTCTGACTCATTTGTTTTCTCTCCCATTGTCTTAAAGGAGGCATAGTTAGGTTTCTGTAGGGAGAGGTGGGGAACAAGCATTTATTAAGCTTCTAATGTGCCAGGTACTACTCTAAATGCTTGACAAATATTATCTCATTTGATCCTGATGAACCTAAAGCTGAAGAATCTGCTAATTAGAGCTATTGTTATAATTTTAGTTCCAAGTGCCTTCGTATTTGCAAAGAAGCTTATACCATACCATTAAACTTTCAGCTAAAGGAAAACATTTTAATCAGCTGAGTCAGTCAAAAAACCTTAAGTACCTGCAATGTTCCAGGCTCTGTGCTAAGCACTGGGAATACAAAGAAAAGCAAAAGACAGTGACTGCTCCCAAGGTGCCCACAGTCTAACATGGGAGACAACATGGAAATAACCATGTATGAACAAGCTATATATAATATAAATTGGAAGTAATAAATAGAGGAAAGACACTGGAATCCAGTGGTATTGGGAAAGGCTTCGTGGAAAAGAAATTTTAACTGAGACGTGAGAGAAGCTAGGAGACAGAAACGAGGTATTCTAGGCATGAGAGACAGCCAGTGAAAATGCCTGAAATTGGGAGATGGAGTTTCTTAGCAAGGAGCAGCAAGAAGGCCAGTATCACTGGATCATAAAGTAGATTATGGCGGGGAGAGACTCTGAAGGTAGCAGGGAGCCACTGGAAGTTTATTGAAAGAGGGTGACGACGTAGTTACCCTGGTGCTTTAGGAAAATCACTTTGACAGCGGAGAGGAGGATGGACTGGAGTGGGAAAATGCTTGAGACCAGAAGATCAATCAACAGGATATTTTCAGTATTCCAGGCATGAAGTGATCAGTATTGCAGGCATGAAGTGATCAGGGTCTTCACCATGGTGGTGATAGTGTCAGAGAGAGAAGGGGGAGATAGCTAAGAGATGTTCTGAAGGTGAAATGTACAGGCTATAAGGCCTGATTGCATATAGAGGGTGAGCGAGAATGAGGTAGTCAAGGATGATACCTAGATTGTAAGCTTCAGGGACTAGAAGGATGAATGTACCCTCATCAGTGATAGGGAAGTTTGGAAAGGGGGTTGGACATGCTGAGTTTGAGACATCTATAGGACATATAGTTCAAGATGCCTAATATATAAGGCAGTTAGGGATATGAGACTGAATGTCAGCAGAGAGGTTAAAGCTCTTATCATTTTTCCATAGACTATAGATACTAAGGAATTGTCATTTTAGGGTATTATATCATACGTCACCTTTGCCGATGCTAATAATAATTCACAATTATATAGTACTTTATTGTTTTTTTTCTTCTTGGAACAGCTTTTTAATATGTATATTGAAATATCTCTCCTTCTTAGAAAGATTGAGTCGCTTGCCCAAATCCAAATAAATAGGACTTGAACTAAGGATTCTTGAGTCTAAATCCTGTATTCTTACTACACTGCGTTTCCAGGCAGTCTTAGATGTTTTACCATCAGCCTGTCATGTTAGTTCCTCAGACTAGCAGATTTTAATTAACTAATCCATAGTTTATAGGATCCTATCACTGTTTAAATCCTTTTATTCAGTATTGATTTTTAAAATTCCTAACTGTCTTCACAATTTTCTCTTAAGTACAAATTTGCCAGCTCACTTATCTCTAGTCAAATCCAACTTTTGTCAAGCCCCATTCCTCTCCCCAGCACCGCGCCCCCCCCGCCGGCCCCCACTTTAAAAATACATTTTTCGGGGGAAGAAACTACCTTATTTTTTACATATATAATTTTATTTGGGGGAAGTTTGTGCCATTCTGATTAGGGATTTTGGATCTCAGACTGAAAAGTTGTATGGAGATTTTCTAGGCTAAACTCCACATTTCATATAAGAAGAAACCAAGGTCCAAAGAGATTAAATTACTTTGCCCATGATCAAATTTCACTTCTTTTCTCAAAAATTTTTAGTTCTCCATTATTTGCTGATTAAACCCAAACTCCATGGTATGCTATTCAAAGTTCTCCACCAAGCTGTCCTGTTTGTCTCCTGTGACTCCTTGCCAAATTCTAATGCTTGTTCTCCGAGAAATGACCTTTCCTTTTTTTCCCCATACATTGACTTCCTACTCATTCACCATAAACTCCAGCTCAGATACCATCAAATAAGTGTCAGTGGAATAGCTGATCTTTTATGTCCCCTTGCAGCTCAAAATTTGTGATCCTGGTAAATTTTCCTACCCAAGCACAAGTAATCTCTCTTGCCCCAGCACTTGGCATTTCTCTCATGAAAATTCTGACTCTCTGGACTTCTTGTTAAGGTGTTCTCTTTCTTTCTTTCTAATATGTTCTCTTTCTTTCTTTCTTTTTTTAATATTTTTACGTGCTGTTTTTCCTCATTTGGATTTAAGCTTCTTGAGGGCAGAGATTCTTTCTTTTTGTTTCTTTTTGTATCCCTGGTGCTTAGCCCAGTGCCTGACACATAGTAAATACTTAAATGCTTGTTGACTTGGAGTTTAACCCTTTGTCTATTGTTTTATATTATTTGTACATATGTTTTATCTTCCCTAGTAGATTTTAAACTCCTTGAGGATAGGGAGAATTCTCTCTCTCTTTTTTAATCTTTGCATTCTTTAGTGCCTAGTATGGTAGCTTGTGAGTAGCAGAATTTCAATAAATGTTTAATAAATTAAATTAGTATTATAATTAGTACTCATACTTTTTTGGAAATTTTATTTAACAGTTGAAAAACTATTTAAATACTTGCTACGTGCAAGTCATCATAGCAGGTATTGAAGGAAGTCACTGTCAGTGGCAACGAAAATTAAATTGCTTCCCAGGTTTCCACAAGAAGCCTCTTTTCCTCTTGTCCTAAAGTGTTGTTTTGTTTTTTCCTTCCCAATTCACTTATGTCTGTCATTTCCAAGCTTAATTTGCCCATGTGTTCATATAATGGCACAAGGAGTTTAATTTTCTGTATTTGGAACAGGAAATGGTGCCATTTTGAGATCCATTTTATCATGTGGTCCTATCTCTCTGATTAACCCAGCACATTGGTTAAAAAAAAGTCTCCATAAACTTATGGTATTGTTATCATTATCTGATTCCATGATGGCTCTAGGATTGTACAACCAGCTGAACCACAGAACTAAGTTCTATTGCATATGGTAGTTGCTGATTTCATTCTCATTGCCTTTTCTTTATTTCTGACCTCTCTCCCGCCCCATTTAATTATGAGTAATAAGCTAGTGATTAGGCCTAGATAGGTTTTTATATAACTGTTTATATAACTGTATTGGATTGTAGTAACTAAATTGGATTGCAGAATGCTAGAAAATAAATATAATGTTATTGTTCACCCATTTGTTGAAATTTTGCTTGCAGTTTTTTTGCCACAAATTTGGTATCAAAAATATTCAGCCCAAGGGATCAAATCCAGATTTTAAGATAATTTTTCCCTCCTCACTCCTTCTAGAGCTTAGACAGTTATTCCTTTAAGAAGGGGAGTTTTATATAGGCTTAAGGATTAGAACAGTTGAAAGAGCTGAAGATCAGTTAATCAAAAGAATTAATCAGCTAGTGAACATTTCAGAGGTACTTTAGTGTTAGTCGAGAAGCACTGTGCTTTGGAGTTAAAGGATTTGGGTTCATCTTGGGTCTGTTACTTTCTGTGTAACTTCATGCAAATCACATAATCTTTCTCGACCTGTTTTTGTCATCATTAAAATGAGGACATTAGATATTAAGGTTCTTTTCAGCTTCAAGTCTTAGGATCTTTTGAAATTACAGCAATTAGTCATCAAGTGTTTATTAAGCACCTACCATGTGTGAAGTGCTGCCACACTTATAACTTGAGTTAGAAGTACAAGGAATGAAACTGTCCTGATTTTGGTGAGTTTAATAATACTTAGATATCCACAGTGGAAGCAAAAAAGAGGATGCTCTCTTATGCTCACTTCACACTTACTCATGGTGAGTTCTACCTTTATTGTCACTATCCTTTACCCTTCTCTTTCTCCTTGTTTTTTTTCTAGTACTCTTTTCATGCATTTCTATCTGTAACTCTTTCCTCTCATTCTTTACAGATTTTTAAACTTAAATGTTTTATTGATGTTTTAAAAAGTTGATACTACTTCCCAGTAACTCCTTTCCCTCTCAATACAGTCCTCACTTGTAACAATAAAGTATAATTAAAACACACCAACACATTGGTCATATCTGACAGCATATGCCTCATTCTGCATTCATGTAGTCCATCACCCCTCTGTCAAGATGATTTTGTTATGCTTCAGTGTTGGTCCTCTAAAGTCATAATTGATCACTGCATTAATGAGTCCTCATATCTTTTGTTTTCCTTTATATTACTCTGGGTTCTGTATAAGGTGTTCTCCTGGTTCTACTTACTTCGCTTTATATTAGTTATTAAAAGTCTTTCCAAGTTTTCTTATGTTCTTTGTATTTGTTATTTTATATAAAGCAATAATATTCCATTATATTCATTTGCCACAATTTCTTCAGCCATCTTCCAGTTGATGTGCATCCCCTCTGCCTTTATCTTGAATTGTGTTTTTTTGTTGTCTCATTTCTTCAATCTATTACTACTCCTTACATCTTCTGTTTTTTCTCTCTTATTCTACTTGTCTCCCTTTGTTCCTTCTCATGATTCCCTCTGTACGTTTTTAACTGACTGAAATAGCACAGAATTATAAAATCTGAGACTATTAGATTTGGAAAGGATCTTAGGGTAGTTTAGTCCAGCCTCAACCAGTGCAACGAATCCCTTGTACAACATACCTGACAGGTCATTTATTCTGTTTTTGGATACCTTTGGTAGTCTGGAGGCAGACTTTCATTTTAGGATTTATCTAGTTTTTGGTCTCTTTTAAATTGTACCAAAGTCTTATTTCTTCTACCTTTCATTAACTTATCTTACTGATTCTAAAGAAGCAACACAAAAATCATGAAAATCATGTCAGTTTTTCAATTTTTTGCAGGAAATTGTGTCAGTTCTCAATTGTTTTTCCAGGGTAACCACCCTATAGTTCTTCAGCTGGCACATGACATTGTTTTTCAGATATTTCACAATATTATTTGCTCTCTCCTGTATATTCTAGTTTTATTATTGTCCTTTTAAAAATGTAGTACCAAAAGAATTGTAAATATGGTCTAATAAATATGGAGTCCTCCACTGGGATTGTTAAATTTCAGAACTTGGGCACTGTACATCTATTAATGAAGCCTGAGTTTGTGGTAGTATTTTTAGTGCGTAGCTAAAACACGTTGGCTTATGTTACACATCTGGTTATCTAAAACCTCAGAGTATGCCAACCTAGAAGGCAGGCGCGCGCGTGTGTGTGTGTGTGTGTGTGTGTGTGTGTGTGTGTGTGTGTGTTATCTGTGTAGTTACTTTTAAATCTTAGATGTGTCATCTGTGACGTATCTATCTTTCTTAACTTTGCCCCATTGTCTCCAAAGTTGACAATTGTGCCTTTTTTCTTCTTTTTTTTGGGCAGGGCAGTTGAGGTTAAGTGAATTGCCCAAGGTCACACAGCTAGTACATGTGTCAAGTATCTGAGGCTGGATTTGAACTCAAGTCCTCCTGACTCTAGGGCCAGTGCTCTACTCACTGCACCACCTAGCTGCCCCAACAATTGTGCCTTTTGTTACCATCTAAGTCATTGGTAAAAATATTGAAAGAAATAGGGTCAATGATGGTGGCACTCTTTTCTTGAGGGTAACTTAGCAATCGGTCAGTGCTCTTCCAATCAATACAGTAGTGCTTATCAGTGCATAATTTACCATTGTGTCATATGACTAGGGGAGGTTTATTTTGAAACATGCTTTGATGAGATCAAAATACACTGTGCCTAAAGCATTTACCTGCTTTTGTTAGCTTGTATTCCTATCACAGAAAGAAATATGTTTAGTTAGCTATTACTTACACTTAACCCATGTTGATTCATAGTGATTTCTAAAATGTTTTCTGAATACAAAATATATGTTTAATAATCTGTTCTAGAATTTTGCTAGGGATCAGCAATTAAATGGGAACTGGATAGAAGAAAAGACATTGAAAGCATCTCCTAACAACTTATTACTAAAGTTTGATTGATATATCGTTGGCCATCATGAGAGACCAGGAGACCCTAGTAACACCTAAGACTGTAAATCCTTGATCCGCTTGCTAGATGGAGAGACAGGATAGCCAAAGGCAAAATTAGTTTAGAATATAAAATTATATTGCAAAGAACTATAGAAGATTTGGGGCAGTATTACTATATAAGACAATGGGGTGTAATGCAGATAACTGAAAGCTTGGCGAGAGACCTTACGCAGTGCCAGTGGGATACTCTCAGTGGCTATGGCTGCTATGAATATTCTGGAGTTAGTTCTGAATTGCAAAATATAACAGACTCTATCCATTGAAGGTGAAACCAAAACATTTATTCAAACACCAAAAAGCCAAATCCCAATACCAGAAAGCCAAATCCATCATAGCAACATACAGCATATATACATTATCAATGCCGGGGGCACCAACATCCCTGAGCCTTCACTCCCTCAGGCCTTCCCACAAACCAAGTTCCCTTAGGCAAAAATGCCCCTCTCTCACCTATGCTAGCTGTTCTGTTCTCTGACTGCCTCCTCTCTCTCTAAGCTGCAACTCCCACCACCTCTCTCCCAGCTCTGACTGAGCTGTCTCACTTCCTCTCAGCTCTGCTCCACCCCTTCCTGCTTTACCCATTCAGCAAGCTCCTCCCACCACAGGCTCGTGTGACTCAGACTTCCATGTGGTCTAAGCAGGTCACATGGGCCTATTGATGGATGGGAAAGATCTTCCCATCGCATTAACAATAAATTAACAACATATTCAGTACATTAACAAACACCTTACCAGACAAAGTCATGATGATGGCATTTAAGGATGAAACCGGAAAGGGAATACCACAAACAGATGAAAAAAGGAAAACAAATTTCTAAAAGATTCTTAGGACAAACTAATTATCCACAGTCAAGGATAGCTATCACATTTGCACTCTTAACATCAAAGTCTTACATGTGCTTATAGAAGATGTGGAATTATCATTTAAGAAAATAAAAAATGGGCAAATCAGCTTGATTCTACTGAGTATATCAAAAGCAGGTCTATGCTAGTGGTAATATAATTTTGAGAGCATCAGTGCATTGATTCTGTAGGTACCTGAAGGAGAAGATATTAAAAATATCTTTGGACCTTGTTATTAGTTTTTAAAAAATACAACCCAGAACATATAAATACCAAATGGCATGCCAACTTTCTCAATCTAGAAATGTTTATGACAATATTGTACACATTCATTGATGGTATCCTTGATGACTTTATAGACTTTTGTAAATGATAATTCACATCTTTATCATCACATGATTGATCAAAGATGTAGAGAATATAAGATACCTTTGGGGTTATTTTTAAGTATAAAAAAGTATTTTGTTTGGTAGAGCACAGTAATATCTCAAAGACTTTCCTTCAACAGGGTCTTCCATATCAAAATTATATAAAAGTCCTGAAAAATATAACAGAGACAACAGTTTTGTTTCATGAATCTGTTATTATTAATATTAAGTGAGATGTAACAGACCATGCTTGCTAAAGATTTTTAATGCTTCCAGAGAAAATGTCCAATGCATAGCTCAAGTAGAAGATGGATTCTCTACAAATGGTGAGGTCCTTCAAATGTTTCTGCTTATGAGTAATATTATGCTGATTGTATTAAATCAAGAAAATGCAAAGTCACAGGATCATATGATCAACACAGTCTCCAAGTTGAGCTCTGTAATTACTCAAGTTGGCCCTAATTATCCATACAAAAAATATTAAGTAGATGAAGAATTCTTATTGTTTAATCTGTGAAATACAATTGATAAGACTACCTAAAGAACTCATTTAAGTCTGTGTGTGTGTGTGTGTGTGCGTGTGCGCGCATGCTGCATGCATAGAAGCCTGTACATACATGCATACATACATCTTTATATTTATCATGTGCATATATTATATGTATATGTGCATCTGTCCATCCACATAGCATTAGAAATGCACATCCACAGGCATTAGAAATGATAGATAATGAGTTGTGCCCAGAATAGAACAGGCAGGAGAACAGGCACGATTACCTTAGGGACATAACAGTGTTTTTTCTTTGACCCCAGTCTTTGTCTTATCCTTTTAACATTAGCATTCTTTTGATGATACTGCAATAGCTGTAAACTCTCTACCTATGTGCCAGGCACTAAGCCAAATGTTTGCGATAGGAATATCTACCGTTCTTCTAAACTCCTCCTGATCTCAAATCCCCACCCCATCACCAAATTTTCTGCTGTTATGGAGCCCAAAGTCTCTTGGTAGAAACAACATGCAAACAACTATGCACAAACAAGATGTATGCAGGATAAATTAGAAATAATTACTGATGGAAGACACTGGCAATGAAGGAGGATCAAGAAGGGCTTCTTGTAGAAGGTGGGATTTTAGCTGGGACATGAAGGAAACCAGGAGGTATTGATGAAGAGTGAGAAAATTCTAGGCATGGGTACATCCAGTGAAAATACCCAGAGTAGGGAGATAACAGAATGTATCAGGTGTGAGGAATATAGTAAGGAGGACAGTGTCACTGTATCTCAGAGTACAGGGGCTGAGTAAGGTGTAAGATGACTGGAAAGATAGAAAGAGGCCAGGTTATAAAGGACTTAGAAAGCCAAACAAAAAAATTTGATATTTGATCTTGGAGGTGATAGGGGACCACTGGAGTTTATTGAAAAGAGAGGTAACATAGTCAGATTTGAATTTTAGGAAGATCAGTTCATTTTGACAACTTGAGTAGAGGGTAGACTGGAGAAACTTGAGGCTGGGAGACCAACCAGCAGACTATAAGACATGAGGTAATGAGAGCCTATACCAGGGTGGTGGCTGTGTAAGAGGAGAGAAGGGGGCATATAGGAGAGAGATTATGAAGCTATAATCAACAGAACTTGGCACCTGATTAAATATGCAGGGTGAAAGATTTTCAGGAGTTAACCATGATAACCAAATTATGAGCTTATGTAACTGGGAAGGTGGTGATGTCTTATAAAATAATAGGAAAGTTAGGAAATGGGGTAGGTTTTTTTTTTGAGGTAAGATAATAAGTTCAGTTTTAGACATGTCGAGTTTATGTTTATATGTCTGTGAGACATTCAGATCTAGATGTCCAGTAGGCAATTGGAGATGTGAGACTGGAGGTCAAGAGAGAAGTTAGGGCTTAACACAGTTCCTGGAATGTAGTAGCTGCTTAATAAATGTCTGTTGAGTGATTGACATTTTCTTTTCAGTGATGAAGTCAAAAGCTACATTGCAGAGCATTAATAAGAAAGTGAAGGCACCAGTCTTCCTAAGGAATTCAGCCACCAGAGGTCAGAGAGATGAAGGATGTTTGTTAGTAGTGTTGTACGGATCAAATGAGCGGGTTTGGTTTTTTTTGAGAATTTTTAATAGAGATATTAGAGTAAAGAGGCAAAATGAGATTTGCATTCTCTGACATAGACAATATGTTTATTTTATTCCCTGGAATTTGCGTATTTATTACCTGAGATGGTTTCTACTTGAGAAAAGAGAGTGAGGGTGCTAAATTAGTGGATGGTGGTAGATTTGCAAATAAAAGAGCATCAATAAAAAATGTTTAAAAAGACAGAAAAAAATAAAAGTGCAGGAGATGTAAATAGAGCAGTTTTGTTAGTACTTTGTTAAATTACATATTGTATACATTTATGTGTGTGTGTCTTAAAAACTGTATGTCATAGAAGTTTGCAGTTTCTTTTGAAAACCTCTTGTTCTTTTTTTGTATATTGAGATGTTTCTGTTTGTTAAAGTTTATAATAAAGAAATTTTTCAAAAAAGAATATGGAGTCATTTCTCAAATGCCTATGTAACAGCTAAACCATTAAGTTGTTAGGACAACAAGTAAAATGCATTCCAAAATAAATGAAAGGATAAAAATTTGAGGATATGGTGTGAAGTTAAAGTGTTTCCATGTCTGACCTTTTAAAATAAGTTGTTGGTGCCTCTCAAAAGTTTAATGTATAAAAGAACAGACATTTAACATCACTGTCACCATTTCCTAAGGAAGTTTAACTAGTGTAAACTAATTGCTCCGATGAGAGAACCAAAGAACCCAGAAAGCATATGGTAGCCAAAGGTAATACTATTTTAGGATATAAATTTTAAGTGTTAGAATTTGTTTGTAAAATCTTAAGTAGGAGAATACTTCAAGTTCATGAGTAATGAGAAGATGTGGAGGGGAAAACAAGTTGACAGATGGCAAGGTAGATATTCAGAGATCATTTAAAGAGGTCTAGAAACTGTAAAAACTTGGAAAAGATCTTACGATTTTTGTAACAAACTATTTTCCACCTCAGTGAAAGTAGAGCCAGTGTGTATGCATCTTTAACATCAGCTCCCAATGGTCAGCATAAAAAGTAAATATAGATTGGGAGAGCAGCTAAACCAGGAAGTCTGTGTTAGAGACAATGCAGTTTTGCAGGTGTTAATTAAGAAATTTTTTATTATTTAACACTTGCAAGAAGGGAAGGTACCAGAAGTTTGGAAAGGATTATTAACTTTATTACCACACAGTATCATTTGAGAAAATATCAATAATTGCATATCTATTTGCCTACATTTCCAATTCTTTAAAAAATCTTTATCTTTGATAAAGGTATTAGAAAGGAACAGATAAACTTCTAGTGTTCTACTGGACCACAATTTACAGTCACACTGCTGCCTTAAAGCTAGAGAATACAAGATCCCACTATGCTTATTGTTTGTTGACTCTTAACATTTACTTGATTTAATATAAAATCAGCAAATATTTTATTGTGTGCTAGGCATTCTACTGTACTAGGTGTTGGTGATAAAAGTATGAAGAATGAAACAGTCTCTACTTGCAATGAGCTTACATTCTAATTGTGTAGAAAACAAATGTGTATAAAAATATATACAGCATAAATATAAAGCTAATAAGTTCAATATATACAAAGTAGTTAAATACAAGGTTGTTTAGTGGGTAGTTAGTAGTTAGGGGTGAGGAAAGGCTTCATTCAGAAGAGGGTGCCTAACTTCCACCTTAAGGGGAGAGAGGAACTCTATGAGGTTATAGGTAATGAAGGAGTGTGTTCTAGGCATGTAGGACAGAAAGCCAGGCTATAAAACTGGGAATTAGAGTATCTAAAGGAAGAAAAGACAGATCAATTTGGCTGGATGGCAGAGGGGAGGAGGAGGCACAATGTCCTGTGAGACTAGAAAGTTGTGATGGGGGCAGTTTGTAGAGGGTTTTAAAAAGCTAGATTGAGGAGTAAATATTTTACCATAGATATACTAGGGTAATCTCTGCAGTTGATCAAGTAGGGAGGTCACATGGTCAGATTTGTGCTTAAGGAAAATTACTTTGGCTACAGTTGTAGAATGAACTCTACAGTGAGGAGAGCCGTGAGGCAAGAAGACCAATGAGGCTGTTGCAACTATAGGTCAGAGGTGATGAGGACCTGAAGTAAAGTGGTAGTTGTAAAGAAAAGGGGTTGGATGCAAGAGATATTGTGAAGGTAGAAGTGGTAAGATTGGGTAACTGGTTGGATATGTGGGATGAGTGAGAGTGATGAATCAATGATCATGCTGAAATTATAAATCTGAGAAACTGAAGGATGGTGGTGGTGCCTTCAGCAGAAAGAAGGAAGTTTAGAAAAGGGGAGAGTTTGGATGGAAAGTTAAATGTTCAGTTTTAGACATGTTTGTTCAGTTTAAAATGTCTATAGGACATCCAGTTTGAAGTGTCTAACAGGCAATTGGTGACTGGAGATGGAAGATTGGAAGAGAGTGGGGTTGGTTTTGCACAAACACTGCATATGTATACATATATGTGTATGTGTGTGTGTGTGTATATATATATATATATATATATATATATATATATGTATATGTATGTATATCATCCCAATAGAGATGGTAGTTATACCTACAGAAACTGTTAACATGAAGTAAGAGAAATAATACAGAGAAAGAAGAGGGGCTGTGACACATTAAAAAAAAAAGAGCTTTGGAGAAAGAAAACCCAGTTTTGACAGATCTTTGGGGAGTAAAAATCCACTTAGTGGCTGTGATTTGGGTCCTGAACCAGCAAAAGAGATCAAGAAGGAGCAGTCAGATAGGTATGAGGCAAACCAGGAGGGAATAGTATGACAAAAACCAAGAATGGAAAGAGTATCTAGGAACAGAGGGGCTGTTAACAGTGTGAAATGCAGCAGATAGATATGAAGGATTAGGACTGAGACTCTAGAACCATCAGATTTCACAATTAAGAGGCCATTGGTAATTTAATTGAAAGCCAGATTTCAGAGGCTTGAGGAGGGAGAACAGGAAGTAGATGCAGTGAATATAATCACTTTTTTGGAGGAATTCAGTGAGAAAGGGAAGGTTGATGTGTGATGAGAGTGAGTTGTTTTCTATCCATCTGTCTGTTTTATCAGATTCTTGAGGAACCATACACTAGAGATTTAGAGCTAAAAGGACCTTAACAGGCATCTAGTACACTCCCACCCTTCTGGAAAAACAAGTTCCAAAGAGGTTTTGTGAGTTTTCCAAGGCTGCACAGGTAGTAAATAGCAGAGTTGATATTTAGAACTCAAGTCCTCCAACCAAATCCACATTCTTCCTACTGCAGCTTACTATCTCAAGAATAGAGATAATTTTGTTCATCTTCCTGATTATCAGTATCAAGTAGGTCACAAGAGCACAGATATGTATGTTTGCCAAAGCTGATTACCAGTGTTGGGGCTGAGCTATCTTAATTGGTGAATAAATAAACGCACACTCACCTAGTCTACTACATCTAGGCAGCTCCATATCATGATAACCATACTTCATATATCATAGAGTTGTCCACCCAGGTCATCTTCCCATCTGTTTTTTTTTTTTTTTTGACCTCTCCACCCTTTTCCACCCCCTTTCTATTTTTTGCTCTGGACATAGTAATCAAATCAGTACCTCCCTTGCTTTTGGAAAGGGCATGTCATTCAGCTGCCCTATAGCAACTTCCTTTTTTTTCCCCTTCCCACCACTTCTCCATTTGGATTATTTCCACCATTCCATTTTAGAATGTAAGCTTGAAGGCAGGGATTATATAGCTTTAGTATTAATGTTCCTACTATTTTCCACAATGCTAGGCACTTAGCAAGCATTTAATATATACTTTTTCATTCATTCAAACCAGTAGATATTAAATTCAGAGTACAATTGGAAGAGAGAGTCCCTATGGATGTAGAGGTCCTCCAGATACTCCTCTTTGTAGATCATATTATGTTGATTTTATCAACTTCGTGAACATTGTAGTACCTTCTTATTAAGACCTATGGTCGTTCAAGAGTTTCACTTAACTATCCATAACAGAAGAGCCAAGTGGTTGAAGAATTGATATGCCATTGAATGGATGGTTATTATAGAACTAGTTCATTAGTGTATTTCTCTTGGACAGATATTGAAGTTTGAAAATGAACTGAGCCTAAAATGCATGAAATAGGAGCAAGAGGGAACTGCGTTGCATTTGAGGAATTGTGCAGTTCATTTAGTGATCCTAAGTCTTTCCCTAAAACAAATGTCCTTTAAAATAAAAAAAAAGTTTTCTTTCAGTAATGCTATATGGCTGTGAATCATGAGATTCCATAATCTCTAAGAAATAAAGTTGCAAATAACCCAAAGGACAATGGAAAAATCTATTGTAGGGGGTTGTTTATAGAATTCAGCATTCTCCCAGTAAATAGTTGTCCCCTACACGTAGTGTTAAAAAATTATGCTAGATAAATGTGTAATTAGATAAGGTTGATCATGTGGCAAGAGCTATTCATGGAAATGGTACCCCTGTAATGTTAAGAGATTTAGAGAAAGGACCCATTCCACAGTGCATTGAGCCCCCATGAAGGGATTCTGGGAAGTTATGAAAATAGTTACACAGGGTAAGGCACATAGGGGTTATAATCTGAACTGTTTGAGGGAACACCTATGTAGATGAGATCTCATAACCATTGAATTTTTCCATATCAAGTATGCTTAATAGGAAGGAGCTCTATTCTTTCTGCTTTGTAGGGTGATCTAAAATAGCTTTGGAAATAGACTTTTAGGAATCAAAGTAACCTGTCAGGAACATTAAAAGTGATCTATCTAGTCTTTAAGCCTGTACTGTCATCCTCTAGGGATAGGGACCAGACCTGTGGTTTCTTTGCTATATATCCCCATATTTTCAGGTAAAAAAAACCTCATTCTGCCCCTGTAGTTCAGTGTCCTCTCTGCAATTTATGGCCTTAAAGAGTTTCCTGTGGCACTAAGAGTTTAAATGACTTGCCCAGGGTTACACAGCCAGAATGTGTCAGAGGTGGAACTTCAACCCAGGCCTGGTTTTCAGGGCGGCTCTCTTGGCTATGCCACAGTGTCTTGCAGTTGTTTATTCTGTTCTTGATCAATTGGTAAATCTCATTGATAGTTTTTTTGATGTGAGAGCAGGTTCGGTTCTGAATCACCAAACTTGCTTATCAGTAGCATATTAACATCCTGCTGTCCAACATAGCAGCTTTGTTAGTTTTTGTTTCTGTAACACATTCAACATACTCCGCTACTATTTCAGGGTTCTTACTAGTGAGGTGATCAATACAAATAGACCCTCTTACACTTACATGGAAACTGAGAGACAGTTACCATTACCAATTTATATATTGGCCTCTTCCTCATGGTATCTTGTCTAACACTTAGTTTTGTAATACCTAGTTCTCCCTCAGGCCTACTTATAAATCGGGAAATGAATGACTCTTGTGTCCTTGTACATATGCATACACACACACTCACACATATACATTCATGTTCTCAACAATGAAAAAAAGCCCCAGTTATCGAAGTAGTCTGAGTAAGGATTTCTGGGAAGCTGTTCTCTAATGATAGTTAGATAATCATATCAGCTATGCCCATTCAGTTTCTGAAAAAAAAATTCTGATAGTATTGAGGGTCTCATAACAAGATAACCAATGAAGCTTTGGGCTTTTAAACTGTGACCATGTGAGTCATTACCAGAAGAATGAGGCCAGAGCCATGCTAATTACCTGTATATTGTTATCTTTTAGGAAGTAGTTCCTTGTTTACCTGCAGACAACATATAGACTTTCAGACCTTGGACAGCACTTCTCTGTTTTGAGATGTTCAAAATTATTGATGACAGTGTTGATGCATTGCCAGTTTAATGTAGTGATTTTAGAGCAGTGCTTGTGTATTACACATATCAGGCACCATGTGAAATGAATTTTTCACTGTCACAACCACAATCAGAGACAGATAAAGCCTAATAAGCTTCCCTTTAAAAAAAACTTTGTATCCTTTAATGAGATATTAGTTGTTTTTTTTTCCTGAAACAGCTAAACATAGAAAGTTATAAATTATACGTAGCAGTTCAGCATAACCATGACAATTTCATGAAATACTCTACCGCATATTTCATTTCTCAGCACTTCCATATTTAAGACTGTATATTACCACACCTTTCACAGGTAATAGATGTGAAATTGGCCATGATTGTTCATATCCTTGCAGAAAAAAGTTTTATCTTACTACTATAAAACAGTACTGTGCACCGTGGTTTGAGGTGTCTATAGCCTAGGCCAAATCTTGACTTTGTGTTCTCATTCTCTGAGAGTCTTTCATTTTCAAAGATAGTCATTGGAATTCATTGGAAGAGATTTCGCACATTGATAGGGATAGAAAGCTAAATAGTGATTGTGCCTCACCGTTGGGTAATAACACCTCTCAGTGCTTTGGGCAGGCTCTAGAGACATGGAAAAACCCTTTGCAGATTAATCACAGAATTTAAGAGTTGGATGGGATCTCTCAGTGGCTATCTAGTCTAATTTATATCTGGAAAAGAATTCTTCCTGCAAAATACTAGACAGATAATCATTCAGCCTTCAATTTAATTTACCACCTCCAAGGTAACCTATTCCACTTTTGGAAAGCTCTATTAGCAAGTTTTTGTTTATAGGAAGCCTAAATTTTCCTCTGTGACACACTCATTGCTCTTCTGAGGATAATATTATTTCTATTCTATGATGTCTTAGTCTTTACAGTCTTCTAGGAGTATGGGTTGATTAAAATTAAGCCTGTTTCTCTCAAAGGAATTAGAATCATATCAAGGATGAGAGACAGAATTTTCTTTTTTCCTAAGATAAATCTAGACTAGAGTGACTCTCCCAGACCTATCCAGTGAACTTGCTGTTGATATTAAACTGCCATTATCATATTTCTTTATGTTTTGTATTAACCATCACATGTGCCTCATCCTTCTTGAGGTTTCTCCTGGTCACCATCAGCTAATGTCCTGCTGCACATGTGATCTTGTGTTTATTTTTTTGTGTGTTTAATATATACCTGTTTTTGTACTTGTCACCTTCCCTATTACAATGTAAGTTCCTTGAGGACAAAAACCATTTTCCTTGTGTCTTCACGTCCTCATTACCGTACCTAGCACATAGTAATACTTAGATTTAACATGCAGAAATACAGGAAAAGTATTGTCAGGCCAAGAAAACATATGTATAAATATAAACCTGGGGACCATTTATGTAGAGTGGGAAATAATTTAGGAATGATAGAAGAGATGAGTTTTGTTTAACCATAGCTGTTACGACTAGAAAGATAGGCATAATATTAAATTAAGTCAGTTCTATAAACATTTTCCATTCATATTCAGCACTGCTGTTAGGTTCAGTTTGGCAGTTCAAAACTTAAGAGATGTGAAAATCTCAGTCAGTTCAGAAAAGTGGCCCATGGTGCCTCACCACTGCAAAGAAGTGAGAGGAGATGGTTTCTTATATCTATTCTTTGGGTTCAAGATAGTCTTTATAATTTGCAGCATTCATTTGTTTTTTTTTTCCTATTTACAATTTTGAAGTAAAGCAAATTGTTTTTCTAATTCTACTTTAATTTGCATCTGTTCATATGTCTTTCTCTGCTTTTCAGTATTCTTCTTTTCATCATTTTTTCCTAACATAGTAATAGACCATTGGAGTAGCTAGATGGTGCAGTTGATAGAGCACTGGGCCTGGAGATAGGAAGATCCGCTGAGTTCATATCCAGCCTCAGAAAATTATTAGCTGTGTGACACTAGGCAAGTCATTCGACCTCTATTTGCCTCAGTTTCTCATTTGTAAAGTGGGAACACAGTGGAGAAAGACATGACAAACCACTCCAGTATCTTTGCCTAAAAACAAACAAAAAATCCCAAACCAACCCCATGGACAAAGTCCATGAGGTCACATAGAGTTGGACATGACTGAATAACTGAACAACTATATATCATTACATATCTGAATTAGTTTAGCCATTCTCCAGTTGATCGCAGTCTACCTTGTTTCTAGTTCTTTGTTGTCATAAAAAGTGCTACTATAAGTATTTTGTTACATATGTGGCCTTTCTTTTTGTTATTGACCTCTTTGAAGTAAAAGCTTAGAGGTATGGTCTCTTGGTCAAAGGGTATGTATGGATATTTTTGTCATTTGCTTAGCATAATTCCAAATTGCTTTCCAGAATGGTTGTACTAATCTATAGTTCTACCCATAATGTCTTAGTGTGCCTGTCCTTCCCCAACCCTTCCAATATCTTCATTTTTTGTCATCGTTGCCAATTTGCTGGATGTGAGGTGAAACTTCAGGGTTTGTTTTTTTGTTTTTATTTCTCTTATTATTAGTGTTTCAGAACATTTTTTTCATATAGTTGTTTAGTTTGCAATTCCTCTTTTGAAAACTATTTGTTTGTATCCTTTGGCCACATATCAATTGAGGAATGGCCTACATGTATGTCTTGTAGTGGTATTCCTTTACTTACAAAATTGTCTTTTTCAGTAAAATTCTAAATTGTTTTCCAGTGTGGTTGAACAAGGTAAAAGCTCCCCATTAGTGTTTGTGTTGTTCCACAGCCCCTCTTCCAAATGCTGTCTCTCTCTTTTGTCATCATTGCTGATCTGATAGTATTAGGTAGAACCTAAGTTTTGTTAATTTGCATTTCTTTTGTTGTTTGTGATTTGGAGCATTTTTAAATGTTTGTTAATAGCTTTCATTTTAATTAATCATTAAACATTTATTAAACTCTTACTATATGCCATGAACTATGCTGAGGCTTTGTGCTGAGAGCTTTGTTGGTTGGTTGTTGTTCGTCCTTCATTTTCAAAGAGAGCCAGTGACATCATGGGGTTGATGTCTTGACCTATGCATGAATTGGATTTAAGTGAGGAAGCGTTTTACACAAAGCAAAGAAAAAGGAAAGGCAACCTGCTGCCCTCATGAAGCTAATATTTTAATGAGGGAGACAACTTATAGATAAAAGATAAATGCAGAATACATAGAAGTTAACTAGAGGGAAAGGCTCCAAGGGGAAGCTGTTTCTTGTAAAATACAGAGTTTATACCAAGTCTGCTTGTTCATATCTTTGATCTTTTATGGTTCATTTCCATGAAATGAGGCATAAACCTTGAAAAAGAGGTGTAAAAATTGCTGGTGAGCTTCCTAAAAGAGGGAATTTTATCTTTGAGGAACAGTGCTTTGGTAACTCACTTTTCCTTACCACATAGATTTTATCTTGAGCACATTAAAATATTATGGAGTATTGCGTATCATTGGCAAAACATTGAATCTTATTTAATCCTGCATATCCATTAACCATTAAGACTAGCACCTCCGGCATGAGGGCTTGCTCAACCATTTTCAGGGCTGCTCGTCCACCTTTGGTGTCCATCTCTCACCCAACGGTCACCTGTGGCCCCAAGATGCTGTAGCATATGCAGTGGCCACACCCTAGTAAAATCATCTCAGCAGATGGGCTAAACCAGGTTCAGGAAAACCAACAGGCCTTAAACCCATTGTTGAGTTAGGGAGATGTCTACCCCAAGCATGTGAAGACTTCCTCCAGTATAATGGGTAGATGAGAACAGTTTGTTCCGGTGGCCATAAAGGTGACTGAAACAGGCACTGTGGAACACTTGGAGCAAGCTTGGTCAGGCATCAAAGATGCCAAAGTCATCCACTGCATCCCTGGCTATTACCAGTTGTGTTGACTTTTGTCTTGCCGCTGGACTTCAGTGACTCTCCGAGAGAGAATGAGGCTGATGTCTTTGTGCAGCTCTGCCTCACTTAAATCCATTTCATGCGTGAATCAAGACATCACTCTATGGTCAACAACCCTGTGGAACAACAACAACAAGCATTTTAGAAGTGCCCACTATGTGTCAAGCAATATACTACATGCTGGGGATACATATAATAACAAAGTTAAATCCCTGCTTACAAGAAGCTTACATTCTAATGAGAAAGATAATAAATCCATGGAAAGTAGTTATACAAGGTTGTTGTTGTTGTTGTTTGTCCTTCGTTCTCGAAGAGGATCATGGCATCAGGAACCTGGGAAAGTTATACAAGGTAGTTTGAAAGGGAAGGCACTAGCAGTTGGAGAGATCATCAAAGGTTTCATGCAGAAGATGTTGTTTGAACCACCTCTTTAAAAGATGGAAGGTAAGGAGGATTGCATTTCTGTAATGGGGATGGAGGAGATGGAGAATTGTGTGTGAGGACCAGAGAGAAGGCCAGTTTGTCTAGAATGCCGAGTACGGAAGAACGAGTAACATCCAATGAAGCTAGAAAGATAGGTTGGCTTCAGGTTATATGAAAGGTTTAAAAGATAAATAGATAAGTTTGATGTTTTATTCTAGAGGTAATAAAAAATCACTTGAGTTGATTGAGTCTAACATAACCACATCTTTACTTAAGGAAAATTACTTCAGTAGTAGGATGGATTAGAGTAGTGAAAAGCTTGAGGCAGAGAGACCTGTTAGGAAGCTATTGGAATAGTCTGAGGGAGAAGTGACATTATACAGGACATCTTTAACATTCATTTTACAGATAAAGAAATTGAGGAATAGGGAATCAAAGGAACCTATAAGTAATGAGAGTGACTAGACTTAAGTCCATGTAGTCTGATTTTAGAGCAGAGGTTCTTGCCCTGGCATCCATGAATTTTTATTTTTTTAGTTTGCTAACTATATTTCTATATAATTGGTTTCCTTTGCATTCTTTATGCTTTTAGAAGCATTATTTTGAGAAGGGGGTCCATAAGCTTCACGAGATTACTAAAGGGCTTTCATGATACAAAAAAGATTAAGAACCCTTGCTGAATACGTGTTTATTCCAAACTTGTGTTACCTGTTCCTACTTAACCATAAGATTTTCATACTTTTGATCCTTCTGTGGTTTCCCTTTCTATCAAACGTAGATAGATCACAGGTATCCATTACTGTCTTATCCTGAGGAATTCTCTACCCAGAAATCTTCCACATGTCAGATACATTGGAGGCCTTCCTCTGGTTCTTTAAATATTCTGGTCATAGCTATAGCAACACTACGTAATTGACCCACCTCCTTTTCAATTCATGCCACTTTTCTTGATCATTAGACTGTGAGCTCCTTAAGAGCAGGGACTGTCTTTGCATTTTTCTTTGTGTCTCCAGTGGTTAGCACAGTGTCTGGCATATAGGAAGCACTTAATAAATGTTTATTGAGTAACTATATTACCAATGATTACCTGAAGAGGTAGACTAAAAGGTCTGATCAGTCAGATCATTAAGCACCTACTGTGTGTCAGGCATCGTGCTAAGCCCTTGGGATAAAAAGAAAAGCAAAAGATAGTCTTTACCTTCAAGGAGCTCACAGTTTAATGGGGGAGACAATAAGCAAACAAATGATATGCAAACAATATACAGGATAAATAGGAAATAATTAACAGATGGAAAGGACTAGAATTATGAGAGATTTGAAAAGGTTTCCTATAGAAGGTGAAATTTTAGCTGAGACTTACTTGAAGGAAGCTAGGAGGCAGAGATAAGAAGGGAGACTGTTGTAAGCTTGGGGACAGCTCGAAAAAATGTCCAGAGCAAAGAGATGAAATATCTTGTTTATGGAACAGTAGGCTGTTGTCATTGGACCAAGGAATTTGTAATGAAGTGTAAGGTATTAGAAGCCTAGAAAGGTAGAGTGAAGGTGCTGGGTTATGAAGGGATTTGAACACCAAACAGGTTTTTGTATTTGATCCTAGAGGTTCACTGGAGTTGAATATGGGGGTGATGTGGTTGGATTGGTGCTTCATGGAAATCGCTTTGGTGGCTCAATGGAGAAAGGAATGGAGAGGAGACACTTGTGACAGGGAGACCAACCGGCAGGCCATTCCAGTGTTGCAGGCTAGAGGTAATAAGGGCCTATACCATCATTTTGGTAATATCAGAGGAGAGAAGGACACATATTCAAGAGATGTTGCGAAGGAGGATTTGACAAACTTTGGCAACAAATTGGCTTGGAGGGTCGTGGGGGAGGGGGGAGAGAAAGGGAAAGACACAGACAGAAAATGAATGAGAATGATACCTAAGTTGTGAGCGTTGGGGACTGGGAGGGTGGTGGTACATCAGCAGTAATAGGGAAGTTTGGAGGGAGCAGGGGTTTATGGGGAGTGTGTTTAGATGTCTACTGGACGTCCAGTTCATGATGTCTGAAAGACTTGGAGATGCTAGATCACCGATGAGGGGAGAGGTTAGCAATGGATAAGTAGATTTGAGAATCATTAGCTTGGAGATGATAATCATTCATGGGAGCTGATAAGCTTACCAGGTAAAATAGTATAAAGTGAGAAGAGATGAGGGCTCAGGGCAGGACACTGTGGAGATACTTGTGGTTAGTGTAGTATGACCCGGATCCAGCAAAAAAGATTAAGAAAGAGCAGATCATATAAATAGGATGAGAACCAGGAGAGAGTGATGTCCTGAAAACGTAGAGAGAAGAGAGTATCAAAGAGAAGAGGGTGAACAACAGTGTCAGAGGCTGCAGAGAGGCAAGAAGAATGAGGATTGAGGAAAGGCCTTTGGATTTGGCAATTAGGAGAGCATTAATAACTTTGGAGAGAGCAGTTTTGGTTGAATGATGTCAGAAATCAGATTGTAAGGGAGTAAGTGGAGCCACCTGTCGTAGATGGCCTTCTCAAGGAGTTTAGGTCCAAAGGGCAGAAGAGATGTAGGATGACAGCATGGATAGAAGGATCAAATGAGGGTTTTTTGTGGTGTTGTTTTTTTTTTTTTTTTTTTAGGATTGGGGAGACATGGGCATATTTGTAGGCCAGTAAACAGCAAGAGACTGAAAACAAGTGAGAGCAAAGAATATAGAACTGTAATGAAGCCAGCTCCTTTTATTTGACTTATTCTGATAGAATTTTCAATTACTCTCTTGGTTATTTGTAGTTTTGTTGGACTAGTTAGGCGGTACAGTGGGTAGAGCTCCAGGCCTGGAGTCAGGAAGACCTGAGTTCAAATCCAGCCTCAGACATTTGCTAGCTAGTGTGACCCTGGGTAAGTCACTTAATCCTGTTTGTCTCAGTTTCCTCATCTATAGCTGGAGAAGGAAATGGCAAACCACTCAATTATCTTTGCCAGGAATACCCCAAATGGGATCACAAAGAGTTGGACAGGACTGAACAACAAAAATTTTATTGGAAAATTACAAATAATATCTAAAGAAAAAAGAGGCAAAAAAAACTTACTTTCTAATGACTCCATGATAGAACAATAATGTTTTTTCAGATTAGTTCAGATTCATCAGAAAAGAATAAATGGCTGAATGGAAAAAAAACATTTTTTAAGTGCTTATCATGTACTAAGCACTGTATTTAGTCCTAGGGATACAATAGAAAAGCAAGATAGTATTTGCTCCTAAAGAGCTCCTGTATTGATTGAGAGACAATACTTACGGGAGGTTTTTGCTTCGAGTCATATGGAGAGGCCTCAGCATCCTCAGGGTGCACAGCAAATGTTGATTGATCTTTAGTGTCATTTCAGTTGACAAAACTGTATCCTTTGCTGACATTGAACTATTTGACATTTCTGAGGACTTTGGTTGTGAGAATTTTATTTTCTAGATCTTCAGTATTTATGACTTCTGGGGAGATCGTAGCCAGATTATCTTTCCACATGCATTACTCCCTTACATGATGGCCTACCAAAAAGTAGTACTGCAAGTGTTGGTGGTTCTACTGTTTCCACAGCTTACCTGCCCCTTGTTTGAAGTTGATCAGTGGATTATAATGGTGGTTGTGGGGATGTTAAATTACCTTTCCGCAAGGGTTGCCCTCTTTAATGGTGATGGCTTGAGGGTTCGGGTCTAAAGCCTGGCCTGCGATATGGGGAGGGATTTGATACTCCCATGGCTATTGGTCACAGGATCTTGGGCTTTCTTTGTTTGGGTCTAAGGAAAAAGTCAGATCTCGAAATTTCAAAAGAAGCATGTTGCATAATGATAGATGGAATGATGGTTTCATTTGTATTTTGGGTTGCTCTAAGTTCATAATCTTGTTCCAAATAGAAGTGGGAGACCAAATTGAATTTGGGACAACGTTAGGGGTTTTGTGTTTTTTTCTTGGTTTTTTTTTTCTTGTTGTTGTTGTTGTTGTTGTTTGTTTGTTGGGTTTTTTTTTTTTGTAAATTTGCTTCAGATATACACAGCTTGCTACTAAAGAAGAGTTTTAAAGATCTCAGCTAGCACATGTTGCTGATATTTATGTGAAGTCAGTATAGTTTTTCTTTCTTCCATTCTGATCCTCTCTCTATTCCACTAAGGAAATTTGTTTTACTAAAGAAAATTATGAAAAATTTGACCTGTTTTGTCAGAAGTTGTTTATGATTTCAGGAACAAGGCTATATTTACAGTTAATACCTTTCCAATCTTCTTATATACTCTGTATATACTTTATTCACTACATGCCCTTTGATGCAGAGACACTGGCTTCCTTGCTGTTCCTCGCACAAGAAACTTCATTTCTTGGCTCCAAACATTTTATCTTAATGTCCCCAAGTTGGTAATGCTTTCCTTCTTCATTTCTGCTTCCTTGTTTCCCTGCCTTCTTTTAAGTGCCAGCTAAAATTTCACCTTCTGCAGGAAACTTTTTCCCATCTCTCTTAATTGTAGTCCCTTTCCTGTGTTAATTATTTCTTACTTATCCTATATATATCTTTTTGCACATAGCTGTTTGCATGTTGTGCAACACATTGGATTGTGAGCTCCTCAAGGTTAAAGACTGTCATTTGCCTTTTTTTTTTTTGGCAGGGGGAAGGCAGGGCAATTGGGGTTAAGTGACTTGCCCAAGGTCACACAGCTAGTAAGTGTGTCAAGTGTCTGAGGCCGGATTTGAACTCAGGTCCTCCTGACTTCAGGGCCGGTTCTCTACTCACTGCGCCACCTAGCTGCCCCTGTCATTGGCTTTTCTTTGTATCCCCACCACTTAGCACAATTTCTGGTAAAATATTTATTACTGTTTATTGACTGAATGACACTGTTTATTGATTGAATGCAGCCTGCAATTTGCTTGTAACTTAAGTTTTGTTATTATTATTATATTAAATACCTAACATGTCTACAAATTGTTTGAAAATATTCTAAAATATATAGTTAGAAATATAAAATTAAAGTCTTAGAATTATACGAGTCTCTTAGTTATTTCTCCATATTTATTTGCTTATTAATGTGTACCTTCTAATAGTCCTCAGTAGTCTCAGCTATCAGAGCAGGATTTTGAAGTGCTTATTCATCATATTTTGGATATTCACAGATTTGCCTTTTAAGTTATTGTTAATATTTTACATATTGAGTTACTATATAAACCGATATCACTGAAATATAACAGATTTTGAAGTTAGGAGGTTGGTGTATACCTTGTGTATTTAAAATTGGTATAAATATAAGCCTCTTTATTTGTTCCTAAAGCCACTTCTCAAGAGTGTGTGTGCGTCTGTCTGTCTGTCTGTGTCTATGTCTGTGTGTGCGCACAGACACGTGGAATCAGAGACAACTAGATTTATTTTTTACCAAATAGTATGAAGTCTATATCTAAAGGAAAAAGACACCCCCATTTCTTATAGATAGCTACAGGAGTACAAAATATAATAACAAGTATATAAAACCTTCCCTCAACTTGGTCTTTAAATACTCTCCCAGAGAAATATAGAACTAACTACCAGCTGGAATGTATCATTGCTATGAGTCTCATGAATTTTCCAGGAAAACTGACATTCATTCGTATAGCTACTGGAAAGTACTTTTTGGAGTGTAAGGGGAGCCCATTTAGTCAGACATAAAACATTTTGCCCATCAAAACAGTAGGAAATATGTTTATTTTTATAGTTGATGTTAAAACTTTCATTAAGAAATACTCAAAATTGATGACCAGAGAAAGAGTTTTGTGAGTCTCTGCACATATATTATTTTTTGTAGGTAAGAAATCTTGTTTTTTAAGTTCTTAAAATTGTCAAAACTCTGATAGTGTTGATATTAATATCCTGTGGGTTACCCTTTCTATTCCCTTTTCTGCTTCTTCCTCATTGAGTTCTAGGAAAATATTTTCAGCTAATGCACTTCTTTTTCTTGCCCTGGGAAATCTGTGAGTTAGAGAAAAAGGCCAGATTAGAGGTGATGATGTTAAAAGCAGGAAAAAAGGATGGAAATCTATATAAATTTGCTAGATTTTCCTAAGTGATATCATGGCAATATGGTTTCATATTTTGTTTATGTATACTGTGATTTCCCAGAAAGTCAGGTGAATATTTACTTAGTAAATTTAATACTTAATAAATATTTACTTAAAATGAATATTGCCAAGTCAAGTATAAATTATAAAGATATTACACACAATTTGTGCCATTGTTATCCTCTATTAATGTGCATGACTATAGTTAACATATTTAGCAAGCAAGCATGAGAAAATGATACTTAACATCTATTTACTATCCTTTTTTAAAAATTTATGTGATACTTTGGTGTTAATACCTATACAGCTAATACATTCTAGTAAAAGAGTAATGGTTCATACTTTATTTTTCAGCTATTCTCTATGTAAAGAGATTTGTATGTGTAGACAGCTTCTTAAAAGTTGTCTGTAAATAATTTTTAAAGGAATATTCATTCATTTCAGCCTGTGATCTGTTGGCATCTGAACCCATGAAATTTCCTCAAGAAAGCAGAAAAATCAGAAAGCACCACCTGGGTACTAGTGTTTTATAAGCAGATGCTATGCAGAAGACTTGTCAGAGCCACTTGCAAGGACATGTTTGTGATCATAAAATCCACCTGATAAAACAGGCAACTTAAAAACCTAATACTATAAGTGGTCAAGTAACATGTACTCAGATTATCCTTCATTTCATCAGCTTAAAAAAAAAAGCAAATTTATCACTTTTATTACCATGTTAGATTGTCTTATTTAGGGATAGAATAAAAGTGAAAGTATAAATGTTTAATCTTATTAGCACTTTTCTTTTTCCTTTTCACATATTGTCACTGATAGCATTTTATATTTTTCATTTAGCTTGTAACACTCCAAGAAGCAAAACTGCTGCTAAATGAGGATGATTACCTTATTAAGGCTGTATATGACTACTGGGTGAGGAAACGTAAAAACTGCAGGGGGCCATCCCTCATTCCTCAGATAAAACAAGAAAAAAGAGATGGTTCCACCAACAATGACCCCTATGTTGCTTTTCGGAGAAGAACAGAGAAAATGCAGACTCGAAAGGTAATTTGTAATTTGGATTTAAGTATGTTTAGCATAATGGTGTTTAGGACAAATTTGGTTTTTTTAATGCCAATAACGTAAATGGTTTTGAATTTAGAGATTGATAGAATTTAATGCTCTTAAAGGAAAACAATTTAACAGCTTTATTTGAAATTCTGTTTTTCAGTAGTTCTTGAGTAAGAGTCTCTCATTTTCACCTTGTACTTTACATTGACCAATGGTAGAGGTCTTATATGAACTTTACTCCCTATCTAGACTACACAAATATAAATTACCTCTCCATCTCAATTGATCAAAGGTGAAAGAACGTTCTCAATTTCAATAAGAGGAACAGGTTTGGAGTTGTGAATTGATTTTGAAAGACTTCTTTTACCTTTCTTTTGGTTTGGATGTGTAGGGGGAATGATTGATTTCAAAGATTTAGCAAAAAATGCCACTAGCCACAATTTTCATACTCTCACAAGAATTATATACACAAACCCATCCTCTACCATAATCCATAGTTGGGAAAATTATAAATGAAATGTTAAGAGTTAAAGACAGCCCAGTGACTCTGATAGACTGCTGAGCCTGGGGTCAGGAAGATCTGAGTTCAGATCCAGCCTTGGGTACTTACTAGTTCTATGAGCCTGCAAAAGCCACTTAACCTCTGTCTGATTCAGTTTCCTTAACTCTAAAATGGGAATAATAATAGCACCTACCTCCCAGAGTTGTTGAGACGATTAAATGAGATAATATTTATAAAGTGCTTAGCACGGTACTTGGTTTAGAACAGTACGTGGCACATAGTGAATACTATATAAATGTTAGCTATTATTCAAAACCTAACCCATCTCATACTTACTTCCTCTATGAGCCATTCCCAGACAGAGTCAACGCACAATAATTACCCCTTGATATTAATTTTAGCCTTTGTTTGTTATTGAGTATAAGCTACCCTGTAAGTATCCTATCTCATCAAATAGATTGTCAGCTCTTGCAGGATAAGATCTCTCTTTTATTCCTATTTTAATTCATATTATCTAGTGAAGTACAATACCCCGAAAATACTATAAACATTGCATGTTTGTTTTGATGATGATAATAGTGTTTATTTTCTTTTTTTTTGGAATGATTATTAATACCTATTTGAGTAATTCCTGGAAGTTAGGGTCAAGGTTTTACCTAGAAATGCAAGAGTCTAAAGGGAGAAAGGAGAAGTCTCTTGGGGTTTAAAAAAAGCTGATATATTTGTTTGGATATTTTGAGATTTTGTGTTCAAAAATTTGATTTAAATGTTATTTAAGAATTTGCTTGATATGCTTTTATTGTTGTTTTTTCTGAAGCTACAGCAAGTATTACATTTTACTTATTAATAGGTGGGATGCTAATCCTTCACATATAGATTGATAGATTTTTCCTGAAACTCCATATTCTCTTGTAGAAAAGCACAGTCATTGTACCAGACAAGCTAAGAAGTACACATATTTGCCATGCTTAAAAATATATGTCTCATTGTTTATCTTGGGTTCATTAACCTGCATCCTAGTTCTTTTCCTACCAGTCTGATCACTCTGTTTTCCTTTGCTGGATCTTTGTCCAGGTCATACCAGTTAAAAGCAATTATCCTTCTTTTCTCACTTTATGCTATTTCACTTATTGATTTCATTAGCTCCCATAGATTCAGTTATCCTCTCTGTGCTGATGATTCACAAAACTAACTGTCTAGCCTTAACTTTTGTCCTAACCTCCAGACTCCCATCTCCAAATGCCTGTTAGGCACCTCAAATTGGTTGTCCTATAGACATCTCAAACTCAACATATTCAAAACTGAACTCATCTTTTCCTGTCAAACCCTTCCCCTTCCAAATTTCCCTATTACTGTCGAGGGCACTACCCAGTCACCTAGGTTCCTTACCAGGTATCATTCTTGACTCTTTACTCTCTCTCACCCTCTATTTCCAGTCTGTTGCCAGTGCCTGTCAATTTTACCATCATACCATCTTTCATATATGTCTCTTTTCTCTGATGCTGCCACCACCCTGGTATAGCCCTCCTTACCTCACATAAACTATTGCAACAGTCTGCTGGTTGGTCTCCCTGCAACAAGTCTCCTCACTCCTGTCCATTCTCCACTCAGTTGTTAAATTAATCTTTCTAAAGCACAGATCTGATCATTCAACTCTTCTTCACTCCCCCTTCTTCCTCCCTATTTAGTAAACTTTCAGGGGCTTTTTGCCACTCCAGAATAAAATTAAAAACCCTCTGTTTGGCATTCAAAAACTACTACCTGGCCCTCTCTTACCTTTCCAGTGTTATTGAACTGTACTTCCCTCAACATCCTCTGCAATCCAGGGACATTTGTCTCCTTGCTGTTTCTCTGAGACACTCCATCTCCAGACCCCAGGAATTTTCATTGGCTGTCTTCCATACCTAGGATACTCTCCCCTTTCATCTCTTCCTCCTTGCTTCCTTGGCTTCCTTCAAGTCTCAGATAAAATTCCACCTTCTGTAAGAATCTTTTCTGTTCCTCCTTAATCTTATTGCTTTCCTTCTCAAAGTACCCCAATTTATTCTATTATATATCTTGTTTGTACTTAGTTGTTTTAATGTTATTTCCTCCATTAGCCTGTGAGGCCAATGAAAGCAAGGAATGTCATTTGCCTTTCTTTGTATACCTGATACTTAGCTCTGACACATACTATGATGCTTGATGAATGCTACTTGCCTGACTGATATCTGGCTGAAAATGCGTTGCATACTTCATGATCAATCCTCTGGAGTCATAACTGGTCATTGCATTGATCAAAGTTCTTAAATCTTTCAAAGTTATTTTTCATTACAATGTTGTTACTATATAAATGTTATAAATAATCCTGGACTGCTCACTTCCTTCTGCATCAGTTCTGCATCAGTCTTCCCAGGTTTATCTTAAACCATGTCTTTATTTTTTATGCATAATACTATTCATTTATATTCATAACTTTCTCCAACTATTACCTAATTGACAGGCACTTCCTTTTTTCTTTGTCTTTGATATAACAAAAAGAGCTACTATGTTTTCATATGTATATGAGTTTTTGTCCATAAGAACCTGTGTTTGGGGTGTAGATCTCATACTGGTCTTAATAAATCTAAGGCGCTATGCACAGTTTAGTGACTTTTGGAGCATGGTTCCAAATTGCTTTCCAGAATGGCTGGGCCAGTTCACAACTCCACCAACAATGCATTACTGTGTTTGTCTTTTTGTATCCTCTTGAATAAATTTTCCTTTTTTCTTTGCTGATCTGATAAATGTGCAGTGGAACCTCAGAGTACCAACATAGAGTTTTATACAAAGTAGATGAATGGATGATTAGATTTAGCATAATTGATTATTTTTTCATCTACAAATAGTACTAATGACTGCATTTAGATTTTTATAGGTTGCCCCTGAATATAGAGCATACTCCTAAAACAAGACTTCTTTGAAAGGAAATTAATATATAAGTGTATAACAAAAAATAGTTATGCTGTTATCATATTTAAAATACTTATTGTGAATATTTTTATTTTCAACTTTTCAATTCAAATAAAGATATTTTATCTTTATTATCACTTTCTTCCTCATCAGTTTAGGCATTATAATTTCCTTTCCATTATCCATATGGTGTGTCATCTTTAGACATAACTGTTCTGTTTGAAATGTGTCATGGATAAAGCTACGGGAGATTAAAAGACATTCAGAATATTAGAAAAATTACCAAAATGTGCCATAGTTCTATTCCTAGCTCTTAGGGTTTTGCTTAAAGTGACAAGTTTTCTTTCAAGGGTATTAAAAATGTGATTGTATGTTGAATTTAGGTTTTTTTGTTGAAGCCAAATTTAGAGGCAATGAATGGCCTATATTTGGGCCATTGTGGGTACCAATACCTACTTTTCTTCTACCTGCAAATATTTTTAACAGTAATTTTGAGCTCCTACAAATACTTGAAGATATGTTGTTTCTTATAAAAGAATCTGAAATTCAAAATTTTTACTATTACTATATCATTGTCAGTCAGTTAGTACCTACTCCCATCAGTTCAAATTCATAGAACTACTAATTAAGATATTAATAATTAAGCATTTAATATTTAAATTTAACTTTCTTAGTATCATTTGGATAAAGCTTATTCACTGTTTGCATTTTATTTACCTTTCCTTTGTCCCAAATTACATTGAGAGCAATTATTTCATTTCTGGTTATTTTTAGATATTTGGGCTTTACATACTTTATTAAAATTAAGTGACATTTTTTGATTTATTGACTTTATTCACAGAAGTCTTTCAGTGAGTCTTCAGTAATAGTAATAATAGTAGTAATAGTTTAGACTCATTTTGGTTATTGTCTCGGTGCTACAATTGAGAAACAGAGTCTTGTTGTCAATTATAATCTTAAAATTGTCGTTTTTCGACAGAATCGCAAAAATGATGAAGCTTCATATGAAAAGATGTTGAAATTAAGGCGAGAATTTAGCAGAGCCATAACTATTTTGGAAATGATTAAGAGAAGAGAGAAAACAAAACGGGAATTATTGCACTTAACATTAGAAGTTGTTGAAAAAAGGTAACACTAGTACTATTTTATATTGATAGCTAGATGAGTATTTGTGTCATGAGAGTTTTTAAAAATCACTTCTTCAAGCATCAAGATGTGATTTTATTAGTATATGTATATCCTCTACAGTTGTAGATCATAAACTATCTTTAATAAACTGTGTTTATAAGTCATGGCTATTATTCTGGTTGTAAGCCTTTTTAAACTTAACTATACCTTTCAAGCTTGGTAGGTCATATCAGACCTTGTGAAAGCCTTCAGGAATGCATGATTCACCCCATGCCATAATAATAAGAGATTGGAATAGGACTTTATTACTTTACTATTTTCTAGCATTTCAGTGCATTTTTGCCATTATGAGTACTATTGAAACTCCTCTATTACTTAGTTTACCATCTTTAAGAATTACTGTAGCTGCGAAATTAATCACTGTGATAATGAGCTTATCTAAAATTATCTAAGCTACCTGGTCCATAGAAAACTGATATTCAGTCTATCAGTGGACTTTTACTCAAATCCCTGATATGAGCTTTTCCAAAATTAACTAGTCTGGTCCTTAGAAAACTAACATATAGCCCATTACACCCATACTCTAATCCTTCTTATCATAGTAAAACCTGTCAAAGTTTGTGTTCCACTGGCATAGATTTCATGAACCAAGGTCACCTGTATGCTGTGGAGTAGCATTAGAGTAACACTTTAGTAAGTGTAAATATTATTAAAAATCATAAGATATTGTATATTTTTAAAAAATTTAAATTTGTGGGTCTTCGTTTTCATATAGATTAAAATAAGCTAAACTTGAAGTGTCCTTTTTTTTTTAGTGATACTGTACAATATTTTTATAATATGGTCAGTATACATAAAAGCTCAACCAGAATTTAAGAATTAGTTGATTAAGCAGAAAAGACTGATGAAAATGTTTCTAGGATATATTAATGTTCTTTTCTGCTTTAGTGTTCTTCTTAATTGATGCTTAATAAATGATGATCTCAGTACCTCGGGGGGAACATGCTGAATATCACTTTCCCATGTAAAGTGTAGAAAATTTAGAAGTTGACTGCATGTATATTGATCATGCTGTGAAAAATGTTTTGTTTTTTTTTTTAAACTAAGTCTCCAGTATAAAGTTATTTTCTTTTGGTCTAAAAATGGGATACAAAGAAAACATTATTGATGCATTTGGTTGGTTCTAGCCAACTGAGGTTCCATTGTACTCATGTTTGTATACAATATACAGCATTGCTTTTTGTCATATTTTCAAGATATCATTTGGGAGACTATGGTGGTGAAATCCTTAATGAAGTGAAAATTAATAGACCAGAAAAAGAAATATATGCCACTCCAGCAACTCTTCATAATGGAAATCATCACAAAGTCCAAGAATGTAAAACTAAGGTAAATAACTTTTGAAGAGAATTACATCCGATTAATTTGACCAGAGTCAAGTAAGTGTTGATTGCAGTACTTAAGTCTGTAAGTATAAATTGAAAAATAAATATTTTTTAATGTATCCTTTTAAGTAACTGTAATGTGTTTATAATCACTATCCCTTGCAGTGTTCTTTGCTAATGGTGGCAGATTTTAAAAGATGAAAGTAAAACTTTAAATTTTTTTCCAGGCATACTATTGTTATTATCATTACCATTTATCTTCTATTTAGGCTGTATGACTTTACTCAAGTCACTTAACCTCTCTGTACCTCAGTTTTCTCATTGGTAAAACAAAGGAATTGGATTAATTAAATTTTAAAATTCCTTTTTCCACACTTAAGTTTCTGTGGTTAAATTTATTCCTTGCTTACTTAGATGTGTGTCACCATTCAAAGTGCATTAAGATTGGGTTATGTATTCATTTCATTCCATGTTATTTATATTCACTTAGCACAATGCATATTAGGTACTTGATAAATACTTGTTGATTGATTGAATGACTCTCTTGTTTTAGGGAGCTTTTAGTAAAATAAACAACACGATATTTACTCAAATACATAAAATACCCCAGCTAGCTACATGGGAAAAACTTGACCATACCAATGATATTAGGGTTTCATAAATTGAATTACTGACCCATTACATGACCTGAAGAATGTTTGGAATGTCATGGGTTCTACCAAAACCCTAGAAACTGTTTCTAAACTAGTTGAAAACGTTTACTTATTTAAAATGTTAGTCATCTGTTTTAGAAATGCTGTATAGTAAGTCTTCATTTGTTGTGGGTGCATTTCTGAAGTGTATGACAAAGCAATAAAGCCAATTCAAGATAAAAAGCATTTATTAAGCACCTTCTACATGCCAGGCATTACAGTAAATACAGATTAAAAAGAAAGGCAAAAGACAGTCCTTGCCATCACATTCTAAATAAAGAGGAAACAATATACAAACAACTGTCTACAAATAAGCCATATACAAGATTAATTGGAGATAATCAGCACAAGGAAGGTACTGTGATTAAGGATGTTAAGAAAAGGTTTATTGGAGAAGAGATGTTAGCTGTGACTTGAAGGAAGATAGGGAAATCAGGAGGTGGAGATGAAGTAGGAAGAGTCATGGGGTGGGGATGGGAGTAGAGGAGGAGAACATCCAATGGATGAAAATGCTCAATCAGATAGGGAATGCCTTTGGTGAGAAAAAGCAAGGATTTCAGCGTCAGTGGATGGCAGAGCATGTGGAAGGGATAAGGTGTAAGGAGACTGGAAAGGTAGGAGGAGAACAGGTTATGAAGGTCTTTGAAAACCAAAGGGCAACTACAGCCTTAAGCAGGAATACTCTTCCCTTGTGTAACCAAGAAGAAAAAGATCAAGTTATATGGCGGGGGGGAAAGGTGTTTATTGTTTTAATTAATAAAAATGTGTATGATCATAGAACTCTAGTATTGGTAGGGATGTCTGAATCTTAAATCCTTTCCCATCGCTGGTCAGTGATTATTCAGCTACACTTACTAATAAATCAGTTCACAAGTCATAAATTGATGGAGGTTTTGGCTTTATTGGCCCTGAATTTTAGATACTGCCTACTAAAAAAAAGGGCAGCTATAAATTTAGATTTATCATGGAAGAATGTAAAGGTAAGATGTTGATATCACCCCCCCACACACACACTTTTTCATCTTTAGTTTCCTACCTATCTTTTAGAGATACTTTCTTCTTCTAACTCAATTTTCATGTGTATTCAAGACTTGGAAGTGTACTCAGGAAGACACTTTAACAACCCTTTTTAAAAGTAGGGTATGTCACTAAGAGTTCATTTACAGAACGTAAATTAGAAGAAAAATTTTTTGGTAATAATTGATAGAATTTTGGAGTTTTAAAAATTGTCTTTTAAAAGTCTGTTAATCATTAAATTTCTTCTTTTGCTTTTTCTGTCAGTGAAGGAAGACTAGCAGTCTGTAATTTATTTCACTACTAAGAGTAAAATATTTTACTGGTTATCATGGCGTCATAAACTAACAGATCTAATGTAGAGCTCATGTAGTGCATTTCCTTGTCTCCAAGCAGAATGATTTCTAAATTACTTATAAATAGAGAACATTTGCCAGTGCAGCAGACTGGTTTTTTGGCCAGCATCAGTGCAGGTAGTGCAATAAATCGGCATTCTTCATAGTCCAACTAGCCTGGCTTAATAGTTACCCCAGGATAATGAGAGCAGTCACTTTGCTGGACATATGATCTCATTAATATATGGGTACTCTCTCCATTGAGGCACCACTTTTAACAGGACCTGGAACATAGTAGGTACTTCATAAATATTTGTTCGTTATTGATTGATAGCCTCTCATACAGTGCTTGCCCATTATTTACAATAGTTGTCCACATCTTTCTTTAAATCTGAAAGGAGCACTTAAAAGGTGAATTTCTTAACTCAAAAACCACCATCAGTGCTAATTTTGTGTGTGTGTGTGTTGACTGTTAAATTCTTCATGTTCTTTTTGTAAGAATATAAACCTGAATCAGTGTAGAGTTAGAGTGTACTGAGTCTTGCAAGTATGTATGTATTCCTTCATTTGTAATCAGCATTTTTATTGTTTAGATTGATATAGCTGGTGGTAATGATTTCCAGATCTTCTTATACACCACATACGTGGTTAGGCCTATTACATCAAATTTAGTTACTTGAAAGTATATTAACATCTTTGTCACATTTCAGACCTTTATATATAGGTAGTATCTTAGAAACTGTTTTTATCTTATTCTGTTGTTGCTTCTCATTCCCATTATGTCTTGCCAAATTGAGTTTCATAATATGAAATATCTTTAGTTCTAAAGCAGTTATGGTATCTGTTACCTTTCCATGTGTATAACTTGACCATCAGCTTAAGATTTGTATATTTGTATTTGAAGATGATTAAGAATATTAATATATTTTAAAATAATGAAACTTTATTTTCATTGAAATTAGTCAACCTTATTTTTTAAAAATTGCTCCCAAATAAATCGAGTTACTAAACAGGCATACAATTGATTCATAAATTGAATTGAACTAATTACTTATTTATAATATGAACTAAAATTTATCATTATTCATTGCCAATCTATCATAATGAAAGAAAAAAAGAAAGATAATAAAATATCTTTGTAGTGTTTGGATTGTAAACATATGAATAATCCCCAAAGTCACTATTAATTTTAATTTATTATCAATAAAACATAAAGTCAAGCCCCTTGATTGATTTTTATTGTAACTAATGGAAAATAAAATACATTGAAGTAGATGACAGTAGAATGATTCCTGGCATGTCCATATTCAAAACAATAAATAAAATAACTTCTAAATAAAACTTTTGATTTTCATAGAGCAGCTTAGGTTCTTTGAATTATAAAATATTTTCATTTTCCCTTTCATCTTGGGCAAAATTATAACAAACAGCACCCTCATCATTCATCTTTAAAAGAAGAGGCACCTGATGTTGTTCGTCAAAAGAAGAAGTACCCAAAGAAGCCAAAAGCAGAGACTTTGATAACTCCTCAGCAGCCCACTACTGAGACATTACCTGTGATCAATAAGAGTGATATTAAACAGTATGACTTCCACAGCTCAGATGAGGATGAATTCCCACAGGTACTTAATTTACACTTTATTTTAAAAGGTCTAGTCACTCATGTCAACATTATTGTAATTTCTAGTTGGCACAAGTAGAAAACCTCTGGCTCAATCAAAAATTGCTATTCAAACTCTTGGATAAAAGAAGCATTTATAGAACTTACAGAAAGTATTTCGTTTGTTTACTGTATACAACTTTCAATCATAATGTACGATTGTAAAATTCATTCATTAAAAGTTTTGATGGTTTTATTCATTGTAAAAAAAGTGCTATTTTGAAAAGTATACTTTAAAAATTAATATATTATAGAAAATGTATCTACTAAATTAGTTAAAAGTTCCTCTTCCTTGCATTAATATCATTGCTCACATGTTTGGGCCTCATTTATGCTTAATTTCACCTTTTTCCACCTTCAGATAGTCTGACTTTTTTTAATATATGCACATTAACAATGGTGAAGGATAACTTATTTACAGTTTTTGAGTAGTTAATTTTTTATTCATATCAACTGATGAAATAATATTTAAAAAGATTTTAATGCTTGAGAATCTTGTTATATTTAACTCACCAAATTTACCTTTTCCAGTTGATGTAAGACAGACAGAAGAGACAGGAATTATTGGGAGGTCTTGTTAAGTCACATATTAGACTTAGAAATGCAAAGGAGAGAGAGTCTTAACACAATGAAGGAAAGTCCTCACCCAACAATCCAGAACTAGAGGATACTAAATTTAACACATGGATCACTATTTCTCTGCTTCCTCCTTCCCTGATAATAAATCGTAGCAAGGAAGATCATTTTACTACAGGTTTTTGTCTAGTGGGACCCCATGTGGTGAGCACGTTGAATATCTACGTGCTAGCACCATGACTACTTTATTACCTGATAAATCAAGAGTTCTAGAATTTTGCAGGAAAACTTTATGGGAATACCTGTAGAAAGTGGTGAGAGATTCTGTGTAATGAAGTCATACTGTGGTGTTTTTGAAAGGCCATGGCTAATGACTATGGCATCTTCCTAATACAATACAGAATGAATTTTTGGCCAAAAGTAATTTGCCTACCATATTTTGACACAGATAATGTTCTTGATATTTTAATTTAAAGATTATTTTAGGTTAAAAAAATTCCTCAGAACATAGCAATTTTTAAATGATTCTTCACATTACAAAATAAATTTTTGTTTTATTATTGCATTACTCAGAGAGGTTTTTAAAGTAATTATTCTATCATATTTAAAATAGTTTAATTTATGAAATACTGATTTAAATGTAACTTTTCAAGAACTAGAAAATAAACTTAGGTGGTCTTGGCCTTTTCTGTCATTCTTAGTTTATATGATGATAGATCTAAAACTGGAATAGACCTCAGAGGCCATCTAGTCCAACTCCTTCATTTTATGGATGGATGGAGGCTCACCAATATTCTTGAATAATCAACTGAAAGAGAGTCCAGTCTAGAACCATTTATTCTAATAGTTTTAATTTTATGTCAGAAATACGATGAAAATTTTATTTAAGATGCTAGAAGGGCTAATATATGAGGACAAATAAAAATTAACCTTCATAAATTTGGGAAGACTGAAGAAGTGGTTGTGGCCATACCCTTTAAAATGATAGAAAGGTATGGAATATTTTGCTTAGGAACCTTTGTTCACCAAATTCCACTGCCTCAGCCCCACATTTCACCCATTTAACCTTTTCTTTTTTGCTTTTTTCTGTTTTTCCATCTTCTATTTCTTCATTGTTAATAGAGGTGAAACTTAAAATAGTTAGAAGACCTCAGAAGGTCAGTGTGCATGCTTCAGGAACAGACAAGTAGGGGAAAAACTATGAAACATCATTCTTTTGCAAAGTGGCCAAGGTATATAGAGAGACCCCGACCAAAAGCACTAATTGAAATTTATGAAATGAGGAGCATTAAGTTTAAATCCCTGGGTCTATGGGGGAAAACGAGAAGGAAGCATTTGTAGAGTTATTTGGACTCAGAAATGTCCTTGTGGTTTATCCATATACCACTTGTTTGAGGCTTAAGTTTCTTAAGTAAGCATACCCTTGGTACACCTTTAATAGGAAGTTTCATACAAATATATGTTCTCTGGCATTTATCTCATCATTAGCCAGTTCCCCCAAACTCTTTTTTTATAGAGCCCTAGATTATTGGCCCAGAATAACACACACACACACACACACACACACACACACACACACACACATACAGGGGGGAAGAGAGAGAGAGAGAGAGACACGAGAAAAGGTATCCTTCCTAATAACCCATAGTGACTCACTTCATTTACATCAGAAACACTTTGCTTTCTAACTCTGAATCTCAGTATTGTAAGGTATCTTAGAAGTCATGTAGTCTAACCTGTACCTGACCAATAATTCCTTTTACAAAATAGCTGAGAAATGGAACTTAAGATGGCTAGGACAGCCACCAGCCTAGCTCCCACATATCTACCCCATCAAAAACCTAAAAATTCTACCTGAACAAATAAAGATCAAGAAATACAATCAGCAAGTATAGTCACAGACTTCTTCCTCCCTGGCACTTCACAAAATGTCACCAAGAGCCCCACAGGAGACAGGAAAAGGAGCTGCTTAAAAAGCCATCACTAGAGCAGACAAACAAGATGATAGCCTCCGTCAGCAACAGAGAATGGTCAGAAAATCCTCTACTCTGCCTTCTTTATGGAGGCAGTTAGAGGAGAGGGCCTCTGTCCCCCATAACAGGGACCTTGGAAGGGACTAGGAATGACTTCAAGGAACTACTGAGGTGCTATGGAAAACTCTAAAAATATAGCACTCTAAAACCTCAGTGGAGGTCAGTATAGTAACCCAGATTAAATGAAGCAGGACCTACCACTTCCACCCAAAAATACAGTAGCAGGGCAGAGCCAGGCCCTGACCCAAAGCATCAACTTGAGAAATAAGGCTAAAGAGATGAGTAATGCAAGGAAGGTATAGACTACTATAAAGAATTATAGTAGATCTAAGATACCCTTTGCTGTTATTGTTCGCTGTATATTCTAAAAATGCTAACAATGGTAATAAGAAAAGAGAAAGAAATTAAAAGCATAAAGAGTAGCAAATAGTACACAAAATTATCCTTTCATTGATCACTTGAAGGTATAAATATGTTTTGAAAATCCTAGGGAATAAGCAAAGAAAATGAGGTAATTAATAGGTTTAGCAAGTTGTAAGCTACTTGTTTTATAGCTTGCAACTCATAAAACCTAGCATTTTTATATAATAACAAAGTCTAAGAAGCAATAATAGAAAAATTCCCGTTCAAAATAACTATGCAGTGCATAAAATATTTGGTAGTCATTCCACTAAAATACACTCTGTACTTGTATATTCAGTTCCAAAAGGATCCTTAAAAAAAAATAAAAACTTAAAAAGCTAAAGGAATATCCAGTATAATAAAAATGACTATTACTAAAGTTAACTTACAGAATTAATGCTCTACCAATCAAAATTCTGAAGGTATACATTACTGGGATAGATAACATAATAACATTTCACCTGAAATAACAAAAGATCTAGACCATCAAGGGAAGAAAAAAAGCAGGAATAAAGAGGGACTAGCACTTTCAGACTTAAAACTATAGTACAAAGTAGCAGTAGTGCTGGCTTAGAAAATAAAGTAGATTAATGAAAAAGATTAAACAAGTTAGAATCAGAAATAAGGGAACTTAACTCAGTGTTCCGTAAACCCCCAAAACATCAATTAATTAGGAAGAAACTAATTACTTGAGAAGAACTACTAGGAAAACTGGAAAGCAGTTTGAAAGAAATTAGGCTTAGACAAATAATATATTCCACAATAAATTCCAAATGGATATGCAACCTGGATATTAAAAATCATACCATTAAAATCACTAGAAGAGAAACATACCTTTCATACATGTGGGTAGGAGATAAATTTTTTTAACCAAACAAGCAGTAGAGACAATTATGAAGAGATACAGTCGAACATTTTGATTTTATAAAATTGAAAAACTTTTTGCACAAACAGAAATAATACATCTAGCTAGGATAAGAAGGGAGGCTGTTCACTTAAGGGAAAGAATGCTTGTAATCAGTATTTCTGTTAAGGGTTTGTATCTAAAATGTAGAAGCAACTAATAGAAATAAGATCATATGTCATTAGACAAATGATCAAAGATATGATTAAGCAAAAGAAGAGTTGCAAAATATTAACAATATGAAGGAATTCTCCAAGACATTGGTAATAAGAAAAACGCAGGTTTTGTAGGTTTCCCCTCACACCCAGAAAATTGGTGATGATGACAAGGGATGAGAATAGTCAATGGTAGAGGGCTTATGGGGAGCACACTGGTGTGCTGGCGGAGCTCTTAGTGGATATAGCCATTTTGGAAAACAGTTTGGAATTTTGCAAATAAAGTGGCTAAAATGTCTGTATTCTCTGAGCCAAAGTTTGCACCTCCGGTTATGTAATCTCAAGGAAGTTGTTGACAAAAGGAAAGACTCCAGGCACCAAAATATTTATAGCATCACTTTTTGTAGTAGGGAGAAAGAAATAAAGAAAATATATTATATGTCCATCAAATGGGGAATGGATAAATTATGGTACATGAATGTAATGGAATGTTATTGTGCTTCAAGAAATGACTATATGGAGATGCATAGAAAGACTGATATGAATTGATGTAAAGTGAAGCAATCAGAGGTAGGAAAATGGTATACTCAAGGATTACAACAATGTACATGGAAAGAGCGACTACAAAACCATGGAAAATGAATGTTGCAGAATAATAAAAGGACCGGCTTCACCTCCGAAGAAGAAATATCAGAAGATACTCCTTTTGTTCCTTTGTTTATGGGGAAGGAGGTATCTGGATATGGAACATTTTTTTTAAAGTATACATTTTTATTTATACATTTTCCCCCTTTTTATTCCATCTTCCAGAGCTCCATCTCTTATCACAAAGAATGTTTTTTCTAAAAGAAAAGTGGAAGAAGAGAAAAAGCAATCAGAAAAACTGATGAATGTGGAACATTGCATATAATTTCAGATTTTTTTTTTTAGTTTATTGATCTATTTTGCTGAATTTTTTCTTTTCCCCATTTGTTCCCTTTTTTTTTTTTGGAGGGGGAAGACAGGGCAATTGGGGTTAAGTGACTTGCCCAAGGTCACACAGTACGTGTCAAGTGTCTGAGGTCACATTTGAACTCAGGTCCTCCTGACTCCAGGGCCGATGCTCTACTCACAGCGCCACCTAGATGCCCCCTATTCCTTTTATAAAAAATTCTTTGTTCTTAGAGATGGAGCTACCTCTTAGAAGGCATATATAGGACGAAGTATAGGTGGTGTAAAAGGAAAATATTAAAAAAAAAACTAAATCGAAAAAGAGAAAAAGAACAAAATCAAAAGAATTTTAAAAATTGGAAAATGTGAGCTATGATATAAAAAACACAAGTGATCTTGAAAAAAGGTTAAGGAGAAATAACTTGAGACTCACTGAATTCCCTGAAAGCAATGATATTTTTTAAAAGTCTGGACACTTTATTTAGAGAAATCATAAATTAAAATTTCCCAGATCTTTTAGCACCAGAATGCAAAGTAAAACCATAAAGAATTCACCAATCACATCTTGAATGGAACTCCAAAATGAAAAGTCCCAGGAATACCATAGCCAAAATCCAAAGCTTCCACATCAAAGAGAAAATACTGTAAGCAACCAGGAAGAAGCAATTGAAAAACCGAGGTATTACAGTCAGGATCATATATGACCTAGCAGTTTTCTACTAAAAATAAGAGGAGATCTTGGAATGCAGTGTTTGAAAAAAAGTAAAAAAGGCTTACAACCAGGAAAAATTTACCCTGCAAAACTGAGCATAATCCTACAAGGGAAAAATGGGCCTTTAATAAGAAATAGAATACTTTGAAGCATTTCCAATGAAAAGAACTGAGGTGAGCAGAAACTTTGAAATACAAATACAAGAGACCAGAGAAACTCAAAAAGGTAAATGTATTTGAACAATTTGAAGGGCTTTTATGAATTGAACAAAGTATGCATCAAACCCAACTGGGAAATAGGTGGGGATAGGGAGAAGAGAGATTAATTAAAGGGAAGTAATAGTAGCACTCAAAAATGGAGGTAATAATAACAAGCAAAACAAATTCTCCTAATCCTGAAGAAGAGATTTAAAGGAAAAAAGAAAAAACAAAGCCCTGGAGGCTAATGATTGGGTTATCTATCATTTGGAGAATGGCTAAACAAATTATGGTATATGAATATAATGGAATAGTATTGTGCTATAAGAAATGATAACAGATACAATTTCAGAGAATCCTGGAAAGTATGAATTGATGCAGAGTGAAGTAAGCAGAACCAAGAGAACAGTTTATACAACATCATACAGAAAAACAGCTTTAAGAGACTTAAGAACTCTGATCAAAGCAACGACCAACCACATTTCTTAGGATCTGTGATGAAGCATGTTATATACCTCCAGGCAGAGGTGATGTGCTTCATGGTACAGACAGAAAAAAAATACAGTTTTGGATTTGGCCCATGTGTGAATTTGTTTTAATTGATTATACTAGTTTATTAAAAGAGTGGTCCCTCCCTTTTAAATGGGGGCAGGGAATGGAGAGTAGAAAAGAGAGAGAACTACTGAAACATTTTAAATATACAGAAGAGAACAGAAGGCGTTTCAGATTGAAGCACAAACAGGTCACCATGGTTTTGAAAGCATACTTATAATAAAAGCAAACAGTAAGAAATAGTTTCACAGTTTTGGATACCAGATCTCTTTTTTATTGTTGTTTTGCTGTGCATATGCAAATGCCCTTGGGGGCAGAGGGGCGGGGAAAGTGGTTTTTAAACACAGAAATTTAACAAAAAATTTTTTTTTAATGAAAAAAATAAATGGATCTCAGATTTGAAAAGATTTACAGGGAAGCAGAATCCATTACCTCCTGAAGCTGCCTGTTCTGTTTTTTTGTGTGTTTGTTTTTGTGGTGGTGTTTTTTTTTTTTTAATAATCACTGTAATCAAAAGTTTCTTCTTTACATCAAGCCATCATCTGTGTCTCTATAAAGCAAACACTGTTTTCTGGGTTTACCAAAAACAAGTCTAATAATTCCTCTTTCACATAACAACACTTTCATATCATGACACCTGATTAAGTGTTCCCTCTAGGTCCTCTACGTACTTTTATTATGCCATGGTCTTCCCTTCTCTCACAGTTCTAGTTACAGTCTTCTGGACATCCTATATAGTTTTTTAATGCACTGCCTAATATATGATGCTCAGAACTGAAGACAACACTGGTGAAGTCTGACTAGGTCAGAGTAAAGGAAGGGAATGAAGGAATAAGCATTTAATAAGAACCTACTTTGTTCCAGGCATTGTGCTAAGCACTTTTTACAAATATATTACATTTTATCCAGTCTGGAGTTGGAACTGTCAGTGCACCCGTTGTGATACAACCAACATAGCCTTTTCTCTCCCCCACCCCGACTGTGTTATAACTTGATTCATATTGAATCTCCAGTCTGCTTAACCCTGCTGATATTTTTTCACACTAATTCTTGATGTACATTTTACACTGCTCCTGCATAATTACATTCAGCGCTTTACATAGAATAGGCAGCATGGAGTAGTGGACCTGGCTGTGAGATCCTGATCAAATAACTCAACCCTGGGCGAACTCTAAGACTAAATTGCAATGCTTTGGTAGAGGGATCTTCATCTAGGAATTCCTTTGAATTGAATTGACTAGATAATACCAGTGATTTCCTAGCGCAAAAATTCTGAAATGTAGCTAATGACTAACTCTGTAAGCCCAGAGATTATCAGGTGCCGTTTATTGGACAGCACCTGACTGATAATCATTACCTCACCTTCTTAGTAAAGGTCTATTGACTTTTTCTCTGCTATTAATATCACTTCCTGGAAGGTAGCTTGAAATATAAAAAATGGACTTAGTACTTGCAAGGGCTGTAATGAGTGTTACCAGAATTACCAAATTGAAATGCAAAACACGTTTACCCATAGAAACATCATTATAGACCTACAGCATAATACCACAGTATGTTAAATAGATTTGGTTGGGTTAGCCTAGAAACTTAACAATTATGTGTAATTTGTTTTTGTAGGAAGACATATTTCATTATGCAAACAATCAACTTAATAAATGAATTTTTAAGATACATCTTGTTTGTGTGTTTCAGCCTGGCTATATGGATTCAAGAATTGTTAGATAAATTTGTGCGTGGTAGATTATAATGAACTAGAAAAATCTGAGAAACATCTCAGTTTGAAGTGCATCGTTAACTGTTTATCCCTGATGCCAAGTCTTTCCTAAACATCTCTTGATCTCATTGTTAGATAAGAATACAGGGCTGAATAGTACATGGATGTTATTTAGTATGATAATATTTTTATGCTTCATGTATCTCAAAATCACTACTTCTGCTTAACTACATTTACTCACATAATTTCTCTCTTAGCTTTTCTCATTATAAATTCATTCTAAACATAAGGTGGCACAAATCACTGGCTCTTGGTAATGGCAACCTTTAAAAAATCATTTGAGATTCTATTTCAAGGACAGTGAATCACCTGAAATTAAATAACAGTAGTAATGCTGTTTTAAAGTGTTTTGATTTCATGATATCTAGAATTCATAGATCTAATTTAATGTGACCCCCAATTTTGTACAACTTGTTATTGTGAGAACTGGAACTGGTACCTGGAATTGTTTTCTTGTCCTGTAGACACTCCTGACATCACTTTTGCTTTGTTCTACTGTGGTTCCTGAAAAATATTACAAGAAATAAACATTTTGTTTAAGGATTTAGAGGAGAGTCTTAATGAAAGCTCCTTTGTATGTGCACTTGTATGGAGGAGGACAAAAGGATAGAACTGAGGAGAGGTTCCTGGAGTTGGGGTTGGTTGAAGAGAAGGGGAAAGAGAAAGAGATAATTTGCAAAGTGACTGAAAAGGTGATATTCACATTTGGGATTTCCTTTCCTTTCAAGTTTCAGATTTGGGGATTAAGTACCCTTGTCCCCAGGAAAAACGAACCAGGCGCTGCTGCAGCCCCAGCTCACTGCTTCACTCTCTCCCTATGGGGTTGTGGAGGTACATTAGCACCTCAAACAGACACCTTTCTTCTCAGACTAAGCCAGTTCAGTGCCAGTTACAGTAGTTCTTTGCCAGGCAAGCTGGTTGAGGCACCTTTCACTGCCTCTAGGCAAGAAATAAGCAGTTATGTTTCCCCTGTTGCTCCTTTAATCTTTTGCCTACCTTGGCAAAGAAAGATAGTCAACTAGTTAATATTATTTAAATTTTTTTGGAGGCTTGGCTAGAAGTCATAGTTGCTTTTTTAAGATGGAGTGGCAGAAAAAACAAAAGGGAATATTGTGTGGGAAAATTTTTTTTCTTGATTTCCTCCTCATGGTAGGAACACAGCTTTGTGATAAAATGTGCAAACAAATAAGATACAGTAATGCCTCATTTACCTAACATCAGCGTTGCAAATGAATAACTTTTCCAGATAACTGATAGTGACAAACTTCTTTATTGTAATCATTATGGATATAATTTCTAAATATTATGCACTTTACTGTCTTCTAAAATGAAGTATACTTGTTATTTAAGTTTTCCCTGACAACTGGGTTATTATAGGACTGTTTGTCCTATGTTAACTATCCCTAGGTTCCTGTGCTTTGTGTAGGTTTTCTGTCTAGAACCTTTCTGTCAACTGTCACTTCATTTTGCCATCAGCTTGACAGTCCTGAACAGACTCCTTATTTGCTGCTTCTCATCTATAGGCTTGAAAACCAGATAGCCAAGTTTGCATAATTTTGTGTGAAGTAGGAGAAAATAGTTTTGAATGAAGAGCCAGGAGCTCCCTTGTGAATAAAGTGCATGAGCTTCAGTGCATATACTTAATTATATTTTAACTGCTCAGAGGCCTCTTTTTGCTTACTTCCTGGTTTGGCCATATTTTATATGAGTAACATTGTTAGATAGATGGGATGTTAAAATTATTAAATATATACATTTTAAGTACATTTGTTTGGGTACATGTAGCACCAATGAAATATTCACAGCGCCTACAGTGGCTATGAATATGGTGGCGTAGTTCTGAATCACAAAATATAACAGACTCTCTATATGGAAGACAGAACCAAAACATTTATTCAAACACCAGAAAGCCAAATACATTGTAGCAACAAAGCAGTCTAGACACAGTAACAATGCAGGGGGCACCACCATCCCCAAGCCTTCCTCCTGCTAGGGCCTTCCCACAAAAGAACACTCAGAGCTAGCTGCCCTGCTTCCCCTCTCTGGGCTCTAACTACTCTGACCAATTTCCTTCATCTCAGCTTTGCTCCACCCTTCTTGCTCTACCCATTAAGCAAGCTCCTCCCACCACAGACTCCTGTGACTCAGGCTTCCATGTGACCCACACAGGTCACATGGGCCTATTAATGGATGGGAAAGGTCTTCCCTTTAAGCAACTCCCATTAAATAAAAATACATCAACATACTACATTATAGAATCAGAAAATGTCAGACCTGGAAGGGGTCTTAGGCCATCTAACTAACTTATTTTAAAGATGTGAATACTACAGAGTTTGTAACTTATCCAAGTTTACACATATTGAATGGCAAAGCTGAGTCTAGAACCCTGGGCCTTCAGATTCTTTCTTTAGTGCCTTATTGGTCATGCTGCCTCTCTGGGGGCTCTCTATTTGGCTTTCCTATTCCTCCCCCTAACCTATTCCTCATGTGAGAGTTTAGTGAAAGTTAGGGAAGGTTAAGTGTCCACAGAAGAGTTAAGTTCCACAGAATAATTGTCAGCCTGAACAAAGAGGGAGTAAAAATTAACCAGGATGACGGTCCTCAGCCAATCCGAATAAAGTTTGTGGTTTTGCAAAAACCGCAGACTCAGGATGTTAGGAAAACTGGTCTAAACTGGCCAGAGAATGGTCAGGGTTGAAGAGAGAACTAGATCAAATGGCTACCAAGTATGCTTAATTGGCTAATTGAATATTACCTTACACACCCACATGGAGGAGTTTTCCGCCATTTTTGGACATGGAACATATGATGAGGGGAGGGGGTCATGGTTGCACATATCAAGGAGAAAATATGCCAGGGGCTTGTTAGGAAGCCTGACTCAGAAGGGAGCAGGCCAATCAGTCCCTAAGGGGCCTGGAATCAGTCTGTGCCCTGAGGGCAGGAATGGGCAGAATTAACACTATAAAGCTGATCTCATTTAAACAGCACTTCCTCTTCCCAAAGAAGAGAGAAGTCAGCTCCCGTCCAAGAACGTTTTCCTACTCCTTTGGATTCTTCTAAAATAAATGGTCCTTGATACCTGAATTTCAGTGTCAAGGGTGTTTGTAACACTCATGTCTTTTTTGTTCCTTTTGGCTTCTCAGGAACCTGTTGCACTATACTCGGGCCCTTGTCCTTTGCTTTTTACTACCCAAACTAACAAACTATATTTCATTCTCAGCCCTTTCCACTCCTCATTTCAGTCCTGTATCTCTAGGACTCAGCTGTTTACTAGCTAATCTTTAAATTTGGGTGAGGCCAAGGCTAAGCCTCTAATTTCAGCAGTGTGGAAATATGTTCCAACATAGAGATTGGCAATCTGTCTATAATTTACAGTCTTAGACAGTTGCATGGGGCCTTAGTCCTAAGTGACTTGTGATCCTGTAGCTAAAATGTTTCAGAGATAAGACTTAAACCCAAGTCTTCCTGATTCTAAAGTCAGCCCTCCCTCCACTGTACCTCACAAAGCAGTGAATTTAACAGGTGTCAAAGTCAGCATATGATTTCACATTTTAGCTGGAATCTTTTGAAGATAATATCACCCTGAAAGAAGAGTTCTAAAGGTCATTAACTGTGAGAAGCTAGTGGTAGGAATATTTTGGTGTCTGAAGGCTTTCTGACATCCTTTAATTCTATATAAATTGCCACATACTTTGCCTATGCTTAACGCCTCTTTCCTTGCTCACTACAGAGCATCAGCTCTGCCCAAAGGAATGTAAATCTTGATGGCTGAAACTTAAGAAAATATCTTGGCGCTTACAGCTAGATTTCTTTCTTAAGGACCATTCCTTACACCCAATTCACTCTGGCTCTCATTGATTGGCCAGCAGTAGGTCCCAGCCCAAGCCCTACTTAGTGGTCATTGTTTGGGTCCTGAATGAACGTAAGTAGCAGTTGTTTCTGTTTGGGCCAGAAACCCTGAGGGTCATCGACCCCTGCCAGATTGATTTTTATTTTTTGACTAGGTAAAAGAGGCCATTCTTTGCCTCATTTCTTGCCTAGCCTTAATCACTGCATGTCAAACTGAGACCTGGGAAAGACCTTAGTTTGAAAGGCCAGGGTCTCCCACTGTATCCAGAGCCATCTCCAGTCATCCTGATACATATCTTGTCACTGGACGCAGTTTGCTCCAGAGGAGAGAGAATGAGGCTTTGCACAGTCCTCCCTCACTTAAATCCAATTCACTTGCAAGTCATGGCATCATCCTGATGTCATGGTCCTGTTACAGAACGAAGGACAAACAACAGAACACTGGGCACTTGAAATGAATAGGGTTTTTTCAGGCCAGTAAGAAATAATGACATTCCTTAAAGTGTTTTACCTTTCTTGATGTACTTATCTAGCAGGATCTGGATGAGTGTAGATGACATTAAAAACCAAAATAATAGCCTTTAAATAATGTTTTGGGAAGAAATGAAGTCTGTTTTATAATTTAAGTGATCATTACTTATGACAGAGTTCTGATTTTAGGAATATTTAAAGATAGACCTGTGAAATTAATTCTTACCTAAAAATGAAATAAATGCCTTTTCCATTTAGGTACCATCACCAGTTTCAGAACCTGAAGAAGAAAATGATCCTGATGGTCCCTGTGCTTTCAGGAGGAGGGCAGGATGCCAGTATTTTGCTGTAAGAGCTTTGCTTTTTTGTGGTATTGTAAACTGGAATAGAATCATATCAAGGCACCATACTCTCGATCTGGAAATGAGATATTAGTAAGCAGTATTTATTTAGCAACTACTGTATGAAGAACAGAAGCTAAAAGATAATAAGACAGTCATTCCTAAGTTCATCAGGCTCTTTTATTTGGGAAACCTCAGTTATGTTCATTTCATTTTTGATTTAACTGTAAATCTATTGACTGCAGAGAATTTATCCAAGATTGTATTCCTAGGGTACACTTTTAAAACTTTTCACTGTTGGGAAGCTATTTGACTTGTGCAAGATATTAATCTGCATACTTGCTCAGGTACCAAATGTGAGCATGGCAATTTTAAAGCCGTTATGACAATATTTTACCCAGTCATTGAGTTAGTTAATTGGTTTCACTAAACAGGAGTTTTTCTGTTGAAAGTGTGTATATTTAGATACAATTAAGGTTGTGTTGAACCACTTTGTTGAGTTTGTGCTAACAGGTAAAATAGTTGAAATACATTTAGTGTAACCCCAAAGAATTAATTAATGAAAGATAGGAAAAAACCTGCCAGTCAACCTAAAATTCTGGTTGCTTGAATTTTAAGTAATATAATTGTTGTGTAAGGTGTGATTGATTGTAAGGTAATTAGACTGGTTCTTAAGTGCTTTTTGAAGAATCAATCCATCTCTAATCTTCAGTCAGGCGACACACACATAATGCCTGTCTCTCCTTTTAAAAATTATATAAAGATAATAGTTGAGAGTTGCTTATTGAGGTAGCCAGGACAGTAACACAAAAATTATTTTTTAAAGGGAACGGAAGACAGAGGATAGCAGGAGGTTAGTCTTTTTAATGAAGGGAAATAGGAACTGAAAAGCAATTGGTTCGATTATTGTTTTGAAGGTAAATATATAGAAAGCTTAAATTTGACCAGTGGCTGCTTCAAGGACTATTCCTAGTTATTATAAATTAAATTATTTTCTGTCTAGTTTCCTAAACCAAGACATATATAATTTGGTAATAGCACCATTCTCAAACTTTGGCCTCAATATTAGGAAACACCTTCATCTTTTAAAAATATGTATCTTCTAAAATAATTAGCCCAAAGTAGAAGTTTTTAATAAGTGAACTTTTTATTTAATTCTGTGAATTTCTTATTGTAAATTAGCAGCATGGTATAGCAGCCAAGAAAACCAATGTAATTACAGTTCCCATTTGAAAGTTAGTGTATAGAATAAGGATGACTGGTATGTATTAGGAAATATACTCATAAGCAAGAGTTATTCCCTTGTAAGGAATTGGGATGGTGAGTGAATTTGAGACTATTATAAAGATCTGTGAAGAAGCTGGGTGTATTTTTTACTGAAAAGATGATTTAAGATGGTTAGGAGGGGAAGAAATATTTAGCTTCACATATTTGAAGATCTGTCTTGTGGAAGAGGAATTAACCCTTGTTCTGCTGGGTCCAAGAACGCAAAAGTAGAAATGATAAGCAGGCTAGATTTCTGACTAGAAATAAGGAAAACTACTAACACTTAGAGCTGTCCAAAAAATGCAATGAATTGCTTAGAACAACCTTTTATTTAGGTTTTGGCTAGTTGTTACAGTGCTGCTATTTAGGGTTTTTTTAATCAGGTTTTTTTTTTCATGCTGTTGATTATGTTCCTCATGTTAGTCTGTATGTTTTATTTTATTTTTTTCTTTTCTTTGTAGCCTCGTTTGGACCAAACTAACCATTCAAATGACAATTCAGAACTGGCAGATTTAGATAAGTTGAGATATAGGCACTGCCTTACAACTCTTACTGTCCCAAGAAGATGTATAGGATTTGCAAGGAGAAGAATTGGCAGAGGTGGAAGGTAAACTATTTGTTTTCAGTCTGTCAGGCGGTGAAAAATAAGGAAAATTTTATAAAGCTCTTGTAGTTAGTAATTAATCATATATTGTTTTTCAGGGTCATAATGGACCGGATATCCACAGAACATGACCCTGTCCTGAAACAGCTAGACCCTGAAATGCTGAATGGTTTTTCAAGCTCTTCCCAAACTGTGGACTTTTCTTCTAATTTCTCATGGACCAATGCTTCCAATAAACATTGTGAAAACAGACTGTCCCTTTCTGAAATACTAAGCAATATCAGATCATGTCGACTACAGTGTTTCCAGCCAAGGCTACTAAATTTACAGGACAGTGATAGTGAAGAATGTACCTCAAGGAAACCAGGGCAGACTGTGAACAATAAAAGAGTTTCTGCAGCATCTGTAGCTTTATTGAACACCAGCAGGAATGGCATATCAGGTAGGCTATCAATTTGTTAAGAATGTGAATTGTGGAGCTTGAAATGTGTGCTTACAGTATTAGCCTAATGATTCTTGTTGAGGGAATACAAGCTCCAAACCAATATTTAAAATATTTCTTTGCTTATTTTTCCTTTTTCCTTTGTACCAAGAAAACCATTTCATAGTAAAATAGAGTTATTGAATCCTACTTACTAGCAAAATTCTATTTTGATCCATGTTTTTCCTTTGTCTTTCATTATTCAAACCAGATAAAAAATAAGCATATTGAGACCAGTCATTTTAACTGTACTATAGGCCATGATTTTAAAATGAATTGTGTTTTGAGTATGCTTACCTGGTATAGTAGCATACTGTAGTCTCTGGGGAGATCCACTATAGGAGAACCAGCCATGGAGCCCAACACAGCTAGATACTGTTTGTTGGGGTTCAGTTAACTTCTTATCATACTATATTGCTTAAATTTGTAAGCAGAATGTAGCTCCTTGTGAGTAACATAGAAATTATATTTTAATTCCCCCAAAATTGAATGCTTTTTTTGAAATCTGTAAAAGGTTGTAATTTTATTTGAAGTATTTTCTCTCCTTTGACCTAGTTTTGAATAGTATTTTTTAATTTTGAGATGTTTCTCAGCTATGTGCTCTTCAGTTTTATTTTAATATTCCTGCTATGTACATTGTAAATAATATGGTATCCAAAGACTATAAAAATGTAACTAGAATTTTGTTTTATCTGTAGATAACCTCTTTATATAACATGTGTATGTGTAATTTATTAATATTCTTATGATATGTACATTGGAAATAATGTATGATATCCAGAGATTATAGTAGTTGTGGCTTGGCTTATACTGTGGGAATACTGTGTTTCTGTGAAACATATATGTTCCTGTATTTTTAAATTAGCGTGATGGTGCATTTTAGTATGCAAAATTATATTAAACTGCTTGAAATTGACAATCATTTAAGCTTGAAATTTGGTCTCAGTAGGGTTCAGTCGTTTATCATTGAACTACTTACATTTAAAACTTGGTGTAGAAGTATTTCTTTTAAAATGTTCATGAAAAATTGGATTTTAGTAATTTAAAGTAGACACATTATTCTTCAAATTAATTATTTCCCTCCTAAATGAATATAGGGAAAAATTACGTTATGGTACATAAAGTTCAACAATTAATAAAGTTTATGGCCAGTCTAAAATTTTTTAAAACCCTCATGAATTATTCTTGTCTCACCTAAAGTTTAAATAAATACTTGGTGAATAGTAAAATTTTGAAGCTGAAATAGACATGCTTCATATTATGATATGACTGCCTTTGGTTTATACAACTTTGTTTTAAAATACCTAAATATAACAAGAAGGTATGGTGCATTACTTTACATACAGGTCAAATCTATTTTCATTGAATTCCAAGGGATTGTTAAAAAATTTTCACACTACATCAAATGGTGTTTCGATATAACTTCACCATTATCAGGGCTTGAAAAGCTTTGATCATACAGGGATATTTAATGTAATAAGATTTGACCAGTATTATAACTCTGTTTTGTAAAAAAAAAAAAAAAATTATACTATATCGGAAAAATACACCTTAGTATTTTTTTAGTACAATACAATTTAGTATGGGAACATACTTTTAATAATTTTACCACATAATAGCGATATCTATTTCTAATAAATGCTAACCTAGCAGATATTTATTAAACATTTTCTACATACCAATCAGTGTTAGAATACGTGGAGAATAAGATGTGTTTCTTGGCATTGGTTTACAGTCTAATTGAGTAAGAAACCTGGTGTAGTAGAAGATGATCGAGGGTTTCTCTCTCAGAGCGCTGGTGCATACTGCTTTCATCTGTTAGTTTTTAAAAAATAACAGTAATGTAAGAAAGACTGAATGTGCAGTAAGATAGGGATGAAGTGCTACTATGTTACTTCAGAGGAAAAAGAGATTACTTGGGCTAGAGAAAAAGTAATATTTAGCTCTAAAGTTCTAAGATGGTATTTAATTGCATATACCACCATGAATTGAGAATTATAAATGTCACATGTGTTTGCATGTAAGTGTGTGCTTTTTAGATTTAAATTCCAACAACTTTCTCAGCAGTTAACCTTTATTTAAGTGAAAGAATGCATCATAGAATAATAGGAGTTTTATCTTTCCTACTTGACAGACCACGCATTCTTTTTCTTCTAGATGATGTGTGCTGTATCTTAAAAATACTGTGATTTTTTACTTCCCTCAAGAATTGCATTGCTAAAGTGAACTACTATGATTGCGTGACATGATGTAGCGGTTATATTTTTGTCAGGAGATTCAAATATAAGTTTTTTTGCCATTTACTTTTCAGTAGAGTAAGTTATTTTTCCCCTTAACACAAACTAGTTAGGCAAAATGGTAAGTAAACTTTGGACTATGGAAAGTATGTTGGACTAGGAGTCAGAAGACCCACCTAGGTGTAAGTTCTGGCTCAAGCACTTAATCTTCTCTGAAAATTAGTTTCCTTAGCTCTAAAGTTGCTTTAATACCAGGCAGAAGAGACAGCCTTCTATACAGAATGGAGCACTGGAGTCATTCAGGAGACCTAGATCTGAATGTCATTGCTGACATGAGAACCATTAACTATGAGCAGGTAGTTTAATTTCTATGAGCTTCAGTGCCTTGATCTAGAAAATGATGAGTATAATACTTTCATTATATTCCTCACAGAGTTATAGTGAAAAAAGCATTTTATAAACCTTAACATAGGATTATATTAATTATTAATCATAAGTATAAAGCATTGTATAAATATATGTGGTATAGATCAATAAGGTAGTGGAAATTTTTCTGGAACCATCTTTGTACTACAGTCATAGAATATTAGAACTAGAATGAAACTTGGATCAACTAGACCAACCCTTTGATTTTATAGGTCAAAAAACTAAGGGGGGAAGTAACTTGTTACACAAAGACTTAATGGCAGAAACAAGTAGAATACAGGCTCTCAGCCTCATGTTCTTTTCACATTACGCAGTGTCTAGAAAGACGATAGGAAGGCTCTTTTTTTTTTTTGCTTGTTCGCTTCTGTTGTTTATGTTGTGTGTGTTATGTTATGTTGTGTTATTTAGAGTTCAGTGATTCTTATATTTCTTTCTCCTTGTTCTGTTTTCCAGGCCAATGTTTTGCTTTAAGCTACCTTACATTTTCTTCTAATTTTTCAGTCTTTTGATCTTGTTTCTTGTCGCATAAAGTATTTCACTTCTATTTGGTCCATTTCAATTTTCAAGGAGTTTGTTGCTTGGACAAGGTTTTGTACTTCTGCCAAGCTATCAGTTCTCTTTCCAGTTCTTTCTTCCATAGATCTTGTTTCTTTTCAGTTTTTTCCTCTAGTGTTCTCACTTCATTTATAAAAAGTTTTTAAATTCTTAGGAATTCTAGTTGAATTTGTGGCCAAGCTGTGTTTTTCTTTGAGGCTTTGCTTTAGGTATTTTGGAGTCATTCTCTTCTGAGTTTCTGTCTTAAGCGTCCTTGTCACTAAAATATATTTTTAAAAACTTTTAAATGTGGGATTCTTTATTTGTTTGCTCATTGTTCCAGCTTACTTCCTGACTTCAGACTTTATATGAGGGCTAAACTTTGAGCACTTCTGCAAGGAAGGTCTGGACTGATCTTGTCATTGCTTTTTTGGGGTTGTGTTGTTCCAGGACCTCAGGGACAGCTCAGCTCAGGCTAAGGACCTGCAAGCCCCCCGTATCCCTGAAATGGTCTGATTAAAGGCAAAGTCCAGTCATCCTCCCTCCACCTACCCGGTCACCCTCTGTTCCACTGCAAGTTTTTGACCTAAGTTTGGGTTTAAGTAATAGTAAATTGCTGTTGAACTTAGCCCCTGTCAGCCACCTAGGAAGCTCTGCTGGTTCAGAAAGAGAGATCTGCAGGCTCCTTTTGGACTGGGATTCCTACCCTGGTTTTTCCTCTGTAGGACTCAGGCTCATCTAGAAGCTGGAATTGAGACTGCATTCTACTCTTGGGGTCTGAGCCACACAGGTACTACTTGCTTCTGAATTTCTGGTACACATTTCAAGGTTCCTTACCTTATAATGACACTCTGGGCAATGGTCTCATTCTCAGTCTTCTCCTATTCTGTGACCCAGTACTAAGGTAGCTTCCAGATGATACCTTTTCCTGCTTCAGGTTTCAGTGTGGGTCTGGGACCTCCTTTTGCACTTGATGCACTGCGTTCTTCCATCTGTGCTGGAGTGCTTTGCACAGTGCTCCCAGCCAGACCCCATCTCCAGTGTTCATAGATGTGTCCGTCTCCCTACATTGACTTGAGCTGCAAAAACAACTCACTATTTAAATGGGTGGGGGCTGTGGGGGAGCAGGGCAGAACTTTCATTACTAAGTACAACAATGCAGAGACTCTCAATGAACCAAACATTTCATTTATTTTTGATATGAATAAAACAGCGCAGAACCAGTTTGTTTTCTAGTTCTCTTGTTCCAATTACTTTTGATTATTAGTCGAACTTTAGTCTTTGTGTATAACAGATACATTACAATTCCTTTTTCAGGAATCGGCAACCTTTGCTCTGAATTGGCCCTCATATTAGCGCAGTAATTTTTTTGGCCTTGCTCTTGACATTGAACCAGAAGGTTTGAAAATGAGCCATACAATTCTTATTTATGAGCCATACAAGTCTTATTACGACAGGAAAGAGGCCCTCTTCTTATGACCATATTTTAATGAAAAAATAAATTTGTAAATACTCCAGAGAGAACAAAAAACTGGTTTATCAGTTAGCATAGCCATTACTTTTTAAGAATAAGTCTAACTAACCAAACTATTCTATGACAGTGACAAGCCTGGCAAATCCAGAAAAGAAAGGTCAATGATTAGCATAATAGGATCATAGTTTTAAAACTGGAAGGGACCTTAGCAGTCATCTCATAATCTAACCCCCTTATTTTACAGATGAAGAAACTGAATCCCAGAGAATTTGTGTTTTGTCTAAATTCACACAGGCAGCAAGTAGGATAGCTAAGATTTGAACCCACGTTCTCTGACTTCAATATACTTTGCACTACACTACACCACCCTTCCTCTCCCCATGTTATATCTGTTTCGACATTAGGTGAGTCTATACTATATGATGATGCCTGTTATTAAACTGGTAAACTTGAACTAGAACAGAGGTGGGGAACCTATGCCCTCAAGGCCACATATGGGTGCAGCCTTTTGATTGAGTCCAAGTTTTACAGAACAAATCCTTTTATTAAGGGAATTTGTTCCTTGAAGTTTGGATTCGGTCAAAGGGCTGTACCCGAGGACCTAGGGCCATATGTGACCTCAAGGCCACAGGTTCTCCACCCCCTGAACTAGACCAAGAGTTCTTAGCATGGGGTCCACAAAGCCTTTTTTTTTTTAACTTGTTCATTTGTGTCCAATTCTTTATAACTCTATGGACCATTACTGTCCATGGGGTTTTCTTAGCAAAAATTCTGAAGTGGTTTGCCTTTTCCTTCACCAGTAAATCGAAAACAAGTTAAGTGGCTTGCCTGGGGTCACACAGCTATTAAGTTTCAGAGAGCAGATCTAAACTTAGATCTTCCTGACTCCAGACCCTGACTCACTGGCTGCCCCTTTCAGTAACAGTATTTCAATATAATTAGTTTCCTTTGTATTTCCTTTTCCTATTTATTTTATTTTATGCATTTAAAAACATTATTCTGAGAAGGATTCCATGTGTTTCAACAGAGTGCCAAAAGGGTCCATGACCCAAAAAAGGTTAAGTACAACAGGTCTAGACTGAGGTAGTTTAAAACTGACTAAAGGAATACAAAGTCCTTTTTTAGTGGAACATGTTCAGTCCTAGAGCCAGTAAGTATATGCATTTAAACCAGGCTTAGCCTTGGAAATGCCTTTTGTTTGTTTGTTTTAAATATATCTTTCAGCTAGATGATGAAGGGGTATCTAAGACTTTGGAGAATGGGCTCAGAATACCAAATGACTTTGGTAAATAAGAATAAAATAGTATGAAGTACATTTAAGGTAGAAAACATTCCTATGATATTGGCATATAAAAAGATAGATTTTTTTTTTCTAGTCAGTGAAAAATTTCCTGACAGTTGACTACTAGAAGAAATATCAAAGGGGGTATAAAATCACCCTTCTTTAGGAGAGCATGATCTTCTAAAAATAGGATAAATTTCCAGATACAATAGCTAGACATAGTCCCTAAAAAGATAAAGGAAAACTTCTCTCAGTCTTATTTCTAGCTTTTTAATTTCAAGATTTTTAGGATAATTTATGGGTACATGTCATCCATTGGAAATTGAGGACTTAAAGCCTTAGCATGAAAATAAGGAACAGAAAGTCTGTATTAAAGCCTTTTCTACCTTGGATTTGGGGGAAATTATTTAAATTTCTCCAGTATAAGTAAAAAAAAGTATCTCTTTGAGATATTGTAGAAAAAGAAATGGACTTTTTAAAAATAAATAGAATAAAATATTACATACTCTGTAAATGTCCTGGGGTGATGGTGGGGGTGGTAATACCCTTTTGTCAGCTTTGGTTATAGTTTGAGTCATGAAAGAAATCATAGGATCACAGATTTAAAACTGGAGGGGATCTCTGGCCTTTTTCCATGAAGTATATAAATGTAGATTTACTATTATTTCAGAAGTTAGTAGCAGCTTGCCAGTATTTAATTAAATTGATTGATCCGTGCCATGAATGTATATGGGAATGTTTTCTGTATTTTGGTTAGTATAGGGTCTGATATATTTAAAATGGGTGTGTCCTCAGTGCAGTATCCCAAGCAAATTCTTGGATATAGAATGGGGTTGGGGGGGGATGATGGACTTTTCCATTTTAATTGGCAATTTTTTTACTAGAAGCTGCTACTTCTATAAAATCTCTGTATATAATTTCCCTTACCAAAAAGGGTAATTATGAAGGTAACTTAAAGTAGGAAGAAACAAAATAGAATAACTTCATTATTCCTGTGATATCACACTGATTAAAGGCGTCAGGCATAACCTATTATCACTTTTTTTAGTTTCTCTCATAGGGAATTTTTTCTCCTTATATCATAGGATAGAAGTGATATGATTTCAATTTTGATTCTAACACGAGGCATACAAAAAAACAAAATTGCTCTTATTAGTAAAACTTTGCAAAGGCATAGTGTAAACATGATAACATGATCAGGCAATCAGCATCCAAATTTGGATGTCTTTTTTTGTTATTCGTGTTTCTTAATAAGAGTACCTTTACACTTTCCTCTTCAGGCCAGTAGTTAGTAATTTTAGTACTCAAGTATCTAATGAATATATTTTACTTTTGTAATTTTTAGGCCATGTCCAACAAAATAAATCTGACTAAAAGAAAATAGAAATATTATGGCAAGTGGCATAAATGTCCCAGGGGGGAAAAAAACAAAAGAATGTCCATTGAAAAGAGCAGCCATGATCTTAAGACAGTCACCATTAGGATGCTTCCTGATAAAGAGTTATCTTAGTGTGGGTTACAGCCATGGTATAGTGGGAAGAAGATTGGATTTGAATCTTCTGTTTACTACATAAACTTCTTGGACAAATCATATCCTCATTGCACTTTGATTTCCTTGCCTGTGAAATGAAGGAGATGGACTAGATAGTCTTTGAGGTTCTTTTTCATTCTAAAACTTCTGTTATCCTGTAGTGGGTGATAACTAAAGACTAAGAAACTTTAAAACTTTAAAAGGAATCAATCTCTAACGGTAGGAGTGGAGAACATTTCCAACTACTGCTCCCATGGTAGGAAAGATTATCAAAGAATACTTTTTTTAAAAAAATCAGTAGTGAGTTTCTGCATAAAAACCGAACTCTAAGTCCTATGATCTTAGTGAATTAGTGATTACTAACCATTTGAGAGTTTTCCCTCATTTTTCTTACCATAGTGCGAAGAATGTGTATATATGATTTTGTGACTGTTACTAATTATTGTTTTTTTAATCAATTATAATACTAATAGCTCATCTTTATATAGCTTTAAGATTCACAAAGCACTTTTACATATTTTATTTGATCTTCACCACAACCCTGTGGGGAAGGTACAGTGCTATTCTTTTCCTCATTTTATAGATGAGGAAACTGAAGTTCAAGGGGTAAGGTGACTTGTCTAGGGTAAACACAGCTAGCCAGTATCTGAGGAGGGATTCAGCATTTTTTCCTTAATAATTTAAAAATGAAGGATAGCATGGTATAAATGATAGAAAGCTAACCTCAAAGTTAGGAAGATCTTAGTATAAGTCCTACCTCTCTAATACTAGTTGATTTTATGTTTGGGCAAGTCACTCAGCCTCTTGGCTGCCCAAGGCACAACACTCTTAAGACCTCAAAGCTGAAGAACAGGTGTGGAAATGCATTGCTAAAGAGAGTTTTCTCACCAGAAGATCCCTACACAAATGAAATCGTAGATCCACCTCTTCCTCCCCACTTCAAAAAAAAAAATCTTTTAGTAATTTTTTAGTGAAAAATCACTTTTAGTAATAAAATTTGGGGAAAGTAACAATACAGTAGCCCAAGTGGATAGATTCCTAGTTCAAGAAGAGCCGGATTTCAGAGATAGCTAAAAACCAATTTCAGTTTTTGTATATGTAGAATCTATGATCATTTGGATAGAGGTTAGAGTTCAGTTTTCTATCTTCTTTCCAAATTAGCAAAGTTTTACTATACTCCCATTTTTAGGAGATGGAAACAGAAGAAAATTCGAATGATATCCTAATTCCTTCTTCCTTAAAAAAATCCTATTAAAATGTAAATCTTATAATTTTAAAATTATCTCTCCTGGATCTATTTTCCAGGTCAGTGGTTTTTCCAATGAGATATTTCACATTGTCTTCAACTTTTCATTCCTTTGCTTCTGTTTGATAATATCTTGATTTTTCATAAAGTCACTAGCTTCCACTTGCTCCAGTCTCATTTTTAAGGTAGTATTTTCTTCAGTGGTCTTTTGGACCTTCTTTTCCATTTGGCTAATTCTGCCTTTCAAGGCATTCTTCTCCTCATTGGCTTTTTGGAGCTCTTTTGCCATTTGAGTTAGTCTGTTTTTTAAGGTGTTGTTTTCTTCAGTATATTTTTCAGTATTTTTTTTAGTCTCTTTTAGCAAGTCATTGACTTGTTTTTCCTGGTTTTCTCGCATCCTTCTCATTTCTCTTCCCAATTTTTCCTCTCCTTCTCTAACTTGTTTTTCCAAATCCTTTTTGAGCTCTTCCATGGCCTGAGACAAGTTCCTGTTTTTCTTGGATGTAGGCTCTTTTGACTTTGTTGACTTCTTCTGGCTGTATGTTTTGGTCTTCTTTGTTACCAAAGAAAGATTCCAAAGTCTGAGACTGAGACTGAGTCTTTTGACTTTTTTGATGTAGGCTCTTTGACTTTGTTGACTTCTTCTGGCTGCATGTTTTGGTCTTCTTTGTCACCAAAGAAAGATTCCAAAGTCTGAGACAGAGTCTGGGTGCGTTTTCGCTGCCTGGCCATGTTCCCAGCCAACTTACTTGACCCTTGAGTTTTTCAGTGGGGTATGACTGCTTGTAGAGTAAAGAGTACTGTGTTCCAAGCTTGGGGGGATGCGCTGTTGATTTCAGAGCTATTACAGCCACACCAGCACTCCTCCTTCCCCAAGACTGGACTTAGATCTTCAGCAGGCTCTTCACTCCTGCTCTCATCCGCCATTTAATTCCTCCCACCAGGTGGGTCTGGGGCAGGAAGCAACTGTAGCTGTAGTTCTGTAGCTGCCCCACCTCCGCTGCCCCCAGGCGGTGGCTGAACCTTGAACTCTATCCCCTGTCCCCAGCAGCTTTTCCCACTAACCTTCTCTGTTGTCTTTGGTGTTTGTGGGTTGAGAAGTCTGGTAACTGCTGCAGCTCACTGATTCAGGGCGCTAGGGCACGCTCCGCCAGTCTCCTGGTCTGATTGGTCCACACTGCCCAAGTTGGGCTCTGCTCCACTCCCAGCTCCATGTGCGAAAAACCTTACCCAGAGACCATGCAGGCTGTCCTGGGCTAGAGCCCTGCTTCCCTCCGCTATTTTGTAGGTTCTGCAGTTCTTCTCTGTTGTCTTTGGTGTTTGTGGGTTGAGAAGTCTGGCAACTGCCACAGCTCACTGATTCAGGGTGCTAGGGCCCGCTCTGCCCGGCTCCTAGTCTGGTTGGTCCTCGTGGCCCACCCTGGGCTCTGCTCTGCCCCCAGCTCCTTGCACGAAAGACCTCACCCAGTGGCCATCCAGGCTGTCCTGGGCTGGAGCCCTGCCTCCCTCTGCTATTTTGTGGGTTCTGCAGTTCTAGAATTGGTTTAGAGCCATTTTTTATAGGTTTTTGGAGGGACTTGGCGGGGAACTCACGCTAGTCTCTGCTTTCCAGCTGCCATCTTGGCTCCGCCCCCAAATTGTAAATCTTAAATATAAAAATGTACTTTTGTATTCCCTCTTCCTTAGACTTAAAGTTATTCATTGAATGCACATTCCATTTCCTACTTTATTTAAGCCTTAAAGAAGATTTGCTGCAGTATAGACAAACTTTTTTCTCACTTTTTTAGTGACAACTTAAATCACATTTATGGAAAGGCCTAATAAGCATTGTATTTAGGGGATGCATATTGACACACTTGCAAATGTACTTCTTGAAAATTGAATTAGATTCCTGTGTAGACCTTGGCTATGTATATTGTTTTTCAATTTAACTTAAAAATTTACTTTTTTATATCATGTATCTGTTTCTCAAACCTTTTTTCCCCGAGTTCATGGAAGTTCATGTGTACTTGAAATTTCCATTTGATTTAGAAGGTCCTGGATTTAAAGTTAAAGTCTTATTTTTGTTGTAGTTTTGAAGTTTTTATGTTAATGCTTTCATTGATTCCAGAAAAGGAAGATATGAAGAATTCATTTTGTTGATAGTTCATAGATAACTGATATGTTACAGGAATAGTGGATATTAAATCTTTATACTGAGTATTGTAATCTCAGATTGTTGAGTTTTTAAAAAATAGAAAATGTTACTTGAGAGTTGTTTCCCATCATCTTTCAATAAAAGTTCTGTTGAGAATGTTCTAGAATAGCATTGTAGGTTTCTAGAGATGTGATAACATCAAAGAAGGATTCAACTGAATCTGTGCCTAGATTTTCTAAATCTGCCATTTAGAATAGCATTGACCCAAATCTGGAGCCTACAAAACTCACAGGGAATGGATTTCATTTTAATGAAAATGGAAACCAGGATACATTACTTCTGCTTTGTGCTGCTATTGCCCATTCTTAATAATAAATGGATTATGACACTGGTAAATATAGGAATGATTGGCAAACATTTAGGATCTACTAGCATAAGTTGAGTAGATAGTAATCTGTACAGTTGATTGTGTTGATCATTTGTTGCTTTTCATATATTGTCATGTTTTTTCACTGCTTTTCATTATACACACATATATATACATACATATGCATGTATGTATGTCATTTTACCAACTATACTGTATACTTCAGTGAAGGCTTGCTTTTCTTTGTGGTTCCCCTGGTACTTCATATAGCGCTGTGTACATAGTGTTAGCAGATATTCATTTTTTGATTGCAAGTCAAAGAGTAAAGAGGAGGAAGGAAGGAGTAAAGAAGAAAAAAGTGAAACAAAAATTTCAGTATAGTATATATGAAAAATATTTTGATAAAGTTCAATATTTAATCATGTGCTTTTTGGGCAATTTTTGTCTTAAGTTTGTGGACTCTAATTTTAAAAATGATGAATGTTAAATGGGTTTTGAGTCTTGTGTAGTGCAAAAAACAGTAGAGAGTCTTGGGTGGGGAGGGCAGGCAGGATTTTGGTCCTAGCTGTATTCCTACCTAGCTCTGTGACCTTGGGCAAGTAATTTAACTTCTGTAAACTTTAGTTTCTCCTCATTCATAAAGTAAGAGGATTGGAATAGATGGGCTCTAGTTTCCATTTCCCAGAGTAAATCTGTCGATCTATCTATCTATCCATCTATGCACATATATATACATACACACAAACACACATATGTTACTGTGTTTTAATTATCAGTGAATGGTCATATTAAGTATATACAATTTGCACATTTTCTTCTAGAAAGTTTTGTTTGGTTTAAGTTTCCAGGAGGTGGTCCCTCAAACAAAAATCTTAAGAACTTTATTTGAAGGAGGTGATTTTTTTTTGTTTGTTTTTGATTTAGGTCCACTAGCCTTTCTTATATCTATTTTTGTAGCTGTGAGACATTTGACATTTTTTTTTAACGTTTCAATTCGTTTCTTGTATGAATTATTGATTTAGGTCTGATTTCTTTTATTCGTTGAACTTGTGAATGTAAGTTAATTTGGATAGCCATGGTATCCAAGTGCTTTGTCAACAAATCTTATTTTCTGTTAGTATTTGGGAAGCTGAATTTGCACCATTTACAGTTTTTATATGGCTTTGTTTTTATTATTGAAGGTAGGTATAGTTTATTTGTTGTTTCATTGTCCTTGGTTAAACAGGGAGTTTGGAATGGCAGCATAGAGTAGTGGATATAAGATCTTTCTAATATAATAGAAAGATAAAGGTTAAAATCCTACTTTTGATACATGCTGGCTGTATGAGCATAGGTATTTTGCTTCTTTAGTGTCCTTGGCAGATGTGAAAAAAAATCTTAGTTTGCAGATGAGTTGCTGATCTGCCTGGATTTATAGAGTTTCTGCTCGAGAAGCTCACTACACTGATGAAATCTGCTCTTGACCGGAAAAAGGAGGGTGATGGGAAGGAGAATAGTGGTTTTATTGGATGCTTGGATGTTTGGCAAGTTATTTACAGAACATAGAATTAAACACTAACCTCAAAAGGCAAAAACTACATCATAGAGTTGTAATTCAGTAACCATTTAGCAAGCACCTGCTTAATGAAGTGATAGTCACTGGGGGTGATACAGGGAAGAATACCAACACTATTCCTGCTCTCATGGATTTTGCAGTCTAGTAGTGATGAAACAGTAAGTATAATTACATCTAAGGAAGTTTGTTACTAAACTTCATTATGGTCCTTGAGTAAGCTGTGTCCTTCTCCCAAAGATTCATTTTTAGCTATGTTCTCTATATATGGTTATTATAAATCTCATTATAAAGGTTTAGTATCATTTCACTCTTTTACTCTGATTTATCATTATTTTATGATAATGTTTTTAAAATTACCTTTTATGGTATACTTATTTCTGAAATTAATGTCTTTTACACAGTAACGGGGGGTATCACAGAGGAGCAGTTTCAGACACATCAACAGCAATTAGTTCAAATGCAAAGGCAGCAACTTGCTCAGCTTCAGCAGAAACAGCAATCTCAGCATTCCTCACAACAGACACATCCAAAAGCACAGGTAAATCAGTCTATGACTTTCCTTTTTTTGTGGAAGTTTTTACTTCTGTTTAGCATAAGACTACCATGATGCTGCTGCTTTAGGGTTTAGAGGGGAGATTAAATTTCTGTATGTTTTTAAAAGTAAATTTCCTTAACTTATTCTTGAAATTTAGAATGTTATATTGAGTCAGATAATCTTTTTATTGCTTTCGTAATGAGGGAAAAAACTCAATAAGAATAGATTCTAAAGATGTTAGGATATGACTAAAAATATTTATCCAAAAATAGAACTTTTCTGATGTATTTTATCATTTTCTTATAATTATTTAAACAAACACTATATTGTTAGGTTCATTTTAAATGAAAGATTATTATGCCTTAATTCAGTAATTCCAAAAGAACCAACCAATCACTTCACTCTGTGCTTTTTGCTGCCTTCCTGTCTGTCATTATACCTTCCATGGAAGAATGAGGAGTCCTTTGCAAAAAGAATCTACTGTTGCCAGAAATTAGGGTCTTTAGTAAGTCCTAGATATGACTGTATACCTATAGTAGGGACAAAAATAACAATACTAGGACAGTTTTTCCCCCATATGCCTCAAATTTGAAATCAAGGTGATGTTTTAATGTAAATGATACATATAGATTTTATTAAGCTTTATTATCTGTATATTGAAATAAAATTGCTCAAATTTCATCTTCACTTTATCATTACTTTGGTCAGTATTCCAAGAAAATTGTACAAATTAACTTGATTATGAACTTTGGCCAACAGTGAAAATAAAATGTCTATAATAGCATTGCTAAACATCTGAGTCTAGACATACTATCATGATCTTGGATCCAGATCTTGGGTCAACAAACCTGATAGGATCTACCCAAATTGGTGCACACTGTGATTTTCAGACAGCAACAGTTTCCATCTTATCTGGGGGAATCCTAGATCTAAAGCTGAAAGGGACCTTGCAGGCCACTTCCTCCTCATTTTACTGATGAGAATACCTGGTCCCAGGGAGAGTAAGTGATGTAACCAAGGTCACACAGATAGTAGGTATCATAAGGAATTGGAATTTGAACCCAGGTCCTTGGTTCTAGAACAAACGTTCTTTCCACTCTATGGGCTGTTACTTCTTTTATTGATATTTATGTAATAAATATTGTTGACTGGAGCTTCAGTATTTTCCTAAAAGGACTTGTGTTATTCCATGAAGTATTTGCATTGGCTCTGGGGTCCTGAGTCAAGCAACTTGAGAATTTCAAGGGAGCCCAGAATTTAGAATTTTTCATTTATGTTTTTGAGTGGTTCCAGAGGGGAAGGCAACAGCTTTTTAGGGCCATCCCATTCTTCAGTGTGCTTTGGAAGTCACAAGTAGAGAATTAAGAATTTAACTTTGTTCATTTTGTAGGGCTCAAGCACCTCTGACTGTATGTCTAAAACACTTGACTCAGCCAGCGCCCACTTTGCTGCATCTGCAGTGGTCAGTGCACCAGTTCCAACTCGCAGTGAGGTGACCAAGGAACAGAGCACTAGCCACAGTAATATAAATGGTGTTGTCCAGCCTTCAGGTAAGGCTGACATTTCAAGTGATTCCGACTGGAAGAACTTAGGGTCATGGATCCAGAGCTCAGATACAGAGAGGATAAATGACTTGCCAAGTAAAGTTGCACACCTGGGATTCAGACTTAGGTCCTATGACCCTATATTCAACAACTTTTCCACTGTACCACACTGCCAGTTATGTTATTCACAAAGTGAGGTTTTGATTTCCTTTTTGTTAACATCCTACGATATTTGTGGCAATAAGAATGGGAAAGATTATGATAGTAAAACTTTATTCATGTAGAAATTTTAAAAAATAAATCTTATAGTTGGTATAATTTATAATTTTTCTACTTCTATACATGTTATAATTAATGGTCAGTAATTGACTAGTGTCCAAAAGTTAGCTGAAAGATTTAATACAAATTGAAATACTATATTCTCCTGCCTCTTAGTGATGTGAGTTTAATTTACCAACCTAGGAAAAATATAGTCACAAAATAGAAATACTTCACTTGGATATTTTCTAGGACTTAGGTTTATATCTAGGAGAGGGAGATAATGGGATAGAGAAGAATGTCAGTAGCTTGGTATTCTGGATGCCAGGGAAGAAAATTATAATACAGCTTCCTTTTTTCTTTTTTATTTCTTAGAACTCAGATTGAACCTAATCTCTTCTATACTTGTCCTTGCTATTTTCATCCCTCCTAGTTTCTTGACAATTTCATCACCATTTATCTAACCCATTGTGCTTATATACTATATCAACACCACATTATGCTTGGGATAATAAGTGACACATATATCAGTCACAATTGAAGAGAGATATTTAGAGAGGTGAAATCAGTGCTAAACCTCTAGTCTTTGAATGCAGAAATAGCTGTATACAGTGACTCGCCTTCACCCTGATCAATATTGATATGGAAGCTTGGCTGCCTTTCTCATCTGCCATAGGTCTTCAGGGACTATTATTTTTGCATCCATCACCCATTAATATTCTGTCTACCTGCTAGGACACCAAAATTTTTTCCTGTTTATTTGATGGAATTCCTTATTTCAGATTATCTATCCTTATTGGTAGCTATGTCAGTCTTCCACGAATGGTAATAAAATGCAAACTGACATTTCCACCTGCCTCAGACTCCAAAATGTGCTCTCAACTTCTTGAACTTGCATACCACCTACTCTAATTTACTAGAACACTGAAGGCAACTGGAAACTGTGTCTTCCCTGGTTCCCGTTAGTGAGTTTTAGTTTTGTGGGAGATGAGTGTATTGCATGTAGCAAAGATGTTTATTTACTTTAGAAGTAACATAGCAATGAAGGATAGTAATGATGGAACTAATGTGGTCAGATGTGGGCATAAATAGAGTATGGGGGATTAGGTTAGTTCTGTATAATTCAAAACATTTTGTCAGCCTACCTGAGTTAGAAGAATTGGGTATAAAGGCCATTTGAAACGTGGTGGTTGACAATGTTAGGAGGGATAGGGCAGGAGTAATTTTGGGTGAGTGTACAGTAGTTGAGAATGATGGTAAGATTCCTTGGCAATCATTTAAGTAACCTAGTACCAATATGTGAAATGTACCAATTTGTAGCCTATATGGGTTAATTTCCCCTCTGTTTTTGTCAAAATACCCCTAAAATAGGGGATGCATTGCTTCATCTAATTATAGTTGCCTATTTTCAGTAGAATGTGAATTTCCCACGGTATTTATTTCCCTTTTTTGTACGCTCTTTCTAGAAAATGACAATGAAAAGATGGCAGAATTCTAAATATTTTTGCTAGTTTTCAGAGCCTCCCTTAGAAATGATAAATTTTCCATTTCCTGCTTTTTGATAATAATTCACATTTTCATTAATAAAAATACTGATTTTTTTTCAATCCTAGTAAAATATTTACTAGCATAAATATTATAGTTTAGTTTTAAATAATTTCATTCACCTTTTCACCAGATGACCTTTCTTTCCTTCCTAGGAACCTCTAAAACTCTGTACTCCACCAATATGGCTTTATCATCTAGCCCAGGGATTTCAACTGTACAACTTGTAAGGACAGTTGGCCACACCACCACAAACCACTTAATCCCAGCATTGTGCACAAGCAGTCCTCAGACACTTCCCATGAACAATTCCTGCCTGACAAATGCAGTGCACCTCAACAATGTCAGTGTTGTTTCTCCAGTCAATGTGCATATCAATACAAGGACTTCAGCACCATCGCCAACAGCCTTAAAACTTGCCACAGTTGCTGCCAGTATGGACAGAGTGCCAAAGGTGACTCCTAGCAGTGCCATCAGCAGCATAGCAAGGTGTGTGTCTATGTCTAGAATAGAATAAAATACCAGAGTTATAAGGACCTTCTAAATTCTATTTTCCAGTCCTTTCATTATACAGGTAAGGAACCTGGGTATGGAAAAGTTAAGTGACATATATAAGGACACTCAGCCTGTAAGTGGCCGAATCATACTAGAAACTCAGGTTTCCTGGTTCTTGGTTCATTGATTTTTCCAGTATATTATGTCAATTTAAATAGAATAGACAGAAATGGTTGTAGACTTCTTTGGTTTAAAATGGATGGGTTGTGCAGTTTCTAAACTCCAACCAGAAATATGAACAGAATAGCACATTCATATGTATATCCATGATGTCCATAATTAATTCTCCTTTACTCTTCCCACATTGTCAGATGATTTCCTACTCTATCTCTTTCACCCCTAACATGAAGTAATCACCAGTCCAATACTTTACACGCACCCATGATTCCATCCTGTCTTATCCAGCAGTTGTCCCACTATCATTCGCACTCTCTCTAATCTTTGACGTCACTTTGTCTCCTCCTGACTCCATTCTTGCTTCCTGCAAATGGACCATGTCTCCATCATCCTTAAAAAAACCCAGGATCCCCACTAGCTAGCTATCATCCTATATTTCTCCACTTTTATTGGCCAAATATGAGAAAGCCATCTAACACGAGGTCTTTTCACTTCCTCTTTCTCATGTGCTTCTGATTACTCTCCAGTCTGGCTTCCAGTCTCATCACTGAGTGGAAACTACTCTCTCTGAAGTTACCAATGATCTCGTCAGTGTGAAATCTCTGGCATTGTCTCATAGTTTGTCTTTCTGGACCTTTCTGCAGCATCTAACATTTGACTACTCTCTTTTGGCTAAAATCTTATTTCTGGTTTTTTAGAGCACTTCACCTTTTTGGTTCTCCTTCTTGACTGATCATTTCTTATTCTCTTCAGCTGGCTTATCATTATCCATATTCTAACCTTTAACTGTAGCTATATCCCCAAGGCTCTGTCCTCAAACCTCTCTCATTCTGTCTCTCATTGTCTCTCTCAGTGACCTCAACAGTTTCTGTGGGTTCATATACTACCTTTAATTAGACGTCTCTATACATCTTTATATCCAGCTAGTCTCTCTCCTAAATCACTAGTTCTGATTCACAAGCTGGCTACTGGACATTTCTATTTGGATGTCCTGTGAGCATTTCAAACTCAGTATATCCAAAACTGAGCTCATTATCTTTTTCCCTAACCCTCTTCCTCTTCTGAACTCCTCTAATTATGTAGACAGTACTGCCATCTTAAGTCAACCAGGTTTACATCCTCAGAATAATCTTCTAACTATCCTTCACCCTCCCTCACCCCACATTTCCATTCAGTCTTGTCGTGTCCTCTTCTCTTCCTCCTTGTACCCCTCTCCTTCCTCCTCCTTGTACTCCTCTCCTTCCTCCTCCTTGTACTCCTCTCCTTCCTCCTTTCCTTCCCTCCCTTTTCCTCTCCTTACTTCCTCCTCTCCCTCACCCCTCCCATCTCCTATGTAGTCAACAAAGTAATGTTCCTAAAGCACCAGTCTCATCATCCTACTGCTATGTATGATAAACTCCAATGGCTCTCTCTGTTAACCTCTAGGGTCAAATGCAAACTCCTCTGTTTTGCATTTGAAGCCCATCATATTCTAGTTCCTATCTGCTGTTCTGGCATATTAGGCATTGTTTTCTTTTAGTTCTTTACTTTGGTCCAGCAAATTGGCCTTATTCTTATTCCTTTCTCCATCGTGCATCTCTTTGTCTTTGTACAGGCTGACCTCCATAACTGTAATACATTCCTCATCTCCATCTCTTAGATTCCCTAGTATTCCTAAAAACAGCTTAAATTCTGATTCCTATATGAGACTTCACCTGATCCTCTCAGCTGCTTTAGTTGCTCCCCACCCCAATTTCCTTGTATTAATTTTAAATATATTTTATATATTTGTATGTACATACATGTTGTTTTTCCCTATAGAAAGTAAGCCCCTTGAGGTCAAGGATCATTTCATTCTTTGTATTTGTATCTTCAGCATTTGACACAATACCTATCACTGGATAGTACGTATTTGAAACATGCTTTTTGTTTAATTAATTGATTGGTTTTTACTATAGAATAAGTTTTCAGCCTCCTTTATATGAGTTCCTTAAAAGCACTGACGATATCTTAATTCTTCTTCCCTTAGCACAGCAACTTGCATATAGTATGCACTCATTAAATATTTGATTAATGGGAAATTTTTGAGGACAGCCAGGTGTCTATTTAATAGATTGATAAGTGTATAGTCATACATGCTAATTTTTAAAAGACTATAAGTAAAACTATATGTCACTCTGTGCATAATGTTCTGGGGACATGTCCTGACCACAGAAGTCATTTCAGAAGACCTTTTGATTACCTCATGTTACATATTGAAGTTGTTCATGTTACCAGCTTTATAAAATATTTCTTTACAAATATGCCAGATTGACTAAATATATTATTTTGATGAAGTGTAAACAGTATAGCCAAGTCATGAGCAGATTAAAGGGATTCTTTCAATGAAAAGAACTATGCTTTATTTGTTCCAGTCTAGTTATGTCAGTACTTGATTTTGAATTTTGCTTTGCATGTGTTCAGAATAAGTGCTCCTATAAAGGTTTCTCAGGACATAAGCAATGCATATTTAAAACATGAGTGTTTATGTTATCATTATTCTTGTTTCAGAGAGAATCATGAACCAGAAAGATTGGGTTTAAATGGAATAGCGGAAACAACAGTAGCTATGGAAGTGACATAACCTCCAACTGGTGGCGCTGACCTGTGCTGATGGTGTGTAGTCATTTCTTTTCCAACTGAATGCAAAATACAATGCTCTGTGGATCACAGAGAACTAAATGGACCTATTGAACTATCAATATATCGTATATTAAATCGATATATAATGTACATTTTGTAAAATTGGGAAAATCACTACCTTGTAAAATAGTTTATTTGTATCATCAATATTATTTCTGTTACTTGAATAGTAGATATTCATCATCATGCTTTTGCACTTGAATTTGCAACTGAATGGATTTAAAAAAATAATTCTTTAATGGGATCATGAGCATGAAATGGGATCCTGCATCACTTGTTTTAACTATTTATTTTGCCATGTTTACATTTTGTATCTTGTACAAATAAATCAAACTTTGTGTCTAAAAAGTTAAAGATTCATAGCTAGGAAATGAAATTCTTGTAATTTTTTTCTAAAGGAACTGTAAAGTTTTCACTTGGTTCATTTTGTTTCACAATTTGACTAGATGGACTTTTTGGTAAATACTTTAGTGGCATTTCACTGTCAAATATGAAGTTCAAGGCAAAATAGTATTTTCTATTACTGTGCAGGGGAAAGGGATGGATCGATACATGCAAATTTAATGTAGTAACTCACTTTTCCATATATTTTGAATGTATATTTCTATTTATAATACCAGTTTATAAAAAATAATTACACAGAAAAAAACTGACTAGGAAAAATTATGCATCTAGCACATAGAAACTGTGCAGATAAGAAAATTTTTCAACTGATTACATTTTATCTGAAGACTACATATTTTAACGGCTTTAAAACTGTAACACACCACATAAAGAATATTTTACCAGGTATGTATTGCATTATATCATTGCAATAATTATTGGATGTCTAGATATCGAGCCATCCCAGGTGGTGGGAGGGGGGAGGGTTGTGGCAAGATTGTCTTTTCAATTTCGGAGAATTTTCCTGTGGCTTCAAGGCAAGTAACGGGTTGGAAAAAGTCTGACTGTAAGTGTTGGACACCTTCGTAGTGTAGTGTTTTAGTGACTTTTTTTATACGGTTCTTGTAAATTAGATATGTGTAGTGGTGTTTCAGAATGTTTGTTTATGCACTAGTTCAGACAACTTTCCCTGTTACTTGTTCTTGATAAGTGAAAACTGCAGGGAAATAAAAATACATATCAAAACATGAACATGTTGCATATGTTTATTTCAAAATGAAACAGTATAAATGGAAATTTAAGAAAGATAATAGCACTTAGCAGCACTTTTCATTTTCGCAGTGCTTTTCAAGCATTAACAAAGAAAATTATAATAAGCCTATCATCAGGCATTATGGTTTTCCTGATAATACAATATAAGCTACCTTTGAGATGGTAAGATCTTAAGTATTTTACAGAATGTAATTGATTTGCAGTATAATAGAAATTGGAAATCGCAAATGAGCCTCTTTATGAATAAAAGTTTAGTGTAGAGTTACTTTATAAGGGTTTTTTTGTCACATGAGGGGGGAATATAACTACTTTTACTGAGAAATTATGAAAACTACATTTTAAACTTACATCAATGATTTTATACTTTACAGTTTTATCTGCAGTCCTGGAAATTGTGAATGGTTGTGTCAGTTGAATTATTAATGGGCCAAGATTTTAGAACAGCAGTGAAATTTCTGTTGAGAGTGATTTTAATTGGGTCCTAAATTTGTATAACAATTTATGGGCAAAACTAGAGAAAAAAATAAATTTAATTTCCTCCATTAATTTGACCTGATAAGATCCATACTCTTTTCTTCCATTTTACACATAATTCTTTTGAGTTCTGGTTGCTGATTTCATAAAGGGAACAACCTTGGTTGGGCATGTCCTGTGACTAATATCTGCTTTCAGTGAAAGTGTCTCATTGTTGCTAAGGAATATGACAACTATATGGTATAGATTCAAGAAAAAAAATTTTTTTTCCTTCAAGTAAAGTAAGAAGTTAATTTGCTTGAGACAATATACTTTATTAGTAATTATCCTAAAAGGAAGAGACTACCAATATTTAAAAGATTAAAATACTTTTTGGGAATGTTAACACATCTACAATTTTATCAATTACTACCATTATTTCTGTACTTCAAAAGATCCATGTTTTCACCTATCTGGCCATTTCCTCCATTGTCGCAGATTGGAGTCTCTCTATTCCTCAGTAGGAGATCTTCATGAGTTATCATGTTGAAAAGAAATCTACCTCGTGTCCAAGATTTCTGATGTAACCAGGCTGATTCTCAAGTGATAGCTACCTGGCACTAGGTTCATGGTGGCATTTAGATAGGATGTGCCAGAGTGTAGATCCCCTGGAAAAAACCTTTGAGAAACCAGGGTTGTCACTATACTGTCATGAAACTTTAGTGGAGAATTAAACACCAATATCATTTTCATTCCTTTGAAACAAAGCAGAAAGGTAAGCTTTTCTAATTAGAAAAGATTGATGGGCAGTATTTCTGTTTGGTACATACATAGAATATCTTTCAAAACTAATCGAATGATGGGATTCTTCTTCCATTTTGAGATAATGAAATGTGGTAGATGGTACAGTACAGTAACTACATTTTAAAATAGTATACAGTTACCACTTCCACATTACAGGGGTGCCTCTGTGATCTGGAAAATCCACATAAAATTTTTTGGCCCTTCCTTTGTACCAAAGAAGAAGTCTTAATTTTTTTCTTTTTCTTTTATGCAGTGTTTACCATACCTTATTGTAAAATTTGGGTTATGCATTTCTGAGTTTCTAAACTTTTTTTGTCATCTGCTGGCCTTTGCATGTTGTCTGGCTTCTGCAAAACTCCCAAAATATTCCTATTTAACTTTTTATGCTGACCTGCAATGTATTGAAATTGTGATGATGTGGAAGGAGTAACTATTCTATCTGTTGATTTTTTTATCTAGTATCAGGATTTATCACAGTAAATGCTCTGCTACTTTAAGCCCTTAGAATGAGTAATCTTACGCAGAAAGCTAACTTTTTAAGGCCTAGAACTTTATAATTTTGCCATTGGGGAAACTTTTATAATATATACTTATGTTTCCTTTCATATTTAAAAACAACACAATTCATAACTTTTGCTTAAGTGATTGTGACATTAGTTATCATATTATGCTATAGGTGTAGCTAAAGATGAAGATGTCAGATGGTACAGAACAAAGTGGATAGTGATCCTAGCAGTGACTAAAACTTGAGTTCTTAAAAAGTTTTTTATGTCAATTTCTTTCTTGGCTATTTTCCTCTTTTCATATAGGTGGAATAAAGCATGTACAGCTTTGCATGACTAACTAGGATATGTAACATGCCTTTCAACACAGTTAATAATAGCTTTCTCCTAAGTGACATTTTATTCCTCTAGAAAATCACTCTTCTCTTCATTATTGTGATCATTGTCTTTTAATCCATCAGCAACATTAGAAGTGACTTTCTCCATCACTAACACAGCAGATTGCAGGTGCTTCCTCATCATTTTGTACTCATTCTCCTATCACTCTCACTAGGTTTTTGATAACAGTATGAAATAGTCCCCTGACCATTTCAAGAATTTTGTAGGTTTATTCTAAGGATAGTTTTCATCACCAGATGCAACTTCTATAAATGACGCCAGTCCGTAATTTTCTCTAAGTTTTCTTTAATGTTTAGTTTTAAACAGAAACCGAGGCAGAAGTAATTTGTAAGATGCCATACCTAAGTGCTAACATCATAAATCAACTATCATGCAGTATCTTCCACAATATTTCATATTATTATACCATTCAGTTATACCATCATCAGTTGAATCAGTGAGGTAATATGACACTAGACTTGACACTGAACTTGTTTCCACAGCTTAAGCTCTATAGTTATTTAACAATACGAATAGCTTTGCCAAAGTCCAGGCAAACTTACGGTTTGGAAACAACATTTTACTGTAGGTACAAAAGATAGAAGCAATCTAAAAATGTTTCTTTATCCACACATTAGCTTGTGTTCTCTAAGTAGCAAAGGCCTTCAGGTTTATTTCCAGTTTTTCTTGAAGAGAGCCTGTATTCAGCATTCAGTATCTAGTTTTAGAGCTGGAAGGGACCTTGAAGGCCATTTAATCTAAATCTCCATTTTATAGATGAAGAAACACACTCAAAGAGGTTTGGTGACTTTTCCAAGGTCATATAGGCAGAAAGGTAAGCTTTTCTAATTGGAAAAGATTGATGGGCAGTATTTCTAGGATTCAGACCCTTTGTCTTCCAACTCCAAATCCAGTGTCCTTTTAACTATGCCGTGCTGTCTTTTGAAAATCAGTCAACTTGTCCTTGTTCTGCTTAAACCCAGGGAGAATAGGATTCTCTGATACTTTTCTAAATAGAAATTGAAAAGCGTTGCTAAAATTGGCACATTCCAAAGAATCAGACAATTTTTCTAGAGATAGATTATGCTCATAAGTGAATGCTGGATAAAAAGCCACATGAGTCTTCTCTAGCTTCATTGTTGTCTGACTTTTTCACCAGCCATGTGTATTCTTCTAAAGCTATGTTTCATTTTGAAATTCCATAGTTCCTCTTTCAAAAAATATACATGGATTAGTCAGCCCCACTGGTTTATTTTTTTTTAAAAATGTCTTCTCAGCTAGCATTGGGACAGAAACAAGGAAATCCTCTTATTTTCACTGAGAGGCAGTTACATGAAAATATGGTAAAGGTGCTATAATTTAAGTAAGTACATAATGCTAATTTACACTGATGGTATATTTTAAATTTGAAAGGCATTTTCCTCACAACAACTCTATGAGAAGTATTTTTATCCCATTTTGCAGACAGGAAAATTGAGGCTGTGACTTGCCTATGATGTCATGACCTAGGAAGTTTCTGAGGTCAAATTTAACCCTAGGTCCAGGGATATCCCAGAGCTAGCTCTAATTCTCAAGTAGATTGTTAAATTTTCTGTATGAGCGCTAGCGCCTCATAAATGAGCATTGACTATAACCTGGGTTTAATTTACTGTTTTGTTGATTATCCAGAGTTAAAGAGTTAATAATGTAGATGAACCTTAAAAGTGTGTGTGTGTGTGTGTGTGTGTGTGTGTGTGTGTGTGTGTGTGTGTGTGTGTACATTCCTCCCTTCTCTGTTCCCCCTACCCCCAAGCCTGGTTGTTGAACATTTACTCTGTATAGCTCTATAGCCATTGCTTCAGCTTAGCCAGAGTACAAGCTTAGTGAATGAATAACAACAACAATAACCAGCATTTACATAGTACTTCAAGGTTTGCAAAGTGCATTACATCCATTAATTCGTTTGAGATTCACAATACCCATCTCCACCCTGCCCCTTATGTTCAACATTCTCCTCTTTTAATGGCTTATGAAACTATTAAGAATTTTTCAGATAGGAAATTATCTTTTAAACCATGCAAATTTCAATTCAGCCAAAATTTGTTAAGCATCTGTTCTGTTTGTATATTATGTGAACTTCACATTTTCCACACAAAATCTTGATTATGATAAAAGCTAAAATTAAACTAAGCTCATGTCACCTTAGTGGCCCATAGAAGTAATGCCTCATTGACATGTTTTTTAGCAGCAAAATAATCTAGTACAACAAATGATTTCTCCAGGCTTGGTTACAGTCACTTTTTATGAAAGATTTTTAAGAAAAAAAAAGACAAACTAAACTGGTCATATCCTCTTCCCCTAATGATTCCCATTTGCTAATTCATTAAATAAATTAAAACTATAGATAATAATAGCTGACATGTTATTATAGGGACCTTTCACTTTTGTCCCTTTTAGTGTCATCTCTTAGGAAGATGTGTCTAAAAATCAACATTTTGTTTAAGCAAGTCGACTTCATATACAAGGTGAAACGTTTATTTGCCAGACTTAAGAGCTGTTGAAATTTAAAGTAGTTTATGTTATTAAAGTGTTCCTCTTTAGAAGATTATTTATAAAAACCTTTCAAAACAATATTTAATTTCTTTGTTATATTACAATCCTTAAAATCCATTCTTAAAACATTTTATTGCACAAATGGTAATGAGTAAATAATGACAGAACAGACTTTTTCAACTAAAGTTTTCTGTCCACATATATGAGGGGCTATTACCCTTCTATTGAAAAGTAAGAAAAGTTTGGAATAAAGTTTCTGCCTGATGGATATAACATTTATTCTTATACCTGTTGACCTAGAGATTTCCCATATAACCCAAGGAAGTCATTAACAAAAAGAAAGGCTCCATATGCACTGAAATATTTATAGCAAGGTTTTTTGTGATAGCAAAGATCTAAAAACATTTTGTCATTGTTGTTCAGTCATTTGCAGTTGTGTTCAATTCTTTTGACCCCATTTAGGGTTTTCTTGGCAGAGATACCAGAGTAGTTTGCCATTTCCTTCTCCAACTCAAAATTTTTTTGAGCAGGAAAACTGAGGCAGATATTGTGAAGTGACTTGCCCAGGGTTACACAACTAGTAAGTATCTGAGGCTGGATTTAACTCAGGAAAATGAGTCTTCCTGACTCCAGTCCCAGCACTCTTTTCAGCTGTGCCACAGAGCTACCATCACTTGCAGAATGGCTTAACAATTTGTGGTACATGAATGTAATGGAATATTACTGTAGTGTAAGAAATAGTAAATGAGACAAATACAGAAAAAGCATGGAAAGACTCATATGAACTGATGCAAAGTGAAGTAAGCAGAACCAGGAAAACAATATGCTCAGTAGCTATAATGTAAATGGAAAGAACTGCAAAACAATTTTTAAAAAAGAGTTGCAAAATTATACAAAACAAGTTTGACCCTACAGAAGAAATATGAGAAGACACCTATCTACCTCACCTTGCAGAGGTAGGGGAAGGGTGTTCTCAGGTGTGGAACATTGCGTATAACGTCAGGTTTTTTAAATGTATCGATCAATTTTACTGGGGTTTTTTTTTCTCTTCCTTTTCTAAAAACATTCTTTGTTTTAAGGGATGGCTCTTTGGGAGGGGTAAGGGATGGGATGCAGAGGGAAATCTAGATGATGTAAAAACAAAAGGTATCAATAAAATCTATTTTTTAAAAATCTAGTGTCTATGACAAATCATTGTTTCCTATCTGTATTTTATTTTTGGGTTGCCACTTCGTTGGAAGCAATTTTTCCATAGCTATCAGAAACCTAAGAAAGTATTCAGTAGAATCATCTGTTCAAGCTATCATTGAAGATAAGGTTCTCACTCTCTCCCATAACAGCCAACTCAATGCTTTATTATTAACTGTGCTATGATTAACTTGCCAAAAAATAACTATCAAATAATTTGTGGTGGACACCCATTCAGTATCAGATAATGATTAATTTTTTTCTCTTAATTGTTCTGGTTCTGACTGCTTTAAAGATTGTAGTCCTCCCTGAACTCCATCATAGGCAAAACCAAGTTTTCACAAATGAGCAATAATTTCTAGATTTGTATTTTGGCACTTTTGGCACATTTTTTTTTATAAAATTATTTTTTGCTATTTTCTTCATCTGCTCTGTTCACCTGTAATTCCACCAATTTTTGGTTTTATTAGTTTTCAGATAAACCTTATTTCTGCCTAAATTGAGGGAAGAAAAGGGATAAAGCTCTTGCATACTCAATTATAGTTTTTGCAAATTACTTGGGACAAAAAATAATCTTTATATGACTTGATTTTATCATTACGAATGTGCTTCTGCTGACACTAGATCAGACTCTCTAACCTTTACCAGATACAATAGGATTGATCTGATTTCCCTTTTAGTTGGTTTTCTGGTAAAGTGCTGAATTTTATGTCATTTCATTGCTCTCTTGTATTCTTAGTTCCGTGTTTTTAAAAAGTAAGTATTACTCAAGGAAATTGCTAAAAGTTATGCCACTTGAAGAGCATACTTCAACAACTGTTAGAAGTGTTACAGTAGCTGTTGGTGTGGGGAAGTAAAGCATTTCTAGGATCATTCAAGCCACAATTAAATAGTAACAATCACACCTAAGCACAAAAGAAAGTGCGGCTGAAATTTTTTAAAATGTTGTTTTAACAGTTGTTTAAATGTTGTTTAAACAGTTGTTTCTGCCAAACAGCCTAATTAATTCTCAGAAAACAAGAAAAGACCTTCAGAGGGACCTAACAGCTGGAGGGGATATTATCGATTACAATGTAGGCTTCTTGAAATTGCATGAGCAAGAAGACCAATAGGAATAGAAAACCTAGTTGCTAACCATAGCTATGAATAAAAAAATGCCTCATGAGATGATAACACAAAGATTATCACAACATGCTGAAGATTTGAAAAAGTAAGTTTTACTGATGAAACTCACTTTTTAATTCAAAGCTATATACCAAAAGTTTTTTCAGAAGAAGTTCAGGTGAGCCAATAAGATCTGGGCATCTTCCTTAGATTGTGAAACATTTACCCCCCAAATATTTTGGGAACTTTTTATTTCCAATGGGTCTGGAAGTCTTATTTCCATTGAGGTAATGATGAACTTTGATAAATATATTGCTATCCTCAGAAGCAGAATTGTTCTGAAGTTACAAAAATTCCCAGGTAGAGATGGATTACTGCAGCACAACTTTGCACTATGCCACATGTCACAAAAAGTTTGGAGAAATATACATGCTTCACAGTGGCCAGGGAACTCATCTGATTTAACGCATTGAAAATATTTGGGCCAGCAAAAGAAAAAAAGGACCAATGACACTTTTTTTTTAAAATGCACAGAAGAGATCAGAAGGAGCAGTTTGGAAAGTAATTCAAAATCTATTACATTAAAAAAAAATGTAACATTGCAGTTCACGGTTTAATATAGAATCTTTGTGCTCTGCTCTGTATGAAAATGTGCTTTATTTGGTGCTTAAGTTCAGTGTTTTAAACTTAAAAGTATGTGCCACAATAAAAGCTAGATTTGAAAAAATTAACTGTTCTTTAAAAATACACTTAATATCTAATATGATGATAAAAGTGTGGTTTGATGGTGGATTAAAGAATATGTATCAAAATCTTGTGAAAGTACTGCCAAGTCATGTATGAGTGATTGCAGCAAAAAAGAGAATATACCACATTAAAAAATTTTTAAGATGTAAAAAGTTGTAAAGTTTATTATATATCAACAAATTTAATACCTTACTTTGTTCTTTGTATACCACTTGTTACAATTCATCAGGAGAGCTGCACCTCAAAACTCCATGAGAGGTAATAGAATCTTTCCTGAAAGTGACGAAGAAGAGTTAATGTTACCAGAGTTAAACAATTGCACAGGGCTTAAAATGTTACTCTTTCACTGATGTAACAGAGCTATATGAGAGTACAACACAGCCTGATGCTGTAAGGTGGATGGATGGAAAGAAGAAAGGAAGAAGAGAAGGGAAAAAAAAAGGAAATTGTAATTCTAAAACAAAAGTAGAAAAACCAAAGCAAGCAACTAACTCTTTTCTGGACACAAATAGATAATATTGCCTCCTTGACCTTTGTTTTCCTCCACTGCAGAATGGAAATACTAATACCTATAATATCTACTTCATGATACTGTTCGATCAAATGAGATAATATGCAAAGAGTTTTGCAAACCTATAGACATTACTATGTGAGTATCAGCTAGTATTTATTATTGCCAGTAATAGACTTCAGTGCCACCTACTGGCTGGAGGAGGTTCTGTGTTGCTTGTGCATAGGCTTACTCATATATTACACCTTTAGTCATTAATACTGTCAATGATATTTGTCAATTAAGTCTTTATTAAGCATTTACTAGATACCAGGCTCTGTGCTAAGTTACGGGGATACAAATAGAATAAATAAAACAATTACTAGATGAAAATAGTTAAAGTCCATGGCAATATTGTCTTAAGGCAATTTTCTAAAAAGCATGGGGATATTTCTAATTAACATGTAAATAATTTACTGCACATCTAAATCACCTACATATAGGCTCATTTTATTACCTAAATGTATGTTTTTTTTGTTTTTGTTTTTTTTAATATTTAAATTTATTTATTTAACATATTTGGTTTTCAGCATTGATTTTCACAACAGTTTGAATTACAAATTTTCTCCCCATTTCTACCCTCCCCCCCACTCCAAGATGGCATATATTTTGGTTGCCCTGTTCCCCAGTCAGCCCTCCCCTCTATCACCCCCCTCCCCTCTCATCCCCTTTTCCCTTCCTTTCTTGTAGGGCAAGATAAATTTCTACGCCCCATTGCCTGTGTATCTTATTTTTTAGCTGCATGCAAAAACTTTTTTTTTTGGTTTTTGAACATCTGTTTTTAAAACTTTGAGTTCCAAATTCTCTCCCCTCTTCCCTTCCCACCCACCCTCCCTAAGAAGTCGAGCAATTCAACCTAGGCCACACATGTATCATTATGTATAACCCTTCCACAATACTCATGTTGTGAAAGGCTAACTACATTTTGCTCCTTCCCAACCCATCCCGCTTTGTTGAATTTTCTCCCTTGACCCTGTCCCCTTTCCAAAGTGTTTGTTTTGATTACCTCCACCCCCATCTGCCCTCCCCTCCATCATCCCCCCCCTTTTATTTTTTTTTTTATCTTCCTCCCTCTTCTTTCATGTGGGGTAAGATACCCAACTGAGTATGTATGGTATTTCCTCCTCAGGCCAAATCTGATGAGAGCAAGGTTCACTCATTCCCCCCTCACCTGCCCTCTCCCCTCCTCCCACAGAACTGCTTCCTCTTGCCACCTTTATGCAAGATAATCCACCCCATTCTATCTCTCCCTATCTTCCTCTCTCAGTATGTTGCTCTCTCATCCCTTAATTTCATTTTATTTCTTTTAGATATCTTCCCTTCATCTTCAACTCACCCTGTGTCTGCTCTCTCTCTTTTACATATATATAAATAAAAATACACACACACATATATATATATATATATATACACATACATACACATACATACATATACACATAGATATATACATACATACACATTCACTTATATATATACATAAACATATATATATGTATATTCCCTTCAACTACCCTAATACTGAGGTCTCATGAATCATACACATCATCTTTCCATGTAGGAATGTAAACAAAACAGTTCAACTTTAGTAAGTCCCTTTCAATTTCCGTTTCTTGATTACCTTTTCATGCTTCTCTTGATTCTTGTGTTTGAAAGTCAAATTTTCTATTCAGTTCTGGTCTTTTCACTGAGAAAGCTTGAAAGTCCTCTATTTTATTGAAACTCCATATTTTGCCTTGGAACATGATACTCAGTTTTGCTGGGTAGGTGATTCTAGGTTTTAATCCTAGCTCCATTGACCTCCGGAATATCGCATTCCAAGCCCTTCAATCTCTTAATGTAGAAGCTGCCAGATCTTGGGTTATTCTGATTGGGTTTCCACAATACTCAAATTGTTTTTTTCTGGCTGCTTGCAATATTTTCTCCTTGATCTGGGAGCTCTGGAATTTGGCAACAATATTCCTAGGAGATTTCTTTTTGGGATCTATTTGAGGAGGCAATCGATGGATTCTTTCAATTTCTATTTTGCCCTGTGGCTCTAGAATATCAGGGCAGTTCTCCTTGATAATTTCTTGAAAGATGGTATCTAGGCTCTTTTTTTGATCATGGCTTTCAGGTAGTCCAATAATTTTTAAATTATCTCTCCTGGATCTATTTTCCAGGTCAGTGGTTTTTCCAAGGAGATATTTCACATTGTCTTCCATTTTTTCATTCCTTTGGTTCTGTTTTATAATGTCCTGATTTCTCATCAAGTCACTAGCTTCCACTTGCTCCAATCTAATTTTTAAAGTAGTATTTTCTTCAGTGGTCTTTTGGACCTCCTTTTCCATTTGGCTAATTCTGCCTTTCAAGGCATTCTTCTCCTCATTGGCTTTTTGGAGCTCTTTTGCCATTTGAGTTAGTCTGTTTTTTAAGGTGTTGTTTTCTTCAGTATATTTTTCAGTATTTTTTTGGGTCTCCTTTAGCAAGTCATTGACTTGTTTTTCATGGTTTTCTCGCATCCTTCTCATTTCTCTTCCCAATTTTTCCTCTACTTCTCTAACTTGCTTTTCCAACTCCTTTTTGAGTTCTTCTATGGCCTGGGGCCAGTTCATGTTTTTCTTGGAGTTTTTTGTTGTAGGCTCTATGACTTTGTTGTCTTCTTTAGGCTGTATGCTTTGGTCTTCTTTGTCACCAAAGAAAGAATCCAAAGTCTGAGACTGAATCTGGGTGTGCTTTCGCTGCCTGGCCATATTCCCAACCAACTAACTTGACCCTTGAGTTTTTCAGTGGGGTATGACTGCTTGTAGACTAACGAGTTCTATGTCCCACGTTTGGGGGGGAGGTGCCAGCTCTGTCTCACCCGCACTACTCCTTCCCCAAGAACCCCCAGCCTGGGCAGGGCTTAGATTTTCAGCAGGCCGTGCACTCCTGCTGTGATCCGCCACTTAATTCCTCCCACCAGGTGGGCCTGGGGCCAGAAGCAGCAGCAACTGTAGCTGCCCCACCTCCGCTGCCCCCGGGGCTGGAAGCCGAACCACGAACTCCTTCCACTCCTGCAGCTTTTCCCACTAACCTTCTCCGCAGTCTTTGGTGTTTGTGGGTCGAGGGGTCTGGTAACTGCCGCAGCTCACATATTCAGGGCGCTAGGGGCCCCATCCGCCTGGCTCCAAGTTTGGTTGTTCCACGCCGCTCAGGCTGGGCTCTGCTCCACTCTGTTCCCAGCTCCCAGCTCCGTGTGGAATAGACCTCACCCAGAGACCATCCAGGCTGTCTTGGGCTGGAGCCCTGCTTCCCTCTGCTGTTCTGTGGGTTCTGCCGTTGGAAAGAGGGAGTGAGCGAAAGTCGCAGATGAAAGTGTCAGGCGCAGTCCTAAATGTATGTTTTAATGCAATATGATTTGCAGTTTTAAATTATATCTGCTATTAAGATGGCATTACTAAATGCAAGTAGAAGTGTAATTTATTAAATTACATTAAATATTTTTAAAATTATATTCCATTTGCTCAAGTTGCTATTATAAATGTAGACAATGATTGAGCTTAACCACAGGAACTCTTGACAAATGGTAGAAGTTAGATAAGTCATTGGATTACAAGATATTGATTTATATTTGTACAAGTCAGGCTTTGCCAATATCAAATCAGCAGTTTTTTAGCAAGGAAAAAGTGCACAGAAGTCTAAATTATTTAATGACCTATGAGATAATGAGTTCATCATTGGAGGCATTTAAATGGAGATTTTGACCACTGTCAAACAGGTTGGAAAAGTTTTTTGCTCAACCACTGTATATTATTAGTAAAGGCCTCTAGGGCCCTTTGGGTATTTTTCTTTTTGATCATTCCCAGAAGAAGATGTATTGTATACATTAATGGTTCTACATATAAGCTCACAATAATAGTGTTCTAGGAGATTCTTCCTTTGAAAGGTCAAATAATAGATCAAATATTGTGGGTCCTTAGTAACTACACAGCTCAGAGAGTGCTACCCATGAGCTGGGCAGAAAGGAAGTAGGTTTAGGGAAAACATCCTATCCTATCCTGAATGTGAGAGTAGCCGCTGTATACCTAGTACTTCTACATACAGGAGCAGGATGTAGGGAGAAGAGTGAGAAGTCAGATTTTCAAGTCTACAAGTTTTAAGAAATTAGGAATCTTTAATGGTAAAAGTATTTGGACTAATAAAAATATGCCACAAACTGGCACTTAATAAGCACATTCTGAGGCTTCTTCCTAATCTATGAATCTGTAATCCCATTTAAGGTAATTTATTGAATTCAGAAAATCTTAAGATCTTAAGTAGTAGTAGGCACTGTTAGTAGGCTCTATAAAATTCATTTAATAAGCATTTATTGAGCATATGCTGTTTTTTAGGGACTGTGTGTAAAGATGAATGAGACATATATGTAGTGATTCACAACATTGTACCATTTTTGTACAATTTCCCAATACTCCCAGGAACTTTCATAAGTAAACACCTCATTTTATACCTTGGGATGTTTACTAAGGCTTAGAAAATGAAAAATCTCAAACTCAAAGAGCAACTAGTACCATAGGCATACAAAAATATTGTGAGTTTACAAGTGAAATCACTAATACAGACACTATATCTTCTTTGCTCAAGCAGAAAATCCCCAAAGGGCCCTCGAAGTGATTGAGCAAAAAGCTTTCCCAACTTCCACCCCAACCCCACTTGCATGACCTATCCTTATTCCAGGCCCTTAAACACACAGTTTCTTGCCCTTCTTTTCCTTAGCAATCATACATTATAGCTTTACAACTTAAAAAAAAAGATTTTAAAAATTGTCTGTGAGAAGTTCTGTTGGTCCCTACCCCGCTCTGCATTATAATAAATGATTTGCAGTGCATCTAGGCCAAGGGGAACCACTCAAATTTCATGAACCAAAGTTCCTGTACAAATGTTCAATTTTCAGAAAGTAGTGAATTTTATAATGCTTTTTGTTTATTTTAGGCCTAGATTCTGTGTGCCCATGCTAATTATTATGTCTACTATCTACCTTGACTTTTACCATTGAAGTTATTGGATGATGAGAAAATTGGCATGAGACATGGCCAGGGAGAGGGGGTGGGTGGGGAGAAGAAAGGATAATGAGAAATAGAACAATATAGGTAAGGCAATTCATATAAGCCAAACATAGTGCAATCCTAGTTATGTGAGGCTTTGGGATCAGGGATTCTTTAGTTTATCTTTCTTTGTATTTCTAGGGCCTAACCTAGTGCCTGGCCTCATAAAGTACCTACCTCATAAAGCACTTTATAAATGCTTATTGTATAGTGAGGCCATCTGTTTGCAACTTTAGAGTCTAGAGTGTCCTCTTCATATAGATCGTGGTATAAGTTTGTAACCATTTTTAAAATATATTTATAGAATAATGGAATTCTAATACATTCTTTTTTGGTAGAGAGGAAAATTAATACAGAACTGTCTTGTGCCTAATTGAAAACAGTTGAAGTTTTATTGAAGCACTAAAAAGATTTCATTATGAGGGCATTTCATTTCTAATGAAGGCCTGGAGTATGCATCCCAGGATATGCCCAAAGGTAGCATTACAGTAAAGTTATAGTATTCTCATATTAATATGCATGCATTTATTGAATATCAATCAATAGTAAGTGCTCCTTGAACACCCACCATGTGCAAATTACTAAGTACTTTGAGGGAATACCAAGACAGTGCCTACACTCCAATGTGTGTGGGGGTGGGGGGAGGAAGTCCAACAGTTAATTAATAATATAATAATCTAAGAAATGTCCCTGATGCCAAATGAAGGGTGCAGAAAATAGCTACAGGACTTCCTAGGATCTAGAGCAAGAAAGGACCGACTAAAGGAATCAAATGAGAGACGGGTGAAGTAACTGGCCCAAGATCATACGAGTAATGTTAACAAAAGGACTTTTTAACCTAGATCTTTTGACTATAAATTAAGAGCTTTCTCTTTTTAAAAAAAAAAAAAGTGTCACTAATGCTCCTTTTTGGCACTCTTTTTTTTTTTTATTATGAACTTGACAAGCATCAACGAACACAAACATTCCCATATGCAGTCCTGCACTGGATGGAAGGACTTAACTGCTATACCTCTTTGGTCTTGTAGATCATTGATCTTTCTGATACCCTTTTAGATGTTTCTTGGAATGTGGGAGAGTTGGGCTTCTCTATAATTTTCATGGTGCCATCTTAAGCAGAAGTTCCTGATGCCCTTTTCTCAAACTATCCTCATCAACTCAATCTGCCACTGAGCTGTTCCTTGTAACAAATAAATGCAAGGAACAGCTTAATAGGGGATTGAGTTGATGGGGATAGATAGATAGATGGATAGATGGATGGATGGATGGATGGATGGATGGATGGATGGATGGATGGATAGATAGATATACATATATGTGTGTATATGTATATGTGTGTACATATGTATATATAAATGCATATACATACAAATATGGGTTTGTTTTGCATATGCACATATATACCCATATATGTGTATATGTATATGTGTATGTGTGTATGGCAGTTGGTGGGAATATATGTATATATGTGTATACATATAAATGCATATATACAAAATATGGGTTTGTTTTTGCATATATACATATACACATATGTGTATGAGTGTGTATATATTTTATATGTATATGCATATATGTATATGTGTATGTACACATACACACACAAAAACCAAATCCACACATTGGCAATGTCTAAAAATATATATACCCATTCCATACCTCTAGTCCACATTAGTCAGGAGGCATGCTTCATTTTTAATCTTTTGAAATCGATTGACTATTGTATTCAGAGTTTTTCAGTGTTTTGTTTTGTTTTCCTTTTTTTTTTCACTGTAACCATTGTGTGAAATATTCTCCTGGTTCTTCTTACTTTGCTCTGCATTATGTTTAAATGCATCTTCCTAAATTTCTCTGAATTATTTATATTCTTTTCTTATAGAAGAGGAAATATAGAATAGTGAATAAAAGAACTGGCCTTGTAGCCAGGAACATCTAAGTATAAGACTTGTCTCTGATACATGCTTGCTACATGACTGTGAGCAATTTACTCACCTCACAATGCTCTTGGTAACTCCCTAAGACTATAATTTACAGATAAGATACCAACTTGCACTGGTAGGGAGAATTTCCTTATCTTGAAATTCCCTGTCACGATGAAATCACAGGTTTAGTCCCTTTCCCTATCCCCAAGGCATACTGATTAAATGGCTATACCACAATTTGTTCAGTCATTTCCTATCCACAGGCATCTATTTTGTTTCTAGTTCTTTGCTGCCACAACATGTGATGCTATAAATATTTTTGTATCAATGGAATCTCTCTGTCTTTGACCTTGGGGCACATGCCTACTAGTGGTTGCTGAGTTAAAGGATATGTAGAGTTTAATAACTTTTTTTGTATAATTCTAAATTGTTTTCAAGAACAGCTGAACAAATCAGATTTCCAAGAACGATGGATTAATCTTCCCACAGACTGTTTACTATTTACCGTGTTCATCTTTGCCCATCTGAAGATGGGTATAAAGTAATGACCAGCCTTTGTCTTATTAGTGATTTGGAGCATTCTTTAATATTATTGTTGGTAACTTGAATTTCTTCTTTTGAAAACCTTTTGTTCATATTCTTTGAGCGCTTGCTGGGGAATGGCTCTTGATCTTACATAATTATATCAGTTTTTTTGCTTGGGATAATCAAGCCTTTCAGGGCAGCTAGGTGGTTCAGTGGATAGAGTGCTGGGCCTCAGTTAGGAAAACTCACCTTCCTGAGTTCAAATCTAGCCTCAGACATTTACTAGCTTTGTGACCCTGGACAAGTCACTTGACCCTGTTTACCTGAATTTCCTCATTTGTAAAATGAGCTGGAGAAGGAAATGGCAAACCGTTCCAGTATCTTTGCCAGGAAAACCCCAAATGGGGTCACAGAGAGTTGGACGTGACCAAAACAGTTGAACAATAAGCCTTTTCCAAATATTTACCACAAAGATTTTCCCTCAGTTAATTCGTTCTCTTTCTACTAAACCATACTACTTCTTTCAGAGCAGTGAGAACAGTGGTCTTGGGAGATGTCGTGGAGGTTTTATTTGTGCCTTAAAGGACAAATGAGATTTGCAAAGGAGAGGGGAGGGCATTTTAGGTAGATGAACAACAAAAGAAAAGCCCTAAAGACTAGAAAGTGCAACATATGTTTGGGAGAAAAACCAGTGGCTATAATAAACAAACTCTCTGCGAACAAAATTCCTACATTTAAAAAAAAAAGTTCAGTTACAAGAAGAAATAGCACATACCTTGGGCACATACCTTGATACTTTGAAGGATCTGAGATTTCATCTCATCTGCATGAATGTTTTCTATTGATACAGATGACAACCAATTCATGCCTGCACATTTTGTATAATTCTTGTCCATTGCTTTTTCTACTCCCTCCCCCCATAAATCCTCCACAGAAGATTATAACAAGTCTAGGGACCTTCCTCTAAATTTCTTCATATTTCATGGAAACCTGTAGAGCAGGTTGGCTGTCCATCACTTTCTCTCCCTATGTGACCTGCCCATCTTTTTTCCTTAGTCATATATCTCTGAAATCCAACTTTGAGCAGTAGTTAAAGACTTGGGTTCAAGTCCGATCTCTGACACTATGGTGTTATCTGGGGCAAGTCATTTAATCTCTCAGTGCCCCCAGGTAACTCAATCAATCAATCAGTAAACATTTATTAAGCACCAAAATGGGCAGCCAGGTGGTGTGGTGGATAGAAAGAAGAGAGTATCAAGGAGGAGAGAGGGATCAATTGTGTCAAAGGCCTGCAAAGAGGTCAGAGAATGAGAATTGAGAAAAGGCCCTGTGGATTTGGAAACTAAGGGAACATTAGTAAATTTAGTGAGAGCGGTTCCGGTGGAATGATATGATTGGAAGCTGAGTTGGAAAGGGTGGAAGAAGTCAGTGAGAGAATATGTTGGTCATATCTATTGTTACTTGCCATATTGGAAATTAAAATGTCTTAATATTATTATGAAAATAGTTTTGACTTTGAAGACCCCAAAAGAGTCTTAGGAACTCCCAGGAGTCCCAGACCATGCTTTGAGAACTTCTGCCTTAAAGCATCAACAATTCTCTGCCTTTAGAGTAAGTGGCTCATTGAGAAAGTAACTGAGGGGAAACAGAGAAGTAAGAAGGCACACTACCATTTGCCCCTTCACTTTTGTTCTTCTGTGGCTGTGCTTCACACATACCCTGCAGCTGGGTAGAGGAGAGGGATCTGTTTGACCAAAAATATCAGTCTATGTTGATACTACAATTGAAGTGCTATGAGCCCAAGCTGCACTCTTTATAAAAGTGATTGATCTAAGACTCAATCTCACCACTCGAGGAGAGAGCTTCTTAACCTGGGCTGTATAAACTTGTTTTCAAAAGTCATTCTGATGATTGTACTTTAAAATGATTTGGTTTCTTTTGTAATCCTATTATTTTATGCATTTGAAAAAGTTTTTCTGAGAAGGGATCCATTGATCTCACCAGACTGTTAAAGAGGTCCAGGACACAAAAAAAGTTAGGAACTGTGCCTCTAGGAGCTTGTATGAGAACTTTGGAGAGTGCATACCCAAATTCTTTGTTCCATTGCTTCATGTTCTACAGCAATATTTCTGTTTCAATTTACACATCTTTGTCAGAAACTTTATGACTAGAGATAGGTTCAATATATGAGGCAGATGAAGGATATTTTTCAAAATACTGGATCAAGAACTTTGGACATAAATGCATCATTAATTAGATAAAACAACAATACAAAACAAGGAATGTTGGTGCAGAACACTTGAGGAAAGAAGGCTAGATTTGTCCTAAACCAGTGAAATGCACAGGGTTGAGTGAATGAAGGTAAATTAAAAATCTATGGGGCATGGACCAGCAGGAGGGCTATATGGCCCACCTGCCTCTAGGTCCTGAAAGAAACTCAAATCAAAGTGTAAGAAGGCTGGAATGGTAGGAGGGAGTAAGGTTATGAAAGACCAAACAGAGAATTTTATATTTGATCCTGAAGTGTTAGAGAGCCACTGGAGTTATTGAGTAGGGATGGGGGTGGGGGTGACCTGATCAGACCTGCACCTCAGGAAAAAAAAATACTTTAGTAGCCAAATGAAGGATAGATTGTAATGGGGGAAAGAGTTGAGGCAGGCAGACCCACCAGAAGGCTACTGTAATTTTCCAGTCTTGAGATGATGAGGGTCTACACTAAAGTGGTGGCAGTGTCAGAGGAGAGAAGGGGGCATATTTGAAAGATGTTGAAAACGTGAAATCAACAGACCTTGGCAACAGACTGGATATGGGAGGCAGATGAGAGATAGTGGAGAATTGAGGATGATTCCTAGGTTGCAAGCCTGAGAGACTGGGAGGATGGTATTGTTCTTTACAGTAATAGGGAAGGTAGGGAGGGAAGATTTAAGGGAAAAGATGATGGGTTCTGTTTTGGAAATGTTGAGTTTAAGATGTTTATTGGACATCTACCTCAAGATGACTGAAAGACAGTTGAGGGTGTGAGACTGGAGGTCAGTGGAGAGGTTGGGGCAGGATAAGTAGATTTGAGAATCACCAGCATAAGAATGGTAATTAAATCCATAAAAGCTGATGAGAGCACCAAGTGGAGTAATATAAAAGAAGAAGACAAGAGGTTCTGGGACAGACCCATGAGGGACACCTAGAATGTGATCAGGATGAGGACTCAGGAAAGGAGACTGAGTCAGATGGGTAGGACAAGAACCAGGAGAGGGCAGTATCCCAAAAACCTAGTGAGAAAAGAATGTTAAGGAGGAGAGAGTGATCAACAGTGTCAAAAGCTACAGATAGCAAGGAGAATGAGAGATTGAGAAAAGGCCATTGGATTTGGCCAATAAGAGATGTTTGGTAGCTTTGGAGACAGCAATTCAGTGGAATGATAAGGTCAGAAGCCAGATTGTAAGGAGTTAAGAAGAGAGTGAGAGGAAAGAAAGTGGAGGCATCTATTGTAGACAACATTTTCAATGAGTTTAGCCAACGAGGGCAGACAAAATTTTGAACAACAGTGGGGATGGAAGGATCAAGAAGGTTTTTTTTCAAGATGGTAGTGGGCAGTAGGCTTGCTGTTCAGTGGGGTCTATCAGGAAGTTAGAAAATTGGGGCTAGGGGCAGCTTTATTAGGATTCCATCACTGTTGATTTGTCTGTTTATGTTCAAGATCTTTGACTTTTCTTCTTCCTGAGATCTTTGGTAATTTTTCTTTTTCTTCCCTTTATTTCCCCCTATTACTTTCTGAGCTTGTGATTCACTCCCCTTTGATAGTGGTCTCTTTGGGGGCTGAATCTCAAAGAATCTCAGCCTAAGTCTCTGCCTCAAGCTGACTTTTGGGTGGTCAGAACAACAAAGTCAAAACTGCTGTATCCAAAGCCTCAAGGAAAAATGTGAATTGGCTTCAGGTCCAAAAAAGAATTTCTGGAAGAGCGCAAGAAGGAATTTAAAAATCAAATAAGAGAGGTAGAGGGAAAATTGGGAAAAGAAAAGACAGTAATGTAAGAAATTCATGAAAAAAGTCAACAGCTTGGTAAAGGAGGCAAAAAAATACTAAGGAAAATAACACCTTATAAAACAGAATAGGCCAAATGTTAAAAGAGGAGTAAAATCCAATGAAGAAAAGAATTTAAAAAGCAGAATTGGCCAAAATGGAAAAAAAAAGATGAAGAGAAGTCCTTAAAAAGCAGAATTGTCCAAAAATGGGAAAAGATTTACAAATGTTCATTGAAGAAAATAATTCCTCAAAAATTAGAATCAGGAAAGTTGAAGATCATGACTCTATAGACATCCAGAAACAATAAAACAAAATCAAAAGAATGAAAAAATAAAAGTAAATGTAAAATATCTCATTGGAAAAAAGCAACTGACCTGGAAAATAGATCAAGGAAAAATAATTTAAGAATTACTGAACTACCTGAAAGCCATGATTAAAAAAAGACCCTGAACATCGCATTTGAAGAAATTATCGGGGAAAACTGCCCTAATATCCTAAAACCAATGGTAGAGTAGAAATTGAAAGAATACACCAATCACTTCCTGAAAGATCCCAAAATGAAAACTCCCAGGAACATTATAATCAAATTCCAAAGCTTCCAAGTCAAACAGAAAGTATTGCAAGCAACCAGAAAGAAACAATTCAAATATTGTAGAGCCACAGTCAGGAACATATAAGATTTAGAAGCTTCTACATTGAAGGATCAGAGTGTTTGGAATATGATATTGCAGAAGGCAAAAAAGCTAAGGTTACAACCAAGAATAACCTACCCAGGGAAACTGAGTATAATTCTTCAGGGGAAAAAATTGACAGTTCATGAACTAGAGGACTTTCAAGCATTCCTGATGAAAAGACCAGAGCTGAACAGAAAATTTTACTTTCAAGACTCAAGAGAAGCATAAAAAGGTAAACAGGAAAGAGAAATCACAAGGGACTCAATAAAGTTAAACTACATTTTCTATATGGAAAGCTGATAAATGTAATTCCTAAGAACTTATCATTATTGGGACAGGTAGAAGGAGTATACATAGGTGAAAGGCATAGATGTGAGTTGACTATGATGGGATGATATCTACAAAAATAATTAAGGGGTGAGAAAGAGGCATGCATTGGGAAAAGGAACAAGGAAAAGGCAGAATGGGCTAAACTATCTCACATAAAAGAGGCATGAAAGAGCTTTTACAGTGGAAGGGAAGATGGGGTGGTGGTGGAGGACAATGCATAAACCTTACTGTCATCAGAAGTGGCTCAAAAAAGGAATAATATATATCCTTAGTTGGGTAGAGAAATCTTTCTAACAATACAGGAAGTAGAAGGGGAAGGGAAAAAAAGAAGAGGAGAAGGCTGATAGATGGGAAGGTGGATTAAGGGAGGTGTGATCAGAAGCAAAACACTTTTGAGGAGTGATTGGGTGAAAGGAGAGAGAGAAGGATAAATAGTGAAAAAATAGGATGGAGGAAAATACACGGTAATCGTAACTGTGAAAAAAAATTATAGCAAGTTTCTCTGACAAAGGCCTCATTTCTCAAATACATTGAGAACAGAATCAAATTTATAAGAATACAAGTCGTTCCCCAGTTGATAAATGATGAAATGATATGAACTGGCAGTTTTCAGATGAAGAAATCAAAGCTATCTATGGTCATATGAAAAAATGTTCTAAATCACTGTTGATTTGAGAAATGCAAATTAAAACAACTCTGAGTTATAACCTCACACCTATCAAATTGGCTAATATGACAGAAAAGGCAAATGACGAATGTCAGAGGGGATGTGGAAAAAATAGGACATGAAAGTATTATTGGTGCAGTTGTGAAGTGATCTAGCCATTCTGGAAAGCAATTTGGAACACTGCCCAAAGGACTATAAAACTGTGTGTACCCTTTGACCCATCAGTATGATTAGTAGGAATACATCCTAAAGATCTTTTTTAAAAAGAGGAAAAGGACCTATATCTATAAAAATATTTACAGCAGCTCCTTTTGTGGTGGCAAAGAATTAGAGATTGAGGGGATACCTATTAATTGGGGAAAAGATGACCAAGTTATAGTATATAATTGTGATGGAATACTATTGTACTATAGGAAATGATAAGCAGGATGCTGTCAGAAAAACCTGGAAAAACTTACATGAACTGATGCAAAATGAAGTGAGCAGAACTAGGAAATCATTGTACACAATAACAGCAATATCGTATGATGATCAGCTGTGAATGACTCAGCTGTTCTCAGCAATACAATGATCCAAGACAGTTCCAAAGGATTCATGATGAAAAATGCTATCTACCTCCAGAGAAAGAATACATGGAGTGTGAATGCAGACTGAAGCATACTTTTTTAAACTTTATTTTTCTTAGTGTTTTTGTCTATGTTTTCTTTCATGACATGACTGAATATGCATATATGTTTTGCATAACTGCACATCTATAACCCATATCAAATTGCTTGCCTTCTCAATGATGAGGGATAGGTGGGAGAAAAGGAGGGAGAGAATTTATTTATTTATTTTAAATGTTAAAAATTATTTTTACACTTAGTTGGAAAAAATAAAATCTTTAAAAAAACAAATATAGACTACTACTACTACTAATACTACTACTACTACTACTACTACTACTACTACTACTACTACTACTACTACTACCACTACTACTGCTATGATTGGAGTTGAAAAGGATTGCAGAAGTCCTCTAGCTCAATCCATACTTAAACAGCAATGGGACAGTTAGGTGGTATGTTGGATAGATTATTGGTCCTGGAGTCAGGGAGACCTGCATTCAAATGTGGCCTCAAATATTTATGGGCTGTGTGACCTTGTGGAAGTCACTTAACTTCCATCTGCCTCAGTTTCCTTATCTATAAAAAGAATGGGGGTAATAACAGCACCTACCTCCCAGGGTTGTTGTGAGGATCAAATGAGATCATATTTGCAAAGTGGCCACTTATAATGCCTTACTCTAGCTATGCTACTCACCTATCCTCTTTTCTAGTCATGCAGGTCCTTGACAGTGATAGTCCACCTCCACCTCCCCTTGGGGAGCTTCTTTTCATTTGTCTCCATCCAGCCACTTCCTTTTCACAAAGTGAGATGGAGAGAAAGAAAGGGACTAGTGGAAATACAGCCAAAAAGCTTCCCAGATTATAGTAAAGCCCACTAGACTTTGCAATGTCATGAGTATAATTTGTCAGCATTGTCATCATTGTCACTGTTCAGTCATTTCAGTCATATCTGACTCTTCGTGACCCCATTTGGGGTTTTCTTGGAAGAGATACTAGGGTGCTTTGCCATTTCCTTCTCCAGCTCATTTTACAGTTGAGGAAGCTGAGGCAAACAGGGTTAAGTGACTTGCCCAGGATCACACAGCTAGTAAGTGTCCGAGGACCAATTCAAACTCAGAAGGATGAGTCTTCCTGACTCCAGGCCCACCACTCTATCCACACCATGACCTAGTTGCCCAATGAATGTAACTTCTGAACCCCTAGACATGTATCTCAGAGAGGGTACCCTTATTCTTCACTAGTCAACAAATATATATCTGCACAAAGACAACCCTCCTCTATCCCCTATGTGAGCATCTCATACATTCCAGGCATGGTGTGACACGCTGGAAATATAAAGACAAGAACAAAGTAGTCCCTGCCCTCAATGGGTTTACATTCTCTATCTCTCATCTTTTGAACTCATTTGACCTTGCCAGTTAGTAGCTTATGGAGCCAAATGGGAAAACAAGAAACAAAGAGGAGATTTCTCATTATATCTTCTGAAAGTCAAGTCTAATGATAGAGTAGGTTAGCCAGAGTCCTCCGGTGAAAGAACTATGAATGACTAATTTGAGATTGAGCATGATGAGCATCACTAGCAAATCTAAAGATGAACAACCAAAGGGTAGTGGAAATAGCCCTTAGAGAAAGGAGTAAGGCTGACATTTTCTAGCTCCACATTTTCCCAACTTCATTTTCTTAATGTGGTAACAACATCAAAGTCATTGTATTCAAATAATCAGGGAGTACCTTCAGATCTACTTGAACTGAATATTGTAGTAGAATTTATTATGCTTCAGCTGATGCAAAAAAGGCAGGGGTAGTAATTATGATCTCATACAAAGTTATAGCTAAAATAGATATAATTTAAAAATATAAATAAAGCAACTACATTTTGACAAAAGGTACCATGGACAATGAAGCATACACACACATAAAATATTAAAATATGTAAGAATATGAACCATTCCCCAGTTGATAAATAGTCAAAGGATATGACCAGGCAGTTTTCCAATGAAGAAATCTAAATAATTTATAGTCCTATATAATGCTCTAAATCATTATTGGTTAAAGAAATGCAGATTAAAACAACCTTGAGATAGTATTTTACACCTACCAGACTGCCTAAAATGATAGAAGGGGAAAGTGAGAAGATGGCAGCTGAAAGGCACGGACTTACGTGAGCTCCCCGCCAGATCCCTCCAAAAAACTATTAAAAAATGGCTCTGAAAAAATTCTAGAACTGCAGAACCCACAAAATAGCAGAGGGAAGCCAGGATCTAGCCCAGAACAACCTGGATGGTCGCTGGATGAGGTCTATCAGGCACAGAGCAGAGGGGAGTGGAGCTCAGCGTGGGCTGCAGCAGGACCAACCAGACCAGCAGCAGGCTGAAACAGGCCCTAGCGCCCTGAATCAGTGAGCTGTGGCAGTTACCAGACTTCTTAACCCACAAACACCAAAGACAACAGAGAAGGTTAGTGGGAAAAGCTGCGGAGGACAGAGTTCTCTGTTCGGCCACTGCCCCAGGGGCAGTGGGGGAAGTGCAGCTAGACAACTACAGCTGCAGTTGCTTCTGGCCTCAGGCCCACCTGGTGGGAGGAATTAAGTGGCAGATCAGAGCAAGAGTGAAGAGCCTGCTTAAGATTTGCAACAGGTTCGGGTTGGTGGTTCTTGAGGAAGGAGGAGTGCTGGTGTGACAGAGCTGGCTGTATAGAAATAGCTCTGAAATCAACAGCGCATCCCCTCAAGCTTGGAACAAAGTACTCTTTGCTCTACAAGCAGTCATACCCCAACGAAAAACTCAAGGGTCAAGTTAGTTGGCTGGGAACATGGCCAGGCAGCAAAAACGCACTCAGATTCAGTCTCAGACTTTGGAATCTTTCTTTGGTGACAAAGAAGACCAAAACATACAGCCTAAAGAAGTCGACAAAGTCAAAGAGCCTACACCAAAAGCCTCCAAGAAAAACATGAACTGGTCTCAGGCCATGGAAGACCTCAAAAAGGACTTGGAAAAGCAAGTTACAGAAGTAGAGGAAAAATTGGGAAGAGAAATGAGAATGATGCGAGAAAACCATGAAAAACAAGTGAACGACTTGCTAAAGGAGACCCAAAAAGATACTGAAAAAAAATATTGAAGAAAACAACACTTTAAAAAATAGACTAACTCAAATGGCAAAAGAGCTCCAAAAAGCCAATGAGGAGAAGAATGCCTTGAAAGGCAGAATTAGCCAAATGGAAAAGGAGGTCCAAAAGACCACTGAAGAAAATACTACCTTAAATTAGATTGGAGCAAGTGGAAGCTAGTGACTTTATGAGAAATCAAGATATTATAAAACAGAACCAAGGGAATGAAAAATTGGAAGACAATGTAAACTATCTCACTGGAAAAACTACTGACCTAGAAAATAGATTCAGGAGAGACAATTTAAAAATTATTGGACTACCTGAAAGCCATGATCAAAAAAAGAGCCTACATATCATCTTTCAAGAAATTATCAAGGAGAACTGCCCTGATATTCTAGAGCCAGAGGGTAAAATAGAAAGTGAAAGAATCCACCAATCTCCTCCAGAAATAGATCCCAAAAAGAAAACTCCTAGGAACATTGTCACCAAATTCCAGAGCTCCCAGGTCAAGGAGAAAATACTGCAAGCAGCCAGAAAAAAACAATTTGAGTATTGTGGAAAAATAATCAGGCTAACACAGGATCTGGCAGCTTCCACATTAAGGGACTGAAGGGCTTGGAAAACAATATTCCGGATGTCAGTGGAGCTAGGATTAAAACCAAGAATCACCTACTCAGCAAAACTGAGTATCATGCTCCAAGGCAAAATATGGATTTTCAATAAAATAGAGGACTTTCAAGCTTTCTCAGTGAAAAGACCAGAGCTGAATAGAAAATTTGACTTTCAAACACAAGAATCAAGAGAAGCATGAAAAGGTAAACAAGAAAGAGAAATCATAAGGGACTTACTAAAGTTGAACTGTTTTGTTTACATTCCTACATGGAAAGATGATCTGTATGATTCATGAGACCTCAATATCATAGTAGCTGAAAGGAATATGCATATATATGTGTGTATGTGTGTGTGTGTGTATACATATATATATACATATGTGTGTGTATGTATATATGTAGGTGGGTGTATATATATATATATGTGTGTGTGTGTATGTATGTATACACACACACACACAGAGGGCACAGGGTGAGTTGAATATGAAAGGATGATATCTAAAAAAAATCGAATTAAGGGATAAGAAAGGAATATATTGAGAGAGGGAGAAAGGGAGAGATAGAACAGGGTAAATTATCTCACATAAAAGTGGCAAGAAAAAGTGGTTCTCTAGGAAGGGAAGAGGGGGCAGGTGAGGAGGAATGAGTAAATCTTGCTCTCATCGGATTTGACCTGAGGAAAGAATACCATACACACTCAATTGGGTATCTTACCCCACAGGAAAGAAGGAGGAAGAAGATAAAAAAGGGGGGACGATAGAAGGGAGGGCAGATGGGGGAGGAGGTAATCAAAAACAAACACTTTAGAAAAGGGACAGGGTCAAGGGAGAAAATTCAATAAAGGCGGATAGGTTAGGAAGGAGCAAAACATAGTTAATCTTTCACAACATGAGTATAGTGGAAGGGTTTTACATAATGATATGCATGTGGCCTATGTTGAATTGCTTGCCTTCTTAGGGAGGGTGGGCGGGGAGGGAAGAGAGGAGAGAATTTGGAACTCAAAGTTTTTAAAACCGACATTCAAAAACAACAACAAAGAAAAAAGTTTTTGCATGCAACTAGGAAATAAGATACACAGGAAATGGGGCATAGACATTTATCTTGCTCTACAAGAATAGAAGGGAAAGGGGGATGGGAGGGGAGTGGGGTGACAGATGGGAGGGCTGACTGGGGAATGGTGCAACCAGAATACATGCCATCTTGGAGTGGGCGGGAGGGTAGAAATGGGGAGAAAATTTGTAATTCAAACTCTTGTGAAAATCAATGCTGAAAACTAAATATATCAAATAAATTAAATAAAAAACAAAACAAAAGAAAAAAAAAGAAGGGGAAAGTGACAAATGTTGTGGAGGATGTGGAAAAATTGGGATGCTAATTCATTGTTGGTGGAATTGTGAACTGATCTAAGCATTTTGGAGAGCAATCTGGAACTATGCCCAAAGAGTTACTGAACTATCTATATCCTTTGACCCAGTAATACTACTTGGTCCATTTCCAAAAAGAAAAAGAACCTACATGTTCTAGAACATTTATAGCAGCTCTCTTTGTGGTGGCAAAGAACTGGAAATTGCAGAAATGCCCATCAATCGGGGAATGGCTGAACAAGTGGTGGTACATGAATGTAATGGAATACTACTGTGCTATAAGAACTGATGAGCTCAATGATTTTTAGAAAAACATGGAAAGACATGCGTGAAATAATGAAGAGCAAAACGAGCAGAACAAAGAGAACAGTGTATACAGAAACAATATTGCTTTAAGAATGACTTTGAGCTAATAAGTTATTTGTATATTATAAATACCCAAATTAACTACAAAGGATGTATGAAGAAAGATGTTATCTGCATCAGTGAAAGAACTGATAAATAGAAATATGTATAAATGTGTGTGTGTGTGTGTGTGTGTGTGCGCATATGTCTAATGGTAGCCATCTCTAGGGTGGGGGTGGGGGAGGGAAGAAATAAGAAATTTACATGATAATTTTGTTTATATTTGAAAAGAATAGCAAGTTGCGTATAGTAGATCTGCAGTTTAGTGTGCAACCATCTTTGTGCTGTACTGTATTACAAAAATGCTTGTTTTATTCCATAAATTAAAAAAAAAATTTAAAAAGAAGGTAATCTGGAATAGGTGTAGTGCGTTGAGTCGTGGACTTGGCATCCAGAAGACCCTGATCCAAATCTTTCTTCTGCATCTCACTAGCTGAATGACCATAGGCAATGGGTATTTTATTATCTCTCTGACCCAAAGTTCCCTTAGCTAAAAAATGGGGTTACTCATACCCTACATTCATTCCTCCTCCTTGAGTTGTTGTGAAGCTCAAAAGATATAGTACACATAAAATACTTTGCAGGCTTTAAAGTCAGTTAATTAACTAAATGCCAGTTATTGTTATCAAGAGGCAGCTTAGGGTTGTAGTTGGAGAGCCAGCCTCCAACTCAGGAAGACTTGGGGTACAGGCCAACCTCTGATACACTCCAGCTATGCAGCCCAGGACAAGTTTCTCTGCCTCGAATCTCTCCCACTCTATGGTTATCTCCTCCACATCATGGGGTCCAGGGGTTTGGTGCCCTCGTGACTTGGAAAATCCTCATAAAATTTTTTGGCCCTCCCTTCATGCCAGAGAAGAAGTCTGAATTTTTCTTTTACTTTTTTTGGGTGTTTGTAGTACTTTATTGTAAAACTTGGGGTATTTGGTCATAAGCTCTGTGTCATCTGCTGGTCTTCATCTGGAGTCTTCAACTTCTGTAAAACTCCCCCCAGATTCCCATTTAATTTCTTAGGCTGACTGATGATATAGCAAAACTGCTGGGGAAAGTTACAACGTGGATGAGATAACTGTAATCTACTCTCTACTCAGCTGTTAAACTGATCTTACTAAAGCATAAGTCTAACTATGTCATCCCCCTATCCAATAAACTCCAGTAGCTCCTTGTCACCTCCAGGATCAAATATAAAGTCTCCAATTTGGTTTTCAAAGTCTCTCGTACCTTGCCCCTCCCCCACCTTCGCAGTCTTCTTATTCCTTGCCACATACTCTGTATTCTAGTTATACCAGACTCTTTACTGTGCTGTGCATGAGACATTCTACTCTGGAATTCTCTCCCTCATCATCTCTACATCTGAGGTTCCCTGACTTCCAACCCCCCTTAATTCTAGTGTCTTCCTTCTATTGATATCTCTGTATCTGTATATAGCATGTTTGTACATAGTTGTTTTTCATGTTATCTTTCCCATTAAATTATCTTTTGCCAGTCTTTGTATCCCCAAAACTTATCACAGTGTGCAGCACATAGTAGGCAGTTAGAAATGTTTATCGATTGACTGATTTAATCTTAGGGCCCCAGAGAGCTCTCTAATACTATATATACTTTGGAAAAGGGAATTTCCTCACTGGAAATTCTAAATACCAAGTAAATTGCACATCAAAGACCAACAAAGCAAAACAAAATAAATATGACATTTAGCACAGGACTGAACTTGGCCAAATTAGGTAGAAAGCAAGAAACCTGTCCTGTTACAAACTGTTCCCTTCAAGGATCCCAACTTAGAGAAAGGTTTTAAGTAGTGAAGAAGCTTCCTAACAAAATGTGTTTTCCTTGGCCTTTGTCCCACCCCACCCCCCCCCCCACTCTCTTTACAACTGAAAGGGTGGAATATCACAATTGCAACCTGGCTCTGACAACCAAAGAACCACTACTTTTTGTCATTGGTTTCAGGAGTTGGGAAGAAAACTAGATTTTCATGGTAAACCAACTGAAATTAATCTTGGTGCTTCCCATCTCTGGTTAAGTTGGCCTAGTGTTGAAAATGGAAGGAAAATTTACATTTGCAGGAATGGAAAGGTTTCAGATACAGAAATTTTTCTACATAAGAATCAATTGGACATAGTTGTCACATTGCTCCAGTAATTACTAAATTATTGTTCAATAAACTAAATGTACTTTGAATCAAAGCCTTAAACCAAAAGAAAAGGAATTTTTAGCCAGAAAAAAAAGGTCTCAGCTTGTAAATGCTACATATTTATATGTGTGAAAATTCTAGCCTCAAAAATTAGGTCATCATCTGATGCTTATTAGGTTTTTAAAAATACAAGTCACGCTTATGTATAAATGGTGTAGTGTATAGGGTGTTGGTCTTGGAGTCAGGAAAATCTGAGTTCAAATTCTGCCTTAGATACTTAGTAACTGTGTGGCCTTGGGCAAATCATTTAACATTCACCTGCCTCAGGTTTCCTCATCCTTAAGATATGAATGATGACATCACCTACCTGCCAGAGTTGTTGTAAAGATATGTATATGTATAGATATATACGTATATGTAAAGATATATATGTATATATATGTGTGTGTGTATTATACATGTATATTATATGTATATATACATGTATACACACCTATACATATTCATGTATATATGCATAGTGCTTTGCAGACTTTAAAGCGCTGTAAATATCTGCATAAAGATAGTCTCTACTCCATTCCCTTTCAGTGTTAGGGGAGGGAGGGAGGTCAGGTGTCAAAGGTTCTAGGTTTTGTTGTAATAATTCCTTAGATGCATTAGGTTAACCTGTCCTTTGACATAGTTGCTTATTTGAACCCTCTTCCCCAAGGCATTTTATGTCAGAATAGTGAATAATTCGGAAGGTGATTTTTGTTCTTTTATTCCAGTTGTACCTTATGGAGCAAATCAGACTGAGAAGAAAAGTGTATGTGAACTGGTCACTTTTCAGTACATGTTCTAAAGCAGGGTTAAGGAATATCCAATGCTATCGCTTATGGTTATATTCAGTTTTAATGTTGGACCTGCCTCTATCGAGGCAGAGAGAAAATGGTTTTTAAAGGTGTATTAACTCATTTGTTTCATTTAAAAGAATTCTGTCCCTCCCAAAGAAATGAATGTTCCCCCTCCACTCCTACCCACCCTCCACCCCATTAAGAAATTTGATCACTTCCTCCCTCCTAACTAAAGGTTCTGACCTCCAAATTTAGCATAGTCTCCGAAGCTTTGCAGTAAATAAAGAATGCTTTTGAATGCTGATGCTGCCTACTTCGGACAGCTCCCGTGCTCAGCTCCGCCCAGCCCTTGTAAAATTGCAGGGAGAGGCAGGATTTCCATTAGCCAGGTGGCTTTGGATTAGGCCCTAGAGAGACTTGGCAAATCCGTACCACCACCATTAGCTCAATAAGTGCTTTCTCTGCCCACTGACTTGGGGAACAGGGCTCTGTCATCCAGGGCCAAAGAGCTTTTCCTGCTAATTTATAAGGATGAAGTTGCCAAAAAAAAAAATCTAACCTTGAAAAGTACTGTGTATAACATGCTGTTCTTTAAGTTGGCACTCTCACAAGAACACCCTGAAACTGGAGCAAGCCTTCAGTGGGCTGGGGCCCAGCAACATTGAAGGCACTTGATCCCATGCCCCAACAGTTTGCCTGTCTTCTCTCTTCCAGTCTCTGACATTCATCAAGTCAAATCACACCAAAGGGCTGGAGAAGGAACTGAGATGAGCTTTGGATTTCACTATGTCAGTCAGAAAATGTTGCAAACGTTTCTGGGCCTTATGTCAACAGAGCGTCAGTCACCAAGGAAAGGAATTTTCAGTAACCTTGTTTCTTCTTCTTAGAAATAACTTTTCCATGGTGATGTCATAGTGGAAATTGTGCTGCATTTGGAGTCAAAAGACCTAGGCTGAAATCCATGATCTGCTGCTTACTACCAGTATGACCTTGGTTATTTCATGAGACCCGAGATGGGCCTCAGTTTCCCCATTTGTAAAGTGTGGGGGTTAGGCTAAAATGTCTCAGAAGTCCAGCTATAAATCTATGACTCAAAGTATCTTTTCTTCTGGATGGAAACAAGTACACAATATTTTCCAGGGAGCATAGATTGACTGATTTACACGATTACCTTCCCTTCAACAAACTTGGAAGTCAGACTGACTCTCTCACCTGCCTGGTTCCTGGGAGCTTTTCAGGGATGGTACCTTCTCAAATGTAGGTAGTTGGAAGCACAGAGACTAAACCAAGTCTTGGAGCATGTCCACCAGTCACCAAGAAACAAGATCTAAGACTGTTACCTTTCAGATACTTTGTTCTGTCACTAGACACTTTTTTATTTTTCCACCCAGGAGAAATGAAAGAAACTCTACAAAAGAGTTTATTCCTAGACAACTGTGAAGTCTGCAAAATTTGTTCTCTGCATCCATAGCTTTCTCATTCTGCACCTTTCTTCCTTTCTCTAATTCCAAAGGCTGAATGATCTCCCTCCCCCTCCCCAACTGCTTCCTCTTGGAAAAAGAGACAATATACTCATTTACACAAAGGTATAAATGAATACTGACAGCCTATTACAGCTTTAAAGATATAATTTCAGTTTCTCTGGAGCAGATTGCCTAAATTAACACCTCCTACTCAATTCAATTAAATGAATACTTAGTAAGTATCTACTATGTGCAAGGCATTGTGTTTGGTACTGGGAAACAACAAAGATAATGACACAGACTCCGGCGCTCAGGGAGCTTATTGCATAATATTGTAATAATTATTCTGGCAGCTGAATAGAGCAGTGGATAAACTGTTGGGCTTACACTCAGTCTAAGTTCAGATCTGACCTCTGATACTTACTAGCTGTGTGACCCTGGGCAAGTCACTTAACCTCTGTCTGCCTCAGTTTCCTGATCTATAAAATAGGGATAATAATAGTCGCTAACTCCTAGGGTTAAATGATATAACATTTAATGATCAAATGAGGTAATATATTTAAAAGACTTTTCAAACCTTAAAGCACTATATAAATGTTTGCTATTATTATTAATAGGAGGTATGCAGAAATGTATAGCATGACACATTTATGATGTAAAGAGAAAATTTCAGAAAAATATTCTAGAGAAAGCTAAGAGAGTGATTGATTTCAACTAGGAGGATAAGTGAAGGCTTTCTTGGAGAAGTGACACATGAACTGGGTCTTAAAAGAGGGAGGATACTCTAGGCAAGAACGCCAGCCAACACAACCTCACTACAGGAAAGAGAGCAAAGCAAGATCTGGGACCACTTGGTAGTTCATTCTAACTGAAATGTAAATGGTGGGGGGAGGTAATGTGAAATAAGGCTGGAAAGAGAAATTGAGTTATTCAAATTCCAGGGTTGGAAGTTTGTATTTTGTCCTCTGGCTGCATGCCCTATGGAGCTATAGAAGATTTTGAAGCAAGGGAACAACATGATCAGAGCAGTGCATTAGGAAGATTACTCTGATAGTTGGAGGAGGCTAGAGTCAGGAAAACCTCTCTGGAAGCTATTAATATAGTCCAGGCAAGAGATGATGAAAGCCTGAACTAGAGTGGTCAACAGTGTGCATAGAAAGGAAGGAGTAGATGGGACAGCTATTGTGAATTGGCATGACTTGGTAATTGACTGGGTGTGGGGAATGAAGGGAAGAATCAAAGATGATTTCAAGGCTCTTAGCATGCGTCACTGGGAAAATGGTTATGCCATCAACAAAAACAAGGACTTCAAAAGGAGTCACAGATTTGAAAAGAATATGACACGTTCAGCTTTGAATGTGTTAAGTTTGAGGTGTAGGGGAAACATCCAGGTGGAGGTGTGATCAGCAGGCATCAGATATGTGGGACCAGAACTCAAGGGAGATGTGGAGGCTGGTCATGTAAATATGGGAACTATCTCCTTAGAGATGACAACGGAAGTGGTGGGAGTGGGTGACAAAGCCAAAGTAGAAGGTGTAGAGCACAGATTCTTAAACCAGGGTCTAAAGACCATCCCCAGGGGTTCTGTGGATAAATGGGGCGGGGGAAGACATCTTAAATAATTTTCACCAATTCTAGCCGAAATTTATAATTTCCTTCAATTATCTAAAAACTTTTTTTTGAGAAGGAGTCTCTGGGATTCAACAGAGTGCTAAAGGAATCCATGACAAAAAATGGTTAAGAATTACTGATGTAGAGGAGGAAAGCCACATGTACCCTCAGCTATTCCTATCAGAATCAGCAGCCCAGCACAAGAACTGTACCTCAGGTGCTTCAAGTATATTTTACTCCATTTTTATTTACTTCACAATAGTAAATCTCATAATTTCTTGGATCAGCTTATTAGATAAAGATGATATTAAACTTTACATATTTGGTACATTATTGACACCAAGTCCAACAGTAACATTATGCTTTTCTCTTTAAATTTTTTTTGAAAAAGTGAATTTGATTCTATGAAAGAATTTTTCAATGATGACAACAAATATTTATTAAGCATTTACTCTATGTAGGTTCTAGGGATAGAAAGATATAGAAAGAATGATGTCTGCCTTCAAGAAGCTTAGAATCTAATATGGAGATGACATACACACCACATGGCCATGGTACACAATGGAATATGGTATTCAACTGTGGGTTACATAGGAAAGTACACTGGTATTTGTAATCAGTGGACTTGGGTTCAAATGCCAGCTCTTCCATTTACTACCTGTGTGACCAGGTATAAGTCACTTTATTTCTCACATCTGTAAAAATGAAGGGGTTGGACTAGTTGGCTTCCAAGTCCATGAACACTGAGAATCATAGATAGGATCCTATGACCCTAAGTGCCTGAGGACAAAAAGGGAACGAATCCCACATAACTAGAGAATCAAGGAAGACTCCATAGTGGAAATGACATTAGAGCTAGGTTTTAAAGAATGACTAAGAATTCAAACAGGCAGAGAATGAGATGTGGTGGGGTAGGAGGTAATGCTGAAAGCATCCCAAGCATTTTCAATATTACAATATGACACAGGAGGAAAATCAGGAAAGCTATTCCTTTAGAGAAACTGATCACTACCCAACACTGCATATTTTCCATTGGATAATGAGAATGACTGTCATTTGCAGAGCACTTAAGATTTGTACTTTATATACATTATCTTATTTGAGCCTCTCAATAGACCTATGAGGTAGATACTACAGGTGTTATTATAGAATAAAGACATAGGCTCTTCAGGAAATCCTGTATTGTTTCTAAAAAGAAAAATGATGGGGCCCTAAGTGCACACCAACTTGCTTCTATGATCAGAGAGACTCATTAAGAGATGACAGGTTGGAAATTGTCTGTCATCAAGATAGGGCAATTTGAATTCAATATTGAAACCCATGCGGTTGCTTTAGAATTGCGATTGTGTGCCTATGAATCTACCCTGAATGATTCCCCAGGTCTCTCGAAGCCTCAGGAATCTTTGCCCAATCTGTGAGACACCGCACCTCTCAGTAGGAGGGGGTGGGGAAAAGAAAGAGTTCCCTAATGATCTCTATTTGCACTCTAGTCTCAGCCAGGTATTCTGTCCCTCTCCACAGCTGGTAAAGGACACCAGAAGATGGCATCATGAGACTAAATGTCATTTAACTGTTTCCATGCAGGGTAGCTGTGAATTCCTGAGACTGGAGGCAGCTAGGAGAGAGAGCTCCATGAACTAAATGAAATATTGAAGGGAATTCTCTGACTCACCTGGTGTGGTGTTTGGTGATTGGATCTATTAGAAAAAATGCTTCATGCTTATACTGTATCAAGCATCTGTTAGATGACAGCAATTTCCTCCGATTTCTCTGGGAACGTTCTAGGGGCATTAAAATAACTGCATTGTTTTACCTAATGTAGCACTTTGTGGTACTCTACATCCTCACATTCTATTTTGTATTTTGTACATACATGTGTGCACATGTGTGTGTGCACATGCACGTGCATTTGCCCACATTTCTTATTTCCCTTACTAGACTATAAGCTCTGTGAAGGCAGGGGTTATACCTTATTTATCTTCATGTTGCCTTGATTGCCTAATATAGGGCCTAACATAACAAGCACTCAATACATATTTGTTGAATGAATGCCCTTATTTAAATGCTCAATTATTATTTACCTTTCACAGTCGTATATCATCTTCCCATCTACAATAAGCTCTTAGAGGAAATGGTCCATAGCTTCTTATTTTTATGGCTCACAGGACCTCATGCAGCCATTTGTTTCTTAGGAAACCAGGGGAGAGCACATCCACAGTCATCTTCCAAGATGACTAAAGAGAGCAGAGTGGAAGCAGAAGTGCCAACAGTCAGATTGGGCTTAAACTCCTGCTAAGTATGATCATTGGATCCTAGACTTAGAGTCGGAGGGATCTTAGAGGTGCTCCCATCCAACTCCCTCATTTTACAGATGAGGAAAATGAAGCTCAGAGAGGTTACGACCTTCAGAATTGCCCCTGGTCCCACAGCCAGTGTGTGATAGAGAGAGGGGCTTTCTGACTCCACTTTTACCACTACACACATTACTACATACATTCTCTCATCAGCGGTGTTGGAGAACAGTGTTGGGGCTTCCTCTCACCATAATCTGGGTCAACCTGGGATGTCCACATTTGTTACCCCTGGCTTCACCCAAGCTAGATATTCATTGACCTGGTTTTTGCTCCATGCCAAGTGTGGATGGACAAAGGCTCACAGTTACATGCTTGATGCAAGAGCATGCATTTCGTACAGACCTCCCTGGGTTCATGTGGGCCCCTCCAAAAGAATGGAAGCTCCTGGAGGGCAGAAACTGCTTGATTTTTTTGCCTTTGTATTCCCAGCATAGAATAGAGCATATGGCAGGTACCTAATAAGTGCTTGTTAGGTTGAGGAGTGGGAGGCAGAGCTCCAAGTGTGCCAACTGCTCTTGATGACAGCAGAGGCAGAGACCTAGGTCTTTGAGGGAGTCTTAACAATGGTCTAGTCATTATGTCTATGCTTCCTACCATTTTCTGGGAGCTTATTAATCATCAACAAACTTTTCTTAAGCATCTAGTATGCTCCAGAGACTGTGCTAAGCTCTGGGGACAGAAAGATGAAAGAGGAGGCAATCTCTACTTGCATGGAGCTTCCATTCTAATGGTGAAGACAAGTACGTATTTAAGTTAATTCATAATAAATAAAGTTAATAGTTGAATATAAGGTAGTTTGCTGCATTAGCAGGGGTTTGAGGGATCTAGAAAGGCTTCATGCAGAAGATGGTGATTGAGGTACATTTTGATGGAAAAGAGGGAGGTGGTGATGAGGTGGCATGCCTTCTAGTCATCGGAGGTGGACAATGCAAAGCTACATTGATAAAGGATGGAGAGTTATGTGTGAGGAAGGGGCCAGTTTGTCTGTATCACAGACATATATATCCAATAGGGTTGGAAAGATAAGTTGGTACTTGGTTGGGAAGGCCTTTAAAAAATAAGCAGAGGAGTTAATATTTGATCCCAGAGGCAATAGGGAGCCATTGGAATTAATTGAGTAGGGAAACGATGTGGTCAGATTTCTGCTTAGGGAAAATTACTTTGGCAACAATTTGTTGAATGGACTGGATAGCTATGGAGATCAATATAGCATTTTACTGCCAGGAACTGTGCTATGGATACAAATAAAATTAAGACAGTCTTACAGAGCAGCATGGTCTGGAAAAGATGGCTGGTAGGTGATGTAGAAGTCTGGCTCTGGTCAGAACAAGGCAGATTACCTATCAGTGCCTCTGTATGTGTGTGTGTGTGTGTGTGTGTGTGTAGGGGAATAAGGATGATGGCCAGAGTACAGGTGGAGTGGTTTGCAAATGGTAGTATTAAGTGATGGAGAGGCCTGCTTCTAGCCAAGATAAGGTAAAAGCTCACTTATCAGAACTCAAAGTAGAGAGCCTTGAGGCAAAGAAACCAATTAGGAGGCTCTTGCAGAAATCTAGGGGACAGGTGATGAGGCCTGAATAACAAAGATATTGCTGAAGCAAAAACAGCCTGATATAACAACTGATCTGATATGGGGGTGAGGGAGAGTGAGAAGGTAAAGACGGTGCTCTGGTTATGGACCTGGGAGGAAGTTTAGCAGAGCAGGGGGAGAAAGGAGACTGTTCAGGTTACCCCATGCTCTGAATATTTCTATTCTAAGGAAGAGGTGAGAGGAGGCACTCTGTGGGCCAGCGAGGAGGGTGGGGGAGAACAGAACATGACCCAGAGCTCCTGATCTGCTGCTAGCCAGCCACTGTCCAGCAGGCATTTCTGCTGATCCTCTCCCCACATCCCTGAGAAAGCCAAAGCAAAAGTAGCTCTGTGGTTTCAGCAGTAATAATGATATTGGAGATAGGAATCACGGCAGTGAAGGCAAATGCTGGCTGGCTTAATGGAATTGGCTAAAGGAGAATTTGGAATAGCCTAAGAAGAAGCAGAACATTCTGGTGATTTATAATAAACTTAAAAGGAAGAGTTAGAGGAACATAAGAAAAAAAAAAAGGAGTGGGTTTGGTTGGGGCTGGCCCTGGGCAAAATTGTACCATTTGTTTGGGTGGCCCTCTTTGTTTTTGGTACCTGGCTGCTGGGTGGCACAGTGGATACAATATTGGGCCTAGAGTCAGGGAAACCAAAACTGGCCTCAGATACTTACTAGCTGTATGACCCTGGGCAAGTCACATGATCGCTCTCTGCCTCAGTTTCCTCATCTGTGAAATGGGGGATAATAATAGGATCTACCTCCCAGGATTGTTGTGAGAATAAAAATGAAATGATATTTGTAAGACATTTCGCAAACCCTAAATTGAATTATTATTGCTGTGGTGGTGGTTGTTATTACTTTCTCCCCAGGCATCCATCAGAAGGTATTTCCGGGACTATCCTGAAAGGCAGTGTTCTATGGGGCCTTCCTTTTAACCTTTTTCTCTGTCAAAAATTTCCACCTCCTCTGTCCAATTAATTCCTTCAGGTAGTTGGCAAGTCTAATAAATTAACTAGCCAATAGCTTTGGAACTTTGAGATTGCTGTCAGAGCCGTGGTCAGTAAAATGAAAACTCTGAGGGCAGGGTTTCTTTTTTGTGTTTGCCTTTGTATCCCAAGTACTTTGGCACAACGCCTGCCACATAGTAGGAGCTTAATAAATTACTGTTGAATGAATGGTCCATCCAGCCCAGGCATGGTTACTAAGGATACCTCATGGAAGTTATCATTGTCTTTCTTGGTATCAACCTTAAAAGAGAGGTATGTCCCAGCCACACTGAGCCTTTCCTGTTCAGACAACTTCTTTAAACAATTTTTGAATATGTACTTCTGACCTGAGCTATCTGCTAGTATATTCAGTTTCATAAATGTCTTCTGTATGAATAATACTTCCTTTTGTTTGTCCTATGCCTCCCTCAAAGGGTGCCCCTCTGATGGCTATCCATTGGGGAATGGCTGAACAAGTTGCTCTGCATGGTTGTGATGGAATACTATTATGCTATAAGAAATGACAAGCAGGATGCTCTCAGAAAAACCTGGAAAAACTTACATGAACTGATGCAAAATGAAATAAGCAGGAGGCAGGAACCTCCTCATGGAAGAATTAAGGTAATAGAAAGATGCCAAGAAAACTCAGCTTTGGGCTGAAAGGGAGGAGGATAATAAGATAGAAACATGACTAATAGATTTGGAACGCAATGCCTGTGTCTAATCATAGGACACAAGTCAGGTACTCTTTTACTAGGATCGGAAGCAAGACTAGCAACAAGACTTGACGTTGAACTTATTGCTCCTTAAATTTCCCTTGCCTGGGGCCGGACTTGGTCCTTGAGCCTAGGGCAAAGCCAAGCCTACAAGTGGGGATTGAGTGATTTCAACAATGAAAGCTAGAGAACTGAAGAGGCAGGGGGCTAAGCAAATCATTACCTATTCCTTTCTCGATCTCTGTCTCTCCCAGCTCAAAAGTCCTAACTTTTTGGTCTAGCCTCATACAGTAGACTCCACTCACCCTCTCCAAACTTCCCACTGATTTGGGCTACCCTTCTCTAGACCTTCTCTGCTTTCAGTATAATTGACATTACAATCCACAATACACAACACTCCCTATTTCTTATCTATACCTTGTAGTGTCTACTGACCTCACAGCACAGTTGTGAGACTCTAATGGGACTAGATAGAAAACACTTTGCAAACTATACACCCTCTGCTATCATTATTATGCACTGCACAGTGCTAATTGCTTGGGATACAATGATAGGAAATTGAAATGAAGCCCTTCTCTTCAAAGCACCAACAGTCTCTGGAGGCAGGCCATACACTTCCAAAGATAAAAAAAAAACCAGTAAAAGGAGGCATCTGAGAAAATGCTAAATGAGAAGTAGAAGCATTCAGAGGAAAGAGTGATCTTATAGAGGATGGGACTGTTTGAAGAATGGGCAGCTAGGTGGCCCAGTGGATAGAGTGCTGGGCCTGGAGTCAGGAAGACTCATCTTCCTGAATTCAAATCTGACCTCAGACACTTATTAGCTGTGTGACTCTGGGCAAGTCACTTAACCCTATTTGCCTAGGTTTCCTCATCTGTAAAACGAGCTGGAGACGAAAATGGCAAACCACTCAGTATCTTTGCCAAGAAAACCCCAAAAGGGGTCATGAAGAGTTGGAGACAATTGAAAAAATGATTAAACAATTAGGGAGTTGAGATGACAGTGGGTGCTGCCATATTGTCTGGGGTAGATAGTTTATATAGGGAAGAAATGGGACTTACAGTAGAAGGATATAATGAGCAGATTTTGAAGGCTTTTGAATTGCTGCATCTGTAATGTAATGAGCACAGTATGTACCAGGAGCCAGGCTACATGGGTACTTGTCTCAGCTCTGCTGCCACTTACTCACCAGGTGATCCTGAGCAAGCTGCTTTACCCCTCATCTGCACAAGGAAGAGGCTGGACAAGATAACCAGTGGATGTTCCATCTCTAAGTGCTTCTACTTTATTTCTGTACAATGAGGAATCTTTGAAGGTTCTAGAGCCAGGAAGCTTATGGAGTTAAAATATAGGGGTTGCTTCCAAAATTCTTTCTACAGAGGCAACTAGGTCATACAGTGGGTAGAACCCCAGCCAAAGAGTCAGGAGTGCCTGAGTTCAAATCCAGCCTCAACACTTACTAGCTACGTAACCCTGGGCAAGTCACTTAGCCCCAATTTCCTTGGGTGGGGGTGAGGGAGAGAAGAAATTCTTTCTACAGCATCCTCAGCTGGGAGGGTGGAAGGTCATTCAGACCCTGCTTAAGAGCATCCAGTGAGAGGAAAATCATTGCCACATTTGACTTTTGGACAGTTTTAATTACTAGGAAGGATTTTTTTTTTAACCGATAGTAAGTCAAAATTTGCCTCCCAGTAACTTCCATCCATTGCTTTTGAGCCAAGCAGAACAAGTAATGTTTTTTTTTTAAAAAACCTTTCTTGCTTCTAAGGAGAGACAGTGTGGTAGAGTGAATAGAGGGTTGGTCATGAAGTCAGGCTAACCCCAAGTTCAAGTGCTGCCTGCAACATATTGTAGTGTATGACTGAGCATCATCAGGTAACTCTAAGACTAATTCAAAGAGGAATTCCCCATGTGCATTGATGGAGGGACTTTACATACTGGGAGCTCAGACCACTAAGGAAATCACAAGTCTGGGATCCCACCTGCAATCTAGTTTGTCTCAATAATAACCACTATGATTATTCCAGTTGGCTAGGCAAGGATGTAAAGGTGAGGTGGGAGAGTATTGTGTGGGAGTGGTTCTCAACCACCAGATTGAGTTTCTTTGTTTATTTGTTTGCTTGTTTATATTAATCCTTGGCACACATTTTTTTTTCATTTTCGAACCAGGTGTTTTTCAATAGTTCCAAGCCCCTTGTGAGTTACTGACTTTCAAAATTCTTCCTCTAAATATTTTCCTAATTAATGCTCACATTGTGCAAAAATGCTCTTTTCTTAAAACTGAAGAACAGTGTGATAGGCTTTTGGAGTTTCTGCTCTGGCCTAGGGCAGCCAAGCTAGGCCCACTGATGTTGGAGTCCCATTTTGCCCCCTCTTCTATTTCTAGCCATTGGGATTTATGCCAGGTTCAATACTGAGGGAGCTTGGCTCTAATGAACAGCTCACCCATTTTCTATTGCTCTCCCACTAGAATAGTGAATTTAATACTATTTGTTATGATGACTATTAGTGATTCACTCATTATCCTTCCTAGATCAGATGCTATTCATTAGTAAGAACCAAGCCCAGTATGTTTCCCTTCTCCATGAGCTCTTGAACTGCCTGTTCCAAGGCATATTTCTTTGTCCTATATAAAAATCTTACCTTTACCCCTGGCAAAATGCCTCATTAGGACAAATCTCTGTTTAGGAGATTAAAGTCCTTGATTCTTTTGATTTGGCCTAATTTTGCATCTCTAATTTTCACATGTCTATCTCAAAGTATGGATGTCTACCCAGGAATCTTTTCTATAACATCTTCAGCTCCAAAGTTGGGATATCACTTCGCCTCCACTTGAGGGCCTCCAGTGAGAGGCAACTTACTATCAGTGTCTTAGTCAGTTACTGAATTGTGTAAGTCAGTGCAGTATGGTGAGATTGATGTTAGGAGACCCAGGTTCCAGACTGGCCAACTGCACTAAGTTAACTGAGTGACTGGCCTTATCAGTCCCTACTTAGCTTCTCTCAACCTCTGTTTATGGATTTGTAATATGACGGGATGAGAATCTTTAAGATCCCTTCCAGCTCTAGCATTCTAAGGATGGAGTTTCTACCTGGAGAGATTCCTTTTCTGCTTGTTACAATTTTTGTTTTCTTTTTGTATTTAATGTATTTTTCTCTCTCTTGATGGCACTTTCACTTTAACAAAGTCCTTCAATACCTTAACCCAAATGAGTAATTGATGTGGAAATTTCAGTCAGTGAGTCAGGGACAGTGGAAGAGATTACTTCAGACCTGGAGGTTTGTAGATGTCTCTCATATCACTTTATGTAGGCTGCTACCTACTCTGCCTACTTATAAGCCTGGCTCAGAGTCTGAGAGATCATGACGGAAATAGGGCATTGTTTCTCATCTCATTTACATTCAGTTTGTAAAAGTTAATTCTTAATTGTTGCTGCAAATGGAAAATCCCCAAACAATTTCTATTTGGGATGCAGCAAGACATAACTTTTTTTCTCAGAATCAAAACCTTTGTGGTTCACTTCTATTGTTGGCAGGCTCAGCCAGATGGCCACAAAGCAGATCATCCACTCTCAGATGCCTGGGAACTGACTTAAAACAAAAATCAATCTTCCCTTATATCTATGTCTCTTTAGGAGGTCTTTGAAAATAGATTTTTTATCTTTTTATCCAGATAGATTTACAAAGCAAATTCCTATCAGAAGTTTAAAGAACAATTAATTTCTATGTTAAACAAATTATCCTCAAAATTGAGGAAGAAAACACTCTTTTTATGAAACAAATATAGTCTTAATACCTAAAGCAAGGAAGGCTAAGGCAAAGACAGAGAACAATAGACCAATTCTGTAATGAATATTGATTTTTTAAATTTAAAAACATTCCTAGCCAAAAAATAGAAGCAATCTATCCAAAAAGTTATTCATCATGATCAGTTTGGATTTATACCAAGAATGCAAAGATGGTTCAACGTTAGGAAAGCAATTAGCAAAATTAATTATATTAAAAAATAACCCAATGATGTAATTATATCAATAGACGCAGAAAATGTCTTTGAGTAAATATGATGCTCATTTATGCTAAAACCCCACTACAAAGCATAAGCATAGAGAGAATTTTTCTTAATATGATAATATGTATTATATATCACAACAATATATGTATGTATCCATGTAATGCAAATGTGCAGATATACATATATGTATGTGTTGATGTGTATATAGTATGTTTATGCACACACATATATGCATGTGTGTATATGTATATATGCATATATATATATGTATATAATCAAAAGCTAACATTATTTGCAATGGGAGAACACAAGAATTTCTCCCAATTAGTGGAGGAGTAAAGCAAAAATGCTCCTTTCTCTACTCTTATTTGGTATAGTTCTAGAAACGCTACTGATAGCAATAAGACAAGAAATTAAAGGCATAAAGACGGGCAAAGAAGAAACAATACCGAGGCAGCATGACATAGTCAATGGAATAATGGTCTCGGAGTGAGGAAGACCTGTCTTTAAATCCTGCCTCAGACCCTTGTTAGCTGAATCACTTAACTTTCTGTGCCTCAGTTTCTTCATTTGTAAAATGGAGAGGTTATACTTGATGGCTTCTAAGGTCCTTTCTAACTTTAAATCTATGTTTCTTTTATTCTATTCCTGTTTGCTAATACCACAATTGTCTACTTTGATACCTTGAGAAAATTATCAAATAAACCAAGACAATGAATGAGTTCAGTAAAATAGCAGGATGCAAAATAAAACCACAAATTTAATAGCATTTCTACATATCAATAACAAAAATAGCTACAAAATGCATAAAATACCTTGGAGTTGATCTACGAAGGCACACTCAAGAAATATACAATTTTAAGATACCGTTTAAAGAAATAAAGAACTACTTGGTTTTTTATGACTTGGGACTAGCAAAATGCCAATATAATGCAAGTTATAGAACTACCTAAATTAAGTTATGGACTTAGCATGTTACCAATGAAAATACCAAGAAGAAACTTCATAAGAGTTAGATAAAATTCATTTATAGGAACAAAAACTCTAGAGGAAGACAGGTGGTATACTGAATAGAGTCATGTGGGACTTGGAGTCAGGAAGACCTGAATTCAAATCCAGTCTCATATACTTAACTGTGCAACACTGGGAAGTCAATTAACCACTGTCTGCCTCAGTTTCTTCATTTGTAAAATAGGAATAATAATAGAACCTATCTCCTAGAGCTGTTGTGAGGATTAAATGAAATACTATCTACAAAGCACTTTCAAGACTTAAAGCACCATATAAATGCTGCTAGCTATTTTTATTATAATATCCAAGGAAATAATGAAAAAAGTAGGAATGAAGAGGGAATAGCACTTTCGTCACTGAAATTATTTTCTAACACAGCAAATATCTGCTCTTAATTAAAAAACAGAAAAATAGAACGGTAAAAGGACTTATCACAGAACCACAGAATATGAGAGATGGAAGGGACCTCAGTTCAATGATTATATAAAAGGATTAGGAAGCTTTTTCTGATGTAAAAGCTAAATTGACTTCTACAGGTATTTCAACAATCCAGCTAGCAGCTGCTGTTGGGGTGAAAGACCAACACAAGTCCAAAAACAAGAACCCTGCCAGCACAGGTTCTTTTGATCTGCTTTACTAAGGAAAGCAATGTTAAGGGGTTAACAATCTCAGTTTAATCGAACATACAAGTATCATTCACTTTGTTCAGGGGAAAAAGCCAGCACCCTGAACTTCAGAGCAAATACAAACAAATTACAAACATCAACAGACAGACCTTGTCTGATTCAAATCTCAATGCATAGTTACCAGGGTTTAACAAAGTCCCAACATCTGGGTTTACAAGCTGGGGAGCTCTTAACTACAGCTGCCCAGAGTCTCCACATCAACACACCTCCAAGAGTGAGAGCCCCAAGGAAGAATGCCAACCTCTGGGTTTGTATATCTTGTTCCAGGTCAAAGGTGAGTCACGCATGCAACTCACCTATGTGACCTAAAAGTTTGACTTAAACCCACGTGGTCTAAAAGACTCTGATGTCACAAACATGTCACTCAAACCCATGTAAACTAGGCTTTCCCTTGAGGCAAGGAGGTCATCAAGGACTCCTAATTTAATCAAGAAAACAAAGGCCAAACTCTTCAAGGGCACTTGATTGAATAAGTGTTAAAAGCCCATCTTCATTACCAATGCAACAGGTCATACCTATTGCTCCAGACATGGTTCTCCGGGGCCAAACAATGTGAATCTTAACTCTCCTTCACGTGGCAACTCTTCAAATACTCCGTATTTGATCATCAAATCCTCCCTGAGGTTTCTTTTCTCCAGTCCAAAAATGCTCAGTTTCTTCAACCAATCCTTCTGTCATTCACTCAAAATCCTTCATCATCCTCGGTGCTCTCCTCCGGACAAATGTCCAGTTTATCAGTGTCTTTCTTTTGCTATGGTGTCCAAAACCGAGAACATTCTCCAGATGAGGTCTGAGAAGGACAGAACATGGTGCAGCTGGCATCTCCCTCTTCCTGGAAGCTATGTCTCTCTTAATGAAGCTGAAAATTGCACTAAGATTTTTGGCTGTCATGTCACAGCGCTGACTCACATTGAATTTGAATTCTTCTAAAACCCCTAGAACTGCTGTCTAACCATGACCGTCCTATCTTTTTCTTGGGAAATTGATCTTTTTTTGTACCCAATGCAAGACTTTACATTTATCCCTATTTAATATCATTAGATTCAGCACAATGTTGTAGGCTGACCAGATACCTTTGGGTCCTGATTCTGTGCTAGCCACCCTTTGAATCAGCTTTGTGTTATCTACAGATTTAACGAGCTTTTATCAGTGCCTTTATCTGTGTCACTAATGAAAAATGTTAAACAGCTCTGGGCCAAGCACAGATTCCTGTGGCATTCTTCCAGAGATTTGCCAGGTTAACATTGAATCACGAACTCTTTGAGTCTAGACATTCAATCAGTTCACCTGATCATATTATCATTTAATGCTTATTTTTCCACTATCTCCACAAGAAAAGCAACAAATATTTTTATCAAGAGCTTTGCTAATGTCTAGGCAAACAATATCTACTGAACTCTCCTTGTTCATATTCCTTTCAAAAAATGAAATGGGTTAGTTAGGTAGAACTCATTCTTTAAGAAGTTTTGCTGGTTCTTGGTCATCATCATCACTTTTCTTCCTAGATATCTGGTAACCATTTTTTTAAGACATGGTCAAGAATTTTCCTAGGAATTGAAGTCCAGCTCACTAACCTATAGTTTGCAGACTCTGCTCTTCTCCCTTTTTTGAGAATTGGCACATCTGCCCTTCCCCAATATTATGGCAGTTCCCCTATTTTTCATGTTCTTTCAAATATCCCTGGGAGGAGTTCAGTAATCATGTCTGCCAGTTCCTTCAGGACCTAACTTTGTGACCTTACACTATACACCACTATTTGCTTCAATGGATTTGAAGCCTGAATATTAAAGATCACAATACAAAAAAAGTAATGAATTTAACTGAGTACCTTTTACAGCTGTGGCTTGGGAAGGAGTGCTCAACCAAACATGGGACGGAGGCAATCACAAAAGATAATAGATTCAAAAATTTAGAGCTGGAAGGAGCCTTAGAGATCATCTATTATAATTCCATCATTTTACAAATGAGGAAACTGAGACGCCAAGAGGTTAAGTGACTTGCCTAAGATTATGTAAATAGTGTCAGAGTTGAAATTTGAACCCAGGTTCTCTGACTCTACAGAAAGATAATTTGAATTACATGAAATTTTTTTTCATGAAATAAAAGTACTGCAACTGTGATAATGAAGGAAACTATTGACTGGAGAAATCTTTTTAAATTAAATATCTCTAAGAGTCTGATTTTCAATGTATGGGAAACTAACACAAATACATAAAGCCAAGAGCCATTTCCCAATGGGCAAATAGTCAAAGGATGAATAAGCTCAAAGAAGAACTGCATGTTATTAACAACTATGTGAAAGATTGCTTCAGATCTCTGATATCAAAAGAAATATAAATCAGATATTAAAAGAAATATAAAATTACTCTGAAGTCTCATTTTATATACAGAAAATTGAGATTTTTTTTAAAAGATGGGAATAGTCAATGTTGGATGGACTTTGGAAAGACAAGCATGCAAATGCATTGTTGGTGGAGCTGTAAATTCATCCAATTATTCCGGAAAACAATTTGGAATTCTGCTATACAGTTTGATCCAGAAATTCCTGTGCTAGGAATACACTCCAAGGAAGTCAGGGGCAAAAAGAAAGGTCTCATATACATCAAAATATTCATAGCAGCACTTTTTGAGGTAGCAAAAATCTGGAAACAAAATAGAAGCCCATTCACTGGGGAATAGGTAAAGAAGTTGTGGTATGTGTATATTTGAATATTACTGAAAAATGACAAATATATAGAATTCCCATAGAAGCTTGGGAAGACTTATATGACTCTGAAGTAAGTAGAACAAGGAAAACAACATACACAATGACCTTAAGACTCTAACTGGAAAGAACAACAAGAAACTAAATACTATGTTATTTTAATGACTAATCTTAGCTCTGAAGAAGAAATAAGAGAATGTACCTTTGTCTCTTCTTTGCAGAAGTAGGAAACTATAGATGTGAAACACTGAATATATGCTGTCCAATCAGTTCATATGGGATTAGTTGTGTTGAATTGATTTTTTTAAATCCCTTTTTCTTTTCCATTCTTTGTTACAAGGAATAGCTCTCTGGGGAAAAGGGAGGGGAGGGATATATTTGGAAATGAATGTAATGTAAAAACAAAAGATATCTATGAAATTTTTTGATGAAATGGGTTTTTTATATCTGTTTGTCTTATCTTCCCTAACTATAACATAAAGTTTAATATTCCTTCCTTTCTTCCTCCCTCCCTTCATTTCTCCCCCCTTCTTTCCTTCCACCTTCCCTCCCTCCCTCCTTTCCTTCCTTCCTTGCTTTCTTCCTCCCTTCCTTTTTTGGCTAAACATTTTATATGAAACAGTACTGAATATCAGTATAACCACTTTAATTTGCTTAGTAACTATATTTAAATTACTTCATTTGCATATTTATAGAATTAGAACTTTTCAGCTAATCCTGCTAAGTCTTCATTTTTCTCATTCACTTTTTCATTTATATGGGCCTAATTAGTATCTACCACATCCTTCTGGTTCTGCTTTTTTCACTTTGCATTATTTTATAAAGATCTTTCCATATGTCTTTGTATTCTTCATATTTGTTAGCATTACAGTATCAACTACATTAATGAACTATGATTTATTTGACCTGTTTAACCATTCCCCCATTGTTGGACCTTTAGGATGCTTTTTTGTTTGTCGGTTGTTTTGCAATTACATATAAAGCTGCTATGAGAAACATTTGAAAATCTTTGAACAGATAACTTTTTGAAAACCATAAACACTCATTAAAGACAGGTACCCTTCTCTTATCCAAGGTGAAAGCCTCTAAAGAGCCAATCTCAAAAAAAGAAATATGTTGTACCACATGCCCTGCACATTAGCAGCTTCCAGAGTCTTTTTGCTTGTCCCTCTCTCATAGTTTCTAGAATCACATGTCTCTGTCCCCTTATATAGTTCTGTAGCTGCCCAGCATTCTCTACACCAGTTTTTATGTTTCATGTTTCCCTCTAAAAAATTGAAAACAAAACAAAACAGCAGCACTCAAAATTCCGCCTACTTGATAGGAAGCCTGTTTACATAACAGTTTAGGGGTATAAGACCAACAATAAAATTTTTGGCTCAAACAATAGAATTAATTTTGAGGCAAGGAAATGGCAGGGGGATTAGAGTGCTAGTCTTGGAGGCAGTTAGACTGTAGTTTGAATCCTGCTTCAGATACCAGCTATGAAACTCTAGTTAAGTCACTTAACTTCTAGCTAGATAGCACAGTACTGGGCTTGGAGTCAAGAAGACTTGAGTTCAAATCTAGCCCCAGACATTTCCTAGCTGTGTGACCCTGGGCAAGTCATTTAACCTCTGTCTGCCTTAATTTCTTCAGCTGTAAAATGGGGATATTAATATCACCTACCTCAAAGGGTTGTTGTAAGGATCAAATGAGATTTGCAAAGTGCTTAGCACAGGGACTGGTATATAGTGGGCACTTAACATAGCTTATTCCCTCCCCTTTCTTACTTCCCTCTAGCCTCAATTTCCTCAATTGTAAAATGGGATAACAACAGCACCTACTTTAAAGGGTTGCTGTGAGGATCAAAATGAAATAACATATGCAAAACACTTTGCAAACCGTTAGGTGCTATGTAGCTAGTACCAATGGGACAGCTAGGTGGGGCAGTGGATAGAGTGGGGGGCCTAGAGTTAGGAAGGCTCATCTTCCTGAGTTCAAATCTGGCCTCTGACACTTACTAGATGTGTGACCCTGGGCAAGTCACTTAATGTCTGCATGCCTCAGTTTCCTCATGTAGAAAAAAGAGCTGGAAAAGGAAATGGCAAACTACTCCAGTATCTCTACCAAGAAAACCCTCAGTGGGATTATGAAGAGTCAGACATGACTGAAATGAATGAATGACAACAACAAAAGATGGCACCAGTATTAGAATTTTTGTAACTTTTATTGCCTAATAATGTCCTTTCGGTTCATTAATGTTGACTGACTCCTCGTTCACCCAACCAAAGATAAAGTAAGGCTGATTCTGAAGATACTAGGTGGGGGATGGGGACTAGCATTTTTGCAGAGTTGCTCTGTATTGAAATCATAGCTTTTAGAGCTAGGGGGTACTTTGGAAATCATCTGATTAAATCCTCTTATTCCATAGAGGAAAAAAAAGATGAGGCTTCACAAGGCTGTGTCCCATCCATGGTCACACAAGAAGTAAGCAGCAGCTTCCCAGCAATATAACAATCTAAGACAGCTCCAAAAGACTATCCACATCCAGAGAAAGAACTATGGAGTCTGAATGCAGACTGAAGCAAACTACTTTAACCTGTTTTTTGTTTTGTTTTCACTTTCTCTTGGTTTTTCCCTTTTGTTCTGATTCTCCTTTCACAACATGACTAATGTGGAAATATGCTTAACATGATTATACATGTATAATCTATATCAGATAGCTTGCCATCTTGGGGTGAAGGGAGTGGAGGGAAGGGGAGGGCAGGAAAAACATTTGGGATTCAAAATCTTGGAGAAGTGAGTGTTGAAAAAAAGAAGCAAGCAGCAGGGCTAGAATTAGAACCTAGGTCCTCTGACTAAATTCAGTCCTCTTTCCACTCCATCCTTCTGCCTCCCTATTATATCACCTCATTTACACCAAGAAATGTAGGACTGTATTTTGGGGACAGTAAATGCCTAATCCTGTTAGTTTCTATGAAACCCAGTTAAGAATCTAAGGTCGGTTAGCATATTGGTTGTAGGAGTGAGAAGATCTTTGAATAAGACTGGAAAAATTTGTTGCCAAGTGGGTTAGCTGATCCCTTTCCATAGTTTTGTGTTATAAAAGCAGCATGTGGCACTTCTTCATCACTATTGATAGATTTTTTAAAAAAGTACCAAGGCTCTTTCCTTTTGATCCTATTAAAGGTTTTTGACTCAGTCTCGGAAGTCACTTATCCTTCCTTTCTACAAGACAGAATAAGCCTTGGAAAAAAGTTGAATTGGTTATAGGAGCCTGTCCTTGTATCCTTGTAGCTCCTTGTACCTGGCACACAAGAAGAGCTTAATAAATGTTAATTGGCATTGATTGACTGTCTTCACATCCCTGAAAGCTTTCTGTAGTGAGACCCCAGAAAAGGGGTGGTTTGCTTTATACTGTTTTCGATTTTGTTATTATAAAAGAATGCTTTCCATTACTTCACAACCACAACATCCACATTATCAACAACACACACACACCTCACTGCTTTGACCAAAATCATCAATAGTTTAAAATGTGTCATAAAGCCAGTTGAGAACGAACATGACTTTGAAATGGAGAGACCTTAGAGGTCCATTTAGTTCAACTCACTTATTCCTGCAGACAAATAACAAAAGGTTCATAGAAGGTAAGTAACTTGTTGTTGGTTAATTGTTTGTTGTCTTTCGTGCTGGAAGAACAAAATGACATCCTTATGTTGGGGTACAGATTGTGGCTGATCAGACTAATACGAGCTCATAAGTCTCCACAATAGGTCAAGTACAAATAATCCATGTGAACAATTACAGGGGAGATATCTCTAAATTTGTACATCTCATGTTTCTTTTGAGCTACTGCAACTCTGCTCATTGAGCACAGCACCTTGATGTGGGCATGCCATTCTGGGCAGTCCTGTGCCAGTGTCTCCAAAGTTATACAATTGATTTCAAAGTTCTTTGGAGAGACCTTCTTGTATTACTTCTTCTGACCTCCGTGTGGGCACTTCTCCATAAAATAGTCTTTTAGGCAAATGTGTGTTTGGTATTTGAATAACACAGCCAACCCATCAGAGTTGTGCTTTCTGCAATAGAGTTTGGATGCTTGGCAGTTCAGCTCAAGAAAGGACCTCAGTGTCCGGTGCCTTATCTTACAATTGTGGTGATCTTCAGAATCTTCCTAAGGTAATTCAAGTGGAAGCAGTTCTATTTTCTGGCATAGGGCTATTGTACTGTCCAGGTTTCACGGTCATACAACGAGGTCAGCACAAGGGCCCTGTAGACCTTCATTTTGTTGGGCAGTCTAAAACCTCTTCTCTCCTACACTTTCCTTCAAAACCCCCCAAACACTGAGCTAGCTCTGGCAATGCGTGCATCAATCTCATCATCTATGTGTACATCCCTGGAAAGTATACTGTCAAGGTAAGTGAACTTAGTCACAGCATTCAAAATTTTTCCATTTGCTGTAACCAATGGTTCCATGTATGGATGGCATGGTGTTGGCTGGTAGAGAACCTCTGTTTTCTTGGTGTCAGTTGATAGGCCAAGACTAGCAAAAGTGGCAGAGAATTGATCCATACTCTGTTGCATCTCAGCGTTAGAGGTTGCACTGAACCTCTGAGGCTGAGAAGCAATAAAGCAATCATCTGCGAACAAAACTCTCTCTCCACCAACTCTCCCTCCCCTTTAGCTATGGCTTGTAGGCTTTTCAGGTTAAATAATTTATCATCAGTACAGTATCTGACCTTGATGCCATTTTTGTTCTTCTTGAAGGTGTCCAACAACAGTGCTGAAAACATCATACTAAAAAACATGGGAGCAGGCACACAGCCCTGTTTCACTCCTCTGGTGACTGAGAAAGAATGAGAGCTTCTTCTATTATCCAGAACCTGTGCAAAAATGTTGGCATAAAATAGTGATGAACTTCTCTGGGCAACCAAATTTTGCCATGATCTTCCATAAGCCCTCACAACTGACAGTATTAAAGGTCTTGGTCAGATCAATACACAACATATACAGACCTGTGTTCCGTTCCTGGCATTTCTCCTGGAATTGTCAACAGCAAACACCATATTGATCATTATTCAGCCCTTTCTGAAGCCCCACTGGCTCTTGGGTAAATAACCATTTTCCAGGGGAAGGATCAGCCTATTAAGGAAGACTCTGGCAAGAATCTTGCAGGCAATGACTAATAGAGAAGCCCCTCATCGCCACCCTAGTGGTTGTCACAGGACAAACTATTTCCTTTTCCTTTATAGAGATGGACAATGGAGGCACCCTTGAATTCCTGGGAGGATAACAACCTCCTCTTGCCATAAAACCTGGAAGATTTCAGTCAGCTTCTATATGAGCAGTGGACCCCCTGCCTTGTAAATATCAACTGGGATAGAATCAGCATCAGGTGTTTTGCCAGAGGAGTGGAGTCTATTGGCATTCAAAACCTCTTCTTCAGTTGAAAGTCAGCTAGAGTGGGATGGACTTCAACTCCAGGTATATGATCAGTGGCTTAAGCATTGGTTGATGATGGTCTGTTGAGATGATTATGGAAATGTTCAGTCCATCTCTCAGGATTACGTCCTTATCACTAATTGATGTGACTTCATCATTGCTGGGTAGTTGAGATACACCATAGGTCTTTGGTACATAAATAGCCTTCAGAGCATCATAAAAATGTTTTGGATTGTTATTATTAGTGTAAAACTGATTTCATCTGCCTTCTTGCTGAACCAAGAATCCTGTATCTCTTTAAGCTTCACTTGCACTTTACTTTTGATGGAATTAAATGCTGCACTCTTAGAGATGGATGAACTTTCCTGCTCGTAAACCCTGTGGAGTTCTTGTTTTTCATTCAATAGCTTCTGAATTTTTCCATCATTTTCATCAAATCAATCCTGATGTCTGTGAGTGTTCTGGCCCAGATGAATAAGTGCAGTGCTATACACCAGATCTCTGAAAGCTGCTCACTTCTCTTCTGCTCCACTATTGCCAACCTTGTGTTGACTCAGCTTTCCCTCCAAATCATCAACAAACTCATGAGCTTCCTGCTCATCATTTCTTATAGTATTATAGCATTCCATCATAACCCATACCACAACTTGTTCAGCCATTCTGCATTTGATGGGCATCCCCTCAACTTCTAATTCTTTACCCCCAGAAAAGAGTTGCTATAAATATTTTTGTACATATAGGTCCTTTTCCTTTTTGGTTTTTTTATCTCTTTTCGGATACAGACCTAGTAGTGATATTGCTAGGTCACAGGTTATGCATGGTTTTATAACCCTTTGTTCAGAGTTCCAAATTGCTCTACAGAATGGTCGAATCAATTCACAACTGCACCAACAGTGCATTAAAGTCTAATTTTCCCCATGTTCCATCCAACATTTGTTATTTACCTTTTCTATCCTACTAGCCAATCTAATAGGTATGAGGTTGTACCTCAGAATTTTTAAATCTGCATTTCTCTGGCATACAAGCTTGTTGACTAGATTAGTTTTGATTGCAAAACCTATTCCACTTTCACAGTGTTCCCCATCACTGCAGCCACTCCAGGAAAACATGTATCCAGCTCTGACTTTGGTAAGCTGGCTTTCGTTTGCTATTCTTGTTTCACTCAGGGCTGCTGTTTGGATGCAATATCTGCTGAGTTCTCTCAGCTGTTTGTCTTTCAGGTCCACTGGATTTCATGTTGTCCATAAGCATGCACACTTTCCACATACCAATGGTAAGTAAAATCATCTTCATAAAAGTTTTTGTACTTTTTTGTGTTTCAACCACAGGGTGGGATCCCTGCCTGCCATGGTAAGCAGGCCAGGGTTAGATGAGGTGAAGGAGACAATTTTTAGGGCAGCACTCCCATGCCAGGAGGTGAGCAATTTGGTCCTTAAAAAAGACTGCTCAGACACTAGGGGGCTGCTGAATCCCACTGCTGCTTCAGTCCAGTAAGAAGATGACCCTATGGCCTGCACCACCTGTGTGCAGGGTTGTGTCTGTAGCTCCCAGGGTATTCACACCTGCTGCTTTGTTATATGCTCATCGCCACAGGACTTTGAGGTAGGTAAAAATGGAAAAATGGTATGGGTGATGTCTTCTGACTCATGCGTAAATTGGATTTAAGTGAGGCAGAGTTGCGTGAAGCCTCACTTTCTCTTCTAGAGTAATCAGAATCTATTAGCAAAACAAAAGGCAAGATGTCTGGCAATGGCTCAGGATGCAGTGGATGACTTTGTATCTTTGATGTTTCACCAAGCTATAAGCATTCCACTGCGCCTGCTTCAGTCATCTTCATGGCTGCTGGACAATTGTTCTCATCTGCCCATTTCTCTGGGGAAAATCTTCATATGCTTGGGGCAGACACTTCCCCTAACTCACGGATGCTTTTGAGGTCCCTTGCATACCTTCAACCTGGTTTAGCCTGTCTGCCAAAATGGTTTAGCAGGATATGGCCAGTGCATATGCTACACCTTCTTGGAGCCCCAGATGAGAGTTGGGTGGCAGGTGGATACCAAAGATGAAAAGCAGCCCTTACACCAGAAGTACTAGTTTTCCCTAAACACCCACATACTCCTGTCCTTGGTTATACAGGCAGTAAATAACAGAGCAGGATTCAAGCCCAGATCTTCTGACTCCAAGTCCAGAACTTTATCCAATTCAAAGTTTCCTCTTTAAGGGGAAGAGGGGAGGGAGAAGAGAATAAGCATTTATATAGTGCCTACTATGTGCCAGGCACTGAGCTGATAGGGTTTTTACAAAAATTTCATATTTCATCCTCACAACAACATTTGGAGGTAGTTGCTATTATTATCTCCATTTTGCAGTTTAGGAAACTGAGGTAAAGTGTTAAAGTGAGTTGCCCAGGCTCACACAGTCAGTTAAGTGTCTGAGGTGGAATTTGTGTCTGAGATGGAATTAGACCTCAAGTCTTCCTGACCCCAAGCCATCCACTGGGCCATCAGTAATCTTCATTACTAGTAAAGGGTTTCAAATCCAAATGAATGTTCACTGGATCTTTTTTTTAAGGATTTATTGATATTTTTTGTCTTTTTTATGAAACAAATTATTACAACAATTTCTAGAAATGGAGCTAAGGGAAGCCTTCTTTTTTAAATTATTTTTTTCATTTTTTTTCTAATTTTTCATTTTTTTCAAAAATCTTGTTTCTCTCTCTCCCACTCCACACCCACCTAAAATGAGAAAGAAAAGCAATTTCTTTGTTTACAAAAATGTACAGTCAAGCAAAACAAATTTCTGCACTGGCCATGTCCCTCAAAAATATTTCTTTCTGCACACTCAGTCCTTTACTTTTCTATCAAGAGGTGAGTAGCATGTTTCATCTTGAGTCCTCTGGAATCATGGTTGATCATTTCTTATAACAATAGTATTCCATTTTATGCATGTGTGCATGTATGTATGCATTTATACATGTCCATATCCACATATAACATACAAATACATGTATGTATGTATATTTTACCATCACAAATGTTTGAAAGCCTTCTGTCTCATGTGTGTATACACACATATATGTATATGTATGCATGTACATGCCATAACTTATTCATCTATTCCCCCAATTGATGGGCAACCTGCAAAAGCTGCTATAAAAATTTTGTAACTGAGAATTTAGTATGTTTTGCTTGGGACTAATCCTTCCCATAATCTACCCTGGTTCTGGTCCTCCTTTCTACCTTCCTCCTTTTTCCTCATGTTTTCTTTTTTAGGGAAATGCATTTTCATACCCAACTGTGTGAGGCTGTTCTTCCCTCCTTTGACCATTTCATAAGAGAATGCAGTTCAACTGTTACCCATTCCCTCCACCCCTTCTTCCTTGTTTATATAGACTTCCACTTGAGCACTCTGATTATGTGAGATAATTTTCCCTAATCTTTCTTTCCCTTCCTGCCTCCCCCCCCCCAGTATATTCCTCTTTCCCTCCCTTTCCATTCTTTTTTATAATCAAGATTTAATGGAACAAGGCCCTTTGTATAGCTAGACTCCCTTTATGACCTCTGGTGATGAGAGGGTTCAGAGAGGATGTGTATTATCTTTCCATATTAGAACATGTATAATTTATCCTTTTTAGTCCCATATGATTGTTTGCTCAGGTTTCCTTTTTTATGTTTCTCTTACCTCCTTTGTCTGCATTTCTTAGTTTCTATGAAACTCTCTCCTTTTCATCAGGAATGTTTGAAAGTCCTCTAGTTCAGACAACCCAAATTAACTACAAAGGACATATGAAGATGCTATCTGCATCTAGAGAAAGAACTGATAAACAGAAGTTTGTATAGAATGATTTTACATACACACACATATTTGTGTCTAATGTTAGCCATCTCTAGGTTGGGGGGAAGAGAGAAGAAAAAAAAGAAATTTACATGACAACTTAATTATATATTTAGAAGGAATAGCAAATTGTACATAGTAGATTTGCAGTTTCACGTGCAATCATCTTTTTAAAAAATTTTACTATGTTATGGAAATGCTTGTTTTATTCCACAAATTAAAAATAAAATAAATAAAAATTAAAAAAACAAAATCCTTTAGTTTATTAAAGGCATATTCCGCCCCACCCCCACCCCATGGATTATATTCAGTTTGCTGGGTAAGTTATTCTTGGCTGCAAACTTATATCTTTTGCTTCTGGAATATGATTTTCTAAGCTCTCCATTTCTTTAAAGTGGCGACTGCTGTTGAGTGATTCTGGCTGTGGATCCTTGACACTTGAATTCTGTTTGGCTGCTTTCAGTATTTTCTTCTTTGACTCATGTTGTTGAGAGTTTTCATTTTGGGGTTTCTTTCAGGAAATGACAGCAGATTTTTTTTCTATTTCAACTTTGCCATCTGGTTCTAAGTGATCTGGGCAGTTTTCTTTTATGGTTTCTTGAAATACGATGTCTAGGCTCTTTTTTTTGTCATAGGTTTCAAGTAGTCCAATGATTCTTACATTTTCCCCCTCAGTCTGCTTTCAAGGTCAGTTGTTTTTGAGATTGGCTTACATTTTATGAGATGCCTTACATTTTCTTCCTTTTTCAGTTTTTTAACTCTTTTGGCATTTTGTGTGTGTATGTGAAATCATTGGCTTATATTTGGTCCACTCTAATTTTCAGGGAATCAGTTGTTTGGCAAAAGTTTTGTACTAATTCTTGTGTCCAGATGACAATTCCCTTTCCAATTCTTTCTTTCATAGCTCTCATTTCATCTTTGAAAAAAAGTGTTTCTTTTTACAAGCATTTATTATCTTTCCTTCCTGTTGCTATTCTCTTCATCCATTGAACAATAAAAAAGGAAAATAAAATCTTTATAACTATATATATATATATATATATATATATATATATACATATATGAAGTTCAGCAAAACAAGTCCATATATTGGCCATTCCAAAAAATATATGCCTCATTCTACATTTTAAGTCCATCGCTGCTCTGGCAGGCGGTGGGTGCCATGTTTCATCTTAAGTCCTCTGGATTGTGCTGTGATTACTTTTTTTGTCTGCTTTTTGTTCTCATTTCTTTTTAAAATTCTATTTCTTCTAGCAACTCATTTGTTTTATGAGAACATTTTAAATTCTTTAAAAAATCTCTTGCTTCATCTCTTCTAAGAATTATAGTTTAAATTTCATTTTACTTTGTTTTGCTTGTAAATGTTTTGAAATCATCCTTTTCTGGGTTTGTGTCTTAAGTGTCTCTGTCACCATAATAATGTTTTATGATGGGATGCTTTTTCTGTTTGCTCATTGTTCTGGCTTACTTCCTGACTTCGGACTTTATGTGTACAGGCTCTGTGTACTTCTCAAGATGATATCTGAATTGGTCCTGCTGCCATTCTTTTGAGTGTTTTATTATTCTGGGATGTTAGTTACAGTTCAGACTGGGGACCCGCAAGCTTTCAGTGAACACAAAGTGGTCTGATTCAATGTAAAGTCCGGTTGCCAGTACTGACCTGGGTTTGGGTCTGAGCAACATCTGTGGGCTTGCCCCACTGGGAGTTCTAGTAGACTGCTGCTGAGCTCAGCACTATCATGCTAGTTCAGAGTGACAGATCTGAATGAAGGCTTCCTTTAGGCCTGGGATTCTGGTACTGATTATTCCTCTGCATATTTCAGATTGGCCTGGAATTGAGACCCTGTTATGCTCCTTGCATCTGAGCCACATAGATGCTGCTTGCTTCTAAGCTTGCCCCTTGTAGGTACATGGCTTTCTACCCATGACCAACACTCACCTCAGAATGCCTCTCTTAGGTGCAGCTCCCTTCCTCAGACTGTTCTGCATCTGTGACCCAGAGCTGAGTAATGAGTGACAGATTTGCCACTTGGCACATGTTACTGAATCCTACGCTAGTTTGGTATAGGTGGATCTGGTACTTCTTGCCCTGGACAGAGACTCTCCCTATGCTGGAATGCTCTACATAGCATGCTCTTGGCCAAACCCCAATCCCAATGTCTGTAGACATCGTCTCTGTCTACTTCTCTATGCTGACTTGGGTTGGAAAAATGACTCATTGTGATTTTTTTTCCCTTGGATTTCCTGATCAAGATTCTGATATGTTTTCTAGATCTGTTTGGAAGTGTTCAGGGGAGGGAAGGAGAATCTCACTTTACTTTCTCCTGCTATTCTGTCATCTTGGCTCACTCGCTATCTCCTCCCCCCGCCCCCATCAGATCTTAAATCCAACACCTCAAATCCTTGGCCACCTATTAATCGTATTTGGTCATGCTTTTATGGCATGCTGTTTTTTATGAAGGGCAAAACATGATTTGATACGTGGTATGGCTCAATCTGACAATTGTCATTCAGTCACGCCTGACTCTTTATGACTCCATACGGGTTTTCTTGGCGAAGATATTGGAGTGATTTGCCATTTCCTTCCCCAGTGGATTAGAGCAAAAAGATAATGAGTGTCTGAGGTTGGATTTGAACTTAGGTCTTCCTGACCCCAGGCCCAGAGCTCTAACCACTGATCCATCTAGCTGCCTCTGATGGTAATAAACTGGTATATTATATCAAGTTGCTTGGGGTCTGAGTTGTATTTTACCAAGAACAATCTAAAGATCTATTTTATGGAAAAATAATGAGATCTTTCATTATCTATATTGTTTGTTAACTAGTGTCCCAATTAGGCACCAACAAAGGCCTGGTGGTGAGTTAGATATTAAACTTCAATACTTTGGTGAACCTGAGGTATCATCAAGGTAAGCTCTTCCAATGGTGCAATGGCCAACCAATCTTCATTCCTCATCCTTGTTCATATCCTTCCATAGATCCTCAAGAGTGGGGAGCCTTCCTCTATGTCTCTTGATATTTTGTGGATACACAGGTTGTCCATTTATTATTTCTCATTCTCTCCACATGAATGACCCTCTAGTCCTTTTCTGCTTTTGCTTCCTTTGATGATTCTGGTTGCTCTAATAAATCAAAACAAACAGATTCAGTCTCCTTCCCTATTAGAGGCCCCAGCTAGCACCCTACTGGTCCTGAAATGTCGGCAATCAAAGGAAACCAAACAGCTGGACCCGTTCATCACAATCTTGTTCAGCAGAGAAGGGCCATCTGTTGGACTCTGCGTGACTGGGGAAAGTGAAGCCTCTGTGTTTGTGAATGCTTCTTGGATTCTAGAAGCCTTAAAGATCCCTTATGTGTCTCCTTTTTAGAATGCAGGTGATGTTCTCTGGCAATACTATTTATAGCCTATGTGGATTCACAGTATTTCTTTAGCTATTTTATTTCATTTATCTTTGTATTTTCCATTAGGTATTCTTCAGTTCTATTCTATTCAACAGATACTTATCAAAAGCCCATTAGATGTCAGGGATGGGGATATAAATATATGTAGTGTGTATGGGGTGGTGATCTATTGCATACCCCCTCCCCCGAGTTCTCTTGCTGAAAGGAAACAAATAAGAGCTTAAGCCTTTTAGTCACCCATTTGTACCTTATAAGGGCATGAGACTTTGAGTGGTCTATTGTATATGAAAAGATCCAACAGAGACTATGGACTTGCCCATGGGAGTGGGCAAGTTCTCCCCCAACTCAAATAGGGAAACTGACACATTTGTACAGAGAGCTAAATTATTCAGCTTTGGGGAGAGAGTTTCATCTTTTTTCATGTACCTCTTGGAGAATGAAGCAAGTGGAGGTAAGGATTTCTCTCCTCTTCCCCACCAACATGAGATGGTGTCTTTTAGCAGAAACTCCATGATGGGCCCAACGGTGAGGGGTACCACTATAGAGTTGATTCTAGTTGGCAAGAGAAATCAAGAAGTTGATACCCAGAGCTGGGCTCTTGATTGAAAGATAGCAGGCCAGGCCTGAGAGCTAAGATTCTTGCTGGCTAGGTATAGACTTTTTTATTTTCCAAAGAATAAATATTAGAAACCTAAGAAAGACTTCAACTGAACCCAAAGCCAGAGATAGCAGAGACCTCAGTCAAGTATAAGATCCATGAACCCCAATCAGCAGCAGGAACCTGACAGAGATACCACGCTCCAATGAGGAGCAGCATGATAACATCATGAGAAGACATTAGAAGTTTGGCTGCATAGGTGGTTTAAGTTTCCAAGGCCACTTTGGTAAACAGTTTTGCTTTAAGCTAACTGTGTCTGTAGGCAATTGAAAGGTATACAAATAAATAAGAGATCATGAGTTATAATTTTAAGAGTATGAACCTATAAAATAACTTGAACCTGGGAGACTCAACCTGAAGGGGTACACTGGAGCCCAAAGGTGTGCTACACTGTGGGGTTGGTTTGATACCTATTGTGGGGTTTGATACCTATGTCTAGGGTCCCTTTGGAGAGAGATTCTCACCTGGAATCCTCCTTAGATGCCCTAGCATCACAAGATTCTACTGTATAAAATTTAGTATTTTTTCTTCTTTTGTCTTCAGACTATAATGAGAGTAAGTTTTTGTTGTTTCTCTTACAAAAATTCTGATATCTATTGTAATGTTCCATTACAAGTATGGATGTTGCAGTCCTGGAATGCTGGTGCCTAGCAATGCACCTAGAGCCCCCCTCAGAGGACTTCTGGTTAAAGGAGTGCCTCTGGAATCCTTATGGACTAAAAGTCTTGCCTCTTGGCCTAGAAACAAAGTAATCAAACCAAATACTTAATCCTTTTTTAGGAGTCCCAAACATCTCTGGGGTTTTTCTGAGTTTTGATTTCTTTTCATCTAGACTGCTTTGTCTTAGCAATTTGGACCCCTATTTAGAATAGCTTCTGTATTTCAAGGTTCCAAGGGAGAATTTTGTGCTGCCCTATGTATTGTGGAAGCCTATTAGAGGAATATTTATATGTAATCACCATTTGGAACACTCTATGGTTTTGCAGGGACCCATTGGTAAAATTTGGAGACTTCCTATAAAATGAAGTTACATAAAAGGAATTTCTACTCAAGACAGTTTATTGTTGTTGTTAGTTACCTTAAACTACAGGGGTGACTTCCAATTCACCTCAGGTCCCAAATACCTATTGAAAACGCCTCATGTACTCCCAGTGCTCATATGGAAATATACTTCCACTCTGAGAAAGGTTGCTCATTTTCCCCTCCTTTTCATGTCCTTGTTGTCTTTAGGTTGGAACCGGCCTCTGTAGACACCATGATTGATGGTAACCTATGAGAATTTTGCAAAATGTTGTTTGTTTCTACACATAAAAGCATTTTTGCATGTGTGAGTATGATCTCCAGCACCACCAGCTGTTATAGGTTTTTACCCTCATAAACGACTGTTATCAAATTGTCTATGGTTTGTAACATGAACTTTGCTGACACTCTTTAGTGCAAGGCAAAGAGGAAGTCATTCAAAAGGACAATGCTTAGGATTCTTCAGATCCCCAGAGAACTATTCAGAATTGGAAATATCCCTGTTTTGCCAGGGATAGCAAATAACTTAATTGGGTGAGAGAGATTAATAGCGTGATTCTTGGAGTGGGACATACTCTCTGTTTCTTTGCTGAGCAATATATCTCTTGCTGAGATGACACAGTAGTAACTCCTAATTTGTGACTCCCATGACTTCAGAATTGCATAAAATATGACTGGCCAGGGGGCAGAGCCAAGATGGTAGAGGAGAGGCAGCAACTCTTCTCAAGTCTTACAATGTTCTCCTCTAAATAACTTTAAAGTAACTCCTCAAATCCAATTTTGGAGAGCCAACAAGAATTATCAAACTACCTGAAAGCCATGGTTAAAAAAAGAGCCTAGACATCACATTTCAAGAAATTATAAAGGAAAACTGCCCCCATATTTTAGATCTAGAGGGTAAAATAGAAATTTAAAGAATCCACCAATCATCTCCTGAAAGAGATCCCAAAATGAAAATTCCCAGGAATATTATAGCTAAATTCCAGAGCTCCCAGGTCAAAGAGAAAGTATTGCAAACAGCCAGAAGGAAATAATTCAAATATTGTAGATTTAGATTTAGCAGCTTTCATGTGAAAAAGAATAGGCTTAGAATATGAAAGCACAGAAACTAGGATTATGACCAAGAAAAACTTACCCACTAAAATGGAATATAATCCTTCAGAGGAAAAATGGATATTTAACGAAATAGAGGACTTACAGGAATTCCTGATGAAAAGATCGGAGCTGAATAGAAAATCTGATATTCAAATAGAAAACCCAAGAAAAGCATAAAAAGGTAAACATGAAAGAGTAATGATAAGGGACTCAATAAAGTTAAACTACACTTCTATTTAGGAAGATAATACATATAATTCACAATAACATTACCATTATTAGGGCAATTAGAAGAGTCTACGTTGACAAAGGGCATGAGTGTGAGTCACTTATTTTGGGATGATCTCTTTTTAAAAAGCGAAGGGAAGAAAAAAGAAGGGAGAGGTAGAATAGGGAAATTTTCCTCACATAAAAAAGGCACAGGAGGAAAAGCTTTTATAGTGGAGGGGGAAATGGGAATGAGGGTGGTGGGCAATGATTGAACCTCACTCTTGGAATTGGTTCAAAGAGGGGTGAATACATACCCATTCAATTGGGTATAGAAATCTATCTTACCTAGGGGTGGGGAACCTTTGGCCTTGAGGCCACATGTGGCCCTCCAGGTACTCAAATAAATACAAACTCCACAGAATCCAAACAAATCCTAATATTATTATTATTATTATTATTATTAATTTTGTGAAGTTTGGATTCCACCTAAGGACCATTGAGGACCTAGAGGGCCACATATGGCCTTGAGGCCAAAGATTCCCCACCCTTGATCTTACCCAATAGGGAAATACAAGAGGAAGGGGATAGGAGATATGAACTAGAGAGAATGATATAACAGAGAGTGGATTAAGGGAGGCAGTGTTCAGAAGCAAAACAGACTTTTGAAGAAGACAAAAGAGATAGGATTAAAAGAGATAGAATAAAGGAGAGAGAGAAGGATAAACAGAAGAAAATAGGATGGAGGGAAATACACAGTAATTCTAACTGTGAATATGAATGGGATGAACTCACCCATAAAATGGAAATGGATAGGATAGCAGAATGGATTAGAAACCAGAGTCCAACAATAGGTTGTTTACAAGAGACACAAGTGAAACAGAAACACACATACAGAGTTAAAATAAAGGACTGGAGCAGAATCTGTTATGCTTCAGTAAAAGTAAAAAAGGCAGTGGTAACAATCATGATCTCAGACAAATAAAAGCAAAAATAGACTTAATTAAAAGAGATAAGCAGGGAGACCACATTTTGCTAAAAGATATAGACAATGAAGTACTATCAAAAAAATTTTGTATCAAGTTTCTCTGATAAAAATTTCATTTCTCAAATATATAGGGAACTGAGTCAAATTCATAAAAATAAGAACTATTCCCCAATTGATAAATGGTCAAAAGATATGAATAGGCTGTTTTCAAAAGAAGAAATCAAAGCTATCCATAGTCATATGAAAAAGTGCTAAGTCACAACTGATTAGAGAAATGCAAATTAAAACAACTCTGAAATACCACCTCACACCTTTTAGAAATGACAAATGCTAGAGGGGATAAGAGAAAATAGATGCACTAATAAACTGTTGGTAGAGCTGTAAACTGGTCCAACATTTGAGAGAACATTTGGAACTATGCCCAAAGGACTTTAAAACCCTTTGACTCAGCAATATCACTACTAGTTCTGTACCCCAAAGAGATCAAAGCAAAAAGAAAAGGACCTATAGGTACAAAAATATTTATAGCAGTTCTTTTTGTGATATCAAAGAATTGAAAATTAAGAGGATGCTTGTCAATTGGGGAATGGCTGAACAAGTTGTAGTATATGATTGTGATGGAGTAAAGGAGAGCTAGGCAGGAGAGTGGATAGAGTGCTAGGCCTGGAGTCAGCAAGACCTGAGTTTGCATGTGGTCTCAGACATTTACTGTATGACCCTGGGCAAGTCACTTAACCCTATTTTGCCTCTTCATCTGTAAAAATGAGCTGCAGAGCAAAATGGCAAATCACTTCAGTATCTTCACCAAAAAACCTTGAAAAGCAGTCATGAAGAGTTGGGACACGATTGAAACAACTGAACAACAACTACTGTGCTATAAGGCAGGTGGGGCATGGTTTCACAAAAAACATGGTGAGACCTCTATGAACTGATACAAAGTGAAGAGAGAAGAACTGGAAAATCATTGTGCACAGTGACAGCAATGTTGTAACAATGATCAACTGTGAAAGACTTGGCTACTCTGATCAATACAATGATCCAAGACAATTCCAATGTACTTGAAAAGATGCCATCCACTTCCAGAGAGAACTGATAGCTCTGAGTGCAAATTGAAGTACAATTGTCCTTCCTTCCTTCCTTTCTTCCTTCCTTCCTTCCTTCCTTCCTTCCTTCCTTCCTTCCTTCCTTCCTTCCTTCCTTCCTTCCTTTTCTTCCTTCTTTCTTTTCTTCCTTCTTTCTTTTCTTCCTTCTTTCTTTCATTTTAAATTTAATTTAAATCTTTTGTGATATGGCTAATATGAACATATGTTTTGCTTGATTTCACATGTATAATTGATATCCTTTTGCTTGTATTCACAGTGGGTGGGGGAGGGGTGGGAAGGAGGGTGAGAATTTAGAACTCAAAATTTAAAAAGAAAAGAATGTCAGAGTTAAATAAATAATGATTTTTTAAAAATGACTGGCCACAGAGTCAGGAGGAACCACCCACTGTGGGTGGGAAGAGAGCTCTACGAAAACAGTAGCTTTGCTTCTCTGGGAACTCTTTCAGCCATTTTTTCCCCTTGGACTTCCAGTAAAGAGTTGCTGGGGGGAGAGGGAAGTAAATTTATATTCTGTCTCCCTTTCCCACCAAGTGGCAATGGTGACTACAAGTGCACAGCAAACAGAACATGAGCTAGCCTAGGTGAGCCGAAAACCTGGCTGCTTTCTTTTGTTTTCTGACAAATGGACTTTCCAGCCCTTGAAATGATCTCACATGATTGAGAGTTTCTGACTCAGGTGTCAGCTGTCCAGTGGAAAATGATGCCTATAACATCACTGCTTCTCAGAGGAGAAAGGCTGAGAGGATCCTGAAGTGGAAGAACCAAAAAGAAAGCCCAAATCATGCCCGGGGGCTGACTAGGAGATCAGATCTTGTGAACTACATGGACAGTGCAGATCTGAGGTGAATATGAAATACCCTAAATATCTGTTCAGCAGTCTCACAAAGTTGACTTTATCACCCAGGAGAGTATAAAAAGGGTGTATGGGTTTCTGTATTTGTTAACCCATGCCTCTGAGTTCTTTTGTGTCTTAAGCATCTTCTGACATACAGAAGAGAAAATTCTACCCTATTTCTTTTTTTAAAAATTTATTTAATATATTTAGTTTTCAGCATTGATTTTCACAAAAGTTTGAATTACAAATTTTTTCCCCATTTCTACCCTCCCCCCACTCCAAGATGGCATATATTCTGGTTGCCCCATTCCCCAGTCAGCCCTCCCATCTGTCACCCCACTCCCCTCCCATCCCGCTTTCCCTTCTTCTCTTGTAGGGCAAGATAAATTTCTATGCCCCATTGCCTGTGTATCTTATTTCCTAGTTGCATGCAAAAACTTTTTTTTTTGTTGTTGTTTTTGAACGTTTGATTTTAAAACTTTGAGTTCCAAATTCTCTCCCCTCTTCCCTCCCCACCCCCCCTCCCTAAGATGGCAAGCAATTCAACATAGGCCACCTGCGTATCATTATGTAAAATCCTTCCACAATACTCATGTTGTGAAAGATTAACTATGTTTTGCTCCTTCCTAACCTATCCCCCTTTATTGAATTTTCTCCCTTGACCCTGTCCCTTTTTGAAAGTGTTTGTTTTTGATTATCTCCTCCCCCCGTCTGCCCTCCCTTCTATTATCCCCCCTTTTTTATCTTCTTCCTCCTTCTTTCCTGTGGGGTATGATACCCAATTGAGTATGTATCGTATTCCCTCCTCAGGTCAAATCCAATGAGAGCAAGATTTACTCATTCCCCCTCACCTGCCCCCTCTTCCCTTCCTACAGAACCACTTTTTCTTGCCACTTTTATGTGAGATAATTTACCCCATTCTATCTCTCCCTTTCTCGCTCTCTCAATATATTCCTCTCTTATCCTTTAAATTGATTTAATTTTTTTAGATATCATCCCTTCATATTCAACTCATCCTGTGCCCTTTGTGTGTGTATATATATATATACATATATAATACCTACATATATACATACATAGACACACACATATGTATATATATGTATATACATATATATATATATATGCATATTCCTTTTAGCTACTATGATATTGAGGTCTCATGAATCATACAGATCATCTTTCCATGTAGGAATGTAAACAAAACAGTTCAACTTTAGTAAGTCCCTTATGATTTCTCTTTCTTGTTTACCTTTTCATGCTTCTCTTGATTCTTGTGTTTGAAAGTCAAATTTTCTATTCAGCTCTGGTCTTTTCACTGAGAAAGCTTGAAAGTCCTCTATTTTATTGAAAATCCATATTTTGCCTTGGAGCATGATACTCAGTTTTGCTGGGTAGGTTAATCCTAGCTCCATTGACCTCTTGAATATCGTATTCCAAGCCCTTCGGTCCCTTAACGTGGAAGATGCCAGATCCTGTGTTATCCTGATTGTTTTTCCACAATACTCAAATTGTTTTTTTTTCTGGCTGCTTGCAATATTTTCTCCTTGACCTGGGAACTCTGGAATTTGGCGACAATGTTCCTAGGAGTTTTCTTTTTGGGATCTGTTTGAGGAGGCTATCTGTGGATTCTTTCAATTTCTATTTTACCCTCTGGCTCTAGAATATCAGGGCAATTATCCTTGATAATTTCTTGAAAGATGATATCTAGGTTCTGTTTTTGATCATGGCTTTCAGGTAGTCCAATAGATTTTAAATTATCTCTCCTGGATCTATTTTCCAGGTCAGTAGTTTTTCCAATGAGATATTTGACATTGTCTTCCATTTTTTCATTCCTTTGGTTCTGTTTTACAATATCTTGATTTCTCATCAAGTCACTAGCTTCCACTTGCTCCAATCTAATTTTGAAGGTAGTATTTTCTTCAGTGGTCTTTTGGACCTCCTTTTCCATTTGGCTAATTCTGCCTTTCAAGGCATTCTTCTCCTCATTGGCTTTTTGGAGCTCTTTTGCCATTTGAGTTAGTCTATTTTTTAAAGTGTTGTTTTCTTCAATAATTTTTCAGTATTTTTTTTGGGTCTCCTTTAGCAAGCCATTGACTTGTTTTTCATGGTTTTCTTGCATCATTCTCATTTCTCATCCCAATTTTTCCTCTACTTCTCTAACTTGCATTTCCAAATCCTTTTTGAGCTCTTCCATGGCCTGAGATCAGTTCATGTTTTTCTTAGAGGCTTTTGGTGTAGGCTCTTTGACTTTGTTGACTTCTTCAGGCCGTATGTTTTGGTTTCCTTTGTCACCAAAGAAAGATTCCAGAGTCTGAGACTGAATCTGGGTGCATTTTCGCTGCCTGGCCACGTTCCCAGCCAACTTACTTGACCCTTGAGTTTTTTGTCGGGGTATGACTGCTTGTAGAGCAAAGAGTACTTTGTTCCAAGCTTGAGGGGATGCACTATTGATTCAGAGCTATTTCTATATAGCCAGCTCTGCCAGCCCAGCACTCCTCCTTCTCAAGAACCACCAATCTGGACCTGACACAAATCTTCAGCAGGCTCTTCACTCCTGCTCTGATCCACCACTTAATTCCTCCCACCATGTGGGCCTGGGGCAGGAAGTAACTGCAGCTGTAGTTCTGTAGCTGCACCTCCCCCATGCCCCTGGGGCGGTGGCCTAACTCAAACTCTGTCTCTGTCTCCCCCCCTCCCCCCCTCCCCCGTCCCTCTCCCCACCCCACAGCTTTTCCCACTAACCTTCTCTGTTGTCTTTGGTGTTTGTGGGTTAAGAAGTCTGGTAACTGCCACAGCTCACTGATTCAGGGTGCTAGGGCCTGTCCTCCCCGGCTCCTGGTCTGGCTGGTCCTGCTGCCTCCCACTGCTGAGCTCCACTCCCCTCCACTCCGTGTGCGATAGACCTCATCCAGCGACCATCCAGGCTGTCCTGGGTTGGATCCCTGCTTCCCTCTGCTATTTTGTGGGTTCTGCAGTTATAGAATTTGTTCAGAGCCATTTTTTATAGGTTTTTGGAGGGATGTGGTGGGGAGCTCACGCAAGTCCCTGCTTTCCAGCCACCATCTTGGCTCCACCCCCCAAATTCTACCCTATTTCTAATACTCTTAAATTTTATTTAATTTTTAAAATAAAATTCATAAATAAATGTATAAAATAAATTTTATTTACTTAATGGGGAGGACCACAGACATAAGCCATACTTAACTTTGTTTTAGAGGTTTCCTTGGTGTTATTCTGTAGTGGGAGTGAGTAAGCTAAGGGTTTCAGTTTCCACTTTTGGAAACAGTGGGAATTGGAGTAGATGATATCTGTAACTTCCTACAGCAAATCTGATGATTCCCTACTGCCCTAATCCAGGGAACATGTATTGGAATCACATAGAGCTAGCTTTGAGAAGGAACTTTTATCTATTGCAGAGATACTTTGGGATCCACACAGCACTGTCTTTAAAAACCCTTCTTCACCTCCCCCAATCTAGGCATTATCAGCCCCTACTGTGCCATTCTTTCTAGGCCTTACAGGTGGGGACTGATAGTAATGGATTTAATCAGATAAACTAATCCTTGCCAAGGTGTTAATCAGGTAACTTGTTATCTTGCTCCTTCCTAGGTAGCAAAATACTTTTGATGCCTTCAGAACACCAATCACACTATCTCCACCATTCTTTAGTTCTGTACTCTCTCACCCCACCCCCAACTAAGGGGTGACATGGACATTTTAAAATTTGAATAATAATTTTTTTGGTTCCACGACCTTCCTAAAGGTTTACAATAAAAATTTCATTCAGTATCTTTTTTTTAAAAATAAAAAAAGGTGTTCACCTTTTCTCTTCTCTTCCCCCCGCCCCCCTTCCCTTCCTTGTTGTTCTTTGTTCACCCAGCACATGTTTTATGGGCAATGCACAGCATGCTATGAGCACTCAGGTAATATATAAATATAAAGATTACCTGCAGGCTCTTGGGTTCAAGTTAAAATACTGCCCTGGTGACTTCCTAAGTCAGGGAACTGAAGTGAAAATGGAAGCAATTACCTGAGCCATTCAGGCAGAAGAATTGGGTGGGTCTTTTCTTTCTTGAATGATCTAGATAATTGCTTCCATTTTCACTTCCATTTGGCAGAGGAGACCTGGTTATCTGGAGTTCTCCTGACAAATAGCCCTGCATCAAGGGAAACAGAAATCTTGGTTAATTAGTCTGATAACTGAGGGGAGAAAGATCCTGATTTGGCCTCAATTGCTCAGATCATCCAAGTGAAAGTGAGATTGTCTATTTTTGTCAGAATGATCCAGATAACTGTTTCTTCTCTGTCTATTTAACCCGGGAGACCCAGCCTCAGGGTAGTTGTGAGCTTTAGAAGAAGAGAAGGTGGGGAAGGGAATTGTGGAGGCACTGCTGGTTCTGAGGACTACTGAGGCAACCAGGGTGTGTTTCATGCCCTTGCCTCCATCATAGCTGGCCAGTGGTAGTGCAGGGATTAGAACCTACCTCTCTTGATTGCCAGCTGGAGTGTTCTTTCCATTACACCACTGCTAAATAGCAAACATCTCAGAATTTATGGGATGATTCCAAAACAGTACTTAGAGGAAAATTTATTGCTCTAAATGCATAAATTAGTAAGGGATGGAAAAAAAGAATCATAATCAATGATGTCTGCAGTTTAGCTAGAGTGGAAGGTTCAGGTAGGGTTGCAGTGGGGAGATATTTGGAATGCTAAGTTATGGAGGGACTTGGATGCCACGTTTAGGAAGTTAAACATTTTCATCTCTGTAATGGGGAGTCATTGATAATTTTTGAGCAGTAAAGAATAACAAAATGGTGTTGCAAGAAAATTAATTTGGCAATGGTATGAAGGAAAGGAGACAACTAGGTGGCTCAGTGGATAGAGCATGGGACTTGGAGTCAGGAAGTCCTGAGTTCAAATCTAGCCTCAGACACTTCTTGCTACGGGACTCTGGGCAAGTCACTTAACCTCTGTTTGCCTTAATCCTTTGGAGAAGAAAATGGCAAACCACTCCAGTAACTTTGCCAAGAAAACCCCATGGATAGGATGGTCCATGGGGTCATGAAGAGTTGGACACGTCTGAATACTTGAACAGCAACAAAGTGAAGGCAATATTGGAATGGGGAGAGAATAGATTCAAGACCACCAGGTAGGGAGCTATTGAAATCATTCAGGGATGGCTTGATGAAGACAACTAGGATTGTGGCAGTGAAAGGCAGATGTAAGAGGCAGAAAAAAGAATGGCTGGAGACTACTCACTGGAATTTATTTAAAAAAATACTTCAATGGTAAGGGAAAGAGAGTAGCCAAAGAAAATTCCATTTTGTTGACTAAATAAATTTGGATTGAGTTACGTAGTACATTTGAGGATAAAGCAGTACATTCTAGAAAAATCAACAGAGCACCAAATGGGAACCATGGGATTGTGATTTAATTTGCCAATTGGGGAATAATAGAAAGAAAATTTGAAGACAGAGAATCTAGGTTTTTGCTGGCTCTGTCATTTGTTATGTGATCATAAACAAGTCACTTACCCTTCCTGGGCCTCAGTTTCCTCTCTTGAAAAATGAAGGCATTACATTGGATGACTTTTAAGGTCTCTTCTAGCTCTAAATCCTGTGAATATCCTATACCCAATACAGTGTCCAAAAATCCCTTAGCTTGGAATTTAAAGCCCTTCACATTTTGTCCTCAACCTACCTTTCCATCTTATTACCGAACCTCTACAATCTCTGTTCCAGCTAGGTAGAACTACTCACTGTCCTTAGAACATGCCATGTTCATTTCCATTTCCCTGAGTTTCCTTATGATCTCTTTTCTACACATTCAAATCGTACCTAATCCTGCCTCCTTCATTAAGATTTCCCCAACCATTTGAGTTCACATTGTTTGCTTTCAGTCTTTTGAAGTCCCATTGTGCTTTTAGTAGATGGGGAGTGGAGGAGAGGAATTGCTTAATAATATGCTTGTGTTATTTCTCTACATTTCAGTAGTATAGATCTTTTTTATCCAATTAGACTCCTTGAGGGTTGAGACTGTCTTTTTCTTATTTCATATCTCCTCATCAAGTGTAGAATAGACTCACTGAGGAAGGGTGAATTTGCAACCCTAGAGACAAACCATGGCAAACTGCAATTAGGTGATTGAACAAATGAACCCTGAGAGTCAAACCCAGTTCATTCCTAGGTCTGGGTCAGTTCCATATCCATTCCGGTTGGTTATATATGATAGGTCTAAGGTGGCCAGATCTATAGTAAACTTCAATGGAGTAAAATGGAGTTCTGAGAATGGAAGAGTTGAACTGATATGGACATGTTTTAGGACCATGAATAATCTAGTCCAGTGTCCCCAGGACCACAGCTGACAAAAGCAAACAGTAATGAAGAGTGAGCCCTTCTGGTTTTGCCTGAATGTAATTATCTCAGTGGGGTTGGGCCAGAACTAGACCAGCTTTGGCTAGAGAACTAGCTTGCTTCAGCATTTCCTTTTTAGCTTTGTAAGCTTTGTAAGAAATTTTCACGATTTTTCCTGAGCATTGGTTTTATCTTCCCAACTTAACTGCAAGCTTCTTCTAGGCAGGGATCCTATTTTCCAAAGATGTTCCCAGCTTTAAACAATTGGCACATCCCTGAAATTGTTCATATTTTGTAATATTGTATTTTGTTTGTATTTTTGAATTTTGAATCATGATTTACAATAGCTGCTTGCTATTTAAAAGAATGCTGCTGTGCATTGATCCTTTGGTAAAGCAAACTAGCAGGTTCTTGATGAATATTAGTTAAATTTCTTCAATCATCTTCTAATTCATCTTTTGCATGAATCTGCATTTTCACACATAGGGTTTGCTTACATTTAGGTACATGAAGGGGCAGCTAGGTGGTGCAGGGAGTAGAGCACCAGCCCTGGAGTCAGGAGGACCTGAGTTCAAATTTGGCCTCAGACACTTGACACACTTACTAGATGTGTGACCTTGGGCAAGTCACTTAACCCTAATTGCCCTGTCTTCCCTCCTCCAAAAGAAAAAAAAAAAAGATAGGTACATGGGTAGGCTATGTGTCTGACTAATCCTTCTTAGCCTCCTCTCCTAAATGTGTATATCCCAAGGCTCCGTCTCAGAGTCTGTTTTCTCTCTCTATTTTCTCCTTTAGTATGCTCATCAGTTCCCAATTCAATATTATCATCTATATGTAGGTGACTCCAAAGTCTAGGTAACCAGCCCAACTCTAGGTAGAATTCCAATCTCATGTTGTCAGCTACCTGCTAGACATTTCTACCTGGATGTCTTATTGGCGCCTCAGACTTTATATGTCCAAGTAGTTCTGTTTCTGTCAAGGGCACTTATCATCCTCCGACCTAGGTTTCTAACCTGAAAATCCTTCTGAAATCTTCTCTTTTTTTTTATCCTTCCCTATATACAACCAGTTGCCAAGTATTGATGATTCTTCTTCTACAACTCCTCTTGCATCTAACCCCCTCTATTGGTATTACTACCATCCTAGTTCAGGCTCTCATCTCTCACTTGGACTATTGTAATAGTCTCCTAATTGGTGTCTGCTCCTAGTTCTCCCCAACATAATCCATCTCCATATAGCTGCTAAAGTAATCTTCTGAAGTCAAAAAAGTCTGCAATACTTCTTTTCTCCAAATAAACAACCTTCACTGATTCGTTTCCTCTAGGCTAAAATACAAACATCTCAGTCTGGCATTGAGGCCCTACAAATGTGCCCCCAATATGCCTATCTTTATTTCACATCACTCTCCTTTATATTCTCTGTATTTTGGTCCTACCATTCAAGGTCCAAATCTGGTTTGCCTTATTTAAAATACAAATCATTTGCTTATGGGCTATACAGAAACATGGCTGGCTGGCCACAGTTTGCTTAGCCTTGTCTTGCTAATCTACAAGCTATTAGGTTTTAGCTATTTTTCCAAATCTGTCACTCCATTTCCCATCCCCATGCAGTCTCACCAACTGTCCACTACACCTATTTCTAATTGTTGACCAGACATTTGATAGGTAAATTTATTAGGCTGTTGGTGATGTGGGCTGAACTGGAGTTCTGGTGAGAGAGTCAAGCTGGATATCTAGATTTGGAAGTTATTCACATAAAAATTATAATCGAACTAATGGAAGCGGATAAGATTACTCTCTTCTTCATAGAGTTGTCATCTTCCTTCAAAGTTTAGCTCAATCATCACCTCTTCTAGAAAACCTTCCTGGATCCTCCCATTTGTTACTGCTCTCCCCATCCACATATTATTTTGTATTTTTTTCTTTCTGTACATGCTGTACTGTCCCATTTCCTAGTAGAATGAAAGTTCTTTGAGAGGCAGTTAGGTGGTAGATAGTAGATAGAGCATTGGGTCTGAAGTCAGGAAAACTTGCATCCAAATGTGGCTTCAGACACTTATTACCTGTATATGACTCTGAGCAAGCCATTTAACTTCTGTTTGCCTCAGCGTGTGAAGACCAAATGAGGTAATATTTCTAAAGTGCCTAGTACAGTTCCTGGCACATAGTAGATGCTTAATAAATGCTCATTCCGTTACCTTTCCCTTTGAGAAGCAATTGCCTCCCATTTTTTCTTTGAAACACTAGCACCTAGTACAGTATTTTGGTGCTTATGTTTCAAGAAATAATTATTTATTGAGTGGAACTAGATATTTTTCACTGTACCATGAAAGTTGAAGTCCAGAGAATTCAGTTTCTAGATCTAGCTGTACTACCTTGCTGTATTCCTGTTGACAGCCCTGTAGTGTTGTTTACTAAGCCCCTACTGGGCAGCAGTGAGTAGAGTGATGGACTTTGAGTCATAAACCTGAATTCCAATCCAGACTCAGATACTTATTGTGGTCAGCTATGCTGACCCTGGGCAAATCATTTAAATCTATCAGCCTCAGTTTCCTCATTTGTAAAATGGGGATAATTAAAGCACCTATCTCAGGGATATTGTTAGAATAAAATGAGCTCATATTTGTAAGGAGCTTTGCTATAGACAGTTTAGAACATATAGGTTCCTTTCCTTTTTCCCTAATCATCTTTGGAAATAGACTTAGTAGTGGTATTGGTGGGTCAAAGAGTACAGGCAGTTTAATAACTCTTTGGGCATAATTTGAGATTGCGCTCCCAAATGGTTGGATGAGCTCACAATTCCACCAACAATGAGTTAGTGTCCCAATTTTTCCACATTCCCTTCAACATTTGTCACTTTATCCTTCAATCATTTCACCTAATCTGATAGGTGTAAAATCATATCTCAAGGTTGTTTTAATTTGCATATCTCTAATCAATAATGATGTAGAGCATTTTTTTTCCATCTGTCTATAAATTGTTTTGATTTCTTCACTGGAAAACTGCATGTTTGTATCTTTTCACCATTTTTCAATGGGGGAAAGACTTGCATTCTTATAGATTTGACAAAGTTCTTTATATATTTGAGATATGAGACCTTTATCTGAGAAACTATCTATAAATCCCCCCCAATTTTCTGCTCTTAGCTATCTTTGTTTTATTTGTATAGAATATTTTTAGTTTAATGTAATTGAAATTATCCATTTTATATCTAACTTTGCTTTCTATTTGTTTATTCATAAATTGTTCACCTATCCACAAGTCTGATAAGTATTATGTTTCATGTTCCTCTAATTTTCTTATCTGGGTCTACATTACGTATTCATTTTGACCTTTTCTTGGTAAATGATGTAAGATACTGGTCTATGCCCAGTTTCTGCCATACTGCTTTCCAGTTTTCCCAACAATTTTTTTCATCAAGTAATGAATTCTTATCCCAAAATATTAAGTCTTTACATTTGTCAAATACAAGGTTATTATATTTATTTGCTGCTGCAAATTGTCCGTCTACTCTGTTCCATTGATGTACCTTTCTACTTCTTAGCCAGTACCATATAATTATGGTAATTACTGCCTTATAATATAATTTAAGATCTAGTACTGATAATCCTCCTTCCTTTACATTTTTTTATTGGTTCCTTTGATATTCTTGACTTATCGTTCTTCCAAAAGAATTTTATTATTATTTTTTTATGAAGTGAGCAGAACCAGGATAATAATTTATACAAAAAACAATGACATTGTAAAGAAAAACAACTTTGAAAGACTTAAGAACTCTGTTCAAAACATTGACCAACCATTTTTTCTAGAGGACCTATGATCAAATATGCTTTGCACCCCATGACAGAGAGATGGTGGACACGAAGTACAGAGATATATACATTTTTGGACATGACCACTTTATAGGTTCATTTTGTATCACTATGCTTATGTGTTACAAGGGAGGATTTTATTTCTCCATTAATTGGTTGGAGGATGGGGGGAGGGCAGAAGTATTAGCAATTGTGATGCAAAAAAGGAGGGCCGTTATGATGTTTTTTTTTAATGTACAAGAGAAAATAGAAGAGAGCTCAAAAGTTAGACAAACTGGATAGCTTTGAAAGTAATGTGTGGAATTTGTCATATCCTTGAAAAAAATCCCCAAAACAAATGTTATGGAGATATAGAGTTTTCTCTAGAATTTCTTCCTTTGTTCTGCTATGTGTATAATGCTTTAAGGTTTGCAAAGCACTTTACAATTATTATCTCATTTTATCCTCACCACAGCCCTGGGAGGTAGGTGCTATTATTATCACCGTTGTACAAATGACGCTGGTGGAGGTTAAGTGACTTGCCCAAGGTGACACAGCTAGTTTTCCTGACTCTAAACTACTGCATGGCTAGCTGCCTATGTCAAGAAAGATGAGAACTGAGGAATGACCAAGGAGATGTGGTAGCTAACAGATCATTGGTGACTTTGGAGACAATACTTTCAATGAGGTGATGTCAGAAGCCATATTGCAAAGAGTTGATGAGGAGAAGAGGAAATGAGTCAATGAGTATGTAGGCAGCTTTTCCCTCAGTGTTTGGTTAAGAAAAAGAGAGACATATGACAATAGTAGTAGGGTCTAGTAAGGATCTTTTAAAGGTTGGGTACTTGGGCATATTTGAAGGCAGTAGAGAAGGAATCAGTAGATAGGAAGAGATTAAAGGTTAGAGAAAGAGGAGGATGATTGAGCTGGAGATGAGGGAAAGGGATGGAATCAAAGGACAAAGCCACTTCCCCTTGGCAAGGGGAAGGGCTACTGAAATGTTAACTCTTATTAGTACAGCATCCAAAAAAGTTCTAGCTTCAAGAAAGTGCTCCATCAAGGCTTTCCTCTTATTGGACGGTAGCGTTTAAGACGGGCTTCTTCTATAGGAAAGTCATAGAAATTTTATTTACCTGAATGATTTAGATGATTACCCTGTCACCCCTTGCTTGACTTGGGCAATGAAGACCTAGTCTTCCGGACGTTTGGTAGACCATCCCAGTCTTTGGGAACTCAACCCAAGTGATCATGGTCCATTCTACCTGCAGACAGAGAGACTACAATTCCCAGCATACCCATCGAGCCAGTCGCCCAGAGCCTGGGAAGAAGTGAGGCTGGGGTGGAGTCAATGCAGTGAAGTCATAAAGCCCTTGGGAGGGGGAGGGGATGGTAGAAGGGAGGGGAAAGTAGTAGGAGGAATAGGGGCGAGGGAAGGTAGTTGGTGCTGATGCAGGATGGCAGCGCCCGTAGGAGCCTTTGAGATCTGAGGGGAACAGAGAGTCTGGGTCCCTTTTGGAGACGTCCCCTCCCTCACTTGCAGTAGCCTCCCCAGGCCTGCAGTACCAGAGGGGGAGGGAGAGGGGACTGGGGGAGAAAAGGCAGATTTGTAGCCTGGCCCGGGGGTAGGTGCAGGAGGGATCGAATGCTTTGGATTTGCCCTGTTTCCATTCCTCGGGAGCTGCCAAGCCTGAAGAGTTCGCAATGACCTGCTAAAAAGTACGCGCGCTGGACCCCGTCGGGCCGCACTGGGACGTGGCTCGGCTGCTGGCCGGGTATTTCCCACCCCTCGCTCCAGTGGCCCTCCTGTCCCCCTTACCCCACCCACCCCATCCCCCCCTGCCAGCCCTTGCCCTCGCCCACAGCCGGCCGAGATGGCGGACCCCTCTGAATGCAGCATCAAAGTGATGTGCCGGTTCCGGCCTCTGAATGAAGCGGAGATCCTCCGAGGGGACAAATTCATCCCCAAATTTAAAGGAGATGAGACTGTGGTCATAGGGGTAAGTTTCTGCTGGATTTTCCCTTTTTCTGCCCTCTCCTCCCTCACTTCCCCCCTCCCCCAGACAGAAGATGCTCTCACCACCCCTTCTGACATCCCTGCCGGGCAGTTTCTCGTGGCCCCGACAGAGGAGAAACAGGTCACCCCCTGGCCACCCGCACCCCACCCCCATCCCCCACCATCCTCATTGTTCCCTCCCCGGCCCCCGGGGGCAGGCAGCAGGGCAGGGTTGGGAGGAATGGGGCGGGGGGGGGGGGGCGCCGGGGAGCTGCTCTCGCGGTCGCCATTGTTCCCCGCGTAGAGGTGAGGGGCGCTCAGGGGAAGCTCAGCAGGGGCCAAAGCTGGACCCCATTGTTCCCCTGCCCGGCGCCGGCTGTATGGACCCTGTATACAAGTGTTGGAGGGGGATGGGTGGACCGGAATTTACTTGTCCTTCCTCCCCTTTTAAAAAATAAGTATTAGACAACCACCCCCACCCCGTGCGCTTATTCTCGTGCAAGCATGTATGTATTAGCCCTTCTCCAGGGAGAAGAAAATAGAGGGACAGAAATAGGTAGCGGATCTGAAATCCCATCCGCGGTGTAAAACGCGGTTCCCCTGCTGCCTTTCACCTTGATCACAGCAGGGCGAGCAGAGGAGCAGCACTGAGGTAGTGCTGGAGGCGCAGCCAGGAAGGTCAGGTGTCTTTCCCCCACTCCTCCCCTCGGTCAAGGGGTGGTCCTTCTGCTGCTAGGAGGCGGGGAAGGGAGAGCAATGAGGGAGTATAGTGCATGCTCCCCATCCTTCTCACCTCCTTCCCACCTCCCGCCTTCTCTTCTTTCCCCCTGTTCTTTATTCCCGAAGCCCAGGGGTGTGCCCCGAGTGTAGAAGGGAAGGTTTCTACGATAAGCAGTTAGAGAAAGGATGCTGGAGGTGACGTGGGTGCAACCAACCTCCCTCCCCCACTGAAAAGTGCAGAAGTTACTTTCTGCTCCGAATCCTTTCCTTTCTCCCCTCTCCAAATTAAATCTCTCACTCTTTCAAGAGTTCTGACTTCTGGGAGAAGGAGATGATGGTACGACTATTTTTGGTCCAAGGGATAAAAGATGCACACCGTTCTGCCATGCCGGTGTGCATCTTGCCTCTCCTTCCACCCATTCCCAGGCTGCTTGTTCCCCGGGTGTCTGATTCTGCTCCCTTTGTACTCATAGGGAAGGGACTCAATTGATCGAACCTCCCTGTCCCCATTGACATGTTCTTGGCAGCCTCCTGTATTGCTGGTGCAGCTTCCCAGCATTGATTAAGCTGATGTCATCCCGATCACTGAGCATGCTCTGTCTTTCTGACTAGCCCTCCCCCCATCACACACACCGGTCTTCCTCCCTCCCCCCACCCCCATTGCTGTTGTATTTAGGTCAAGTGATTGGCAGGTAACAACAATATGCCGAGGGGGCACAAGGAAGGTGGCTGTCATTGTCAGTCCCTGGGAACCAGAGGTGTAAATTTGAGATGGTGGCTATGTTGCTCATCCCCTACAGAGATGCTAGCTTTCTGTGCCGCAGTCCCTGCAAATAGGGCTGGGGATATCCATGCATTTCTCACTTGTGGGATAGGCTCTATCTATACTTGCAGGAAGATGGAGACAGGGCTCCGACACAGGATAAAGTCTTGACTTCTGGCCCTCTTTATTCCCCTCCCCCTCCTTTTCAAACTATTGGTAAACCCGTGTGACCTTACTGGGAATAATCTGTGGATTTCTTAGAGCAAACCTGGCTTGGAGCAGGTCGGGAAAGATATTTTAGTCTTTGTTTATTTGCAGGGAAAAATAAATGCTTATAAAATATTTATTAAAATTGTTGAAGGAGAAATAGTCTACAGTAATCCTTGGCTGTTGTTAACATTCCTTTGGCAAGTGTATCAGTAAACTTGCCATACCTTAAGTTTCTAATTCTGCTACAAAATTAAAGCTGGCATTTATGTATCTTTTTGTCGTTGCTGTTTACAAAGTGCCTCTCTTACTGCAATCCTATGAGAGGTTGGTAGTACAAATATTATTATCCCTATTTAAATAAGAAGAAACAACTTGCTGAGAAAATCAGTTACTTACCCATAGTCAAATAACTGGGGTCACGGCTGGAATCCAAGTCCCCAATAATTCCAGTGTTCTTTCCACTAGACTATGAAGAAGCAGCCCTGGAGTGGAAAGACTGCCACACTTAGAATTAGGAGAGTTCTGAGTATGTGTCCTCTCTTCAGGGCTATCTAAGTGTGTGACCTTAGGCAATTCACATAACTTCTCTGAACCTTATTTTCCTCACCTGTAAAATGAGGACAATAACATAAACCCATAGTACTGACCTCACAGGGTTTTTGCTTGGATCCCATGAGAATGATGTATATGAAGTTATTTTGTAAACCTTCAAGCATTATAGAAATTATTGTTAAACCAGGCTGCCTTTGTGTAACAGTCATACAATCAATGTAGTCCAACCCCTACCTCAGCTGGAGTCTTCTCTACAGTATACTAGGCGAGTGGGCATCCATTTTATGCTTGTAGATTTCCGAAGATGAGAAACTCACTTTCCTAGGCAGTTCATTTTCCTTTTGGACAGGTCTAATGGAATGAAAATCTTCCTTTTGGGGAGGTTAAGTGACTTATTTCCCCAGCATCACACAGATAAAATGTGGCAGAATCCAGATTCAAACTGAAGCCTGATTCCAAGCCCAGTGTTCTTTATGCAGCTGTACACTATTCCCTCGATAATAAAGTGAAATAATTAAGAATGGAGTTATGTTTCTTTATGAAACAGTTTGATCTTGGACTGAGGATTAGCCACAAAAATTGCCTTGGGGTCTGGAGATATTTTAGGGTCAGACCACTCAATGGATCATTATGGGCTCATTGATGCAAATTGGCCAATCTGCATTCATTTTAATAAGCCAGAAGGTACTCAGGATGGAGGAGAGTGACAATAACTGATAATAATCACTGAAATACATAAACTTGCCAAATACTTTATATACATCTCATCTGATGCTTATGACAATCCTGTAACAATACCATGTTGAGTCAGTTTACACATGAGGAAACCAAGACTCAGAGTTGAAATGACTTCCCCCAGTTTGTGGTAAGTGACAGAGGAAGGATTGGAACCTAGATCTCTCTGAACCAAATTCCAGTCCTTATTATGTATTCTTTAAAGAGAACCTTATATCTGCTTTGTAAATGGGGGGGGGAGGGGGAAGAAGAGCTATAGCTTCCATAAAGGAAGAGGAATATATGAACAAACTTCTGGAGTTCTATACCTGAAATGTATTACTACCCATCCTGGATAACAAGATTCAAATCATCTCTAGGCCATCTTAATCAAAAAGTCTAAGTTCTGGATTGTTTCATGACTGGAAACCAAGTTGGCATACTTATTTATTGACTATTATATGCAAGATGCCACTAATGAGCAGTGTGACCTTGGACAAGTAACTTGTCTTTAATGTGCCTCAACTTTCCCCATTTTTTAGATTTAGATTTAGATTAGATAGCCTCTAATGTTCCTTTCAGGCCTATATGAGTCTGTGGTTCTACTGTGCTGGACTCTATAGTGCAATGTACAATAACCTGTCTAATAATGCTTTTTGAAAAAGACTGACCCTTTGTAGTCCAGAGTTTGGTAATAAATTCTGGTCACTATGGATTGCACCTCTGCCAGTAAATACTTCATTAGAGATGGGAGAAGCGGGGTGGGGTAGGAAATTCTTGTTGTCCTAAGGGTCAGGGAATGACTTGTCACACTGGAACTCTTCCTGCAACTCAATTCATTTTGTTCAGTTAAAGGAAATTAAAGTCCTGGCAGGCTGTAGACACACTTTATATGCTGAGTAGATCCATGGATTGCAGCTGAATTCTTTAGAGCTAGCAGACAGCAACTCTCTGTGTAAGCAGGCATGAGGAATTCTCCTATCTAGAGACTCACTCATTTGTTTGTTTTTTTTTTTGGAGTGGTGACTGTGGTAGTGGTGTATGTATCTCAGGGTGGCAGGGGGTGCAAAGAGAAGGAAGAGAGGGATTATAGAGGAGCCACCAAATGATGTCGGTTGTTACTAAGGAACCAAAGTGAGTAATTGAAATACAACTGAATGAGCAGTGTTCCAAATTCAGAACCCCACGGGTGTTATCTATTTCTATAATTGCATCACAAAGTTGAAGGGTTTTTTTTCCCTCCTCTTCTTTTGCCTTTAGGGAAGTATAGGCTAACAAATAGGGTAGAAAGATTTTGCATATGTCATCTCTGCATTTTTCCCCTAAGGAAACACCCATTCTTTATAGATGTATAGAGCAAAGAGTCCCGGATTATGAGTCAGGGAATACGGGTTGTACTTCTGGCCATCCCACTGGCAGTATGACCCAGGTATGTCATACTTATGGGACTGTTTTTCCACATCTGTAGAATGAGGTAGTGGACAAATTATTTCTGCCTTAATTTCATGTCTTTTGTGAAGCCTTCTGTAACTATGCATGGTATAGTATAGGATGCTGGGCATGGGATCAGGAAGATGTGAGTTCAAATTCTGCCTTTGATATTTACTACTCATGTGATCCTAGGCAAGTTGCTATCTATAAAATGAGAAAGTTGAATTTGATTACCTCTTAAGATCATTTATAGCTCTAAATCCAGTGGTGGGATTCAAATAAATTAACAACTGGTTCTCCATGGAACCAAGCCAAGGTACCACCACCATCGCCACTGCTGACATGGTAGATTCGGGCCCCATCCTGCTAACAACTGGTTTGAGAAACTCCACCTAAAATTAGGTAATGGTTCTGCCTAACCTGTGCTAACCGTCTGAATCCCACCACTGTCGAAATCTATGATCTTTTGACCCTAGGCCAAAGTGATCTCTCCCTCCTCTGAACTCCCCAAACACTGTCTATACTGAACTACCTTTTAAAAATGTCCATATATTTTCTTTCTCCAATTAAAACTAAGTTCTAGGAAGGACCCTACTTTTTCATATATGCATGTGCCTGATACAATGCCTTGCACCATAAGTGGGCTCTTAATAAAGTTTGCTTGTGGATTCCAGAAGTTTTCATTCTTTTATGGTATTTTTGCTAATCTTGTAGATTTGTAACCTTCATTGATCTGAACCTTGGTTTTCTCTTTTGTAAAATGAGGCAGTTGTATCAAAGGATCACTGAAGTTCTTTCCAGTCTTAAAGACTCAAGACAGTATAAAGCTTTTTATTGGGCCCATATTGTGAAAATGGAAGCTTTTATAAAATTAACTTTGAAATGAAATGTTATTTGGCTTAGTAGGCCTGAATGATTATGTAATTAATACTTAATCTATTTCCTTGCCTTCCCCTTTGCCCATTGGATTAAAAAGTTGACTTGGAAAGAATTTTCCCCAGCTTCTCTGATAGCTAGGAAAGATAAAATTGGGAGTGAAGTGGGAATAGAGGATGGAGAGAAGGCTGTTAGATAGTTTAGAGGAGGAGAGGAGTTATAATAAAGCTTTAGTTGCTCTTAAGATATAAAAATATTTGATCAAATTCAAATCCCTAAGTATTTAGCAATACAGTAATTGTTAAAAATGCTGCTGAGTCATCTATTTACTTGAGAGCCCAGCTGCTGGCTCTTAAAAAACATTGTTTATTAGTGACTGTCTATTGTCTTGGACTGTCCCTAGCATAGGTCTTTGAAACAGATTTCTTGTGCTTTTAGTTCTTTCCAGTTGAGCAGGACAAGAGTTTATACAGCTTTCATTTGTCATTCTAAAAAACTTAGCTTAGCAAAGACTCCTTCCTTTGTTTTGTGGGAGGTCAGTTCAAACATTACCTATAGCCGGCCATATTTAATCTCTAGAGCTGGAGGGCCATTCACTGGGGACACAGAGGTAAATTTGTGATGGCTTACATTAGTGTTGGAATGGGAGAGATAGGGTGGGAAGCTGAAAGCTGAAAGGACCTCCAGAGGTCTTCTAGTCCAACTTTTCTCTACTTATTCCTGACTCTAACCTCTCCTTGTAGATCCCCAGTGATGGGGAGCTCACTGCCTCCCACCGAGGGCTATTCTAATTGCTGGTGGTTCTAATTGTTAGAAAGTTCTTTTATACTCCCTATAATTTCTGCCCATTGATCCTACTGATGCTTTTTTGCATCCAAGAAAAATTATTCTTATTCCACGTGATGATACTTCAAATATAAAGATATTGTTAAAGATATTGAAATGATTATTAATGAAGGTTATTATTAAAGACAGTTATTATTCCCTTTCTCTCCCTATCCTAAGTCTTCTCTAGGCTAAACATTCTCACTTCCTTCAATAAGCAATCAAAGGCACATTTTTTATTCCATAGTTCCTAACTGTTGTAGAAAGCATGGGGGATCTTCTCCCCATGAACATTATATTTTATAAAGAGGGGAACTGATGAAAGTTCCATGTGAAAGATTTGGGAATACAGATTTCTTCAGTTCCTTACTTATGAAAACTCTTTGCAAAAACTGATTGGACAGGATGGTTTTTATTGTGATAACAAATACAAAAATAAGGCACTGCATGATTAAAACTATTTGACAAGCGTGCCCATTTAATGGATTCTGTATGTAAGGTTGGTCAGTTAGATTCCCAGAGATGACAGAGAAGACTTGTGGACTCAAGGTAGTTTTTTCTGTCTCACTCTGTCAGTGTTAGGGTGTGGTTTATTCAGCTAGCACAGCATTTTTTTTTTCTGGCTTGGCAAGGCTGTTCAAATAGCTACAGAGAAATCCAAGATTCTGTCCGTTTTGCTCCTCACAAAGTTCATGCCTCAATATTTTGGGGGTCTATGCAAATAATCACAGATTAGAAAAGAAAGGTCTTTTCTTTAATATACCCAACTGCTCTGATTAGGCTTTCTTTGTTTTCTGTGCTCCCTTTTCTTGTCTCTTCATCATTTAATAGTAAAGAACTGTTTACTTTGTTGGGGTGATTTGGTGGGGCAGTGGTCTGAAAGGTTAATGGTGGATCTCACTGGCTGAGACTTTAGCTTGCTCTTCTGGGGAGTCCATTGGATTAGAGATCTGAGTAAAGGTCTCCATGAGGTCTCTCTTGAGGTCTGTCTGGTTTGGGAATAGCGTTTGGAGGGTTACCCCATATCCTTTTTTTTTGGCTCATTGCCTTTTCCTCCCAAAAAACATATTTTCAGAGCTCGAATTGATTAGAGAGAAGATTTTCTTATTGAGTTACCTACCACCAGGCAATTTGCAAATTTTTCATTGCACTAGTATTTTGGGCATGCTTTGTGTGAAATGCTATTTTCCCGGTCTGTTGTGATACTTGGGTATTTTGGTGTGCACTAATTTTCTGCATTTTCTCATTTCCCATTGACCTTTTTTTGGTCAGAAAATGGAACATACAGGGAAACTAGGGTGGAGTGTGTGTGTGTGTGTGTGTGTGTGTGTACACACATCTTTTTGAAATGGGATATGCAGGTGGACAGTTCATGGTTCTCCAAAACCTGGTCCCAGTCTGCCTTTTCTTATTTCTTACTAGTACCCTACATGAATCGCTTTTGGTCAAGGAAAAATGGACTACTTACTAATAACTGAATATTCCATGCGCTTCCCTTCATTTTCTCCCATTCTCTCCCCCCTGAATATCCCATCTCTACTTTTTGAAGTCCTACCTATCAAGGTTTTCCTCTTCTATGGAGACTTCACTTATTATGGGATAATGGACTAGAACTTGAAGGACTTCAGGTATTATCTGGCCCAACCTTCTCATTTTACAGATAAGGAAATCAAGGCAGAGGGAAGTTTAGTGATTTATCTAAGGCCACACTTTGTGTACTTCAGAGTCAGGATTTGAACTCAGGTCCTCTGATTCCTGAGCCAGTGCTCTTGCTGCTGTGCCATACTTCCTCCTATCACTCAAGTGACTCTCCCATTTCCTAATTCTTATAGTACTTTGGCATTACTTATTCAGATGGCAGTTACCACATGCCATCTTGTATCATATTTGTTTACATGCCTTCCCTTTCCCTACCAGATAATAAGATCTTTGAGAATAGTGGTCATGTCTTATACATCCAGCATGGCACTATGCACATAGTAAATACTTTGAGCAATATTTGTTAAATTAAAAAAGGAAAGCCAAATGTTACAGATGGCTTTAATTTTTTTTTACCTTAATTTTATTATTGTCTTTTGTTTTCAGATCACATTCAGTTCCAAATATACCTCTTTCCCTTCACTATAGAGGCACCCCTTCAGATTAAAAAAAGAAGGAAAAAAAAGCACTTCAGCAAAAGTAACCAATATATTGACTATGTCCAATTGTATGTGCAGTACCCCCACACCCATACCTCCTCACCTTTGCAAGGAAGAAAGGGAAGGTTCATTTTCTCAATGCTTCTCTCATTACAAATATATGGCACCGGTTTTTCTTTTTCTTTTCTTTTTTTCCATTTCCATTGTTGTCATTTTGTATATTGTTTTCCTGGTTCTGCTTACTTCACTCTCTACAGTTTGTATAAATCTTCCCTCGCTTCTCTGAATTATTCATATTTCTCATTAATTATGACAGCAATTTTTTATTACATCCATGTATCGAAATGGGTTTTAGTCAATGTTTAGTTCAAATCAAATCTTTATCCATTTTTGGGGTATTATTTTGATTCTATAAAAAATACTGCTACAAATATTTTGGTATAAGCAGGACCACTACAGCCTCTTATGTTCTATATATGCTGGTGGTGGCTTAAAAGGATGAGCATATCATGTGGAACACTGCATAATCCCCCAAGTCTTGTCTCTGTTGTCTACCCATGGCTGTCACTGATATTCCTTGGGCTTCAGAGGCAGTGCTTTAAAGGTCCTTGCCATCCTGAAACAGTTTGGCTTTGAGGCTTCTTCATTGTCTGCTCTCCTTCTCTTATCCTCCTACTATCCGTGTAATAACTGGGAAGGGAGCGAAGTGTATTACCAACTTCTAAAAATTTAACAAGTCATACCTAAATACATTTGAAGGAAAGCATTCGCTCCCTTTTACATCAATAATGCATAGGATTGATGTGGCTTTTCCACTTTGGCGGTAAGCTTTTGGCAAATCCTAAAGGCTACCTTTTGCCTCATTTAGTACCCTGCTGGTGGATGTAACTGCTAGAAGATGATCAAAAACTCAATCTCACCTGAATAGCAGAGAGAGAGACTAAGCATCTTAGTCAAAAGAGAAGACAGAATGAATGGTAGCTGGAATCTTTCTCTGTTTTGTGTTAATGGTGAATGGCTCATATGTATGCTTTAGGGTAATGAACAGGGATAGAAATAACTATCTCTGAAAACTCCCTAGAGAGGATTTTTTTCTTATATCCTTCCTCCCCACTGCCCTACCAGCTACTGCATACAAGGAGACAAATGTATATATTGACCTTGAAACAAAGGGGGGGCTTTGCTGTGATAGATTCATCTAATGTGGTATGATTTGTTGCTGTAGAAACACATGCTGAGTGATCATTGCTAATCAAGATTCCTACATACCTCCCTTTACAATAGTCACGTCTCAGCAATCCCTCCTGATAACATAGGGCAGGTGCTGGGGATGTCTTCTAGAAAAGCTATATAAAGCACCTTAATGGTTTTTCCTGTTGCTGCTGCTTCAGTTGGCTTATGTAAATGTCAGGAATCTGGAACAATTGGTTTATATTCTGACCTGCTATCTTAGCATCACTCCATATTTGGTTGGTACTGTACTGATCAAAATATAGCGTAGGTTGGCTTACCTACTACTTCCCTCAGCTCATGCCACTTTCTTTTTTTTTTTTTTTTTTTTGGTCAGGGCAGTTGGGGTTAAGTGACTTGCCCAAGGTCACACAGCTAGTACATGTGTCAAGTGTCTGAGGCCGGATTTGAACTCAGGTCCTTCTGACTCCAGGGCCGGTGCTCTACTGACTGTGCCACCTAGCTGCCCCTAGCTCATGCCACTTTCTAAGGTCTTTCCTAAACCTTAGCTGCTAGTGTCTTTCCCTCTAAAATTATTGCTTACTTATGTATTTACGTGTTGTACTTATGTTTTTATTTTATATGTGTGCATGTATGCTTTGTATCTCCATTGCCTAACAGTGCCTAGCAACACAGTAAGTGCTTAATAGATGTTAATTGATTGATTACATGCCAACTATATATATATATATATATATATATGTATATGTATATATGTTTATATATAAACCTCAGCAGAATTCCTCTTCTCATTGTTATTGCTTGGAGTTCTCTCCATCTCCACCTTCCTTCTTTCTCTTCCTCTTCAGTTTGCTCCTTTCTGGAATTTAACATTCTTCCTCTTCCTCTCTCCTCCCTTTACCTTCATCTGATCCCAGTTCAGAGCTAGTCTGGGGTGGAGCCTGAAATGGCTGAGATGTTCAGATTCAAAGCTCTCTTTCATCCTGTCCTCATCCTGCAGTACCCTCAGCCCCTCACTGATTTCCCTACCGAGGTTCAATCCTCCTATTGCTGTCGAGCTCTTGCCCTTTTGATCAAATTACTGGGAGATTCTGAGTCTGCCTTTCCTTTAAAATGTAGATAAATTTTTCTATTGTTCTTTGTATACCCAGTGGTACCAATTCATGCTTTGGTGCAACTTTCTCAAGAACATTCAGCAAAGGAGTGAAGCCTTTTAACCTATCCCCCCATTAGTTTGTGATTGCTGCTAGAATTAAAAAATAACCACAAAACCTTAGTCTCGAGTAGATGAGAAGCTTCAAGTCTCTATTCTGTTACAGCAGAAAGAAAAGCAATTGTGTAATCTCTGAGGTCTTCAGGTAGAAGAAAGGGTGTGGTGGGAAGCCTGCCTAAGTGTCTGGAGGTTCTAGCTCTCTCAGTTGACTTCATTTTCCCTTCTCCATGCTCTCTCACCTCTCCCCCTACTTTAGAGGCACTGCTTAGTGGCTTAGAGACTAACTTTCCCTTCACCTATCTGCTAGTAGGAAAGATGGGGGATATGGAAAATGATTTCTCCTACTGCAGAGAAAAGAGGACATGATGTTCTTGGCTCCCAACCTACTCAATACCAAAGTTGCTTAGCATCCCTGGGCAGTGGTTTCCTCTCCTGTTCAATGCAGAGTTTGGATGAGATGACCTCTAAGGACTATTACAGCTCTAAATGTATAATCCCATGAAGCTGGTACCCTTAGTTATCCATAGGCTAATGTTCTTGGAACCTAAGCCACTCGCTAGTACCTAACCTGTGTAAATCACCTAACCTTTCACAGCCTCAGTTTCCTCATATGTAAAACAGGGATACTCACAGGTTGTGCTTGTCCTTTGTTCTTCTCTACTCTTCCCTTTCTTCCCTCCCCTCCCTCCCTTCCCTTCCCCTCTCCTTTCTTCTCCTCTGCTTTCCTGAGGGTGTTCTGCTCAAAGGAAGGTACATTTCCATGGTTGAAGGCTTCCTCCTTAACTTCAGGTCTACTGGCTAGATTTCTTTTTCAAAAACCAAGTCTGCTGTCACTCTGGAGCTCATAAATTGGACAATAGATCCCTGCCCTCTTAGCACAGAGTGAATGTAAATACCAAATCGTAACTGTTTCTCTTTTGGGCAAGAATGGCCAGAACCCAGATGGCTGTGGAGGAGAAAGTGAAGCTGGTGACCTTGCACAACCCTCCCTCACTCAAATCAAACTGCAAGTGATGTCATCATTTCTCTGATGCACTCTTCGAGTGCAAAGGACAAACACAAAAGGGGATAATAAGAACACCTACCTCATAGAATTCCATATTATGGAAACTAAGTTGAGAGAACAGTGTAAGCAATTTACAAACTTTAAAGTTCTAGATGAATGCTAGCTATTTTTGTTATTATTATTATATATGGTCTTTAGGTTCTGAAATAGTGTTAGTAGAATACTTGGGGTACATTATGGGTCAAATGGGGCTTTTTTTCCCTAGTCTGGGAGCCTAATCGCCACATTTAAAATAGTTTTAATGGGAAATGTATTGAGTCCCAAACAAATGGCTTCCTGTTAAATATTTTGAATGTAGCCCTTCCCTGAATTGGAAGCTGTCTGCACTGTACTTTGAGATATTTCTATGGAAGCTTATTCACTGCATGTGCTCCAGAACCCCTCCTGATAGAAGGGTGGTATGCCTTTTCATTTGAAAATAAGCTAAAAGAATTTATGAAAAAGACAGCATTTCATGTGATACATGTCTTAAAGAGGACGCATTCTTTTAATTCTCAAAGAGCAACATGTACGCTGCTTTTTTCTTCTTTTCTCTCAGTCGACTTCTTTTTTGTCATTGATTGAAAGTGAGGTAGAGAAAAAGCTCATTAATTTTTTTTTTCCACGGTAGGTCTTCTAAGGTTCTTGATTGTAGGGAAAAATAATGATGGTGATAATAATACTATCTTTTAAGACCTTACACCCATGATCCTGGATTGACTATTCTTATGCTGATGGTGATTTAAGAGTGATTGTTTTAAGACAAATAGTCTTTTCTTTCTGTTATTCTCCTTTACACAAGATAATACTCCTATTTACAGGTCTCAGTCTGTCTCATGAGTAAAAAGTAGGCTACTCTATCCTCTAAGGAAATGAGGTGCGAGTTTCTCCCTGTGTGGTGCGTCTGACACCCAATACTTCTAAGTACATTTATTTTCTCTGAACTTGAATATATAGCTTCTAATTCTTATATTGAAAGCCTAGGACATTCTTTGAGATGATCATATTTATACAGTGTTTGTAAGAAGTAGAATTTGGAAGGGAAATGTGTACCCTGTTAATGAAATCAAGATCCTTTTACAATTAAGGAAAACAACCTATTAATTATCTGTTGGAGCATTAAAAAAACAAACAACCCACCCCCAGATGTAATGCTATCTCAGAATAATAAATTACACTTGGAGGCTAATGTTTTTATTTAATTGCCTCTTAATATGGGTTTTCTACAGAATGGTTTGGTAGAAATGAAGGGTTTTTCTTTTTTCCTTCTTTCTTTTGTTCTGTCCTTCCTTTCTTACTCTTTCTTATTTTGGAGGATACATTAATCCAAGTACATTTCCTGACTCAAAAAAGGGGAGGATTCATTATTTTAAATTTTAGATACTGGTTTCCTTAAGCCTACTTAATAACAAAGAAATGACAAGCTATTAAAAAATTCCAAAGTGGTATATAGTATATGTCAATGGGAAATTTCAGATAAAAAGACATCTTAGTTGTAAAAGGTATCATTTCATAGAGAAGCATCACTATGTATTTTGTAACTTCAGATTCACCCCAATATTTAAATGATGTCATTTAGTTGTGGCCTTTTCATTTGTTTAGTCAGCATTTGTTAAATACCTACAATGAATAAGACTTTGCTAAATGCATACTCTAGGGGTGACACATATATTAGTGAGATAGAGCTCTACTCACATGGAGGAATTTATAATCCAGGTTTGACTGACAAATGTACAAATATACATTTCATAAAAGAAGAATAAACAAAGACTTCAGAGGAAGTAGAGACCAAATCTAATTGTCGGGGTGGGAACAAGAGAAAGATGGGGTGGGGGTGGAGCAAGGGAAAAAAGATTAGAAGAAGATATGCATGTTTTTAGTAAGCTTGTAAAAAACAGTAAGCATTTATAGCTGCAGTCTTTTGTTGTAATTTTTAAAATTGTGAATTTCACAGTATGTTAAGATTTATAAGAACAAGAAAACCTGGTCTGGGTAGATGATTGAGAGCATCCACAAGCCCTCCCTCTCTGGACCTCACCCTCCTGTCCATAGTTATCCCCACAAGATTCCTATTGAGAGTTGCTGGGTGAAAGGACCCCATCTGAGCTACATGCAATCAAGTCTAAGCAATTTGCAGCATCAGATTAGTAATTTGTTTGAAGTGGGTGACATTCACAGCACTGAAAAGTGACACACATATTGTCTTTTGAGAATGTCCCTGTGCCTTCCCTGCTGTCTGATTTTTTTCTCTAAAAAGCTACAAATCGATAAATCCTAAAAGCAGGTCTTCGACTGAAGGCCTTCCATCTTTTCCTTATGTCTTGCTCCTTCTGTCTAGCAGTTGCTGGCTCCTTGATAAGACCAGGCTGGGCTGTGTTGTAGCTGTGTCCCCATGCTGTTTTTAATTTCAAGGCAAGAAGCTCCTTGGTGATTGCAAATCTGCTGCTTACCTTCTGTTGCCATCTTTCTGCTAATGCAAGGTGAATGACTAACCCCTTCTACTGGAAATGGATTCTGTCTCAATGCCTGAGCCTTATAATGAGGTTTCTTCCACACTGCAGAATAAAAGTATTCCATTAAATTGGATACTGCAGTGGACTGCGGCTTTGTTTTTGAAATCCAAGGAAACCAACTGCTTTGCTGCTGGAAACAGGTTGCTGCTATTCTTTGTCTTGGGAGGAGGGATTTCTCTTTTGGAAAGCCTGCCTTGTCAGTGGAGGTGGAAGGTCTTTATTTTGGGAGCAGATTCTGTATGAGTTCTCAGTTCTGTTCCTTTCCCTTTTCCCCAACTTCCAGCACCTTGGCTATGTTTTCTGTTGCCTTAGTGGGCAGTGAATTGATGTTAAAATTAAAAAAAATTTAATATTGTTTGTTTTTATATCATGTTTATTTCTAAATATATTCCGTCCTCCTTCCCTTCTCAGAGAGTAATTCCTTCTAAACAAAGAATAAAAAAAGGAGAGAGAAGGAAAAATGGGGAAAATAGCAGTTCAGCAAAATCAAACAACACATTAATCAAGTCTATCAGCAATAGGCAATGTCTCCCACTTCTGCAAAGATGGGATCAAGGCACATTTTCTCTCTTTTTCTTTGATGCAAAATTTGGTCCTTATAATTACAAAGCCTTCTGTTTTGGTTTTGTTTTTATTGTTTTTTCCATTTATATTGTTATAATCATAGTGTATATTATTTCCCTGGTTCGATTAGTTCATATCAATTCATATATTTTTCCATTTTCTTCTTTGTCTTCAATATAATCATCATTTCTTGTGGCATGGTAATATTCCATTACATTCCTGGGCCACAATGTGTGTAGACATTTCCTAATTGTTGTGCCTGTCAGTGATCTGAGTTTTTTTTAAGTTTGTATTGATTTTTTTGTTTTTATGTATAACCTGATTTTTCCCTTGTATCTCTGCCCCTCCCAGACAGCCACCCCTTATAACAAATAATTTTTTTAAATGGGGAAATAGAAGGAAAAATCTGGCACAACCAAGCAATACATCAAAATAATCCGACATTGTATGAAATGTTCAAACTCATTACCTCTCCCCCATTCCTAAGCAAAATGAACAAAATGATTTTTGAAAGGAAAAAAAAGATTAGACATTTGGGTAGATAACTTGTAGACTAGGAACAGAACTGGCCTAGGATTCATCTTCAGATATCTTGGTGTATGTTTGTTTTGTTTTGTTTTCTTGCCTTTTTCTCCAATTTATATGATCTTGGGTTAATGGGTTAACTTCTTTGTGATCTGATTTATCAGTTGCATAGGGCTGTTGTTTCTACTTGTGTGTATGGATGCTGTCTGGTGGGTGGGGATGTTTCCATGGACACCATGAGGAAGGCACAGCACAGGGTAGGTTTTCAAGAGGGAGGTGGAGCCTTTATCACATCCACAGGCAGGTGACTGTTAAATGCCCCCTTTGTGAATCTAGCAGGGGATGTTTGTTCAGGTGATCTCATGCCACATCCCCAAGCAGTATTGTGCCACACAAAGATGGTGACAGAGCTTCCCCTAACTCTACCACCGTCTTATTAGGGAACGGAGGTTGCTTCACATCTCTTGGCCTTGATTACCTCATCTGTAAAATGATAAAGTTAGCCTAAGTGACTTCTAAGATCCCTTCCAGATCTAATATTCCATGATTCTAATCACTTTTGATTTATTTCATTAGGTAAAGTATTCACTGTCACCACACCCTGTGCCTCCTCCATCCATTCATTCCTACTGTCTCCCTCTCCAATTCTCCTGGTTCCAAATGCAGAAAGTCTCTTTACAATCTTATTATCTTATTGCTGTCTTTATTATCTCATTGTCTAAACCTGTGATTTCATTAGTAATGAAAATTCCTCCCAGCACGGAAACTTTGGTCACCCATATAGAATAAAAGTGTACTTAGAAATCAATATTTGGGATCTGGGGATGCTGTCCAGGTAATGCAACCAGTGGGTATCAGAGATAGTAACTGAACTCAGGTTTTCCACAGTCCACAGCCATACCTCTGTCTGTGCCAAGTTGCCTCCTGGTATCTTAGTACATTGATGGTTTTTTTGTTTGTTTTTCTATTAAACATATTTTGCTTTGCCCCTGCTTTAGGACATAACCTTGGATACCCTGTTTTACTCAAATGGTTTGTAAAATGAGGAGGCAGGTATAGTGTTAATACAATTTGAAGATCTTCCCCACCCATTAATTAATAGGCCTCATGTGGAGCCCATTAAGGGAAACTTGATTAGGGGAGGCTTGTTTGTAGGAAGGCCCACACCTTTTGCTAATTTCTAATTAGGCACTGGGTCACAGGTTGTGATGCCCTCTGGCTCTGAAGAAGCGTATACATATATATGTATATACATACATACATATATAATATATGTATATTATATCTATATATCTATATCTATATCTATATCTCTCTATCTATATATAACATATATATGCATATACACACTTTGAGGTTAGCATTTTGCTTTGGGGCTCACTCATTGGAAAAGTGTTCCTGTGATTTGGCCAGATAAGATGACAAGACTCCAGGTAACCGTTAAGGAGCCCCTCCCCAGCTTTGAAAACCCAAATTTTGGTGCTTCTCTCTCTCTCTCTGGTGACTATGTATGTATAATGTTGGTCAGACAGTTGGATATGTGTGTTGATCTGTGCTAATTTCTCAGACAGAAGCTCTGTGTTGGTCTTTATTTCTCTGTAATTTCTGTTTGTATTTTCTCTGAAGTTCAGAGTGCTGACTTTTCCTCTGAACTACATGAATGATATATATTCAATTAAAGTAAGATTATTGACCCCTTTAAAGTTACTTTCCTTTAGAAAAGCAGATCAAAGAACCTGTGCTAGCAGCCCTCCTGTGTGCTGGTGTTATTGGTCTTACACCTCCACAGCAGCTGCAAACAGCATTGTTGTTACACACGGGCAAAGGGGTATTCTTGCTGGGATACATACCATGGTTATGCTCAGCAATAAGAGTTGGGAACATTTTACTATAGGCATTCTAAATAGGGATGAGCTCCCTTCACAAAGCAGGCCAGGAAGCTTCCCAGAACACATTTTTCTTCATTACAAGTAATAATCTCCCTTGAATATAAGTTGCTGTTTTCCACCAAATAGATTTTATTTTTATTTTTGGCTCAATCCTCAAGTTAAAGTTTCATTTATTTAAAAGAAAAGTTGGAGTTATGAAAACTTGTACTCTTATCTCTGGATGAATCATGCAGCATCATCTTCCTCTTTATGGTGGTAGATGGAGAACATTTGTATTCTTAGAACCTCCTTTACTTCCCCTCTTTCTCTTTTTCTCCTTTCTTTTGTACCTGACTTCTAGTTGTCCTTTGGCTAGTTAGTACTTACCTCTTCTTTTTATACCAGGAAGATTGGTTTGGCACCTCCTGGCAGAGCATTAAAAAAAGGTTTATTTTGGTTTTAATTCTGTTCAAGCCTGTATCAATCCTTGCTCATGGATTGATTCTCACATTTATAAAGCAGTACCATACGCTAGGTATTGGAGATATAAAGCCAAAATAAGAAATTGTCCCTGCCCTCAAGGAGTTTACAGTCTACTGGGGGATAGGTGTACACAAATAATTATAAGATAATTTGAGGAGGGAGAAAGCACCAATAATTAGGGGGATCAAGAAATACTTCTCATAGCAGATGACACCTGAGCTGAGCTTTAACACAAGATCTAAATTTTTTTTTGCTAAAGAATGATTAGGTAGGAATGAACATCATTTTTCTCACTTGCTTTTCTTTCTTTTTTTTTTTTGTAGGATATACTAATCCAAAAACATTTCCCAAACAGAAAGGAAAGAGATGAATTTTAAATACTTTCTTAAGCCTATTTCAAAACAAAGAAACAACAAAAAATTATCATGTGATATAATGTTACTGGGAAACTTCAGAGCAGTTAATTTTAAGATCCAGAGGACAATGAATTCCAGGCATGGAGGACAACCTGTACAAAGATCTGAGGGGCGGGGGACAGAATGCTGAGTCAGGGTGTAGCAAGTGGGCCAGATTGGCTGGAATGTGAACTTGTGGGTGGTGGAAAGCAATGTGAAGCAAAGCAGAAATATAGACTGGTGCTCAATGGAGAAGGGCTTTAAAATCCACATTGAAAAATTTGTATTTTTGTCCTAGAAGGAATCCCCTGAAGATTTTTGAACAAGGAAGTAACAGGATTGGTTTTATATTTTAGGAATATTTATTCATAACTATGTGGAGGATGGGTTAGAGAGAGGGAAGTTACGAGAGAAGGGAGAGCAATTAAGAGGGTATTATAAACCAAGTGGAAGTGATGAGGGCCTGAACTAAGGTGATGTGGTGGTTATGTGAGTGGAGAGACAAGGACAAGTCGGGGAGGGGTAAGGGGGAGGCAAAGGTGAGGGGGGGAGAGAGAGAGAGAGAGAGAAAGAGACAGAGAGAGAGAGAGAGAGAGAGAGAGAGAGAGAGAGAGAGAGAGAGAGAGAGAGAGAGAGAGAGAGAGAGAATAAGAAATATTGCCATGGTAGAACTGACAAGACGTAGCAACTGATTGGATATGTGGGTCAGGGAGAGGAAGGATAACTTTCAGGTTGTGAACCTGAACAAGTAGGATGGTTAAAAAAAATTCAAAACATTATGACTTGGGTCATAGCTTGGGTCAAACCAGGCTTAACTGAGCAGTGACACAATAGTACAATCTACAGAGTTCCAGAAGTTTTTACTGTTCTAAACTGTAAGATTATTGATACGCTTCCATGTTCCCAGAATTTTTCTGCCATTATATGTCCATTAGTGAAGTAGGAACTGTCATCCACAGTGGCATTATATGATGATGCTAGTTCTATCCATCCATCTAATTATTTGTTATTTATTTGCCAGAGATCTGATTTCATTGGGAAGGAGCTCTTGGTGAAGAATTTCTTTTACCAATGCAGAGGAGTACATTCTTTGCAACTTATGGTTTTAGCAAGTTTTACTATCAATCAACAAGTGACCAGTAAATGTTTACTAAGGATCTACTATATGCCAAGCTCTGGGGCCAAGGACAAAGGTAAAATTGTCTTTGTCCTCATGGAGCTTCCATGCAGATGGAGGAGACAATATATACATATGTATAGATATATACAAGACACATACAAATATCTACAAGGTAACCTTAAGAGAGAAACACAATAGTAGCTGAGGAGACAAGGAAAGACCTGTAGAAGGTAGCATTTGAACTGGAGATTGAAGGAAATGAGGGACTCCCAGAAGTAGGAGAGCATTCCTGGCATGGAGCACAGCTAATGCAAAAGCATGGAGATGGGAGACAAAGCTAATAATCAAGTATGAAAATGTATGTTTCAGACAATTTGGAGAACAAGAAAGTATATAATAAAGTGTTAATCGTGAGAGGAGGATGGTAAATGCAAATGGTATTAAGAGAAGGGAGAATCAGTATGAGGTTACATCATTAATGAAGAGAATGGACTACTTATAATATCTAAGCTCCCTTTCAGATATAAATTGATATGTTTCTAAATTACTACTGATTTCAAGTTACTTATCTGTAAATGGGAATTGCAGACTTCAGAATAGTTTGGAACTATAAGATTCCTCCTAATATTACAGATTATGCTACCACCCGTCTTGTCCTACCACATGGGATTGTTGTAGGACTCAAATGAGTTAGTGTTTTAGTGTTCATGAAAGTATTTTGTAAACTGTAAAATACTCTACAACTAGAAGTTATTATAAGAAATAAGGAAACTGGTCTGAGTAGAATGAAGGAAATAAGGCTGGATAGATAGGGAGGGCTTTGATCCAGAGGACATTGCAAGTTAGCCAGAGAAAATTAGACACTGTTGAGTAGGCTCATTACTCTGTATCCTTGGCATTTGCAGAGATACTCTGGCTTACACATTTTCCCTTAAGTGTGTTCCCCTGTGCTTCAACCAGAAACACTTTTTTAAGGTTATTGATATATTATCTCCCAGGAAGATTGATAGCTGGACTGTTTTCACAGTTAGTGGCTGGTTGTGCTATGTAGCTAAGCTATGACATCAATCACCCCGAATGAATTCTACTCAACTGCTGTGAGCCAATGACTTCAAAATCGTAAGTATTAGGATAGTAAATCTCTTGCATTTCATGTAGAGAATAGTCTAGAGATAATGCTATATACATGGATTACAAACTTTCAGAGAATTAGCATATGATAAAATGCTCTCAACACTGAAGCTACACTGAAGAATTTAACCTTTTCTTTTATCCAGAAGTCCCCTGGAAGAGCTTTATTATATATAAATAAGCCCTTTATCTTTGGCATCCCATGCCTGTGAAAAAGCTTTTCATGGGGGGAAAAAAGCAGGAGCTCTATGCTTATTGAGCCTGATGTTTTAGGGGGGAAAACAATACTGGATTTTGTTTTTAGTTTTAAATGGGGCTGGCCTTCTGTTTTCTTTAGAGCAGGTTACTTTTGGTAGGAGAATTTCTAACATGCATTGCAGAGAAGCCAACTTGTTTGTAACTTGTCTTTGAGAGCTGTCTGGGGAGTACTGAGAGATTAAATGATTTTGTCCATGATTACAAGCTAATATGTATCAAAGGTGGCAGGAACTTTTGAACCCAGTTTTTCCTGATTCTTTCCTGATTCACTTTGTCACACTGCTTCTCCTTCCATCTTGCCCAAATCTATTTTATATAGTACTAAAAACCCTCCCTTGGGCGCACAAAATCACAGTCAGGATTAACATTTTTTTTATTTTACTTTTATCTTCAGAAAAATTCAGTTTCGTGATCTAGAATTGAGGGTAAAAGGTAGAGTGGGATTTTACCTTGAACCTTAGAAAGTATAATTTTCTAGGGAAACTTCCCCATTTTGTAAATTTTTAGGACATAATTACTATAGATTCATTTTACCATACTGTAGATACCCCCCCCCCAGAATTCCAGTTAAATATAAGTTACACTTGGCAGAATGTTAGGTAGCAGAGATATTACTCCACTTTCTTTACCAAGTAATTAGGACAGTGGAGTTGTCCCTGGATGGTCCAGGGACGATGGCCCCACTTTCATTAGTGATAAGCTTCTTCTTAGGTCACTAAGCTTATTAATGGTCTCACTTGTATGCCATAGTTGTATAGCAGTCTCCTCGATGTTAAAATAATAAAAAAATAAGTAGTTCTGACAGATACTGATGGATAAAACTCAGGGGAAAAGATTCTCTCTCCTCATAGCTCAGAAGGGTAGAACTAACTTTTGCCAGGCCCAAAGTTTAAAAATGAAAGGTTCTCTTTTTTTCTCCTTTGATTTCCTCTCTTTTCCCCTGCATTGGTCTTAAATTGAAAAGTGGTAGGATCAAAGTTTGAGACCACTGAGTCCAACCCCTACATTTTACATATAAAGGAACTGAGGCCCAGATACTTTAAATGAGTTGTCCAGGGTCACTCAGCTGAGTAGAAGCTGAAGAATGATCTGGATAGAGGACTTCTTGACTCCCAGACAGTTTTCTGTTGATTATTACATCTTTCTGCCTCACTTTCATCATTTCTTTGACATTAGCCTTGAATGTATAGCTAAAGCAGCATGTTAAAGCCTGCTAGTCTTTGTGTGATGCCACTGTATGCACAGTCCTTACCTTATTCTAACCCTTATAAAATAGATTAGTTGACTATTAAGCTCTATAGATATTGCTACAGGAAAAACGTTTTAAGATTTTTTAAAATAATGTATTTATAATGCTCTTCTGCATAAATATGTCTGAGGGAGAAACTGCGTTCTCCTACTTGATTTGGGAGTCCAGCTGTGCATTTAACCCAGGCCATGTAAACACATGAGGTGTCACAGGTGACCCTGCTTATGTTTGGGAGAAATTTTTCTTTCTGCTTACTAGGTGTTTACATACTGACAGACATCTGGCTTTGAAAAAGTTCATAGAAAGGATTTTCCCCCCTCCTTCGAAACATATGGAAGGCAAAATACTGTGGCTTTCTTCCTTTTCTTTCTTTCTTTCCATTTTTTGGAGGGGGTGCCGGGGAGGTGCAAAGTTATATAGGTATAGATTATATACCATGGCAACAAATAAATCTGTATATGGAATACTTCAAAAGATCTGTGATTTCATTGGTGTGAGGATGGCCCCTCCCTATGCAGATAGTTACCACTCCATGCCTTAGTATACAGTTTTATCAGGTGCTTGGCCTGGCAGTTCATTCATCATAGAATCATGGATTTAGAGTTGGAACAGGGTCCCAGAGGCTACCTAGTCCAACCCCACATTTTACAGAGGCCCAGAGAGGTAAAATGACTTGCCCAAGGATTATAGAATCATAAATTTAAAGCTGAAAGGGACCTCAGAGGCCACCCAGTCAAATATCCTTATTTGTTGTTGTTGAGTCATTCAGTTGTGTCCAGTTCTATGTGACTCCATGGACCATAGGACACCAGACTCTACTATCCACCACTCTCTCTTGAACTCATGAGCTCTTGAACAAGTTCATGAAGTTCATTGTTTCCACGACACTATCTATCCATCTCATCCTCTGCTGTCCCCTTTACATTTTGCCCTCAATCTTTCCCCAAATCAGGGCCTTTTCCAATGAGTCCTGTCTTCTCATTATGTGGCCAGCGTATTTAAGCTTCAGATTCAGTATTTGACCTTCCAGTGAATAGTCTGAATTAGTTTATTGAAGTATTGACTGATTTGATGTCCTTACTGTCCAAGGAGATCTCAAAAGTTGTCTCCAGCACCACAATTTAAAAGTGTCACCGCCATATATTGCTATTGGAAAAACCATAGCTTTGACTACATGGAACTTTTCTGGCAAGGTGATGTCTCTGCTTTTTAGTGTACTGTCCAGATTTGCCATAGCTTTCCTTCCAAGGAGCAAGCATCTTTAAATTTCATGGCTGTAGTTGCCATCTGCAGTGATCTTTGAGCGCAAGAATACGAAATCTGACACTGCTTTCATTTCTTCTCTCTCTGTTTGCCAGGAAGTGATAGGACCAATTGCCAAGACACTTAGTTTACAGATGCATAAACTGAGGAAGAGAGAGGTGAGGTGATTTGCCCAAGATCATACTGGGAGAGATCTCTAAGTGACAGAGCCTAGGTTCTGTGACTCTAAATTGTGTGCTCCAAATCCAAGGGTACTATGAATAAGTGCCCTTAACCTTTTGTCCTTCACTCTCACCTCCCATTATCATACACATTTAGCTAGGTTGAGCCTGGGATGACAGTCTGCTGCACAGTGTATACTTGAATCTTTTCTAGCTTGGGAGGACCTCCCAGAGCTTTTTTCCCTGGATTACAGGAGGCAGAGTAGTACTTTATTGGTGGGAGGATCTAGTGAATTTTTACTGGTCCAATGGCTAGGCCTTATAAATATTTTGATTATAACATTTCAGTATGATAAAATAACTTGGACACCTTATTAATCTAAACCTTGTTCAGAATTTATTGTAATTAAATTCAGTATCTTGTAATAGGATTTGATTTTTCCTCCTGAAGGAAGAAAATATGATCACCACTGTGAATTTACCAGTAGTGTGGGTGATTGGGGACTAATTAGATTTAAGGCACTTTTATATTTATATTCCTATACCACTCTTATCTTTTAGCTTACAAAGGTAGTTCCTGCATAGATGCCCATGGATGAGCCAAGTTTTTAGTTACTTTGCTTTCTAAAGTCAGGAAAAATGCATGTGTTTCTTTAGCCCATTGACCATTCAGAGGAAATCTTTACATGTGTGAATGTCTGAATGCAGTAAAAATATTCTATTTTGAATGATATTCAAAAGTACGTGTTGATTAGAATACTGGATTTGAAGCTTGAAGAGCTGGGATTGAGTCCTAGGAGCATGGTGCGCTGGCGAGAACTCTGGAACTGGAGAACCTGCTTTCAAATCCTGCTTCTGCTACTGCTCTGGGTGACTTTGAGCAAGTTACTTAACCTCCCTTGACCTCACTTTTCTCATCTGTAAAATAAGAGGGTTTAGCGATGACATCTGAGGGTCCTTTCCATCCCTAAATCTATGATCTTTTGACCATGTACTAGCTGTGTGACCTTGACTAAGTCAGATTTCTCTTTGAGCCTCAGTTGAATCATCTGTAAAAAGGTTAATAATACCATCTGCTTCAAAAGGCTATTATGAAATGATGGGTGCAAAACACTCTAAAGCATATAAATGAGTGAAGTGCTGTGCAAATAGGAATTGCTTTTACTGTGCTTTTAGAGTAGTGTGCAAGTGTGAAGACATGCTAAACCTTTTGGATTTCTTCTGTTGTTATACGTATTCACCTTTTATTTATGAAGACATTAAAGACAAAAGACACCAAAAAAATTTTCCCTATAACTCCAAGATTAGAGTTAACAGTTTTTTTTAACCTTCCCCTCAATTTACCAAGCCTGAAGATCATAGCTCTCATACTGGAAGGGACCTGAGGGGTCATCTAGTCAATCTCATTCTTTTTGATGAGAGAAAACTGAGATGAGGAACTAAGGGCAAAAGAAATCCAGTGAATATCCAAGGTCATACAGGTGACCAGTGTGGGAACTGGGATTTGAGTGAATAATGAACAATTATGATATATGATATTATTAATATAATACATTAATATTAGTATTATAATTTATTGTTATTAATCAAAACAAGAACTTCATTGAATCAATAATAGCAATATAAACACATGGTGAGCTATATATAGAGCTCTGTATATAACTGTATATAAAACTCAGTACTAAGTTTAGCCTTGGACATTATCTATATATCTGTCTATCCATCTATTCAGAATAGCTCTAAATTCTAGAACAAAGACTGGTAACAGATGTTGGGTGACAGAGGCTAGCAGTCATGGGTGGGGTACCTGTAGCCTCAAGGCCACCTGTGGCCCTCTAGGTCCTCAGGTGCAGCCCTTTGACTGAATCCAAACTTCACAGAACAAATCCCCTTAATAAAAGGATTTGTTCTGTAAAACTTGGACTCAGTCAAAAGGCCGTGCCCAAGAACCTAGAAGGCCACATGTGGCCTCAAGGCTGCAGGTTCCCCACTCCTGGCTGCCTAGCTCATGGATCATCCAAGAATTATGCCACATGCTTCCCTGCCATGTCCACACCACCATCACCTGCATTCTGGGCATCATCCCCTTCTCTTCACCCATGCCTGGACCTTTATTTATGTCCCTTTCCTTATTGTTTTCCCTTCTTAGAATGTAAGCTCCTTGAAGGCAGGTATTATCTTCCTTACTTGTTTTTGTATCTCTAGTGCTTAGCATGTTGCTTGGCACATAGTAAGCACTTAAAAACAATTTATCTATTTACAGCCTCAAGGGGGAGCAGAGTTGGTATTCAACCAGAATGAGAAGGTTGACTACTAGATGGAAAGGATCTCTAAGGTCTTTTCCAGCTCTTAATATATGAATATAAGGACTTTTCATTTGTCTCTATTACATTTCATTATATTAGATTTATCCCACTGATGTGGAACCTTTTTAGATTCTGATTCTAAGGTCAAAAAAGTTATCTTTCTCTCTGCCAGGTACACACACACACACACACACACACACACACACATTTGTATATGAAAGGGAAGTGGAAGGGAATAAGTATTTATATGGTGCTTATGCCAACTGTATACCACTGTGCTAAGTGCTTTTTTGTTCATTTGATCCTCATAAAAACCCTTAGAAGTAAGTACTACTATTATCCAATTTTACAGTTGAGGAAACTGAGGCAAACAGAAATTAAGTGACTTCCCCATGGTCATCCAGATTTGAACTCAGGTCTTTCTATTCCAAAGATTGTTTTTATTGGTAAAGAAAAAAGCCTCACAATAACAGTTGTTTAGCTTTGGCTTCTCTCCATTATCATTATTCCACCACTCTTAGCAGTGGACTCTTCTTTAGTCTTCCTCTTATGCCAATATAACTGCTTATTCAGGTCTCTTTTTTATCCGTAGAATTCCTTGCCAGTCTTAGCTCTTTCTACTTCTCAATATTTGTCACTCTTTTGTATTTCTTCTCAATGACCTTGCCTTGCTTCCATCTTAAACAAATTAAAACTTAGTTAAGTCACATCCCATGCAGTCTCAGTCATACCTATGTGAGTTCCCTATGCTTATTGGGTCTATTGGTAGACATATTTGGTCTCTTTGGATGATGACTTGTTAAGGTTAAAGTTAAGATCCCTGGGGATAGGCAGACAATATGCTAGGAAAGCTCAGCATTCTTACAGCTGTCACCAATCATTAATTGTTCCTAGGCTGTGAAAGAGCATCAAGACATTCTCTTGAGGCTGTTGATGGAGTGTTGACATGGTAGCATGAGATCTGGTCCCTGGGTAAGTTTATAACGGTGTGAAGTGGTTGAGTGCATGAACAGTGGAGAGGGAGAGTACAAGATGAGAGAGACTGGTCACAAAGTATTTATATAGTGGCTGCAGAGTAGGAGCAATTTGTTATAGTGGATAGAGTGCTGGAACTCAAGTCAGGAGGATTAGTTTAAATCCCATTACTAACCATATAGGTATTTCTTTGGACTTCAGTTTCCTAATCTGTAAAATTTGAGGGTTGGATTAGATGACCTTAAAGAAATCTTCCAATTCCAAATCTGTAGTGTTACGAATATGAAGGAGAAAGGGGGAGGGCAAAGAGATCTCTAAGTGTAGACTTTCAGAGCTAGGGCCAGGCAGAACTAAGTATCCTGTCTATGTAACTCTCTAGAGAAGTTAAGTGATTTGGAGTATTAGTGCTGATCCCCAAAGAATAATCCCAGTTATGATGGTTGTTGGATTTCTACATCTCACTGGCATAGTTCTAAGCCTCTGGCATCTCTGTATGAAGAAAGACTGTTTTGGGAGAAGCTAACAGATGCTTAGTGTGAGCAGAATTAGTGGCAAGAGGTAAGGTGCTTATGAGCTTCTGTGAGTAGTGAATCCCTTTTACAGCTCTCTCTTTTCTGTCTGATCAGAATAATTTGTGTTTGTGTCATCAGAATTTTATTCTTGAAAGTATTCCATTCCTCTTGGACTTCCCTTGTAGAATTTTGGGACATGGGATCCTACCACTCCTTTCTTTTAACTCTTTGGCATCTCTCCCTAAATTTGGGTTTTACATTAAACTACCTCTGACTTTCTCCTTGCTATCTGTTGTGAGCTCTAAGGTGGTCACTTCCTCTCAAGGTTTTCAACGTAGTTCTTCCTTATTATTTTGGATCTGGTTAAGGAGAGCAGTTTTCCTCAGTACTTTCATTACCTTCTTAAAAAAAAAACAAAATTAGCATTTGGGCAAGTCAAAAATGTAAAAAAAAAAAAAAAAGGTAAAAAAAAAGCCAAAGCTGTTCTGCTTTTAGAAGCAAATGACCAGATCTTGTGCCATGCCAGTTTTGTGCTCTGTTTCTGGAACTCACCATCCAGTTCCTCCTTCTGGTTGTTTCATCTGTAGTATTTTCCACTGATCCTTACCCAAATGCTCTTCATAATGCTTCCCTCTCCCAGTTTGTGGACATTCTCAGTGGTAAGCATATCTTCTTGACAATGGTGCACCACTATCCCTTTTATCAAATCTGTTCCTTTCAAATAAGGTCTGTGCTTCCATGCAGCACTTCCACATGCAGCCTATATTGATGTCAGGTATGCTATGTGTGGTGTTCTAGTTGACAATCATACCAACCCCACTCTGCTAGTGGATTGATTCTTCCCCTAGGTTCTCAGGCATTAGACATACCGTGGCATAGTAGATAGGACACTAACTAGACTTGAAGTCAGGATGGCCTGAGTTTAAATCACACCTCAACCATGTACTATCATTGTGATCCTGACCAAGTTGCTTTGCTTTTCCATGCCTCAATTTCCTCATGCATAAAATGCGGAGTTGAACACAGTGGCCTTAAATCTACTATGCTTTGATCCAATCAAAGGGTGTGTTCTTATATTTCCTCATAAATGAAGAGAAATACACTTGCAATAGCTAGCATTTATATAACATTTTAAGGTTGGTAAAGTGATTTATATTTTTATCTCATTTGATCATCCTTATGACAATGCTGCCAAGTAGCTATTATTTTCCTGAGCTACAACTCCAGTTTGGAAACAAATCAGAAAATCCTTTTTTTCTCCTAAACTTTCACTCCTCTCTGTGTGTTTCTGTCTCTCTGTTTCTCTCCCTCTCCCCATTCTCCATATCCCCCCACCCCCAACCTCAATATCAAACCCTGATCTCATAGGCTTAGACAAACATCAGTGTTCTTGGTAATACAATGTTTTCACAGAAGTATGTGAAAACAATACAAAGATATATTTAAATATTTCAACAATGTATCAACTGTGAGAAAGCTCACAGCTAGGTCTCTATACTCTAATCACAGTCTCCAACTGCTAACTTCTCCAGAAACACAGGAACTATAGTTCTTTTCAGCTCTTTCAGGGCGGGACTTCAAATCTCTTCTTGGGATGTTTTCTTCACAGAATAAAAGTTAAACTCTTCAGGCTCTTTTTCATGACAGTTAACTCACACAGTCTCTCGGAAGAGAAATTCTCTTCAAACTTTGTCTCTGCCTCACAGTTTCTTTGAGCCATGAAAGTTAACTGTTACTCTCTAAGATTCTAGTCCTTTAAATTATAGTAATAGTACACTTAGTTTCGGTGAGAAAGCCAATCAAACCTAGGTTTACAAATGTATGTACATATTTTTTTTTTTTTTACAAAATTTAAAGCACCATACAAAGATGAGATGCTATTAATTAGCTTAAAAGTCATGAGTCATGAGTCACATTCTACCCAGCCGCAGTCTTGCCCTTGAGGTCAAAAATACTTCCTCTTCTCAATATTTCTAGTTCACCTTGTTTATTACCTATACTCTGTGTACATTATGTATAGACATGAGGCCACAAATTACATTACTGTTCCTTGTCATAGAGATGAATTACCAGGAAGTCCTGTGAACTACTGATTTGCTCCACTAATATTGTTCCTGCATTTTTCTAGCTGTTCTGGCTTGGTGGCTGTATATGGACAGTTTCTTTTTCTATTCCCTCTATTTTCAGTTTAAATATCTCTTGATTAGATTTTTGAATCTGGGAGGCAAATGTATTTTTACAACCCTTGGCCAAAAAAATCTATCATTCATATATATGAAACTGTGATTCGGAAATCCAAATTATATTCCCTGGCATCATCTAATTATCTATTTGCTTTCCAGTTCTACTTTTCTCTTCAAAAATCTATACTTTCAATTAGTAGCAGTGTTGAAAATAACACCACATCCCCCAAGCCTTTCCTTCCTTGCCCAGGACAAAACAAACAAACCAAAAAACTAGTGCTAGAAACTAGATGTTTGATAGTACTGATAATAGGGAACTTTTGGGGTGAGAAAACTGCTACCAACACAGGTTAGCACCTCCTCAGCAGCCTATTATCTTGGTTGGTTAAAGGAGAGAGGACATGTACTCTGAAGTGGACTGTCTGCAGCCCACCATACTCCTTAATGCCGGTGAAGCAGATTAAAATGTAATTGAGAAATATTTAACAAAATTAAAAAATAATAAAACAGATAAGGTTACATTTGAAAATTAAATCAACATGTGGCTTTCAGGGATGCTTATTTATGGATTAGTGGGCCCCTATTTCTATTTGAACTTGATATCTCTGGACTAGGGCACTCAGAGGTTAAGTGACTTACCCAGGATCACATAGCCAATAAGTGTCAGGGTTAAGACCCAGATCTTCTTGCCTCAGAGGCCAGCTGTCTATCAACTATGCTATGTGCTTCTTTATAAGGAGGGAATGGAGGAATTTGCTATTTTTAAAAATTGTATCTTAATCCCCAAACCTTTAGTTTTTCGAAGTGCATATACTTTGAAAGCATACTGTTGTTGATTTCTTACAATTTCACCTAAGCTCATTTGAAAAGGGATGAGAAGAAATGGAACTGACTGTCATTCTTTGGAAATTAAAGTAATAAAGCTGCAGGTTATGATGGTACTGTATTTCTATAGCCCAGTTACTGAGAAAATGCCCGGGAATCAAGAATCTGAGAAAAAATTCCTGCTGATTCTAATCACAAGGCAATTAAGATAAATAGCGTGCATTTCCTTTTCAGAAAAGATACTTCAGGGCTGAGTTTAATCATTTTAATTTATAATTTAGCTCTTTTTGGATTGTACTTTATGTTTTGATGACAGAATTCACTTTAAGCAAAAAAAGAAAATCTGAGAAATTCACAATTTAGAAGTATAGAATAAAGTTCATTATGGAAAGAATTTAAATACTATCTAGTCTTATCCCCTTATTTTACGAGGAGTAATCTGAAGTCCAGAGAAGATGTGATTTATTCCAGATCGCTGAGTCACTCAGTTAGTAGTAGAGCAGGAACTAAAATCTGGTTCTCCTACCTCTCACTCTGAGTACTCTCTACCTCACAGTACAGGGTATTCCTAAAGTTTGGACACATAGGAAATGCGGAGTTATGCATTGAGTTCACATGAATCTTGCAAAGTGCATCAACTTTTGCATCACAAATGATGGAAATCGTATTGAAGATGTTATTTATTAATATTCCAATTAAATAAAATGTTGTTGAAAATTTCAGTCATTTCATTTCTTGAAAATATGCATTTTTGCCTATGTGTCCAGACTTTAGAACACCCTGTATATATCAAGGAGAAATTAAACTTTGTGTGAAGTGTTAGAGCTCATACTCATGAATTTTAGTAAAATAGCAAACATCTTAAAGACAATCTTTCAAGTACAAAAACAGTCTCTTACTTGTTTATGGAAAGATCTGTCACAATTGTTATCATCTCTCTTGGCTCTGCTCGATTGAATTGCTGAACAGAATGAGATCAGAATGCCCAAGACCCCTTTCTGCAATCCAGTTTCTATCTTTTTGCATTTCCAGCTGCTTTGCTCTATCTATACCCATGTCAGCATGACTCCTGCCATCGAGAAAGCTTCTCTGAAGTGGGGTTACCGAAACTGAACAACAACAAACAGCAACAACAAAAGCAACTGGTCTGATGCTTGACAGCTAGGTGACATAGTGTATAGAGCCTTGCACTTTGAGTAAGGAATTCCAATTCTATCTCAGACACTTACTAGCAATGTGACCCTGCTTAAGTCACTTGTCCTCTCATGGCCTTAGTTTCCCCTCTATAAAATTAGATAATAAACATCTATTTTAAAGGGTTATTGTGAGGATCAAATGAGATAAATGAAATGTAAAGCAGTTTGTGTTATCTAAATATTAACCACATCATAAGGATAAAACAGAGACCAGGCCACAAAACTGCCAACCAGTTTGCAATCCTACTCCCAAGTCATCTTTTTATTTGCTTGCATTTTGTTCTCGGCATGAACTTTCTATAAGGCACTCCAGGTAAATGAGATTTTATTTATAAATTGCTTAGCTCAGTGCTTAACATATACGTAGTAGGTGCTCTATAAATGTTTTTTTTTTCCTTCCTTGCTATCTTCTTAAGCTGAGAAGAAAAGAAAGGAAAAGGAAGCTTCAGGATTTCCCAGACTGATTAAAAATATTCTTGGATATTTTTCTGCCCCTAAGAATTAGCATGAGCTATGAAAGCCATCTCTGTGCTAACAGCTCAGTGTGTGTGGCAGCAGCAGAGCTAGATGGGACTTGACTTGTCACCATCCAGTATAGGGGCTGCTGTGAAAAGTCTTTTGGAATTACTAATGGGAAGGAAATGGTTTCATTAGAAGAAATCAACAATAGAGCTCTGTCAGTAGCAGACAGAACACTTCTTTAAGTCTCATCTCTGTTACGGATGCCCAAAGGCTGTTACCAGGCATCCTTCTCTCAGGACCAGAAGTCAAAAGTAAGCTCAGCTAGTACAGTTCTGATAGGCAGCGTTAGACTGGAGCTGATCACCACATTCATCTTGCTTACTTCTCTAATTCTGGTACAGACTTTGTATGGTTCCTGGCCCAAATACCCCTGATCTCTGCTCCCTCCTCTACCCCATGAAGATGAAACAAGTAGAAGAAACGCCTGGGACCAAAGACCTTAGGCACAGTGACTGCATTGCTTCTCAGAGCCTCAACTGTTCTTTCTGCTCAGCTCACTCCATTTGCTTTCACGGCACTCTTTGGTCACTGCATAGGTTATCTACCTTCCCTAAATATCCAGATAGAAGGGCTAGTGCAGTCAACTATTACTTGTTTTCACTATTGTAGGTGGAATAGCCCCAGAGAATCCTTCTCTGACTACAACAATGGCATGACCTATGTATGCTTGCTTTTGCCTCTGAACCACACAATGCCCTAGTCTCACTAATACTCTGAGGCTGTTTCTGGGAGAGTTGTGATGTCACTATCTTTATTTTTCTAGCAAATTTTTGGGTGCACCAAAACCAAATAAACGTGGAGGGGGGAGATGGAGATAACTGTGGAGAGAGGAGAGAGAGGGCAGGAAGCACACTTTCTTCTGGCCATACAAATTGCATAGTTTTGCTTGAAGCTGTGTCTGGATTTTGAGTGCTAGAAATACCTATGTAATAGGAGAGATAAATTTCTTATTAAGATTGATTATATATGGTCTGTGAAACTTGTCCCATTTTTTAATGGTCAACCCTCTTCCTGTACCCCATCCCTGCCCCAAGCCTATTTGTCAATGCTCTGTGAAGTCTTAGCCTGTGAGAATCCAGCTAATGTATCAGGTAGGAATTAAACACAGATCTTCCTGAGTTCAGGTCCAATACTTTGTTCACAGTATCAGCTTCCTCCCACATATGTTCCTTTTTTGGGGACTGAACTTAGGATTTTATTGATATAGACAGGAAACTCCTTCTCCCAAAGCAGATTAACATCTGCTCTACAACTTTCTATCTTAGAGTTTCCTGGAGAACAGCTCTCTGTGTTGCCCTTCAGTCCTACACATGGTAGGCACTTAATAAACCTTTATTAAGTGACATATGAATTGGATTTGAATTAAGATATGAGCCATCTGAGAGATGTTACTGTCTGGTCTAAAGTCTAATGGAGCCTTGTGTTTCATTTGTATTTGTTATCATCTCTATATAGAAAATGGCCATGGGCATATGGACAAGATGGAGCCTGCTCATCTGCAAGCAAAAGTGCTCAACTCTGGACTTTTCAAAAATAAAGTTAAGAAAAAACAAACAGAAACAGACTTTTTGGTGAGAGTCTGGTAGCATACCCATATGGGCCCTTAGTGATTAAATAATTGGCATCATTAGCTCTAAGAATCTGAGGAACATGTTTAATGTCAGCTAATTCATTTGCCATGAGCATGTGTACACTCTTCATTGGCCTTTGTGTATTTTAGATGCCTTTGTCATATGGTTGTCAGCTATTTCTTTCCTTGAATCCTCTGTGGTGATCTGACACTTCAGATTAGTTTGTATGTAAAAGGAGATGAAGGCTAAGGTCCTCCCTGGGCTGCTTTCTGGTTCACATGTATTATTTATTTTTCTCTATTGAAATATTTATATTTAAATGGATGCATTAAATTTAAATACATCCAATTAAATATTGTTTATTGGACTCTGGCTGTATTTCTTTTTAAATTTAGGGTCTTCTTAATTTTATATGCTGAAAGTAACAGTAGGCAATTGGGGGGAGGGTGGGTGAGAAGGATCATATATTTAGAGCTACTAGGGATCTTAGAAGTCTTCCCATCCACCCATTTATTTTAAAGGTAAAGAGAGGGTAAGTGACTGTCCCAGGGTCATTCAGGGTGTTAATAGCACAACTGAAATTTAAACCCAGGAATATGGACTCCAAATTCAGGGCTCCTTCTGGAGAAATAGGAGGGTTAATAAACATGGAAACAATAGAACCACAAAGGGTTTAGGAAGAATAGATAACTGTAGAATAAAATAGGCAGCTCAATAGAATCAAATCCAAGTTTTTGAAGGATACTTCGAGAGAGGGTCCTCCTGTTGGGTTTTCTTAGCAGTGGGAGGTTTCTCTAGAAGTAATTGCATTTAGTCAAGGATAATTTTATTGAGCCCCAGGCTAAATTGTAAGGAAAAAAAAGTAGCTTATCCTTGGGATTTTTCCTACTTCTTTCTGTCCTTGCCAATCTCAGGTACTGGGTGCCAAATGCCTCCATTTTGCTTGGGGTTGTTGTAGGTGGTGATGATGTGGGTTTTTATAACCTGTATTTATTAGATGGTGCCTCAGCTCTACTGCATCCCCACTCCCCCCAATCAATACTTAATTATTCTTTGTCTCTTCCTTTTGCGGCTGCTCTTTGCCAGCTTTCTCTTGATAATGAACTTGACCTAAGGTGATAATGGTTGCTAATGCCTTAATGTGTCATTCCAACTTACAATTTGCATCTAACTGAAGTCCTGAGTGCTTTAACTCAAAGAAACCTGTGATATGATGCTGGCAGGTCTTTAAATTGAGGGGCTACTGTCCTAGATTTGTTTCCCTTTTCTTCTTCTTATATTCAGAGACATGCTGGGACTTCCCATTTGTGGGAAACATTGGGTCTAACAGCTTTCTCTGATTAGCTGAAGTCACAGGGAGCCATGGCCCTAAGGAAGGAATAATTGGCAGGGATTGCTAGAGGTGTGTTTTTGTGGTGGGCTTCAGTCAGGGGTTGTCATCTTCTGATGTCCAAATCCACAGAGCATTGTTTTGACTGTAGCAATAAATAATTCCTCTTACACAACCCCCTAAAATACTTTTTTTCTCATTAAAAATATACTTATCCGAACTGGAGCAGAAATACAAGATGAGAAAAGCAATAATATTTCATAGCTCACAATTATATATTAACCAAATATCCCCCAGTCAGAGGGAAAATTTACATTTAATGAATATATTCAGCACACAACTAATTATCTCACTTTTAAAATGGAGAAAAATATGTATTTAAGATACTCTGCTCCATAAATCAGTCATGGAAGGGAGGAAACAATCATTTATTAAGTATTTATATATGCCAAGCACTGTGGTAAGTGCTCTGCAAATATGATCTCATTTGACAACTCTGGGAGGAAGGTGTTATTATTATCTCTATTTTATCATTGGGGAAACTGAAGCAACCAGAAGTTCAATGACTTACCCAGGGTCACACAGCTAATATGTGTCTGAGGCAAGATTTGAACTCAGGTCTTTCTGACTCTGAGCCAAGAACTCCCTCCATTGCACCACCTAAATGCTTCATGACATAATCTAGGAGCAGACTATGTCTACTGAGTCTTGTAGTCTGTCCTGAGACAAGAGGTAGGACATTAGCAGTGTGATAGAGGAGAAAAAGCCCTGAATCCAGGCTCTAAGGACGTTATTACCTTGGTGAGCTTGGACCTGTCACTTGCTTCTCTAAGTCTTAGTTTCCTTATCTGCAAGATAAAGGTGTTGGAAGAGATCAGGGGTTCTTTCTGTATCATGGATCCCTTTGGCAGTTTGGTGAAACCTGCAGAGCCCTCCTCAGAAAAATTATTTCCAAGTGCATAAAATAAAATAGATCAGATTGTAAAGGAAACCAATGATGTTGAAATACACTTTTTCAAAATATTAGGCAATTAATACAATAGTATGGATAAGGGGTGATAAGACCTATGCTAGGATACTGGATGTTCAGAGTTAAAGGGATATTTATTATTGTTAAGTCATTTTTTTGGAGTTTCCAACTCTTGGTGACCCCATTTGGGGTTTCCTTGGCAAAGATACTGAAATGGTTTGCCATTTCCTTCTCCAGTTCATTTTACAGATGAGGAAACTGAGGCTAACAGGGTTAAGTGACATGCCCAGGGTCACATAGCTAGGAAGTGTCTGAAGCCAGATTTGCACTCAGGAAGACAAGGCTTCATGAATCTAGGCCTGGCACTTTATGCACTGTGCCACCTAGCCACTGTGTGGGACAGAATTTTCAAATAATAGGAGAGACATCTTTAGGAGAAACAAAGTAAATTTATTTTACAAACCTTGCAAGATTTGGGCACACCTCCATAATGGAAGAAGTGAGGTAAAAGGGAATCTGCCTTAATTTATACTCTTAATGAAAAGATTCCCACCCATCTCTATCCCTTCTCACCATTGGCTGGGAGGAGGGCTTACAGTCTAGGCGTGAAAACTAGACAGAGGACCAAGGTTGATCTGGTCCATTCAGGTTTTCCCTATTGGAACTCAACTGCTGGGGTGGCGTCTAAAAGTCTAGAAGAAGAAATGGGGTGGGGGGGGGGGAGGAGAGACCTTCCTGGAGCAGAGAACAAATAGCTCACAGGAAGTTCATTATCTTCTAACATCTGAGAGGGGAGAAGGGCATGCCCACAGCTCCAGGTCCTGACCTTCGAGAATCACAAGGCCAAATCCCAAACCTCTCCTACTCCCTTAGACATACCCTGTGAAGTCTTCACAATTATCTGTCCCATTTACCACCCTAAAGGGAGATTTTGAAGGTACAAGTGACTAAAGGCACAACTGATTGGGATGAAAGAGAATGGAGAGTCAAAGATGATACTAAGCTTTTGAAACTGGTTAGCTGGAAGAATTCTGGTGTCCTTGACAGAAGTAGTGGAATTCAGAAGAGGATTTTGTGTGTGTGTTGGGGGTGGGGTGGGAGAAAGACAAATGAATTCTATTTTGAACATGGTGAGTTTGATAAGCCTTTGGGACAAACAGTTTGAAACGGTGATGTGGGACTACACCTCAGGAGAGAATCTAGTCCTGGATCTGGGAGTCATTTGCATATCACAAATCAACATATATTTACTAAGCACCTTTTATGTGCCAGGCACTGTACTTGGCTTAAACCAATGGGAGCTGATGTGAGAGACTGTAGAGGGGAAAGAAAAGAGGGCCCAGAACAAAGCTCTGTGGTACACCCACAACTTAGGGGGTATGATACGGATGGTCATCCAGCAAAGGACACTGAGGAGTGGTCAGGTAAACAGGAGAACCAAGAGAGAAATGTCATGAAAATCAAAAGAAGAGAGAGCATCCAGGAGAGGAGAAGGTGGTTAACAGTGTCAAATGCTGCAGATAGGTCAAAAAGTATTGAAACATCCTTCTTTACTTCATCTTTTCTGCTCTTCCAATACTTACAATTCATTTATTTTAAAGTAGTGATCCAATGAGGAAGATTTTCTTGGGAATTTGCTATTGGTTTTCTTTTCTAACCTGTTCAGAGGGGTCAAAATTCCAGAGTCATGGAGGGGAGTGATATGGAGGTAGCCCTGGGTTCTTAAAGCTGGAAAAGCCCTTTGTACAGGACTCTTGAAAGACTGTGTTTGTTATCTCGGAAACCAATCTAGCTGAAGCTGGAGTAGCTCATCTCCAAGAGGCAAAATGACTAGAAAAAAAAAAGGTGGCTTTTTTTTTTCTTTGCTTCAGCAACTCATAAAGACTGTCTGCTAAAATGTGAAAGGGTTGTAATTTCATCAGGGGAGGGGAATGGAGGGAGCTCCTGCATGAATAAATTCATAGCTCTGTTGAATTATTTTGACTCAATTTTACATATTGACTTTGATTAGAATGTTTATAAGGCTATGAATACATTATCAAGACACCAAATGGCTCTGGGCTAATAAAAATGCCTTGGGAACAATTTGTTCCAAAAGCCAATGAAGGATTACCTTTGTGAGTCACTGGTTCTATTTTGTGCTTTTTATCATTCATCAGGCAGCAGTGGGAAGGTGAAGAGCAGGCACCCTATAAGGCAGTATGATGCCATAAGGTATAAACAACTTGGCATCTTCACTCATAGAGTGGTCTTCCTTCTGCCACCTAAGTAAAAGAGTGCAACAACTTTTTTTTTCTCTAGGTATAGGGGTGGGGACCCTGCGGCCTTAAGGCCTTTTGACTGAATCCAAATTTTATTTAACTTTAAATCCAAATTTAATTTTAAAATTTGGATTCAGTCAAAAGGCTGCATTTAAGGATTTAGAAGGCCACATGTGGCCTTAAAGCTGCAGGGTCCCTACCCCTGGTGCAGGAGATTGAGTGTTAGGCTTGGAGTCAGGAGGGTCTGAGTGTGAATTTTACTGTAGACACTTAGTAGCTGTGCGTCCCTGGGCAAGGAACTTAACTTTTCTCAGTCGTAGTTTTGTCATCTATAGAATGGTGATAATAATAACTCATACTTCACAGGATTTTTGTGAGCCTCCAGTGAGGTAATATATGTAAATCATTTTGTGAACCTTAAAGCTCAATGCAAATGCTAGCTATTTTTACTATTTCCCAGAAACCTCAGTATGAGTCAGTAGTGTGGCGTGGGAGCCCAAAATCTAATGTCATCTTGAACTACATGAATAAAAAAGCACAATGTTGTGAACAAGTCTCCTAATGAACTTTACCTCATTTGGACCAATGTGTTAAGTTTTGTGTCCCACACTTAACAAAGAGCATTGGTCAACTGGAGTGCATCCACAATGGAGAGGCTAGGATGATGGACTTGAAACCAGGCCAGATGGGGATAGAAAGGGGAAAGGAACTGGGGATGTTTAGCCTGGAGAAGAGAAGGCTGGCAGACAGGGTTGTATCAGAGCCAGTTTTGGGTTAAACTTTCAGGGTGAGCGTTTTTACCTCAGAAACTGAGAAATGCTATAAATTAATTAAGGCTTGATTTAATTGTTTTGTTCATTGTCTCATAGTAAGAAAGTGATGGAGAATACGTTAATAATGCAAAATGGGGGCAGCAAGGTGGTGCAGTGAGTAGAGCCCTGGATTCAGGAGGAACTGAGTTCAAATCTGGCCTCAGATACTTGACACTTACTAGCTATGTGACCTTGGGCAAGCCACTTAACCCCAATTGCCTTGCCTTTCCCCCCTCCAAAAAGTAAAATAAAATGAGTATGAATAATGCAAAATGTAATAATGCAAAGTAAAAGCATATTGGGCTTTTCAGAGAGCAGGTGGCTAAATATCTCCTCCTCCCCTTCCACCCTGCTTACAGGGCATATGATTGGCTGTCTCAAAGTTGTTCTCTTTGGCCCCAGTAAGTAGAACTAGAAGCAATAGTTGGAAAAGGCAGCTTTTGGGTCTATAGAATGACAAACCTCCTACTTCCTAATGATAGAGCTGCCTCTAGACGTGAAATGCATTGCCAGAGGTTGATCCTTTGGTACAACGTGGCCTTGCCTCCAAGGGGCTCCCAGCGCTGAGATTCTGTGCAGTTCTTTTTTTTTTTCCAGGGTCCAAGAAGGGCTTATATAGTTGAGTTTAGTTAAATCCAACACTCAAGAATTTTGATTCCTTCCCCATAAGGTAATTGTACTATGTCAATTAGGCTAAATTGTTATGAGGATAGGGAGTGGTGCCTTGCTTATATAGATAGACTGAATATCCAGGCTTTCTATTCTTTCGTTCCTCCCCCAGGGAGGCATTTGTGGTATAGTGGAGAGTACGTTGGATTTGAAGACGGAAGAACTTTGGTCAGCTATTACTGCCTATACAGTTCTGGGCAAATCACCCGACCTTTCATGGCTGCCACTTTCCCATCTATAAAATAAGGGGGTTGAACTTGGTGACTTTGAAGGTACCTTCCAATTCTAAATTCTCTGCCTTGGGGCCTATCTTGTGTCAAAAGCCCTTCTGGAATTTTAGAGTCATTTCCCCCCTAGCTTCTGGTGTCTTTTTTTTTCTCCCTTAACTCTGTTAAATTTAATTTAGAGCCTCAACTGTCAGACCCATCTCAGTACTGCTTTTCATTGGGGGTGGGGCAAGCCTCTCAAGTTTGACTCACCGTCTGGCCTGAAAGTTTGCTGTCTCTTAGGAGTGGAACTCTTATCTGCTCCTTTCCCCTAATCTCAAGAGTGGCTTTAGATTGGTTGTTCAGTAATCAGGTTTTGAACATCAAGTTCCTTGTCTTTTTCTTCCATATGCAGGAGCCAAAGAAAGAGATTATAGCCCCAAGGACATCTCTAAATTTGTCACATGGAAACCTGGGAATCTATTTTTCTGATGAGAAAGCTACTTGACTAAAACTTTCTTCAAATTTAGCAGTATTTAGTGTGAACTGAATGCTATATTCAGTAATTTCCATAGCAACCATTATATACAGCATTAAATACCTCTATTTTCTAGTTCTAATCACCTTCCCAAAAGACTTGGTGCTATAGCTGAAATTTTTGTATGAGATAGTATCCCTTCCAAAGAAATCCTTTAGTATTTCAGTGAATCTATTACCTCATGGATATGGATACATTATCCTTTGGCATAAATGGAAAACTATCGAGGTCTTTAATTCACCACACATTTATTTAAATGTACTGTGTTAAGCAACAAAGTCAAAAATGATTTCTGTCCTCAAAGAAGTTACTGTGTTAATGGAGAATAAAATACATACAAGATATTTTGAAGAGATCACTAAAAATTGGGATGAGGAAAGGCTTCATGTAGGAGCTCATGAGCTCAGTGTTGGCAGACAATGAGGATTGAGAGAGTTAGAGGGAAGAAGAATGTGTGCATCTAGCCCATGGATAATGGAAGAGTTAAGAACTGGAATGTCAAATTCAGGGAACTGCACATAGGTCAATATGGCCGGAACATTATAGTAGGTGAAGAGCAACAATGTGGAAAAAAACCTAAAAATATAGTCTAGAGCGATATGATGAATGACTTTAAGTATCAAAGTGAAGTGTTGGTATTTTATCCTAGAGGCAATAGGGGACCATTGAAAACTTTTCAGGATGTAGAGTGAAATCCTTACTGCCTTATAAGGCAAGCACTTCTGGTATTTAGAAAAAAATATTTTGATCATTGTATGGAGAAAGTTGGAGAAGAGAGAAACCAGAAGCTGAGAAACTAAGGAGCAAGATATTACAACAATCCTGGCAGGTGGTGACGGTGGTGAGGGACTGAACCAGAGGGGTGGCCATATGTGTATGGAAAGAAAAGGATGGATAGGAAAGAAGCTGTGGATCATAACACCTGGCAACTGGACATAGACAGTGAAGGAGAGAGAAGAATCCTGGATTACTTTGAGATTGGTAATTTAATATGATGATTGGATATGATGATTCTTTCAACAGAAGTCATTCTATGTATGTCTTTTCCATGTCCTCTCCCATAAATCCTCCTCAAGAAGTGGACCCAACGTGCCAGAAGACTTTCTCTAGGTCTTTTGGCATGTAGATACTTCTAGAGCATTTGGGCTGTCCTTTAGGTATCTCTCACTGGAACTACTACCACTTCCCTTTTCCAAGCAGTATTTCCTAAATGACTGCTTTTATGTTGCTTCTAATTGCCAAGTCCACTTAAAAACCCATTAAATCTAAGTTCTGTCTCATATGAAGTGATTGCACAGCCCATTTTTACTAATTAAATACTCCTCAGCTGATTCCTCTTAGCAACACCATAACAATCCACTTTGGAGAGTTACCTCTTTTAAAAGTTGCTTTAGGTACCTAGTTTGGTTTTTAAGGGTCACTGTTATTTACATAGAATAGGAAATTTTGAACCAACTTTTCTAACCAAAGTTTAAACTGGTTTCATTACCTCATCTTTCTTTCATGAGATGAGCCTTGAGTGAGTTTCTTGTTCATGAGTTATGTTGTGAATGTATTCCCTGATTCTAACAAAGGAATACTGGAATATTGTGTTTTTGGGTGAGGTGGTTAGATTAGGTTCACCATGAAATCTTAGTTTTCAAACTCTTCAGTTTGATAAAAAGAGTTGTCAAACTCTTCAGCTTGATAAAATTTATTACCCCTACTGCACAATTAGTATCTTTATAATCTCCTCTTCCCTAACTGTTATGACTTAAGTTATAGCTTTTACCAGTATCATCACATTAGTATATATGCCTTCACAAAGTCCTTGCAGACTACTTTATTTGTAGAGTGATTGAATCAGTCTGTGAATGACAATTTAAAACAAATGTATTGACATTTTACAGAATGCATCACGTGTATCTGTGTCTGTAATCTGTATCTGTATCTGTATCTGTAATCTGCTATGTACTACCTACCTGTCTGACCAGGGGCAAGCCATTTAATCTCTCTGGGCCTCAGTGTCCTCATCTGTAAAAATGAGTAGAAATTAGACTAGATAACCTTTAAGTTTCCTTTTCAGCTCTAAATCTGCGGTCTTTTCATCCTATGAACTGCACATATGTATATGTGTATGTGTATATGAACAGGTATAGGCTGTCAGAGTAAAAGTTCTTACCAGCTGTGAGAAGAAAATTTGCTAGAAAAATGATAAATTTTCTTTCATGTTCCAAGCCATAATATTTAAAGTTTAAAATATTTAAAATTTAAAAGTACACATGGACTTAATGAAGACTGTATGAAACCGACTTGTTCACTTCACGCATTCAATGAAACAATATTTCACATGATTCACCTGTTTATGTTGTATCTCGGCAACTAGATTGTAACTTCCTTGGGGTCAGGACAAACTCATATTTCTTTTGTGTCTCTCACAGTGCCTAGAACTGGATAGGTTTATAAAATTCTATACCCCGCTACCCCACTATGCCTTCTTTGGATTTCAGTCCCCTTAGAACTTTACTCTCGAAGGTAGTGTGGGAACTGTTTAGTTGAGTTTGATGTTAACATTCTGCTATCCTTTAACTTATTTAATTGAAGAATTTGACAGTGTTTTTATTTAGAGGTACATGTGAGAGACAGCACAGATTAGAAAGCAAACCTTGAAGATAACAACTTGGTTTCAAATCCTGTCTCAGACATTAAGGACCCTGGGCAAACCACTTAATCCCTCTGTCCCCTAGGCAACTTTTAGACTATAAATTTCAGAGAAGGTGCTGACCTGCATTAGTAGACGGCGTTTCCTACAGTGCCTGTGGAGTGATGAAATCAGATGTCTACTTTTTGTCCCTATCATTATCTGACATGTCTTGGAACAAACAGAAGCAAACATGGATGTGAAATCAGATGGGAGAATGGAAGCATTTCTCTAAGAGTGGGATTGTTAACTTCGTGCCAGCATGAGGTTAATATTAGCTTTGTATTCCTTTCTTTTTTCTCTGTGTATAGCTGCCTCAGATTCAAAATGTATTTGTTTCCTTGGCTTCTGAACACTTACATAGTAATGAACATGTATAAATAAATTTTTATTGAGTTTTCTTTCCTGGACACAATTAAATGTTGCCTGAAATCTAACATACTAATCCATTACTCTGTTTCAAGCATTTAATGGGAGCCTGGGGAATTTGTGCCTACTCCTACCCAGATGGCAGAGGTGATGGGTGTGGCCAATGGACACATCCCAAGTGTTTCTTGTACTGGAGAAGTGATGCTGTCAGTAGCCCTGGTTGTGACTGATGTTTGGGGCACATACATTGTCAGCTGTTGACTTGTCTGGGACTCTTGGGCTCAAAGAATATAGTTAGAGTGGAATGTAATATGTAAGTACTTATGTGATAACAGACTTCATTCAGCCATATGATACTTGTAAGGTATTTGGTAAACCATAAAGCATGCTATAAATGTAAGCTTTTATGTTTGGGAATAGTGGTGGTAGAAGTAGTAGTAGTAGTAGTTGCAGTGGCAACAGCAGCAGCAGCAGTGACTACTACTACTATCCCTAGTATATTTTGCTTTCATGTTGAAGTGACTTTTTTGGAGAACTACTTTGCACCATCAACAAAAGGAATATGTGATGGTCTCTTTTATTTCATGGTTGCTTTTCTAGTACTTGGGCAAAGCCACCATCTATAAGGCTTTTCTTCTCTGCTTTTCCTTGCTTCTCAGCAGCAGCCACTATTCATTGCTCTTCTGGCTTAGGAAATACAGGTCAAGTATGTTCTAGTATGTTCTGAAGCTGGAGGGAGAAGAAAGGAGAATTTCAAAGAGAGACCTTAGAATTCTTACAGTAAGGAACTGTCTTATACCATTTCTTTAAGTGAGACTTTGATGAGGGAATGTCATCTTCTGAGATAAAATGGGATGGTTGTAGTACAGTAACTGGGACAAGGCCACTGGAACCTTGCTCCAGAGCTTAGGAGGATACTTGTGCCTTTGACTCACTCCCCTTGACTAGTACTCCACAGGGATTGTTTTCCTTCTCCAAACTGAGCATCGGTGGCACAAATTTGCCTTCTTTTCCATACCCCACACCACACCCCACTCCACCCCACCCCAACCTCCCCCACTCCCAGTGCTGTTTCTGTGGTTGACCCTATCCTTAGGTCCATCTTCCCCTCCCAATTACTTTGGAGGCATGGCTGTGTATTTCTGGGACAGGTCATCCTGCAGGGAGATTTTCTTCTGTTATGCTGTTGCCACTAAACTTTCACTCTTGACTGGCCTTTGTGCCACTGTCAAACTCTGTTCAAGTGAAAGAATTCATAATTAGGGTTCTGGTGGAGCCTGTGGGGATTGCTCTGTGTCCCTGGTTTCTATACCAGACTTATGCAGAAGAATGTTGACATCATGTTAGCTTAGTATTATTATGATGGTTTCTTGACTTTGGTTTTCAAATTATTACTTTTAGAATTTTTTAACCTTTATATATTTCATGAAGTGATAAATTGAGGATGCATATGGGTGGGTTGGTTTTACTTAACTGTTTTTCTTAGTTAAAAGGGAGTGAAAGTTCCATTGGAGAGTGGCAATATTTGGAAATATTGATTATGTTTTAAAGAACAAAAATCATTAATTAAAAAATTATCCAAAGTGCAGGGCATCTTGGGCTGTGGATACTAAGCAGTTGAAATGTGAGAGATAGCCAAATGTTTGGAATTTCTGTAGCCCAAAAGTCAAATCATAGAATCATAGATTTAGAGCTGAAAGAGACCTTAGGGAACCATCTTGTACAGCCCTCTTGTTCCACAGATGAGAGAGAGGCCAAGTGACCTGCCCAGGGTCACACACTTATTGGTCAAGATCTTCCTCTTCCATTAAACCTTCCTAGACTACTTCAGCGTTTTCTTCTCTTATGTGCAAATAGCACTTAAAACCACAAAATTAGCATCTTGTTTCATTATTTCTTGTGTTGGGCTCCTCTCCCAAAACAGACTACAAACTTTCAGGGGTGGATCATGTCTCAGATTTCCATACTCTTTCCTCCCCCTCCCCCCATTTTATCTTCTTATCCTCCCTTCTCTGAAAGTATGATGTTAATCCTATAGAAGGGGCTCAATTACTCAAAGATTGATTGTGCATTTGTGGTATAATCTTCATTCCCTCATTTTGATATAGAAATGCATGTAGAAGAACTAAGTAACTGATGAACAGTACAAATCTTTGGAAAATAGATTAATGGGCTATCTCAAGTCACTTATCTGGATAGCTCTTAGTGCAGCAGCTTCATAGCTTCTGGCATTCTTATTGGGCCCAGAGAGAATTCTTTCCCTACAGAGAGATTTCTTCTCATAACACTGGTATTAAAATATAATGAGCCCAGGAGTAGCTTTAAGCTGAGTTCCAGGATGCCCTATGCAGTGTGCCACAAGGGGCTGTGTAAGCCCCCGGTAAAATTGTTGAAATAACAAGTGCTCATTGTTTTGCAAACCTGCAAGTGGTATAGAAATGGTAGCTATCATTATAAATGCTAATAGTAGTAAGAGACAGCTAGATGGCTCAATGGATAGAACGCTGGGCCTAGGGTCAGGGAGACCTGAATTCACATCAGCTTCAAGACACTCACTGTCTGTGTGACCCATGGCAAAAGTCACTTAACCTCTGTTTGTCTTAATCCCCTGGAGGAGGAAATGGCAAACCACTCCAGGATCTTTGCCAAGAAAGTCCCATACGGGGTCATGAAGAGTTGGACATGACTGAACAACAATAATAGTAATGATGATGACATTTCTCTCCAAGTTGACCCTGGCACGTCTGCCATCCCTGAGCCATTCATTTGTGTTAAGTCTTGCCCTTTCTGGTTACAATTACAGCATCGTATAATGTAACTGAAAGGGACCTAGGAGATCATCTAGTCTACCCCCCTCATTTTAAAGATGAGGGATTGTCCAAGATCCAGAGAAGTGACCTTACTTATCCAAGATCACACACTTAGTTGTCGGCAGAGCTGAGACTAAAGCTCAGGAGTCTGTTGTTCTTTTTACTGTCTTGTGCTGTTCTCTTCATCTTTCTGAACTCTCAGCTGTAGTGAGAATAACATAAGATGTTGGGGTACAGGGCCAGCGAGACCACAAAGCACAGAAAACAGTAGGATGGAATGTTGCTGGACTACCAGAAGAAGAAGCATGTCCTTCTAAATTTCAGAACCCTGGGAGAAGCCCTGGTTCCCTTAGCCTAGTTCTAACTCAACCGCCACTTTTACCCTGGGCAAATCTCTTCTTTTTGGGCCTCAGATTCTTTGTCTATAAAATGGGAATAACAGTAATTGTGCTACTTAGTGGTGGTGCTATGAGGAAAACATTATAAACCTTAAAGCATTATTTCACATCATGTAGGTGAAAATTGTTGTCCTCATTTGTGATCTAGCCTCTGATAAGCAGTCTAAGGCTTGTTTTCTCTGAATATTAGATATGTGAGACTCAGATGAGAATGCCCTCAGGCTTGAAGCCCAAATAATTTTTTATTGAATCGTGATAGAGGATTTTTTGCATTTACTCGCTTCTGGATGTTTTGTATCTATCTCCATTAATTCCATAATCTCTCTTGAGATGCCCAAGATAAAATCGTGTCTTAGCTGAGGTTTCTAATTATAGAGGAGAGGGAGCTTCGTGTGGAAGTAGAATGCTGGGCTTTGAATCAGGAAGATCTTGGTTTAAATCTTGTCTCTGATATTCTTAGCTGTGTGATGATTCTGGGCGAGTCAGTTAGCCTCTGTATCCCCCCCAAGACTCTCTAGGACCTATTGATCTGTGTTGGTGCATAGCACACTGAGGGAGTGGCAAAATTTGTATTCTCCTAAGAACAGTGTGCTTTTTCCTAAATGTCAATGTCTGCTATCCCATAGATCAGTGGTATCAAACTCAAAGTAGAAGTGGGGGTCACAATCCGTAAGTGAGGTTGCATATTGACATAGTTTTAAAATGTGATATTATCTACATTTTATTGTACTTTTATTTATTATTTCCCAATTACATTTCAGTCTGGTTCAGTCAGCACTCTGGAGTGTGGTGGAGTGCATATGGCCAGGCAGAGGGTTTGACACCTGCTTTAGCCTTGTCTACTTTCAAAAGCAAACTTATTTTTTCCCTGAACAGGCTTCTCTCCATGACATCATGATTTGTATCAGTGATACTACAGTTTTCAGAATCATCTTGGACTCTTCACTCTTCCCTTCCTTTTAATATCTAGTCATTCACCAAGATCTTAAGCATTTCAAATCTCTGTTAGTTCCTTCCCAGTCCTACTGCCTCCACACTAGTTTAGACCCTTACCATGTCATATGTATACTGCTGTAAGAGCATTTCAACTTATCTGCCTTACTCTAGTCTAGAGGTTTTTAACCTTTCTTATGTCCTGGGCCCCTTTGGCAGGCTGGTGAAGCCTCATACTATTGTGGTTTATTGTTTACATTTATAATAGAAAGAAGTGCTTAGTTACAGTTAGGGGTTAGTGGAAATAGAGATGCATTTTTTCTTTCTTATCCAAATTCATGGACCCTCTGGAATCTCTCTATGGACACCCCAGGAGATCTGTGGATATCCAGTTAGGAACCTACTCTAGTTTCTTCTTACCCAATCCCAAGTACCTTCCACCAGAGCAATCTTCTAAAGCAAGGAAGAAAATGATGCAAATTACCTTACCAGAAAGCTTTATTGGCTTTCTGTTGCCCATAGGCGAAAGTTGAAATCCCTTTGACCTTCACTGAAGACCAATTGCAAGGTACCTTTCCGCGTTTTTCTCTCATGACTCCCCTTTAAGAACATTCCACTCCAGCCAAGTCATTTTAGTCACTGTTCTCAGTATAAGGCTTTTCCATTGCTCTTTCCCCATTGGAAATTGTTTTGCTCCCCTATCTACCAAATTCTATCCATATTACTTATCCAACTCAAGTGACATCTCCTTGGGGAATCCTTTTCTGACCATCCTAGTCAGAAGCGACCTCTCCCTTTCCTAATTACTCTAAACATTATTGTCTTTGCCACTAAGTGGGCACTTAGCAGATACCAATACAAATACATGTGATCTTTCACCTAGTTTTGGCCTTTAGGTCTTGAAGATCCCTTCTTCTTTCTTAGACAGAACTGTGAATTCTTTGCTTGAAGAGGGTGAAAAGAGATTGGTTTTAGGTATTTCCAACTCTATGCAATGTCCATTGTTGTAAAGCATTATGTATAACTGGCAGCTGGGATTTACAGGGGTCAGGTTTACTTGTCCCTCCCTCCCTATTTTGTACCCAGTTATCATGTTTTGTGGATTAGGTTCAGTACTGGGAAAGCTTGACTTCTATCCCTGGGGATAATTTTCTCGTGGCTCTAGGGCTTCATTCCTCCAAAAAAAGAAAGGAATGAAGGAAGGTAGAAAGGAAGGAAGGAAGAAAGAAAGGAAGGAAGGAAAAAAAGAAAGGAAGAGGATTGAAAGACATATTCATTGTTAATTAAGTATGGAACAAGTAGAAATGCTAAATATAGAAAGAATCATAACACATATGAACAGAACAATTTAAACAAGCTTCAATAACTCAACTTAGAGCTACTGTTACAGTCTGTTGGGAAGCTGGAAGTTAGATTTCATCAGGACATTTCACATTTTACCTTGGCTTAGCTTTGCCTGATCATCTCCAGGGATAAGCTGAGCCAGTTCTCTTTTCAGTGGCCGACCTCTTTGATACAGACCTTCACCTACCATCAGCTATTGACGTTTTAGGCACACCAAACCTTTTGCATTCTCAGACTTCCTGGGACCATCATAATGTTTGGAGCTCACAGGGTCTCTGCTTGTTCTAGGCATACCCACCATGGGATATTCTTTCATCTGAGATCAGGACAAACATATAAAGGACTGAAGTGGTCATGTATTCAGGGAAGCATGCTGGGAAACAGGGAACTTGTCTTTTCCCTCATGTCATTCTTGGGATACAGGTTGGACTATTTCCTACATTTTGCAGTCAAGGAAAAGGAAAAAGCAGATATTCCAGTACCTCTTTTTGTATATCCAAGGTCTCATCAACTCCTGTATTTCAGCCAAATAGGGGATTTTTTTCACCTCCCATTGAGAGTTCCTGAATCATGCTTGGCAGGAAGCAGGACCCCAAAGTTGGTCAACCGGAACCATGAAGGACATATTTGAGCATGTTCCATCCATGCACCTTCTACATATATGAACAAAAAACAGTGGAAAAAGCCTTGGAGCAGGAGATAAAAATCTAGGCTCTAATCCCAGGTCTCTCACTAGCTGTGTGATCCTATTCAAGTCACTTCCTCTCTTTGGACCCGTGTTTCCTAATCTGTTAATGAGGAGGTTGGACTAGATGATCTCTAAGGTCTCTTCTAGCTCTAGCAGTTTATAATTCTAAGCTAAGTGCTGAAAGCTCCTTTGAGTCATCTTAGAACTAATCACAGAATTAATTTGGCCATTAAACTCTGTGTGTGCTGAGGATCCACAGGCTGAGGTCAGTTAGGGCTTCTGCATTCTCTCTTATGCATCAGAATTATAGCCTTTCAACTGAGAGAATCTTATTTCCCCAACCAATTAGAGGATACTAGTAATTATGTTTAATTACAGACTGAACCACTTCCTTCTTGTCTTAGCTTAGTGTGTTAATTGTGCCTAAACACCAAGGACCCTTATTTTAAGATTTGCTATATTTTAAATTTCTGGGTAGCTTAAGACTCATTGATTACTGGGCATCTGAGGTTGCTTTTGCCTTTATTAGTAACTCATCCATGAAATTCAGGTATTCATGTGATCATAGGTTTAGATCTGGAAGGGGCATTGGATGATATAATCCAGCCCTTCAGTTTATCAGTCATCAAGCATTTGTCAAGTGCCAGTCACTGTACTAAACACTGGGGATACAAAAGAAAAATTTGTAAATTTTTTAATCAGAAAGCTTCTATTCTAATGACAGAGACAGTATGTACATAAATAATTAATGTATTTAGGCTTCTTATTCAGTTGTTTTTCCGTTGTGTCTAACTTTTCATGACCCTATTTGGGGTTTTTTTGGCAAAGATATTAGAATAGTTTGCCATTTTCTTCTCTAGATGATTTCACAGATGAAGAAACTGAGGCAAACAGGGTTAAGTGACTTGCCCAGGGTCACATAGCTAGTAAGTGTCTGAGGCTAGATATGAACTCAGAAAGGTGAGTCTTCCTGATTCCAGGCCTGAAGTGCTTTCCACTGTGCCATCTAGCTGCCCCCAGGTAGTAAGTGGTAGAACCTACTTTCAAATCCTGGTTCTTTGGCTCCAAATCTAATATTCCTTCCAATGTACCACACTGACTATCACAGATCATTTTGGGGTATGTTAGCTTGGTTCTATTTCTTACGTGGCAGTGGGAGGTTTATCAGGGTTAAATAGTATTTTACCATGTTGGGTTGTGTTACTCTCTAGATTTTTTTTTGGAGGGGGGGAAGGCAGGGCAATTGGGGTTAAGTGACTTGCCCAAAGTCACACAGCTAGCAAATGTGTTAAGTGTCTGAAGCCAGATTTGAACTCAGGTCCTCCTCACTCCAGGGCCAGTGCTGTTACTCTCTATAATGGGAAGTGAAGGAAGGAAAGAAGCATTTATTAAGCATCCACTATATGCCAGGCACTGTGCTAAGTGCTTTACAAATAATATCTGATTTGAATTTCACAACAACCCTGAGAGGTAGGTACTGTTATTAGCCTCATTTTACAGTTAAGGATACTGAGGGAGACAGAGCTTAAGTGACTTGCCCAAGGTAACACAGGAAGTATCTAAGGCTGGATTTGAACTCAGGTCTTCCTGACTCCAGGCCCAGTACTGTATCTACTATGAGAAAGGAATAGAAGTTTTTCCCTTCAATCTTGAGTTTTTTCTCCATGACGAACCACTCCTACCACTGCCCTACTCCCGTCTTGTTTGTTACAACATGAAGATGGTGGGTGAAGCAACAGGCTATTGAAATGTTCCTCAATGGACTCCCAACCTTGTGGATCATGGAGGTGGTGTGTAGGCATGATTTTTAGGAAGTAAAAATTTTATCTCTTGTATTCTGCTTTAATTCCGTATTTAAATTTTCTGTGTCTGCATCAGGGATGAAAATTATATGGAGAAAGGGGAGGAAAATGATTCTTGTATCAATTACTTTTTCCTTGAACAAGCCATGTTTTAGGGAAATATGGATTTATACAACCGATAAATTAGGGAATAACTGCTTTGGAAAAGGATCCTCTGCTTTACAAGAGGATTTACCATAGGAGTCATTACAATAGCCACTTCTATCACTGAACATAGAATGACTTGACTTGCAATAATTTGACTTGCACACAAACTCCCAAGGCCACACCTATTTTATCCAATGAGCTACACTTCTTGCGGTACCAAGAAGGGTCCAAGAAGGTCACTATTCTTCTTCATTTGATCTTACAGACATATTCTTTTGCAAACATTTCTACTCCCTGATCTCTGCCCCAATACTCCTATTCTTCTTTCGTGGGCCTGCCAGAAAGATGAAGGGTAGCAGCTGGACATATTACCTTGCCACAACATAGTAATAGTAGTTAATGTCTTATCCTTCACATATAAAAAAGATGCTGATTACTCATGACCATCAGTATGCATTTCTGAGGTATAACGTGTTGAATTAAGGGTGCAGTGTATGTGGTTGTAGAGAGAGCAAAGCTAAGCAGCCCGTGTAGTCATTTTTAAGCTCATTAATACCAGCTTTATGCCAATTGAATTAATGAAGCCAAGTAAGTTCATTTTGTAGATTCAAAGATTATTAGAGCTAGAAAGGACCACAGGCATCATCAAGTCCTACCCTGGTATTTTACAAATGAGATAACATGTATAAATCACTTTGTGAACCATAAAGCATTATAGAAATCATTATCTTTATTATTATTATTATTATTGTTATTTGTATTGTTACGGAGGAAGAAACAGGCTCTGAGACAATTGGGAAACTTCTTGAAAGATTTTACGTTCCATTTCCTCCTTCTCCTCTCCCCTTGAGAAACATTGGCTGCCAACTGGAATAGATAGTATGGAAAGAGACCCTGAAGCAGATTCTTTCTCCACCACCAGCTCATTAGGGTTTGGCCTTTCATCAAGCTGGGATTTTTCCTTTAGAGTTAGTTCAAGAGCTGCCTTCATGCATTTCTCTTGGTTCTCTCAGAAGCAGCAGGCTAAGTATAAGAGGATAATGGTTGTGGGGCTGATTTATGAAATGAATTACATAGTCTTATGGTCCCTTCTCACTCTCTAGAAAGTTTGTCAGCCAAATTTCTTCCCACTAGTATTAATTGGCTAGATGACTTACTCCCTACTGCTCTAATTTATTCTTTTCCGCCTATGTCCATGGTGCACTAGAAGACTAATGACAGAATTTCAGAATTGAAAAGAACCTCAAAGGCCACCCTAATCCAACCTGTTCTTGACCAAGGATCCCCTCTACAGCATCCCACACCAGTTCATATCCAGCTTTGTGCTTGAAGGCACAGTGGGGGGAAACCCAAGGCAACTCATTCTACTGAATAATCTGAATCGATAGGAATTTTTTCTTTACTTTCAGTCACAACCTACCTCTTGACAACTTCTACCCATTGCCCTAAGTGCTGCCCTTTGGTGCAAAGCAGAACAAGAGTGATCAATCCCTTTTGTTCATGATTCTTAAATGCTTGAAGGCAGCTGTGATGTTCTTCCAAGTCTTTTCTTCTCCAAAGCATCTGCATTTCTTTTAGACTATCTTCATACAGTATAATATAGTATAGTCCTTTACTATCTTAGTTAACCACCAGATTGTCTATATTCTTTCTAAAATATGGTGCCCAGAATTGAATGAAATCAAATTGAACAAAAAGCAGGCAGTTCTGTTATAAGGTATTTTTCAGAAATATGAATTTGTTCCAATTTGATTGATATAGTAGAGGAAATGCTCCTAACCCCATCTTCCCCATAAGTTCTCTGGTTTTTATTGTGAAATTTGGCACAACTGAGTGTGTACAGTTCTATTATAGCAGAACTGCCTGTAGTCCAAATTTGGTTTGATAAGGGCAAGAGGACGGCAGGATTACTGCTTCTCATTTCTTGGAAGTGATGTCCTGCTTGGTGCAGTCTAAGATCACATTTGCTTTTTTTGTTGGCCACGTTGCATTGTTGACTTAAATTGAATTTATAATTGCTTCAATTCCTCATATCTTTTCCTTATCAACTGTTGTCTAGCCATAATATGGCATCTTGTATTTATGATAGCGATTGTTAAATCCGAGTGTAGGTAGAATTATACCATTTCAAGTTGAGAATATGAGAATATCTTGTATTTTTGATGGTAGTTTTTTAATCCAAGTGTAGGTACAATTATACCATTTAAGTTGAGAATATGAGAATATCTTCTTATATTCAACCCATCACTCAAGATTTTTGAGCTTTCTCTGAATCATAACTACCGTCCAAATGTTAGTCATCTCCCTACCCACTTTTGTATCATTTGTAAATTTGATGAACATGTCACCTGTGCCTTTATCCTCAAACCATTGGTTTAAATGTTGAAAATATATATTCCTGGACCACCCCACTAGAAACTTCTTTCCAAGCTTCCCTCAAGCTATTAATGATAGTCTTTAGGTCATATCATTCAGCCAATTCTGAGTTGACCTAATTCTACTTTTCTTTGGTCCACATCTCTCCATCTTATCCACAGCACTGGCATGATTACCAAATGCTTCCCTGATTGATAATGTATAATAATTCAGCAGGATCATAGATTTAGAACTGGAAGATGCCTCACAAGTCAATTAATCCAACCTCATTTTATAAAGATAAGGAGGCTGAGCCTTAGAGAGATTAAATAACTTTCCTAAGGTCAAACAGGTAGGAAAGGAGGGGTGAGAGACAAATTAACCTGCATTGTAGAGAGGGAACATTTTGTTCTTATTCTACCTTAGGGAATAATTGTCTCTGAGATTGACAGAGAAGAGTTAGAGGGTAGATGAATCACTCTGATATATATGATTAGTGAACCCATTAGAAAGGGAAAAAAAACCCCATGCATCATCCCTTATGATCGCTCCATTTTCTTAAGGGTACATTTTTGGAAGTAAAATGTATATCACTTTCAATCCAGGCCTTTCCTGATAGTATGACTGACCCAAAATACTGGAGCACAAAGCAAAATGTCAAATGGGGGATAATAATATTTGTTCCACATATCTCATGGGATTTTTTTTTGTGAAGAAAGCAATTTGTAAATTACAAATCTAGTTATTACTATCATCAATCATTTTATATGTTTTCTTTTGAATTTAAAAAATTATATCATGGTCTGTTTAATTTTGTGTACCGTGGAGAAAAGGGCAATTACTAAATTGAGTTCCAAATAGCTGTTCTTTTTCTCCCCCCAGAGAGTTTCTCTGTCATTTACTTTAAATCCTTTACTTAGGGAAGCAATGTCATCCAGTAGAAAGGACATTGAGTCTGGCCTCAGAGATTGTTGGTCATAGAGCTTGTGGTGTTTTTATTCGGCCATCTTGCCAGCAGTCTGTTTCCTTACTCCCCCACCAAAGTATAATTTTTCCCCACTTTTAAAAAAACATGCCTTTCTAGCTGTTTGAAGCTTATCATATCCTTTCTCTTGGCCTCCTTCCCAGATCCCTTGTGCTAGGTAATATTGGAGCAAAACCAGCACTTAAGGGCCTCTCTCCCGTCCAGACCACTGGGTCTAGGTGAATTCAAGGACCCTCATCTACTAAGGGGTGGCAGAATCTGGCTGGATCACGCTGAGGGGAGACTGAGAAGCAATGACAGATGATGCTCTAGCTATGTGGAGCTCAGAGCTTAGGGTCAGCACTCGGGGTGGTCAGCAGAGAGCACTGGGAAGACCTAGCAGCCAAGAGCTGGTAATGCAGCCTTCTGTTATATCTTTTCTTTTTTTTTCTGTAGGAATTAACTTGTAGGAGATTGTTGATATTTCATCTCATTATTGCCATTTTTATTGCTTTAGTTAGTGTAGTTCTTGTTTTGAGGTATTGAGGGGGTATGGGGCTGAGCTGAAATATCTCTTTATGCCATCTTGCTGGAAGTCTTGCATCTGCTAAATAGAGAGGAGGGAGAGGTGAGTCTTTAATATACCCACTGAGTCTCAGTTTGCTTCCTTGTAGGAGATAGCATTTTTTAAAAAGGGGATGGGGGGAGCTATTGTTCTTGAATAATGAGGGTAGGGAAGCCATTCTCTATGCTAAGGAATAATGTATTCTAATCTGGATACAGCAAACAAGGCCTCAGATTTTTGTCAGACAAAACAGTCTGTCCCTGTGTCTCTATTTGAAATTTTCCAGTTTGGTCAGTCCCAAGAGGATGAAAGGAAGAAAGCAGGGTTTTTTTTTGGTGGGGGTGGGGGAGGAGGGATAGTTTCAAGCTCAAAGGAACCCTTAAATTTAAGAAGCATTGCAGTTAAAGAAGTATTACAATTAATCTGTTATACAAGAACATTTGAATAATCTCATAGTGTGCAATACAGATTGGGACAATGCATGAAAGCTGAAGTTTCCTTAATAATTAAGTCATTTGCACATGAAAGGATGGAGTAAACTTTTGTTATATTAAACAAAATTCAAATCCTGTCTCCTCTCCTTTTTTTTGGTGTCCTTTTTCATTAATTTCCATTAAAAATTTTATCCCTATAGACCATAGAAGCTGGACATGTCTTAGGCTTGCCTAGACCTAGGAGGGGGCCTGATAGAAAGCTGTCGCACTTTCTTGTATTCCGTTGGCATAGTCTTCTAGAACCCAGGGTCACATCTGTTCCACAGTAAGACATTGGAGTAGGACGTTGATGGAAACTGCTTCCTTAGGCACACAGAAAGCCTCCTTTAATATCAGAAAGGAAGGACAAATTTATGCATACTACATCAATGAAAACAGTCTACCCTGCTGATATACATGCCAATCTTCTTCACAGATACTGTTTTCTCCACAAAAAGTAATGCGCAGAAATGGCAACCTTCACGTAGCTGAATATGTCTTATATTTCTTGTAGAAATTTTGCATTCTCTAAAGTCCAAAATCCAGAAACATCTAACTGTAAAATCATAGGAAAAAGAGGTAAAATCCAGTCCATAGGAGTGACTAGGGTCAGACAAGCATTCCCCCATTTATTTATGAGATTTGAAGCAATTCTCTGTCTCTGTTTCTTTCTCTCTCTCCATCTCCATGTTACTTCTTCCTGACTGTCTATCTCCATAGTAACCAGGCATTCTCCTGGATCTAGTTTCTCCTTTCAAAAGTGGAGAAATGAACATCAATCCTGTTCTGGGACATAAGTTAGTTGTGCCTTTAAATCACTTGCACACTTTGGGGGATGGGAATTGGATTGGGGAAAGAAGGAGAAAGTCACCTGTTTCTTTCTGTATGCTAGTAATTTCCTAGCCCACTACTTCTTAAATTAGAGCCCTGGCAGCAGAAGAGTGGGCTCTGGGGCCTCTGGTTTCCTCAGGGTCATGGTCAAGAGAATTCTTATGTGAGGAGAGAAAAAGAGACAGGGAAGCAGGGATGTACCTGTCTCTAGCCTCTACAATCTAGGGGCCCTTCAAGTGGCCCCGTCTTTGAATTGTGCCATCTCAGCAGGATTGAGTAGTGTCTATGGCTAGAGCAGGTCTACCTTCCACTGGTTCTGCCAGTAACTTCTCCTGTACTCACTAGGGGAAGGGATCAAGCATTTATTAAGCATTTCCAGTGTGCTAGGCACTGTGTTTAGATGCTTCACAAATACTATCTCATTTGATGCTCACAACGACAATGGGAGGTAGATGTTGTTATTATCCCCATTTTACAGTTGAGGAAATTGAGGTAGACACAGGTTAAATAAGTTGCCTGGGGTCACACAGCTAGGAGGTGCCTGAGGCTGGATTTCACTTCAGGTCTAGTTGGGTGTCTGAGGCTGGATTTGAATTCAGCTCTTCCTAACTCCAGTCCCCATATTATATACTGCACCACCTAGCTGGAAATCACCCTTTGGATTCCTTTAGTCAACCCACCTTCCTCCAAACTACTACTTGTATTTCCTTTTAAAAAAATGTCTTATGGATGCCCATTTTTATACTGATACTTCTCAACGACCACATCACCCCAGTAAAATCCTCCCATGTAACAAAGTACCAATGCACCAAACATATGAACACACTGGGCATGTCTAACAGCTTACGCCTCACTCTGTGCCTCTCTGGTGAGGGGCATGCTTCCCTGTTAGGACTTTGAAGTCGTAATTGGTTGTTGCTCTGGTAAGAGGTTTGAAGTCTTTTGATGCCGTCACATGTGCTTACATGCTGTAACTTATGTGGACAGATTTTGGACTGGGACTGTTGGGCTTATTTTAATGTCAGGATGATGATCATCAGAACAGAAAGGAGCCTGAAATGTCCAGCAAACCCAACATCTGCTCTAGAGCCATATTATTAAACTCTTCTAGATGAGAGCTGGGCCTGGAGTCAAGAAGGTTCATCTTCGTGAGTTCCAATTCAGCCTCAGACACTTACTAGCTGTGTGACCCATGGCAAGTCACTTAACTCTGTTTGCCTCAGTTTCCTCATCTGTAAATTGAGCTGGAGAAGGAAATGGGGAACCTCTCTAGTATCTCTGCTAAGAAAACCCCCAATGGGGTCATAAAGAGTCAGACACAGCTGAACCAACTGAACAACAACAAAAGACAGATGAAGATATTTCCTTCATCCACACATTTACTGAAGGCCCACTATGTGCACAGTACTATGCTAGAGACTGATAATATGACAAAATAAGACATGACCCTTTAGCTTAATGGGCTGATAACCTAGCAAGGGAGTCAGAGTAGCTCTATTAAAAGATGCTTAACATAGCACAAGGTGGCAGGTGCTAAGTAAGAGCCAAGTGTTAGGACTTATTTTGGAGTGATAATGTTTTTGCTAATTCCATTTGACTGTTTTTTTCTTTTTTTTTCAAGGCTAGGGAGTGACCCTGTAATTTCACTGATATAAGGAACTCCTCCTCCCTAGTGAAGTGACTCCATCTACCAATGAAGATGAGCACCTCCTCTGCAACTTATTTTCTTAGAAAGTTACCAGTATACAGAGGTGTAAAACTCACAGCAAGTGACCATATACCAAGAACAAAACTTCCAAGTGTGGCCTGAATCCAATTAAAATGTAATTGCAAAATGTATGAAATACATTAGTATATAAATACTTTTAATTTCTGATTTTCTACTTCAGTATGACTAGTTTCATGCTGCTGGTCCATAACACTGAGAGGTAAAATGACTTACTTGCCCAGGATCACACAGCCAATAAATGTGAAGGGTAAGACGTGAACTGAGGTCTTCCTGTTTCCATAGCTAACTATCCAGTGGGGGGCAAATACATGGCTGCATGAAACAGAAAGACAGTGTCTTATTTAACTTTTTTTTTTAAAAGATGGTTTTGTGCATTAATTTGGAAAGTGTGGAACAAACTGCTAGCTCACTTCAGTAATTGTTTCAGGTCTGTAGTTCATTCAGGACTAATAGAAACAGCATTATCAGGATCCAGTTTGAACTTTTTCCTCAGTGTTCACCTAGACCTTGCTCTCTGTTCTGTTGGTGATATCTAATGGGCATCTTAGAGAGCCAATCACATTAGAATTGTCATTTTTGTGGGTTTAATGAGTTTGCCCCTGCACCCTTCTACTGCTTTGTTCTTGGGTGTGAGTATTGGGAGGATTAATTTTCCTTTTGGTGTTTTCTGAACTTTGTGTTTTCTGCCTTGGCTCATTATGATCAAACAGGTGCCTTCTAGGCTCTGTTTTTGAGACACAGATCTTAGATATTCCCAGTAATGATCTTAGGAGTCCCAATAAAGTTGGGAAATATCTACTAAGCTTTCAGCGCCACCCAACTAAAAAATAAATGATAGCTAGGAAGAATCAGACAGTGACTTTATTGACATAAACTGATTTTGCCCATTGACTTAAAGCATATAACATGCGTTGCATATAAGGATGAATAAATATAGTGGAAGAATGCTTTTTTTTAAATGGAAGGTCATAGGACCATAAAATTTAGAAGTGGGAAAGACTTTAGAGATAGTCTAGTCCAACCTCCTTATGTTATTTAAAAGAAAACTGAGACCCAGAGAGTTTAGGTACTTTGCTCAAGGTCATACTGTAAGTGGAAGAGCCAAGATTTGAACCCAGATGGGAGGGAGTTTCATGACACAGGAGCGGTAGGGCTGTTGTACATCTTTGTAATTTGGAACTCAAATGCCAATCTAGAACAGTAGTTTTCAATACTTCTTCATCTGTAAATCATTTAATAATTTGCAGATACAATGAATCCACTGTGAGGCAAAATCTGGAAGCTTTTAACTTCCAAAGGAGAGTTTCCTGGAGAGATAGGTTAGGGTTGTCACCCTTTGTCATTGTTATACTGTTGAAGTACATACAGGAAAAAGATCCTAGTCTCTCTCTCCTTCTTGCCCTTCTACCCTCTACTTCCTGCTTCTGTCCCAGCATGCTCAGATATTTTGGTTTCAGTTGAGACAGGAAATTAATGACTAGGACAAGGGATATAACATGTTGAGTCAGTAGTCATAGCACAAGAAGCCCCACATCCACCTCATATTCTCCTCTGAAAAGCTACTTCTTTTCAAAACATTGATCAACTCTGTCTTCACTTCTGAATTTATAGGCTGTTCAGGTAAATCCTTAACAGACCCACATTTTTTAAGTGGCCAGAATTAGTTGAAGCAGGTTCTGAAGAGAGCTGGGAGACGTACATTTGTGGTCTTACAGATTGTCCTCCATGTGAGGTCATGTGGTATCATGTAGAGAATGAAGGAGTCATCAGAAGACCTGGCTTTGAATATTGGCTCCGCCACTTATTAGGTATGTGACCCTAAGCAAGGTACCCAACCTATGGAATCCTTGTTTGTAAAAATAGAGACAATAATGCGTTACCTACTTCAGAAATATTTTGTACAGAAATTCTATATCAATGTGAGCTCTTTATTATATACATTTAAATATATGTAGGGAACTCTTAAGTGTGGAGGTTCCCTTTTCTATTGCAGATTGCCAGCTTTTGTATAAGTCACAGGTTTAGAATATTGTCAGTTCCCAATGTGAAGTAATAAAAGCTAGCTAATGAGTGGTGAAATTTCCTATATTAATATCTTACTTGTGACTTCAGGCTAGTGGCTAGTATCTGGGAGACTTGTAAATTCAAGAGATTCTGTGTCCGGAGTAATATTTAGGTTTTGGAAGAATAGCTATGGATGTGTAAGAAGATATGAGGGAAAACATATATGTGTGTGTGAGAGAGAAGGATCTGATAGGGTGATTCTGTCAGTGTCCATAAAGACATGTAAATATTTAATGAGGCCAGAAGAACATGGGTGAGGGAGAGAACAAACATGCCTTTTCTAAGCTGGTAAACAAGGGAATTGCTTCTGAACCACAAATGACATTTTGCTGTGAAAAGTGGAAGGGTATAGCTAGGGATTCAGACTCCATTTGCTTCTAAAATTCTTGGTAATTTTTTGATGATATGAAATAGTTTTTCAAAGTGGGCTATGACTGGAAAGTTTCCAGAATTTCAGGAATTAATTTCAGATATCCATGGAAGCAAACCAGAGTGATACAGGTAAACCATGTTATAGGGCCATGAGACCCACTTTAAACCAACACTTGCTTGGACTGTTTTAGATCGATTTGAGATGACATTTTTTTCCTAAAAAAAGCACTCCTCTGTGCCAATTGACTTGTCTTGTTGTGTGCTTGCTTCCCAGTTGATGTCTCAGAATAGAAATGTGTTGAGACAGAGCCCAAGTGTTTTGCTGATAAGTCTTCAGTTGAGGCTGAGGAAATCTTGATGAGCACAAACTATTTTTTTTTTTTTTTACAATTCCTGGTTAGTAAAATCTCTTAAGAACCAAGGAGGGCTTGTGCCCTCCTTCCCCAAAGCTCAACTGCTATTCTAAAAGTTCTTGAACTTTTTGTATCATGGATACATTTGGCAGTCTGGTGAACCTTATTCTTTTTTCAGAATAATGTTTTTAAATGCATATAATAAAATATATAGGATAACAAAAGAAACTAATTATATAGAAATAAGGTAGTTACAGAACCAAGGTAGTTAGGGAGGGAGAGCAGTAGCACAAAGGTTCTTTTTTATTTTGAGGGGGAAGGCAGGGCAATTAGGGTTAAGTGACTTGCCCAAGGTTACACAGCTGGTAAGTGTGTTATGTGTCTGAGGTTGGATTTGAACTCAGGTCGTCTTGACTCCAGGACCAGTGCTCTAATCACTGTGCCACCTAGCTGCCCCAAGTACAAAGTTTCTTAACCTGGGGTCTTTGACCTTTTTTTTTTTAATCAAATATTTTTTTAAAACCAAGTTCACAGACCCCAGGTCTAGAATCCTTGTACTACTACCTTGTATTTATTTGCATTTATTATCTTTATATTTATTCTGTATATGCACATCCACATTTATTTGTTGTCTCCTCTATTCAAATCTTAAGTTCTGGAGAAGCAATAATTTCATTCTTTGGATTTAGCACAATGCCTAGCACATAGTAGATAATACATGCTTGTTTGTTGATTGAAGAAGGAAGCATCTGACTGAAGCTTTAAGAGGATAAGAGAAGGAAAATGTTGTCCTAAAGACCATTTTTATTGGGAGGGCAGACATTCTCTAGTGTAGTCCATTGCTATGGTAGGGAATCTATTACACAATCAAACTGGAATGGACCTTAAAGATCTTATCTCTTTCATTTTACAAATGAGGAGATAGACCTAGAGAAATGAAATTACTTGTCTAGGATAGCACAGGCAGCCAGCAAAGTCAGAATTTGAATCCAGCTCTTTCCCCACAGTACCACACTATTTTTCCTCAATAAGGGAATGAATAAAAAAAGAGGCTTACTCTCTTATTGAATTCCATATCAAATGTGCATTTGAAAGCTGGGGGGAAAAGGAGGTGCCCAAAGAGGGATTTTTGGCTTTGAGTATTGAGCCTGGTGGGGTGGTTGTTGTTGTTCTTGTGTTTGTCCTTCATTCTCAAAGAGGACCATGACATCACCATGAGGACACAACTTGCAGTTGACTGTTTGATTGAGGGAGGGCTGTACAAGGTCACCAGCCTCACTTTCTCCTCCAGAGCCATCTGGGTCCAGTGGCCTGATATTCACCAGGATGACTGGAGATGGCCCAAGATGCATTGGGAGATCCTGGCCCTTTTAGGCTAAGGTCTTTTCAGGTTCTCACTTTGAGTGAGGTAATGCCCATTCAGTTAGTAGGCCTCTTTAATCAAGGGATAGCCTCTTTAATCAAAAACTAAAAAAAATAAATCAAACTGGGAGGGGAAGACCCTGGCCAAAAGAGAAACAGTTACCATTTAGTATTTCCCTTCACTCTGTGCTAGGAGGACCTATTGCCCAATCTATGAGCTCCAGAGTGAGGTGGGTTTAAGGTTTGGTTTTTGAGAAAGAAATCTAGCCAGTAAACACAAAGTAAAGGAGGCAGCCTTTGGCCATTGAAATGTGCCTGGAGAGGAGAGGAGAGGAGCAGAGGGGAGGGGAGAGGAGGGAAGGGGAGGGGAGAGGAAAGGCTACTCATAGGTTGTGTTTGTCCTTTGCTCTTGAAGAGGACCATGACATCAGGGAGATGATGACATGACTTGCACTTGACTTTCATTTGAGTGAGGGAGGGCTGTGCAAGGTCACCAGCCTCACTTTCTCCTCCAGAGCCATCTGGGTCCAGTGGCCTGATATTTCTGTGGGGTAGTAGAAAGAGACTTAAGTGAAGAACTGAGAGCTTTTGCTCCCAGACTGGCCCTAACCCTTCAAAGCTGTTGGAATCTGGGCAAGCCATGCACTCAGTTCCCTCATTGCTATGATGAGGATAACAAAACTGTCATGATATCTCTTACAGGGTGGTTGTGAGGACAGCATTTTGTAAACTTGAAAGTCCTTTTTAAATGTATGTTGTCATTATTACTTTAAGAAAGTCATTGGAACCTGGTACTCTATGGCAGGTACCATTTGTGAGTAAGCTCTTCATTGCCTAAGAAATCGTTTGCTTCAGTAATGGATGGTGGGAGTTCTGGAATCAACTTTGCTGATGGCAGTTGTGTTTTTTTCCAGGAGTAAATAATCCAGCTACTAATCAAAAAAAAAAAAAATGCAGACTAGGCCACTGGCCACACTAACCTTGAAGGGTGTCCACTGCCATTCTGAGCTTCCTACTGCTTTTCCATGTTCCCAACCCCACTTTTTCATCTTCCCATATCTATGCTAATGTCAAGGGATCTGGATACATGTGAGATCCCTTAAACCAGGTTGGATATTAGAAAGATTTGTCTCCTTTCCTCACACCTACATAGCACCCTTAGAAAGTTTCCTGTTATCTTCTGTAGGCAAAGCTGAAGATTACCAAAGTACAGTATCCAATGAAACATGTCTATAAAGTAACAATTAGGTTCTACCAAACTTATCAGGCTGACCTGACACTTAGCCATTTCCCACTTGATGGGCACCCTCTCAGTTTCCAGTTCTATATTACAAATATTTTTGTACATATGGATCCTTTTCATAAGGGGCATTTAAAAAATACAAATAGTTTTTAATGTCAAAAATTCCATTTTTTTTCATAGCTTATAGATATTTGCTTTGTAAGTCACATACATTAATTGCGAATGCATGTTCAAACTCTCTAATGGACAGTAATATAAAGTAAAAATTCAGTTATTCTAAATATATACTCAGAAGAACAGTTAAAAGGGAGATGTGGTATGAAAAATGGATAATTTCAGGAAAATAAGACCCTTTTTTCTTTATAAATTTCTTTTTTATTTTTAGTTTACAACATTCAGTTCCACAAGTTTTTGGGTTCCAAATTTTCTCTCCATCCCTCTCCTCCCCCCTCCCCACCAAGACAGCATGTAATCCGATGTAGGCTCTACATATACCTTCATATTGAACTTATTTACATAATAGTCTAGTCGTAAAGAAGAATTATAACCGATGGAATGAATCATGAGAAAGGAGAAATGAAACCAAAAAAAGAAGGAAAAAAAAGAGAGCAAATAGTTTGCCTCAATCTGCATTTATGCTCCATAATTCTTTCTCTGGATGTGCATAGCTTTTTCCATCATGAGTCTTTTGAAGCTGTCTTCAAACCTTGCATTGATGAGAGGAGCCAAGTCTATCTGAGTTAGTCCTTATAGATACCATGTGTCTGTAATCATGTATAATGATCTCCTGGTTCTGCTCCCCTCACTCAGCATCAGTTCATATAAGTTCATAGAAGTCTTTCCAGGTTATAATAAAGCTTGTCTGCTTCTCATTTCTTATTGCACAATAGTATTCCATTACATTCACATACCACAATTTGTTTAGCCATTCCCCAGTTGATGGGCATCCCCTTGTTTTCCAATTCTTTGCCACCACAAAAAGAGCTGCTATAAATATTTTTGTGCATACAGGTCCATTTCTCACTTGTGTGATCTCTTTGGGATATAGCCCTAGAAGTGGTATTGCTGGGTCAAAGGGTATGCACATTTTTATAGCCCTTTGGGCATAGTTCCAAATTGCTCTCCAGAATGACTGGATCAGTTCATAACTCCACCAACAGTGTAACAATGTTCCTATTTTCTCACATCTTCTCCAGCATTTATCATTTTCCTGTTTTGTCATGTTAGTCAGTCTGACAGGAGAGATATGGTACCTAAGAGTTGTTTTGATTTGCATTTCTCTAATCAATAGTTGTTTAGAGCATTAGGAAAATAAGACTCTTGTTTACAACTACTTAATTTCCAAGTGCTCAGGATTCATAGACTTAAAAAAATAGTACCTGCCTTCATGAGTTTATACTCTATTTGGGAGAAAACAATATGTATGGTCAGTTAATAAGCATTTGTTAACTGCTCCCACAGATAAGTAAATGCAATATATATGAAATAATTTTTTTTAGGGGATGGGTAGGAGCCCATGAGCTGAGGAAGCTAGGGATTCTAGGTTAAAGAGGGAGTGCATTCCAGGCACGAGACAGACTGAAGATGGAATGTTATGCATGAGGAACAGTAAGTAGGTCGGTTGGGCTGGGACATAGAGTAATAAGAAAGAAAAATAAGTAAGAAAAAATATGCAATTAAAGTTAACAAGACAAGATTCACATTGTAAATAGAGCAAGTAAGTCACTTTAACTATTATACATATCCAAATTAACTATAAAGGACATATGAAGGAAGATGCTATCTATATAAAGAGAAAGAGCTGATAAACAGAAGTACGTATAGAATGATTTTACATACATATGCATAATTGTGTCTAGCCATCTCTAGGATGGGAGGGGGAAGGGAAAAAAAGAAATTTACATGATAACTTTATAATATATTTAAAGGAATAGCAAGTTAAACATCACAGATTTCCAGTTTCATGTGCAATCTTTTTTTTAGTTATAATATGTTATAGAAATTCTTGTTTTATTCCATAAATTAAAAAGAAAATAAATAAATAGCTTTAAATGCCACAACAGAAGATTTGGCATCTTTGCTTAGAGGCACTGTATGGTGTTAGGCAAACCACTTCACCAATTTTTATCAGTTTACATATTATGAAAGGAGGAAAACAGTTTCACTCTACCTATCTACAGGCTGTGGTATCAAATGAGATCATATGTGTGCAGTCCCTAGGAAAAATACAAAGTGCTATACAAGCAGATAGAGTTATTATTGAAACTATCTTCATTGAAGTATTTCTGAAGAGTGGTCATTACTGATAATATAGCAGTATCCAGAAAGTGCTATTCATGTTTCATTTTTAATTAAGTATACATACTCCTTCCTCCCCTAAAATTGGACAAAAAGCCTTCTTTTTCTTCATAAGCAAGAAGATTCAGTATGCGTCATCAGTGAACAAAACAGGTGGTGCTGAGCCAATCTTCTGCTCCCTCGAGGCTCTGTGAGCGTAATCACGACTGGGAGATTTTTCCTTTGGTAAATTGGTTGAATAACTTCATGGCGATGGGGAGATTAGGTCACTCTGTCCCAGCAAGAATGTTTAGAATTTTCTTAGGTGTTTGCCATTTGTCAAAATAAAACCTACGAACTGCCCTCCATGGAAGTGCTTTTTTTTCCCATCTTGTGTATGGAATGTTTACTCTTGGGACCTCACTTGGCAAAAAACCAAGGCTGCTGAAGTAAATAGCAGTACTTCTTTATGCATCTGTTTTAAATGCTTGGAACACAGAAACTACTATCACCTTAAGGTTTGTTTTATCTAGTATTGCAGCTGAGGCTGGACACATGAACTTAGAACTTATTCTGATAGAGCCAACTTATAGTTACTGCAGGAGCAAATTTACCATGGTTAGAAGAGCTAGGGATATAGGACATGAAGGATTATGAGCTAGGGATTTCCATTTATTTTGACATGAAATGACAAACATATAGAACACATGGAAATAAGCGTCATGTTTTTGAGGCAAATATTTCATTCTTTGGAACAAGGCTGAAAATAGTCTTTAGTTAATTGCTTGTTAGACCTACAATATTCTTTTCCTTTATTATAATTTTTGAATTGTTACCTTTGACATGACTTACTGGGGTCTTTTTATCTTAACTGTCTATATTTTGGCCATAGTTGGCCAGTCAACTATGCCAGGTCTATGTAACCTCCCAGTAGGGCTTTGTTTTTATTTTTCCTTTGGTAGGAAAAAGACTATTTTAGTGTGGTATTCTTTTAGGAATGAGTCTTATAAGGTCAGTCAGTCAACAAGCTTTTATTAAGTTTCTACTATGTGCTAAACACTAGGTATACAAAGGCAAAGACATGATCAACTGCTTCATAATCCTTTTATTTTTTTATACTGTAAGCTGTTAGGGTCAGGTCAGCCTGCTAACTTTGGTAGAACCTAATTGTTACTTTATGGGCATATTTCATTGGATATTGTACTTTGGTAATTTTCAACTTTGCCTACAGAAGATAACAGGAAACTTCCTAAGGGTGCTATGTAGGTGTGAGGAAAGGAAGTGAACCTTTCTAATATCCAACCTGGTTTAAGGGATCTCACATGTATCCAGATCCCTTGACACTAGCATAGGTAGGGGAAGATGACAAAGTGGGTTTGGGAACATGGAAAAGCAGTAGGAAACTCAGAATGACAGTGGACACCCTTTGGGGTTAGTGTGCCAGTGGCCTTGCAAGATAGTCTGTGTTTTTTTTTAACCAGTAGCTGGATTATTGTCATTTAGCAGGCCAAATCGTTTAAGAATACCAAAATGTGACACTTGTGCAAGGCTTTGCTAACCTGGGGTGCAATTATAATGGTGATTAAGCAGAGGATTATAACTAGGAACCTGACAACACATGAAGGCCAGCAGATGACGCAGAAAAAGCTTAGAAACTCAGAAACGCACAAAATATATGTATAATATAGCCTATGACCAAATACTTAACCCAAATTTTACAATAAGATACTGTAAACACCCATAAAAGAAAAATAAAAAGAATTCAGACTTCTTTTCTGGTACAAGGTGGGGCTGAAAACTTTTACACAGATTTTCCAGATTGTAAGGGTGCTATGTCCCTAACCCCCACAATGTGGAAGGGATAACTATATAATGAATTGTATCGTGGGAGGCTGCCATGTTAAGTATTAAGTTGTCTTTTGCTTAGCAATCTTCAGGTCACTCAACTGTGCTATAATTTTAAATTTGAAAGGAAGAACCTGGTGATAGAAAGGATAATGTGTTCAGTGGTGGGATGCAAATAAATGAAAAACTGGTTCTCCACGGAACCAAGCCAAGGTGCAGGTAGGTGCAGGCCCCACCCCTGCTAACAACTGGTTCCCCAAACTCAACTTAAAATTAGGTACCAGTTCTACTGAACCGGTGCAAACCTGCTGAATCCTACCACTGGTGTTCGTACTACTCCAACACTCTTAGTGTTGATGGTGGGAGAAGATGGTTAACATTCCAGTCCTTATATTCCTGGTTTCTGTTTCCTATCAGCCAGGTTCTCTAGATTCCTGCTTCTCTTGCTGGTATGAATCATCAACAACAAATCTTTTCTGAGCATCTATTATGCTCAAAGTACTGGGCCAGCAAGCAACCAGCCAAAAGGTTACTTCTTAAACTTCCATTTAACTTAAGACATTCTGGAAGAAAAAAAAAATCCATCCCTGGGCATTAGCAGCATCACACAATATTATAGGAAAATGCAAATATGGAAAAATTGGTAAGCCTAGTGACATCATAATGAGGCAAATGTATCATGGTTTAGAGGAAAGACATCAGGAATTTGGAGTCAGAAGAACTGATTTGAAATCCCAGCTATGCTTACATACTACCTGTCTGACCTTGGGCAAGTAACTTATGCTTTCTGGATCTTTGTTCCCTTATCTGAAAAAAATAAGAAGATTGAACTAGATGACCTCTAAGGCCCCTTGCTGCTCCCTGTGATTCTAATCATGTTACCAATAATACTTGAAGCTTGAATTTTGAAGTTCAAGTTAGAAAGGTACATGCAGTCTATGGCTGTGGAAGAGAGAAATGCAAACAAAGCCTGGGGTGGTCTTGTTAGTTCCTCAATGTAACCCATCATAATTCTTTTTATTATTAAAAATAACAATGAAAATATCTCCTATTATACTGAACTATAGGACTAAAAGTGCTCCTTCCTCCCTCTTGCTTTGTGAGTAAATGATGCAAAGTGCTATCATCATTTTACAGGTTGAGCAAACTGAAGCTTGGAGGTGTTGGGCAGTGCTACAGCTAGTAAGTGCTGGGGTTGGGGTCAGGGGTGGAAGAAAAAAAGTCAAACCCCAGGTCTCCTGATTGCAAGTCTCATGCTTCTTTCGCAGCTCACCAGCGATGCTGAGCAGTGCCGCGTATAATCAATCAGGCACCGTTGTTCTGCTGGAGTCATTTAATATAAGAGAGAATATGGAGGGAATCTATCAAAGCTTTTTACTACAGCCCTTTGGCTCTTCTCTCTCTTATCTATTCCCCTAAGTAGTAAGCGCTCTCTTGCAAAGTATTTTGTAGGTTCAATAAAATATGTCACGTTGGGCAAGTTATTTTGTAAATGGACTTCCATATTCACCTAAGAAATACCTGCTTTGTTATTAATGTTTTAGATATATTATTTCAGATTGTCAAAATCCTTCCAATCTCTAAATTGAGCTTAATTGTTTCCCTCTAGTTTGCCTCCATGTAAGGTTTATGGATTGCCTAACTCTTAGGATTTTTTTAAAAGTAAATTTGCCATTACAAATCTACAACCTTGTGGGAAGCACAAGTGCATTTTATCGCTATATATCCAAAAGGAATACCAAAATCCAACATGGAGAAGCAGTTTTTGTGAAAATTAGATGAGACTAAACTCCTATTCAGTAGATCAACAAACACTTTATTAAGCACTTAGTATGTACCAGGCGCTGTACTAAACAAATGGAATCAACAAAACAATCAGACAAAAATAGACCCTGCCCACAAGAAGCTTATGTTCTAATGAGGGAGCCTGTGTCTACAGTTAGATTACATAATAAACTTTATACCAAGTAAATGGAAGGCAATATAAGAGGAGAAGGCATTAGCAGCTGGGGGTGGGTTTGGGTGGGAGGGTAGAGAAGTCCAGGAGAGCTTTCCTGGAGAAGATGGAATTTGAGTTGAATCTTTAACAAAGCCAGAAAAACTAAGATGTGGTGGTGAGGAGGACTATCACTGCAGCCACAAGGGGACAATCAGTTAAGAGTAATTTATATTTAAAGTAAATATCACCATTATTATTACTTGAAGTAGTGTTACTACTGCTTGTACTAAAGCAACATGCATGAGACTGGGGCTGACTGCCTGGCAACAAATACCCTTTTCTCCTCCAAGTTTGAAACAACAACTTTCATTGTCTCTCAAATAACCTCTTTTATATTCTCTCTCTGTCTCTGTCTTCGTCTCTTTGTCTTTCTCTCTGTCTCTGTTTCTCTGTCTCTCTGTCTCTGTCTTTGTTTCTATCTCTCTCTCTGTCTCTCTATCTCTGTCTCTGTCTTTGTTTCTATCTCTCTCTCTCTGTCTTTGTCTCTCTCTGTCTCTGTGTCTCTGTCTTTGTCTCTTTGTCTTTCTGTCTCTGTCTCTCTCTGTTTCTCTGTCTCTTTCTCTCTCTGTCTTTGTTTCTATCTCTCTCTTTCTGTCTCTGTCTCTCTGTCTCTTTCTGTCTCTGTCTTTGTTTCTATCTCTCTCTCTGTCTTTGTCTCTCTGTCTCTGTGTCTCTGTCTCTCTCTGTCTTTGTCTCTTTGTCTTTCTTTCTGTCTCTGTCTCTTTCTGTCTCTGTCTTTGTTTCTATCTCTCTGTCTTTGTCTCTGTGTCTCTGTTTCTCTCTGTCTCTCTCTGTCTCTGTCTTTGTTTCTATCTCTCTGTCTTTGTCTCTGTCTCTGTCTCTCTGTCTCTCTCTCTGTCTCTCTCTCTTTCTCTCTGTCCCTCTCTCTCCCCTTCCTCTGTCACTTCTATAGTCTCTACCGCCTCAGAAACCACATTTAGTGAAGATTCAGAATGGGAAAGAAGCTGTCACCAGCAAAGTCTTAGGCACTATCAAATGGCGCAGTGTCAGAAATGGATATGTTTTATCTGTGGAAATTACATTAAAAAAGATGTGTTACCATCTGCTTTGCCTCTGTACCCTAAGGACCACATGACTTTTCCATCTGACTTGCAGTTGAAATCTATATGTGTTTTCTCTCCCTATTAGAATGTATGCTCCTTCAGAACAAGGATGGTTTGCTTTTCTAAATGTATTCCCAGCACAGTGCTTTGCACATCATATTTGATAAATGCTTTTTATTAATTCATAAATTCCAAACTAACTATGCCCAATTCCTATTTTAAGTTTTAATAATAATATTAATGATATCATTATGTTTTAGTGTGTCAAGGATCTGTGATTTCATTGGTCTTGGTATTTCCTCTGCTGAAGCAAATTAGAATCCAACAGGATTTCATGAGGTTCTGTGGCCAAAAGACATGAACCATCTGTTGGCCAGTCTTCTAGTAATGTAGCTCTCTGAATTTAGCTAGGCTGATCCTCCCATGACAGATGCACATTTGATCACTGGACCCATTCTCAAACCCTTCTGAATTGGGACAGTCTGCCAGAGCCTTCTGTCTTACCTTCCTACCCTTTGAGAACGTGCACTACCTTCATCCCGTTCCAGTGCAAATCCCACCTTTGATGCTTGCTACCTGTGACCTTGGAAAAGTCCATAGGACTTAGTCTCCTCCTCTGTAAAACAAAAAAGTTGGAATAGTTGACCTTTGAGGTACCTTCAGGCTATAGAACTATGATCTAGATCCTGCAACTGTGGTAAAACTCTAGGATTTTAACACAGAAATAATAGTAATACCTAATTTTCTTCATCGCAGGTCTAGATTCAGCCCTGCCCCACCCCAATACACCCGAAAACATTTGTATAAGGCTCTAAGGTTTATAAACCACATTCTTCACAGCTGCTTTGTGTTAGTGATGTAGGCAGTAAGAGGTAGAGGAGTGCAAAGTTGACTGATCGGTTGTGTACGAGTGCCTTAGGTATTTTTTTTTACTGCCAGTTAGCAATGTCTCTGCACTCTTTTTCTTTCCTGCTGCTGTTCCAAGTCGCCCTAGGCAGCTCTTCACTCCCCCACTCTCAGCTCCGTGGGGCTCCAAAGCAGCAGGCTGAAATTATCAGTTCCTGTGCCTGTGCTCTGAGGATAGCTCTGTGTATTGCAATGATTCCTTTCCATGGCTCTCATTAGGGGATGTGGCTTTGAAGCAGCCCCTTTACTCTAGGAGCTTTAGACCAGAAGTGCAATGGGAAGCCATACTATATTTTGAAGTGTCATTGCCAAAACAAGCCATTGCATTCTTGGGCTGCATTAAGAAAAGTGTAATGTCAAGTATAAAGGACAGAAGGGACTCACTGCACTCTACATTACACTCAGACCTCACTTGGAATTTTTTGTTTAGTTATAGGTGCCACATTTTAAAAAGTCATTGACAAATGTTCCTGAAATACAACCAGAGGAAGGATCCTCAAGTGTCTAGAAACCAGTGCAGAACAACTGAAGGAACTAAGCAGTTAGTCTGGAAATGAACTTTAAAAATTATTAAATGTAATGTGCAAATCACTGATTTAGAAAAGCAAGACAATCCTTGCTCTGAAGGTGCTCACATTCTAACAGGGTGAGAAAACACATAGATTGTAGCTGCAAATCTTCTTTAATGTAATTTCTACAGATTAAAACCCTATTTCTGACACTGCCTCATTTAACAGTACCTAAGACTTTGTTGATGAGAACTTTCTTTCCAAGACTTCATTATATGTGCATCCTCCCCCCTTCCCTTCCCCCTCCCTCCCCAGCTAGTAAGTATCTGAGGCTGGATTTGAATTCAGGACCTCCTGGCTCCAGTGTCATTGCTCTATCCACTGTACCACATAGCAGCCCCTAGATGTGCTTTCTGAGGAGGTGGAGGCCGCAGCTGCATGGGATAGGGAATTGCCAGATTACATGTCCATAAGGGTGGTTTCCCCTGGATGATGGCTGCAGGGCTTCTGGGAAGGTGGGGTGAAGATAAGACCAGTGATGTGGCAGGGAGGGGGGAGGGAGGGGAGGTACTACTATTCTAAGGGCTCTTACCTGAGCTTAGGGTCCTGGGCTCTTTCCAGCAAGGCCTGCAGGGAGGCGATGATGGTGCTTTGACATGCCTGGCACATGCTGCTTCCTCTCTTGCAGGATGCCTTACTTCTTCAGCTAGGCTGGTCTGTATGCCCTGTTAGTAGCAGTCATTGGTGATAGTGAGGCAGTTTCCTTCTGCCTGGGGGTTGCTCCCCTCAGTAATGATTCAGTTAGAGAAAAGACTCCATGGTGATAGGGTAGCTGCCTTCTAATATCTGCATGTCTGCCACATGGAAGGGGAATTGGGTGCACACTAAGGAACAGGGTAATGTAGTGGAAAGAGCATTGTACCTGGAATTAGATCACAGGATCATAGATTTAGAATTGGAGACACATTAGAGGTTAACTCCCTCATTTTATAGATGAGGAAACGGAAGCCTAGGGTCACGCAGCTAGTAAATGTCAGAGACAAGTCTTCCTGACTTCAAAATCCAGTGATCTGTCTATACCACCTGCCAAGACCTGGGTTTGAGTTCTTCATCTTACATTCAAACATGATGAATATCGATGGCACTTCTTGTACCCTTTGTGAAAAACAGTTTTCTCAGCTATGTCACACACATGTAGTAGGAGCTTAGTAAAAGTTTGACGTTTTACACGTTCAGTTGGGTATGGAAATCTATCTTACCCTACAGGAAAGGGGGTGGGGAGAAGGGGATAAAAGAGGGGAGATAATAGAAGGGATGGCAGATTGGGGGAAGGGGTGATCAGAAGCAAACACTTTTGTGGAGGGACAGGTCAAAGGAGAGATAGAATAAATGGAGGGTGGGACAGGATAGAGGGTAATATAGTTAAGTCATAACATGATGGTTATGGAAGTATTTTGCATCACTACACCTGTATAACCTATACCAAATTGCTTGCTTTCTCAATGAGGGTGGGTGGGGAGGGAGGAAGAGAGAGAATGTAGAACTCAAGGCTTTACAAACGAATGTTAAAAATTGTTTTTATGTGCAACTGGGAAGTAAGATATGCAGGCATTGGGGCATAGAAATCTATCTTGCCCTACAGGAAAATGGAAGGAAAGAGGTAATAGAATGGAGGGCAGATTGGAGGAAGGGGTAATCAAAATGCATGCTGTCCTGGGGTGGGGAGAGGAGAGAGATGGGGAGAAAATTTGGAATTCAGAATCTTGTTGAAAACGGAAAAATAAATAAATTTATATAAAAAAGTTTAAAGGAATAATACTTTCACTTTCTCACAAGGTTGTGAGGAAAGAGTTTCCTAAATGCACCTTGTAAGAAGGTAAGTTTCAGGGAAATTTAGGAAGTAAGGATTCTATAACAGAGCTGTTAAAATGGAATGGGTTTCCTTGAGAAATGTTAATTCAATACTTCACCATAGAATTCAATACCCCATCATAGAAACAAGTAAAGGCTGGTTGAACACACGACAGAACTGTTGGAGAAAGGATTAGTGCATCAGCTTGGAGATTAACCAAATGATATTTAGTTTCCTTTTCAACTTTTACGTTCTCTGTAAGTTGAATTCAAAAGTGGAATAGTTGCTGTTTTAAGTAGAAAGTCTGTCTTTTTCTTTGTTTCTTTGGTCTAAACTTATAGATTGAGAAGTCATTTGAGATTTAGGGGAAAAGCTCTAGGAAAATAATGATCATCTAGTGTCGAATTGAGGAAAATAAAATTTTGGAGTGTTTTTTCATTTCTTCAGTTCTTTAGTCATTAAGTACCTACCGTGTGCAATATAATGTGATAAGTATGTGGAGAAGCATAAAGAAACGAACGACCTCATCCTAGTCCTCAGCCTAAAAATAAAGAAGACATCATCCCAATGTTTCAACAATTCGGCCAGCAGCTGCTGTGGAGGTGTGAAACCAACAACAACCAGCACACAGAATGCTGCCAGCCCAGGTTCTTTTGATCTGCTTTACCAAGGAAAGCAACGTTAAGGGGTTAACAATCTTACTTTAATCCAGTATACAAATATCATTCACAGTTCAGGGGAAAAAGATCAGTCCCCTGAACTTCAAGGCAAATACAAACATCAACAGACATACCTTGTCTGATTCAAATCTCAATGCATAGTTACCAGAGTTTAACAAAGTCTGAACATCTGGGTTTACAAGCTGGAGGGCTCTTAACTACAGCTGCCCGGAGGCTCCATATCAGCACACCACCAAGAATGAGAGCCCTAAGCAAACACCTCTGTCTTCCATTTTTATACACTCTTTAGCCATCATCAAACGCCATCTGAGCAATCAAAATTTAAGCTCTTACTATTGGCTCTGGTCTTAGCAACTCCCCTTAGGATCCTGAGGGCTTCACACCCACATAGGCTTAGCACCTAATAGATATGGGTTTGGGCCTGGGGTTTAGCACCTAGTAAGACTCAATCAAAGACACTTAATCATTTTAAAACAGTAAGAAAGTCCCACCTTAATTGATATTACACCCAGTCCTCAATGAACTTTCCTGATGTTCAGCTAAACTAAATTTATATTTTAAAATATAGAGTGCTAGACAAGTTCATGAAACCTGGGTTCTATCTATTCTGAGCTTCATCACTAATTAGGCATGTTATCTTGGCCAAGTATCTTCACTTCCCTAAGCCTGTTTTCTTTGGCTGTAAAAGGATTGGTCTCTAATGTCATCTCGATAATTGTAATTTCCCAGTTCTAAAATTCTGATTCTATGATTTTCTTTGCAGCAAAATTTGATCTGTTCAACAGCCATGACTTTCCTACATCTCTTAAGTCCTACCTTCATTCAGGTTTCATCGTCTCAGTGGAGCCCTTTCTCAGTGCTCTAGCCTGTAGTGAGATCTATCTCTTCTGAATTCCTGTAGCATTTGTCATTTATATGAGAGAACTGTGACTGCAAAAGGAGGTGGGCTGGTCATGTGGCAGGAGCCTGGGATGACCACTACATAGCCTTATATGTTTCATTGGTATCTATGTAGTGTCAAGAGATCTAGAGGAAGGATGCCAGCATACTGGAAAGAAGCTCAGAAAAGGATCTATGGGCCTAAATGAGCAAACTTTGCATCAAATGTGAAGTAATAGATGAGTTTTCATCTGCACATTGGAGCAGATGAGATCACAGATCCATCAAGGTGCCAATAAGGTTTTATTATATATACTGCTTTGTATTATTAGTTCTTTATCTCTTTTATGTATGTCTTTCCCCTTTACCTTGATCATCATCTTCTCAGTTGAGTCCTGGGACTATATAGTCATGATATATCTCTTTTTATCTTGAGCGCATAGCACATATCTCAGTTCCTCAGAAAGCTGTAGTTTTGTTGTAGGTAGTACTCCCTCAATGGACAAGATTGTAACTTTACCCACATTTTAGTAAATTGGCTTCATAAGCTGCAAACCTTATTACCTGGTACTTGACCCTCTAGTCGATAAATGTCTTTGAACTTCGTGACAGACATACAATTTTTTGCCAGTACCATGTTCAGGGTCTTTACAGCTTGGAAGGACCTGCTAGGGCAGTTGCTTCTTTGGCAAAATTTTGAAGGGTTCAAGATCATATCCATGGCATGGTTAGGAACTGGAGGAATTTTGTGAAGGGTTTGCAGATGGGCACTTTACTCAATGATGGTAATACTGATGGTCTTGTGAAGGAAAGTAATTAGTTCAGTCCTTTGCTTTCAAGAGATACAGTATTACAGGAAATATGGTATATAGATGGATCTTGTCAGTTGACAAGAAAAAATATTCCTTAAACTTTGTGTTGTATCTAGCCAACCCTTCAGGAAGGACCAAACTATGCTAGGCTTAGCACAAGAGATTAGTAAGCAAACAATCTAAGAAAGTCTACAAACCTTGGAAGGATACCTTTAGAAATAGTCCAATTTTGGGGCGTCAATGGATCAAAGTCACAAACAGTACTGAAAATTCAAAGCCTGAGATTCAAAGGAGACAAAAAGTGTCAGATCTAGGGGCTATCACTATCTGAATTTATTGGTGGCAAGTCAGAAGGAGGAAGTTATATGTGGGTCAGGAGAAGGAAAACAACAAAGAGAGAAGAGGGAAGCTGATGCTCCCATACTGACTATGTAAGTAATTCATACAAAGGATCAGCTGGAGGCAGATTTTTTTATGGCTGGTGGTATTCCTCCTCCATCTTCCTGCTCCTCCCCATCCCAGCTGAATTGGATGAAGCTGTGTACCCTAGTAGTGGCCTAAATCCTTTTCGTTGCAGTTTTTGGCTTTTTAGTCCTTACTAGATGAAAGAACAACTTTGATCGAATGACTGACTTCTTTGTGGCAATACTATATTGCCCAAGGAGACTACTATGTTGATTCTCAACCTTCCCTCCTGAGAAATAATTAATCTCAATTCACAGCATCACGATGACCCTGGAGGCCGTCTAGTCTAATCCACACTCGAACAAGAATTCCAATTTCATAATTGGAACCTAGGGCACAAAATGTGAGCCTTCTGTATGATGACAACTGGGCTTGACTTCTTTTATTCTTTCTTACAAATGCCTTGGAATCTTTTGTCTAAATTCAAAGGAATTCTCTGAAGACCTTAAAGTATCCTGGAGTTTAGTTGCATCAATATACATTGAAAACATGACTGCTGGCCTTAATGCTGAAGACATCAATACATTGTCTTTGAGTGCTTTAAAAGCACAAGGCACCAAAGAAACACTGGAGTCTGGACTAATCTGGAATTAAAAATCTCTAAAGTTGGTTTAAGAGGTTTCAAGAACATTAAAAGACAAAATGATGCAAATCACCTCAGGACAAATTAATTTTGTGATGTTAATGGAAAGGAAAATTTCCATGGCAACCTGGTATCTAAATGTATGGGACTAAAAAGGTGAAGTTGCTTTTGATCCTTTCCATACATTCAGGAGCCATAAATAGTGGAATCCCCTGTAACTGGGTGTCACTTTTTCTTCATAGTTTCTATTTTCCAACCAACCCTTCAAATGTTTCATCTCCCTTGTGCTCTACAGGTTGAAAAATATTTCTTTCAAGTTCTGGGGTTGTATTTGAATCAAGTGTCTGAATAGTTTTAATTGTATTGGCAGGGTTGTCTACATGTTTCTTTACCTTTCCTTCTGTTCTGAGATTAATCTGAATTGCATGTTCAGAATCTTTTATTCAGAAATGTGGCTAAAGGTGTGGAGAAGCACCATTTGTTGTTCGTGTAGGATTCCTAGCAAGCTAGAGGCAACTAGGTTGGCCCAGCAGGGTTGTTGTGAGGCTCAAATGAGATATTTGTAAAGCGCTTTGCAAACCTTAAAGCACCATATGAATGCTAACAATTATTACTAATCTAAGCTTTGCACTGATAAGGATTACTGTAAATCAGGGCACTGCTGTAAAAGTAGCCAGACTTCATTTTCATCAAGAGAAGGATGTGCATGAATAGGAGAAAAGAGGGCATAGTGGAAAAGCACTGTGCTTGGATTTAAGAGGCTTGAGGTCCAAATCCTGGCTGTACCACTTGTGACCTATGGGCAAGTCACTTAACCCACACTACCCAGGGCCTCAGAATCCTCATTTTAAAAATCAGAGGTTTGAACTAGATGACTTCTTGGGTTTCTCCCACCTTCAAGACTAATTAATTTGTATGTGACTGTAGCAATCAGAATTTCCCTTCTATCAGCTGTGCAAACCTTGACTTGAAGCAATCTGGATTTAGTATTTCAGCCTTTTGTTTTAGGAGTTTACTCCAGTAATTCTTAATTAGCAGAAGGTAGATTTTCTTTCTTGAAGACATTATCGTCTTTGTATCATTTATCCCCTACAACTCTGATTTTAGCTTCTTATGGACACATTGCTTTCCCTAATTATTTAGCTGCTTTGGTGATCTCACAACCTTTGTTTACTATACCCAGCTGTGTCCCCTGAGGAATGATTTAATGCTTAATCTCAGAGGATTTGATGCTTAATAATCCACATTATTATCTGAGTAGAGCTGTATTTGTGCATCCATTGTAGTAACATACCTTTCTTCCAAAGTGGACATGCTACTAGACACATCAACATATACTAGCCATGGAAATTTAAAAACATTATTATGAGTTATTTGGGGATACTTGTTAATTTGCTAGGTGGTTGAAAATTTGAGTATTTGAAGCCAATGTGTATAAAACTGGATTTAATATTTTAAAATTGGATCAAAACAATTTTAATTGTTTTTAAGGATTCATTTTGGTTAACTATTTAACCTATGTAAATGTTACTTTAAATTAAAGAAATGCAAATATGCGGAAAGATTTGTGATTTTTGTCAGTGGAGAAAATGTCTATACAGCTCAAAAGTGTTAGGTAGGATTTTAATCGAGATCTTCCTGTTTACAAATTCATAGATTTAGAGGTGAAAGGGAGTTCATAGATCATTTAAACTTCTGCCTCATTTTACAAATGAGGAAACAGGTCAGAAAGACTAAATGACTTGCTTAAAGTCAGGTAAAGAATAGGTAACGAACTTGGGATTTAAAGCCAGGTACTCTGACTCCATACCCAGCGCTCTTTCCCTACAGTATCATACACAGAACTTCTATTTCCATGGTTAAAGTTAGTTGGAGAGAAAAACCAGAAAACAGTTATTTAAATATCATGTTTATTAGAATACGTGTGGAAAATATTTAACATTGGCAACCCTATCTATTATACCTCATGGCATCTAAATGGACATCTAGCTAGGTGGCACAGTGGATAGAGTGCCGGGGAGTCAGGAAGACTCATCTTCCTGAGTTCAAATTTGACACTTACTAGCTATATGACCCTGGACAAGTCACTTAACCCTGTTTGCCTCACTTTCTCCATCTGTAAAATGATCCAGAGAAGGAAGTAGGAAACCATTCCAGTATCTTTGCCAAGAAAATCTCAAATGGGGTCACAAAGAGTTGAACATGACTGAAAAATGACTGAACAACAAAAACAAATTAAAAATATAATCATGGTATAGTGATTATAATATCTAAATGTCTACTGGAACTCTAAGGGCCTTTACGACTTATCTAGTCCAACCCCTTCATTTTACGCAATGGGAAACAGATGCTAAGATTACTTAAGTGATTTGTCCCAGGTAACAAAGGTAGCAAATTCCTGGATTTGAACCCAGGTTCTCTGACTCCAAATCCTACACTCTTTCTGTTATATCATGATGCCTCTTTATTTGAAATAATATATTCTTGTAGCTTTCAAAAATATTTTATAAATAGGTTTCAACAGGTATACAAAAAACTCAAATTTATTTTCTTACCAATATTATCAATATTCAGGACTAGGGTCAGTTCTTATCTTCTGTATAGAAGAGTTGGTTATAATGATCATTTAGCAACTGTCCACTATAATATCTATTTAAATGTACTTCAAGATCCAGAAACACGTTTGCATTCATAAAGTTTTAAAAAAATTATACTAGTGACAATGCATGTGGATTTATCAGAGACTAATGAGGTTTGCTAATCCAGCTTTGACATCAATCTCCTCTTCTGGATAAGAAAGAATATTTTCTTTATTTGAGTTAATACATTCCAAATAGAGGAGTTTTATGGAAATGTTACAAAGTAGGAAAGCTTCTTGTTCTTTGTCCCATTTATGAATAAGCAGGAAGAATAAAATTGAAGCTTTTTAATTATCTTAAGTTTCTTGTGTCAAATGAAAGGTCTAATTTTAAATGTAAGCATTGAACAAGCATTTCAGTTTAAGAAAAATTGTAAGTACCTTCTATATGTAAAACACCACATTAGGCACTTGGGATCCAAAGACAAAAATTAAATTGTTCCTATCATCAAATATTTCATAATTTTATAAAAACAATATCAGCAATCTTAACATAGTTCGATAATTAAAAAGATAAATATGCATTTAAAAATTAAACAAAACCATTTAAATTTCTTGTTAATGAATTCTTTCTAATATGCCAAAAATGCACCCCCCCCCCAATTAACTTTCCTTCTACTGACATACAGGTGTCTGCTTCAATTAACTTGGGTAAATGAAATAGCTAAGTTACCCTATAGCTTTCTGAGTGTAGATACAAAATCTGAGAAAAATTTTAAAGCTTCTAATTCTAGATCTTCAACATACTTAAAAAAAAAACATCTACATCAAAATTTGAGTTTCAAAGAATATGCATCAAGATGTAAAATGAAGGGGTTGGTCACAGATGATCTTTATGATACTTTCCAGTTCTATATCCTATGGTCCTATAATGTTATCAAACAACAAAAAAATTACTTTTGTTGGAATAAAATTAACTCAAATCAGACATTTGATATTTCAATTGTCAATTAAAATCAACCTTACTCTATTAGCTATTGAGCAACTTAAGTTGGAGATTTATTTTGTTCCTGTACTAGAGCAGAATAAGAAGTCCTACTAAATGAAATGTCTCCTTGCTAGACAGTAGAATCACTTCAGGAATCCTTAAAAAATGAAACCATTGACCCAATTTAAAATCCTGAAAGATGCTAGTGCCACCTAAAATGCAAGAACATTGCAGGGGAGCTGTCCTTAAAATATATGTGGGTGCTGGTGCTGAAAATGAATGCATTTGCTGCTAGGAGCTGATCAAAAAAGATGAGCTGGCTCTTCTTCAGACAAACAGTAACCAATAGAAGAAATCTGATCCAGATGCACATTTCAGGAATGCTGACTACAGTGTTCATTTTTGCTTGGTAAATAGAAACCTTTCTTCCTGTTCTTTTATGGAACTTAACTGCCTTGGGGAAAATTCATTGTGTCACTTATTTTTAGTTACATGAGATCTACTATCTTCATGAAGTAGTCACACTTCCCTTTCCTCCCACCCCAGAATTTTCTAGGATTGACACACTTTTCTTTTTTCTTCACTGACTTCTTTTTATTATTTGTGTAAAAAGTGTGAACTTTGAAGCTGGATCTGTGATAAGAGGAAACCTATCATATTCAAGATGAGAGAGAATCCTTATTTGGAGTCCACTGCATTCTAGTCAATGAAATTTTTCATAATATCTTGACCAAGGACACCGCTTTCAAAAGGGATAGAGATTAGATCTGTGATTTCATTGGTACAGGAAATATGTAAGTCAGGAAACTCCCTCTACCAATAGAGTTTGACCCTGTTTCTATAACTCCATCTTAAAGCGTTGCTAAGAGCACTGAAATGTTAAGTGATTTGCCCAGGGTCACATAGAATGCATCAAATGACACAGAGTATGTCAAATGTGGAATTTGAATCCAGATCTTCCTGGCTAGCTCTCTATCCACTATATACACTGTCCCTCAGTTCTTCCAAAACCAAAATTAAATACCTGAATGGATTCTGTCAGTAAGACTTTCACATTCACTTAAAATGAACCCCTACTTACCAATTCAAGACAAGGAAGGAAATGTAACAACAGTGTTTTAATTTTTGGCTCCATTGTTATTCTGTTAATGTTTAGTACTGACAAGATAGATTTTGTAAGTGTTCATTTTCTAATTTCTGCCTTTCTTCAATATAGAGTTGTAATGATTCTTAGGCAGTTTTCTTTTTGGCAGTTAATAACAGGTTATGGGAAATTTCTGTATTACTTCTTTGGCACTTGACAAATGGTGCTTACCATTTGACTGAAGCTCAGGGAATATATTTGGACTTCCTTTGTTCTCTTCTCACTCTCTTACTAATGTAAATCCTGAAAAAAGATCAGGAAGCCTAACAGGAACATCTTTTTCTTCCTATATACAATATTTAACAGGTCAGCATTTTTGCCCTCATCCTGTCCCCCAAACCAGAATATTGTTGTGGTCAAGATGATTCATCTTGGTGATTATAATCAAATTTGTAAACATGTCAGATTTGTTTTAAATGAACCATAAGCTGCATTTCTGTTTCTTTCCAAAGTGTTCAGTGAATAGGCAAATTCCTATTTGTTCACTACACCCCCTGCCTCATTTGACTGTTATTAAATTGACAAATAGGTGAAGCCAGTAAGAATATGGAATGCTGATAAATTAAGAAAATTTATGGCTGAGAAAGTGCCATGGTAATTAGGGTGGGACTTTTCTGTTTTCTCTTTTAGAATGCTAAGGTCATCAAGTACCTTTGAGTCTTGCCTTTCAAATGTAATGGCAAGCAAAGTGGACTTCTGTTGTCTTTTGTTTCTTTGAAGGAATCAAGAGTCTTTGACCTGCTTAAGAAACAAGAAAGCCTAATTCACTTATGTTTGAGTCACATGGTTGTGATGCCCTTCTGACACTAGAAGGGTAGGTGAGATCTGAGGTTGGCATTTTGTTTGGGGGCTCTCACTCACTGGAAGAGTGTTGTGTGATTTGACCAAACAAGACTCTGAGTAGCCATTGTTAAAAGCCCCCTGGCTTTGAAAACCCAGATGTTGGTGCCGCTCTTTCTCTCTCTGGTAACTATGTAATTCTTAGGTTAGACAGATAGAGGCCTGTCTGTTGATCTCTGTTATTTGCTCTGTTTATATAATGTATGCTTGTAATTTCTGTTTGTATTTGCTCTGAAGTTCAGGGTGCTGACTTTTTCCCTGAACTAAGTGAATTATATATGTATATGTGTGTGTGTGTGTGTATGTGTGTGTGTGTATGTATATATGTATATATATACACACATATACATATATTTATATACACACAATATATATATATATGATATATATATATATATATGTATATATATATGTTTGTGTGTGTGTGTGTGTGTGTTTAATTAAACTGAGATTGTTAACTCCTTAAAGTTGCCTTCCTTAGAAAAGCAGGTCAAAGAACCTGTGCTAGTAGCCCTGCTGTGTGCTCTTCTTGTTGGTCTTTCACTTCCACAGCAGCTTCTAGCAACATTGTTGTTACAGAAAGTTAATGTGGTATAGCAGATAGAGAGCACCTTCAGAGTCAAGAAAACCTGGATTCAAGGCCCATCAATATAACATACACTGGTTGCATCATTCTGGGCAAGGCACTTTAGCTCTCTTTGTCCCAGGCAACTCTCTAAGACTACACATTGCAAAACTGTTGTTAATATGCATTCTTAGGGAAAGTTCCCTATACTAATGAAATCTCAGATCCAGGCTAAAATTTGTGCTTGAGACTATTCATTTCAGTTGTGCAAATCACAGAAAATCAAACTTTTAGCTGGTTGTGAACTGGGGCTGGTTTTATACATAATTTGAAGTAGGCAAAGTTTCTCAGAACCCCAGTTATGTATGCCTTTCCATATTCTAATCCCATTTTTTTCCTGCAAGACACAGCACAACCAGTGACTCCCTAATCTTCAGGAATTTTGGTCAGTCAAGGATCTAAAAAAAATTCACATTGTAGTATAATTAGAGATAGTGGTTCAAGTACTTTCTCATCCTTTTAAATAGGAAACAAAGCCTTAAGCCAAAGTCCTAAAACTCACTCCAAGTAGGAGACTAGAAGGCTGACCTTGAGTCCTGGCTATGAGAATAGTATATACCTAATGCCATTTGAAGAGAGAAGCTAATTTCACAAAATCAGTGTGACTTAATCGGGAAAATAAAAGAGTTAAACAGTGCTTATGATCTTTTTACAATATTTTAATATTGAGGGACTTTTTTGGTATCCTAATAAAGGAGAGGAAGAAGAATGGGAGTTTTACTGCTGATTGGTATTGGAACAGGATAAATTGTTCTTTCCCTCAATAAAATTTTAAGTCATATTGCTAATTTTTAGTGGCATGACTTTGGTTCTGACCATTCCATAGAGACATCATTCTATTGTTCTTTAGGAGTCCTGGGAATACTAAAGTATGAAATATTGAAAAGGAGCTTACACATATGACTCAGTTTATTTTTTCACAACTAAAATTCAGTCACACTGGCTAAATGAATGGAGCCGTGTGGAGTCAACACATGGTTCAATGATGAGGAACTTTTGGGTACTCCTTGGCAGTTCTGTGCCACTAATAGAGCTAGACACCTGAGTGAGTGGTTTACAGGAATTAACATGCCTTGTCCTTTAATTCTGTTCTGAACTGTTGTCCTGTCCTAGAGAAAGGGCTGTCTCCAAGGAAATGTTCGGCCCAGGACCACCCCTAGGATTGATGAGATGGACAAATTATGGTGTTTTCTTCTCCTCCGCCTTGCATTTCCCACCCCACCCCACCTCCAAATAGATAAACATGCAATTTTGTAAGGGTAAAATCAGATTAAAGTGAAAAATATGGGCAGCCTTGAATGGGGAAAATAAAATACAAAATGGCAGCTTGTAGGATTGTATGTTGAAAAGAAGAGTAATTACTTTGGCTTTGCCTTGGTGATGAGGGGAGAGACACGGTTATGGATTGATTTTTACACCTAGACACTTCAGATCTTTTTTTTCCTTATAAAAAAAAGTGCTTTTCTGAGTAGTTACTGTCCAATTGGCCCAAAAAAACTTTAGGCCCTGGATAGTTGTCCTATCCACTCTCACTATACATTAAGGATAAATTTTATTTTGTTTTGTTTTGGTTTTGTGTGGGGGTTGGGGGTATGGTCACTCAGAGCATTGAGAGGAAAAAGGTTTGCCCCTATCATAGATTTGTCCTAAATGGACAGATTAGAAGATTGGATTCTGCTGAATCAGTATTGATGTTTACCCTGTGTATTTTCTTGTCATCTAATATGTGTCTCTCCTATTCTCTCTTCTCTCTCCTTTTATCATTTTAGCAAGGCAAGCCCTATGTCTTTGACAGAGTACTACCACCCAACACAAGCCAAGAACAGGTTTACAATGCTTGTGCTAAGCAAATCGTGAAAGGTAAGTGTGGCTTCTTCATTTCCTTAAGCTCCAGAGCATTGAGAGCACTCAGTTACTTTTCTGCCTTGTAATTGATACGGCTTGGCTATAAGCAAAGACTTGCTAACTGAGAAATTTTGAATTTCTCTCCTGGCTCTGACAGTCACTTACTTTGTGGCTAATGTTGGATACATTACTTACTATCTCTATGACTCATTTGGAAGCCACTTTATTTCTTTTGTTGGTGACCTCTTGATAGAGGGACCCTGTTAGACAGAAGTGTAGAAGTGAAATCAGTAAGCCTAGAGTTTTAGAACATTTAAAAACTTACCAAAGCTTTCCCAGACTCATTTTACAGGTGAGGAAACTTGAGGCCAACCTAAGTGAAATGACTTACCCAAGATCATACACCTGGTAAGTGGAAGAATCCAGGTCTCCTGAGTTTCCATTAGTGTTCTGTTGGCTCACAACACTGATTAATCAATAAGTACTTTAATAAGTGCCTATATAGTATGTACCAGGCACTGTGGTGAGCACTGGGGACATGAAGGCACAAGTGAAACAGCACCTGCCTCCAGGAAGCCTACATTTTAATGAAGGAAATAACATGTACTTTTATAAAGATGTGCACACAAGATAGATATAGAGGAGAAGTGGAAGGTTACCCTAGAGAGGGAAACAGCAGCAACTGGGTCTACTGGGAAAGGCTTCTTGCAGAAGGTGATATTTGAACTAAGCCTTGAAAGAAGCTAGATATTCTAAAAGGTAAAAGTGAGGAGAGGACAGAAGGACAGTATTCCAGCATGGTCCATTATGGTTAAAGCACTCATGAAAATGCACCCCACATACCATCTCAACTATTGGTTTTCCTGTCCCCTTTAAGAGGAAGAAGTTTGTAGCTCCTGGTGCCAAATATTATTCCTGTGGTACATTTTCAATTGGTTTACTTTATTTGACCCTTGGTCTTATTTTAAAAAAATGTCATTCAGGGTCCTTTAAGTATTGATTGGAACTGTACAGCCAGGGCACTCTCCTAGAATGTAATCATCTTACATTTTCTTATTGCTTGTGAGGTTGGTAGACAGTCTTTGGGTTCTTCCTGGCACTAGCCACTCCATTTCTGTATTCAGAACATTTTCACTTACTGTTCTACATGCCTGGAACACTCTCCTTCCTCATTCCCTGGCTCCTTGCTTCCCTGGCTTCCTTCAAGATTCAGGTAAAGTCCCACCCTCAAGAAGCTTCTTCTAGTCCTCCTTAATTTTAGTGCTTTCCCTCTGAGATTACCTCCAATTTATCCTCTCTCAATATATATCCTATATTTACCTTGTATGCAAAATTGTTTATATGTTGTCTCCCCCATTAGGTCCTTAAGAACAGAGATTTTTTTGCCTTTTTTTATATCCTTAGCACTTAGCACAATGCCTGGCATATAGTAGGTGCTTCATAAATGTTAGGATGACTGGCTTACACTTGGAACTTACTATGTTCCATTAGTGCTTTCATCTTTACCATCCAGCTCTCTCCCTACACTTGCCTGGCAGATTTGGTGGCTCCCAGCCTTACATTCACAATTGGAAAAAGTCTCCTTTTCTCTGGGCTTGCCCTTGACTATGATGGGTTTGTGGCAGAATAATCAGCAGGAAGATGCATCATTTAAAAATTACTCTACCTGTCATCTCAGATCAGGGAAAAGATTAAAGCTTCTCTTGGCAGGCTCCATAGGCTATACAGATGAGCAGCCTTGGGGCCATCTCCTGTTCCTCTTGCTTTTCATTATCATTTTTTCTCCCCCAGAGCTTCCATTTTAACATATATTTGAACACTGTGGAAACTGCTACTTCAAATTCATGAATTTCACCACCTCTGTGAACAGTTTTGGAGGGTCTCCACCCCTGACTCCCCCAATGCTAGATTTAGTTCTTAAAAAAACAAAACAAGAAATCAATAGTTTTTAAGTACATTGAAATTCATGAAAAGCAGCAGCAGCAGGTATTTCTCTGAACAGTGTGCTTCGGCTCATTGGTAGCTGTGCAGATAACTAGATTTAATCCTGTAATGGGCCATGATTCTTTCTAATTCATACTGTAGTAGCTAAGTGGTTTTTTGCTCTGCTAGCTATTATTGTGATGGCCTGAGTGGTGTGATTATTGTGGAAAATTGCAGAGAAAATGATGAGTGAATCTGGGCGTACTCTGAATAAAGCAGCATGAGTCTGTGTCAAGTTCTGAGTTTTGTTTGGTCTCCTTGTCTCTCTCATAGGTATTCTTATTTGGATAGATTTTGAGGATCCATGAAGTTGAATGGGGAAAATTACATTTTTATTTTTATAGACCTCTAACTGAAATTAAGCGTATTCTTCAGGTATTTTTAAATACTATTCTGAAAAAGGGTCCTTAGGCATTACCAGAGAAGCAAAGGAAGATGAGATGGCCCCAAGGTTGCTCAACTGGGCAGCCCATGGAGCCTTCCAGGAAATCTTCGGCTTTTACTTGATCTGGTGAAGGGTGTGGACACAAAGAAGGTTTTTGTTTTGCATCTCTGATGTTTATCCTTTTGCCTCTTAATGGATATGTATGTGTGTGAGGGGTATTTTTTTTTCTCCTTGCTTTTCTTAAGTTGTCCTTGTCTCACTGTTGTCAATATATAATTTCCTTTTTATTAAAGTGAATGATCATAGATGAACTAGGGGTTTCCTTTTTTTCTTATTTCTTTTTTTAACTCTTCCTCTAATTATCTTTATCATCATTCACATTTATATAGGTTTAAGGTTTGCAAAGCAGCTTACATACATTACCTCATCTTGCCTTCGCATTAACATTGTAAGGTAGATGCTATAATTATCCCCATTTAAAATGTACAATTACCCCCACTTATTTCAAGAAGAAAGGGAGGCTCAGATAGTTTATGTGATTTGCCCAAGGTCACACAGCTGGTGAGTATCTCAGGCAGAATTCATTAATTTTTTCTTAACTTCTGTGCTTGCTGTTAACAGTAGTTTAAATGGCCTCTTTGTCTTCTAGGAGCTAACGTTTGAAAGCCCTTCCAAATTATATTTGCAAAAGCAGCAAAAACAATAATAAAAAATAATATTATAGTCTCTATTCATTGAAGATATTTAAGGCCCCTTTGTGTCCTTGTTCCTTGAGAAACAATTAGATGTGGCCCTGATTATAATTATAGGTCTAATAATCATGAAGTAATAGAACATTTTCCTTTTGCAAGAGAATAAAGTACTGAAAGAAATCTTTCAAGACATCAAAATCTTATCCATTAGCTTGCCTCTTTACTCGCACCAAACATTGCTTTATTCTACCTGGTTACCGGACGGAGATTTCCTAACCAGTGGGGCATCTTTATGAAAGATTCTTATATTCTTTTTATTCTTCCCATTAAGGCAGTGAGAGGAAGTGGCTATATACCTCAGCATAAGGGTATAGGTTTAAATCTAAGGAAGCGCTCTCTCTTTTTCTTTCTATTTTTATCTCTTTCTCTCTTTTTTTCTTCCTTCCTCCCTGAGTACTGGCTACAGCGAATTAAAGGCCATGAAGTATTATAAATATGTAACAGCCAATACAAGTTGATTACTTAGGGTATTTGCCTTTTGCAGAGTGAAAACAGGTTATAGGCAAAGTACCTAGAGGACCATCAATGATAGTTTCTTATTTACATTTTCTATTTTCCTTAAGCCTTTTTAAAATGTCTTATTCATTCTAGTAATGATTTCTTTCCTGTGCATATCCAGCTTGGTTTACCTGGTTACTGGTATAGCTGGGGACTAAATTCTTTGCAATATTTAATGGCCAGAATCAGAGATGAAAAAGGCTGTAGAAATTCATCTCAAGTCATAGGATTATTTCCTCAATTAATTCTTAATTCTCCATTTCAACATCTCATCTGACATTTTTGATAACTTGTGTAATGAATGGGGATCTAAAGATCTTTTTTCTTGAGAAAAAAGTGATATGAGTATAGTACTCTTATATTTCATAGAATTTATGGTTGGAAGGAAATAGTGATGAACTAATCCTACCCCCTCATTTTACAGGTTGGGAAATTGTGTGCTAGAGAGGTGAAGAGACTCACCCAAGGTCACACAGATATTAAGTATCAGAGCTGGGATTTCAACCCAGGTCTTATGACTCCAAATCTTTGTATGACACCTGATTTTTGCTCATGTGGTATGTTGTGTAAATACTCCGAAAAAATGGAGAGTGGCTAGATGGAATGAAAGTATTTTTTATCATAAAGTGTCCTGGGGGTTGAGCCCAGCATTTTTCTCTGAATACGTAAAATGCGTTATCGACATGATATTAGTTAGTTGTCTAATTGATGGGTAATCAGTGGGCTGCTTCTGTGCCTGGTGCCATCTAGTGCTGAAACCCTGGGCCTAAGAAGCACTTGAGTTGGACCAGCCCAGTAGTTGGCTTAATGTGTTAATGATAACCTGTCTTCAGTCTTTGACAACTACATAATTGACATGTTTTCTTTGTGGGAGATTGTTTCTTTGGCCAAATAGACAAGTAAGTACTGTAGAAAGATAGCACTGGATGTGGGGAGAATGATAGTATAGGTGGAGAAAAGAAAGGAAAAAATAGTTCTGGAATCTCATGACTCTTTCATTTTGCAAAAAATGTAACATTCTCAGTTATAGGTCAGAGATCCAACAGCATCATAGTTATTTTAACCTTGTGAAAAAAGGTTCTTCTTTCTTAATAGGACTGCTTCCTTGAGTTTGTTGCTGTATTTTAGTTAGACTCTTTTGTGAAAGCCCCACACTTTTTTATTTGTTTTGGCAGAGCCACTATTTTCTGTTCTATAGCCAGCTCTCGAGCCAGCTAAATGAACTGGTTTTGTAAACTACTAAAGGCTCCAGCCTTGACCGGATCCCTTTGCTGCCAAAGACAGTGCTGGCAGGATGTCCTAGATCTTCAAGTCATTTAACATAGTGATTGTTTCACTGTGGAAGCTGGTGAGAGAGGAGGCAGCTGACCCCAAGGACAATGCTGGGTGGGCATGATTGTCTTCTCCCCAGATTCTCAAACAGTGTAACATTCTCTCCATAAGAGGGAAGGCTGAGAATGCAAAAACCAAGGTCTTGGCCTCCCCTGTCTTACATTTGAGGGAAAGAATACTTTATTTTATTTTCCTCCTCTCTTCTTCCCTCTTGGGAGCAATGGATTATCCTTCCTTCTGAAAACCTTTGGATTTTTAAAGAATACATTTATATTCCTCTGCAGTGTTAAAACTATTAAAGCTTAAAACTGTACACAAACTTTTGGAACACTTTTTATAGATAAATCTAGGTATTTCCTTTTCCTAAGCTCCTTAATATAGTCTATGTTCCAGCTTAATTGCACTTATTTGTAGATTTTTAAATTTAGATATTATTTAGATTGTTCCTTTTTATTAATCATCTACCTCCGTCAGGTTTTGAATTGAGGCAGTATGGTTAGGTTGATAAGGAGCTGACTTCAGAGCCAGGAGAACTCAAGTTCAAGTTTTAATTCTGTATATTACTGGCAAGAAACTTAACCTCTTAGTACTCTACATGACCTCTAAGATTTCAAGGTCCTAAGAAGTTATTGAACTGTATTGGTAGGAGTTTCCTTATAGGTAATTACCTATACCAATGAAATCATAGCTCCAGTCTCTATTCCTATATCGATATCTTTATATCTATTCACAATAAATTCCCATTATATATCATTATTCCCATGAGGCTTCCTATGTAGCAAAAACTATTCTGCAAAATCAATTGATGAAATGAACTTGTTTGATATTGTAGGCAATCTTTCAGCCCTCTGGTCCCTCACTTCTTACCTTAGGATGAAAGTGTGTTTCATTGTCTCTTTCCCAGACTGAGATTTATTGAAATTTGAGTTCAGCTGCTTTTTGGTGTTATTTTCATTTACATTACAGTCATTGTGCGTATTGTTTACCTGGTTCTGCTTTCTTCATATTAGAATCAATTCATTCAAATATTCCAAAGTTTTGCAGAATTCCTCATATCCATCATTTCTTATACTACAGCATTATTCTATTATATTCATATACCACAGTTTGCTCAATCATAGGACTGACCTTTCTTTATGTCTTTGGCTTCCTTGAGTATATATCCAGGAGTGAAATAACTCAAAGGATATGAATAATTTAGTGACTTTTCTTATGTAATTGCAAGGGGTGTTCTAGAACACCGCTTGGACCAATTTACAATTCTTTTACCAGTATATCAAGTCTTTTTTCTCACTGTTCCCCAACATATTTTCATCTTTGCCAGTTTAATGGGAATGAGGCAAAACATTTTAAAAATTATTTAAATTTGCATTTCTGTTATTAATGATTGGTAACATTAAAAAAATTTTGGATGTCCATTATTTGCATTTCATTGTTTATGAAAACTGTTTATATTATTTGACTTCTCATATACTAGGAATTGGTTCTTGCTCACTATATCTGTCATTCAAGTTCTCCTTGAGTCCACTGAATGGCTACTGCTTAGAAACCAGTCATCATATTGAGATTGCAGTTTATTTACTCAGTGAGACATACTTCACCAGTTGTTGATGGATATGTGTGTGTCTTATAATTCAGCTTGTAATATCTACACATTATGTGAGATAAAGATTAAAAAATGGCTACTTGTTTCAAAGCAGTAGTATATACTTGTTTAAGAGAATATGCATCACTAGTTATGGGAGATGGAGAAGAAATACGTCCTTGTTGGTATAGCTATTTACACTAATCAAGGGGTACCATATATCACTTACAAGACAAGATAAAGAAGAGAAGTGGATGGATGTATATTGAAATCCTTTGTAACAGTTAAATTTTTTGTAGTAATTGGAGAGTAATTACAGTTCATTTTGGAACAATGTGAAGCTGGTTATGCCAATTCTTTACAGAATACTCTTAGATCTTAAAAATATACTTTTAACATATCTCAGACATCAAATTTTCAGCATAGATAATTGAAGGAAACATTTTCCCCCACATGGTTTATTCTTTTCATATTCCAGTTGCATTGATTTTGTTCATGAAAAGATTTTTTACAAAATTTTGTTATTGAAATTGTATGTTTTAGTTTTTAAGGTTATAGGATTTAGAGCTGGAAAGGACTTTAATAGTTTAATCCCTCTGTCAATAAACTCTTATTAAGCACCTACTATGTGACAGGCACTGAGCTAAGTGCTAGGGATTAGAAGGAAGGCAAAAGACAGCCCCTGTCCTCAAGGAGCTTATAACACATAAAAGAAGCTGGAAAGCAGAGGAGAAGAGAAGGGGAAGATCAAGTCCTTCATGCAGTGGGAAATTATGAGATGGCTACCCTGGGAGTCTTCCTTCAACGGAGGATCTGGGAGGAGCTCTCCTGATATACATCCTCCATCCTCTCCAATAAGAGGGAGGGAGAGGCCCTGGGGCAGAATTTTACAGTTAAAAAATCCCAAACCCAGGGAGGTTAAGTAACTTGTTCCAGGTCACACAGGTAGCAGAGTCAAGTTTTCAACTCAGTTTTTCTTATTCTAAACCTAGGGGGGGTGTGTGTGTGTGTGTGTGTGTGTGTGTGTGTGTGTGTGTGTGTGTGTTTCATCAAACCACGTTTTCTTTCCACCAAACTGAATCACTATGCTTTAAAAGGTCTTCCTTGCTACCCTAACTTATTGCACTTGTGACTTTATTTTGACCATCTGAGTAAGATTAAAAAATATTTTATAGCTAGGATGTTAAGAATTTCTTCTGAAGGTGCTTTTGGTGAACCCTTAAAAGTGAGATAACATCTCAATACTTGATTTAATTACAAAAAGATATTATTTTATTTATTTGTACAACAGTATACAGAACATTAGGTATAAAAGAGTGACATCAGGTCCTATGACTTTTTCTAATTGAACTCCATAAATAGTATGAGAATGAAATTAATAATAATAGCCAGCATTTATACAGCACATTAAGGTTTACAGAGCACTCTGCATCCATTATCTCATTTGACTCTCTTATCTATCCTCTGATACAGGTATAACAATTATCATTATCTCCAGTTCCTCAGAGAGGAAATGGAGGACCAGAGAGATTAAGTGACTTTGGGGAGCCATCTTCATAAAGGTGATCATTGAAATCATGCGAATAAATGAACTCCCCAAAAGAGACAATGAAGACAAGGAGGTTTAGAGGCCTTTGAGACATTCACACTTAAGAGGAGGCATGAGGAGGATGAAATAATAAAGAAGAAGGAATAGACAGAAAGATAAGAACAGAACCAGGAAAAAAAACCACATCAGAGAGTACCAAGAAGAATGGAGTGGTCAGCAGTGTCAAATGTTGCTTAAAGGTCAAGGAGGATATTGATGAGAAAAAAGGACATTAGATTTGGCAATTAAGTGATGGCATGGGGAGAGAACAGTGTCAATAAGAGTCATAGGGTGAAAGCAGATTGAAGGGGATGAGGAGTGGGTGGTGAGGAAATGACGACAACCAATGCGGAGTATGCCTTCTAGAAGGAAGAGAAGAGACAGGATAATAGCACAAATGGTCAAGGGTTTTTGTTTTTGTTTTGTTTTGAGGCTGGGGAAACTTGAGTATGTTTTAATCCACAAGGAAAGAGCCAATAAAGAGGAATTTATTAAAAATTCAAGAGAGGGAGAAGGAAAGGGGGAGGAATTGATGTGGGTGGGGCAAAGTTCGAGAGATAACGGGAAAGGATGGGTTCCTGGACAGAAATGTAAGTAATAGCTTTGGCAAGAAAGGTTGCCTCAACCTCTGAGGCTGGAATAAAAGGGAGAGATGAGTGAAAATAAAGAGAATATTTTAAGTGTGGAGGAGGGGAGAAGAGGGAGCTCACAATAAATGAATGCCCTTATTTCTTTGGTAAAGTTGGAAGTAAGTTCTTTGTTGTGAGAGATAAAGGATGTGTCTAACATTGGGAGTTTGAGGGGAGACAAGATTTAGGACAAGCCATTGGAAAATATGGTAGGGAGTCAATAAGACATGAATAAATGGTGTTTGATAACATGAACCCAGGGAACCTAGTGAGCCAAATTTTATAACTTCCTCTGGCATGGAGGTTTCTCAATCTGGGAAAGCTTATGGATCTTTCCTCTGAATAATATTGTTAAATGCATAAAGTAAAATACATAAAATTACAAAACTTACCAACAGGGTTGAGGCAAAGAATTGGTCAAGGGGATCATAGATTTAGAACTACAAGTGAAGTACAGAGATCATTTAGTGTCAGAGAGGTTATATGATTTGCCCAAGGTCACAAGAAGGAAGTGGCAGAGCCAGCATTTGAACCCAGGTCCCTTAATTCCAAAGCTAGGCTCTTTTACTGTAGAATGGTACCTCAGGAAAAGGTAGACCGACAGATTATGACTAAAAAGGAAAATGTCAAGAGTTCAGGGTCATGGAGACAGGGCCATTTCTAGTGATGGTGATGTCTAAAGTTTGAATATTTCTTTCTGTACATGGCAGTGAGAAGTAAAGTGGTGATGTAGATTGTGAGAATTGAGGAGAAACTGGGAGGCCAAGTTGTTCAAGGTGTTATCATTGTGCATATTGAAACCCTCATCACCAAATCTGAAGAATGGGGTCGATAGGAAGCCTGTAATCCAGGCGCTGAAGTTATTGAGGAAGGAAAGAGGGTGGGTGATCTAGAAGTCAATGAGCATAAATGATTTATTGAACGAATGAATGAATGATAGCCACGTGATCTGGGTGGATGAACTTCACAGGAGCAGAGTTGTGATCAGTGATGGTAGAACAAGAGGTCTGGAAGTGGCAGTGGGAAGATAGGAACATGCCAATTCCTCCTCCCATTATTCCCCAGTCAACTGAGCTAGTGGATTCTAGTGAAAACGTGTTTTATGATTTCTTTCTACACTATTTAGGAGTAGTTCAAGATGAAGAGATCATATTTCACTTTTGTGGAAAGGTTTAATTTTGAGATTATATAGCTTTAATTCAGAAATCAGTTCAGCAACCAAGCTGACACTGTTAATACTCAAATTTTGTTGTGCTTGCTATTATCAGTGTAGCTTATGCCCATCTCTAAAATCAGTGTTTCTTGAAAACAATGAAATGGGACTCAAAGTACAATATAGAAAGAGCCCTGGATTTAGAGTTAGGGGGCCCTTATTTTGCTCCATCTGTTGTGCATACTCTAGGCTTACTCCTTCCACCCACACTGGCACTGATTGTTCAGATGGATATCCAAAGATCATCTTGCTACTACTTTTTCCCTAAGGGTTCTAAAGGACTCTGAAAGAGTGGAGGTAGCAGTGGTTTCCTAGTACTACATCTCTTAAATCTCTACCAGTGTGCTTCCTCCATAGTTATCAATTGTTACTAGTCAGATAGATTTAGTTTTTAAGAAAAGTACATTTACTAAAATGGTATAGTAAAAATTATTGCTACAAAGCATCCACCTCCCCAGAAAGCTTTGCCATACTCTCCCACCAACACATTGGAAATTGGGCATAAGAGAGTACATGTGGCAAGTGATAACTCATATTTCTTGATTGCGAGGAATACTTTTTTTCTCTTCATGAGGCATTCCTGTTGCTCCCCTTAGACACAGAATAGTTTTTCTCCTGGTCTCTGTAGAATCTTAAATTTGCCATTCCTCAATATCTTTTATTTGTTTTTGGCTCACTTTACAGACACTGAGTCAGCTCTTCTAGAGATTCTGGAATCCTGAGGCATTTATAAGAAGTCCAAAAATCCTCTAACCCTCAGAAATGTAAAAGGTTGTCCTTTAGTGAGGGAGGTGGGAAAAAGGTCAAGGTTCTCTCCACCTCACTACCAAGCAATTCCTTCTTAGGGGGTTAGAAGGTTTCCACTACAAAACTTCCAGGTGCTTGAATACTCTTCTTGATGATTTTACACACAACCCACAGACTGTGGAAAAGTCTCTCAGTCAAACCACACTTCCTGTTGCTGCCCTTGAAATGTCTTTCATTGATTCAATGGAGAGGCCCCAGCCTAGTTCACACCTTTGATGATCAGTGGATATATGTTCTCATCTGATTAAGAGATCATAGTTAAGTGGAATGAGGCAACTCATTGACTCCCCCACCCCCCCTCACCCCACCCATCCTTACAAACAAAATGAAAAGGTTAGATGAGTGGGCTCTAAGCTCCTTTGAGTTTGGACTCTATATTTTGCTTGCAATTTTCTAGAGCATTTTTATAAGTATATCTGTATTTGTTATGATTTTAAAGTAGCCAAACAAACTAACATGAATCCGCCAGCTTAGTTACTGGTACATTGTAGATACACCAGTGCTTGTTGATTGGTTGATTGAATTAAGGAGCCTGAAAGAAATTTATTCATAAATAAGTTAAAATTGTAAGAAAAATTGAAGATAGGGCCCATGGCTCTAATACTGTGTTTTTACAGGCTAGTGATGCTCACAATCATCAGATGAACTCTCATAAGGATTGATAAGCATGAAAATGTCACAGCCTGCTATAAGCTCTTGTGGACGGTTAGGTTTTAACATTTCCCGTGTCCCCCAACCACATGGTTGTTAGATGTATTTATTACCTGTAACTCGCAAGCATTTTTTCTTTCTCCTCCCCTCCCTACTCTCCATTCTCTCTCTCCTTTCTCTTCTGGAAACAGTTTCTCTCATTACCTTCCTCTCCCCTCTCCCCCTGCCATTCCAGTCAAAAACTCTTGTTTTCTTTCCGGTCTCAGCTCAAATCCCATCAACCTGGGATCAATAAGGTGACTCTTTCGAAAAAGGAAATCTGAATCAGCATCATGAAATCAAATCAAGCTCTCAGAGGCTTAAAAGCTATTTGGTCCACTAAATGGATTGAGCTTATTGCTGCCTGATTGATTTCTTTGGCTACAGAGCACACACCTCTCTGTCCCCACTCCCTACCTTTGGCAAATTAAGACTTCCTCCCCATAGGCGAGGTTAGCTGGCATTAGAGAGACTAATTATGCTTCTTTTTACTTTCTGAGATATTTGTATGCATTTGAGAGTAACTGGGGAAAAGGACTACTAATATATTTTAATCACCTCTGCTGCTTTGAAACATTTCCTGCAGATAAGCTCAGTTCTTTCAGGAAAAACATCCTCCTTCCATGTGCCTTTCCTTTTCCCTGTGTGAAATGGAAGAGGGCCTGCAATGTGTGTGGGTTTGCACAGTGAGTGCCCTCATTGTATAATTTTTTAAAAAAATCCTGATGCTAATGTGGCTGGCTAGCTTGCTAGTACTGTCACGGAGGAAACAGGAGGTTTTCAAATGTAAGTCGGAGCTCCTTTTGGTCTCTCAGCCAGCGGTTGCTGTGCTTCTTGTTTTACAGACTTAAATCTCTTGTTACCTCACCCCAGAAAGAATTCCATTCTTTGGAAGCTGTTGTGTAGACTTTCACAGGAGAATTCCCTAAGGATCTAACTGGGAGCCAATATTCTGAACAGATCAAATCCCAGGAAAGAAATCCTATTCTGCCTGGTTCTCCAGAAATTCAAAGCACCTGTGACTTTATTTTGGCTGATCTAATGAGAATATATACAGCTCTATTATATTAGTATACATATCTTTATCATATATGATAAATATATTATGACTTATATACACACACATGCACACTCCTTTGTAGAAGGGGCCTCAAAAGGTCTTTTACCATATCATTCAAGCCTCTTGATCGTAGATGGAGAAAATACTTCCCAGTTTATTCTCATGAACTCCTCATTCCTTGGTTCATCTTGCACTAATCTGAACATCCATTTCCCCTCTCATTTTGTCTTCAGTAGAGAAGGACAAGGCAGGTCCTAGTATTTCTGACTTGGATCTTAAATATTTTCTATTCTTGAAAAGTTTGAGGATGTAATATATATTAAATATGACACAAAATTTAACAAGCAACACCAAGTGGAGAAATAACTAGATTGGGCGTTTATTTTCCTTGTCTGCAGATGTACTGGAAGGTTACAATGGGACTATTTTTGCATATGGACAGACCTCTTCAGGAAAAACCCATACCATGGAGGTAAGATCATAGCATTGATGTTGAGGGTGGGGGTGGGAGGGAAGAACATTTCACTTATTTAGATAAAGAAATGGAATTTGAAACTTTCATTGAATCCTGAAGTGCAGATTTCTTCTCTGGGTCTCAAACAAACATAGACTTTGGCTTTCTGGACCAAAGGCAGAATCTGATTTTAGGATATAGCTGCAGTCACTTACTCCACTTTTAAAAACTATGATGTAATGGAATGAATACTAGATTTCAGTGTCAGAAAATGTGGGTTCAAGTCACCTCTACTGCTTAGCACCTGATTTCTGGCAAGTTATTTAATTTCTCCAAACCTCAATTTTTTCATCTGCATAATAAGATTAGCTTTTAAAAATGACCTAAAATGCCACACCACAGCAGCAGAGACAGCATGATATAGTGTGGCATTTTCAGTTCTGTGACTAATTTGTTGTGTGATTCTCTTTTGGGGGTGATGGTCAGTGTTTAGATGGTATTTTCCCATTTGAATCCTAAATACCAGATACTTCTTACAAGTTGCTTGGGGTGGGAATTGGGAGGAATATCACTGGATAGTTTTCAGTCCTGTGTTTTAAAGTCCAATACTAACAAAGTTTGAGGGAATTCAGCTCATAAGGAGTGGTGTCAGATTCATTTTTAATGCTTAGGTTTTCTCATTCATAATCATCTGAGAATATTCCTGAGCTAGGCCAGGCTGCCCCAGGATTGTTTTAGTTTGTGAGATGGAGCTTTCAAAGTCCTTAAATGTTTAGTAGCCCATAAATGCTTCACTTAGAGTATGGAGAATAAGAAGATACCTTACTCCTATGAATTATGAAAAGCAAATGAAACCATGTTTGGAAATCATTTTGCAAAGCTTTAAGTATAAATGTTAAATATGTATTATATATTTATATATAGTATTTTCATAATGATTATATAATGTTACATATTAATATGTAATATTATGTAATCATATATACCTATATCATATAATTATGTAGTAATTACATAATAATATATTTTATATTACATAAATCATGATCTTCATGATTATTATACTTGATAGAGCACTTTTGATTTTTCTATTTTTTAATTGTGAAATAATCTAATAGAATATTTAAACTTCAGCTGACTAATTCAGAGGTCCTTAGCCAAGCTAGAAACTTGTTTTAGAAAAATAATTGTAGTGTTTATATAGTGTGAGGGGCAGATTAGGTGACCTGAAGTCAGGAAGACTCATCTTCCTGAGTTCAAATGTGGCCTCTAATACTTACTAGCTGTGTGACCCTGGGCAAGTCACTTAACCCTATTTGTCTTGGTTTCCTCATCTGTAAAATGAGCTGGAGAAGAAAATGGCAAACTATTCCCACGTCTTTGCCAAGATACCCCAAATGGGGTCACAAAGAGTTTAGACATAACTGAAAAGACTGAACAATAACCATATAGTGTATTCTTCCACTATGATCCTATCATAATGCTTCCTTGTGACACGGAGGTGACTTTGGATTCTTGAAAGCTAATGAGAGAGCTCTGGTAGGTCTGCCAAATTGGGAAGACTTCATCGTGGGATAATCATGGGTCTTTAGAGCTGAAAGGAACCCCAGAGAATATCTAGTCTAGGAGACAGAAGATTATTATTTGTTCACTGCCAGAGGAACAACCCAGCTGAGTTTGGAAAGTCATATCATTGAAAGGTTGACCACCAGATGATGAATTTTTTTTGTCCACAGCAACTCATGAAACCATCTCCTAAGGTATGGAAGGATTTTAATCTGTATTAGAGCAGGCAGTATCCCTGCTTCAATGAGATCATTGTGCTTTACATACCCTTTCTCATTTCATCTTTACAGCAGCTCTATTAAGTAGATAGGACTAAATATAAGTATCACTGTAGGAGATAGTAGATAGATTAGTACATAGATTGTATTATCTATACTTGCACATAGTACAGGCCTTACTATACTCCATTATACAGATGAAAAAACTGAGGCTTGGAGAAATTGTTACTTGAACTGCTGCCAAACTGTGGGGTTTACTTAAACCAACATCTTTTGATGTCCAAATCTAGTATTCTTTCTTTTACTCATTACTAAAAAAGATTGAATAACTGACTATAGGTATAGCCTAAATTCAAATTCTGCCTTTGGTCCAGAGTGTCAAATAGAATCAAAAGAGCTTAAGTTCTTTGAGGGTAGAATCCCTTTGTAATCCACAGAACATAACTGAAGAGTTTCTAAAGTGGTACCATTTACCTGTCAAGAATGAAAAGGAGGAGTTGGATTCTGTTCTATCTCTGAGTTTAAAAATGTGGACTCTAGGTTGCTCATTCCATCTCATGACTGCCCCTGTTGGTTTAAGGTTTGAATTAGGACAACATTTATTTCAAATGTGGCTTGTGAAAAATAGGCTGCTTGAAGGGGATTCATGTAATGATGTGCTGCTGTTCCTCTTCAGCTGCCTTCCTGGCTATGGTCTAACCTACCCCCTTTCTGAGGGGTTAATCACTGGTGGTGTTCTCTAATTAAGTATTCTCTGCCTCCTGGGAAGCTACAGGCTCAGCCCACACAGATGGTGGAATAGTGGAGTAATCCACTAACTTGGAATGTAATTAAATCAAAATATCTGCAGGGTTTATACCATTTTATGAGTAGGATTTTTAAAAAATCACTTATATTCAGTATTAGAAACACATTTTTAAAAAGACTTTATTAGGGAGGGAGGTTAATTCCCTAAAAATGGTCAGAATTGTCACATGCAAATCAAGGTAATATTCAATTTTAATTCCTACTCTCTTTTGGTCTAACATGCCGTGATAATTCCATTACTTCCATTGAAGGGGGAAATGTATAAGCCTACATGAAATTAGAAAGATTAGCTCCTTAAGGTAGAGCATTTAAGGAAGATTTTCAGTAAAAGCATTAAACCCGTGATAATATTAGTGTTATGCCTAACAGGACACTGTAGCACATGGAGATTCAGGTCTTCATAGCTCGTGATCATGGGGAGGCAGTCTGGGGGTGCTTCTGCTCAAACGAAAAATAAGTAGTGTCATTCTTTTTCAGGTTATGGATAAAATTTCCCACCTGTCTTCTCCCAACCCTGCCCCCAGCCTAGGTCTTACTTTTTCAAGGAGTCCTCTAGACCAGCGCTTCTTAAACTGTGGGTTGTGACCCCATATGGTTTTACGACCCACAGTTCAAGAAGTGCTGAAGGGGTCTTGAGTGGAAAAAGTTTAAGAAGCCCTACTCTAGACTGATAGAGACATTGCTGTGGTGTCCTTTACCTTAAGCAGGTCATCACAGGGATATAACTAACCCTCCCCAGAGAATTACAATTAGCAAATCTCCAAATATATCTGCTTTTGCTAGTCCTTTTTTGCTTGTCACACTGTAAGGCCATGAACCTCAACTTGTCAGATGCTTTTAATGAGGTACATTGATTCTTGGATGAGTTGACTGGCAGCCCTATGTTCTCTTCTTTGATGGTTTGAAACATTCTGTCTTGCCTGGGAGATTGTGGGATGGGACTCAAGTTGGAACGAAGGAAGTTTTATTCTGTGGTATTGGGTTTACTTTTCTTTATACACTACTAGATTCTCATGTGACTTTGGGAAAATGTGGGAAAAGCGTAAGGAAAACATACATGGTCAGCTCTCTTCCTCTCAGATGCTGAGATGTTGTGCACTATTTTTTATGGTTTAAATCAATTGGTTAATTTTTCTGTGGTCCGGGATAAGTCTTTTTCTCATTGTCCCCTGAAAGTACTTTTGTGTTTCCTGAACTTTAAATCATTATCCAAATCAACTCAAGCCAGCAAACGCTTGTTGAGGAAGTGGGCTAATAACACTGATCATTTGATCAAACGTCAAGCATTTATTAAATGCCTACTATGTGCCAGTGCTTTGCACTAGGGATACAAATACAATGAAATAAATAGTCCCTACTGGAAGGGAGCTTAACTTCTAATGAGAGAGACAGCAAGGAAATATATAAATATATGAAGAATAAGCATAAAGAGAATACAATTCAAAGTAGTTAAATACAAAGAAGCTTGAGAGAGAGGTTAACAGCCATTGAATTAATGCTGGTAATGGCTGCTCTCTGAGTCTTGGAATATTACGAGCAACAGTGAATTACTGTGGGGCAAGGGGATGCCTCAAAGAAGCAAAATAGACCCTCTATCAAGTCATCACTAGGCATCTAGTAAACTTGTACTATGTGCCAGGTACTATGCTAGGTGCTACAGATACAAAGAAAGGCAAACAAACAAATAAAAAAAAATTCTGCTCTCAAGGAGCTCTAATGGGGGAGACAACGTGCAAACAACTATGCACAAACAAGATATGTGTATGATAAATTAGGAGGAGGGAAGGCTCTAAGTTTAAGGAAGACTCGGAAAAGCTTATTGCTTCAAGTGAGCATTTAGCTGAGACTTGAAGGAATCCAGGGAAGTGACAAAGGGGAGATGAGGAGGGAGAGAGTTCCAGGCATTGGGGTCACCCAGTGAAAATAATCCTCTATTTGCCAGAGCAGTTGGGAGCGAAGGATTTCACGGATTGTTCAGTACCCACATAGGGTATACCGATAGTCTTCCCAGTTTTGTTAGTGTAACAGGGTCCATCCAATGGCACATATGTGGAGATGTACTTGTGTTCAGGCCCTTTTCTGGAAGGTCGCATGCTTACCCCTTTGCTAAAGAACACATGACCAGTGACTCCTGATTGGACCCTTCGTTCCCATGGGGTGGGAAGGAAGAGGAAGAGTAGTCAAAAAAGATTAGAGTCATGCCTTCTCTCCAAACAAAGCTGTCCACTCTGTGGGAGTGGAGACATAGCCCGTGTCAAGAGGCTTTTTAAAGGATTTGAAAATCTTTGAAAACTATGATGTTTATTTCAGACAATGCAGAATGTTGGTGGGTATAAACATGTTAGTGATTATTTTGGTTCTGATTATTGCACTCTTGGAGTGAGATATTTATTCCAGTGGTATACAAATCATGTCAGTTTCTGAAACCCTTAAAATATTCTTTCGTGCTGCCCTTCCCAGACTAATATTTGTATATAGGAGGTGTGTCTTTAAAGTAATGAATCTTATTTTCTTAAATAAAAAATATCAAAACTTAAGATTCCTGGTGAGTCTTATTCTTGTGTTTCAGAAATTGACAAACATGCCTGTTCTTGGTAGAAAATACTAATAATTTACTGAGTTATTCAATGTTACCTTTTGTATATGTTCAATGTAAAACAGATACACCAGGCTACATAGCCAGTCCTCTCTTAAGTGCTACAAGGTAAGGAAGGTATGTTTGAAGAAACCCATGTGCATGTATGCACATACATACACATACATACATACACACACACACACACACAAACACACTTCTATACGCCACTCCAGGGCTTTCTAAATTTACCTGTTTCATTTTGCTTTCATATCTTTAGGGGAAGTTGCATGACCATCAACTTATGGGAATCATCCCAAGAATTGCACATGACATCTTTGATCACATTTACTCTATGGATGAAAACCTGGAGTTTCATATCAAGGTAAGTGCAGATGGAAATGCTCTTCGTTGGTTTCTGAGAAGGAAAGCTGTTCCAGGGCTTCGATCTTTAGCTGAGTTCTGAGTCTGATCTATTGATTAAAGATCATGAATCTGCCTTTTATATTTTTAGTGCAAGAAACACAACTGTAAGTCAGGTCAAGTGACTGGACCAAAGTCATTAAAAATTATCATTGGAGTAAACTCTTTAGTTGTATCTCCATGTACAAAGTAGAGAAAAAAATAGACATTTGCATATTTAGGGTCAAAATATGTAACTTAGCTGGAGCTACCAACTGAAAGCAAAATCAGTACTTGTGGCATTTTCTGTATATTTTCGCTTGAATCATCCGGATAGTCAACTTAATTTGACTTTTTACTGTGTATAAACGTGTGCCTATAATTTGTATTTGACTTAGGCTGCTTAACTATGTAATTGTGAAATCAAATTGAAGGGGAGTTTCTAGATCTCTTCTTAGAATCATACTTGTTTTTATCCTGCTCACTTTCCTGTCTCACTAAAAACACAGTGGTAGCTGATCATTCAATTATGGCTTATGCCTGAAAGAAAAGTATCTTTCCTCTAAATGTCCCTTTGACCAGAATTCTGATAAGTATTTGAGTCATGCTTTTCTGGGGTTCTTGATGGCAGCAGGAAGTAGAAGCCTGTAACTTCATTTTGAAGGGATTGAGATTTAGGTGTATCTCCATGGTGATTTTACTTAAATTTTTCAAAATGCTGAGACAGTCCTTCCTTATTAATTCTAGAGTGAGATGTTGAACCAATTACTGCCCTTAAGAATCTTATTAAGATAAAAACAGCCATGACAGGAAGAGAAGAATTTGTTTTAAGCACCAAGGACTGAAGTTTTAGATTTAGGATTTTTTTTTTGCCGTGACAAATGTTCTATTCATTAGTTTTGAAACTGAGTAGAATTACAGATGGCTAAAACTGGATAAATTAGCTACTGGAGCTTTATTTGGAGCATGCAAATATTAAAAGTTGACTACATATTAGCAATTTCTTAGAGCAGAAATGGAAGTTTGACTAATGTGTTGTTGACAGTTTTCCTCTTAAAATGAAAGTTGAGCTTTCTCAATGTTGGTTTTGTATGTTCCAGCTAATTAGTAAAAATAGCTACTATCCACAGTAAAAACACTTAAATTAATGAATAACAATCCTCTCTATATGCATTGTAAAGGATAATCATTTGCTAACTCTAGTGAGAGTCTCATACTTTGCTTTATATCCCATTGGTCTGTGAAAACATTGGCTGAATTTGGGTTCCTGAGATAAAATGTAAGACATGAAATTCAAACATAGCTATGAAAGTTCCAACCCATTGTAATTTGTGGACAAACTAAGTGACTTTAATGGAATTGGGAGAAGTTAATTAAAACTAACAAATGATTAGATTTGAACTGAAAAATATAAACAGAATCCCAATTAGTGAAGTTGTTCGTTATCTCTAGTTTGATCTTAATCTAGAACACATTTTCTGCGTTAACCGTGAAAATAAGCCAATATACGTAGAATGAAAAAGACATCAGAAAAAGCCTAATGGAATTGGCAAAAAGTCTGAATTAAAAAGAACATATTCAACCTCTCCTCACTATTCCATTGTTTGACTTTCATGGGAATCTTTGACTGAATGTGAGTGAAAGAGAGAGGGAGGAAAGAGAAAAGGGAGATATGTGCTGTGGAAGAGAGAAACTATTGTAGGCAGAAAGAGTATAGAATTATAAAGCTGGAAAGGTTTTAAGATCATCTAGTCCAACTCCCTTATTTGACAGATACAGAATCTAAGGCCCAGTGATTAGCCCAAGGTCATACAGATGGTTATTGCAGAGCCAGAATGTCAACCTCTGCCTTCTGATACCTAGTCACATGTTCTTTCCAGTAGAATATATTCCTTTCTAACCCCACCTGATCTTCCAAGTCTAGTCACCACAACCTATGCCAAGTCTTTTTCAGTTCATTCTCTGTACCTTCCCCAAACTAACGTTGATCACTTCACATACATACTCAGTGACTATTCTTTCAGAACTACTACTACTCCTTTAGCTTGGTGATCTGGAGTGAAGACCACTGATAAATTAAGCTAGCAAGCATTTATTCCTTTTTTTTTCTTTTTGGAGGGCAATTGGGGTTAGGACAAGCATTTATGAAATGTTTACTATGTGTCAGACATTATGTTAAGCCCCGGTGTTTTAGAAAAACAAAACAAAACAAATAGTTATTCTCAAGAAAGTTATGTTCTAGGCAACTTGAATATCAATAAGTATATAAAAGATACATATAGAGTAAATGGAAAGTAACTTTAGAGAGGCAAGCAAAAGAAGACATGCAAGATAGGAAGATACCAAATTGTGAAGAGCTTTAAATGCTAACACATTAGTTTATATTTGATCCTAAAGGTAATAGGTAGCCTATGGAATTTATTGCAGTGGTTTGGAGGCTGGACTAGACTAGGTGGGGAGATACCTTGAGGTGGGGAGACCTAGAGGAAGACTATTACAATAGTCCAGTTGAATGATACTGAGGACCTGAGATAATTGCTGTGTGAATTAAGGGAGGGGAATGAAGAGAAGCTGTAGAGGTAAAAATGATAAGATTTGGAAATTTATTGGATATATGTGTCAAATGAAGATTATATAGAACTTTTGAATTTGAGTGACTGGAACAATATTGGTCCTTGTCACAATAATAGGAAAGTTCAGAAGAGGAGTAGGTTTAAAGAAAAGATAAAGGGTTCCATTTTGGAATTGGTGAGCTTGAGCTGCCTGTGGGACATCCAGTTGGAAATTCCCAATAGGCAGTTGGTGATTCAGGGGGAGCTAAAGAGAGACTTGGGTTGAATACATAGATCTGAGAATCATTAGCATAGACATGACAATTGAACTGATGGGAGCTGATGATAATACTCCAAGTGTTAGAACATATGGAGGAAAGAAAGGGTCCAGGACAGAGCTTATAAAGGGATGCTTACAGTTAGTGGTTGTGACACAGATTAAGATCCAGTAAATAAGATTGAAGAGGAATGGTCAGACTAGTCAGAAGAGAATCAATAGAGGAGCAGTATCATGAAAACCCAGAAAGGAAAGAGTACCCAAGGTATTCTTACCCAAGAGTGCCCAAGGTTGATAAGGTAATCAACATGTAACATGGGATCAGTCTAGTTAATTTCCCAAGTAGAATTTTTAGCCAGGTCCACTGATTTCTGAAAACTCTTTGCAAGAATGTTTTATATTATGGGTATATCTATGCCCAGAAATATGTTTTCAAATATACAAGGTTTGGTTCCATTAGCAAGCATTTAGCTAACATAGGACATAAATATGAAATACAAACGTTTAGAGGAGTTGTGATGCTGAAGGCAATAAAAGGGTCAGTGTATAATCAGGTAACGGATCAATAGAGAAAATGGGTAGGCTTAGAAAAAAGAGAACTAGCTCAATCTGGTTAAGATTTGTTCTCTAGTACCCCTACCATTCTTTAGATGACAATCATTTAAAAAGTAAGCTTAATGGCATTTTTGAGATGTGAAGTTTTATTTACATATCAAACTCCATTTGTTTTGAAATAGGTTTCCTATTTTGAGATCTACTTGGACAAAATAAGAGACTTACTTGATGGTGAGTGATCCGAATGCATGTCCTTTACTTGTATTGTAACTAGAGAAGAGGGAAGGTAAAACAATCTGGAGATTTTAAGTGGAATAATTCAAATTTGCAGCCAAATACCTAATATAGGAATTTAGGTACTGTGGGGTTTTTCTGAGGTTCCTTTGTTTCTTTCTGCCTCAAGTTACTGCGAGTGATGTCTGAAAGAATCTTTGAGATACCCAATCTAGAGGTCTTTGGTTTTATTAAAATACAAACCTCACATGTGTTTGTTCCTCAGGCAAGCTGCTCTGGCTTGTTATTCTTCATGAAACTTTTAGCAATTTTATCCCATCAAAGGTATGATGTTAAAAAGAGATTGGATTTGTTTAGTGTTCTGCTGTACTTGCTTCCAATTCCCTGCCTCTTCCCAAGCCCAAATGATGGTTCTTTAATTCTTCTTTTCTTCTTTGCATTGCATGCTGTCATTCTCCTCCTGGTAGTATCCAAGACAAACCTGGCTGTACATGAAGATAAAAACAGAGTTCCATATGTAAAGGTATGAGGAAGACATCATAGATCTAGATCTGGAAGGGACCTCAGATCCTATTTAGTGCAAAGCCCTCATTTTACAGATAAAGAAACTGAGATCCAGAAAGGATCAGTGACTTTCTCAAAGTCACATATTTGATTGGTGATGCAGTCTATTTTTCTGGTCACTGTTGAAACTATTTATATAACATTCAAAACTCCCTAAACATCTGTAAAATGTATATGGATTTTAAATTATGCTCTTTATAATTAATATTATTTTTTTAAAAGTATCAGTTTTCTAAACTGTGTCTCTTCTTTAGCATTGGGCTTTGCATATAATTAAAAGTTGTAAATTTGGTCAAATATCTAATAATGACATTTAAGAGGATATGAAGGGATCACCCTTTTTGTCCTTGGAATGCAATGCCGGCGTTGCTGTTGCAGACCGGAAGAATTTCAGTATTGCAGTAATATCAACAGTGACTGTATCCCATAACTTGAGTTTGTCCAGTTAAAGTTGAGTTGGTGGTGAAAAAGTTTCAATGTGATGAATGAAAAGGAAAAACCTGCTGCTTTTATCCTCCCTACCTCTTTAATTTTCCTCTTTTGATCTCCTGTCCCTCTGCCTTTGAGTTAGTTGTACCCCCAAATCTAGTAAAGCTAGATGCTTCTCTGATGGTTTATTCTTTGCTGAAGGTTTGCTCAGATTCCTCTCTTAATGTAGAAAGTTGGCACTGGGCAAGGAGAGGATGTTGTGTGAACCATATTGTTGCCTTACTGAATTACCTATCCCTCAAGAAGATGATATGGGAAAGTATTTGGATGTTTTAGATAAAACCATTGTCAAACCTGAATCAACTCTCTTCCAGGGGTGCACAGAACGATTTGTCTCAAGCCCTGAAGAAGTTATGGATGTCATTGATGAAGGAAAAGCAAATCGCCATGTGGCTGTGACAAGTGAGTAGTGAGGATTCTATTTTAAAATGTCCCTCAATTTTCTCATGTAGACAGTGGGGGTAGGAATTCCTCCCTGACTGACAAAGTTGTTCCCAGATTCAAATGAGATCAAAATGATGGTGGTCCACATTTATACTGTGCCTGACAGTTTACAAATTGCCTTGCATGCATTATTTCTTTGGTTACTATGACAACCCAATGAGATAGGTCAGTCAAGTGCCAGTCCTTGTCAAATGGCTTGGAGTTAGTAACAGGGTTAGGACTCACATCCAGGCCTTCTGACTCTAGCATTCTCTCCAGTAGAACCAAGGTGTCACCACAGCTAAAAAAAGCATTTTTAAAAAAAACAGCCAATGATTCATCTACGATATAGCTCCAGTTTTCTCATCTAGTTTGTTTCAGGAGCCCCATACACCCTTGACTATGGAACTGTCCAAAATATCAGTACCAGTAATGAAGTCAGGCACAATTGGGTAGAAGAAAGAAGACCATGTTAACCGTTAACTATTGTTAAACTGTCTCAAATTCTGACAGTCAGAAAGCAATTCCCTGGGATGAAGGTGACTTCTGACCTGCTATCTAGTAGTCATATCCATAAGGTCATCTCTCAGTTCTGGGTGCCATGTTTTAAGAATGCCATATATAGTAAGTAAGAGAGTGTCTAGTAGAAGGCAACTAGACTGGTGGAAAGACTGGAAAACATTCCGTTTAAGGACTGAAGAAAATGGGGATTTTTAATCTAGAGAAAAGACAGTGAGGCATCATAGATATCAAGTGGAAGAGAGAGTAGACTTATTTTGCTTTGCATTAGAAGGTAGATCTAGGATCAGTCAGGAAGTCAACTAGCCTTGATGAAGCATCTGCTAAATTCCAGGCATTGTGCTAAGTTCTGGGGATACAAAGAAAAGCCAAAACCAGTCCCTGCTCTCAAGGAGCTCACAGTGTAATGAAGGAGACAACATGTAAACAACCATGTACAAACAAGATAAAACAGGGGAAATAGGAAATAATCCACCGAGGGAAGGCATTAAGTTGAAGGAGAGCTGGGAAAGGCTTCTTGCAGAAGGTGAGACTTTAGCAGAGACTTGATGGAAGGTAGCAGGTAGAGATGAGGAGGGAGGGAGTTCCAGGTGAATGAAAATGCTGTGGAGTTGGGAGATAGGAATGTCTAGTGCCAGGAACAGGAAGAAGGCCAGTGTCACTGGATTGAAGTATACATGGAGAAGAAGACTGGAAAGTTAGAAAGAGGTGAGGTTATGAAGGGCTTTAAAAGGTATAAGAGTAGGGGCAGCTAGGTGGTGCAGTGAGTAGAGCACTGGCCCTGGAGTCAGGAGGACCTGAGTTCAAATCTGACCTCAGACATTTGACACATTTACTAGCTGTTTGACCTCGGGCAAGTCACTTAACGCCAATTGCCCTGCCTTCCCCCCTCCAAAAAAAATAAATAAAAATGTAAAAAAAGGTATAAGAGTATTCAAAGAGGAGATTTTATATTTGATCTTTGAGGTACTGGGGAGCCATTGGAGTTTATTGGAGTTTATTAATGGGAGCAGTAGAGAGGCAGACACAGACTGTGATACAAGGACAAACTTAACTTCTTTTATGATTTGTAGCTGAGAGAGGCAGAATTGCCTAATGGATTGAGCTAGCCTTTAAGGCAGAAAACTTGAGTTCAAGTCCTATAGGCAGGTTATTTAAGTTCTCAGTGCCCCAGACAAGTCTCTGACACTAGAAGCTAAGAGCAAGTGCCCATCTGCCTTGATAGAGGGAGTTTTCTAATCAGGGAATCTATGTCTATGAAATCATAGGTCCAGAGCCGCCTCACTCGTCCATGAAGATGACATCCACTGTGTATTAAACTAACAAATGGACACATTATTATCTTTGTGCTTTTTGCAATGCTGTAAAATATTTTTCTTTTTAGACATGAATGAGCACAGCTCTAGGAGTCACAGCATCTTTCTGATCAATATTAAACAAGAGAATGTAGAGACTGAAAAAAAACTCAGTGGAAAGCTTTATCTGGTTGACTTGGCTGGGAGCGAAAAGGTAATTGGTTATTTCTATTTTTCATGTACAAAATTATTTAGACTCAGTGCCATACTAATTCCTGAGTTTAAAAAGTTTCCTCAATCACAGAAGTTAATTCAAGAAGTAACTCAATTTAACTATTGTTTCCTGTGTCATTTTTCTGGTGCAAAGCCCTCCTTTCAGTCTTTAGAGAAAAAGTACTTGATGGCCTACACTGCTTTAAACTTAATAGGATCTAATGAGACCATTAGAAAACCCTCAGTATGAAATAGACCTAGAGAAGGAAGCAATAGAAATAAGGGAAAAGTCTGAAGAAAACGTGAACTGAAGAGCAAGTGGAAGTTGACTACCTGAACAGTCCATGGGAGCATTTTGTTTTAAAAGCAATAAAAAGTTATTGCTATCTTTCATTCTAAGATGACATTTATTTCTTCATATGTCCCCTAAACCTACCAAGTGAGCTACCCTTCGTAATGAAGAATAAACAGAAAAAGAAAGCTGTAGGGCAAAACCAACTGAGACATTGACCATGTGTGACACTGTATACCATGTTCCACATCCATGGTCTTCCATGTCCACAAAGGGAGAAGAGAAAAGGTACATTTGCATTTTGCTTGAAACAACAGCTTGAAACCTTGTTTGTTTGCTGACTGAGAATTGCAAGGCAGTGTTTGTACAGAAGCAAGCTTCCTTATTGGTAATGAAGAAAAAAGTTACTGGGCAGGGACTTATTAATTAATGGATTGTAGAAATAATGGATCAGTGCTAGTTTGTTCCACTATGATGATTAACCAAGGAGAAGGGCATGGATGCTCAGCCAACTCTTCCTGTGGTATGATCCCATCCACCTGTGGGCCAGCATGCCTTGGGGATATCACATAGGGATATTGTTGTTTTACTCTCGTCACCCCACTTGTACTTTTAAGCACAGCTATTTTCTGCCTGCCTAATTGAGGAGCCATACAAATGGCTCCTTCCTCACATTAACAGCTCCGATGAGAGATGTTGCTCCTTTGCATGGTTCTGTTAATGATTACTGCTAATAATAAACATTTATGATGCATTTGAAATAAGTGCCTCACCCCAGAGCTTCACATTCATTCACATCTCTTTTTTCCCCCTTTGCCTCTAAAAATGGCCAGACACATGTGAGAAGCTAATGAGAGGATATATTTGAAAGAACTTTGGAAAGAACAGTGTAAATGTAACATGATATCATTAGTAGCAAGAACTTTCTTTCTTAGGGGCGTCAACCACTCTGATTCTCCCCTATCTCTATGCAAGACTACAATGAAACCATTCCAAGCAATGACCTCGTTTTTATTTTTAAGTAATATTTTATTTTTCCTCAATTACATGTAAAAACAGTTTTTAAAGTTTTGAGTTTCACATTCTATCCTTTCCTTCCTCCCCTCTCCTTGAGATGGGCAAGCAATCTGATATAGGTTGTACATGTGCAATCACGTAAAACATTCCATATTAGACATTAGGTGGAAGAAAACTCGACCAAAAAAATGAAAGAAAGAAAGTGAAAAATAGTATGTGTCAATCTGTCTTCAGACACCATAAGTTTTTCCCTCTGGAGGTAGGTAGCATTTTTTATCACAAGTCCTTTGGAATTGTCTTTGATCATTGTATTGCTGAGAATAGCCATATTATTCAGAATCCATCATCATACAATATTGATGACACTCTGTACAATGTTCTCCTGGTTCTGCTCACTTCAGTCTGTACCAGGTCATTATTTTTTTAAATAAAATTTTATTGTTATCTTTTGTCTTTTCATCACCCACATTTTCCATTCTTCCCTTTGTAATAAAAAAAAAGTCCTTCCTGATCAAGGTTTTTAATTGCCATCATAGTTTGGGAGTTGATGGCTTGTCACCTAGAACCCAGCTGGTCACAATTTTCTGGAATAATAAGCCATCTTATGTGAACTCCAGGTTATCTTTTCTGAAATACAAATGCAGCATATCTAGTATGTGCTTCAGGAATAGAAATTGTCCTGCCATGAGTGTATTCAGCACAGAGGGAGAACTGGACCTTCCTCTCCAAGAGCTTATGTACTAAAAGAGAAAAAGAAAACAATGTAATTCTGCCGAACTTGAAATTCCTTTCTCCTTCAAGGTTTTTTTCCCTCCCTTGGATATTTTTTTCTATTCATTCTTTGTTATTTGAAGTGGGAAGAAATGGAGGAGAGGAAAAACCTTGAACACTCTAAGATTGTCTTTACAGCTGGAATTTTTTCCCTTATCAATTGCCTAGTTTTTTTTTAACCTCCTTATTTACAGCATAGAGTGAGGAAAAAATTCTTGATCTGGATGCTTTGGGCCCTGAGGGTTGCTGCCTTCCTAGCTGTTGGAGAGTCTGAAGTGCACTAAGCTTGTGATGCCAGTCTCTCAAGAGCCCAGCCTCTCCCTGGATGGAGAGAGTACCAAGGGATATATCCACACTGCTACAACTTGAAGCATTTCAACAGTTTCCCTTAAAACTAATTGAGGAGAAAATGAAAACAAGCTGGAACAAATCCCTACTCACACTGAAGAAGTATGGTCTTTTGAAATAGCCTTTATTTTCCTAGGGAAAGAAATGAGTTCCTTTTATTTTGACTCATGCTCCAGGAGGATGCCTCTTGGCCTTTATGCTAATTTGCTTTCTTTCCCTACTCTGAAGTCTTTGTTGTCAGATGAGGCTCATTGGTTTTTCTCCTTTCTGGTAGGTCAGCAAAACTGGAGCAGAGGGAGCCGTTCTTGATGAAGCTAAAAATATCAATAAGTCTTTGTCTGCTCTGGGCAATGTGATCTCTGCCTTGGCAGAGGGAACAGTAAGTAATCCTTCCACATGCTATTAAATGGTAATGTAAGAAAGGCCTCATGGTAGTCGGCCACACACCTAGGAGATGAATTTGTTTTCCTGTGTTAGGAGGAAACAAAGGGGATATTGGCTGTGAGCTCTCTGCCATTCTTGCACCATATTTTAGGATCTGTGAATAGTGAATGTTAATTGCTTGTGACCACAATGGTAGAATGATCTGGTGAAACTCGGCAGGGAACAAAGACAGGGTCATAAATCATAGATTTAGAACTAGGAGGGACCTTAGAGGGACCCCAAAGCAGGTGAGGCATAGAGAGGTTAAGTTGACTTACCTAGGGTCGTAAAACTAGTAAGTCATTGAACCCAGGGCCTCTTGACTCCTAAGTCCAATGTCCTATCCATTACACTGTGCTAATTGTTTTAAATAAGTTTCAAGCTCATCATGTCCTATCACTGCCTCTCTTACTTTTGTAGTTTTCATAGAATTAAAAGTTTTGGGGAAAATAACTCCCCCCTGCCCCGAACAAAATACAAACTAACAATCCTTTTTCCACTTCCTTCCTTTCCTAGAAAACTCACGTACCATACCGAGATAGTAAGATGACCCGGATCCTTCAGGACTCTCTTGGAGGGAATTGCAGAACCACCATTGTTATTTGCTGTTCTCCTTCTATTTTCAATGAAGCTGAAACCAAGTCCACACTGATGTTTGGACAAAGGTGGGTCTGACTATTTGGTCTGGCACAGAAGAGCACTGGACACGTACTCCTTTGGCGGTCTCTTCTGACCCTTGGTTTTGAGTTTGCATTTGGTTTTAGAAACTGGGTTGAAGAGAGGAGAGAATAGAGAATCAAAGAAATGAAAAAAGAATTTAGGTTTTTAAAAGTATTGGCAAGCTTCCTGCTACTGTGTCATCTAAAGCTATTTTTCATCTTAGTTTCACGGATCCAGTTCTTTAAACATTTTTATTGCAGTGTTTTAGGGTGTTTTATATTACCTTTATTTCCGAATGCATCCCTCCCATGCTCAATGAGCCATCCCTTTAAAAAACATTTTTAAAGGAGAAATAAAAGCAGTTCAGTAAAATTCACAAACACATCAACAAAATCTGACAGAAGACACAATATTCCACCCTCCTGATCTCTCACCTCTGCTAAGAATCAAGGGACATACATTTTCTCATCTCCTTTGGGGAGACCAGTGAACATTATCAATCAACATGGCATTTAGTTTCTTTTTTTGTTGTTGTTCCACTTACATTGTTATAATCATTGTGTATATTGTTTTCCTGGCTTTACTCTGCATCTATAAATCTTCCCATTCTTCTCTGAATTCTTCACACTCACCATTTCTTAGAGTGCAGTGATATTTCAATACATCCATGTGCCATAGTTTGTTTAACTTGTTCAGTCCCAGTCTTTGGGCATCTGCTTGTTTTTCATTCATTTGCTACTACAAAAAGTGCTGCTATGGCTATGTTGGTACATAGAGGACCCTTCTTTCTGTCTTTGACCTCCTTGGGGATATAGCTATTGATTAATAACCTTTCTTAGAGTGTTTGTTTTATTTGAGAGACTCAGAAGAATAATTGTACTTTGGAATGAATGATGGTCATTAGTAGCCAAAGATTTGATTTTTTTATAAACACTGGGTTTTTGGCTCTGCTCATGTTTCAGGAGCATATCAGGTGCCTTATTGCACAGGGATTTGAGTTTTGACTGCTTAGTGCATGGGAGCTCAGTTTTATTAAACTTTGTAACTACTTCTCTTTAGATTCTTGGACTCTTTGCAAAGGTGCTAATAGAAAGAACATTTGGAAATAGTCCAGATAGAATGGCATCCAGAGCTACTGATCTTTTCTCCTTTTACTCTCCACTATTTCTGGTAGTGAAATGAACAGTAACCTGAGCCCAGCCCTAGAAGAGGAAACATCAGTATGGGAATCTGCCTCCTCACCCCCAAACATGTCCACATTGGCACCTTCCTATTTGTTTGTTTTTATAGATTAATGCCACTATTGACTCACCAAGCTCCTCAAGGGCAGGGACTCTCTTTTGCCTTTCCTGGCACTTAGTAGGCATTTGTAAATATTCATTGACTGACTGTTGACTGAGTCTTAACGCTGATCTGTCAGATTCAGGATGAATTTCCAGGGGTACTGCTGGCTAGTCTACCACATCTCAACACTGTATGTATACTTTCATCTAGAATCTAGATAAAATAAGTACAACAAAACTTTATTTTAAAATGTAAAAACAATTCTTCGCTCACAGACCATACGAAAACAGGTAGTAGACTGGATTTGGTCTATTCAGTCCATAGTTTGTCAACTCCTAGTCAAGGGTGTTCAGTTTCTCCTTCCCTTTATGTCAGCCATAGTAGCCTTGGGTGCCAAAATGTTTGGAGTGCTACCAGTTTAAACATAAGCTGAGTGTAATCAATGCCTAATGTGAAAAGTACTGGGCTTGAGAGTCAGGAGAATTGTATCATTCCTACCTGTACTCACAACACTAAATAGTACCAACTAGCAACTATATAGCATGTTAAGGTTTGCAAAGCTCTTTACTTCTACCTCATTTGATCCTCAGAACAACCCTGGGAGGTAAGTGCTATCCTTACCCCATTTTACAGAGGAAGAAGCTGAAGCAGACAGATTAAATGAGTTGCTCAGGCTTATACAGGTTCTAGGTGTCTGAGGCTGGATCTGAGCTCTGGTCTTTCTGACTTACTGTGCCATCTAGTTGGATAATCTTAGGCAAGTGCTAATTCCCTCTATGCCTCATTTATAAAATAGCATCACAACTTTCCCCTCTGTTTTCATCCCAGTAATATTTTGTGATATTCAGTGTCTGTAAAATGGCAGAGATTGTTGAAGAAAGTATAGATGGGGAGGTTTGGATGAAGGGAGCAGAAAGAATCCAAGGAAACAGAGTAAGAAACATAGGTTATCATAATCTATCATATTATAATATATGAGGTTATTATAATCTATTTAAATTTATTATAGTCTATAATAATGGTTATTATTATCTATTATAGTCTATAGGTTATATATAATGTGAGGTTATAATCTATTTAAACTATATTATAAATCTATAGGTTATATATAATGTGAGGTTATAATCTATTTAAATTGCATTATAATCTATTATAATCCATAGGTTATATATAACATGAGGTTATTACAATCTATTTAAATTGCATTATAATCTATTATCATCTATAGGTTATATGTAATACAAGGTTATTATAATCTATTTAAATTGTATTAAGCCTCAGCTATTTCCTGAGTCCTTAACAGAACATAAAATTACCCAGTTCCTGCCTTTATAAACCAGTAAAATAAAATTACATCAAAACATCATGAATCTAATGTACCCTCTTAACCTGATTTTGGTCCTGTTCTTTCTCCTGAATCACTTTGGTGGTTAGCCAGATGCTTGTCTGTGGTGTCACAGCACCTTGTGTTCTCAGCACAGAATCTCAGAGACTTAAAGGATTCTTCTAAGATTGCATCTGCCCTGGGGAAAGACGCTATGTTATAGGCACCATCTTGTACCTTTTTCCTTTGCCTAGCATCAGGAGGCTCTTGAAAACCTTAATGATACTCTCTAATGGCACGCTGAATGGAACCAGCACAGAACATATTTGCATTTGAAACACACTTTTCTTTTTAAAGAGTCTGATTGCGAAAGCAAAAACATACTGTGCTTATTGCAATCCAATGTGGCCCTGGGGAATTCATGTCTATCTTAGTGGTGTTGTAAGTACATAATTGTAGCTGCCTGGGTTCTATACAGTAAGATTCAGGTGCAAAGTCAAGTAAGTGTTTTCTGGTGTGCCCAGTCCACAGTTTTTCCTTTTAGACAACGTAGAGGAGTTGAGCAAGTGCTCCAAGTTTCCCTTTACCCTGAACTCTGTAACAAGAGAGGCCTTTGGAAAAGTCTTATTAATTAACAGTGTTTCAAGGTGTCTTAGCTGAGGGATTAAAGTCAAGAAAGCATTATGCTCTTTTTCCCTCTGAACAAATAATGTTGATAAAATTTAAAGTCCTGGGAAATAGAAATAAAGCCTATAATTTATTTCACCATCATATGAAAGTCAATCAGTATACAAACTCATGTCATCTTGGACATAAAACTGTGATTACTTGGAAAATTAGGTTAACTGCTGAACATTGATGTAGTTAATTTTGTACACAAGTATTGTTGGATTTTTGTCTGGCTTGTTTTTTATCCTCTGATTATGGAGGAGCTAAGCTTTTTATGCTAGCCTTGCCCTTAATTAGCTAATTACTTCTTCAGTTGATCAAATAACCAACACATATCTATTTAGTGCTTATTATGGGTCAGACCAAAATTAAACAGTCTCTGATCTAAAGAAACTTATCTTCTACTGGGAGAAACAACATGATTACATGAAAATATACTCAAAATACAGGAATAGAGACTGGACTTGTGCTTTCACTCTTAATAGAAAACTCCTGAGTATGGAAACTTCCTCTAACAATATAGGTCAGGGTCAGCACTTTCTCTGCAATTTATCCTCTTAAAGTGTTACCTAGGACAGCACTAGCAAATTCAAATAGAAACAAAGGCCATGAAACCATACACAAGGATCCCTGTGGGCCTCTTATTGACTCAGAAAACCACACATTAATATTGTCTATGTTTTATTGTATTTTTATTTATTTTGTTAAGTATTTTGTTAAATATTTCCCAATTGAATTTTCATCTGGTTTGGGCTGCATTGTGGACCAATGAGCAGCCTGTGGGCCATGTGTCTGACGCCTTGGAGCGCTGAGAAATAAAGTGACCCAACATCACCTAGCCAGTATGTCAGATGCAGGACCTTATTCCAAGTCTTCCTAGCTTTGAGGCCAGCTTGCTATCCCTTATGCCAGACAGAATTTTTATACAAAGTAAATATAGTATGGCATAGTGGATAGAGAAAGCTGGTTTTGTAGTCAGGAAGGCACCATCCTTGTACCTGAATCAGGAAGATTTGGGTTCAAGTCCTGGCTGTGTGACCCTGAGTCACAGGGGTTATCTTTAGCGCTCTAGACGGCTCTCTCAAACTATTTTCTTGGAGAGAAGTAGCTGACCTGCAAGGGATTTCATCATGGGAGCTCCATATACTAGTGAAATCACAAGTCTGCTCCCTAGCCTATACACAAAGTCAGTGCAAGATAATTTAAATCAGGGGGAGGTTCAGGAAAGCAGGTAGCAGTTTTGAACTAAGCTTTGAAAGAAGTGAGGGAGGTGGTGAATTGTAGGCATGAGGACAGCCTGAGTTAAGGCACAGAGATGAGAAATTGAATGGTATAGATAAGGAAAGATAGTAAGAAATGCTTTGACAGCATGTGTGAAGGGAAGTACTAAGCCTGAAAGGGTAAACTGGAGTCAGTTTGTAAAAGATTTTAAATACCAAATAGAGGCTTTTGTAGCTGATCTTAAAGGCAATAGGGAGCCAGGGGAGTTTTGTGAGCAAAGAACTGACATGGTCAGAATTTTGCTTTAGGAATATCACTTTGGTAACTGTGTTGAGGATGCAGGGAAAGGCTTGAGGCAGGGAGACCAATTAGGAGACTTTTGTACTAGTCCCAATGAGAGATGATAAGGGCTTGAATTAGGGTGATGGCTGCGTGACTGAAGGTGGGAAGATAGATGTGAGAGAGATTGTGGAGGGCAGCTTCTTAGATACATGGAGTAAGGGAGTCAAGGATCACTCCAAGGTTGATAACCTGGGTACTTGGAAAGAGGAAGGAGGAGGGACCCTTGGAAAGAGGGAATTTAGAAAGATGGGTGGCTTGGTGAAGAAGAGGTCATGAGTTCTGTTTTGGATGTGTTGAATTCAAAATACCTGTGGAATATCCAGTCCAAAGTGTCTATCAGATAGTGATGTGGGGACTTGGGTTTAGGAGAGAGACTAAGGCTAGCTAGCTAGATCTGGGAATCATCTGAGTAGGGATGATCTTTGAAACCGAGGGAGAGGGAGAGGGAGAGAGAGAAGGAGAGGGAGAGGGAGAAGGAGAGGGAGAGGGAAAGGAAGAGGGAGAGGGAGAGGGAGAGGGAGAAGGACAGGGAGAGGGAGAGGGAGAGGGAGAAGGACAGGGAGAGGGAGAAGGAGAGGGAGAGGGAGAGGAAGAGGGAGAAGGACAGGGAGAGGGAGAGGGAGACCAAAGCAGGGCCCACAGTTAAAGAGTAAGATGTGAATGATGAGCAGCAAAGGAAACTGAAGAACAGTCAGACAGAGAGGAGATCCGAGAGAGAGCAGTGTTGCAAAAGCCTAGAGAGAAAAGAGTATTTAGGAGAAGTGTGGGCAACAATACTAAGTGCTTTAGTCAGATAAAGAAGCACAAGGATTAAAAGAAATACCCAAAGGATTTGGAAATTTAGAAATCACGTGTAGCTAATGATCTCTTCAAGGTTATCTAACCTCTATAGGAAGTGTAGCTAATAACCTCTGTGGTAAGTAACTTTGGAGTCATCAGCAATCAATCGATAAATCAGCAGGTATTGGTTAAGCATGTACCAGACACTGTTAAGAATAGATTTAGTGCTTGGAGATTAAGGAAATTAATTGCTCTTAATTTAGAGGAAAGATGCTAGGAAGATTTCAAATTCAGTTTAACAAAAGCTTCATCTGAAGTTGTCTGCAGGGAGGGCCCATATAAGCATCTAGTTCTTAAGATTTACATGTGGCTCTTGCAGCAATTGTGAAGAAAAAAGGAGACATTATAAATTCTACAGATGCTTAATTAAAAATAATATGATGTTTATTTAAAGCAGAGATTCTTTAACCTATTTTGTGTTGGGTACCCCTTTGTAAGTCTGGTGAAACCTATGGATTCCTTTTCATAATAATGTTTTTAAGTGTGTAAAATAATATAGAATTACAAAGGAAATCAAAAGTTAGTGGAAATAAAAAGGTAAGTTTTTCTTATACAAGTTCATGAATTCCCTGAAATAGATCTATCAACTTCTTGGGGTTCTGTAGACACAAGGTTTAAGAAACCCTGATTTAAAGAGACAACGAAGGTTAGTTAGTTTTGTTCACACTCTTTTACTTTCAAATTATGATGCCTCTTTTTATATTACACTAGTAAATTTTATCTCCTATTTTTTCAATTATGTTGGCTACCTTTGTCCTACAGTATGTTGTTAGGAATGCTGTGTCATCATCATCATCGTCGTCATCATCATCATCATCATCATCATCATCATCATTGGTAGCATTTATGTAGTACTTTAGGGTTTGCACGTGCTTTACCAATAATATCTCATTTTATGCTTTGGGAGGTAGGCACTATTACTATCCCCATTTACAGATGAGGAAACTGAGGCAGACGGAGATTAAGTCAGTTGCCCATGGTCACATAGCTAGGAAGTATCTTAAGTAGGATTTGAATTCAGATCTCCCTGTCTCCATGTCCAGCACTCTGACCACTAAGCCACCTAGCTGCCTTTAAGAGGTAAATGACATGGTTTCTGCCACTACCAGTACTACCACTATCACTATGATGATGATGACTATTACTACTACTACCACCACCTCTTCCACCACTACCACCACCACTACCACCACCACCACCACCACTACTACCACTATTACTATTACTACTATTTCTACCATTACCACTACCATTACTGGTACTACTACTACCATTACGACTTCTTCCTCCACCGCTACCACCACCACCAACACCACTACCACTACTACCACCATTACTACATTTCCCAATGATGCCATATGGTTGTGAACCATGAAATACCAGCCTCAAAAGAACCAAAATTTCTGTATACCTAAAAGATACCTGAAAAAATGCACATGGTCAAGATGCATGGTAGATATAAAAATAGGCTACAATGTATTGCTAGTAGTGACTGTCACATGACAAGAGGTATAGATATCAAGAACATATGTAACTGGAAAATGAAATTGTCTTATAATGTAGTAAGAGCAAGGAAATAGATGGACAGACCAATGCTGTACTGTTACTCACCAAATATTAAATATTATCTAGTTACTGGCAACCAGTTACTTTCAACAGCATCTAGGAAGGGCTTGAATGTTGGATTTAGAGTCAGAGCATCTGGGTTCAAATTATGCCCCTGGTATTTGCTATCTCTATGACCTCTGGCAAGTGATTTAATCTCTCTAGGCTTCAATTTCTTTATCTGTAAGATGAAGACTAGATGACCTCTGAGGTTACTTTGAGCTTGAAATATGTGATCTTATGCCCCAAGAAAGGTCCCCACCAAACTCAGTGGATCCTCTGTGGATGATTTACTAAACAATATGGAAAAGACTCACACATGAGTTACTGTGAAAAGATGTGGAAGAGTTGTGATATGGTACTGGATTGGATTCAGAGGACCTGAGTTCAAATCCCAACTCTGCCACTTATTTAGGCATGTCAAGACACCTTTCTTAGCCTCAGTTTCCTCATCAGCAAAATGAGAGAGAGTTGATATCTAAGGTTCCTTCTAGCTCCAAACCTATATTCCTTTGAAACAGCACACTGATGAGATCCCTTAGGGCATTTGTATTCCTGGATGTGTACCATGTGGTTCCATTTAAAATAGTTGCCTTGTATATGTGTATAAAACAGAGGACAGTTGCTGAGAAGACAATTTCTAATCAAGTCTGTGGTTCAGACTACATCTATCTCTTCACAAACATACAAAAATACATATATACACACACATCGTGGAAGTCTGAGGGCAACTTAGTAGTTAGTGATATAATTTCCATTTAAATGGTTTTTACTCTTGTCAGCTTTTTACTTCCTAATCTTAAATTAGTCTTTAAAAATCTTTCTTAGAACTACTCTAAAAAGATATTCACGAGTCAAAAAAAAAAGCCCAAGTTGACTGATTGTATTAGAAGCTTTTTAAAGGTTCTTTTACTTTTTGGGTGGTAATTTATGAAAGAAAAGGGAATCCTGGGTTGACAGACGAATCAATTTAGGAAATGTATGACTCAGCAAATCTCTGGAAACAAAAGAGCTTGATTGATCCAGTATGAATAAGATACACAGATCATTTGCATTTTGGCTGTGAAATGAGAAATAAGAAGAGATTTATAGCCGAGAGAAAGTAATTTCTCTTCTCCTCCTCCTATGAATTTTTTAAAAGCTGTGTTGAAGAAAACCAAGGCTAATGACAGTTGGCCAGCAGTGAACTCACCTCCCAATGGATATGTAATTATCATTAAAGAAGATGAATATGAAACCGCACCATATATAAGTTAAATAAAAAACTCTAGTACCCGTTTGACATAAAACAAGGGCAAATACCAACCCTGCTTTGAAGAGTTTGCAAATGGATCACTAGTTGATCAAATTCTCACTTGGTGGATGGGTAAAGCATAGTGATTTAAGCCCACAAAGCCCCAAACCTTCATTCAAATTTTTTCTAGTATCTTCTCCACAATATCAGAGCTGCTAAAAATACTGCCCAGTAGTCTATATAATTTCATCTCCGCAGTTATAGTTAATGTTGATTAGTTTCAAGATTTTGTTTAACTTGAGAATAGCTTGCTCATCTTTGGGCAAGTAAAATTTCTAGTTGGGATAAGACAAAATCTAATAATTAAATTTTCCTTTATCTGACTTCCCCAGTTCATCCCCTGATCTGCTACTGACAACAAATAAGGCTGGCCTTATAAATGTTTGGAGTCATGTCATGGAGGATGTCATCCTTGGAAGGGACTTGCCAACTTGTTAAATACATGATGAGCAAGAATCCCCTTCCATGGTACCCCACCTATGTTTGAAGACTTTTACTGAGGGGGGAAAGGGCAGCTAGGTGGCATAGGAGTCAAGTTCAAATCTGGCTTCAGACACTTACCAGATGTGTGACCCTGGGCAAGTCACTTTAACCTTGTTTGCTGCAGTTTCCTCATCTGTAAAGGGAGCTGGAGAAGGAAATGGCAAATCACTCCAGTATCTTTGCCAAGAAAACCCCACATAGGGTCACAAAGAGTCAGATATGACTGAAACAATTAAACAGCAACTGAAAGGGAAACTACTACCTCCAGGCAACCCATTCCACATTTGGTTAACTCTAATTGTTAACTCTAATTATAGAGAGTTTTTCCTTATGGCAAGCCTAAATTTATCTCTTTGCAACATCTACCTATTAATGGCTCTTAGTTCTGCTCTTTCAAGTTAAGCAGAACAAGTATAATATACATTTAGATCAGTACTTGGCACATAGTAGGTGTTTAATAAATGCTTGTTCACCAAGTAACAGCACTTTGAACACTTGAAAGCAATTATCCTCTTCCCCTTAAGCTTTCTCTTCTCCATCTCAAATATCTCTAGTCTCTTCATCTGGCCTCCTTATGAGAGAAACTCATCCTGGTTGCCCTTCTTTGATAACTTGTCAATTAGTGCCATGTCTTCCTAAAATGTGATGAATGGAGATTGGGTATTCTATGGGCTGTTGAGGGCAGGCCAATCCCTTGCCTGGTCCAAGCAAAGACTATGGAAGGATTTCAGGTATTAGGTCAGCTTGGAACTAGATGTCCATTCTAATGGCAAGCTTCAGTGATTTCTGTGGTTACAGTGCTGGATTGGGATGCCTTATATCAGACCATGCACTCTCTTGGGTATTTGGTGAACGGTAATGAAAATGATGGTTAGTCCTTAAAGCTTTGGAGTAGAATGTGCTTTGGAAAGGAATGTGATGTTATTGATACAGTGAAAGGAAAAACCATAATCTTGCTGAGAAAGAAAAGCAGTGGTTATAGTTTTAACTGTAGACTTGTGGGCATTGGGTGTCCTCATTATTAAATGTTTATCCTATCTTTAAGAACCACACAGGAAGTCTTGTCCAATATACCAGTGCCAGGAATCTGTCTTTCTAGCTAATGTAATTATCTCTTGTCAGTTTGTCTGTTTGCATCATCATAAACTTCTGTTTGGAAAATGCATTGCCGTTATCTGTTTCTTTTTATGTATGCCCTACAGTCTGTATCTTCTGTGGTTAATTTCATCTCCCCAGTTGTGGTTAATGTTCATTAGTTTTGAGGTTTTGTTTAACTTGGGAATGGCTTGTTCCCCTTTGGGCAAGTAAGATTTATAGTTGGGGCAAGGCAAGAATATATTTGATTTAAGCTGTAGTTAACTCCTTTGAACATAGCACAACAAAGGAAAGATGCAAAAAAACAGATGCCCTGCTAATTGCCCTTGCATGTTTTGGCTCATTTGTGTTAAGAGGATCCTGCTGTTAGGGTCCATAAACTTAAGAACTAATTATACTTCTTTCCCTAAGCAGTTCATCTCAAGGATTTTGTTCATTGCTTGCCATGGCTGTGTAGCTTGGAATGGGACCTTATTGGGTAAATTTTGGTGGCCACCAATTTTGAATTGAGATAATGGATGGATTTTTAAAGTGCTGCCCTGACCTCATGAATGCCTTTGATTGGCAATCACCTCATATTAAATGATTCTCTCCAAGGATTTATGATTCCAGTGGTTGTGATCATTCCCTCTAGCAAGGACAGATAGCCTCTGTGAATTATGGTAGCTGAAAAAATTCACCACCTGGTCACCAACATTAGAATCCAGGGTAATTTCCATGCCACAGTGAGATGTTATGTAGTAGGCTTCTAGGGTGGAGGGTTTAATTGTTATCTTTACAGTTGCTGTTCATAGGATCACAGATTTGAGCTGAAAGGGATCTTGGAGGTCATCAGTTCCACCCCATTCCTTTTGCACATTAAGGAACTGAGACCCAGAGAGGTTAAAATCTTGTTCAATGTCACAGAAGTAGTAAGGTAAAAGAGCTAGTAGTGAAACCCAGGTCCTCTGGTTCCTCCACCAAAACCTTCTCTGGTGGGATTGAACTGAGGAGACAAGTATCGTTATTCCTGTTTCATAGATTAAGAAACTGCCATTCAGAGTAGATATGTTCTGGGAAAGATAAAAATTTTTTTAAAAAGTGGAACCTCCTTTTGATTGCATCAGAAGCTGTTGACTTAAAGGAACTTTGAGGAGAAAACTTTTTCGTAAAGTGAATAATTACTCTTTTGTAAATGCTGGATGTCTTTTTTTCTGTCTTGATATGATAGGTTTTCTTATCTTGGGGTCACCTACAGTTGTCACTTCCACAGGAACAAACAGGTGTTTTGGCACAATGGAAAGAGTGCTATTCTAGTGGGCAGTGAAATTGGTTATAGTCCTGGACCTGTGTATGACATTGAGGCAAATCCTTTTCCGCTTCTTTGCCTCATTTCCCTCGCCTACAAAATGAGAGTCTATCAAAGTTAGAGAGGGCTGGAGAGAGGGAGGGAAAGAATTTGGGACTGGAAAAAAATTAATAGCCTAAAAGAGTCTTTAAAATAAGAAAGAAAAGCTTTATCAACCCACTTTTTCCCTGGAAGATAAGTAGTAATGGAACCCATGACACATTATACGCTTTCCTACTTACCCAGAATGAATCATCTCAGAACCCTCCTGGGGTTCCTTCTAATCTTGATATTCTGAGATGATAGGTAATTTTTGGACAGAGAGTATGTGTCATTTTAAAGCTGCCCTAAGCATAGCAATTAGATAATCCTCCTTTGTGACTCCAGTGTACAACGACATTCTAGTGTCAGAAAATTCTTACGTCTGACTTAAATCCCACTTAAACCATTTTTTCCATGTCCTACCTTTAGTGGAGATAAAGGGGAAACTGCTTTAATACTGTATGAGCTGACAGATGTGTAGGAGAGCAAAATGAGGCTTTATTTCACCACCATGTTGGATTCTAAATGCTTGCGAAAGACTTAGTTATTCTCTTCAGAGTTGGAAGAATATTCAGAGGGGGACTAGTTACTATAGCAATAAGATAGACTAGTTTACACAAATAATGGATATTCTTAAAGGCTTCCTGTGCTTGTTCATAATAATAGCTTCCACTCATGATAACAATTCACAGGCAGTGTGGGATAATGGACAGAGTGCTGGACTTGGAGGCAAGAAGACCTGGATTCAAATTCTGCCACAGATAATTACTAGCTGGCTGACCTTGAGCGATTTACCTAGCTTTTCTGAGCTTCAGTTTCCTCATCTGTAAATTGGGTACAATAGTAGCCCTTACTTCATAGGGCTTTGAGGATAAAATGAGATAATGTACACAAAAGAGCTTTGTACCAAATGACTATTAGAAGTGCCAAATAAATATAACTCTTGTTATTATTATTATTATTATTATAAGTGCCTTTTAAGGTCACACAATTCATCAAGGAGAATACTTTTGCTTTGAAAAGTTATATTCCAAACTTATCCTTCAACATTCACTGGTCTTTGCCTGTTGGTTATTTTTGGCTCTCTAACTTAAGATACCAGCAGGGCATAGTTCAGTGTATTTGCATCTGTAAAGCATCTGTAAAGCTGCCTGAATTTCCTGCACACAAAGTGATATAAAATTCCAGAACTTTGAAATAATAACAAAATTGCTGTTATTACGAGACGTTAGAGCTGAAGGTCTTAGGGAGACTGTAGTCTGGAGCCTAAAGAAAGGTATAGCAGTTCTTAAGCTGTGTCTCACAATTCTTCCCTTGTCAGTTAGGTTATTTAGTTGTCTACACTGGGAATTAATTTTTAGCTTGCCAGGCCTGCACCATTGCTGAGCATTACTGAGTTCATTTTACTGGAACCAGAATCATGTCAAAGATGTCACTTGATGACAGCAGTAATTAACCAGACATACGTACCAGATAGCTCATGTTTTAACATCCCTGGCAAATAAACGCTATGTTTAAAAAGATCAAACCTGTAGCAAATATGCCTAATTTAGACAAAGTTTTTCCTTGAAAGGAAGGCTCCTTAATGGGTGAATCCTAAAGAGGAAGTGAATGGGTTTTTTAATGAATTATGTCTTTTCCTTGTTTAACATAAAGCTATTCATGGGCTAATTATATTAATATATACATCTATTCATGAGCTAATTATTACACATATATATGTGGACAGGTAATTAGTCCATTAATATATATGTGTATAAATGCATATATGTGTTATGTCTTAGGTCTTTTTTTCTTCTTTTGGTTTGTTTAGCCCAAGTGTCACTATCTTCTCCCTGACCAGCTGTCTCTCTCAGTCACTATCCATCCACCAGTAATTACATCTACACAGTCTGTGCCCGGGAGCAATTGCTCCAATTCACTGTACCCTAGGGATGACTGTCTACAGGAAATACACATTTCAAGGAAAAAGCCTCTCCTGTGAGATTGTTTCCATTTGTGCAGTAGTGATCTCTCTTCTGTGTGGTCCCCTTGGATACTGGTCATTTCCATTGCATTGAATCCTCTTCTGGATTCTTAATGATTCCTAAGTAGTTCTATTCATTTGACATTCTAGAAGTATTCATTAATTGCCTATTAGATTTTGGAGATGCATTGGCAGAAAAGGTCCCTACCTTCAAAATGCTTGCCTTAGGTTGGAGGGTATGGATGGGACAGGGAATAACATGTACATATATAAGTTAAAACAGAACATATAAAAATAAAACTTTTAGTAATTTTAGGTAGAGTGTAATAGCAAACATGACATGTCATGACATCTGTCATGTCCCTGAAGTCTTAGTGCACTGTGCACTAAGATTTTTGGGAAACTTCTACATCTCTCTCTCTCTGTCTCTCTCTCTGTCTCTGTCTCTGTCTCTCTCTGTCTCTCTCTGTGTAATGAGGAGAATGTGGTTTTTTTAATTAGTCTGACACTGGTGTGTAGTTTCAAGGCTAGAAGAAAGATCAGCAATCCAGACATAAGGTTGATAAGGACCTTTGACTAGATGTGGGGGTGTAGAAGAAAGAAAACATCTGAGAGTCATTTTGAAAGAAGAGTTGGTAGGGGTTGACAACTGCTTGGATGTGGGAGGTAATGGAAAAGAAGGAGTCACAGATTACTTCAAAGACTCAAGTCTGGGAAATAGTGGTATTATTTATATTACTATTCATTGGGAAGGGGACCTTGTTTGGAAGCTGAATGAAATGGGGGGGGAGTTTTTATGTAACAAAATGTTTTCTCAAATTACAAGCTTTTGAAATTCAACATGGGAAGTCTGGGCTAAATTGCAATGGTGCTTGGGGATTATTCATCTGTTTTGTACCTTTTTTCCCCCTTAGAGCCAAGACCATCAAGAATACAGTCTCTGTGAACCTAGAACTAACTGCTGAAGAATGGAAGAAGAAGTATGAGAAAGAAAAAGACAAAAACAAGAGCTTGAAGAATGTTATCCAGCATCTGGAATTGGAACTAAACAGATGGAGAAATGGTAAGAACAATGACCCAGCAGCTGACGATTCTGGGGATGGGGGGAGAGGGAGATCAGTGAATCACTTACCTGTGAGCTTTGGGAACCTGAGAGACACCCGAAGAAAAGGAATGTACATACTTAAGCCAAACCTGATAAACAGTTAAACCGTAAGAATAATTTCCTGGATTTCCCCCTGCTCCTTCGGCAGATCTATAATAATTAAGCATTACTACGTGTCTATAATGTGCCTGGCACTGTGCTAGAGACCAGGGCTGCAAAATCAAAACAAAACAGTCCTTGCCTGCAGAAAGCTTACATTCTGTTGGGGCAAGCAACATACATTCATATGTGAAGTTTAAAATATCTATACAGAAAATATAAACCAAACAGAGGGTAATTTGGGTGTGATGGAGAGTGTCAGCTGGCAGGATGAGGAATGGTCTCAGGTAGGAAATGATGCTCAATGTGAACTTTGACAGAGGCTGGGGATCCCAAGAGGTGGAAGGGAGGACAGTATGCATTGCCAGTATGGGGGATAAGCCACGTGAAGGCACGGAAGTGGGTCTGTATTTTGTGTGGGAAGGATAACATAGCAAAGCTGACAATTTCACTGGACCATAGAGTAGGTGAAGGAGTCTGGAAGAATGGGATGGAGCCAGATCACAATGGATTTTACATGGCAAAAGATTTTTGTTTGATCTCAAAGGCCAAAAGGATCAAAGTGCTTCTTGAGCTGGAGAGGGACATGGTCAAAATTGTGCTTTAGGAATATCACTTTGGCAGCCGTGCGGAATATAGCTGCTATGGAAAAAGGGAGTGACTGGGTGCAGGGAGAGATATTAGGGGGCTCTTGCAAAAGTCTAGGTGATAGGTGTTGAGAGACTGACCTAGTTTAGTGGCCGCATGTGGTAAAGGAGATGGATATAAGACATGTTTTGGAAACAGGATTGATAGGACTTGGCAACTTGTTGGAGGTGATGAGCTGATGCAGTAGATAGAGCACTAGACCTAGAGTCAGGAAGACCCAAGTTCAAATCCAGCCCTAGATACTCACTACATGAATGATCCTCACTTAACCTCTGTTTGCCTCAGTTTCCTCATTTGTAAAGTGGGAAAAATAATAGCACCTACCTCCCAGACTTATTGTGAGGATCAAATGAAATAATAATTAATTTTTTTTAATTTAAATTTATTTATTTAACATATTTAGTTTTCAGCATTGATTTTCACAACAGTTTGAATTACAAATTTTCTCCCCATTTCTACCCTCCCTCCCACTCCAAGATGGCATATATTCTGGTTGCCCTGTTCCCCAGTCAGCCCTCCCCTCTATCACCCCCCTCCCCTCTCATCCCCTTTTCCCTTCCTTTCTTGTAGGGCAAGATACATTTCTACGCCCCATTGCCTGTGTATCTTATTTTCTAGTTGCATGCAAAAACTTTTTTTTTTGTTTTTGAACATCTGTTTTTAAAACTTTGAGTTCCAAATTCTCTCCTCTCTTCCCTTCCCACACACCCTCCCTAAGAAGTCGAGCAATTCAACCTAGGCCACATGTGTATCATTATGTATAACCCTTCCACAATACTCATGTTGTGTAAGACTAACTACATTTTGCTCCTTCCCAACCCATCCCACTTTGTTGAATTTTCTCCCTTGACCCTGTCCCCTTTCCAAAGTGTTTGTTTTGATTACCTCCATCCCCATCTGCCCTCCCCTCCATCATCTCCCCCCCTTTTATTTATTTTTTTTTTATCTTCCTCCCTCTTCTTTCCTGTGGGGTAAAATACCCAACTGAGTATGTATGGTATTCCCCCTCAGGCCAAATCTGATGAGAGCAAGGTTCACTCATTCCCCCCTCCCCTGCCCTCTCCCCTTCTCCCACAGAACTGCTTCTTCTTGCCACCTTTATGCGAGATAATCCACCCCATTCTATCTCTCCCTATCTCCCTCTCTCAGTGTGTTGCTCTCTCATCCCTTAATTTCCTTTTATTTCTTTTAGATATCTTCCCTTCATCTTCAACTCACCCTGTGTCTGCTCTCTCTCTTTTACATATATATATATACACACACATACATATATATATATACATACATACACATACATAGATATACACATAGATATGTACATACACATTCACTTATATATATATACATAAACATATATATATATATGCATATTCCCTTCAGCTACCCTAATACTGAGGTCTCATGAATCATACATGTCATCTTTCCATGTAGGAATGTAAACAAAACAGTTCAACTCTAGTAAGTCCCTTGCAATTTCTGTTTCTTGATTACCTTTTCATGCTTCTCTTGATTCTTGTGTTTGAAAATCAAATTTTCTATTCAGTTCTGATCTTTTCACTGAGAAAGCTTGAAAGTCCTCTATTTTATTGAAAGTCCATATTTTGCCTTGGAGCATGATACTCAGTTTTGCTGGGTAGGTGATTCTAGGTTTTAATCCTAGCTCCATTGACCTCCGGAATATCGCATTCCAAACCCTTCGATCTCTTAATGTAGAAGGTGCCAGATCTTGGGTTATTCTGATTGGGTTTCCACAATACTCAAATTGTTTCTTTCTGGCTGCTTGCAGTATTTTCTCCTTGATCTGGGAGCTCTGGAATTTGGCGACAATATTCCTAGGAGATTTCTTTTTGGGATCTATTTGAGGAGGCGATTGATGGATTCTTTCAATTTCTATTTTGCCCTGTGGCTCTAGAATATCAGGGCAGTTCTCCTTGATAATTTCTTGAAAGATGGTATCTAGGCTCTTTTTTTGATCATGGCTTTCAGGTAGTCCAATAATTTTTAAATTATCTCTCCTGGATCTATTTTCCAGGTCAGTGGTTTTTCCAAGGAGATATTTCACATTGACTTCCATTTTTTCATTCCTTTGGTTCTGTTTTATAATATCTTGATTTCTCATAAAGTCATTAGCTTCCACTTGCTCCAATCTAATTTTTAAAGTAGTATTTTCTTCAGTGGTCTTTTGGACCTCCTTTTCCATTTGGCTAATTCTGCCTTTCAAGGCATTCTTCTCCTCATTGGCTTTTTGGAGCTCTTTTGCCATTTGAGTTAGTCTGTTTTTTAAGGTGTTGTTTTCTTCAGTGTATTTTTCAGTATTTTTTTGGGTCTCCTTTAGCAAGTCATTGACTTGTTTTTCATGGTTTTCTCGCATCCTTCTCATTTCTCTTCCCAAATTTTCCTCTACTTCTCTAACTTACTTTTCCAAATCCTTTTTGAGCTCTTCCATGGCTTGGGACCAGTTCATGTTTTTCTTGGAGTCTTTTGTTGTAGGCTCTATGACTTTGTTGTCTTCTTTAGGCTGTATGTTTTGGTCTTCTTTGTCACCAAAGAAAGAATCCAAAGTCTGAGACTGAATCTGGGTGTGCTTTCGCTGCCTGGCCATATTCCCAACCAACTAACTTGACCCTTGAGTTTTTCAGTGGGGTATGACTGCTTGTAGACTAACGAGTTCTATGTTCCACGTTTGGGGGGGAGGTGCCAGCTCTGTCACACCAGCACTACTCCTTCCCCAAGAACCCCCAGCCTGGGCTGGGCTTAGATCTTTAGCAGGCTGTGCACTCCTGCTCTGATCCGCCACTTAATTCCTCCCACCAGGTGGGCCTGGGGCCAGAAGCAGCAGTAGCTGTAGCTGCCCCACCTCCCCTGCCCCCAGGGCTGGAAGCGAAACCGCAAACTCCTTCCACTCCCGCACCTTTTCCCACTAACCTTCTCCGCAGTCTTTGGTGTTTGTGGGTTGAGGAGTCTGGTAACTGCCGCAGCTCACATATTCAGGGCGCTAGGGGCCCCATCCGCCCGGCTCCAAGTTTGGTTGTTCTACACCGCTCAGGCTGGGCTCTGCTCCACTCTGTTCCCAGCTCCCAGCTCCCAGCTCCGTGAGGGATAGACCTCACCCAGAGACCATCCAGGTTGTCCTGGGCTGGAGCCCTGCTTCCCTCTGCTGTTCTGTGGGTTCTGCCATTCTAGAATTGGTTCAGAGCCATTTCTTAGAGGTTTTTGGAGGGACTCGGTACAGAGCTCACTCTAGTCCCTGCTTACCAGCCACCATCTTGGCTCCGCCCCCATGAAATAATAATTATAAAGCATTTAGCACAGTGCCTGACACATAGGAAGTGCTATAGAAATGTTAGCTATTATTATTATTAATTATTATTACATAGAGTGATGGGGGAGAGAAGGAGACTTGAAATCAGATCTTCCCAATTTGGGATTATCTCTAATCTCTTTCACCATAATCATACTTTACTCTCTGCTTCTCAGAGAGTTCAAGAAGAGTGAGAATTGAAAAAGGGCATTGGCTTTGGCACTTAAGTGGTCACTGGAAACTCTGAAGAGAACAATTTCAGTTGAATGACGAAGTTGTAAGCCTTCCAAAATCTTTATCTTAATAATAATAATGCTTATTATTATATCTAATATTTCTATAGTGCATATTATATACCAGGCACTGTGCTAAGCTCTTTACAAATATCTCATTTGATCCTGGGAGGTAAGTGCTATTTTTAACACCATTTTACAATTGAGAAAACTGAGGCACATAGGTCAAATGCCCAAGGTCACACAACTGTCTGAGGCTGAGTTTGAGACTGGCTCCAGACCCAGCGCTCCTTCCACTCCAGCCCAACTGCCTCAAGACCAAGTCCAGAATTACCTTCTGTGTAGCCTTCCCCCATCATTCTCAGTTGATACTGTACTTTCCCTCCTCACGTATCACCAGAACATCTTTTTGGACCCCTTCTTTACTCTTCTTACACCTTACTTGTCACACATCACCTCTCCTAGCAGAACATAATCTCTTTGAGCAGAGTGGCTTTTTGTTTTTTTCTTAATAAATGTCTGTTGAATGAAAAATATAGATCCCTTTGTATTACCTTGCCTTGTGTTATCCTCACAATAGCACTGTGAGGTACAAATAATACCTCCATTTCACAGATGTTACAACTAAAGCTTGGTTACTTGTCCATATTCACTTGGCTTATAAAGAAAAGAATGGGCAATCATTCTGGACAAAGCAAGTGTTCTTGTGTGAATGCTGGAATTTTAGGTAAGTTTAATGGCATAGGAGATACTGCATTAGAGAATGGTGGGGAGATCTTATGGCTACTTTTAAAAAAAATAGTTATTCAGATAGTGCCAGATTAGAGTGTGGCTCCTTATTTACTGCCAATTTACTGCTGAGAGTAAATAAACTACTGTTTAATTGTAACAAACCTACATGGAAATAAAAACAAAAAATGGTTCAAAAATGAAAGTAGTTCAAAATTATAGTTCAAGATTATATAACTTTTTGAAGTACAAATCTTCATTTTGGGAAGGTTTTACCCTCAGGGTAAAATTCTTTAGCTTCTTCCTATAATAATTCCTTCCTATAATAATTGAGATAACACAGCACCTGGGGTCGGGTGGATGATGATGAGATTTGACAGCAGTAGGAAGGAATGGGAGGATGTTTGGCATGGCCAACAAGAGTCACACAATGCTTTATTTTACTTCTGGAAACTTGTTGGTTTCAGCACAGTGATTGGCTTCTGTGGACACACCATAGGTACCATCTGGTTTTAGTGGTGGTTCTAGTAGTGATCTGCTACCTTGATCCTACTAGAAGGTAGGCTGTTTGTTTTGATAATTTCTTGTCCTTTACTTCCTTCCCGGACTCTAATCTCTTTATCAGCTTCTTTTTAGCATCCGCCTTGGGTATCCCATTCTTTGGGTCTAGCATCCTCACTGTTGCTCAGGGTCTCCTGGAGTATTGGTGTACTCTATCCAGATCTAGTGAGCTCTATCCAAATGTAGTGTCCCTATCTGTCAACTCTAAGCACCCAGAACTTGCTTCTCTATCTCCCATTAAAATGTCCACCCACTATTTTCCCTCAGACAGTTAACTAGCCTTGCACTGGAGATACAAAGGGAAAAACCAGTCCTTGCTCTCAAGGAACCCACATTTTGATGGGGGAAACAATATGCAAACATCTGTATGCAAGCAAGATAGAGATAGGATAAACTGGAGATAATCAACTGAGGGAAGGAACTAGCATTAAGAAGGGAGATTGGGAGAGGTTTCCTGTAGAAGGTGGGGTTTTAGCTGAGACTTGAAAGAATCCAGGAAAGCTTAGAGATTGAGATGAAGAGCGAAAGCATCTGATGCTTGGGAATAGCAAGTGAAAATGAGAGGAGGCCACTTTTACTGGAGTGTAGAGTATGTTGGGGAGAGGGTATATGTAAGGTGTAAGAAAACTGGAAAGGTAAGAAGGGAGCAGATTATGGAGGGCTTTACAAGCAAAACAGGATTTTATATTTGATCCCAAAGAGGAAGCCATTGGAGTTGATTGAATAGGGGCAATGACATGATCAGAGATGTACTTTGGGAAGATCAGTTTGACAGCTGAGATTGGGGAGAGACTTTGAGGCAGGAAGACCTCAGGTTCTCTACCTCCCAATGTGAAATTAACAAACCCCATAAACTAATCTGTGCAATTGCTAGGAATTAAAGGGAAGCTTCCAGAACTCTCCTCCACCTTGGGGTCATGTGTACAATTTTATACGAGATTATAGCAAATTATAGCAAAAAACAGTGGTACTGTCTTTGCTAACCAACCTAAATTCAAGTCTTTAATGACAGGAATTTTAAGCCAGGCAAGATAGGATGGCAGTACCTTGTCATAACGGTTTAGAGTGGGAGGAAAGAAGACATTTTTGGGCAGGTGGAGTCTTCCAGTGCTCCTCAATTGTGAGAATTTGCTTAGTTTACTCAATGTATGCACGAAATCATACTTAAGGTATTTGCTGGATAAAGATGGAACACCATGGCATTTCCAGGGATCTTAGCACAGTCTCTTGCACAAAGTAGGTCCTTAATAATACCTTTTTGTCAAGGAGGGGAATATTTTTAAAATATCTGTGTCTTGCTTTTTAAAAGACAGTTTTTGTAAGACATGTCTTATGCATGAAACTGACATGGACAAACCAGAGAAAGTGGACCACAGCTTCTAGTTTATGCCTTGTTTTATTCAGGCATATTCTTGACAGGATATCTCTAGGAGGTATGTAGGTATCAAGGAATCATTCTAAAAATCCATTTGGGCATAGTTTACAGTGATCTTTGACTATAGTTTCCCTGTAAGCCCGCTGATTGGCTCGTTTTCTTCAAAGCCTCTGTATCTTGGATTAAAAAAAATAGTGTGCTAAGTAAAGATAGTGACTTGGAATTTTTTTTTACCCACCCCATTCACAGGCACTTGAGTCAAAATATATCAAGGGCCTAGCAATTAAGGAGCCAGTGGGAAGGAGAAGCTGCATAACATACAGTGAATCTTCAGGGCCCCATAAATAATTCAAGTATTATGTTGAGCAACAGGCCAGCCACAAATTTAGCCCCATCTGTTGCTGCCTTGCAAAGAAGTGATTCCATCACAAACCAAAAAAACCAGCAAAAACAGGCAGCTCCTATAATAGGCTAATTATAATTTTAGAAGTCAATTGGAAGCTGCTAGAACAGCACCCTTGTACAGTGTGTTAGGTGCTAGATAAATCCATTAGATGGTTTCAGATCTGGGGATTTGCGGACATGCTAGGCTTTCCTAATCCGAATGAGGACTGCTATTTTAACATTAAACCCAGGGAGATTGGTAGCTCTTCCTTCTGATTCGTGCTGAGAAATGACACTGGGAAATTAGCATTGCAGTGGGCGATTGTTAGTATTTCAGGATCCCTTCCTTCTGTGCAGAGAATAGCTAAGAAGTGTAGCATTCAGAATGGACATTTGTACAGCTATCCAGTCTTTTTCAAAGAGGTTGTGAATAAAAAAGATATTGTAATATAAAATATGATATGACCAGTTCGCAAGAAAAGCAATTCTTAAAAAAAATTACAATTGACTTTTAAGTCACTTAAAGTACACTTAGCATGTTGTTGGGGAAAAGATGATATATATATGTGCAAAATGATTACAAGAAGAGAGTAGATATTTTCATTTTCCATTTATACATACAGCAATTTGTTATAGACTATTTTCTGTCTCCCATCTAGCTATATAGAGATTTCTTTTTTACTTCTTTGATATGAAATTGTGTACCATTAGGACCACCATTGTGTCAGTTTAATTGATATTAAGTGAAAATGCTTAATTTGCCTGTTGTGTTGTGGTTTTTAGGTCTAAATGGTGAGGTGTCCAGCAAGTCTGTCCTGCTTGAGTTGCAGAAGAGATGAAATTACCCTTCTACTTTCTCTATAGGTCCCTAGGGACCTGAATCGTGAAAGGGATAACTCGATAGTTACTGTTTCATGTGTGAAATTGTAATGAATTACTGACAGACTAATGATTTTTTAAAAAAATGTGTTTTAGAATTTTAATTAATATTTCTGCTGAGAATTTCTGATTAGTCTCTCATTATTATCTGTTGAAATAGATTTTTTTCTATTTGTTCATAGAATTGTTATTTCTTCACTCTGGGGTTTTTCATTTTATAATTAAAACCTCCTTGCAAACTGTATCAATGTGATGTAAGTGAATGCTCCTATGTGTGTACACACACACACACACACACACACACACACACACACACACACCCTGTCTTTTTAGCCCTTAAAGGTAATTGCACCTGACAACTGTAAAGGACAGGATGCTTATTTAAAGCAGTGAACATTTCCTATCAGGTGAAAGCCTCTCATTCTAGCCAGTCCAGATACTTATCAGTCTAATAACTCCTTTTCCTATAGAGAGCAGGTAGAAGTTCTGGGACATGAGAAACCTGCATTTAAAGGGGAGGGGGGCAGGAAATGCACATTAATCTTAATCTGCTTCTCCTTTCTTCTGCTGCACCCCCTCCCACACTCACCATCTTTCAATGCTGTATTTTTTGGTCTGTTTGTAGCTGTCTTCCCTGTTACAATCAGTTATTCAGTAATCGCCTCGTGGGGCCTTCTCCAGAGACTTAGTCCACTGCAGTGCAGGGAATATTTCTCGATTAACGGGTGAGATTGCCATGGAGACAGATTGCCTGGTGTCAGCTCTTGCATAGTGCTGGGAATTTACAATCCCCAAATGTGTTTGTGAGCTGGACAGTTTATTTACCAAGGGTAACTCTGGAAATCATTCCCTGCCTCTTCTGAAGGACAGCAGGGCTCAGAAAAGCCAGCCTCTTTCCTGATGTCTGGGCAGCATAGCGTGGCCAAGCTCCGGCCATCCTCCCTCTTGCTTTTGTTCCTGTGGGATGCAGCTTTGTTCTTCCCTGCCTGATGGGCTGCAACAAAGAATAATCCTGATTGTGTGACCTTCTGAATAGCAGCTCCGAAGAGCTCATTATTAAAAAGGTAGCTTTGTGGGGGAGATGCTGCTGCTTTGGTTCAGAGCTGGTATTGTTCAAGGCAAGCTAGAAAGTCACTATAAACCTCAATTTTTTATTTTTATGGCATCAAAAAACAACCAAAGGGAGACTTAGTAATATTTCTATATTAATTTTGTTACTCAACTCTGACCACAAAGCCCCCTGCCCAGAAAGTGACTGTATGAAAGTGAAAAGAGAGAAAGCATGGTGTACAGTGGTGGTATCAAACTCAAATAGAAAGGAGGACCACTAGATCATACATAGGGATCCCTATAAGTGGGTGCATATTGACTTAGACAACCACATATTAACATTATGCTTTATTATATTTTTATTTATTTCATTAAATACTTTCCAATTACATTTTAAAACTTGAGAGGATTGTGGGCTGCATGTGGCCTGTCTTTGACACCTCTGATGTAGAGGGTAGAAAGCTGGCCTTGAAACCATGAAGATCTGGGTTCAAATCCTACCTCTGACATTTATTTACTGTCTGGGAAAGTCACCCCTCAGTGTTCTGGGTCAGAGGTGTCAAACTAGCCAGGCCCCTTGCCTTGCAAAACTTTCCCCAGTGTCCTCAGAACCAGGTTAAAATATAATTGGGAAATGTTTAACAAAATAAATAAAAATACAGATAATGTTAATTTGTGGCTTTCTAAGTCAATACGTGGCCAAGGGGGATCTGTTTCTATTTGAGTTTGATACTATTATTGTAGCAAAGGTGTTGAACCCAACAAGTAGAGGAAATCTTTACTGGAGAGTTCACTAAATGAATGAAATCACAGCTCCAGTCCACATTTCTCTTCCTATGAAAGTAACAATGCCTCATATGCATTTTGTCTTTGAAGGAAAGGCTAGTAACTTTCAGCCACAGGAGGCTGACTCCAGGCTAGGCAGAAGTAACACAGTCCATTCCGAAGATTATTGGTATGAAAGTAGCGAGAGGGAGTTGATTGTTTGGATCAGGAGGCAGGCCCAAGCAAAAAAAAAAAAAAAAAAAAAGAGAGAGAGAGAGAGAGAGAGAGAGAGAGAGAGAGAGAGAGAGAGAGAGAGAGAGAGAGAGAGAGAGAGACTGGCTGAAGAGTTGTAAGCAAAGAACAGCTTTTGTCTTGGAGGTCATTTGTTTGCAGAAATCAGGCTCCCAGGCTAGGTATCCTCACACCCAGCCCATGGTTTCCTTCCAGAATGTGCAGTTGCTCTGCGCTACTTAGAATATTACTTTTAGAACTATTTGGGATGAAAGAAAGCAGAGTCACAGATAGTAGGGTTAAGGTGAACTGGCATGGAATTATCTGAGCCAGTACTGTCTAGTGGTCTTCTTCAGATGTGGAGATCAGTAGTCTTCCCTCAAACTAGAAATGGACATTGATCCCAGATGATATGCCACATTCTTATCTAGTCCCAAGGTTTTAGAAACTTGAACTGAAGGACTAGGGGGACCCATAAGTGAAATCCCAACAAAAACTGGTTACTACTTCCCTGGTATATAGGTGTGTCTGGCTCTAGAGAGTGTAGAAAGGGTAGTTCTGCATCTCTTCCCTCCTGCCTGGACAGAAAGTAAACTCTTTGTGAACTGATCCAACCATTCTGGAGAGCAGTTTGGAAGTATGCCCAAAGGGCTATAAAAATGCGCATACTCTTTGACCCAGCAATACCACTTCTAGAGCTGTATCCCAAAGAGATCATACAAGGGGGAAAAGGACCCATATGTACAAAAATGTTTATAGCAACTCTTTCTGTGGTGGCAAAGGGTTGGAAATCAAGGGTATGCCCATCAATTGCCTAATAGCTAAACAAATTGCAGTATATGAATGTAATGGAATACTATTGTGCTATAAGAAATGAGGAGCAGATGGATTTCATAAGAACCTAGTGAGTCTTATGTGATCTGATGATGAGTAAAGGGAGCAGAACCAGGAGAACATTGTATACAACCACAGACACATTGCTTCTGTGATGACTAACTTTGATAGACTTGGCTCTTCTCAATAATGCAAGGTTCTAAGACAGCTCCAAAAGGCTCATGATGGAAAAAGTGATTCACATCCAGAGAAAGAATTACAGAGTGTGAATGCAGATTGAAGCAAACTATTTGCTTTCTCTTTTTAAAATTTTATTTTATTTTTGGTTTTGTTTCCTCTTTCTCCTGGTTCATCTCATTGGTTATAATTCTTCTTAACAACTTCATTGTTGGGAAAATAAGTTTAGTGTGAAGGCATATATAGAACCTATATCAGATTACATGCTGTCTTGGCGGAGGAGGGGGAAGGAGGGAGAGGGTGATAAAATTTGGAACTCACAAACTTGTGGAACTGAGTGTTGTAAACTAAAAAATAAATAAATTAGTATAATTAATTTAAAAAAGATAGTAAACTCTTTAAGGTCAGGGACCAAACCTTATTCATCCCTGTATCCTCCCCAGCATTGGGAATGGAAATTTACACAGTTTGTATCCTTTGCTATACTGGAGAGGGTCCTGGACTTGGAGTCTGAAGACAGCTTCAAAATCCCCTTCAGATACTTACTATTTATATTACCATGGGGAAACTACTCAAGCTTTCTATGCCTTAGTTTCCTCATCTGTAAAATTAGGGGGTTGAACTCCATGACTCTTCCAGCTCCAAATTTATGATGCTGTGAGCCTAACAAATATTGGATAAATGAAATGGGCAGGATCAAGTCTGTGGACTAGGTTTGCTAGTGATTACTTTAAATTAAGCATTTAACCTAAATGAAATATTGATTCAGACCAGGTTCAGTTTGAAAGATTCTTCTGGTTATATTGGGGATAAATAATTTTAGAAAATCTATGTATGTTATAATTCAAGATGGCTCACTAGGTACTTTTGGAAAAATGTTGCTTCAGTGTTCAGCAAATTGCTATAGTTCATTCCAGTTTGGGGTTCAAACACTGAACTAAAAATGAAAACTAACTCATTAAAAACTAATTCATTATTTTGAACTAAAAAAGAAAATGTGAATACTGGAAAGTCTTACCAACACACGGTAATGATTATACAATCTTGCAATTTAGCAAGTAAGAGAGAGAAATATTAAACACTAAGGTCAACTCATCATAGTGTTTTGTATATATTGAAATGAATGACTGCAGAATTCTAATGTTTTCCTCAAAGTGTAATGTACAGTATTATTAATGAGATTTTGGGCTTGGGAAATCACTTATTTAGTTTTTTCTGAAAAATGCTTCCTCTGCTTCCTCGAAGAGGGCAGTGCACCTGGGGCTCTCCATAAATAGTTGTTTATGTGGGCTTGGGTATGGCACATTATGGAGGTTTATTCATTTTATCAGAATGATAATTAATGACGTTTAATGGTAAACAGCAGAATGAAAATTTTATGTGTGTGTGTGTGTGTGTATGATTCTTTTTCAAACCACTAGGAAAACAATTCTCAAGGACTTGTTTGGGCAGAGTGATTTAATTAGAGTTTCTTTTGTGTGTTCTTTACAATGTGTGACTGCTGTTAGCCACTGGACAGCTTTAATGTTCTTCATTTTATTTCTACCTTTTTGGAAAACCTTGAGCAGTTATCATCTTCTCTCTTCCTCCGTAGAAGCAACAAATGTTATTCTTAGCATTCTGGGAAGCAATACCAAAGCTCTCTCTACAGTATTACATACATATATATATATATATCTACACACACACACACACACATATATATATACACATACATATATATATATACACATACATATATACATATATGTGTATATATATGTGTATATATACACACACACACATACATATACACATACACACATTTATAAAATTGGCTGATTATTTTCTCTTGAAATTTATTTTTGTTGTAAATTTAAATATGAAATAAGATCCTCATTTCCATATACATAGAACTGAAAAAGGGTAGAGAAAAAGAGGACCATACATGAAGCTGTTCTCTATTATGTAAAGCTTTCTCTCTTTTTCTCTCTCTCACTTTCTCTTTCTCTGTATATAAATGTATATGTACATTCACACGCACACACACACCCCTATATATTCAGTCTGTAGCTTTCAAAGCTATCCTTCTTTGTGCTTTCTGAACTTTCTTTTATGCATTAAAAAAAGAAAAAAATGGCTCAATAACCTTTTTTCCTTTTTTGTCTTCCTTCCTTCCTTCTTTCCTTCCTTCCTTCCCTCCCTCCTTCCTTCCTTTCTCTCTCTCTCTCTCTTTCTTTCTTTTTCTCTTTTTCTTCCTTCCTTCCTTCCTTCCTTCCTTCCTTCCTTCCTTCCTTCCTTCCTTCCTTCCTTCCTTCCTTCCTTCTTCCTTCCTTCCTTCCTTTTTTCTTTCCTTCTTTCCTTTGTTTCTTTCTTTCTTTCTTTCTTTCTTTCTTTCTTTCTTTCTTTCTTTCTTTCTTTCTATCTTTCTCTTTCTTTGCTCTCTTTCTCTCTCTCTCTCTCTCCCTTCCTCTCCCTCTCTCTCTTTCTCTCTTTCCTTCCTTTTTTCTTTTTCTTCCCTTTGCCCCTTCCACTACACTGAATGAGAAGGGAGAAAGAAAAATAAAGGCCCTGTAACAAATACTCATAGTCAGCGAAACAAATTTTTACATTGGCAGTGTCTAAAAATATATGTCTGATTCTGCATTTTAAGTTCATCATTTCTCTGTCCAGAAGTGGATAATATGTTTCATCATAAATCCTTTGGAATCATAATTAGTTATTGCATTATTCAGAGCTCTTATGTCTTTCAAAATTGTTTTTCATTATAATGTTTTATGTAAATTATTCCCCAGGTTCTGCTCACTTCACTGTGTATCAATTCATGAAGGTCTTCCCATGTTTCTCTGAAATTGCCATTTTATTATTACTTATGACAATAACATTTAATAATTCATATACCATAATTGGTTGGCCACTTACCTCTCTGTGACTATCAGATAGTTTATAGGCAAGTGTTGTCTTAGCTCTTGTTTCTGCTTCCAGAAGAGCTAAATTTCCTAAGTGGGGGGGAAAGAAAGTCAAAATGGGACATTTTTGAGTATCAAGTAATGAAAGGCTATTGAGAACTTAAGATCTGGAATAAATGAAGGTGTGCTCCAGTTTTCAGGACAGTGAAAACCAGGAGGTTCACATTCTATAGTCTCCTGATAATCATAGATCTTGTTTGGCCCTTGATTTGGGTGTTTCTTTTAATAAAGAATTCACAGAGCTGGTAATTAGCATGCCTCCACAATCTGCATTGAATCTTGCTATATACTGAGTAAAGAAATAGTGAGGGGCCTGCTGAAACCCTTTTAACAAGACAAGATGTAGCAAAGAATTCACTTGTCAATTTGTCTAGAGATGGAGCAATCTATATATAGCAAGTTTGATGTCATGTAGTCTTTTTTGTCTCCACACTTGCTTTGTATGATTAGCTGCATCCTTTCTAGCCAAATGGAAGAAATTATAAATAACTCATTGAAAGCAGGGACTGTTTCATTTTTGTTGTGTATCCATAGCACCTGAAGCTGTGCCTGGCACATAATAAGAGCTTAATAATGAAGTTGATTGATTGGTATGGTTCTCAATTATGTGCTAAGTTTTGGAAATCAATGTTTATTTTTCACCTTGACCTCATCCTCTACCATAAATGACAATTTCCAAAAACACATTTTACATTTTTGTCCCTTGAGTGTTCAGCTTCCTTTAACATACTGTATTCCTTAGTGTTGTGGTTTTGGATTTATTTCTTAAACAGGAGAAGCTGTGCCCGAGGATGAACAGATCAGTGCTAAAGACCAGAAGAATCTGGAACCCTGTGACAATACACCCATCATAGATAACATGACCCCTGTTGTCTCTAGCATCTCCACAGAGGAGAAACAGAAGTATGATGAGGAGATAACCTGCTTGTACAGACAACTGGATGATAAGGTTTGGAACTTAAAATTTCTATGGGGGGAGCAAGAAGCCAAGATTATCAGCATGCAAACATATCCTAGATGGTTCCTCTGTTGTACCAAAGAAACCTATTATTTGGGATGGTCCAGTTTAAAAAGCAGTCGTGAATAGTGCAGCATTCAGACCTGGCTTAAATGATTCCTTCCTCTAGATCTGAATAGGGCTTTCTAGTAGATTTCTTAGAAGCTGGTGAACTGATATTCTGTCCATCTTGCCTCTCCCGCATCACTCCCAGTCCATAATTCTAGGAGGTACAAAAATTAGACCAGTGGATTTCTAATCTGGAATGAAATTTAATTGGATTGTTTGACCTGACCAGTGTGGTACTTGCTGGATGTTTCATGGAGATAGAGCAGCGAGAATTGGGGAGGGGAGCCAATGCACACTCCCAGTAGACCTAATTTTGAGGTAAAGAGTAATACTTCCCAAAGACAAAATATGTTCTTGAATTCTGCAGGTAGTTGGCCATCCTGCCTCATCTCTAACCCCCAAACCGAAGGATATTTGGCCATTTTATCTTGGGTATCCTGTCTGAAAACCTGGGGAGCCCAAGATGTTTGGCATTAGGAAAACTGTTGTTTTGGTGCGCATTATATTGAGAATGTTTGAACATGCAGAGTTGAGATACCTACATTTTATGCCCATTCATTTGATGCTCAAATAGACATGTTTCAAAGTATTCATTGGAGAGAGAGACATTGAAGAAAGTGATGTCTATCCATCCCCAGTGAAGGCAAGGGTAGGGATCCTAGAAGTAAGGGATACTAAATGGGTGTTTTACACTGTGTTGATGTTTTGTCCTTGGTATATTCTGAATCCTTGCAACTCACTTATTAAAAGGTTACTGATATTTTTGATGCAATTTAATTCTACTGAAGTTCTTCCTAAATTGCTCTATGGATTCCTGAGACTCACATTGAGCAGCTTTGTTATGTGAACACTACCATTAATCTTACATGTCCTCTATTTGGGATAAATGCTCAGCATCCAATATCTTTTTTTTCCTATTGTCTATTGTATTAAGAAATCCTTCTGTGTTTGTTATTTTCTGAGTTTATTTTATAACTACAGCAGTTAAATTGGGTGTAACCTGGCCCTTATGAGTTCATCTGTAATGCACTTTCATTCCCATGAGAGCTTTGTTAATTGGTCTTTCAGCTGCTAGACATGGTATTGCTTTTTATTGCCTATACAGGATTTTTGTGCAGAAACTACTCATAGAGAGCTGAAGGAACTGTTATTTTCATGTGTGTAAATGTCTTGATTTCCCTAAGAAAATGATACTTTAAAATGTTTGTGATTTTTTTGGTGTGGGTATTTCCTTCTGATTCAAACCATAGTAGGGAGAGTTCCATGCAGTACTGTGGCCAAAACAAATGAGTAGGGCATCAATATTCTAGGGATTTGTCTCTCTGATCATAGCTGGGCTGGTCCTCATTGGACAGTCCATTAGCAGGTCCATACTTCATACTTTCAGGCCTGATAGATTCTTCCAAAGCTAATGCTCTTCTAGGAGAGGCTTTGAGGAAGCCATGATGAGGCATCAGAATAGGACTTGAATGAAAGGAGTATTCTCTTTGCATATTAAATATATGAAAGAGATTTTTCTAGATTATAGTGCAGAGCTAATCTGAAATTATAGTTTATGTTTCACTTCTGATTTTTGGCATTAATTATTGAATTTTCAGAAATCACATAGACATTCAAATTTACTTGTCACATAGTAGGTGGAATAGTTCTAGTTTTGATTCTACCCTCTCTATGGTAAGAGAAAGAGAGCTGATTCTACCTGCTTTTGCCTTCTCACCTAGGTCCTAGGAAAAGAGTTGGAGGATCCCTGGCATAGTTATTTCTTGGATATTTATGCAGAACCTGCAGAGTGCCAAAGAATATTAACACGTTACCTACATTCTAAATTTAGAAAACAAGGAACCAACAGTGCCAGATCCTTATAACAAAAGCACCATTTTGGGAAGACTTTCTTTTGATGCGCTTACTCATGCCACAGATCTAATTTGGAGTAGGACTTCGGTAGTAGAACTCTTCTGTATAGTTTGTGAAATAATTGAAGATTTATTGGTGTAAAAAAAGCCTGTAGAGAAATTACTATTTCAAAGGCAACCTTCCAACGGTAAAGAGAGATTGGAAATAATACTGTGGACAGGGAGTGGAAGGCATGGGTAGCCAGACCCTGATTTTAGAATATTATTTCTACATTAGAAGCCATAGCATGTTAGTTGACAGCTTTGCAGGTCAGGCTCTTATATGGAACCCCCAGGAGAGCAACAAGCCCTTTCCTTTCTGCTTCATGCTATCCATTTTCAGAGCAAGGCTGCAGGTTTCTGCACGTCAAATTCCTAACCACCCTCTGCTGTAGATTGATACTAGATAAGTGTCCAGTTAGGTCCTGGTACATTATTTTTATGTTCTCAACTCTTCCTATTTCCCAGAGAAAGGCAAATGTTAATAAGGGTTGTTTTGTGTAACATTTTGAAGTCTGTGCTTCCACATTTTATTTGAAATGATTAAAATGATAGCAGAGCATGCAGAGTTAATCTCCTGCTGCTAGGCAGTTCATACCTGCTGTTCCACCCACATCTGGGGGTGGGTAGCTTACCAGGTGAAGAAAGCCTAGGGAACAAATTTACACTCTAGTTACAAAGGGCTTAAAGAGTCAGCATCCTGGTTTTGACAGCAGCAACATCTAGTGGCAGCAAATGAGAATGAAAATGATGAATTTGCTCAGGGAGAAGATTCCTTACCATCAGATCAATAGCTGCCTCCTCCTCATCACTCTCCCCACCCCCTCAGCCAAGCATTAACTTCTGCTCTCTGCTCCTTCAGAATTTTTTCTTCCTTACTTGTAAATGGAATTCGCTTCTCCACTGGAATGTTTCATTGCCAAAGATAAATCCTTTCCCATAACTATAAAACTGTTGCTGTTTCTCATTTCTCAGCCAAAATGCAAATGATATCTGTACATTATTCATGTCGGGTCAATCAAGGCTCCTGTTTCCAGAGCTTTGCTGAGTTGGGCATTTTCTAAATTGACTAGTCTCTCAACCCAGGAGTCCCTTTTCCATAATTGATGATCCCCCTCCCCCCACCATGCTTCTAAAATAGTGATTCTTAGGTTGTCCAGTTGACTTAAAAGTAAACGGTTTTCAGCAGACATTCTGGTAGAGCCACTGTAAGTAGTATGCAGCAGCCCTTCCTATCATTGAAATGGTCAGGACTTTGGATCTTTGCAAAATAGAGTAGAGGGTTAAAAGGTATTTTCCCTTTCACTGGTAAGCCATAGTAAGATGCACCACATGAAGGTCCCTAAAGTCGCTTTCACTTCTACTGTCTTGGTATTTTTGCAATTTCCAAGTGAGAATGATTAGGGCTGTGCACTATATTATATATCAGAGAACATTCAGATGTTTTATCCATTGTGAAAAGTGGATTTAGAGGTATTTTAAATAAATAAAAACATGGAGCCAATTACTTTATCTTCTGAAATAAAAGTAGGAGGGAGAAGAGTTATAATTTTCTCTTTATTATCAAGCTTATAGCTTTTGTCTTAGTGGCTATTTTTTTTTTGGAAATTTAGGTGTCAAAAGTGGAATCACTAATAAAAAAATTAAATGTGTTGTTTCATTTCAGGATGATGAAATTAACCAGCAGAGCCAGCTGGCTGAAAAATTAAAGCAGCAGATGTTGGATCAGGATGAGGTAAAGAGACAAACAAAAAACTCAAAGTTATCGGAATTTTTGTTTAATTATACAAATTGCAACTTTTCCAAGAGACTTTAAAAGCACCTTTGCTTGACTCCCATGGAAGCTTCTGGTTGAGTTTTCTTTTATCTTAGGACAGTATGATGATGTCTGCCTGAGTGGAATTTACTAAATGGAGGCATGACTCAGCCTGTGACATTCTTAACACTTTGAGAGGTTCCTTCTCTCTCTCTCTCTCTCTCTCTCTCTCTCTCTCTCTCTCTCTCTCTCTCTCTTTCTCTCTCTCTCTCTCCTTCTTCGTTTCCTTCTTTCTGTCCTCCTCCTTTTCTTCCTCCCTAACTCCTTTCTTCCCTCCCTCCCTTCCTTCCTTCATTCCTTCCTTTTTTCCCCAGTAGATACAGTCAGTCCTTGAAGTGAGGAAGGTAGAACACATAAGATAATCGTAGTACTCTAGGCAAGAATTGCTGTCTCCATTCCCAGCTGGCTTTACTTCTATTACTCCTCCACACTCATTTTGGGCACCATTTACAGCTCTTCGATATCAACACTGATCATGATCACCATTACTCTTTGGCACTAATCTAGAAGGGAGAGGTAAGGTAACTTGCTGGAATGCTTTTACATCACAAAAAAGTGGAAGGATGGTTTTTACCTCCTCAGAAGGTAGAGATGTGCCATGTTCCCACCTCCTGTACCTCCCATTCACTCACAAACTTAAATTATGGTTTTGGACAAATAGCAATTAATTATAGTTTTGCTCTATAGAGGATACTCTTTATTCTCATGTTAGTATGGGAAAGGTAGATATGAGTAAATTTAAATCTAAGATGATACCCCCAAATAATTTCTTCTGTATACTTTCAACCTTCTTCCCCCAGTTAACTTCTTCACCAAAATGAAAAGCTGCCTACTTGCTCTGGTGGAGGGGCTTACTAATTATGAAGTAGTTAAATTATGACAGAAGGGAATAGTAGCATTACCTGGGTATCTAGGCTTTGGGTAGACAATACTTGCTTTTTAAAGTTGTCTTAAAAGAATTAGTTGATAGTTTTTGTTGTTATGGCTGACCATGCTTCTCAAACATATATTTGTATAATTTTTATTTCCCTAGTACTTGAGAAAAAGGAGCATCATGCAGGTCAAAAGAAGGAGCATTAGTATTTTTCTATCTTGTGCTGAAGAATCTCTTCTTGCTTTGCCTCTTCTGATAACACCTGAGTATATTTTCCATAGACTTCACCTACAAAGTGTGATTTTGATTCTGTCCTTCTCCCCAACCCCTCACTCTTACCTAACAAATGTTCATATGACCATTTCCTTCCTCCTAATTTCAGCTCCACTGCCTTTCTTGTTGGAATTTCAAAGGCATTCATTGTACCTATTTCCCAGTCACTTTATTGGCTGGTCTTGCTTTATAAGGGCTACTTTGGGGGTAACTATATTGGAATTAATTTCTTTTCCAAGGCTCAAATATATTCAAAGTCAGCAGCATCTCCGATATCTCTCTGCCTCTCTCCCATCTTTCCCTTGCTTAGCTTCTCTGTTGTTGAAAGGATTCACTTGGTATAACAAGTGCTTGTGATAAACCTTCTCCAGTGGGTGACCCAATTCTCTTTCACTGATTGGTAGACCTTCTGTTGGCTTATTCACTCTGGGGAGCCAAACTAATATAAGCAAAACTTTGGGTACTGTGGCAGTACTCTAAACACTTTGCAAGTTGTTTGTTTCACGCACAGAATAGTTAAAGTGAAATGCTTTTAAAAATTTTTTTGAAATCCTTTTTGATATGTAATTACATCTTGAAGTAACTCTATGCTATAGCTTTAAGAGAAAACAATCAAATCACATCATCTTTAGCATTTAGTAAAATCTTCTCTACATTCAACTTTTTTTTGAGGGGGGAAAGCAGGGCAATTGGGGTTAAGTGACTTGCCCAAGGTTACACAAATAGTAAGTGTGTCAAGTGTCTGAGGCCAAATTTGAACTCAGGTCCTCCTGACTCCAGGGCTGGTGCTCTACTCACTGTGCCACTTAGCTGCCCCATCTCCATTCATCTTGAGCTATCACTTGTCTAACTCTGTTCCTCGGTCTCTGTCTCTGTCTATTTCAGCCACCTTTGAGAAAGAACATGAATTTGTCACTACTTTAGCAATCCAGTCTAATCCCTGCTCTTACTTCTGATCCCCCATTTATTGATTACCATATTTATTGATTACCATGGTTTCCTACCCCCACTCCGAATTCAGTTTAACAAACTCTTCTATGTCCAAAGCATTGATTCATGAATTAGATAAGACACAGTCCCTGCCCCAATGGAGTTCGACTCAATCATTTCTTCTGCAAAGTGGGGATAATGGGATAATCTGCTTTGCAAGGGTTTGATGTTGATTCACTCATTTATATTTCTTGTATTTGTGTATTTTTGGCTTTCAGCACTCAGCATTTTGTGAGCACTTACAAAAGTTTGTACAAACTTTTACAGTGGCACATGGTTTCTAATGACAAAAGTACAAATAAATGTATTTCCCTGGTTCAAAAGAGTATTATCTCAATTCATTGCTCTCATTTTATAGTAACATTAGTCTTGTTCTGTTTTGTAGCTAGTCCTTACTTCCTCCAAAACTTAAAAAAAATTTTTTTTAAAGCTTTTAGCTTCCACAAGAAGAGACTATGAGAAGATCCAGGAGGAGCTGACACGTCTCCAGATTGAGAATGAGGCTGCCAAGGATGAGGTGAAAGAGGTTCTTCAGGCCCTGGAGGAGCTAGCTGTCAATTATGACCAGAAGTCACAGGAAGTAGAGGACAAGACCCGAGCCAATGAACAGCTGACTGATGAGCTGGCCCAGAAAACGGTTGGGACATTTTCTATTGAGGTGGGGGTAGGGGGAGGTTCTCTGGCTTATCTACTTTGGTGGTTCTTCTGCATTTGTAGTAAAAGATGTTTGAGGATTGATAAAGAGTCTCAGTTGACAAAAAGACTGGAATGTATCTTTTTTTTTTCTGAAAACCTTGCGCAAGCTTTCCTGATAGACATTTAAGCTTACTCCCAAAGTTAGTTAGATGTTCCTCAGCTTGCTGATCCATTTGCTTGTAATATCTACTTTGGAGCCCTGTGTCTCAGCATTAACCCGCTGGAGCTTTGGGAGATCATCTTCCTTTTTGGGCAACTAGGTGGCACATTCCATAGCCTGGGAGTCAGGAAGACTCATCTTGCTGAGTTCAAATCTGGCCTCAGACACTTACTAGCTGTGTGACCTTGATGAGAAAGTCACTTAACCCTGTTTGCCTCAGTTTCTCATCTGCAAAATGAGCTGGAGAAGGAAATGGCAAATCACTTCAGTATCTTTTCCAAGAAAACCCAAATGGAGTCATAAAGAATTGGACACAACTGAAAAACAAAACATCCTCCATTTTATTCTGTAGAAATGTCAGCGTGGGTTATGTCTTGAGTAATTGTATGTAATAGTAATGCGTTTGGAAACATGAGTATGGTTGTGTACTGGAGTATTTGATTCATTTTCTTAGCTCCTCTCGATGAGGACAATAACTTGTAGATGTGACTTTTGTCCACACTTACAGCGTAGTTGTCTGTCACAGAAATCTGACAGACACAAAGCTTTAAATGGCAAAGTTGAGGAGCTGTAGTGATTTTTCACCTTCCAAGGTCTTTCTACTTCCTCAAACCTACTGCTCCCCACATCTTGCCTTAACCTTTATTTTATTTTTTTTGTTACTGTGATGTATGTATGACATTATTGACATAAGATATAATTATTTACTTTAATGTCTGGGTTTATTTGAGTGCATGGCCTTGTACTCCAGTGTTCTGTCCTTGGCCTTCTCTTCTTACCCTCTTTCTTGGTGAGCTTTTAAGTTCCTTTTTTCTCCCCCACTGGAGTTCATGCTTCCTGTGAGTAGATTATTCTGTGTATTGCATTTTTCTCAAAATACACTTAATATGGTGGCTGGCACACAATCAGCGCTTTATAAATGCTTGTGGATTGATGGACGAATTGAATTCAGGAGACTCACACATCTAAATATCTACTGTCAGCCTCTTGCCTGAGTTCTGTCCTCACATTATCAGCTACCTCCTACTAGATATCCCATCCCCTATGGAGCTCATCTCTTCCCCTTCAAGCCTGCTCTTCTACCAAATGTACTCCTCTCTGCCAAGGGCAGGCCCCCCCACCCTGCCCATAACCTTTATTTTGATTGCTCTAGGATTCTGCTCAGCCTGATTTGGCTTATTTAAACTGGCCCCTCTACTGGTCCCTACCTTTTTTCCTTTTCCTACTATGTGTTGGAAAAGGTGGTGTCAGTTCCACATAACAGAATTTGTGATGAGGTTTGTCCACCCTAGGCTCCAGTAAAGCATTATATCTAGTTGTCTGAGGAGTAACTTGCTGCTTTTTGCCCTTTACCATTTGGCAAATGTGTTTGCAGGGGAGAGAAGGAAACAAGGTTCAGCAGTGGACTGCTTCCCTGGGAACCTCTGCATAATGGCTTGGCATCATGAGAATTTGTCCAGTCTGCTTTATGGAAGTCATCCAAACTTGATTGGCAAAGGATGTTAACAGATGGTGCTGTGAAACTTAATCTACTCACCATAGGGGATGCAAGCGATGTCATTGACTTCATAAACTCAGCTGGGCTGGCAGAGACTTTTCTAATAATTTCTCAAGATAAGGGAGATACATTTTGGAAATTTTTGGAATTTTCAACCTAGAATTATTAAACAGAAAATCAAAGAAGCATTGGACACACTGGAAAGACATTCAGCAACCCCTTTTGTAAAAAGCCTTGTGTTTAGTGCCCCATTAGATTTTTAGCTAGTGAGAAGTTAATTGATAGCTGATAGTTATCTTTTGCCTCTTTTTATATTCCCAGTGCTGAGAACAGTGCCTGGCACATAGTAAACATTTAATAAATGTTTATTGACTGACTGGTTCCCAGAATTGAAAATCAAAAATTCTACCTTCTTCTCCCAGCGTATTCCCAACTTCACTGGATTAACTCTCATAGACTGTAAGCTCCTTGAGAGCAGGGACTGTTTCATTTTTGTCTTTATATCCCCAGCATTGAGAATGATTTTTTCTACTCAGTATCAATGAATGATTTTTCATAGTACAATCTTGTTGCTCCTTATCACTCATCTGCTAAGTGCTACTAGCTAGTTCTCAAGTAATTTTCATAGTCTAATCAGTAAAATGTGTTATATTGTAAGAGATATATTTGGAAGAATTATGTAAATTGCTTTGTATTAACTTATGTGTCTTTGGTGTTGGAGGGACGGCTTTCTTTGTAGGTTCAGTTAATGAGAAAAATACTAAGAAGCCAAAGATAGCTATTTTGTTGTTACATGGAGTTACTCAATCAGTAGGCATTTTAAAGCACCTACTATGTACCAGGCACAGTGCTAGGTTCTATGTAAATGTAAAAATTGAGAAAATCTCTGCCCTCGAGAAGTTTACTGTATGTGCTTAAGCACTAGTTGTTTCAGATGACATATATCAGGAATGGCTAAGAAACTGATTTGTTTAGTGCTTTGGCAAGAAAATGAAGCTTTTTGGCACATAATCTCTTCCTTCTTTGATTTTGTTTTATGTGGCAAAGATGATCTGTATTCAATTTAGTTTTTCTGGAAAGAATAGAAAAAAAATTAGCCAACTATTTCTAAATTAATTCTTCCCTGATTAGTATTTCTGTGGGTGTATCACATGAACAAAATGTTTTTAAAAATTTAATAGCTATATTGTTAAGAGACTTATTAGGTCGATAAGACTTCCATCTCCCAAGTGAGGGAAGAATCTGACAGTTTACCTAGAGAATAGATTCACTCAGAAGACAAAGGTTAGGGATATGATTGGACTCTTACAATGTACAATGTAGGTTGAAATAGAAATATGTATTTTACATTTTTAACAATTGGAATGTTCTGAATCGAAACAATCTGAATTAAGCCTCTTTCCTTCTCTTTCTTCTTCTTTTCTACTTTCACTTCCTTTCCCTCTTTTATTTCCTCCCTTTTCTCCTCTACTTTCTCTTTCTTCTCTTCTCCCCCTCCACCCCCCCCCCCCCATATTATCCCCTGGTACATTGGACAGAGTAGGTTGAGAAATACTCAGGATTTTATTGTGGAATATATAACTGATGCCAATATTTGGCTTTTAAAAACCCTGACTTTTCTGATTGTTTTATAACCACCAAAAATAACAAAAGAAGTCTTTTCTGGATAGTGCTTCATAATCTTCCTTAAAGTAATGTACTTTATGCATAGGACCAAAAAGTGGTCTTTTATTTTTAAAAACACTATTGGTAAATTCTTTCCAGACTACCTTGACTGCGACACAAAGAGAGCTGAATCAGTTACAGGAGCTGAGTAACCACCAGAAAAAACGAGCCACGGAGATCCTGAATTTACTGCTGAAGGACCTGGGAGAGATCGGTGGAATCATTGGCACCAATGATGTGAAAACGGTAAGCCATCTCAGCTTTTATTCTGGTGTCCTTTCTTATAATGGCAATGTGGCATAGGGAAAAAGAATTAATTAAACTTGTAGTCAGATATGTTGGATTCAAATTCCAACTCTTGACACTGACTATCTGTGTGATCTCGGACAATGACTTGGCTTCTTTGGCTTCATTTGTCTTCTTGGTGAAATGAGCCAGTGAGGCTGCATATTGGGAAAATAGACTAGATTTGGAGTTAGAGGAGCAGGCTTTGAATCCCAGCTCTGCTACTTACTACGTATATGACACTGGGAAAATCACCTACTCTTTGGGCCTCAGTTTCTGATCTGTGAAATGAGAGTTTGGATGAAGTGGTCTCTAAGGTCTCTTTCAGCCCTAAAGCTTTGATTTGGTGATCTCTAAGATCCCTGCCAGTCTGAGCAATCAATCCGTCAATGGATAAGCACTTATGAAATGCCTAGCATATACCGAGCACTGTTCTGGGTGCTGGAGATACAAAGACAAAAATGAAACACTTCCTGCCCTCGAAGAGCTTACATTCTACGAGAGTTAATCCCATGAAGTTGGGAATATGTTGGGAGAAGGTGAAATTTGATTTTCAATTCTGGGAATTGGTCAGTCAATAAATATTTATTACATGTTTGCTACATGCCGGCACTATTTTCAGCACTGGGAATATAAAAGGACGCAAAAGACAGTCTTTGTCTGCAAAGACCTTACTGTTTAATGGATTGTGACCATATTCAAATCTTGATTGCACTAAAGTATATGTCCCCATTCCTTAAAGACATTTGCCAACATTTAGGGAGAATGTACAGTGAGTTGGGAAAAAAACAAAACTGGGTGGATATGAAAATTCACAGTTATTTACATAGAGATTTGTTTTCCTTTGAAAATATGGTGGGGTGAAATTTGTCTCACTGCTCTGTTGTTTATCTTTATTATTCTTTGGCATTCTATGCTTGACAAAGACCAAATAATACCAGCATTTCTGTATGTTGCATATCTTTACAAATATAAAACTGAAAAGGGAATTGTAAAGTAATATTCTGTGTCTAAACCCCATCAGTCTTGATTTTTCCCTTTTTAGAGTGGTAAGATGGGAAGGAAGTTTGTTTTTAGCTCCAAATGTAGGGAAATGTCCGAAAGACCAATTATGGAGAACGGAAGGGAGAGGGTTGGTTGTTGTCCTTCATTCTTGAAAAGGACCAAAATGACATCACTATGTTAGTAGAGTCAAGTTACAGTATGTCCAACTTTGGATTATCGGACCAATATGAGCTTGGAATGACACAAATAGTCCATGTGAACATTTAGGGTGGATTATCTAAAATTGTACTTGTTTCTTTTGAGCTATTGGGGAGAGTGGGGAAAAGAAGAGAGACAGAAAGGGACAGGGGAGAGGGAGAGGAAGAAGACAGAAGCTATAAGCTAAGAAATAGTGTAAATAAAGGGCCTTCATATAATGCATGCATTTGTTAGTGCAGACTGGCTGAAGTAAGGATGCATTTGCAGCCAGAAAGCAGAGTATAGCTAACTAGCCTATGTGAAGATTCATCAATAACATCTGATGCCAGCAACATCATGTTGTAAAAATATGAGCTAACTTAACAGTTCAAATAATTTTTAAGTATGTGAATGAATAATGGAAATGAAGAAATACCAACCTTCTCTTCTGTAAAACCTGTTTCAAGAACTGTTGAATGATGGATTTGAGTTATCTCTTTATGACAGGCCTAGTATCCAGAAGTGATAAAAATAAATTTAAGCAACCATTGGTTAAAGAAGAAACAAGAGGCTATATGAATAGTCAGCCTTTGAAGAATTAAGGGCTTAGAATTAATTATACTGACTATAGTTGCATGGGAAAAACTTATCTACCTCTTGAATTTCAGACTTACAGGAAAGCATCAGAACTTAAATTTTAAGAAAGGAGATAAAGTTTTAAGACACAGAAGACATGCATGAGATTTTTGTCTGCATAATTTACAAATAACTGTTTGAAAAGTGAAAATTCACTGTTATGTGAAGCTGACTAATCCTTAAATCCAACTTCCTCTTGCCCTCTCTCTCTCCCTCCCCTCTTCTCTTTCCCCTCCCTTGCTCTCTCCTCTCTCTTTCACCTATCTCTATCATTTATCTATTGATCTGTATCAATGTTTATTTTTATTAAGTTGTTTTCATGATGCTCCTCTGTTTTATAGGTAGATAGTTTATGAGTAAGGGTTATATAAGTTGGGAGGGAAAGACCATTGGACTTGTAGTCAAAAAGGGGATGAGTCTGAGTCTTGGGCCTGCCATTTAATTGTGTCACCTTGCAGAACCTTGATTTTCTCAATCTGTTAAATGGGAATAATAATACTTGTGCTAGCTACAATATAAGACCATTTTGAGGCTCAAATGATATTATGTATGTACAATACTATATCAATTTGAGCTATTATTAAAAAAAATAATGCCCAAGGGGCTTTCTTAATGATGAACTTTCTGAATAGTATAGAAAAATTCCATTGGAGTATTTTTAAAGCCGACTTTTCTAGGAGAGGAGGTGTTGACCTAGGTGACATCCCTTTGACTCTGGTATTCTCTTATGGTATAAGTATGTACAAGTAGACATTTAATAACTGCTTGTGAATGATTCTGAAACTTCATTGCAGAGTCTTCAGGTACCATGGAGTTAATTCCACTTCATGCCAAGTTTGGTTATTTAAAATTTGACTTAATTTTTGGAAGAACTTACTGGTCTCAGACGAACAAAATCCCAACATTTTGCTGATTACCAAGGTCCTTTTAAATTAAAGGCAGAGTTGATTTATGGAATGTTGGCTCCTTCTGCTGTCAATGAAAAAAGGGCATTATGTTAAGCTGCAAAATAGAGCTGATGTAAAATGCAAATGAAATCAAGGAATGCCTGGGTGTTGGAGCATTAAAACACTGCCTTAGGGAATTTGAAGCATGATTGAAATAATTTTAAAATACTCAACTGGATGCTTCTAGAATGTTGCTCCTTTCCCTCCCCCCTCCCCCACATCCAATTAGTTGTCAAATTAGTTGTCAAATCCTGTTGATTCTACCCGTCAATATTCCCTTGGGTCTATCCCCTTCTTTCCATACTCATTGCTACTTCCCTATTGCAGGGCTGTCGTGACTTCTTTCTTGGATGACTACTGTAATAACTTTGAAATTAATGTTCCTAAAATAATCTGTCCATCCTATAGTACTGCCATGTCATTCTTCCTGATTCACTGATCTGATCATATCACTCCTCTCTTCAGAAACCCTCATTGGCTCTCCATTGCTCTTCTGATAAAGTCCAGGCTCCTTACCCTGGCAATCAAAGCCCTTCTCAATATAGCTCCCATCTAGCTTTTCTGCCTTTTTCTTATTACCCTTGTCTTGCACTTTGTTTCCTACCAGACTGATCCCTAAGAACACTTTATGTTTTCCTTTCTCTATACCTTTATTTATATTGTCTAGGTTCTGCCTAGAGTATCCCCCTCCTCTCATCCCAACCTTCTCTCTTTCTGCCTGTTGATATCCTGCCTATCAGGTCACTGGACTCAGATGGCTCCAGAGGAGAAAGTGAGACTGGTAACCTTGCATAGCCCTCCCTCACTCAAATCAAAGTCATGTTATCATTTCCCTGGTGTCATGGTGCTCTTTGAAAACGAAGGACAAAAACCCCCACAATTTTTAGGACCTACTTCAGATGCCATCTTCTCCATTAAGTTTTCTGTAATCTTTCCCTGACCCCAACCAGATATGGTCTATCCTTTCCTCTGAGCCTACGTAGCACTTTTTTGTATTTTTCTCATTGTACTTATCATATCTTACCTAATACTATAATTATGTGTGTATTAGTCTTTTCCCTTTAAGATATTATAAACTCTTTGAGGTCAGAAACTTTGGCTTATTTATGTTTGAATTATCCCCTGTATATTAACACAGTATAAGGTATACACAGTATGTGCTATAATGTAGTACATGCCATGAGAATTCATTCAGTAGGATTCAAAGTGGATTCTAGAATTTCCAGCCCTAGTTAATTTCTTTGACAAATCTTAATCATTTTAATCCTTAATGACTGTGTCTTGACCTAAGATTATGATTCTTTCTTTAAAGGAGTAATATTCCTATGGAAAGAAAATTTAGCATTTCTTCAAATTCACTTGCTGGATATATGCTTTTCTTATTTGATCAAGAATATTTGATTGGGGCAGCTAGGTGGTGCAGTGGATAGAACACTGGGCCCGGAGTCAGGGAGACTCATTTTCCTGAGTTTAAATCTGGCCTCAGATACTTACTAGCTGTGTGACACATCGCTTAATCTTATTTGCCTCAGTTCCTTATCTGTAAAATGAGCTGGAGAAGGGAATGGCAAACAGCATCTCTGCCAAGAAAACCCCCAATGGGGTCACAAAGAGTTGGACACGACTGAAAAATGACTGAACTGAATTGATGTGGCTGTAGCAGTACAGTATGTAGTTTCTTTTGAAGCCAGAAGAAAATGGATGGGGGACTTTTCTCTGTGACTTATATTTCTGCTATGCTATTCAATGCCAAGGCTTCTGGTGACAGGTATATAGCCGTGAAGAACAGTCTGCTACCAAACAAAAACAAAATGATGTGAGTTGGTCTCCATTAGTCCAAAGAAGAGACTGACTTAATCTTTATTTAAAAAAAGGAGAAAAGACTGATTTTCACTAGAATCAGTAGAACTCACCTTGAAAATTGTTTCATCACCTACCAAAACAAAAAGGGAATATTTCCAAGAAAATCAAATCAAAAGTGTATATAGAGGAGTGGCAAAATAAATGAAACTTATTTTGGTCTTTTGCCACATTTTCATCTTTTTTAAAAAAAAACCTACTGTGACTTATTTTAGGCTCAGAAACATGAAATACCCTGTGCCATGACTTCATTTGGGTCCCTTACCAGTCTATGCTTTTGGAAGGGGGTATAGGGAAAAGGTTGTTAGGAGCAGGACGTTGTTGTTTCTGCTTTCACGGTGTCAGAGAGATAATGTCAAGTTGAAAGAGGCCGTTCCTCCTAATCCTTTCCCCATTTGCCAGTGAATTTGGAAACAAGGTAGAATATAGTCAGTATATATTCTCCAGCCTTGCCCCTGTGTTGGCCAGATTCCAGTAACCGGGAGATCTAATCTAATTGCACAATCTTCCTGTCCATCACCTAAGATAGGCAATGTGGTATAGAGGAAACAGCACTGGTCTTACCCAATTTAATATCCCAGGTGTGTCACTGATTACTTGTGTTACTTTGGGCAAATCAGATGTTGGTAATAATACTTATACTGCTTGCCTTGAAGGGTTGTGATGAGAAAAGAGCATTATTGAAGTGCTGTATAAATGTGAACTATTCTTACTAGTTGTTGTTACATCTAAAAGGGTATATGAGGAGGGACACTGTGAGGAATGTTTGATAGGCAAGGACACTTTAATCGGAAATGTAGCTGGCTTAAGTAAGCTATGCCATTACGTTGGGAGTCAGAGAGAGCTGTGGTCCATGGCTTTCAGTTTTGAAAAAGGAATTCTGTACAGTACTAAGCACGCAGAAGGCATGTAATTTGGTATTTGCTAAATTCCGAAAGCTGGACTTTTTAGTTCCTTCCTGATGATTAATTCACTTATATTTGTTGCTAATAATTCAGAACTTGTCTGACTCCATATCTTCAGTCCTAAGTGATCACTTAGAAACGTACCAATACAGAATGAGTTATAATAGTAGCCATGATGTGACACATCTATATTTAAGTGACACACCTTATTCACAACTATTAGGCATTCTGAAGCATTGCAAAACCAGGTTCTAGCCCAAATAACAAATCTTAACCTGTATTCACATACCAGTATAACCATGCCACAAACACCTATTTGCTGGAATGCTGTGATACCCTCTGGTGGCTAAACAAAATTATACACATTTGACTAATATTTGTATAGTGACTTGTATAATGTGCTTATATAGTTGTTCATGGCCAGGTTTACATGGGGGATTATGAACTTTTATTTTGTGTGCCTTGCTTTAGCTTCTCTCTTGCCCAATAGGGATCTAAGTCAGAGAGCTGAAATGTGAGGCTGCAACTTGATTAAAAGATTCGTGAGAATGTTTGGTTTAGTGTTAAATACTACAGCTTGACTGAAGAAGATTGTGGATATTTAAAATACAAAAGGTTCTTGACTCTCCGGGAAGACAGTCCCACGTAGGAGTGAGGGGGTAAAACTATGTATAATACCTTACATTAGTAATCAAGAAAAATAACAAAACAGTAAACCCTCAGATACTAGGATACTCAGGGAATGGGTGTTTTTAAGCAGTGGATTTTCTTCTTAACTGCGGGTAAAGAAGAAAATCCTTTTTTGTGTGACTTCCTACTTTTAGAAATTTTTTCAACATGTATTCTTCCATTAGAGTTGTATGCTTAGGAAAAAGAGGAACTCATAAAAAAGAAACTATTTTAGTAAAAAAAATTAGGCTGCTTTTATAGTCCTTCTAGGCCAGACTTACATGGGAGATGATAGACTTTTAAGACTAATACTGCCTTAGTTAACATGGCACAGTCAACTCAATTCATTCTCTCTTTGATGACTCCAGATTCTTCTGTGCTTTGAGATCATAGGAGCCTACATTTGGAACTGGAGGGGAAATTTGTTCCAAACCTCTCATTTAACAAATGAGGTAACTTAAGCTCTTAGAGGAGAATAAACTTGCTCAAGGCAGTAACAGGTAGAGCCAAGATCCTAATTCTCGGATGCCAAGTCCAACATTCTTTCATTATGCTACCTAGTGAATGTCAATTATCATGGTAGAGTCTGTAGATAGAGAAGGATGAATTTAATGTATACTGACCATAATGCATCCCTAGAAGCTCTGTGTGTATTTTTACTATAATAGTTTCTTTTTTGGGGTTATCTCTTTCCCCTAAAAGAATAGTACAACAAAAAGTCTAGTTAATTAAGTGTTAATTAATAGAAGCACAGTGGGTAGAGATTTGAACCCAAAGGCAAGAAGATCTGGGTTCAAATGTGGCCTCAGACACTTTCTACCTGTGTGACCCCATTGGGCAAGTCACTCTATTTCCATTAGTTTGTAATCGAATCTGTCAAATGGGGATCAAAATAGCACCTACTCTCAGGGTTGCTGTGAATATCAAATGAGATAAAATTTGTAAAGCACTCAGCACAGTGCCTGGTCGATAGTTGGTGCTTAATAAATGCTGCTTCTTTTTCCTATCCTTTTCGATTCTGTGATACTTATTATGTAGAAGGTTTCTAAGAACTTGGAACTAACTGGATGAGCTCTGAAGGTCTTTTATATTTCGGTGATTTCACTATTGTTGGTGCATAATAGACCTCCATCTTTTTAGATGAACACAAGATTTTCTCCTTAACTTTTCTTACAGTCAAGGTTATGCCACATGTAAAAAACCAAAATAATAACCTGTTTTCCTATAGCAGCCAAAGCAAAGTTATACTTGACATTTTTAACTGTAGATTTTTAGTTGGTAGGAGGTTAGCTTGGTGTCTCATAGAAAACACAAAGGAGGGACAGTATGATTCAATGGGAAGTTTGTTTAGAAGGCTTGGGTTCAAACACTTGGTATTTGACCATTAATAAGTCAGTCACCAACCTCTCAAAGCCTCAATTTCTTCATCTGTCAAATTGGGACAATGGTATCTCTGACACTTAATTCATTGAGTTGTTGTGAAGAATGTGCTTTGTAAATGATAAGGTTCTTTTTAAATGAGCATTATTATTATTATTAGCATATATAGCTTTGGCTTTGGGAAGATGGCCAATGAATGTGGGTAGGAGTTGCTGAGAAATGTCAAGGAAGGCCAACACTTGAAAGGGCTCCAGTTTCAGAATAAACTTGGTCTAGTGATTTCAGGACTTTCTGATTTCTTACCACCCTCCACATTCTCTCTTTGCCTAATAGCCATATGCAGTGTGGATGTTTTGTATTCTTGAATATGGGGTTACAGATGACTAAATGAGCCGTTGGTACTTGGCTTATAAAGATCATTTCCTAATTCCAAAGTTCATTTTTCCACTTGACCTACTAATGCTCCAATGTCCCCTTGATCACTTTCATGGAGTATTTGACTTCTATGCAGACTGTCAATTTAGAGAATGCCTCTATCAAAATTCTTCCTTAAAGTTTAGAATGGAAACTGTTCAACACTGCTTTTAATATCCAATGGACTCCAAAGGGGAAGGGTCAATCTGGAGTTTTGACTTCTACCCACCAGGTGAAAAGTAAGCAGTGGTGTCCTCTTGTGTGCTCAGTTAGCAGATGTGAATGGAGTGATTGAGGAGGAATTTACCATGGCCCGGCTGTACATCAGTAAGATGAAGTCTGAGGTGAAATCTCTGGTGAACCGGAGTAAACAGTTGGAAAGTGCACAGATTGATTCCAACCGGAAGATGAATGCCAGCGAGCGGGAGCTTGCAGCCTGCCAGCTGCTAATCTCACAGGTATGTCATTCTGTTCTTCCTCATCTGCTCTTCTTGCCCTCTTGAAACAGCTCCATCCTTTGTCAGGCTGCTTAGGATGGTCAGGTATAGATAACATGTTTGTTCATATGCTTGTTTTGTACAAGAATCATCTAAGGTAACTCTGGCCAGTAGAAATTTCCTGTGAGAAGTAATAGAGTTAGCATAAGTTTAAACTTGAAGTGAATTGTTTTTCTTTTTTGTCACTTGAGCTTCCTGAATCATCTAGATTTCCTTGGTCAGAGACTGACACTTATTTTTTGATAAATGGAGAAATGCAGTATAATCTAGAATTTTGAAATGATTTATATGTTGGAAGAAAATCTGCTGTTGCAAGATTCTTTTTGAAGCTATCTTTTTGTTGGATATTCACTCTTTATCCTACATGTCTAGTTTAATTTAGGAAAATCAGAATTGCTCTTTGTAGAACAATTACCAAGGATCCATGTTAACTTCCCTGCCATCAAGTAATGCTATCACTTTTTCTAGTATAGAAAAAAAATTCAAAAACACCACTCTGTGTTACCATTGATATTTAAGCTTGACATTTTGGTTTGTTTTCTTATGAGTAGTTCAAGGTATGTTTCTGAATAATTCATGCCATGCGTCTATAATGGCGAAATTAGTTGGATATAAAAATAAATTCATTCGTTGGATAATACTTTGGAATGGAGGGGAAAGCCATGTTCAGAAACATATTTTCATACTCTAACCCTAAAACATTAAAGAATATTTGGTGTTAGATACATCTTGAGTATTGTGTTGCCATAGTTATTCTACTATCTTTACTTATCTCCAGTAAGAAACATTGTAACTTGTGGCACAACAAAATTGGTATTTGGCTACCAGAGTTCCTTTCCTCATAGCAGTACTTTACAATTACCAAAAAGAGGAAGGCTAGTGTTTGTGGGATCCCACAAGGAGACGAGCTGAGCCAGTAAATCAGGCCCTTCTCTGTAGCAGGAGGACTTTCTTTCTAGGGTCTTCTTCTGAGCAGAAGCTGAAGGTTGAGAAAGCAGAATCTCCCAGACATCTGGAAAGAGTTGGAATGATGTATTAAGTGCATCATTCAAACACTGCGCTTTAAAAGAGAAACTTAAGAATTTGATTTAATTGTCCTTTTTAAACAGTTCTTAAAGTAACAATGACTCCTTATTCATTCAATATTCTTTCTTAAGCATGAAGCAAAAATCAAGTCTCTGACAGATTACATGCAAAACATGGAGCAAAAGAGGAGACAGTTGGAAGAATCCCAGGACTCACTCAGTGAAGAGCTGGCTAAGCTTCGTGCCCAAGGTAAATGTTTTATAATTTTTCCTTGTTGCACTCCTGGTCAAATACACACATGTACGCGCACACACACACACACACACACACACACACACACTCACTCTTCCTAAATGAGCTATAATCTAAGATGTTTGTTTATGCTCCATTGATAGCACACATCTACTGCATACTGATGATTTGAGGAAATCTTGAGGTGGAAGACTTAGAAGAACAGCATGGGTGTGCAATGGAAAGAGTACTCAGCTTAGAGTTACAAGGCCTAGGTTTGAATTCCTGTTCTACTTACTCGTTTACTAGTCCTTCACTGGGCCTCTATTTCCATACCTACAAGAGGAAGACAGGCAGTGATGTAGTGGAGATAGCTTATAATAACTTGCAAGAGTTGATTGTTAAATTTTCAAAGTAAACATCACACCTTGGAAATTGGCAAGCACTAAACATCAAGGCTTGCTGTATTTCTTTATTGATTGTATAGATTTAAGAAATTGGTGGAGAAGATATTAATAATGCAGACTAAACTTAAAAGCATTTCCTGTATTTTTGAAAAGCTAGTTGTTAAACATTTACCAAAAGACGCTTGGGATAGATGAACCCTGAAGTCTTTTCTAGCTCTAAATTCTAGAATCCTATGAAGTGCATGGAGGACCAGAGACATAGGAAATGGTATAGAAAGGCTAAAAATGCAGGATAGTATGCTTAATATATAAAAATGCATTGGCATCCATTATAACCTGGAGAAAGAATAGAATTTTCCTCAGCTAGTTACTGATGGTTTGTTTGTCCAGGACGAATAAAAGTGAAAAATAGAGTGCTGAACCAAGGGAAAATATGAAAGATAATTATTTTTTTTAACAGATTAGAATCATTGAATTTTTTAAAAAAATTAAAAATATTTATTTTAGAATCATTTAATATTAGTGTTGGAAAAGATCATTGAGATTATCATGTAGTTCAGCTCCTTAATTTTTCAGATGTGGAAACTGAGACTCAGAAAGATTAAGTGATTTGTCCAAGATGTCACAGCTTGTAAGTAGCATTGATGGGGATGAAAACTCAGGTCTTCTGACTCCCTGTCCAGTGCCTTTCTTACAACACTAGGCTGAAGCTGTTTCCTAGAAGAGTGTGAGATAAATCAAATCAAATGCTCCCGTTCCTTACCCCCACTGCCCAAGACATATGGAGTCCCTTTTCCTTTAGTATGGCAAGTATCTTATTCTAAATTGTAACAAATTGGGCATTATTTTGAAGGTTATCTGATTTTTCTTGTTGTTACATTAGGAACTCAAGGAACAAGTAGATTATTTGTGGAAGGCAAAATTTCTTTTTATGAAAGGTAAATTACTTTTTTCTAGACTCCCTAATAGCAGCCAGGTGTCTTAAAGAGTTAAGTCACCTCCAAGGTGCTGCTTAATTCTAAAGAGCTGATTTTATGTGGGATTGGACTAGTAAGTCTCTGGTATAGTTGCTAACAGCTAGTGCTATGTTACTAATGTTTTTTTTCTTTATCCTACATCTCCACTTTTGAATATGAATTAAATGGAAAACAGAAAAAATGCACGAAGTCAGCTTCCAGGATAAAGAAAAGGAACACTTGACCCGGCTTCAGGATGCAGAGGAAATGAAGGTACAGTCATGAAAGTCATGAAAAATTGGACTGGCTTTCTTTTCTTCTTTTTCACGGTATTCTGTCAAAGCCAGACGTGTATATTAGACTGTGGAATATAAAGTGGACAGACTGTGGTGATTTGAAAGTAGATCTTAGCTAGGAAAGAGCTGGCTAAATTTTGATGTTAAAAATATGAGTCAAGTGGGTCTGGTGTGTGATACGTAATAGAACAGGTAATGATTATTCTCTTAACATAATTTCTCCTCCATCTCAGATGAAGGGGAAAGATGTAAATAGAGTGTCCCCTCAAATCATCGCATTAGTCACTTTGTGGGTGTCTTCTGAAGCATTGCCAGTTTCTCCGTTGTGAGCTGACATCTACAGTCAGGACACTTTTTTTTCTCCTTTCTTAACATGATGAATTTGAATTTTTGTCTAAACAGAACACTTTCACCTGGTCATATTTTAAGCAGAAAATGTAGTAACTAAGTTTATTAGTTCATTTAAGAACCATGGAAATATGAAAAGTCTTGTTCCTATTTTTTTTTTTTACCAAACTATACTCAAGTTCAAGAAAGCCCAAGAAAAGCCTAATTGATCATAAGTGGTATATTGAGATTTCTCCTTTTTCCTATTTCATTTACCATACACATGGAAAACGCTCTATAAATGTCGATGATAAACTAGAGGGCCAAATAAAGTTGAAGTCCCCAAACTGAAAAAAAAAGATAAACAACTTGCTTCCCCCAACTCCCTTTCACTTTGAAATAGTGCAGAGCTAGGCATGGTGATACTCATGTGTCTCCCCTGCTGCTGCTGGGGAGACTGAGGCTGGTGGCTCTCTTGAGTTCTGAGCTGTGGTAGAGCTAAGGCCAATAGGGTGTACTCACTATGTCTGGCACCAGTATGGTGGGTCCTGGGCAGTTGAGCACTACCATTCAAGGCCACCTAAGGAGGGTGAGCCCGCCCAAGTTGGAAAACCAGTTAAAGCTTCTGTTTGATTAGTGTTGAAATCAGATCTGCGATTGGCCACTGCACTTCCAGCCTGGGTGAGGCAGGGAGTTGTTGTTCAGTCATGTCTGACTCTTCCTGACCCCATCTGGGGTTTTCTTGGCAAAGATCCGGGAGTGGTTTGCCACTTCCTTCTCTAGCTCATTTTACAGATGAGGAAACCGAGGCAAATAGGGCCAAGTGTCCTGCCCAAGACCATGTAGCTAGTAAGTGTCTGAGGCCAGATTTGAACTCAGGAATATGAGTCTTTCTGACTCCAGGCCTGGCACTTTATGCACTGTGCCACCTAGTTGCCTGAGACAGGGAGACTCATTCTCAAAAATTTTTGTAAAAGGAGAAATTAAAAAAAAAAGAAATAGAGCAGATTTTTTTTTTCTAAACCAGTCATTAAAAAATATAATGGAATTAGGTGGAACACATTGCAGGTTTCTCAGAATTTTAATAGGTTTAGCAGCTTATTATTTCCCTGTTGAAATGTGATGAAGAAACCTCTTAAACAGGGTCAGTGGGAGTTAAAAATGTATCTATCCCTGTCTTTTCCTGAAAAAAAGAAAACTCAACTTAGGCTAAACGTGTGGTAGTTATGTGGCAACCGGACAGCTTTCCTTGGAAATGAGCAGAGCATTCCCTGATTTTGGTTTGTTTGTTGTGGCTTTGCCATTTCCCACAGCAGTCCTATGCATACCTAACAATATAGGTTTGTGTGTATGTATGTGTGTATATACAATTTCTAGAGCATTCCATTTTAAAACTTTTTTCTTTGCAAACAGAACATTATCAAACTTTCCAAAATAAGTTCTATTATACAATAGCTTACAAGTACGATAAACAAAGGATACCTTTAACGTTTAGGTTATTTTAGGGCAAGAAGGTAAAAGGGGGAATAGGGGGGAGCCAGTGAAAGAAAAAAGCAAAAGAGTCTGAGAGGATCCTTGAAGAGTGTTTTGTGACACAAAGTCAAATCGTGGGGCAATGGGAAGATAGACAGCTCACACAGCTGTTGGCCAGAAAAAAATGGGAACTTGAATTTAACGCTTCAGAAATGTCAGGGGACAGCAGAGCTTAGTGAAGCTTACCTATTGTGCTTCTTAATTTCCCATGGAAGTAATCTGTGTAATCCACTAACTCCATAATTTTAGACTTAACTTTTTTTCTTGCACACTTGGCTTCTCCTCCAATTTTGACTATTCTCTTTCAAGTTAGCTTAGTACAGGGGACAGGGACGGGGTCTGTGATTTCTTAGTTATTAAGAACTCTTGGGTGAGAAAACTTCAACCAAGGCAGACTGGCACCTTCTTTGTAAGAGCTGCTTTAAGCCCTGAGACACCGAGGGGTTGCGTTGGGTCATGTGACCAAAATGGGATCAGAGTAGAACTCGCCTCCTCCTCCTACTACACTGTGCTGCCCACTGCCCTCCAGAGTCAGGAGACCTGAGTTTCTAGTCCCTGTAAGATCAGGACCTTTTTTGGTTTGTTTGTTTTGTTTTTTGAGGGGGGAAGGCAGGGCAATTGGGGTTAAGTGACTTGACAAGGTCACACACAGCTAATAAGTGTGTCAAGTGTCTGAGGCTGGATTTGAACTCAGATCCTCCTGACTCCAAGGCCAGTGCTCTACTCACTGTGTCACCTAGCTGCCCCAAGATCAGGACCTTTATATAAATTGCTTTTTGCCAAACTACACCAGAGTTCAAGAAATCCCACAAGAGAAAGCCTTCTTGACCTTAAGAGACATGTTGAGATTTCTCCTTTGTCTTGTCTCATGTGCCATGTCCATGAGAAATAGTAAATATTATTGATGATAAAATAGAGGGTTTCCTTATAATAGATATAAAATATAAGAGATATAAAATAGTTTTCTTATAACTTGTATCCTACATGCCTCATGAGATTGTTAGAATCAAATGAGATAATAGATGAGAATGAAATTGACAATTAAGTATTGTTCTTTTTGCCTCTTGGGGAAAAACAGGTGTGCACAACTATTAGGCAAGTGGGTTAGCTAAATTGGGCTTACAGCTGCTCGTTCTGGGCAAAGCAGGCCCTGATGTAGACTAATAAATTTTTCTGGGTAAGCCTCTGTGCCCATTTTACGTCACGTCATCATGTTAATGAAAGTTGTCACAGCCCTGTTTTGCCCTCGAAATAGCCATAGCTGCTACTTAACTTTGTATGTGACTTTCTCCAAGTGCCTTCACACACATTATTTCATGTGAGCCTTACAGTCACCCTGTGTGAGGTAGATGGGCAGATTTCATTATTCCCATTTTACAGAAAAGAAAACCGAACCTTCAAAGTCAGATTGTGAATAAAGCAGTGAAACCAGAACTAAAACTGAGTTCTTCCTAGTTATTGTGGTGGTGTTTTTTTAACTACACTGTGCTATCTTTTTGTACTTCTTCCATCCTATAACATAGTAGGTAATGAGCTACCGTAGGTCAGGTAAGCTTCAGAGAGATTCTAGGACCATAAACTTAGATCTAGAGGAACCTAGAAGGAAGTCTTCTAGTACCTTCCAAAGGGTGCCCAGAGAAGTTAGTGACTTGCTCAAAGTCATATTGGACAGCTAGGTGGCGCAGTGGATAGAGTACCAGACCTGGACTTCCTGGACTCATCTTCCTGAGTTCAAATCTGGCCTCACACACCTACTAGCTTGGTGACCCTGGGCAAGTCACTTAACCTTGTTTGCCTCAGTTTCCTCACCTGTAAAATAAGCTGGAGAAGGAAATGACAAAACCACTCCAACATCTGCCAAGAAAACTCCAAAAGGGGTCAACAAAGAATCAGACATGACTTTAACAGCTGACCAATAGTAACGACAAAGTCATACAAGTAGTTGCAAAAGCCAGGTTCAAATCCAAGTCTTCTGACTCTCAATATTGTGCATTTTCTGTGACACCACACTGCTGTTCAAAGGGACAACTTTTTTATTTATTGACAGGTGTTATCTTCCCCTACCTCAAGTGCCCAATTACTTACTGGTCTCATCACCCAATTCCATTACAAATATTTTGTGTTCGATAAGCCCCAGAAGCAGGGAAAGTGGTTTCTGTGAGCAGAAGAGAGGAATGTTCCTTGTTTAGGATATGAGGTTCTGGAATGATGGCAAATTAGGTCTAAGCTTATACAATGCTTTAAAAAAAACAAAAATGCAGATGTCATTTCTCTTTGCATGGTCTGCAGAAAGCATTGGAGCAACAGATGGAGAGCCATAGGGAAGCCCACCAGAAGCAGCTTTCCAGGCTCCGAGATGAGATTGAAGAGAAGCAGAAAATCATTGATGAGATTCGGGAGTAAGTTTTCTTGGTGGTTCCATGGGATTAGGGGTAGCCAAAATGTAGACACTTTTCTTTAACCAGAAGGCAGCCAAAGAAATTTGCTTTCCCCTGAATCCTTGAAGGATTTGTGCCCTTTTCTTGTCTTCTTTCTCCTGCTGTGATAACAAGATAGAGTTGTAGTTCTCTTTTCAAGGTATGTTCTCCCACTGGGACTGAGATTCCTGAGGGCTCTGAGAACAGTTAGGAGAACAATCAGGACAAGCTGCCATTCTTAGATAGTGTCCACAGGGCAGGGTAGACATTGGTGACTTTGATGGGTGGAAGCCACTAGTTCAGCAATTTGAACTCCAGTAGTTACTCCTTTCTTCTGAATGATGGGGACCCATGAGGTAAGTATGTTTGTGCAAATATATTTAAGTGAATCTGTGATAATCACTTATGTGAATAGTCCCTCCACTGTTATAGGCTGCAGCCCACTCACATCTTTACATCCTGTGCAATTCTTGTAAATGCTTATCCATAAATCTTCCTTAGAGGATCCACACAACACACTGAAGAACTTCCTCTGGTTCTTTGAACATTTCATGGGTACCACTGCAATGTTTTAGTCTATCTGCTTGTTTTCTTTTGCTTCTAATTACATGGCTAGGGTCCCTCCTTTTCCGGTCATATACACCCTTGAATGAAGTGTATTATGTCACTTCCTGTATAGATGTTACAGTAATTTGCTGCAGCCTATTTGTACTCACCATGCATTTTTCCTATCTTTTCTTTTTAGTGTTTTATCGATACTTTTTTGGTACGTCACTAGCATTTTCTAGTACCCACCTCTGATCTCTTCCAACAAAAAGTCCAATTAAGAGGGGTAAAAAACGCTTAACAGATTGGTCATGCCTGAGAGCATATGCCTCATTCTGTATCTGTAGTTCACCACCTCCTTAGCAAGAAGAAGGAAACAGGTTTTATTATTAGACTTCTGGAATTTAAGGCTGGCCTATTCACTGATATTAATCATAGTATGTTTTAGTGCTATTTTCCTTTATATTTTTTTGCCATTATGTTTGTTGGTCTGTTCAGTTGGCTATGAATCAGTTCATGGAAGTATTTCCAAATTTCTTTAAATTCTTCATAGCCATTATTTCTTATGGTGTGATGTTCCATGATTTTCATTTATTAGAATTTGTTTAGTCATTCACCCATTGATAGTCACCTACTTTATTTCCAGTATCTTGATGCCACAAAAAGATCATTATAAATGTTCTGTTACTTATGGGGCATTTCCTCCTCTCTTTAGATCTACTTGGATAAATGCCCAACAGTGATTTTTCTGGATCAAAGGATCTGAATAGCTTGGTGATTTTTCTAACACAGTTCCAAATTGTTTTCTAGAATGCTTCAACCAATTCTCAACTTTACCAACACTGTAGTATTATGCACCAAGCATCTTTCCATGGTCCTTTGAGTCACCTGCAATTTAGATTCTTCCAAGACTGTGGTATTCCATGATTTGTAGCCATATGGCATTAGTTAAGGCTATTGATGTGGAAAGGATGTATCAAGCATCTTGGAATCATTGAAATTTCCCAAATGTAATGCAGCCTAACCTAATCCTCCATGAAATTACATGCATAAAATAAATTCCCCTTGACTTGGGGATTTTGATATTTTAATTTTAGAGAGTATACAGTTGTACCTTCTATTTCAAGAATTCATAATTGATTTATGTATCTACACTTTATACAGTATTGTATCTATTAGCACAGTAAGATGCTTTGTGGTTAGAGATAGCATGATCAATAGTGGATAGGGTGCTAGACTTGAGATCAGGAAGCTCTAGGTTCAAATCCCACCTCTAACACTAAGCAAATCGCTTAACTTTTTTGTCTCGGGTATTTCCCTAAGACTCATGTACTAAGTAGTAGATATGTTATAATCTGCATGGGGGAAGGAGAAAGGAGTTCCTATACTGGGAGTTCCCATACTGACAAGATCACAAATCCTTTAAGTATTATTTATATATGCTTCAGAGTTATACAATTTGCCCAGAATTGCCATCTTAAAGGGACATGAGGAAGGGACCTGATGCATTAATTACAGTATCACACAGACTGTTGCTGCCTCTAGGACCTTTGCCAGAATTGCAAACTAAGAAAAAGTAGGAATGTTTCATTCATGAGCATCTTTGGTCATTTTACAATTGATAACTGAGGTTCATAGAAGCTTAAATAACCTTAGTTCAAGGGTAGAGTTGAGAGGTGAAAGCAGGAGTAGTAGACAGCAGGTCTCTTGACTCATTCTTCACTGTCCTTCTCCACTACAACAACCTGTTCCAGGTGGTTATTTGCATTTTTAAAAAGAATCTTGTTAGCCCAAACTGAATCTAATTAGAATAAATGGGAGACAAAGATATCTCCCTTTTGTTCTCCCTCAGTAGGGCAGAACTCTGGGCTAAGAAGAGAGGTTCTTCCTACTGCTTGAGTCTATTTTAGTGAAGGGAAGTACTCTTTCTTCCTATCTGTTCTCTGAATGGAAGGGGGCAAGTTTGAGCAGTACCTTTGCCAGGTAACCAAGTTAGTTTTTGTTTCTTTTTTTCCCCTTTCTCTCCAAACCACATAGGAATCTAGAACAGATGCCACTATATGAGACTTATGGGAAAGTCCTCATCTTCAATGAAATGTTACTGGCATGTCCCAATAGAAATCTCCTAATCTTTTCTAGGGATAAGTCCATCCCCACCCCTGAAAGGTACAAAGTTCCCAAGAAGGGCTTACCACCCTATGGGCTAATTAGTTTTATCAGGGCATTTCCCTTATCAACTCCATAGCATTCTAAATATATATATATATATATATATATATACACATATACATATATATGAATGTATGCATATATATATATATTTAGGAATTTATGTTTTATGCATCTAAAGGTTTGATTAATGATAAAACTTTTTACAACTAATAGGAACTTTAAGCAGGGCTTCCCCTCAGCATTTACCTTTTAGGAGAAGAAAGTGAAATATAAGGAAACAAGTGATTGGTGACAAATGACCTTGAAGACACATGAGGAAAATGAGTCTCAGAAACTCAGTGACTTTTCCACAGAGCTAGTTGATGTTAGAGGTAGGATTTAAACTCAGTTACAGTTGAAATTTGCTATATTCAATTAGGCTAACATTTATTAAGTGCCTACCATGTACAAGGTACTCTGCTAGGTAATAATAAAACAAAGGCAGAAATGAAATAATACTTGTCCTCAAGAGTTTACATTTCAAATGTTGAGTAATAGAAAGTGAGAAAAGATTGAGCATCAAAACATGTGGAATGTGACTGGGGATTGCCTCAAATGGTTAAATTGGATATTCTGGGGGGATTTTTTAGATTCTGGATTAGGAGCAGTCTTTGGTCTCTCCCTTGATGATCCATTTCCTTTAGTGTCTATTCAGTGATTTTTTATATTATGCACAGTGGGTTTACATTAATTTATATATTACATCATAAATATAGTTCATATATAAATAGGAAATATCATAGAAGGATGAAAGAGTGCCAAATTTGGAATCAGAAAACTTGAATTCAAATTCTGACTATGCTTCTTACTACCTGTGGCCCCACCTCTGGCACTCAGTTTCCTCTTCTCAGCTCCCTTCTAGATCTAAGGCTATGATCTCATGATTATGACATTGCCTTAACAGTGCCTCCAATTGTGCTCAGTACAAAATGGACACTAAATGAGTGTGATTGACTAGAAAAAGTTGACAATTCTTTGGTGACCAAACTGTACGGGGCCTGAGATTCTCTTAGCACTCAGAATATGGAAAACGTTTCTCAAAATGAAAAGAGAAAATTAGATCAAGGAATGAAAAGTTATGGGAAAGGAAAGTTGGCAGCAGAAATTATGGTTTCCTGAGCTAGGTTGCAGTGGAAGTGGAGGGAGGAGGATTTTTAAATGTTCTTTTTCTATTTCAAAATATCACCCCTTTTTTGTTTTATTTTTATTGCCCCTTCCAGAATACAATCATCTTGTCCTCTATCCTTTATGTGTCCCATCCTTCACACTTGTTGGAGCTTCTCCTAAGCTAGTTTTCACTTTGGCAGGTGGGGTACTTCACTGCTATTTCCTGATCCATACCAGATATCAAAATTTTCAGTCTCAAACCGAATCATGTTTTTAGTTGGCTTGCTCAGAATTTCTGACTAATTTGTTGTCTGTCACTAAGGTAGACCAAGTCTGGTAACAGAATGTTGCAATTATTGCCCATCAGGCCTCATATATTTCCTCTTTCCCCTAAACATTTTATAGACCGTTGTACGTGAATATAATTGCTTTGAAAATCACTCTTTTGTAATCACTCCTATCAGCTACTTGTACCAAACTTTTGGAAATCATTTCCAATTGTGAGGTCAGAGATCAGACTAGACATTTATTTACTATGACTAGTTCCCCTGCATCTAATGGCCTACAGGTAATGTAGCAGGTGGATAAGGTATTGGACCTGGTGTCAGAAAGATCTTGGTTCAAACCCTTTCTCTTAGTAGCTGTGTGATCCTGTGTAATTCACTTAATTTGTCTGGGCTTCTGTTCCTTGTCTATAAAATGAATGGGTTGGATTAGATGGCCCCTAAGGTCTCCTCCAGCTCCATATCCATGATCCTATGAAATAAGATTGGTTCCTCTTTTCTACAAAAAGTCATGATCACTGTAAAGGGATTAGTTACCTTGATTGTGGAGATGATGAAACCCAGACTCTTCATACATCGATTAGGAATGATGGAGAGTTTGGCAAAGATGAATATGACAAGTGTGAAGGAAGACTCTCCAAGAGATCATTGCTGACCCCTTTCTGCCATGGCCTAAAGATTATCATACCCAAGGCTGAAGTGACTGACCCTTCTGGTGACTGAGAAGCATTGCTATCCTTTGCCCTGAGCCCCTCTTCCTTCACCTATGTTCCTTCTTGTCCCCACTCTTGGGTGTCATTCTTGGCCTTGACTGGAGTTAAAGTTCACCATAATAAAGGCCTATTGCTTTATGCATTTCTGGCATGTCTGGTTACTTATGAAAATCTCCTAGTCCCAAAGGGAACTGGGACCATTGCTTTTTCCTCTCAATTTCAGTTTGAACCAGAAGCTACAGCTGGAACAGGAGAAACTGAGTTGTGATTATGACAAACTGAAAATAGAGGACCAGGAGAGAGAGATGAAATTGGAAAAGCTAATGTAAGTTGATCATTATGAGCCATTAAGCTCTGTTTCAAGTATTACTGCTTGCTTCCCCCCAACCTGTCCTTTACCTGAAAAGAGGTATCCCTGGGAGGTTTTCCAGAATACTTTTGTGATTAACATAGCTAGACATCCTTTGTTAAATTGGGTTAATTTTAAAACATATGAAAGTTCTTTGGTGCTATGAATTGGATGATTTTGGAACACTTATCTGCAAACACAAGTAGTTTGTTATTTGTTTGGGATTATTGCATATCCTTGAATCTCAATCTGTGGCTCATGAACCCATTTTTTGATGTTGTTGTTTGTTTGTTTGTTTTTTAAGATTGCTCAACGATAAAAGGGAACAGGCAAGAGAAGACCTTAAAGGATTAGAGGAAACTGTGGTATGTGAACAACAAATACGCTTCTTTGCTCCTGTTACTCATTTTTTAAAAAAAATGAACTGGTTGTTAATTCATTTTTTACTGGTTTTCTGCAAAATTCTATTTTATAGTGGCTTATTTCATTGTAAAATCCATTTCCTAAAGGATAGAATTATGGACTGTTAGAGCTGAAAGGCACTTTAGAGATCATTGAGACCAAACCCCTTATTTCACACAAGAGAGGTGAGGCAATTTTCTGTGAGCCACACTCCAAGTTAGTGGCAGAACCTTGACTAGATCACTAATTCCTAGACTCTCAATTTGATGTTCATTTGATTCCATCAGAATTTTAATTTTGCATTTTCCAGATTTTTCTAGGATGCTCTACTTCAAAGTGTTGACCCCCCATTCCAGTGCCTTCTGACTCTCTTTTGACTGCCCCTTGCCTTGGCCACCACCCTGAGCCAAAAAAAAGCTTCGGGACTCCCAGCCACTCCCTGGAGGTTCATGTGGAATCAGAATGTATTCAGCTTATCCGCGTGGTCCATCCTCTCTGCAGGCTATTCCCAGAGATGAGAGTACCTCACAAGAATGTATTCTAAAGCAGGGCTTCTTAAATTTTTTCCATCCACAACTCCTTTTCACATTTTGGCAGTGTTCCTTGGCGTTATGTGGTGTGATAGCATGTGCAGTGCAAAGTGCGCATGCTGTGTGTTCAGAACCAAGGCTGCAGTGAAGCTGCATGATGCAACACGGGCAATTGCTGCCAGAAACACTTCAGATTCATTATTTGTTTGATTTTTAATTAATTTTTGGTCATTGCACATTCAGAAACCTTTTACTGTTGCCAAATTATTCATGATCCCATATAGGGTCATGACACACACTTTAAGAAGCACTGCTCTGAAGTACTGAGAGAGAGCATATGTGGGAATGGGTGGGTAGTGCCAGGAGGCAAGATGGGGGACTGCTTACTTTTCCTGGAGCATTTTTTTCAAAAGCAGGAGGCAAAGTAGAAAAGGGTAAGGGGAATATGGAAGAAGAGTGTGAAGTGGGAATGATTTCAGAAGGTAACCATGGAGAAGTTAGAGGGAATGTTTATTGAGATGAGAACTAAATGTAGACATGAGTAAACAGCTCTTAAGTTGGTTTTTTTTAAAGGACTCTCCAATAACATTTTCATTCCCCTCAAATATGCATTTTTTTGAAGAGGGAGTCTAACATCAAAAGAAACAAAAAAGCCAAAAGAAACAAGTCCCAGGAAAATTTTGTCCAATTCAGGTCTATTCAAAGTATCTGGCTCTCACATGTACACAAGGAAATATCTTTTCTTTGATAGTCATAAATTTCCCTTCCCTTTACCTAACAAGGTATGGAAGCATCCTTTCAAGGAAAATTTCAACTGACTTTAAATTTTTCAAAGTAAACGAGAGAATATATAATCAAATAATATTCATTAAGGATCAGGAAAATGAGCTGCGTTCTGAAAAGGGTGCTGGTTAGTATGTGCCTGCCATATATATAACTGAAAGTAAAAAAAAAATAAGAGCATTGAAAGCACCTAGTTTGGAAGACTTAAGCTTTGGATATAAACTGTATGGCACATTATTCATAATAAGAGAGCTCTGGGTCACTTGAAAAAAGCAATTAACCTCATTAAGGAAGTATTTGACTTCCAGGCTTGAGTAAGGACATTTTACTCCCCATATTCCAGTGCAGGACTGGACCCAGTAAGAATGCATTAATTTAATATAACCCCTGTCTTCCAAATCACTGAGTGTTTCAGCAGTTCCCAGATTCCTTTGCTTCAGCCAGAGGACAAGATTTAGTTGGTGATATCCTCCTGAATCATATGCATCTCCCATCTTGTTAAATTGGATTTAGTCAACCCAGACAAATTGAAATTTGAGTAGGCAGTGTCTTCTTTCTCAGAGAACATCCTGCAAGCTCTCTCCTGTGTCATGATGCATGTGGGATAATGTGTTTTCGCCAAGAACTTGAACCGAAAGAAATAGAAAAGGTTTTAATGTTATGGCATTGCTCCAGTTCAGTAGCATTTGAAAATCTTTAAGTTCTTTTCTGAATCAAATTAGCTCATTCATTTGACAACTTTCTAGATGTAAAGCGTTGGGCCATTTACTAAGAGACCTACAAAGATAATTAAAAGGAGGGTCTCTGCTCTTCAGGCGCTAACAGTCCAGTAAACTGTAAAGTGCCAGGGTACCCCTTGGCTCAGTTTGCTTCACTGAAAATATTAATATTGGGCTTTGGCTCATCATTCACCAAATTAGTGTGCTTTGATACAGCCTTTAGCTCAAGCTGCTGGTTTCTTCACTTTGGGACAATTCCTAAGTGTAAGTAGACCATGGGCATTACTTAGAGGATAGTAGGTGATATGTGACTGTTTTAGACCTGGGTTCTGGCCAAATTATTAGCTGCTACTTCTGAATTCTGTGATTTTGTACACTTGCTCTCTTGGCCACCATGTAGTCATCCATTAAATATGTACATATACATATATATATATATATATGTATATATGTATGTGTGTATGTGTATACACACACACACACATTTATCCATGGGGGGATAATATTATTTACCCTCCCTATCTCATGAAGTTGTTATAAAGATCAAATCAGATTAATGTGAAAATGCTTAGTGAACTATAAAGTGCCTTGCCAAAATAAAGCATTTATTAATAATAATGGTAATTATTATTGTTTCAGAGCTCAGTCACTTTTCCTCCTGGAAGGCCCAAATATATAAGAAAGCCTTATTTTATTAATGATCCTTATTATTAGTCCTTATTTTATTTATATTAAGAAATTCAAAATTTTATTTTCACTCAAAATTCTAGATTTTTGACTCAATGTAGAATGTCTTGGTTTGCTTTTGTTAATAAATTGGGCTAGATGGATACACGTTTTCTTCACTCTCCTATACTTTTGATGTATGCAATGGTAAGAGCAATGGATTAGAATTTAGGAGACCTGGGTTCTAATCTTCTCTCTTCTTCTTGTTTGCCTTTCAGAAGCCACTTTTCTCTGGGCATCATTTGCCCTGTCTATAAAATGCTCTCTTGTCTCTAAGGTCCTTTCTAGCTCTAAACTTATGATCAATAGCAGTTATGTATGAAGAATGTGCTAAAGACATTCCATATTTTTATATATTGATGCATGTTCACAGATTTAACATGTTCATTGATTTAGCTTTGAGTATGATTTTTGAAATTTTATTTTCCAGTCCAGAGAACTGCAGACTCTTCATAACCTTCGTAAGCTCTTCGTCCAGGATCTCACCACCAGAGTTAAAAAAGTAAGCACTAGTATACTTGTATCGAAGGTAAAGATGTAAGTGCACCCTAAAGAGATGGCTATGATTGCAAAACAGCAGCATGAACTCAAAAACAAGTTGCTATGTCACACTATATTTCCATTTTTGACAGGATTAGGAAATCAAGAAATTATGTTGGCCTTCTCTTTTTTTAAAAAAAAATTTTTAGCAAGGCAGTTAATAAAGTTTATTAACACTTTTCTTGTAGAAAAGTAATGATGGGACAATTAGTTAGATTCAGTTGATTGAATGGCCAAACCCATTCAAATGGCCAAATAAAATATAGTTATTAGTGGTTCAAAGTTAACTTGGAAGGAAGGCTCTCAGTGAGTAAATCAGGATATGTGATTGAACATGTGATGTTTAACATTTTTATCAATGACTTGGATAAAAATATAGATTCCATGTTGACCAGACCTGGAAGTAACTTGAACTAAGGAGATATAGGTAGATATAGGTAACACTCTGGATGAAAGAGTCAGAATTAAAAAAGATTTTGACAGGGTCAGTTTGAGAGTCAATAAATTTGTAGAGTTTGGGGGTATTCTTCTGAACCTAAGAGTCTTTAAAAATTTATTCTTTCTAATTTTAATAGAGTTGGGCATCATCTAGTTTTTAGACAGCACTATTGAGGAAGTTGTGCTGTTTTTGAGTATATGTATAATTAAGACTACTATATTCATCTGTGCTACTGTAGTGAGAGATGACTAGATGTTCAGTCTGTCATTTGTTTCTAGTTTGTAGATTTTGGAATGTACCATTTAAAAAAGAATGTCTCCTTATATTTGTTTGGTAGGGGAGAGACATTCTAGCCAAATTGATATGACCTATAACTTTTATGACTGGATACAGTTTTGGTTTTTGCTTTTTAACTCCACCCCCAAACAAACAAACAAACAAACAAACAAACCAAACCTCTGTCTTAGAAGAATTGGAAAACCATTCAAGAATTAAGAAGTTGCCCAAAAGGTGGACTAACATTTTAGTGTTTTTATTACTTCTATTTGCAGATTAACCTGTTTAGGGGTTGAAAGGGGATGGTGCTGGTAGTAATTGTGTGTGTGTGTTTAAGATAATTTAATAGAACTTCATACCAAAATAAAAATTTTTGGATAAAGTAGTTGGACATGGCCCTGTTTCTTTTGTGAATAATGATGTAAGAAAAGCAGAATGGGTTGTTTGTTTATTTAAATAGAGTTTCTATTTTAAAGTTCTGTGTTTCTGGGTGTAGCATCAGAAGCTTTCTAATTATCACTTGATGTTTATTCAGAGTGTTGAACTGGACAGTGATGATGGAGGGGGAAGTGCTGCCCAGAAGCAGAAAATTTCCTTTCTTGAGAACAACTTGGAACAACTTACTAAGGTTCATAAACAGGTAGGACCTTTGGCTCATTTTCCCCCCTTGTCATTAACTAAAGAAAGGGTCTCAGTTAAGGCTAGAGGGAACTTAGAAATCATCTTGCCCAACCCTCTCATTTCACAGGTGCGGATACTGAGTCTCTTAATTGTGAGATGACTTGTTTAAGATTATGCAGGTAGCCAGTGATAGAATTGTTTTTTGGGGAGTAATCTAATCATGGACACCTGCTCATTTATCTGATGGAATTAATAGCGTTTTAAAATACTTCACTTATTTCCATCCTATCTCAGTCTGTTTCATAGCATAGTTTAGTAGATTTAGTTCTAAGTAGATTCAGTGATAATTCAGATAAACACACATGGTAAAATAAGGTCTACAAAGTAATATAAAAAGAAAACTATGGTAAGACCCAAAGGTACTTTATGATGGTAGCTGGCTCTTATATGGTACTTTAAGGTTTGCAAAACACCATACATGTTGCCTCATTTCATACTCACAACAATCCTGTGGGGTAACTACTATACTGATGCCCTCTTGCCATCCTATTTTAATTCTTATAACTCTTTTCTTCTCTTCATTATTTGACATATTTCAATATGGATCATATTGGACTTATTTCAACGGACCAACTTGGTCGCCTACATTACCAAGAGGATGTCACTCCTCTTTAGCTTACTAACCTATCTCATTTCATTATTGCTGGTGATTTTTCTCTCGAGGGAATGTGACATATAAAATGTGACTGGAGTTTTGTTAGTTTTTGTTCCTGTAATTTCATCAGTGTAAAGAATTCCTAGTGATAATAGTACTTTCCCCAACGTGGACTGGTAACTCTTCTGCATAAAGTTAATGAGTGATTGCTGAAAAATACAAAAGCAAGAGTTCACAGGGTTAACTATAGTTCTCTTTTCTTTGTATTTTGAAATAGTAATGTTTCATATCTGTGTAACATTTTATTAACTTCACAAAATTTGTACTTTTGCAATTTCATCTGGGCTCTATGGCAACCCTAAGAGGTGGGGGTTGCGTCCCCATTTTACAGAACAGAAAATAGAGGATTAGAGAGACTGTGATCACTTAAGGTAACACCAAGTCCTCTGACCCCTTGCCCAATGCTGTATCCACTATGCAATGGAGAAAAAAAATCACATTTTTTGGAGGGGAAATTTTAGGTCTTAGACAGATCTGTGGCAATAAGTAGTGACCAAGTTTCATAATTAGAATGAGAAATCTGAATCTATACGTTCTCCTTATCACTTAGCTAAACTAATAGAATTATTTGTAACTAGAGATACTAGGACATCCATACCATAGCAATCAGAAAAGTACAGGCTAAAAAATATGCAGCTTTCCTTTCTGTGACTCACATATTGTAGGTTTTTTCAACCAATTTTAACTTGCCTTTAATTCCCAAGTATTTATTTTATTTTATTTCCTGCAAAAGTTCCAAGATTGAATTTCCCAAAACAAAAGGAAACCAGCAGGTAACCCATTAAGCACAGCTAGCCCGAGGAGAAAAGGCCATGAGGTCAGTTTCTACCCACGTCCCATCACTGATTGAGAAATGCCACCTGACAAACTTACCATCTCACCAAAGAAAGAATGAAAAAAGGAAAAAAATCAACATACAGAAAAAGGAAAATAAAGGCAATATCTTTCGTTGTTATCTCTAGCTATTTGTACCTGGTCTAGGTTTCCATCTTCTCACATTTTTTTCTGGGTACCCATTTTCTCTTCTCTGTTTCCCTCCTAATATAACATGGACAACTTACTTAAATTACAAAGGTATGCCAAAAAAGAAAATAAATTGAGTAGGCAGCACTCTCAAATCCCATTTCCCCAAACAAAATACCTCCCAACCCCCTGGAATGGGAAATTATGAATTCAGCCCATTCCTAGCCTCATGCTGGAGTCATAATACCTGATACCTAATCTGGGGAGGAGGTAAATAGTGGGTCAGCACCTTGCCCATTGGATGCCCATGCTGTTTGGGTTGCTATTCTACTGACAAGTTTTAAGGATGCTGTAGCTGGTGTCCCTGGAATGGATGGAATAAGGCCTTGAAGAATTAGTGAGGCATGAACACATAAAAGTCTAAAATATAGTATGTAGAGAAGTCTCAATTTTCTAACACAGTCCTGCCATATTGATGCCCAAAAGTTAGGTTGCAGAGGGAGGAGAAAGGCAGTGTCTGCAAACCCTCATGAGACGAGGCATGTCCCAGAGAGATAATCTACCACGGTCACATCCCTGCCTGACTGGGTTAAGTGAACAGGAGTTGCTGAGTCCTTTTCCTACCTCACCTGTTCCTCTATGTACTAGCCTTAGTCTAAAGATACAGAAACATTATCTCTAAGCAGGTCCAAATAGATAGTAGGGAGTCTATTTCTAACAGAGACCAAGAAGACCCCACCACCCAATTTGAAGGGAGTATCTGACTTTCCCAAATGATCATAGTATCACAACCCAATCAGAGTCATGGGGAACTGCTAGACAGTTGAGGACCTTCCCAGTTGCAGGCCCAAGTAGGAGATAGCCCCTGCCCTCCTTGTGCCCCAAGTAACAAAGCCTCGGTAATTCCAGGACCACCTTCTTCCACCCCAGTTGAAAATAGTGCTACTCAGCCCTACTCCCAATCCCTTCTACCCCAACGCCTCAAAGGAGGCTAAGAGCTTCCAGGATTCTCCAGAGTACAGTGAACATGGCTGAGACCCCCTTCCTGGGAGCCCATCTCATTCCTAGAGGAAGGGATTCCCTGCCTCTCTTCATTCCCACCACCAACCCACATACAATAGGTCTTGATCCCATTCCCACCCTAGAGTCTGATCAAATCCTCTCACTGCGAGCAGCTACTCGGCAACAGCAGCTCCAGCTCACACTTAGGGCACATTTGAAGAACCTTATCCTTTTATTGCTCCTGTTCCTGAATAGCAAAATGAATAATAAGTCTAAAAACCCAATTTCAAGTCAGTGAAGAGCTTCAGCATCATTAAAGACTAGAGATGAAATTTTTTTCAAAAGTCCAAGTCAATTCATCAGTGGACAGGATAGAAGAAGGACCAGAAAACTTAAATTGGACGATAAATATATTAAAGTAGAGTCAGGCACCAATTTGCCTGGAGTAGGCTTTTCTGAAGTAAGAGAAAGCCTCTGAGGTTGAGCCAGAAATTCTACTTAGCATCATCCTAGGAGCAGGGAATCTTAAGAATAAAACCTGAACTTTCAAGGGCTTTCTTGAAGGATAACTATTGAGTAATCTAATTCTTCCTCAAAGTCTCAGACAATGTCTAATGGCTTAAGAGATGCACAGCAGTCAAGAGAATTTTCATTCAGACTAAATTTGTAGTTTAAAGTCTAATCCTGACTGGTTTATTTTAATAATGGAAATTTATCTGAATTAGAAATTGAAATAGCTGTAGTAGATTACACCTAAGCATATTCCTTTCATTTCAAATTGAGATGCATTGGTCTCAATTATATTTGAGATTATATTTCACTTGGGGGACTTGCTCAAGGAGTCCAATCTATTGTGTGCTTCTGGTAGAGAAGGCATTTGGAGCAAAAGAAGGCTCTGAAACTAGGTGGAAACTTATCAGTTCTTCTTCAACTCACACTTAAGAAACGTGCCCATGTCCATGAATGTCCATGATCTAGAAGCATTTGGGGAGGTAGAAGTAGATTGCCTATATCATCTCTATTGACTTCATCTTTTCAGTCTTTTTGGCACAGTGATCCTGAGATAAATCAGGAATCATGACAAAGATAATTAAGCCAGCAATAGCATTGTTTTTCAAAGAGAACTAAGCTTCCTTATGCAAGCATGATGGAAATGGTTTACATACACAGAATCTTTTTGGAGATAGCCAGATTCCAAGATCTTCACCAGTCATACTTAGGTCACTGGGGACTGCAGTAGTGAAAGGAGAAAAGATCTTTTGTTAACATAACAGGAATATGACCCAACACTGTAGCAGGGTTGTTAGGAAGGAACTCCCATGTAAGTCATGCCTTAGCCTTCTACATGGGACAGCTAGGTGGCACAGTGAATAGAATGCTGTACCTGGAGTCAGGAAGACCTGAGTTCAAATGTGACTTCAAACATTTACTAACTATGGGACCTTGGGCAAGTCACTTAACCTCTGTTGGCTTCAGTTTCCTCAACTGTAAAATGGGAATTATAGCACCTTCTAACCAAAGTTGTTAGGAAGATAAAAAATAAGATATTTGTGAAGCACTTTGTGAACCTTAAAGAGCTACATAAATGCTAGTTATCATCATCATCATCACCACCTGACATTTCCATAATTTATCTCATTTTGCCAGAGCTCTAGATCCAGATATAGTTTATAGTTTTCTTAATTAATATTATTTCAATAGCTCTCAATTAACCAAGCTTAGAACCCCCACCTAGTTCATTAAATATGAATTAACAAACTAGAAAAATCTCTCTTCCCAGTTGTTCTCATCTGTCTATTAAATCACTTAATTTCTCAGGATTATAAAAAATATTAAAGTTGTGGAAAATATGATTTATTAGTATTGAAGTTAATAATAAAGCAAAGACATTTTCTTTACAATATTTTAGCTATAAGAATGATCACCTCAAACCCTCATTGTAATACTAGGCAGATGATTTTTCTTCTGAAAACACAGTGTCACACCATTTATTTCATTCAGGATAACAGTCTCTTCACTAGAACCCTCTTCATCCTCTTCACAAGATAAAGGTTACAATAGTTTCCAAAAGAAAGAAAGTGTCTCTAATCCTCTTTCCCTCTCATCTTTCTCACAGTCCCTCTAGATCTGACTGGAAAATGGTATCTTTAGCATCTCTCAAGTCCTGACTCTTAATTTCCTTTTTCCAGACTCATTCCTCATGAAATTGTCTTTATCATGGTTTTTCAGAAAATAACAGTTAAGACAGTTCTTATAAAAAGAAATTTTCCTGTATGTCATAGTTCTTCATAGATAGATTAAAGTTAATCTTAGATATACTCTTCACAATTTCATGGGAAGAAGTCCATGCTAGAAGGATTGTTGTTCAGTTGTTTCAGTCATGTCTAACTCTGTGACCCCATTTGGGGTTTTCTTGGCAAAGATAGTAGAGTGGTTTGCCATTTCCTTCTCCAGCTCATTTTACAGATAAGGAAACTGAGGCAAACAAGGTTAAGTGACTTGCCCAGGGTCACCAAGCTAGTAAATGTCTGAGGCCAGATTTGAATTCAGTAAAATGAGTCTTCCTGACTCCAGACTCAGCACTCTATCCACTGTGACACCTACCTGTCCCTGACGAAAGGGTGGTCATAGCTTAATTCTCTTGTCTTCTCTCCTCAAAGTTACCACAATAGTCTCTATGGCTTCTGTAGAAGAGACTTTTGAAGCAGTGGTTACATTTATATATTATAATTATAGTAATACTGATAGTTATCTTCAGGACAGTTTGTTCTTCATAGTCTCAAGGAGCAAGACTAAAGACTGAATGCAAATGGCTGCTGAGTTTTTGAACACTGGCTCTCATTTTATTCTGGACATCTGAGCAGAAATTCTTAAAGATCAAACTTTTCTCTAAAAGAAATTGGATCTCCCCAAAGGAGCACATAGGCAGGATTTTCCTACATCCTACATAGAGATGAAATTCCTACCATAAGCAGCACTGAAGGGATTGGTTTGTCTCAAAGATCCTTATGGTGAGGGAACTTTCCTTGTCACATTAAGAAGTCAAACAACTGGGCAATTGTTCTCTTTGGTAGCTTCTAGCATGTCATTTACTTTTTAAAAATGAAGATGAAGCTAGGATTCCTTGAATACAAAATAGTCTGAAAATGCTTATGTTGCTCTGACTCCCACAGTCTCATAACAGCCTAACTTCATTTTCTGAAGTTTCAATAAAAGGATGCAAGAGGCTTCTCAGGGATTTAGATTTCTTAGGCAAAGGTGGAGATTGTCATCTATTGGCCAAAGTCAGAGCTCCAAGAGATGCAGAAAATTTTAGCCAGAAGTCTCAAAGCAGAGATCCAGGATTCTTGTTATCTTTTTCTCATGATTCCGTTACTGATTTAACAATCTCAGGTCCACACTCTGAATTGTCTCAGTTTCACTCCAGGAGTGGGGAACCTATGGCCTCAAGGCCACGTGGGGCCTTGTAGGTCCTCAAGGCTACATGTGGCCTTGTAGGTCCTCAAGTGCAGCTCTTTGACTGAATCCAAACTTCACAAAACAAATCCCCTTAATAAAAGGATTTCTTCTGTAAAACTTAGTTATTGCTATGGCTGTTTCATTACCCCTCCAAGGTACAGTTTTTATTCTTCTTACTAGCCTAAAGGAATAACATTTAGAGTAATTGTGACATTCACAGGCAGACTGCTTCCTAATTCTGATTGGAATAAAATACCAAGAAGCATCCCAGATATTCTTGTGTACCTTCCAATGTGAACCAGATCTGAGGGGGAAAGAAGAAAAAAAGCAGCATTTATAGATGCTTAAGGTGTTTGTGATATGCTGACCTATTCCCTTCACATCTCCTCCTGATATATCACCTAAGTCTCAATATGTTAATAGAAGAGATTCTAGCAAATAGGTTCCCTTTGAAGATAGTTGGCAGATCTCAAAATTTCAGGGCATGAGTCTGAAGAAGCTAGAGCCCAAAAGAGCATATTTGACATGGCCTAGAATTAGAACATGAGACAAATGAGCTGAATGAAAATAGATGATAGAAAGTATCAGTTAATTTTGTGGGAAAAATTATTTTTTAAAATATTATTATAAATATTGACTGCTTTAAAAACATGACTACTTTTTTCAAGTGTTGCCAATTAGGAACTCTATTGCTTTACCCTGAAGTATGGTAAGTAAATTTGGTGTGTTCATAAGTGGGCAATTCAGAATTATTTTCCTTCAAGAAAAGTAGGAATGTGCTAGATTGTTTTTGTATTTAACTCCATCTATTTTGTATTTTTATTACTCCAATCAGATGATATTTAAGAAAGATTTTTTTTCCTCCCTAACTAGTAAAGCAGCTAGATATTTTTGAGGATTTCAGGTAGACAAACCTTACAATGTGGAAAGGTACAATGCTGTTTTTCCTTTTCAATTTCTTTAGGTTGCAGTTTCATTTTGATAATTACCTCCAATATTTGCACTAACACACACATGGAAATTCTGGGAAAACTGTACGATTAAGTTAAACTGATAGTTACTTTAAGTGTTTAAATAAATACACAAAACATAAAAAAGGACAAAGAGGGAAATTTCTGAAAAAAGTAGTATTAGATTTCTAAATTTTAACTGTTTACTCAAATGGCAATAAAAGATTACAGGGCACTTTTATGTTTACATGATGAAATTTTCATGATTTGAAAATCATTTGTATTTGATATGTGTTATATGCACATATTCTGTACAAAAATAGCACAACTATACATTTCTTATTTCAGAATTTTCGGAAGAAATCTTCGTGTAAAATGTAAAATTATTATAAACTTAAGCTATTAATTTAGGTTGATATAATTCACATTCATAGTTAAAAACAGTACTGGTTATCACTATGTTTTTCAGTGTTGTTACTTCTTTAGAAATAAATATTTGTGTGAATTTATTTAAGGAATTAAAGAAGCATATAAAACAGTTTAAAACAAGAAAAAGCTAAAGGAAAAATTGAGGAAACTAAAATTGGGTTCAAATATTTAAAAATTCCGTTACAGATATAATACATTCATAACGTAAATATGAAGTTGAGCAAAAGTAATAGATTCAAAATAAATAAAATTGAAGAGCAAACCTAGCCAGTAACAGAACTGAAATTTTTAACCTATTACTTTTGCTCAACTTCATATGATATAGATGTCTATAGATATTTATACCTATATCTATCTACCTATGTGGCATAACAGATTTGGAAGACAAAGCAAGAAATATTAACATTAGATTCATTGGGGCCTCCAAAGACATCTAAAAAGAAAAAAAGTTAGACATTGTATTTGAGGATCCAATAATTAAAGAAAATTTTCCTGGGCATATAAGATCAGGTACTCTCTCCACTCTATATGTAAAGAGAATACTCAGGACACAAGCAAAGAGAAATTCTGACTACCAACACTTAACTGACACATAATTTAAAAATGACTTATAATTTATAAAATTAGACAAAGAAAAATTCTTCAAATGTCAAGAAAGAAAAGAGAATTCACAGTTAAATAAGTACCAGAATAACATTGGACTTAAAAAAAGAAAAATGTCAGAGTTGGACAGAAATATACAAAAGTCCTAAACACAGCCTGAGGTAAAAGCATTTAATATTGCTAGAAATGGTATTTGGTCCCCTAGAGCCTTCAGCCAGCCATCTGTGTTTAGCAAATCAGGGTCACACATCTTGTGATTTTTATTCTCTTGGAGTCATTTAACAGAGTTTATGGTGATTTGGATTTTCAAAGAAGACTAAACAGGTGGCTAGTCAGCTGCTGTCTTGTTTCTAATGGCCCTAATTTTAAAGTCTTATCCCTTCTCTCCACTGGATGAAATATTTCTGTGAGCTTTGCTGCCTCTTCGGTAACTCACAGCCTCTTCCCTTGTCACCTTTCTCCATCCTAGCTGGTTCGTGATAATGCAGATCTTCGTTGTGAGCTTCCTAAGTTGGAGAAAAGACTTCGTGCTACGGCGGAGCGAGTCAAGGCGCTGGAGAGCGCACTGAAGGAAGCCAAGGAGAATGCCATGCGTGACCGCAAGCGGTACCAACAGGAGGTAGATCGCATCAAAGAGGCCGTGAGAGCCAAGAACATGGCAAGAAGGGCCCATTCTGCTCAGATTGGTATGTATTCACGAAGGTCCAAATTCTATGAATTCTACCTTTGCATTTAGCAAAAGATGAACTCACCGCAGAAAAGCAAACAGTCCTGATGCTTCATCTTATCTTCTTCATGCAAGGGCTTGGTATCTTGTCATTGTACCTTAATAGAGATGTTCCTAAAAGGCTGTGTGTCAATGGATTCATTCTTTAAATACAATGGGGAGGAACCTACTACTTAAAGGAGACCTAGAGGGAATCATAGAAGAATCCTTCTGAAAAGTAGATAATCACCCCCTTGAACCTGTTACTTTGCATCTTTCATATATCTGGTTTTGCTCACGAATGTGAAGTTCTATATAGAGTTCTCCGAAGCCTCTGCTAGATCAGAGATTGTCTGCTCTGGGGGTGGTTATTTAGCTACAGATACTAACATACTTCCTTTTCCAGTCTCCAGTTAGTGATATTGGAATAACCATTCTAACCAACATAGTCATATAACTACCCCATGCAGAAGTGCTGGGCCCCTAGATCAGGGGTTGACACACAGCTTGAAGCCTATGTTCCAGGAGCTTGGGGGACTGATGGTGAGAGGAACAGGGTGATGTTCCTTAAATGTCAAGGTTCTCTCTTTTTTCTTTTTTTTTCATTCTTTTAAAAGTTTGTTGCCTTTTTTTGTTACATTACCTTTATTTCCAAATATATCCCTTTCTCCTCCTTTACTCAGAGAGCCATCCTCTTATAGCAAAGAATTCTTTAAAAGGAGAAGAGAGAGAACGCAGTTCAACAATATTAACCAACATATCAACTGAGTCTGACAATATATATTCAATATCCATAGCCCATATAATGAAAGGAGGGAGGTGCATTTCCTCATCTTATCTCTGGGACCAAGCTCGGTTTTCATTTAAAGCAAATTCAGATTGTTTGGTTTTGTGGAGCGTGTGTGTGTGGGGGGGGGGGCGGGGGGCACTCCATCTGGGCTACTCCCCCAACTTGTACTCACAATAGGGGGTTGGGTTCCCAGATGGCAACTGCTTCTTCAGACTGTAAGGATATCCTGTGCGTATGTATTCCTACACACAAGCCTTCCACCACTGAGCTTACCTTTACTAATCAGCCAGTGGACACAATTAACTCAAGTGGAAGGTATTTACTAGAGTTGCCCAATAAGAATGGTCACTACAAAACATTCCCCCCATAAATGTGGGCTCACTCTTCCTCAAATACACACATTTTCTGGGAGAAGAGTGGATACAAATTTAGAGTACAGTGGTACTACAGCACCTATGGGTAACATGTGGCCAGGACAACTCATGCCTCCAGAATGATAGGACCTTGATCACCTTTCTCTCCCTTTGGAGTTATCATACAGCTCCCCTGTAGATGCAGCATCTTTGCTGGGTGGATTGCTTATCTGAGTTCCCAGGTTCTGTTCTTTATAGCTTGATAATTGATTGCCAGAAGTAGCTCTTCCTTGAAACCATGGTCAGCTCTCTTCTCTGCTTCCAATGGTCATGGTCCTTTAAACTGATTCTTCTCCTAAATGCTAACTCTTTGGATCAGTATCTGACTGGAGAGGGTGTGTCTCTTTTCCCTCCCCAGTAACCAAATGATGGATGCATTGTCTCCTACTGGGTCTTTAGCTCTGGTATGAAAAACAATGGCTGATGGGGGCAGAGGGGGGAGGAAAAATCCACTTACTCTTTGCAGCTGCCCTCTGGTGTAGGAGATCATGCTTAATGAAGCTAATCCTGATCTGGTCTGGCTGAAGAGCTAGTAAGCGCAACCTTTTAAGGAGCCATGGCTAACCTTTAGCCAATGGAAGTGCCCTCTTTTAATTCAATTAAACTTTTACACTTCGTAAAGTGATACATGCCACAGGCACATTTTTACAGTTAGTTTAACACTTTATTATCTGCACTTTACTTACTTTTGGGGCTGGAGGAAAGGGGTTTTCAGAAACCAATTCCCTCCCTTATATTTGTTATTTATTCCTTCCATTTACATTGTTATAATCATTGCGTATACTGTTTTCCTGGTTCTTTCTCCATTCTGTATCAGTTCATAGAAATCTTCCCACATTTCTCTGTATTCTTTATAGTGTTTCCTAAGGCACAGTAACATCATTTATGTACCACAATTTGTTTAGTTTATACTTTGTTTTCAGTTTTTTTTTGCTACCAAAAACATGCTGCTACAAATATTTAGTGTATATAGGGCCTATCTTTGGCCTCCTTGTACTATATGCCTAACAGTGGAATCTTTGGGTTAAAAGGTATGAATATTTTAGTCACTTTCTAAGCATAATTACAAATTGCTTTCCAGAACGGTTAATTCACAACACTACCAACCATACAGTAGTGGGACTGCCTTTCTATAGTCCCTCTAATGTATGTGTGTGTGTATACTTTTTTTTTCCTTAAAGAAAAATTTTGTATAGCCACAATGTAATGTGATATTCTGGGTATATTGATTCCAGGTGATATTCCTTTCTTGTAAAACATCGATGTCTTTTGCCTTTACATGAAGAAATTCCCCCTCCCCCCAACTACCTTGCTCCAGATTGAACTGTTACTTTTTACAGAGGAAAACATTAAGGAAAACAGCTGATACAGAAAGCTTGTATAACTAGATATTCCTTTATAAACTCATGTTATAAATTGACACCGTTACTTTTCTTTTACTTTTTTAATATACAATTTTAAAGTCATATCTTACATTTTAATGGAAAATCCTTAGTTTTTTCCTTTGATATATCATTCTGCCTTGCACAACTCTTAAAAGAAACAAGTCACTTCATTTCTAAGGTCCCTTTTAGCTTTTAGATTCTATAAGATCTGCTTCACACGATATATGAAGTGTCCCATGCCCATAAACATTTGGCAGACCAGGAAAAGCTAGATTTGCTATCTAGAAAAAAGGACACTAGTGGTTGCTAGGCATTGGGATTGTCATTGGATGCCATGTTTTCATTTTAACTTTCATCAGAAAAGGCAGCTTGGGCTTGTTGTTTAACATATTTTGAGCTTGTTTTTTTTCCTTTTCCTTTTCTTTTTCTTTTTGTTTTTTGATATAGCCAAGCCAATCCGTCCAGGCCATTACCCTGCATCCTCTCCAACAGCTGTACATGCCATCCGAGGGGGAGGAGGAGGAGGCGGGTCATCTGCCTACTACCAGAAATAAACAAGAAGTAAGTGTCTGCTAGGAGTGATGGTTACTGCTATGGAAGCTAATCTGGACACATTCACTGACAAGCTCTGGGTCAAATATCTTGGTCTAATCCACTTTTCAAGGGTCTGGATCTCTAATAGACAGGGCCACATCATTCCTCAAACTTTTCTCTGGAGATCACATCTGCTTTAGGCAGATCTTGAAGACTCCAAGCTGTTAGAATTCCTAGGCCTACTCTCATCTACTTCTAAATCCTGTGAATCTTCTGAATTCTGGGAATTATCAGGCTGGGACTTAAACAGCCTGTAGAAATGGGTGGAAAGGGCATGGTGAATTATTTATCGGATATTCACTTGGCTTCAGGATTCTCAGCAAAAGAATATTTCATGTTCTTCAATGCCTTTGATGAGGGACTTGGGTGGCTGCCTGATATACACAAGATCTGAGAGTGAGATAAAAAGCTGAACAATAGAACAGGGGAGTATTTTTGTAATTGTTATTAAAAGTCACTGTTTAAATTAAATGATTGTACATTATATATAGACAAGTCACTTTTTTCCTTCAAGGTTGTGGTGTGTATACTTCTTAAGCTTGAAAACCTCATGCCTTAATTATCATCCTTACATTAAAATTTTTTTTCCAATGCTCTTAAGGAGAATAAAAGTCTTTCCTGTTGTAATGAAAATTATGGAAAGATGTTACCAACAGGAAAGAGAAGGTGAGAAAACTCAGGGATCTAGCAACACTAGTATCTAGAAAAGTTCTGAGTTTTCAATGGATGAGTCCTCACTTTGTGTAAACATGAACTGGAAAATTACAATTCTTGGTGTTTGTATGTTCTTACTGAGAAATACTCGCAAAGAAAGCAGACTTTCAAGGTGAGAAGAAAAGATAATCAAGACAAAAATGGTACTGTACTGCCTTTGGGAAAATTGTTTCCTATCTTGCCCTTTTTGCATAAAGGCAGAGGTAAGAATATATATGAGTGTAGAGGGCATATCAAATGGAATTGGGTGAAATTGCTAATATGTGAAGGAATGTTGCTAAACCTTTGGTCACTTCTAGAAGGTGTGCATCTAAACATTGTTCAGAGAAACTGACTTGTGCCATGAATTAGGGCATATGGAATGGTCAAAATGGGAAGGAAAGCTCTTGTGGACAGCCTTCCCCCCATTAGCTGCTACTCTTCTCTAGTAGCTGGGGTGAGAAATGACTTTGGCTGTAGACTAGTTTGGATTTAGACCTCTATTTTGGATTAGCACTTGAATGTTACATTGCTTTTAAGATCATAATCTCTTTAGTGGCAACCCAGAAAGTTATCAGGTATGTCATGCTCAACATAGGCTTGTTGATTCATTGGCCAATAGCTATTTATGTAAGTGAAAATTTGGTGCTCAGTGGGTTTAAATTTATTTTACCAATCCTGTCAAGCAATTGATTGTCTGATTCTCTTTTAGAATCAGGTTTCCTATAGGTGATTTGTTTATGAAATTTTATGATTGCTTGTCTTAAAAATGCCTACCAACTATGTCCTTTATATATCCTAGAGATCTAGAGGTCACAAGCATCTCAATACCTTCCAAAGGAAGATTCCCATCCAGGCCACTGTGACTTCTTAACTGGTAGTGTTTTAATGAATAGGTTTTTTTTTTAAATTCCCTTTTCCCTTCCTACCTCAAAAGATAGCTCTTCTTAATTTCCATCGATTAAACATGTAACTCCCATAATATCTCATTTCACTCACAACCTCAAAAGACCCTGCAGAGAATACAAATATTCTAAATATTCTCTTGCTTTAAGTATTAGTTCAATTGTTGTATATCTTTTAGTCTATCCACATTAGTGTTAATTAGTTTAGGTAATGGCCTCCTAAAAGGCAGGTTCAATACCTGACTTCTGTCTGCCTGGCATCTTACTCTATGTTTCTGTACAGGGAAGGGATTTTGATATCATCATCTATTACTCTTTAGGATGGAAGAAGCAGTATTCAAGAGGAATAGAAGTGTGTTGCAAAGACATGGGGTGAAAAGAGGATCCTTACAAACATAGCGGATGAAACCAAGCTTTTGCTTTAAGGGATCTCATAGAGAACATCCTCTCCTAGAAGTTAAGAAACTATTAGAATCTCAATCCACTTCCCAATTTGTCGTTTCTCCCTTTATTTCTCTTCTCTACTCAAGTCCTTAACCTGGGTATTATTGAGACTATGGCACATCTGTATTCATTAGTCTTCAATCTCAATTACCACTTAACATCAGAGTAGCTGGCACTCATATTGTTTAGCACCAGTAGAAATTACTTGGAAATGTTCTCACAAAGTGCGATTCTGGTTTCTCTCTTTTTCCTCCTCTCCCTTTCCTCTTTCTTTTCTCCCTTATCCTTTCCCCCTTCCTTTCCCTGTTTTCTCTCTTTTACTTAGCTTTGTCGGCATTATAGACACTACGTGGCCTTAGACTGGGCAGTAAGAACTAAAAAGCTTGCTGATTGTTGATATAATATTTATCTGGCAAGTAATATTATTCCTCAGGAAAACTTTGAAGGCACAGACAAAACATTTGTTGGGGGAACATCGGAGAACCATAGGACATTTGAAAAAAAAATGCATATTTTTTTCATACTCTTTATAGACCAAAAGTTATTTTGTTAGGTTAGGAACATAAAAATATAACAATGGTTTGCTCATAAATTTAGCATATCTAGTATATAAAAAACAAAGAACTAAGGAATGGAACAGAAACACTTTTTTGAGAGGTAGGAAGGCAATGGGTTTTCTTTTGATTGGGGAAAAAATCCACTGAGGGAGAAAAACCTCTAGCAAAAATCTTCCTTTGCCCAATCTTTCGAGTTTTTCTATTTCCGTTTCTAGGGCATTTAGCCTATGGCAAATGCAATAATCTGGCAAGAATCTGCCTTAGATGGATTTAGGCATAAGGGACAATAGTCAGAAAGACTAAAGCTTAACTTCTCCCTACTTCCCTGACTATTAAGAATCCTTAACATTTTTTTTGAATTCCCTGTTGGTTTTTCCTTAATGGAAAAAAAAAGTCTTGAATGCATGTTTATATGTTCCCACCAGATGGAGCTAGTGGGATGTTTCTGAAATCTTGTTTCCACGAAGGTTTGAAGGAATTGTGGGTGCGATTTGGCTGTATTAGAGTAGCCTTTATTTTATCATTTCTAAAAACACGAAAGAGTTCTTGTCTCCTTAACTCTGTTGGTATAATATATTGTTCAGGATTTATTAAGGGGGATGAACTATCTATACATAAGGTGTGGTATTACTATTATTACTATTATTATTATTATTATTATTATAGAAGCAGAGGGCTGACTACAAAGGACTCTACCATACACCTCGGTGTTTAGCCTGTTTCTTTTATTCATGGTACTGAATTCATGCTTGACCAGTGCAATCAAATGCTATCCTCCACACTTGAATTCCTTGTCTTTGTCCTATCACCATTTATACCTTGCCCAAACCTAACCTGGAATCGCCTCATAATCTGCCTTCTTTGTTCCTCCTTATATGCTGCTGAATGCTATTAGAGAAAGTCTTATAACTGTGCCTTCTGGGTACACTATAAATTGATATTATTTAATTTCCATGGAGCTTCCATTGCTTCATGGAAGTCTTTTTAATTTTTCCTGTTTGATTTTCCATCATACTCTCAATAATATCTATTTTAAACCTTCTTACTTCTCCCAAATCCCCTATACTACCTCCTCTCCATTCCATTTAACAAAAGACTTCACCTTCTGCATTACTAAGAAAATGGACAGTCACCAGATCTCTCTTTCTTCCTAAATGGCATCTTAAAATTCCTTTTCATCATCTCTTCTTTGCTCTTCCTTTGCTCCAATTTGTTCTCTCCAAAGTTGCCAGTAATCTTATAGCTATTAAATCTGGTGACCTATTCTCAGTTCTCATTCTATTTGATTCTTCACGCGGTATTTGATGCTACCCTTTCCTCCTAGATACTCACACCTCCTTGGGCTTTTGTGACACTTCACTTTCTTGTCTCTCCTACTTCTGACTCTTCCTTCTCAATCTCCTTTTACTAGAGTATCTTTCATGTCCCATGGACTAGGTCCTCTTCTCCCTTGACTTACTTCTGCCATTTGTGATCTCAGTTCCAGCAGGTTTGATTATCATATTTATGTCAATGATGCCCAAATTGCCATCCAACCCTAACTTCTCTGAACTCCAGCATTAAATGGAGGCTGAATCTCTTCTCTTGGGTATCCTGTAGATACTTCAGATATAATATGTTAAAGGTGGAATTCAGCGGCTGCTTTTTTACTTCTAGGGTAGAATATAGAATTCTCAATCATTTAAAGCCCTCAAAAAATCTCATTCCCACCTTCCAGTGTTTTTCCTATTATTCCCTTCACAGGATCTCTGTTCCAGTCACACTGGCCTGCTAAATATTCCGTCTCCTGGTTCTGTGCTTTTGTAGAGTTGTTCCTCCCTGTATGGAATGCTCACCTACTCAGCTTTACCTCTTAGTAAGCCTTCTTTAAAAGTGCTGTTTACTATGTGAGGTCTTTCTTGATCCACCCAAGTAGCAACTGGAGTCCTGCTTGAAGTTACTTTATAAAAATTCTTTGTACTTTATGGTTACTTATCTGTGTACATATTGTATTCCTGCTCTTTCCCCACCCCCGACCCCCAATAAAATGTAAGCTTCTTGAGGGCAAAGGACTGTTTTTGTATCACCGGCATCTAGCATAGGTCCATACACATAGCCAGTACCTGTTAAATTGAATTCTTTAATTGAATGTGTATATTAAGTTTCTGGGTCTCTCCTTGCCTACTTTTGGTAATTTTGGTAGTCCATTTCAGGAATGGGAAGCAGTACAATAAAAAGAACATGGAAATTAGAGTCTAGAAAGAAAGTGTGGAATAGCGAATAGTTTGGTTTAGCTAGACTATATAGAGAGACCAAAGAGAAGGAGAGGGTGGGATAAGAAGAACAGGCTAGGTTAGGAAAAATGGAAGGAGGAGTTTTGGAAGATGACCAAAACCTTCTCAGTAAAAGTAAATGTAAGGCCAGCTCTTGCAAGTAAGGAGAGAATTTTCTAGGGGGCTTGAGGATAAGGATAATTTATATCCACTCCCTGGGAAATGTGACAGCCATTAAAAATTAGTAAAAAATTACCCATACAACAGTGAAGGCCCATTGGAGTTATCATAAATTTGTAGTATACGTCAAAAGTATGAGTGAAAAAGGAGATGATTAGAGTTATCCGTGGTTGGCAGTTAGTAGGGTAGGAACACTGCAAAGTCAAGGGAGCAAGAGGTTAAAAGATGGAGAATATGTCATTTAAAAAATCCATTATCAGATCAGGAGTGGATAAGAAGAGAAATGAGGCTAGAACAGTAACAATAATTTCTTCTTTGGTCTAATGAAATAGGGAAGGGTAACAGAACAGAAAATCATGTTGATAATCAGAATCAAGTTTCAGAGGAATGAGAGAATGGAAGAAATGGAATGCTATTTAGCATTATTTCCATTTTTAACTATAGCAATCTGGGCAAGGGTGGGGTTAGGTGTGGAGTAAGGATGGGGCTAGAATAGGAAAAGGAACATCCAAGGATGATTGGAGAGAGCAGCTGGAGATGTGCAATGCTTCGGAAAGCCAGATTTCATTTAATTTGAGGAAGAATAAAAGGAAGACTTAAATCAAAGATGAAGAAGAATTTGTTAACCATGGAGTAGAAGTTAACCATGGAATAGACGTTGCAAAAGGCACATTGAAAGGGGCAGATAGAGAAGGATAAGTGGAGTAGGAAGAGAGGTAGCAGCAGAACATGACTAAATTAAGGCCATTACTTTTATTTCCTGCTAATAACAGTAATAGTGGGGTGTTTCTTATATGATGTAGTGAAATAAAAGGATATGACAAGGACTACACAGTATTATCGTTGTCCCTATCCTCTGCCATCATTAGGCTATGAGGCCTCTTTCCTAGGCTATAATCCTATCACAGAGACTGAAGCCCTTGGCCTTTATTTCTTCTATATCCTTGCCCAGTATTCAATTCCCAGTCACATTACACTTCAACCAGACAGAATACACAAAGTACTTTATTATACTGTGAAGCTTCTTGGGGGTACGTGTGATGTACAAATAGCCAAGTTACAGACTAGTTACAGAGACTACCCGCATCCATTTTAAGAGAAAGTTTTTGGAGATTGTGATGAGAAACCTATAACCACAGAACTCACAGGATAGAGTACGAATGGCAAAAGACAGATTGAACCCAGATATCCCTGAGAGAAAGAGATAAATAAAGGAAGAAGGAGGAAGAAAGGGAAAGCTGATTAATAATAAAGGACTGTAGATTGAGGTTGAAAATATGAGGTGCTGGAATAGCTGGAGGGAGTATTCCTTTTCTCAGATTATTTTCTTCATGGTTCCGTGAGAAGCATAGTTTCTGTCCTCTACCTCAGAAAACAGTTTTCTTTCTCAGTTTCTTGTGTCATTAGGAAAACAAAGCTGCTCCTATTTAGTTCTAAAGATCTTACCCTTGATGTTAAGATAAATTTCAAACAAAAGGTGGTGAGACAGTGAAGAAGCAACATGTAAGTAAAGAGCCCTGAAGTTTGATCAGTGGTAAGAAGATGGAAGACCTCCTGACAGAAAATGGTTGAAGGTAGTTGCTGTTTGCATTGTGTGTCTGGTGGAAATCTCACATTTCATTTCACATATTCCTAATAAGGTAGGATGCCATGTAAGAATCGGGTGAAGAAAACTGGAGATGTTTAGCTTGGAGAAGAGAAAACTTGGAGTATACATGTTGGAGGCCTAAGTATTTGAAGGGCTGTGTGTGAAAAAAAAAAACAAACATTAGACTTGGTACTTGTTTGCTTTGCCCCAGAGGGCAAAATTGGCAGCAATGGGTGGAGGTTTTAGAGGGGCAGATTTGCCTTGACATAATGAAAACTTTTAAACAGAGCTATTCAAGAGCAGTGGTCCAAAAACCTTGCCTCAGGACCTAGTGATTTCCCCATCGCTAGAAGTCTTCACCTGGAGGCTGGATGACCAATTACTTGTGGAGGGAACTCATCCAGGAAACCTCAGCTTAGGGATGGATTAGACTCTCTGAACGTCCTTCAAAGGCTAGAATTCTAGAATTCTGAGACCATGGTTGAAATAGGCTCCCAACATACCAAAGAGAAAAGCTCCCTGGTTGATGGTCCTTCATAAAAAAGGGAAGCTCCCTCCAGCTATCCTGTGAGTACTGTATCCTGTGAGTTCTGTGGTTATAGGTTTCTCATCACAAACGTTTGTAAGCACCTTTATTTGCATAGAACAGGGTGGTGGTGGGGGAGTCCTTTGGCCTGGAGGCCACATCTGTGGCCCTCTACATCCTCAAGTACTGCCCTTTGACTGAATCAGCTGGTTGCACTTGAAGACCTAGAGGGCCACAAGTGTGGCCTCGAGGCTGCAGGTTCCCCACCCCTGGCATAGAATGTGTACAATGTGACTTTTCTAAGTAGATATGTAGACTGTTTCTGCTCTTTTATTCTAAATACCACTTTCCATTCATGAATATGAGAAATTTAAAGGTGATTGCATTGTGTTATATCTTTAAGTGACAGGATCTAAGGATAATAGAGTTCTGGGGTAAAAGAGAGTTTTAACTATTAGTTAACATTTATATAGCACTTTGAGGTTTGCAAGGCATCTTACATACATTATATCATTTGATCCTTACAACAATGCTGTGAGGTAGGTGCTATTATTCCATTTTACAGATGAGGAAACTAAGATTTAGAGGGGATAAATGACCTGTCTAGGGTCACACAGCTAGTCAGTCAATAAGCATTTATTAAGTACCTATTATGTTCCAGACACTGTGCCAAGGATTCGGCTTACAAAGAAGGGCAAAAGACAGTCCCTGCCATTGAGGACTCAAGATACAATGGGGGAGAAAACATACAAATAGCTCTGTACCAACAAGTTATATACAGAATAAATAAGTAATAATCAACAGAAAGAGGGGATTAGAATTAAGAGGGATTGGGAAAGTTTTCCTATAGAAAGTGGGATTTTAGCAAGGACTTAAAAGAATAATCTGAGGCAGAACTTGAACCCAAGTCTTCCAGATACCATGTCCAGTACTGTACCTATTATGCCATTATGCCTCCCTTTAGTTCTCTGATTAGTTCACCTAATCCAAACTTCTCATTTTACAGGTAATAAAATGGAGGTGACTTGTCCAAAGTCACAGAGTTCTAGGAATTAGCAGATTTGAGGACTTTTTATTCTAAATCCAGTGGTCTTTCTGTTGGGCTAACAGAGGTTCCCAAACTTATTTGGCCCTTTTAAAAAAGTTATTCAGTAGCCCCCTAGAAATCTACTTTCTTTAACCCTTTAATGGTTTTTTAAAAATTTATGTTATTTCAAAAAAAATATAAACTTTTTTTAAATGATGCATCTTAAATTTAATAATTTATTATAAATTTGTGGGTTTTTTCCCTGCATTGAAATTTTGATGATGCAATATTGGGTCATGTAAGTATAGTATTATAAATAAGTCATTACATGCATGTATTCCTGCTGATGCATGTGGATTTCCTGACAATGCGCAACACTAGCCTGCCAACACTTGCTCGTTAAGGCCTGTTGGCTGGACTTGACCACTGAACAGTCATAATCTGTATTTTGTGTGTTTATTTGGAAAATAATGTAATCACTACGACTTTAACTCAGCTCTGTTACACAATAGACGAAACCTGTACTAATGGTTTTTCAAAATTTTCTCCTCTACTCTTCTTTCCTTATGCTTCCACCACCCCCCCCCCTTATTTTTATTCAATGCCTCCCTCAATTGCACCTGAGGGTACTACCACCCTTCCCTGGATTACTCCAGCACCCCCAGGGGGTGGTATTGCCCACTTTGGGAACCTATGGGTCTATGTAGAGCCAGTTTTCCACATTCCCTCCTAATAGAATAGTAAGCACTAAATAAATGCTTTTCATTTGTTCAAAATATGGATAATTGTATTTTTTTAAAAAAAGATTCTTCTGAAAGGTTTCCAAATCTCCTTTTAGCCAATAATTTCAACTTTTATGGAACTAGACAACTCCTAGGAGGGATGAGGCCTGGCTGAGGTGAAGGAGTCTAATCAAATTCAACAAACATGCATTGAATTTGAGTTCATGGACTGCAAGTTAAGAACCTCTGTTATAAGACATAATGTTAATGTCCAGACCTACAAAGATTTTGAACAAATCAAAGTTTCTGAACTCAAGAAACTTACATTGTAGTTAGGGAGATAAAACAGGTCAACGTATTATACAAATATATAACGTATAGTACAAAAGCATAATGTATATATAATATAGTATAATATATCATACAATTATATAGTGTATAGTACAAAACAGATCAAATATTAAGAAGTTTCAAATATTCACACTGTACAGACACTTAATTGCTGTAGGTCTTCCTAGGAGGGGGTTCTCTAGGTAGTCATGGGTGTGACTGGGTGGGGGGGGGGTGGTTATTGGGAGTGAAGATCAGGGAAAGTGTCATGGAGATTACCCGTAATCACCATGACTAGGATTTCAGCCAGAAAAGGGGAGAAAGTGAGTTCTTGGAATACAAGATGAATAAAGTAAAGATAGCCAAAGGTTGTTGCATTCCAGAAATGAACAGTCCGTTTTGGCAAGAGCATCAAGTATGTGATATAAGGCTAGAAAAGCTGGTTGGAGACACACTCTGGGAGACATCAAAACCAGGCTCAGGAGCTTGGGGTTTATTCAGAAGGCAATGGGGAGTCGTTGATGTCATTCCTTTAAGCAAGGAAATAAACTAATCAAAACAGTGCTGTGGGAAGCATTGTAGTATTGGTCAGTCACCTGTAGAGAGGGAGAGGCTAAAAGCAAAGAGAGAGAGAGACTGTACAGCAGACAGAACACTGACTCCGGAATCAGAGGGTTCATAGCTCAGGGCTCATACTTACTACCTGTGACTTTGAGGAAGTCAGTCAACCTCGCTGGGTTGCATTTTCTTCATCTCTAAAATGGAGGGGGTTTGCAGTCGATGACCTTTGAAGTCCTTTCTAACTCTCTTCCTCTGTGATCCTACATTCCCAAGCTTCCCTCAATATTCCAAGAAGGGGTGTAAATGTGATTGGTGGTTGTGTACCTGGGGAGGAAAGATTTTAGAGATGCTGAGGAAATAGACTCATAGGACTTGGTGGCTGACTGGATGAGGGGTGTGAGATGAGGGAAAGGGAAGAGTTGGAGATGATTCTGTGATTTTTGAGCCTGAGCAACTGTTGCCATTAATGGAAGCATGTAGTAAGACTAGAATGAGGAAGGAACACATAGGCATCAAGAAAGATGAATTAAGAGAATATTTCTGTAGTGAAAGAAGAAGGCTGAGGGTGGGATGTCAGAGGCCATCTAGTCATAGAAGCACATATTGAGAAATGGACTGGACCTCAAAGGCTATCTGTTCTCCCACCTTCATTTTGGGGAAGAGGAGACTGAGGCCCAGGAAGCTTAAATGACCTATCCATGGTCATATAGGTAATATACATCAGAAGTGAAATTTGGATCCAGGTCATCCCACTCAAGAGCTCTTTATACTTTACCCCACACAGTTTCCTTCAATTATAAAACACTTTTTGAATAACAACTTAAGAAACCAGAAGGATATTCAGAATGATCATGCTACTGAAATTAATTTAAAATTTACTGTTATACCGATTAAATTACCAAGTTGATACTTTACAGAGCTCAACAAAAAATGACAAAGTTTATTCGGAGGAACAAAAATGCTAAAACATCAAGGGGAACAATAAAAAGTAAGAATAAAGAGTGAATAGTACTTAGAGACCTCAGATTATATTATAAAGCAGTAATAATCAAAATAGAAAAGTAGCTCAGTGAAACAATCAACAAGAAAGAATCAGAAACAATTGATCTCAATGATACAGTGTTCAAAAAATTCCAAAACACAAATTACCTAGTCAAGAAAACTTCCAATTTGATAAGCATTGCTTTTTAAACAGGAAAGCAATCTGGCAGAAATTAGATTCAAACCGGTAGTTTACATTATATACCACAATAAATTCTTTTTTTAAAAAAAATGTATTTAATATATTTAGTTTTCAGCGTTGATTTTCACAAAAGTTTGAATTACAAATTTTTTCCCCACTTCTACCCTCCCCCCACTCCAAGATGGCATATATTCTGGTTGCCCTGTTCCCCAGTCAGCCCTCCCATCTGTCACCCCACTCCCCTCGCATCCCCCTTTCCCTTCTTCTCTTGTAGGGCACGATAAATTTCTATGCCCCATTGCCTGTGTATCTTATTTCCTAGTTGCATGAAAAAACTTTTTTTGTTGTTGTTTTTGAACGTCTGTTTTTAAAACTTTGAGTTCCAAATTCTCTCCCCTCTTCCCTCCCCACCCAACCTCCCTAAGAAGGCAAACAATTCAACATAGGCCACGTGCGTATCGTTATGTAAAACCCTTCCACAATACTCATGTTGTGAAAGATTAACTATGTTTTGCTCCTTCCTAACCTATTCCCCTTTATCGAATTTTCTCCCTTGACCCTGTCCCTTATGGAAAGTGTTTGTTTTTGATTACCTCCTCCCCCCATCTGCCCTCCCTTCTATCATCCCCCCTTTTTTATCTTCTTCCTCCTTCTTTCCTGTGGGGTAAGATACCAAATTGAGTGTGTGTGTGGTATTCCCTCCTCAGGTCAAATCTGATGAGAGCAAGATTTACTCATTCCCCCTCACCTGCCCCCTCTTTCCTTCCTAGAGAAGCACTTTTTCTTGCCACTTTTATGCGAGATAATTTACCCCATTCTATCTCTCCCTTTCTCCCTCTCTCAATATATTCCTCTCTTATCCCTTAAATTGATTTTATTTTTTTAGATGTCATCCCTTCATATTCAACTCACCCTGTGCCCTTTGTGTGTGTGTGTGTGTGTGTGTATACATAGACACACACACACACATATATATATGTATACACACACACATATATATATGTATACACACACATATATATATATATATATATGCATACACACACACACACACATATATATATATGCATATTCCTTTCAGCTACTATGATATTGAGGTCTTATGAATCATACACATCATCTTTCTATGTAGGAATGTAAACAAAACAGTTCAACTTTAGTAAGTCCCTTATGATTTCCCTTTCTTGTTTACCTATTCATGCTTCTCTTGATTGTTGTGTTTGAAAGTCAAATTTTCTATTCAGCTCTGGTCTTTTCACTGAGAAAGCTTGAAAGTCCTCTATTGTATTGAAAGACCATATTTTGCCTTGGAGCATGATACTCAGTTTTGCTGGGTAGGTGATTCTTGGTTTTAATCCTAGCTCCATTGGCCTCTGGAATATTGTATTCCAAGCCCTTCGGTCCCTTAATGTGGAAGCTGCCAGATCCTGTATTATCCTGATTGTTTTTCCACAATATTCAAATTGTTTCTTTCTGGCTGCTTGCAGTATTTTCTCCTTGATCTGGGAGCTCTGGAATTTGGCAACAATGTTCCTAGGAGCTTTCTTTTTGGGATCTATTTGAGGAGGCGATCTGTGGATTCTTTCAATTTCTATTTTGCCCTCTGGCTCTAGAATATCAGGGCAATTCTCCTTGATAATTTCTTGAAAGATGATATCTAGGCTCTTTTTTTGATCATGGCTTTCAGGTAGTCCAATAATTTTTAAATTATCTCTCCTGGATCTATTTTCTAGGTCAGTAGTTTTTCCAATGAGATATTTGACATTGTCTTCCATTTTTTCATTCCTTTGGTTCTTTTTTATAATATCTTGATTTCTCATAAAGTCACTAGCTTCCACTTGCTCCAATCTAATTTTGAAGGTAGTATTTTCTTCAGTGGTCTTTTGGACCTCCTTTTCCATTTGGCTAATTCTGCCTTTCAAGGCATTCTTCTCCTCATTGGCTTTTTGGAGCTCTTTTGCCATTTGAGCTAGTCTATTTTTTAAGGTGTTGTTTCCTTCAATATTTTTTTCAGTATTTTTTTGGGTCTCCTTTAGCAAGTCATTGACTTGTTTTTCACGGTTTTCTTGCACCATTCTCATTTCTCATCCCAGTTTTTCCTCTACTTCTCTAACTTGCTTTTCCAAATCCTTTTTGAGCTCTTCCATGGCCTGAGACCAGTTCATGTTTTTCTTGGAGGCTTTTGGTGTAGCCTCTTGGACTTTGTTGACTTCTTCAGGCCGTATGTTTTGGTCTTCTTTGTCACCAAAGAAAGATTCCAGAGTCTGAGGCTGAATCTGGGTGCGTTTTCGCTGCCTGGCCATGTTCCCAGCCAATTTACTTGACCCTTGAGTTTTTCGTTGGGGTATTTGTTTCAACAGTCCAGCTAGCAGCTTCTGTTGGGGTGTAAGATCCACCCACAGCCCGCACCTGGAAAGCTGCCAACAGCACAGGTTCTTTTGATCTGCTTTAATAAGGAAAGCAAGGTGAAGGGGTTGACAAGTTTACTTTAATCCAGCATACAGACAGCATTCACTTAGTTCAGGGGAAAAATCCAGCACCCTGAACTTCAGAACAAAATACAAACAAATTGCAAACATCAACAGACAGACCCAATACAGATTCATAGTTACCAACATCTAGGTTCAGCCCGGGAGCTCAGAACAAGAGCTGGCCCAGAGTCACCCACGCCACCACTGCTGCGAATAAGAGAGCTCCAACAGAAAAAGAGTACTTTGGTCCAAGCTTGAGGGGATGCGCCGTTGATTTCAGAGCTATCTCTATATAGCCAGCTCTGCCAACCCAGCACTCCTCCTTCCTCAAGAACCACCAACCCAGACCTGATGCAAATCTTCAGCAGGCTCTTCACTCCTGCTCTGATCCACCACTTAATTCCTCCCACCACGTGGGCCTGGGGCTGGAAGTAACTGCAGCTGTAGTTCTGTAGCTGTACCTCCCCTGCTGCTCCTGGGGCGGTGGCCGAACCACAAACTCTGTCCCCCGCAGCTTTTCTCACTAACCTTCTCTGTTGTCTTTGGTGTTTGTGGGTTTAGAAGTCTGGTAACTGCCACAGCTCACTGATTCAGGGTGCTAGGGCCTGTTCTGCCCGGCTCCTGGTCTGGCTGGTCCTGCTGCCTCCCACGCTGAGCTCTGCTCCCTTCCACTCTGTGCGCGATAGACCTCATCCAGTGACCATCCAGGCTGTCCTGGGCTGGATCCCTGCTTCCCTCTGCTATTTTGTGGGTTCTGCAGTTCTATAATTTGTTCAGAGCCATTTTTATAGGTTTTTGGAGGGACGTGGTGGGGAGCTCATGCAAGTCCCTGCTTTCCAGCCTCCATCTTCCACAATAAATTCAAAATGAACCTGACTTGAATATTAAGGGTTATACTGTTAAAAAAAAGTCAGAAGAAAATCAAGTAAGGTAGCCTTTATAGTTATAACTAGGGAGTAAATTCTTAACTAAACAAGGGATAGGTGTGATCACAAAAAAATAAAATAGGCCATTTTAATGGCATGAAATTGAAAAGATTTTATATAAGCAAAATTAATACAGAATATGTTTTATTTTTAAAGTACTATTTTCTTTTTTATTATTTTGAGCTTAACAAGTGCCAACAAATATGCTCACTTCCATATATGAAGAAGAACAGAAAAAAAAGGATTGTATTTGAAACCGCAAATCTCTGTTACATACAGCTTAGATCTTTTAAAGTATGTAATGAATTTAACATTAGTTCTAAAACTGTCCTGCTTGTCTGGGTCTCTTTTCTGAACTTCCTTCTGTTCCCTTCTATGTATTTTAGATGTTTCATTGACTCTCTTTTTGAGGGGACATTAATATTGCTCCCCTTCCCTTATAAATGTCTCTCAATCCCCTAAAATAAAAGCTCTCTCTCATAACAAATAAACAATTCAACACATTGTCCACATCTGAAAATATAATACTTGTTCTGCACCTCTAGACTTTCACCTCTGTCAAGAGGAGGGAAACGTGATTCATCCTTGGTCTTCTGGAGTCATGATCAACACCCTCATTTTACAAATGAGGAAACTGAGGCCCAGAGAGGTCAAATGCCCGTGGTCACACAGGTGGTATCAGAGTGGGGATCTGAACCAAGGTCTCTGCCATCAGTCAGTGCTCTTTCTACCATACCAAGCTGATTCTTTAAGAAAAGAAGAAGAAGAAGGCTTCTTCTTTAGAAGAAGGTTAATTCCTAACCTTGTCTACAGTGTGGTAGGCCAGCCCACTTCCATTTTAACATTTATGCATTTATTTAGAAATTCTTCATGTTTCTCACAGTCATAAATGCAGAATGAGTAAAATCAGAGATTACCCTGACAGATGCAATTGCTCCAATGGGATAAATACACTTCAATTCAACAGTGGGGGAAGTAAAGCCCAACTGGTAGCTCTTATAAAATGAGTATTGGATTAGGGTGGGGGTGAAAGAAAAGATAAAACTCATACTGTTTGGACTAAGATTAAATCTACAGTAATTACAGAGACTAAAGTCTGGGGGAAATCTTTCACAAGTCTTTCTTGCAAAACATGTATAGAATTACTTTCTTTCTTCACCCTTCCCACCCTTTTAACAGAAAAATCTTTTCATTTCCTTACAAATCTATGACACTGCCACCATGATATATTGACCGATAAGGGCATACTATGTAATGGCAGAGAATCAAAGAAATGGAGTGTTGCCATAATAGATCCTCTGGTCCAACTCCCTGCCTCCGGGCAGATGTAATTTTGCTCTCGATGATCTAGGAAAGAGGAGACATTGATTCTCTTTTTAAAAATGTGTAGGGATAGAGATTTGAGCATCTTCCTTGGTATCTTGTCCCAGTGCTCAATCAAAAATATCTCCCAGCTTTCCTTCACAGAGCGCCTTTGAAGATGGTCGATTAAGGACAAATAGGCACTATATTATATTATGTTATGTTATGTTATGTTATGTTATATTGTTATATTATGTTGTAATATGTCATGTTATGTCATTTATATTACATTACATTACATTACATTATATTATCTGTTGGAAGGGTCCTTAGAGGTCATCTTACTCAAGCCCCTTATTTACAGATATGGAAAATGAGGTTCAGAAATGCAAAGTGACTTGGCCAAGGTTACACAGGTAATAAGTGGCAAGGCTGGGATTTGAGCCCGGTGCTCTTCACTAAGTATTTTACTAAAAGAATTACATTTAGTCCCCTCTAACAACTTGGGGTTCTCTCCTTCCCTCTCGCTCCCTGAGGTGACCCTGAACCAGTTCGCCAGTAGCCATTTTGGATGTGTTCCTCCTTTATGGTGCTCAGTTACAATTCCAAAAGAATAGCTAAAACTTGTTGAATCTTGCAGGTTGGTTTTCTTGGTACGGATAAGGGGAGTAGGAGTGGGGGAGAGAGGGATTCGAATGAAAAGGCCTTCACCGTGAAAATAATGCCTCTTCATGGTCTGCTGAAGTTATTGAAGCAACTTGTATTGGGTTTGTGTGTCTAATACCTGCTGTGTAAACACAGGTTGGTCATGTATTATTGTGTGGGCCTGTAATCCTGAAATTTATGGTATGTTCCCAACACCTCCCCACCCTTAAGCAAGCAGGAAAAAGCTTTATTCAGCCAGTGTGACATACAATTGATCCTGCCATAGTTTGATGGGAAGAATGAACTTGTAAGGAAGAGGAAAATGGGGGCTTGATTCAAAAACCATTCTTGAGAATATTGGGTCTCAGCTCAAAAAGGATGTTACATGAATAGCTAATACCACTCTTTTCATCTTTTTTGTTTGTTTGCTATCATTTCATTGAATTTTGCTCTAAAAGAAACCAGGTTCCAGAATGGTTATGCATTGGGATTGCCTATTAAAAAGCTTTGGTTTATTTCTGGATTCTGTTTTTAGATCAGGCCTCTGATTTCATCAGTAAGAGGATCTCCTGGTGAGGAGTTCCCTCTATCAAGAAAGGTTGTCAATGGTTCTGCAACCTAGAGGTGCCAGGAGCACTGAGATGTTAAGTGGTTTGTCCAGAATCACATAGCCAGTGTGTCATAGTCAAGACTTGAACCTAGGTCTTCCTGATTCCAGGACCAGCTGTCTCTCCTTTATGCCACACTACACAACTTGTTCTGTGCCTGCCTTTTTTTTTAGCAGTGTTGAGTTTAGAACTCTTCAATGATCATATCTTTCAAAAATATTTTAAACCCAACAGCTGTGTGACTGTGACATATTTGTACTATATGAAAGAAAGAATGTTAGCTACCAAATGAGAAAAGCATTTTTTTTCCTTGAGTTGTGAAACTATGCTTCCATATGGATGTTTTAAAATGTTTTTTTTTCTCCCTCACGACCTTGAATTTCTTGATAGCAAACTTTATAATCTATCAAAGAAATGCATCTAGTTTACTGGTCTTTGGGGTTGCACTTAATTGTGTGGTTTTTATGGCTCTGAGGCATCTTGGGAGCAAATGTCCAGTGCAGTATCCAGTTGGAAATTCTGCCTGAGTTCTTTCGCCTCCCTCTGGAACTCAATATCTCATATCCTACTTGGGCATGGGAGATGATTGTGTGATTGAGAGCAACCCTATAATGCCTATTTACTTCTAGTACAAGTTGTCAAGGCAATTTATGCAAAAAGGGGTACCTAAAAGCAGAAGCAAATGGATTATTCGGAAAAATATGTTGAAATGGGTGGGTTTGAAATGTATCAGGTATTTTTTTTTCTGTCCCACTTGCCTGGGGGGGGAGCAGATGGAGGGGAGGTGCCTAAACATGAAGAAGTACAACTTAGGAAATTAAAAAAAGTCATCTCTCACCATGTTTACTTACTCCTCTTTTCTTTTTTGCTTCTTCCTTGCAGATATGACTCCACTTAGCATGTCAAAGACTGCATTTATTCACCAATTCCTTTTTTCTCCTACATGATCTCCATTTTCTTTTATACACGCTTCCTCCAGCCATCTGCAGTACATCAATTTCAGGTATTTTGAAATGTGTAGAATCTCCACGTGTACAGAAGTGTGTTTGGACTACTCACCCTTCCTTCAGAAACCTGAACAATGTATTTACCATCTCCACCTAGATGACAGCAGAAGGTTCACCACTTAGCATCTCTACCACTGACTCTTGGCACTGGCTACCTTATTTATGGGCTCCTCCGCTGGCACCAAGCCTTCAGCAGTACTCTCATGCCTATAAATCCCACTTCTCTGTATCTGAGGTAACATTGCAATAGCCAAGCGCCAGATAAGGCAGGTGATTGTGTTCCATCATGACTGTCTGGTTTCCTGTATAATAAACATATTACTTTATATTTTTAGGGGATGAAAAATGTGCTGCTATATGGTTTAAAATTTTAATTCTGAACACTTTTCGGAAATGAATTTCCCCAAAGAGGCATTTTTAATATCCTGGTGAAATCTTTGGATCTGTATAATAAACCCTTTAGTATGGTACTTGTTAAAAGATGAATCCAATTTATTCAAAATCCAGAAAAAAAGCCATCTGTTCGTAGAGATCTAGATTTTGGTCACACAAACACATCTATGTGAATGGAGGGTCATAGCATTCATGTCAGATCTTCTTGCAACTGTACCTGAAATGATTGGCCCCCTAATGAGATGGCCAGCCTGGTTCACCTGTCAGTCCATCAAAAGTATTTAAAATACTACAAAATCTGACCAATCGAAATGGAGAATTTTGTTCCCCAGCCCATAGCCCTTTCCCCACAATCTGTTCTCCTGGAAAGTGTGATTAAAAGATGTCTGCTTTCTTTAAGGAAGATTTTGCAAAGATGTTCTTGAACAAATTCAGGAACATCCCAGCAGTTGGAAAAGAAAGACTAAAATTCAAAAATTATTCGTATCTGACTGTAAATGTGTAGCTCTGTATAGAATTCTGTTGTTCTAAATCATTTAGTCCAGGATTCTTTTTGTTAGTATTCTCTTTTGGCACTAGATAGATAGGACACCCCCATCTTAATAGGTGACAGTGTAAGAAATTGGTATATATGAGGTTTAGAGAAGGCAAAGTTAATAAGTCCTTGATACTGCTTTGGCTTCATACACATAAATCCTTAATTCCAGATGTGTAGATCAAGATGTGACTTGTCATTAACCTGTTCTGCTCTTACCTCCCCCACTGTACACACACACACACACACACACACACACACACACACACACGCGCGCGCGCGCACTCACTCACACTCTTGCTTGTTGCAGTTTTCTATGACAAATTTGCTACTTCAACCAACAATTAGTTGCTGAGTTTTGTATGTGATCCATTTTGGGACATGCCTGTACCAGCTGATAGTGGTTCCAGATGGACCTGGAACAAGGTATTGTGCCTACACCATCAGGCACAAGCTTCACAGATCGATCTTGTTATCTCTGGCTACGGCCACCAGTAGGATGAAGTCGATGCCAACAATGATGTTGTGTGTAGGCAGATGGTTAGGAACAACCAGATGTGCGTTTCAGCACATGCCTACCTGTAAGCATATGCGTGTAACCATCTAAAGAGCAAGCTGAAAGATTGTCGATTGGTTTCAAACCTTGTATTTAAAAGAAATAACTATTTAGCCTAGATCTTCCCTAGCTTTTTTCCTTAAAGATTGCCTAGTAGTAACTTTCATAGCAAAACACCCTTGATTTGTTTATTGGTTAAATGTTGTGCTTTTTTTTGATGGGGACAAGAGGAGTGAAAGGAAAGAGTGAATGAGTGAGAGATAGATCATTCTATTATTTATTTAATAAAGTTCATCACTTTGCATTCATTCATTCCCCCCTCCTCCGTTTCCTGTATGTGTTCCTGAAGATATGAACTGCCAGAAAAAAGAAACTCAGACTGACATTTACAGTCTGCTAAAGGGGCCAGCCTAGGGTTAACTCTACGGCCTTATCACTTAGTTACATGTGGCTGAAATGTTTATTAGCAACAAGGTACCAGGTTGCCTCTGATTTTTCCCCCTAAAATATCAATCCTAGAGAAGAATGCCAATTAATGAATTGCCATAATATTATTGTACATGATGTATGTTGTATTATTTTTATGCACTAATTTTGTGTAAATGGGCAGAGGTCAGTAATTTGGGGTCTTGGTTGTTTATTTGTATACATTAGGAATTGATTTTTAAATTTTTTTTATTTGAAAAAAAAATTTCAGGCCTAGGGAAGTGATGAATCTACTTCCATTAAAAACAAGTGTTTCTTTCATTAATGCAAATGGATGCAATTGTTGCTTGATATTAAAAGGGGACACACAAAGCTATTTAATTCACAAGGAAAGTTGGTTTTGACATTTCATAAAGATAATGCTGCTAGCTGCTGATCAGCCAGTCAGTTCAACTAGCTTACATTTTTATGGGACCTCCAAACTAACTTTAACATTGTGATGGTAAAGTAACTCTGTGTTTCTGAAATGCTTAAAATGGTCAATTAAATTACGTATTTAAACCTAGGCCTTGTATATTAAGTTTAAATTTATGATAACTCACTTGTCTTAGTAGCAAATGCTCTGCAAATTTTTGTTTCCTTCTTATTGAAGGAAGCTTAGTTTTCAGTTTCAAAATTTGCTTGGATTTTTTGTATTTTGCTGCTTTAAATTTGTACACAAATGTAAACTACACCTCTGCTCTTTGGATCTTACAGTTGTATTTTGAGGTTTTATACAGTTTTATGCTAATGTGCTCCTCCTCTTCTTTCCTGTGAATAATTTTCTAATTCATGTCATTTCTTGACATGGTGTTGTAAGGGGATAGCCAGGCAGTTTAAATAAATACAATCTACTTTCAAATGAAAAACCTAACATACAGGATAACTGTTTGCTAAATTAGAAGAGTGTACTTTTAGACTTCAAGATTTGTGGTTGGGGGAAAATCTTGTTAATGCCAAATGTTACTGAAGGATTCTGTACAAATGTATTCCTTTAAATTACTATTTATTATTTTAGTTTTGTTGAATGAAGGAATGCTTAGTAGCCTGAGAAAGAAGGACTATCAAAAGCTTCTAAAGGTAAATATGTACTAAATTGTGTGTGTGTGTGTGTGTGTGTGTGTGTGTGTGTGTGTGTGAGGGGGATCCACTAGAATTTATGGAAATTTGGAAATCTGGGGGGACAAGTGAGGAGATGAAATCTACCTGGAATAGACTCATGGCCATTGGGCTTTCCTCTGCTTCAAAAATCTAAAGATCATTGAATGTAGTCCCTATTCAAGAAAAGGATAAATAAGGGTAATATGGAGATGAGGATGTAACTCTTTTTTCCTAGTAGGAAAATGAAAATAAATGAAAACTCAGATTGCCATCTTTGGATTCCATTTGTGTGAAGAGAATAGATATTCAAAAGTCTAGGTTCATAGTATTTTTGGAAACCACTTCATAGATGGGGAGAAAAAGGATTACCTTTTATAATCTTAATCTGAGTATTTCAATTATCCTACAAGAGTCTTCTTAATCTCTAATTATTTCATGTAGTAAATTTGGATTTTAAAAATGTATTGGAAGGGGGCCAGCTAACCATAGAAGGAAGCCACACTCCATAAAGTTTCTTACTCATGAAAAAAAATTGTGTATCAATTTTAAATACTTTTCAATGTGGGCAGATATAAGGGGAATGTGGCATTCTGTAGAATTATACATGTTTAGTTTGTAAAGTGTGTAATGTGTACTGCAGATGTGTATTCTCTGGACTCTATGTATCTGTACAATAGCTTTCATTTTAGGAAAAAATTGTGGAAAGACTTTTTTTTGGTGGTACAAGGGGGAAAATGATCATCTGCATCAAGTAATGATGCTCTAATGTATTAAACCTAACAGAAGATCAGAAAATAACCCTTCCCTGCCTCATGGATGAGTTTTGTTTATCTTTTAGGTCCTAAGATGCTATTCAAGATGTATGGATACACTGGCAGACTGCATGATGTATAATTTGAAAAATGTTAAAAGTGGAAAATAAAATTGAATTAAACTTTATCTTGTCTGATTCCCTAGATTCGTGTTGTCCTAGGACAGCTGTCACTTAAGATTTCAGTACTAGCATTGTACCTTTGTAATAGAAAAATTATTTCGCAGATATCAAAGGAGCTCATTTTCCTGGAAAGCTGGGACTGTATGACACCACCAATTTGATAGAAGCAGATAACAAAGCAAATTACAGAACCCAAAGGAATGGCACACTTCCCCCCCTCCCTACCCCATGCCTCCAAACTTCACGTAATGCATGGTTCTGCAGTCCGACAGAATAACCTTTATGCTCAGTGTTCACTTACGTTACTGAAATGAACTCATGATTTCCTGTTGCCTTCACCTCTGAGCTCTGCTGGAGCTCTTCCTCGGAAGCAACTCTCCATAGCTAGAATACCCATAGGGAAAGTAGGACTGGACCAGTCATCAGCAAAGGCAATTACGAGTGATGTTTGCATTGGCATTAGATAAGTGGCAGGTTTAATTCTAGTATTCATGTCAGGTCAAGTCTTGCAATTTGTCTTATGTAGGATGTCTCATCAGAGTGACACATCAGATTGAAATGTGCTCTACAAAGGCATCCTGAACCGTGAGATTCTGATTTCCTTCTGGCACTTTCTTCTTCCTAAGATTTACAAAAAAGACTCTAATAGAAACAACATAAACTGGTTTCCCACTTTGCCCCTGTGCTGGAAAGTTTGGTAAATCCAAGACATACCTCTTTAGTTACAATGGGTTCCTGAAATTTTTATTGATTATAAATTTTCTGTTAAGTCTCAGGTACATTTCTCAGTTGTAACCTCCTTCCAAAGTACCACCCTCCCTGTTTCTCAATGATATTTAGACTGTCTGCCATTAAAAGAAATACTCATGATGAAATCTCCATCCTTTAGAATGGATAATTCTGCCAGCAATAGGACAGTAGTATAGCCTACCCTGGGCCACTTAGGGAGTTGGGGCAGCTAGGTGGCTCAGGGGATAGTTTTCCATTCCTGGAATCAGGAAGACTCATCTTCCCAAGTACAGATCCAACCACAGACACTTACAAGCTATATGACCCTGGGCAAGTCACTTAACTCTGTTTACATCAGTTTCTTTAACTGTAAAATGAACAGAAGGAAGTGGCAAACCACTACTGTATCTCTGCCAAGAAAACTCCGAATAGGGTTGTGAAGAGTTGGACATGACTGAAAACAACTGAACAACAACAAAAGGAGTTGGAGAGGGGATGGAAGTAGATATCTGTGGGCTAGAGTGGATGAGATGATGTTCTAGTCCTCCAACATCAATATTACACAGTGCTTAGGAGGTCATGACTTACAGAGCACAAAAAGCCATCCAGAAGTGGAAATATTTTTCATTTTCCATTCTAGCTACTCTTAAAACAAAAAAAAAATTGATTTTCTACCTTTGCAACACACATACACACACATCCTGCACATTGTAGGCACATAATTGAGTTGAGCTTTTTCCTGTTATTGGACCCAAATTTGTTGCTGGAATCAACTTAATGCAGTTACACAATAACCAAGTATAAATGAGATAGGAAAATTTACCTCATTGCAAAAGACCTTGTTTATTAAAAGAATGGTATTAACTAAATATACACACATACATATATGTATGTGGTATGTATGTATGTATTTAAGGCCTTGATATAGTCTTGCTCTTTAAGGTACTTATGTCAATACCATTTTCAAACGTGTTATGTTTGTCCAGGCTTATTTACACTCACGAGAAGAATAGCAGAGTCAGCTGGCATAATGAATTGAAAGTGGGTCTCAGAGTTAAGACACACACTGGCTGTTTGACCTTGGGCAACAGTGCTCCAGATAATTCTCTAAGACTGAAAGCTGCAGTGAAATTCCTGATTTGCATTGGTGGAAGGAATTTCTTCACCAGGAGTTTTTTACACGGAGAAAATCAAAAGTCTATGTGCTCAAATGTGACCTTAGATAGGTAGCCTGACCTCTGGACTGATCTCAGTTGCTTATCTGTAAAATGAGGAGTTTGGCCTCCTAGGTATCTTCCAGTTAGTTCTATATTCTTATTTTTAAAATACCCAATTGACTTTCTCTTTCTTTTATGAGCTTATTAAAAATTGTCACTTTCAGAGTTCTTCTGGTTTAAAAAAAAATCCATGTGTTCTTACCTTATGCTCATAGGAGCATAGATGAATGATCCCTTCTTTGTAGGGATGTAGGGGTCTCAGGGGTCATCTTGTCTATTGTCCTAATTTCATGGATGAAGAACCAACTGGCTTGCTACCACCTCTGCCAGTTAGTCAGTCCTATGCCAGTTATGCTACCCTGGGGTGAAAATGCCTTAGGAATACAAGTGACTCCAGTATGTAAGGTCTGAAAGACCTGGATATGATTAGCTAATTATGAGACATGGGAAAAGTTTCTCGAGCCTTCTGAGCAATAGTCATCAGCTTCATTATAGGCCTAATAACAATAACAGCTCCTGCCTAACCTCTTAGCTCTGGCTTGATGATTAATATGATCTCATAGTAGTGCTTTAGACTTTAGGTCGATTAAACATGCCAATCATACCACACACAAACACATTTGATTAAGAAAAAAGGACTTGCAAAGCCAATGATGAGTTCCACCAGCTCATTGGCCTACTTCAGGGATGAATATCTAGATCGGGGTGGGGTCCTCAAGAGCGGCCAAATCAGTCCAAGGGCTGCATTTGAGGGCCACGTGTGGCCTCAAGGTCACAGGTTCCCCACCCCTGAGGATTTCTAGAAAGAGGCATGCCCAATGAAGGATCAATGAATGCTGATTTTACAGATTTCTGAGGCATTAGGGTGTTAGCTTCCATAGGCAGTATGAGCATCAGTGTTCATGCTCGTCTGTACAGTGGTGACTGGTAAATGTTAACAACGAATACTGGGGAGAGAGTGTGCCTGTGACATATTTTAAGGATACACTTTAATCTTTGTTATTAACATTTTCTTTATCACTTTTATAAGTTTAGACAATTAAGAAAACAGTAAAGTACGCCCTGATCTGTAGGTTTATTGATTTCCAAACTATAAATGCTAACACTGAAAATTCCCATGAGCCAATTTGAAGTGGCTCCAGCACACCCCTGTCTGCACCCCTTTCTTGAAAAGAAGCATGCATGCCCCAGCTCACCTCTTAACAGTGCCTCCTTGTGGGACTAACTGAGCTTGACACTGGACATGAAGGCTCCTGTTCCAATTTGCTGGATTGGCCACATGGAGACTCCAAGAAAGATCTTGGAGTTAAGACTTGTGGTCCACAAAAGTACAGAGTTTGGTATAGTGGAAAATGTTGGACTTGCAATCAGCAGGTACCCAGGTTTGAATCCCTGCTTTTTGACCCTTTACTACATAACTGTGTAACTACTTAAACTCTTTGAGCCTCAGTTCCCTTCTCAGTAAACTTATTTTGATACCCGAATAGATCTTGGAAATAGGGATAATACCTATCATGGGGCAGCTGGGTGGTGCAGTGGGTAGAACACCAGGCCTGGAGTCAGGAAGACTCATCTTCCTGAGTTCAAATTTGGCCTCAGATATTACTAGCTGTGTCACCCTGGACAGTCCCTTAACCCTGTTTACCTCAGTTCTTCATCTGTAAAATGGGCTGGGGAAGGAAATGGCAAACCACTCCAGTACCTCTGCCAAGAAAACCCCAAGTGGGGACTCGACTGGGACTAGTGAATAATACCTGTCATACCTAACTCATTGGTTTTTCATGAGGATCAAATGAGGTCATGTGAGTGATGAACTTTGCAAACTTTAAAGTGCTACGTACATGTTCGTTTTTTTAATCATTATGGTTTTTATTCATTAAATCAACAGGCATTTATTAAAAGTCCTACTGTATTCCAGATACTCTACTAAGTCTTGGGGCTATAAAAAAACCATTCCCTGCTCTCAGGCAGCTCGTGATCTATTGGGGGATGAGGGGTGGGCAACAACATGAGACCAGCAAAGTGAATACAAAATAAATACAAAGTAGAAATGATGTGATTTTGGGGGGCAGGCACTAGCAACTGGGGAGGGATCACAATAGGCTTGTTGAAGGAGGGAACCCTTGAGCTTCACTTTAAAAGATACTAGGGAATCTAAGAGGCAGAGTCAGGGGGAAGAGATTTTATTCCACATAGGGAGATAACCTATGCAAAAATATGGAGATAAACCAGTGTCCAGAGGAGTGCATCCATGTCAGTGAAGGGCCTTGAGTCCATGTCAGATGAGGATCGATTGAAAGAAGTGGACACATTTGGCAAGGAACAATAATAGTTGTCTCCAAGAATTTGAAAAGCTATTCTGTAGACAGGATTAATTGGTTCTGTTGGGCCTCACAGGGCACAACTAAGAGCAGTGGGAGGAAGTTGGACTTGCATTTACAATGAAAGCTGTCTCAAAGCCTAACGAGCCACCTCAAGAGGTGATGGGTTCCCCTTCACTGGAGGACTTCAAGCAGAGGCTGGACTCGTCTGGTATGCCAGCGTGAGGATTTCTTTCATGTATGCATTTGACTAGAAAGCTACTGGGGACCCTTCCAGCTCTCAAATTCTCTGCATGAGGGATAGAAAAAAGGCAAGGCCTGAAGAAGGAAAGTCATTTGTGCCAACTTACACAGTCAAAGAGCTGGCACCAGAACTGGGGTCTCCCAACTCTTTGTAGGATTCATCTTTTAGTATACTTTACATCCTTGCTGGAATTCAAAGGGTGAATCTTGTTATTTCAACCATTATTATCATAATCACTTTTTAACAAAAGATTTTCAAATGCTCACAGACCATCCATTTATTTCTAAAAGTGCTTGACATAAAATCCTGGTAAAACAACAAAAAAAGAGGCTCTATCATTTTATCTTAAAGGCGCTATCATTTTATCAGTCAGTCAATAACCAATCGATTTTCCTACTACATGCTAGGAAATGGGCTATATAAAGACAAAATGCAAATAGTACATCCCTCCAAAGGAGTTTTTGTTGGGTATATGTAAGGGACACGAGTGCGTAAAGGTGAACATATGTAGGTACGGACAAAATAAATATAAAGTTAACCTTGGGGAGAAGGTGGTGTGTACAGCAAAGGCTTTATGGATAAAGTAGTGCTTGAGCTGACTCTTGAAATAAACCAGATAATTCTAAGAAGTGGAGATGAAGAGGGAGAGCATTCCAAGTATGAGGGACAGTCGGTCAGTTAGTAAACATTTATTAATAAACACTCTATGTGTCAGGCACCGTGCTAAGTTCTGAGGGTACAAAGAAAGTCAAAAGCCAGTCCTGGCCTTCAAGGAGTTCAAGTCCAATGGGGGGACAACATGCAAATGGCTATTTATAGACAAGCTATATGCTGGATAAATTAGAAATAATCAGTAGAAGAAATAATCACTAGAATTAAGGGAGATCAGAGAGGTGTGATATTAGCCAGAGTAAAGGTCAGATAGGTGAAGATGGAGTATCATATGTGAGGAAGACCAAGCAGACAAGTGCATGTCGACCTTTGAGTGTGTAGAGGAGGTAAAGAACAATAAGGCTGGAAAGGAAGGATGGTGACAAGTTTTAAAGACCTTTGACTATCAAAGAGAAGACTTTATATTTGATCTTGGAGGTAATAGAGAGTCACCAGAGTTTAATGAATAAGGGGATTGACATGGTTAGACCTCCACCTTAGGGAAATCACTTTGGCAGCTATATGAAAGATGGATTGCAATGAAGAAAGACCTGAGGCACATAAAGTATTACCTACTGGTTCTCACTTTTTCTTGCTTTATAATGGATCCACTTCCTTTCCTAGTCATTCATCTCTACGATTAGATCCTTGATGCTGCTTTCCCTGTGCAATTCTTCAATGAGAATAGCTTGCATCCTACTCACAGCCACTGTGGGCCTTGTCATTGCCTTTTGGATGACCTGTAGTTTGAATTCTTCAGAGATTAAAATAGTATTTATTGATTAGAAGTCATACAGTATTATTTGGAGAATATTATGGTTAAAAAGATGCAGACCAATTTTAATATTAGCCTAATAAAAACAGAGTTAGGAAGGTACATTTTTCCTTGAAATAAATCAATGCAATCAAATACATGGGATTTTTTTTGGGGGGGGGCAACCGACATGACTACTCCCATCCATTTGAAAGTAATAAAGGCATCTACTGGGAAGAATTGAATTAAAGGTGTCAAAAGAAGATTTTGTAGCTTTAGAGGCAGAGGACTAAGGCTGAATGAGTAATGAATAAAGTGGTTTCCTAGAATTAATGAATTTTAAAAATATCCTGGTGAAGAAGATCACTGTTTTCTATTACGCCCTCCTTCCCACTGCCAGCTGGGGCCTACATTCACAAACTTAGTATTCTGCTGAAGAAGGAATCACATCTGGGAGGAAAGACCTAGATTTTAGATCCTAAGATCCTGCTCGACTTTCTTGTTGAGTAAAAAGAAAAGTGAAAGAACATGCCCAACCAAGGTCATTTAGCAAATCAGAGAAATTGCTGGGAGGAGGACTTGTACAATCCTGACTGATTCTCAGTCCTGTTTGGGTGGCATTCACACTTAGCAGGCACCTCTACTGCTGCCAAGATTACAGGCAGCAGAAAGATTGACCTGGCACAAGCAGCCACAAGAGTGTAAGTAACAAACCAACAAATACTAAGGCTGGCCTGATTCACTGTGAGGGATCTCCTAAGTGCCTGCTCCTCACTTTACTTTGCCAACTCTTAGAAGTTTGCTGTCTCTAGTTCTTCTCTCTCCATTACAGTAACACTGAAGGGCAATCCATTGCTCAGGACCAGTGCTCTCTTTCCCATCCACCAGCCAGAGATCTGTCCAACGAAACAGCCACAATGGGGCAACCTAGGTGATTTGGGGGTAGTCCAATCTCATTTAGCCACATAGCCTGTATGGAGCACACACAGCATGCAAAGACCTTTTACTAAGGAGGCACAGGGTATTCGTAGGATTGTGAAAAGAGCAGAGGATCAAGAGGATTAACTTTTCCTTAATTCTATGACCTTGGACCAATCCCTAAGTTTCTCTGTTGTTAATGTTGTTCAGTCATTTTAGTCATGTCCAATTCTTCATGACTCCATTTGGGGTTTTCTTGGCAGAGATCCTGGAGTTGTTTGCTATTTCAGCTCATCTTACAGATGAGGAAACTGAGGCAAATAGGGTTAAATTGACTTGCTGAGGGTCACACAGCTAGTATGTGTCTGAGACCAGATTTGAACTCAGGAAGTTGAGTCTTCCTGAATCTAGGCTCAGCGATCTATCCACTGTGCTACCTAGCTGCCCTTTAATTTCTCTGTGTCTTGCTTATTAATCTGAACAATGGAAGTAAAATTATTGCATGTTAAAGTTGAAATGTCCCTTCGTTCAATAATATCTTCCTATCTTAAAAATTTCTCATGAGGATTGACTGAACTGTTTGTGAAAGTGCACTGAAAAATTAAACATGTTATTTGAATGTAAGGTATTATTTTGGTGACACAGTGGAGTAATCTGGCTATGTTGTTGATAGATAGCCTAGTATGTTGTAGGAAGGTGAGGAATATTAAGGAAAGATAAAATTTGGTCCTTGCCCTTGTTGCTCAGTTGTGCCTAATTCTTTGTGATTCCATATTGAGCTTTCTTGGCAATGATACTGGAGTGATTTGCCATTTCCTTGTCCAGCTCATTTTGCAGAGGAGGAAACTGAGGCAGAGTGAAGTGACTTGCCCAGGGTCACACAGCTAGTAAATGTCTGAGACCATATTTGAACTTTGGTCTTCCTGACTCCAGGCCTGGCACTCTATCCACTGAGCCACCCAGCTGCCTTCTGAGCTTAAATTTAGGTTTTGAGTTCAGGGTGTGGTCTAAAGGAAGAAATTGGGAGTGAGCAAATTTAGATTACTCTGGAATTAACTAGTTGTGCCATGTTGGGCAAGCTGCTTCATCTCTCAGTTGATAGTTTCTTTTTCTACGAAATGAGGAGGCAGGACTCATTTAGGATGAAATAATTCCTACAACTTGCATTTAAAAAAAACAATTGGCCTATCATTTCTTTGGTAAAAGGAACTGAGAAACTTCCCTCTACCAATGCAGGGACCTGCTCTGCAATTTGTAATCTTAAAGAGTTGCCTGGAACACTAAGGGGTTAAGGGGCTTACCCAAAGTCACACAGCTACTGTGTGTCAGATGAAGAACTTGAATCCAAGTCTTTCTGATTCCTAGGCCAGTTCTATCCATCTCACCAGGCTGTTTTAAAACTTATAGTTAAATATTAAATTTATATGGTGCTTAAAAATTGCCAAAGCTCTGTATACATATCATGTAAGTACTTAGTTATTTTCGTGTTGTCTTCCCCTTAGAATATGAGCTCCTCGAAGGTCGGGGTCCTGTTTTTGTTTTTCTTTGTTTTCCCAGTTTAATCCATACTTCTGGCATATAGTAAGCGATTAATAAGTGGTTCTTGACTGACTGGATGTTCTCATTTCCTCCTCCCAACAATCCTGTGAGATCTGTAGTGTAAGTATCAATGTCCCCGCTTCACAGATGCAGAAAGTGATACCCAGAGTTAAGGGATTTTGACCAAGTCACAGACGCAGAGCTAGTCACTGTGTAAAACTCTGATTGGGGCCTCTATGACCAAGGATCCAACATTCCCGCCTCTCACATTCTAAGATTCTGCCCTTGTAAAGGCCGCGAAAAAGTACCAGGCTGAATGCTTAGCGAAATGAAAAATCCCAGGACTCAAAATGAAGACCTTCCCACCCGCTGTACAAAGCCCACAGTATCTCCGCCCCACTTTCCCTTCGCCAAACGGGAGCTCAGAGTTTGGAGCCAAGGCAGATAGATTCCCTTAGGGGAAGTTTGGGGTTTACCTGCCTCCTCCCTCCCCTAGCCAGTACGTCTCCTCCCTTACCCTCTCTGGGCTCCTGGCCCAGCCCGCCCCAGGTGATGCAAGGTGCCCCCCAGCCCCGCCCCGCCTTGCCCTTCCCCTGCCTGGCCCGCCCCACTCTGCGCTCTGCAGCCCAGATCGCGTCCTGTCCCGGGGCGCGTTGGGGAAGCCCGAGAGCTTTCGGAGAGCGGCCAGGAGGGGGACCAAGGAGCCACTGCGAAGGGCGCAGGTGAGAGACTCGGGGTGCTAAAGTGGGGTGATAGACAAGGGGAAAAGGGGTGCGGGGAGCGAGGAAAAGCCCCCCGCCTTGCAGGGAACGTTCCCCCAAGACTCTCGGTCAGACTCGGATTCAGTTTCCTCCTGCAGGGGCTACCGCCTGCTCCGACCCCGGCCCCACACTCCTCCACCCGTGCTGTTCCGGCTCTGACTCAGTCCCTGACCTGCCCGGTCTGGAGCAGATCAGACTGGAAGGCGGGGGGTGGGGAGGGTGGAGGGGGGCAGGGTAATGGGGTTCTCGGAGGCTCGCAGCCGGCTTGCCGAAGGTAGTGAACGACTTTGGACATGACACCGCTGGGGAGGTGCGCTGGTTGTTCGGGCTGAGGCTCTAGCTGCACAGCTGTGGCAGGGGGGCACAGCAGGAGAGAGCGGAGGCAGCTCTCGCTAGCCCTGGCAGGCTGTGAATGAGCTTGGTATGCACCAGTGGAGCAGAATCGAACTTTTGGAAAGGGATAAGCACCCTGGGGGTGGGAAGAGGGATTCACTGGCTGCGCATCTGGAGAGGAGCTGGGGGTGGACGGGTGAGGAGAGAGGGTACAGTAAGTTACAGTGAGAGTTTCTGGAACTCTTGCGGTGCAGGCTGTGAAATGTAAATTTGAATCTCCATGGGGGTGGGTCATTCACTTCCTTCTCTGTCATTTTGTTGTAGATGAAGACGGTGGTGGAGCAATTGATTCCTTTTAAAAATTTTTAAAATTAAATGTACATTTATATTACAGAACTGAAGGGCCACTGAGATTGTCTGAAATCATAGCGGGGAAAGATGAACAGTTTCAGAGCGATACCAGATTTCAAATCTTGACTCTACCATTTGCTAATGACCTGGAAAACCTTGGGCAAATAGGTTAACCTCTCTGGGCCTCAGTTTCCTCATCTGTAAAATGATTGAGTTGGATTAAATGATCTCCAATTCAGCATTTATTAAGCACTGTGCTTGCATCTCTCCTAGCCCCAGGCCCTGGGGATAAAAAGACCAACTCTAAATCAATGGTCCTTTGATCCTAAATTCTTTGCCTGAAAAATCGAAGGGTTTTTTTTTTTTTGAGCCTTGAGGTATTCCGGGAGCCATATTCATCAGTAACCCTCCATGACAGTTTTGCTATCCCCACCTGGAAATCACCACGATGCTCAGAAAGGAAAAATCTGGGTGGTTGGGTGGGCTGTGCAATTGGCAACTACTTTAGGAGGGTAGATTTTGGGGGTGGGTTTGAAGTCACTTTGTAATGCTCTGGAAGGGTATGCATCTAGATGAAGGAGATAAGTCTTGAAGCAGCTACTTTTCCCAGAAATCCTTGACAATCACATTTCGACTCATAAGGAACACCAAGTCATAGTATGAGCCTTGAAGATAGTCTGTTTCTTAGACAGATGATGTTTTTGCCATCCCTTTCTTTGCTTGACAATGTCATGCAAAACAAAGAGGCACCTGATACCAAGGAGTTATTTGAAGGGGTTCCATACCTGAGTAATAATATCAGGATAGAGACTGGACCTGTGATTTTGTTGGGAAAGTGATCTCTTCTACCATTGCAAGTTGGCATCTTCTTGCAATTTATAGTCTTAGAGCAGAGGTTTTTAATTTGATGTCTGTGAGCTTGTTTTAGAAAAAAAATACATTTTAATAATGGTATTTCAATATGATTGGCTTTCTTTGTAATCCTATGTATTTTTCCCATTTAAACAAATTATTTTGAGAAGGGGTCAATAAGATTCATCAGTTGGCCAAATGGGTCCATGACACAAAAAGAGTTAAGAACCATTGGCTAAGACAGTTGCCTAAAAGACTTAAAGGCTAAGTGACTTGCCCAGAGTCACATAGCCAGGCCGTCTCAGAGGCAGGACTTGAACCCATGCCTTCCTGATTTCCAGGTGAACACTCTAAGCACTACTTCTTTACTACTTAATGCTTCTCATCAGTTCATTAATAAGTATTTATTTAAGGCTTATTGTGTCCTGTCTCTGCCAACACTAACATCCTCACTTGATGCTTCCTTGTGGCATGGAGGTTACTGACCTTGGATTTGTAGAGACTGTGTCAGCAGAACGCAAGCTCTGGCTGGTCCTATGAAGCTTGGAAAGATCTAGAGCATGGGCCCGGTGATGGACTGCGTGTCTCTCATCTGAGGACCAGGCTGGCTGGGTTTGGAGTGACTCATCAGCAGAAGGTTAGCCATGGGGCAAAGGATTATTACGTACTACCACAGCAACTTGTAAAGACTGGCTTCTGAGACAGAGGGCTTATGATATGGAGAGAGTGCCTATACTCACAAAATTACTGATCCTTTCAGTTGAAGAAGAAAGTACTATATTGTACTTGGTACTGTGCTTGGGAATGGAGGAAGGGTGGTAAATGCTTCCCTCCCTCCCCCCCAAAAACCCTAGCATACAACTTATCTTCAAAGAACCTATAAACTAGACTATATTTCAAGACCATGATTCTTTTATTTTTCAAATTCTTAGTTCTTCTCAACCTAAGTAGGTCAAAAAACAGAACTATCCTTTATTAAGCATTTACTATTTGCAGGCATTGCATTAGGTCCTGGGGATACAAAGACAAAAATGAAGGCATTTCTGTCTTCAGAGAGCTTATATTCTTTTGGGGGGAGCATGGGGGAAAATATGTGTATGAAAAAATAAACACTGTACACAAACACATATATGCATTCTCTCTCTCTCTCTCTCTCTCTCTCTCTCTCTCTCTCTCTCTCTCTCCCCCTCTCTCCCTCCCTCCCTCCCTCTCTCCCTCTCTCTCTGTCCCCACACATACACACATACAACCATAAATTAAAAACAAAGTAATTTCTGTAGGAGGTGGGTGGGGAAGACCAGTATTGATAGAGGGGCATTGCCTGAGCTCTGGATTCAATGATCTCTCTGCAGATGATTCTCAGATCACTTCATCCATCCTTAACTTCTTGAATTCCAGTACAAATTTCTAGCTGCCTCTTGGACATCTCAAATTGGGCATCCTGTAGACATCTGACATACAACATATCCGAAACTAAACTCATCTTTCTCCTTGAAGATCTTCTCCCTTACTGTTGAGGACATCACCATCCTCCCACTTACCCAGGCTTGAAATCTAGGTGTCATCTACAATTTCTCTGTCTCTCTCTGTGTCTCTCTGTCTCTCTGTCTCTGTCTCTCTCTCTCACTCTATGTCTCTGTCTCACTCTCACACTCTGTCTCTCTCTCACTCTCTCTCTCTCACACATGCACGCGAGTCACCTTTCTTGTGGTTCAAATATGCACTCAGGTACTTACTGTTTGACCCTGGGCAAGTCACTTCACCCTGTTTGCTTCAGTTTCCTCATCTATAAAATGAGCTGGAGAAGGAAGTGGCAAACCTCTCTAGTATCTCTGCCAATAAAACCCCAAATGGGGTCACAAAGAGTTAGACATGACTCGACAACAATTGATTCTACCCTCTGGACATCTTTTGGTATACATCTCCTCTCCTCTGACACTACCACCATCCTGGCGCAGGCCCTTATCACCTCATACCTGGACTGTTGCAGTAGCCTTTTGGTTGGTCTCAGTGCCTCAGGTCTCTCCCCATTCCAGTTCATCTTCCATTCAGTTGTCAAATTGATCTTCCTAAAGCCCAGGCCTGACCATGTGATCTCCCCCACTCCCCATTTCAAACAACTCCCTGTGGCTCCCTGTCACATTGAAGATCAAATATAAAATATTCTCTTTAGCTTTTAAAACCTTCATAATCTATCTCTTTCCTCCACTTTCTGTGTTTTTTAATACCTTATTCTCCAACATGTACCCTGTGACCCAGGAACACTTCGCTGCTGACTTTGCTGCTGACCCTCAAACTAACCCTGACCTTTGACTCACTTCTTAAAGAGGCCTATTCACTGAATGGCCTTTACCTCACTCAAAGTGAGAACCTGAAAAGGCCTTAGCCTGAAAGGGCCAGAGTCTTCCAATGCATCTTGGGCCATCTCCTGTCATCCTGGTGAATATCAGGCCACTGGACCCAGATGGCACTGGATGAGAAAGCGAGGCTTGTGACCTTGCATAGTCCTCCCTCACACAAATCAAAGTCAACTGCAAGTCATGTCATCATTTCTCTGATGTCACAGTCCTCTTCAAATGAAGGACAAACACAACAACAATACTGCACCTGTGGAATCCAGCAATTTTCAATGGCTGTTCCTCGTGTGTAGAATTCTCTCCCATTTCATTTCTATTTCCTAGCTTCTCTGGATTCCCTGCCTTCCTTTAAGTAAGTCCCAGCTAAAATCTCATCTCCTACAAGAAGTCTTTCCCAATCCCACTTAATTCTAGTGCCTTCCCTTTGTAATGATCTTTACTGGGCCTGGAGTAAGGAAGATCTGAGTTCAAATCTGGCCTCAGATGCTTTCTAGCTGTGTGACCCTGGGCAAGTCATTTAACCATGGTTTTCCTCAGTTTCCTCAACTGTAAAATGTGGATAATACTTTGTAGGGCGTTGTGAGAGTCAAGTGGGATAACATTTGGAAAAAAGCACTTGGTACAGTACATAGCACATAATAGGCCCTATATAAATAGGCCCTATATACTTTTTATCCCATATGTAACTTGTTTGTTCACAGTTGTTTGCATGCTGTCTCCCATATTAGACTGTAAGCTTCTTGTTTCTTGTCTTTCTTTGTATCCTCAGCACTTGGCACAGTACCTGGCACGTAGTAGGTATTTAATAAGTACTATCTTGTTGACTGAGGGATTGAAGGTGAGAAAGAAGTGTAATCCAGTGAGCACAAGCACCCCATCACATGCACGGGGGCGGGGAGATAGATTATTCAAACCCACAGAGGTGGGAGATGGAATGTCCAATGTGAAGAACAACAAAAAAGCCAGCTTGGAGTGTGGAGTCCAGAATAATGTTCAGGACTTGGGTCCTGGTAGATCTGGGTATGCTTCTCATCTTTGACACGTGGAACACTACCCTTCTGGGGTTGTTGTGAGGACCAAAAGAGGTTGTCGTTCAGTCGGGTCTGACTCTTTGTGATCCCATTGGGGTTTTCTTGGCAAGGATGCTGGAGTGGTTTGTCATTTCTTTCTCCAATGGATTCAGGCAGAGGTTACGTGACTTACCCAGGGTCACACAACTAGTAAATATCTGAGGTCTGGTTTGAACCCAGGTGTTCCTTTCTCCAGGCCCAGCACTATCCACGGAGCCACCTAGCTGCCTCAAAAAAAAGAGAGAATGGATAACTTACTGAATGGACAAATGTTTTGATACATTTATTTGGAGCAGATAATCTAGGGGAGTTTCCAATTGCATGTTTGATTCCTTTCTTTTTTCCAAGTTGAGAGGAACTATGTGAGATGAGCAATGGTCCTTTGATGTATTCCTCTGGAAGATGGCAGCAGGGGTAGGGGGTTCATACAATCTGATCTCTTCACTAGGTTTGTGTTTGAGCTCATGAGATTGTTCTTCCTTCCAGAGGAGATTAAAAAAAAATTCCATGCAACCGTATTTGGATGTCCTTCCATGTGAAGTCTCCAATGCATTGAGCTGTCATTGCAATGATCAGTGGTTTGGAAAAATTCCTGAAGAGTTTGTAAAGGGGTGTAATGTATATGGCTGGAGAGGTAGGTTGGCATCAGGTTATAAAGGGCTTTAAATGCCATTGGGAGTCCAGGGAGCTTTTTGAACATGGGAGTGATATGGTAAGGTTTGTGTTTTAGGAATATCCCTTTGGCAGCTGGGTAGAGGATGGATTGGAGGAAGAAGAGATTGGAGAGAAGCAGGGAGACCAAGTTTCTATTGTTATTGTCTTTGTAAGAGATGATGGCCTGAACTAGGCTGATAGCTCTGTGAGTGGAGAAGCAGGGGCAGATCTAAGAAATACTGTGTAAGAAGAATCAGCAGGATTTGGCAACTGACTGGGTATGTGGCTAGGGGATAAGTGAAGAATCTAGTCTAGGATGACTCTGAGGTTGACAACCTGGGTGACAGGAGGAATGGCAATGCTCTTAAAAGAAATAGGAAGGTTAGATTTAAGGGCATGAGTCCACAAAGCATTCACCGGAGGAAATCAAGAGAACTGATTCCTAGGCTTGGCTTCATACTAATGGCTTATGTTCAATTTACTGACATTAACAAATATTTTTAAGTTCCTTCTATATAAAAGACTGGTTGTTTGTTCTTTGTGCTTGAAGAGGACCAAAAAACATCACGATGTCAGGGTCAATGTACAGTGTGTCTGGCACTGAAGATACAGAGGTATAAAATGATGTGGATCATTCTTTCAAGGTGGTAATGTTCTATCGAGAGTGAGGCAAAATTTACGCAGATAAAACTAAGGTAGGGAGTAATGTGGGCAAAGGGGAGAGACAGAGGGAATGATGACTCTAAAATAGCGATGATGGCCATGAAAATTAGAAATTTCTGAACTTGCTCTCTGAGGGGATCAAGGATGCCAGGAGGGAGAATGTAGTATCTGAAGTTGACCTTGAAGGAAGAAAAGGCATTTGAAAAGCTCCGATTTGAGGAAGTGTGTTCCAGGCATAGACCATGGCTTATGGAAATTGTATGGGGCTGGAGACAGAATGTTGAGTTTGGGGAACAAGCCAGCAGTCCATTTGGCTGAACAGTAGAGTGTATCAAAGGGAGTGATGTGAAATAAGTCCAGAAAGGTAGATTTGAGCCCTTTCCAGACTCTGAAGCCACATTTGGGAGGAGAAAAAATAATCACCAGCAGCTGGCGTTAAATAGGTCATACTGAGGAATGTCTTTTCTTTTAATGTGCACTTAAGATGGGGCCTGGACTTCTCTACTAGTTCAGGTTGGCACTTTCTCTGCCTCTGATAGTCTTAGAGAACTGCCTAACGCTGAGAGATTAGAGGTTGAGTGACTCCCCAGGGTAACATAGCCAGTAGCTGTCAGAGACCGGGCCTTGCTGTGCAGGGTAAGGACCAGGGACAGAATCAGAAATGAATATGATGTATAGGCTAAAAAGCATCAATTAAAAAAAGAATATTGTTCAGAAAGTTTCTTTAATGTGGAATTTCTTTCAGCTCTTTGTGCTAGAGTTGATTGTATCTGGCAGCTTGGTTAGAGGTGGAAAATAATGCTCTAATTTTTTTAAGTGCCCAGAAGAGAACAGATGGAGATTCAGAAGAAAGAAACAGAAGTAGAATGACTTTGGAACTTACATGCTGAATTCATCATATGCTTTTAAAAAAAGTCATGGGATGTAATGAAGATTCATAGTTTCACATACAGTTGGCTCTTTTCTGTTCTTCTTAGGGCATGGAAATGCTAATATGGGGGGGGGGGCGTCCCAAGCTTTTCAGGCAGTTTAATAATGTCTGATGACACTGAGACTTGGTACACTCTGTATTTGCTGGTTTGTCAAGTTCAGAATAATAAAAATTTGAAAAAGAGAAAAGTGTCAGCAACTGTGATGATGGCTGCTTATCCAGGAAGTTAGAGAAAGACTTGCTTTCAAATGACCTCAAGTTTTGTTTTAGCCATTCCCAATCAGTGAACACTTACTTGGTCATTTTTTTTTGCTAACACAGAAAGGACTGCTATAGATATTTTGGTGTATTTGGGACCTTTCCTTCGTTTTTAAACCTCCTTGGAGTATATGCCTAGTGAGATCTGGGTCAAAGAATATGCACATTTTAGTTACTTTTACCACAATTACAAATTGCTTTCTAAAATAGTTTTATCAATTCATAGCTCCATCAAGAATATGTTAATTTGCCCACCTGATCATATTGGTAAAGGAACAAGTTACTCTTTTGCATTTATCTTCACATTCCTGTCCATGATTTTCATCTTTTGTATTTGTTCTTTTATATTTAATGTCCTGTCCATGAGCTCCATATGTGGCTAAGATCATTAACGACTGTGTTTGACCATCTGAGAATTTTTATTCTCTCTCTGAATTCAACCTAGATCACTAGGAATAACTTGGGTTGCTGAGATCCCAGGCGAACTCTACATTGAGAGGAGAAGATATGGAAAGGAGAAGTAATCCCAGTTGCCACTGTGGGCTCTGGAACTATCTCCTTCTGCCTGTTGAGCATTTGAGGGACACTGAGAATAGTTACTGACTTAACTGTGAAATGAGGCAGCCTCATATACTGGGAAAAGCACTGAACTCGGAGTCAGAGACCTGGGTCCCAGTCCCAGCTCTTCTACTTAACTAGCTGTGTGACTGGGTAATTTATCCTACCTCTTTGGACCTCAGTTTCTTCATCTGTAAAAATAGGTGGATTGGAATAGATTACCTCTAAGCTCCTCAAGTTTTAAATCCTAAGACACTTTTCCTTGTACCTTCCTTCCTGGTGGGTTTTTAAGAAGAGGTTCTCTGTGTAATATGTTGATTATAGGGAATCCAGAGGACCAGTATTCAGGATCATAGCACAATGACTTTAAGTTCTAAGGAGAATTCTAATTCTAAGTAAAGGTGTAGGAAGAAGAAATGGGTGTGGGGAGAGGCAGTTGGGGGGGGGGGGGAGAGAAAAAGAGAAAGAGATAGAGATAGAGAGAGATAGAGAGAGAGAGAGAGGGATCGAGATGATATGAGGGAGAAATGGATAAGAAAATCTCAAAGCATTTATTTTGTTTTGAAATAGTATTCATTAAAAATCTTTAAGTTTCTCTCGTTTGAAAATTGCATATTATTAAAATGCATCTTTTCTTACATCTTGTGCAGTTAAACCTATCTTTCAAGCTTCTGTATTAAGAGGAACATCTTAGGACAAGAAATAAAAATGTTCAGATGAAATATTTGGGGAAATTCTAGATCCCTTCCTCCCTCTCTCTCTCCCTCCCTTGCCCTCTATCCCTCTCCCTTCCTCTTCCTCTCTCCCTCTCTCCCTCTCTCTTTCTCTCTCTCTCTCTCTCTCTCTCTCTCTCTCTCTCTCTCTCTCTCTCTCTTTGTGTTTCTGTCTGACTCTCCCCCCTCCCTCCCAGCCTCTCTCTGTCTGTCTGTCTCTGTCTGTCTTTCTCTCTGGGTTTCATTCCTAGAAAAGTTCACCGTCAAGGAGAGAGACAGACCCAGAACTTTGTTAGTGGTGACTATATTATTCAAGAGAGAAAAGAAAGGATTCCTAAGAAGGGAACAGATCAGTGATAACTTGACACAGAGTAGAAAAGGCTGATTGAACAAGAGCAAGCAAACCTCTCCCAAGAGAGGCTGAGCTCTCAGAATCCAGCCACCAGTTGACAGGCAGTTATTATTACCTTAACCTCAGTGACACCCCATTAAGGGTTCAGTACTCAAGCAGATCCAGGCAGCTGTCAGCAAGCACATATTCAACAACCAGGTATGCCCTGCCAAGAAAGGGAAATGAGTAGGAATTACCAACACCAGAGAGAATTGGGACTGTCTTGGTAAAAGTGCCCCTCCCTGGGGGAAGAAGGATGCTTACTAAAAGACCCTTCCTTCACCCCCTTTCTAAAGTGAGCAGGGGAAGCCCTACTCGAAAGATTGAAGCTGGGATATACCCTTTGCTTTTGAAGTTCAATTAATTGCTGAATTTATGACCACCGAAAAAGAAATTTAAAAGGTGGGTATATGAAAATCATAGGATCACAGATTTAGAACCTTACAGGCCATCAAATCCAACTCCTTTCTTTTCTCAGCCTCTGGGAGGTTAAGCCAGTTGCCCAAGGTCACATAGGAGGTACTTATGATCAGAATCTGAATTTGAATCCAGACCTTATGATTCCAAATACAGCGATTTTCTCATTGTACTAAATGAATGACCTCTGAACCTCTGAAAGTCCTTCTCATCTGACATATCCATTATTATTAGATAGTTAAGATTCTGCCAGGCAGCTAGGTGGCACAGTGGATAAAGCACTGGGTCTGGAATCAAGAAGACAGGAGTTCAAATATGGTCTCAGACACTTAGTAGCTGTGTGGCCCTGAACAAGTTACTTAACCCTGTTTGCCTCAGTTTCCTCATCTGTAAAATGAGCTGGTGAAGGAAATGGCAAACTGCTCTAGTATCTCTGCCAAGAAAATCCCAAATGGGGTCAGAAAAGGTTGGAAATGGCTGAAACAACTGAACAACAACAAGCTTCTGCCATTGAAGGCATAGGAATCGGGATAGCCAATTGGGAATATCCAGTTGGCCCCGTTACCTTTTCATATTTTTAGGAAAAGGTCTTAAAATCCCTTCTTGTAGCTTAGTAATTGAAGATTCATAGAGCATCAGACTTGGATGGAACCCTAGTATTCATTTAGCCTAAAATCCTCATTTTATAGATGAAGTACCTGAAGCTCAAAGACAACTAGTCTTCCTCCCTCCTTCCCCTACATTGTGGCATAGGGGAGCTTAGTACCTAGAATTGCTGAGTTCTAGCTAAGTGTTCCTGACTTTTATTCCATATTGGCTCCGATACGGGCCCACATATATGTCCCAAGTTGCCCCAACTTTTGGGGAGTCCCTGTTAGATAGTTAATTGATAGCCTCATCCTTCACAACTAGTTTAGCAGGCAGAAAGAGAAGCTAATATTTTTGTAAATTTAATCATTCATCATTAAATTTTCCCTCTTTCCAAACTCTGATCTGCTTTGTATCCGCCAGAACTTGGCTACATCTCAAGCTTCCCCACCTTCCCCCGCACAGCATCCCTTACATTAGGGAAACAAATGAGCCCTGCAGGACTCCTTTTTTCAATTCCTTGTGTGTAGAACCCCCTCTGTACTTGTGCTTGGTTTGAAAATGTTGTTTACCCCTCTATCTAATGTCATTTTAGGAGACGCCAACGTTTGATTGCAGGAAACTGGAAAGGATTTTACAAACAGCTTACTGTGCACAAATACAGTGGGCACTTTCCTATTTCCCCTTTGATTGAATTGGCTACAGTATCATATGCAGTAAACAGAGCTTTAAAAAAAACAAAAAATCTCTCTCCTTATCTCACCCACTCACACAAAAGGGAAAAATAGATTGTAATTGAAAAAAACCAAAAGGAAAATAGAACTTTGAATCTAAAAGTTAATTAAATTTGAGGGGCTTGCAGGGACAGTTTACTTTCCTGTAATAACATGTAAGATCATAAGGTTTGTTTTCCACTTTGCAAACAGAATAATAAAAAGTAACCTAATGTGATTTCTAGTAACAGTAAATAATGGATACTAAAACTGGCCTATACAAAGACCAGACCGAGTAGAACTGGTGAGTCACAGACTCAATTGAGTTATTATTTTTTAGATTGACATTGATTTTTAAAAAGAAGGTGTACATCTGAATACATTTATTATTATTATTATTAATTTCTTTTTTTCTAGTTTGAGCCTTTTCTGAAAAGCTGGCTTTAAAATAACCATGGAGTTATGACCTCAGTTCTATCCCACTTCGTCTTGTGGAATTTTGACAGGTATGAAATTGACACAGTAGCTGCTTTGCAGAGAAAATTAAATATAAAATAAAACAACAGGACAGAGAGTATTCGCAGAGTATTCTGGGTAACTTAGATTTGGAGTCAGATAACATTCCCTTCCCTGTCATGTCCATGTCACAGGCGTCTGTTTGGAGGACAATACCATGCAGTCTTTGCAGCGGAGGCATAGTGGGAACTTTAGACAAGTCACATTCAAGATGAACATGGGTGTTGCGTTACCCAAAGCAGACACACCAGATGGAGCCAGAGAAGGGAATAAACCCTGAATGGTGTGCTTAGAGCAAGATTCATTGCCTACAGGGGGAAAAAGAACCCAAACTGCAACCTAACATTAATATATTTCAGAACAAGAAGGGAAGATTGATGATGGATTAGGATTTGAAGCCTGTACATGAGAGAAAATTCTCCATTCATCAAATTAAAGAGTTGGAAGAGATGGTTTTTAAGGTCCCTTCCAACTCTGACATTCTGTGATTTTAAACTCTAAGGCATAGGAAGTTGAAGGAAGTAAACAGCATCCCAATTGGTACCCAAAGATTCTGGACCACCATTTGTTACTGGTTACTACTTCTTTCTAATTGCTCAACTTTTGGTCAAGAGCTAATTTAACCAGTTCCTGCCTACACTGGCAACTGATCTCTGAAGTCAGAGAGGGAAAGCACTAGAATTAAGAGGGGCTGGCAAAGAAGATGGAATTTTAGTTGGGACTTGTAGCCACGAAGCCAGTAGGCAGAGATGAGGAAGAAGAACTTTCCAGGCATTGAGGAAAGGCAGAGAAAAATGCACAGAGCTGAGAGATGAAATGTCTTGTTCAATGAATAGCCAGGAGGCCAGTGTTACTGAATGGAAGAATATGGTGTGGGGAGGAAGCTGTAAGAAGACTGAAAGGGTGGAGGCAACAGCTAGGTTATGAAGGGTTTTGAATGCCAAATAGATGATTTTATATTTGCCCCTGAAGGCAACAGGTTGTCATTGGAGTTTATTGAGTAGGGAAGTGACACAGTTGGACCTGCTTTTTTGGAAAATCACTTTAGTGGCTGAATGGAGGATGTTTTGGAGTGAGGAGAGACTTGAGGCAGGAGATTCAGCAGCAGGGTATTGCAGTAGTCCAAGGGTGAGGTGATCAGGGCCTACACTAGAGCAGTAGCATTGTCAAAGGACAGAAGGGGCATATTAGAAAGATATTATAAAGGTGAAATCAATAGGCCTTGACAACAGATTGGATGGGGGGGGTGGTTAGTGAGAGACAATAAAGGGCTGAGGATGACACCTAGGTTGTAAGCCAGAGGGTCTGGGGGGATAGTGTTGGCCTCTACGGTAATAAGGAAGGTAGGAGGTGGGGAGGGTTTTGGAAGAAAGTTAGTGACTGGTTTTGGACATGTTGAGTTTAATGTCTACTGGACAGGTAGTTTGAGATTTCTGGTTGTTGTCTTTCTTTCTAGAAGAGGACCAAAATGACATCACAATGTCAAGTTACAGTGTGTCTGACTGTGGCTGATCAGACCAATATGAACTTGGGAGGCTCTACCACAGATCGGGCTTAAATAGTTCATATGAACATTCGGAGTGGAGATGTCTATAAATTTACACATCTCATATTTCTTTTGAGAAATTCTGCTTTGCTCATAGAGCACAGTGCCTTCTTTGATGCGGGCACTCCATCCTGGGTGGTCCTTTGCCAGTAAAAGGCAGTTGGAGATTAGCAGATGGGTTAGGGCAGGATTGGTAGATATGAGAATCATCAGTATAGACATGGTAATTAAATCCATGGAAGCTGATGAGATCGTAAGTGAAGTAGTACAGAGGGAGAAGAGAAGTGGGTTGAGGGTGGTACCCTGAGGGACACTTATGGTATAAGGGCATAAACCGAATGAGGAAGTAGCAAAGAAGACTGAGAAGAAATGGTCAGATAGGAGGAGGAATGAAGAGATAAAGAGTATCAAAGACTACAGAGAGTTTGAGAAGGATGAGATTTGAAAAAAGGCCATTGGATTTGGCCTTAAGAGATCATTGGTAACTTTGGAGAGAGAAGTTATGGTGGAATGAAGTGGTTGGAAGCCAGATCATAAGGGACTAAGAGGAAAGTGAGAAAATGGAGGTACCTATTATAGAAGACATTTTCAAGGAGTTTAGCCACAAAGAGAAGAAGAGATATAGGGTGATATTGAAGATGGAAGCTCAAGTGAGTGTTTCAAGATGTGAGAGACATGGTCATGTTTTTGTGTAGAGAGGCAGTCAGTAGATCGAGGTTGAAAATAAGTGATAGAGGGTGATGACAGAGAAGGCAATCTGTTGGAGGAGGTGGGTTGGAATGGGATTGTTTGAGAAGGTAGAAGGCTTAGCCTTGGCGAACAGGAAGGCCACTTCATCAGGTGAGATAGAAGGCATGTGAGTAATATGAGATGAGGAAGAGGAGAGAAGAGGGAAAACATAACAAATGGCCCAACTTTATTTCTGTAAAATATGAGGTTCTCAGCTAAGAGGATGGGGGTGGGGAGGAGACCATGAGAGGTTGTGGAGGGATGAAAAGGTTTGGAAGAGCCTCTATGGAGAGTGGGATAGTGAGTTTCAATAATAGCTAGAAGATGGAAGGAGTGGGAGAGGAAAGGATGAAGGGAAGTTTGTTGTCTATGGAATAGGCATTCCAGAGGGCACAATGGAAGGTGATGTTTGATCAGAACTTAGGGGTGGGAGGGTTGAGGAGGGTTAGAATATGGAATTAGGTGGTAGAAGATGGGAAATGGAGTTTGCATGATGCAATTAAGAAAGAAATGAGAATTACAAGTTACATATTCCATCTTCCTCATCTCTACTATAAAACCTTATGTAACTCATGATAAAAGCAAGCCACTACCTATGGTCACACAGGTATTCAGAGTTGAGCTAGGGTTTGAATTCAGCAACTCTGTCTCTGAATCCAGGATTCTATTATACTAGACCACCTATTAATTTATGGGTTAAGTCTGGTGATCCCTCTAGACCCTCCTTCAGAATAAATGCTTTAAAATGCATAGAATGAAGTGCAAAGGAAGCCAATTATATTGAAATATAGTTATCAGATTCAAAAAAAAAAACTTCACTGACCCCAGGTTAAGAACTCATATTGTAGAGGAAGCTATCAAAGTCTTTGCCTTCCCTGTGAGAAAACTAATACCAAAACAAACCCAGAAATAAACTTCTTGTAAAAATCTACCCAAAGTATATGTTTTAGAAGAAAACTTCTTTTTTTGCTTTTTGAAGTGGTTACTTTTAGAAACCACAATTCAAAACCATCTCTGCAGGAACAGACATGCTAAAATCAGAATGGAATATTGCAGTTTTCTTAAGTCCAATACAGAACTGGAGAATGACGAGTCATAGTTATTCAAATGAGAAGGAAAATCATCAAGTTTCCTGCTTTAGGGTATAAATTTATGGCAAAATCTGTTGATGTTACTCAACCGGGGAGGGAGAGTCAGAGGAAAGCTTATGTTTTGCTCTTGCGAAGTGCCAGACCTTGAACTGAGTCACAACATGTTATAGCTGAAAAGGACCTAGGAGGTGGTCTAGTCCAACCCCAAAGTATTACAGATTTGGTTCATAATTCAGTCAACCAGCATTTTTTAAAGAGCCTCATCTGTCCAATGCACAGTGTTAGGCACTGGGAATACACATGAAGATATTGAGGTGATAGGTCCATTTTTTGCAGAAACTGTCTGTGGAGGCGCATCCTATTAGTTGCTAGGAGGCAGGAGGGACAACAGGAAAAACAAAAACAGTTCCTGTCCCCAAGAAGCTTAAGTCAAATTAGGGAAACAAAGCAAAGATGCCTAAATATGACTCATAGTGAAACTTAACAGTGCCAATTAATATTAAGAGACATATAGGAAAACTATGACATGTTTCTGCAACATCAAACAGGGAAATCAATATGGTGAGAGTGGTGAATTTAAATTTTACTTCACTTATTAAATAACAAATTGTTATATTCTTCTCTCTACCCCCACTCCATTTTAAAGATCAATGAGTGATGTGTATTTCTCTAGGCAGTTGGCATAACACTGCCACCCAAGAAGTGATTCCCCCTCCAAAAAAAAATAAACATGAAGTTCAGATAATGGTTAGTGACTCAACTAACCCACATAACCCTACAATTAAATTCTCAAAGTTGTTTTTCTGCACAGAGAGAACTGATTATTTACAGAAGTTAATATCTAACTAGTTAATCCCTGACTGAAGCACAGATAGCTTAAGAGATTAAGGTTTTGATTTACCCCCATCTTTCAGGGACTGCTCTCAAGACTGCAGGTTGGTGCCATAGAAAGAGAACTGATACTGAGAGTTAAAGAGACCTATGTTTGGACACTCAGTTTTCGATTGATTGGCTTTATGATCTTGGGCAAATTACTTGGTGTTTCTGAATCTCAGATTCCTCATCTGAAGCTGCTGAGTTGTGACTTGCCTAGATCATGATTTTATAGTAGGAATGAGAAAGTTGGCATATGGATGTATTCCATGGATGTATTCAAAACTGGTGAGAGAGAGACAGGGAGACTGACAGATATACACAGTGAGAGACGGAAATTGGTAATGAGGGAGGGGAGCCATAGAGAAACACAGACAGTAAGAGAATGAGAGATGGTGAGAGACAAGGACAGCGGCTCAGTCGCCAAGCTCTGTCTCTGCCCTTATCTCCCTACATGGAGTTTTGGGTTTAGGCAACTAGGGGAAAGCAGTAGACAGAGTTCTGGGCTTGGAATTCAAATCCTGCCTCAGACCCTTACTAGCTATGTGACCTTGGGTAAGTCACTCATCTTTTTTCAGTTTCAATTTCAGCATCTGTAGAATGAGGGGGTTGCACTCGATGGCCTCAGTATCCCCTTCCAGCTCTAAATATGTCATCCCATGATGTTGTACTTCCTTAGGGAAATAAGTGACTTGGAACCCCAGCATAGCTTAAAGTCTTGTGGGTCACTTTAAATTTAGGAAGAGAAATCATGAATTTAAGATGAAGCTAACTGAAAGTGAGTTTTCTAGTAATTCTACTTGTTCCTTTTGAAGATGTGGAGGTGGAAAAGCCTATTTCATTGACTAGAATTGAATGATCTATAAGTTTTTAAAATAACTATAAAAGATACTGTTCTCATCCGTTTTGTAGGTAGCATTTGGCATTAAAACCTGTTTGAACAAAAGAGGAAACATCACTCAGATCTTGGGCTTTTCAAAACATGTCGTCACTTATCTTTAAAGGGTGCCTCAGTGATATGGATGAATTCATTTCTATCTATGTGTATCTTTGCAGGACCCATTAATATGGGACTATATTATGCTAGTTAGGCAAACATGTCATTTCATTATCTTGGCTTTTATAAGTAAAGAAAATGGAGCCTCTGTGAAGTCATATCCTTGGGGTCACACAGTAAGTTTGTGGCGGGTGAGCATTAGAACCTGTAACTCCTGAGTTCTTCCTGTTAATTAATTAGCCCACTCATCCTTCTGCGTCTGCCATCTGAGAATGGCCATGTAGGGAGATAAGGGCAAAGATGGGGTTTGGCGACCGAGTTGCTGGTGGGAATTCTTGTAGCATTTGCCATAGTGGTTAGTTAACTTTGCTTCTTGCCAGGGCACTCACTCAAGCCAGATGTAGGAGGCAGCAGAGGAGTGGCTCATTTTTAGGGCAGAAAGGAAGCCGCCACAGTGGGTGGCATGTAGTCTCTGCCTGGTGCACTGTGGTGGCTGTGTGAATGAGTCCTTCTTTGGTGGAGGCAGCCTCTTGGTGAGGGTGGAAGGCTATATTTGAGTGTTGAGTTTACTCCTTCAGCTCCTGGTTCATACAATGATGGAAACTTGGGTGAGGAGAGTGTATGACCTTGTGTGAGCATGACTACTTGAAGGCACTGAATGTTTGTTTGTTTTTAAAGCTCCTTTAGCATTTTGCTGGTGCCTAAGTACTTATTAGGGGCAGCTAGATGGTGAAGTGGAGAGTGCTGGGCCTGGAGTCATGAGTCTTCCTGAATTCAAATCCTGCCTCAGACACTTACTAGCTATGTGACCCTGGGCAAGTCACTTAACCTTGTTTGCCTTAATTTCCTCATCTGTAAAATGAGCTAGAGAAGGAAATGACAAACCACTCTAGTATCTTTTCTAAGAAAATCCCAAATGGGGTCATGAAAAGTCAGACACAACTGCAAAATGACCGAACAACAAATGCTTGTTTTTTTTTTTCCCCAGTTACATGTAAAAACAATTTTAAACAAGTGCTTATTAAGGGAATAGAATGTGACGTTTCATTTACTGAGGCAGTCCCACGGTCGCTTGCCCAGAAAATTCAATGAACATTTATTAAAGTATCAACTCTGTGTAATATACTGTGTTATCCTCTTTTTTCCATCGACAGACCCCAATTCCATAAGCCATATGGTAGAGTTGGGAATTTGATGGATTGATGTTCCTGATGATTGTGACACTTGAAAATTATTTCTTGAGAAATTCGTATTTTGCATCAACCCACAAAGCATGGGTCTGACCATGTCACTTCCTTGCTCCAGAGGTGCATTGGCTGCCTGTTGCCCTTAGGATAAAATCATTTGCATTCTGGCTCCAGGCTACCTTTGCAGCCTTTTTACATATCACTCATTTTGATATTCTCTAATTTATAGCCAAACTGGCCTTCCTGTGTGACATTCCTTCTATCTCTGTACCTCAACTTTGCCTTTTAGAAACTGTAGTTTTCCTCAGAGCTCAGCTCAAGTGCTGCCTTTTACAAGAAGTCTCATCTGATTTTTCTAATTGCTAATGCCCTCCCCTCAAATTGTATTTATATACTTGGGACATAGTTCATTTTTGCTTTTCTTTCTACATGTCACTGCTCGCCAATAAAATATAAGGTTCTCAGAAGGGAGGAACCATTTGAGGTTTGTTTCCCAAGTGCCTAGGACAGTGCTTTAAACACAGTAGGTGTTTATAATAAAGGCTTGTTGAATGAATATGCCAACCAGAAGCTGGAACCATGTTACTTATGGTGAAGGAATACGACATGTAGGCACTCAAAGATGCTTCCTTTTGATGCTGTAGCAAGGTCGATAAATCATGGAATCCTCCTTGCTCCACCTTAAAGCTGGCCTCTATAATAGCATATGCATCAGAGCCAAAAGGGGATTTAGGGATTATCTAATCCAATCCTCTCATTGCAGTGGATCCATAATCTCATTCATGTGAGTACTCCCTCCATCAATATGGATTACAACCTATCCATACCTTCCATTCTGTGTCATACTCGACTCCTATAAATCTCCCAGAAAAGATCCACCCAATGGGCTGGAGGCCTTTCTCTGGATCTTTTAACATTTTGTGGATGCCGAGGCTGCATTTGTACTGCTGTTAGCCAGGCCTCCTTGACAGGCCTGTCTCCCCTTCTGATTATGCATTTCTTATGTAACCGTGTTTATGCCACTTCTTCCTCAAAAGTTAGCTCATCACTACATATATCTTGAACAGACACTGCTAGTGCCATCTCTCTGTTGACTATTCCCATTTCCTGGCCACCGCCCCTCTTCCCCCCTCTCCCCCCCCCCACCCACCCATATCCCTTGTTTGTATATAGTAGTTTGCAGGCTGTGTCCTGCATTAGAACGCAAACTCCTTGATAGCAGGGACTGTTTTTTGTCTTTGTCTATATATTTAACACTTAGCATAGTGCTTGGCACATAGTAGGTGCTTAATAAACGCTTATTCACTGACTGACTGAAGATAGGTGAGGAGCTGTGTCCGGATTTGAACAAGGAGAAAAATGAGTAGGATGAATTTCATTTGGGAAACAGTGCAGAAATGTAAGTGATTCCAAGCTGCTTTCTGAAACAAAACCCCATTTTCAAAAAATCTGTATTATCCTAGTAATGGTAGGTGGTTATACATCATGAAACATCATAGTTTTCAAAGAATCATAACTGTGAGTGTCCCAAAAATAGAGCTACATCTAGGGTGGAGTAGTTAGGGCTTTGTCTTAGGGCGCCAAAAACTCAGCACCTCCTTATCAAGAAGGATTAGTTAAAAGATGGTACAAGATGTTTGCTTCCTCTCTATATCATTCATGGCCTCCATGGCTTCAAAAATCGATTTGAATCATTGTGTCTCACTTGCCCTGAATATGGTTTGTGCCACTTTCTTCATGGGAAGATATTTGATCAGAAGTCTGCCCAAAAGAATTAGAGAGATGTATGCTAAGCATAAATCAGCCACAGCATATCACCAATGACTAGAGACATAAAAAGGTATTAATAGGTATTAAATTGCTACAGAAGAGTGGGTTAGCATCTTTGGGCTTACAGTCAGCTTGCACAATAGAAGTAGGCTGATTACTTAGGAACTCTAGAATTTTGGAGCTAGACAGGACCTCAGAAATCATCTCATTCACCTTCTTTCCTATCTACCCCCATTTTACTGATCAGAAAACTGAGGTCCAGGGAGGTACATTGGCTTATTCTTAGTTAGTTGGTGTCAGATATGGCTTCCTAGTCATATGTGTTATTTGGGAAGTGTTTCATTAAGAAAGGTACTTCTGGGAGATTCAGTAGTGCCTTCTCCACAATTGTCTTTATAATGCAACTCCTTAATCTTCACTTTGATTCTTGGTCTTCCGAGGAAAGCCTTCCTATTTATGTTGCTTCTTATCCCTGGGTTGTTACCTACATTTCCTTGCATTTTCATGTGATTGGTTTTAGGCCTACCTTTAATATTTTGCATCTCAAACAAAGTTAATTCACCTCTAAAGTCAAGATGCTTTATTTCCTTAAATCAATGAACAGATTTGCCAGTGAAGCATATTGTATTATACATTTGTATCTTTTCTAACCAGAAACTATACAGAGATTTTAGAATGCTTTTTTTTTTCAGGTACCTGGTTACCTTCTTAGCTTTATTTCAGTGGATGGATTTGGAGGAGTTTGAGTAAAAACATATTCAGTAAAGTCCAATTTAAGATTTCTCTCAGCTCCAAAATGTGAAGGAAAACCCTGATGAACTTTCTGAGGACAAGCATGAATTCATAGAAGTTTGGGGGGGGGGGGAAGGACTGTGAATGTTATTCACTGATCAGATTGCCCAGTATTTTTCTATATGCCTGAAGAAGTCCAAGCTTTTCTATGATAGCTTCTCATCTTGCCTCTGTAGGGCCTTAAGGGACTGTCTCTGAAAGTCTGAAAGACTGCTCTATGTGTGAAACAGATATCAGATAATCTGACTGAAATACTTATGCCCTGTCAACTTATGATGAACAGGAATGTGCCACTTCTACGCTTCTTCTTCTTCCTCTGTTCCTGACACACTTATCTTGGATCAGCCCTCTTGATCCCCCTCTGGACATTAATTCTGGATTTTTATGTGCTTTGGGAGACATTCTAGGCTTTCAATCTTTTATTTTTTTGACCTTGGCTACTAGAATACAGATTCTTGGCTTCTTGTGAACCTTCAGGACACTTTCTTGGCCTCCTGTTGCCTTAGGGGCAGATTTTAGACCTTCTCTACATCTTCTTGGCTTCCATTTGTTTTAGTGACAGATTCTTCACTTTCTTGTCCATTCCTTGAACACCTTCTTTCCATCCACATGGGGATGATTCTCTTGACCTTCAGCCCAACATGGATAAATCCTCTTCAGTCAGCTCACTTGAGCCCTGTTGCAACCACCATGTTTTACCCTGAATATATATTCAGCAGTTCATAGAGCAAAACATTTATTAACTCAAATTATCTAATAAGAGAAAAATAATCAGGTTAAACAAGTTGAGAGAAAGGTATAGCATAAAGAGCAACTTACAGTGTGGTGACGGTCTTAATGACAAGAAGGTAAAAGCCTCGACTTCTGTTTATGCCCACCTTCTGCCCACATGAGCATTATTATTCTGCATCAATATCAGTCTTATTCCCAAGCACCCTGTTCCCTCTAGAGTGCTAACTGTCTCTGTTCCCAAAGGTTCTGCCCTTATTGACGTTCCCCGGCAGAAACACACAGGGGAGGCAGGGTAAGGATGGGGTCAACAAGTAAATAAATAGTTCTTCAATCCCTACTATGTTCCAGGCACTGTGCTAAGCTCTGATGATGCAAAGAAAGGCAAAAACAGCCCCAGTCCTCAAGAAACTCACGATCTAAAAGGGAAAACAATATGCAAACAACTGTATAAATAAGACATATACAGGGTAAACTGGAGATACCTCATCAACAGAGGGAAGGGACTACCATCAAGAGGGACTGGGAAAAGCTTATGGAAGAAGGTAGGATTTAAGCTGAGGCTTGAAAGAAGGAGGAAGGAAGGAAGGAAGCTAGGAGGCAGATAGGGATTGCTTTGTTTAATTCTTGTCATTTAATAATAATTCTCGTCATTGACTAATCCTTCTTGACTTCACCCAAATCTTCAGGCCCTAATAATTCAGCTAAGATTTCTCCCTATTCTATAAACTCAGCCTCCCTACTCCACTTCCATCATCATCATCATCACCATCATCATCACCATCATCACCATTCATGTTGTCGTTTTGTTCTTAAAGCAGATTGGCTGGGTGTAAGATAATGGACCCAGCTCACGATGCTTCATCTATATGCCATATCTTTATTTTGGCCTAATCTGTGGAAAACCAGAATTGTATGTGGAGTGAAATATCCCTAGTTGTGTTCATGGTATCAGCGCAGAAGGACTTTGTCCAGAAAGTCATAGTTACAGAACATCAATGATAGAAGGGACTTTAGAGTCATCTAACCCAGCTAGGTGGAACAGGAAATAGAGCCCTGAGCCTGGAATAGTAAGGAAGACCTGTGCTCAAATCTAGCCTTGGACACTTACTTCATGTATCATTCTGGACAAATCATTTATCCTTTGCCTCAGTTTTCTCAACTATAAAAAGGGGACAAAAATGGCATCCACCTCCTAGGATTGTTGTGAGGTTCAAATGAGATATTTGTAGAACACCACCAGATGTTTATTAGAGATCCTTATTTTTACATGGTGTGGAAACAAACAGTGCCACCAGTATGACTGGCAGCCTGGGTCACAGAGTCCTCACCTGGTAAAATTCTCCTTCTTGGAGAACAGTTCCAATATCCCCAAAGTCTAAACCCCAGGATGAAAACATCCTCCCCTGCCACTACTCTGCCATGCGGATCAAACTAATTTTAGGTGGGTGTAATGTAGATTTGTGAGTGTTGATCTAAGTGGCTTGTAATCTGCAGAAGTGTTTATGTTGTGTGGTGTAGGACTTTAAAGGGATAGGCAGATACCAGATGATAAAATAACCATCCTAAACTCTGTCATGCTCAAGATCTTAGAAGATAACCTGTGATTTAAGCTGAGGAACTTGTTAGACAAGAATGATGTATGAGGCATAATCTGAATTTGTATGTGACCAGTATGACATTTAAATTATTCATCTTTAATTAAAGTGTCACAATATTTTTTGTTGTTGCTATGTTTCTTTGGCAAATTATATCATGCTGATCTCATATAGTGCATCAAGACGATATTCTAATGTGGTTTAACAGTAATCCTCACTGTTAATTTATAAATTGCATGTGGTACGATGTGGGATCCTCAGTGGAGACATTCAAAGAGAAGTTTATACCATCAGCTTGAAACATTTTCGTTTTTAGTAATATGGGCCCTCAATTTTTCCCATTTAAATTCCTTGTGTTGTCATGGAAGGTTTTTTTTTTTTTTGTGTGTGTGTGTTGTTCTCTTGGAAGATGGTTATACAAGTTCTTGGGAAATTAGCCATCAAGCATTTCTGAGCAAACAAAAAGGGCAGAATGAAAGTTTGTTTTTCCATGATGGGCAAAAAATACTTTGAGGAGGAGTCCTTTTGTGTTTCAAACATTAGTTGACTTCCCCGCCCCCCCCCCCCCAAAGTGACATTACCCATTCAGTCTTTCCAGTGGATGCTAAACTGACTTTGTAGAGCAGTCTTTGATTTTGAGGGGAATTGTTTGGCAGGCTTCATAGTTGGTAACCATAGGAAATAAACTTTTGTCTGTAGCTTGTAGGAATATGTACATTCAGAAAAACCAGTAAGTAGCTCTTTCTGCACATTTCTGCTGTTTCATGTACTTCCCAGAAGCCAACAGGTAGTCACAGAGGCAGCTTGATTGATTTCTGGGAGGGCAGACTCTGAGCATATTTGACTTGATATAGGTAAATGGAATCTTTGGCACTGAAATTCCATTATCTTTTGTCCGAGGATAAGAGGTGTGTGACTTGCTTATCACTTAATCCCACAAATGGCATTAGCAGCACAGATTTTGAAGGGAATCGAGTTGAGTTGGTGTGTTGTTTTGTGAATATATGTGATAAAGATGGGGGGATTTAAATCCTCAACTTTGCAGAGTTGGCACTGGATTTTGCTGAGCCAATGTCAGTACCTAATTAACTGCGCAAACATTCGACCCGAGATAAGATTATAACTGTTGCCTCTGGAAAAATTCTTTGAGCCAATATTTATTTTACCTTTTTTTCTGGTATTATAAAAGTGCTGTTCAGCTATAGCACAGATCCTATTATGAATGTCCTATTTTAGGGATTTATTTTGTTTGAACAATAGGTCTACCCTGGAGGGAGAAAGAGGTTATCGTAAAAGCTCTTCCAAGATGTGGTTAGCAAAGAGTATTTCTTTTGATTTTCTTCATAAATTGGTTTTTAAAAGTTTAAATCCTTTTGCTTCTCTCTGTCAACTACCTGCCTTGAGCTCAGCACTGTGCTAGATACTACAGAGGATGCAAAAGATGTGTAGGGGATGGTTTTTGTCATCAACAGAGTTACTGGGGATCGTTTAACTAGGGTAATACTAAATGGGAAACAATAAAGACAAGACGGTATGTAGTTGAGTATGCAACTATATAATATAGACTGTTGTAGGAGTGCAGAGAGAGAAATAGAAAAGCATCTTTAAGCACCAACTGTGTGCTAGGCACCGTGTTTGATGCTAGAAATAGCAAGACAAGAGTGAGACAGCTTACGTTAGAATGGAAGAGACTATAGAAACTCCCTCTCTCTCTCTCTCTCTCTCTCTCTCTCTCTCTCTCTCTCTCTCCCTCTCTCCCTCTCTCTATCTCCCTCTCTCCCTCTCTCTCTCTCCCTCTCTCCCTCTCACTCTCTCCCTCTCCCTCTCTCCCTCTCTCTCTCCCTCTCTCCCTCTCTCTCCCTCCCCTCTCTCTCTCTCTCTCTCTCTCTCTCTCCCTCTCTCCCTCTCTCCCATCCTCCCTCCCTCCCACTCTCTCTCTCTCTCTCTCACACACACACACACACACACACACACACACAAACTCACACAGGAGTGGTGGGCAAGGAAGGGAGTTTTGTCTGGTGGACACAGGAATGGTAAATAGATGGAGGAGACAATATACAAACACATTCATGTACATATGGGAGTGGTGGGCAAGGAGGAGAGATTTTGTCTGGTAGAGGCAGAAATGGTAAATAGAGCAGTCTATTGTCATGCTTTTTCTCGGAGTACTGGTAGTATTGATTTGATTATTGTGTAAAAAGGGGGTAGGAGATACACTGCCAGCAGTGGCAAATTGTGTGTGTGTGCATACACACACACACACACACACACACACACACACATATACATATATATATATATATATATTGAGAGAGAGAGAGAGAGAGAGAGAGAGAGAGAGAGAGAGAGAGAGAGAGAGAGAGAGAGAGAGAGAAATCTATATAGTATGGATTCGAATCATGGTCTGATGGCAGCAAGATACCATACTTTAGGCAAATTGGTACCCACTCAATAACCAAACAAGCTCAGCCTCAGCGGGGAGCTTCAAGCTGAGTGGATTAACTCACATAGGGGTGGAGATGTGGTCTCTGGTCCAGATAGGGCTGTTCCAGGCGGGGAGAAAGTACAGTGGCAAGGTAGATGGCAAAATAAGTTGAGTCCTAGCTTCATCAGAGATGTCTTTATAGAAGTGACATTTAGGTTGTGTGCTAAAGGATCATCAAATTATAGGGACTGCAAACTTGCAACTAGAAATAACCCTTAGAGATGATCATGCTAATTTAGCCCTCTCATTTTACAGATGAAGACACAGGCCCAGAGGAGTGAGATGATTTGTCCATCATCACACAGGTGGCTAGTGACCAAGGTCTTTTGACTCTAAATTGAGTGTTCTTTCTGCTGTACCAAATTGTATCTCATAAATAGACTTGAGCAGAAGAGAGAGATAAGCATTTTAGGGGATAGGAAAAAATGAGTGAATAAATGCATTTGATTTCAGGCACTTGACTAGTTGTGTGACACTGAATAAGTCACTTATTGTCTGATTGCCTCAGTCTTCTCATCTGTAAAATGGGATAGCAATACTGCCTACCTCCCAGGAGTGTTGTGAGGATGAAATAAAACAATGTTTTTAAAGTGCTTTGTAAACTTCAACGTTCTACATAAATGTTAGTGATGATGATGATGATGATGTATTGGTGGTGGTGGTGATGGTGATGGTGATGACACTTTTTGATTTCTGAAAGGTCAAAATTATAAGTGACCCAAAAGGCAGTGCAGAGGCACATGGTGGGTATAAGTATGATATTGCCAATGAGGATTTGTCCAGAAGAAGATTGCATAACATATATTATCCAGGAAATTCATGATTTGGGGGAAAAGACTAGGCAGGTATTAATAGTAATGGAAAGTCTTAATATTGTACTGATATCCATAAACTATTAAAAGATCTATACTATTCCCTTCATCCTCACATGACCTGGAAGTCGTATGTGAGTCCTTAGGAATAGCTTTTTCCCCAGTCCCCTGAGCGCTTCCTTTCTAACCTGGTCTTGGGTATGATGGTTTCCACAAAGACAGGTGGAGAGAAAGTGATGGTCCACCATTACTAAAGTAATGACCAGGGAATATACTATCAACATTCATAAATGGATGCAGGGAATGAGTTTCCAAAAGTATGCTTCCCAGGTTCTGAAGGAAATCTGTAAATTTGTCAAAAAAGGAATGAGAACTCTAGTTGTACTCATTTACACCAGTCAAAAAAAGCTGTTTGGACCAAAGGAACAGTAATGTGCCATGCCATATCTGGGTGAGTTTGTCTAAGAAACACAGTAAGGATGAAGGTTCACCAAACAAGGTATGTACATTGGTTAACTAATCTGCCACCCCTTTCAAAAACTCACAGTCAAAGTAGATGAAAACTAAGTTGAACTTCATTTATAAAAAGTCACAAAATGACTTAAAAATCTATAGTAAGACCTACTAAACATTGTAAAAATCCTCTATGAAATGTTTATGGGAGGACATGGACAAGAAATGCACAAGTCATGGATGTGTGGATATGTTGCCATTCATACCCTTCGACAGAATACCTACATTATTAAGATTGTGGATCCATCAAAGTAGTAATTACTCAAGTATATTGAGGGTTGTTACAGAAATGAGCAGCTTGTATATTAAGAATAGCTTCTATCAGAAAAGAAACGGAATGGGAATGAGGAGCACTGAAAAGCAGAAAAAATAAAATCGTATCTTAATGGGCAGAAAATGACCATTGACTTAGGATATTTCTGAATCAGGTGTGTGTATAGTCAAATCACTGGCTGGTTAATGCAAAAAAAAATGACTACCAAATTAGAAGAAAGGATAAAGATAAGAAAATGATACAGCATGTAAATGCAGCACCTACAATGTGACCTATTTAAAAAGTTGAGGACTCTGAGAAATGGGAAGTGGATAAAAGTAAAGACTTTGTCATCATTTCTTAGACAAGTTAAACTGATGTCAAAAAGTCACTACATTGAGGAGTACAAAAGAGCCAAGAAAACACCATGTTTCTTGATGACCCAAGTGGCAGGAAAGGGCAAAACTAGTTTAGAACGTATGTTTATTTGCAAAACATTTAAAAAGTGGATGAGGGAAGATTAAAAGGTATTGCTTCATAAAACAGTGAAAAGCAGTGCAGTGCTGAAGGATTCTGGGCATGAGATCAACTAAGTTAATCTCAAGAGAATTTAAAGATGAAAATGGAAGGAGGACAACAAATAGATGTGAAGCTGGTCTTTAATAGCTCAGTATCCTCTGTGAAATATGGGGAAGGAGAAATGTCATTCATGAAAATGAGATTGGGAAAAACAGCTGAATCTGACTAAATACATTCAGAGGAATTTATATTGAAGGTAACACAATTTAAAAAGAAACAAAACTTGAATTCATTTTCAGGATATCCCAAAGAAAGGAAGATTGCAAAAGAAGAAATCATGGAAGGAAGAATGGAAGGAAGGAAGGAAACAAGCCTTTATTAAGCACTTACTGTGTACCAGGCATGGTATTAAGCACTGGGGGTAGAAATACAATAAAAAAGAATGCCAGTCCTTGCCTTCAAGGAGCTCACTTTCTATTAGGGGAAGACAACACAAACAAAGGAAGGAAAATAAAGGAAGCTAGCCTGAGTTTCTCCATTAAATAGAGGCTCCAGAGTGGGAGAAGGGAACAGGCCTCACAGACGGATAATCCATGGTAAATGAGTGGGTTTGTGGGTGTTAGGTTGTTCCATGGCGAAAAGGCCCCAGGTGCTAAGGGACTTCCAGGATGAGCCAGAAGTAGAAGGATATGGTTTTAACTTCAGAGGACCCTAAGATGACATTATTACCAAAAAAAAAGGCAAATGAGAAGATATCAATAGTTACCCATATGCCTACTTTCTCCTCTCTATAAAGTCTTTTTTTTTATCAAAATGACCCATTTGTGTATCAACTATATCCTTAATGAAAATATGAGAAATGAACAAGCAGGCTTTAATAGAGGATTTCCCATAGCAGACCACATCTTCACAGTCATACAGTTGACTAAGGTATTGAGAATACAAGATCCTGCTGGGTTTAGTGTTTATTCATTTAAAAAAAGCATTTGACTCACCAGAGCAGAGATGAGTCTTTAAAAAATTCTATTCAACAGTCTTGTCTCTCAGGCACGTATTAAGGTCATACAAGAGTTCCTATTAGAAACACTTAGAGGGCTAACTGCTTCTTCTGTTATTAATATGGACTAAGCTATATACCTGGCATGTTAGCCACAGGTCACAGATGATGGCCTGTGCAAAATCCACATGGAGGAGGCATTCCCATTAGTTGTGGAGTTTGTCTAGATAATCCCATTTCTGGGTGACATCATGAAGACTACACTGAGCCCATAACACTCACAACACTGAGCTTCCTCGATGAGTATCCAGTGAGATCCAATGCCACTCTAAAGAGATTTCCTAGTAATTCCTGTATGATCCTAGGTTCACAGATTTCAGAGCCAGAAATAACTTTGGAGACCAGTTAGTGTAGCCTCTTAATTTTACATATAAGCATCATTCAGGGAAGTTTAAGTGAATTACCCGAAGTCACACAGGTAGTAAGGAAAAATCAAGTGAATGATGGTCTGACTATTGACTTAGCACATCAGTACATTTATGTTGAGCTGGCAGCGGAGATTGACAAAGAACTGAGCCCAGATCTGAATGAGAAGAAATTAGGCTATATCACATTGGAAAGTTACCCAGCACTTTGAATTATCCTAAGCCTTTCCTTTCCTCCAAAGCCCCTCTTTTTAATAGCAGTTTTCTCCCAGGGATTCTAGATGAGTGCAGATCATGGACCACAACAACTTCAAAAGAATCAGAATTGTACATGATTCAAATAACAGTTGAAAGATGAATGGTTAGCTGACACATATTGCCAATACTGACTTTTGAGCAAGAAGTGGCATAAAAGACATCATGAAGGACGTATATGATTGGAAAAGAAGATGAGTTGGTTGTGTAACTATAGTAAGCTATTAACAGAAAATTATCCCTGGTGTTACACTTGTATTCACAAAATTTTACAAGATTCAGTGGTTGTCCCCTGCAACCCTGTGGCACATGTGTAAAAGATGGACAAAAATTGAACAAAATCACTCTAGGCCAGGCCTAAGCTAGGCCAGTCCAGTAACTCAGGCACGGGGTTTTAAATGAAATAAGGCCCTTGTGCATTATTAGGTGCAATTAGAGCTAGCTTTACTGATAAGACCTTGAAATAATAAAGCTGCTCAAATTAAAAGGATATAAACTACTCCCTTATTCTTTCTGCACAGCAACAGCTCAAGATAAATGAGGAAGACATTTCCCACAAGCAAATGGAGTTCTAGTGAAACCTCTGACCACCATTCCTCCTATGAAAGACATTTCCCACAAGCAAATGGAGTTCTAGTGAAACCTCTGACCACCATTCCTCCTATGAAAGATTAGAGATAGTTTTCTAGTACATACTTCAAGGAGCCTAAGTAATCAAATTCCCTTCAACAGCTAGCCTAGCCTATATGCTACTGAAGCAGCTTCCTAGTTTTTAAATCTCAGGGTAGGAGATCAAGGATAAAGAGGAAGGAAAAACAAGGAGGGAAGGGTGTAAGGAAAAGGGGGGAAGGAAGACTACCAGATCTTGAATTGATACTGGGTAACAATCCCACTGGTAGCCAGGTTGCTCTTCCCCAGCAGTAGCCCATTCAATGTCCAAACAAAGCCAGTTTATCTCCTATCCCAAGGATGAATGGACCTGGCCAAGTACAGTCAGTGAATCATAAACTCAGAGAGCCTCAAAGTCGGAAGCTATCTCAATTGGAAAGTATCTGGTCCAACTCCTATGTGAACAACAATCCCTTCTATAGCATCATTGAGATCATGGAGCCATCATATTATTGAAGTAACTGCTGAAGGTGAGTAGTCAGAAAGATGGTTTAAAGGTGAGAGATTACTAGCGATAGGATTTGATGCCAATTGTAGGGCCCATTTTGTGCTGTTGATTGGTGGCAGAGAGACTAAAAGCAAGTGGTTGCATCAACTCAAAGGAACAAAAAGGAAACTGGGGCATGGTGTAGGTAGGTGGTTGGGAGAGGATGGTCTGGGTCAATGTGGAAGCAAGGCTTGTATTGGACACAAGGCTTAGAAAATAGAAAAGAGTCAGAGGTGATCATTGTTATTTAGGTAGCATAAGCCTCCTAACTAACTGGAGGATTAATTAGATGGTGATTTTTTTGTTATCAAAATGGATTAGTGAACTCCTCCACGGTGCCATGTCAGAAATGAAATATGATGCTAGGAGGAAAAAGACATTTTTTCCTAGTCAGGAGTGAGAAAACCTGTTAGGCAAGGTCATGGTTTATGACCACCCAATACATGCATTGCATCTTTAATTTGTAGCCAGGGCAATCTGTGCCCCCAGCTGTAGGCAAATCACCCTGCCACTGCAATGCCTTTCCATAGCTGACTTAGTGACTAGTGTCCTGTAAAATGCCATGGAACATCCTAGCCACTCATTTTATATCTTCCAATACCGGTTAGCAACTTTGAAGAGATAAAGTTGGAGTTAAGTGAGTTATACATCTATGCTGTAAGCAGGAAGGGGTAATTCTTTGAACGAAGCTCTCAAGAGTTTAGGGAAAGATGATTTCTTGTATTTCCAGAGTCCTTCTGATGTGATGCCTTCAGGTTCTGACTTGGTTAAAGAACTCATCTTCATGAAATAAAGCTAAACCTGAAAATAGGGGCTCTTGGATGTTTAAAACTTATTTTTATAGGAACCAAATCTAGCACATGACAGTTAAAAGCAGCATAGCCTGTAGCAGAACACATTATTAAAGTCTACTAAGTTTCACTAGGATTCTTTGCTTGTGTAATTCTTCAAATAGTTTAAGCATGCTTTTTAATGTTGTTTGAAGTTCATTACTTTGAAGGATTTTTCCCTCCCAACTCCCTGTGTTGCCAAGGTAGGGTTCCCTCGCTCCCTTCAAAACAGTGGGTAAAGCTGATCCATGTGAAAATAGATTAGTAACTCCATTCTCAAAGACTAACTTACCCAAAGTTAAAAATTAACCCATTAACCCTGTGTCTGCTTGCATGCAGATTCTCAGTCCTGTATGGTCCTGCATCCGTCTTAATTCATTCTAATGTGGGAGTTTTAACTGACAAGTTCTGAATTAATAAATTCAAACAACTCAGGTTAGTCACACTGATGTCTGCATAGATTTTGAGTTGTCATTCATCTCTCTCTCATCAGTTGTCACTGAGAACAAAGGCAAATGTGGAATATTGTGCTCTAGTTATAGAGTAACTTTGGGAAATCAGATTGTCTTAAAGACATATGTTTATGAGCTTCAAGAAAGATAAGAGGCTATTTCTGAAGGCTCAGGCAGAGAAACAGAAGGGGGGAATATTGGGAGTCACACTTCCATAAGAATAGTCTCCCCTGTTTACAGTATCTTGTAGTTACCTGGGGGCTGATGGTTGGCAGAAATTCCTACAATGCTAGCTTCTACAGGGTGTCCCTAAAGTCTGGACACAAGTCATTAACCGTTTCACTGTAGACTCTATGTTGTTCAGTGACTTCTTTTTCTGGGGTATGCTAAAGGAGAAGGTGTATTCAATGAAAATCACCGATGCGACAGACTTGATTGAATGCATGAAGAGTGAATGTGCCAAAATGGATGGCAATGTGGAGTTAGTGCATCGAGTTCACGTGAATTTTGCAAAGCACATCCACCTTTGCATCACAAATGATGGAAATCATATTGAAGGTGTTATTTGTTAATATTTCAATTAAGTAAAATGTTGAAAATTTCTTTCATTTCTTGAAAATATGCATTTTTGCCTTTGTGTCCAGACTTTAAGAACACCCTGTATAGAGAAGAGCTTCTAGGGATTGTTGAGGTCCTTTGTTGAACATAGAGGAAGGACTATACAGAAGCTGATTATTCTGTTCCTTTTTCATAGGTGTATAGTTTACTTCTTAGACCATCGCTTATCTGACTGGCTTCTGGGGCTAATCAGACCCTAACTAATCTTCATTTGGCCTTAAATGTCCTTTCATGTTCATCTTTGATTAGATGTCATGCCTACATCCCAGGCTACACTCAGAACATTGTAGACACTCTGTATATGCATCTATGTTTGTACATATTTGTTTGTTGTTCTCTCCACACCCCTGCCATTAGCTTGTGAGCTCCTTGAGGACGTGGACTGCCTTTGCTTCTTTTTGTATGTCTAGCACTTAGTATGGTGCCTGGCACATAGCAGCTTCTTCATAAATGCTCATCGACTGATTGACTAGAGGGCCTATACCTATGTAGCCCCCCACTCTGAGTTACTTTCCTGACCCCTGCTTGCATTGCCGTATTGGGTTTCTACAGGATAACTGGCTATTCCTTACATTGGGTTTTGCGGTGGGGGAACCATGAAAGATTAGAGATAGTTTTCTAGTACATAGGTCATGTTCCCCCTTGATTATCCGGTTGATTACTAATGGCCAGCTGGAGGTCATTAGCTTTTAGTTAGGAATATATTTTAAGGTGGGCTCATAAGAACAGCTGGCACAAAACATTCCCCCAAAAGGCTGGGAACACAAATATGTAGAGAGCCCAAGGAAGAGTGGGCTAAAGCTTAAAGAACACATGTAGCAAAGCTACACAGAGCTCCCAGTTGAAGGGCAATGCTCTCTTTCCTTTGAAGAGTCCTCATGAAGTTCCCCTTAGAAAGTGTGGGAGAGAAGAGGTATTGGACTGCCTACCAAACTGAAGGTCTGCAGAGCTCTTGTGCTGACCTTACTGTTGTATGCCTGTGAAACCTGGACAGTCTACCAGCGCCATGTCAGGAAAGGGAATCGCTTCCATTTGAATAGTCTTAGGGAGATTCTGATGATCACCTGGCAGGATAAGACACCAGACATTGAGGTCCTTTCTTGAGCTAAACTGATAAGGAATCAAACTGTATTGTAGAGAGCACAACTCTGATGGGCTGGCCACATTGTTCAAATGCCCAATGTACGTTTGCCTAAAAGACTATTTTATGGAGAACTCACACAAGGTAAGTGCTCACATGGAGGTTAGAAGAAGTGATGCAAAGACACCCTCAAGGTCTCTCTGAAGAACTGTGGAATTGATTGTGTGACACGAGAGACACTGGCACAGGACTGCCCAGGATGGCCTGCCCTCATCAGAGAAGGTCCTGTGCTCTATGAGCAGAGAAGAGATGAAGTATCTCAAAAGAAATGGGAGATGTGCAGATTTAAAGACATCTCCATTCCAAATGTTCATGTGGACTACTTGTGCCCAACCCGTGGTAGAGCATTCTAAGCTTGTATTCATCTGGTCAGCCACAGTTGGCCACACTATAACTTGACATCAACATAGTGATATCATTTTGGCATTCTTCAGGAATAAAGGACAACAACCAACCAAGCAAGCAATAGCTCTCTATGTTACTGTTGTTCAGTCATTTTCAATCATGTCTGACTCTTCATGACCTCATTTGGGGTTTTCTTGGCAAAGATACTAGAGTGGTTTGCTGTTTCCTTTTCCAGCTCATTTTACAGATCAGGAAACTGAGGCAAACAGGGTTAAGTGACTTGCCCAGGGTCACACAGCTAGTGAGTATCTAAGGCCAAATTTGAACCCAGTTCTTCTTGATTCCAGGCCTGGAGCTCTATCTACTGTGCCACTTAACTGCCTATATAGCTGTCTGCTGGGCTTTAAAGGATGGGTCCTCGTAGAGTCCTAAAGATGCTATTCCTTGCCCAAAAGAGTTCACACGCTCTGAAGCTTCCTTCCCTCAGCAGGTTTAAGTTTGTTTTCTCTCTCAAGTCTCTGTAGGGTGCATTGATAATAGAGAACCAGAGGGTGTATCACTAGCTTCTACCTTCTTGCCCCTTTGCTGCCCTCTGGTACAGGCACAAGGAATATATTTGACTCCAATTTCTGGATCTCCTTATCATACAGGGGCCCAAAAGTGTGCCTGATTCTTTCAGCCAATCCCAATACATTCTCTTATCTGGTTTCATCCAATGGATATTTTCCAACTTGTTTAACTAGGTAATTAGTGTCCACTTTATACCTTTCAATGACTGATGCTATAGAGGTGTCTAGGAATCATTTATCCTTATTTTGCACTTTTTATTAATTGATTCAGTAATTCAGTCATGAAGGTGTAAGTAGACCATTTTCTCAGTTACATTAACTAGGATTGGGGGTGGGATTTAAAACCTCTCTTACACTTATTTCCTGAAGTATCTTAAATATTTAAGTGTCTACGATGCATGAGGCAATATAGAGCATATACAGGTTGCTCTTCTTCTGAAGCTTATACTCTAATCATTAAATAGTGTTCTTCATGGATGAGCCATTAAAGCTTAGCGTTTAAGGGACCTCAGAGGTCATCCAATCTATGTCCAAACGGTGAATCCCATCTATAACACCACTGATGAGCAAGTGGCCACCCCACTTCAAGTTGGAGACTTCCAGTGGTAGGAATGGGCTCCTAGGTGGCACGATGGGTAGAGTGCCAGGCCTAGAGTCAGGAAGACCTGAGTTCAAATCTGGCCTCAGACACTTACTAGCCGTGTGACCCTGGGCAAGTCACTTAACTCTTGTTTGCTTCAGTTTTCTCATCTGTAAAACGACCTGGAGAAGGAAATAGCAAACCAACCAGTATCTCTGCCAAGAAAACCTCAGATCGGGTCACTGAGAGTAGGACACAACTGAAAAATGACTGAAAGTGATTAGGAGACTTCCTGCCTGCCCCGCAAGGTAGTACGTTCCATTTTTGGAAAACTAATTGTCAGGAAGGTCTTCCATATGTTAAGCTGAAATCTGCTTCCTTATAATTTTCACCCAATACTTGGTGCTAGTGCCTGCCCTCCAGGGCCAAGTAGAACAAATCTAATCCCTCTTTCACATAATCACCTTTCAGACATTTGAAGAGATCTGTCATGTCTCTCTTAAATATCTCCTCTCTAGGCTAAACATCCCTAATTTCTCAACTGATCCTCGTGTGACAGCGCTGTGAGCATCCTCACCATCCTGGTCCCTCTCCCCGGAATGTGCCTTTCAAAAATGTGGATCTCAAAACTGGACACCATAATTCCATTGTCTCTCACTAGGGCAGAATGTAGGGTGTAATACTGCTATTTTACTTTTAAAAATTTTTATTTATTTATTTAATTTTTAATTTATGGAATAAAACAAATAACAGTATAATAAAAATGTTTGCACATGAAAATGCAAATCTATTATATAGAACTTGCTCTTCCTTTTAAATATATGATAAAGTTAGCATGTATATTTCTTCCCCCCCTTTTCCCATCCCAGAGATGGCTATAATTAGACACAAATATGTGTGTGTATGTGTACATATATATACACACACATACGTAAAATAATTCTATACATACTTTTATTTATTTATCAGTTCTTCTGGACACAGATAGTGTCTTCTTTCATATGTCCTTTGTAGCTAATTTGGGTATTTAAGCTATTCAAAATGACTCATTTGCTTTATAAATTTTATTTCTTTTTATTCACTTATTTTCATTTTTATTTCTATTTATTTTTATTATATAATTTATTAAATTTTTATTTATTTTTATTCACTTATTTATAAGGCATATGTTTCTTCCTCTCCTTCCCAGTATTGTTGAGGTCTTAGGCTGACACACAATCTTGTTCATTTCCTCAGTTTATGGAACAGTTGACCAGGATCAGGGGTGAAATCTGTAGTTGTGAAGCTAACTGGCCCAAATGTAGGACCGAATTAGTGACTATGGCCTCACTAACACCAGGATGTGATCAACTGAGCAGACCTGGTGATTTTCTAAATTGAAATATACCTCAACCATGCAGTACGTGCCTTGGTGCAGAGTGGCATTCATGCCGCTGATAGAAGGGGGCTCTCAGGTGAGAGGGAGCATGTGTGAAATACAGGGAAAACAAATTGATGCTGATGCCTGAGATGTAGCAGTTACTGATCATGGTGTTTGAGGCGTGGGAATATTCCTCAGGATAGAGGAAATAGGCATGAGCTATAAGAATCAAACCAAATCCTGTGCTAAAGAACTATCCTTACCACCCTTAGTACACTAAATATTATTTCAGAGCCTCACAAGTCTGAGAGTATTGAATACGATTCAATAAATATTTATTATGTATATTTATATAGAGCCAAGCACTGTGCCTGGTGTTGGGGATACAAAGATGAAAAAAAAATTACTGCAGAATGGGGACATGTGGGCAGATAAAAAATATAGTAACTATGCAAATTAGTTGGGGGGGGAGGTAAAGAACACTAGTAAATGATCCGGAGATCATGATCCCCCAATGATGACTGAGAAGAAGTAGTCAGGTAGGAGAAGCAGGACAGAGCAGAGTCACAAAAACCCAGAGAATCCAGAATAAGAGTGGAATCGACAGTAGCAAATGTTACAGAGAGGTCAGTAAGGTGGAGGCCTGAGAAAAGGCCATTGAACTGAGTAAGTAAGAAATTGTTGGTATCCCTGGAAAGAGCAGCTTCAGCTGAGTGATGGAAGTGGAAGCCAGATTGCAATGGGTTGAAAAGTGAGTGGCCACAAAGGCAAGGATTGTAGATAGCTTTTTCTAAGAGTTTCAAGCAGAGAGCTTGAAGATATGACTGAATAAAGTGAAGTTTATTTTGTTTTGTTTTGTTTTTTAAGGATGAGGGGGACCTGGTTGTTTCTGTAGGTGGTAGGATAACAGTCAATAAAGAAATATTGACTGTTGGGTGTGGGGTAAGGAGTAAATTCCTGGAGGAGAAATGAAGGAGATGGGATCAAAAGTACAAATAGAAACACTGGCCTTGGCAAGGAGAAAAGCCAACTATTTTTCTAAGACTGGGGCACAAGAGAATGAGGAATGAGGTCGGAGGGATTTGAGGTGATGAAGAGAAGAGGAAGCTCAAGACAGGTGGCTTCAGTTTTCTCAGTAAAATAGAAGATAAGGTCTTTTGCTGAGGGGTCGGGAAAGGTGGGTATAGGTGGTTTGAGGAGAAGAGAAATTTGTAACAGATACTAGAGGAAGTAGAGTATGGCTGATTGGGGAAGGGCGAAAAGGTGATTTTGCAGCCATGAGAGCTCGTATGAGATGAGCTAACATCCATTTGCAGTATGCAGCATGGGTGTGCAACATCCTCCGTTGACATTTAGCAGTCAGTAGAAATGGAGACTAGCTGATGGTGGTAATAATCCAGGTTTAGGGTGTAGAAAGTGTAAAGATAGTGGGGAATAAAATCTTCCCTGCCCATCAATAGGCCTCATGTGGAGATCATTAAGGGAAGCTTGCTTGCTTGTAGGAAGGCTTACACACCTTTTGCTAGTTAGGCATTGAGTCAGGATGATGCCTTCTGGCTCTGATCCTATTAGCTGAAAGAGTGTATATTCTGAGAGGTGAGCTTTTTGCTTTAGGGGCTCGCTTACAAGAAGGATCTTGTGATTCTCTGGTTGAGAGTCTGAGTGGTCACATGTTCAGAACTCCCTGATTGCTCAGAGGTAAAGGCTCTCTTGATCTAGTAGAGAATGTAAAATATGTAGCAGTATTGTTTTGATTCAGACAGTAGAGCCCTGTCTGTTGGTCTTTGTATTTTCTCTGTTCGTATTTTATGTAATTAAAGAATAGTGTTGACCCCTGAAACAGCTGTCTTTCCTAGTAAAGCAGGTAAAAGAATCTGCACTAACAGCCATCCTGGGTGTGCCAATGTGGTTGCCGTTACAGAAAGGTATGAGGGTCTACAGGTTAAATGGGCAAGGGATTAAAGAACAGACAACAGTGTAATTGAATTGGTTAACTGCAGGGTCAAGATTACAAAGGGAGAAAAATGAAGTAGGCACAGGGGTGAGGGACTGTGAAAATGAGAAGGGGTGGTGGAGTGACTAGTGGTTGGGGTGAGATACAAAGAGAGATGGAAAGATAGGAGAATTTCAGACTTGGATTGTGGAGGTAGAATCTTTGTGGGTGATGTTAAGATCAAGGGTGTGGCTTTTTGTACATAATTCCAGGATCTATATAGGGTAGTATAGCTGGACAGAATGAAGAAAGTGATGCATGAGCAGTACAGAGTCTAGGAGTGTCAAGGAGCATCCCTGCTTCCCCTCCTGACCTTGTGCCTGTGTGTAGGAGTTGGGGTGGGAGGAGAAGAGAGAAATTCCTAGTAACAGAAAAGGTAAAGGATATGGAGTCCTGTGGGGGTGGGGGAGCCAGATTTCCATGATTGCAAAAAAAGAGGAAGTATGTGAAATAATATGAAGGACAGTTTATTAACAATAGAGTGGAGTTCCAGAGAACACAATGGGAAGGGATGGGACAATGGGATAAGGGCAGTGGGAGAGTTGGAGCTGAAGTGAATGGGAATGATGGAGTGGGGAAATGATAGCCAGGTAGAAAGTTTTCTTTTCTTCGGCCTTTGACTCTGAATCACAGGGATTCATAGAAGAAGAGGAGAATGTTTGCTAGCCATAGGACAGTAGACTGCTACAGTCTTCCCTTCCCAGTAGAGGAGGTTGCTTTATCCCAGATGCCAGTTCACATACTGCTTTATCACCCCCGAGAGGAGACAGGAGCGAACTCTGTTGGGGTCTGTGGCCTAGGTGGTCAGGTGGCATGAGTCTGATGTGTAGCTCCTCAGTAGTTATGGAGGGCTGAGATTGGGGTGGTGGCTTTAATCACCCTCCCATGTCACCAAAAGCAGCCTTATTCCATACCTTTCTGGAATGACTTGTAACATTTTGTTCTAGAGCGCCTTGATCTACACAGCATATGGTGTTTCTTTCAGTGTTGTGACTCATGGAATAAAGAAAGTCCTTTGTAAACCTTAAAATGTTATATAACTGTGAATGATCATGATTGTTGTTTTTATATTTGGAAGGACCATAAATGTCTCATATAAAAACATCATTTACAAATGAGAAAACAGGCTTAGCAAGGAAAAGTGACATGTATTAAGGTCACACAAAAAGCGAGAAAAATTGGATTTGAATCCACTTTCTTCTACTTTCAATAGAGTGCTGGGCCTGGAATCAGGAAGACCTGAATTAAAATTCAGCCTCAGATATTAGCCGTGTGACCCTGGATAAGTCAATTAACCCTGTTTGCCTCAGTTTCCTCATCTGTAAAACAAGCTGGAGAAGGAAATAGCAAACTGTTCCAGTATCTTTGCCAAAGAAACCCACAAAGAGTTGGAGACAACTGAAAAACAACACAACAACAACAGCAACAACAACTTCTGTTCAGAGTTATTTCTCATGGGCCCTGAAGCTGTCCTCTGAAGACAGCTGATTTGTAAGCAAGTCACTTTTGAGAGCTTAGGTTCTACTCTTATCTTTCAGTAGAGGAAAGTCATGCTAGTGTATCCTCCTCAGTACATTTGCTGTGTACAGTCTTCGTAGATTCAAGACCCTGCATCCAGTGATTTGATGGGAATTTTTATTATTAATTGGTGGTATTATTAACGATGCCTTAAAGAGACTTAAAGAGGTAAATTAACCCATCCCTCAGCCTTCAGGCAGAAGCACCTCTAATCCTTCCAGAAAGTTCACGTCATCCAGAGAAGGAGAAACCATAATCTATTCTATTTTACCACGATTAATCTCTCTACAACTTTCTCAACATTTTTTTTCCCAATGATTTCCTGATTTTTTTTTCTTTTTAGACTAGTGGAACAGGAATCAGGAGACCTATATTTCAGTCCTAGTTCTCTTGCTAACTATCTCTGTGATTCTTTATTAGTCAACATATCCAGGCCTCGATTTCCTTATTTATAAAATGGTCATCATAATACCTCTTTTCCTGTTGTTAAAATAATATGCGTTTAAAGAATGAGACCATGAAGTGGAAGAGTCATACTGCTTCTTTATAAATTTTCAGGTTTGATTTTTTGCCCTTTGGAAAATTACAGTGAGAGAGACCTGGAAGATTTGTTTAGAGGTCAGAGTCGTTTCAAGATGTTTTGCTTTGCTTTAAACAGACTCAAGTTCGGGCCCTGGGGTCATTTATGTCTTAGCACATGGTATAAAGATTTCTGTTTTCTCTTCTGATCATAGTCATGTGAGTAACAATGATCAATCCATCTAAGAGTAGTTAGTCAATAAATGGATTTAGGGTACTTCCTAGAGGAATGAGGAGGATTGTTTGAAAGATATTTTGAGAGTGAGGTAAAAGTGGACTACTATAATAACAACCACAAATAATAAAGCTCACAATTATACAGTACTTTGCCTATATTAGCTCATTTGATTATCCCAACAACCCTGTGAAGGAGGTAGGCCCACTATAAGATGATGATGTTGATAATATCTCTATAATAATAGAGAAAGGGACTGGACCTGTGATTTCATTCAACAGGAAACACCCAAATGAGGAAACTCCCTTTACCAATGTAGGTCAGGATCTTTTCTGCAATTTATGGTCAGAGGATTTCCTCAAGCATGGAGAGGTTAGGTGACTTGTTCAAGGTCACATAGCATCACTAATCAGTGATTATTACATCAGTGATAATGGAAATATAATGTAGACATAATAAATCCCTTTTCATATACATACATATAGATACATATGCATACATATACATATATAATCTTTCTTCAAGACTTGGAGTGTGTGGCATTTCCTGTGCAATATTTCATTGATTCTCATGCCAGTCTTATGAAATAGGAAGGACAAATGTTATTCTCATTTTATCCATGGGGAAACTGAGGCTCAAAAAAATTAAGTGGCTTGCTAGTTGTCATGCAAAGATTCAATGCCTCTTCTTTTGTTGTTGTTCAGTAGTTTCAGTCCTCTCTGACTCTTCATGACCCCATTTGGGGTTTTCTTGGCAAAGATACTGGAGTGGTTTGCTGTTTCCTTCTCAAGCTCATTTTACAGACAGGGAAACTGAGGCAAACAGGATTAAGCAACTTGCCCAGGGTCACTCAGCTAGTAAGTGTTTGAGGTCACATTTGAACTCAGGTCTTCCTGACTCTAAGCCCAGCCCTCTATCCACTGTGCTAACTTAATGTATGTTCAGAGGTTTCAAAAAATTACTTTGTTTTCAATTTGCTTATGTATTTATTTATAAGGGTCATCTATTTTTATTTAAAAGGACTTCTAACTTCATGTTACATATGGTGCTTGCAACATTGTTGACATTCCAATGGTAGCCACTAATTGCCTTGAGATTTTCATATGCTCTAAGTAGAATGTTTAATATTTAACACCATTTCTGAGGTTGCATGAAAAAGAAAAAGTTGTAGGTCTCTTGGTGCAGAATTAGTAAAATGCTTCATTAATAAAGAATAGCAGCTATCTATGTGTAGCTATCTTAAATTCTGGGGTCACTTTCATAAATCTTTGCCATGCTTATAAATTAATGTATTCAAGTTGTAATTCAACTGGGATCTCTCCAAGCACTGACTGCCTGCCTAACTTGTTTAATTTATGAAAGTCTTTTTTCCCTTTATGCCAGCCCCATGGGTTTTTTCGAGGTCTAAGTTGTTTTTTTTCTTAATAATTCTCTATAATAACTTTGAAGAGGGGAAACATCTGGTTCTGTCTTTTGAATTTTCCAAAGTTTATGTGTTAAAAGAAAAAATGTGAGCGATGGAAAAATGTTAGATTAAGAATGCCCTGGGAGTAACAACCATCCAAGTCTACACATCATTTCTTCTATTCTTTTGATTACTGTTTTTGACAGAGTCAATGTCAGGAAGCAAGCTGTGATCTTGATTGTAGATACATTCCTTAATATAATAAGCACTAGGAATGTCTCTCTGAGATAGGCTTGGGGGATGTTTAAGACTAACAGCTTTTAGACTGGGTATAGCTGGCTTAAAACATGAACGTTATCTCTGCTGTACTTCAAAAGTATTCACTTTAGCAGCTTCTACATGTAAATGAAGTTACAAGAAATAATTAACTTTGGCCTTTGCCTCCAGTAAACATGATCATCTATGAATCTATATGTATATGCATGTGCACACGTATATAGGTAATATACACACGCACATAAGTGTGTGTTTATACATGTATGCATGTGCACACACACACACATATTGTTTTAAGGTTTATAGACCACCTTATAAATATGATCGCATTTGATCCTCACTACAACCCTGTGAGGCAGATGCTGTTATTATCCACATTTTACAGATTCATGTTTGGTGCCTCGTAGGTATTGGATTAACATTTCAGAATATAAGGATTGGGCATTTTTAGAAAATGCAATGGCTTCAAACTCAAGAGAACTGAGGACACTTTCAGCGGTCCCAAGGGAAAAGAATGAAACCTCTCTCCTTCCAGTGGAGACAGACCAAATTGGCAAGTTCTTCTCAAGGTAGTTAATAGTCACCATGTAATCAGGTCGCCGGAAAGCCTTGTCATCTGAGTCGGGCTGGATGTGGCCATAATTCAACCCTAACTTTCTACCTCATTGCCCATAGGAAATAAAAGATTCAGTGAGTGGAACTGCCTCATACCTAACTGCTTGGCTGCTCTTAGAGGTGCCTCTGTGAAGGAATTGCTACGTGGTGTGCAGAACAGCTGCTACCTACCAGGTGCTAAGCAGACAGCTCTGATGGTTAGGGAGGCGGCCCAAGTCTCACTTTAAGAAGACCCACCCTTTAAAGGAATGATGGAATCTGCCTTCCATTTGTACAGAGCTCTACAGTTATAAGGCTTGCCTAGGGTCACACAACTAGGAAGTGTCCGAGGCAAGATTTGAACCCTGGTCTTCCTGACACCAAGTCCAGCCCTCTTGACCCTTGCAATGACCCTATGGAGTAGGTGTGGTAGATGATAGTTTTCCTAATTTACAGGGGAGGCAGAAATAGGATAGAAATAGATGTTCAAGGCCTTTTGCCTTTAAGCCTAGTGTGAGTCAACTATACTCTATTTCCTTTTTTCCCCCAATTAGGTATAAAAACAAATTTTTAACATTCATTTTAAAAACTTTTGATTTCCAAATTCTCTTTCCCTCTTCCCTGCAATAGTAAGAAATTCAATACACGTATACACATGCAATCATGCAAAATATTTCTGTATTAGTCATGTTGTGAAAGAGAACACAGACCAAAAGACCATGAAAAAAATAAAAGTGAAAAATAGTAGCTTCGATCTGCATTCAGACTCCATCAGTTCTTTCTCTGGAGGTGGATAGCATTTTTTCATCATAAGTCCTTTGAAATCATCTTAGATCATTGTATTGTTGAATAGCTACATCCTTCCCAGTTGATCATCATGCATTATCGCTGTGACTATACAATGTTCTCCCGGTTCTGCTCATTTCACTTTGTATCAGTTCATGTAAGTGTTTCTCAAATCATTCTGTTCATCGTCATTTCTTATAGCACACTAGTACTCCATTACAATTATATACCATAACTTATTCAGCCATTCCCCTATTGATGGGCATCTTCTCAATTTCCAATTCTTGGCCACCACAAAAAGAGTTACTATAAATTTTTTTTGTACAAATAGATTCTTTTCCCTGTTTTTGGCTCTCTTTGGGATACAGACCTAGTAGTGGTATTGTTGGATGAAAGGGCGTGCACAGTTTTATAGCCCTTTGATGTAGTTCCAAATTGCTCTCCAGAATAGTTGGATCAGTTCACAACTCCAATAGTGCATTGGTGTTCCAATTTCCCTCTCCAACATTAATAATTTTCCTTTTCTCCAACATCCCCTCCAACATTTATCATTTTCCTTTTCTATCATACTAGCCGATCTGATAGGTATGAGGTAGTTCCTCAGGGTTGTTTAATTTGCATTTCTCTAATCAATAGTGATTTAGAGCATTTTTTTCATGACTTTATATAGTTTTGAATAGGCAATGACTTGTGTTCTTATAAATTTGACTCAATTCTCTAGATACTTGAGAAATAAGGCCTTTATCAGAGATACTTATAAAATTTTTCCCCAGCTTTCTGCTTTTCTTTTAATCTTGGTTGCAGTAGTTTTGTTTGCACAAAACTTTTTAAATTTAATATAATCAAAATTTTTCATTTTACATCTTGTAATGTTGTCTATTTCTTATTTGGTTATAAATTCTTCCCTTATCCATATATCTGACGGGTAAACTATTCCATGCTCCCCTAGTTTGATTAGACTATCACCCTTTATGTCTAAATCATGTACCCACTTTTACTTTGTCTTAGTATATGGTCTAAGATGTTGGTCTATTATATTACTATGTTTTCAAAGTAACAGAAGATAAGAAGGTTCTGGTCACTGGGGTAACCTTCAATTCGGGTGGTGTTTTTTCAAGCTTGAACCTGTAAGAGAAAAGTCCAGATTCACTAAAACTTCCCACTTTCATTCACTGTTAACATATTCCTGCCTCCTTTATTTTATCCTTACCTTGATCTCCTCTCCCCACAACCTTCTCTATCATCTGTTTATGCTTGTTTTTATTTTGTTTCATCTTTCAGAGACCCTCTTGGAATTATTAAATCTACAAACCAATTCTCTGATACTTAATAGTTGCATTGCCCTTGAAGAACAATATCTACTGAGAGGTAAGGGATCCAAAACTAGAGATTAGATGTAAACTTATCTATCCTACTAGGCCTTTCCTTTGTGAATCCCTAACTATTTCTGACGTATAATTTGCTATATCTGTTCTGTAACTGACTCTTTTAGGGATTGGTGATAATTTTTCATTGGGTGAATTGTTTACAGAAATAGAATTAAAGCTCAGTTGCTTTGTTTCTTTAAGAAACATATATATCTATTTATATGTATATACATATATGCAAATATATTTATATATATATATATATATATATATATGGGGGAGGAATGATAATGAAAGGAATTTGGGTCAGCTCACTGTTTACATTTGCTTAATCTGATGATCAACAAACTTGAGTGGGTTAATCATCAAGATATTAGCAGGTATCTGGTAGGTGATAATGTGGTTGCTTCTAATGATGAGACCATGACAATCCATTTTTACAGCTATGGGGTGTGTGTGTGTGTGTGTGTGTGTGTGTGTGTGTGTGTGTGTGTGTGTGTGTTTACATTTAAAGTGGATCAAGGTGGAGAAAAAATAGTCCATGCCCCTTTAAGAAAGACGTTGAGCCGAGCATGTTTTGTTTTCAATTAACACCTATTTTCTTTCTCATCTCCTATTAATTTAAAAGGAAAGAAAAACAACAATAAAGCCTTGTAACAAATTTGAATAGTCAAGTAAAGCAAATTCCTACATTAACCTTGTCCAAAAATATGTCTTAGTCTGTATATTTTTTATACCTCACCTCATCATTATTCCTCTGGAATGTGGTTGGTCACTGCATTGATCAAAGTTCTTTAGTCTTTCAAGGTTGTTTTATCTTTACAATGTTGTTATTGGATAAATTGGTTTTCTGGTTCTACTCACTTCATTTTGATTCAGTTCATATAAGTCCTCCTATATTTCTCTGAACCTGTCCTCCTTGTCATTTCTTACAATACAGTAGTATTTCATTACATTCATATGCTATATTTGTTCAGCTATTCTGCAATTCATAGGTACCTTCTTAGTTTTCAGGGTTTTTTTTTTCTACTATAAATATGTTGGTACACATGGGTCTTTTTCCTTTTCCTTTGATCTTTTTGGGGTATAACCTAAAAGAGGTGTTGATGGATCAAAGGATATGTACAGTTTAGTGACATTTTGGGCATAGTTTCAAATTGCTTTCCAGAATGGTTGGATCAGTCCACAACTCCATCAACAATACACTAATGTGCCTGTTTTCTTGAAGTCCCTCCAGCCATTCTCATTTTGCTCTTTTGTCATCTTTGCCAATTGATAGGTAAGAGGTGGAACCTCAGAGTTGCTTTAACTTTCTTTTTTTTAGTTATGAATGATTTAGAGCATTTTTTTTCATAGGGCTACTGATAGCTTGAATGCCTTCCTTTGAAAACTAACTGCCTGTTTGTATCTTTTGATGATTTATCAATTGGAAATGGCTCTTATTTTTTAAAAGCATAAATCATTCCTTTATATATCATGGAAATGAGACTCATCAGAGAATTTTGCTGTGAAGTTTTTTCCCCTCAGTTAATTCTTTTCCCTTTTTACTTTAGCTGCATGTTTGTATCACCTTCTCATGCAGAATTAGCAAGTTCCATTTCCTTCTTCATCCTTCTATAGTAACTCAATTCTTTTAGTTTCTCTTCTGTTTTCCTTCATCAAACTCTCAGAATGGAACCAGTCTACTCCCAGATCCTCAGATTTTCTTATTTAACTCCATCAGTACCTTTTGATGACTTTGAAGTTATGAAGAGACATTTGTTTCTTCTCCTCCATTAGAATGTTAGCACTACATAGTCATAAGTTTACCTTTGTAGGTTTTTCCTGGCTCTTTGAGTTTCCATTTCAAAGTTCCTACTCAGTTCTGTTCTTTTCATCAGAAATGTTTGGAAGTCCTCTATTCTACTAAAGGTCTATTTTTTTTTCTCCTCCAGAGAATTATAACTCAACTTGTCAGGGTGTAGGTTATTCTTGAGTGTAAACTTATACCTTTTGTCTTTTGGAATATTGTATTGAATCTCAACTAGAAGCAGCTAGTTCTTATGTGATCCTGATTGTAGTTTGTTAGTACTTAATATGTTCTTGGGTTTTTGCAATATATTTTTTCTTTTACTTGTGGGCTCTGGATTTCATCTGTAACATTTCTGGGACTTCTTTTGGGGTTTCCTTTAGGATGTAAGTTGCAGATGTTTTTATGTCTTCATTTTGCTTCCCGCCTCTAAGATATCTGGGTAGTTTTCATTTGTGATTTCTTGAAATATATTGTCCATGCATTTTTTAAATTTTGGTTTTCAGGGAATCTTACATTTCTTAAATTATTACTCCTTGACCTGTTTTCCAGTTATCTTCAATATCTGAGATTTTCTTTTTTTATACTTGATTTTGTTGTAATATTTTTGGTTCTTTGTGAAGTCATTGATTTTTGTGTGGTCTATTATAGTTTTCAGGGAGTCCATTACTTAGATGAGCGTTTTCTTTTTCTTCTAAGGTACTTGTTCTCCTTATAGTTCTTTTTTCCAGAGATTTTCTTTCATTTTTTTAATCTCTCATTTTATTTCTCCTAAATATTTTTGTCATATTTGTGGAAAATCAGTTTTCCCCCCTTAAGCCACTGTCTTGTTGTTATAGGTCTCTTTTTTATAGGTCTCTAGCTCTATAATAATTTTTTATACTGGATGGTATTTTCTTTGATTTACTTATATCTCCAACTTTAATTCCTGAATTGGGCCTTTGTGCCAGAGTTAAGCTCTGCCCTCTACTACACTTCTGGGTGAGGTAAGCCCTGCTTGGTCTCACTTTGGGTGGCTTCAGTCTTTAGGGTTCCCTGGCTGCCACATGGGGCAAAGGTTATAGAATAATGCATGATAGCAGTGCTGCTGCTTGCCCTCAGCATGGTTCTTTTGGGAAAATTAGAATAAAGACTCCTATGGAAAATGTACCTAACTACATACAGTCTGAGCTTAATGTGCATTGTTTTAAACCCACTTAGTATGGTGTTATGATGGTGGGTGGGGCGGCATAGGAGAATACTTATCAATACAATCAAACTTCCCTTGTCCAACTTAGGCTTTCTGACATCTGTCATCTCTCCATTTAGTTAACCACTTAGTGTTTTACCTTCTTGGCTTGGTTAATTCTGCCCAGGATAATTACCTAGAACAGCATAGGAGCCAAGTATAAAATCCAAGTGACACAAACAACACCCTCATTCCTTCTTGTGATAGCTCCTGCTCCCATCTAAGCAATGTGGGAAAACTAATGCTAACCTAAGACTGACTGTACTTGAATGACATCCCTGCTAAATACTTGTCTTCTTGTGTGACGGAGCCTAAATGAAGTGGTTTCTCTAAGCAGACTGCCAATTCTGAATATTATGTATAATAGCACATTGTACCACTTAATTTGAACATTGGAGGTTTAGTAATGATCTCTCGAATAATGAAGGGATTAAGCAACAACAAGCCAAAGTGCTATAGGTTGTTAACTGAAAGAATTCCCAGGCTTTGGGTTTTCTTGGAGATTTCCGCAAGTAGTCACAAGCCACCAGTTTTCATCTTAAGAGCCTTGTGCATTCTTGTTGTTCCTCAGTCATTTTAGTTGTGTCCTATTCTCAGTGACTCCATTTGGGGTTTTCTTGGCAGAGATACTGAGTGGTTTGCCATTTCCTTCTCCAGCTCATTTTATAGATGAGGAATCTGAGGCACACAGGGTTAAGTGACTTGTCCAGGGTCACACAGCTAGAAAGTGTCTGAGACCAGATTTGAACTTAGGAAGATGAGTCTTCCTAACTCTAGGCCCAGAACTCTCTTACATTCTAGACATTTAATAAATTGAATTGGTGATGAAAAATAATTGGGTAAAGGGAATTCCCAAAACAGGCATTAAAAATGTTGGATTTGGGAAAATAAAATGACTAGTATGAGGTGATATTTATAGTTCTCATTTCTATAGCATTTTGTTTCTTTTGGGTAGATTGCTAGGCTGATCCCTTTTGAGTTGCTGTGGATCTCAGTGAAGAGATCCTGTAGTATTATAGGAGTTGATGCAATCAGGAAAATGTCACCTGCCAAAAGGGGCATCTGAAAAACCTCACTATATGTAGGAAGTCCCTCTTCCGCTTGGACCTTGCATAGGACAGCCTTCGTGATAGTGGTAAATGCCTCTGGAAAGTATATGTCAGTTTTATACCTCATCCCATGTTGTTACCAGAGGACCACTTAATGGTGTTTATCTCTATGTTATAGAGATGCATACCATGTATGCACGGTATACCTCTTAGAGAGGTTACCTAAGGTAACCTCTTAGAGAAAAGTGTTTAAGGTTGAGTTTTTGCATATGAAGTCAACAAACACAGGAGAATCTTATGTTCTTAGCACCTTTTAGTTATAACTTAGCTCTGGTAATAATAGTTATGCTAACCAGCCCTTTAAAATGCATTCTAGAATTTTCCAGGAATCCAAATCAAATTCACTGGCCTATAATTTGAATACTCTACCATCTTCTCTTTTTTTGAAAACTGGAACCCCTTTCCATTCTTTCAGAATATCTCTGCTTCTCCACAATTTCTCCAACATCACTCATGTCAATTCAGTACCTTGGGGATTTGGTTCATCTCAGCCTGTGACTCATCCCCAGCTGAGGTAGAAGTAGGGAATCTTCAGTTTTGCCATTTGTGGGCAGTGATGTCCAGGAAGTAGCTAAATAAAAAAGAGTTAGAAAGGAAGAATAATAGACTGAAGATAGTAAGTCTAAAGTGGATTGGGATTGGGGAATGTAGTTGGATGGTAGAGGGAGTAGGGATGATAGGCAAAGCCTAAGATAAGAGAAATATCCAGGATACGTCACTAAAGAGTATATGCTCTTGGCCAGAGGAAGTGCCATACAGCTACACAGAATTCAAGAGTTAGAAGGAACACTCCATTCCTGACCGATGCATCACATCTCACCAAAGTGGTTATCCAGCCTCTGCTCAAAGACCCGTAGTGAGTGGTAACCACCACCTCTGGAGGCAGCCCATTTCACTTTTATTTGGCCCTAATGAGCAGCATCATGCTGGAGTAAGACTAGTGGCAATCCTTAAGTGACAGGCAGACAATTGTCTGCACAGTACTTTGGGGAGGGTGGCTTTACCTGTGGGGGAGAAGGAGTAGAGCATATACCACCATGCAATTTCCTCATTCTTTCGATATACATGCAAGAATGCAATATTAGCATAAGGAAAACATACTACATATATACCACAGTTTTAAAAGGGAAAGTTGAGGACACCAAGCCCCCCAAACGTCACTCTCAGATTCACTAAGATTTTTAGGAGTGTTTTTCCCCCAAATGGGGAAGTGGAGATAAAAAGAAAATAGTTGATGAAAAGAGAAAACCTCATTTCTTCAGGAATCAGAAAAAAGATGAAAAGATGGTAGCACAGCCTAAGACTGGAAGGTAAAAATAGAATTAACTAGCCAGAAAGGCTTTATCCCTAGAGGTCAGGGCCTGATGGAAACTGTGTTGGTAAGGTTCATTTGGTGTTCTAAAACCTATGGAATTGGATGTTTTAGGCCCGAGTTAAATTGATTCAGTGATGTGGGACTATGCATATACCGTGCCTCAAATATGTCTGGCTTGTGCCTCGGAAGTCCCTGACACTAAAGTGTTTAGCTGTGTCACCTGTTTGTGTGGGCTGGACTACTTAAGAAAAAGTTCTGTCCCAGAGTAGAGGGAAATCTGAGACAACAGGGGGACAGCCTTCAATGGGAGAAATTTATGGTAGCATTCAAGGAGGGAGCATTAGAGAATGAGACAGGGGCCTGCAACTTATTTTCATAGTCCATTATAATGTCTTAAGATTATTACTGTCAACCAATGGGTTCTTAAGCCCAAATGAACACGTTCATGCATAAGTTTAAAGTTCTGTTGCCTTTGTTTCCATCTTCATTGGAAATGAAGGATTGCTTGCCAGCTTCTGTATGATAATTGGACACTGTGAAATGTGTGATTTCACTGTCCTGAGTAAGGCCTTCATAGATTATTGTGACTCCCCTCCCCACCAAAACGATCACATTCCTAGCCAAATTTCTTATGAGTACCTCTCTATAGGTAGGCAACAGAGATATAGTCTATCCACCAGGCCCATATTCAAACAGGACCTGTCACAATTTATATTTTTTTGGCCTAGCTTTTGAGAATCCACCCTGAGAATCACAGGAATAAGACTTTGGTGGGATGTCTCTATATAATAGGCCAGCATATACTCTAAGACTTTCATCAAATGACCTTTAAAATTTGTGTTCTGTAAGCAGATTAATCTCAAGTCCTATAATTTTTGGTTTTTAAATGCCTTATTCTAGTCATTGGATTCTAAGTTTTACTTTCCCTAGAAACTCTTCCAAATTCATTGTCACTCATTCACTCCTGGAGTCTTGAGCAATGAGTAAATAATAATTTATACTTATGTAATCTTTAATGTTTACTTGAAAGTACTTTTCTTCCAACAGCCTTGTGAGGCAGGATAGCTAGTCTAAGATTATTTCTGTTATGCAGCGGAGGAAAGCGAAGCTCTGTGAGGTTAAATGATTTATACAAGGTCACAGAGCTCTGGTTCGAACCCAATCTTTCCTGAGTCCAAGGCCTGTGTACTTTCTCTTAGACCATGCTGTATCACATGGATATAGCAGGAGGGGAGAAGGATTCATACTCAGGGCTGAGAATGAAGCTATTCTTTTGACCATTTGTCTATTTCATACTCCTCTTTATGCATTTGGGTGCCATCCCTTCTTCTTCCATAGCTCTTAACACCTTGTGGTACGCTATGGTACTTAGGGTCTTTTATTTTCCGCAGGGGAGATCTTTACGTACCTTGTGATCCTGTAGTTTATTTTTCATTTCCCTGGATACCTTCTTGCATTAGGCTTTGTTGAACTCAATCGTTTTCTTCTTTCCACTTGTCCACTTTAGGGAGGTCACTTTGAATTCTACGGTCATCTCCATGCCATCAGCATTCCTTAGGTTGGTGTCAGTTTACTAAACTGGTTTCCTTACCCTTCTGTGGATTCGACCACAATGAGGATTGATTGAATGCTTGTAGCACGGCAGCACCTTCATCACCCCATTTACTAAAAGAGTCAGGGTTTTTTGATTGTTCTTTTGTTCCTCATGGGTTTAAATGGAGAATCAATTCGCTTCATCAGTCCAAGTGATATTTCACAAGCCATTGTCAAATGATACAAAGGTGTGCGATTCAAGAGACTCATATGTACAGAAAATAGGAAAATAATGATCTGCTTAATTTTAATAGTGACTTTTTTTGCCCTTGAAATGTGCATATGAATGACTAGACATAATGAGTGTCGCAAAGAGCAAAGTGTGTTTTACTGCCTAACAAGGACTGGAGTGCCAGCCAGCATGTAATTTCAATACGATAAAGCTGAGTTGGGTTTTGATACAGGGAGTGAACTGGCTGTGGTGTCCATAAGAAACTGAATAGAGCCTTGTCACTGGACCCCTAGAATGCCAGAGAAATTATGTCATTCTTGAGAAATGTTTGCCTGTAAAGATTACAGACCCTAAATTCCCAGAGGGCTGACTGCAAAAGACTGGAGAGAGGACCAGCTTGCTAGGCAAGGAGACTCTCTTTCCCTGTGGTTAACCACTTGGGGATTATGTGCTGAGTTTGGGGCCTGTTACAGCCAGTGAACAGCGAGTACATTTCGCAATCAGGTTTAATTCCCATGAAATTGATATTTTTTGTGGCTGTTCCTAGCTTTCAAAGGGATCCTTAAGAGATGGAGGGATTGTATTAACCAAATATTCCAAAATAACTTATTGGAACAATAGGAACGTAGTCGCTTAATCTTCTCTTCTTAGTCGGGTTTATCCTGTGGGTTTTTCTTTTTAAATACCCAAGTATTATTTGTTTCAGGGGGTCCTGGCACGGAGATCACAACCAATGTGACAAAAAAGAAAGGGACAAAAAAAGCATTTACATCATTTTTAAAATCATAGCAGGCAACTAAGTGGGTTGAGATACATCCGGCTAGAGAGACCGACGTTCTGCTCACCATGAGCCTCAGTGTTCTGGTCTGGCTGGGTCTGCTTCCCTAGAGGAGTGTTTACTTAAGCACAGAGTAGTTATCAGTGGTCATTTGTACGGATTTGGGTGGTCTTAATGGAAACTATTTACTCAGCTGATTATTGTTCCACATTAAGTGGAATTTGGACTGGTTGTACTTGCATGTTCAGTGAGGGTGGGGGTGTGGAAGAACACAAGGAGATCTAGGCTTTTTCGTGACCCCTCAGGTAACCACCAGATTTTTCTCTTGTTGAGTATACTGTGCTACAGTTTGAAATTTTATCAGCTATTGGTTAATGAGTGGGAAAATCATCTGAGATACAGAGACCAAATTTAGCCCCTTGGGTTAAATATTGCCTCGTTTCTAATTCAGGTCATGATTTTGGATCCTGAGCTAGAGTCCTGAGCTGCAGTAATCATTACTTAATATTAATATGGAAATGAGTTTGCCCTGTTACAAGTCCCAGAATCAATCAGTAAGTAATTATGATAATCAGTCCTAAAGATGCTATGAAAGTGTGGTACTTTCTAGGTGGTAATTAAACTTCCCAGAATCCCTGGGTGGTTGATTTGGGGGCAGAAGGTTGGGGTGGTGAATGTTTCCTCCTTCCATTGTGCAGGTGGTAAAACACAGACAGCAAATCACTGACAAGGAATCTCTGGCAAAAGTAGAAATGGAACCCAGAGGATCAAGTTTGCATTCTCAAGTGGGGAAAAGGATGAGCCAGGGTGAATATCTTTAAGAAGAGGATGTCAAAAAGGAAAAGGCAGCTCTGTGGCTCCTCTGTTTCATTCCCAAAACCTAAGGTGTGATGGAGTAAAACCCAGGAGACTTGGCCTTTAAATCCCGAGTCTGAAACATAATAGTTATTTGGCCTTTGAAAGTCACTGAGCCTTAAAATTCTCATCTGCAAAATGGGCATAATAGTATGTGCAGTGCCTATCCTATAATTTTGTGTGAGGACAGCACTTTGTAAACTTTAACGTTTTGTGGAAACCTAAGCTATCATTAACCTTTCACAGGTGTCACTACTGAACAGGAAACAACCATACCTACAATATCAGCTTCCATGGCACTAGTCTTTTTCAGGACATTCCCAGAGAGAGTTAGTTGTATGGTATTAGTGAGCTAGTAGCCCCCTAAGATAATAAGGTGACTGATTCAACCTTGTTGTGCTTTTTTTTCTCTGAAAAAAGTGCCTTTTAGGTATTTAGGGCCAGAATACAGGGAACCTTTCTAAGAGGGAAATTATTTAAATATCAGCTATTGGAGCATAGGACCTGTGGAGTTTAGTTATACTTGGTGGAATTGAAGGAAACTCTTTGATCACATTGAAGTTTACCCCAGCAGAGTCATAAGTTTACATTCCAGACCTTTAATTTTATATATATATATATATGTATGTATATATATATATATATATATATATATATATATATATATATATATATATATATGTATGTATATATATACACATACACATATATGTATATATACACACACATATATATATACATACATATGTATATATAAAAATATGTGTACATATTTTATATATACATACATATATATGTATATTTTGTGGTGGGGTGAAGAGGTTCCTCTTTCTGACTACCATATCTAGAAATATACTTGTCACACATCACTTGGGCCAACTTCTTATCTGCTACCCTGCTCTTTTGTCTCTGGAATCTCTCCACACACCTCTCCCTACCCCCACACCCCTTGAGTGTTTACATGGCCAGCCCTAGTCATGCTTCACTTTACTCAAGTCATCCATCTTGCCTACATCTTTGAGGGGTCCCCCCACCTCTCCAGCTCTGACTTAAACCATTATCAATTAGAATTGCTATTGCTTTTTGAGAAAACATGACAGATATTCGCCTTTGGCCCCACTCACCATCTCTGTGACTTTCCAAATCAAAATTCAATTGCATATATATGTTGTCTTCCACATTAGAATATATGTTCCTTGAGGGCAGAGCCTGTCTCACTTTTAAATTTCTATCCCCTTTGTTAACTACATAGTGAGAACTTAAATACTTTTGCATTCATTCATTCATTTATTGAAAAGGAAATCTCTTTTAATAATTTTCTAAGGATCGAGTTCCTTTTTGGGTAGGTGGAAAGCCAGGTATTTCAAAGTAAAAGGAATAATGTCATTCAGTAGAAAAATCCAGCCATTCAATTCATTGATAATTTTTTGAACTATCCATCCTGCCTTCAAGGAGTTCCCTTCTACTAAATGGATACTATATGTATACAGAGGGGCAGCTAGATGGTGCAGTAGATAGAGTGCCGAGCCTGGAGTCAGGAAGACCTGAGTTCAAATATGAACTTACTGCTTAGTGGCTGTGTGACCCTAGGCAAGTCACTTAACTGTTTGCCTCAGTTTCCTCATCTGTAAAATGAACTGGAGAAGGAGATGACATACCACACCAGCATCTTTGCCAAGAAAACCTCAAATGGGGTCTCACAGAGTTGGACAGGACTGAAAAACAGCTAAAAAAGCTAAAAAATATACACAGATAATACAAGATAAGAAGTGATAAGGTCAAAGGAGAGATGAGACAAAATGTTCAAGTAATTATTTGGGGAGGAGAGAATACTAATAGCTCAGGGACTCAGGGAAGGTTTTATTTAGGACTTGGCATTTGATAGAAGCCCAAGTGTCTAGCACATAGTAGGTGTTTAATAATTGCTTGCTGATTGCTCCATTGAAAAGTGGGGATGATGGTGTATAGTTCAGGCATGGAGGATAGCCAGTGCAGAGATAGGAGGTGGAGTGTTGTGTGTGAGAAGTAGCAAGATGGCCAGTTGGTTTGGACTGTGGAGTGGACAGTGTGTAAGGCTTGGAATCTGGAACCTGGGAATTAATCTCACTTTAGATGCTTCCCACCTTCATGGTCTTAGGCCACTTACCAACCCCCAGCCTCAGTTTCTTTATCTGTAAATCAGAGTATCTAGAATACCTACCCTTACAGACTTTTTGTGAGGCTCAAAAGAGATAGTAATTTTTTTTAAAGTAATACTAAACAGAATAGGGGCTTAATTTGCTGAATGAAAGATTTTTTGGACAAGTTTATGTAGAACAGATCATTTTGGGTGGGAGTTCTTAACTTTTTTGGTCTCATGTAGCTTCTAAATATTTGTTTGCGTGTCATCTCCCTCATTAGACTGTAAACTCCTTGAGGGCAGGGACTATCTTTTGCCTCTTTTTGTACCTCCAGCACTTAGCATAGTGCCTAGCATAAAATAGGTGCTTAATATACATTTATAGCTTGAATGATCACGTCCCTCTTTGGCTGTCTAGCAGCTGGTAAACCCATTCTTAAAATAATATTTCTTGCCCTCATTCATAGTTGAAGTAAATACTAAATTTCGGTTTATGAAAGTAGTTGTAATTTTTTTTTGCCCCTCCCATGTTCCTGGATTCTCTCAGGTTAAGAACTCCTGATGCAGGGTTTTCAAAATGGATGTTTAATTCCTTGTATTTGTTTTCCCTGGTGAGCTGAACTTCAATGTGTGATATGAGCAATGGCCCTTTACCCTATTTCTCTGGAAAGTGAAGGAGGAAGGGTGGATACTGTGTAATTTATTCAAGGAGATCTGTATGTGATCTTTCGGAATTTCTCTGCCTTACAGGGGGAGTTTGAAAAAAATTCCCCGTGATTTAATTTGAGTTCACTTCTATGTCCTGGCATTTCTGTACGGCCTTTCTCATATATTGAGCTGTCATTGCAATGACCGGTGGTTTAGAACTTTTCCTGAATCCCTAACCTTCTGCTAAAACAATTGTTAAGGAATATTTCCCATAGTCTAATGACTGTCAGAACTGAGGCTTTCAAGTTATGCCTTAATCTTAACTGAAATAGAAATTATCTTCAGGAAATTAAAGTGAGCAGTACAGTCGAACTTGATTGAATCAAAAGGGAAAAGGAAAACTAATAACAGAGGTAGTGTCCGACATAATTTCCCTCTCTATCCATTAGCTGTCGCCACTAAATTCATATACTTCTGCAGAGAAAGCCACAGTACATTACTCAGTCCTTTGTAGGAAATGAATGTGGAAGATGAAATTGGAATCCCAGGATCTGAGTTTGAATCACACCTCTGCTATAACCTATCTCGCCCTCAGTTTTCCTCATCTATAAAGCAAAGGCCTGGGACTAGGTGGTTTCATGTTGTTGTTGTTCAGTTGTTTCAGTCATGTCTGACTCTTCTTGACCCCATCTGGGGTTTTCATGGCAACGATACTGGAGTGGTTTGTCATTTCCTTCTCCAGCTCATTTTACAGATGAGGAAACTGAGGCAAACAGGGTTAAGTGACTTGGCCAGGGTCACACAGCTAGTGAGTGTCTGAGACTGGATTTGAAATCAGGGAGATGAGTCTTCCTGATTCCAGGTGTGTCATTCCATCCACTACATCACCTTGCAGCCCCGAATGGCTTTATAGGTGTGCTCATTTCATTCTTCATCAGTGTATAAAAATCTTCAAAATTGTTCATTTTATAATATTGATGTTATAGGATGAGAGCAGAAGGAGACAGGAGTCAGAGTCAACTCCCGAGAATTCAAGCATGGCCAACAATTTGGCTTGGGACGTGTTGTGTTTGAACTTCCAATGGAGCATCCTGCTACTCTGCTGTCTTGCTGACCTCTAGAAATGTAGATCTGGAGCTCAGAAGAGATGTCAGAGCTAGAGAAACAGATGTAGGAGTCAACTGCAGAAAAATAGCAGTGTAATTCAATTCAACAAATTCAATCCAATTTAGGAAACATCTGTTAAGCACCTACTGTATGCAAGGGCAGGAAGCTAGGTGGCACAGTGGATAGGCCACTGGACTGGGAATCAGGCAGACTCATCTTCCTGAGTTCAAATCTGGCCTCAGACAGTAGCTATGTGACCTTGGGCAAGTCACTTAACTCTGTCTCAGTTTTCTCATCTGTAAAATGAACTAAAAAAAGAAATGGCAAACCACTTCAGTATCTTTGCCAAGAAAACCCCAAACGGGGTCATGAAACATCAGACACTACTGAAAAAAGAATAAGAATGACTGTATTCAAGTGTGTGTGCTAACTCCCAGGGATGAAAAATAAAAAAAAATGCAACAGTGTCAGTCTTTAAAGAGCTTACATCCTGAAACACAGATGAGCAATTACACAATAATTTTTGGAGAGGAAGCCAGAACCATCAGGGAGAGTTTTGGGGAAGATGGGACAATTGAGCTGAAAGGAAGGATTCTGGAAAATGAGATACCTAGCATCCCATTCTCAGGAGAGTACCCTTCAACTAGAGAGCACTAGAATTGCTTGTGACCAGGCTCCCCTGCTGAGGGAACCCCAAAGAGGTCATTGTGGGAATAGGCTTTTTATAGTTTCAAAGCATACGAGTCAACACAAAATCATATTTCTTATGCCAATCAGCGTAAGGAAGGTCCCAGTGGGAAATAAGCATTGAAATGTGACCGATCTTGAGTAAGCATTAGTTGTTTGGCCAGTCACACCACAACAAACATGTGAAGTGGGGAGAGAGAGACCAGCCTTAGTGAGAAGTACGGGTTCCTCATCTGTGCCCAAAGGGAAGGAGGAAAGATAGGGCTAGAAGGTATTGATGCTGGGACAGTTTGAGGAACAGAAGAGGGTATAGTTAAGAGGAATCCGTGTAGAATGGCCAGCATCTTCTCAGTGTTGTAGAAGGCTCAGAGCATAGGGGGTTGGGGAGAAGAAGAAAAAGAATAGTCATACAATAGTTACTATGGAGAATAAAATTAACAGGTTGATAGGAATTTCCCTCTCCCTTTTCCTCATCTCAGTCTCTTTTTTCCTCCTCTTTCCGTACTTCTTTGTAGTCATCATCAGAGTCACTACTTCTTACAGCACAGTAATATTCCATCATGTTCATATCCCACAATTTTTGGTACTAAAAGAATGACAGATAGTTCGGTTTTAAGAGTTTGTCTTTGTAGACTTTTTATTTAATTGTTAAATGTGATAAACTTTTCCCTCCTCACCATATTACAGATCTGATAGATTTGCCCCGCTTACCATATACTGTAGTAAGTAAAGTAATCACACTCTGTTTTCTGCAGGTCTTAACTCTGATCCTCCCACAAGTTTTTTTTTACAGCATTAGAAATAATAATAATAAAAAGCCCAATGATCTATAGCCCCCTTCTCCCTTAAACGCACTCTTGTCGATATTTTAATCTTGAGCAGGTCAGAGCTGTCTCCTCTGACAGTCAAAGCCCATTTAGTTAAACAATAGACCCTCTTGTGGTCAGCTCTGCTGCAGCTAATAATTTACCTTGCCCTGATGTTCATTAGTAGGTGCCTTTGGCAGAGGCATATCTCCAGTGTGGTTAATTATCCAGTGGGTCAATAACAAGGCTGCAAAAAGTCACCCTGTCATTCGAGGAAAGGTTTGTTTCTCCTGCAGAGCCAACTTTTGATTATCCCTGGTGGGAGGGGGAGTGAACAGGAAATGAATGGATAAGCAAAATCGGATGATCATCTCTAAACCTCTAGGGAACCATTACCACCTTCAATCCCTCTAACCCCTCACCTTACCCACCCAAAGGGAGGACCTAAATGGAGCAAAGAAGTAACTAAGAGCCTGGAAACTGGAGGAGCAACATTGAGTGACCTGGATTATCCAAAAACTAAATCATCTCTCTGTCAGGGATTCATAATTTCATCATTGTAGGTATCCTTCCTACAGGAGCAGATCAAAATCCACCCACGCTTTCTCGTTTTATGTGTCTAGGTTATTTAATAAATCCCCTGTAGGGGATTGACCTAATGTGCTGGAGTCCTTCCTCCTCTTCTTTCTTTCCTTTTTTGGGAGTCAATAGGGTTAAGTGACTTGCCCAGGGTCACACAGCTAGATAAATGTCTGAGGATGGATTTGAACTCAGGTCCTCTTGACTCTAGGGCTGGTATGCTTTTCACTGTGCCACCTAGCTTCCCCTCTTCTTCTTTTTTTTTTCAATTTTTTAAGGTATTCTGGTATCTCACTAGGTCCTTTGGCCATTCACATTCACAGAGGATCTTTATTAGATCTTGCCTTCAATGGTAGACATTGCATTGGGCTTCTTCTCCTTTCTGTACTACTTTGCCATTATCACCAATAACTTCATTATCATTCACGATCATCAAAAATTTCATTATCATTCAATATGACCAATAACTTCATTATTTACCTAGAGATGATATTCCCAGAGTGTCAGCAGAGTTCAGATTCAAATGCAATAGCAAAGGACTATTCCACAGTTAAAGAAACATCATACATGTTACTGATTTTACTCCATAGTGCAGATAAAGAACACGCATTGACAAAATGAAGGTCCAATTTTTATAGGATTGTGGTTCCATCTGCATACCCCTCCACCTCAGTGTGAGCCCCCATAGCTCAAGATGTGTGAGAGGTGACAAAAAAGGGTTTATAGTCTTCTCCTTCTTATGAGAGAATAGAATGAATGAGACTGGAGGAGAAAGAGCTACAAAGATTTGAAGGAAGATCATATAGAGAATTCTCATCTTTCCTATAAAGGCCATATACAAAAAGGACTTAAGTTACCTTGGAAAGATTTAGGTTCAAATGCCCATACATATGTTGGAGAGTACGTGAAACTCAGTCACCATTATTGTGAGGAACAAATGAGATGTTATTTGTAAAACACTTAGCACAGTGCCTGGCACGTAGTAGGCTTAATAATTGCTTGTTTGCTTCTCCTTATTGTTCTGTGTGAAAAAGTTGATGGCATTTTCTATATGCTGCCCTGTGACTTCTAACAAGTGCTTCCTAATGGTGGCTCGGGAGGGAATATAGGAACCATAGAGTTAGTACCACTTCTTTCCTAGAGGCCGAAAATGAGCTGGGAGGACCCAGATGAAGAATACATTTGTCTTTTACTAACAGCTAGTATTTATATAGTGCTTTAAGGCTTGTGAAGTGCTTTACAAATAATATCTCATCTGATCCTCACAACAACTTTGAGAAGGAAGGAAGGAAGCAATGTTATTTTCCCCATTTTACAGGTGGAGAAACTGAGGCAGGCAGTGGTTAAGTGATTTGCCCAGGCCATACAGCTAGTAAATGCCAGAAGCTGGGTTTGAATTCAAGGTTTCCTAACTCCAGGTCCAGTGCTCTATCCACTGGGCCACCTCATTGCCTGTTTCTTAATACTTCACTTTCCATCTGGTCCCTTTCACCTTCTTTATTCTCTTGGTGTGTGATGTATGCACATAAGTTGTCCTAACAATTTAATTAAAAACTATGTAGTGACTTTTTTCTCCCTCCGTGTAGAAAGTATATAATGAGATCATAGAGCTAACGGGGTCCTTTTAGTGTAACTTTGTAATTAATTGTATTTCAGTGTAATCTATAATTTTACAGATAAGGATACTGGTCCAGAAGGGGTTTGCTTAGCATGATATAGTTAGTAAGTAATATTTAAGATTCGAACCTAGCACCTCTGATTTCAAGCCCAATGATCTTTCCACTTTATTGACATATTGTAGAGACAAGAGGCTATGTGTGCTGCATGATATTGGGATCATTTTCAGACTTTCTTATATAAAATGGCACCAGATGCTATCCAGGTCCCCTGTTGGCATGGTTTTAGTTGAGAATACAGCAGTAAAAACAGCAGTGCTACCTAATGTTTATACAAAGAAAATGGTGTCATCTGATATGATCTCAGAAATCTGCTGCCACGGGCCTTTGAAACAATTAGTTTAGACTATTTCACAGGGCATTAAACTGAACAATGCCAGTCTGTTCCTAGGTGCTCTTCAAGTGTATTTCTACAGTGAGGCCAAAATTTGAGTTGGAGAGAATACAGACTCATTTGTTGCTTGAAAGTTTGCAAACAGGAAAAAGCTGGCTTTTCCTGGACCCCCTCAATTTTACTGCCTTCCCTCTGAGATTTTCTCTCCTTTATTCTGTCTATATCTTGTTTGTTCATAGTTGTCCATTGTCTTCCCCATTAGAATGTGAGCTCCTTGAGGGCCAAGACCACGTTCATGTCCCCAGCAGCTAGCACAGTATCTGTAACTTAGTAAGCACATAACTGATGCTTTTTTGACTTGATTTCGAGTTTTCAGTTCCTATTGCTAACACTAATTGTCTCCATTTAGAATGTTCCAGATAGATTTGATATCAATTTTACTTCACATCTAGCTGAAGTATCAAGTTTATGGGGGCAAAAATAACCCAGAAAACAACGTCTTCACTTAAGGATGCTAGGAAATACTTGTTTGCTTTGGAAGGTTTTGCAAGAAGACTCATGGAATAGGAAAGGAAGTTGAAGGTATTGTTTTCTACTCCCAATTTTGTCATATAGCATAAAAATACAATCTTTCTATGACCCTGCTTCCTTGGACTGTCTTATAAGAGTATAAATTTTCTAGCAATCAACTTAAGAATAAAACCTCATCTGAACTTGAAAATTCCCTTCTCTGATCAGAATATCCGATTCTTTCACATCTCGTATTGTTTCATTCCTACTTATCAACTTTTCTTATGGGAATGTGGTCCCTTCACCTCTCCTTAGATTTCCAGTCTATTACTTCTCTTCTGGCTCCTCTTGCCTCTCTGCTCATCCTGGACTTTGTGCTTAGCTACTAATACCATGTGCTTGATACCAACTCCTGTACCCCCTTTATTCCTTACTTACTTGACTCTCCACCATTCCTTCCTCTTTAATCCTTAGCCTTGTCTGCTTTCCATTGTATCTCTACTAGTGTGCCAGTAAAGCTGGAGAAAGTCACAAAACCATTTTATCTCATGCTATTTAATTTGGGTCTTTATTGCTTCTCCGAAATCCTTTTGTTAATTTCTTATCAGTTCACCCACAGCTTCAGTTCCAAACCTTTTGTACCTTCCTAAAACTCTCTGTCCCCCAAAACTCTACTCCCATCAAATAAGGACCTCACATCTTACTTTTATTGAAAAGTCTGAGTCATTCAAAATGAGCTTTCCTACCTCCCTTCTATAATTTTACATTTCTGACATTTACTATTTTTCCACATTCCCTTGTGTTTTAGATGGCAGCCATCTTCTTTTCCAAAAAGGAATTCTTCTAACTTTTGACTTTGATCCTATTTCCTTCTACCAGTTCCCAGATCTTGCTCCATGGGTACACCTTCTCTCACATCCTCATTCATACCGAACTAAGAGGATGATTAGTTATAGTCCTTACTCATCACTACCACTTGTAGAAACTCCCTCTGATACTATCATTCCTCAATTTCTCCTCTTTTGTGGTTTACCCCATCTGTCTTTATTATTCTACCACAGAAGTTCTTACCTTCAGGAAGTTTGTGAACTTGGATGGGAAAAAATACTATTTTCACTAACCACTAATTGAATTAAGACATAGAATTCTTAGAAAGGGTCCATAGGCTTCACTAGACTGCCAAAGGGGTCCATGACACAAAAGAGATTAAGAATCTCTATAGAGATCTTTCTTATAGTTACCTGCTATCCTCCCTCCTCCATACTTTTTCTTTCTTTCTCAAGGAGTTCAGTACCTGGACCATAGTCTTCTCCATCCCAGCACCTACCCTTATACTTGGGGTCTTCAATATAAACATTGCTGTCCCCTTAAATATCTTCACTTTTTAGTTCATCGATCTCAACTCCCATGACTTATACTTTTATTCTATGTAGAGCCAGTCACAGGCATGGTCATCTCCTCATCACCTATGATGCTTGTCTTCATCATCCTGAAATTCTTCCTTCTGATTACAACTTCTTATCTTTCTTTCTCTCTGCCTCTTTTCTTAAATCTATTGTGTCTTTAGCCCTTACTCCTAGTCATTCCACTTGTACCTGCTCTCCTAATGTAACCTTGCTTTGCCCCACTTTTGCTTCCTTGGCAATCTTGACCCTATGGCTAACCAGTTTAACTGGCTTCCTTCAAGTATCAGAACAAACCCCGCCTTCTGCAAGAAGGTTTTTCTGATTTCCCTTAGTGCTAATGCCTTCCCTTTAAGATTATCTATATATCTTGTTTGTACTTAGTTGTTTATATGTTGTCTCTTCCATTAGATTGTGAGCTTCTTGAGGGTAGGGACTGCTGTTGCCTTTCTTTGTATTGCAAGCACTTAGCATAATGCCTGGTATTTAGTAGACACGTAATAAATGCTTGTTGACTTGGCTTGACTTTGCTCTATAGTCTTTAAAGAAGTGATGGCTGCTCTTGCCAAAGGCAATCACTTTACTTATGTCCTGGATCATATCTCCTCTTCTCCTCTAGGAATTTAACCCTTCAATTATCGCCTCTAATCTTTCTCATGTATAATGAGAAGCCTTCCTTGTCTTTGGGCTCCTTCCTTGTTGCCTAAAATATGCTCTGTTCTCCCCCATCATTGAAGAGTCTCCATCTGACCCTGCCACATCCTCAAGTTATTGTCCTAGATTTCTTTTCCCCTCAAACCCTGGGTGTGATTATGGCGCCCATTTCCTCAACTCCCACTAATTTCTCAGCTCTTTGCAACCCAATTTCCAACTCCATTACTTGACTGAAACTGCTATGCTCTATGCAAAATTATTAATGATCTCTTTTTTTATTCATTCCATTTGAGGCAGCTAGATGGTTGCAATGGGTAGAGCACTGGACTTGGAATCATGAAGTCCTGAGTTCAAATCTAGCCTCAGGCGCTTACTAGTTGCGTGACCCTAGACAATCCACTTAATTTGGGTCTTCTTCAGTTTCCTCAGCTGTAAAATGGGGATAATAATAACACCTATGTCCCAGGGTTGTTATGAAGATCAAATGAGATAATAACTGTATAACATATTAAGTGCTATATAAATGTTAGCTATTTTTATTAAAATTATAGTAGCCTTGGTCTTTCTGACTCTAATCTTTTCTCTCTTACCCATCCTCTATGCAGCTGTCAAAATTATCTTCCCAAAGGCGTTGATGTCTGATCATGTCACTCTCCTCCTCATGCATTTTCAATGGCTCCCTATTTCTTCTAAGAAAAAAAGCAACCTCGTTAGATGGTCATTTTAAGCACTTCACAGTTTACCTCTTTTACCTTTCCAGGGTTTATTTCCACACTGTACTTTGCAGACATACTGTCTTGCTCACTGTCCCATGAACTCTGTTTTCTATCTACTATCCCTTTGTCTACACTATCCACCATATCTGCAATGTGCTCCCTTCTCGTCTCCCTGCCTCTTGGTGATCCTTAGTTTCGGTCACGGCTCAGCTCAAGCTGCAACACAGAAAACCAATCCCCACCCCCTCCAAATTGTCAGAGTTCTCTTTCTTCTCAAAATGTCTTGTACTGTATTTACTTATGTGGGTATGTGTTCTATTCTCTTCTCCTACTCCACTAAATTGTAAGATTTTTTGAAGGCATGGTCTGTTCTTGGTTTTCTGTTGTACCACAGTGCTTAATATGATGCCAGGTCTAGAAGCTGTGGAACTAATGTTTATCGAATTGAAATGAATTGAAATGGAATCTTCAGTCTTTCAGTTTGGTGTCAAAAGTATCAGCCTATTCCTAAGAGTTTCTATTGTGACTTTTCATTGCATCACTTTATTTTAGAAGTCTCTTTATGATGAGCAGATGAATAGCATTTCTTAGATCCATGACTTTATGGAAAAAAAGCACAGGACTAAGGGGAGAAAGACTAATATAGGAAATCAGTTCAGTTGGGTTCACTTAGAGTGATCCACATGTTCACCGCTGGAATAATATGGTGTATTCACTACACAAGATGTCATCGCTACATGAGGAATCTAGTAGGACTCTCTGAACTTTAAGGTGCACATTTTTGTGGGAGTGGTAGCCTCATGTTTGTTTTGCTTGAAGGATTTAAGAAGGAATGTAAGCCATCCATCTGGGCAGTCATAATTCCATCACTCTCTCTGAGGCAGTCAGATGAGGTTGAGACGAAAAAGCAGTAAATTGGAAATGGTTTAAGGCCTTTGAGGATTATACCTGAGATTAGTTTAGATCCCTGACTAGTATTAGTGATTTATAAATTAAGTCTGAGGAGAAAATTGGACCATACAGCTAATTATTTTTCTGCCTCATGTTCCTGCCTCATGAATTCTTTAGAGGAAAACCTTGTCATTTTAAATAATGATTTCTTCTTAAAGCCAAATGAAATTTCATTTTGATTTGGGTATTCTGGGCTTTGGCTTAGAATCCTTTAAAAAAATGTTTTGAGTTGGTTTATACTGTTGTATTCAGTTATTGCGGAAAGGAGAAAAGCCTCTGGTGCAGTTTTTCTCTGATGTTTGGAAACTAAATCTCCACCCCATTGTACCTGAAAGGAGGAAATTGTGCTGGGAGGCTTAACACTGAACTCATAAATGCTGGCCTTATGTTAATATGGTGCTGTCAGCAGCCTGCAAATTAGAGCTTTGGATAACGCTGAAAGCTTAAACCCTACCTTTGACACCAGAGCAGTCCATAGATTATGGTTCTGAGGGCTAATCTTTAGTGACAGATGCGGAGGGAGAAGAGTTTCCTAACGTTAGTAGCAAACTCAAAATGCTCTGTCATGAACCTCAGAGGTTTTTTTTCTTTTAGGTGTCAGACATGTAATCATGCCAGGAATACCTTCAAAGAGGGCTGATTCGAGCCATTTCTAAAGGGTTCTTTCTGTGGACAATTTATTGAGTGAGTCATAAGGTATTTGCACAGTGATGGGCAAATACAGAATTACCAAAACTCAGTCTTGGAAAGGAACTCCAAGGTTATCTTGTTAAATTCCCTACACCCAAGAACTGATCATCCAGGCTCTCCTTGAAGACTAACAGTGGGGAGGGGACCCACCACTTGTTTAAAGATCCCATTTTACTTTTAAATAGCTGTAAGTAGAAGAGAGTTTTTCCTTTTTGAGTCTATACCTGTGTTTCAACGATCCGGCCAGCAGCTGTTGTGGGGGTGAAGAGACCAACATAAGCCCAACAACAAGCATGCTACCAGCACATTGCAAAAGCCCAGGTTCTTTTGATCTGCTTTAGTAAGGAAAGCAACATTTAGAGGTTGACAAGTTTACTTTAATCCAGCAAACAAATATCACTCACTTAGTTCAGGGGAAAAAGCAGCACCCTGAACTTCAGAGCAAATACAAACAAATTACAAACATTGACAGACAGACCTAATACAATTCATAGTTACCAACATCTAAGTTCAGCCTGGAGCTCATAACAAGGGCTGGTCCAGAGTCATGTGTGCCACCATAGCTGTGGGTAAGAGCTCCAGAGAAGAGAAAGTCAACCCCTGGTTTTATATCTTTTTCAGGGTCAAGGGTGAGTCACACGTGCAACTCACCCACGTGACCTAGAATTGTCACAAAGAGGCCACTTAAACCCATGTGGTCTAAAAGCCTCTGATGTCCCAAACATGTCACTCAAACTCATGTATAAACTAGGTCCTCCCCTGAGGCAAGGAGGCACCAAGGACACCCAAATCTAATCAAGGAAACAAAGACCAAACTCTTCAAGGGCACTTGGTTGAACTGAGTGCTAAGAGCCCATTTTGTTTACCAACACAACCTGCCCTTGCTACTTCCACCGATTGCTTCTTCTGGGGTCAAGTAAAACAAGTTAAATCTGTCTTTTGCAGATAATACTTCATATTATACTAGTATGTTCTCCTTTGAGAATTCTTTCCTCCTCAGATCTTCCCGTGATTCTTTTCTCAAGATCTTCAAGCATAGGTTGGATGGCCATTGGTCAGTAATGTCGTGTAGGGGAATCCTGGTCAGGTATAGATTGGACTGGTAAACCTCCATGGTCCCTTCCAATTCTGAGATTGTATGATCCTTGCAACACAGGTATCAGTGACATTTTTTTAAATCATCTGATACTGGGATGATTTTGTAGAAGGAGCGTAAAACTGGGAGTCTGTATTGTGGTTCAGTAAATAGAACCCTGAACTTGGAATCAGAAGACCTGAGTTAGAATCCTGACTCAGCTACTTACCAACTATATAATCTTGGGAAAGTCACATCATCCCTGTGTCATTTTCCTTACCTGTAAAATAAAAGTTGGTAGACTAGAAAAGGAAGTGTTGCAGGTCAGACAGTATACATTAAGTATTTACATATGGAACTGCTTGAAAGGCAAGACTTTAAGGAAGTAATTTTCTTTTCAAAATTAGATTTTATTATTATTATATATTCTATCACATTATATATTAGATCATATTATTATATTATTATTTTATTATCACTTAGATTTCCCTATTTCACTCCTCTCCTCCTCCTGAGAATTATTTCTTTTACCAAAGAATATTTTAAGAAAGAAAAAGGGAGAAAATCAACAGAAATGACCAATATTTTGGGGGAAAAAAGTCTTACATGCCCCATTTCACTTCTATTGCCCCCTGCCACTTTGCCCCACTTCTGCAAAGGAATGGAGGGAAGTTTTTTTTTTCTCACTTCTCTTCTTTGGGGTTAAGCTTATTTGGATAATTTTGCAACATTTGTTTTTGATTGTTTTTTGTTGTTGCTATTTATTTTCCCCATTTAAGTTATGTATATTGTATTGTGTGTATTGTTGTCTTCCTGGCTCTGCTTACTTCTCTTTGCATCAGTTCACTTAAGTTTTCCATGCTTCTCAATAGTTGTCATCTTCATTATTTCTTGCAATACAGCAATAATCTATTATATTAACATACCACAATTTGTTTAGCCATTTCCCAATGAATAGTCATCTACCTTTTCCCCATTTTTTTGCTACCTCAAAAAGTGCTGCTTATAAATAGTTTGGTGCATATGGAGCCTCTCTTTTTGTCAGTTACCTTTTTGGAATATTGGCCTAGCAATAGGATCCCTGGGTCAAGTGATATGGACATTTTACTCACTTTATTTTCATAATTTCAAGTTGCTTTCCAGAATAATTGTACTAATTCATAGCTCTAACAACAGTGAATTAATTTGCCTGTCTTTCTACCACCCTTCCAACATTGCCTCTTCCTAACTTCTGTCATTTTGCCAATTTGGTGGGTATGAGATGAAACCTCAGTGTTGTTTTGATTTTCATTTTTTTATTTTTTTTATTTATTTTTTTTTAATTGAGAGGGGAAGAGTTACATGCCAAAAGATTTGACCCTGCCTGAGCTGGCTGTGGATTCCTCAATAAATGAAGAGAAATGTTTGGGCCTCTTTCTGTTCCTTATTGTAGATAAGAAATAAACAATGACTGAGAGTCTTCAGCTAATTTTAACACATGATAAGAAAGGCCGTCAAGCAGTTTTGTGATCTTCCCAACAAAAGTGAGAGCTCTGGAATCCAAATAGTAGTGGATATCCAAAAGGAATCAAAAACTCCTTTGACACTGGGAAAAGTGGGCATCCTTGCTTTACTCTCATTATTTATTGAAAAAGATTATGGTTGCATATGATGCTTGCTTTTAGTTTTAGATTGATACTTTTTTATATTGAAAAAAGGCCCCTCTTTGCCTATACTTGGTTGGATTTTTTTTTCTTTATTATTTTTTTTATTTAAATTTATTTATTTAACATATTTGGTTTTCAGCATTGATTTTCACAACAGTTTGAATTACAAATTTTCTCCCCATTTCTCCCCTCTCCCCCACTCCAAGATGGCATATATTCTGGTTGCCCTGTTCCCCAGTCAGCCCTCCCCTCTATCACCCCCCCTCCCCTCCCATCCCCTTTTCCCTTCCTTTCTTGTAGGGCAAGATAAATTTCTACGCCCCATTGCCTGTGTATCTTAGTTTTTAGTTGCATGCAAAAACTTTTTCTTTTGTTTTTGAACATCTGTTTTTAAAACTTTGAGTTCCAAGTTCTCTCCCCTCTTCCCTTCCCACCCACCCTCCCTAAGAAGTCGAGCACTTCAACCTAGGCCACGCATGTATCATTATGTATAATCCTTCCACAATACTCATGTTGTGAAAGGCTAACTACATTTTGCTCCTTCCCAACCCATCCCGCTGTATTGAATTTTCTCCCTTGACCCTGTCCCCTTTCCAAAGTGTTTGTTTTGATTACTTCCACCCCCATCTGCCCTCCCCTCCATCATCCCCCCCCCCACCTTTTATTTTTTTTTTTTATCTTCCTCCCTCTTCTTTCCTGTGGGGTAAGATACCCAACTGAGTATATATGGTATTCCCTCCTCAGGCCAAATCTGATGAGAGCAAGGTTCACTCAATCCCCCCTCATCTGCCCTCTCCCCTCCTCCCACAGAACTGCTTCCTCTTGCCACCTTTATGCGAGATAATCCACCCCATTCTATCTCTCCCTATCTCCCTCTCTCAGTATGTTGCTCTCTCATCCCTTAATTTCATTTTATTTCTTTTAGCTATCTTCCCTTCATCTTCAACTCACCCTGTGTCTGCTCTCTCTCTTTTACATACATATATATATATATTAAACACATATATATATACATACATACACATGCATACATATACACATAGATACATACATACATACACATTCACTTATATATATACATAAACATATATATATATATGCATATTCCCTTCAACTACCCTAATACTGAGGTCTCATGAATCATACACATCATCTTTCCATGTAGGAATGTAAACAAAACAGTTCAACTTTAGTACGTCCCTTGCAAATTCCGTTTCTTGATTACCTTTTCATGCTTCTCTTGATTCTTGTGTCTGAAAGTCAAATTTTCTATTCAGTTCTGGTCTTTTCACTGAGAAAGCTTGAAAGTCCTCTATTTTATTGAAAGTCAATATTTTGCCTTGGAACATGATACTCAGTTTTGCTGGGTAGGTGATTCTAGGTTTTAATCCTAGCTCCATTGACCTCCAGAATATCGCATTCCAAGCCCTTTGATCTCTTAATGTAGAAGCTGCCAGATCTTGGGTTATTCTGATTGGGTTTCCACAATACTCAAATTGTTTCTTTCTGGCTGCTTGCAGTACTTTCTCTTGATCCGGGAGCTCTGGAATTTGGTGACAATATTCCTAGGAGATTTCTTTTTGGGATCTATTTGAGGAGGCGATCGATGGATTCTTTCAATTTCTATTTTGCCCTGTGGCTCTAGAATATCAGGGCAGTTCTCCTTGATAATTTCTTGAAAGATGGTATCTAGGCTCTTTTTTTGATCATGGCTTTCAGGTAGTCCAATAATTTTTAAATTATCTCTCCTGGATCTATTTTCCAGGTCAGTGGTTTTTCCAAGGAGATATTTCACATTGTCTTCCATTTTTTCATTCCTTTGGTTCTGTTTTATAATATCCTGATTTCTCATAAAGTCACTAGCTTCCACTTGCTCCAATCTAATTTTTAAAGTAGTATTTTCTTCAGTGGTCTTTTGGACCTCCTTTTCCGTTTGGCTAATTCTGCCTTTCAAGGCATTCTTCTCCTCATTGGCTTTTTGGAGCTCTTTTGCCATTTGAGTTAGTCTGTTTTTTAAGGTGTTGTTTTCTTCAGTGTATTTTTCAGTATTTTTTTGGGTCTCCTTTAGCAAGTCATTGACTTGTTTTTCATGGTTTTCTTGCATCCTTCTCATTTCTCTTCCCAATTTTTCCTCTACTTCTCTAACTTGCTTTTCCAACTCCTTTTTGAGCTCTTCGATGGCCTGGGACCAGTTCCTGTTTTTCTTGGAGGTTTCTGTTGTAGGCTCTTTGACTTTATTAATTTCTTCTGTCTGTATGTTTTGGTCTTCTTTGTCAGCAAAGAAAGAATGCAAAGTCTGAGACTGAATCTGGGTGCGTTTTTGCTGCCTGGCCGTATTCCCAGCCAACTAACTTGACCCTTGAGTTTTTCAGTGGGGTATGACTGCTTGTAGACTTACAGAGTTCTATGTTCCACAGTTTGGGGGGGAGGTGCCAGCTCTGCCACACCAGCACTGCTCCTTCCCCAAGAACCCCCAACCCGAACTGGGCTTAGATCTTTGGCAGGCTGTGCACCCCTGCTCTGATCCGCCACTTAATTCCTCCCACCAGGTGGGCCTGGAGCCGGAAGTAACAACAGCTGTAGCTGTGCCACCTCCACTGTCCCCAGCCGCGAACTCCTTCCACTCCCGCAGCTTTTCCCACTAACCTTCTCCGCAATCTTTGGTGTTTGTGGGTTAAGGAGTCTGGTAACTGCCGCAGCTCACTGAATCAGGGTGCTAGGGCCCCCTCCGCCCGGCTTCTGGTCTGGATGGTCCACGCCGCTCAGGCTGGGCTCTGCTCCACTCCGTTCCCAGCTCCCAGCTCTGTGTGGGATAGACCTCACCCAGAGACCATCCAGGCTGTCCTGGGCTGGAGCCCTGTTTCCCTCTGCTGTTTTGTGGGTTCTGCCGCTCTAGAATTGGTTCGGAGCCATTTTTTATAAGTTTTTGGAGGGTCTCAGTAGGGAGCTCACACTATTCCCTGCTTACCAGCCGCCATCTTGGCTCCGCCTCGATTTTCATTTTCTTATTATTAGTGATTTAGAGCGTTTTTTCATCTAACTTAATAGTTTACAATTCTTCTTTTGAGAACTATTTGTTTATATCAACTTATCTGTTGGGGAATAGATTTTGGTATTACACATTTCTGTTAATTGTCTATATTTCTTAGATACCCAAGCCCTTAGAAGAGATAATTCAAATAAAGATTTTTTTTCCAGGCACTCACCAGCTTCCCTTTCTGTTCTAGATGCATTGATTTTGTTTGTGCAAAAGCTTTTCAATTTCTTATGATAAAAGTAATCTGTTTTTTTTTTCCTTATCATCATTATCCCATGTTTGGTAAAGAATTGATCTTCTACCTGTAGCTTTGTAAAGTATATGATCTGCTTTTCTTCTAATTTTAAAATTGTATGATCTTTAATATTCAGGTTGAGTATGTATTTTGAATTTCTTGTGGCATATGGTTTAAGATGTTAGCCTAAGCCTAAATTCAGTTCTTATCCAATAGAAGTTCTTTTCTAACTGATATATGTTTTAGGGGTTTATTGAACTCTGGGTTGTTGAGCTCCATCATTTCTGATTCCTCCTTGTCCGTTAATTTACTTTTCTTTCTTTTTTAACTAATACAAAATGGTTTTAATGATGGCTGCTTTATAAATACTATTTCTCCTTCATTCTTACCTTCTCATTATTTCCTTTGATATTTTGTTCCTTCAAATGGAATGTACTATTTTACCTAGCTCTGTAAAATACCCCTTTGGTAGCCTGACTAGAATAGCATTAAATATATAAGTGGCCTTTAGTAGTATTGTGATTTTTATTTTATTAGTATGGCCCAGCTATGGCCACTGAACATTCCTAAGGAAAGAAGGAAGTTGCTAGTAGAGTGACCAAATGATTTGAGCTTGAGCCAATGCCATTGAGCATTTTTATTAATGACTTAAATAAATGTCATGCTTATTGGATTTACAGATGATACAAAGCTAGGGGGGAATAGCTAAAATGTTGGATAAAAGAGATACAACTCAAGCACCATCATCTGATCCGATCCCCCTAATGCCTTTCCTTCCGGATTACTTTGCATTTAACTACTTTGTATATATTTGTTTTTATTCATTTTATTTTTATACTGTATATATTTAAATAAGTGTTATGTTGTCGCCTCCTCCCCCTTTAGAATTTATGCTTCATTTGAGTAGAGATTGTTGTACTTGTTGTCAGTTGTTATGCCTAAGGCTGTTACTAGGCCCTTTTGGCTTCCTTGTGGTGGAGATTGATTTATATCAGTTAAAGTTTTTTTCTTTGTCAGAAGGGCTCATCTGACCCAGTGGCAAATGAAGGCATCAATAAAACTTTAAAAAGGAAATAAAAAGGCATGGGATTGTGAATTGAGATCTGGAAGGGACCTCTTCAGTCCTCTCATTTCATAGATAAGGACAATGAAAGCTATAAGGGTTAAATGATTTGGCCAGAACCATGGAGTTGGAAGTGTCTAAGGCACAGTTTGATCCTAGGTCTTCCTAATCCAATCCATGATACCATGTAAATGATTCCATTCCTCCTGTTAACTCAACAGGACAAGATGTCAGGAAAGGATTCTTCCCCCTTTCCAATTGCTCTGTCACATCCCTGTAGAAGCAGAAAGAGGCCCATGCTGGATTGAGGGTAATTTTCTGTTTTTTTAATTGTTTCATGGGTTACCAGAGTCAAAGCATTCATCACCCATTGGCCATCCTCATGGCAGTGATCCTCTTTAGACTTAGCTTGATTGGTCCTTGGAAAGCAGAAGGACTGTACTCAAAGGCTTTCTCAGATGTTAAAATGTGTTCCACTGATCTAGACTTCAAGAACCTATGTCTGTGCCACAAGGAGGCATCAGAATAGAACTTGGTGGAACCAGGTATGAAAACAATATATTATGTGTCAAAATTGAGAAGGATAGATACTATTATGAAGAGGCAGCCCAATGTAGTAAAGAGCCATCAAACTCAGCTGCAAATGGGAAATATTTAACAAAATAAATACCAATACTATATACTGTAGAGAATGTTAATTTGTGATTTTCTAAGTCAATATGTAGCCTGCAGGGATCCATTTCTATTTGGATCTCTGGTGTAGTTTATAGAGAGCTGACCTCAAAGCTATGAAGGAACTGGGTTCAATTCTTACCTCTAACACCTGCTGGCCATCTGACCCAAGGCAAATTACTTACCCTTTCAATGAAAAAGGCAACTCTACACTGGTGAAGGTAATTCTTGAATATACCTGTGAAATCCCAGGTCCAGTCTCCATCACTATATACTAGTATTATACATAGACAAGTAAAAATGAATCATGGGCAGGGGGTTGGGTTCCATCATTTTTCCAGTATGGGTGGGTTGATAACAGTCAATCAGGTGGAGTCATAGATAAAGAGTTGAAGGGACCTTAGAAATAATCTTGTTATAACGTCACAAGGATCTCATGACTCCAAATCTGTAAGATTTAGAGCTGGAAGTGCCTCATAGATGATTTAATCCAACCCTCTCATTTTACAGATGAGGAAACTGAGGTCCAGAGAGGTTAAGTGACTTGCCCAGTATCTCATAGCTAGTAAATATCTAAAGCAAGACATTCATCCAGATCTTCCTGATTCTCAAGTCTAGCACTGTCCACTATCACGATACTTCCATCTCATTTTACAGCTATGGAAACAGAGGCCCAGAGTGATTATATTACTTTTCCAAGGTCATGTAGCTTTTAAACGTGGAACCAAATTTTGAACCTCTGGTCCTATGAAGATAGTGTTCTCATCTATTCTGACTTTCAGAACACTTGATCATTAACTCGAACCCTCTTTTAAAAATTATAATATATATACATACATATATGTGTGTTCTGCTATATCCAGTAATATATTCGAATTAAAACACTATTAAAGAAAATTATCACCCACTTTGCTATAGAATGGGATTAGCAATATTTCAAGATAATAGAGATTCTGGACCAGTTGATGATTTAGATCAGGAAACTTTGCTGAAATGAATAATTTAGCAAGACATCAAGTCATCAGCTTAATTTTCAAGGATGAAAAAGTGTTTTCCTTCAAAAGGTTTTTTGGTTTTCTTGTTGAAATGGTGTCACACTTGTCAGCAAAACCAGGATAGAACTTCCCTGGCAAATACAGCTTAAAGAAAACCAGAAAAACCTGCCACGGGGTGGAGAAACCATTTTTTTTCTTGGATTTTGCCCCCTACCATTCTAACACACATTTTATTTGTGGAGCTAACACATTAAGGATGAACCAGAATGATGGTCTTGAGGTTGAAGGATGATAAGTAGACCTCATTACATTGCTTGGCGTACAGCCCATAGAAGCAAGCAGCAACAGCCTTGATTTCATTTTAAAAGGAGTTAGAGGAATGTGAAGAAGGTCATCGCCATCAATCTGTTATTGCCCTGCTAGATAGCATCTCTTTAAGGAGACATAGGAAATGCTTTTTTTTTTTTAAATCAAATAAAGGCCTAGAATGAGGGTGTTCATCTTAACAGCTTTTTAATGAAAGTGTTAGGTTTCCATAATGGAGTTCATAAGCCCTTAGATGTAAAAACTGTTTAAGAAAATGTTTTTAGCATCATTATGTTCAGCTCTGCTGGTACAGGTGATAGTTTTGCCTTGTATTTCCTTCTGAAAAAGCAAGGAAGCATAAAAATAGTTGGTGATAATACTTTGTTATCACAAAACCTTTGGGATAACCACTTTACACAATATTGCTGTGAGAGTGGTTCAATAGTGAGCCCATTTCATAGGTAAAGAAATGGAGCCTGAGTCTGGATAGCTTATTTGCACTTCCATATTGAGTAGAGGGCAAAAGTGAGGGGTGGGGCTGGGACTATATATCTGATATTTATGTAAAGCTTTAATGTTTACAAAGCTTTGTAGATATTATATTATGTGATCATTGGAGAATCTGCTTCCTGGAGCTGTGGCTCTGTAGTGTGTGTGTGTGTGTGTACATGTGTGTGTGTATGTGTGCATTCACATACCCAGTATCCTCTATTAAAGTCCTATTCTGATGTCTTGACACACAGTGGAGGTAGTACCCTGGCTTCTTGAAGACTCTGCCTGCGGCATACAATCCCCAGAAAGTCTGAAGGTTTGGGATGGTGAATTGCACCCTTCATTAGAGGACTGGCCTAGCTAAGTTCAGCGTCATTTCATCTGGTTCAGTGATGAATTTGGTGGGGAAGAGGTAGAGTAAACCATCCATAAAAATCATCTCCTGAGTCATGGTGGAGATATAGCCTGTCTGTGGAGGGAGTACTCACACAAAGCCAGAGGAGCACCTGTGCGCACCCATGTGCATGGATATATTATTGTCAGTCACCATGGACACACACATGTTATTATTGATCACCATGTACACACATGTATTATTGTCGGTCACCATGTACACAATGCGTTATTGATCACCATATACACACATGTATTATCATCCATCACGCACACACACACATGTATTGTCAGTCACCATGTACACACACATATTATTGTCAATCACCATGTACACACACATATTATTATTGATCACCATATACACACATGTATTATTGTCAGTCACCGTGTATACACACATGTATCATCAGTCACCATGTACACACGTGTATTAGTGTTGATTGCCATGCACACACAGGTATTATTGTCCACCACCATGTACACATGTGTGTTTTGTCAATTATAACACAATCATATGCAGAATGCATTATTGTTAGTTACAAAAACTGATCTTCTTTATTACATTGCACATTCTGGAATTCCTAATCTCTGCTCAGTGAGCCCTGAGTGGCTGCTGTCTTACTCTCTCATAAATGTTCTCTGCAGAGTCCACTTGCCTGTGCTATTGTTGTGTTTGTCCTTCGTTTTCAAAGAGGACCGTGACATTAGGAAAATGATGACATGACTCGCAGTTGACTTTCATTTGAGTGAGGGAGGGAGGGCTGTGCAAGGTTGCCAGCCTCACTTTCTCCTCCAGAGCCATCTGGGTCCAGTTGCCTGATATTCATCAGGACAACTGGAGATGGCCCAGGGTGCAATGGGAGACCCTGGCTGTTTTAGGCTTAGGCCTTTTCAGGTTCTCACTTGGAGTGTGGAAAAGTCCATTCAGTGAATAGGCCTCTTTAAGAAGTGAGTCAAGGAATGGCCCCTTTAATTAGAGAAAAGGAAGAAAAAAAAATCAAACCGGTAGGGAAAGACCCTCAGGGTTGCTAGTCAAAAGAGAAAAGTTACCATTGGCATTCCCTCTGAGTCTGGAGGGCCCAACATACAGCCATATGCATGAATAGTGGAACCCTGACCTTTGAGTCAGAAGACCTGTTCTTTTTCAGGTGTGTGACCATGAGCAAGTCCTGCTAAGCCCTAGTTTCTGCATCTATAAAATAGAAATAATACTTGAACTATATACATTACAGATACAGTATGTTGTATTGAGACCCAGATGAAACAATGTATAGGAAAACACTTTTTAATCAATGAAGTTCTATTTAAATGAATTTTCTCAAACATCATTCATTACAGCCTTTAATCTTCCAATGTCTATGACCAGTGTCTGACTTCACTGGACTCTGTTTTCTAAGACAGGAGTTCTTAACCTGAGGTTCAAGAACTCCATAGGGTCTATAAAGAGATTTCAGAGGATCTGGGAACCTGGATTAGAAAAAATACATCTTTATTTCCACTAACATTTGGCTTTCTTTGTAGTCCTACAAAGATTTATTTTATGCATTAAAAAATATTCTGAGGAGGGTCCATAGGATTCACCAGACTGCTAAAGAGGCTCATGATACAAACAAAAAGCTAAGAACCCCTCTTAAGAGATGCTGGTGCTGATGCTGAATAACTGACCTGTGCCGAGCACTCTAAGATTTTCTGGCTACTTTATATAATTGCTTCCTTTTACTTTCTTAAGTAGCTTCTTCCCTTTCTGTGCTATGAAAACAGATTAAGAGGGCCAGGGGACTCAGAATCTAGCAGGAACATTTTTCAGGACTGAGACTTTCTTGTTCGTTTTTTCTTGACATGTGATTTGATAAGTATAAGGGACCCTCAGCAAGGAATTTCCTTCTGCTAATGTAGATCGGCGGCTGTTTTACAACCTGTAGTCTTCAAGAGTCGACTGAGTATCAAGAGGTTAAGTGACTTACCCAGAATTATACAGTTAGTGGGTGTCAATTGGAAACCCAGGTTTCCTTGATTCTGAAGATTCTCAGTGCTAAGACTAAATGCCACCAAAATGGTTTTGATCCAAGGACATCTAAGTGAGTCGCCACAGTCCTCACATCTCATGTAATTAGACTGTAAGCACCTTGAGGGTAGAGATCAATTAACTTCATAAAGAGCCTTGCAGATGTAGGGAAATGTTTGTGCAACTGAAGTGAACCCCTGGGCTCTGATGAAGCAGAGCTAAAAAGGAATTCTTGATTGTTCCCCCCAAAAAGTACTGCTCACAAATGGAACCTGGAAATGAAATCTGAAAAGGCTAAAAGACATTGGAGGAGCAGATATCATCACTCCCACTGATGAGAGAGAGCAGTCTTGGTAGACAAAGGAGGGGGAGATTGTGCTTGCTGCTAACCAAAGCATTAAGGTTTCTTCTCCTATAAGATACCAAAGAACTAGGGTTTACTTGCAGCCCTCAGAGAATATTGTGCAGCTGTGCTCTATCCCATCATTCAGATGAGTATCACATGAACAGACCTTTGTTAAGCAAAATAGAAATTTAGGGAGTAATGGCGCAAATAGATCAGAGCTATAAACTTTGAACAAACATGTAATTTGAGTTTGATTCCCCTGATCCAAGGAACTAAGGAGCTTTTGAATTCTAATCACTGGGCTGGAATGGGCTTCCCCAGAGACTGGGTTACTTAGAGAGCATGTCTTTGATTTCTCTGCCTGTAAAGTAAGAATATACTGAGAGGAAGGTCCTAAAGGTCACCTTGGCTTGGGAGGTCAGCAAGATAAACCCCTACTTATACAACTAAGGCTTCTCTAGGCAGCCACTGACAAATACGGAAAGAAGGGAGTATGGGCTTGGTGGGAGGTAAAGGCACGTGATGGTCCACTGGCCTAGAAGTTTTCTGTGTCTCCTTGTGAGGTCCCACTACTGTGCCTAGATGGTGAAGCTGCTAGTGGGAATCATGCTGGTGGGCTTCACTGTCCCCACCTTGGACTTCAGGAGGAAATCACCATGAAGTGGTGTTTTGGATCAACTTTTGGTCTCTTTTATGGTATCCTCTTGGGATGTTTTTTCAATATTGGGGCAGTGACCCTCAATTCTTGAAGGCAGCTGAGTGGTAGTGGATAGAGCTCTGAGCTTGGACATAAGAAGCCCTGAATTCTAATCCTGGCTCGTAACATTACTAGCTGTGTGAAACTGGGCAAGTCTCTTACCTCCTCTCAGCCTGTTTTCTCCACCTAACACAGAGTATTGCTGTGAGAATCAAATGAGATAACATATGTAAACATATGTAACACATGTGAAGTGCTTTGCAAACCTTATACTGTTTGCTATTTTTATTTTTATAATGGAAGTACCAGCAGCAATGAAACCACATGTTTTTTGAAGTGCTGAATTATAGGTATGTTGGAGAGGAGGCAGGGCATACCTGAGAGGAAAGGATCAAAAGTGGTATCTCTAATGATATAAAAACAGGTATTTAGTAAATAACCAGATGTGATAGGCCAGTGGGATTGGACTAACTTTTGGGGGAGCCAATAGTTGGTCTGCAGATTGTTGTTGTTGTGTTTGTCCTTCCTTCTCAAAGAGGACCATGACATTGGGGAAATGATGACATGACTTGCACTTGACTTTGATTTGAGTGAGGGAGGGGCTGTGCAAGGTCACCAGCCTCACTTTCTCCTCCAGAGCCATCTGGATCCAGTGGCCTGATATTCATTAAGACAACTGGAGATGGCTCAGGATGCATTGCAAGACTCTGGCCCTTTCAGGCTGTCTTTTTAGGTTCTCACTTTGAGTGAGGCCCATTCAATGAATAGGCCTCTTTAAGAAGTTAATCAAGGGATGGCCCCTTTAATCAAAACTCCAAAAAAAAAAAATCAAAAGACCCTCAGGGTTCCTGGCCAAAAGAGGCATTTACATTCACTCTGTGCTAGGAGGGCAGGGACCTATTGTCCAATATATGAGCACCAGAGTGAGTTGGTTTTAAGGTTTGGTTTTTAAGAAAGAAATCTAGCCAGTAAACCCCAAGTTGAAGAGGCAGCCTTCAGCCATCGAAATGGAGCATAGAGAGGAGGCAGAGGCAGAGGTATGCATGTGTATAGCTGGAGGACTGTTTCCTGTAAGAAATCACTCCCCTATTTATGTCATAGCCTAGTAACATGAGCCCTACACAAGTTGTTGCTTTTTTTTTTCTTTTTCCTGGACCTGTGATTTATTTCATCAGTGTAAAGAGTTCCCAGTGTGGAATTTTCTCTTACAAATGGAGAGCTGAACACTCTTTAACTTACAGTCTTAGAGAGATGCCTGGGTCTCTGAGAACTGACTTGCTTTGGGTCTCACAAAAAAAGCTTTTGTCAGAAGTGAAATTTGAACTCAAGTTTTCCAGTTTCTGAGGACAGCATTCTGTCTACTACACTGCACCGACGTTCTTATTTAACTTAAGTGAGTATTTAATAGATATATTTGTGTTATTGCAAACAGGCAAGAATGTGTCTTTTGCCTTCTCCCATGCAAAATGTAGATTCTTAAAGTAACACATTCTTGGGTGATGCTAAGCCTCAGACCTTCTCAAATGTGGGGAAATTGGGGCAAACTACTCTGTGATCATCAATGATAGTTCAAAAAACCTTGCACATACACATTAAACATTGAATCAATTCCCACATCAACCTGCAGGTGAGAAAGCCAGGGAGTGAAATGACTGGCATTGGATGTGATGCAATTTTTCCTCCAGCCGGTGTTATAAAACCTGGTTATAAAAGCATCGAGATCACATGGTACCAGGAAAAGGTGTTTGTGTATGAATTCAGTCTCTCACTTAGGTAACTTTTTATCCTTGGCAACCCTTAGAAAGAAAATCTCTTCTTTCACCTGGAGTAGCTAAGGGTTAAAGCAGACCACTACAGAACAGCAGCTTTTAATCTGTGGAGTCAATTTGATGCTAATGGAGGTGAGCCAATGTGTAGATAATCTCAAATGGGAGATAATGCAGAAATAATTTAGATTGGATTGGTAAATTTTATGTAAGTGTTATGTAGTTATTTTCCCTTTCAGATTTAACTTTATAATTCTCTTTGGTTTAGGTTACATTTTAATGAGTTTACCCTCTGGGAGTCTAGCTACAGTGTTATTCTTTACCTCCTTTCTCTCTATCACTCAGATGATTGACATGAACAAGTAACAGGAAGAAGTTCTGAGTTTCACTGCATTTTACTTGATGGCAGAAAGCATGGTACTCAGAATGATATTTATAGTCACAGGAGCATGGTTTCCAAGGGCACCAGCAGAAAGGTACTTTATTCTGATTTCTTCTAAGAAATAAGAGATGGGAGTAACAATAGACATCCAGCAAAAAGATGTGTCATGGGGAGGTTTGTTTGTAATGCTGACTTTATTCTGTTTTAGACACTTAGATGGAGAAGTGAACATGTATTGTGTACTTTCTTTGAAAATCATCACTTGGTTTTCTGTGTTTGAATCTTGCCTGGCTTTTCCTTAATTGTAAACTAGAGCTAAAAAGGAAAGTGGATAAAAGCTGCTAAACCCAACAACAGTGAAGTAAATGTTAGCTGATCTTAAGAAATAAGAGTCTTCTTCCATGAAAAATTAATTCATGACTGGATGAAATAGAACGTTGAGTCTTTGGTTTGTTTTGATTTTGGTAAATGGCAAATAGCATGCCTTGTAGGCAAGCAAATTTCTACTTGAAATTGCTTAATCATTAGAAATATCTCAAACACAAATTAAAAATCTGTGTCATGGGAAGAAGTTAGGTCCTTTGACAAGCAAAAATGGGATAAATATAGAGGTTTAGGGAAAAGTCTAAAGAATCTAATAAATTCTCATCTCAAGTCACAGATTAAGAGAGATGAGCTATACCTGAGGTAAAATATCTGTTATATACAACATTTAAAATCATGTGTTTTTGTTTTTACATCATCTTCATTCCCAGTATAGCCTTCCCCTAAGACCCTTCTAAGAGATCCATCCTTATAAGAGGGATTCTTGAGTTTTGTTTTGTCTTGGACCCCTCTGGCAATCTAGTGAAGCCTGTGGATCTCATCTCAGAATAAAGTTTTTAAATGAATAAGATAAAAAACTCAAGATTATGAAAGAAACCACTATTAAAACAGTTATCAAAATATCAGTTTGCATGGAATGCCAAGGGGATGGGGATTGAATCAGCTCTAAAGATAATGTAAAAGCTGCAATAGAAGGAAAATTGTCAAGAGAAAAAGGTTCCTATTGACAAGAGTAGGAAAGATGGTCAGAAGACAACGTTCCATGATGAAGGTGACAATGTTCCATGGTGAAGGTGACTAGGAGCCAGGATGTGAGCAAGGAGATAGCCATTGTTCTGGATCAGAAGGATAATTGTGTAAATATTACACAATGACCTGAAGAGCTTTTCATGGATATTAGTTGGTTGAAGCATTGTGTGACTTACAGAACTATAGTCATTACTTGTCATCCTAGTCAGATTGTTAAACATGGAGATATCAAATGTGTGCAATGGCTTTCTTTCATCAGATAAGCTATCTTTGTAGAGGAGATTCAAGAAATGGATTGGGTTTTACTGGTGGGCTTTGACCCATCTCAAGAAAGAAGTTGCCATTGCAATGGGGAAGCTTCTGAAGACCATGAGTATCATCCCAGAAGTGGTATTCAGTGTCACACCTCTCAAACGGGGCCAGTGAATACTCTTCATTGTAATATTGTCTTTTGTATGCAATAGCAAATGAGTGAAGGACTGCAGTCATCTTACCACACTGGTACTATCTATTGTTTTTGTTGTAATATTCAACTATAGTTGTCTTTTAAAATGCTGGCTTTGTAATTTGTGACATTTGGTGTGCAAGGTAGTTTAACATTATCAATTATTTCCTTATGGTAAAGAAACCCCTGGGCACTTTTCTTCCTGACTTGTACTTTTTTGTTTTGATGTGTATATGCAGTAGCTTAGACTAAGGTTTGATTCTTGATTGACTAAATGCACACAAGAATTTATAATTGTTAAGCTGTGAAATTAAAATTTTAATTTTGCTGAATTTGCCATAAGAAACTTTTTTAAAAAGTACATGAAAAATAATTTCCATCTACTAGTTCTAATGGCTAGGAGGACTGAGAAAGGTTTCTTGAAGATCCTGAGTTGAAAGCCAAGCCTTGAATAAAACCAGGGAAGCTGAGGAGGATGTGATGAAGGAGGGTACTCCAGGCATGGGAGATGCTCACTGCAAAGGCAGATGAGATGGAGCCAAGAGATGAAAGATGCCGGCTGGATTCATGTCAATGAAGTGGGTGGAACTGTAGTAAAGGGCCAGGTTATAAAGGCATCTGGTAGGAAGGTGGTATCCTCAGCAGTAATAGGGAAATTAAGAAGACAGGAGAGTTTGAGAGAAATTATTATGTTTTAGACATGTTCAATTTAAAATATCTGTAGCACATCCACTTTGAAATGTCTAATAGGCAGTTAGGTCAGACTGAAGGTCAGCAGAAAAATTATGGTTGGATAGGTAGATTTATGAATTATCAACACAAAGATGATAATTGAATCCAAATAAAGAAAATGAAAAGTGAATGCCTTATCTAGGGTTGGGGTTCTTAACCTTATTTATGTCATTGGTCTCCTATCAGTTCAGTGCTGTTTCTGTGCAATAGCATAGCTTCCCCCAATCCTTTCTCCTGAAGTGGCCTTAACACAGCCTGGTCACCTTATGCCTGGTAAACTGAGATAAGTGGATTGCTCACTTTCCCAGGTGGCCCTTGTCTCTCTTGGCCCTTCTTTAAAAAGCTTTGAGAGACAGTTTCTGGGTAATTTAATAATTTTATTAATAAGGCCAGCAGGTTATTAATAAAAGCATGGTCATTTGGCTATCCTCTTAGACAATCATGGCCATGGACTCAGTATATATATACCCTTCTAATGGGAGTTGATGTCACCCCTGGACTGAAAAAAGATCTCTATACCAGGTCATTCCCAGTTTTGGGCAATCTGTTTCCACCCCAGCTTGAATAGAACACAATGAGCTTAATTCTTTCAAAGTTGGGTGGGGTCTGACCAAGATCATGGAGAGTCAAAAGGATCTCATTATCAATAATGTCCTTCTGAAGAAAAACTAAACTTTTAAAATGAGTTATTTGGAAGGGGACCACCTCTGAATCTCCCCCAAGATATTAGTTATCAATAATCATTTCTCACATTCCCCCATTTGATTCTTGAGAGGCATGGCCTCCTCAATGAATCACTAACTGATTAATAACTATGGGATGAAAGAGGGGAGACAGTGTGAAAGGGAAAAAAGGGAAAGATGGGTAGGGCTTTCTGACAAAATGGGGGGGGGCAATTCCCTTTGATAAGTAGTCCATACAGATAAAAGGTGAAAAGGGAAAAGGTAAACAGCAAAATAAAATTCATAGAAAGATCTGATGCAGTACTGTGGTTTGGGTGTGGTCTCAGAGTAGTTCTTCTCAAGCTCAGGTCACTTGTAGAAATTCTCTGCTAAAAGTTTCCTACAAAATTGATCTTAACACAGATGTTAAATTTACTTTGCCTATAACCAGGGCAGGTAGTGAAAGTTAGCTTAAGCTCTATGCCTATTACTAGAAAATCGAATTTGAAACATTTTAGACCAGGGAATTTACAATTTTATGTTGGTCAGTTGTCATGTTGATATATCTAGGAAACTCAGGTACAAACAGAAAATTAGAACCCAGTTTTTATACTTAACATTATTCATTCTTACTTGGCATTATTCATTCCACTCCCCCCCAACACCATAAGGAGGATGAGATCCCACTAAGGAATGAATAATAGGATATTTTTTACAAGAAGATAGATTCTTAATAGAAAAATGAATTCATTTAAAAGTTGCCAGATCAACTTCAATTGTAACAAGAAGTTCAGGGATTGTATATATATAAATACATCGAGTAATCAGTTTAAAAGTGCGTATCATGTAAGTTAGTATAATAGAAACATTTTCAACTTCTAGCAATGTTAAAATGAATAACCCCTAACAAAAGTAGATGTCTCTTTAATAGCTCAAATCTTATACATGTCATCTGGTTATAGTAACTCAGAAATTCTGCAATTTTGCCTATAAGATAAAGATTTAATATTATGTTCGTACTGATCATCTGATATTATGATAAAAATTTGCCATAGAAGAATAGAGACATATGGGAAAGTGTTCCCTTATTTTGATGTCAATTCCAGGCAAAAGTTATGTAGATGGCCAACTGCATTGAGCCAGAGGGGATATTTTCCATTTAAGAATGTCATGTTGGGGAAATTGAGTCAGTAGCATACTACCTTAGCCCATGCCAGTAGTCATTCTCCCAGACTTTCCTATGAGAATTCCAGCTGCAGTTTATGCATATAAAACCCCATAAGGTTGGCTGGCATGATGGATCATTGACTCAGTAGCATTTCTTGATGATCATACCTGGAGTCAAACTTGGATTAATATCAGTTATTAACAGTCCCATAAGGTCTTAAATAGCAATTTCCTATAATCAGAGTTTCAGGTGGGTTCGGTTCTCAAGGACCACATCATTATCGACTATAATCTCATATTGAGAACAGTAAGAAATTCATCATGGAAAAATCGCATCTTGATACAGCTAGTACTCATGTGAAGTGTATGCTTTTTCGTCCCTAAATTCAGTTGCTTTAAGATGCTTGATAACAAAAACCAAACAACTTGGGATGAGATATGGAAATGTAATAATCCCTAATTGTATGCAAATTAGATAATCTTTCATATAATAGTATATAGTAAAACATGTTCAGTTATTGACTATGTTCAAATGAATCTAAACACAGACTACTGCTCTCAGAACCCTTTAAACAATGTAGTTTGCATGCATTTCTGCACGTTCTAATTCCAGATTAAATAACAAACACAAGTAAAATCAGATTTCCTGTTAGGGTGACACAAAATAATTCATACATTACTACTCTTTAGTAACATAACTGTTGGTACTGAAATCCTGTTCCTTAAAACGTTAAGTTTCAATAGATTACTTAATAGATTTACATCTTCGTTTCACAAGCTTGTTTACATTTGTCTAATCATACTCATATCATTCTGAAAGAATGAGATATTTCAGGAATTGAATCTTATGTATATGACAAGTTCAAGTACTAATTAAACTCTTGTTTAGGTCATGGAATGACAACAAATTCAGATGAAAACAGCAAGATCTTTCCCACTTATAGCTTATTATAGTAATTTAGATGCCTTAGTATTAATCTAATATCTAATATATTCACTATTGAAATGGCAAAGTTCCACTTTGTCTGCCCTGATAATAGAAATTTGCTATAAGAGTTATAAGCAGAGGCACAGTTATAACAGCATCAAAACTGGCCCTTAAGGACTACACCACCATAAGCCTATAGCTTGTGGAATGAGGTGGACAGATTTCTTGTATGGGAAAATGAATTAAAAAGAGTCCATCTTAGCCTTTTTTTTTTTGAGTTTAAATCATAATTTATTTAATATTTTCAGGTTTCAGCATTAATTTTCACAAGAGTTTGAATTACAAATTTTCTCCCCATTTTGACCCTCCCCCCACTTCAAGATGGCATATATTCTGATTGCCCCATTTCCCAGTCAGCCCTCCCTTCTGTCACCCCACCCCCCCATCTCCTTTTCCCTTGGTTTCTTGTAGGGCAAGATAGATGTTTATGCCCCGTTGCCTGTATATCTTATTTCCTAGTTGCGTACAAAAACTTTTTTTTGAACATCTGCTTTTAAAACTTTGAGTTCCAAATTCTCTCCCCTTTTCCCTCCCCACCTACCCTCCCTAAGAAGGCAAGCAATTCCACATAGGCCACACATGTATCATTATACAAAACCCTTCCACAATACTCACGTTGTGAAAGACTAACTATATTTTGCTCCTTCCTATCCTATCCCCCTTTATCCAGTTTTCTCCCTTGACCCTGTCCCTTTTCAAAAGTGTTTGCTTTTGATTACCTCCTCCCCCTATCTGCCCTCCCTTCTATCGTCCCCCCTTTTTTATCTCCTTCCTCCTTCTTTCCTGTGGGGTAAGATACCCAATTGAGTGTGTATGGTATTCCCTCCTCAGGTCAAATCTGATGAGAGCAAGATTCACTAATTCCCCCTCACCTGCCCCCTCTTCCCTCCCAACAGAACTGCTATTTCTTGCCACTTTTATGCGAGATAATTTACCCCATTCTATCTCTCCCTTTCTCCCTCTCTCTATATATTTCTCTCTCATCCCTTAATTTGATTTTATTTTTTTTAGATATCCCTTCATATTCAACTCACCTTGTGCCCTCTGTCTATATATATACATATATATATATATATATATGTGTGTGTGTGTGTGTGTGTGTGTGTGTGTGTGTATGTATGTATATTCCCTTCAGCTACCCTAATACTGAGGTCTCATGAATGATACACATCATCTTTCCATGTAGGAATGTAAACAAAACAGTTCAACTTTCATCTTAGCCTTCTTAAGATAACCTCCCTACTTATTTCCAGGGACAGATATGGACAGATATTTTTACTAGCCTTAGATCTCAGATGCTGGTACCATTGAGCTTCTGACTGCTGACTTCTCTGAAAATACCCATTTAAGGACAATCCAAAGACAAAGCATATCTAAGAATGAAACTCTAAAAATACTTAGCATCCCCCCACCAAAAAAAAAGCTTTCTCCTCGAACTATAAAGCCTCATTACTCACAGTAGATCTGGATACAATTGTGATTAATGCCATAAAACTAAAATTAATTAGTTTACAAATAAAATTAGCAGGCCTTCTAAACATCACACAAAATTTTTTACAAAAGTTTTTTTTGCTTAAACATTCCTTCCTAAAAGTATTTCCCTTTCTTAAAAATAGCTTAAAATTTATCCTGATATTAAAAGGAATAATCACTAAACTTCCAAGAAGTAAATTAGTTGGAAACCTCTGAAATGACAGATACTTCTCTTATTCAACCTTAAAGTAAAAATAAATCTTTAAAATTGGAACTTATCAAGACTAAGTTGGTGTAAATTGTCTTTAAGTATCATACATCCCCAAAGTGCCATAAAACCAAAATGCTTAATCACACATTCCTAAGTACCACCCTCCTCTAGTCAAAAAGTGTTTACAATTCAGAGATTCCATTTTTTATAAGCCAAAAAGAAAAATATATCCACTTACAATAGCCTTATCACTATAACAGAGAATTGATCCATACTTTGTTGCGTCTCAGCTTCAAAGGCTGCATTCAGTGCACAATCACCCGCAAACAGAAAATCATGCACCAACACTCCCTCCACTTTGGTGTTGGCCTGTAGCCTTTTCAAATTGAAGAATTTGCCATCAGTGTGGTAGCTGACCTTGATGCCATGTTCATCGTCATTGATAGCATTTGACAACATGGCTGAAAACATGGGAGCAAGCATATAGCCTTGTTTCACTCCATTAATAATTGGGAAGGCACAAGAACATTGTCCATTATCTAGAACCCAGGCAAGCATGCTGTCATGAAATTGACATACAATGCTGTTGAACTTCTCCAGGCAACCAAATTTTGACAATTTTCCATAAGCCTTCACGAATAACAGTGTCAAAGACCTTGGTCAGATCTACAAACATTATGTACAGACCTCTGTCCTGCTCCTGGCATTTCTCCTGGAGTTGTCAGGCAGCAAACACCATATCAACTGTTTCTTGGCTGAATTTTGGCCTAACAATTAACACCAAGAAAACACAAATGCACCATGAGCCACCACCACACCATCCATACATGGAACCATAGGTTACAGCAAATGAAGAAATTTTGAATGCTGTGGATAAGTTCACTTACTTTGGTAGTATACTTTCCAGGGATGTACACATTGATAATGAGGTTGACACACGCATTGCCAGAGCTAGCTTGGTGTTTGAGAGGCTCTGAAGGAAAGCATGGGAGAGAAGAGGTATTAGACTGACTACCAAACTGAAGGTCTACAGAGCTGTGGTGCTGACCTCATTGTTGTATGCCTATGAAACCTGGACAGTCTACCAGCGCCATGCCAAGAAACTGAATTGCTTCCGTTTGAATTGTCTTTGGAAGATTCTCAAGATCACCTGGCAGGATTAGGCACCAGACACTGAGGTCCTTACTCAAACAAAACCACCAAGGATTCAAACTCTGCTTCAGAGATCGCAGCTCCAATGGGCTGGCCACGTTGTTTGACTGCAAAACGTATGCTTGCCAAAAAGACTGTTTTATGGAGAACTTACACAGGGCAAGCATTCACATGGTGGTCAGAAGAAGTGATACAAGGACACTCTCAAGGTCTCTCTTAAGAACTTTGGAATTGATTGTGTGAAGTGGGAGACAGTGGCACAGGACTGCTCATCGTGGCGTGCCCACATCAGAGAAAAGTGCTGTGCTCTACGAGCAAAGCAGAATTGAAACAGCTCAAAGGAAATGCAGGATGCACAAATTTTGAGAATTGACCCCAAATGTTTACACAGACTGTTTGTGGCCAACCTGTGGTAGAGCATTCTGAGCTGATATTGGTCTGATCAGCCACAGTCAGACACATTGAAACTTGATTCTACCATGGTGATGTCATTTTGATCCTCTTTGAGAACCAAGGACAACAGCCAATCAACCAACCAACCGACCAACCAATCATTATAACAAAGTTTGCCAGGCCTTTAAAAATTCACTCTATATCTTTTTTATCCCTTCTCACTAGAAATTAAAGAAAATAATTACTTTCTGGAATCCCACATAAATAGTGAATGTGAGTGTTCACTTAAGCCCCTAGAAAAAACAAACCTCCAAATTCACATATATACATATGCCCCCTTTAAAGGTATTTTGTATTCACCCCTTAAAGCAAAATTAACCTTTAAGAGTGGAGTTTAAGACTAAGTTGCTTCAAGATGTATATAACCTCCACAAATATAAATAACCTTCGATGAAACTCACTCTACATTATAAGTAGGCTTGAAAATTTCCCTCCCATTTTGTGCAAGGATTCCCATTTACTCAAGGAGGAATTCCACAACACAGAAAACTCTTGTATAGGGTTGATAAGAATTTATGACTAGATAGTTTCAAGAATCGTTCTGGGTTTCAAAGGAGATTTTACAAGGTTTTCTTTGTACTATTATCCATTTTCCTTTTTAAAATATCTATGTTAATACTTGATTAAAACAATAACTCCAAATAGCTTAGTTACCAGTCTTATAATTTTCATAACAACCCAATAATTTTAGGCGAACTTCCTTTTAATGTAGGTAAAACTTGGAAGTTTATAATTTCTTAAATTACAGTACTTTAGATTATTACAACACATGGTCAGCAGGGCTGATAGAATGACCTAACAGCTTCCTAACCCATTCATTCTTTTTGTTTTTTGACAGTACAATTCTTAATCTAACAGCATCTAGATTATAAGAGAAAGTGCTTTTCTAACCACAAAGCTGATAGAATTGTTTACCAAATTTCACAATATGAGAAAATTTAGAAGTATAATAATACCATAAACAAAATTATGTATTTAAAACTTGAAACAAAATCCATTGCCAATCAGGCCACCTTAATTTAATTGAATGTGCTTCCAAATTACCTTACACAGAAAATCATTCATCTCATCAACATTGGCATTGTATACTGATCACATCTAAAAACCCATGTAAAGTTATCAAGTATGAAGTAATTACATCCAATTAAAGAGACAATAAAAACAATTATTTCATTCATATGGCTATTTGCCTTATGCCAGGCACCTTACAATCATGTGATCCTCACAATAACCTGGTGGGTGGCTTCTATTATTATCCCCTTGCAGAATAGTAAGCTGAGGTAAGTAGAACTTTCTTGGGGCCATACAGATAATAAATTTCTTACTGCTGAGTAACAAATATCTTTTCCTGTTAGGTTGTGATTTACCATAACAATACTGATAAGGTGAGAACTCTCAGACTTGCTTCTATTTCCTTCAGGTCCAGATTTGACTTTTAATCAAATTAAATCCAAATTTATAATCACTAATGGTAACATTTTAATTTCTAAAGTCCAATACTCTTAGCACTTTAAAAGAAAAATATTATCCGTAAATTCATACGTTCCCCCCACTTTTTTTTAAAGATGTGTGGTGACAATTCCCAGCCCCAAATAACCTTTTCCTCTGCTTCCTTAAAAGAGCTAGGATACAGAGAGAGGGAGAGAGAGAGAGCCCGAGCAAGCGAGCGCAAGCGCTAAGGATCCCCTGCCCCTACCTTTGAGACATCAGCTAAAGAGCATTCCAAGCTCCTCATTCCCACCCTCCTGAGAATTTCAAGATACATATGCTAGCAAGTACATATCAAGTTTTACCATTTAAATTCACACTTGTTTTTATCATATTAGCTTAAAATGTGCTGGATTAAAGTATCCTAAGATTTTAAGGTGACCTGAGGCTTTTGGCCCAGGCAGAGACCTAAAAAAATTTGATTTAATGCTGGCAGGGTGTGGTCAGTTATCCCAGGCAGAAACCTTAAGAGCTAGCTTTCAGTTACTTAAGTAATTGAACAGTACAAGGGAACATTTAAGATTTTATATAATATTCACAAATCACAATAACTAATAACAAATCACAATCACTAAATAACAATAACAATATTCATAAAAACACAATAACATTACTGTATCCAATATTTATGTAGTATTAGATTTAATAAGGCCTTCCTACAGATTTGTCCTGAAAGGTAGATGGGCATGATTACTCTTAGGCTATAGCTGGTTGCAGACTGATTTCTAAAAATCTTTTCTTTTGCAATTTCTAGTTCTTAATTGAAGTCAAGTCACTGCACCTTAACTACTGAAGCATTGAGGTTAGATCCTGGAATCTTAAAATACTGGTACCCTAACTCAGTTACTAATCTGCTACTTATTATTTTTACATCAGTCTTAACAATTTAAATCCATAACTCAAAAGAATTAAAGAATTTACATTTCTAACAATCTAATACAATAAATTATCAAATTATCGTTAGGCATTATCTTTATGCACATTACAAATCACATGCCTGGGGTATCTTGGCTTAAAACCACATAGTTAACAGGTTTCCTGGCATAGTATAATAATAAATAATAAATTTCACTTAAAATGAGACCAGAATAAATTCAATTATGTCTGGATCTATTTCCAAATGTTATCATATAGAACCTTAATTTATAATTTCAATTATTTAGTATTATATTTTACACAAGACCTATTTATTTCAAGCATTTCATATTATAGGATTCACTATTTCCAGCTAATCTACTGCCAAAAGATTTTAAAGTGATAGTATATAACAAGAGGGGCTTGAAACACATGGTCCTCTCCATCATGATTCCTCCTACCCCTCCATGATTTAGTCTATTGACTTTCAAATCAAGGTACAAAATTTTCATTCTTAATCTTTCTATTTAAAAGAGTCAAACTTCCTCATACCCTCTCAACTTGCTTAAACTGTCTGAAACTGGCACAAGGGCACCCAGAGCAACTATCCAGGGGCAGGAGGGGCTTGGTGCACATGGGCTTGCTGCTGCCCACCAGCTGGGTGCAGGATTATGTCCTCAATTTGTCCCCAAACCCTCTTATCTACCTTCCATATTTTCCACTAAAGCCTTTGTTTCTCTTTTCTAATCTTTAAAGTCCATTACGCAGACTACCCCACTTTCCTTTACATTTCAACCATATCCCAGACTGCACATATTATTGTTAAACTAGTGTCTCCCAACAAACCTATCTTCCCAAGCTATGGAGTTAATTTCAACTAGGGGATTCTCTTCGTTAATCTGCATATCACAAAATTCAGGTGTTCTTTAGGAGATCAAAGAGCTCCAAATCTCTCATTCTCCCCAAAGGAGATGGAAATCTGCACTGTCTATTCTTAGTCTCGACACAGGACGAAGTTTGTGGGACGAATCCTTAGATGTTTTTAGTGATTACAAAAACTTTTAGGAGACATGCAGTGGCTTATGTTCTTGTTGAAACACAAGAGTAGGGCTCTGGCTACTCCCAAACCCCATTAACAGATTAAAAAGGCTTATCTGCCTAATTAACAGTTTTCCAAATTAAATATCATACTCACCCTCCCTTTTGTCCTGCTTCTCTTCACCTTTTAGAATCTGGAGAGAGTTAACACTTAATAATTTACAAATCAAGAGAGCTGTATTTCTCTCATACCCTTTACCAACATTACTTATAAAACCAGCCTTTACAATGTTAATAGACATTTTAAACGAATCACTAAAATCCTGAAGTGTTACATTTGAGGTTATGATAGTAAAGCCCTGATCACACTGCCTTAAAAGAAACTTATTTTTGCAGTTTTAAACACACTTCCTTGATATTTGGCAGGGGCCGGGGGCGCGGGGGAGGGGAGACTGCGTGCAAAGACTGTTCTCTAGATTTAATTTAAACATAATCTCTGAACTTTAGCTTTGTGATCTAATTAAACCTGAATTCATCTAAATTTGGAGTAACAAAAAACTCACTTAACTTTCCCTCATCAGCTCTTGCTGTCTTCCAGCTGCTTGGTCTATCACTTCATCAGTATAAAGTCACTGCTAGAACGTCAACCAAAGGTGGAAAAAAAAAAAACAAAAACTTGACGTTTTTACTTAGAGAGAAAGATCCCTTCTCTGATTCCACCTCCAAAACTAATTCCTGGGAGAGTCTCACCCTGCTTTTTCAGTTCCCTAACTTAACAAGCTAACCTTAGAAAACCTTACACAAATGGACAGAGAGACAAACGGAACACAGCCTTAGTGATCCAGAAAGTGAAAAGTTGAAATTAAAACTACTTTTCTTGCTTTAATATCTCCCTTAGTTTACTCACTTTACCTGACAGCAAGAATCCTTTGACACACCTCACCCTGAAAGTGCTAAAAATAGGGCCTCTCGAGGTTCTCTTTGGCAGTTTTACACATCTCTACATCTTTATTTAAAGAGTTCCTTACACACAGCCTAATTTATATGTAACCCCAAAAGCTTGAAAGCAAGGATTGTAACTTTAGAGAGTCTCTCACAGAGTATGGCCTGCTGCATCTCCCTCTTTTGGAACCCTATTTCTGCAGGACATTTGGAATATATTGCTGGTATTTTGGGGGCTTACCAAGCAATTGGTTTCATAAGCTGAATATCCATCATACCCCAAATTTCCCAGGTGGCCCTTTACTGAGTTCAAAGGTTCTTTCTCTCATCTCCATCTAGCTTACTTCAGAGGATCTTTTTGGAGTAGATGCATCTACCTGATGACTGCCTCCCTGTGAGAGTGAAAATTAGAAAAAAGCTTAAGCACAAAAACTAAAAACAGACATACAGACATATGTTTACCTTGATAAGACTTACTTATCCTAAGAGAGTCCTAAGAGAGAACTCCCTTGTGGAGAAACTCTCCACATGGGTCCAGTTGAGAGGGGCTCCTTGTTGAGAATCTAGAGTGAAAGGTTCTGATCCCTTCATGGTTAGCCATAACTGTGACATTTAAAAAGGTTCAAGAAACATGGTTCCTGGTTAATTTAATCATTTTATTGATAAGGCCAGCAAGTTATTAATAAAAGGATGGTCATTTTGTTGAAGTTTAGGGGTACTGGGACCCCAAAATAGCAATATGGGAATCCTGCCTGAATGAATTTGACCCAAGCCTTCTTTCAGCCAAAGAAAAACAAGGTTTATTAAAGATCCGCCCTATTGGCCAGACTCCTAAGGAATCTGAGTACTTGTATTGCTAATGCAAGCAGGCCAGATTGAATCTGAGCGCTTTCATGGAAACAAAATGGACCTTATATACAGAAAGACTGTGGGAGGGATCTATGGTTGGCCACGTAGTCTGGAGTGATTGGGGGAGGGATCCAGAGAGGATCTTGGTGGGAGTGGCAAGTAGTCTGAGGTGACTGGGAGTCGGATGGCCAGGAACCAAGAGAATGGGGTTTAGATAGGATCACGGGTGGAAAGTAGCCTGTCAATTCGGCCATCTGTCTCAGACCAAAGACCATCATGGTAGCGGGCTCACAGTTTATGTGCCCTTCTAATAGGGGCTGATTGGACAGAGAAAAGATCTCTATACCAGGCCACTCCCAGCCTTGGGTTCTCTGGACAAAAGAATCTGTTTCCACCCAAGCTTGATTAGAACACAGTGGGCTTCCCCACCTTAGATCAAATTCCTTGCAAGGTTAGATGGGGTCTGACCAAGATCCAGTAGAGTCAGTGCAATCTCGTTATCAATAATGTCTTTCTGAACAAAAACTGAACTTTTAAAATGAGGAATTTAGAAGGGGGAGGCCTCTGAATCTCCCCGATGTAGTGGTTATTAATAATCATTTCTCACAACTGGGGTCCTTGCCACTTAAGATAGGTCTGTGCTGTCAAGCCCCTACAGCTCACCTTGGTACAAACCTCTCCTTTCCCTTTTGCCCTAATCACCAGAAGAAGCAATCTCCTGGGAAGCATCTTGGTCATACAGACCTGATGCCGTTCTTTTGCCTCTTTCACATTCCTCTTCCTCCCTACTGCACTCCCTACAGAAGTGGCAAATTTCCAGAGATCACAGGAGTCCATTGTTCTTCCCCAAAGCTTCGACGTACTTTTTGAAGACAAGGAGAAGGAGGAAAGGGCTTTTGTTGGCTTTCATTTATGTCATTGGAGTGGTTTGGCTTCTGTCCTATTGTCTTGTAGTCGTACTGTAATGAGTCTTTATTTAGGCAGATGTCCATGGAATAATTAATCAACTAGAGAAGAATGTTGGTCATCTATCTTAGGCATGCTGGCAGACTCAGTTTTGTATGGAAAGTGTCTCGTCAGCTTCAGACCACAAAATTCTACATGCTTGTTCAAAAATCGATTGATCTTGAATTCCACTTTCTCTCCATACTCAGTTTGAAAAAAAGCCAGGGGCTCGGGAGGAAGGGGTTAGGTTTTGCCCTCTTGATTTGGATTAGGATCTGATTCAAGTGATTACAAATGCACAAATTTTTGTCAGCTACTTTACAGTTTCTTTTAACTCCATCCATACTTGCTAGCTGGGTCATTGGTATTCTGTTTTTTATCTCCAAAGGCTGAGGGCATCCAAACAGCTGTTTGCATAGAGCATTTATTCTGGAAGTCAGGACTTCTGGGTTCTGGTCCTGGACTTTGCCACTAAATAGTTGCGTAATCTTTTAGAAGTCATTTCACATTTTTGTTTCTTATTTTAAATGAGTTGGTTGGGCTATGTTACCTTAAAGGTTCCTTCTATCTCTAAAGTCCTATGATTCTAAATATATTCATTCATTTGCCTTTTTAGTGAACCTAGTAGAACAAAAGAAGCAAAATATAGTTTCATTCTTTAGGTCAGTGAACATTTATCAAGCATTTACCTGGCTATGCTTTTTCTTGTTGTTTAGTTGCTTTCAGTCATGTCTGACTCTCCATGATCCCATTTTGGGCTTTTCTTGGTAGAGATACTGGAGTGCCATTCCTTCTCCACCTCATTTTACAGATGAGGAAAGAGAGGCAAACAGAGTTAAGTGACTTGCCCAGGGTCACACAGCTAGAAAGTGTCTGAAGCCAGATTTGAACTCAGGAAGAGGAGTCTTCCTGATTCCAGGCCTGGCGTTCTATCCCCTGTGCCACCTAGGTGCCCCAGTGTTTTAGGCACTGTGATAAGTGCTGGGGGTCTGCTATGTAATTTCTTTTCAGGGTCAGTTTTGAAATTCTGGGTCAGTACCAATTTTAGGGCTTCTGTTGAGACATCTGCCAATCGTAGGACCATAGATTTAGAGCTAGAAGGGACCTCAGAGGCCATTGAGTCCAACCCTCTCATTTTATAGATGAGGAAAATGAAGATAAGAAAAGGCTAAGTGACCTACTTGCCCACCTACTAAGTGTTGGAGGAAACTCTGGTCTTCTAGATTCTAAGCTCAATGATCTTCTGTACTATAAAAATGGGTGTGTGTATATATATATATAGGGGGGTATGAATATATATACATATAGTGAATATATATGTGGGAATGCCATGGAAAAAGAAATCCTAGGTATAATGGTGTCATAGCATGAAGGGATTCTTTCTTTACCTGTTGTGTGATGCAGAAGTAGGGTAGGGTCAGAGTATCAGCTCTAGTCCTGAGTCCCATACTTAGGAAACCCACTTAAAAATTGAATAATGCAATTAGCATTTTTTTTTCTTATAGACTCAGTTTTTAGCCTATGATGACATGAAAGCCAAAGCTTTAGATTTAGATTCAGTGGATTTGTATTCAAATTTCATTCCTGATATTAAACTTGTATGATTTTTTTGGGGGGAGAGGGAGGAGCATCACTTTATCTCTCTCAGTTCCTATTTCCTTATTGGTTAAAAAAAAAAAGGGCCTAGACTTAACTCAGTGTCCTGAAAAGATGAGAAATGTGAGTCTTCTCACAGCTTGTCTCAGTATCCCAGTATAATAATGCTGAGAGTTATGTACTCAAAACTTGTGACACAATTTGGGGTAAGATTTTATGATATGATGGCCCAATTTTTTCTCTCCAGTTCCCTGTCATTGAACCTAGACAGGTTCACATCCCTCCATTCTTAGCTTAATCTTGGACATTTGTTAGTTTTTCCTTCTCTTGGTTTCTTGATTTGGGGATTGAAAATTTTTAGGTGCTCAGAGTAGTCTGTGGCTTAAAACTACATTGCAAATAAGGACAAATTATTTACTAGCTTATTAATTTGTGTTACATCAGTCTGTTTTCCAACTCCATTACAAAGATTGCATAGGAAGCAAAAATAAAAGCATAGTTGTGGAGTATATGTGTGTGTGGGGGGTACCTTTATGGGGAAAGATCAACATTTTCAGTATTTATTTATAACAGGAAGGATAACTGTATAGAAATAACTCTTAGGTTAGAAAGAAGATAGGAATCAATTTAAAAATATATTCATAGGTCCTAAATGTACTATGGTATAATGGAAGAGTTTGCAAAGTGTGAATCTTTGTCTTTGGTCCATCATTCATTAAGTATATGACTTTGAACTGGTAAATGAATCCCTCTGGAGCTCAATTTCTTTATCTTTAAAATGATGGGCTTGGATTAGAGCAGGAGTTCATAACCTTTTTGTGTGTTTGTATGTGTCCTGGACCCCTTTGACAGTTTGGTGAAGATTATGAATCCCTTCCCAGAATAATGTTTTTAAATGTATAAAGTAAACCACATAAGATTACAAATAAAACTAATTATATTGAAACATAGTTATCAAAATATTAAACACATTCATTCCCCACCCCCCATCTCTACCCCCTTGTAGGTTAAGAATTCCTGGATTAGATAATTTCTAAGGTTGCTTTCAGCTTTAACTCAGATGATAACCATTCCAACAGGAATTCAGTGACTTGTTCCTATGGTTGGCCATGTGAACAAAAAGCTCAGGGATTGAATCTAGGAATTTTCCCAGAAGCATCTCTTCCTCACTAGGAGGAGAGTAGTCCAGGCAAAGTATAACCTGTGGCCATAGTGTATCTTTTCTTTGGCTCATGAAGAGCACTTTATCTGAAGAGCTACTCCGGACCTGCCCAGGCAGAAAATCTTTCACTTATCCTGAAGCCTTCCATCCTCTTATGTCTACTGTGTCTGTTTTAATGATATGTTGCTGTGTTGGTTTGTTTAGATATGCCACGCTTCTGTCTGTCTTTGGCAACCATCCTGGACTGGCTTGCTTTTGTTAATCACATGGATGTAAGGTATTATGTTCCCAAGTGGATGTAGAAAAGATATTTTGATTGAAGTGCAAATCCCCAACCACATGAGCTACTTAGGTTTAACAAAGTGTATTAGACCATTGCGATCTGGAGCATCATAAATCATAGGGATCATTGTCCCAGTTCCTTTTTTAAATCCTCTAGTCCCTAGCTTTTCCTAGTCGGGTTGACTTTTATCAACATCTATTTCTTGGGATGTGATCTCAAATTGCGGTCCTCAACTTGTGCCATCTTACATTCCTTTACTTCTGGATGTTGTTGGAACTGAACATGTTTTTACCTCTTTGGGGGCTGACTGTGTCTGTGGTGGCTGGAAGGACTGATAGACAGAAATCTTAATCTTAGGGGTTTTGCTCTCTGCAGACAGTGCTGATATAGTGGAAGACAGTCACTATCATCATCATCAGAATTAACAAAAATGCCAACAAATTATATACTTTAAGACTTTAAAAAAAAACATTCCTTGCAAAAGCTCTATAAAATAGATAGGGCAGAACAATGGGGGGCAGAGCCAAGATGGCGGCTGGTAAGCAGGGACTAGAGTGAGCTCCATATCCGAGTCCCTCCAAAAACCTATAAAAAATGGCTCTGAACCAATTCTAGAACGGCAGAACCCACAGAACGGCAGAGGGAAGCAGGGCTCCAGCCCAGGACAGCCTGGATGGTCTCTGGGTGAGGTTTATTCCACACAGAGCTGGGAGCTGCGAGCTGGGAACGGAGTGGAGCAGAGCCCAGCCTGAGCAGCATGGACCATCCAGACCAGAAGCCAGGTGGAGGGGGCCCTTGCGCCCTGAATATGTGAGCTGCGGCAGTTACCAGACCCCTCGACCCACAAACACCAAAGACTGTGGAGAAGGTTAGTGGGAAAAGCTGCGGGAGTGGAAGGAGTTCGCGGTTGGGGACAGTGGAGGTGGCGCAGCTACAGCTGTTGTTACTTCCTGCTCCAGGCCCACCTGGTGGGAGGAATGAAGTGGTGGATCAGAGCAGGAGTGCAACAGGCTGCTGAAGATCTAAGCCCAGTCTGGACTGGGGGTTCTTGGGGAAGGAGTAGTGCTGGTGTGACAGAGCTGGCACCTCCCCCCCAAACGTGGAACATAGAACTCGTTAGTCTACAAGCAGTCATACCCCACTGAAAAACTCAAGGGTCAAGTTAGTGGGTTGGGAATTTGGCCAGGCAGCGAAAACGCGCCCAGATTCAGTCTCAGACTTTGGATTCTTTCTTTGGTGACAAAGAAGACCAAAACATACAGCCTAAAGAAGACAACAAAGTCATAGAGCCTACAACAAAAGCCTCCAAGAAAAACATGAACTGGGCCCAGGCCATAGAAGAACTCAAAAAGGATTTGGAAAAGCAAGTTAGAGAAGTAGAGGAAAAATTGGGAAGAGAAATGAGAAGGATGCGAGAAAACCATGAAAAACAAGTCAATGACTTGCTAAAGGAGACCCCAAAAAATACTGAAAAATACACTGAAGAAAACAACACCTTAAAAAACAGACTAACTCAAATGGCAAAAGGGCACCAAAAAGCCAGTGAGGAGAAGAATGCCTTGAAAGGCAGAATTAGCCAAATGGAAAAGGAGGTCCAAAAGACCACTGAAGAAAATACTACTTTAAAAATTAGATTGGAGCAAGTGGAAGCTAGTGACTTTATGAGAAATCAGGATATTATAAAACAGAACCAAAGGAATGAAAAAATGGAAGACAATGTGAAATATCTCCTTGGAAAAACCACTAACCTGGAAAATAGATCCAGGAGAGATAATTTAAAAATTATTGGACTACCTGAAAGCCATGATCAAAAAAAGAGCCTAGATACCATCTTTCAAGAAATTATCAAGGAGAACTGCCCTGATACTCTAGAGCCACAGGGCAAAATAGAAATTGAAAGAATCCATCGATTGCCTCCTCAAATAGATCCCAAAAAGAAATCTCCTAGGAATATTGTCACCAAATTCCAGAGCTCCCGGATCAAAGAGAAAATACTGCAAGCAGCCAGAAAGAAACAATTTGAGTATTGTGGAAACCCAATCAGAATAACCCAAGATCTGGCAGCTTCTACATTAAGAGATCGAAGGGCTTGGAATGCGATATTCCGGAGGTCAATGGAGCTAGGATTAAAACCTAGAATCACCTACCCAGCAAAACTGAGTATCATGTTCCAAGGCAAAATATGGACTTTCAATAAAATAGAGGACTTTCGAAGCTTTCTCAGTGAAAAGACCAGAACTGAATAGAAAATTTGACTTTCAAACACAAGAATCAAGAGAAGCATGAAAAGGTAATCAAGAAATGGAAATTGCAAGGGACTTACTAAAGTTGAACTGTTTTGTTTACATTCCTACATGGAAAGATGATGTGTATGATTCATGAGACCTCAGTATTAGGGTAGTTGAAGGGAATATGCATATACATATATATATATATATATATATATATATATATATATATATATATATGTTTATGTATATATAAGTGAATGTGTATGTATGTATATATCTATGTGTATATGTATGTATGTGTATATATATGTGTGTTTATATATATATGTATATATATATATATGTAAAAGAGAGAGAGCAGACACAGGGTGAGTTGAAGATGAAGGGAAGATATCTAAAAGAAATAAAATGAAATTAAGGGATGAGAGAGCAACATACTGAGAGAGGGAGATAGGGAGAGATAGAATGGGGTGGATTATCTTGCATAAAGGTGGCAAGAGGAAGCAGTTCTGTGGGAGGAGGGGAGAGGGCAGGTGAGGGGGGAATGAGTGATCTTGTTGTCATCAGATCTGGCCTGAGGGGGAATACCATACATACTCAGTTGGGTATCTTACCCCACATGAAAGAAGAGGGAGGAAGATAAAAAAAATAAAAGGGGGGGGATGATGGAGGGGAGGGCAGATGGGGGTGGAGGTAATCAAAACAAACACTTTGGAAAGGGGACAGGGTCAAGGGAGAAAATTCAATAAAGCGGGATGGGTTGGGAAGGAGCAAAATGTAGTTAGCCTTTCACAACATGAATATTGTGGAAGGGTGATACATAATGATACATGTGTGGCCTAGGTTGAATTGCTCAACTTCTTAGGGAGGGTGGGTGGGAAGGGAAGAGGGGAGAGAATTTGGAACTCAAAGTTTTAAAATCAGATGTTCAAAAACAAAAAAAGTTTTTGCATGCAACTAAAAAGTAAGATACACAGGCAATGGGGCGTAGAAATTTATCTTGCCCTACAAGAAAGCAAGGGAAAAGGGGATGAGAGGGGAGGGGGGTGATAGAGGGGAGGGCTGACTGGGGAACAGGGCAACCAGAATATAAGCCATCTTGGAGTGGGGGGGAGGGGAGAAATGGGGAGAAAATTTGTAATTCAAACTGTTGTGAAAATCAATGCTGAAAACCCAATATGGTAAATAAATAAATTTAAATTAAAAAAAAATAAGAAAAAAATAGATAGGGCAGGTGCAATTACATGGATGAAGAAACTAAGGCTCAGAAAAGAGAAGAATTTGTCTAAAGACACACAGCTGAGAGCTGGGTCTTGAACCCAGGTTTTCTGACTCAAAGACCAGTGCTCTTTCCACTACAGCTAGTAGCCTCTCAGAATTGTATAATCTTAGAATCTCAGAGAATCTTAGAAGTTATCTAATTTTGCACCCTTTCTGATCCATGAATCTCTTCTATAATGTTCCTGGCAAGCTCTCATCCAACTTCTGCCTAGATATGTGTAATGATAGGGAAATCTCTCCTTAATGAAGCAGGCCATTTCCTTTTCAGTCAACTCTAATTTTTAGGAAGCACTTCATCATATTGAGTGGATGTTTGTTCCTATATAATGTTTATCCATTGGTTCTACCCTTTAGACCCAACAGAGTATAAATCTAGTCCAGTTGTTTCCAAACCTTTTAATTTGCATACTCCTATCACTAAAACATTTTAATAATATATCCCCCAGGGGGACCTGTATATGTATAATATGTATATTTATATATGTATAATATATATATGTACATACAAACACATGCATATATGTACATGTATACATACACACAGAATTATGTGTGTATGTGCGAGTATACACACGTATGTCTCTATAGGTACATATTTATACATATGTGTATGCATGCACATGGGTATTGTATATGTACATGTGTGTGCATACATAAATGTACATTATACATTATTATATACACATAGACACATACATACACATATGTATTTTATACACACACATAGACACACAGATGTCTGATTCATTGGTACAGGGAACGCTCAGTTGAGGAAATTCTCTATCCATGCATGTTGGAATCTTCCTTGAAATGTATTAGTCTTAGAGAGTTGCCTAGAGCCTTGAGAGGTTGAATACTTGTACACAGTCAAAATGTGTGGGAGACTGCCCTGAGGCCCAAGTCTTCCTAGGTTTAAGGTCCACCTTCCCTTCTCTGCTGATACGATTATTATCATTTCTCCTTTCTCCTCTGTTAGCTTCAGTTTCCTCCTCTATAAAAGGGAGTTAATAATACCTCATAGGATCATTGTGAGGATCCAATGAAATAATATTTGTGAAGCACTTTGCAAATCCTAAAGTACTACATAAATATTAGCTATGCTTATTATTTCTATATTACATCCACGTACCATCATACTAATATTTTTGTACATTGTAAAACTTACACAAAAAATAGAAATTAAAAGGATGAGCTAAAGATAAAGTTTGGAAAGTCATATTTTATTAATGGTACAGAATCTCTTTGCCTTGCTATTATTGTTAAGCATATTTTAGTGAGAGCTACGTGATCTAATATGCTTCCTTATTTTTGAAAATATTGCTTCAATACTTTGGGATACAGCAATTCAAAGGTCTGGTTCCAAGTTCAGTTTATTTTGATTCTTGATTTTAATGGTTGTCAAAACTGAAAAATATTCCTTACAAAGATCCATAAATCCAGATGAAAGAAGTGCAGCATTAGCTGCGCTTACTAAATCATGACGCTAATTTTTCGATCCCCTCCACCCATTATTGTGCTGAGCTTTCCTTGCAAGCAAGCCTCAGCTAATTCTGGGATTTAGTATTCCTGACACTCTTTTTACAACCCCATGCCATGATTTTGCATTCTCTCTGGTCTCTGCCCTTGCTTCCATATTTTGTGTATATCTTTATTAAATCTAGGTTGCTTGATGAGTGCTTTTGCACTGGCATTGGCCTCTTCAGACATTCTTTTTTGTCTCCTATTCTTTGGAATTGTTTTTCTTTGTGTTTCCTGAATTGCATTTTTGAGAGCTTCACATCCCTCCTGTGTTGACTTACCCCTGTGGAAGAAAAAGTCAATACTCTGCACAAGTCTGTCAGAAACAAATTTGTTAATTATCTAAATTCAAGCATCTCTGCTTAGAGAGAGAGAAATCCAAGGGGATACAGCTCCATCCTGCTTTTGAAAATCTCTCCGACCCAAACCATTTCCTCCTGATAATTCATAGAGTTCAAGAACAAAGACCAGATTTTACAGAAAGATTAAACAAGAGTACAAAGTTAAGGGAGTAGTTTTGGATTCGTCAAACAGAACAATAAGTAACATTACTTGGAGAATCGTTTCCCTAAACCCATGCAGGGAAGGAGAGAAATGAAGTACTGCTTTTAATTGGATTAATCAAAGGGTCCTCCTGCCTTTGTCTAGTCACCATCCTAATTCTATCATCAAAGAATTATGATTTTAGGCACTGGTTAGGCCTTTGTTAAAAGGATTTCAGACTAAGACATTGATTAAGGCCTGATAAGGCTTATTTCATTCTGTTCAGCACAAAAAGACTTGAGACTGAAATAATTTTATTTCTAAATATTTTCCTAAAGAGGAAACTAGAGGGTATAGGGGAAATAGCAGGCTTTCAAATACCCCTATTTCTTGAAAGAACAAATTAATCAGAAACATAATCTATGTTCATTAATTCCAAAATGACATTAAAAAAAAAACCCTGTACTCGTCCTTTAGGCTACATATAATCAGTAGCTAGATATAATATTGTAGGTGGTTCATTGTAAATATGGAGCTCACTGAATTTTGCTTTAAGACAGAATGTGTAGAAGAACAATGAGGTGAAGAGAAACATTATTCTGGACGATATGACAGTGTATTAAGTAGTATCATAGAGTTAGGGCATTGCCTCAAATGTCAAAGATTATATTGTTTGGGGTATAAAGAGCTATGCAGTAGGTAGAGACAAAAGTCCAGTGTTAAAACACACTGGTGAGCCCTTTAGTTTCAATTCTCTCTCCCTCCCTCCCAATCTCTCTCTCTCTCTCTTTCTCTCTCTCTCTCTCTCTCTCTCTCTCTCTCTCTCTCTCTCTCTCTCTGTCTCCCTCCCAATCTCTCTCAAGTTCACAGATTTCTTATTCTCTAGGTATATCTGGAGCACTTATGAACATATTAGTCTCTTTTGGGGACTTGAACTCCCACACGTCATGGAAGGTCACCCAATCCCACAGTCCCTATGTCAAGACTCAGACTCCCTTATCCTTAGCAAGAGAAGCTCCAGCCAAAACTCTGTGGCCATAGGTCACAAAGAATTCCTCATTCTTTCAGTAAACTTTCAGTACAATATCAATGAATGAGGTCACAGCTGGTCATTAAAAGGATTTTTGGATGTTTGGACTCTTTCAATCTGTTGGAATATCTCATTTTCTTTAATGCGTATGGTTCTTATTTAGTCAGCCAATGCCAAAATGATATGGAGCTAATCCATGGGATCCTACCTCTTTTAAAATCTGTAGTCTCAAAATCTGGAATACAAGTCAGAGTATGCTTAGTTTTCCTCTCATCTACTACAAATTTTAGGAGGACATAATCACTTCTTCCCAGAGTTCCCATCATCTCAACTCCAACAACAAATTTCTACCTATTTGTGAAGCTCAGATTCAGAATAGAATTCCTCCTTGTTGCATCTTCTGCCCTTTGAAGAATGAAATTATCACAAGTCAAGAAGTTACTAGATCTCTGTGTTGGGGAGAGAGCTCATGGAGCTCCAGATAATTGAATTTTTCTATCACTGGTGATTCTCTTCTCTAAAGATGCAGCTCTGTATCATATTGTACATGAACCCTTTCCTGATCTCCTGACATACATACATACATACATACATACATACATACATACATAATGAACACTACTGCCTTCCCTTCCAAACTAATGTGTATTTAATTACCTTGAACATATTTGTATTTATTAATATTCCATTTATGTTGTATTTATTTTTGTGTGTACTTGTTATCTCCCCCACTAGAATAAAGCTCATCGAAATTAGGAATGGTTGCATTCTTTGTATTCCTATCCCCAGCACCTAACATGATTCCTGACACAGAGTATGTGCTTAATAAATACTCGTTGATCAATTGGTTGACCATGGCTCTGTGCCAGGCTCTTGATCAGCTTCTCAAACTCCTTATCTATTGCTTTTTCTGTTTAGCTGGTCCATGGTGTTCTCTGATGACAAAATTGCCTCTGATTGTCCTACCATTGATGAAAGCTCACATATTCTGTGCTCCCTGTGTGTTCTCCCATGAGTATATCTCCTTAATGTACCAGAAATATTGTTTCACCTCCACTTTTCTTTTTGCCTGTCTTGATTGAGTTGGATAAGGCATACCCTTCCAAAGCTTTGTTTATGTTTCTAATTCAAGCACTACCTATGATACAAGTTTGCTTTCTTGTTTTAGGACCTGCACTTCATGTTGCTTGTTGCCTAAATTTTGAACATTTGCGTATGAGTATTTGAAGTTATCAGTTTTACCAAATTTTATCTCCTATGTCTGTGATTTTCGTCTCCTGTTGTTCTTCCCACATTATAACTGTTCTTTGCGTTATTTATCTTGATGGATATATATGTATATATACACATACATACACACATTTATACATATACATACATATTCATACACGTACATACATATTTATACACACACGTATTCATACATATACACATGTATTTATACATATATACACACACATACATACACACACACACATATACTATTTTCTCCTTCCACTGTCCTTTCAAGTTTAAGACATTTTTGATTAGATTTATGAGTCAACAGACAAATGCATTCTTACTGGTGTTTCTTAGGTGCTTGATGTCCCTGACCAGCAGCCTATCATTTATAGACAGCAAGGGAATGATCTGGACCAATGAAATTTGTGTTATTGAGGCTTCTGGGAGATGGCTGTATTCCATAGTTTGGGTAACTTGATGCTTGGGGGATCTGACCTCGGTGTCATTGAAGCCACTGTGGGCCTGCTAAAGTGCACCCTAAGCCCTACCCTGAAAAGAAAAGATCTGCTTTCTTAGGGGATCCTTGAGATGCCCAATTACAGAGGACTGAACCAAGTCCTCAGCAGCTAAGAGGGAGCCCTGGGCAAGCTTGAGACTGGATTTTAAGGACTGATCACTGCAGTGCTATGAGTCAGACCACCAGGCTTTCTGACCACTTTTTAAGGAGTGGTGTAGCTTAGAGCCATTGTGCAAGTTGATAAATCAGTTGAATGCTTGAAAGACTCCACATTTCTTTTCGTAAAAGAAGAGGTTACATGTGGATGCCACGATCTAAATTGTTTGGAAGTAAGTGTTTAAATTCCAAAGGATTCATGAAGAAAAATGCTATCTCCAGAGAGAGACCCTACTCTGAGTGTAGATTGAAGCATGCTTTTTCACTTTTTTTCCTTGCTTTTTTTTTTTTTGCAACATGGCTAATATGGAATTATGTTTTGCATTACTTTGCGTGTGTCATCAATATCATATTGCTTGTCTTCTCAGTGGGTGGAGGAGAGTCTGAAGGGAGAGAATTAGGAACTCATAAAACTTTTAAATGAATTTTAAATAAGATATAAGAAGAAAAAAAGTCTGACTTTACTATTGGGATTTCTAGATTTCCCAGGCAGCTGATGGTACAGTGAATAGGGAGCACTGGGCCTGGAGACAAAGAAGACCTGAGTTCAAATCTGGCTTCAGATACTTCCTAGCTGTGCAACGTGGGCAAGTCACTTAACCCCAGTTTGCCTCAGTTTCCTCCACTGCAAAATGTGAATAATAATACCTCGCAGAGTAGTCGGGAGGAGGTAATGCTTGTACAATATTTGTGTGGCACGGTGCCTGGCATACAGTAGGTGCTACATAAATGCTTATTTCCTTCCTTCTCTCCACCCCAGGGTGCTGGAAATAGAACAGCTCTTTGCTGTCTCCCTTTTGTAGATATGCATATAGAATGGCTTGACTCCTTAGTGTCAGGCTCAGAAGCTAGAACAGAAAGTGCTCTTGGACTCCTTTAGAGCTCCTTAGAGGGGAGACTTACTGCTAATGATTCAGGACAACTTATTTTCCCCTTACAGATGTGCAGCTTGTTAACTGCACTTGGCCTTGCCCCATTAAATTAGCCTTCCATTCTCCCCAGCTTGTTGAGAGAATTGCTGGCGCTCAGCTTCATTGCTCCTTGGCAGGCCGTTTAGTAAAGAGTGCTGTGGTAGTGAGCTCCGAGACAGAATGCTGGCGCTTGTAATTAAAGTCTGCCAGCGGCTTATCTGATCTTGGTCACCAAAGCTGCTTCTTTCTCATCTAAGGTGAGTAACAATACCCTTAAAAGAATAGCAGTTACAGATCTGAAAGCCTGCTGTTTCTTTACTTGTGTTTTACACATCTCTTCTGCTTTGAGTTGGCCAGCCAATAAAGTAACATAGGTCCTGCTAATGTGGGTTTCAAAGTACATGCTCCTAGAAAGGAAGCTCGAGATCATTTTGTCCTAAGACCATAAGAGTAGTTATAGCTAGAAGGCACCTCTGGTCTTTTTTTTTTTTTTTGAGAGGGGAAGGCAGGACAATTGGGGTTAAGTGACTTGTCCAAGGTCACACAGCTAGTAAGTGTGTCAAGTGTCTGAGGCCAAATTTGAGCTCAGGTCCTCCTGACTCCAGGGCTGGTGTGCTACTCACTGAGCCACCTAGCAGCCCCACACCTCTAGTCTTGTCTCTAGTCCAGTCTCCTTTCATTTTACAGAAAAGGAAACAGAGGCCCATGGAAGCTAAGTGGTTTGCCCAAGGTCACTCTGGAAACCAAGGTCTACATGGGATTAAATGATGTGTAAAATCATACATTCAATTAATGGCACATTGGGGACTAGATCTCACCTTCTCTGAATGCAAGCTAGTGCTATTCCAAAGTATACGGCCTTGTATACTCAGGGTCTTTTGATCTCATACATAAAGGCACATTTCTGGATAGTTATAGTGAAATGCAAAGTAATCTTGATCAGTTGGAATTCTTCAGTGAGTGTATACGTTGTCATTTACAGAATACACGTCACGGAATTCTACTTAATCTTTCCAGTTGTGGAAACTTTAGCTCTGGAGTTTCCTCTCCCAGGAATCTAGAATAGTTGTAGACTGATAGAAAGGGTAGGGGTAAAACTGGTGTGGTTAGGTATGGTTTAAATTTTTTTTTATTAGGCCATTGAAACAATGCAGAGAGTTTAAAATAGTCTCTCCCTAATGTTGTGTAGTAATAAACGAGCCATTCCTGTAAAGGTCCTTGTGGATAGACTTCTCCCCCTCAGTATCATTTAGGATAAAAATATCCTTTGTTGTAAAGCTGAACAAAACTCCATGGAGAAGTGTTTATTGTACAAGATGCTAGAGCTGCAGGTGCTTTGTCTTAAAAAAGATAGAGTATCTGAGTCTGTGGGTGCAAGTTAATTGTTGAACATTAATTACCAGTACTAAAGCAGATAGCCTGGATTTATGTTGACTGGGAATGAGAAGCGGTCCCTACTTGCTCTGGGGGAAGTAGTAGGGCAAAGAAGGGAATTTGGTAAGGAGAATATTCTTACCAGCATGTTGTGATAAATGGTAAGAAGTAGGTTGAGGTTGTGGAAAGACTTTGGTGTTGAGTTAGTAGATGATGACCAGTTTTCTAATTAGTTGAGAAAATTGAGTTGGCTCTCTCCCTATAGTTCTTCTTTTAGAGATGTGTGGTCTTTCAATTTCTTTCTATTTTTATTCTATTGAATGATGACATTTTTAAAAAGAGAAAAAGGCACCAATTGTCAGTACCCAGGTTTCTTGGGCATTTATAATCGTAAGAAACAATTCAGCAGGGAAAAGCAGACTAGTATTTTACCTAGAATTCTCAATCATTAGATAGTGTTCTTTTGAAATAAAAGACCTATTGGAGGATAGAATTGAAACAGTAGCATCTCTTGAGAGTTTCCCCATCCCTCCACCTCCTGAAATATTCCGAATATGTACGGGAAGGCTATGGCAAAAGTTATTTGTTTGTGGGTAGCGTATGTATTGGCATCAGCCGGTTCTGGAAGTGGACTCTATTACATGTGTGTCCCTTTGCCCTGCTGCCATAGTCAGCTTATTCATGGTGCCCCATTTTGGGTTCTTCTGCAGAGATCAAAGGTTGTTCTTATACTTAGGCACTGAGTAACTGTCTCTCAGAAGGCTGTTTCCCAAACACACCCCTTAATTCTAGAGCCTTTGCTCTACTGATTACTTCCAGTATATATGTATTTTAATTGTACATAGTTGTTTTCATGTTTTTGCCCCCATTAGACTGTGAGTCCCTCAAAGGCGGGAGCTGTCTTTTACCTGTCTTTTTATCTCCAGTGCCTAGTGCCCGGTGGGCAGTCAATAAATTTTTTATGGACTGATTATTGAGTAGTATAGTTTTACCAGTGTAATTGACTTGAGGAAACAGGGCTTTCTCATTTAGTTCCTTGTAGCCTCATTGCCTAGCATATAGTAGACTTAATAAGTGTTTATTAACTTCAGTTGGTCATTCAGTCACATCTTGTCATTCGATCATACCTATCAGGTAAAAGGTGCTCTTGCAAGTTAATTTCCTTAAACCTAAATTCTGTTGACATGGTCTTTGTTGGCATTCAAAATGAAGAGATTGCATGACAAAGATGGACCTTATAATAATGACATTTATCCAGTACTTTAAAATTTCTAGTTCACTTTACATATATGATCTCATTTCAGCCTGACAACAGTGTGTAAGGTATGTTTTACAGGCATGATCATCACATCACATCACATCACATCACATCACATCATTAGCACAGAGGTCTAGAGTCCTGACCATGGTCACGTAGCTAAGTAAGTGTCAGATTTGGGATCTGAACCCTCATCTTCCTGACCTGATGGGGCACCTAGATGGTGTAGTGGATAGAGGCTGGGCATGGAGTTAGGAAGACTCATCATCCCGAGTTCAAATCTGGCCTCAGACACTTATTAGCAGTGTGACCCTGGGCAAGTCGCTTAAAGCCTGTTTCCCTTCAGTTTCCTCACCTGTAAAATGAGTTAGAAGAGGAAATGGCAAATAACTCCAGTCTCTCTGCCAAGAAAACCCCAAAATAGGACTACAAAGAGTTGGATGCAACTTAAAATGACTCGACAGCTTCCTAACTTGTAGTCCAGCACTCTATCCACACTGCGCCATGATGCATTTCTGACTTCACAAATGAGACAAATCAACTGTACTCTCCATTTGCAAATTAAACACACTCGTGAACTAGATTGACTCTTAAATGCCACTAGGTCACTGTGTAATAAGTTACTGCTGTACTTGCCTGATGGACAGAGTTAAAGTAGCTTCTGAAGTCGCTTTAACCTACAACTGGAAAGAATCTTAGGCACGGAGAGATTCTGGGGCATTAATGGTTTATTTGCTGATTAACTTTTAGAACATCACTTTTCCCAGATGGAAATGATTACATGAGCTATCCCATTTTATGCTACTGGGCTTTATTTTCATTATTGCTGCTATCTAATAGATATTTTAATGAAAGATTTTATTGTGTTTGCAGGCCAGAACATTAAGTGAAGACTGAATTAGGGGGAAAATCTGGTAGAAAACAAACATTGAGAAAGTAACGGTAAATTTTGAAACTGTTGCATGCCCAATCTGTTTTTGTTTTTTTGTTTTTAAAACTGAGCTCCTGGTTCCCTCTGGATTCTGTAAAACAAATTTTCTCCCACAAGCTTGAGAGCTTGATGAGAAAAACTTTGTTAATAGGAATTGGAAATAAGGCTGAGATAAAAATGGCTGAAAGTGAACTGAGAGATCTCTTTATTCACCTCTTCCTGATCCATTAAAGAGCAAGTTCAGTTACATGTGGACTGTCTCCCCCATTCTAATGTGTGAGCTCTCTGAGAGTAAGGATTATTTGACTTAAATATTTTTTAAAGTTTTATGGATTTTTTTTTACATTGCAAACATTTACAGATCATTCCAACTCTGTGAGAATTCTCTTGTAACAGTTAAACAGTTAAGTAAAACTAATAATACAGTGACTTCACCTGAAAGCGCATGAAACATTTTACATCTGCAGTAACCCACAAACTCCCTATTTGAAAGAAATAACAGAAATCTATTTTTCTCCCTCCTATCCCCATCCTATTTTTTAAAAAAAGAAAAGAAAAACAGATTTCTTGTAACAAATACACATAATCAGGCAAAACGTTCCCTTAGTGGCCATATGCAATAACATATATATCTCAGTCTGCACTCTGCATCCATCCCCTCTCTGTTTCATCATTGACCCATGAATGGTCATTGTATTGATCGTAGTAGTTACAGGTTTCAAAGTTTTTATTTTGTTTTGTTTTACAGCGTTGCTATATAAATCGTTCTCCCAGTTCTGCTCATTTCACTCTTAATCAGTTTATCAAAGTACTCAAAATTGTTTTCTTAGATTTCCTGTTAGTTTCCAGTTGTTGGGTTTTGGTTTTTGTTTTTTGCCATCACAGAAAGAGCTACTATAAATGTTTTTTGTACCCCAATGTTTAGCACAATGCCCGGCACATAGTAAATGTTTAAGCTTTTTTGATTTGATTTGATATGAATTGGTCTTGGCCTGTTGTTTTGTTCCTGTGAAAGAATAAACCTTTTAAGTCATCAAGAATGACGAATGAATGAACGAAATATTACTTTGGCTACTCATCATAGAAGGAAACAAATCCACCTAGTATTTTAAGCCATTGGAAGTAAGCAGTGGATGGTCAAGTTTTCTGACTCCTAGGGTCAGCATAAGGGCATGGGAAGAACACGGGACTGACATGTGATCAAGAGGCTTGGATTCTAGGCTCAGGTCCGTTACTTTCTGCTGTTTCTCCTTGGGCAAATCACTTAGCCTCCTTGACTCTGTTACCTCATCTCTAAGGTCAAAATGTGGTTAATATATAATGCTTTCCCTGCTGACCTTGAGACAATCAAACAAGATTATGTGCACCAAAGCCAGTGAGAGGTTAAAGAGCACTTTTTTAAAAAACACTTAATAGTATTTTATTTTTCCAATTACATGTAAAGATAGTTTTCAACATTCATTTTTGTTAAATTTTGAGTTCCAAATTTTTCTCTCTCCCTCCTTTTCTTCCTCTTTCCCTAAGATAGCAAGCAATCTGATATAGGTTATACATGTAACAATCATGTTAAACATAGTTCCACATTAATCATGCCATGAAAGAAGAATCAGAACAAAAGGGAAAAATCAGGAGAAAGATAAAACAAAAAAAAGTGAAAATAGTATGCTTCTATCTGCATGTGGTCAGCATTTTCCATCATGAGTCCTTTGGAATCATCTTGGATCATTGCACTGATGAGAAGAGCTAAATCTGTCATAGCTGATCATCACATAATGTTGCTGTCTGTTACTCTGTGTACAATGTTCTCCTAGTTCTGCTCACCTCACTTAGCATCAGTATATGTAAGTCTTTACAGGTTTTTCTGAAATATGCCCACTCATCATTTTTTATAGAAGAATAGTTTTCCATTATATTCACATACCACAACTTGTTCAGCCATTCCCCAATTGATGGACATCCTCTCAATTTCCAATTCTTTGCCACCACAAAAAGAGCTGTTATAAATATTTTTGTACTTGTGGGTCCTTTCCCCTTTTTAATGATCTCTTTGAGATACACACCTAGTAGTGGTATTGCTTGATCGAAGCTTATACACAGTTTTATAGCCCTTTGGACATAGCTCCAAATTGTTCTCCAGAATGGTTGGATCAGTTCATAATTCCACCAATAATGTACTAGTGTAAAGAACACTATAAATTAGGGGGTTTTAACCTTTGTTTGTACCATGGACCCCTTTGCCAGTCTGGTGAAGCCTATTGGGATCTCCTCAGAATATTTTTAAATGCATAAAATAAAATGTATGTGATTACAAAGGAAATCATTATATTGAAATAGTTATCAAAATATATGTTTTTTAAAAGTTCACAAATCCCAGGTTAGGAAGCCCTTCCTTCTATAAACATAAGATGATGATGATGGTGTTTCCTCTAAATCTGGGTAGGTTGTTCCTTCAGAGGCTAGGTTTTATTTTGTTTTGTTTCATTTTTAATCATTATTAGGAATATAGTATGTGGGCAGCTAGGTAGCTTAGTGGATAGAGTACTGGACCTGGAGTCAGGAAGTCCTGAATTCCAACCTAGGCTTAGACACTAGTTAGCTTGTGTAATCCAGGGCAAGTCACTTGACCTAGGTCTGTCTCACTTTCTGTGTCTGTAAAAAGGAGATAATAGCACCTACCTTCCAGGATTGTTGTGAGGATAAAATAAGATAATATTTGTAAAGTGCTTTGTAAACCTTGAAGTGCTATGATAAATGCTAGCTGCTTTTGTATGGTGATCCGAGGCAGGCATTTGATTATTTAGGATTATATAATCATCCATAGAATTTTGGTTTTTTTTTAATTCTTATTTGGGACTATATTTTTTGTGTTATAATTATTTTTCTTTATATCCTTGTTCTCCTCTAACCCCCAGCCTCAGATACTCCTTTGTAACAAAGGAAAACAGCCTAGCAAAACTGACCAACCAATATCATGAGTATTTCCATGTCTGTGCTCGTCTGACTTAGGAATATGGTGGTCACTGCATTTATTCTGAATTCCAATGCCTTTTTGTGTTGTTTTTATTTACATTCTTGTTTTCATTGCTGCATATGCTTCTTCTGATTCTGCCTACTTTGTATCAATTCCCACAAATCTTCACATTTCCTGTCTTCCTCTAGGCTATGATAAATGTTTCCTTCCCATCCACTTTATATTTGCATTCCTCATTTGTCATTTCTTATGGTACAGTTATATTCGGTTACATTCATATACTATAACTTGTTCAACCATTCTGCAATCGAAGGGTGCCTACTTTATTCCAGTGTTTTTTACTACCCTAAAATTGCTTCTATGAATATTTTTATACATATGAGAACTTTCTCTTTGTATTCCATTTCCTTGGAGTGAGAAGAGGTCAAAGGGGATGAACAGTTCGATAACTTTTGTCATACAATTCCAAATTCTATTCCAGAATGGTTGGGCCAATTCCCAGCTCTCCTAACAGTGTATTAGTGATATTGGCTTCCAGCGGCCCCTTTAACATTGACTATTTCTCTTTTTTATTATCTTTGCCAATTTCTGTATGAGGTGAAACCTCGAAGTTGTTTTACTTTACTTTTATATTATTCATCAGTAGAATTTTTCTATATGGTGACTTATAGTTTGTATTTCTTTTGGCAATTTTGTTCATATTCTTTGTGGCATTAGGGCATTTGATTTTAATTAATCAACAAACATTTAGGGTTAGGGTTAGTGCTTACAATGTTCTAGGAACTGTGCGGGAAAACAAAGACAAAAATGAAATATTCTCTGTCCTTAAGGAGCAAACCACATGTACACAGAGTAAATTCCTGGTGATGAGTGGGCATTGATAGCTCAGGGAGGGCTGAGGAAGAGGCAGGAGTGAGGAAGGAATGTGAGCTGGGAAATACAGTGTCATATGAGAAACAGTAAGAAAGTCTATTTGCCTGGACTAAAGAATACATGAAAGAGAATAATGTAAAATAAAACTATAAGTGAGGATTGGAACAAGGTTGTCAAGGACTTCACATACCAAACAGAGGCATTTATGTTTGACCGTAGGGATCATAGGGAACTACTGATGTCAAGCAGGAGAGTAACATAGTCAGTTCTGTGCTTTGAGCTTATCATTTTGGTAGTGTCTTAATGCAGGCTTAGGACAGTTTGGAATACTGAAGTCCCATACGAAGAAACAACGAAGAAACAACAAGATTCTAAAGCAAGGCAGCTTTATTGACTCAGTCAGTAAACATTTATGGAGTGACTACTGTGTGCTAAGTGCTAGGGATACAAAAGAAGGCAAAAGACAGTCACTGTCCTCAAGGAATTTAAAATTAAATAAAGGAGGCAGTAAGCAAACAAATGTGCACAAACAAGCTAAATATAGGATAAATAGGGATTAATTAAGAGAGGGAAGGGACTAGAATTAAGAGAGGTTGGGAAAGGCTTCCTTAAAAGATGAAGCTTTAGCTGGGGCTTAAAGGAAGCCAAGGAATCCAGTAGGTGGCAATGAGGAGGGAGAGCATTCTAGGCATGGAGACAATTGGAGAAAATGCCTAGAGCCAAGACATGGAACATCTCTTTTATGGAATAGCATGGAGGCCAGTGTCACTGGAATGAAGAGTACATGGAAGGGAGTAAAGTGTAAGAAGACAAACTTGAGGTCACCAGCTTAAGATACGTAGGACATTCAGGAATGATGGTGGAAATCAATCTGGTCCATTGGAGCCCTGGAGAGAAGGGGGTACTCTCCTCAAACCAGTAAAGTCTGGTGGTTTTCTAGAGTTCTCATATGGATCTAGGGAGACTTAGCATTGGGAGAAGGAGTGAAGAGTGCTTATAGGGGTGGCCATTGGTATTGATTCATGCTAGTGGAAGGGCAGGGAAGACTCTTGGGCAATTGGAAGGTAGCTGATACTTCAACTCCCTGCTGAAAGGAAAACTGGCTTTGGGATATTACCTGCTTTACTTAACAAGGAGTTTTGAGTTTTCCCAGGGTTTCTTCCTTTTGTGTGTTGGGGAGGCTGCTACTGTAGTCCTTACAGTCAGCTAGATGGAGGATGGCTTGAAAAGGAGAGAGATTTGAAGCAAGGGATAGGTTGATTTTACAAGTCTAGGTGAAATGCGGTGGGGGCCTGAACTTGTGTGATGGATGAATTCAGGAGATGCTATGGAGGTGGAATCAATAAAACTGAGCAGCCACTGATTGGCTATGTGATGTGAGAGAAAATGAAGAGTCAGCAATGACTAGAAGGCTGATGGAATCCTCAATGGAAAAAGGGGGAGTGTAGAAGAGGGGTGGCTGTGGGGGGAAAGATGAGTTCAGTTTTTGTTAAGTTTAGTTAAAGGTGACTATGAGACATCTGAATCGGAATTTCTAGTAGGCAATAAATGATATGGGACAGTCACTTGGTAAGAAGACTAGGGATATAAAGATCTGGAAATTATCTGTATAGAAATGATAATTGAACCCTATAAGAATTGATGAAATCACCAAGGAAGTATAGAGAAAGAAGAGAAGGGGGCTCAAGCCAGAGCCTTTGGCTACACCCACAGCTCTTTCCACTCTGCCACTGTATACAGGCTGAAAATTGTAGAAATGACAAAACCCAGAACTAGTCAATGTTGGAGGAGCCATGGGAAGATGGGCCCACTAACACTCTATTGATAGAGACGTTCAACTGGCTATGTGTTCAGGGAAGATGACAATGTTTTGGCATTAGTTTAAACGAAAAATGTTTAGGATGGTGAACTTGTCAGAGAATTTATGGAATGCTTTACAAAGCCAAACATGAATGATTTGGGGATTATTTCCCAGTTGAGATAGTCTGTCCTCCTCTTTGCTAGTTAATGTGAATGATTGAAGCCTGACTCATGTTTGCTCTCCTATAGAATGAGAATGCTCACACTGGTGATTGCTTTCTTTATCTGTAGGCGTGAATGGAAAGACTAACGTATGATCACCTGTCCTTCCCATGGTATCTCCATAAGGAATGTTGGCTGCTTAATCTGTGTTTGTGAATTCTTCAACATCCTCTGCTGAAAGGCCTTCCAGAAGCACAAGTGTTCCCCATCTTGTAAAGCCGTATTCTGTGGTAAGTGGCACTGAGCCTTCAGTAGAGAGAGAGAGAGAGAGAGAGAGAGAGAGAGAGATGGCAGCTTAGCAGCCCCAGTGATACGCTCTCCCTTCCTTTGGATGATTGCCACTGGGAGTTAAGAGGCAGGCTTTTCCCATGGAATGTAACCAGCCTTATTCCTGTGGGTTTTCTGTTGGGCTTATTAGCACTAGAAAGGAAGCAGTTCTCTTTCAGTCAGGTGCACACAAAGGCTGTTGTTGTCTGAGGGCTAAGCGAGGAAGGGTGACTCTGTGCTTCTGGGCTGTACTAATTTTCAGATGGAGACCATCAGATGTAATCTTCCGCCTCATTAAGGTGACCCAGGGCCTACCTCTCCTTGTAATAATGTTACAAGAGCGCTTAACAGACTCGGTGACTGCTGTAAGCAGGGTAGCTGAGGAAATCCAGGGTAAGTGGGGACAGATGCCATAAAAAGCAAAAGTGTTTTATGTGTGTGTATGTGTGTGTGTGCCCTCCAGCGTTCTTGTTCTGTTCTGTTCAAAATGTAACAGGTGGAGGAGGCAGTAATCATTTGGCAAGGTGAAATAGCAGAGATACAGATCTCCCCACAATTTAATTGCTTTTTATTTTTGACTTGAACTTTAGCTACATCTTTTGAGATTAAATGAGAAATGAAATAAATTGGGCAGAATAGCACAGACTGAAAGAATTAGGTTTATAAAATGAGATCTCAAGACTTCAGAGATATTCCACATGAGTGATGGTGAGCTCCTGTTCTTTGCTTCCCAAAAGACCAGGAAAAGATGAAATGAGCTAAGGTTGCAGCAGAAGGAATTTAGGGGTAAACATTAAGGGAACTGCCTGCCTACAGTAGCCACCAGATATTAGAAAGAGGCTCTCTGGGAAAGTTGGTACATTGTCAATTCTAGTGGGAAGAGGGTTCATTTGTTTAAATAACCAATAAGTTTTATTAAGTATGTAGAAGGTACTCTGCTAGGTTCTCGGGGAATATGAAGACAAAAATTAAATAACTCTTGCCCTCAAGGAGCTTGCATTCTTTTGGGAGAGGTAGTATTTATACATGTAAGTAAATATAAAATAGAAATCTTTTAATAGAAAATCTAAGCCACTTTTCAACCTCAAACCTATGGCCTTGCCTTCTTAAAAAATGTTTTATTGTTGTCTTTTGTTTCCATATTATAGTCATTACTGGAAATATCCCTAACTCTCTTTGCAGAATGAACCCTACCTCATAACAAAGAAAAACAGTTAAGTGAAAATATTCACTACTCTGACCATGTCTGACAAACATAGGACATACAACATTTGTACCTTACAGTAATCTTTCTCTTTTTTTGCCACCAGGAGGGAAGTGTATTTTATCATCTGATCTCTGGGAACATTTTTGTTTTTTTTTTAATTTATTCAGTGTTTTGCTCTTTTTGGGGTGATCTCTTTGTTTACATTGTATTAGTCATGCATGATTCTTCGGTCCTGCTTATCTTTGCAAAAATCCATAAAAATTTCTCATATTGCTCAAGAATTCCTTATATTCATCGTTTCTTATTGCAGAATATTATTCCATTAAATTCCACGACCACAGTTATTTTCAACCATTCTCCAAATGATGGACACTCACTTTGTTTCCAATTTTTTGCTGTCACAAGGAGCACTGCTATGTATATTTTGATATTATCTGTTGGGCCTTTGTTTCCTGGAGTTACATGTAATGGGACTGATGAATCAAAGGGTAGGAATAATTTATGAATAATTTTCTTGCATAATTCCAAATCGATATATGGAAGAGTTGGGCCAGTTCGCAGGTCTAATAATGTATTAATGTGCCTATCTTGCCACAGCCCCTCTAACACTGACTGTTTCCATTTTTTATCATCTTTGACAGTTTTCAGGATATGAGTACTGTGGCTAGTGCCTTAACTCAAAAATGTCTTGTATTTTACTTTGTATACATTTCATATACGCTTATATGGACTAGTTTCCTCCAATAGAGTGTAAGCTACTTGGGGGCACAGACTGGTTTTTGTCTTTGTATCTCCAGTGCTTGGTATACAGTAAGCACTTAATAAAAGTTGTTGATTGATTGATTTTGAGTTGAAATCTCAATTGCTGTAATTCGCATAGGGCAGCTAGGTGGTACAATGTATAGAATGCCATGCCTGGAGTCAGGAAGACTCGTCTTCTTGAGTTAAAATCTGGCCTCACACACTTACTAGCTGTGTGACTCTGGGCAAGAAACTGTTTCCTCAGTTTCTTCCTCTGCAAAATGAGCTGGAGAAAGAAATAGTCAACCACTCCAGTATCTTTGCTAAGAAAATGTCACGTGGGGTCACAAGGAGTTGGACAAGAATGAAAAATGACTGAATAATATAATTTGCACGTCACATACTACTTAAGATGTGAAGTTATGTTTTCATGCAGTCATTTGCAATTTGCAATTCTTCCTTTGAAAACTGCTAATATCCCTTTACCACTTGCACATTGGGGAATGGCTTTGTGTCTTATATATTTCTGTCCACTCCCTGTAGATTTTAGATATCAGCATTTTATCAGGGATATTTGATTCAACTCTTTTTACCACTAGACTTTTTCTTTTAGTATTCCATCTCCATTGATTTTGTTTATGCAAATATGATTTCGTTGTATATAATCAAAATTAACTTTTTGTTTTATGATGACATCTGTCCCCTGGGTAGAGATTTTCCCCGTAACCGTACTTGTGAGGATAACTGGCTAAGATGGAGGGGGGTGGGGATGGTGGGGGTGGGGGTTTCAAAGCAGAGTGGGCCTGGACTTAGTTCTTCCCTCTTGCCTGGTTGGCTTAAGTACTTGTCCTCCAGGATCTTACATATGAATGGAGGACACAACATGTAAATAAATAGGTGCTTGGGTGAGTACAAGATAAGTTTGTAAGTAGAGAGTAGAAGAAAGGTAACCTTAAGGTCAGCTTAAAGGGTAAGACTTGAATGGATGAGGAGACCAGGAGAGGTTACTTTCAGTAGGTGGCAAGACTTGAGTTCAAATTGTTATACACTTAGTACTGTGTGACCTTTTGCACAAGTCACTCAACCTTTTCTGGTCTCATTTTGCTCATCTGAAAAATGGAGATAATGAAGCACGTACAGGGTTGTAAGAATCAAATGAGAAAACATATAAAGCTCTTTGCACACCTTAAAGCATTTTACAGATGCTAGCTATTATTATTTTTAAAAAAACATTATCTCATTGTCGTCTCATTATCTCCATGTTGCCTCATATAATAGGATTTTGTCTAGTGTTGTAGGTCGAGACACCAAGGGAACAAATTACTTTTATGAGGTCATAATAAATTAGTGGTGAGCCAAGAATGAAACCTAGGACTCTCTCTTTTCTCTAACTAAAAATCTGCTTTTTTCTCTAGAAAGAACTCTTCTCCATCTGTCCCCATCTAGGATCACTGGCCATGCATGGAGGACTATTTTAAAGTGCAGGGATTTTGTCTTTAAAAAAAAAAAATCCTACGGGAGATCACTGCTTAGCCAAAATGAAAGAATGGCCATATTGGAGGCCTCACTTTGGTGAAAGAAGCTTGAAGCTGGTTTGCAATGTAAATGGAGCAAGCTTCCACTTGGGCCTGTTTCTAGTGACCCTGCTGTTTGTTTCCTAGCAGCTATGACATGCAGCCAGATAACCAGCCCCTTGAAAACCTTGTTGAACATTTCTGTTGCTTTCCCTGTGTAAATCTGTCAGCCATCATGCTTTGTAAATAAAAGAATGTAAAGAGAGCAAGGAAAGGAATTTGGAATTTCTGTAGTTTATCAAGCTGGCCCAGCTAGCCATTCAGCTTTCCCATTTGGTGTCATCAAACAGGGGTGTCAAACATGCAGCCCCAGAGGCCACACCCTCATTGAGTGCAGCTGAACCAGATTAAAATGTAATTGAAAATTTTTTTTAAAATATAACACAATGTCTAATGAGCAAATTCATCTTTAGCAAATATGAAACTGCCAGGGGGAGAGGAGGAAAGGCAGAGAAGGGGTGGAGAAAAATAACATCTCTACTACATAGGAAACCATCCTGGGAAGGGGGTAGGGGTTCTGGGAATGGGGGCAGGGTGGGAAGAACAGCTTTATGGTCTTGGGTGGGCAGGGACGAGGGTCAGGAGAACAAAATTGAAAAAAGTTTTGGCTGTAAAATAAAAACACATTATGTTGCTAGTAATTGGGAAATAATTAACAAAATAAATAAAAATACAATAAAAATACAAAACATTACTTTTTAAAATTGTCAGTGTGTGGCTCAGGGATCCTTATGTATGGATTGATGACCTATGTTTTTATTTGAGTTTGACACCACTGTGGTAAAAGATAATTCAGAGTTAATCAATCACCAAGCATTTATTAAGACCTTTTTATGTGCCAGGGACAGTGGTGAGCTTTGGGAATACAAAGAAATGCAAAAACACAAAAACAGTTCCTGCCCTTAAGGATCATACATATGAGTGGGGGTGACAATGTGTAAACATAGATACATATAGCGTACATACAGAGTAGAAGGGGGGTCATCTAGAAGGGGGGTCATCTTCGATGCAAAGACTCCAGTAGATGGGGGGAGGGGAGCCAGGAAAGGCTTCTTGCAGCAGGTGGTAGTTGAGCTAAGTCTTGGAGGATGTTGAGTCAGAGGTGAGGAAGGGTGGGATTCACGGCATGGGGGCAGCCAGTGCTAAGACACTGTCACGTGCAAGGCAGTAACCGTTGGTCATTGGATTTTAAAATGTGTGGAGGAGAAAAAAGTTTAAGAAGATTGGAAAGGTAGGAACAGGCACAGATATGAAGGTGTTTAAGTGACAAACAGGATTTTATGTTTGATCATGAAATTCATATCGATTTGCTGGAGTTTATTAAGTAGGAAGATGATATAGTTGGACCTGTGCCTGGGGGAATCGCTTTGGCAGAAATCACTTTTGGAGGATGGATTGTAGCAGGAAGAGACTTGAGGTAGGGTGACCAATTAGAAGGGTATTGCAATTGTCCAGAAGAGGGGTGACGAGGGCATGAACTAGGGTGATGACTGCATGAGTGTAGAGAGGGGGACATTTGGAGAGAGGTTATAAAGTTGGAAACATTGGAAAGGGCAAGTTTTGACCAGTGATTGAATTGGTAGGATGGTTTGGGAGGGAGCAAGGAGCCAAGGATTATACCAAGACTATGAACTGTTAAGACAGTGAACCCAAGTAGCTAAAAGGATGATGGTACCCTCAATTGTGATAGGGAAATTTGGAAGAGGGAGGGATTGAGGAAAGATAATGAATGCTATTTTAGATATGGGAATTTTGGGATGCCTATGGGGCATCCTATTAGAAATGTCCAACAGGCAGTTAGAGATGCCAGATTGGAACCCAGAAGAACAACTTAGGTCTTGATATGTAGATCAGGAAATCATTGGCATAGAAATGACAATTTGAAAACACTAGATTTCATTAGTCAGTATTTTACTGGAAGAGTTGAAAATAACACCCACTCCTCCATACCCCGTCTTCCTAATAAAGAACATCCATAATGAACAAATGAGGAAGTAACCCTCCAGTCATAATTTTCAGTGACCCTGCATTGCATAGTTTATGCTTCCAAACAGAAAGGTACCTCTAATATGGATTATCAATTGTCTCTTCTTACTTCTGGTCTTAAAGATCTTCATACCCAAGGCTAGGACCCTGGGTTTCTTACTCTCTCCTGAGATCTAATTGTGGTTTTGTCTTTTGTGTAATAATGATCTCAATGTATTCTTGCTTCCTTTTCCCCTTTCTTGTCCCCAGATAACTGCTTTCCTTTCCCAAGGTAAAATGTACACTTCCAAAAAGCATAGTCCTTTTAGCACTAATGGCTGGTTTGCTTCTTCCATGGACATATCTAAGTCCCAGGAAAGCAGCAATAACCAATTGTGTTAGTCCCATTATAATGTCCTCACATTAGGGACTGAGCAAATGCTTGAAAGATGACTGCTACCACTGAATATGTTTAGTCCTTATTTTAAAATAGCTTGTGTATTGAAACAGGCTTGATGTATAAATGGGCCAACAGGAGGAATCAGGGCCCAGAACTGAATAGGAAGACAAAGTGCTAAACTGAACTTTAGAAATGGCAGAGCTTTTAAGGAGTCCAAACTGCTAACGAGCACAGAGAAGCATTTTTATAATACAAGTGTTCTTCTGGTAGTGCTGGATCATTGAGAAACATGGAGCTTCACAGTCAACAAGGAGCTGAAGTTTCTGGTGACTTAAAAGGGATCTGCATGGTGGGTAAAAGTAGGCTGGGGTACAGTTCCACTGATTGTGTAAAGGATAGAACAATAATAATGGCTAATAACAGTAATAGTAAGAGTGCTTTAAATAAAAAGTGCTTTAGGGTTTGTGAACTGCTTTACATATGTTATCTTATTTGATCTTTACAACAACTCAGCAAAGGTGGATAAAGCACTGGGCTGGAAATCAGAAGGACTCATCTTCCTGAGTTCAAATCTGACCTCAGTTACTACCTGTGTGACCTTGGGCAAGTCACTTAATGTTGTTTGCCTCAGTTTCCTTATCTATAAAATGAGCTAGAGAAGGAAATGGCAAACCACTCCAGTATCTCTGCCAAGAAAATCCCAAAGGGGCCATGAAGAGTTGGATACAATTTAAAATGACTGAAATTATAATCCCCAGGAAACTGAGTCAAAGAGAGTTAAATGATTTTCCCAGAGTCACACAGCTAGAAAGTCTCAGAGGTGGTACTTGAACTCAGGTCCTCTTGACTCCAAGCCCAACACTATGCACTGCACTACCCACCTCCCCCATTAAGGAAATGAAGGGCTTGAAAAGGAAGTGAGCCAGCCAGCTTGTGAGAGCACGGCATGGAACACATAGACAGCAGAGTTTTCCACCGGACCCATGATCACTAACACTCTAGCGGGGCCTCCAGTGCATTGGGTAGATGCTGTGTGGAGCATCTATGAAAGAAAATGTACAGGAATCAAACAGGATAATAAGGCTCGGTGATCTACACTGAGTGAGGGAATATTCCCATTGCTGAGATTACAGGTCTATTGGAAAGCTCATAGGGTCATGGATTTAGAACAGGGAGGCTGTAAGCTCCTTGACTGCAGGAACTATTTACTGTTTGGCTATCTAGCCTTATTCTCTCATTTTACAGATGAGGAAACAGGCACAGCAGAGATGTGGTTGTGACTTGTCCTCATTCATCCAGGAAGCATGTGGCAGAGATGGGTTTTGAACCAAGGACCCCTGTCTGATTCCAAATGGAATTGGTTCATTTTCTTTTCATAAGTAGCTCTTAGGTAGAAGAAGGAATCTAATATTAGTAAATGGAGGCTTACCTCTCAGTGTTTGTTTTTGAATTGATTAGAGACAGTATTTCTTGTAATGCCCTTTGATGGAAACCCACAGTGTACTTCTGGTTCTTTTTGTATGAAAACCTTAGAATCTGGGAACCGGTAGCTCATTTTCCAAAACCCAACCACATGAAACAATTCATTTGGTAGAGCTGAAGATAAAATGGTGAAAAGTGAGGACTATAATAGCCAAGGCTTTCTCATCTTGAGCTCCTTCCCAAGTCCTATTTGTTTCATGTGGTATTTGAGACCTAACAACAGAGAAAATATCCTTTCTCTTAGAGAATCAACTTGTCCTCTCAGCCATTAGCCAGCCAAAAGTGAAATGCCCTTTAATAATAAATGGTCCACAGGCTGTTGTACCCAGGACCAACCGGTCCATCTGTCTGCTTCCTGTGCCTTTGGCTTCTTAACTGCTGAGCCATCGGACTTTCTTTATTTTTGGCTCTTTACATTAAGCATTTTCTTCTCATCAGTGAAGTAGCAGCTGTTAGAGAGAGAGAGACTAAGTTTGCCTTTTAATCACCCAACACCTGAAACCTCCTCACTGGTCTCAGCTTCTTCCCCACCCCCACTGCAATAAATTCTGTACATGGATTGCCTTGTCCATTTTCTAAAACGGTGCTTTTATACATTCACACCCCCTGCTCCAGCACCTGCTAAGGTTCCACACTGGCTACAGGATAAAGTCTGATCTTCTGATCTGTCATTCAAATTCCTCCTCCCACCAACCTTTCCTGAAGAAATCATCCATTCTAATCATGTATTTTTTGCTCACAGTATCTTCCCTTCCCCAGAATACTTCCCCTCCACTTATCTTACTCTTATCCATTTTTAGGTCTAGCTCAGTAAGTCAGTTCAGTTCAACAAGCATTTATTAGGCACCTGTTATATAATAGGTACTATGTATACTAAGACCCCCCTCCACCCCCAAAAAGAAAAGAAATGGTTCCCGAAATAAAGGAGCTGAAATTCTAAAGGATCTCAAAGGAAGCCCTGCTTGATCGCTCTTGCCTCTGGTAATTTCTGCTTCCTCTGACTTTCAAAGTTCTGACACTTGTTGGTATTATTTCATCTGGGGGTGAAGGACAGGATTGGAGCCAGGGTAGGGATGGAACCATGGGGAGACACCAAGACTTTTATAGAGCTTTTGTTAATTTTGGACCTCCAGGTGAAAGGTTGTGGAGTGAAATCAAAGATATAAGACAGTGGGTCATTAAGCTATCTAGTAAACAAAGTCTGGAGTTGAAAAGACTCAGGCTGGGCCGGTGCCTATCCCTAAGGTGGGTAACTGTAGGTAGTAGTAGTAATAATAGGTCGTAAACTGGGTCTGCTGTTTGAAGGCAGTTTGTAAAGACAAGCTCCATCTGGGAAACCGGGAGGACAAACCAATGGAAGATCAAAGTGGGAATTTCTAGAGTAAGATAGATAAGAAATCACTTTCTTTGACAGGAGGATGGCTAGTCTTCTTCATCTAGGGAGCGAGGGACTGGTGGAGGTTCTCTATTGTTCCAAATACTTGTTAGCCACATTATCTCATTAATCTCATACATTACAGGCTTATGCCATTCAATTTGATGATTATTACATAAGATTTTTGGCCCTAAAATTAGTTGTTTATTTATTGTCTTATTTTCTAGGCTAGCTATCATGCATTTTGAGAGGAGAGACTATGTTTTACTTCTCTCTTTTCTTGGCATATTGTAGGGTTTCACACAGGTTTGTATGAGTGAATGTTGAAAGTATTTAGTTAGTTAACTTTTCATAAACCTTATCTCCCAAACTAGATTGTGAACACCTTAAAGACTTTAAAAGTCTTCATATCTCTCCATAGCACCTAGTGATACCTTGAACATTTTAGGTACTAAATAAGTAATTTTTTTATTAAATCATAGTTGATTGTCTGTGATATGAACAGGTTGTAAGGAATAAAAAGTTAGGGGGAAAATATATTAGTCCTTTAAAACACATTTCCATTTCCATAAGCTGGAATAGGAGTACCAAGAAATTTGTGGTTTGAATGGGTACGTTCTTTATACTGATTGTCCATATAACTCTCAAGGGAAATGTACCTAAACTTTTTTTAAAAAAAAGTTTTATTCATACCTTTTGATTTTAATAATTATTTTTCCTTATAGAGCCTTACCTCCCAATGAACTTTTTTTTGTAATAAAGGAGAAATAAATAAATAAATAAAGTTAAGCAAATTAAATTGATATAATACCCATATCTGACAGCATCTGCAATACTGTGGATCCCTTAGTCACCCACCTCTTTACAAGGAAGAGGATTGTGTTCTCATCATCTATTCTCCTGAACCAAGAATTATCATTATAATTAATCAGAGTTGAGCTGATTTTCAGTCTTCATTTACATCACTGTAGTGATTGCTTGTGTTGTTTTGAGTCTGATTACTCTTCACCAGTTCATACCATTCTTTCTCTGCTTCTCTGCATTCCTCATATTTATCATTTCTTATGGTGCCTTATTACATTCGTATACTATGCTTTGTTCAGCCATTCCATAACTGATGGACACTCATTTTTTTCCGATTTCAGTTATTTTTTTTGCAGCTATACAAAAAAATCTCCCTGGATATTAATAATAGCTAACATTTATATAGTGCTTATTATGTGCCAGGAGCTCTGCTGGACACTTTACAAATATCATCTTATTAGATCCTCACAACAACCCTGTGAAGTAGGTCCATTATTATCCCTATTTTGCAGCTGAGAAAACTGAGGCAAACAGAGATGAACAGATTTGCCCAGGATCACACAGGTCTTCCTGACTTTAAGGCCTGATGCTTTATCCAATGCACCATCCAGATACCCTGCTGTATGTGGGACCTGTCTGTTTGTCTTTGACTTCCTTGAGGTATTTGACCAGTAGTGAAATTAAAAGGTGTCTTGTAAATCCAATTTATTTTTCAGAACTTTGGATCAACCTGTAGTATATCAAAACACCTTTCTTCTCATTATTCCCTTCAACATTAACTACTTTGGTCTTTGGTCATCTTTGCCAGTTTGATAAGTATGAGGTTGTTATGTCAGAGTTGTATTAATTTTCCTTTCTCTTGTTAGTGATTTTTTCAGTTTATATCCTTTTTGTGCTAGACACATAAAATAACTTTGACATATTCCTACATAACCAATTTAGGCGTGTAGATTTTGAGAACCTTAGGGAAACACTTCCAGAAATGTAAAAATGTGTTTCCCAAAATTATTCAAAGGAAAATTATAGAAACAAAGAAGGCAGTTTTTTCACCCCCCACCTCAGCGTTTTTCTAGACACAAAGGCCCAGTAATACCTCTATCTGACATTTTTATTTTGATGCATGAGAGTCCAGAATGTTCATGAGATCCACTAAATGCCACCCACAGAGTTTAATTGGTTTTTAAAATTGCAATTATTCTTAATGACATTAAATGCAAAGAAATGAACAGCTGCACAAGAATTTTTAATACAGTTTTTGAAGTCACCCCCACTTCTGTTATTACAATAAATTTTCATGAGATAGCAATTTTATAGTATCCATTATTTTACCGTCTGTACTGGAGATCTTAAACACTAACTTGGTAAATTCCTAAGTTAAAGTAGTCTTTGGGTTATGCCATCATTGGACCAAGAGTGAAAGTGTCCCAGATCTGTCTCTTAGGTTAGAACCATGTGACCTAGGACAAATCACTCTCTGAGCCTCAGTTTCATCATGTATATGATGTACAAGTAGTGTGAATTATTACTCACACTACATGCTTACTGGATGGTGCTATTATGAGCAACACAGGAAATAATAGATGGAATATGTTTTGGAGCCATAAAGCTCCATATATAAATAAGTAAGACTCATGTTTGATTTAGCACTTTGAAGTTCAAGGACACTTCCCTCACAATAATCCTGTGAGATAGATGTCAATATCATTATTTCCATCTTACAGATGAGGAAATGGAAGCTAGGAGAGGTCAAATGATTTTGCCAGCATCATCCAACAGAGAATTCCTTGGACGGGCTTCGAATTCCTGGCTCCATATTCAGAGTTCTGTTCGCTGTTCCACGTGGCTTTTTATAATGTAAAAGTCACTTGTTAGTGTAATTGCTGAGTCAGAAAGCATGCAAAGTTCAGTAACTTTTTAGATATAGGTCTTAAATGCTCTTCCTGAATAGCCATTCCAATTCGCGGCTCTCTCAGCAATGCATTAATGCGCTTATTTTCCTGTAATGCCTCCTTTTTGTCAATATCCTTTTTTTCCTTTGGTCAGCTTTGCCAATTTGATAGGTATGAGGTAAAACCTCAGAGTGGCTTAAATTTTAATGATTTGGAACATTTTTTCCATTGAGAACTTGGATTCCTTCCTTTGAAAATCGACTATTTGTATCATTTGACCATTTATCATTTTGAGATTGGTTCTTATTCTTATATATTTAAATCTAGTCCCTATATATCTTAGAAATACTCCAAAGAGGTCAGAAAAGAAGGAAAATGAGATATAATATATGTATATATGTGCATACATGTACATATATACAAGTTTGTATGTATACATAGACATATATATGTTTGTATGTATGTCTACAGATTTTTTATAGCTGTATATCTGTTTTGTTGTTTTGTTGAACTGTTTTGCTGTTTAGTCATTTTCAGTTGTGTCTGACTCTTCGTGACTCCATTTGGGGTTTTCTTGGCAGAGATACTAAAATGGTTTGCCATTTTCTTCTCCAGCTCAAAAATTGAGGCAAACAGGGTTAAGTGACTTGCCCTAGGATCACACAGCTTGTAAGTGTCTGAGGTCAGATAAGAACTCAGGAAGATGAGTCTTCCTGACTCTAGACCTGGTAATCTATCCACTGTACCACCTAGGTACACACACACACACACACATACACACATATATATGTATTACGTATATACACATACATACATATACACATATAGATATACATATATATATACACATACATATGTTTGTATGTATATATAAAATATGGCAGCTCTTTTTTTGTAGTGACAAAGAACTGGAAACAGAAGAGGTGTCCATCAGTTGGGGAATAGTTGAACAACTTATGGTATATGAATATAATTGAAAATATGTCATAAGAAATGATGAAATGGACAGTTTCAGAGAAACCTGGCTTGTGGAAATTGCATGTTGTTATGGTTCCCATGACCACCCCAGTAGTTAGTATGGGAAATAAGTATGTAAGTAGCCAGTGTAAGGTAACAATAAATAAGAAATAGGGACTAAGAGTATAAAGAAGAACATAGAAGCCACTTGTCAAAATTGCCTCCTAAATTAAGTAAGGCCACATCTAGAGACTATGTACTAAGTTAAGAGAAGCCATCTAGGTCCTAGTAAAGGTCCTCTGTCTGTGAGCTATGGAGAAGCACCAGACATGCAGTAAAATTGGAGAGATATTATGTTAATGAGGCAACCCTAAGGTGGCATTGATAACTTTGAGATGACGTTAATATACTAATGAATGAATCCTAAGGTGGTACAGAGAAGACTCAGGCCATTTACCTCTCCACTAGAACCGTATAAGAATGGGACCCCCAAACCCTGCCCCTCGAGCACTTTTCCAACTGCTGCTGGTCCATGCTGCCTGAATGCTTCCAACTCCAATCCACAGTTACATAAGTGATTCTCTGTGTTCCTCTCCCTCCTCCTCTCTTTCCCTGCTGTCTGCCTCCTTCAACCCCATTCCCCCACCATCCCCACACAGTCTGAGTCTGGACTCTCTGTACCTTATTAAAATGTGATTGATGAATTATTACCCACTTGCTTCCAGTTTGATCTTTTCTGGTACATGTCCAAAGATGTGGGTTTGTTCACCCTGATCCAACCGGGACCCCATTATGATCTTTTCCTTTAAGGCGTAAGCTGAATATCCAGGCTGGGTAAGCATGGTGCTGGGTAGAAAGCAAGGGCTGATAAAGGAACCCTTCCCCACTCTGGATAGGGACCTCCTTTGAGGTTGGGGTGCAAAGAACACCTGGGAAGATTTGGATGAGCTGCTGCCAAACTAATTCCTCTTCCATTTGATATTTGAAGGCAGTGTCTCCTTAGTTTACCTCCCCAGACTAAACAACCTTTCAAGCAACCCTTCTACAGTATGATTTTTAAAATTTCCTCACCAGTTCACTCTCCTTCACATAATCATAGGCTCTAGAGATGGAAGTTAGATTAGAGTTCATCTAGTCTAACTCTCCCTTTTTACAGATGTCGGAACTGAGGCCCAGAGAGGTTTAACAGGTTGCCCAAGGATACACAGATAGGAACTATAAAGGCTGAAACTCAAATCCAGGCCTTACGTTGAAGTCTTTCCCTTACAGAGTACAGCTAGACTATCTCCCCAGAACTCAGAGCTTCTCATTAAGCAATTACACAGAAAGCTATAGAATCAGAATAAGTGCCCAGAATGTGCCCCTTTGGATACTAGGGCCCTCTGCCCGAAACCTGCATCTCCCCTATCTCCTGGTCACTAATAAAGTTAATTTGAAGACATATGTTGAGTTCCGGCTGCATCTGAGACACTATACAAAGCTGGTTCTTGACTTGAAGAAGCTCACAATCTTTTCAAAGTTCAATATAATTCAACTGTATTCAGCACTAGTGATCGATAGATATATAGATAGATAGATGAAAACACTGAGACATAGAGTTTGAGTAATTTGCCCAGAGGCACACAACTATTAAGTATCCGAGACAGGATTTGAATTCAGGTCTTTCTGATTCCAAGTCTCACACTCTATCCAGTGTCCTACATAGCTGCCTCTAGGAAATAGAAGAACCAGGATTTGTATTTTCATCTTTTGGATCCCAAATCTGCTGCCCTTTTTTCTAAGAGGGAGACCTGTATCTATAGCTCTATGAATGGATGTATATCTATGATATGAATACAAATAGTAAATGTTTCTCTTTTGGTCAGCAACCCTGAAGGTCTTCCCCTCCCAGTTTGATTTTTTTTTTTTGGTGTTGCATTACTATAACAACAATGCTGCTTGCAGCTGCTGTGGAACCAATAACACCAGCATGTGGGAGGGCTGCTAGCACAAGTTCTTTGATAAGGAAAGCAACTTTAAGGGGTTTACAATCTCGTTTTAATTAAACATACATATATCATTCACTTAGTTCAGGGGAAAAAGCACCCAAAACTTCAGAGAAAACACGAACAGAAATTGCAAGCAGAAATTATATAAGCAGAGCAAATAACACAAATCAACAGACAGGGCTTCTGTCTGTCCATAGCAATACATACATAATTACCAGGGAGAGAAGCACCAACATCTGGGTTTTCAAAGCCAGGTTTCCTTAATGGCTACTCAGAGTCTCATCTGGCCAAATCACACAAACACTCTTCCAATGAGTGAGCCCCAAAGCAAAATGCTAACCTCTGAGTATATCTATGCTTCTTCAGGGTCAGAGTCAGAGGTCACAACTGTGTGACTCAAACTCATGTGACTTAGGCTTTCTTGTGACTTAAGCAGGTCATCAAAGACTCTTGATTCAAACAAAGGCAAGACTCAGTCAAAGGCACTTGATTGCCTTAGTGCTCAGAAGCACTCCCAAAGGAAAAAAAAACAGCAAAAAGTCCCACTTTGCTTGGCATTACACTCACTCAAAGTGAGAACTTGAAAAGACCTTAGCTTAATAGGGCCAAGGTCTTCCACTACATACTGGGCCATCTCCAGTCATCCTGATCTATATCTGGCCCCTGGACCCAGATGGCGCTGGAGGAGAAAGTGAAGCTGGTGACCTTGCACAACCTTCCTTCACTCAGGTCAGAGTCAACTGCAAGTCATATCATCTCCCTGATGTCATGGTCCTCTTCAAGAACAAAGGACAAACCTCAATGCTATACGTATGTGATACATACTGTATATAATAATATAATATGGTATTAATACATTGTTATTATTTAATATATAGATATATTTTATACAAAGCTGGTTTCTGCTTTATAGGCATTTATAGTCTTTCACTATAATTCAACCTGTTAGGCATAAACAGATACAAACAGACAAATTTTGAATATGTGGTGCTGGTGGGATATTTAAAGGTAGATTTCTAGAGAGCAGTTGAATTATGAGATGAAAATTCTTCAGGAGAGCTTGGGGGTAGAAATAGGTATCTGAGAGTCATTGGCATGTAAGTGGTCATTGAATTCGTGAAAATGGACAAGCTCCTCATTGAAGACAGTGTTAGAGAAGAGAGAAGAGCTGAGGACAGAACTTTGGGAGATACTCATATTTAAGGGTCAGAGAAAGATGCAAAATCACAAAAGGAGTAGTCAGAGAGGGAGAAAGTGAACTGTGAAAGTGAAAAGTCTGAGAAGCCCAGGGAGAGGAGAGGAAATCAAGAGGAAAGAGGGAGTTCCTGTTATCAGTTGCAGCCTCGGAGTCTAGAGGGATGAAGATTTAAGAAAGGCTATTAGATTTACGGGGAAAAAAAGGAAGTCTTTAATGACCTTAGAGAGAGTTGCCTTAGACAAGGAGTTGGTACCTAAGTAAGGGCTTGAGAAAGTATTTGGTGAGAAGACAGAAATAGCAAGTCCAGACTACTGTTATTTGACTCACAGAGTCTCAGATTTGGAAGGAGCCTCCCAGGCCATCTAGTCCAACCCATACCTGAAGAAGAACCTGCTCAACAACATATCCCCAAACTGGTTATCCAGCTTTTGCTTGAAGGCCTCCAATGTGGGAGAACCACTACCTCCCAATGTTATCGATTCCATTTTGGAGAGTGTGGATTGTTAGGACGGTTTTGCTTACGTTGAACTAATATGTGCCTCTCTGTAAGTTCCATCCATCCCTCCTGGTTCTGACCTTGGGAACCAAGGAGAACAAACCTCTACCCACTTACATGGGATAAATATTTGAAGACAGTTCTCATTCTCCTCAAATTCTGCTTTTTTTCAAGCTAAACATCCCCCTTTCCATCAATGTTTTACTATATGGCATGAATTTAGGGGCATTAACAGTACTGGCTATCTTTCTTTGCACAGTTTCTATCATATCAATGTCCTTCTTAAAATCCAGATCTGAACACAACTCATAAAATGGTTTGACCAGGGCAGACCAAAAAGTGTGTGAGTGAGTGAGAAGAAGGCGGGGTGGGGGTGGGGCGGAGAAGGAGGTGGAAGAGAGACAGAGAAAGAGAGACTCTGTATTCTTCCTAAGCCACAGATCTAAGATATTAGATTCCTGAGACTTGTCAAACTAGGCGGATACTAGTCTTTTCTTAGTGATTCAAATGGCACCATTAGAAGGAATACAGAAAGTATTGCTAGAAAAAGTCTCGACCAAGAAACTAGAGCATTGGAGCATAGCTGGTGCTTTCATTGCTACTGACAATTAAAGGTAAAGGGTTCAAAAGAAAAAAAGCTGACTTGGAAAGTGAAGGGCTGATTAAGAAGACAATGTCTAAGAATAAGATGTGGACTTTTGGATCATAGCTTAACATGTAGGAATGACAGGTTCCTGGCCATCTAAATTGTGCAGCTAACAAAAGCTAACCAGAATGGAACCTGTTGTTTATTGTGGTCATTCAGTCGCTCATTTGTGTCTGACTCTTTGTGACCCTATGGACCATAGCATGCTAAGGCCCTTCTTTCTTTCTTTTTCTTTTTTTTTAATTTTTTTTTTTTGCCCTTGTAAGATGATTTTAGCTCTCTCATGAGACATTTTTCTTAATTTCTGAATGTTGATGTGGAAGGGAATAAACATTTATATAACATTTCTTTCAAATATCTCCATTTCTTTTTTTTTTGTTGGCAGGGCAATTGGAGTTAACTGACTTGCCCAAGGTCACACAGCTAGTACATGTATCAAGTGTCTAAGGTCAGATTTGAACTCAGGTCCTCCTGACTCCAAGGCCAGTGCTTTACTCACTGCGCCACCTAGCCACCCCTAGGCCCTTCTTTCAAAGTCTATCCAAGTCCATGTTCGTTGTTTCCATGAAACTCTCTATCCATCTCATCCTTTGTCATCCCCTTCTCCTTTTGCCTTCAGTCTTTCCCTGCATCAGGTTTTCCAATGAGTCATGTCTTCTCATTATGTGGTTAAAGCTTTCAGCTTCAGTATTTGCCCTTCCAGCAAATAGCCTGAATTAATTTCTTTAAATATTGACCAATTTGATCTCCTTGCTCTCCAAGGGATTGTCAAAAGTCTTCTCCAGCACCACAGTTTGAAAGTGTCAGTTCTGTGGCACTCAGCTTTCCTTATGTTCCAACTCCCACAGCCACGTAATGCTACTGCAACAACCATAGCTTTGACTGTACAGACCTTTGTCTCCAAGGTGATGTCCCTGCTTTTTAGTATGCTGTCTAGATTTGCCCTAGCTTTCCTTCCAAGGAGCAAATGTCTTAATTTCCTGGCTGCAGTTGCCATTTGCAATGATCTCTGAGCCCAAGAATATAAAATCTGACATTGCTTCCATTTCTTTCCCCTCTATTTGATAGGAAATGATGGAACCAGTTGTCAAGATCTTAACTTTTTTTTTGTTAAGCTTAAGCCAACTTTGATACTCTCTTCTTTCACCCTCATCAAGAGACTTCTTAATTCTTCTTCACTTTCTGCTACCAGAGTGGTATTGTCTGCATACTTGAGATTGTTGATATTTTTCCCAGCAACCTTAATTCCAGCTTTTGATCTATCTAACTTGGCATTACGCATAATGTACTCTGCATATAAGCTAGTTGTAGTTGTCCTTCATTCTCCCCTTGTAGCGTGTTGGACACTTTCAGACCTGAGGGGTTCATTTTCCACTGTCATCTCTTTTATCCTTTTAATACTATCCACAGCATTTTCTTGGCAAATATATTGGAGTGGATTGCCATTTCCTTCTCTGGTGGACCCTTTATCAGTGCTCTCCATCTTGAGTGACCCTGAACATCATAGCTCATAGCTTCATTGAGCTATGTAAGTCCCTCTGCCATGACAAAGCAGTGATCCAGGAGGGGAATGTAGCCTGGAATTCTGCATATTTAATCAGAATATCTTTACACTGAAGGGAAAGGGGAAAGGAGAAAACTGATTATATAGAGCCAACCAACAAGCTACACAGCATAGTGGGTAGCTATGATAAAGGAAGTATGGCAGGTGAAGCCCCCAGATCAGAAGACAAAATCTAAGAAAGAAGCTAGGAGATACGGTGCCAGAAGTCTACATATAAATGTATGATGTTTGGATAACAAGCAAGATAAACTAAAGATCCTAATGCAAACATTCAAATGTGGCCTCACAGGTACTCCAGAGACAGTGCAAGGAGTCATATAACTGGGATTTGGCTTTGGAAATAAAGATCTTTATTCAAAAGAATCAAGGTAGGTAATAGAGCTCGGAGGTAGTAGAAGTAAAGCATTTTATACTATAATGTACTTGTGTGGAGAAATATAATAATAAGAAGAGAGGGGCATTTAAATAAAGATTACTGCAGGCAGAAACTTAAGGGTTTTTTGGGTTTGTTTTCAGTCTATAAACCAACTAGACAGAAAAGAGATAGAAGAGGAGTTTGGGAAACAGATCACAAGCCTGGTTCAGAGGTATAATATAGGAATGATGGAAGCTTCTTGGGGGCAGGGACCGTTTCACTTCTGTCTTTGTATTTGCAGTGTCTAGCACACTGCCAGGCATTTGGTAGGCTCTTAATAAATTTCTGTTGCTCTAGGATTATAATATTATAGATTTACAGAAGGAAGGGGCCTTAGGGGCCGTTTAATGTAATCCTTTCTTCTTACAGATGAGGAAACTGAGGCCTACAGATGTTAAATATGTGCTAGGTAGAGTTGAAACTCTGGTCCCTCATGGCAACACAGAATATTCAAAACAATGGACCTATTAGAAACTATTAGTGAGGCATTCAGACTTTGGGAACCTTACCTGAATCTTTGGAAAGGCAAGAAGTAAGGTGAAGAAGTGAAAGTAGTTCTGAGTAGAGTTAATACGGTTTGGAAGAACCTTGAGAAATTCTCTGAGTTTGGGTAGGGCGTATTTGGCACTTGCATATTTATGCATATGGACCAACCATGTACGTTTAAGTCAGGTTAGGTCTTGTTCAGCCAGAGAGTTTAATGTGCTAGAGATGATTGGCTCTTCTTTACACTTTGCCTTGTGTTCAGGGAGTTTCAGTATGGTCATGGAGGCGGATATCAAGGACCCACTTTGTTTCTCTTAACTACAGTGCATAAGAGGAGTTTGAGTGAATATCTAAGTTTGACAAGCAGCTGCATGTAAAGAATGAATTAATTCTATTCTCCCTTAACCATTCCTTTTAAGGGTTTTCAAGTATCCCACCTCTTCTTATAATACTAACTGGTGTCAAATCTTATGGCAGAAGAGAGATGAGGAACTTTCTTTTTGTCTTTGGACAAATTAGAAGAATTTAGAGAAGAACCATAAAGATGATAAAGGGCCGGAAGGCATGACTGAGAGATTTAAGAATTGAAATATGCATTTTAGTTAGACTTCAGATGTAGGAGGGGCAAAGTACAAAACTTTTAGAAGATTATGAACAGTATGGAGAATGGAAGGGGAGTTGTTTCAGAATTATTCAGAGGAAAAGGGCTAGAAACATGGGAATAATATTTAATAATTTTTTAAATATTGCCTGATATCTAAAGATATTCAGACGTCTAGGTCTGTGGAGGAAAAATTGGAAGGAGTCAGTTGGAGGGGCTTGAAGGAAACTATTAATCTTCATGCAAAATCTGTACGGCCCTGCATTGACATAGAATTTTCAAGTATTTTGTGTGTGCGTGTGTGCGTGTGTGCAGTGGTAGATTGTTTCACTTTCTTCTATCATATATGCCTAGTTCTGACAGTAAAGCTGCTCTCTTCTCCAGTAGTACTATAAAAGAATTTAGCATCTTAGATCTGAGAGGGGAACCTTAGAGATAATCTAATCTGACCAAGGGCAGGTAGATGGTGCAGTGGATAGAGCATGTGTCCTGGAATCAGGAAGACTCATCTTCTGCAGGTTGAATCTGACCTCAGACACTTACTAGCTGTGTGTGACCCTGGGCCTGTCACTTAATCCTATTTGCCTCAGTTCCTCATCTGTAAAGGTGAGTAGAGAAGGAAATAGCAAACCACTCCAGCATCTTTGCCAAGAAGACCCCTAAAGAGTAGGACAGGACTAAAAAAAAATACAGCTGAATAACAAAATCGATTTGTCAATCCCTTCATTTTATGCTGTAGATGAGGTGACAGCTGATAGGTAGATGGGTTTAGAAGATAGTCCACTGGCCAGGAAGACCCAGGTTCAAGTCTTGTTCCTGACGTATTAGTTGTGTGACCCTGATCTGATCATGTCACCCTCTTAATGCTTCAGGTAACTCTTTTAAGACTATAAATTGCAGAGCAGGTGCTTTTCTGGATTGGTGAACAAAACTTCTCCTCTAGAACTCACTAAACCAAGGACATCACAGATTTCAGAAAAAAAAAAGAGAGCTCAAAGGTCTCCTTAGTTTTCAAAAGAAAAGGGACCAGAGGGTCTAGAGGCAATATCAGAATAGTTTGCTTTTCCTCCTTGAGAACAAGGCCTGATGAGTCAGTGTGCCTAATCCCCATGAGGGAGTAGAGTCAAGTTGTAAAATGCAGCTACTGCCCTTGGAGTGCTTATAGTCTATTTGGGGCAATCCTATGGAGCAGTTAAACAAAATAATATGTAATGAAGGCCTGAGTGCTTTGGTGTCCCTTAAACAGGCAAGACAAGTTTAGAATCTGGTTTGCCCATTTTGTTTTACTTTAGAAAACTAGAAATTTGAGAACTGGAAACTTTTCAACTTAGAGACTCAGAAACTCTCACGTGGAAATGCTGGGTATATGTGGGGAAAGTAGGTTTCAGTGATTTTCTTCCTTTGATTCTCATTAAGATCAAATTACATTTTGGCTTGAGGCAAGCATCCACTGAAAAATATGACTTTAACAACAGAGCGCACTGATTTAGTAGTATAGCACTGCAATTTCTAGCTTAAAAAATCATCCATTCCTTTCTTTCTTGCTTAGAAAACACTTTGTGCCTACCAAATCAGCAGGGGATGGAAGCTTATTCTGCCCTCTGGTAATGGGAATTGAATAAATTCAAGTACTGTCTTATCTAAATGGTTTGACAAGTTCCCATTTGCCAGGCTAATTACATCAGTCTGTTCTCTCTCTCTCTGAGCTCTCTCCACCTCCCAACATTGGGGACTTGGCAGGTGTTAGCATTCCAACGCTGCTGCAATACACAGTTGAACTATGAAGTCTATTACTGTAGCCTGGTCGAGCCAAGAGAGGGACTTATTTGCTGACCTAGGGGGTCCTCAGAGCTATGTTACTTCTAATAAAATAAGGGAAATTTCCACATGTATTTCTAAGTAAATTCCTGCAAAGGAGTAACAAGGCTAGTGCAGTTTTATCAAGAGACATCCAAATAAGAGCTTCTGGCTTTGGGGGGAAACCTAGAAGTGTTGGGAATTGGAGACAGATTTCTTCCATTGTCATTGGATGTCTCCTTTTAGATACCCTCTCTTTTCAATACTCCAGCTCAGTATTTTCACTCTCCAAATACAGAAACACTCTTTTATAAAGATGGTATCAAGGAGGGTTTAATCCTTGGCATATCTGAATACTTGCAATAATGAGCTATGTAAGCACCAGAGTCTCAAGAATTGATATATCCAAAGATGAGACATCCTGGTCTGTGGAGGAAATGTTGGAAGGAGTCAACTGGAGGGGCTTAAAGAAAAGGAATTTAATCCTTTCAAAACCTCTACAATCTAGCACTTGGCTATCTGTATTGACATAGAATTTGTAAGTATTCGTGTGTGTGTGTGTGTGTGTGTGTGTGTAGTGGTGGATTGTTTCACTTTATCATCATATGCACCTAGTTCTGACAGTATACCTGTCCTCTACCCCAGTAAAACTACAACAGAGTTTAGCATCTTAGATCAGAGAGGTGAACCTTAGAGATCATCTAATCTAATTAATTTTTGAGTAAAGGGAAATGAAAAAAAAATTTAGCTATCTTTTTGAGAATGACTGCCTTGAGGCATCAGAGAAAATTCTGAAATGACAAACCACTTTCCACACAGTTTGTTTACGGGAACAACAAACGTAATGTTGGGGAGGGGAGGAAAGAGGTAGGGTTAAAAATGTTAAAGTGTTTAAGCTCCTATTGGTAATGGCAGTGATGATGAAGAGAATTCAGGCATATGACCATATCATCCCCTGATTCCTGTATCCCTATGCCTCCAGGATCAGATATAAAATCCCACATCTGGCTTTTACACCTCATCACAAAGTGGCCTCTTTCTACCTTTCTAGTCTTCTTATGTTTTACCTTTCCTTATGTACTCTACAGTCCAGTGACCCTGGCCGCCTTGTTTCCTTGCCCACAACTCTCTGATCTCCTGACTCAGCCCTTTCACTGGCTGTACCCCATGCCTGGAATGCTGTCCCACCTCACCCTGGCTTCCTTTAAGATGGCTCAAATCCCATTTTCGACAAGAACTTCAAATCTATAATTAAGGAAAAGTCAGCATTTTAGAGACTGCATGGTACATTAGAAAGGGCACAGGATGGAACACTCAATTTAGAATGAAAGAATCTGGGTTCAAATACTACCTCTGCCACTTTTTACCTGTGTAGCCTCGGGCAGGTTCCGCAACCTCCCTAGACTTCATTTTCCTCATCTGTAAAATGGAGAGATTGGCTTAGATGATTTTCTGTCATCATCCTATGTGGATAAGCTGAATACTGCTCATCTTCAGCTATTTGTTTTTGTTGTTCTCCTCCTCCTCCTCCTCCTCTTTTTCCTGCTCCTCCTTTCCTTTTGTGCCAATCTCAATACAGTTTGCCCATACCAAAATTGATACTTTTCGCTGTGCTAGCTATTTTTTTTCTTTTGCTTAACATGTTTTATTTAAAGTTTTGAGTTCCAAATTCTATCCCTCCCTTCCTCCTTTCTTGTGATAGTAAGCAATCAGATATAGGTTACACGTGTGTAATTATGTAAAACATTTCTATATTAGTCATTTTGTACAAGAAGACTTGAATAAAAGAAAAAAATGAAAGAAAGTGGAAAAATAGCATGCTTCAGTCTTTATTCAATCAATATCAATTCTTCTTCTGGAGGTAGATAGTATCATTAGTCCTTTGGGATTGTCTTGGATCATTGTATTACTGAGAATAGTTAAGTCCTTCACAGTTCTTCATTGAACAATATGGCTGCTACTGTGTACAATGTTCTCCTGGTTCTGTTCACTTCACTATGCATCAGTTCACATAAGTCTTTCCAGGTTTTTTGAAATCATCTTGCTTGTCATTTCTTAGAGCACAAAAATAATCCATTATAATCATAGAGGTAGTTCTCTCTTTAGAGTAGAGGGTGTTTAAGATCTGAAAACTTAAAAATCTGAGTTATGCCTAAATTTTATCTTTCCAGATTAGGATGAATCATTCTTGTCTTTGTAAAGGAAATTTCTATTATTGCTGTCCCATTAGAGAACTAGCAACAGATTCTGATAATGTCATACCTTTCTGGTGTAGAATTATTTAAATAATAAAATAACTTTGGAAAGTGGAGAAGGGCCTAATTCACTGTATGATGGAAGTTTCCTCTAGGTCAGGGTGGGGAACCTGTAGCCTCAAGGCCACATGTGGCCCTCTAGGTCCTCAGGTGTGGTCTTTGGAGTGAATCCAGTCTGAGGTTGCAGGTTCTCCAATCTTAGGGCTGCTTTAAAATAAAATAATTATTTGAGGGCTGAACCCAGAATAAAAAATACAGTACACTAATAGAAAGTGGGGGAATGCGTGTCATCAATACGACAGGTGAAGGTGCAAAGCATGAAAGCAAACACAAAACAACAAAGTGACAACACAACAGTATAAAGGTAGGTGCATACTGACTACTCTGCATCGTACAGACAGAATGCATCCCACAGATTGACTGAAAATTCCGTGCGATATGTTCTGTTCATAATACTGCTTAAAAATACCAAAGAAAATTTGCATTCCATGCAAATTATTATTTTATTTCTTTTGCTTGTGAAAATTAAAACCCACAGGTGGGCCACACAAAATTGCACTACGGGCTGCATTTTGGGCATCCCTGCTCTAGTTAATAGCTAGTGAGAGCTTGTGGCAGTCATTAGAATCAGAACCTTGCAGTGTGCAACTCAAAGCCTAGTGCATTTGGCTTTCCTCAAATAACCTTTGTGTCAACTCCCAAGAATGGTTAATTAAACTTTATCAACAAAAGTGCTATGGTGATAATAAGTGCTCCCCAGAGGGAAATTTGTGCTCAGCAAAATTTTCTGGATCCTTATGACATTTGTTTGTGGTTTCCTTGCCAGTTTGCAGACTTTCTCCGTAACAACCCCAAGAGGTGGGTTGATAAATGTAAATGGGAAATTCAGGTGATGCAGTATCCTTTCCTCCTGTATCATCTGTTATTCCTTTGTATCTAATAAACACAGAAGTTAGAGAATAGTGAGAGAGCTGTCACACTTTAGTCCTAGAAACCTCATCCTAGCCATCCTCTGGGCGCTATGTTCTCTCATGGACAGTTATTTACATTCAGTGTAGATGAAGAGTGTGACCAGCATTCAGGTGAGTGGAATAAGTGTGTTTTGAAAAGACTTTGTCATTATAGTTTATCTGTAGGCAGGAAAAAAAAAAAGTGAATATTCTCCAATGGAATGATCCTTCTGCCCTCTTAACATCAATTGCAACTCTCATAGAGCTGAGTTATTACTGGTGGCAGGGGACAAGGATAGAAGCTTTCAGTGTTCAAATGAGAAGGGCTCTCACCATACATCAGTGTAGGATTTGAGCCACAATCCAAGTAAAGCTGAGAAATTTTCCATCTGTGTTTACTGTTTACACTGGGGAAGCATTTCACCTAACAATTTTAGATACAAAGAGTACTCATTTAGGTTTACTTGTCCTAAAACCTTAGGGGAAATAGTCCCCAGATCCCAGAATCATAATAATGAGCCAGAGACCAAAGATATGTCAAAAATTTACATAATTGGCCCAACCCTTCCTGAATTGCTGCTGTCTTTTACTTAGGATTCTTGCTTTTTCTTCCTCAAGTATAGTGTACATCATAATATTTTTGTAAGTCATGTTGGGTTACTGGTTGCTCCCATCTACCTACCCCCAGTCAGTTATAACCTCTTCTGGTCAGTCTCCCGAATCTGTATGTTAGTCTGGGATGTAATTATAACCAGGATTGTTAATGGTGATAAGTCCCTAGAATTAACGCTAGGACTATTAATGGTGTGAAGTCCCTTAAATATGCTGTATGCAATCTTCTTAAATATTAATAATTATAATTGCTTCTAAAGACATGAATATTGTAGAAATATTGTATTATTAATGAATAATAATATAGTATATTAGTATTTTTTTCTTTTACCAGGTAAGTTAATATTATAATGGGGAGCTGTAATATTCATAACATTTGTAGGAAGTTGATTTGAATTATTGGTAGCTTGAAGAATTTACCAACTGGCTTATATACTGTCTGTCCCAGTCACTTAGTAGTTGTTTGACTTTGGACAAGTCCCTTAAGACTCAGTGAGCATTAGTTTCTTTATCTGTGAAATGGGAATGATATTTTTGGCTACTGTACAGGCTTGTCATGAAGATGAAATGAGATGTAAAATACTTTTCAAACCTTAAGACACTATATAAAGGTGAATTGTTATTAAGGGTAGCAATTGTGTCTGTTGTACTAGCTAGCATCTTTCTTCCATATATGTTATAGCAATTAGTACAGTACTGAGCACATTAGGAAGGCTGAGTAAATATAAATACTCACTGATTGATGTGAAATTGGCTCTAGTGCTAAAAACTGGAAAACTTTAGAAATGTAAGAAACACTGAAAAGGAAATTCCTATTTCCTTGCTCTTAAGCATAGACGTCTTCCCCTTTTAGCTCTAAATCTTTGTACTTGGTACTTCTCCTCCTGGGCTTCAATCCTGGTAGTTGGGCAGGTACAAAAGAATGTTGCAATTTCCACCCAACTCCCCACCCAGTTTCGAGGCTCATGTTGCAATCCAGGTTTGGTTTTTACACTTTTTGGCTGGGGTTGTTTCCAGATGTCAGGTGGAAGAGATGTACAATGTATTAAAGTTATTATTCTGCCAGCATACCCTGGTATATGTTAGTGTTATAGAAAGTCCTGCCAGCAGCTTGATATATGAAAGTCTTTGTCCCTCCTGGAAATTCACCCACCACCAGAGGTGGAGAATCGAGGCATGGAGGATGAGAACACATGTATGCATCACGTAATTCCATTCGCAATTATATTAAACCCAGGTGTATGTTAATAAAAGCCTTATTTATTAACTCACTGATTCTTGGCTTCTAACATTAATGTTTCCATTGTGACTTGGTTCCAGGGTTTCCATCTATTTTATGCTGTTAAATCAATTACCTTGTTGCTGTTTTATTTTTATACCAAAAAGTCTTGGAACCTTCCAGTTACCTGCCTTTTGTTCTAAGACATTGAAGTGGTTTAAGGTATGTAATCTATCAGGTTCTTACCTTATCTTTCTTTAATCTTTGGTAGAATGGTTGCTTTGTTTGTGAGCAAACTTCTTTACTTTTCTTGGGAGTAAGCTAACAGCTGCTCATTCTGAAGTATTGACCTGCTACTTAGAAAACACATGTTTCATAAGTGGGGTTGAGTTATCTTGGGTAAGATTGCCAGCTATCTAGTATTGACCTAGACAGATTCAACATTTCACAATAACAAAAGATTTAATAAAGCCTACTGTATGTAAGCCACTGGATATATAAAGATAAAAAATGACATGTTTATAGCATTTAAACAAATATGCAAGGAATGAGGTGGGGTGTTAGGAGGGCAAAGGAGAGAGCAAAATACTCCAGGGGAATTTGAGGAAGGAGAGCACACTTTCGATGTGGTAGATTAAGGAAAGCCTCTGGTAAGAGGTAGAAACTGAGTTGCCTTGAAGGAAAGAGAAGGATATTAACAGGCCGGGATGGCATGAGGGTTGAACTACACAGATACATACATAAAGCTAGGAGGATATTTGTTGATCTTGGAGAACAGTAGCTCTATTTGGTAGAAAAAGAATGGCAAATCAACAAGCATTTACTTGACTTGAATGTGGGAAGGGAAATGACATAAACTAAGTCTGATAAGGTAGTTTGAAGCCAAATCATGGAAAGGCCTTATATGATGGCCTAATAGTTTTGTGTATATATGTGTAAGCAAATGGGAATCAATGAATGTTTTGGAACAAGAGAGTGGTATAGCCAGGTTTGTGTATTAGAACCTTCCAAAAATTTGAGAATGCAATGTTAGCTTCCGTATTGATATATAATGCATTTATTAAATACCGTGTGCCAGGCATTATACTAGGCAATGGAGATACAAAGATGAAAACGGTTTTTTTTTTTTGAGACAATTCCTGCTCTAAAGGAGCTTCCATTCAACTAGGAATGGGGTTGTGGCATGTACATAATTAAGAAAATGCCAGATATATAGAAAATAAACATACAGTAGTTTAGCTGGGCTTTAACAACTAAGGAAATGAGGTTCTACTTGAGCCATACCTTGAAGGAAACCAGGGCAGAGGTGGAAAGAAGAGCATTCTAGGCATGAGGAGCTAAACAACATGTACAAAGACGTGGTGGAGGGACATGGGAGTGTACAGAGAACAGCAAGTAAGTCAGTTTGTTTTGAGCAACTGAGTCATTTTGACTATTATAAATACCCAAATTAAAAATAGAAGGCCTATGAAGAAAGGTGCTATCTGCGTCCAGAGAAAGAATCCATAAATGGGAAGTATGGATAGAATAATTTATACGCACACACATATTTGTGTCTAATGGTAGTCATCTCTAGGGTGGGGGGGGAGGGAAGAAAAAAGGGAGAAAAGTCTACACAACAATTTTATTTTATATTTAAGAGGAATAGCAAGATGTACACAATGGACTTGCAGTTTCATGTGCAATTACTTTTTTTATTATACTATATTATGAAAATGCTTGTTTTATTCCATATATTACAAATAAAATAAATTTTAAAAATAAGTCAGCTTGATCAGAACGTAGACTGTGTAGGAAGGAGTAATGTGTAATTGGCCTAAAAGGGTAGACTAGAACTATTCTTTAAAGACTTTAAATGACAGGGGAGGTTACATTTTTAGCCTAGATGTTGTAGGGAGTCACCTAAGGTTCTAAAGCAGGGGAGTGACATTATGTATAGAGAGGTCAAGGGCTCAATTTAGGAGCCTGATGTGATACCTGAGCCTGTGTTTTAATACAAGAACACAGTATTTGGGATCAGAATGCCTGGGTTTGAATTCTTATACTTTTTTATTACCTTGAGCAAATAATTTAAATTTTCTGGGACTCAGTTTCTTCATCTGTAAAGTAAGGGCATTGGGCGTGATGATCCTTGAGGGTGCCCCTCTTTTGTAAGCGCTATGAGCTTCTGTCCTTGGGTTTTTCTGACCCAGGCCCAGCTAATCCACATGAACCCAAGCAAAAATCAAAACATGCTAAGAAGTTCTCAGAAGGCGGACAGATTTGTTTTTCTGTCACATACTAAAAAAAAGTGTTTAATGATGAAGCAAAATGCTATTTTATGCAACTGAAGTATTTTCAGAATAAATTGGATGTCTACTTTAAAATGAAATTGTTGACCCTCAATGACAGGAAAAAGAAAAGTCTCTATCAAGTGAGGTGCAGTTGCTAACTATATTTAGTTTGCATATGTGTTTGTTATTCTGTATTTATAATGATAGATTATTTAAATTTTCAGTTTGAACTCAACGCTATCTGGTGAGTCAGAATGATGATAGACTAAGTATTGTAAATCCCTTGAGGGCAGTGATGCTTTCATTTTTGGTCTCTATCTCCAGAGTGCCTGACCGATAGAAGGTGCTTAATGAATTCTCGTTTTAATTGAATTAATTTTTTAAAAGCTGATCCCACTCAGCTGCATTCAGAGAGCATTAAATTAAAATAGAAGATACTCATTTCTTGCGAGCTGACTTTCCTTAACTGAAATGACCCTCTCCAAGGTTAGCAATGATTTAAGTTCCAGTTCCCGTGGCCCTTTGTTAAGTCTTCATCCTCCTTGGTCTCTCTGAAGCATTTGAGGCTATTGTTCATCTTCTCTCTCAGGACACTTGCTTTAGGTTTTAATGAAACTTCTCTGCAGGGCAGCAAGGTGGCATAGTGGACAGAGCATGGGCTTTGGCATCAGGAGGACCAGAATTCAAATTTAGTCTCAGGTGCTTACTAGCTAGCAAACAACCACAAAACCATATGTGTGTGTGTGTGTGTGTGTGTGTGTGTGTGTGTGTGTACGTGTATGAATATAACAACAACAAAAATAACACATTTCTCTTCCGTAGTTTTGACCTGACACTCCCCTCCCCACACCCTTCCCCCAACCTGTCTGGCTGCTCTTCAGTTTCCTTTTCTGAATAATCATCCACATCCCAGTTCCTAACTGTGGGTGTACCCCAAGGCTCTATCCTTGGCTTTCTTTTCACTGTCTTCGTGGGCAATCTCATCAACTCCTACCAGGTCAATTTTTGTCTCTGTGCATACAGCTTCCAGATCTAAATATCCATCTGTAATCTTTCTCTTTAGCTCTAGTGGTGTTCCATTAATTAGACATTTTGATTATGAGACATAATCCAACTGCATGTCCTATAGATATCTCAAATTCAACATGTCTGAAATAGAAATTTATTCCCAACTGCCTAGTGGACATCTTGAACTGGATATCCCATAAACATCTTAAATTCAATATATCTTAAAATGAACTAATTCTCTTTCTCCTTAAGCCTTCTTTTCTTACTAACTTCCCTGTTACTGTTTAGGGCATCACCATGTTCTCAGTCACCCAGGCCTGCAACCTAGGTAGGTGTTATCCCAGATGCTCCTTCCTCTCTCATTTACATATTCAATCTGTTATTGCCTTTGTTACCTTTGAAATATTTCTTTTCTGGTCCTTCGCTCTTCTGATGCAGCTCGCACTCTGATTCTAGCCCTCCTCACTGATGCTCGGACAATTACAATAACCTTCTGTTTGGTCTTCCAGACTAAAGTTTCTCTCGTTCCAGCCCATCCTCCACTCAGATCTCTAGAAAGATCAAAGTGATCTCTCTAAAGAGCAGGCCTGACCATGTTTCTCCACCCCTACCCTCTATTCTATAAGCTCCAGTGGACACCATACAGCCAGGATAAGCTATAAAATCCTGTAGCATTTAAAGCCTTTTATAACCAGGTCCTTTACTACCTTTCCAATGTTCTCAGACATTACTACCCTCCATGTATTGTATCATCTAGTGACACTGGCCTCCTTCTCCCAACTCCATGCACTTTTATTTGGTTGTCCTGCATGCCTGGAATTCTTTCTGTCTATCTCTTCTTCCTGGTTTCCCTGGTGTCCTTCAAATCCCAGCCAAAATTATACCTTCTGCAAGAAGCTTTTTCTGATCCTCCTTAATGCCAGTGCCTTCCCTCTGAGATTCTTCAATTTATCCTCTGTCTTGTTTGTATATAGCTGTTTGTATGTTGTTCCTCCCATTAGACTAGGAGCTCCTAAAGGAGAAAGTATTTTTAGTTTGTTTTTGCCTTTCTTTGTATCCTCAGCCTTTAACATAATGCCTGGCACGTAGCAGATGTTTAATAAATGCTTATTGACTTGACTTTTTGAGTTTACTTCCTCCTTCCCTTCTTTCTCCCCCACCCGCATCTCCTTTCCTTCCTAACTTCTTTTCTATCAAGAATACCACCATCTTCTATTCAGAGTTGTCTTTAATTTCTCATGCTCTCACCAATAATAGTAATAATATTCATGATTTTATATAGCACTTTAAGTTTTGCAAAGTCCTGTAACAACAACCACCTCTGCTTTTTAAAATCTTTAGCTTCCTTCAGATCAAGTGCTGCTATCTAAAGTAGGTCTTGGTGGTTTTATTCTATAAATTAAAAATAAAATATAAAAAAGATCCTTCCTTTAGCTGCTAATGTCTTCCCTGAAATTACCTTTTATTTACTTTGTATATATTAATTTTATATTTACTTATACGCATATATATTGTTCTCTCAATACAATGCAAACTCACTGAGGGCAGGGACTGTTTCATTTTTGTCTTCATATTCCCCAACACCTAGCACTGTGCCTCATACACAGTAGATGTTTAATAAATGTTCGTGGAATGATTGATTGAAGACCAAGGTAGAGACATGGAGATAAATGAATTACTATGTTGTCAGTGAATATTTTTGTTTCCACTTATTTTGCCAATTTGCTTTTTAAGAGGATGCAGACTGCTCATATTTGTCCATATTAGATTAGTTAGTGGTGTCTCTATTTTTTAGGTGAGGAAAATGAGTCACAGAGGATTGGTTTTTCTGCAGTTAGTCTCTAGGTCAGGAGTTCTTAACCATTTTTTTTTTTTTGGTATCATGGACCCTTTCGGTAGTTGGCTGTAGAGTCCTCAGGATTTTTAAAAAATTCATAATAGAGGAAAATGCTAAATTTCAGTTAGAGGTTTGTGAAATAAAGGTATAATTTTTCTTCTCATCTGTTCACAGACCCCCTGAAATCTATCCATAGACCTCTAAAGAGAACCCTAGGTTAACAACCCCTGTTCACTTAGAAATGGGACTTGTTGGCTTTGATATGAGAATGTGATAACCCTGAGTTTATGGTTTTCCTAAGGCAGCAGAATCATTCTACATTTTGATTATACCTTTCTACCCTGCCCTCCCCCCACCCTCTGCCTTGTAAGTAGACCTCCCACTTTGAATCTGAGGGACCAGGGAAGAAATACCAAAAGCAAATTATCTAATTGTGAATTGCTTAGGTAGGCCCATGTCTAAGTTCCCATTCTCATTGAGCAGAGTAAATTTTTGGCACTCAAATATTTGTTAATGATAATTATCTGTCTCTAGTGCATTACAGAATTCATTAGAGTGTCTGCTCAGATATTCTTCTCTTCCATTTAATAATGCCCTGCTGCAGACTTATTAAAAGGACTAGATCTCTTGCTCTGATTAGGCCTGAGTGCATGGAGCAGCCGACTGGGATCTATTTATTAGCAGCAGGTTTTTCCTTATTTGTGCCTGGGCTGGTGCCTTAACCTTAAGAGTCCTACTTTTAGGGGTGTACTCCACCTGAAATAAGGTTTTCTTAGTAATCAAAGAGATTGTGAAGATCTGGGCAGTGATTCTCAAAAGAACCTTTGAGAACTTGAGGTTGTTTTCAGAAACAAATAGATTCCACTTCTTTTTAGCCACAATGTGATGCCTAGGAGGAATAAAACATTGATGTTATTCATTAGTGTTGACTCAACCTCTACTTCTGTCCTTCCTCCCTCCATCTCTTCCTACTACATATCTCTCTCCCTACTTTTATTATCACCTGGAGTTGAATATCATCTCTTCTGTAATGAGGCCTTGTTTCCTGGCTTCTTATAGGCAATGCGGTAAGTTGGTATCATAAGAAACCATATTCGCTGAGTACCAATGGCAGGTAGTAGGACCCTCTGAAATCCATCCATGATTTACTCATTCATTTAACAAAAATTTTTAAATACCTACGAAGGGCCAGGAATGGCATTAGGTGCTAGAAATACAAAGGCAAAAATGAAAGCTCATAGAATAATGTTCCTTGAAGGGCAGGGACTATTTCATTTTACTTAATGAAAGTTTTTTGACAGATTGATTGAAAAAAAAGCATGTACATATAAGTGAATACTAAGTAATTGGGGCCAGGAGGGCCGGTACTAGCATTTGGGTAGATCAGGGAAAGACTAATTTAGGAGATGATGCTTAAGCCAAACTCTAAAGGAAGCTTAGGGACTGTGGGAAGCAGAGATGAAGAAGAATTATATTTTAGGAATGGAGGGAGCAGATGAAAGTTCAGAGACAGACAACATGAAGTACTTCACAGAGGGTCCTGTGTTATATGCCTAGGATATTGGCTAGAATTTGATTTGGAATTATGCCCCTAAAGTCACTAGCCTATGCATACTTTTTGACCCAGTGATATGATTGCTACACCTAGTTTCCAAAGAGATCAAAGAAAGAGAAAAAAGACCAATAAATCCAAAAACATTTATAGGAGCTCCTTTAGTACTGGCAAAGAATTGGAAACTAAAGGGACACCCATCAACTGGGTAATGGCTGAATAATGATGGTATATGAAGGTAGCAAAATGCTACTTTGCTGTAGGAAATGATGAAGAGAATTTTTTTCAAATAATTTTATTACACATCCCTCAGAGACATTTCAGGGAATTCTTTTCAATAATGTGTAAGATATCCAAACCCTCATATAACATGAAATATGTTTAACATGGGGAAAGAACATCTGAGCTCACCTGATCCTACTCTTCCTGCCATGATGGAAATTAGTCCATATTCTACTGTGCTTCATTTGGGGGCAAATTCTTTGTAAGTTTTCCAGCATGTTAATGCTTGATGCAATCAAATGATGTGGACAAACCTCACTATATTATTCATTTAACAAAAGCCTATTAAAATAGTTGTATTCCCCCCCCCTCCACCCCACTTCTCCAGCAGTCTGATGGAAAAAGTAAGGAATATAGAAAATACATTTTATAATAAAGCATCTTATCAGCAAAAACAAAACACAACTTGATGAAGGGGGGAAAGTTTCAGACAAACTTGGGAAGATTTTTATGAACTTGTGCAGAATAAAGTGAGCAGAATCAGAAGAACAATTTATACAATAGCAACAACATTGGAAATGCAATCCACTTGGAAAAACTTAAGATCATCAGTATGATGACCAACCACAGCACTAGAGGACAGATGATGAACCACACTACCCATCTCCTGAAAGAGAGGTGATAGATTCAAAATACAGAAATAAATACGTATTTCTGGATGCATGTGGGAATTCGTTTTTCTTGACTATTATTTTTGTTTTTCTTTTCCTTTTTTTTTCTTCACAGAAGAGGTGTGGACAGTAGAGAAAATGAATTTTTGTTAATTGAAATAAACTTTTTAAAAAGAAAGGCTGGAAACAGATTATGAAGGGCTTTAAATGTCAAATGGAGGATTTTATACTTTATCCTTGAGGCAATAGGGAGTCATTAGAGTTTTTTGATAAGAGGAGTGATATGGTCAGACCTGGCTATCAGTTTGGTGTTTATTTGGACCATGAATTGGAAGGGGGCAAGACTTTAGGCAAAGAGACCAACAGAAGACTATTTAAATGATCCATATGAAAAATAAAGAGGCCTAGTCCTCCAGTGGTGACTATGTGAGTAGAGAGAAGAGGATGATTTTAAGAGATACTACAGAGGTAGAGTTGAGACTGCAAACCTGAGTGATCAGAAGAATGATGGTACTCTTGGTGGAAATATGAAAGTTAGGAAGAAGGCTGGGCTGGGGGAAAAGACAATGAATTCTGTTTTAGACTTCTTGAGTTTAAAGTAACATTAGGTTATCCAGTTGAAAGTGTCTTATACACAGTTTGAGATGTGAAACTAGAGTGCAGGACAGAAAAAACAGCTGGATTTATAGATATGAAAGGCATCTGCATTAAAAATAATTGAACCTTTGGGCTAATGAGATCATTAATAAAGCAAGAATATAAAAAATAAGAGTGCCCAGGACAGCTCTTTAGAGAATATCATGGTTAGGGAATGGGATATGGTTAATGATATAGAAAATATTGATATAGTATAGCTGACCTCGATCAGAAGTTCATCAGGACAGTTTTTGTTTCCACTTTAGATTATATCATTGAATCAATAAGATCTATTCCATTCATTTATTTCTAAACAGGACATGTATCTACTTGGAAAGACTGTATTATAATAAATCAATGTTAGCATTCCCCTTCTAAAAATTACTTTATATTTTTTTATTTGCATGTTTTTCAGTTGCATCTGACTCTTTGTTAACCCCATTTGGGGTTTTCTTGGCAAGGATACTGGAATGGTTTGCCATTTCCTTCTCCAGCAGATTTTACGGATGAGGAACTGAGGCAAACAGGGTTAAGTGACTTGCCCAGGGTCACACAGCTAGTATGTGTTTGAGGCCAGATTTGAACTCAGTACTCATCTTTCTGATTCTAGGCACTGGACTCTATCCACTGTGTTGCCTACCAGCATACATTTTATTTATTCCTCTGTATTCCCTCTAAGAAGTTACATTCCTTGAGAAAAGATGCTGTTTTTATTTTTGTCTTTGTAATGCCAATCCTTGGCATAGTGCCAGGAATATAGCATCAAGTAAAAGGATATATTTAAATTGTTTTGCAAACCTTGAAATGCTATAGAAGAGAAATATTAGCTAGTAGTAGTGGTAGTAGTAGTAGTAGTAGTGATAGTTGTAGTAGTAGTAGTCATAGTAGTCACAGTAGTTGTAGTGGTCATAGCATGTTAGTTTAATAAAGGCTTGTTGAATGAATGAATCCGAATATATCGAAGGCTTCCTCCAGTGCAGATAGATATTATCTTCTGATTTTGCATCACTGCGTAAATTTTTCACTTTATATATTGTATGAATAGAACAGTAAGCTCTGTGAAGTTGGGGATTACGTCTTGTTAATCTTTTATTTGATTTGATATTTTGATATTGATTTGATTTGATAATTTACAGTGCACATAGTAAGCCCTTCCCCTCCCCTCCCCCCCCAAAAAAGCTTGACTGATGGACTGAATGTTTTTCAGCCTTCTTTAGGTGTAACTGAATCTCTTCTTCTCCACAACCCATCCAACCTTTTAGTAACAAATAGGTGAGTCTGTTTATCTATATAGACTCCTGGTTTCCTTCATTGGGAAACAGGATGTGCTGTGTTGCAACAAATTTTGGTAGTTTGTTTCATGTTGCTTTCCTTACAATGTAGCATCTATCAAAGCTTCCCTCTCGTAGATTAGATAACTTGGCGGTATTAAGTGATTTTTTTTCTCAGAGTAAGGTGGTTTGTACTCAGAGGTGCACTTCCTGAGTTGATGGGAAGAATACTGAAGTCAGAGGTTCAAGGTTTGAGAACCAGCTCTGGCAGACCTAAGCTGTATTTGGCTTGTGGCAGCTAGGTATTTAACTCCTCTCACCCTCATTTCCCTCAAATATAAATTAGGGATAATATGAGTGCTGCTTACTTTCCAGGGGGATTCACAAACTATAAAAATGATATTATTCCTTAGGCCTGTCTCCTAACTTCTGGGGCCTTATATTGCCCAGATCAAATAGCCACAGTAATGATATTTTTGGTCTTCTGAGACACTTGTCCAATTGTGAGCAAACTCTTAATGTTTTCTCCTAGATTCTGAACCGCTCCCCCATCTCCCACATGTTACTATCCCACTGCGACAATTTCGGGGGATTGATGTTGCCCAATTGGTGAAATTATGCCTGGCACCCATGAGATCGGGTAACTCTAGTTATTCCTGGCTGACTATCCCCTCTGTGGGCCAGAATGAATAAAGTGGTGGATGGCATTTTGTTTTCAATTCCCTCCTCACCCCTCTCCCCACCTCCAAGATGTCACATGGTACAAATCTCTCACTTCTCAGCAATAGAAAATTGGTTAGGGTGACCATATTTTTGCCTTTTCCTGAGTAGAAAGATGACTACAGTGCCCTTGTGGGCCTCAGTAGTGTGGGAGTAGAACTTGGCAGTACTTAGTGGCATTTGGTTGATCTTTAGCATTGAGCCCTGTTGCTGAGTTTAAAAAGCTATATTATAAAATTCATTTCAATCCAACAAAGCTTTTTTAAGGGACTACTTTGTGTGAAGCTTGTGCTTGGTGTTGTGAATACAAAGAGAAACCTTCCTTGCATCCCCTGGGGGAAAAAACAAAAACCACAACCCACAATAAAATAATAAAGCAATAAAAAGAAAAGAATAAAACAACAACAAAAAGCAACAAAACTTTATAAGTACACAGAAGAGAGATGGGGGTGGGGCAGAGAGGAGACAGGGAAAGTAAGTTAAAATGGCTACTGGTTTGTCAGTTTATTTTTTTCTTTTCTCACAGTGTCAGTTCGAATTATATGATTTTATCTGGGATTTTAGTTTTCATTTAGGTTTATTTGTTTCTGGGTTTTTTGAGGGTTTTTTTTGAGATTGTCATGAAGTTTATGCTAAAAATTATTTTTAAAACACGTTTGTTGAAAGGCTAGTAATATCTTGTACTCATTTGATACTCAATTTTCCAAGTGCTTTAGTATTTATTATTGCATTTAATCCTTGGAACAGCCCTGTAGAATAGATGGAGCAAAGGTTATCAATATTTAACAGTTGAGGAAACTGGTGGGCACACAGTGGTTTAGGTCACAGAGGGACATGAGGTCACATAGATGGACATGAGGTCACATAGTATATGAAAGAACCAGGACTAGAACCCAACTCTCCTTGTTTTCCTATCCAGGCCTACTTCCGTAAGAATGGGAAAAAAGAAGTTTTCACTGTGTAGGTGACTCCAGTGATACATGTTTCTGAAAATCCTTTGGGCCATAATGTGGTGATTGGTTTGTTGGAAAGGGTCACTATAATAATACTAATGCTAATTATAAGTGACATAATGATTCAAGGTTTGGAAAGTGGTTTACATACATGATCATGTTTGATCCTCACCACAGCTATTCCAGATGTTTCCCAAGGATGCTATCCTTATCTTAAAGATGAAGATGTTAAGGTCAGATGATTGAGGGGCAGTGCAAGTGAATGGCCCATGGTTATACTTATTACCTCCATTTTAAGCGTAAGAGAATGGGGAGTGAGATCTAGGTCTCTTCTGACTCCAAGTGTAGCCCCACTCAACCCTTCCATTGTACCCTCCTGCCCCTCAGTTCAGAATCAAGCGATCATCTCGGGGGGCCTTGAGACATTGTGGGAGACTCTCATTCAACTTTGGAGACAATGGGGAAGTTCGTAGCCAAACCCTACTGGTTGAGTTCAGCTTCTTGTCCTCTGCTTAGTGGAAGGAAGGGTTTATCCTGTCAGGGTTGAAGAATGAAAATAATAATGTTCTAGTCACCCTTTCAGATAGCCACTCAATCCTGACTTCAGGCAAACAGACAACCGGTGTCAACCCAAAAGGAAAGAATGTTGATTTTATGTGTTTAATTGTCTGTAAACTGCCCCTGGGCCAGGGTGGGTTGGCAACCTTTTTTTTTTTATACCATGTCTCAGTTTAGGACAATGTACATGTATTGTTCAGCTCATCCAAGAAACATGCTATATTTCACTGACATTCATGATCTCATATCCACAGCAGCTGTGAATGAAGTAGCCTGTAGCATCATTTGTACTTCCCTGATGGGACATGAGTTTGGAAATCAGGCCAAATGGAATTAATCTGCAGAAGCAAATCTGCTTATATCCTGGGAGCATGGTGTTGGACTGGTTTTAAAATCTGAAGGTCTGGGTTTGAGTACTGGTGCCTACATTTACTAGCTGCGTAGCCCTGTCACTTAATCTGAGAAAGTGGAGTCATAAATAGACCACTACATCTGGATTTAGAAAGAAGGAAGTTTAAATCCAGCCTCAGCTTACTAGCTACATTAACTTGGACAAGTCAATTAACCTCTGCCTGTGTCAATTTCTTTGTCTATGAAATGGAGATTTTATCCTCACAAGTGTTAGGAGAATAAAATGAGAAAAATATTTGCAAAGTGCAATGTTAATCACCCTGAGCCTTATTCTTTATATCTGTAAAATGGGGATGTTACTTTAGGGACCAACCTTATAGGGTTGCTGTAAAGACAATTGCTTCTCAAGCTTTAAAGTACCATATGGGGATAGGGACAACCAGTCAGTAAACATTCATTGAGCCCCTACTATGATTTCATTGGTATAGGGAAACTCCCTTTACCGGTACAGGTTGGTACCATTTTTGTAATTAGAGCACCCAGAAGACAGGTAATTTACTCCATGTCTCAGGTAGGACTTGAACCAGGTATTCTTGGCTTTGAGACTGGTTCTTTATTAATTCTGCCTCACTGTATCTAAAACACTACATAAATGTGATAAATGAATGCTGCCGTTATCCTCATTTGGTGGTTTGGGGTAGGGTTGGGCTATTGGCAGATTGTTGTTGAAGAGCACAGGGCATAGTTTGGTCTCAAGGTAGAAGCATCTTCTCTACTCTTAAACTTTTTTTTTTTTAAATACAGATCTGTGATTTCATCAAGTTAGGAAGCTCCAGGTGAAGACTAATGTAGATAGGCAATTTCTCTGTAGCTTAGTTAGAATCTAGAGAGCTGCCAGGGACAGTGAGAGGTTAAGTACATCTCCAGGGTCGCACAACCCATGTGTAGCGGAGGCAGGACCAGCTAGCTAACCCTTGTACCGCATTGCCTCTTACTTCTAAAACTGGGAAGTAGGGGATGGTGGGATGGGATTTGACTTCTGTTCAGATGCCAGCTGGAAAGCAATCATCCTGCTTTGTCTTTTTCTTTTCTTCTTCAAATTCAATGCTGGGTTTTATTTCCTTCCCCCTAAAACTACAGTCATACCTCCTTTCCCTATTGGCTTTCACCTTTGCTCTTGCCCACTGCCCTGGGTACCATGGCTGTGGCTGCCCTGCTAATAGGCCTGTTTATGCTGCAGGCACCCAAATTGCTAAGCTGCTAGGAACTCTTTATGGAGCCTTATCACTCCATCACCAGCAGCCCCTTGCTAGAACCAGATCTGGAAAAGAATTAGGACTACCAAGAGTGGGAAGGCACACTGTTGGCTGGAAGGCCAAGGTTGAGCTGAGTCTGTGACTGCCAGTGGCCTTCATTACTTAATTTAGCTTCCACAATTTCAGGGTAAGCACAGGGGTTTATGAACTTAAAAGATTTTTTTTATAATTATATTGCAATATAATTTGCTTCCTTATTATTTTTTTAAAAATTTTATGTATTTTAAAACATTATTCTGAGAATGGAACTGCAGGCCTCACCAGACAGCCAAAAGGGATCTATGTTACAATAAAGGTTAGGAACCTCTGTATTAAGGGATATTTGCCTGGTGGACAGGATTCTGATTGCTTGGAGTGAAGGCTTGTTTCTCTAGACCTGTGGGCAGCCTGCCTCACTCCACACCAAGGAAACCCACTTAAATACTGAAATTTGTACATTCTAGCCAGGTTCAAGGGTGTATAAGTCCTGCCCTCCACTCTAAGCCTCTTCTTGTGTATAGATTTTCTTTTCTTTTCTTTCTCTCAACTGAGACAGCCATCTATCCCCCAGCATAGAAATTCAAACCTGACAGGCAAGTCTGAGGAGAGAGAACCAATGTTATCTCTGGTCTGAACAGTCCTTTTACTGTTCCATTATTGCAAATGAATCATTCAGCCTTCTTTATGACAGAATGACTGAGACCCAGGAGGAGGCAGGGAGGCTTTCTTTTATTTCAGATGGCCTTTGGCTTCCTCTTTTCCTGTTATAAACTTAATTGCTTCCTATGGATTTGTCTGGCAAATAGGGCCTTGTTACCTTCCACCTGCTTCCACCCAGGGACACTAACTAACTCCTTCAATTTTACTTTACAGATGCAGGAAGATTTTGATTGATATGAAGCATTTTTGCTTTTTATCTCTGGCTTCTTTAGAATCAAATACACATTGAGCTTGAAACTACCTGGGAAGGAGTGTGTGAAGAAGGAAAGGAGCACTGTGAGTTAAAATTGGGCTTTTTAGGGGACTGAGGTACGATTGAAAATACTTGGGAGTTTCCCTTCATTAAATGCTGGCTGGTAAACAGAGAGTTATCACACTGCAGGAAGGGGTAGTGTAGATTCATGGCCTCATCCCTAGGCTGGAAAATACAGACCCTATGTCTTCAAGACCTTTTCACATTTTTAAAGGAACTAGCTCGTCCTGGGCTCCTTGCTTTATATTGTGTTCCTTTTTCTTGTTGATTTTATAGCCGAGGCTTCAGGAAGGTAGTAATTGAGAGTTTATGAAAACCCCTCCCTGTTTTCAAACTGTTGCTTAATGAAGACTAGGATACTTTGCTCCAGGCTGTCTGCTGGCAAAGGTGATCTGAACCTGGGAATGTTTTTTAAATAATTAGAATACATATTTATTCTCAGCATTTGTTAGAATTTGATCCATTGGTGTGTGGCAACTTCAGAAACTTTGTGGTCTTTAGTATCTTTTTTACTTAGATTGCTTTTCAAGTGTCTTAAAAAGAAGAGTCATTTCTCTTTAGGATCTTAATAGCAGCTGTAAAGAGTGGTTTCTAAAACCCCACTTCAGTCAGTCAACAAACATTCAAGTGCCTACTGTATATCCGGCATTGTGCTATGTACTGAGAATGCAGACAGAAATAAAATTGTCCCCACTTTCAAGAAGCTTACATTTGATTGGGAGATAGAATGCGTGTGTGTGTATATACATGTGTGTATATATATATATATACACACATGTATACATGCATACATATGTGTATATATATATGTGCACAAATATACATAAGAATATACAAATTATATGGAGAGGGATAGGGACTGAACCTCTGATTTCATTAGTATAGGGAACTTCCAGAGGAGGAAAATCTCTCTATCGATGCAGGTTTGCACCTTCTCTGAAATTTAAGCATTAAAGTCACCTGGAGTACTGATAGGTTAGTTACATGACTTGCCTAGGGTCACACAGATGGTATGCCTCAAAGGTGGACTTGAACAAAGGTCTTTCTGACTGCGATTCTCTCTGTCTCTCTCTCTCTGTCTCTCAATGTCTCTGTCTCTCTCTGTCTCTCAATGTCTCTGTCTCTCACACACACACACACACACATATACACATAAGCTGTTTGGGGGATTAGGAAAAATTTTATATTGAAGGGTGATACTTGAGCTGAATTTTGAAAGAAGTTATGAATTTTAAAAGTCAGAGGTGAAGAGGGAGTGTGTTCCAGGCATGGGGGACGTCTAATGCAAATTCATGGAGATGGGAGATATGAAGTGTCATGTGAGAAGAACAGCAAGAAAGTTATTCAAGCTCGACCGGAGGTATCAAACTCAGGGGCAGGAACCAGATTAAAGTGTAGTTGGGAAATCTTTAACAAAATAAATAAAAATATAATACAACATGGATGATGTTGATTCGTGGTTTTCTAAGTCAATTTGCTGCTTTCAGGGATCATTGAGATAGACCATACGCTATATGAAATGGACTAATTTATAATAAAGCTGGAAAAGTAGGTGGAGCTAGATTGTGAAGGGGTTTCAAACAGAGAAATTTCTATTTCATCCTAGAGGTAATAAATAGTTGGCTACTGGATTTTATTGAGAGGGGAGTGGCATTCATTGTCAGATGTGGTTTGGGGAGGAGGGCAGGAAATCCTCCATAGAAAGTCTTCACTGAAAGCCTAAGGTTCAAAATCCTCCCCTACATCTAAATATGAAATTTCTCATGAGTTTCTTATATGCACTATTATCAATGATGCATCTAATCATGTCTATTTATTGACATGTTTTTATCCATTCACAATTGTCACAATGCAAAGAGCAAAATCTCAACTGGATAAAATCCTCAGTCCGATGCTTACCCCCTTCATAACCTCTCTGGGCCTTGAGTTGGACTAGCTAATTCTAAGGTTCCTATATTCTTTCCACATTCCCTTTATCATTGTTGCTCTGTATAAATGGTAGCTCCTAGGGGGTCTGGGAGTTTGCAAAGCACAGCAGCCATCCTGGAGAGACATTGAACACATGAGTTTTGGTGATAGTCATGTTAACTGCCACATGGATATGACTCACAGCTTCAGATGCTTCTGTGGATATCTGATCTCATCAGTGTGGCTACTTCCTCCCACAATCTCCATCCATGCCTTCTTGTTCTGTGAGACACCCTTCTGTGTCCTCCCATTAATCCTCCACGGAAGAGTCTATTGTGTAGGCTAGGACCCTTGGTCTTTTAATATATCCTGGTTACCAGTGCAGCATGAGGGCTCTTCCTCCACTGTCCTTCACTCTTGTTCTGGTGATTGGTTAGCTTCTTTTCCCATAACACATCTCTTAGATGATATCTTTCATGTTATTTCTTACACGTCAATTGCAAGTGATAATAATAATAGCATGAATCTGTATACTTTTTCATAATTACATAGTTTCTTAGGTATTTTTCTCACTTGATCTCTATGAGGTAAGTAATGCAAATATAATTATCCCCATTTTTCAGATGAGACAGATGAGTCTCAGAAAGGTATCCTATAGCAGGTGAGGTTCAGAGGTGGGTTCTGAACCTGCTTCTTCTGACTCCTAATCCTAGATTCTTTCTTCCTTTGATATAGGATAAAACTGTGCTACATTTGAATTTCAAATGTGCTTTGCACAACTCTGTGGTCAGATACTTTCATTTAACCTTACTTTGTTGGCACAACAGCAACATCATCTCCAAACCCTATATTTAAAGTTGTATTCAAGCCTGATAACAGTACAGTGTGTACTTTGCTTGTTAAGCGTTCCTTGTAAGGCCTGTGCCTATAACAGTGTGTGTCTGTGTGTGTGTATCTGTATATATGTATGTATGTATGGGGAAAGGGGGAGGGCATTGTTTGACTTTTCCCAAATGGAAATTATCACTGAGAGTTAATCTTCTAAGCTATTGTACTTGGCGGGGATGGTGGTGGGGAGAGATTTGGCCAGAATAATCTTATACACTTATCATATACTTGCCCAGCAGTGTAGGACTTGAGGTGATAGTTACCTGACTCTGAAGGAGGTCCTATGAATGACTCATTTTAATGCATTTAATTTAGCTAGTCTGTTAACACTTTAATTTGAAATCTTTTGGCAACACCCAGACTCCTATGATTTGCGAGGTGATGAGGTGGGGTTTTTTTGTCTTCACCTACATCCAGTACTTGCTCAGTCAGTCAGCAAGCAGTTATTAAGTGCTCATAATGTGCCAGGGACTGTGCTAAGAACTGGCAATACAATGAAGGGCAAAGAAAGGCATTTTTCCTGATTGGCTACAGGGTTTCGAGTCCTTGCACAGAGGTGGATGGACATAATTGCAAAGTTGTTGTTGAATTGCCAAATAGACATTTTTGCTAGGAGCCCTAGGTTTGAGTGGCCCCAAAGTTCCATTTTGCATCAGAAGTTCTATTATTATTATGCCTTCCTTTTGAAGGGGACTCATTGTTACTAGGGTTCTATGTGGTCTTAATCTGCCCCAGAATTTGAAAGTTCCAGTGGTTGAATTACACCAAGGCCCTGCCCTTCAGGAATTTAGTCTAGAAATCAGAGAAAGGAGATACTGATTATTAGATAGGAACAGTAAAATTCCACTGTAGCAGAAATTTCCATATAAACATGCAAGCATCTCTTTTCAGGGACAATTTGCCTAAAGCAATATTTGACTAATATTGAAGTACAAGGAAGTAATTTGGATGTTTGCAATGGATTTTGTATGGCATTTTATTCACTAATAAAGAAGTTTAATAGGATGTATATGTTTAATACAACAAACACTTATTAAGTACAAGGCACTGGGCACTTATGGAGAGATGTGACAGACTCTGGCCTCAGTGAGTTTACAATTCAATGGAGGGAAGAATCTCATTTAGATAAATAACAATTTCAAAGAAGGTTTGGTAAGGGTGGGGGGAAGTCTGGACAAAGTATCCAGAGAAATTCAGAGACAGGAGAGTCAATTTCATTTGCATGAAAAAGACTTCTTGTAGGAGGTGGCACCTTGGACCTTGACGGAAGGGGAAGGATTTCCACAGATGGGGCCCAGAGGAGCCCATTTCAGGCACTGATCCATTTATGTCAAAGATGAGATTAGAGTGTTGGATACGGAGAACTAAAAGAGATTACTCAGCAAAGACATCCTTAAAAAATGGATTTTGAAGTGAAAAATCTATGAAACAGAAATCTTTTTTTATTTCTAACATTGGTATTGATTCAGATGAAGAATGAATGATCTCAGTTCCCATGACCTTAACACATAGCACTATCTTTCATAGTTATTACCCACATTAGTCAATAATATTTACCCCATTGGGTCTAAGATATTGGATTACATAAGTGACACCCAAAGTAAGTGAAATAACACATCAAAATTGAAAGAAGAGAACCTCTTTATTCAATATTTATTAAACTCCTATGTGGTGCAATAGAATCTCTTGAATCAAGTAGTTCTACTGTAAAATTTTCATCTTAACTTATTTTCGGTGGCTAGGTGATGCAGTAGATGGTACTCCACCTAGGTGGAGATCTGGGCCTGGAATCAGGAAGATCTGAGTTCAAATGTGGCCTCATACCCTTACAAGCCATTGGACCCTGAGCAAGGCCATTAGTCTTTGCCTCTCCATTTCCTCATCTGTAAAATGGGCATGATAATAATAACACTTATGTCTCATTGTTGTGAGGATAAATGAGACAATATTTGTAAAGCACTTCACAGACCTTAAAGCACTACACAGAGTACTAGCTAATATTATTATTTTTCACATTCTCTATGTTTCTTGTACTTAACTTCAGACTATCTCTTTTATCACTACATCCAAAATGTGTCGCTATCTCTGTCTCCATCTTCTCTGAGTTGGAAGTTTGAATACAATTTTAAATATAGGGTTTGGGAATGTTAAGCTGGAAAATAACATTGATTTATTTGTTTTGCTTTCTACTAGCCTGAGAAACCTGTTTCATCAGGTAATGAACAACTGTTCTCCTCCCAACCAGTAACTTCCAGGGAGAGATTACTCATCCTATCATTAAAATTCCTCCAAATCATCTCTTCCTCTTCACATTGGATGAAAGTTTTTCTCTTTGACCAGTAGACAGGTATTAAAAGTCAGGATTTTGGTTTGGCCATTTTTCTGTGTGTGTGTGTGTGTGTGTGTGTGTGTGTATATATATATATACACACACACACATATATGTGTGTGTATAGGTGCATATATATACATATACATATATATACACATACAGACAGACAATTCTTATTATCCTCATTTAATTTTTTTTTCCTTTTTTTAATAAGTTAATTTACTTATTTTTAGTTTTCAACATTCGCTTCCATAAGTTTTAAATTTTCTCCCCCTCTCTCTCCTCTCCAAGATGGCATGCAATCCATTATAGACTCTACATATAAATTCCTATTAAACATATTTTCCCATTAGTCATGCTATATAGAAGAATTAGAACGTATGGGAGTAACCATGAGAAAGAAAAACATATAATAAAACAAAAAAAGAAAGTAGTCTGCTTTGATCTGCATTCAGCCTCCATATTTCTTTTTCTGAATGTGGATAGCATTTTCCATCATGAGTCTTTTGGTGTTGTTTTAGGTCCCTACATTGCTGAGAAGAGCTAAGTCTATCAAAGTCAGTCATTGCACAATGTGGCTGTTACTGTGTACAGTGTTCTCCTGGTTCTGCTCACTTCACTCAGCATCAGCTCATATAAGTCTTTCCAGGTTTTTCTGTGGCCAGCTTGTTCATCTTTTCTTATACCACAATAGTATTCCATTACATTCATATACCATAACTTGTTCAGCCATTCCCCAAATGATGGGCATCCCCTCGATTTCCACTTCTTGGCCACCACAAAAAGAGCTGCTATAAATATTTTTGTACATGTGGATTCTTTTCCCATTTGTATGATCTCTTTAAGATACAGCTGTAGAAGCGGTATTGCTGGATCAAAGGGTATGCATATTTTTATATCCCTTTGGGCATAGTTCCAAATTGTTCTCCGGAATGGTTGGATCAGTTCACAACTCCACTAACAATGAATTAGTAGTCCAATTTTCTCACATCTTCTCCAACATTTTTCATTTTCCTGTTTTGTGGATATATTTTTGAATGCATGTTTGCCTTCCCAATGTTGAGGAATGTATCATTCCTGCTTTAAGAAGTTCAATTTTTATATGTTAAATGAGAGGACTAGGTGAGACAATCTCTAAGGTCCTTCCAGCTGTAAGCTATGTATAGTTCTAGTGTATGACTTTTTGCCTTCTATCTTTTTCTACATGGCATCTGTATAAAAGTAGGTGAAATTGGTCCAAGAACTTCCAAATAATTAGTGTGGCACATATGACAAAGAAGGCTTCTTTGGTGTTAATGTGATTAAAGATCTTCCCTGACCATTAATCCCCTTAATAGGCCTCAGGTGGAGCTAGTTAAGGGAAGCTTGATTAGGGAAGGCTTCTTTGTAGGAAGGCCCAAACCCTTTGGTAATTAGGTCCTGGGAGGTGTGAAGTCCTAGGGCCCTAAAAAGGGTATATACGTACATACCCTGAGGATAGCTGTTAGTCTCTAAGAACTGCAAGGCCTCTCAGAACTTCCAGGAGGAGAGGACACAGGCAAGCAGATAGCTAGGATTTGTGAGTGAGTGTTTATGGGAAGGCCCCAGCAGAGGAGAAGGTTATGGGATGGCTTGGCTCCCTGCTGTGATATTGTGTTTTAATTTCTTTGCTGTTATAATGAATTTCACTTACTGGTTTTGGGATACAATTGCTGCTATGTCAAATTGGAGTTATTGGTTTTGGGATTTGATTCTCCCGTGTCTGAATAAATGTTTTACTTCTTCTGCCTTCTATATGGAGAGTATCTTATATTCTGCAATATAGAACTATACAGGCATATTCATGGTCACCATTGATATTGTGACACTTGCCTTACAGATACAACTTCCTATGCTGAATGGTATTGCATTATAGAGTATAGCCATAGCTATTAAAATATATTGGGGCAGCTAGGTGGTATAGTGGATAGAATACTGGGCCTGGAGTTAGGTAGACTCATCTTCCCAAGTTCAAATCTGGTCCTAGACACTTACTAGCTGTGTAACCCTGGGCAAGTTATTTAACCCTGTTTGCCTCAGTTTCCTCATCTGTAAAATGAATTGGAGAAGGAAATGGCAAACCACTCTAGCATCTTTGCCAAGAAAATCCCAAATGGGGTCATGAAGCGTTAGACATAATTGAAAAGTGACTCAACAACAACAAAAATTAAAATATATTACTATGATAGTAAGGCCCCTCACTTTCATGCTCTTATTTGTGTATTAGATGGACCACTTAGTGCATAAATAAATGGTTCAGGATCTCAGGTTCAATTTATTAAGTTTCTAGTGCATATAAAGCATAGTGCTCACTGTGTCAGATGATCACTTTGTACGTATTGTTAGGCAGAGATCCCTGACCCTTGTTGAATATTTTGATTCATGGATTTATTGAAATGGAGAGATGGGCTAGAGGTCAGTCACTTGGTCAACAAGCATTTATTAAGTGTTACTATGTGCCAGATATTGGGACAGCTTTTGGATTGGTGGATAGAGTGTGGTCCTGGAGTCGGGAAGACCTGAGTTCAAATCTGGAGACATTACCTGTGTGACCCTGGGCAAATCACTTAACCTCTACTTTAATCTACTGGAGAAGCTTAACATTAAAAAAAAAACAAAACTAAGATCTTGGCAACTGGTGCCATCACTGCCTGGCAAAGAGAAGGAGAAGAAATAGAGGCAGCATCAGATTTTATAATCTTGGGCTCAAAGATCACTGCAGATGGTGACTACAGATGGCAGATCTCAACAGCATACTACAAAGCAGAGGCATCACCTTGTTGACAAGGGTCCACATAGGCAGAGCTATGGTTTTCCCAGTAGCAATGTATGGCTGTGAGAGTTGGACCATAAGGAAAGCTAAGCACCACAGAATTGATATTTGTGAATTGTGGTGATGGAGAAGACTTTTGAGGGCCCCATGGACAACAAGGAGATCAAATCAGTCAACACTTAAAGGAATTAATGCAGGCTATTCACTGGAAGGTCAAATACTGAAGTTGAATCTTAAATACTTTGACCACATAATGAGGAGACAGGACTCATTGGAAAAGCCCCTGATGTAGGGAAAGATGGAAGGCAAAAGGAAAAGGGATGGTAGAGGATGAGAAGGATAGATATTGTCATGGAAACAATGAACCTGACAGGATAGCCTTCAAGAGATAACAGAGGATAGATATGCTCTAGTGGCTATAGAAGATCCCAAAGAATCAGACACAACTGAACAACTGAACAATAAGTGTTCCTCTCGTTTTCTGGAATTAAAACTTCTCAAATATTCAACTCAAGCTTAAGTATCTCTTGCCATTTAATAAAATATATGATACCCTTCAGATTGATTATATAGTTCTATGTCTATTCTGCCTGGTGGTATATCCAATTCAACCTTGAACATCACAGTGTCTTATCCAGTTATGATGGCACAAGATGAAAAGCAACAGCTGTAATATCAGAAAGCTTCTGTATTCATAAATTCCTATTTTGACTTTTAAAGCTCTTCATAACCTGGTCCCTTCCTACCTTTCTGGTTCTCTACATACTCTAGGATCCAGCACACTGGCCTACTTGTATTCCTTACATGTGATATTCCATCTCCCATCTAGCCATTTCCTTTCAATGGCTATCCCTCATTCCCTTAATATCTCTAATTTTCTTAAAGAGATCTCTTGTTTTTCCCATTCTATTGTTTTCTTGTATTTCTTTGCATCACTCATTTAAGAAAGCTTCTTGTCCCTTCTTGCTATTCTCTGGAATTCTGCATTCAGGTGAGTATACCTTTCCTTTTCTCCTTTTCCTTCCACCTTTCTTCTTCTCTCCTCAGCTATTTATAATTCATCAGACAACCATTTTGCTTTCTTGCTCTTTTTCTTTGGAATGTTTTTTGTTGCTGCCTCATGTATAATATTGCAAACCTCTGGCCGTAGGTCTTCAGCACTCTATCAACCAGGTCTAATCTCTTAAATCTATTCATCACTTCCACTTCATCTTCATAAACATATAACTTCTCATAAATATAAAACTTCTCACATTTGAGAAGTTTTAATTCCAGAAAATAAGAGGAACACACTTAAGCCAAAATAATACAATAATAAAATTTCTTAGTCAATTCTGTCTCTACAGTGTTATCCTTAACCTTCTCATTTCTGATAATCTGGAGCCCTCAGTGGGAGGTTTGGCTTAGATATAATTGTAGCACCCCTTCTGGGCTGCCTCTCCAACTTGGCAATAATAGTTTTGGAGGTTGGTTTCCCACAGGAGTAACTATTCTCATAACTTCCATGGTTTCCCTTTGAGTCCACACTAGTCAGCTTACCTTTAAAAATGACTTAGTGAACATAACTGGCTCAAAGCAAAGACATTTACTAAAATGGACATAGCAAGAATATTGTCTATAAAACATCTCCCCTTCCCCCCTCCCCACAAAGGCCAGGATACACTCACAAATACACACAACATCTGTGGGAAGAATGAGCACAAACTTAAGAACCCACTGCTGGTGAGGCAAACTTATAAAGGACATATGTTGCCAAAGCAATTCACACCTTCAGCCTGTAGGGCCCCTATGCCGTTTCTCCTCTCATGGTGCTCCCATGCTGCTTTCCCCTGGGTGCAGCATCTCTACTGGGGCAGGTTGTTCTGCTGTGTTCCCTGGGTTTCCTCCTCTCCACCACTCAGATCTCAATTGCCAGGGCCCATTATTTCTTGGACTCTGACACTACTCTTTTCTCTGTGACCACAGATTACACTCTTTGAAGCTGCTTCTTGAATCCCTCTCCTTCTGGGTTGAGTAGCTCCATTTAAGAGTCCCATAACCTATGAGGGAGGGAAGGAAAGGAGGAGAAGGGCACCGACCTCTGGTAAAGGCTCAGGGGCAACATTGAATTCCTGTTCTCCATGCTCTTTTGGGCTGGCAGGCTTAGTTTTCATGAAGGAAATTAGGGAATGACCTGTCTTTTGCTGGCTAATGACCAATAGCCCTTCCAATTCTATTGAAAGAACTTCCTATTTCATAAAGGGATAACAAGGCAAGCATTTGCACCTCAAGTTAATATATTATCATCTAATTGTTAGAATTTTCAGTGTGGATATTTATGCCTCAGGAATTAGCAAATGCTATAAACCAAGGCTTGATGTATTTTGTTTTTATTATCTAGATTTAAGAAAGTGATGAAGAAAATGAGAATATTGCAGATTAAACTTAAGAGGATGTCTTGCAATTTTCAGAAAGCCAGTTGTTAAATGTTAACCCTAGTACCTATTGTTATCTGTTATCTTCTCCCTTGTTTTCAGTGATTACATCAACTGAGAGGGAGGAGAGAAGGGGATAGACCAATTCCCCTTCACTGCACAATCAACAATGTCTCCTGTCTGCTCCCCTTTCTTTACACATAGGAAGATTTTGGGGGGGGGTTTAAATATGTATATCTGGTAAGTCCTATGTTAACTAAATGGTTAGTTTTAGAAGTGAGGACATGCATAGGAAATGAATAGATCTAGAAATCCCTAGTTCTCTGCAATCTACATGGCAGGTTCTCTGACTAATGAACAGATTCTTCCCTTAGGGAAGTAGTCTTAGAAGACTAGATTAGTTGTGTAACAACAGTGGGAACCTATGACCCAAATTGCTACTGACTGATTTGAGGTTAGTGTTCTAAGTTCTGAGGCCCCTGGTGGCTCTTTGTTGTGGATACGAACACCCAAGATATACCTGGGGACACAGCTTTGTTCCCTAAGTGGAGAGACCAAGAGAACAGAGAGAGACAGGAGGAAAAGTTCCTGTGGAGTTCAGTCCATGATGACTTCTCTGTTTCACTGTGGAAAAAGTGTTCTCTTTCTTTTTACTTATTTATTCTGTGCTAGCAGAGTTAGTATGAAGGAGAACACCAAGAAAACCTAGTCATTCCTCAGGGCTGAAGTACACAACTGATTGGAAACTTCCATGTCCATACCCTTCCTGGCCCTGTGCCCCTCACTCTTGAGCCTCAGCTCTGCTGCTTTTTCTGAACTGATAACCATGTCCTGGAGGCAGATTTTTAGATTGCAAACTTCTCCAGGTCAAGGGGCATTTGTTCTGGGTTGCTCTGATCTGGGGGAACATAGTGTTATACACAGAGCACCTTAATAGATGCCCTTTGACTGACTTTATTTTTATGAGGTCCATGATTTCTGGATTGAAATATATGGGCTTCATGATAACAAATGCAGGGGAAACACAGCAGGTCTTTAATCCTGGTCATGGCCGAGCCCAATAAGAAAGATGGTGCCTTCAACCTTAAGGCATTCTGATAGTATTTTCTCTGATTTATTTTCTTTTTCACAACCAAGAAGCAAATAAAATATTTTATCACCTTTTGGGTAGACTTGGTGTCTTTTTCTTCATTTCATTGCTTTCTGGGTCTATAAAAACCCCTTCCCTTTCTGTTTTTAATAATTCAAACATTGGCATCTGCTGGCTCTTTCACATTTAAACTCAGATCTTTCTCAGGCAAGGTGTTTCAAGCTTCAAGAAAAACAGACCTTTTTTGTGTGCCGAAAATATGAACATGTCTGAGATGACATGCAACAGACAGGGAGAGGCTTTGAATAATAGCTATAAAAACATGTCTTTGAATGTCATCCTTGACGAAGCCAATATTTAAGAAGATGCTAGGCATTTAGGGATTGGGGAAGAAAAGGAGAATAGCTTTTATGTATTGGTTTAAGGGGGAAAAAAGGACTATTATAATAATAGCTCACATTTATATAGTCCTTTAAAATTCATAAAGGGCTTTCCCACAACAACCCTGTGAGATAGATAGTACAGGTTATAATTATCCTCATTTTACAAATGAAGAAACTAAGGCCAAGAGAGGGGGGATGAGAGCACAGTCATCCCATTAGTATCAGAGCCAGGACTCAAAACCCAGAATCTCAGGACACATGGTCATTCCAAATTCACCATCTTTTCATTGACATGTGCTGAATGATTGATAACAATCTATCATGAAAACAAGTTGTCTGTTGTGAGGATTGTATTTAGAAATAAATTAGAAATTTCAGTTTATGAGTTATTTGACTAATGAAGGATTCTAAAGGTGGAGGTAAGGAGTGAGTAGTACATTTCAATGCATGCTAGGTTCTTTGTTTTTTAATTTAATTTAATTTTTTATTTATCTATTTAGTTTTTAAAGTTTATTTGTTTTTAGTTTTCAACATTTATTCCCATAAGTTTTAAAATTTTCCCCCTTCTTTCCCCCTCCCTCCCCAAGATGGCCTGCCATCTGATATAGGCTTTACACATGCATTCCTATTAAACATATTTTCACATTAGTCATGTTGTATAGAAGAATTATAACAAATGAGAGAAACCATAAGAAAGAAAAAACAAAACAGAACAAAAAAGAAAATTGTCTGCTTTGCTCTGCATTCAAACTTCATATTTCTTTCTCTGGATGTGGATGGCATTTTCCATGATGAGTCCTTTGGAACTGTTTTAGGTCCTTGCATTGCTGAGAAGGGCTAAGTCTATCAAAATCTAGGTTCTTTGTTTTAAAAGCTGTCTATACCTTGGAAACATAGGTTCACTCCCTTATTTTCAGCACCCCTGTTGTAGTAAGTTATCAGTAACAACATTTTCTCAGGTGGTCGTCTTCATTGCAACCGTAACTGCTTTACTGCAGGTGTTAGTAATAGTATAGTATAAATCATAGTATTAGTGATACAGATCATAGTCAAATTCCCATCAGAGTACTCCAGGAACAAGAACAAGGAAAGAGAGATCCAGGAGAAGGTGGCACCTGATCTTCAGTCCTAAAGTGAGGGAAAGGAAATAAGTGTTTATATAGTGCTTCATATGTGCCTACCATCTTTCTCTTTATACAATTTGTGGATTAAAAAAATTGGATGGGACAGGGCTAAGAGCAGAGCAGTATGGCATACCACTAGAGACTTTCCTCCATTGACATATTTTGCATATGTTGGTCAACTAGTTTGAAATCCATTTTTGTATACAATCTTCCAGTCCACATTTCTCTGTTCACAAGTATGTCATGAGAAACTTTGTGAAATGCCATGCTGAAATTGAGATGTGTCTTTCTCATTTCTCTTGTCTATCAGACCATAGAAATAGGAACTAAACCTGTGATTTCATTGGTCAAGGGAATTCCCAGGTAAAGAAACTCCCTCTACCTCCGGATAATATCTTCCCTGAGACTTATGGTCTTAGAGAGTTGCCTAGAGCACTGAAAAGTTAAATGACTTGCCCAGGTTCACATAGCCAATAGAGATAGAACTTCAAATCAGGTCTTCCTGACTTCTAACCGTTATGCAATACTGCCTCATATCAGATGGTAACCCTATTTAAAGTGTAAATGAAGCTCACTGGTCATGGCTCTTTCATATTCAACTCCTCTTGACTCTCCATGATCGACTCTCAAACACTCACAGGCCATCTATTTAGTCATCTATTCCAGAATTTTTCTGGGCTTTAGTTTTCAGAATCTATTTTTGCTCCTGTTTTGAACACTGCCATTTGCCTCACCTTGAGGTGTCATGATTTCTCAGAGATGACCAGCCATAATTCTTCAATTGTGTCAGCAAGTTCTTTCAGTAGCTGGGCTATGATTCATCTCAGCCTAGAGTCTGGAGCTCATTTGAAGCAGAGAGATAGGTACTCTATTATTAACTCCTTGACTATCTTGGGCTTCGATTAACGATGCATCTTCTGTCCTTTTCGGCTTGAAGCCTTTTGCTCCTCCAGATTTCACCTTCCAGTCCAAGATGAGTTTTCCCATGCTTCCTTGGGCAATAAGAGAGCAGTTATTTTCACCTGGTATCCCTAAATTTCTGCTGGTTCAGTCTGACTGATCAGCTTCCACTGAATGAAATCTTTTCTCATTCTGCCTTCTGCCTCACAGCAGGATTTTGTTTCCCCACTTGGTAGTTGCTGTTTGAATGGAGAAATCACAGCGCTTTCATTTCTTTTAGGAGACACTAGAGCAGAGATTCCTAATGTGGGATGCCCATTCACCCAGAGGTCCATGGATTTCAAAGATTATATGAACTTGAATGGGGAAAAAAATCTTTATTTTCACTAACCTCTGACTGAAAGTGAGCATTTTTAAAAATTATTAACATAGGCAACAAACCACAGTAAGTGTTGATAGTGCCTGTGTGACTTTGCCACCATTAGAAATCATAGCTATTTTCATATCACGTTACAGTTGTTACAGATATCTTGAAATATTCACTTTCATCATGACTTTGAAATTATTGTAGTTATTAGGGAGACCTGCCACCAGATAGCTATATGTATGTATGTATCACAAATTTATTTCTAAAGTATTTTGATAATTATTTCAATATACTTTTTTGGGTAATCCTATGTATTTCATTTTATACATTTAAAAACATTCTAAGAAGGGACCCATAGGCTTCATCAGACTTTTGGAGGGCGTCCATGCCACAAAAAATGTTAAGAACTCTAACACTCCAGATATTTGTTGTTAATCTGGTTGTCTTAACATTTAAATCTAGCATTAACCTGTATACATAGTAATTGTAAGAAAATCCCTGTAACTTTGGTTCTCTGACTTCTACCCCATGAGAACACAGTGTGCTTGTAGTTCCCTTATTCAGAGTTACCTCTTACACCCTAGTAACCAGATGGGAGACAAACATTCATAGCCTCACCAAAGGAATATTTCATAGAAACATATATATATATATATATATATACACACACACACACACACACACACATATATATATATACATACATATATATATGTATACACACACACACACACACACACACACATATATGTATATAGTAGAAACCTTCCTCCCTCCCATAAGGCACTTATTATAATACATGTCTGTTGCTGCTACATTAGAGTTTAGATGACACTTTGCTAAATCTCTGGCTAAAAACTGCACCCTTCTCTCTATTCTTACCTCCCCACCCCCCAAAATAAAACCCTCCACAAAAAGCACAAAACACTTTGGGTTGAAATGTCTCATCTGTTTTCATCCTCAGCAGAATTATTTTTGAAGGTCTGAAGTGAATCAGTTCAGCTGTGTTTGTATTTTCTGGAGCATGAAAAATGGTGTTTCATTTATTAGTTGGGGAAGAGATGGGAACCAGATGCACAGCTTGGCTTTTCATATTGCAGGTGGAGTTGGCAGCATTGGCAGTTAGAGAAACGATCCCCAAGCTTGTGAGCTGAGTAAATTGGATGAACATTACAGTAAGGGAGCAAACTTGGAATCTTGATGGTTACATTTCTAACTGTACTACATTTGTTGGGAAATGGCTTTTATTTTTCCATTGTTGGACTCTTTCTCTCCAATTCTTTCTTTCAAGTTCTCTGCCAGTTGGCTGGGATGGGCAGGAACTCTCTAAACTGGTGGGGGTTCTGCCTTTAGTTTCATGGCAGGCAAGAGATGTATTTATGACATTTAGTCGCCTTGCTTTTGCATTCTTCCATCTGGCTATTTCCTGCTGTCTACTGTTCTGCTTTACTTTGTTTCTTTTAGAGCCAGAGGTGTCATTTTTTTTTTTTTGGCCAGGAAAATACATGTAAATTATTTTTAAGTGGCACTGAAACAACCGATGAATTGCTTTTTGGCTTAAAGATAGGAGAGCTTTCAAAGTTAGCAGTAGGATACTTTCCTATGTAACATCTAAGGGACTGGAATTGTTAATAGCTATGAACAAATTTTGTGCCTTTTGGGTGTATCGTTATCCATTGGCTGCATTGAACTGCATGAGTAGGCATATTTGCAAAGCCCTATTTACAGAATTCATAGAATTTTATCCAAACCTACCACCTAAAAGATGATAAAGCAAAAACAGATAATTCTAGTGTTCTACTCTGTCTCCCTATAGTGTCTTTTCACAATAAAAGATCATATTTACTTTCCAGTTAAACTCAGCAGATACTAATATCATAGGATCATACATTTAGAACCCAAAGGGATTTTAGGAGTTTAGTACAATCCCTTCATTTTATAAATGAGGAAACAGAGACCTGGAAATAAGAAGTCATTTGCCCAAAGGCATTCAGGAAGTAAGTTGCAGGGATGGGAATTGAGCCCAGATTCTCTGATCTCTAAATCCAGCTGTCTTTCTGTTGCTCTGCATTGCCTCCCCAATTATTGTTCCCAGTTTTACAGATGGACAAAATGAGGCTCATAGAGATTAAATTCAGTTGCCTGTGGCCCTAAAGCCAGCAAATGTCAGAGGTGGAATTCAAACCTTGATCTTCCCGATGTCAAATCCAGGAATGTTAAATCTGTGTACTATATCACATTGTCTTACTAGGTTTCCAAGATTATTTGTTCAAAAAAATTTTGTTTTTTGTCATGGCCTATTATGGAATAAACAGCTAAAGCCTCAGGAACAATAAGAAATATTTTGGGCCTCAACCTAACCTATACATTTTTTAAAAGGTTTCTTGAAGCCATTTTTTAGTACCCCATTAACTTTCTTATATGTACTTCCACAACCCCCACAGAATCCAGAACTTCAATATTCTTCATATTCTGGAAATAAGACATTTTTTTTAGGTAATTGGGGTTAAGTGACTTGCCCAGGGTCACAGCTAGTAAGTGTCAAGTGTCTGAGGCCAGTTTTGAACTCAGGACCTCCTGAAGCACCTAGCTGCCCCCTAATAAAACTTATTTCAAAAGTGACTTCTTATTTATCAATCTGCCATTGAATGACTTAAAATATTCTTTCTTATTGGTCCTATCCAAAAGGTTCAAAACACTGTGTTCTCTTTGTATCTTACAACTAATCAAAAGGCAGATCCGAGGCAGAAAGTTTCCAGCATGTGATTTAGTTGGTCTCAAAGAACAAAGGCTTAGAGTTAGAGGGCATCGCAGTATATGCACAGAATTTGCATTCCGTGACATGCACAACCAGCAGTAGGTCACTTTACTTTAAAAAAAAAATTTTAAACCTGGATACTTTCCCACTTGTGCAAAGATATTGCAGATAGGATCTTTAAATCCAGAAGAATGTTTTATGAGGAACTAGGAACTAGCGTACCTTCTTTTTCAACCTAGCAAATATTGCTTTCCTAAATACTGTTACTAGTGTGCCCTGTCAAGAAATTCATCAGTTGATAGACTTGCCTTCCCGAAATGTGCTTTTAGCCTTCAGAAACAGGATGAATCCTCTCCTTGAAAGCTTTATGCAGTGGGAATTACTTTTTAACTAGTTTACACATAAGACAATACATCCTCTCAACTTTCAAATCCTGACCTACCACAGTGACGAGGGGAGCAACATTTCTCATCTTTTTTTTCATGATCCTGTCTCCTTTTAGTGCCCCCCTCATCCTACAATTCTTTTCCATTCCCTCAGGCTATGATTCTATGAATTATTTGGAAAGCTTGCTTTCCTTTTGGGTTTTGTGTCTTCTCTCACCTCCAAGTGCTGGTCTTTCAGGAAGTGGAGAAAGGAAAGCTTATGCATCAGGTTACAAGAAAGGATTAGAGGAAGTCTCAATTTCTGGGAGCATAATTATGGGTCTTCAGTGGGGATTAGTATGTTCCGCAATTATGCAGAGGACTTTCCACAGCAATACAAGATACTTCACCTCTCAAGTGAAACCCGTAGATATCTTTGATATGGAACTGTCTGACAGTGTTATAATGATTGCCAAAATTTGGAACTTTGGTCTGCGAATGAAAGATAAATACGGCTAGTTGTAAGGGCATGTTAAATTGAAAGAGGGCTATACTATTGCTCAGTTTAGCTGATATAATGTAATCATAATTTATTTTCCCATATCTGTGCCTGGTACATTCTTGATTGGAAAGTTAATCAGTCCTTAGAAGGCATTCTCCTCATTCTCCCCGCCCCCCCAAATTGTGGATTTCTGGAAGTTCATCATGAAACTATGGATAATAGAGAGTTACCAGAGAGTCTCAGTCTCCATAGAAGAAAAATTGTATGATTGGGGTCAATAAGATCTGACATATTACCATCGGTAAGAGGGAAGGGGAGGAGTCAATCAGGGTACCATTGACCGATTGATTTTTCTCCCAGCCCAGTTTCTGATATCAGAAGGTAAGGGGCAGGTAACCAACTCGCCAAGAAACTGAGGTCTTACATCAGAGATTCCTAATTTTTTTTGTGTGTCAGAGACTTCTATATCAGTTTAGTGAAGCCTATGAACCCCAATAAGCCATTCCCACAACAATGGCTTATTACTTACATTCATAATTGAGGGAAATGTTAAATTTCAGTTAGTAAAAATAAACATGTAATTTTTTTGCCCATTTAATGCTCCCCCTAAAACCTATCCATAAATGGAGGTTAAGAGCCCTTCTTAGATGACAGGTAAAGATGTTTCTGCTGTTTAATAAGCGTGAAGAAGTCTTTATTCAAGCTTGAATTAGAGGAAATTTGTCTCTGAAGTATCAGCCATATTCTCTGTGGCTCTTTAAAAAGCAGGACACACTAGCTAGGGAATTCTGGTCAGTAAGTCAGTTGGGATTGTTACAAGGGATAAAACAGAGCTCTGGCAACAAAAATAGAGGACCAGAGATGGAGGAGGATCCCAGCCCTTGAGAGCACTTCATTCCTATGGCTGTGGGTGAGGAGAGGATTTTCCTCTCCTTTCCCCCTTCCACCACACCTTGAGCCTATGGCAATAGTTGCCCCCCTTGCTACACCAATGACATCTTGAGCACAAAAAAATAGCATAAAATATCATCCAAGACGTATGTGGCTGAGGAATAAAAGTTGACTGACATAGAGTCAGAAGACTTAGGCTCAATTCCCAACTATGTGTGTCATTCTTATAGGACCTTGGGCAAATTGTTACTTCCTCTCCCCCAGGCCTCAGTTTATTCATCTGTAAAATGAAGAGATTGAACTAAATGTTTTTTGTCATTCTTTCTAGTCCCAGCATTCTGTGGTTCTAAAATTCTGGGGACAATTTAGACAAAATGCACAAAAAGCCAAACAGTTGGATATAGCACTTAACTGGGTTGCAAAAGTTAATAAAGCATACAATTATTGCTGCTCCTGTCCCCAATCCAACTAATCTGTACATTAAGCAGATGCTAATGTTAACTCCTGAAAGAAGAGACAGAAATTAGCACTATGGTTGTCACTAAGTTGGAATGTTCAGAGAATAATGTTCTTTCCCTTTTCAAATTTCTCGTTGCATTTTTCCTTTTTCCTTTAGTATCATCATTATTTGTGTACCCACTTCTCTCCCTCCATTAAATTGCAAGCTCTTTGAAAGAAGGATCTCTGTTGCATTTGTCTATTGTATCTACTAGCATCTGAACCACTTTGAATATATTTGTTGAATTAAAGTGGAGACAAATTAGTAACAGAACTTGCAAAGAGCCAGATCCCCTTTCTGTTGTTTTCACAAAATGCTGGTTATGACCAACAAGCCAGGATGAATAGCCCAGTTTTGTACTCAGATTTTCTGTGTCACTGCTGCTTTCCTTAGTTTTCCCATTTGGCCAAAAGGTCCATCAAAAAGAAGGTTTGGATATTCCAGCAAAAGAGGTCTGGCCTTGGAGTCGGAATTATTTGAGTTCAAATCCCATCTCAGACACTAGCTGTATTCACCTTGTGTAATCAGTCACTGAGTTCTTCCAAACCTCAGTTTCCTTGTTTGTATAATGGAGATAATAAGAACATCTAATTCACAGTTCTGTTGAAAATCTCAAATTAGACAGAATATGTAAAGATCTTTGCAAACCTTAAAGGACTACATAAATGTCAGTTATTATATCAAGCAAGTTCAGGTGTCTAAGGAAAACCTTCAATTTAAGGTAACTGGCAATGAAGAAACTTCTTTGAGAAAATATACCTATAAGACATCACACTTTTATTAATGACAGTGAGGAAAGTAACTTTGCTGGTTAGAATTCTAGAAACCTGGAGTCTGGGAATACTGTCCCTTTTGTAACTTGCAGATGGGTAGATTTTGAGTTGCCTTACTTTGCTTTTGGAAGATTTAATCAGCATTCTCTGTCAAACAAGAGAAATGTCCTAGCTTCTGAGAAGACACCTTGTCAGTCTTGATAAATACAGTTAAGGTGATGTTAGGCCCCATGTGAAGAAGTGAGGCGAATACTTTTTTATGATTGGAATACAAAAAGACAGATTTACTCCAGGCTTTGCAAGCTATTTTCCCTCCATGATTCAGCAGGTATCATGGTTGTAGATACAGGGTTATATGCAGGTACACAGGGGAAACCAGCCTGATTTAATGCATCTTTGCTTCTGGGCTGTAATTCATCTGAAGCAGTCAGAATTACCATTTTAAGGATAGGGAAAGTAAAAATTTAAAGCCCCTCCCTGTTTTCTTCTCTCCTAATGTTCATGTGTCCAATCTCATTTTGATTTTTATCTTGCCTGAAAAAATATCAAACAAAATGGTTTTCGGATTATCTCCTGCCTTTTCAAAGTTTGGGGAAGGGGGGACAGTGTCTATTTGGTCTAACCCCAAGGAATTCCAAATCTAGAGGCAGAAAGGCAGCTAGAATAGAAAAAAAATTATAGTCAGGAGAATTTTGAGATACAGATGAGTTAGAGGTAAATATTAACCAAAACTTGTGGTTGTTAAGAATCTCCATATTTTTTTCTTTCTTGGAACAAAGGTCAAAATCATATTCAGATAGCACAATTTTTTTCAATTTATTTTATTTTTAATTTATAATAAAATAATAATATAAATAAATAAAATAAACATTTCCATGACACAGCATAGTCTTAAAAAAAGATGATCACACATGAAACTGCAAATCTATTATGTACAACTTAGTATTCCTTTTAAATATATAATAAAGTTATTGTGTAAAAACTTCTTTTCCCTCTTTTTTTCTTCCCCTCCCCACCCTAGAGAGATGGTTACCATTAGACACAAATATGTATATATATGTAAAATTATTCTAAACATAATTCTGTTTATCGGTTCTTTCTCTGGCTGAAGATACGTCCTTTGTAATTAATTTGTGTAATTATAATAGTCAAAATGACTTAGTTGCTCAAAGTTGTTCTTAAAACAACATTGCTGTTTCTGTATACCGTGTTCTCTTGGTTCTGCTCATTTTGCTGTTTGTTATTTTGTGCAAGTCTATCCATGTTTTTCTAAGATCATTTGAGCGCATCATTTCTTATATCACAGTAGTATTCTATTACAGTTATATACCACAATTTGTTCAGCGATTCCCCAATTGAAAGGCATCCCCGCAATTTCCGATTCTTCACCACTACAAAGACAGCTGCCATAAACATTTTAGAACATATAGGTTCTTTTCTTTTTTCCCTAATCATCTTTGGAAATAGAGGTAGTAGTCATATTGCTCAGCCAACTAGACTGCAGATATGTAGGCCAAATGTCTCCGGATGATTCTACGTATTCTACAGGAACAATTCTCTAACACTTAACTGAGAAGACACTCAGCCAAGGCCACATCTAGAGCCATTTCCCCAACCCCCATGCCACCTTCGTTAACTGGCTCCTGAAAGCAAGGCCAGGCTTAGATTGTGACTAGTATGGCCACTGTTTTGGGCTAAGGACTGCTAACTTCAGAGTTTGGGACTATCAGGTACATATAAGTATCTCTCCTGAGTTCTCTGTTGCTCAGTTTGGTGCAGGTTCCTCCATTCCTTCCTCAAGAGCAGGGGTGGGGAACCTGCGACCTTGAGGCTACATGTGGCCCTCTAGGTCCTCAAGTGTGGCCCTTTGAATCCAAACTTCACAGAACAAATCCCCTTAATAAAAGGATTTGTTCTGTAAAACTTGGACTCAGTCAAAGGGCTGCACCTAAGTACCTAGAAGGCCACCTGTGGCCTCAAGGCCATAGCTTCCCCACCCCTGCTCAAGAGTAACCAATGTCTTGGGAGTAAGACAGTCTTAGAGACCAAGGAAACATAGATTAAAAACTAATCTGACATCAAACAAGCTAATCTTAAAGGAGTGGGTTAAAGAACAAATCATAGAAGCAATCAATATTTTCATTAAAGAGAATGATAACAATGAGACAACATATCAAAAATCTATGGAATACAGCAAAAGCAGTGATTTGAGGAAATTTTCTATCTCTAAATGCTTACACCAATAAGAGAAAGAAAGAGCAGACTAATGAATTGGGTATGCAGTTTAAAAAAGAAAACTAGAAAAAAGAACAAATTAAAAATCTCCAACTAAACACTAAATTAGAAATCCTAAAAATTAAAAGTGAGATTAATAAAATTGAGAATAAAAAAACCATTGAAATTCTTAGTAAGTTCTTAGGGGTGGGGATTGATGAAGATCTCAAGAATACAGCAGTCTTGTCATAGGCTCAGAAGGTCCTATGATGGCCAAATGTTTGAAGACTAAATGGAGAAGCACTTGTGTATAAAGGTCACCAAAAATGGAGGAGTATTCTTTTATGGTGCCAGGCCTCTAAGTTGGCAAGCAAAGATACAGCCTGAGATGAACATAGGGCGGAATCTGGCAGTTGTCTTGGGTTCCGACTGCCTAGTATCAGAAATACTCTAGAACTAAAAGGTCCACTCGCTGAATCAGGCATGCTCCTGCATGTTAGCTGGCAGACAGCAGACATCAGCAGAGGCTGATCTGATTGGAACTAAGTCTAGGAGCCTATTGAAGATTTAATGTCATCAGTTTGAAATCTGGGGAGGTTTCCTTCCTAGCTTCATCCATTCAGCAAACTTTTATTGAATACCCAGGATTTGCAGTGCATTATGCTAGGGAGTATGGAGGACTCAAGAGTTGAAAAAGACAGACTGACAAAAGAGTTTACACTCTAGGAAGTATGGTGAAACAAGTACATTTAACTGTAATAGGATGAAATAATAAAATACTTGTGTGGATTACAAGGGTAGACCATTCAAAGTAGGTGATTAATATATAGTCTTTTATGATATGTGAAAAAGGGAACCTCAAAAGCTTCTTATGAAACAAATGAAAGGCAGCTTTGTTTCCCTTGGATCTTACAAAAAGATTTAAAGTAATTAATAGAATTTGAGTTCTGCTTTCCCTATTTTCATTTCCCCTTCAGCTTTTGTTACAACTGGATTTCTTCTTACCTGTGTTTTCTTTTGTACTAGAGCTTTTAATGAATAAACATCAATTGTGGTGGATTGCTTGAAGGGTGTCACTGATAGTACCCAATCCAGACACTTATCATTCCTCACTTGAATCATTTCAATAATTTCCTAACTGCTTTTTACCCTAATCTTACCCCACCCCCTTTATGCCATTTCTAGTTTGGTCTTTATTTAAAATTCATTTTATTTTATTTTCAGTTCCAAATTCTCTCCATTCCTCATTCTCTCCCCCACCCATTGAGAAAGCAAGAAAAATAAAACCTATTATAAATATGAAGTCAAACAAAATAAATTCCTGTATTAGCCATGTCAGGAGGAATAAGGAAGGAAGGAAGAGAGGAATGAAAGAAGGAATAAAGGAAGGAGAAAGGGGAAGGAGGGAAGAAAGAGAAAGAAAAGAAAGGAGGCTTCAATCTGCATTCTGAGTTCATCACCCCTCTCTTGGGAGGCAGATCCATGTTTCATCATGAGTTCTTTGGAATTGTGGTTAGTATTCTGTTGATCAGAATTCCTAAGTCTTTCAGAATTATTTATCTTTACAATATTATTGTTACTGTATAAGTTGTTCTTGTTCTGCTCACTTTGCTTTGCATTAGGTCATACAAGTCTTCCCAAGTTTCTCTGAATCTATCCTCTTCAGCATTACTGACAGCATAGCATTATTGTCTCACATTGATATATCATAATTGTTCAACCATTCCCCAACTAATGGGCACCTCCTCAATTTCCAATTCTTTGCCACCACAAAAAGAACATCTTAAAAATATTTTTGTACATGTAGGTCCTTTTTCTCTTTCTTTGTTCTATCTGGGGTATAGAACTAGTAATAGGTCACTGGGTCAAAAGGGTATGTATAATTTAATAGTTTTTTGAGGCATAGTTCCACATTGCTTTCCAGAATGGATGCACCAGTTCACAGCTCTACCAACAATGCATTAATGTACCTGTTTTCCCAAAGCCCCTTCAGCATTTGTCATTTTCTTTTTTCGTCAACTTTGCCAATCTGGTGGGTATGAGCTGGCACCTCAGAGTTATTTTTGATTTGCATTTTTCTGATAATTAGTGATTTATAGCATTTTTTCACCATATAACTATTGCTAGCTTGGTATTTCTTCCTCTGAAAGCTGCCTATTTATATCCTTTGACCATTTGTCAGTTGGGGAATGATTCTTGTTGCCATAAATTTGACTCAGCTTACTATATTTTAGAAATGAGAACTTTATCAGACAAATGCTACAAAAAAAAATTTCCCCAGTTTTCTGCTTCTTTTCTCATTTTGGCTAATGAGTTTTATTTGTGCAAAATCTTTTTAAAAATTCTATGTAATCAATCCTGTCTTTATTTCCTCCTGTGGACCTCTTTATCTCTTGTTTGATCATGAACTCTTCCACTATCCATAGACCTGACAGGTAATATCTTCTCTGCTCTGCTAATTTGTTTGTAAAAAGAACATTAAAAGGATGTCACTTTTTATGTCTAATTTGTATACTCATTTGGAGCTTGTCTTGCTATATAGTATGAAATGTTAGTTTATAGATAGTTTCTGCCAGACTGCTTTCCATTTTTCCCAATAGTTTTTTGGATAGGTCTTTAGGTTCAACAAACACTAGGGTACCTTGCTTATTTGCTTTTGTGTATGTAATCTGTTTCACTGATTAACCTCTTTATTTTCTTACCCAGTGCCAAATTGTTTTGACAATTATGGCTTTGTAATGTATTTTGAGATCAGACACTGCTATTCTTCCTTTCTTCCCACTTAAAAAAATTAATTCCCTCGATAGTCATGACCTTTTGTTCCTCTAGATGAATTTTGTTGTCATTTTTTTCCAGCTGGCTAAAGTAATACTTTGATGGTTTGATTGATATGGCACTGAATAAATGCATTAATTTAAGTAGTATTATCATTTATATTATATTGGCTTGACCTACCCATTTGCAATTAATATTTCTCCAATTATTTGGATTTGTCTTTATTTGTGTAAAGTGTTGTGTAATTATGCTTATAGAATTCCTGAGTTTGTCTTGGCAGGTAGACTTCAAAGTATTTTTTGTACTATCTGTAGTTATTTTAAATTGCATTTCTTTTTTCTATCTCTTCCTGTTGGATTTTGTTGGAAATACACAGAAATGATGATGATATGTGTGGGTTAATTTCATATTTTGCAATTTTCCTTACATTTTTGATTGTTAGCTTTTTAGTTGACTTTTTCTATTTTTAGAGTCTTCTTAAGTAACCCATCACATCATCTACCAAAAATGATCACTTTGTTTCTTGTCTGTGTTTATTCCTATAATTTCTTTTTCTTCTTGCATGGCTCTAGCCAGCATTTCTAACACCATATTGAATAGTAACGATGATAATATACATCCTTGCTTTACCCTCAGTCTTACTGGAAAGGCCTTTAGCTTATCCTCATTATAGACAATGTTGCCTCTTGCTTTTAGGTAGATACTACTTATTTTAAGGAAAGCTACATTTATTTGTATGCTTTTTGATGTTTGTAACAAAAATGGATGTAGTATATCAAAAGTTTTTTCTGCATCTGTTGATATAATTTCTGTTTTATTTGTTTATGAATATGGTCAATTATATTTATAGTTTTCCTAATCTTGAATCAACCCTGCATTCCTAATATAAATACAGCCTGGTTAAAGTATATGATCTTTATGATATATGGCCTCCTTGCTAATATTTTATTTAGAACTTTTGCAACACTATTCATTAGGGATATTGTTTATAGTTTTCTTTATCTCTTTTGATTCTTCCTGTTTTAGGCATGAAAACCATAATTGTGCCATAGAAGTAATTTTATAGGACCCCTTTTTTCCTGTTTATTTTTCCAACAGTTTATATAGTATTGGAATTAATTATTCTTTAAATGCTTAGCTTCTCTAATAGGGCAAGAGGGGAAAAACAGATTTCTGTTAATTAAAAAAATAGAGTTGCATGGACTTTCATATGAATTCACTGTATTATTAATTTAATGAAAAATTTTACTTTCTTGCAAGAAGCCTCTCATTAAGAGGTATTAATCTGCAAAAGTTTTCAATGTAAAAGCAAAAGATATCAATAAAATTCAAAGTGTAAAACATTAAAAGAAAAAAAAAGAAAGAAACTGAAAGCTAGAGAGGGTGAGTGACCTACTTAATATAACTACTTAAGCTAGCTGGTTACAGAGATAGAAAAAAAATCTAGGTCTATGGACTCCAATGATAAAATTTTCACAATGCCATGTGGAGTGACAGTATCTGGATTGACACATGTACCTGCCATCAGTTGCACAAACTATAACAATGGACAATTTGACCTGCCCTTTCCAAAAAGCATTCACATTCCATGGATAACATAATATAGAGTAACTGAAATTCTCACCTTCTCCATGAAATCTTTCCTTACCTCCCTTTTCTCCCTTTGTTGTTAGCCATGTACACTTTATTTTGTGTCTCTCTCTAATGTACTTATATATGATTTTAAAATCATATTTACATGTCTTATACCCCTACTAGACTGTAAGCTTCATGAGATCTTATCCAAACTTTGTATCTTCTTTATCATTTAGCACAAAGTTCTGTATACACAATAGATGCTTAATATATGTTTGGTCAATTGAATTGAACTGAATAATCATCTCCAAGCCCCTTTGTTCCTGCTGTTGCCCCTCCCCCAGGGAATATTTTCCTCCTCTCCTTCACCTATCCAATGCCTACTTATCCTTTAGTCCTTGATTTTTCCAAATCTGTAAGCTCTGTGAGGACAGGAACTCTGTCTTAACTCTCACTGCATTTTAGCATAGTGATGTAACATAGTAGACATTTAATAAGCAATTGTCAAATGAAAGAATTTTGAATCTCTTTCTCCATCAACCTTTTCTTTTTTAATTTAATTTTTATTTTTGCAAGGAGGCGGGCAGGGCAACTGGGGTTAAGTGACTTGCCCAAGGTCACACAGCTAGTAAGTGTGTCAAATGTCTGAGGCCGGAGTTGAACTCAGTTCCTCCTGACTCCAGGGCCGGTGCTGTACTCCCTGTACTACCTAGCTGCCCCTCCATCAACTTCTTCTGATCAATTTAGCATACTAGTCTCTTCCTTCTCTGAATTCTTTTGTTTTGTTTTGTTTTTGGAGGGGAGAAGGGAAGGCAATTGGGGTTAAGTGACTTGCCCAAGGTCACACAGCTAGTAAGTGTGTCAAATGTCTGAGGCTGTATTTGAACTCAGGTCCTCCTGACTCCAGAGCCAGAGCTCTACTCACTGCACCACCTAGCTGCCCCTCTGAATTCTTTATACTCTAGACTAGCAATTCTCAAATTTATTGGTCTCAGGACTCATTTATACTATTAAAAATTATTGGGGACCCCTAAGAGAGCTTTTGTGGGTAATATCTATTGCCATTTACCATGTTAGAAATGAATATGTTTTAGTATAACCATGACAATGGTTGACTTCGTTGACCCCCAGAATGGATGTCACTGACCCAGAAGTTTCTGAACCAAACTCTGAGAACTGCTTCCCTAGACTACACATTTTGTCATGTAATAATGTACTGAATTGTTCTGTTCTCTGTTTTATACGTCTATGTCTTGTCTATCCAGTGAGTTTAGGGAGCTCTTTGAGGTCGGACACTGTGTCCTATTTTGAAGTCTCCACAGTGCCTAGCAGTGTGCTAGCCCAATAATAGATTTTCAGTAAGCACTTTGATCCCCGATACCCTCTAAGTGGCCTGCTGTAGTGATATGCCAGAAACAGAGAGTTTAATTATTGGGAGACAATTCTAAATTCTGGCTCCCTACCAAAAGGAGATTAAAATTCTAGCTATTTCAAATGGATATAGAACACCTTTGGAGACAAGGCAAATAAGTTCTTAGTTGTGGAGCTCTTTTCCTAATGAATTCAAGGTCGAATTTGCTTCCAGGACCAATTAGGCACAGTCTAGAAATCAATCCACAGAGCTAAAGTCAGGGAGAATGCATAGAGCAACCACACAAGTCAGGGTTAAGGTTCATCCAAAGACGTGAGAAAAGATAGAAAATTCTTGTAAGACACTTGCAGTTGCTGCAGAAAGTGAGTCCACAATCATGAGGAGTGCTGCTCCAAGTCACAAAATGCCCTTCAATGCCAGGAATAAAGTGTTTTAGTAGTCCTTATGACTTTTCCATTCATTTTCTGAAGTGCCAAGTATGAGCAAAAAAGCTTAGAAGCTCTGTACAGTGTATTCATTTATTAAATATAGCTAGCATTTATATATTACTTTATGGCTTGCAAGACACTACATATTTTCTCATTTGGTCCTCACAACAACTCTACAAGGTAGATGCCATTATCATCCTTATTTCACATACAAGGAAACTGAGATACAGAGTGGTTAACCAACTTGCCCAGGGTCACATAGCTAGTAACTCTGAGGCCAAATTTGAATCCAGATCTCCCTGACTCCAAGTCTTACATTATAAACACTGCTACCTATCTGTGTAATTTAAATAAGGTCAAACGTGTAGATAGTTTTTTAGAAATGTACGTTTCAAAATATATTTCATTTTTTACTATAGAGAAAGGAGAAGTACCTTTAGACAGTAAGAATACTGCCAAGTAAATGAGATGGACACATTTTGGATCTGTTCTTAGTCTTTTAGGATTTGACATGTTTCTCATGTCAGTATAACCTGAGTTATTTGTGAGTACAGTAGTCATCTGGAAGAGGTGCAGGGTGGACTGGCCTAGGAGTTTGGAAAACCTTTAAGTGTTTAAGTGGGTTTAAGTGTTACTTTAGACATATATCAGGTTAGGTTTCATAATTTATCAGTGCCCCATGGCAACTCTCAGATACTGTAGGTTGTAGACCTCTGTGATCTGTGTAGGTAGGAGTTTCTGTACCAGACGTTTCTCAGGCTGAAGGAATCACAGGTTTGGACAAAAAAGAAAAATCACCTGGAAAAGTGACTGTGACCTTGAAGAATCTTTGACATATAATATCTGAAGGGAAAGGCCACCCCTCGCTCCCTTCTTAGAAAGGGAAGGTAAAAATTTTAAACCAACAAAGGGGGTACCATGTAATAAAATATACTGGAAGCCCTTGAAATGAGAGTTTTTACTGCTCCTGATTTCAGGTGTTTTCCAGACCTCTTGCCAGCTTAAACAGCCAGTCCAGGAGATATACTCATGAACGTTTCTCTCCACAATTGCACTTGCCTAATACCCCGGAAATTCTCTTCTGTTTTCAGCTAAGGGCCCTACTAAGCACTAGTCCTCTTTCTTAACGCTTCTTAGCCTGGTCTCTAATTGAAGTTGTTTTTCTACCTACCATGAGTACGGCAAGTACTCACAATTTAACTGTTCACTGTGATTTCCAGAAGTCACACAACTAATTTTATTATCATCTTTGTTTTGGGGTGTTGTTGTTTTGTCATGCCCTACTCTGTGACCCCATTTGGTGTTTTCTTGTTAGCGATACTAGAATGGCTTGCTGTTTCCTTCTCCAGCTCATTTTATAGGTGAGGAAACTGAGGCAAATAGGGGTAAGTGACTGGCACAGGGTAACACAACTAGTTAGAGTCTGAGGCCAGATTTGAACTCAGAAAGATGAGTCTTCCTGATGCCAGGTGCAGCACTGTGGGCCACCTAGCTGCCCACCCTTCACATAGTAGGTGACTAATAAATAGTTCCTTTTTTTGTTTTCAGCTCTATTTTGATCAAAGGTATAGATTACTTTGAAGCTCTATGCATTAGACCGTAGAGCCTCCTGGTGAATGGGTAGTGTGCCCTATGTCTAATGAACGCAGAGAACTTTGACATAAATAATACACTTTCCTACAGCACCCTTCTGCTCACCTAGAGCAGGTTATTCATATGAATTCTTAGCAATTTTGGAAACAGTATAAAGGTTTTTTAAGGTGTGCATCATAATAAATTCTCATTTTCACAGGATATTTTGATTAATGCTTCCCCAGCTATGAAAAGCTCTAGAGATAAATTTGGTTTGATACTGCCAAAGCATGACACTTATAATCTAATGCTGGATGTAATTACCTAGACTAAAGGAAGCCAAAGACATGGAATACATTTATAAAAGTGGAAGCAGGCTGCTGCTTATTGCAAAATTTGGCCAAGTTTCCTCAATTCTGTCCTTTCTTCAAGGTCCCACTGGATCCTAACTGTTCTATTAGTTCAACTGATAGACATTTCAGAGGAGTAGCTTGTGAACATTAACCTTGGAGGAGTGATTAATTAAGCAGGGAAGTTCCTTCCCCAAGCTTGACTGATAGGTCTAATCGTACCCTTTCCAGCAAAGCAGAGTGGGCCTGAGCCTATCTCTTGTACGCAGCACCTCTTGGTACTCAACAGTACCAAACTGAGACAGATAAGAGTGGTTCAGAGAAATAGGAAAAGCCTTGTGCTTCTTTTAGAAGAAAGAAGCAGGTGAAGTCAAGATGACCCTAGACAGAATGTCTCAGGATATTCCCTCTCCTGCTTCATTGTCAAGCAAGCTCTTTATTTATCCCTGTATATGTATATGGGGCAGCTAGGCGGCACCATGGTGCACATGGTGCTGGCCCTGGAGTCAGGAAGACTCGTCTTCATGACACTTCCTAGCTATGTGATGCTGAGCAAGTCACTTAACTCTGCCTCAGTTTTCTCATCTGTAAAATGAGCTGGAGAAGGAAATGACAAAGCCACTCTAGTATCTTTGCTAAGAAAACCCCAAATGGAATCATGATTAACAACAACAACTGTATATGGTCACCTCCCTCCTATAGAGATCAGTTTTTTAGTAACTCATTTGTCACATTCTAAACTCTTCTGAAGAAATGAAGAAGTCAGAAAAGCAAGCAAGGAAAAGAAAAAAGAGGGATGTAACTACTCTTCATGAAAAGTGCAAGAAATTGTGTTCTCTTGAGGGCTAGGATCTGGTAATATTGACAATAGCTCATATTTATGCTTTGTAACTTAAAAAGTGCTATACATGAAACCACCCTGTCAGGTAGTTAGTACAAGTATTATTATCCCCATTTTACTGATAAAGCAATTGAGGCTGAAGAGTCAATGGGCTTGACCAAAATCAAACAGCTGTGAAGGGGAAGAACCACAAGTTAAGCTCAGGTCTTGTAACTCTATGCCTATCGTTTTTTTCTACTTACCATTCTTACTACTTTACTAGAATTTCTATTGGATCTGGTTGGTCTATGACCTGCGTTGGTCATAGTCTAGAAGAGAAGAAATAACCTGCTGATAAGAAGGAATTGGGTCTTTTTCCTCACCTAGAATACACCTTTCCCTCTTTGCCAAGCGGTGTGTCTTTTACAGAAAAGAAACAAATTCACTTCTACAAGGAGATCTTTCCCTATCTAACCCCACCCTGCTCTCTCTTAACAAACAACTCCATGTTCTTTTAGTTCTTACATACTCTCTTTTTGTTAATTAGATTTTCTGGTAACATGAATCGTTCTCACATTTGATATAAGGAGGGTCTTCTGTAGAAACTCTTTGAGTGAGGGGTACTATTAGAAGTGTCAGAAACGACCCATGATAAACCTATTTTACCTATAAGTATGGTCCTTTGGCAAAGGCTCCAAGGATAGAATTATAATGAGGTTTTATGTGCATTAATAGGTGAAGTTTTTTTTTTTCACAATTTTTTGAAACTGCTCTTTTCTTTTCCTAGGGTAAATGCTGTGTAATCATAGGATCAAAGAAATTTACACCTGCCAAGGACTTTATCTGGATTTCAAAGTCTTTGATAATAGCAATTTTAGCTTCATTTTTTTGCCCCCATCCTTTCTTCCCAATTGCTAATGCATCGTACACTCAGAGAATACTCTTTGCTTATGTGGTATTCTAAAATAATTCTCCTCAATCTCACTTTTCTTGGGTCTCTAAGCTTAGTTTTGATTTACTCATCTCCCAGAGTAGACCTCATTTATCAGCATTTAATAGCCCTGCAGCATATGGCTTTGAGTGTCCAAAAGAAATCTTCATCACCCAGTTGTCCTTGGAATGGTTTTTCTGGTACAAAGTGAACCCACAATAAAGCCAACATTCTTGTTCTCCCGTATTTCCTCTTTCTCTGCTTTCTATGTCTCTTTAGCTCTTCTCATCTACACAGATGTATTTCCATCTTTTCATTTGTAGATGCTGGGGATGTAGAGGTAAACTGGAGAGGGGACAAAGACCCTGCTGCTAAGAGATTTACATTTTAATATCTAAGATACAGAATGGAATGAAGTAAGTATAGAGAAGTGGTTGAAGTAAAGTGCTGTGATAGAATGGAAGAGAGGGATGATTTTCACTTAGGATTTGGGAGAGAGTCAGGGAAGTCTTATGAAGAACATTAAACCTGGGTTGGACCTCGAAAGAGGGAAAGAACTTCAAAATATAGAAATTGGCTAGGGCGGGGGTGGGGAACTTGCACCCTTGAGGCCACATATGGCCCTCTAGGTCTTCAAGTGCAGCCCTTTAAATCCAAACTTCACAGAACAAACCCTTTTATTAAGGATTTATTTCTTAATTAGCTGCTAGGGAGTCAATTCTAGATATTTAACTGAAGTTTATTTGCATACTTTTAAAAATAGCTCCAAAGGAAAGAAAGCAATGAGGGTACTTTGTGGAGTTTTGGGGGAGGGAGGAGCTATGAAGTTTTACCTATTGTTTCTTCTTCCATACATATTGTATTTTTTTTTCTCTGAAGAATGGACAGAAACATTTGGCAAGATAATTCTTCTGTGTGCCTCCTAGGTCTTACCCCTGGGAAATGTTGACCCTTACAGGCTTTGAAGTGGTATCCAATGAGCCTTGCCTTTGTGAGTTTAAGGACTAGAGCCAAAGCTTCTGTCAATGAACTGATGGAGGAATAATCTAGGAGAGTCATTAGAGGTTGTAGCTTGAACTTTGAAAGAAATTTTCACCTTTACAATCTCACATTGACCTGGCTTTAAAAAAAATGTCAGCTGTGATTGTTGTCTCCAAAAGCTTAGTGCAGGAACAAGCCCAGGGTGTGTTTGGTATGAAGCATTGGCCAGGCTGGCCTGCCTCCTGGAAGGAAGAGTGAAGCTTATCCATGGGGTCATAGCAATTAGAAGCAAGCTCTCTGAGCCAGTTTATAATTTGCTTAATCACTTTCACTGAACTGAACCTCTGTTTTTGAGTCAGGACGTTTTATAAGGGAGCAGAGTGTAGGCAGAAAGGAGAGGAAGAGATTAGGTAAAGGCATTCAAATTGATTTCTCCTGTTCCAGTAAAAACCAACCCAGCTTCTGGCTGGCAGGAAAGAAGGCAAGTGAGACCAGTGATCAGGTGTAAATTAAAGGAAGTTGGTGCAAAGATTGATTCTTTGTGTTCTGGTTGGAAGGGGAATCTCTCAGGTCACAAAAGGAAGGGGCTGGTAAGTTCTGGAAATCTCTGATTTATGTCCAGGGTCTGAATAATGCAATTCAAAGGGAATGTGGTTAAGTACATTTAAAAGATGATATTCATGAGAAAGCAGCAGAGCTTCACTTCCCAACTTGATATTCCATTGTTCCTGACTTGGTAGAAAATACCATATTAGGGGTTAACTTCAGAAACTAGGGTTTGTTTTTTTTATTGTGCTGTTATCTAGATTCAGGTGTTTGTTTATATTTTCTTTGAGACAAAAGCAGTTGTCTTCCCTTCATTTCAACATGGAAGGCTTGGTTTAAATGTGAAGCTAGTCTAACTGAAGGTCTTTTTTTTTTTTTGCAATACCACATGTTTGTTGAGTTCACGTTAGGTGTTAGAACATAATTATGCTATTAAGTTCATTAAAATAAGAACATGGAGACAGAAGTGAAAAGTCCTGACTTTTGTAGTGAGTAAACTTTACTTTTCACACTGATCAAGAAGAAAGACCATTTCCTTATTTTCCATTAGGGAGGCAGACATGGAACTACATTGTTTTTTGTTGGTTTGGTTGTTTTAAATATGCAGACATACAATCAACTAACTACCCCCTCTCTCTTCACTAGCGGAAGTGTCGTGCCCAGCAGGCTGTTCTCTCCCAGGGTGAAACATTCCTGTTGTCTCTTATGCTCTCATTTGAATGGAGTGAAGAAGAGACTTTGTGTGAACCGAAAGACAAGGCTGTAAATTTTTAAGCTGCTGATTGTGAAACAATGTTTCTTTAAAGGTGGCTTCTGTCACCTTTTCTTCTAGAGCTGACAGTTTAATGTCTTTTTGTGATGGAAAAAAAGATAACTCCAGAGGTGATAAAACTGGAACCTTATTAGGTAGCTGCCTTCCTGTTTGCGTGTTCCCAATCCGTGTGCGTGTGTGTGTATGTGTGTAGGCAAGAGATAGGCCAAAAGAGATATGCATAGAGAGAGTAACAGAAATAGGAAGACATACTTGGAGAGATTGTGAGAGAGATGGGTAGAGACAAGAAGCATGAAGTGGGACAAGGAGAGGAAGAAGAGGAGGGGGGAGAAGAAATAGTAGTAGTAATAAGGGAAGAAGATTGGTTAGCCTCTTCAAAACCTAGAATTGTAGAAGATTAGAGCTCAAAGGAACTTCAGAGGTTGTTTTATAGATGAGGAAATTAAGACGTTGAGACATGAAGTAAATAGGCCACCTAGCTAATTAATGGTAGATTTAGGACAGAACTCAAATCTCGTCCTCCCAGTCCAGTGGTCTTTCCATTACACCCCTACTTCAATCACCATGGTCCAGTAGGCTGGAATCATTACTTAGACAGGAGGGAAAGGCTTTTCTTAGGTGAGATGAGTAAATATTGGCTTTGGTAGAAGAAGCACAGATTTCACATCCAATTAAGTGGAGTGGAAATGTGTGGGACATGGGAAAGGAATGCAGTCTTAGGACTTTCTGGGACCTCCTAGGCTCCATCAATATGCAAATCATTCAACAGTAGTAAAGTTGAAATTACTAGAGTAAGTAATTTCCATTTCCATCACCACTAATTAGTGCAAGAAAAGTGGTGAAGGAAGATGATTCTGTAACCACTTATGAATTAATCCTGAGAGGCGGATCCCTGAGAGGGTTAGAAACTTAATCATAGAATGCCAGATCTGAAAGTAAGCTTAGCAATTATCTCTTCTAACCAACTACTCTTTTTTTTTTTTTAAAGGAGTCAGGAAACCAATGCCTAGAAAAGCAAAGTGATATGCCCAAGGTCACATAAGTCACTTACCGGGATTGTTAAGATAACAGATTTCTCTTATGTACATAAATACGCAGAAAAAAATTTGTCCAAGTGTGTTTATATATTTGTCTGTATGTATGTGTGTGCATATATGTATGCCCATATAAATATATACACACATGTATATACATGTGTGCATGCATGTGTTATATATGCATATAATATATGCGTGTACACATACACACACACACATCTCCCCAGAATATCAACATCCTTCCCTCTGCCACCCTGGTGTGCTTTGGGACCAAAGGTATAAATAGGAAGGGAATTAGCTTATGTGGAATCCTCCCAGCCCCTTGTTGTAGTCTGTGGAGCAACCCAGGTAGTAATGATGTCAGCGTGAAGCTCATAACGTGTTTTTCAGCATAATCACTATTTTTGAGAAAGGCATTCACTTTGACTCAGTCTGAGACTTATGAGTACCACATTCACAAAGTTCTAATAGAATTTTAATGTCATCGTTAGCAAATTATAATTTGGATGAGATATTGGCACACCCCTCTCTCTCTGCCTCCCCCAATATGATATATTTCAAAGTCAAATGAAAATGATTTTTTTTCATTTTCCATTATTTTAGATTCTACACATCATTGATTCATTAGTAAAAATAATCACATGTTGGCTCTGTATAAGCTGTTAGGCCCTAGTGGATACGTGTATTATAACATATGGATAGATATGAAAACTGGTCACCTAATCCAGCTTGCTACGTATAAAAATATGTGTTTTAGAGTAATACAGGAACATGGAATACATGCATATGAAAGAGTTATTTGTGTCATTTTTGGGTAACAGAAAATTAATATATGAGAATCATCCACATAAAGATGATAGTTGAAAATGAAAGTAGATGAGATCATTGAAAGTGAGTTGGGGGAAAAGGCTGAAGACTTTGGTCCATACCTATTCAGGAGGAGGAAAGGAAAGCAGAAAAGGTGGAGAAAGAAAACTAAAATAAGTATATTTTCATGTAAGCCAAGATAGGATAAAATTTTAAGAGGGGTGGAGTGGAGGTGTGGAACAGTGGGATTAAGGATTTAGGAAGACTAGAACAGGTTTGGAATTGCTACTCTAAGGCATGCACTTGGGGAACCAACAAGAAATGAATAAAAGGATTGCCAAGCAGCAGTTGACATGTTTCATAGCGGAAATTCAGAGAGAACCATCATTGCTGCCCAGGGCACCATGCACGTTCAGACAGGCATCAACCATAAATTCTAAAGCTACCTTCACACTGACTTGTTCTACTAAGGGTGCAAGAGGGGAATTCTGTGTGCCTCACCTTCACTGGGAGATGGATAAAGAAGAAGACAGTAGGAAGAATCATCTGGGCATTTTTTTTGAATGAACAAAGGCTGGGTGAGGTAACGAAGGACTCAGAATTACTGTGGGAAAAACGTCTGAAGTGTTTTGTAAGTGGCAAATAGCAATCCTTTTAGTTCTCACTCTAATGTGGACTAAACAGTGTTTTTATCTTCTTGTGTTGGCACAGATGGTGGGAAAATAATATGGTCAAGGTGTGGTAAAATGGTCTGAACCAAGGAATGGGCATTGGGACAGCTCTTGTATTTTAATTTCACCTCTTATACAGATCCCCTTAATGATCTTTGGCATGGCTTATAACCTCTTTGTCTCCAGTTTCCTCCTCCATAAATTGGGGATAATCATTGTGATTATCTCCAATTTATAGAGGAAATGTGATGAAGATTATTTAAGTCCCAGAAAGTGCTTTGAAGAAGAAAAGTCTGGTATAAGTGGTAAATGGACTTATTAGTGACCTTATAACCTAAGGTTGGGAGTGCCTCCAAATTCATAAACTCAGTTCTTTCTGAGGTGAATAGAAATAGAAATTGTACTTGCTCACAGCCAGGGCAGTATGACTTCCATGTTGTTTTAATAAAGGTAACTTTTGCTTTCTTTATGGTGGATAGCACAGAATTGTGAATCCAAGTAGGAAATCTGTAATAATAGTAACAAGGAAGGAAGGAGGGAAAGAAAGAGGCAGAAAGAGAAAGAAGGAAGGAAGAAAAGAAGGAAAGAAGCATTTATTAAACGCCTACTGTATGACAGCAACTATGCTGAGTGCTTTACAAATATCATCTTGTTTGATCCTCACAACAACCCTGGGAGATAGGTGCTATATTATCCTCATTTTACATTTGAGGAAGCTGAGGCATAAAAAATTAAGCAACTTTTCCCAGTCAGCAAATGTCTGAGGCAGATTTGAACTCGAATCTTTTTAAATCCGTGCCTCATGCTCTATCCACTGTGCCCCATCTTCCAGTAGCAAAAAAAAATTGCTGGACATAAACTTCAGTGGTCTACAAATTGGTCTGGCAACTGCAAGTTATTCAATGAGTATTTCCAGTGATCCATACCAATTCCTTCATCATCTTTTCTCTTAGTTTTCTTTTTAAGAAGTGAGTGAATGTCAATGTGACTGTTTCACTTTGGATTAGCAACCATGAGGGTCTTCCTTTCCCAGTTTGATTTTTTTTTCTCTTTTTTTTCTCATTAAAGAGGCCATCCCTTGACTCACTTCTTAGAGGCCTATTCACTGAATGGATGTTAGCTCACTCTATGTGAGTACATGAAAAGACTTTAGCTTAAAAGGGCCAGGGTCTCCTTTTGCATCCTGGGCCATCTCCAGTCATCCTGATGAATATCTGGTCACTGGACCCATATGGCTCTGGAGGAGAAAGTGAGGCTGGTGACCTTGCACAGCCCTCCCTCCCTCAAATCAAAGTCGACTGCAAGTCATGTCATCATCTCCCTGATGTCACGGTCCTCTTCGAGAATGAAGGACAAACACAGCAACAACAATCTTAGTTTTCTGCTGAATGTTTCCCATGAAAGAGAGAGCTTAGTTGATCATTGTTCATAGAAGATTATTCCTCTATTTCTCTAACATGCGTATTTGGACTTAAAACAAGTTAGATGAAGTGGCAAGGTTTCATTCCTTCCATATATTGTAAGAGACGCATCCATTAGGGCTTGACATCTCATATACCATGTGTTGTGTAGAATCTAAAATAGAGGAAAATGCAAGGGAATAATGAAGTCATAGAGCTGGAAACGCTCATATAATTTATGAGAAGTTTCAGTTAGAAAACATTGTTCTAACCACATAGGAAGGGTGGCAGCTAAGTGGTGCAGTGGAAAGAGTGCTGGCCCTGGAGTCAGGAAGGCTCATCTTCCTGAGTTCAAATCCAGCCTCAGACACTTCCTAGCTGTGTGACCCTGGGCAAGTCACTTAACCTTGGTTACCTCAGTTTTCTCATCTGTAAAATGAGCTGGAAAAGGAAAGGGCAAACCACTCCAGTATCTCTACCAAGAAGACCCCCCAAATGGGGTCATGAAGAATCAAATACAACTGACTCACAACTGAAACACAACCACAAAAATCATATGGGCAAGACGCCCCAAAGAGATAAAAGAAAGAGGAAAAAAGATCCATATTGTAAAAAAGTTTTCATAGAAACACTCTGGGTTAAAAGATGTGGAAACTGAAAAAGTGCTGATTGGTTGGGAAGACTGGCCCTGCAAATTATAGAAAATGAATGGAATAGAATATAATTAATAAATGATCAAAGTGACAGGTTCAGTAGAGCATTTTAAAAGTTCTTACCATGTGCCAGTTCCTACCCTCTAAGATCTTACATTCTATTGAGAAGGGAGAGACAAGACACAGAAGGGAGCTTCAAGTGTGGGAGGAAGGGTCCTCATGTTGGGGCAGGGTGGGTGGCAAAGTCGTGGTGGATCCCAGAGAGTGTCTTCAATCAGAAGTGGAACCCTCAGGGCAGAAGTGTCCTCAACCTAGAGACTTCTACAGGAGGGAAAGGCAGCTATCTGGTGAGGAGACTGAGGAGAGAAGTCTGAGGCAACATCTTTGACCTGATACAGAAGAAAATGGACAGAACCAGAAAAATGGCTCAAACGATGACCGTAACAGTGTAAAGGAAAACAGTTTTAAACACTTTAAGGATGCTGGTCAATGTGATTATCAGCACTGACTCCAGATGAAATGTTTCCCACTTAGAATAGAGGTACAGAATGAGACATGTTTTTAGATGTGACCAATATGGGGATTTTTCTTCCTTCCTTCCTTCCTTCCTTCCTTCCTTCCTTCCTTCCTTCCTTCCTTCCTTCCTTCCTTGCCTTCCTTCCTTCCTTCCTTCCTTCCTTCCTTCCTTCCTTCCTTCCTTCCTCTTTCCTTCCTTCTTTCCTTCCTTCCTTCCTTCCTTCCTTCCTTCCTTCCTTCCTTCCTTCCTTCCTTCCTTCCTTCCTTCCTTCCTTCCTTCCTTCCTTCCTTGCCCTTTCAGCTTCCTTCCTTCCTTGGCCCTCCTTCCTTCCTATCTTGCCTTAGCCTTCCTTCCTTCCTTCCTTCATTCCCTTCCTCTTCTTCCTTCCTGATCCTTCCTTCCTTCCTTCCTTCCTTCCTTCCTTCCTTGGCCTTCCTTTGCCTGCCTTCCTTCCTTCCTTTCCTTCCTAATCCTTCCTTCCTTCCACTGTCCTTCCTTGCCTTCCTTCTGCCTTCCTTCCTTTCCTTCCTTCCTTCCTCTTTTCTTCCTTCTTCCTTCCTTCCTTCCTTCCTTCCTTCCTTCCTTCCTTCTTTCCTTTCTTTTCCTTCTTTCCTTTCTTCCTTTTTCTTGCTTCACTAGGCTTGTTTATTACAAGGGAGGTTTTATTAAAAATTGGGGAGGAATGGAGAGGGGAAATAGTGGTAACTTTGCAAAAAGAGAATGACAGAGGAGAATGTCAGTATGGCATTTTTTAAAATGCACAGAAGAACAGAAGGAGGCTAAGAGGGAGACACAAACACGCAGATGGTTGGAACTAATGTGCTGAATTTGTTGTATATAAAATAAAACAAGCTACGTCATAATGGAGACTCATACGTAATCCTCATATTCTGTCTTTTGTTTAAGCAAATGTTCATGGTTGGCGTTTATCAAGCTCAGAATGACAAACAAACAAACCGGGCAAGGTGCCTGGTTTCTTTCAAGCACCAGCCCTTTTAAAAGGCTGTTCCACCAGCATTTTATGTATATATAAAAACTGCCCTCAGAAGATTTTGTAGTCCTGAAAACTAATACAAAATCATCAACAGCGAGCTTTTATTGGTCTTCAACTGCAGTATTTAGACAATAAGTGGATGAGATTTTTCTTAGGTTCCTTCTTCCTTTCAGGTGTCCTTGAGTCAGAGAGGGGGACAAGAGCCAGAATCGAGGAGGGGTGGGGGTGTTGACAACTGCTGAGATGAAAGACTAAACAGCAAATAAGGCTGCCTGGAACATTTTCCCAGAGTGAAGATTTAAAACTGAGTGAGAAGGTTACGAGAGTGCTAGGTAGATCTTTATAAACAGAAAACAGAAGTGCGGTTCAATGGAAGGAGCCCTCGCTCTGGAGTGCTAAGCCCTGGGTTCAAGAACCATCTCTGATGCTCATTGCATGTATATGTATCCCTGGGCAACTTCCTAGGCCTCAGCTTCCTCATTGGTAAAAAGAATCAGAGGGTCTTTGTGGGCCCCTCTAGCTCTAGATCTCTGGTTCCATGATTTGACTGTTGGGACACAGATACGTAGAAGGTGACAGGAATTTTACTCAAGGAAGTGAGGAAGAAGACCAACCTACGTTTCATTGTAATTCATTCCCTCTGTATCCAACAGATATCTTATGGAGATAGATGAAATATGAAAGCATTTAGAAGTCTCCAATGAACAATTATTTGTTAAATACCTATCTAGGCGGAATTATGCTAGGCATAGTGGAAGATATAGGAAAATATAAGACATGGTTTCTGCCCTTAAAGGAGTTTACAGTCTAGTTGGGAGGCAGGAAGAGAAAGAGAATAAGCATTTATTAATTATAGATTTATTAATCTGTTATAGTTTTGTTAATCTATTATGTGCCAGACACTGTGCTATGTGATTTTACACATATTTTATTTGATCCTCACAACAGCCTTGGGAGTTTGGTGCTATTATTATCCCCATTTTACAGTTGAAGAAACTGAGGCAGACAGAGGTTAGGTGACTTGCTCAGGATCACACAGTTAAGAAGTATCTTAGGCTGTTTGAATGTGATTTGCTGTTGTGTGGCCTGAGGGCATGCACAGTGCAAAGTGCACATACTTTGTGTTCAGAACCAAGGTGGCAGTGAAGTTGCCCAAAACAACACAGGCAAGTGCTGCCAGAAACACTGATTTTTAATTAATTTTTGGTGATTGTGCATTCAAAAACCTTTTACTCATACCAGAGTATGGGGTTGCAACCCACAGTTTAAGAATCACTCCACTATATCACCAGGTGCCTTAAGATGTACAAGTATGAAATACCAGCGTACAATTCAAGAGCATATGTCATTGAATGTGACATTTACAGACAGGCTTGAAGATGGTCTACCAGAAACTACTTCAGGTTCAAAAAACTCTGTAAATCAACACACACTCAAAACCATAGCTCAGGATTCTCCACTAATATGTTTACTTTTATAAAATCTACAAGAAAGAATAAGAAGCATTATGGTGCAAAAGAAAGAACCCCAAGGTCAGAAACCAGCCAGCAGAGAATTAAGAAGAGGGTGAGAGGAAAAGAAGTTGGAGGCACTGAATGTAGATGGTCTCTTGAAAGAAGTCTAGCCACTGTAGGGAAGAGAAATATAATTGAAGATGCACAAATCAAGTGAAGGTTTTTAGAGGATGGGGGAGGCAAGGGTGTATTTGTAGGCAATAGGGAAGCAACAAGTAGATGGGGAAAGATTGAAGATTTGTGAGAGAGTAGAGATGATAGAAGGGACAATCAGTTGGAGAAGATGAGATAGAATGGGATCACTTTGGCTGTAGAGGGGTTTGCCTTGGCAAAAGATGGACCATCTCTTCATGTGAGATGGGAAGAAGGAGACAGTAGCAGAAGGATTCACAAGAAGAGAAAAGAGGCAGTTCTTGGTCAATGATCTCAATTTTTTCAGTGAAATGTAAATCAAGGTTTTTAGCTGTTAGGGTTGAGAGGAAGAGGAATCATGAGAAGTCTGAGAAAGAATAAAAAGGTTTGGAAAAGTCACTATTAGTGAATGGAATGGTGAATTGGTTAGAGAGGAATTAAAGGATTGTGTTTTTATAGTGAAGACCCATTTGAGATTATGTAGTAGATTTGTAGTGGATCTAGTCAGTGTAGTGAAGAAACCAGGGAGGATGTCCAGGAGGTGGTTAGACATAAACCAAACCTTAAAAAGTGTTTGGAAAGAAAAAAAGGACATTCTAGGTTAAGTAGGACACTGTGAATGAAGGGAAACAGGTGGGAACATGGCAACTCTAAGATATGAATTCTGTATTTCTTGGTATTTTTACTCCTTTTTTTGATTTTGTTTCACCTCATCCATTCCAAGGAAAAATACTATAATGAGGCTCAAATTTTATTCTCTCATATACAGTTGGTATGTTTTGCAAAGATTTAAAATTCTTCAGGGTAGGACCTATCCTTCCTGTGTTATCTGTAAAGTGTTTCAAATACTGCTACACTCAGAAACACACTTGAGCATCATGAAAATTAATGAAGGTTGGCCAGTTCATGTAACCCAGGAGGAAGGAAATGATAAACAGCTAGGCTTAAACTTTTAAATTGGTTTTTGAAATTGAACTCTGCACCTGCATTTTTCCTTTACTCTGTGCGAAATCAACTCAAACAACTATTTAAAAAGTAGAGTTTCATGCTGCAATTAAAATACTATTTAATGTATATAATTTTTCAACTCCCTGTGGGAGTATCAAGCTGTCGTTGTGTGCATATCTTTCTTTATATATGTGGACTTCTTCTGCTGTAAGAGGTAATAGTTGTGATTTGTAGACCAAATAATTGTGCTGTGATTTTGTTATCCATGCAGAATGCTGGAATTTTTTATTAGAGGCTGACTTTACAAGGTTATCAACTTTGAGAGATTTTCTTGAACTATCTGCTTCGGGTTGTTTGGCTTTGCAAGAATGTAGTTAGCATGGTAATCCTTTGTAGGAGAATGACATTCACTTGTACATCTCTGGGTAGATTGGTTCCAAATCTTCTTAAAATGATAAGACATTTCCTTATTTTATCTGATCTTAATTCTCTGGTGTTTTTTAATTGAAAAACCAGGGCTCCAGAAACAATGGGAATTAACTATGTGAAATTGTTAGACAGGGTAAAGAAAGCATAGAGGAAAATGAGTGCTAACAATTCTATGTCTTAAAGCAAAAATGGACACCATTTCTACTAAAGTAAGACGAGATATATTCTCCATGGAGCAGCTGAAGTGGCAATCTAATTCCAGTTAGGCCCAGAGTTAGTTTTCTAGGCCAGTCCAGTGTTCCAGAAGCACCATTTTTTAACACAAGTTTTGTGTTAGTCTCAAATGAATTTATTTCCTGAAAACTTTTGATTAGGTATAGAACCCCTGTGCCAAAGCAATAAAGAATCATGGAAAAAGTATTCCAGTGCACAGAAGACTGTTGGGTACAGGAAGGTGTGTTTTGGGGTCAGTTTTAAGTATCAAAGATGTGACACCATTGCCTTTGTTTCAGCATTGATTTTATATTTATATATATACATATATATGTTTATTTTTAGCATTCATTTTTTAAAATTTTGAATTCCAAATTCTCTTCCACTCACTCCTTCCTTACCCATTGAGAAGGCAAGCAGTATATCAGTTATACATGTGAAATTATGCAAAACATATTTCCATGTTAGTCATGTTGTAAAAATAAAAAGAAAGTTTCAGTCTTCAGTCTTCATTGAGAATTATCAGTTCCCTCTCTCTGGAGGTGGATAACGCTTTTCATCACAGGTCCTTTGGAATTGTTCTGGATCATCATCTTGATCAGAGTAGCTAAGTTTTTCACAGTTGACCATCCTTAAGATGTTGCTGTTACAATACAGTGTTCTGGTTCTGCTCACTTCACTTTACATCAGTTCATAATAAGTCTCCCCAGGTCATTCTGAAACCATCCTGCTTGTCATTTCTTATAGCACAATAATATCCCATCAGAATCATGTACCACAACTTGTTCAGCCCTTCCGGACAGGAGAATCCATCTCTATCCAGACCCTCTATCCCCTCAATTTCCAATTCTTTGCCACCCCAAAAAGAGCTGCTATAAATATTTTTGTACAGATAGGTCCTTTTCCCTTTTCTTTAGTCTCTTTGGGATATAGACCTAGAAGCTGGTATTGCTAGGTCAGAGGGTATGCACAATTTTATAGGCCTTTGGGCATAATTCCAGATTGTTCTTCAGAATTGTTGGACCAGTTCACAACTCCAACAACGAGCACTGTCATATTCAAAAGACCCCAAATACTATACATTAAAATGCTCTTTTTAACCTTGATATTTCTAATAGAAGAATAGGAAAGGAAATTCATCTCTCTTTTGTCTCTGGGACTGGCATAATGAATCACACAAGTATGGAATAGTGGGCTCTTAACCAGTGGTGACTACATTTCAACCTCAGAAATTGATTATATTTGTGCCTTGATCGGTTATTAACAGTAATAAACTTGATGAAGTAAAGCAAGGATAGAGTACAGTACACTGAGCAGCATCAGAAGCTAGATATGAAAGAAATTGGGTTTGTCAAGTCAGTGGTAGTGAAGTGTATTATTTATTAGCAGCATGGTGCCAGCTACACCATAAATACTTGGTGATGGATTGATCTTTGTATACTCAAGTGTTTACACAAACAACATTTATCAAACAAATCCATATTTTTGGTTGGGGCTTAATTCACTTTCAAAAGCCTTAGAGTGTTATTTCCCTAGCAGAGAACTGAACTTTTTTGATTTTTGTTTGCTTGTGAGATTTTTGGCTTCCCTTTTCCTCTGGAGTTGTTAGAAATCACTTTCTGCTCCAAAAGGTTCAAGTCTTTGACCAATAGATAGCTGGAAAGAGATTCGTGGGACTGTGCTGAATACTTTCTGATTTAATTCAATAAAAACATATTAAGCACCTACTATTTGTCATCCCTGAAGGGAGGATCAGCTGAGCATAAGGACCAAAGCTGTGATTTCATTGGTACAGGGAACCTCTCAGATTCCCTTTACAAATTCAGATCAGCACCTTCTCTGCAATCTCTGCAAATTTTAGAAGAGTTGCCTAGAACATTGAGTACTTAAGTGACTTGCCTTGAGGTCGCACAACCCATATGTGTCAGAGGGAGGAATTAAAACCACATCTTCTTGGCTACAATATCAGTTCTCTACCCACTACCATGTTGTTCTTACAGCAAGAAGACATTGCAAATTAGTCTTATGATTCCCCCTCCCCATGTATACCATCATAAAATAAAGCTATTATGAAAAGAAAATAGAACAGTTGGGTTCAAGAAGACCTGGGTTCAAGTTCTGCCTGTGACTCATACTGGTTGTGGGGTCATGGGGAGATCACTTAAGCACTTAGTTCTCTGCCCTCCACCCCACCCCCATCCCCAACCTTTTAAGACTGTTATTTATAGATGAGTTGCCTATCTGTATCACTAGAAGGAGTTTGCACACCATGGAGCTCCCCACATAGATGAAATTGTAGATAGGATAGGGATTGGAAGAGTTTATCTTAAAATATGATCAAGGATCACAGGTTTTGCATACAACAAGAAACTCATTCCATTGAGTCTGTTCTTGAGTCTAGGCTATGACATGTAAAGAATGAGAGAAATTATTATTTTACTATTATGTTAGTAATCATTAAATTGGGATCCAGACTTTTCCCCTCAATTTCCTCATTAAGTCCGAGCTCTTGTTAAAGGACATGATGACTGTTTGAGGAGATTACCTCTAGCCTTCCTTGGGCATGATCCCACTCAACTGGGAGACCTAATTGCTATTCAGAGTATAAACAGAATCTAGTCTGGGTGACACTTTACCTTGGGAAAGGAGCCCCTGTCCTTGTACCCCTCCATTAGAGTTTGGGGTGATCCAGCTCATGAAGGAGAAAGCCAACTAGAGTGGTCTGAATGGAAATGGATTCTCCCACCCAGATTGCTGGAGGCGACTGAGTTTCATGATAAAGCCACATTTTCAGCAGGAGAAGCAGAATACTTTTTTTCTGCCTCTTCATTAAATGTCCACCGATCAAGGTTGAGTTTTACTTGTCAGGGAAGTCCCCCGGTCAGAAGGTACAGACCCAGTTTAAGGTGTTTCAGAACCTCCCTTGGTGTCTTTAGTTATGGAGAGAAACCACTGACCATCAATTTATTGGTTACTGGCTAGTCTAATTAATAAATTGATGATTAATTACCCAGAAACTGTCTCTCAGGGTTTTTCATTCATTTCAAGAGTGTAGAATGATTTTAAGGTCAATGCAGGTGCGTTGTAGGGTTGATCTGAAAACGTCATCAAGTGCTTGGCACTCTCACTTATATGTCAATTCCTCTAAAAGAGATTTTTATATCACTTGTAATTTGAGTCCAGGACCATGTCAAAATCGTATCAAAAAGCCAATCAAGATAGTTACAGGTCCTGCTATAAAGTTTGTAACCTCTAAAGCTATCAAGTAGCACAGTGTAAGATCATGAATATTGTAGGGCATTTGTGGCTCCTGTGTCCATAGACCTCTTTCCTTTCTTTCTCAGTCTGCTTGTCTCTTCTTTTATGGATAACCATAGAGTTTTTGAGTTGGTCTTCTGGCAGTTCCCTGAACTTGACATTCTATCCCTGCTGTCCGGCAAATGAGCTCCCAGTTCACTTTTTCCTCTTAGAATTCCTCATTTCCTTCAGGGCCAGAGCAAATGTTACTTCCTCTGCAAGGTTTTTCTTTACTAGCTCCTTCCTCAAATGATCTTGTATTTACTTTTCTAAGTAACTGTTTGCTCCCACCCCATGCAGAATGTAAGGTTGTATTAGCAATTTTGATTTGAAGATCTTTCCCACCCATTAAGGGGCCATGTGACCTGCTTATGTCACAGGAAACCTAAGACATATGTGGTAGGAGGAGCTGCCTGACAGGAAAAGGAAATTATGTCACAGAAAATGCAGAGAGAAAGATGTTATGGCTGCTGGTGGCTGCTAATGGCCGCCCTTGTGATTGTTAGAACTTAACAGGCTGACTTAGCTGTACTGTGAATTTGCTTTGGTGAATACTCCAGCAAGGGGTCAGAGAGGTTTTGGGATGGGGAGTTTTCAGGCTGTGATATGGTGTTTTAAATTTCTTGCTGTTATGGTAAAGTGGGCTGACTGGCTGTGGGAGCTGAACATTTGGTTATGGGATATGATTTTCTGGTGCCTGAATAAATGTTATACTTCTGCCTTCTGTGTGGAGAGTCTCGTATACTTTGTGATACAGAACTACATAGGCATATTCACAATTATTGTTGATGTTGTGTTTATTGCCTTACTGTTTCAAAGGTCTTTGATGAAAGGGGTTATTTTGTTTTTTATCTTTGTATCCACAATGTTGTGCATAATAAGAGCTCAATAAATGTATGTTAAATTAAATAGAAAGGTTCTTAGAAGTCAAAGCAGTCTCTTTTTCCAATGCAAAAATCTCTTGCATATTATCCCTCTTAAATATGAGGTACTCCCAAGCTGAAAGGGCATGACTTTATTCTTTTTATTTATTTTCCCCCAATTTCATGTAAAAACAAATTTTTACATTTGTTTTTACAATTTTGAGTTCCAAATTCTCTCCTTCCCTACCCATCCCCCTCTTTGAGAAGGGGATTATTACATGGAGTCATGCAAAACAGATTTCTATATTAGTCCTATTGTAAAAGAAAACACAGAACAAAAAACCCCAAAAATAAATAAAGAAAAAAGTATGCTTCAATCTGTATTCAGATTCCATCAGTTCTTTCTCTGAGGATGGATAGCATTTTTCATCCTTCAGAGTTGTCTTAGATCATTGTATTGCCAAGGAATAGCTAAGTCATTCACAGTTGATCATCTTACAATATTGTCGTTACTGGGTACAACGTTCTTCTGGTTCTACTCATTTCACTTTGCATCAGTTCATGTAAGTTTTCCAGGATTTTCTGAGAGCATCCTGTTCATCATTTCTTATAGCACAATAGTATTCCATCATAATCGTATACTACAGCTTGTTCAGTCATTCCCCAATTGATGGGTATCTTCTCAGTTTCCAGTTCTTTCCACCAGAAAAGAGCGGAAGGCATGACTTTAGGTATTGCCTTAGCACAATGTCTGGTACCAATAGGTGCTTGATAAATATTTCTTGATGTATTTTTTGATTACCTGACCAGTATGGAGTAAAGTAGGGTCTTCTATTGCACTTAGATACAGTGTTGTTAATAATAGTAACACTAATAAGTGGCATTTGTATAGTACTTTATAAAGTTTGGAAAGCAGTCTCTCATTTGAGCCTCAAAACAACCCTTTGAGTTTAGTGATATTGTCCCCATTTCACAGACGGCACAACTGAGGCTGAGATTTGTTGCCTATGGTTACACAACTTATAAGAGGCAGAGACACATCTTTCTGATTCCATTCCAGCTGACTGTATCATTGATACAGCCTAGGGTGATCGCATTTGCTTACAATATGGTTTCTAATAATAGCTCATGTTTACATAGTGTTTTATAGCTTACAAAATACTTTCTTTATACCAATCCTGTGAGGTAGGAGTCCAAGTTTTATTATCATTCTATTTTGTAGATAAGGAAAATGAAACTTCGTGATTCTAAGTAATTTGGCTAAAGTCCCACAGCTAGTAAATGTCAGGTCTAAGACTCCAAACCAAGTCTTCTGACTCCCAAGCCATGCATGGCCTTTTCCACGGTGTAATGTGTCAGCAACTTTGTAAACATTGATCAGGTCAAGAAATTATTCCTATTTTAAGAAGAACATGTCTTGAGTGGGCACTTTTAGAAATATAGAAGTTGACACTGGTGTTAGAACAGATTTTAAAGGTCCTTTAGGTCATTCTGATTCCTTTATAGAGATGTACCCTAAAACATCCTAGATCTAGTTTGCTTTTAAAGGCTTGTGGAAAAGTGTATCCATAATATCCCTTGGAAACCTTTTCAAGTATTTAACAGCCCCTCACTGCTAAAATTCATTCCATAAAACCAACTCAAAACCTTCATGTTGTAGTTTTCCTTAAAAACAAACAAACAAACAAAAAACCAAACTCATTTCAGGGACCAAGAACAGAGAGAATCACTGGTCTCTGTATGATAATAATAAAATCAATACTTGTTAAGTCACTTTTAGCCTTCTTTTCTTAAGGCTAAATAGCCTGACTTCCTTTCACCTTTCCTCATAGATCTAATTTCCCAGTCCTTTCTCTTTACAGCTTCCTATTGATTTCTGAAGTCCAGCACTAGCATAATGCTTACTTAGGGTCTGATTATCTGGGTAGGATGAGAGGATTCCTTCCCAGTTCCTGTATATGAGTGACCTTATAGAATATACACATACATTTATACACACACACACACACACACACACACACACACACACATATGTGTGTATATACTACCTCTGAACTATAGAATATATTCATGATACATATGTATATATGTGTATGTATGAAGAGAGAGGAGAGAGAGAGAATTGAAATCCTACTTTTGACACCTATTAGGTGTGTGATCTGGACCGAATTGCTTAATCTCTTGGTTCTCCCAGGTGACTCACTAAGACTAGAAGTCTCAGAACCGTTGCTGATCTGCATTGGTAGAGGTAGTTTCCTCACCAAGAGATCCTCACATCTATGGAGACACAGGTCTGGACTAACAGTTATTCCACAGCTCCTGGCTCCAAACGTTCTAGTCATGGGATCCACTAGATGAAATACTTGTATCATCATGTTAAATAGCATCTTAATGGCTTGAGTTCATCTGCTTGGACAGGGAGAGTAGCTCAGTCTTCATCACAAGTAACGTCTTCACCCCACTAATACAGGCATCATTCACAACCTGATAGATAATATTCGATGATTTGGCAAACCACGGCCATATGTGGTTTCATAAGCCCATGGAATATCCTTATTCATCTTTCTTAGTGACTTGGATGGAGAATTTTAGAAATATAATAATTTCCCTCTTGGCTGTACTATTTTTGGGACTTCTCTGACTGACTTCTCCCTCATGTCCCAGGAAGCTTATTATTGGGAAAACTTGCACAAGATTCCATCAGCCTTGGTACTCCTCCTCATCACTACCCTCTGCCCCTCTGTTTGGAAGGTGGGGCCATGAACTTCAGAACTTCTGTTTAAGGAGGGAGCTAAGCTCAGACATTTCATTTCTCACCTGGCTACATTCGTTTGGGATTTCTCTGATGGATTTTTCAATCAGTCCCCAACATCAGGTATTTTCTTTTGCTTTTCAGCTTCCTTTTGTATGTTGACTTCTCCTATTAGATTGTAACCTTCTTGAGGGTGGGGAACAACCTTCTTTTTTTTGTATTTGTATCTCCAGCTTAGCACAGTGCCAGGCATTTAGTAGACACTTGATAAATGTGTATTGACTGACTGAACATAATTGTACACTTAGGATTCTAGCCAATGTAGGTGAAGACATAATTGGCATGCTTCTCACATTTATGGATAACATAAAGCTAGGAGTGATAGTTAACACGGTAGGTGACAGAATGAGGATCCAAAAAAGGCTTAGCAGGCAAATATAATAGGCCACATCTCATCAGACAAAATTTAATAGAGATGGACAGAACATTCTGCACTTGGTTTAAAAAATAAATTGTGGTTTAAAAAATACATTGTGCAACTACAGGCTGCAAATATGGCTAAAACACAGTTTACGTGAAAAATGCACTAGGGATTTTAATGGATTACATATACAACATTAAGCCAACATTGGGATATAAAAGCCAAAAAAAGTTAGTGTGAGTTTAGGTTGCACTATAGAAGGACAGTGTTCAGCATGAGAAAGTCAGTGGTCCCACTGAACTCTGCTACAATCAGACCTCATATTCAGTATTGTGTTCAGTCCTGGGTGCCATATGTAAATGAAGCATGTTGAGTAATTGGAACACACCCATAAGAAGGCAACCAGCCTAGTGAGGGGACTCCCAATTATGTCAAAAACAGATCCATTGAAGGAATTACGGTTGTTTAGAGAAAAAGAGGACTTAGTAGGGGTAGCATTGCGGTCTTCAAATATTTCAAAGGCCATCTTGTAGAATTAGATTTGACTCTGCTTGGCCCACAAAGAAGAAATAGGAGTAATCAATTAACAAGTGTTTATTAAGCACTGATTATGTGCCAGGTACTATGTTAGTCAGTGGAAATATAAATACAATGAACAAAACAATTAATTTATCCTTTCAAGGAGCTTATGTTCAAATGGAGGAGATAACAAATGCACATATAAGTATATACAGAATAAATACATACACACATATATAAAAGTAATTTTAGTGAAAAGATTAGCAGTTAAAGGGAGCTGGAAGGACTTCATATAGGAAGTGGTGCTTAAAGGAAGAGTAGGATTCAGTGGGGTGGAGGGAAGAAGAGGAAGGCATTCCACCAGTGAGTGTCAGGTTCATCTTTAGTCTTGGCATACATAAGGCAATAGATCTCTTCAAAAGTGGAATAAGTTATCTCTAGAAGTAGTAAGTTTTCTGTTTCTAGAGGTCTTCAAGTGGAGGCTAAATGGCCACTTAGAAGGATTATAGAAGAGATCCATGCTTCAGGTATCATCATAGATAGACTCTGAGTCCCCTCCAGTGCTAAGATTCTATAATCTGTCCAGGTCTTTTTCAAATTCACTGTTTCATCCTGTAACCTTATGCAGTGATATAAAAAAAAACTCTAAAGGCAGAAAATGTGTCCCTAAGAATGTTCATCTCTTTTTTTGTTTCAACCTACCTCTTCATCCCACTGAAATATTTTTGAATCTTTATTTTGTCACCTCATATATTACCTATTTTCTCCAGCTTGTCCTTGCAGAAGTTCTTTATGCTAATGAAATCATAGGTCCCTTCTCTTTCCCTGTCTCCATCTTTTCATGTCTTCATCAATAAAAAAAGTTGAATAAAGCATGACTGATTGAGATGCTGATCGTGCTACTGTTTTGCCTTACTATACTGTCTCCCATCCCCTAATACACCATCTTGTCCCGAAGGATATGAGAAGAAGCTGTTACATGTCATATTTAAATTCTGAGATACTATATGGATGGCATTTCCTTGAGCTACCGTATTAATAATCCTTTCCTAACTCTAAGTATCTAAGGCAAGATTTGAACTTGGGTCTTCCTAATTCCATGGCTAATACTTTATCCACTGTGCCAACAATACAAGCGATTTCTCTGTTTTAAAGATGAGGAAACTGAGGCTCAGAGCAGTGATCTTCCCAAATCACCCTGCCTCATCTTTTTGAAGTCTTTAGTGGACCTACCATTGTTTAACTGCGCCTCCCATCTACCTTCCACTTCTGTTCTCCCTCCTAATGAAAGAAGAACTACTGTCTGCCAGCACTCTATGATTATGGTAGTGGTGTTGATTGCAACAAGCACTGAGTGAGTTCCTTATATGTGCCTACCACTGTCCCAGAGTACAGTGACTTTCATGGAGCAGGCGTGGCAGACTTTCATGATATTGAGCCAGGAGGGAGTTTTACCAACACACACCCAGTGCTAGCCTCCTCTCCTTTCCTGTTTTTTCCCACCCTTGAGAAGTAGACACTAAACTACTGGGATAAGGCAGCCCATCATACTGGGTGATGGTGGTGGCCACTATCACTCCAGGTCACTTAACTTTTTCCAGAATTCCTGGTAGACCTGATTGATATTAAGCCAGCTATCTTGGAAGAAATACTTCTATCTCTTGACTGGGAGACAAACTCTCAATATGTGCTACAACTCCAGCCACATAGGGACTATAAAATGTCTGGTAGAAAGACAGTACAGTTTACAAAGCGATGTGGCTCTCATAATGTGCAGTAAGTGAGAGATGCCTTGAGTTAGATATGGTTGATACAGTGTAGAAAATTGTCAGAAAGTGTTAGTGCTAAAAATTTGGATGAATTTTAATAGAAAGAGGATTGGACTAGGACTAAAAAAAGACATGGATTGCTGTGCTAGTTCTGTCACTTACTAAATGGGTGACACTGCTGGATGGCTAAGCTACCAGGTATGATCAGGTTAGCCAGATACTGTATGACAAACATTCCAATATAGTTTTAAGAAACAGGAAACAAAACAGATGGCTGTCAATTGGAGAATTACTAATTGTGGTACATGAAGATAATGTAACATCAGTACATAAGAAATTATGACTATGAAAATAGAGAAGCATGAGTAAATGTATAGGAACTGATGCAGAGTGAAATAAAAACTATCAAAAACAAAATATATGTATTTTACATGTGTGTATATATATATGTATATATGTATGCACAAAGAGGGAGGGAGAGAGACTATATCATAAAAATCAGAGCAACAGGTGAAAAAAAGAAGGAAAAATAATGTCTAATTGCTATGACCAAGCTTGATCCAGAAGAAGAGGTTGTTTTTTTTGTTTTTATTGTACCTTGCACCCTTCTTTGCAGAAGTAGGGACATTAGTTGTGGAAAATTGTAACTACATTCAGATGTGGTTGGTGTGTTCATTGGTTTTATTGACCTGCTTTTTTCTCTTTTCCCTTTTATTATTTGTTAGAAGAGATGGATTCCTGAGCATCAGTAAAAATAAAATGAGAGTTAAAAAAATAAATCGGTGACATTGGATAAGTCGTATCATCTCTCTTCACTCCTGTTTCCTGGTGTGTAAAAATAGAAATAATGCTCTCCACTTTGCCTGTCTTGTAGGGTTGTTATGAGGATGAAATGAAGTAATAGGAAAGCACCTGGAAAACTGGAAAGCTTTTTTTTTTCTGAGGTTTGTAAAGCAAACCTTAAAATGTGAGGTTTGAGAAAAGTGGGATCAATGGAGAGTTCATACCTCTTTGTACATGGGGTAGCATTGCCCAGTGTGATTAAGAGAGCTTTTGTTGCTGAGTGATATTTCACTGGAGGCTTCTGAGGGATACTTTGCTTGAATAAACTATTAGTTGCCTTCTCTAATACAAAACTTGGTTTAATATAATTCAATCTCAAAGGAAGGATCAGAGTGACTGAATTATGACAATCTCACTTCCCTGTCTTGTCCTGTGGAAGAAACTGCTTCAGACAGTCCTATAAACATAGTAAGACTAGTTGGTGTAGTGAATAGATGTGTTTGGAATGAGGAAGACCCAAATTTAAATGATACTCAGCAAATCACTTAACTTCTCTCTACCTCAGTTTTCTCATCTGTGAAGTGGTGATAATAATAGAACCTACCACCCAGGATTGTCATGGGGATCAAATGAGATAACATTTGTAAATGCCCAGCACAGTACCTGGCACCAGGTAGAAGACATAGAAATTCTAGCTTATATGTATTAGCCATTTAAAGGGTTTCACAAACTTTAAAGTGCTATGTAAATTCTGGCTAGTAGTGTGTAGTTTTCCTAATCAGGTCTAAATGCAAAATAATTTTCAAGAGCCACAGCAATTCATGCAACTTTAGTATCATTAATATGACTCTTTAATTTTGCTATGCATTCTCGTTGTGGCAAGTAAAACAATGGACCCCCCTAATCTGGTCTGTGCACTGAGGAGCAAGCTCATAAATTCACAGGGACCATGAAGAGGAGGCCTGACATGATGATAAATGAGTTGCTCAGTTAACATTCTCCAAAGCTGAAAATGCTATCTGGGTAAACCAAAACTAGACATTTTGTGTAAAAATAAACTTTTCCCCCTAGAGCAAGCAGTTAATTTTTAGTTCGAAAGGATAGAATGACCTATTTGCCTCTTCCTATGTTTGCATTTGGTATAGGCGCAGGTTTTGATGGCATCATAGATGAAGAGCTAGAAAGGACTTCACAGGTCACCTGGTCCATCCCTCTCATTCTACAGGTTTTAGAGGTGACACATCATTTTTGGCAACAAAAGCTTATTTTTTTAAAAATGTCTTGGTAAATATGGTGACTCAATACTGTCATTAGCTAACAATTGAAGGTACATCATGTACTTAGGACAAACATCACTAATGACAATAAATCCATGATTCAAATAATCTTGAAAAGTTCATTCTCCAGGGAATCTTGAAGGCCATCTAATCCAACCCCTTGCTTTTATAGATGAGGAAAATGAGGCCCAGACATGATAGGTAACTAAACCAAGTCACTCGGGTCACAATTAAGGGGAGAGGTAGGAATTGAACCTGGGATCTCAGACCTCATATCTCTTGCACTTTCCACCACGTCACACTGCCCCCTTGGTTTGGTACTTGACTGACATAACAGAGAACTAGATTTGGAATCAGAGGGCATGGATGTCGATCCTAGCTTTACCATTTACTGCCTGTGTGGCATCGGGCAAGTTTCTGAATCTCTGTGAGCCTTAGATTTCTGTATTAGGATGGAACTAGATTAGGGCTTCTTAACCTGGTTCTTAACAAGAGGTCTGTGGATAGATTTCAGCAGCTCAAGGAACTTGGAGGGGAAAAATATATTACTTTATTTCAATATAATTAGTTTTTTTTGTCATCCTATGTATTTTTTTGTTTATTTTTAGAAACATTATTCTCACAACTCAAACTGTGTATTGAACATCTCAGATTGGATGTACCATAGACCAGTGGTGTTGTGATGAATGAAAAACCTCAAGAGACAGAGTTTCTGAATAATTAATAATCAATTTATTAAGCTAACCAATAATCAATTAATTGGTGGCCAGTGGTTTCTCTTGGAAAACCAAAGACACCCTAGGGGAGACACCAAATGCTTTAAATACTTTGTAAAAGAAAATGTTCCTGACAAGTGAAAATCAACCCTGATTGGTGGATATTTAATAGGGAGGTAGACTAGAAGTCTTTAGCTTCTCCTGCTGAGAATGTGGCTTGATCGTGAGATTCAGCCGCCTCTAGTAATCTGGAAAGGGAATTCATCTTCATCTTGAGGGTTTTCTCCTCCATGAGATGGGTCACCCTAAATTCTTACGGAGGGGTACAAGGACAGAGACTGTTCCCCTTGGGGCAAGAACTCGCCCAGACTGGATTCTTTTTACACTCAAACAGAACTAAGGTCTCCTGGTTAGCTCTATCTTATCAATCAGTCATGTCTTTGGGAGACTGACTTTTTAAAGGGGCTGTGGCTTAAAATTAGGAAATAAAAGGAGGAAAGCCTGGTTCCTAATTTAATAATTGGTTTCTAATATAATAGTAAAGCAATATTTTTTTCTCAGTGTTAAGCTCAAATAGAAACAGGAGCCCACTAATTCATACATAAGGGTCTCTGTGAGCCACATACTGACTTAGTTTTAAAATGTAATATTTTCTATATTTTATTGTCTTTTTATTTATTTTGTTAAATATTTTCCATTTTAATCTGCTTCAGGCCCGAGTTGGGACTTTTGTGGGCTACAAAAAGCCTTTGGCTATATGTTTGACACCTCTGCTGTAGACATTTTAAACTCAACATGTTTAAAACTGAACTTATTATTCCCCCCCCCTTAAATCTTTATCTCCTAACTTGCTTATTGCAGCTGAAGACTGCCTAGTCACCCAGGCTTGTGACCTAGGGGCCACCTTTGACTTTTCTGTCCCCGCCTCCCCCTCCCATTCATTAATACTCCAAGGGCTCCCTATTACATCCAGGATCAAATGAAAAAAAAAGTCTGGCTCTTAAAAAGCCTTATATGGATGGGGGAAGGCAAGGCAGTTGGGGTTAAGTGACTTGCCCAAGGTCACACAGTTAGTAAGTGTCAAGTGTCTGAGACCAGATTTAAACTCAGGTCCTCCTGGCTCCAGGGCCAGTGCTGTATTCACTGTACCACCTACCTGCCCCTTGAAAGCCTTTCCTAACCTGGTTCTCTCTCAGTTACACTTCACACCCCTTCGCATACTCTCTAGTTCAGCAACACTGGCCTCTTTGCTGTGCCTTGCATAAAATACTCCATCTCCACACTCAGTCTTCCATGTCTGGAATGCCCTCCCTTCTCTTGTCCACCTCTTGGCTTCTCTGGATTCCTTCGTGTCACAGCTAAAATCCTAGATGCCTTTCCTCTTCCCTTTTAATGCTAGTGCCTTTCCTATGAGATTATCTTGTTTATACTTAGTTGTTTCCATATTGTCTGCCCCATTAGACTGTGAGCTCCTTGAGGGCAAGGAATGCTTTTGCCTTTCTTTGTATCCTCAGAATTTTGCACAGTGCCTGGCACATGGTGAGCACTTAACTTGACTTCTGAGAATGGGTCCACAGGCTTGGCTAGATTGCCAAAGAAATTGATAAAGCATACAAAAAGTGGAGAACTCCAGGACTATATTAGTTCTGGGGAAGGTCTTCCCCTCGAAATACTGTGGTCCTAGAAAATAGCCTTTTCCACTGTAATAAAGCTTGTCCAGAATCCCATAGTAATCTCGTAATGAGAACGGAAGGACTACCTGTCCTAAGGCAGTGTAGTGCAGTGGGTAGAACACTGGTTCTGGAGTTAGAGGACCAGGAGATCTGGATTTAGATCTCACCTGTTGCTCACTACCTCTTTGACCCTGGGCAAATGATTTTCACTTTAATGGGTTCATCAACTGAGGGGGTAAAATGAGAGGTTTTCACTAGCTAGCAGTCATGTGGTATAGTGTACAGAGCCCTGAGCTTGGAGACATAAGGTCTTGAGTTCAAATCCAGTCTTAGATACTTACTAGCTCTGTGACCCTCAGCAAGTCACTTAACCTCTGTTTGCCTTAGTTTCCTCAACTATAAAATAGAGATAATAACAGCACCTACCTCAAAGGCTTGTTGTAAGTATTACATAAATGAGATCATGTTTGTAAAGTGCTTAGTGCAGCATCTGGAACTTCCCTTCTCCAGATGGCCTTCAATCCCTAGATTTATGATCCTATGAAATTCAAACCATCACATTGCCTTATTGATTTAACTTTTCAAATTTGGTGAAGGATTTAGAGTGTACATCAAACATTTACTAACCTAGCAACCTTAAAGTGATGCATTGACACTTTCTTTTTAATTGTGTTCCCATTTACTTGAAGCTGCAGAGAGGCAAATTTAAGCTTGATGTAAAAGAAAATTTATAATTGTCCAGAAATAGAATGGCCTGAGATATAGGTGCTATTTGATGTGTCAATACTGGGATTTGAACCCAGGACTTTTGACTTCCACTCCTAACAAGTTACTTTTAGCCTCTCAGGGGTGTTCAAGTTAACCAATGGTAGTCTCAGCTCTTGGAAGTGTCTCTTATCCAAATCTAACATCACAGACACTCTCTTCACCCAGAGCTTCCTCACTCCCACTTCTTTCTACAAGCTATCATCCAGGACAATGACTGATTCTCATGTGCAGTGAGGCTTGGACTTCCTTACAATCAACTTAGAGGTGTATCAACCTAGACTCTCCAGTGCAAGTTAATGGAGAGGGAGGAGCTATGGTCTCTCTTTTCCTTTGGACCCTGCTTTCAGTAGGGATGAAGCTAAGGGTGGGGAGAGGGAGTGGTTTGGGAGTTCCTTGAGACCTCCCTGAGGATGTTAAGTTTTTCCCTCCCTCTGGGGCAAGGTTGGCCAGTAGAAAAAATTGTGCAATAATTTGACATTTTTCTTTGCAGCCGTACCAATTCCACGTTAACCCCTTCTCCTAACTGTTGACACTAATCCTCACACTTTCATCTCTTAAGTCTCACTCAGACCACCCCCTCCCAATGGTGTTCACCTTTCCTGCTCCCATAACACCTCCTTTATTGGCAATTTATATCAATCAACCAACGAGTGCTTATTAAGCATCTATATTATATGTCAGATGCCTAGGGATTGTTGTTGTTGAGTCATTTCAGTCATGTGACCCCATTTGGTTTTCTTGGCAAAGATACTGGAGTAGTCTGCTGTTTCCTTCTGCAGCTCATTTTACAAATGAAGAACTGAGGCAGAGTTAAGTGACTTGCCCAAGGTCACACAGCTAGGAAGTGTCCCAGGCTGAATACAAAGACAAAAACAAAACATCCCTTGCCCTCAGGGAGCTTATGGTCTAGGAAAATAGGTGAGGATGACACGGTACAGGTATAGGTAGAAATAAAATAGATTCAGGATCACTTTAAGGGAAAGGCACTAGCAGCTGATGAGAGCACGAAGGGCGTAGGATTACATTCAACCTAATAGGCCAATGAAGTTCTCAATAATTAAGCTTGCTGTCCTTGGTCAGTGCAGGTATGTGGTATTTTCATACATGTACCTACTGGCTTTTCTTTGTGAACAAAAGAACCCATTGTACACCCTGCAGAAGTGGAGGGTTTAGTCTAGTGTCTGAGCCCAACCAGTAGAAGGCAGTAACTGCTTAACTTTCCTTGGATCAGGATGGGTTACCGTATGTTCCCAGGTTCTAGCAAGAGAAAGATTTGCTACCTTTGAATAAACGGGCTGTAAAACAGACAATGTAGTTTTCCCGTTTCTCTTTTGTGTTCTCCATGTGGTTTGACTCTCTTTTTCCTTTCTAGGTTTATGAGGTTGGGATTTTTCAGTTCATCAAGGCAGCATGTTGCCCCTCGGTCCTGGGTTAGCTGTAGCTTGTCTTCAGATATTCATCTTCTGTGAAAACTGGGCTTTGGCCAAGAACATCAACTTCTACAGCGTGAGACCCCCTCTAGATCGTAAGTAGCTGGTTGCCACCCAGGTACCTCTGCCTTGTCAGCGATCCCCTTTGACATCTGTTTCAGCAGTTCACAGCTCTGCCTTCTTCTGGGCATGTTTGGGTCCTGAACACACTAAGGTAGGCGTTCATCATTGTCTGTGGTTTAGCCACCACCAGGACAAAGACATTGTCTTAATTTCTTAGCACTCTGGAGTGCTTTGGTTGTCTTGGGGTCATCCTCCTTGTCCATTTTCAGGTATATTTAAGCAATGCTCCTTTAATTCATCCTTTGATTCTCCTCTATTTCTCCGCGGTTTAAGTGAGAAATATTGCAGGGATCTTATTGACCTCTGCATTGCAGAAGTGTCTTACATAGAGGTTCATAAAGTATAGGAGAGAGAGCGAAAAAAAAATCCTAGCTTGCAAAAGTTTCTGCATAATTGATACCGTACTAATTTCCCCAAATGGCCAGATTAACATTTTTGAAAATGAATAACTACTTGGGAATTTTGGAGGGTTATATTTTCTACATCTGCATTAATATTGTAGCAAATCATCACCAGCAATAGATACAGAGAGCACCGTTAATATTCAGCTTCCAAATCAGTAAATGGCAACTCGTTATGGAGCTCGTTCTGGGGGAAATAGTGGGTTTATTTGTACGTGTGTGTGTGTGTGTGTGCGCGCGCACGTGCACGCGTGCCTGTGTGTAGTTTTCTTTGGCCGCTCGTAAGCACTTTGTCTAAATGTGGCTCAGCATACAGAATGCTTTCTTTTGGCCTTTTTAAAAGCCAAAGTCTGATCTCGGCTAAAACTCGGGTTCTACTGGAGAAGACAGAACTTCAGTGGATCTGAGGAGCAATTTAGTCTCCCGAATCCATATCTGTGATGTTGCATTTATTGAAAAAGAGAATTCTAAGCAACCACTTCATCATATGGGACCAATGAGAGCTGCCTGATCTCCTGCCCCAATGCTTTGTAGCCCTTTGCTTTGTCCTAACTTGGATTTCCTTTCCTTAAGGACATGTGAGACAGCAAGTGCACATCTCTAGGCATAAACTCAGGAGGGTTATTAATGGCCAATTTAAAATGTGATAACTCCAGTGTCCTGGGAGCTTAATTACATAAGGCAATGTCAAAGTGTAGCATTTGCCCTAAAGGCTTATTCCAGGATGGAAAAGCTATGAAATGCTAAAAGTACAGGTTCTCACAATACTTAGATCTTTAGCAAATTAAACCGGACACACTAAAATCTGAGCAAAGCTAAAAATGTATCTATCTTTGATGTTTTATTTTTTGCCCTCTGGACTTTGACCTTCAACATTTGGTCATGGATTTTTGTCTAGAGAGCTTCATCTTTTATGGAAGAAGGAGCTATATAATAAAAAGAGCACTGCCCCTGGAATCAGAGGACCAGGGTTCAAATCCACCTCTGACATTTACTATTTGTGTGACCTTAGATAAGTTGTTACCTCCCTGGGCTTCAGTTTCTTCATCTGTAAAATGAGGGGATTGGGTTAGATGACCTCTGAGGTTCTTTCTAGCTTTCTAGCTATGATCCAGGGATCTAGGGGTTTTTGTTTGTTTGTTTTTCTTTTTGGTTTTTTTTTTTTCAGTTGTTATCTCTTTCTTCTAGCCTGTTCTTTGTGCTGGACCTGAAGTCAGGAAGACCTGATTTCAAATCTGCCTGTAGTCCAAGGGTGGGGAACCTGTGGCCTCAAGGCCACATGTGGCCCTCTAGGTCCTCAAGTGCAGCCCTTTGACTGAATCCAAACTTCACAGAACAAATTCCTTAATAAAACTTAGTAAAACTTGAACTCAGTCAAAAGGCCTCACTCAAGGACCTTGAAGGCCACATGAGGCCTTGAGGCCACAGGTTCCCCACCTCTGCTGTAGGCACTTATTAGCTATGTGACCCTGGACAAGTCACTTAAACTCAATTTGCCTCAATTTTCTCAAATGGCATGATAGTAATAACACCTGCCTTCCATGGTTGTTGTGAAGATCAGATGATTTAATATTTATAAAGCACTTTGTGAATCTTAAAGCACTACATAAATGCTGGCTTATTATTATTAGAGTTATTTAAGATAGGGTGGGTAGATACTTAAATCTCTCATTTCTTCAGTTTCCTATAGGAGGCACTGAGTGTTTAATCCACTATGTTATACACTGGCATTAGTTTCTTCAAGCATGGAGGCCAGCAGGATAGAATTTTTGGCCTGATTCAGATCCCTAAGTATGGGTTTGGGTTTCTTTGGTTTTTTATTGTTGTTTTTTTAAATCTCCAATCAAGAAATTAAAAAAAAATTCTAGGATTCAGTCTGGTATAGAAATGTTAAAGCATCACTGTGCCACATTATATTCTCCCATTAATATGTGAACCCACCTCCAAAGGAGGAGAAGGAAATCAGCCACTTGCCTAAAACTTATAGAGAGAGTTGCCTAGCACATACAGAAATTAAGTAAATGGCCTATGGTCACACAACCTGGCACATAGTCCATAGTAATCACTGAATGAATACTTGTAGGCATATGTCAGAGATGGGACTTGAACCCATGTGTTTCTGTCCACAAGATTTGTGCCGTGTTTACTCTTCCATACTGCCTCTCTGTTACATAATGCTGCCTATAAAATTCCTAGCCAAAGTATAATGCCATCACCAGAAGAAGGAACAAAAAAAATCACCTTATTTTAAATGCATATATGAGCAGCTAGGATGGGATCTTGTTGGGTTATGGCTCACAATTATATAGATTTGGTCAAATCATATACTATCAAGCTTAACAACTACAAAGTATCATTATGATTATAAAACAGTAAGTCTGGTATCTGTAGATGGCTTGAGGCACTAGTTACTTTATTTCGTAGTCACAAGTAGTTAAAATAGGCCCAATAGTTCGTAGCAAGGGAGTTTAGTCTTGTTTCCTAACGTCCATTTATAAAGGGACTCAACTATGGATGTATCTGACTCTAAGAACTAAAGAAACATGCTGTGTTGTCTAATGCTTGAGATATTTTCTTTTTGGCAGCCTGATCTAACTTTTCCAATTTCTTTAAAGCCACGCCGTTTCCAAACAGCTTCAAATGTTTTACCTGTGAAAATGCCGGGGATAATTATAACTGTAACAGATGGGCAGAAGATAAATGGTGTCCACAAAGTAAGTGTGCTGGAATTTGGAAGATACTCTTTGATGATCTCATTTCACTTAGATTTTTCTTGACTCACCCATGGCATGGACTTTGAGTTTAATGGGATTAGCATACCAACAGGCTGATGTCCTCTCGGTATGCAATGCAAGAACAATGTATCCTGTGATCCTGCAAACTGGCTTAGGCCCAGTTTCCAGCTAGAGTCCTTACTGAAGACATTTACTAAGGGGTGCTTGTTAGAGAAAACACAAACAAAGCTGATAACCTATATCGTGTAGTAACTTCCAAAATGTTTGCTGCTGACTTTTACCATATCTGACATATATTCTACCTAAACAAATTATAAGGGTTTCTCCACTTTTTAGCAGGGGCTGCTAGGTGGCATAGTGGATAGAATGTCAGGCCTGGAGTCAGGAAGACCTGAGTTCAAATCTAGCCTCAGACACTTATTAGCTATGTGACCCTGTTTGCCTCAGTTTCCTCATCTGTAAAATGAGCTAGAGAAAGAAATGGCAAACCACTCCAGTATCTCTGTCAAGAAAACACCAAATGGGGTCACGAAGAGTCAGAGATGACTGAAAAAAAGACTGAACAACAATAACATAAGTATAAGCTAAGTTGGAAAGGGAAATTGGAGTTCAATATGAAGAGTTTTATATACCAAACAGAGGAGTTTCTACTTTATCCTAGAGGCAATAAGGAGCCTTCTTGAGCAGGGGGGGAACATGGTCCTAATATCTTAGGAATAGAATCTTATGATTAGAAATGTAAGGAAAGTAGGAATGTATAGAATGCAGGATGAATTAATTGTTCTTAGGCTTCCAAAACTAGGGAGGGGGCAAAATGCGTTCAAGGAATTAGGAAAAGAATTTTTTTTTCCATTTGTAAGCCAATTGGAACACACTTTTTTTCTGGTTGCATGGATGGCATTTCCACTTATAAAAGTTGTGCTTACAAAAGGAAGTTTACTTAGAGAGAGCATCGGCAAGCTATAGGAAAGAAAGTATGTTTAGGAAGCAGACATCACTGGTTCTGTGGGTCACAGCTTTGCTGTCTCTGTGTTGTCTATAACGGCTGGTTATTAGAAGCCTAGGGGAAGAGCCGGGTGACTCTTTGTACATTGGCATTCTGGTATCCAGCCCGTTGGGAAACTATTTCAACAGCCTGAGCTTCCCCTGCATGGAATATGGCTTTAGGAAAAGCTAGTTCTGCAAACGTGGCAGGGCCCTGGGAAATACTGCTTCTAACACAGAAAGTACCAGTGAAATCGAAAAAAAAGAGTTGTTAAAATCCAATAATACTTTATCTTGAATCAGTTTGAACATTCTATATAGATTTCTTATGACATTTTATATCGGTGTCCCCATTTTTCACTGGTGTTGTTCATCCTTTGTTCACAAAGAGGACCAATGACATCAGGAGGGGAGTGTCTTGACTTGCAAGTGAATTGGATTCGAGTGAGGCAGAGCCCTGCAAAGTCATCAGCCTCATTCTCTGCTCCAGAGTCATCTTGATCCAGTGGCACCACATAGGTCAGGACAACTGGCAATGGCCCAGGATGCAGTGGCAGACCTTGGCCTTTCGAAGCCAAGGTCTTTCCCAGGTTTCGGTTTGTCTGAGGCAACACCCATTCAGTGGTTAAAGCCTAAGTGAGAATGGAGGTAAAAGATGGCCTAGTTTGCCTTCACAAAAGAATCAATCAGGGAAGGGAAGATTCTAAATATAGCCTCTAATCTACTTAAGGTTTTACTTATATTCCAGCTAACTGTGAAACCAAGATTTCCACTGCTGTTTGATTCCTATCCTTTCTGATTCATTCCGTGGATGGATGTCATCTTTTGAGCAATACATTTTCCTTTTCCCCTCTTAACCTTGAACATGCTTTAGGGAAGTAGAAAATTGGGGACATCAATGTCATACTCTCATATTCTCTTTCCTCATTGACTTTTTTTTTCACCTTTTGTAGCTGATTCAGTTGAAGCTTCTAGTTAAGCTTCTTGCTTAGTCTGTGAATTTTTTTTAACCCATTTTGTCATACGTTAAGTGAAGTCATTTTCAACGGGGATATTCTTTGCTATTTCTAAATTTTAAAATGGCATCCCACATTCGGCATGTTCTTCCCTTGTGTGATCAAAACGGAAACTGTGGCTTTCATTTTGGTTGGTGATGCTAGTGATGTGCAACTTATATATATATATATATATATATATATATATATATATATATATATATATATATATATATATATATATATATATATATATATATATATTTATGGGATTGAGGTAGATGGAAAAATTGAGTGACTACATACTCACCCAGGCTCCAGTGATGCTAATAATCTGGATTTATTACTAATGATATAATTTCTTACCTGGCTTTTTTACATTTAGTAAGAATAGTTCCTTAGCTATTGTTCTTTGTCATTACTGTATCTTATATAATAATTAGTTCCTTTTTAGCAGTTACAATTCCCTAGTTTGTATACTTTGTTAATAATAGGATTGGATATAACAGGATATGGCTTGGATGATATTTATTCTTTCATTTACGTGAACTTTGACCATTAATTTTTTAGCTGGCTTCAGCATGCGCATCATTTTGTATAAGCGTGCATGGTTACCAGTTTTCAATCATTTTTTTTCTTGTTTATGAGGAAGTATTTAGTTGTTTCGTTTGGTTGCTCTCCCTTTAGAAATAGTGATTAAAAAAATCTTAGATTTGTTTGAACTTTATTTAGATCTCTTCAAAACAAGAGGTAGTCTAGATTTGTTGCAGTGATATTTGTGCACTGGTTCTATCTCTGCACTCTTGGTATCTCTATCCAGGGGAAGCATCTTGGAGTGCCCTAGAGCATGCTTTAAGAGAGAGCCTCTTAAAGGGTGAAGGCTCACATGTGGAAGGAGAATTCTGGGTAGAAAAAGTCCAAAGCAAAGTAAATAAATATGGAAAGAAAAGCATGTATCTGCATATACAGAGAGAGAGAAGTTAGAGCTGCTTCAGAGGAAGAAAAAGGAAAATACATTGAAGAGGAATAATCAAAGCAAGATGGAGAGATCATACATACAGGAAAATCAGAATAAATACTTGCTGCATGGACAAGTCAAATAATGATATATTGGTGCACAATTTGAAGTGATTGCATTTCTGTCCTGCTAACAAGAAGCTAAGCTGTTGTTTTGTTTTAGCCAAAATGTTAGTTGATCTAAATGCAATTAATTCAAATTTTCTATTGAATGTTTTTCCATTCTCATTCTCTCTCTCTCTCTCTCTCTCTCTCTCTCTCTCTCTCTCTCTCTCTCTCCATCTCTCTCTCCATCTCTCCCTCTCTCCCCCTTCCTCCCTCCCTCCCTCTTCCCCCCCTTTTTCCACTCATCTTCTCTCTCCCTCTGTCTCCTTCTTTCCTTCTCTTTCCTCCCTTCTTTCCTCTCTCATGTCTCTGCTTCTCTCCTCTCTCTCCCTCTGTCTGCCTCTCTTTCTCCTCAGTCCATTATGAACTTGTCTTGGTCTTTCTTCTTAGATACACAGTACTGTTTAACAGTTCATCACTTCACCAGTCATGGAAGGAGTACATCTATCACCAAAAAATGTGCCTCAAAGAGCGAATGTCATTTTGTTGGCTGTCACCACCACAAAGAAAGAGGACAAACAGTAAGAATTTTCTCTCTGTGTGTGTGTGTGTGTGTGTGTATCTGTGTCTGTGTATGTGTGTGAGAGAGAGAGAGAGCGACATAGGAATAAAAGTTGCTATATTGCTAAATTTGGCTCAGGTCTTTCAGGTCTTTCTTTACAGAGAGGGCACTTGACCTAAGAGATAGAGTTGCTGGATTTGGTGTCAGGGAAACCTGAGTTCAAATGCTACTTCAGATACTAAAAAGCTCTGTGACCAAGGACTAGTTGATTAACTTCTCTCAGGCTCAATTTTCTCTATAAAATAAGTAATAATGGCATTTACTACACAAAATTATTGTGAGAATCAAATGGGATGCTTATAAAGTGCTTTCTAAACCTTAGAGCCCTGTGTAAATGGTAGCCATTATTATTTATAATAGACATTCCTGTGATTTCTGTCCAGTAGGAAAAAAACATGAGACTAGCTGATATGTTTGAATACATTTATAATTTGGAAGAAAATGCCTTTGAGATACTTGAATGTAAATGGCACTAGTGATGAGATAAAGCTTCCCTTTCACATTACATGTTGCTGGCGAAAAAGACAATTTCCATAATTTGATTTTACACTTTAGCCCAAAAGCTCCAGGAGAATTGTTGGAGGCCTACTCTTATAAGTCTAACAGTGATGCTTGAGCCATCCATTGAGAGAATTACATTACAAATTCCAGGTCTGGGATTCTATTCTTGGACAATAATTGTTGAATGAACTGGAAAACAAGAGTAGAGAAGGCAGAGATGTCTATTGTGATGCTTTCTTTTTGCCAGAAGAAACCTTGTTTAGCTTGGCTCTGTGAGACAGATTAATGTGTGTGTGTGTGTGTGTGTGTGTGTGTGTGTGTGTAGGTGTGTGTAAAGATCTCAAATGGAGTTGGTAAGTCTGAAATACTTCATTGTAGGTATCTTATAGATGTGCCTAGATGATTGACCCATTTCCTATTTATGGGATAGATATGTTAGGGGTGAACTTATACCTTTCTCATCCTGGCTTTTTAGAAAAGGCATCATGGTGTTGTAAAACCCAGAGCTACTCATTTTGGCATCAGGAAATCTGGGGTCTAGTTCTGGCTTTGCCATTAATTAGTTCTACAACCTTGGGAGATCTTTTGACTTTCTTGGGTCTTAGTTTGTTTTTTTTCCCTTCTGTAAAAATGAGGAAATTAGTTTCTCAGGTCTTTGAGTGCACTAACACTCTGTGACCAGTATTCTGCATATACAGAGGAGTAGAAGGACAGGTGTAACCAGGAAGCTTGCAGAAAATTTGAAAAGATATTTGGCATTTTCTTGATACTTTCAATGTAAACACCGTGGAAAAGAGCACTAGACTTGTAGAGACTTAATTTTAGGAAGGCTGGTTGTGCAGTCAGAAGACAGGAAGTTGTATTAGAGAACCTGTACTAGAAGGGACCTCAGAGACCATCTGATTCCAATACTAGCATTCTTTCCACTGCCCTGGTGTAGTTAAGGGATCCATGCTTGGAGCCATCCTACCTGACTAAGAATCTTCTAGCTTTCACTTGAAGACCTCTAGTAAGGAGAGAACCCAAGGCAGACCATTTTACTTTGAGATAGCTCTAATTGTTAGGAATTTTTTTCCTTACATTGAGACAAAACCCATCTCTTTCCAATGTCCATCCATTGCCTCTGGGCAATGGAACAAACCAGTTGAGCCCCGCTCCCATAAGGTGGCACTATAGTTCCTTGAAAATAGTTATTGTGACTCCCCCAAGCCTTCTCCTCTACAGAATTAGCATCCTAAGTTCCTTCACCTCATTTTCATAGACAGAGCATGCTCTCAAGGCCTTCCTCTATTCTGGTCTTAGTCTGGTTGCTCTCTAGCTTTTCAATGGCCTTCAAAAATGTTGCCAATGGGAATGGGACACAACATGTGACCTGCCTAAGGAAGAGGACAGTAGGACTATCACCTCTCTCACAGTCATTATGACTCCTTAATATAGCCCAAGATCACATTGACTTTTTGGCTACAGTGTCACATTGTTAATTTAACATTGAACTTGTAGTCTACTAAGGCCCCCAGATCTTTTTCAGAATAACCTTCTGGGACCACAAAGACCAATTCCTGTCCCTCATCCATAGGCTGTTACTTGCAGATAGTTAACATGACTCCTCTAAGTCTTCTTTATTCCAGACAGCATCCCTGGTTCCTTCAAATGATCCTCTCTGTGAATTATCTCAGGATGCTGAAAAGGGGCTTCTCAGGGAGGTAGGGGTTGGACTGGATACCCTCTGAGGTCCTTTCCAACTCTTATCTAGTCAGTCCTTCCCAGTTTTATCTTTTTAAAGTTTATCTTTTATACTAATGTCCTATTAACTGTCTTCCTAGTAGATTCAGCCCACTATTCTAACATGTTGAAAACTTTTGAAATCCTGACTCTCTCATCCATTGTGTTAGCTACGCCTACAAGCTTTGTCATCTGCATATCTGGAAAAGATGCCATCTATACCTCACCCAATTTATTGATTAAAAAAATAGTTATGTAGTACAGGGCCAAGCATGGGTCCCTTAACTACACCAGGGCAGTGGAAAGAGTGCTACTATTGGAATCAGAACACTTAAATTGGACTCCTGGACTTTGCTATAACTTATGTTACCTTAGACAAGTCAGTTAGCCTTTCTGGGTCTTAGTTTCGTTCTCTATCATGAGTTCAAATCCAGCCTCAGACACTTAATAGCTGTGTGACCCTGGGTAAGTCACTTAACCTTGTTTGCCTTAGCTCATCATCTATAAAATGACCTGGTGAAGGAAATGGCAAACCACTCTAGTAGCTTTGCCAAGAAAACCCCAAGTTGAGTCACAAAGAGTGGTCCACACTGAAACAACTCAATAAAAAATGAAGGAGTTAGATTAGATTTCAGACTCCCATCTCCACACCTATAACCATAATGAGTCATCTAAGCAATAGTGCTACCCTACAAGAGCTACCTACAATGATTCTTGTCTTTGCTGACAAGTAGAATCTCAGCAACAGGTTACATGCAAAAGTCCCTTCTTCCCATTGGTTTTAAGGCCTTATCTTACCCAGCTTGTGAGATTGTGAACTCACTCGAATATAAGAGTGCTTGTTTCTTTGTTGGTCCCTCCCCGTCCTTTCCCCTGCTCAGGCTCCTGTCAGGTGCTGATAAATCAGGGATAAGATACAAAATAATGACAGCAGGAATAGAATAGGACTTGATTGATTGATAAATAATGTATTTTTTGGGGGGGGGATCACCTAATAACTGCCTTCTTTAATCTACTTTTGTTTTTCTCTTTTTCCTTTCTTATTCCTCCCTGTTTTGTTCTTTTCTTTTTTCATTGTTGTTATTTGTCGATCCTTTCTTTGACACTTTCTTTTCCTTCACAGGAATGCAGATCATGCTGCGAAGGGATGATTTGCAATGTGGAAGTCCCCACGAATCACACAAATGCAGTGTTTGCAGTCATACAGGCCCGGCGGTCATCAGGCACCATCCCTTGGACATTCAGTTTGCCAGTGTTTGCTTGTGTTTTCACAGTTCAATTGCTATGATGCCATTGTTCCCAGGAGAAGTAGAGACGGTCTCTCCCAGCATAAGCTTGAAACTGTGAGCAATGAACTTTGTGGTTGGAGATGAACTTTGCACATCATGAAGAATTCCGTAAGCACATGTTAAACCACAACACAGAGGTGTGTGGTGTATGGAGCCAAGCATTTGTTAAGCTAAAGTGCCCCATGAAAGGGCCTGCAGTATTGAGAAGCCAGGATGGAGGCAAGGATGGAGAACCCAGAGGCAAGACCTGGAGGGGCTTAATCTACCATTTTTCTTATCACTGCTGGTTGCACTGTTCAGTACTGAAAGATTTTAATGGATTCCTCTAGTATTTTAAAATCATAATAGGAGCAGAGGCAGGGAAAAAAAAAACCCTTTGGGCCAGGCCCTTAGCAAGAAGACCATCTGGTCTTCCCTCAACACAAGGAGGTTGCTGAGTCAGACCCTCTCAACCATTTTGACTTGCTAAAAATTCACTTCTTAAAAGTATCCCATTTCCTTAGGTGAGAAAGCCATATTCTCATCAAAGGGGAACAGTAAGGAAAAAGGAAAGCAGCTTTAGGAAAATGTTCCAGTTTAACCATTCTGAAGTCTGGTCCTCTGAATGTGGGAAAAATAAAAGCTTTTAAATTATGTAATTTTGGTGTATGTGTATCTTTTGCTATTTATGTGATATATTCCAAAGTCTAAAAGTTGTCTTTCAGTGGTTTCTACAGCAAAGAGGAGTTTCTTGCTATTGGTAGATTTTCATATCAAGTATCCAATTCTTTGATATAGTAATTTTTTTAAAGTCCTTGCCCTCACCCAAGATGCCGGGGGTGGGGATGGGGGTTAGGGTGTGGGTACTTAAAAAATCCTAATGTAGACGTAAACCTGTTTTGGAGTCCTAAGCCCAAAGGATCTATTTGCCTTGGGAAAACTCCTGATAAAGCTACACCCTTAGAAAAAGAAGCTTAAGGAATCCCCAAGATACCATCAACAAAACAGGATGAGAAGTTCCTTCTCCCTCATAAGGAGTACACCACAGAATCAAAAGAGCTTCCTCCAAACGAATCCTATTAGAACATTTTTCTCTCACTTTGTCAACTCCCCACAGTAATCTCTTTTCAGAGCTCCAGGTGAGCATCTTCTCTCCATGATCAGAAGACTGTTTGCTTTACTATCATTTAGGATGTGTGCAGGCATGACCTCTAAGCAGTCTCTGCTTATGCCTGCAATGCCAGCTGATTGGGTAGTTGAACTTTATATTGAGCTGGAGCCATTAAAAAATTCCCTGTGGTTTACAGCAGGGGGTGGGCAAATTACCTCCCCTATTTTTGTACAGTTTGTGGATTTCTTACAGATATATCTGTTCCCCCCAAATAAGAATTAAATTTAAAAAAAAAGCCAAGCTTGTGAGCTGTACAGAAACAGGCAGCAGACCAAACCTGCTCTCCCCTACCCCTAAATATGAATTAAAAAAATCTTTCTTTTGCTTTTTTGAAAAACTAAACTTGTAAACTGTGCAGAAACAGGCAGCGGGCTGGATTTGTCCCTCAGGATGTTGTTTGCCAATTCCTGGTTTACAGAATTAATTAGCAAGCATGTATTGAATACCTACTGTGTGAAAAGCATTGTGGTATGCACTGAAGATACAAGCACAAAAGTAAAACAGTCTCCAACCCTTACAGAGTTTACATCCTAATGGGAGAGACAACATGTATATATATCGGTATATTATAAGATACAAACAAAGTGGATGCAAAATAACCTTAAACAGGAAAGCACTAGAAGCAGACAGGATTAGGAAAGGTCTCTGTAGCAGGCAGCACTTGAGCTGAGTCTTGAAGGAAAACAGAGATTCCAGGAGGCAGAAGTGAGGAGTGAGAGCATTCCAGGCATGGAGGAAAAGAGCACAGAGGCAGGAAGTGGAGTTTCATGTGGAAGAATCAAAGCATAGTACATATCTGGACCATAGAAAGCATAGAGTAGAGTTAACATATAAGTAGAATGGAAAGGCAGGAAGGACCAAGTTTATGAAGAACTTTAAATGCTAGAGGGGCTTATATTTGATCCTTAAGATAATAGAGAACAGCTGGAATTTATTGAGTTGACATGGTTAGACCAGTGCTTGGGAAAATCACTTTGGTGACTATGAGGAGGATGGACAGCTTGGAGTGAGCAGAGACTTGCATCAGAAAGATCAAATAGGTTGTTGGAATAGTCTACTGAGAGGTGAGGGCTTAAATTCAGGTGGTGGCTGCATGAGTGGAGAGAAGAGGGCACATCCAACAGATGTTCTGGAGAGGAAAACAAGATCTGGCTGTTGATTGGATAGAATGTCTGTGATAGTAAGGAATTAAGTTGGACCTGAAGGTCGTTAACCTGGGCAGCTGGAAGGATAGTGGTGCCCTCCACAGTGAAAGAGAAGTTCAGAACAGTAATGAGTTTGAGGAGAAAGATAACGTGTTCTCTTTTGAACATTGTGAATTTGAGATGTCTACAGGACAGCCAGATAGAACAGGCAGTTCACGATGGAGGACTGGCACTTAGAAGAAAAACTAGGGTTATATAGATCTCAAGGAAGGATATCATTTAGATAGAAATGATCATTGAATCCATTGGAGCTTATAAGATTACCAAGTGAGAGATTATAGAGAGAGAAGAGAAGAAGCCCCAGTAGAGAGCATGTGTGACATGATTACGAATCAGGAAAGGAAACTGAGGAATGGCTAGACAGGTAGGAGGACAACCAAGAGAGAGCAAGAACGTGAAAACTTAGATAGAAGAAAGTATTCAAGGGAAGGTGATCAATAGTATCAGAAGTTGTATAGAAGTCTAGAAGGAGAATTGAGAAAAAGCCCATTAGATTCGACAATTAAAAAAATCATTGGTAACTGTGGAAAGAACAATTTTAGTACTGAAGGCAAAAGCCAGATTCCAGAGAAGTCACTAAGGGAATTATTCCTGCAACTCAGTAACTTACTTCTGGCTTGATGAGATTGACCGCTCTGTATTTGTGGTTCTCTTGCTGTGATGGAAAATTTCAGTCCTCAAAGTGATTTGCCCAAGGTCACAAGGTAATAAGTGATAGAGTGGGATTTGAACCCATGTTATCTCCAATGATTTCAGAACTCTGTCTCTTCAATGTATAAGATCATAAATTTAAAACTAGAAGGAACTTTAGAGATCATCTATTTCAGTCACCCCCACCATTGTACAAATAAGAAAACCAAAGCAAAGAGAAGGGAAAGGGCTTTGAAATGGTGAATTTAGGATGCCTATAGGGCAGCAGATAGAAACATCTAGTAAACAGTAGACTAGAACTCAGAAGATTAGAGAGACCAAGAAGTCCTCATAGGTGATAAGAGATTTGTTGCGACTTGAAGCCCTCTCACTCCAAATGCAAATTCCAATGCTTCTAAGTTAGTTGCTATGGTTGAGGAAGTTCACTTCCTAGTGGCCAACCGCTGGTGACAAACCTTTAAAAATGTAGCTTGGATGACAGGTCTACCATCTGGCCTATACCCACAGCCTTTCCTTCTGATTAGGACCAGTCAGAACTTGTGTTCTTCTGGGAGAGACTCTAAGAACCCATTGTAGCTTCATATTGTGATGAGGCATCTGAGGGAGATTTTTGTCAAGGTAGAAAACAGAGGAAAATGGCAACTGGTAGGCTGTCTTCCCCATTAGCACACTTATTTTCTTGTTGTGATGGTTTATGCCCTGAAGCCCATTCAGTATTTTAAATATTATGGGCTGGTTTCAGGAGCTGATGACAGCAATGACACAAGTCTATATTTATGCTGCATCTCTTTTTAAATGTTCTAAGTGCTTCACACCCTAATCCTCCCAACCTCCCTATAAAACAGGGAGGAGGGAGGCATCATCATCCCTAAATCTCACCAACCCAGCCTAGGGAGCATCAGTTTGGAAGTATGAGGTAGATTTATCCCACCTTTCATTCATCAACTTGAAGTATCAAAGCTCATACTTGAAATTAATTATGTTTGGTTTTGTTTGGAAACACTTTAATAGCGTCTTTGGTTTCTTTCCATTCCCCAGGGTTTCTTTTGAGTACTAAATGTATGAATTGTCTAGCACAAAAGCATTAACAGCTGGTATTTTTTTCACCTTGCTTCTGTCTCTGTTGTCTAGGTCAGGGGTGGGGAACCTGCAACCTCAAGGCCGCATGTGGCCCTCTAGTCCTTTGAATCTGTATTTCATGTAACAAATCCCATTAATTAAAGGCTTTGTTCTGTAAAACTTTGACTTAGTCAAAAAGCCACACCCAAGGACCTAGAAGGCCCCATGTGGCCTTGAGGCCACAGGTTCCCTACCCCAGTCTGGGGTAATGGATATTCCTATGCTTCCCACCCCAGGAAAATTCACTCTTGCCCCAAATGGGTATTGAATGGATGTTTCCTCCCATCTACCATGAATGTTTAAGGTTTTCCTGTTTGATAAACATATATAACCCAGCAACTCCTTTTAAGTACAAGTCCAGGACTTCCATGCTTAACGTGTCTGGCCTGGCAAATGTGTATTATGTAGTCCATCACTGATTGTACCAGGAGCAGTTTGTCCAGAGTTCTTTCTTTTTCCATTGGCCATCTTTGAATCATTTAACTGTCACCTCAGTTAGCAGGCAATGGGCCTAGATTGGGAAGCTGGTCTAGAGAGAGATACAGGGAGAGGATCAGTGGCATAGCTTCATAATTCTAGGCCCTTTGCATAAGCATTTCGAGTTAAGCTTACATTTCAACACTAAGTGACTAATATATCATCATAATTGAAATTGTGCCTACTTTTTGTTACTTGTTGCTCATTGCAAAGTGAGTAGAATGCTGGATCTGGAATCAGGGAGGCTAGGGTTCAAATCCTGCCTCTGACAATTATTAGCCTGATGAAGTCATGTAACTTATTTAGCCTCTTTAAGCCTCAGACAACTTGCTAAGTCTTAGATGTCAAGTTATGAAAGGTTTCCATCTGCATCAGTGCATGGAGCTGCCACATTGACAGATCCTGATGTTGTCCATTATGAGAAGCATCAGAGTGTCTGTTCTGGTAGCAAAATTGCTTTATCTAGCTCTGGTAAGCAATAAGAGAGAAAACCCAGGCCGATCAACTTTGCTACATGTCAATATTTCTAGTGAGAGATTTGCAAAGAGGAGATGTGGAGAATGCAAGAGAGTGAATCTGTTGATGAAATGTAAGGGCCATAAATTATTCAATTAACACACTTATTAAGGCATGGTGGTAGACACTGAGGAAGATACAAAGGTCAGACTCATAGAGCCGACAATTTAGAAGAGGAAGTAAGCTATGCATACAAATGACTCATTCAAAATAAACAATGATACAAATGGAATTCATGCTATCCTTGTCTCCCATTACTTGGACTGTCATAAAGAATGGTTGTCATAGACTCTTGTCATGTATTTTAGATAAATCTACTTCCTCGAATAAGTTGTTTCTGTGTTTTTATTACAAGTTCAATCAGAATGAAGTAAGTCATTTCTTAGAAGCGAAAGCATGCCTGTATACTCTTCAGGGTCAGATGGGAACTAATAAAACTAATTAAACTAACTTTAATTAGTTTTATTAAACTAATAAAATAAACTAATAAAAACATTCAGAAAGCTGAAAGAAGAATTTAGAGAGTCAGGAAAAGTTGGCAACCTGTCCACTTTCTACAAAATCTGAATGCTGTCAAGTCACCTACTTAGAGCAAAATGTAATCTGCCTTTATGATTAGATGCTGACTCTTACTTTGACCTTTAACAAAATATGGAGCCTGCCAACTTTTAAAAATCTTTGCTTTGACTTTTGGACCTTCTACATCTCATTTGTCATCTTGTTCTATGACCTCAGATGCTTTGATTTCTGTGTGATTAGCGTGCCCCTATTCACTCCTGCCATTTTAGAGTGAAGGGAAAAAAAAACCCAAAACATTGCCCAGATGGAAATTGTTGGCATGTTGGTCGCTGACATAGCCATGCTGCTTTCCATCATTTATTTAAACATATTCCTGCCCCATTACGGTCAGGACGAATGTCTAAGGTGAAGGTGGTTGAAAGCTGACTAGGTGGAATTGCTTTATGTTTCTGATCACCCATGGAGCCTAACAATGGTTATGCTTAACTTCATTCATATTGCCCTTTCCTTCACCAATTTCAGTTAGAGAGAAAAAACTAGTTGAAGATATTCTGCTTTTCTCAAATTTCTTTTACTGTTAAAAAAATCCTTTTTATACACTTTTTTCTCATTTGTGTAGTGGGTGTTTTTTTTTTTTGCATGTATACCCATTTTATTTTATTAGACTATTTTAAGTTTAATTCTAGATTCCTTTTGGGCAGAGACCAAGTCATAGTAATTCAGTGTGTGTTGTGGGAACAGCACTGGCTCTGGGATAGAATTCTACCTCTGACCCTGCATATAAGCTCTTTTTGGCCTTAGTTTCCTCGTTTATAAACTGAGATTGGATGAGATAGTCTCTGACCTTCGAAGACTAGTTTCAGGTGGCTGCCTAGCCAAGGTTCCCTCATCTTGTACTAAAGTTGATTTTTTAAAAACCCAAATATAAAACTGCATATTCAGCCCTGTTACATTTCATTTTATTGGATGTGGCCCAAGATTCTAGCCTGTCACGATCTTTTTGAATCTTGTCTGTGTCATCTAGTGTTGTTAACTTGAAACTTTCTCCATTTGTCTGTGTTGTCTGCAAATTTGATACTCATGCCAGATCTGCTTTTTATCCAAGTCATTGATAAACAAAACAAAACAAAACAAACCAAAGCAAGGACAGATCCCTGGAGCACTCCCCTGGACACCTCCTTCCAAGCTGGATGGATGGGGTACACACTTTATTAAACACCTGCTATGTGCCAGGCACTGTGCTAATCATTTTATAAATTTTTTTTGATCCTGACAAAAAAAACAGAGAGGTAGGTGCTTATCAAATTATCTCCATTTTACATGTGACAAACCAAAACAGAGTTGAAGTGCCCAAAGTTACACAGCCAGTAGGTATCTGGGGTCAAATTTAAACTTGGGTCTTCCTGACTACAGACCTAGTGTTAGAATCCACTGCACCTCCCAGCTGCCTAGGTTATCTCAAACCATTAATGACTATTCTTTCTCTCAACCAGTTCAGCATCAAAAAACACCATGGGAATATGGCAGATATTCAGAGAAAATTCTTAGAGGCAGCTGGTGGCACAGTGGATGGAGTGCTGGGACTGGAGTCAGGAATTCCTGAGTTCAAATCTAGCTTCAGACACTTACTAGTTCTGTGACTCCATAACATAGGGATAATAATAACACCCACCTTGCAGGGTGGTTGTGTGAATCAAATGGAGATGTTTGTAAAAGGCACTGAACTTGTGCCTGACACATAGTAGGCACTATAGAAATGTTAATTCCCTTTCTTCTTTCTATGAGGAAACTGAGGACTACAGATATAAAGTGACTTGTCCATTGTCCTATCGATAAACAGTTAAATAGTGTCAGAAGCAAGGTCTTCTAAATCCTTCCGCTGTTCTTTCCATACATAGCATTATTACTGCCTCTGATAATATAAGGAATTCATTATTCCTGAAGGTCTAGCTCTCATAGGCAGCTTCCCTTCAGAGGCAGATGAGCACTGAATGCAAAACATTTTGATTGGTGACTTTAGACGAGAATTCTACATTATGGAGCATTTTAAAGGGGAATCATTAGCATTTGGTACAGATATGTTATATATAATATATATATATATATATAATATATATGTATATATATATAATATATATATACAAGTGTGTGTTTACATGGATATATACATGTGTATATATATACTATATACACATACTATACACACATATTTCAGAGATTTTTTTTTTTAAAATCTCAAGGATAGCCTTTTTACTCAACTTTATTTAGGAAAATGTGGTTTTGCTCAAATAGGGTGTGAATTTTTAAAATGTATGCTAAACACGTTTAATAAGTTTGTGTTAATTTTTATGTTAAAAAGAGACTGGGTGGGTGGGGCAGAGCCAAGATGGTGGCTGCAAAGCAGGGACTAGCATGAGCTCACTGCCAAGTCCCTTCAAAAACCTATAAAAAATGGCTCTGAACCAATTCTAGAACTGCAGAACCCACAAAATAGCAGAGGGAAGCAGGGCTCCAGCCCAGGACAGCCTGGATGGTTGCTGGGTGAGGTCTTTCACACAAGGAGCTGGGGGTGGAGCAGAGCCCAGCATGGGTGGGTGTGGACCAACCAGACCAGGAGCTGGGAGGAGCGGGCCCTAGCACCCTGAATCAGTGAGCTGTGGCAGTTGCCAGACTTCTCAACCCACAAACACCAAAGACAACAGAGAAGAACTGCAGAACCCACAAAATAGCAGAGGGAAACAGGGCTCTAGCCCAAGACAGCCTGGATGGTCTCTGGGTAAGGTCTATCCCGCACAGCGGAGCAGAGCCCAGCATGGGTGGTGCGGACCAACCAGACCAGGAGCTGGGCGGAGCATGCCCTAGTGCCCTGAATCAGTGAGGTGCAGCAGTTACCAGACTTTTCAACACACAAACACCAAAGACAACAGAGAAGGTTAGTGGGAAAAGCTGTTGGGGACAGGGGGATAGAGTCTGTGGTTCAGGCACTGCCCCAGGGGCAGCGGAGGTAGGGCAGCTACAGAACTACAGCTGCAGTTGCTTCTGGCCCCAGGCCCACCTGGTGGGAGGAATTAAGTGGTGGATCAGAGCAGGAGTGCAGAGCCTGCTGAAGTCCAGTCCAGGTTGGGGGTTCTTGGGGAAGGAGGAGTGCTGGTGTGGCAGAGCTGGCTGTAATAGCTCTGAAATCAACAGCACATCCCCCCCAAACGTGGAACATAGTACTCTTTACAAGCAGTCATACCCCACAGAAAAACTCAAGGGTCAAGTAAGTTGGCTGAGAACATGGCCAGGCAGCAAAAATGCACCCAGATTCAGTCTCAGACTTTGGAATCTTTCTTTGGTGACAAAGAAGACCAAAACACACAGCCAGAAGAAGTCAGCAAAGTCAAAGAGCCTACACCAAAAGCCTCCAAGAAAAACATGAACTGGTCTCAGGCCATAGAAGAGCTCAAAAAGGATTTGGAAAAGCAAGTTAGAGAAATAGAAGAAAAATTGGGAAGAGAAATGAGAAGGATGTGAGAAAACCATGAAAAACAAGTCAATGACTTGCTAAAGGAGACCCCCCAAAATACTGAAAAATATACTGAAGAAAACAACACCTTAAAAAATAGACTAACTCAAATGTCAAAAGAGCTTCAGAAAGCCAATGAGGAGAAGAATGCCTTGAAAGGCAGAATTAGTCAAATGGAAAAGGAGGTCCAAAAGACCACTGAAGAAAATACTACTTTAAAAATTAGATTGGAGCAAGTGGAAGCTAGTGACTTTATGAGAAATCAGGATATTATAAAACAGAACCAAAGGAATGAAAAAATGGAAGACAATGTGAAATATCTCATTGGAAAAACCACTGACCTGGAAAATAGATCCAGGAGAGATAATTTAAAAATTATTGGACTACCTGAAAGCCATGATCAAAAAAAAGAGCCTAGATACCATCTTTCAAGAAATTATCAAGGAGAACTGCCCTGATATTCTAGAGCCACAGGGCAAAATAGAAATTGAAAGAATCCATCGATCGCCTCCTCAAATAGATCCCAAAAAGAAATCTCCTAGGAATTCCAGAGCTCCCAGATCAAGGAGAAAATATTGCAAGCAGCCAGAAAGAAACAATTTGAGTATTGTGGAAACACAATCAGAATAACCGAAGATCTAGCAGCTTCTACATTAAGAGATCGAAGGGCTTGGAATACAATATTCTGGAGGTCAATAGAGCTAGGATTAAAACCAAGAATCACCTACCCAGCAAAACTGAGTATCATGCTCCAAGGCAAAATATGGATTTTAAATAAAATAGAGGACTTTCAAGCTTTCTCAGTGAAAAGACCAGAGCTGAATAGAAAATTTGACTTTCAAACACAAGAATCAAGAAAAGCATGAAAAGGTAATCAAGAAAAAGAACAAGAAAAAGAAATCACAATGGATTTACTAAAGTTAAACTGTTTTGTTTACATTCCTACATGGAAAGATGATGTGTTTGATTCATAAGACCTCAGTATTAGTGTAACTGAAGGGAATATGCACATATATACATATATGTATGTATATATATATATATATATATATGTGTGTGTGTGTGTGTGTGCGTGTGTGTGTGTATGTATATATGTATGTGTGTATATGTATATATATGTATATATATATATATATAAGAGAGGGGGGGCACAGGGTGAGTTGAAGATGAAGGGATGATATCTAATAGAAAATCAAATTAAAGAATGAGAGAGGAATATATTGAGAGAGGTAAAAAGGGAGAGATAGAATGGGGTAAATTATCTCACATAAAAGTGGCAAGAAAAAGCAGTTCTGTAGGAAGAAAAGAGAAGGCAGGTGAGGGGGAATTAGTAAATCTTGCTCTCATCAGATTTGACCTGAGGAGGGAATACCATACACACTCAATTGGGTATCTTACCCCACAGGAAAGACGGAGGAAGAAGATAAAAAAGGGGGGATGATAGAAAGGAGGGCAGATGGGAGGAGGAGGTAATCAAAACCAAACATTTTCAAAAAAGGACAGGGTCAAGGGAGAAAGTTGGATAAAGGGGGATAGGTTAGGAAGGAGCTAAATATAGTATTTCACAACATGAGTATTGTGGAAGAGTTATACATAATGATATGCATGTGGCCTATGTTGAATTTCTTGCCTTCTTAGGGAGGGTGGGTGGGAAGGGAAGAGGAGAGACAATTTGGAACTTGAAGTTTTAAAAACAGATGTTCAAAAACAAAAAAAAAGTTTTTGCATGCAACTAGAAAATAAGATACACAGGCAATGGGGTGTAGAAATTTATTTTGCCCTACAGGAAAGGAAGGGAAAAGGGGATGGGAGGGGAGTGGGGTGACAGAAGGGAGGGCTGACTGGGGAACAGGGCAACCAGAACATATGCCATCTTGGAGTGGGGGGGAGGGTAGAAATGGGGAGAAAATTTGTAATTCAAACTCTTGTGAAAATCAATGCTGAAAACTATATTAAATAAATTAAATTAAAAACTGTAAAAAAAAAAGAGAGACTTCTACACTTTCTAAGATGCTGAGACTTCTTGAACAAGTTTGACGTGGCAAGTTGTTTTCTCAGTAGTTTTCAGGGATGGAATTTTTACAGGGTTAACCCCCTACTCCAAAAATGAAGGAATTTAGAAACAGACAAGTGAGAGATTTTGATCAGAGTTCCAAACAATGCTTGGTCTTCAACCATCTGGAGGCAAAGAGCAATTATGTGATTGATATAATAGATTAGTAAAATCATTCTACATGACATCTGCATTTTTCTTTTAAATGCAGGTTTTCAGTTTGAGAAGCAAGTTTAATTAAGTGGAAAGATAATCCATGATTAAATGAGATAATGAAGTGCATGTTGGAAACAGGGTAGCAATTTGGCTAAAAATAAAATAACATAGTCACAGCTTAGGTTTAATGGTGATGGAGAGAGCAGCCAAGAAGTAAAGTCAAAACTTTTCCTTTTCTGGATTATGAAAAAAGCAACAACAGAAGAGCTAGTCTATTTTTTGTAAAAAATGAGGGGCAAAGCCATGTTTACCCCAATTTCTTTTTTGGCTTCTCCAGAATTGCAGTTACCTGAGATATTTTGATGTCCACTGTCAGACTTAGATTAAGTATTTGTACTAACAGGGCAAGCTAGCACTAAGGCATGTGGGATGTAGATTCCTCTGACTGCATCCATAGAGTCCTAATGAATACAAATCTCATGCTGGCAGAAATCTGTAGTACCTTGAGGGAGGATTGTAATCTGAGATTTACACAGAAGGACAGAGAAAACCACACTTACCTGCCAGACCTCTTAGAATCTTTTTTTTTTTCTGAATTATTCAGTCATTTCAATCATTTCAGTTGTGTCCGACTCTTTGTGACCCTCTTTGGGGTTTTCTTGGCAAGGATACTGGAGTGGTTTTCCATTTCCTTCTCCAGCTCATTTTATAGATGAGGAAACTGAGGCAAAAAGGGTTAAGTGTCTTGCCCAGGGTCATTCAGCTAGTAAGTGTCTGAGGTCGGATTTGAATTCACAATGATGAAGGAGCTCCATCCACTGTGCTACCTAAATGCCCTAGCGTTTTCTTTAGGATTCTGCAATTACCTTACCAATTGGCATCAAGGTCATACTTTAGAGCTATACCCCAGAGTGGCTCTATCCTCATACTGTGACTTTAGAAATAGGTATGGGTCAAAACTGTGGCTTAGAGAGGTTGCTTTGACAGCTACATGAAAAATGACTGAAGAGGAAGGAATTTTAGCAGTTTTGCAATGTAAGAAACAATTCCAGACTACAGGAGAAACCAATTTTCCTAATGAAACTGAAATTGTCTTTCAGGATAAAACCAATGTGAATATCCTAAGTGCTCCGAAGCATCTGTGATTTCATTGATTTTGGTTATTTCCTCCAGGATGCAAAACACAAATTACCTATGCCTTCCCACCCTGTGCTACAAGTGTATGTTTTTTATAAGTTCACTGCATGGGGTTCACTCCATGCCAGGGGCATCTGTCAAGCTCTCTTGACATTTCAAAGACACCAGTGGAGATTGTAGGCTTTCATCATTTATTGCTTCTTCTTTCTATGGAACCAGCCCATCTTTTTTCAATTATTAATTTATTTGATGCCATCTTTTACATAAGTCTTCCATTGCAATTCTTATAATATACTACAGTTTGCTTCTAAGCCTAATATTTGTCTTTCCATTGACCTTGGGGTCTTCCTCAATTGTGGAGTTCCAAGACTAGAAGCCCCACACCACCAGATTAGCCAACACGCTAACAAATTGTAACAAATTTTAATTATCCACTATGGTGATGAACATGTGTGTGCAAAAGGTCATAGACAATTTCAAAGCAAAAAAAATATTACTTTTTTTGTTCTTCACTTCCAAATATATCCTTCTCCCTCCCCTCCTCAGCATGCCATCCTTTTTTCCCCCAATGAATTAAAAAGAGGGAGATGAGGAAGCTTAGCAAAACTAAACAAAACATTAACTGAATCTGACAGTATAGGCAAGGTTCCACATTCACAGTTCCCTGCTTTTTCCCATGTCAGCCCACCCCCACCTCTACAAAGACGGAAGGTCCATTTTTTTCTCACCATTTAAGAGCAGCTGGAAGGTGACTAAATTAATAGGTTTGAGAGATGGTATATTACAGTTTTTATCTCATCATCTTTTAGAAGTGACAATTATTTTTATTGTCTCCTTAGTTTTCTTTTAATGGGATTAAGATAGAAATGAGCCTGGGCCAAGTCCCTATCCCATATTATTTTATATTTGATATCCTGTGGACTATTGCAGAGGTGGATGAAATAATTGCTTTTTGTAGCTGAATAAATATTAAAATATAAGTCCATCCTCTGAAGAGTCACTGAAGGTGTCCTCGGTTCACTTTCAGTTGCAGACAGAATCACTAGGATTGATGTGCACTTTATCCTGTTCCCACAAGATTTTGATTTACTCTGCTAAGTCTCTATATGTCCAAAGCTTTTTGTGTCATGCATATGGACAGAGTATTTGGTATGGCACAATCCATTAAAAACATTGTTTTTAAGTTTTTATGGATGAATATTATGTCTGGGTAATTGTGGGCAATAACTCGGTCAAGTAGTGGTCTGGTTCCAGTAGTCTTTTGGTTGAGTTATCCAGGATATTTTCAAATGTGCGTTTACAGTATGGTGATTTGTCCCCTATCTGTCCACAAAACAAGATACTGAATTTCTGATATTAGGTATTATTAGGTATTCAGTAGGTGCTAAACTTTTACAGCCTTCAGTAATGTGTCACAAAGTTTCTACCTATTCCTTACCTATTCCATCTCCATGGTTTACTAAGTCCCTAAAGACAACTCTTCTGTCATTTCTGGTGGCAATGACCTTGTCCTGAATCACCCTTTTCAAACCTGTTTCCACAAACAACAACACTTGACAGAATTATTTGTTCAATGTTTCTTTGTTGACATATTTTTTGGCCAAGATGACATATTGAATTTATGCAGATGTCATTTGGGGAGAGCTGTTTCACTCCATCCTTGGATCTTAGTTGTTTCACATGCTCTATCCTAAGGCAAACCATTTTTAGTTACATTTGATAAATCCAGTATATACATGTTGCCAGTCTTTCATAGTGAAGTAATGTCTGCTTATTCCAAATGTATTTCTGGATGTTATTGTCCCCTTCTCCTTCAACTCCTCTTCTCTTCTTCCTTCCTTCTTTCTTTTTCCTCTTCATAATAATTAACAATAATACAAATACCCAAAAGAAGAAGGAGGAACATGAGGGAAACATGGAATCTATATAGTGCTCAGGTAGATGATCATCTTTTGATTAATTGGGTGCTGTTGAGGGATCTTGGAAGAGAAATGGGTCTAAATAAAGTGCTGGCAGCAGCAGGACTAGGCTTGAATTCTCTCTTAATCACAGAAATTTCCTAGCTTTTCTAGCATGTTAGAGCTAGAAGAAATTCTAGAGGTGTCTAGTTCAACTCCCATCAACATACTGAAGGAGGTGAGTTAATTTCCTCAAGGTCACACAAGAGAGCAGAGACAGAATTGGTAGTAGAACTAGATGTCCTAATTCTCAGGCCAATGTGCTTTCTACAGCCAGCATTGAAGACTGTGCCTTTTCTCTCTCTCTCTAAACCATGAACAATTCTGCTTTGTTCCTGGGTGGAGTGTTGTAATGTTAATGGGATAATAAGATCTTCCCTGCCCATTAATAGCTTTCATGTGGAGCCCGTTGTGGAAAGGACAGCCTAAGGAGGAGCTTGCTTAGGGGAAGGCTTGCTTGTAGGAAGGCTTTCATACTTTTTGGTACTAAAGCTAATTAGGCAGGGTCACGAGGGTTGTGATGCCTATTAACCAAAAGTGTATATATACTCTGAGTTGGCATTTTGCTTTGGGGGTTCACTTATGAGAAGAATCTTTCGATTTTCTGGTTGAGACTCTGAGTAGCCGTATATTCAGACCCCTGACTGCTCAGATGTAAAGGCTCTCTTGATCCAGTGATGTGTGTAAAGTATAGAGAAATGTTGCTTTGATTCAGGCAGTTCAGAGCTCTGTCTGTTGGTCTTTATGTTAATTTCTCTGCTTGTATTTTCTCTGACATTCAGGGTGCTGACCTAGTGAATGTAATTAAAAGTAGGATTGTTAACCCCTTTTTGAGCAGTCTTTCCTAGAAAAGCAGATTATACAACCTGTGCTAGCAGGCCATCCTGGGTATACTAGGGTGCTTGCTGTTACAAGTGTGTCAGTTTACTTCCCAATGACCCCACTCACCATCTTTATAACTTTTAGGACCAAAGTGCTCCTCCCTGGCTACCAGTCCTCTGTGTGTGTAGACTTTCCCCGTAAGACTCTAAGCTCTTTGAAGGGAGAAACTGCCTTTGCTTATGTATTTTTATCCCCAGCATCCAGCAAAGCTCTTGGTATATAGTAAAATCTTAACAAACAATTTTTTTTTCATTCACTTATTCATTCTCTTGAGCCTTTACATTTTTAAGGATGTCTTCTCTGTTTTATTGATTTATTGTTAGAAACAGATAAAGCTAAATTCATAATGCAAGGTAGTTATTTAGGTTATTATCGTTGATAGATGATAATTCATCTAATTGTCTGTGACCCAATTTTCTCCAATATAACCCGACATGTTTTAATACTTTGTAGTTAATAAAACTATATTTCTATTCTCTTTTTTAATTTAAAAAATATGTTCTATTGATGCCTTTTGTCTTTATATCACAGTCATTTCTGGAGGGCAAAAACCCTCCTCTCTCTTGGGATGAAAACTTCCTTTGCAACAAAGAAAATTTTTGATCAAAAACATCTGATATAATGACTGACTCTAACAGTATGAACAACATTTGGCCCTGATTCTCTGCTATGAAAACAGGGTAGATTTTTTTTTTGTTCTCTGGGACCTTTTTAAAAAGTCTTTTTGATGCCTCTTGCTTTTATATAGCATTTATTTCCCAATGTACTCCTTTCCCTGCAATCTAGTGAGCCTTCTCTTATAACAAAGATTATTATTTTTTTAAAGAAAGAAACAACAACTATAGGGAGAGAGATGTGGTCCCAACTAATCACAGATGACAAGGTGTTAAAACCCAGTCAAGATTTTTCTCTGAGGAATTAGATTAAAACCTGGCCATTGAATAAGAAAAAAAAATGGCTGTGCCCTTGGGGCTTTAACTAGCAAAGGCAGGAAACTATCAAAAGTCATCAGTTGGAGTTAGGCTGGGCCCAAGAGTAGCTTGTGGAGGAGATCCCTGCAGGGGGAAAAGGAAGGAATTTCTCCTTATTGCCCCTCTTCTCTTCAGCCACTTTGTCTAGCAGCACAGCTGCTTTCCCAGAAGGGAGATTGTAGTTTTCAAAGTCAGTCTGAGAAAATTCAAGGCATGGTTATAGGAACACTAAAGCAATGGGAGAATGTAGAAGTCAAGGACAGAAGTTGTTTCCAGTATTAGGACCTCTGATTACAAAGGAGAGAACTAGGTATGGACTTAAGAGAATTATCCCTGATAATCAAAAGTTAGGGTATAGAAAAAACCTCATGAGTAAAGACATTAAGCCCCTAAATTTCTGGAGTTGTGAGTTACCTTGACCATGGATGTTCCCCTATGTGTATGCTTCCCTACCATGGCACTCTAAATTCAAGCACAATTCTTCCCATAGATGCTGCATTTTTGTGAGAGAGTTTATGGAGGAAATTTTTCATTCTTAATGTACCATCTTAGTCAATGTCTTCGCTAAGAGCTAATTGTGTCTATTGCCTAACTCTAAATAGGAAACACATTGGTGGGGGCTCATGAGCTGTAGTTTTGGAAGGGTGGCCCCAGAGAGTGAACCTTTGAATTTCAATATAATATCTGCTCTCTGAGGAGTGTCCTAAAAGGAGTGCTACGTAGTCAACACGTCTCCCTGACGGTACATACATTCCATACCCATAATCCTTTACCTCTGCAGAGAAGGGAGGGAGGTACATTTTCTCATCCCTTCTTCAGAGCTAAGCTTTGTCATTATAAATGATAAAACATTCCATTTTGTTTTGTTATTTTTTCTGTTTACATTGTTGTCATTGAGTTGTTGGTTCTGCTAACTTCACTCTGCATCACTTCATATGTCTTCCCATGTTTCTCTGAATTCCTCATCTTCACTGTTTCTTACTACACTAACAATTTCAAAGAAAGACTTGTATGTTACCCAGACTCATCTGTCAAGACACACTACTGCCAAAGCTAAAAAGTCCCAAGTTTGAGAGATTTAGAATATGTGGAAGAGGAGCTTATGTCCATTTTGAAAAGTCTTACCAACAAAGTGCTCTACGTGAATTGCTTAACTTTGCTGCTATTTCCTTATGTAAAGAGGAACTATTGATACATGGAGAGATAATTAGACATATAGAGAAAACCCTTGACTTGGAGTTAGCTTTATATTCTGTTGTTTTCCTGGCTGTGCGACCTCGGGGCAAGTTTCATCACCTAATAGTATCCTCGTTTGTAAAATGGGTATATTAGTGCTGGTGCTGTGGTTTTATCATTATGAAGGATTTCCAGCACATCCTCTGCAACTCGTCTTAGAGAGTGGCCAAGGGCAGTGGAGTCAAACTCAAACAGAAATGGGGCTATTAAACCACACCTAAGGATCTCTGCTGGCCCCTGTTGACTTAGAAAAACCACATACTGCGATCATCTATGTTTTATTATCTTTTTATTTATTTTGTTAGATATTTCTCAATTACATTTTAATCTGGTTCCAAAATTGTTGGGTTCTGTGCTGGACCTCATGTGGCATGTTTGCCACCCTTCACCTAGGGCAATGGGAGGTTAAATGACTAATCCACAGTTACTGACTTACGCCCATATTTTCTTGATTCTTAGACCAGTCTTCACCAAAGTGGCTTTCTCAGGTTTGAACCAATACTTTTGCACCGGCTGTTCCCACAAGGTTGTTGAAAGAAAAGCTCTTGATGAGTCCTCAAGTACTGTAGAAATGGATTATTATTCATTACTCATCAACCTCAGAGAAGGAATACAGGAAGATAAATGAATGATTGTTTTTAAGTAATAGGCAGACAGCAGTTACTGCAAACATACATAGTTGAAACTTGAGCTGATAGCTTACACTGTCCCCTTGATTTTTAAAATGAGTTGCTCCTTTCCCCCATCCCCCATTTCACTACATTTTAGTGGCAAATGTAAAGATTCTTGTAGAGTTTGCGTGAGTAGGTTTGACTTCTGTAACAGGGAAGGTCTCATTTTCCAGCCCCTCTCTTCACTACATGCAGTATGCTTACGTTTAATGAGTTGTCAGGTTAATTTCCATTTAAGTAAACAAATTAATTTACATGAACTATTAATACCAATTATTAATGCTTTTCATTTTGCTTATTTCAGCAGTCTCTGCATGACACCCCAACTGAATGAAAATTGATTTTGCCAGGTTTGGCAACACTGCAGCATTTTGTAACCTTTGTAAGGAGACTTATTTGGAAGATTGTGTTTAATTATGCTTTTCTTGCTTTCATCCCTATACACTGATGGGTGACAGATATATTGCAATTGACTGTTTGATGTATATTAATCTCCTGGTCTCCAATGCTACCCTTGATGTTTGTAATTTAAAGAGACCTTAATAGATCTGTTGTAATACATTGGTGCCTACTCTATAATTTTCAAAATTTGCATAGTTAGAGCTAGAAGGGATGTAAAGCAGAGCCATAACTAGGGAGTGTTGTCTGGGACTTTGTCTCAGGATATGAATATGCAGAACCTTCTTGTTGTGTCATTTCAGTCATTTCCAAGTCTTCATGACCCCTTTGGAGTTTTCTTGGCAGAGATACTGGAGTGGTTTGCCATTTCTTTCTCCAGCTTATCTCGTAGATGAGTAACTGAGGCAAACAGGGGTTAAGTAACTTGCCCAGAGTCACACAGCTACTAAGTGTCTAAGGCCAGATGTGAACTCCGGAAGATGAGTCTTCCTGACTCCAGGCCCAGCCTACTTTGCCACCCGGTTGCCCTATATAGAATGTGCTGAAAATTAAAATAGTTACTTTAAAAGATTTTATGGATTTAAAATATACTGCATTTAGATGATATTTAAAATCCATTAACATTATAGAAACTAGTTAACAAAAAGAATTAGTTCAACAAAGAAGTTACCAGATGGTATGCTTCTCACCTTACTCTTCTTCTCTCTCATCAAATGAGTTCCTCCTAGGCCTAGCACCAGCTTGTTTTTTCCTGGGTAGTTACCCCACTAGAAGCTCTCTCAAAGTACCTTAGGGTCTCTGTCTCCCTCTCATGGGGCCATGTCTGAGGTCTCTCTGCCAACAGTCTGTGGAAATGTTTCAACAGGGGGCTGGTGGTAGAGGGTTTATGTAAGGTTATATTTAATGCCATTTGCCAATTTTACCATATATATTATATATATACTTATATACATAGTATGTGTATATATGTATGTGTGTATGTATGTGTGCATATATACACATAATACATACATACATATACATACATACACACATACATATACATATACATACATACACACATACATATACATATACATACATACACACACACACACACACACACACATATATGGAGACAAAATTGCTAGCTCTGAAACATATGCAGGGAGCCAACATAATTGGCCGAATGTGACAGTGAATTTGTCCCAAGGTCACACAGTGAGTTTGCAGTAGATCCTGGAAAAAACCCAGGTGTCTTGACTTTCCAATCCAGTGGTCTTTTTATTACACCATAATGACAATTAAAGGGCTGGGGACTCAAAGTATTCTTGCAATGTGACCATCCCAGCTAGATTCAAATCTGTTCTGGGAAATTTCAACTGACTTCATCTTTTTTTTTTTTTTTTACCACTTAACTAGGACTATGTACCTATGCTGTTTAAAACCAATTAGCAGCATTAATAAATTCTTTTTCTGCTTAGGACGATGCCTCACAATGAAGGGGATCTGTGAACACCCACCTCAGTTTCTCTTTGAAGCTATAGATAGCACTTCTATGTAGAGGTGGGGGATCATGAGTCTGTAACACAACATAGAAGGTAAGCTTTTAAAAATGTGTTGGTTAATTTTGCAGAGCTTTTTTACCTTCTTTTTTCATTATGAAGGATTGCTCCCTAGGCGAAGAAGGAAGGAGTAGAGTTGGAAGTACAGATGAGTGAAAGCAAAAGATTAAAAATTTTTTTTAATTAAAAAATTAAAGCGATAGATGGCAATGGCTGTTAGAGAGCGTTAGTCTCTCTGTGCAGTTTTTTTTAATTACGTCAGTTTTATTTTGTCAGCATTTGAGTTTCCACTAACAAAATGATGACTTGGCACCACTCATTCTTTCATTGGTGTGAGACTTCGAAGGTGAGTGGTGGTAGGAAATATTTTGAGTTTTAGCATTTTTTTACTATGGGAAATTTTTCTGTGAAAACAAAGTGAGCAGATATAAAGAAAGAGGTTAGAGAGGTGGCAGTACAGCATGCCTTTGTTTTTCCTCTGGGTTTGGGCCTTTACTACACTTGGTTTTCAAACCATTGCCTACTAATATGCACTTCTAAATGGAACTTTTGGCTCAGGTATGAAAATAGAAACATCTGTGATTAAAAATGTTTATGCATATGTTATTTAATCAAATCTTATGGCACTAAAATCTTCCTTTTATGGTAAAGGATGATAAAATTCATTGCTGGCACAGCTGTGGAAAAACAGCCACTCTAACTCACAACTGTTAGAAATGTGAATTTGCTCAATCATTTTCAAAAGCAATACTTTTTGATTGAGTGATCCTACTCTTGGGTCTATAGCCTAAAGAAGTCATATGGGGGGCAGGGTGGGGAGAGCACAGAGAAAGTAATTTGTATATACAAAAATATCCCTAGAAGCACTGTTTGTACTACCAAAAATTGGAAATGAACCTTTCCTACCTTTACAATCTTCTTACAACTTACTCTCTAATACGTTTTCTTTAATCCAGCGACACTGGTCTTTTGTCTGTTCCACAAACAAGACACTCTAACTCTCAGCTCCACACATTTTCTTTAGCTGCCCCTATGCCAAGAATGCTCTTCCTCCTATTTGCTTACCTTTTGTCTCAACTAAAATATCTTCTACTGGAAGCCTTTCCCAATCCCTTCCTAGTTCTAGAAACTTTCCTTTGTTTGTTATCTCCTATTTATCTTGTATACAGATTGCTTTGTATTTATTTCTTGACTTATTGTCTCCCCCATTAGATCATGAGCTCCTGCAGTGCAGGTGCTTAGCATACAGTAGATTCTTAATATTTATTGATTGGTGCTAATGCTTATTGATTGATTGGTTGGTGTCCATTTATTGAGAAATAACTAAAAATTATATGAATATAATAAAATATCATTGTGTAGTAAAAAATTAATTCATAAAATATAGAAAAACCCATGTAAACTTTTGTTAAATGAAACTGGTAGAACCAAAAGAATACTGTACACAATGACTACAACTATGTAAATATATATAATATAATATAATATAATATAATGTATTATATTATATTATAGTATAATATAATATAATATAATGTATTATATTATATTATAATATAATATAATATATAATATATTATATAATAATATAATATATGTATATATGTATAATACTAATAGCAAAACCCAGTTAAGTACACAAAGAAATTGAGGAGACACACAAGCAGGATGACTGTTATTATGTTGGTAAAGTTATTATTCCTGTCTTTTGCTTTGTTGTGGTGTTTTTTGTACTAAGTAATTTACAGAAAACGGGAGGTATCTTTATTTATAAACACTTTCTCATTTTGTCTTATTTTGTTTTTCTTTGTTGTTTTTACTTTTGAATACTCCTATCTACATTCATTAAAATAAAATATTTTTTGGAGGGGGTGGAGAGACGTCCTCCTTCAATTCTTCATCATGGTATGGAATCTGGATCCTTGCAGGCTATGCCAGTAGAACATAAGCCTGGTAACGTCTACTAAGCTAGAAGAGCTCTGAGTTCAGGATGGGGTCTGTCATCTGAGGACCGGCCTACTTATCTTGGGAGATCATCATCACCACAAGGTTGGTCTCCATGTAGTGAGGGCTTCTGGGGAAGGAAGGGATGGTCACAGCAACTCAGGATCTTTTGCTAAGCCATGGAAAGATTGTGATATGTATCTGTGGTGGGAATATTGCCCACCAATCAAGTCAAAGATCCTTGAAGGAAAGATATGTCAAAGGCAGAACCCATTCAAGCCATACTTGTTAAGTATTTATTATTTTTATTGAATGTAGCATTCATTGGTATTCTTGATCATCCAAGACTGAAGTGACCTGATAGCCCAAAAGTTGTGGTCTCTGCTCAAGAGGCTTAACACCCATACACTCTCATGAGACAGCTCTAACTTACTGCTAATCTTCCTGAGAGGTTTGCCCTATGCGAAGGAGATGCGATGGCTTATTCTAAGTTTTAGAAATAATATTAAAGTAAGAAATAAACAGCATAGCTTTTATTTGGTAAATATTCAATTAGACTTTCCCCTTGAGCTTTCTTATTGTGGTGCTGCATAGGCATTTTTTTTAACCTGTTCAGATAGGATTTATTTTCTCTGGGGACAAATCTCATCACAATCTTTGACACTCGATAACAATAAAACAAATTTTTTTTAAAAAAAGAGCAAAAGTGCTTAGTAGAATGGTAGAGATGATGGAAACCAAAAATTGATTTAAAACTCAAAAATTTTCCAAGAGTCTATTTAGCTCTTATGCTTTATGACTTAGTGTGGTTTTAAAGATATTTCATGGTAAGGTCCTAAGGGCAAGACAATAATGATCTTCAAAGCATGGGCTAGAAATCCAAATAGTACTTCTAGTGTATGGGGATATCTTCTATTTTGTAATCTTACTGTCTTGTGGTTAATAAGCCTGAATTTTTCTGAGCAGTGCAGGGTTCCTTGCATGTTTGGCTGGACTCCCAATCCCAACCCCCTTCCATGCAGTAAAATAACATGCCTGCGCTTTTCTAGACTGAAATGGATGTTGGCCCTCTCAGCACTGAGGTTTCAGGTCATGGTTATGTGGGAGGTGGCAGTTCAGTTGGAGGTCCCATGTAAAACCAGTTTTTCAGTGACTTATTTACCACTTTGATTTATTGAAATGCACAAAGTGCCAAGGCCTTTGGGCTCTCATCCAAACAAACAGCTTATGCTTCCATAAATAATATCAACTCTGGGACTCTTAAGTGAATTAGGCCATGGTCTGAGTAAAGTGCCCTATACCCTGAAGGTCAGTAGATTTGAGCAGTCTTTGGTATTACATTTTACATGAAACATTAATGTCTCCAAAGTAAAATTCAATAAGTATTAAGGGCCTACTATGTGCAAATCTCCGGTTATCTTATTCAAATTTGGAGTTCAATTTCCCAGAGTTATAGATTGAGCACTTATTTTTGGTTGAACATAGAGGAAAGTCCTCCATTGGCTGATGTGAAGGATTTAATATCAATCTTTTAAGCATTTAACTATGGTATAGTGCTCCCCTGTGTATATTATCTGTGTGTTTTATGTTAAAGACCAAAAGATTAGTGTTCCCAGCACAGAAGAACAATTAGCAAATTTATGATAAAAGGATCTGGAATGTGGGAACTGAGACATTCAAATACTTTATCATTTAGTAGAGGGCACCAATGACTAATTGGAAACACATCTTTTTTTTTTAAACAAAGGAGAGGCAGTACAGTGGGAAAAGGAGCCAGTCTTGGAGTCTAGCATATCTTGGTTCAGGTCCTGCTCCTTGCTCATATCAACTGTGTGGCCAGAGTCAAATCACTCAACTTTCCATCACCCCAGACAACTCTCTAAGACTAGAAATTGCTACTCTGCATCAGCTGAGGGGCTTTCTAGGCTGGGAGTTCCCTATGCCCATGAAGTCATAGGCCAACATTTTTTGAAAAAGAGTTTAATTTTTAATAAAAGTCAGACTGAGAGCAACATCCCAGGTTATTAGTTTGCTATTTTCCACATACTACAATTGGGGACATATGTATATACGAAAGGCAAATATATATAAAAATATGTTTTTTACAAATGTGTAATATATTTAAATATATAAATAATTATGGGGCAGCTAGGTGGCACAATGGATAGAGTGCTGGGCCTGGAGTCAAGAAGACTCATCTTCCTGAGTTCAAATCTGGTCTCAGATACTACCTGAGCCACCCTGGGTAAGTCACTTAACCCTGTTTACTTCAGTTCCCTCATCTGTAAAATGAGCTTGAAAAGGTAATGGTAACCCACTATAGTGTCTTTGCCAAGAAAACCCCAAATGGGGTCACAGAGCGTCAGATGTGACTGAAGACGACTGAACAAAAAATAAATATTCATGTATCTATAAATATATTTACACATACAAATATATGAAAGACAAATGTATATATAAAAAGATAACTAAAAATACCAGTCAATAAACAGTAAGTGATAAATTGGTAGTTTAGACAATTTGTACTGTAAAAATTCTGCCTTGAGCTCAGAGAAGGTCATCATGGAGGATGCAAGAGAAGAGAGAGGCTAGGTTTTAAAGGCAATAGGGTATCTTGGGTCAGAAATCTGTAGCCAGTATAGACATACGCACATATACTTGTGTGTGCATGTGTGTATATATACATACATACATTATATATATGTGTGTGTGTATGTATGTGTGTATGTATGTATATTTTCCCCCCTGAATAGGTATCAGGCAATTGTAAGCCGGAGAACCTGCTTTACTGCTCAGGAAAGTATCTTTGCATTTGTCATAATTGTGGGAATTTAAACAATTGGTGATTTCACATAAATCATAGATGTCAGACACATGGTCCACATGGCCTGCAAAACTCCTGAGTGTTCCACTACCTGAACCAGATTAAAGTGTATTTAGAATATTTAACCATAAATACAAATACAATAAAGACAGCATTACATTTTAAAACTAAGTCAATATGAGGCCTTCAGAGATTCTTATGTACAGATTAGTGGTTTCTGTTTCTATTTGATACCAATGATGTAATATGAATTCAGCCCTTCTCTAACTTAGTAGGTCAATCTCAGGGAGCTATGTGGGGTCCTTAAAGTGGCTTGTTCAGGGTCACACATCTAGTTAGCACCAGAGGCTTGATTTACACAGAGGGTCTTTGTGACTCCAAGCCCAGCAGGCTACTCACTGGGCAACACTGCCCCTTTAACAATAGGAGGTACTTGATAAATATTTGATTGATCATAGAGCTATATCTGGCAGGGACTTCAAAGTCTATTTAGTACAGCCTTTTAATTTTACAGATGAGGAAACTGAGTCACAGGCAGGTTAAAGTGACTGACTGTCCAGGGTCACACAGGTACTATGTATCAGATGGAGGTTTTGAACTGAGGTCCTGTGACTCTCCAGTAAGCGGCTTTTCCACAGTACCATGCTGCATAGCACATCACTGAATGCCTAGCACAGTGCATAATTTATGATCCCCATCAAGAATATCTGTTAGGTACTCTTAGAGATGCAGGGCTTGGCAAATGGCACAACCCCCTTGAGCCTTTTCTGTCATTGGTTTCATAAAAGCCTACCCAGGCAGGCAGCCATTTACCGGATATGGCTCTGCTTCTTCTTGGTACTTTCCATCCTGGGAGCAGTGGAGGAGGTGGGCAGGGACATGAATCAGGTTTGGGGGCTGTTGTCTTTCAACAGTGGGCCTCAGTTATCTCTGCAGACAGGGTGCTGCTTCCCCAGTTACCTGAGTGGGCCCTTGAGCTGCCAGGTTGTGAAATGTTGAAACACTCTCCCCAAATTTAAAATAGCTTGTGTTTCGTCTGCCCTAAGCAAGCTTGGTTTTGTTGTTTTTTCGGCCCGAAACAGGCACTTGCTTGGCCTGAGTTGTTCTGTTTTCCTTCACATCCCGTGTAGTTTCAGTGGGGCCTCCTTGGGTGCATGGTGGATGAGTAATGCTACTCCTTCCTCAATGAACCCTTGGTATGCCTAGACTGTGAGGTAATTGTTGCTGCTCATTACGCTTTTAAGCCAAATGGAAATCTCCTTTAAAAAAAAAAAGCAATTGCTACTTTCCGTGTCTACTGAGACACCTCTGTACTTGTTCTCTTGACCTGCCAAATGATGAAGCTCGAAATTAGATAGCTCAGTAGCCTTGAAAAGCTTTACAGGTACGATGCCATGTATATAATGAGGAGACCCAAGAAGCACTGGCTGACAGAACTAAGCCAGTACTAATGGACTAGGCACCCTTAGAAGCCTAAAGTGAGGGTGTATCAAAAATTCGTGTGTGTGTGTGTGTGTGTGTGTGTGTGTGTGTGTAAAAATTTATAAAGGATAAAGATTGAGTGTTCCGTATTCATGAATGCTTAAAACATCTGTAATTTGGGGACATGGGGCTGGGAGCATGGAATCATCTATGCCAGCACAGATTGAACCTGTCTGACTTAGTAGGTGAGTCCTAGGTTAAGTGTGATGTCTTGGGTCCCTGGTAGAGTGTACATTCCTTGAGGGCAGGAACTGCTTCTTTGGTACCATTTGTCTTTGTGTCTCTACCACCTAACGCAGTGTCTGGCTATAGTAGATCTTTATGAAATGTTTGTTGAACTGAATTGAGTGACTTAATGTCACCCCTGGAAGACCAAAAGGAGAGCTGGGAATAAACCCACAGGAACTGGCTCTTTATAACTAAGTTGGTACCATAGTCTCATAGCATCATGTGGCAGAAGTAAACAAGTTGGTTTGTCATCATGAGAGCTGGGTCAAGTGAAACTCAGATTGACTCTGCCTGGGAAGCCAGGTAGGAAGGCAAAAGTGGTGACAAACCCTTGTAGGGACTTGTGAGAGAGCTTGTGTTTTGCCTGGTAAGGTCTGGTAAATAGTCTGTAATCCCAGTACAATTCAACAAATCATGATTGAAGTACTACTATATACAAGGCAGGTAACTAGGGGGTGCAGTAGATAGAGTGCAGGGCCTGAAGTTAGGAAGACCTGAATTCAAACCCAGCTTCAGATACTTACTAGCCGTGTGACCCTAGGCAAGTCGCTCAACCCCGTTTGCCTCAGTTTCTTCATCTGTCAAATGAGCTGGAGAAGGAAATAGCAAACTATTCCAATATCTTTGCCAAGAAAATCCTGAATGCAGTCATGAAGAGTTGGACACAACTGAAAAATGACTGAACAAAATATGTGTGTACGTATGTATTATGTATGTATGTATGTGTGTGATAGAGAACTGGCCTTGGAACCAAGAAGACTTGAATTCAAGACCTGACTCTGACAGATAAAAGCTGTATAATTCTGGGCAAGTTGCATCTTCTCAATTCTCTAAGACTATAAGTTCCCTGCATTGATAGAAGTAATTTCTGTACTTGGCCTGGGATTTACATAGGTACACATGCACATACACACACACATATACACAAATACACATACGCAGATGTATACACACATACATATACATATATACATATTTTATATATAATAAATGAAATCACAGGTCCAATCCATATCCTGCAGATATATAAATATGCATTTAGTATATATGTCTTGTCTCTTTACTATTCTATCATATGTCAGGGACAGACTTTCCCAGAACCTTCTTCACAGGCAGAGGGACAGGAACTGGCCCCAATATAAGGGAAGGAACAAGGAAGAAGAGAGATGTTCTGTGTTTATGGAGCTTGCAATTTTGTGGGAAAGATAATGGTGTAGGCAGTACAAGGTTGGAGCTGATGAAATGGTATTTCAGGTCAGGGAACTGAATGAGCAGACATGGAGGCAGGGAACCTCAGGCTGGGTTCAGGCAACAACAAATATTCCAGCTCGGCTGGAACTTGGCAGGCTTGAAGGGAAGTCCCAGGAGATAGACTAGGTTGGGAATAAGTGATTGAAGGCCTTATTTACAAGTTTGGAATATATGGCATTTTGGAAAAAATGCCAGAGGTAATGGATAGTCAATGAAGGTTTTTGAATAAGGGGTTTACATAACCCAAGGTATGCTTTAGGAAGGTTAATCTGGCAGCTGCGTAAGACTGATTGACGTGGAAAGAGAATGGATATAGAGGATTCTTGATATATGATTTAAGCTGCATAAGAGGTAAGAAGGGTGCAGAATTGAAGTGGACTTTTCCCAGTACCCCTGCCCCTCATTCCTCACTGATTATTAAGCAGTTTGGAAAATACCTTCATTGTATTACTCCCCTATGGATATTTGACAATTAAAACGGTTTGCAAGACATGGTTTCTGGATAATTAAATCATTTTATTAATCAAGCTAGCAGATTATTAATAAAAGGATGGTCATTTGGCCATCTCTCTCAGACCAAAGACTCCTAATGGTAGTAGGGTCACAGTTTGTATGCCCTTTGAAGAGGAGGTATTCCTGAGGGATGCCTAATCACCTCTGATTGGTTAACACAATGGAAGATGGGCTATCTTGAGGCACATAACTTACTTAGGTCACTCAAATCCTGGTCAAAGAGATAACAATTTCCATATCATCTGCTATGATAATAGGGAGAATCAACATTTTCCCAGACCCCTCTGAGCAAACACGGTAGGCAAGATTAGACTTGGCCTGGGTACATGGGTGGGGAACCTACAGCCTCAAGGCCACATGTGGCCCTCTAGATCCTCAAGTGAGGCCCTTTGACTGAATCCAAACTTCACAGAACAAATCCCCTTGATAAAAGAACTTGTTCTATAAAACGGACCTAAATATGGCCTTGAGGCCATAGGTTCCCCACCCCTGGCTCGGCAAATCTTTAACAGAGATTTCCCACACTGGTTGGTTTCTGGATGAGGAAGTAGAAAAGGGGAAAATCCTTGGTCCTAACGTAATAATTAGTTATTAAATATAAGAGAGAAATATTCATTTCTCGTGGATAACAAAGCAATCTTCTTTTGGTGACAGCCAGCTCTTTGTCTTAAACTCTATGTATGTGAGAATGAGGAAGGGCTCTGGGCCTTTGACCAGATTGTGAAAGCCTTTGCGGGGCTCCACATCCAGAAGCCACATCTGGTGACCTGAGCAAACTCCAGTCATTTCCAAAGTGAACCAGTGAAAACTGGCTTGACTGGTACAGCTTCAGCCCTGCAGGATGTATGGAGGCTCTGTGCTGCTCTTGGCAGGGGGGCAGGAGCCATGGGGCCCACTCAGTGGGACTGCTCCCCATTGGTATTCCTCCCTGTTCCCTGTTGTCTTCCTTTCTGTGTGAGTAGTAATAAAGTTTTGTTAACTGCTATCCCTCTGTGATTATGCTGTTCTTAGTTGGAATTCTCTTAGCTACATTCAACATGAACAATCTATTAGGTCCCTCTCAGTTCTTCTGTTTTAAGAATATACTGTAAGAAGTGGCATATGGGATAAGACCAATATTCTGCCTCTAACAGCAGAATCAAAGGGCTTTTGGTAGAATATTCTTCTATTACTTTATATATTTTTACTACCCCCTCTATCCCAAATTACCTTCTCCCTCTCTTTTCTACCAATTCATGCCAGTCTTGTGCTTTTCAACTATAGGAGAGTGATTCATAGATTGTTTGTGCTTCAAGGTACCTTAAATATCATCTAATCTAATTTACCTTTTTGTGGATAGGAATAATGAAGAATAGGGACAGCTAGGTGATAGGGACAACTAGGTGATAGAGCACTGGGCTTGGAATCAGGAAGACTCATCTTCATGAATTCAGATCTGGCTCTTCCCAGCTGTGTGACCCTGGGCAAGGCACTTAACCCTGTTTGTCTCAGTTTCCTCATCTGTAAAGTGATATGCAGAAGGAAATATCCAACTGCTCCAGTATCTTTGCCAAGAAAACCCCCAAGCCTCAAAGATTCAGACATGACTGAAACGACTGAACAGCAAACCGAAACCTTTGGAGTTGAAGTAACTTATCTGAGCTTACAGAGCCGGGACTAGACCCAGGTCTACTGACTCTTCAGCCTTGGTCATGATGGAAAGATGATCATTTCTACATTTCGTTGAAAGGGAAATACGCTCATTGGCAGCATGGTGCCATGAAAAGCAGGATGAATTTGGAGTCAGGGGACCTAGGTGTGAAACATGGTGTGGCTGTTTAGGATCTGTGTGCTATTGGTTGAGTCAATTAACTCCTCTGGGTCTCAGTTTCCTCATATTTAAAACAAGGAGACTGAACTGGGTGACCTCTAGGGTCCTTTCTCATTCTAAGTCTATGGTCGTATGTTGTTAGTGTTGGTACTGCTATTCAGAATTTAGGGTGTTTCTTTCTAGATGGAGAATGCTCTGTCCAGAGGGATCTCATATTAAACCTGATGAGGCTGAAAATCTGGAGTTTGATGGTCCTGTTGCTCTGTTTTTTGACCTATAAATTAGCACCTGGAATGTTAGAGCCAGAGAGAACCTCACAGAATAGTTCTCTTGTTTTATAGATGAGGAGGCTAGCCCACACAAGTGAAGTGGTTTTCCAAGATCTATTGAGAAACTCATCCTACATCCCTGAAAAGGCTAGGAGAAAAAGAAAGAACTTAGTTTATATTGTAATGGAAGAAGCAGGACTCATACTTTGAAAGGTTATACCTTTTATAAAGGAAACACATAAGCAAATGCAAAGTAAAGCAGCTCTTAGGAGCTATGTAAATGAGAGCTGGGGGGAGGTGGGATGCTGGAGTGATTGGAGTAATTAGAGGCAGTGGGTGTGTAGAGAAGGCATTACTCTTTCTGATGCATTGTTGGCAGCTCCCTACTATCAGCTGCCATCAATTTCAGTGCCTAAATCAAATTCTTTCCCTTGGTAAAAATCTCCCTGTGGAGATCCCCAATAGATATGTTAACCAATATAGGATATATGTATATACACATACACACACATATATATACACATATGTAAATACATATATGCATATATATGTGTACTATATACGCGTATATATTAGTTGAACTGTATTTTAATGTGATTTTCCTCATCTCCTTACCAAATAAAAATCTTATAACACTGAAAGATGTTAAAGTAGGAATTTATAATACATGTGTATATAATACATTAGTAATGTGTAATGTAATAACATATAATCTATTCATTTTCTATATAGTTCATATATGATATACTTGATACATATGCAAATCTGTATATGTACACACATACAATATATGTGTGTGTATGTGTGTGTGTACGTGCGTGTGTACATGTGTGTGTGTGTGTATAGAGTTTTCCGTTAATTTTAGCAGCTTCTTGGCTTGTCCTTCATAATCATCATTGACTAGTCATATCTATGCCAGATAAGTATAAAATTGGGGCAGCAATTCCTTTGTAAGTTACAGGGTTGTAAAAGACAGTTGCCTTCTTCACTGGTGCATTCAAAGAAATTAGTTGGTTTCCAAATACCCAGGCTTCTTGATAGGCTTTTCTACATTACATACACACTTGTGTGTAATTTTATGTACATGCACATATAACATTTGTATATACACATATATATTTACATACACAACACGTACATATATACATACATATATACACACACATATACACGTATTTATGTAATATAGCCACTACAGAAGACAAAAAGCGCATTCTCAGTGAGAAAGAGTAAGACAAGTATTGGTGATATTACCACTAAAACTAGTAACTTACAAATAAAAATAGAGATACCAGTCTGGTACAGTACACAAATTATATTCAGTTTAATGCCAATAAAGACAAAGCAATAAATGTAGACAACATTATATTTTTAGGATCAAAACATGTGATAGCTTAAAAAACACACACAGTTCCTGAATTCAACCACTTGGCCTATTTCAGTGACTCAATGAATCCCTGTTCTTTTTTTCTCTGTCCAAAGCACTATGGACTATCTCATCATTACACTACCATGTAGAACTCGGGTCAGAGTTTAGCCCTGAAGTTCTTTTGGTCCCTCCACTTTCTTCCAATATTAAACAGGGTTCTGGCTCAGCCTAACAACATCCTACAGCTTGTATTTAAGGGGTCATTCCTGTAGTCCTTTGTCTTCATTCAACAGGCTGTGCCTATGATCTCAAGTCTCCTCCCTCTTGTTTGTGAGACTATAGGCACATTGATGTTGCTTCACAGCACTATCGATGCTACAGTATAACCAAATCCTACCATGATGTCATGAAGCCTCCTTGCTGAAACATCATTCAGCTAATTATTCATTTTTAATGTTCCTATGGAAACTCCATGTCTCTATAACAGTGCTTTGTCTAATGTTCTGTTTTCAAGATGATTCCTAATGATAAATGTGGGGTAGACTGAATATCCTAGTTTTGTTTTTTTGTTTTCATTCTCCTCAGAACAAAATAGAATATTTGAGTAACAGTGTGGTTTGATGTACTCTTGAAGAAGTGGTATCCCAGGTGGCAGTTGGGAAGGAGGAAGAGGGGTCACCTTCATGGAAATATATACCACATGATGCTATTAAATCCAACCCCTTTAGCCTGAATCAATTTTCTGCCCCCTTTCAGTCTCCACGGTCTTGCTTGTTGAAGGATGGCAGCATAATGGGTTGGGCTGCTGGCTAGTGAAGCTGTGTTTGACATGTACAGTTCAAGTTCTAACATAGATGTTCTTCTACAAAATGACTTCATTTAGACTAAAATATGAAGAGTCCAGAAAGCTGCTCCTGAGTCTGTCATCCACACTGAAGTGTGATAATCCCATTCCAAAAGGGCCTCTGGGTAGATGCTGCTGCTTTGTTTATGGGCAAACTATGAATGTGGAATAATAAAAATTAGTTCCTAGAGCTGGATTTAATTTATCCCTTCATATTGAAAAAACACACAGACAATGTTGATTACTCTCAATATTTACAGCAATTATAAAATGATTTTTTTCTTTCTTTCTTAACTTCTAGATCTAGGAGTAAGGATCCTGCATACTACAATGAGATTCACAGGAAATCTACTGGGGAAATGTCAGACACTATTTTCGAAGTGATGACCAATCTAGATAAGCCTGCTATGACAGAGACCTTATGAAGCTGTGCTAATAGTTTTCTTAAATTTTATTCAACTCTCAGAATTCTTTTAGTACTGAAAAATTTTCAGTTGGCAAAATTCACATTCAGTGTAGTGCCCTCAAAATCTTGGCTCTCTTTTCCTCTTTCTTTCCTGTTGGAAAGGCCACCAACAATTTGTATTTATTTATTTATACTTATTAATGACTTAGGAGACCAGAGTGTCTAAGACAGATAGGTCTATGCCAAGCCACAGGGTCCCATACTCAGAGCTTATGGGTAGAAGAAGCTAATCTTGAATGATTGGAAATTACAAATTACTGATGCCAAGCCTCCCATGAAAGCAAGTCTCATCTTTTCAGTATAAACATTTTACTCATGATGCTGTAGGGCAACGAAATATAGAATACCATCGCCTCCAAAGTACTAAAAATAATCATCACACAGAGGGTAATAAGAGAGGCACATGATGGGTGTGAGCAGGCTGTAACACATGGTCAGTAAAGAATCTCAAGTAAGAACAGGAGCAAAGGAAGTCTTTGAGGAATTTTATGAGGGAAAGACAAGATGGGCTGGACGTGTGGCAAGAGCAAGAAGTAACAGGTGGTTGGCCAGAATTCTCCACTGGTACCCTAGAAATGTTGCGGGAAAGCAAAAAAAAAAAAGTCCAGCACATTGGTTGGATCCCCTGTGGTGAATTTTTAGAAAAAAGATGGGCAAGAGTCACAAGATTGGCAGGCATGAATGGGTTGCAATCAGCATCTTTGAAAGAAACTCTCAATTAATGAGATCATGGATCTAATTGAGTATTTGAGTGGTGTCTTGGGTCTTATAGACAAGGAAGCCAAGCCAGTGACCCCAGAGACCCATAATAAGAACCAAGAATTGATTGGTCAGTGACAAAATAGTAAATTAGTATTCACAGATCTTCCACTAAAGACTTATTTTACTATCTTATCCTTAAATGAAGATGACCCTGGGTTGTCAAAAGTTAGTAGCTCTGGCAAGTCCTTCCAAGTTGGAAAGTCTTTGAATAGGGGCCCAGTAATTGGCTTTATGTCTGTGGTCTGAGGAGCAGCCCAGGTAAGTTTGGAGAGGCTCATCAACATGTACACCTCATTGTGATGAAAATGTAGGCTATAAAACCCTAAAGATCATTTACTAAGTTATAAAATGTATGTGATCAAGATAAGCAAAGTGAACGTTCACACTGATGAAGTTAACAGATCCTTAATGTGTGGACACATTTAAGTGTAGGTAACATTTTCAGACAAGTGAGGGAATTTTTCCTCTTGAGGGACAGTGACAAGACAGTTCGCAATTTAAAAGAAAATCAAGAAATTCTGAAGGAGGGAAGATGTAGTGAGAGTTCAGAGGTAAATCAGGATTTCAGAGCATGGGAACAAGATTTAAATTTGGAAGATTCAGATGTGTGATTGTGTTAAAGGGAATTCATTTTTCAAGATAATTAAAGTCCTTTTCTGAAATTTGTTAAGTAATTCAAGGATTGGGAAATGGGATCTCTATGCAAAAGCTGATGGAGATGAGTTAGTTTGGAGAATAAATAATTAATAGATAACGTGGTCTCTGAGTATATGAAAGGTTATCATCTGGAGTATAGATCTTTACTATTCTACATTTCCACTGAGAATAGAAAAGGAAGAAGTTAAATTACTGTTGGAAAGAGAGAGAAAGAAACAGAGGGGGAGAGAGAGAAAGAGAGAGAGAGAGAGAGAGAGAGAGAGAGATCCATTTTTACTTAACTGTCCAATAGCTAGTATTGCCACCATTTTTTAGAAACATCCTGTTTTGTTTCTAGGTCTGAGTGCTTGCAATCAAATCTAATCTAATTCATGAGCATTAAGTCCCTACTTACTACGACACAGCACTGTATTAGGCACTCAGGATCCTACTAAGATGAAACAAAAAAGAGTTCCTGTTTTCAATTAGCTTCTATTGGAGAAAAGGACAATGAGGGAATACAACATGTACGCAGATAAGTGCATATATGATTATTTGAGGAGAGAATGAACACTGACAGCTGGGAAAATCAGATGGATTTCCATGAGAGGTGTTATATAGACTGAATTTTAAAGTAAGCCAAGGATTCCGAGAGATGGAGGGGAAGAGGCAGTCCATTGCAAATTTAGGTGACAGCAAGTAAGCTGGTCTGGCTGGGACACAGAGTTTATGAAAAGAAATCATGTGAAAAGAGCCAGGGAAGGCAGAATTGATATGCCTCTGCCATCAAAATTCAAGTGAAAATAACATAAAGAAAGTAAACAGCAGAGATACAAGTGTTGTAGGACTAGTTGTTTCAGAACATGAAAAAGCCAGAACCTTTGCCTCTTGGAAGGTTAAATAATATTAAGATGTGGAACAAAAGCTGTCTATTTCCCTTTGTAGGGTAATCAACCGATAAGAATTTATTAAACACCTACTATGTGCCAGGCACTGTTCTAGGTGCTAGAGATCCAATGACCCATAAGGAAGTCTTAGCCCACAAAAAGCCTACACTCTATCAGAGGAAAGAAACAACATGTGTACACATAAGTAAATTCTAAGTAATTTCAGATGGGGAAGGTAACAGTAGTTGGTAAGGGTAGGAAAAGGGTCTCATGCAGGAGATGACATGAGATGAGCTTTGAAAGAAACTAAGAATTCTGAGAGTTGGCATGGAGGAAGGATTCCATTTCAGGCATGGAGGACGTGATGTGCAAAGGCCTGGGAGCCTGGAAAATGAATTATCAAGTACAGAAGACAGCAAATAAACAAATTTGGTTTGACTACAGAATGCATGAGAGAGTAATGTGTAATGTGTCTGCAAAGGTAGGCTAGAACCAGCTTATCAAGGACTCTGAATGCCAAATAGAGAAGTTTGCTTTTGATTCTTGAGTAAATAAGAAGGCACTAAAGGTTTTTGAGGAGGGGAAGGACATGATCAGACTTGTGCTTTAAGAATCAATGCATCAGAGGCACACAGAGTTAAAATAAAGGGCTGGAGCAAAATCGAACATGGTGCAGCTGAAGTAAAAAAAGGCAGAGGTAGCAATCATGATCTCAGACACAGCAAAGGCAAAGATAGACAAAGAGACAATTGGGGAAACTACATTTTATTAAAAGGTACCATAGGCAATGAAGTAATAATCAAGCAATTTTACAGCAGGTTTCTCTGAAAAGAACTCATTTCTTAAATATATACTGAGTATAGAACTGAGTCAAATTTATAAAAATGAAAGATATTCTGCAATTAATAAATGGCCAGAGGATATAAACAGGCAGTTTTCAGAAGAAGAAATCAAAGCTCTCTATAGTCATATGAAAAAATGCTTTAAATCACTATTGATTAGAGAAATGAAAATTAAAATAACTCTTAGGTAGGGGCAGCTAGGTGGCGCAGTGAGTAGAGCATTGGCCCTGGAGTCAGGAGGACCTGAGTTCAAATCCAGCCTCAGACACTTGACATATGCACTAGCTGTGTGACCTTGGGCAAGTCACTTAACCCCAATTGCCCTGCCCAAAAAAAAAAAAACCAAAATAACTCTTAGGTACTACTTCAGAAATAACAAATGCTGGAGGCAGCCAAGGCCAAATAGGTGTCTGACTCTTCACTTTGGTAGCTGTCTAAAGGATGTATTAGAGGTGACTTGAAGGAGAGAGAATTAGGAGGTTGTTGGAATAGGCCATGTGATAGGTGATAAGGGACTGAACTAGGGTGGGGGCAGGGTTAGTAGGGTCAAGGGGTCTGATAGGAGACATATTGTTGAATTAGAATCCATAAGACTTGGTGTTTGATGGAGACGTGGAGGAAGAATCGGGTTGTGTACCTGAGTGACTGGAAGCGCCATCAACATAAACAGGGGGAAAAATGAAAATGGGTGGGTTTGTGGGGACAAGATATTAAGTTCTGTTTTGATCATTTTGAATTTGAAATGCTTATGGGACATCCAGCTTCAGATTTTCAATTGCCAGTTGGTGATATAGGATCGGAGCATCGGAGCTCAGGAGAGAGGATAGCATTGGAGATACACACACACACACACACACACACACACACACACACACATTCATAATACATATGTATGTGTGTCTGTATGAGTGTGTGTGTGTGTGTGTGTGTATCTGGAGGTGATCTGCATAGAGATGAGTATTGAATCTATGGGAACTGATGAAACCACCAGGAAAGAGTGTAGAGAGAAAAAAGAAGAGGGGTCAGGATACAGTCTATTAATATACACATATTTAGGTGGGGTGGGAAATAGATGATGTTTCAGCAAATTAGTCAGGAAGGAGCATCCAGGCAGGTAGAAGAAGGGGTACAGGAGGGAATAAACATTTATATAGTACCAACTCTATTCAAGGAGAACTGAGAGAGTATTGTCACAAAAACCCAGGGAGTAGAAAAAGTGCTTAACAGTGTCAAGTCTTGCAGAGCGGTCAAGAAGGATAAGATCCAAAAAAGGCCCCTGGATTCTGCAATTCAGAGATCATTATTAACCTTAGAAAGGCAGTTTCAGTTGAGTGGTGCAGTTGGAAGCCAGTTTGCAAAGCGTTGAGATGTGAGAGGAGAAAGAATGGAGTTATTGGTACAGAAAGGTTGTTTGTTTGTTTTTATAGGCTGAAAAAAAGGAACAGAGAAAAACATCAACAAATAACTTAACCTCTTAGTTCCTCAAATTATTTTTTTTCCATGACCTACTCCTCCACATTACCTCAGCTTCATACAGAGATGGTTATACCCTTGATCTTACCATCACCCACAAATGTACCACTTCTATGTTCATGAACTCTGAAATTCCTTTATCCGATCACAATATGTTGAAATTCCACCTCTCCCTCTCTCTCTTTCTTTCTCTCTCTCTCTCTGTCTGTCTCAGTCTCTGTCTTTCTCTCTCTCTCTCTCTCTCTCTCTCTCTCTCTCTCTCTCTCTCTCTGTCTATCTGTCTCTCTCTCTCTCTCTCTCTCAACCCCAAATCTGTTCTTCATCCTCACCATGACCTCCAGTCCCTCTGTCACTCCATTTTTTTCCTAGGCCATCACCCCTGTACTAGCTACACTCTCCTCTCTTCCCTCTAGATGAGAGGTGTCAAACACAGTCAGGGGAATGCAGCCCAAACCAAATTACAATGTAATTGGGGAATATTTAACAAAATAAATGAAAATACAAGAAAACATAAATAATAGTAACTTGCGGTTTTCTAAGTCAACAGGTATCGTTTTACACAACTCAAGTACCCTGTTTCTATTTGAGTTTGACACCACTCTCTAGTCTAGTGTCCCTTTTTCTATTGCAGATCTTGCCCAGCCAAGCCTCAGACTTAATTTACTCCCTCCATCCTCTGCCTTCTTTCCTATTCAAGTGCTGCTGAAAATCCCCATAAATCTGTGTTATATAAGCTCAATTGGCCACTAGCTGCAGCAAGGTAATCCTTTTATACCTACCTAAAGGATTCACTATCCTACTCAACGCAGCAGCTTTTCCAAACCTTTTCTCCCACCTCAAATTTCCCATGGCTCTGTCACCCCCAGCCCGCTCAGCTGAGAACCTTGCCTTATATTTCATTGCAAAAAAGAAGTTGTTTACCATGAGCTCCTTCTCCCCTCCTCTTAATCTTGGCTCACTCAGATTTCTTCCACTACTTTCCCTTCCTTAACACCTGTCACATGAGAAAAGGCAGCTCTTCTCCTCGCCAAGACAAAATGCTCCATATAGACAAATGACCTGCCCATCTTTTTCAAGAGACTCCCCTCTCTACCATTATCATTTCCTTATCTTCGATTTCTCTCTGTCCACTGGCTGCTTCCTTACTACGTATAAACATTCCTAGGTCTCCCTAGCCTCAAAACCCCATCATGATCCATCCATACATCTCTACTGGCTGTTATTCTATATGTCTTCCCCCTTTTGTGGCTAAGCTCCCTGAGGAGGCTATTTACAATTGATGCCTCCAGTTCTTTTTATCTCATTCTCTTTTTAACTTTGCAGTTTGGCTTCTGGTCTCATCATTTGACTGACTCTACTCTCTCCAAAATTACTAACCATCTCTTAATTGACAAATCAAATAATCTTTTCTAAATCTTCACCCCTCTTGACCTCATAACAGCCATTGACACTGTCAATCACCTTCTTCTCCTTTATATTCTCTTCTCTCTAGGTTTTCATGACATTGCTCTCTCCTGGTTCTTTTCCTGGTTGAATGTTCCTTTTCAGTCTCCTTTGCTGGGTCTTTATTCAGGTCACATGTGTGTCTCACAGGGCTTGTGGGTTTCCTGGGCCCTCTTCTCTTCTTCTCTACTTGCTCATATTGTGACCTCACTAGCTACCAAGGATTCAAGGATTCAACTATCATCTTTATGCAGATGATTCTTAGATTTATTTTAGCCAGTCCTAATCTCTCTTGTTACCTCTAGTCTTTAATCTCCAGTGGCCTACTAGACATCTTGAACCAGATGTCTCACAGACGTCTCAAACTTAACACATCCAAAATTGACCTCATTATCTTTTCCTCAAAATCTTTCCTTCTTCCCAACTTCTCTATTACTGTTTAGGGTATTACCATCCTCCAGACTTGGTATCTGTCATATTCAATTTTTCATTCCCACTCCCCCCTCTACTTCCCCATATCCAGTCAGTTGCCAAATCTCATCAATTCTACTTTCTAAAAATCTTTTGGATATACCCTCTTTTCCCTTCTGACACTCCTTCTGACACTCAGGGATCCCACTGATCCCTGAGACCAGGACTATCTTTTGCCTCTTTTATGACCCCAGAGCTTAGAACAGTACCTAGAACATTGTAGACCCTTAATAAATGTTTCTTGATTGATTGGGACAGGCCCTCATCAATTCATGCCTGGACCATATCAATAGCCTGCTAGTTAATCTCCTTGCCTCAATTTTCTCCCCATTTTAGTCCATATTCTACTCAGCTACCACACTGACCTTTCTGTAGTGCAAGTCCAATTATATGACCTCCATTTAAAACAATTCCAGTGGTTCCCTATTACTTTCGGGATCAGAGAAAAAATCCTCTGTTTGGCTTTTAGAGCCCTACATAACTTGGACCTTCCTCCCTTTCTAATCTTATTACACCTTAGACTCTACTACATACTCTATAATCCAGTGACACTTGCTTCTTTGCTCTTCCTCACATAAGACACTTCATCTCTCAACTCTTAGCATTCTTACTGTTGTGCCCCCAGCCTTGAATTCTGTCCCTTCTCATCTCTGCCCCTTGGCTTCCTTCAACTTTCAACTAAAATGTAACCTTCTATAAGAAGGCATTCTCAATCTTCCTTTATCTTTATGCCTTCTTCCATCTTATCTTGTATATACCCTGTTTGTACATAGCTGTTTACATGTTGTTTATCTCCTCCTTTTATATCCCTTGAGAGCATATCCCTTATATTCCTTGAGAGCAGGGACTGATTTTTGCCCTTTCTTGTATCCCCATGTAACAGCAAAGCTGCTTGCAGCTTCTGTGGAAGTATAAGGCCAACAACACCAGCAAACATGAGGACTGCTAGCACAAGTTCTTTGATCTGCTTTTCTAAAGAAAGCAACTTTAAGGGGTTTACAATCTCACTTTAATTAAACATACATATATCATTAACTTAGTTCAGAGGGAAAAGTCAGCATCCTCAACTTCAGAGAAAACACAAACTGAAATTACAAGCAGAAATTATATAAAGAGAGCAAATAACACAAATCAGGAGACAGAGCTTTTGTCTGTCTGTAGCAATACATACATAGTTACCAGAGAAAGAAAGGCACCAACATCTGGGTGTTCAAAGTCAGGGGGCTCCTTAATGGCTACCCAGAGTCTCGTCTGGACAAGTCACATGAATACTCTTCCACTGAGTGAGCCTCCAAAGCAAAATGCCAAACTAAGAGTATATATACATTTCTTTAGGGTCAGCCCACAGAGGGCTTCACAACCGTGTGACTCAAACTCATTTGAGTTAGACTTTCTTGTGACTTAAGCAGGTCATCAAAGACTCTTGATAAATCAAAGATTCTTGATTCAAACAAAGGCAAGTCTCAATCAAAGACACTTGATTACCTTAGTGCTGAGAAGAACTAGAACTCCAAAAGAAAAAAGAGCCAAACAAAAAGTCCGATTTTGCTTGTCATTACACCCCAGTGCTTAGTACAATTTCTGGCACATAGTAGGTAAGTTGACTGAGAGACTGAGATATAGAATGATAGTATGAAAGATCATAAAGTCTAGTATTTTAGGGATGGGGACACCTAGACATATTTGCCGGGTAAGATTTGAGGAATTGACTTTGATGTGGAGAAAGGCAATCTCTTTATCAAAGACTGGAGTAAATGAGGAGATAATTATGGATGACATTAAAAAGTTTTGAGATACAGAGGGGAAAAGAGGGAGCCCACAACAAATAGTGTCCTTTTTTTCTGAGAGACCTTTTGATGAAATGGAGAAGGTGGTGTGGAAGACTTGAGGAGAGATATGAAAGCTTGTAAGAGTTATTATGGGATGATGGCAAATGCTATCCACATCTAGCGAAAGAACTGTGGAATCTGAATGCAGACTGAAGCATACTATTTTGTCTTTCTCTTTTTTTTCTTTCTCATGGTTTTTCCCTTTTGTTCTAATTCTTCTTTTACAACATGACCAATATGGAAATATGTTTTTAAAAAGAGTTATCATGGGAGATTTGATGGAGTAAATTAGTGAAAAGTTACTTCCTTGAGAGGGCAGCTAGGTGGCACAGTGGATGGAGTGCTGGACCTGGAGTTAGGAAGACTCATCCTCCTGAGTTCAGATCTGGCCTCAGACACTTACTAGCTGTGTGACCCTAGGCAAATCACTTAATCCTGTTTGCCTGCATTTCCTCATCTGCAAAATGAGCTGGAGTAGGAAATGACAAACCACTTCAGCATCTGTGCCAAGAAAACCCCAAATGGGGGGGTCACAAAGAGTCACATGACTGAAACAAATGAATAACAACAGCACTTCTTTGAGGGTCTAGATGAGAGTAGAGATCATAAATTTGTAGTGTACCCAGTAAATGTTGTTTTGTGACTTCTTCTAACACCATTCAGTATCATGTATGTAAGAATGGAGGAAGTAAATGGTGGGGTAATTCAGAGCTGGGGTTTAGCAAAGAATAACTGGGAATAGGGAAAGGTATGCAAGTTAGAAGACAGAGTATATTTGAACTACTTTACTATACAGTCAAGATTGGAAAGGGAGGAAAGTGATGCCAGAACTGCAGTAAAAATAGCCTAGAAGAGCACTGAGGGGTAGAATGGCCAGAGATCATGATAAGAGGGGAGATTTGGTCTGGGAAGACTAAGACATGGGGTGAGATGAAATGGTTGAATAGAAGAATCTCAGAGTTCTCAGTCATGAAAGTAGAACCCTTGTGGGTGATGGTGAAATCAAGGGTGTGACCACCCCAGTGTATGGCTGGGATGTGGTGAAAGTGAACATCTTGGGGGTTGAGAATAATAAACTTGGGGCTAGGAATCTAAGGATGGTTGCTGAAGTCCACTAGTATAAGGGCAGACTTTGGGGTAGACTTGCAGAGCTTTTTAACCTAAGATCTATCAACATTTTTTATTTGATAACTGAATTTCAAGATAATTTATCTTTTGAAATCCTATGTATTTTATTTTATGCATTTAAAAAGATTGCTCTGTGAAGGTGCCCATAGGCTTCACCAGATTTCCAAGGGGGTCCCTGACACAAAAAAGGTTAAGAATTCTTGGGAGAGAAAAAAGATGAACTAGCTCTGAACTCTTTTTTAAAAGGAGGGAAAATAAGATAGGGGCCAGTAGAGAATTGCTATGAGTTTGGCTAGTCCTCCTCCTAGCCCAGTTCATGGGGAAAGGTACTTCCAGTACTAGAAAGGAAGATCAGGGATATGGTATCTTCTGGAAGATGAGGAGAACAAGGTCTCTCTCTGTGAGTGCCAGAGGTTGGAAGGAGCACAAGAAGGGGTAGAAGAATTGACATGTACCATATGCAGAAGAAGATGCCAGTGGAGAAATATGAAATCTTTTGAAGAGGAAATTGACTTTTACATAGTAGTATATGTTCAGCCTTGGTCCTTGGAGGGAGAATACCTTAGAGACTAATACATTAATTTTAGAATCTGCTGAATGAAAGTGATGTAGTCTGGCAAGAGCTGAGTTGCCCATCTTATATTTCATACTGGCATTAAGTTAAGTTTATTTTTTAAAAAAGGGCTATTCCCAGAAAGCATTTTTGTAATGAACATTTCCCACTGTAACATCAATTTTTTATTATTACATGAAAAATGATCTATATAGGTGGTCATTGGAAAGTAGCTTTGCATTTACCTTATGAAGCATATATGAAAAAAAGTCCTCCAATAATATGACTCATTTGTAATAGTTGGTCCAAATGCATATGATTCCTAGTAATACTTTTATAGCTCTCTCCCCTCCTCTCCATCTCCCCCCCTCTCATTTCCTTTTCTCTCTCTCCCTCTCCTCTCCTTCTCTTTCCTTTCCCTCTCACTTTCTCCTCCCTCCTCCCTTTTTCCATTCTCTCTCACCTCCCCCTTTCTTCCTCCCTTCTCTTCTCCTCTCCCCTTTTCCATCTGATTTTGTGTGATATCACGAATGGGTAGAGAGCTGGACCTGAAGTAAGGCAAACCTGAATTCAAATCACTTCTGTTCTAGAGAGACAGCAGGGTGTAATGAATAGACAGCTGACCTGAGTCAGGAAGACCAAAGTTCAAGTCCCACTTCTGACCCATACTGGTAACTCTCTAAGACTTTAAGCTGTAGCAGGAGCATGGTTCTGCCTTAGTAGAGGATAATTTCCTCAACAGAAATTCTTCAAACTTACATAATCACATATAGTCCAAAAGGAAGAAAGAATCTACCTTACAGAGTGCCTCAGATGAGATCATTTGTATTTTCTAACCTTGCTGCAAACCCTAAAACCTATGTAAATGTAAGATATAATTTGTCTTGTGGGCACAAGTTTCAAGGAATGCTTTGTGTATTCAGGAAAGGAGAGGGATATGGATAGGATCTGTGATTTCAGCGATAAAGAAAACTACTGGATAAAGAAACTCCTTCTACTTGTGCAAGTTGACACTTTCTCCAAAACTTGGAGCCTTATTCTCTAGGGCACTAGGTACCCCAGACTTCTCTAGGGCAGTTAGGCTCTTGCTTAGCCCAGGGTCAATAACTTGTGTATTTCAGAGGTGAATCTTGACTTCAGGTTTTCCTGGCTCTAAGGCAACTTTCCATTGACTATGCCATACTGCCTTCAGAAAAAATGTTAAAAAACTGTTAAATGTTAATATGTTTAAAAAAAACTTTTTTAAACTGAGTAATATATCAGTTGGTTTAGAATAATGGACCTATCTATAGCTGATAAACTAAGACTTTAGGACAATTCTCATGTTTTCATAGCTCTCTTTATTAAGAGGTCTCCAAATGACTAATAGCAAATGTCCCATCCATCTCCAAGCTTTGTACACCAGGAATCTCCAAACTTGCCACTAGATTTTCCTAAAAGATTTGGGAGAGTCCCAGTGAGGAGGGGCACAAGGTAGGTGGTAGCAAAGAGAGAATAGATGAGTCGATGAATTCCCCCAGCTCTAGAAGGAATAACAACACTCTGTCAGCAACTGACTCTCAAAACCCAAAGCCACCACTGTATAATTAAAGGCTATATGTTAAAAAAAACAACCAAACTAACACTTCTTTTTTGGGGGGAGGGTCAGGGCAATTGGGGTTAAGTAACTTGCCCAAGGTCACACAGCTAGTACATGTGTCAAGTATCTGAGGCCGGATTTGAACTCAGGTCCTCCTGACTCCAGGGCAGGTGCTCTACTCACTGGGCCACCTAGCTGTCCCTAACACTTCTTAATAGGAAAAATTTTAGAGCCCCTTTCTCTTCATTGACAATAGTTTCAGGTAGTTAGTAATAGAAATTTAGCAACTAATAGGTAAATTATGTTTTGCTTTTTTTTCTAAGATCTCATTACTATGAATATAATAATAGTTTATATCATATTATATTAACATAATATATGATCATAATAGCTTGCATTTACATGTAACACCTTAAAATTTGCAAAGTTAGTTACAGGTTATCATTTGAATATTAAGTAAATTAAATGAATTTAATTATTAATTAAAATATAAGTTGGTCAGTACTTGCTTCCTTTTAAAAGACTCTCTTTTCCCTCTTTACAAAATATTAAAAACATTGCTTGGAGCTTCATCCTACAATGAAATTGACTGAATGAGGTTTCCCCATCTTTTTAGCTATTATTTCCAATAAGACTTTTAAAAGCATATTGCATGGCTGTTTCTTTCCACTTTAAGAAAACTGCCAGCTTTAAAAATGGAATGCTAATTCCTTGTAGATTGGTACTTAAATAGATTTTATGATGGTTATAAGGCCATCAGTGAAGAGTAGTGAGTCAGATTTTACCTGCTCATCTGTTTGACTGCACGCTAATCCTCAAAACTACCTTTGATAGGCCATATCAAATTATTATTATTGTTATTATTAAATGGAGTGGTTGGGAACCCTAAAAGAGAGATTATTTATTGTTATATCTTACAGATTGAAATTGGAATGAGACATTCTGGGCAGTTAGGTGGCACGGTGGATAGAGTGTAGCCCGGAAGTCAGGAAGACTCATTTTCTTGAGTTCAAACCTGGCCTCAGATACTAACTGTGTGATCCTGGTCAAGTCACTTAACCCTCTTAACCTCAGTTTCCTCATCTGTAAAATGAGCTGGAAAAGGAAATGGCAAACCATTCCAATATCTTTGCCACGAAAACCCCAAACGAGGTCATGAAGAGTTGGACACAACAACAACAACGAAGATATTTCTTCAGAAATCTTTTAGAGAAATAAGTGTAATTCAACATAAGCTAGTTTGTTTTTGACTAGCATGTAAAACTGCATATACATGTGTTCCTGTGTAGCCGGACTAGGCCACAGGCTTACCATTCACACATCACATTTATTTTATTAAGCACCGACTATATACTGGGCACCTAGCACAAGAAGGAAGGAAGGAGCATTCCAAGTAGAGAATTTATTAGTTATCATTGTCCAGTCCTGAGATTTCTAGTGAGTGTGCAATGGGCTCTTTGTACTCAACTATTTCTTTTTCCTTTAGTAATCCCAGATCTCAATTCATTGGTCCCCTCTTTTAGGTTTCCCTGCTATCACATTCATACCTTATTGTGATTCTTTGGATAACTGTGAAGTTACTTGAGACTGAGCAACCCTCTGAGCAAATGATGTTTTGTAAATTAGGCTTCAAAGGTCAAAAGTCTGATTAAAAACAGAGGGTCTTGCTAAGAAAGTTGGAATAGGCCTATGCCCCATTTTCTTCACCCTTTTCACCTGTCAACAATGCTCTCTCTGTCTTCACTTTTGGGCACTATATTCTCTACCCGAGGGGGTTAGGGCCTGGTTGATGATCTTGACTGGGAATGAGTTTCAGTCTGTGACTTACCCTCCCCTCTCCTCTACCTCCCCAAGACACTTCTTTTTAAGTCTTTTGTCTCTAATTGTGGAATGAAAGGCTTTGTTCCCTATTAAAAGAATTGTTGACTCAAAAAACAGGTGGCTCTCTTATCTTTTTTACTTTCTCTTGGGTTGGAAGTGTGATGGTGGTAGGGAAGAAGGGGGATGTTTCTGTGTTTTCCCATTGTCTCTTAAAGTATACTAAACATAATTGTAAGGTCCTCCAGAAGGGGAAGGAAGGGAAGGGAATAAGCATTTATATTTGTTGTTATTCAGTCCAAATCTCCATGACCCCACATGGGGTTTTCTTGGCAAAGATACTACACTGGTTTGCCATATCTCCAGGTATACATTTTTTGCATATCTCCAATGGATAAAGGGAAACAGAGGTTAAATGATTTACCCAGCGTTATTGTTGTTCATCCTTTTCTTTCCAAGAGGACCCATGATATCAGAGGGTAATATCTTGACTAGTGTATGGATTGGATTTCAGTGAGGCAGAGTTGCACAGTCTTCAAAACCCAATGGCTGGAGAAAAGTTAGGACAACTGGCTACCAATGGCTCAGGATGCAGTGGATGACCCTGATCTTTTATCTCTGACCAAGCTCTCAGCACTCCACAGTGTCTGCTTCAACTACCTTCTTGGCTGTTGGAACACATTGTTCTTATCCGCCCATTCTACTAGGGGATGTCTTCACATGCTTGGAATAGACATTCCCCTAACTCACCAACAGGTTGGAGGCCTGTTGGTTACCCTTGACTTAGTTTGGCCTTTCTGCATAGACGGTTTTACCAGGGTGTGGCTGCTGTGCATGTTACATCTTCTTGGAGGCACAAGTGAGAGTTGGGTGACAGGCGGACACCAAAGGTGGATAAGCAGCCCTGAAAAGGGCTCAGCAAGCCCTCACACTAGAGATATTAGTCCTCCCTGAACACCCTGTACAACCCAGGGTTACCTGAGTGTTTGATTTGGATTTGGGTCTTCCTGACTCCTGGGCCAGTACTCTATCCACTGAGCCACCTAGCTGCCTCCAAGCATTTATATAGCACTTACTATATGCCAGGCACTGTGCTAAGCACCTTACAAATGTTATCTCATTTAATCAGGTGACCCGATTCAATGTCTGGGGAGCCTGGTGAATGTAGGAAGGGATAGCATAAATCTCTTCCACTAACCTCTGAAAGTCTGTTCCCCCTTCTTTGGGGAGATTGTCTAGCTGTATGGCTGCTAGAGAGGGGCCCATCCTCCCCCAGTAGATCATCTCCTGTATTTCCAGCTCTCTTTCTGCCTGAGTACATGTCAGCTCACTGGACTCCTTGATCTCACATCTTTTCTCCCTCTGTTCTAACACTTCCTTCAGCTAGGATCTCCTATACCAGGTGTGGGGAACTGGCAGCCTTGAGGCCACACGTGGCCCTCTAGGTCCTCACTTGCGGTCCTTTGACTGAATTCAAATTTCACAGAACAAATCCCCTTAATAAAAGGATTGGATTCAGTCAAAGGGCCGCAAGTGAGGACCTAGAGGGTCACGTGTGTCCTCGAGGCCGCAGGTTCCCCACCCCTGTCCTATACCATATCGCCTCTCCCTATCCTTCCACCAAGGGTCACAGAAAATGGGATGGGGAGAAACTGGAAACCAGGAAGACTGGAGAAGATAGAACAGGAATAATATTTCCTACTAAAATGTTTCTGACAACACTCACCCACCTAAAGCTTGGCCTGGATGCTGTGAAGAGGCATGGTCACATTCATCTTCAAGGATCAGCAGTAACAGGTCCTGCCTTGTGAACAGTTCGGTAAGGGATTGGTAGAAGAGTCCTTCCAGCTCCCTGAGGAGGTTTGTTGGGAGTAGGAGTAGGTGAAAAGGGGTCATCTCTTGAGACTCTTGTTGTTGTTCAGTCATGTCAACTCCTCATGATCCCATCTGGGTTTTCTTGGCAGAGATACTAGAGCAGTTTGCTATTTCTCTCTCCAGATCATTTTACAGATGAGGAAACTGAGGCAAACAGGGTTAAGTGACTTGCCCAGGGTCACGCAGCTAGTAAGTGTCTGAGGCCAGATTTGAACTCACAGATACTAGTCTTCCTGGCTTTAAACCCAGCATTTTATCTACTGTACCACCTAGTTGCTCTTGAGAGCTATAGCTTGGCCATTCTTCTCACCAATGGATTAACTTGGAACTCATGCTTTTCTTCACTGTTGCCCTGAGACTTAATTACTCTCTTTCCACCCCTGCCTCAGTGACCCACTAACCTCTCTATTTATTTTCTCCTTCGTGTCATTAGGCCTTGTATCCTTACTAGTTACAGGGATTCTCCACCACATGACCCCGAATCTCTCACCAGCTGTGCTAGATTGGTTTGATTCAACTAACCAGATGTTTAGTTAGGCTCTGTATGCTTCATGATCCTTAATGGCCTCAGAGTCTTGAACACATTTGAGTTCTGGTAATGGATTGCCCAATTTTGGATGAAGAGTACGTGAGATAAGAAGAGGCCTACAAGCTTAGACTAGAACCCCAAGAGAAGAAGGGACCACAGTGGACTTTTCCTCTGGAACCTATAGGCTGGATTCCACGCAATGAAGAGTAGCTCTAAATCTTTTTGTTTTTCAAAACCATTGATCACAATTGGTAACAATAACCACTGAATAAGGCTGATTGAGCTAGGGGAGTCGGAGTTCTGGTCTACCAAGAAAAGATCCAATGGTCCTGAACCTGTGCTTGGTTGGCCCTGAGGACTCTATTCAACCTTGGTGAAAATAACTTATATGTGAAAAAGAACCAATGCCTTTGAGGCTCTGTCAGCACCCTTTGCTTTATTTGTTACCCAGTTCCCAAAGTAATTGAGGTTTGCCTGAAAGTATAATATGACCTCAGTGCTATTTCATTAACATGCTCAGCTAATGAGCTTTTCACTATTCTGTGTTTATTGGCTTATCTCCATTTTTGAATAGATGCGTAATTAATTTTCAAGAGTTTTACTTGATTTAGTCATAGAGCTAATGATGCTGAGGATAAAAATATTTCTTTTAAAATGAGTTCTCTGCCAGTTGAGTTCTCTCTGGCACTTCCTCAGCGTAGGGTGACTATCTGCAGCTCAATTAAAATAGAGCCTTTTAAAATCATATTGTGCTCCTTTGAGTTCATATTTTAGGCATCTACAAACTAATAGTCTATTTCATAATGGTCTTTCTTTTTCCTTCCTCTTTGGGCCAAAGGCCCCAATTCGGCCTCACAAATTGCTTTTTTTCCCTGTGTATTTACGTTTTTAATGTGTATATGCTTATAACCAAGTGTATATATTTCTGACATACATACAACTGTGTGGGTATGTTTCATACAACAATTTATAGAGATTATAAGACTGTTGGGGCTATAACCATGCATCTATAGAACTCTTTACAAATCAAACATAGGTATTAGAGATAGAATTAACTTCGGAAATAGAAATATGGGTCTGTATATATTCGAAGTGGCCCTCAAAATCTGCTGTGCTCTTATGCATTGGGATCATGTTAAGTGAAAGGAATAAGGTGAAGGATGTGTGGATAAACACCAGATCTTCCTGACAAGATGTTTCCTTAGTTACGATGTCTTTATTAGAATAGGCTTTCTTAGCCCACCCACCTACTTACTAGTCAATCCTTGGCCTTTACATGCCAGGAACAAAAGGGATTTGTCTCCTTCCTTTCCTATGTTTACTCCAGAGTTTGGGCTTTTCTGCAATGCATACTTTCATTCAGTTAATAACTCTGGATAGCCAGTGCTAATGGATGGGAGAAGCATCTGTGTTCATTGAAGACAGCAGCTAATTGAAAAAACAATTTATTTTTAGCTTTGGCGTACAGTTTGATATTTGTATTTGAACATGGGTGTGTCTGGTGTGCTAAAGATTCATAACACTTCAAAAAGAATAGTGAATCTAATATATTTCTTTGAAGAATTTAAATAAAAATGTGAATATGTGGCAAACAGTGTAAATAATTCATTTAGGATTTCTAAGGGCCTTAGACAAGGTTTTTATACCAAAGGCTACTAAATCATGAAATTGAGATAACTATTTGCCATGAATACAAGACTGATATAATGACAAGAAACAGGATGTAGGTATAAATACATATTCCTACAAATGGAAAGTTCACTGAGGAAACTAGGATGAAACAATAGAATCACAGAATCGTTAAATGTTAGAATTGGAAGGGACCTTGAAGTTACCTATTCTAATCTCCAAAATGATTCATTCATTCATTCATTCATTCATTCAAATGACATTGAGTATATACTGTGTGGAGGAGTTACAAAATTTAGATAACATCTGGCTCTTATCACCATGGAGCTCATAAACTTGTAGGGAGGTAAGAAACAAATATATAATATACACTATTAGACAGCTAGGTGGTGCAGTGGATAGAATGCCAGACCTGGAGTCAGGAATACTTATCTTTCTGAGTTCATATCTGGCCTCAGACAGTTGCTTAGCTGTTTGACCTTGGGCAGGCCACTTCACCCTGTTTGCCTCAGTTTCCTCATCTGTAAAATGAGCCTGAGAAGGAAATGGCAAACCACTGCAGTATCCCTGCCAAATGGGGTCACAAAAGGTCAGACAAGACTAAAAATGACTGAACAGCAACACTCCCTCCATGCTCCAGTCCATCATTTATGTTTTAATCTTTAATTCATGACCACCTTTTTACATCCGTGAAAACTGGCCACATCACCCCTCCTCTTACAAATCTTCAAAGACTCGTCCTTGCAGAGGTTATCATCCAATACGTTAGATTATGTCTGAGGCCAGATCTGAAGTCAGTAAGACAGGTCTTCCTGATGCTAAGCCCAACACTCCATCCACTGTGGCACCTAGCTGCCCCAAACTTGTTAAGAGATTATTGAATTGATCCAAATAGTTCATAACAGGGACTTGTGTCAAGGGTAATGACAACAGGAATCGAGTAGAGGAGATAGATGGGGGAGATGTGCCAGTGGAAGTGACCAGGCTTGATAACTAACTGAATCTGATAGGTGAGGGAGACATGGGTCAAATATGATCATAGGATTTCAAACATGAGTGATGTAAAATCGAAAATTGATTTTAATTCTATTTTTAAGGCTCAAAGTAGATTTAATATTCCCTTTCTCAGTTCCTTTCCCTCGTAAACTTCACCTACCACCCACACCCAGGAGTAACTTGTCTTAAGGTAAAGCTTATGTCTTGTAATTAAGGCTACCTTTGTAACCCACCCATCTCCTACTTTCCAGAGAAATTTGATTAACCTAAAAGATCAAATCTCATTAATTTAAACTCCTATCTCCTTCAAACCTTTGTCTTGTGACTTAGTATAGTAGCAATTAGATTTGAAAATTTTTCCCACCCATTAATAGGCCATGTGACCTGCTTACATCACAGGAAGCCTAAGACATAGGTTGTGAGAGGAGCTTCCTGATTGGAAAAGGAAGTTATGTCACAGAAAATGCTGAGAGAGAGAGAAAGATATAATGGCTACTAATGGCTGCTAATAGACACCCTTGTGATTTAGAACTGAACAGGCTGACTTAGCTGTACTGTGAGTTTGTTTTTGGGAAGACCCCAGCAGGAGGTCAGAGAGGTTTTGGGATGGTGAGGCTCCATGTTGTGATATTGTGTATTGAATGTTTTGGGTTCCTTGCTGTTATGATGAAGCGGACTGACTGGCTGTGGGAGCTGAGCATCTGGGTTATGGGATATGGTTCTCTGGTGTCTGAATAAATGGTTACTTCTTCTACCTTCTATGTGGAGAGTCTTGTATACTTTGCAATACAGAACTACATAGGCATTTTGACAATCATCATCTACATTGTTATTATTGCCTCGCTGATACACTTAGTCACAGGTCTTAGCTGTGATTGAGGGGATTTCATAAGGGGAAGTCCAAATGATGTAATCTCAATTCTGACTATGTCATCAATAGCCAATCAGAAGAAGATACCTAAGTTGTTCAAAGTTTTGCTCTGTCATCTTGCTAACTGTTAAGAGAGACCCTGTCAGCCCTCTCTCAGTGTCTTTCGTCATTGAAAGAGGCCATTGACTCAATTTATTGGTTACTCCTAGACTAATAAATTGATCATAACCTTGACTTTCAGTTTACCTTAATTTCAATTGCAACAGTGACAGTATGAATAGTGGTGCTTACAAACAGCTAGAGCAAAATCAAAATGGGGAAGAGTTTTAGGAGGAAAGAGAATAAACCAAAATTTAAATATGCAGAGTATGAGATACATGAAACCTTTCTACAACCTACAGACATTGGTCCCAGTTTTTTTCCTATGGGGCCAAACAGAACAAGTCTAAAACCTCTCTAACATGACAGCCCTTCATATATTTGAAGACATATCCTTAAGTCTTCCCTTCTTGAGGCTAAACATCTCCAGCTTTTTCAGTGGATACTATTATGACATGTTTTTGAGCCTCACTCACCATCTTAGCCTCCTTCCCCCTCCTCTACATATTCTCTAAGTGGTTCATTTCCCTCCCAAAAGGTGGACCTTAGAACTGGTCACAACACTCTATGTATGATCCGACCAGCACCAACAGTTTGACTATTATCACCGTTTTTTCAGACATTACATTTTAATTAACGTAACCTGAGGTCATATTAGGGTTTTTTTTTGACAAATGCATCGCATTGTTGACTTATATTGAGCTTGCATTTTACTAAAACACCAAAGTCTTTGCCACATGAACTGCCAGCCAGCTGTATCCCACCTAACCTGTACCTGTCCAGATGATTTTTTTGAACATAAGAGGAGAATTTTCCATTTTACCTCCTATTATATTCAACCAATTTGTTCTGACATTTGAGGTATTCTTGGATCCCAATGATTATTATTGTTCAAAGCAATAATAAAAATTCACACACAGACATATACATGGTTAATTTCAAGGTTTACAAAGTCCTTTCTATCATATAGTGCATATAGTGATAATCTAATATGTTAGCTATTTCTTCTCAGTTTTTATCACTTGCAAGTTTCATGTCTATATCATCTCTATGTTATTCCAGTTGTTGATAAAATGTTAAACAGAGCAGAACCATGGATAGAGCACTGTAGCATATAACTAGAGACCTTTCATCAATTTGAAATTGATATTCCAGCAATAGACATCTAGGCATCCATCATTAGCTTATAGACAAAGCCTTTCTACCTTAGTAGAATCTGTCAGAGCTTTGTCTCTGTTCACATAGTTACCAAGAATCCAGGATCACTCCCTCAATACAATAAGGAATCAGAATAGAACTTTAGGGAAAGATGATTATCCTAACTTTATTCAAAACCATGTGTGAGGAGTGGCTATTGCTGGGCCCTAACTGACAGAAATGATTCCATGTTTGACTGCTGATTGTCCTACCTGTGTGCCTGGAACTTCCTATATATTCAATAACTGGTTTAGTTGTATTCATTTACAAAACAAATGCAAGGCATTCCTAATCATAATCAGTTTATCAAACTTTTTCTAATGCAAATATGTAAGGTTAGCAAACTTTCCTAATCATAATGTCCTTGCTATTGATAAAGGGGTGTGTGTGTGTGTGTGTGAGACAATTTGGTTTACCCACTGATTGCCACTCCCTGAGATTCCTCTTCTCACTGAATCAATGTGAATCCTCCCAGCAAGAACAATTAGAGTTAAGGGTGGAGACCCACAGTTCAGCGCCTTCTTTTGGAGTAAGCATTCCACCATCCTCCATACTGCTGCCCATGCTTGTCTTTGGGCCTGAAGGTCTGGGGAACCATCAGCTTGCATGCCTGTAAGTAATAAACCACCTCACTTGAGATCTTTTTCAGCAGGACCTTCTGAGAAAAATGGAAGGCAGTTTGGTAAAAAGTAAGTTTAAATGAGCATGGTATATAATACATACTACAATATCCTTCAGGTAAATACTCAACCTCAATGTAAATGGTCAGACCATTTCATAAAAAAAAAAAGAATGGGAAGAAGTATCTTTTGCAACTATGGCTAAGAGGAGAGAATTCTTACACAAACAAAGCATAGAGGGGATCATAAATTATGAGAGATAATTGTGATTATATAAAATTTCAAAGCTTGTATAAATTAAATCAATGTAGTTAGAAAAAGAAGACAAGCTAGAGTGTGAATTTTTTTAATATATCAAACCATTCTGACAAAAGTCTGATTTCTATGATTTACAGAGAATAAACACAAATATTCATGACCAGGAGACAATTACCAATAGATAAGTAGGGAAAAATATAAATGGCTTCAGAAGAAAAAATCAAACTGTCTGAAACTGGGCATGTTTCAATATAGTAAGAGGTCAAAAACTTAAACAACTCTGAGGTTTTTGCTTTACTCAATTTGGCAAATAGTCAATTTTGGATGGCTTTCAATGACAGCTCCTGCCTATTGGGAGAAGGTTGAATCAAATGAGATAATATATAAAGTGCTTTACTAAACTTAAAGTGCTATATAAATGTTAGCTATTAATTAGTCCAATGGAAGGAAGGAAGAAAAGAATCAAGTATTTATTAAGCACATAATATGTTCCAGGCTCTAGTGCTTTACAAATATTATCTAATTGGATCCTCAAATTAACCCTGGGAGGTAGGTGCTATTATCCTTACTTTAGGATTGAGGAAACTGAAGCAGAGGCTAAGTGACTTGCCTAGGATCATACAGCTAATAAGTGTCTGAGGCTAGACTCAGGTTTTCTGATTCCAAGCCCAGTATTAGATCTTTTGGGTCACCTAAAAAAACAACTAAAAAAATTAAAATTTATATGAGAAAAGCTATTAAGCCCTTTATCCTCTATAACCCAGCAATTCCAGTTTGGGGCACATATATGAAGTCAAAGACAAAAATTACATATATATATATATATATATATATATATATATATTTATATTTATATACACACACACATACACACATATACACACACACACACATACATATATATATATATGTAGTGTTCATAGCAATACTTTATGTAGTAGCAAAAAAAAGAGCTGAAAATACAATGGGTTTCCCCCATCAGTTGGGGCATGATTGAATATATAGCAATACATGAAAATAGAATATTGTACTGAAAGAAATAATGAATATAAGGAAACATAGGAAGACATGAAAACTTATACAGTGTGAAGTAAGCAGAACTAGAACAATACAATGTCAAAAATAATGTAAATGAAAATGATACAAAAAGGCAACCAAGTAAATGCAGTGACTGAAATTAAATGTGGCGACCAGATGACTAAGAATGCCAAACGTAGCAGACTCAGATGGACACTGTCTATACTGGTCAATCTTGCTTGACTATTTATCAAAAGGAAAGGTTCCAGCGGTAAGAGGAAAGGTATATAGGGAAGTACATAAAGTTGTACATAAAAATTAACCCAAAAATGGTTAGTTACATTCAAGGATGTTATTAAAGAAACTAATGAAGTTGTCTAATCAGTACTAATATTTTAAATAAATTTATTAAAGAAAATGGAAAGATTACTGTCCCTGGGGTCAAAGCCCCTGGGTTCAAATCCCACCTCTGAAACTTAACTACCTTTGTGATCTTGAACAGCTCACTTAACTGCCCTGGGCCTCAGTTTGGGGTTTTCTCATCTGTAAAATCAGGGAGTTGGGGGTTGGGTGGAGTCAATGTGGCAGAGTAGCCTAGAGAAGTACAGTGGGCTTCAGCCATCCCCAACTCCTCCAAACAAGTCTAGAAAACCAAATCCCATTTGGGAAATCCAAGAAAAAAAAACTTTTTTGTACATAACTATTTTCATGTTGTCTTTCCCATTGTAATGTAATGTTTTTGCTTTTCTTTATATCCCTAGTCATTAGCATACATCCTGGCACGTAGTAAGTTCTTAGTAAATGCGCATTGGCTGACTAACTGCTCTGTGCTCTTATGGAACTCACTTGATGAACTGAATTAAATCTAAGATCTCCTTTTGCCTATGGCAATCTATGATATTGCTTGTAGAATGTTTTATATAAAGTTTTTAGTCTTTGGACGCCAAAAGGGCTTCTTTGAGACTCTCTGGTGACAAATTTGATAACCCTACTCTACATTTTTCATTCTTTCAACTGTGATAAGGCTAGTCATGCTCCTTGTTTAATAACTTAGCAGTATTTCATTCTCTTTCCCAGAAACTGCCGTTTCTCACATTCATCATTCATTATGTCTGTCTTCCCTATGTGATTGCCTCTAAAGTCCCCCAACCAGAAATGCTAAAGCAGTCTGACTACCAACCCCATCAAGCACCATTCTGTCACATGCATAACTGAGCATCGCCAGCATACAGGTCCATGCTTGAGTCTTTAGTTTTAAGGATAAGATCAATTTGTAAAGTGGTATAGAAATGGCAGGAGATAGTGAAGCAATATTCATAAAGGTGAATTTTTTGCATTGATTGAAGTATTAATAAGTGCCCAATTTCTCATTTTCCACCTGGCACATGAGAGATCCTAGTGGAAGATATACAACAAAGAGGCCACCTTATACTTCATCTAGCTATCTGTTCCATATCACTTTGAGTATGTGGAAATTGCAACAAAGCCAGATCTGTCCAATTGTCCAAGTAAAATAAATACAATTCCACATTTTATTTAAATGTTTATTAAGCATCTACTTTGTGTCAGGCACTATCCTGGGTGCTAATGATAGAAAGATACAATCAAAATAATGTCTTGTCCTCTAGGAGATTTCATTCTTCCGGGAGGATACAATGTATATACAGATAAGTAAACGGAAATTTGAGAGGATAGTAGTGATGAGTAACCATAGCAATGGTTCTCAAACTTTTTCTTTTTCTTTGTTTTGCAAAAAGAAATTGAGGTACACTGAACGCTGAAGTTGGCAACAAAGAAGGGGTTCTCTAGTAGCGGGACTTTCAAACCTATCTCCTGACTCTTGGGATTCCTTCTTTTCTCCTGTCTCTGCCCTCTTTTTTCTTCTTTTGTGTAAGACTCTCAACAAAGGAAGTGGCTTTGGACCTCCTCTGACAGAGCTGGGATTGTGAGCTTCCCAATGGCCACAATGGCTGAAGACAGCAGGCTAGAAACAAAAGCTGAGGGAGGGAAGCTGAGAAATATGGAAAGTCTCCTGGCACACTTAACTGAAACTTGACTCTACTGGTGTATAGAGCATAGGCTTTAAGAACCACATAACTAGAGGAATCAAAAAAAGGCTTCTTGTAAGAGTTGGATGGTAATGAACCTAAGCCTTGAATGAAAGGAATACTCCTTTGTTCTTGAAGATATATTTGCATATGGGAATCCTTCCTCTTGTAATAACTTATACTGGGACCTTTAAACCATGCTATTGGAATGCAAGCTCTGGGAGGTGCTACTAAGTAGGAAATCAATCAATCAATGTTTCTTAAGTGACAATTATGTGCCAGGCATTGTGCAAGGTGCTGGGGGAAATGGTATAAGTATAGGCCTAGTGATGGAATGTGTCTGACTAAGGACCAGCCCAGCTAAGTTGAGAGACTCATTCCCCAAAAGTTGGCTATCTGGTAATGAATTGTTCTGGTCACAGAAACCCTTTGTTGACTGGTTGATTGACTGACTGCTTAATAAGACATGGGAAGATTGCACATGGCTTCAGTAGAATAAGTGTTACACTAATGAAATCATGGATCTTGTCAAGGTATATGAAAATCCATACATAATAAATTAAAGAGAAAACTAACCTCCATTTCTATTCAGCTCATGAGAACATTTTTTTCATATCTACCACTTGCTGAATTCGTTTTTAAAATGCAACTGACAAAGGATGCACTGCCCTTGAATATCCATTCCACACAAAGATGCTATTCTTGTTCCCACGAGCCAATATGTTGCATTGTTCAACAGTGGTCCTAAGTAATGAATACCATCTGGTTGTGCACTACTCCCTTAACTCATATTCTGGATATCTGGTCTAAGTCTCCAGATTCTGGGGTCATCCTAAGAATGACAAGCAACTTTTTTTTTCTAGCTTATAGCATTCTGCTCCAGAACAGACCCATCAGCAACTTTAGAAGTCGACTGCCAATCTAAGAGGAAATGTATAAAAATAGCCTCCATTACTCCAGAGGAAGAAAGCAGAGCAGGTTTTGCTTGTCTTACATGTAGTACAGCTGCTGCAAGCCAACCCAGGAGCAGGCACCTCTTGCAGAATCCCTCCATTACTCTGCAACTCAGACCCTTCTGTAATATTGTAGTGGAAGTCATGCTACTGCAGCAACCTCAGACTGAACTTTCATCTCTTGGCAGAAGCACAAGAGAAAGGCCAGTACTAAGGACATGATAGGAGACATATACTCTGGTCCAGGTCTGGAGCAGGCTGAGGCAGTTAAGCCCTTTCAGATTGTATATAACCTTAGCCTTTTGGAGCACACAATCAGTTGGGACACAATTAAGGCAACTCCAAAGTGGAGATTTTTTTATGGTCCTCAAAGCAAGTGCTGGGATAGTTATTTGGTTGATAGATCCCTAGCCTCACTGGTATGGGCTACACATCTTCTCATCTTGTCTAATTTTTATCCACATCCTTCTCTAAAATCCTCAATAGTGAACCTTTCTGATTCTAGGTTATCTTGTCTCTAGAACATAGGATATAGTCTATGTGATCACCCACATTTCTCCTGGCTTTAATATTCTGTCTTTCTTTATGTATCTGTAGTGCTCCCTCTGGCTCACTATCCCAAACCTTCACTTACACTGGCAGATTGGGTCCCCAAGAGGAAAGGTGACTGCATCTCCCCTTAAAATCTAGGAGTTATCTTAAAGGGTTGTTGCTCAAACACTATTGCTTATGAGTCTCAATTCAATATATACCCCAACACTGAGCAACCAGTTGCTAATGATTAGCCTTATAAAGGAATATTTACTGAAGAGGTATATGATAGATGTTGCAAAAAATATTCCCCTTGCCGGGGGTGTGTTATCTCCTCCAAAGATACCCCAAACCTGGGGAGAGTGGGCTCAGACAGAACACAAAGGTAATGGTATCCACATGTAGGGAACATGTTGGGCAGAGAGGCATCTCTGAACTACTGGCCCTAGGAGTCCTTTTATCCCCCACCAAATTTACTTTATGGCATTGTGTTAGTGGTGCACTAGTTGCCCCCTTGCTCAGGTAGGTTGGTTCCTTGCTGTGTGAAGTGTCTTGTTTGACAGAACAGTCCACTGCAAGGTGGGGTTAATTTTTTTTCAGCTGTTAAATTGGCTTCTCACAAGATTTATCTGCTTCTACTGGTTCTGGTGGTCTCTGTTACCAACTCTTAATGGCTGAGGGGACCCCTAGTGATTTTTCTGACTTTTTGAAGCTTACAAAGTTATAACCTGGTCAGTTCAATCTCTGGATAACCATTCACTTAAGCTCAGAAAAGAATAAATGCAAAAGAGACAAAATAAAGAGGCCTCATGTATTCATGGGCACATGGTAATCAGACAGGAAAAACAATTCGTCCCCAACCTAGCAATTCATATCAATTTTTCTCGTTTGAAAGCTCCCAGGGAAAAATACTAAAAGGGCCAAGGTAAGGACATATTGATCTTTCTGTATGCAAATTCAGTTCTGAGCTCCTGAGTCATTCATCTTTCCATTTCCAAAGCTAGTCATGAAGCTTTTTTATCACCATACAGTACTGGTCACTCAGTCATTCTTAGCCAGAAATAGGTTCACAAAGTCTTCCCATGTTGAACTGGAAGCAGGCAGGTAATATCACATACACTTTGAACTATTGATTAAGACATGGCAATTCTGGGCATGCTATAAGGATAGGGCCCCTATGGGCCAATCTTCCCATTACATGTGACTACAGTAGTGCTGGGGAACTTTTTTGTTGTTGTTGTTGAGGGTTACTAGCCCACAGAAAGCTTTTTAAAAGACTAAAGGATATTTAAATTACATATAATACCTGTTTAACCTGGGGTCCACAGATACTCCAACCCCACCATGGCATCTGCTGATAGTTTTGAAGTGGTCCATGAACTTGGACATCTTTATTTTTACTAACCTCTAACTGGGCATTTAGGTGACACAATAGATAGAGTGTTGGTCTTGGAGTCAGGAAGACTCATCATCATGAATTCAAATCTGGCTTCAGACATTTACTGGTTGTGTGTCTCTGGGCAAGTCACTTGACCCTGTTTACCTCAGTTTCCTCATCTGTAAAATGAATTGGACATGGCAAATCACTCCAGTATCTCTGCCACGAAAACCCCAGATGGGGTCATGAAGAGTCATTCACAAGTGAAATGACTGAATAGCAACTGAAATTTAGCAACTTCTTCAATTATGCATGTAGAAAACAAAACATTTTCTGAAAAGGGGTCCATAAGTTTCACCAGACTGCCAAAGGGCTCCATGACACAAAGAAAATAAAGAACCCCTGATTTAAAGGGTGTTTAAGAATAAATAGGAAGAAAAAAAAGATATAGGAGAAAAGAATAAGACAGAGAAAGAATGTGCAGAAGGTTCTCAAGGAGGAAAGGGAAAAACAAAGGAAGGGAGGGAGATAGGGACTTATATAGAGTAAAAAAAAAAGTAGTGATGGAGGAAAGGCATCAAAGGATTCACTTTGGAAGCAATCCTAGAAATCACTGAGTTCAATCTCCTCATTTGAAGATAAGAAAAGTGACTCACTCTTGGGCTTCCCCGCCCATAGATCCCAATAGTTCCATAGTTGTTGGTCTATGTTTCTGATTATTTGTCTGAAGATGGCCTTTCTAATTATATCAAAGTAAAGTAAAGATGACCATTATCACCACTACTGTTTAACACCGTTCTAGCTATAGCAATAAAAGATAGAAAAAAACAAGGTAATAGCATAAACAAAAAGGAGACAAAGTTATTGCCTTTTACACATGATGTGATGATTCACTTAGAAAACCCCTAAAGAGTCAGCCAAAAAATTGATTGAAATAATTAATAAATTGAGAAAATTTGCAAGATATAAAATAAATCCGCATAAATCATCAATATTCTTATATATTATAAATGAATGCATCAGGAAGTGCTAGGAAGAGAAATTCCATTTAACATAACTACAGAAGGAATAAAATATCTGGAGTGTATCCACCAAGGTAACACTCAGGAACTGTATGAATACAACAATGAAATACTCTATAAAAATAAAGAATGATAGAATGATCTGTATAATTGAGGGAATATTAATTAGTCATGGATAGGTCAGGTTAATATAATAAAAAATAAAAATGCTATGTAAATTACTATTTAGTGGTACATCAATCAAACTATGAAAGAGTTTTTTAATTAGATTTTTTATTTTTAGTTTACAACACTTAGTTCTACATGTTCTTGAGTTTCAAATTTCCTTCCCTTCCCGCCCTTCCCCCTCAAGCCCAAAACAGCATGCAGTCCTATATAGATTCTACATAAACCTTTGCATTAAACTTACTTACACAGTAGTCAAGTTACAAAGAATTATGACCAATGGAATGAATCATGAGAGAGAAGAAAAAAAAAACAAAAAAGAAGAAAAAAAGAAAGCAAATGATTTGCCTCAGTCTGCATTCAGACTCCACAGTTCTTTCTCTGGATGTAGCTAGCTCTCTCCCTCATGAGTCCCTTGGAGCTGTCTTTGAGCCCTTGTATTGCTGAGGAGAGCCAAGTCTATCAAAATTAGTCATCAGAAAATCAATATGTCTGTGGTTGTGCATAATGTTCTCCTGATTCTGCTCCTCTCACTCAGCATCATATCATGTAGGTTTTCCCAGGTTGCTATGAAGTCCGTGTTTTCCCCATTTCTCATAGCACAATAGTATTCCATTACATTCATATACCACAATTTGTTCAGCCATTCCCCAATTGATGGGCATGCCCTTGATTTCCAATTCTTTGGTACCACAAAAAGAGTTGCTATAAATATTTTTGTACATATGGGTCCCATTCCCACTTACGTGATCTCTTTGAGATATAGCCATAGGAGTGATATTGCTGGGTCAAAGGGTATGCACATTTTTATAGCCCTTTGGGCATAGTTCCAAATTGCTCTCCAAAATGGTTGATCTGTTCACAACTCTACCAACAATGTATTAAGGTTCCAATTTTCCCACATCCTCTTCAGCATTTATAATTTTCCTGTTTTGTCATGTTAGCCAATCTGACAGGAGAGATGTGGCACTTAAGAGTTGTTTTGATTTGCATTTTTCTAATCAATAGTGATCTAGAGAATTTTTTCATATGCCTATAGATATCTTTAATTTTTTCCTCTGAAAACTGCCTATTCATATCCTTTAACCATTTCTCAATTGGGGAATGGCTTTTATTCCTATAAATTTGGCTCAGTTCCCTGTATATTTTAAATAGGAGGTCTTTATCAGAGACATTGGTTGTAAAGATTTTCTCCCAATTTTCTGCTTCCCTCCTAATCTTTGTTGCATTTGGCTTTGTTTATACAAAAGCTTTTCAGTTTAACACAATCAAAATTATCCATTTTGCATTTTGTAATGCTCTCTATCTCTTGTTGGGTCATGATTCTTCCCTTTCCCATAGATCTGATAGGTAAACTATTCCCTGCTCTCCAGAATTGCTTGCAGTATCAGCCTTTATTCCAAAATCATGAACCCATTTTGACTTCATTTTTTGGGGGGAGGGCAGGGCAATTAGGGTTAAATGACTTGTCCAAGGTCACACAGCTAGTACATGTGTCAAGTTTCTGAGGCTGGATTTGAAATCAGGTCCTCCTGACTCCAAGGCCAGTGCTCTACTCACTGTGCCACCTAGCTGGCCAAACATTTTGACTTTATTTTGGTATATAGTATAAGATATTGGTCTATGTGCAGTTTCTGCCATAACATTTTTCAATTTTCCTAGCAGTTTTTTGTGGAATAATGAATTCTTAGCTGAGAAACTGGGTTCTTTGGGTTTATCAAAGAGTAGATTTCTATAGTCATTGACTTCTGCTTCCTGTGTACCTAACCTATTCCACTGATCTAACACTCTGCTTTTTAGCCAGTACTAGGTAGTTTTGATGACTGCGGCTTTATAGTACAGTTTGATATCTGGTATGGCTAGGCCACCTTCCCTAGCATTTCTTTTCATTGATTCAATTGATATTCTGGACTTTTTGTTCTTCCAGATGAATTTTGCTATTATTTTATCCAGCTCTGTAAAATAATTTTTGGTAGTTTGACTGGTATGGCACTAAATAAGTAAATTAATTTAGGTAAAATTGTCACTTTTTTACATTAGCTTGGCTTAACCATGAGCAACTGATGTTATTCCATTTATTTACATCTGACTTCATTTGTGTGAGAAGTGTTTTGTAATTATGTTAATATAGGCCCTGGGTTTGTCTTGGCAGGTAGACTCCCAAATATTTTAGAGTGTCTACAGTAACTTTAAGTGGAACTTCTCTTTCTATCTCTTGCTGTTGGGCTTTGTTAGTAATATATAGGAATGCCAAGGATTTATGTGGGTTTATTTTGTAACCTGCACCTTTGCTAAAGTTGTTTATTATTTCAGGTAGTTTTTTACTTGAATCTCTAGGATTCTCTAAGTAAATCATCATATCATCTGCAAAAAGTGATAATTTAGTTTCTTCTTTGCCTATTCTAATTCCTTCAATGTCTTTTTCTTCTCTTAACGCTAAAGCTAACATTCCTAGTACCAAATTGAATAATAGGGGTGATAATGGATATCCTTGTTTCACCCTGGATCTTATGGGGAATGCATCTAGCTTATCCCCATTACATATAATGCTTGCTGATGGTTTTAGGTGGATGTTATTTATAATTTTAAGACTCCATTTATTCCTATGCTTTCTAGTGTTTTTAATAGGAATGGCTGTTGTATTTTGTCAAAAGCTTTTTCTGCATCTATTGAGATAATGATATGGTTTCTGCTAATTTTGTTATTGATATGATCAATTACGTTGATAGTTTTCCTAATATTGAACCAGCCTTGTATTCCTGGAATAAATCCTACCTGGTTGTAGTGTATTATTCTCCTGATAAGTTACTGCAATCTTTTTGCTAATATTTTGTTTAAAACTTTTGCATCTATATTCATTAGAGTAATTGGTCTATAATTTTCCTTCTCTATTTTAACTCTTCCTGGTTTAGGTATTAGTACCATATTTGTGTCGTAAAAAGAATTTGATAGGACTCATTCTTCACCTATTTTCCCAAATAGTCTATAAAGTATGGGAATTAATTGTTCTTTAAATGTTTGGTAGAATTCACATGTAAAACCATCTGGCCCTGGAGATTTTTTCTTTGGGAGTTCATTGATAGCTTGCTCAATTTCTTTTTCTGAGATGGGGTTATTTAGATAATTTACTTCCTCTTCTCTTAACCTGGGCAATTTGTATTTTTGTAAATACCCATTTCCCTAAGGTTATCAAATTTATGGGCATACGATTGGGCAAAATAATTCCTAATTATTGTTTTAATTTCCTCTTCATTGGAGGCAAATTCACCATTTTCATTTTTGATATTGGTAATTTGGTTTTCTTTTTTTCCATCAAATTGACCAAGGGTTTATCAATTTTATTGGTTTTTTCATAAAAACAGCTCTTAGTTTTATTTATTAGTCCAATAGTTTTCTTGATTTCAATTTTATTAGTCTCTCCTATGATTTTCAGTATTTCTAATTTGGTATTTAATTGGGGATTTTCAATTTGTTCTTTTTCTAGCTTTTTCTGTTTCATGCCCAATCCATTGATCTCCTTTTTAGCTATTTTATTCATGTTAGCATACAGAGATATAAAAATTCCCCTAAGAACTGCTTTTGCTGCATCCCATAAGTTTTGGTATGTTATCTCATTATTGTCATTCTTTTGAATGAAGTTATTGATTGTTTCTATGATTGTTGTTTGGCCCACTCATTCTTTAGCATTAGATTATTTAATTTCCAATTAATTATTAATCTATCTTTCCATGGTCCTTTATTACAGATAGTTTTTATTGTGTCATGATCTGAAAAAGATACATTGACTATTTCTGCCTTTCTGCACTCGATTGTGAAGTTTTATGCCATAGTACGTGATCAATTTTTGTATATGTGCCATGTACTGCTAAGAAAAATATATATTACTTTCTATCTCCATTCAGTTTTCTCCAGAGGTGTCTCATATCTACCTTTTATAAAATGCTATTTACCTCCTTAATTTTTTTCTTGGTTTTTTTTTTTTGAGGTTAGATTTATCAAGTTTGGAGAGGGGGAGGTTGTGGTCCCCCACTAGTATAGTTTTGCTGTCTATTTCTTCCTGTAAGTCCCTTAACTTCTCCTCTAAGAATATGCATGCTATACCACTTGGTGCATATATGTTAAATAATGATATTGCTTCATTATCGATGGTGCCTCTTAGCAGGATATAGTGTCCTTCCTTATCTCTTGTAACTAGATGGATCTTTGCTTTTGCTTTGTCTGAGATGAGGATAGCTACTCCTGCTTTTTTTTTTTACTTTAGCTGAAGCACAATGCATTCTACTCCATCCTTTTACCTTTACCCTGTGTGTATCCCCCTGTTTCAAATGTGTTTCTTGTAAACAACATATTGTAGGATTATGGTTTTTAATCCATTCTGCTATCTGCTTCCATTTTATGGGAGAGTTCATCCCATTCACAGTTATGATTACAAGCTGTGTCTTTTTCTCCATCCATCCTGTTTCCCTCCCCCTTTTTATGCTTTTATTTCTCCCTCCTTCCTTCCACTCCTCAAAAGAGTTTTGCTTTTGACCACTGCCGTCCTCAATTTATCCTCCCTCTTGATTTCCCTCCCTTATCTTGCCCTTTTCCCCTTGCTACTTCTTCCCTCCCTTCTGACCAGCCCCCTCCTTTCCTTTCCCCTTTCTCCTTCTACTGCCTGTAGGACAAGTATGATTTCTATACTTATCAGAGTATGTTATTCTCTTCTTGAACCAAATCTGATTAGAGTAAAGCTCATATACTACTCTTCTCCCTCCCTTCTTTCCCTCTACTATAATATGTTTTCATGCCTCTTCTCCTTACCTCTTCTCCCAGAACACTCCCTTTACATCTCTTAATTATGTTTTTATCATCATATCATTTATTTTATACTGACACCTACAGTCTATGTGTATCCCTTTCAATTGTCATAATAACTGTACTATTCTCAAGATTGACATATATACATATATGTATACATATATACACACACACATATATGTGAAACACGTATAAAACAATATAGGATGTGAACAATTTGCCCATATTGATTAACAAGGTTTGTGGGGTGTTTTTCTTCCCCATGTTTACTTTTATATGTCTTTCTTGAGTTTTGTACTTGGAGATCAAATTTTCCATTGAGTTCTGGTCTTTTCATTAGGAAGGTATGGATTTGCCTTGAATGTCTACCTCCTTGCCTGAAAAATTATGCTCAGTTTTGCTGGGTAGTTGATCCTTGGTTGTAGTCCAAGCTCCTTTGCCCTTTGGAATATCGTATTCTAATTTCTCCTGTCATTTAATGTAGAAGCTGAAAGATGATGCATCATCCTGACTGCAGTTCCACAATATTTGAATTGTTTCTTTTTGGCTGCTTGCAATATTTTCTCCTTGACTTGATAATTCTGAAATTTGGCTATAATATTTCTTGGAGTTTTCAATTTGATATCTCTTTCAGGGGGTAATCAGTGGATTCTGTCGATGACTATTTTCCCCTCTGGTTCTAGGACCTCTGGGCACTTATCTTTGATAATTTCTTGGAAGATACTATCCAGGCTCTTTTTTTTTTTTTTTGCTTCATTCAGTTTTTATTTAAACTTTTTATTTAGCATGGAAACATAGAACAGTTCTGTTAGAAACATACTTACATTTTCTAGGAATAAACAATATTCATTGGGAAGCCAGGAATGTTTTAATTATATTTTACATTTATTCGGTCTGAATAAATGGATACATCACCTGAACAGAGTACAGGAGAGTACAAAGACTCAGATGGATGCTAGTCCTTTTATCGACCCCCCCCCCCCACTTCGAATCTCCCTCCAGGCTCTTCATTGGCCAGATGCAACCTCCTGACTGCCTACATCATGCCCTCCCCAAATGGCTCATATAAGCTTGCATACAAGCCTCTAACCTTTCACCCAACCAGAGGCCTAGTCTCTTCTAGATCAGAGCTCTAATCAGTCACCTGACTTACATTCTGCTTATGCTGGGGGGAGGGGGGAGGGAGAGAGGGATATTTTCAACTCTGTGGAAACAAAACTGCTCCCTTGTTTCTTACAAGTTCCATTTGGAATAAGAGTGAATCTTTTTCAACATATGAACTATTACTAAATGATTTGTAAATGATATAAAAATTTTCAAAACTTAAAGAAACAATTAGGAATCCATTGACTCCATTTCGATTGAAGAGTTTAGGCTGACTAAGCTGAAAAAGGAAAGGTCCAAATTATTTTCAGGGCCTGATTTAATGCTGATTTGAGGGGCTCACAAATCTAAATATTTCTCTTTCATAATTTCATATGACCACTTTCTTAGTCTTTTCTAACTGTTCCTTGCTTGATATTAAAGTATTAAATGGGAAAATGGAAAATTAATGTTAAAGTATTGAAGGGAAAATGTCTTAATCTTGCATCTCAATTCATCCTCAAACTATTGAAAGAGGCATGGTATCTATCTTTTTTTTTCTTGAAATGAAAATTTATTGTTACATATTTTGAATCCTCTCCTATGTTCTGCTATGCACATGACATGCTCTTTTATTTTATTATTTTTTTAAATTTAATTTATTTAATATATTTAGTTTTCGGCATTGAATCAAGAGTTTGAATTACGAATTTTCTCCCCATTTCTACCCTCCCACCCATTCCAAGATGGCGTATATTCTGGTTGCCCCATTCCCCAGTCAGTCCTTCCTTCTGTCACCCCACTCCCCTCCCTCCCCTTTTCCCTTCCTTTCTTGTAGGGCAAGATAAATTTCTACACCCCATTGCCTGTGAATCTTATTTTCTAGTTGCATGCAAAAACATTTTTGTTTGTTTTTGAACATTTGTTTTTAAAACTTTGAGTTCCAAATTCTCTCCCCTCTTCCCTCCCCACCCACCCTCCCTAAGAAGGCAAGCAATTCAACATAGGCCACATGCGTTTCATTACATAAAACCCTTCCACAATACTCATGTTGTGAAAGACTAACTACATTTTGCTCCTTCCTAACCTATCCCCCTTTATTGAATTTTCTCCATTGACCCTGTCCCTTTTCAAAAGTGTTTGTTTTTAGTTACCTTCTCCCCCATCTGCCCTCCCTTCTATCATCCCCCCTTTTTTATCTTCTTCCTCCTTCTTTCCTGTGGGGTAAGATACCAAATTGAGTGTGTATGGTATTCCCTCCTCAGGTCAAATTCGAGGAGAGCAAGATTCACTCATTCCCCCTCACCTGCCCCCTGTTTCCTTCCTACAGAACTGCTTTTTCTTGCCACATTTATGCAAGATAATTTACCCCATTCTGTCTCTCCCTTTCTACTTCTCTCAATATATTCCTCTCTCATCCCTTAATTTGATTTTATTTTTTTAGATATCATCCCTTCATGTTCAAGTCACCCTGTACACTCCTCATTGACTTTTTGGAGCTCTTTTGACATTTGAGTTAGTCTATTTTTAAGGTGTTATTTTCTTCAGTATTTTTGGGGGTCTCTTTTAGCAAGTCATTGACTTGTTTTTCATTGTTTTCTCACATCCTTCTCATTTCTCTTCCCAATTTTTCCTCTACTTCTCTAACTTGATTTTCCAAATCCTTTTTGAGCTCTTCCATGGCCTGAGACCAGTTCATGTTTTTCTTGGAAGCTTTTGATGTAGGCTCTTTGACTTTGTTGACTTCTTCTGGCTGTATGTTTTGGTCTTCTTTGTCACCAAAGAAAGATTCCAAAGTCTGAGTCTGAATCTGAGTCTGTTTTTGCTGCCTGGCCATGTTCCCAGCCAACTTACTTGACCCTTGAGTTTTTCATCGGGGTATGACTGCTTGTAGAGTAGAGAGTACTTTGTTCCAAGCTTGAGTGGATGTGCTGTTGTTTTCAGAGCTATTTCTATACAGCTAGCTCTGCTACACCAGCACTCCTCCTCCCCCAAGAACCGCCAACCTGGACTGGACTCAGATCTTAAGCAGGCTCTGCACTTCCGCTCTGATCCTCCACTTAATTCCTCCCACCAGGTGGGCCTGGGGCCAGAAGCAACTGCAGCTGTAGTTCTGTAGCTGCACCTCCCCTGCTGCCCCTGGGGCAGTGACCAAATGGGGAACTCCTTTCACTCTGTCCCCCGCAGCTTTTCCCACTAACCTTCTCTGTTTCTTTTGGTGTTTGTGGGTTGAGAAGTCTGGTAACTGCCGCAGCTCATTGATTCAGGGTGCTAGGGCCTGTTCCGCCTGGCTCCTGGTCTAGTTGGTCCTGCCACCACCCATGCTGGGCTCTGCTCCACTCCACCGCCAGCTCTGTGCATGATAGACCTTACCCAGCGACCATCCAGGCTGTCCTGGGCTGGAGCCCTGCTTCCTTCTGCTATTTCATAGGTTCTGTAGTTCTTCTCTGTTGTCTTTGGTGTTTGTGGGTTTAGAAGTCTGGTAACTGCCACAGCTCACTGAATCAGGATGCAAGGTTCTGTTCTGCCGGGCTCCTGATCTGGTTGGTCCAGGTGCGGCTCATGCTGGGCTCTGCTCCACTCTGCTCCCAGTTCTGATAGACCTTACCCAGCAACCATCCAGACTGTCCTGGGCTGGAGCCCTGCTTCCCTCTGCTATTTTGTGGGTTCTGCAGTTCTAGAATTTGTTCAGAGTCATTTTTATAGGTTTTTGGAGGGACCTGGCGGGGGGGTGCTCACGCAAGTCCCTGCTTTCCAGCTGCCATCTTGGCTCTACCCCCCTTCTCCCTATTTCTTACAAGCTGCACTGCTTTTGAACTTCTCCATCATGTCTCTCCCTGAGATCCTTCTTTCCTTTTCCCTTTCTAGCATCAATTTTTTCTGTGTTGAATTCCCCCATTCGATTGGGAACTTCTTGATGGCAGGACCTGGCTTTGTTTTTATTTGTATTTGTATCTCCAACAGATAGCACAGGGCCTAGCACATATAATAAATGCTTATTGGTGGGCTGACTGAGAAGAAGAAAATGACAAACGTTAGAGGGGCTCTAGGGAAAATCGCACACAAGCATACTGTGAGCCAGTCCACCCATTCTGGAAATGAATTTGAAACTATACCCCCAAAGTTACTAACCTGTGTATACCCTTCTGACTTAGCTATATTACTGCCAGGCCTATACCCCAAAGTGATCAAAGAAAGAAGAGAGAGAGAGAGAGAGAGAGAGAGAGAGATAGAGAGAGAGAGAGAATATTCATATATACACATATATATACACATGCATACATGCATTTATGTATATGGGTGGATGGATAGATGGATGGGTGGATTGGATATTGGATGTTAGTGGTCAGATAGATATAGATATAAAGCATCTCTTTTCGTAGTGCAGCATCTAAAAACCGGAGGAGTGACCTCTTGTTGAAGAATATGTGTAATAAACTATGGTAATAAATGTAATGGACCATTATTGTGCCATAAGTTATGATGAGATGTCCAATTTTATAGGAAGCTGGGAAGATCTTCATGAACTGATGCAGAGGGAAGTGAGCAGAATTAGGAGAGCAATTTGTACAATGAAAGCATTATAGAGAAAAACAACTTTGAAAGACTTTAGGATTCTGAATAATGCAATAAAAAAACCATGAGCCTAGAAGAAGAAACTGAAACACTTTTCCTACCTCCTGACTGTGAGGCGATGAACTTAAAATGAAAAATAAGCTGTACATTTTTGAATGTGAACTATGTGGGAATCTATTTTGCTGAACTAGGCATATTTGTCAAGAGGGTTTTGTTTTTCTTTTTAATTGTGCATAGGGAGAGGGCAGTGGGACAGAGATAAGTAATGCATATAAAATAAATAAATAAATGGTTTTTTTTAAATAAGAAAGAGAAGCAAGAGAAAACAATGTTCGAAGAACACAAAAACTTCATATAAATCAAAAAGATTGATGTCAAAAACTGGAGACACAGAGACAACTTAATGATCATGTCCTTCAGGCATAATGAGTTATAGTATCACAGTTTAAATCTTTCTCAATTTGCACTTATGAGCCTTTTTATGTATTAAATATATCTTTTACGTGGAGGAAATAAATAGCTGTCCTATAGCTAATCTATGTTGCACATCAAATATTTTTAATCCCCTGTGGGGAGATCCTAGGCTTCAGCCAAACATAATCTTTCCTTAACATCTCCATCATGAGGAAATATATAACCAAACACAAAATGAAAAGGAACTTGGGCCCTTTCTTTATAAGCCAGGCTCTCAAAGGATTGAACCTGGTTTGTACTTGAGGGTAGCACTGAATCCCCTTAGTAGAAGAGGGTATTTTAGCAATTCTAGGCCCAGAAGTCTGGTCTTATTGTTACAGATATACAGATACTAGCTTGATCCCCTCCCATCTCAGGCCAGGCAATATTTCCTCTTATAACCTAAAGGGTATTAGGCTAAGAGTATAGGAACCTCTTATTGCCTCTGTTCTGGAGCACAGATATATACATGGACATGGAAGAGAATTAAAAGTGGGATGTGGATGTTTTGCGATACTCAAAAAAGCATTAACGAGGCGATAGTGAAGTGCATAAGGGTCCAATTCGTTTTGTTGTTCACAATGAGTCATTTTTAGGGACTGAAATCTTATAGTATACATTTAAAGTGTTAAAAAAATTCATAAAAAGAACAATAAACCTGTTTTGCCTTTTGGCATTATTGTATTTATTTTCCAGTGGGTGCATAATCAAAAGACAAAAAAAGATGGTTCTAAAAAGAATTGCAAACTATTAACAACCACATGAACAATTGCTCTAATAGACTAATAGCAAGAGAAGTATAAATCAAAACAACTCTAACATTTTACTGCTTACTCAGCCAATGACAAAAGATGATAATATATGTTGGAGAAGCTACAAAGAAAGGTGCACTAACACACTGTTGGTGAAACTGTACATTTGTTCAGTTCTTCTGGAAAGCAATTTGGAATTAGCCTGGTAAAGTGACTATGATGTCTTAGAGCATGATCCAGAAATCATGCTACTAGATGGATACCCCAAGGAGGTCAAGACAAAATGAAAGGTCCTATATGAGAAAATGTTTATGGCAGCATTTTTTTGTCCTAGTGAAAACCTGAAAACAAAACAAATATTCATCATTTGGTGAACAGGTAAACTAAATATGGTACGTGAGTGTAACAAAATATGATAGTACCATGAGAAATGATAGCTATGAAGAATTCAGAAGAGCATGGCAATACTTATTTGAATTGATACAGAATATAATTGATTGATTGATAAAAACCAAAGTTTGTCCTGGAGAAGAAATGAGAAAATACACTTCCTTCTCTTCTTTGCAGAAATGGAGGATTATGGGTGTGGAACACCACATATACTGTCAGACTTGATTGTGTTGTTACAAAGTTTTGATGAAAAATATATTTAGTAATTAAGTTACAGTAAAAACAAAAGATAGCAATAAATATTTAAAATAATTCACCAATATAATAGAATAACAAGTTTGTTTTGCATTTTAAAATATTTTTATTTAAAAAGTTATTCAATATGATGTCATGAAATTTTTTTTGTTAAATTGCTCTGGAATTCAATTGAACTTGTTATTTTAGAGTTGTTTGGAAGGGAATGTTAGAAGAGCTCGGCTCTGCCCCTTGTGAAGACCATGGATTTGTTTTTTGTTTATATTTTTATACCTGCATTTCAAACATAATTGATTTCCTTTATAATCTTGTGTATTTTATTTTATGCATTTAAGAACATTTCTCTGAGAAGGAATCCAGAAGCTTCACCAGATGGCCAAAGGGGTCCAAGACACCAAAAAGATGAAGAACTCTACCTTAGCGTAATCATATTAGAGTTTTGATAGCCCCTTTAACTCTTGCTACTTGGGGGGAAAAGTATGGTGGGGGTGAAGAGGACTGGTGGAAAAAGGGAATGGAGGGCACAGTGTTCTTTGCTGACTCCAGTCTTTTGCCTCTCCAATCCATTCTCTATGTGGCAGCCCAAATAATATTCCAGAAACAGGTCTGACCATGTGACTACTCAGTGAAGAACCTTTTATGCTTCCCCTCCTGCTTCTAAGATAAAATGCAAACTCCTCAGGTTGGCATTTAAAGTTTTTTTATAAGCTGTTTCCAGTCATCTTTCCAGGCTTATTCCATATTATCCCCTCCATGCACTTTCCATTCCAATGAAACCGGCCTCCTTGCTGCCCCTCAAGTTTGACATACAATTTCCATCCTCTGGGCTTTTACACAGGCTAGTCCTCTTGCACAAAATGCAATCTCTCTTCACTTCTACTTCTTAGAATCCCTAATCCTTAAAGGCTCAACTCATACACTATTTCTCATTTCTCACCTGCTTGTACTACCTTGAGACTTCTCTGTCATCTCCCTAATGCCCCAGGAAGCTCATAATTGGAATAATCTGGTAAGATCTCATCAATCTCCTTTCCTCTCCTTCTCCTCTCCTCTCCTCTTCTCTCCTCTCCTCTCCTCTCCTCTCCTCTCCTCTCCTCTCCTCTCCTCTCCTCTCCTCTCCTCTCCTCTCCTGTCCTCTTTTCTCCTCTCCTCTTCTCTCCTCTCCTCCTCCTCCTCCTCTGCTCCTTCTCTCCTCTGGTCCTCCTCTCCTTCTCTTCTCTCTCTCCAATTTTTCTCCCCTCCCTCTTGCTCCCCTCCCCTCCCCTCCTTCCTCTTTGTCTATCCACATGGAGTATCATACCCTTACCTGGCTGTAAACTGTGAAAAGGAGATTCTTGGCTTCATATTGAATCCTCTTTTTGTTTTGTACTGTGTACACAGATTTTTTTTTTGTCTTTTTGTATTTAAGTTCAAAAGGAATAAAAAATTTTAAAAACAGAACTGAGACGTAGAAGAAATATTTAAATTTTAGAAAAGAAGGAAAGCTATAAGGAGTAAAAAAAATGGCTTTAGTTCCTAAGTTATAGAAGTGAGTTCTAAGTTAAGCATATTTGGGGGATTCTGACTCTGTCTGAATTTCCCTCAAAGGCACCCCCACCCCCTATTGAGATGGCATCTGAGGTTTGCCCTCTAGATCAGAGAGCAAGCTGGTTTAGGTTAAAGTTTCAGAGTACCAGCTTTTTATTGCATTTCAATGATCAGAGCCTTATTTTTATTCACAGAGCTCAAGCTGAGCTCCCTGGAGGTTACTAACACAAGGTATTGTTTTTCAACTTTGGTTAAACTATGAGGAAAGGATAGATGACTTATTTTAACGTTTTTACTGTCAACATAAACCACAGAGGCTCATATTTATGGTCCCAGTTCAATGAAACCCAGTTGTTTTTGTTTGTTTGTTTGGGCCACACCTGTGGTTTCATCAGTATGGGAAACTCCAGTGAGGAAACTATGCAAATCAGCAACTATTCTATAATTTATTTTCTCAGATAATTGCCTGGAGCATTGAGAAGTTAAGTCATTGGTTCAGGTTCATGCTAGCAATATGTGTCAGAGGCAGGATTTGAAATCAAGTCTTTCTGTTTCACAGGCTGGATCACAGTCCACTAGGCCAGGACTAACAGCTACTCAACGTGGGAGCAGCCTTCACGCATGATTTCCGAGCATCTATAATAATTTCCTTTTGTTTTGAAAACACTGACATTTTAAGGTAGAATGAGTGCTGGATGTGGAATCAAGGAGACCATTGTCCAACTTCCTGTTCTGACATTACTAGTTGTGCAGCTATGGGAAAGTCCTGCCCTGAGGTTCAGGTAGTCCTTCTGTAAAATGGGGATAATAACACATGCTCCCTAGCTCACTGATTTCTTCCAAGGAGAGTGCCATATTAACATGAACAATTTCTATTCTGCTCATCAAGAAAGGTTGTGTGTGTGTGTGTGTGTGTGTGTGTGTGTGTATGTGTGTGTGTGTGCGCGTGTGTGTGAATTGCTAGAGCATTTTCTTCATATCACTTGTATTTTCAAACTTTTATATCCTCCTATAAGTCATTTCTAAAAAACTGGATTTGATTATGTTATGTCAAACAGTTTCTAAGGACAGTGTGGAAAAGGTTGAGTGGGGTTCAGATTCATTTTACAGGAGAAAATACAGAAGAATTTAATTTCCTCTTAACCCTGCTGCTAGAAGCAGGTAATGACAGGGGGCGATTAACTTTTATGTTTTCTGAAGTATTTTCACATGAAAGTCATTTTCAAAGAAACAGAAAGTAATCCTGGTAATTTAGAGTTTGTTTGAGAGTGTGTTTGAGATGCTTTTAAAGTAGCCTCAGTATTCTTTCAGAGATTAGGACAACACCCAAGGGGGTGGAGCTGGGATGTATAATTGGTATCCAACTGGGAGAGATTTAGCTGTAAATCCACCTTGAACCCTTTGGTCAATAGACAAAACCCCCAAGTGTGGCCAATCTTGACTTCCTTTCCCTTTCCCTTTTGGCAAGCTGTATTTGAAGATCAAAAGGGACATCCCTGAAAAGAGAGAGACACTGGTCATTGGTGGGGCTTTGGGTCATTTGACATCTACATGTTAACATTCAATTCTCTATGGTCCACCATAAGATGTTCCTACGGTGCCTTTTTCTTAGTAGGACATGAATAAACATTTGTTGAATGGATAACAGAGGTCAGTCTTTGACATCCTAAACAGAAAATAAACCCATAACTATTTTTTTCCTTAGAAGTGCATTATATGATTTTTATAAAATTTGTCTTCTTAATTCAATAAAATACACATTCTTAATTGTTTTGCTCACACACATTAAAATCAGTTGATACTTTTTGCTGCACTCACCAAGTAGGTGGAGGATCAGAAGAGTTCTGTAGGGCAAGGAGAGGCTAGATTTCAATTTAAAAAAAAATTTGTTCATGGTGACCCACAAAGTAGAAAATCTGCTTACAATTAATCAAAACATGACTGTGTTTGCTATTTGTATGTTCCTGCTACCTTAGAATGGAAGTTTCAAGACAGAAGGAAAAACATCATGAGGCTTCTTACCACACTACCCAGTCTGTCAAATACTGAGCTGTAACAACAGCAATGTCGCCTGAAGGAAGATTTGAATTCCAAATGTGATCAGACTTTGTTGAAAGAATGGAGGAGGAGGACAGAGAATTGTTGAGAGTCCTGAAGTTTGTACATGTGTGAATCATGTGTGAGTCATACGTAACTACTTGGCAGGATCACACAATTGCGGCAGAGCACAATGCCCAATGGAGTCCAGGGATAGGGCCATCACACCATTCTGTGGAGAAACTAATGACATCCGGGATAGCGTCAGTGTTAACATCAGTGTCAGTGATACTAAGCCCAAGTTTATATTAATGGTAAGTAGATATAGCTCTGGGCAGCTGGGTGGTACAGCGGATAAACTGCTGGATCTGTAGTCAGGAGACTCATCTTCCTCAGTGCAAATATGGCCTCAGATATTGAATAGCTATGTGACCCTGGGCAAGTCACTTAACCCTGTTTGGTTCAGTTCCCTTATCTGTAAAATGAGCTAGAGAAAGAAATGGAAAACCACTCTGGTACCTTTGTCAAGAAAACCAGAAATGGGGTCATGAAGAGTTGGACACAGCTGAAATGACACAACAACAACAAAAGATACAGCTTTATTTTTGTTAACATTATCATGGAGGCAGAGCAGTTGATCTATGGGGACAGGAAGATAGTAATTGTGGTCAAAAAGCCAATCAATCAATCAACTCAATCATATAATAAGAATTTATAAAAAACTTACTCCATGGAAGGTACTATGCCAGGTACCAAGAATAGGAAAGCAAAAAAGCAATTGTCCTGGCCCAAAAGGAGGTCTCATTCTAATGGAAAAGATAACATGTACACACACACACACACACACAAACATACATCTATCTACATACGAACACATATACACTCTGTGTGTATGTACGTGTATATGTATATGTGTATGCACATGTGTATATATGTGTATGCATATGTATAGTACATGTATATATGCATGGGCATATGTATATAGGTATATGAGCATATATGTGTATGCACACAGATGTATATGTACATGCATGTACATGCATGTGTTTATATATGTATATGCACATGTATGTATATGTGTATATGCATTTGTGTATGTATATGCATGTGTATATATGTGTGCATATCTGTGTACATGCATCTATACGTGTGTAAGCGTATATGTGTTTGTGTAATAGATAAAAAGGTAACCTGAGGGGGGCGCCAAGATGACACAGGCAAGTAAAGGGACCCAAAAAGGCCTCTGGAAGTAGATGGAGGTTGAATTGAGTCTTGAAGGAAGCCAGGAATCCCAAGAGACAGAGGTGAGGAGGACTTGCATTCTATGCATGTGTCAGAGAAAAGGTATAGAGATGAGTGTCATGTGTGGAGAAACAGTAAAAAGGCCAGGTTTGTTGGACCATAGAGTGTATGGGGCAAACTAATATAAATAAGGCTGGAAAGGTAAAATGGGGCCAGGTTGCAAATGCTTAACGAGAACATCAGTGTCTCTTCCACTTAGAGGCTTTCTTTGAGCAACAGATAAAATCAGGGATACGTCTCCGTACTTAAACTGTACTCAGTTCTTAAACTGGTCCTTCTACTGTAGCTATAGAGCTAAGTGTGTTTGAAGGAAGGTGAGGAGGAGGAATCAGTAAGATCTCTTCATGGTTTAGCTGTTTGGCTCTGAGGAGACTGTTTACCATGCTGACTTTCCCTACCTATTTCTGTTTTTATTTCCTCCTGCGATATAGCCATGAAAAGTTTTGTGCATTGGGCTGTGCTGTAAGATGCCTGAGTTTTTAGGCTCAGAGAACACCAAAAAGTCTGACAATGATGACTCTTTGTTACAGTCAATGATGGCTTCAGGCTTGGAATTACCTCTTGACTCTTTCCTTAATCTTTCAGATGTGTTAGAGGTCATTGGGTCCTGGTAGTCACCAGTATCAAGTTCCTGACAATTCTGCCTGATGCCCATCCAATACCTATTCATGCATATACATACAATTCTGTAGGACAATTAGACTGATATTAAAATCAAATATAAATATCTCTTTTTATTCAAATTTGCCACTTAGCAGTGATGGGACCTTATCAGAAATATTTAAACTTTCAAGGTTTTAGTTTCCTTGTCTGAAAAATGAGAATACTGAACTAGATGACCTTAAGGATTCTTCCCACTCTGACATTCTGGAAATACGGGATCCTAGCCTTTATGAAGAGAAAGGATAATTAAATCCTTTTGTTTTTCATTCCCCGGAATAATGACACTGTATGGAGGTGGAAGCTGGTTGGCTCAGTTGGACCCATGTTATTAAATAAGAACCAAACCATGGATTCCTTTCCTCCAAAGGTCACTTAGTTTTTCTTTGTTCTGTGACCATACACTAAACCCTCTCTTCAAGACAGCTGTGTTATGAATGTGCACCCTGCTGGTTTTAGAGGTGCTACCTAGGTGAGAGGATGGATAGATCAAAGCATATCTATCACCACTACAGGGGGAAAATTTCAGTGAGTATGCTCTACTGATGATGTATCACCTCTTATGATATTTGTATATCTAGAGCACAGTAAGGCATCATTCATCTTGTAGTCAGACTTCTGGTATCTTCAGCCATGTGGGAACCAGGAAAAAAGGCAAAGTTTCTGAGTGGTCTAAACAAGTGACAAAACCCAAGAACTTTATTCTGTAGGGAGGTTACTCATGTCCCATCTCAATATATTTACACTTATCTTATACGTAATTTTAACTAGCTTCTTCCCAACCTGCATCAGATTAGCAACATAATATTATGAGGGCGGAGAGGTATTTTGGGGGTAGGTATTTTGACATCAGTGAGAAATGACAGATAACAAGGAAGAAAGATCATAAAAGCAGTTATAATAACTCAAAATATCAGTCATCTGGGGACCACTTAATAGTGAGGCAGACAACTGTACATGTCTCAGTTGCCCTTCAGGGCACTGTTGCATTTAGTAGAGTATAATAATTGAAGTTCATTATCCGGAGTCGTCAAAGAAAGGTTAAATTATGTTCAGTATGCCCCATTTAAGAAATGTGTAGTTCATTTTAGAAAGATTTCTATCAGAAATATACTAGGCATTGTCATAGATATAAAAGAAGGACAAGATAAGGTACAGTCTCTTCTCTCACAGACTTTACAGTGAGGCAAGATTAACATACATGAAACAATTAGAAAGTGATAACCCACTGTATGAAATTACCTTCTGAGTGTGTGGGGCCAACACAAATGCAATACGAGTTTGTGTGTGTGTGTGTGTGTGTGTGTGAGAGAGAGAGAGAGAGAGAGAGACAGAGACAGAGACAGAGACAGAGACAGAGACAGAGAGAGACACACAGACACAGAGAGAGAGAGAGACAGAGACAGAGACAGAGAGAGAGAGACAGAGACAGAGAAAGAGACAGAGACAGACACACAGAAAGACAGAGAGAGAGAGACAGACAGACAGAGAGACAGACACACACTCAGAGACAGAGAGAGAGACAGAGAGGCAGAGAGACAGAGGCGAAAGAAAGAAGGAGAGGGGGGAGACAGAGAGACAGACATAGATAGGATCACCGGATCTCAGAATAATCAGGGAAGGCTTCACAGAAGTGGCCTTTTACTTAATCTCTAGGAATGGGCAGGTAATAGCTTACCTCTAACCAGCACTTTAAGGTTTACAAAGTACTTTCCTTATAGCCAGCCTGTGACTGAGAGGCAAGGTGGAAGTGGATCATGACTCCCAAACTGGCCTGAATCACAGTCCTTCTGTGACACATGCTGGTTAGGTGATCTTTAGAAAGCCACTTAACTTCTCCGAGGCCCAGGCAACTATAAAGTGTTCTTTATAAGCTGTGCTTGTTGTTGTTGTTAAACTGTGACTGACTCTTCCTGGTCCCATTTGGGATTTTCTTGGAGAGATGCTGGGGTGGTTTGCTATTTCTTTCTCCAGCTCATTTTACAGATGAGGAAACTGAGGCGAACAGGGTTAAGTGACTTGCCCAGGGCCACACAGCTAGTCAGTGTCTGGAGCCGGATTTGAACCCAAGTCTTTCTGACTTCAGGCCCAGTGGTCTAGCCACCAATTTGCACTAGTAATGGCAGTTCTTCACCAGGAGCTTTCTCTGCCAATAAAATAATAAACCCAGTAAAACAAACAAAACAAAAAATAAAACAAAATGAAAACCTCACAAAAAAAACCCTGCAAGATAGGGAGTGCAAATATTATCTCCATTTTACAAATGGAGAAACTGAAATGCAATCAGGTGCAGTGAATAGCCCAGTGATTACTATGCTGTGGTGGAAAGATCCCTGGATTTAGAATCAGAGGAATAGAGTTTGGTTCCCAGGAATCAGGTGACTCTGGACAAGTCATTTAATCTCCTCTCTGTAAAATAATAAAGTTAGACTCGACTGGGGGTCTGTAACCTATGTGCCGCAGCCAAGTCCTGCCTGCCTTTTATACAGCCAGCAGCTAAAAATGTTTTTTACGTTTTTAAATACAATAAAATTTCTTTTAAAAATGTAAAAAAACACTATTCTTAACTTGACAGGAGGTATAAAATGAGGCAGCAGCCAGGATGCTAACCCTGCTAGGCCTGGCCCTAGGCCCCAGGTTGTTTACTCCTTTCACACTCGCAGAGTTATATGCTCCCTGCTTCTTGTCCAAACCACACCACTACAACGTCAGCTTCACTGGGGTTTTACTGAGGACCTAGTCTGAAAGGTTTTCTTGATCCTGAGCCTAAGTATAAGCCAAGACTTGAATTTAGGTCTTTCTTCTATCCAAGACCTTGCCATCATACAATGGATATAATTTTGATAGATTAAGGAGTGGGGAGGAGGGAAGAAGTAGGTGAACAGCCCCTCCAGGCTCAACAAACAGCATGAGCAAAGGCAGAGGGATAAGAATTGGCAGAGCCAGAACAAGGATGATGCAAAAGAGACATTTGCCACAGACATGCAAAAAGTAAAGAATAAAGAAAAAATAATGATGTACCTACAATCCTTAGGATGCAGAGTAATAGCGTGGGGATGCAGAATTTTATAGTCTTGCCTTCGGCAAAAAATTCACTAGTTATGGTGTTGGGGACTGGCATTCTATATGTGGGCATGGTTGCCAAATAGCCCCTGTTTGACTAGTTTGACTGGTTTTGTTTATTATCACAAAAGCTGGTTACAGCTTACTGATGTGCTCTATCATGGCTTGAAATTTTTGTTCATCCATGGCCTTAAAGGTTCTCCTCCAGTAAGATGTCTCCATATCATAAAAGATTCCTTGAGGGATGTAGCAGCAGAGGAAACTTTATTCAATGATTTTCTAATTATTGATATCAAAAGAAACCAGTGGTATGCTGGGCAATGTTTATCAATTGACTCTGGGGGAAAAATCTGTATGGCAAAATTTAAGTTTTATCTGCTTTATTAACATTTTCTCCATCACTTTATTAAACCTAGACAATGAATGAAACAATAAATCAAGCCTTAATTTGTAGCATTTGCTGATTTCTGAGATATAAATGCTCAGACTGAAAAGTAACTATCTCCTCTAGTGTGCTGGTTTGAGGTGGTTCTACCATACCCCTTAGTGAAGCATAAAACAGGATCACATGTGCTCACTCAAGGAGTTTGCCTGCTATAGAGCGTGTCTAATGCAGAGTCTGAAGGGGAATGCCTTATAAATGTTGAGAGAGTCTCCTGACACTTGGGTTTGTGTCAGTTGCATCAAGTCTTGGAACACTGAGGAGCCTCCAAAAAAGATCCACAGTCATTCCAAGAGTCCACACTAACTGTCCACCCAGGAAAAAAAAGTGGGTAAACAATGCTTTTTGTGCAGGCTATAATATGCAATTAGATGGCTAGCTCATACACCTGGTCTGTCAGTAAATATATAAGGAACAGACCCTGCAAAGAGATGATTACCTGGCACTCGAATTGAATTAGGAGGAAGGAAGGAAGCAAGCTGAATTACTTTAGGGAAATTGCACAAAGTTTTCAATAACCCCAAGCATCTCTGGAAACAAAAATCCATCTTGATAAGAAACAATCACAGAAACACAGAATCTGAGAATGACAAAGAACCTCAGTATCTATCTAATCCAGCCCACACATGAAGGAATCCCCAATAAAACATACCTAATAGATGGTCCTGCAGCCTTTTCTTGGAAGACCTCCAAGGAGGGGGGATCACCTCTCAAGGCAGCTCAACCCATTCTGGGTCAGCTCCAATTGTTAGGAAGTTTTTTCCTGGCATTAAGCCTAAATTGGCCTCTTTGCAACTTTCACATTGTTCCAAGTTCTACTTTTCTGGGCCAAATGGAACAAATTTAGTTCCCCCTCCCCCTCCATATGACCGTCCTTCCAATACTTGAAGGCAGCTATAATGTCCCTTCTGAGATGTTTTTTTTCTCTAAGGTAAACATGCCCAGTCCCTTCAACTGATCCTCATATGGTATAGACTCAATTATCTTTTGCATACTATAGCTTAGCAGTACCCTTCTTGAACCATGGCACCTGGAACTTACCACAACAAGCCAGATGAGGTCTGTCGAGGGCACTGTGTAGTGGGACTAACACCACCCTATTACTGGAAGCTGTTCTTCTCTTGATGTAACCAAGATCCCATTAATCTTTTTTGGCTGCCATATCACCTGGCTGACTCACGTTAAGCTGGGAGTTCACTAAAACCCCCAGATCTTTTTCAGAATGACTGCTGCTTTTCCATGCTTCCCCCATTTATACTTATGAAATTAATTTTTTTTGTACACAAGTGCAAGATTTTACCTTTTCTGTATTGAATTTAATTTTTATTAGATTCAGCCCAAATGTTTTAGCCTATCACTGTTATCCAATGCCTTAGCTATTCCTCTTAGTTTTATGTCATCTCTAATCCAAGTTATTGATAAAAACAGCATAAAAGCCAAATACAGCTTCTTGGGGGTACTCCACTGGAGTGGTCCTGACCCATTAACAAATACTCTTTGAATCTGTTTCTACAACCAGTTTTGCCTCCAACTAATCGTATTATTGCCTAATCTCTATCTCTCTATCCTCTGCACAAGAAAAGTATGAGGGGTTGTATGTGTGTGTGTGTGTGTGTGTGTGTGTGTGTGTGTGTATGTGTGTGTGTGTGTGTGAAACAACCTGTGCTGAAATCTAGGTTAAACTACATACACAGAATTCCCATCATCTATTAGTTTACTAATCATTAAAAAAAGAAAAGAAATGAGGCTACTCTGGCATGAATTGTTATTGCTGAAGCTATACTGGCTCTTTGTATTCACCATTTCCCTTTCTAGATCTTACTATCTCTTTGATGATCTGTATTAGAATTTTCCCAGGAATAAGAGAATATTCTTCCGTTAACAGCATATGTTTGCAAGCCATGGAGTACCACAGTCTACAAAGAACCAAAATTCTGGTTGACTGTGAGGTAATGGAGAGATCAAGGATAGACAAAAATTATGCTTCAGCTTATTGCTGGTGAAGAAAATGTTCAAGAAACATTGGAAAAGATATAATGAAAGAGATGTATTGGGGCTAGTCATTGCTACTCCAAGGCCAATTCTCTAACTACAGCCTCTTTACCTCTCATATTGAATATAGATTTTATAAACTTTTGAGAAGTTTTGTGAGCATGGACATTCAAATAAATTCTGTCTCCTTGGCCACTAAATAATAACTTATGGAGGGTCATAGTAAAAGATACATTTTTTACTTGTGTTACTATTAGATGATGCAATCTTTAAAATTTTTGTTTTTTATAATTTGTTTAGAATTTGCTTTATTATTACTAATAAAAAGTTTAAGAATGGTTGAGAATAAATTGTTTAATCTAGACACATTTTTAAATTCAACTTTAGAAAATAAATGGAGAACATACCAAGCATGGTGATTAAATGTGTATATAACAGATGAGAATTGAACTAGTATAAAATTACCACGGGGTATTGACTGTCCATGAACACACCAACAACTAACAACACAGAGATAGATGGTATGCAAAGTCATCTTTGGCTTAAAAAAGTGAGACTAACCAATGAGTGTCAACCAAAGGAATAAATTTTACCTTCATCTCTAGTTTGGGCAGATTTATTTCCATTTTTGAAGGAAAGCAATTGTATCTGTGAATAGATGGAAGGGTCAACTACAAAAAATATGAGGAATGGGATCAAATCATATTAATGGGGCAATAAATCCAGAGCATCTGAGGAAGCCAAAAAAATTGTATCAACAAAAGTAATATTTCTGAGTTTGTTTTTGTAAGGCAGATGCTATTGTAGATAGATGGCAAATGCTCTGCAGAATGTGAGTGATTGTGGCATTTGCTGAACAGGAAATTCTGATTTAGTATTTGGGAGAGGTTTCTGAGAAATTTAATCTGAGAAGGGAGGAAAACAAGGACAAGGGTTTAATAATCAGACTGAAGGATGAAAGAAGTTTAAATGAAAGGAGAAAAATGAGGCAGAAACTTATTTGAGAGACACTGTGGCATGATGGAAAGAGAGTAGGTCCTGGCATTAGGAAGATATAGATTCAAGTTCCACCTATGACACACACTGGCAGCGTGACCTTGGGTAACTCAAGTGATCTCTCAAAGCCCCCAAGCAATTCTCAGAGACCATAATCGGTTGAACAGTTTCTGATCTGTATGGGTACAGGGAATTTCTTCGTTGCAATATCTTTATTCCAGTGAAATCACAGGACCAAACAAACCAACAAAAAACACCACCACCACCATCAATGACAAAACCCAACAACCATATTTAAGAACCATAATTATCCTCCTCAAGTTGCATTAGCAAATCAAAAACGCTAAAGGAAAATGACTTCATGTTTTAAAAACCAATAGTGTTCTCTTCTACACGCATCCCGTTGTTATTGCTGCTTAGTTCTTTTTCGGTCATGTCCAACTCTTCATGACCCAACTTGGGGTTTTCTTGGCAGAGATACTGGAGTGGTTTGCTATTTTTCCTTCACTGGCTCATTTTACAGATGAGGAGCCTGAGGTAAACAGGGATATGTGACTTGCCCAGGGTCACCCAACTAGTAAGTGTCTGAGGCCAGATTTGAACCCATAAGGATGAGTCTTCCTGATTCCAGGCCCAACACTCTATGCACTGCAACACCTAGCTGCCCAGGTATACCCTGTGCTGTATGTATGTTTTAAGTACTAATTCATCCATATAAAGAAAAGGCAAGAGAGGTAATAGAGTGGCAATTTGGCACAATAACAAAAATAATTTCAATTGTTCATAAATGTACTTTTTTATGTTTATGAATTTGAATATGAGGATACAGTTATAAAAAGTATGAGGCTTCTAATTAGGTGGTAAAGGATTGAATTACATTAAATAGAAAATAGGCAGTTAAACCAGAAAAGATACTTTAAGAGGGGTGGGGGCAAATAGATTTCTGGGACCCTTAGAAGACCCCTTGAACCTGGAGCTGTAACTTAATGCAGATGAAGAAAAGAAGCTGAAATGACATTACGAGAGATTTTTAAAATTCTGAACTACACAAGCATCCTCCCTTGAAGATATTTCCATATACAAAGTAGAATAAAAAACCAGTACTATATGGGAAACCATGACTCCATTTTCTAAAGTGTTAAAATGAAGCTTGAAGAACAGAAGAGAAGAATAAATGGGAAGAAAGCTAGTGCTAAGCCTCTTGAAGAGAGGTATCATGTTTGCTGTTCTAAGTACATTGTATAATGAAGAGGTTCTTTGGGGCGCTCAGTCAGTGCTTAGTGAGATAGTGAAGGGAACTCAGGAATTCAGTCAAAGGACCACACTTGAGGATCTAGAGGGTCACATGTGGCCTTGAGGCTACAGGTTCCCCACCCTTGGACTGGATCCTCATTCTAATCATATTACAGAAGTAAAGGCCTAATAGGAAGCTAATGAAGAACTAAAACAAAGAGTTTTATCCAAATGATTTTTTTTACTTGACCTCTCAGTGAGAAACTTCCGTTACAAATACAGATTACCCCCCCATATCTTAGAGTCTTAGGGAGTCTCTTGGGGTGCTGAGAGGTTGACTGAGTCTGAGTATGTACCAGTATATATCACAGAGAAGGTGCATGAACCCAGTCCTTCCTGTCTCCCAAGCCATTTTTCTATAAACCATGTCATCTACCTCTTATCCAAATGATGGAAAAAAGAAATATCTTCTGCCAGAATTCAAACTCTAAAAGACATCTATAAGTTGGAGGGATTCAACCCGTTGTTTGCAGTCTCTAGCTTATTTTTCCCAGCTTTTGTCTAATTCAGACTGAAAACCTACTAGGAAGGCCGGTGCCTAATGAAATATGTCTCTCTGTCGATGACTTCTCACATAGTTGAGGGCAGGCCAATTATTGGTGAGATAGTCAACTCTAAAGAATACATGCTGGTGGAGTACAGCAATAATCTGAGTAATTTTGGGGGGTCGGTGTCCAGACCTGTGAAGGCCATGGGGAGGGGGGTGGAATGCATGCTGACCATGGGTTTCTTAAAAAGCCCCAGGGACATTCTCATGATCAAGTCAGCAGTGAGGCTGGGCAAGCCACAGGGATGGGCGATGGGCATCATGACCTGAGGAAAGGCTTAAAGAGGACTCAAGAAGGCATTTCCTTTTAATATGCTGAAGAAGATACTTCCAGCTGACAAAGCCTATGGATGTTAACCTCATTGCTAGACTGAACCCTAAAAAGGCTTAGCTAAAATTAGGGTATGAACTTTTTAGTGTGAGATAGAAAGTTGGCCACAGAGAATTTTTCTAATGAGGAAAATTGCCAGAAATGGAATAAGAACTAAACCTGATGAGGTCATTTTAAAAATGCAACAAACAAACAAACTCACAAAGCCCAATCTCCTTTGCATGTGATTTTAAGGGAGTTTAAGGTGCCACTCAGGTTTACTCTGTTAAACTGCAAGTTATTTTCATTTCAAACTGAGTTTCACAAGAAGAATTCTCTTTAGTGGAGACACAAACTTTCGACTATCAAAAAGTAGTTTGCCTGTCATCATTTGACTCAAACCAGTCATTAAGCCAGTGGACTGCTGGAATTATTTAGGAATCCACTGTCCCCAGGCAGAGAGTCTGGGAGCTTTTCAGCTGACCTTCAATGCTTCTGCTATTACACTCGGTAAATCTTTCTTGAAGGCAGACAGCAGCACTTGGATAATTTTAGAGGAGGTAGGAGACCAGAATTACAGGTTGTCTGAAAAGGGTTGAAAGATTAGACCTTGGAAAAAAAATAAAATGAATCATGTTGAAGGGCAACTACCACATAAGGTCAAAGTTTAAATGTCTGAAACCCTGTGCATGAGTTTGACAAGTTGTAGAGGTTGTAATTAACCCTCTCAGGTCTTTGAATGAATGGGTGGTGAGGGATGCATTGCTTTTTCAGAATCAGCCATGTTCATTTCAAGGATTAAGAAGCAAATTCATAAAACCTAACCATAATTTGGGGTGGAGGGAGGGAGTGGGACGAATGGAAACAAATGCAAATTGTCTTATTTTCTTAAAGACATTAATTTCCTTTTTAAAAATGCATTGTAAAATAATACAGAGTTTTTTTCAGAAGATGATGTAATGGTGCTAAGGCAGCTAGGTGGTGTGGTGGATAGAATGTCTGTCCTGGAGTCAGGAAGACTCATCTTCCTGAGTTCAAATCTGACCTAAGACACTTAGTAGCTGTGTGACCCTGGGCGAGTCATTTAACCCTGTTTGTATCAGTTTCTTCATCTGGAATGAGCCAGAGAAAGAAATGGTAAACCACTCCAATATCTTTGCCAAGAAGACCTCATATGGGGCCACAAAGTGTCTGAATTGACTGAACAGCAACAATAGTACCAGATGAAATCCTCAAGCCTTTTGTTCCTCTTAAAGCCTTACATCTGGCTTAAAGTATGTAATTGTTTTTTTAGTCTTTCAATTTAGGTGCTCCAGAAACTTGATGAAAGAATTGGGAAGGGGTGGGGGGCAGAGAGGGAGGGAAGGGCTTCAAATACTACAGCCCAGGCAGTGCAGTTGCATATGAGCTTCAGGCAATATACCTGGAATGTATGCTGTATAATTAGTGCTTTTATGCATACAGAGCTTGGGGATGTCTGTTAAAATTGTTCTTCTCCTAAGTTGATTATGCTGGTATTATATATTTAATTATTTGCTTAAGCAAATGCTAAATGTATTTAGTCTTTTAGGAATAAACATGACACTTGAGAGACATAGGGCAGGAGGTTGGAATATTGGAGTTTCTAAGAATGCCAGATGTTTTGGGGGATTGCAATCCATGTGGGTGGGTTTGGATCATCTGTAGCCTGCCCGCCTCTTCTCCGCCTCTCCCCTCCCCTTTACTCACCATTAGTCTGAATGAGTTTGGTTGGCTCTTACTGGCTGGATGTACTTGCCATCAAAACAGTTGGATGATAGGTAACAAATTTAATCATTGTAATACTGCATCTCTATGATGCCAACCACCCAGATGTTTCCTGATATTTGGAGACATTTTTGGCAGCCTCTACATGAAGTATCCATATGGTTGATGGCATTTTCCACTTTCCATCTGGATATTTTGAGGCTATGAAGATACACAAGCCACACTCTGTCAGTTTTATGATAGACTTGCTTAAAGCACATGGCAAAGGAAGACTCAGGGCATGGTCTAGAGAGCTGAACTAAAACCAGGTCATGGTTGCCAAAGTGAGATAGAAAACTGAAACATCAAACAATTATAGAGTTGCCACTAATGTGGATGGTCTATCCGAGGAACTGCTCTCCAGAAGTCTTTGTTACATGGCTGTAATCTACCCAAGCATTGCCTCTTCTGGCCCTTTCCTTTTATCAGGGCCAGAAGTTTCTGAGTAAGACCATAGGGAGCAATGTGCTATACTGGAGAGAAGACATAGCTCAACTTTGGAGTCAAGGTGCCTGGATATCCCAGGTCTGCTATTAACTGGATCATGGAACTTTGTATAACTTCGTTAACTTCTCTGTAACTCAACTGTCTCTTCATTTGAAGGACTGGGGTAATAATAGTCACTCACCTTGATTATGAAGATCCCAAGATAATACATGTGAGAATATCTTGAAAAGTACAAGAGGCTATACAAATAGAAGACATTATTGTCATCCTTGAGCTTCTGTTATTAATAATAATGATGATAATAAGGATGATTATCATAATTATAGGTCATCTAGGCCAAATGAATTATCACTTATGGGCCAACTTTCTGGTTTGTCATGAGCCTCTCAGTGTTTAATGTGGTAGGTCCAATCATAAAGACCTGAGCTCAAATCTGGCTTCAGATGCTTTGCTTACTAGTTATGTGACCCTGGGTGAATCACTTAACCTCTGCCTCTGTTTCCTCATCTGTAAAATGGGGATAACACCTCCTTATGTTGTGAGAATCAGATGAGATTATACTTATAAAGCCCTCAGAACAGTGCCTGGTCCATAATAAGTACTATATAAATGTTAGTTGTTGTTGTTATATTGTCATGGCTTTTGAGAAATCAAGTTCAGATCTCTTCCACACTGCGGTTGCAGGCCTCCTCTTGGCACCTAAAGTCCCAACTCAAAGAAAAAATCCAAATAGACTTCTGTTGTCCGTCTGTTCTCCCCATACTGTTCCAGCCCCCTCTTCCAAGTCCTGAGGGGTGGCTGGGCAATAAAGCCAACAGGGTGGGGTCCCTGGAGGTCCAAGGCACTTCCCCCACCCCACCATAAACAAATCCACCCCTCCCTCCTGGGTCCCCAACAGGCCCCCTGGGGGAGGCGGAAAAAAAAGGCACACTTATTTCCTTGTTGCAAAATTTTCATCTTGCCCCAGGGCTGAATTCCAAGCCCCTGGGTTCCTGGTCATCCAGCTCTGGCTGGTCTCTCCCGGCTTCTGCTGGAATCCAGATCTCCGTGTAGGAGATCCACGCTCACCTCACCACAGTCAGCTGGAAGACAGCTCACTGCTCTCACCTTTCCAAAGTTCTCATGCAGGCAGTCTTCTGCTCTACCTGGGTCAAAGCAGCCACCGTCTGCTTCCTCTCTCTGCTCACCAGCCACTCCAGCCAAATCTGTATGAAGGCCATTCTCCTCTTTTTCTCTCAAGTCTGTACAAAGGCAGTTCTCTGCTCCTGTTCCAAAACTTCTCATACAATATAGTCTCAAAACATTCACTCTTTCAGCACAGTCCTCTGGAACCAGGCTTATCAACTCAAGCCCTTGCTCCAGCCATCCAACCTTCCCCCATGCCTAGGCTTTTTCTCCCACAGCCTTTGCTCCAGCCTGTCTATTCTGGAGTACTATGGGGAGAGGGAAGGAGGGATTGTCTCCCAGATTATCTCCCACTTCCTTCAGGCTTTTGTTGCTCCTGGGGCTCCATAGAACCATAGCCACCCCAAGAACAAAGAGCAATACAAAAACTGCGAAACATTCAACCACCCCAGTACCCCGAAATGCCATACTTTCCTTTTAAAATGCAGATCCTGACCACGACTATGCCATTTGTTTGAACAATCTTGCTAGCAGCTACTGTGGCTGTGTAAAACCAACAACAATCAGCACACAGAAGGCTGCCAACACAGGTTCTTTTGATCCACTTTACTAAGGAAAGCAATGTTAAGGGGTTAACAATCTCAATTTAATCAAATATGCAAATATCATTCACTTAGTTTAGGGGAAAAGCCAGCACCCTGAACTTCAGATCAAACACAAACAAATTACAAACATCAACAGATAGACCTTGTCTGATTCAAATCTCAATTCATAGTTACCAGAATTTAACAAAGTCCAAACATCCAGGTTTACAAGCTGGAGGGCTCTTAACTGCAGCTGCCCAGAGTCTCCACACCAGCACTCTGCCAAGAATGAAAGCCCTAAGCAAATAGCTCTGTTCTCTCTTTTTTATGTGCTCTTTAGCCATCATCAAATGTCATCTGAGTGACCAGAACTTAAGCTCTTACTATTGGCTCTGGTCTTAGCAACTCCCCTGGGGACTTTGCACCCACATCAGCTTAGCACCTAGTAGCTACGGGTTTGGGGCCTACTTGGGAGCAAAGATATAATCAGATCTCCTTTCATTGGCCCCACCTTAGTTACCAATGCATCTACTTATCATAGTAGATCTTTTACTGAGGAATAAAAATAACTGACATTTCTATAGGGCTTTTACATGCATTCTCTCCCATGATCCTCACAGCAGCTATGTGTAGGCATTCTGACTCCATGTCCTGTATTCATTCTTCTGTATCATGCTCAGACAATCTAAGTCAGTCAAAGTATAGTAGATAGTGAGTTGGGCTCACAACCAAGAAGGCCTGGGTTTAAATCCTACCATTGATATATAAAGATTGTATGATTCTGGCAAGTCAAGTCACTTGACCACTTAGAACTCTAGGCAAATCCTGCAATGATAGAAGTTGTTTTAACTGGAAGTTCTCTGTATCAATGAAATCATATGTCTATTCCCTATCCTCTGTCCTCTTATGGTGGCTGCAAACATGATTGTCATGGAAAGGGTCCCTCTGGACAATGCTGAGGCAGAGGGCCCTATATTTGATCTGTTAGGACCATTGCAGACAGAATCATGGGCAATGCTTTAAATAATGCCCCAAACCTGTTTCTGTCTGCTAATGTCACCAGATTATTTGGGAAGGGCAAATGATTTTTAAAAATATGAATTATGTGCTGAATTGTTCATTTCTTCACTTTGACTTTCTAATTGTCCTAACTTAGCTTATTGGACCTTCTTGGCCATACTATAGAATCTAGTGGCCAAAAAAAGTGGGGGGGGTGGAGCCAAGATGGCGGCTGGTAAGCAGGGAATAGCATGAGCTCCCTATCGAGTCCCTCCAAAAACCTATAAAAAATGGCTCTGAACCAATCCTAGAACAGCAGAACCCACAAAACAGCAGAGGGAAGCAGGACTCCAGCCCAGGACAGCCTGGATGGTATCTGGGTGAGGTCTATCCCACACGGAGCTCGGAGCTGGGAGCTGGGAGCTGGGAATGGAGTGGAGCAGAGCCCAGCCTGAGTGGCGTGGACCAACAAGACCAGCAACCGGTCAGAGCATGCCCTAGCACCCTGAATCAGTGAGCTGCGGCAGTTACAAGACTTCTCAACCCACAAACACCAAAGACTTCGGAGAAGGTTAGTGGGAAAAGCTGCGGGAGTGGAAGGAGTTCATGGTTCGGCTTCCAGCCCCGGGGGCAGCGGAGGTGGGGCAGCTACGGCTGTTGCTGCTTCCGGCTCCAGGCCCTCCTGGTGGGAGGAATTAAGTGGCGGATCAGAGCAGGGGTGCACAGCCTGCTGAAGATCTAAGCCCAGTCCGGGTTGGGGGTTCTTGGGGAAGGAGCAGTGCTGGTGTGGCAGAGCTGGCACCTCCCCCCCAAACATGGAACATAGAACTCTGTAGTCTACAAGCAGTCATATCCCACTGAAAAACTCAAAGGTCAAGTTAGTTGGCTGGGAATATGGCCAGGCAGCAAAAACGCACCGAGATTCAGTCTCAGACTTTGCATTCTTTCTTTGCTGACAAAGAAGAGCAAAACATACAGACAGGAGAAATTAATAAAGTCAAAGAGCCTACAACAGAAACCTCCAAGAAAAACATGAACTGGTCCCAAGCCATGGAAGAGCTCAAAAAGGATTTGGAAAAGCAAGTTAGAGAAGTAGAGGAAAAATTGGGAAGAGAAATGAGAAGGATGCGAGAAAACCATGAAAAACAAGTCAATGACTTGCTAAAGGAGACCCAAAAAAATACTGAAAAATACACTGAAGAAAACAACACCTTAAAAAACAGACTAACTCAAATGGCAAAAGAGCTCCAAAAAGCCAATGAGGAGAAGAATGCCTTGAAAGGCAGAATTAGCCAAATGGAAAAGGAGGTCCAAAAGACCACTGAAGAAAATACTACTTTAAAAATTAGATTGGAGCAAGTGGAAGCTAGTGACTTTATGAGAAATCAAGATATTATAAAACAGAACCAAAGGAATGAAAAAATGGAAGACAATGTGAAATATCTCATTGGAAAAACCACTGACCTGGAAAATAGATCCAGGAGAGATAATTTAAAAATTATTGGACTACCTGAAAGCCATGATCAAAAAAAGAGCCTAGATACCATCTTTCAAGAAATTATCAAGGAGAACTGCCCTGATATTCTAGAGCCACAGGGCAAAATAGAAATTGAAAGAATCCATCGATCGCCTCCTCAAATAGATCCCAAAAAGAAATCTCCTAGGAATATTGTCGCCAAATTCCAGAGCTCCCAGATCAAGGAGAAAATACTGCAAGCAGCCAGAAAGAAACAATTTGAGTATTGCGGAAACCCAATCAGAATAACCCAAGATCTGGCAGCCTCTACATTAAGAGATCGAAGGGCTTGGAATACGATATTCCGGAGGTCAATGGAGCTAGGATTAAAACCTAGAATCACCCAGCAAAACTGAGTATCATGCTCCAAGGCAAAAGATGGATTTTCAATAAAATACAGGACTTTCAAGCTTTCTCAGTGAAAAGACCAGAACTGAATAGAAAATTTGACTTTCAAACACAAGAATCAAGAGAAGCATGAAAAGGTAATCAAGAAAAAGAACAAGAAAAAGAAATTGCAAGGAACTTACTAAAGGTGAACTGTTTTGTTGACATTCCTACATGGAAAGATGATGAGTATGATTCATGAGACCTCAGTATTAGGGTAGCTGAAGGGAATATGCATACATATATGTTTATGTATATATATGGGTGAATGTGTATGTATGTATATATCTATGTGTGTGTATATATATATATATATATATATATATATATATATAGAGAGAGAGAGAGAGAGAGAGAGAGAGAGAGAGAGAGAGAGAGAGAGTGAGAGATAGAGAGAGAGAGAGAGAGAGAGAGAGAGAGAGGAGAGAGAGAGAGAGAGAGAGGACACAGGGTGAGTTGAAGATGAAGGGAAGATATCCAAAAGAAATAAAATCAAATTAAGGGATGAGAGAGGAACATACTGAGAGAGGGAGATAAGGAGAGATAGAATGGGGTGGATTATCTCGCATAAAGGAGGCAAGAGCAAGCAGTTCTGTGGGAGGAGGGGTGAGGGTGGATGAGGGGGAGAATGAGTGAACATTGCTCTCATCAGATTTGGCCTAAGGAGGGAATACCATACATACCGAATGGGGAATCTTACCCCACAGGAAAGAAGAGGGAAGAAGATAAAAATAAATGGGGGGGGATGATGGAGGGGAGGGCTGATGGGGGTGGAGGTAGTCAAAAACAAACACTTTCGAAAGGGGACAGGATCAAGGGAGAAAATTCAATAAAGGGTGATGGGTTGGGAAGGAGCAAAATATAGTTAGTCTTTCACAACATGAGCATTGTGGAAGGGTTATACATAATGATACACATGTGGCCCAGGTTGAATTGCTTGACTTCTTAGGGAGGGTGGGTGGGAAGGGAAGAGGGAAGAGAATTTGGAACTCAAAGTTTTAAAAACAGATGTACAAAAACAAACAAAAATGTTTTTGCATGCAACTAGAAAATAAGATACACAGACAATTGGGTGTAGAAATTTATCTTGCCCTACAAGAAAGGAAGGGAAAAGGGGATGGGAGGGGAGTGGTATGATAGAGGGGAGGGCTGACTGGGGAACAGGGCAACCAGAATATATGCCATCTTGGAGTGGGGGGGAGGGTAGAAATGGGGAGAAACTTTGTAATTCAAACTCTTGTGAAAATCAATGCTGAAAACTAAATATGTTAAATAAATTTAAAAAAAAAAAGAATCTAGTGGCCAGCTGCCAAGCTGCCATAGAATGGAGATTTCAGGACCTGTGGACGATGGACTAAGAGAGAGTACGTTAGACTGAAGATGCTCACATGGAGTGTGGCTCTAATGATAATATCCAACATTTATGTAGCAATTTAAGGTTTATGGAGCACTTTATACAAGTTGCCAGAATCACAGAACTTTAAATCTGGATGAGACTTGAGTGGTCACCTAATTAAACCCTTACTTGAAAAAATCCCCTCTATATCATACCTGATATGTATGTATTCATCCAGGCCTCCAGTCAAGGCCTCCAAGGTTGCTTCCCCTGGGAGGGCAGCCCACTGTATTTTTGGATAGGACTAATTGCTAGGAAGTTTTCTTTACACCAAAGTTAAATTTACCTCTTATTACTTCTACTTCTCCTCTTTGGGCCCAAGCAGAAAAAGGATAATCCTTCTTCCACTTGCTAGTCTTCCAAATAACAACAATAGTCTTTATGTGGTGCTTTCTCAGGTTTGCAAATGATCTCATTTTAGTCTCACAACAAGCCTGAGAGGTAGGGGCTATTATTGCCCTGATTTTACAGTTGAAGAAACTGAGACAGAGATTAAGTGACTTGCTAGGATCACATGGCCCATCAGTGTCTGCATCCAGATTTGAACTCAAATCTTCCTGACTTTGGTCCCAGCACTCTATACATGGCACAACCACCTAGCCGCCAATGTCTGAAAACAGCTCTCATCCCAGCCCCCCTTCCCCCAGTCTTCTCTTTTCCTGGCTAAACATCCCCAGTTTCTTTGACCAATACTCATATAGACCTCACCATCCTAGTTACCCTCCTCTGGGCACTGTCTGTTTATTTTCCTACCAAACTGGTGGTGGACAAAACTGAACTCAATACTCCAGATGTAATCTGACAAAAACACAATGTCATGGAACATCACATCTTTATTCTTTCATACTCTGACTCTCTCAGTGCAGCCCAAGATCACGTTAGTTTTCTTGGTTGCTGTATAAGACTGTTGGTCCTTATAATACTCCTATGAGGCATGTACTACAGACAGGTATTAGCTTTCTTTTTTTGGTTTTTGGTTTTTGGGTTTTTTTTCTTTTTGGAGGGGGAAAGGCAAGGCAATTGGGGTTGTTGACTTACCTAAGGTCACACAGCTAGTAAGTGTCAAGTATCTGAGGCCGCATTTGAACTCAGGTCCTCCCTACTCCAGGGCAGGTGTTCTATTCACTGTGCCACCTAGCTGCCCCCATTAGCTCTCTTCAATAGATGAAGAATGAGACAGGGTATCATAGTGCATAAACAACTAACCTTGAAGCCAGAAAGATCTGAATTCAAATCCTGCTATAATGGCTATGAGACCCTAGGCAAGTTATTGACCTTCTCAGTGTTCTAGGCAAATCTTTAAAATTCTAAGTTGGTTGGGCATGATGGTGCATGCCTGTAATCTCTCTCTGCTGCTTGGAGAAGCAGAGGCTGGTATGTGATTTGAGTTACATTAGGGCTAAATTCCATAAAGTGTCCTCACAAATTCTTCCAGAATTTGGTGACTCCCTGGGGTGGGGGTGGTGGGGCATGGAGGCTGCCGAAGGAGGTGTGAGCTGGCCCATGTAGAAGTTGAAGAGAAGGAACCACCTTGCATCAGTCAGGAGAGTGTCTTTACCAGGGAGTTCTCTTTACCAGTGGTATCACAGGTCCAGTTGCTACCCCCCTATAAATGAAGAAACTGAAGCTCAAAGGACCTAAGTTATTTGCCTGGGATCACATAACTTTCTTCCTCAACATCTTTTGGAGAAAAGATGCCAAGCCAGTTCAGTCTTGACTCCATGACTACTCTTCTTTTCCCACTGCCACATCAACATCATGCCAACCACATAATGATCTGGAAATCTGCAGGGGACTGAATTTGTCACTTTTCATCCATTTAGTCAGCAGAGAGTAATGAGAGCCAGAGTGAGCCAAATTGGCAGAGCTTAGCAGTGAGATCTCTTTGTAGACTAGGGTTACATGTGGTACTTTGTGCTAAACTCCAAGACTGACTTCATATAGTAATGAATTAACCACCCAAAGATGGTTGTACCTTTCTAAGAATCTAGCAGCAAGATCTATGGATCTGAGTGACTCGATCAGCTTGCAAGTCATGTTTGTGGGTGCTGTCAGAGGCTTCTCCAGCTCTTCTCTGGATGCTCATTAGGGCTAATTGTGCCCCGATACCTTCTGCATGTATTGCCTGAAGCCCAAAGCCAGAAATGGGATGTTATTTAAATCCTTTGATACACGTGGTTATTGGGGATTAAAAAGTAATTATAATTACTGCCCACAGCAATCAATTTATCAGCAATACTGAGTGAAGTTCACCTCCTTAAAGGGATTTAATTGTACCTCAAGTACAACTTCAAACTTCCTGATGTTTACCACAAGATTTGTTAGATTCTGTAAACACGCCCCAGCTTCAAGCATGGCGTAGGATGGCGCTCCATGTGGGTCTCTAATTATCTCTCTGACTCCTCATTCTTCCCCAATAGCCAGGCTGCCTGCTCTTTCACATTAACTTTGAAATTATATCCCAACCGGAGAGATGCTTTGTCCTGACCTTTGAGGTTACTTTTGCTTCACATTTGGGCAAGTAAATAAATGCGATATGTAATTTCCCCCAGGAATCTTAGAGAGCAGAGCAATTACCCAAATGTCACTTGGCTCTTTCATGTAGCCTCTGAAATCCAAGGGTAGAAGACTTTAGAATTGATAGTGGCCAAGATATGCCTGAGCACCTCAATAGCTCTGTGTTTGTTCCTCGGACCTCATCAATATTCCCATTGTTACTTTAACTTCATAAATTCAAGGAGATAATGCAAACTGGGGATGCCTTTTTTTTTAGGCCACAAGGAAGATACTGTTTCACATTTGTTTCTCTAATAGACTGAAACTATATTTCCGCTCCATGTATACCGAAAGCTAAAACTCAGAACAGTATTTTCTGAGACTATAGATACGTTTTGCACGTATATGTGTTTTGTGGGAAATTCAATGATACTTTAAAAAGTGAACTATGTTGTAGTTGGATAAGGAGATGGCTTACATTTGGAAAATGAATTAAATAAAAGTGTAATGTCTGAGTTTCAATTTAGGACAGCAATTTCTTTTGTATTGGCCATTAAAGAAGGCAGTACAAAGCCAGCTACTTTTTTCTCCTTAAACTCAGTGTTTTGTGCATCAGAATTGAACGTACTAGAGAAAATGGTTGGGGCAGCTAGGAGGTGCAGTGAGTAGAGCACTGGCTCTGGAGTCAGGAGGACCTGAGTTCAAATCCAGCCTCAGACACTTGACACACTTACTAGCTGCATGACCTTGGGCAAGTCACCGTTACCCCAATTGCCCTGCCTTCCCCCCTCCAAAAAAAAGAAGTTTAGTGGCAGAAACCATGAATGAGTGTTTCAGCAGGCAGGATAAGAACAAGGATACATTGTTTAGGAGGTGGTGCAGTGAATAGAGCACTGGCCCTGGAGTCAGGAAGACCTGAGTTCAAATCCTGCCTCAGACAATTGACTTGTACTAGCTGTGTGACCTTGGGCAAGTCACTTAGTCTCCAATTGCTTTGCATTCCCCCCTCCAAAAGAAAATATTAGAGCCATAAAAAAGAAAATGGTGGCTATTAATGTAATGGAGCCACAAGTCAATTTTTTAACAAGTGGAGAAAAGGAATACCCCTGGTATGCTAACATTGGTAGACCTTGGGGTATGGGAGTAAAAAGACCCTTGTCCACACTTAACTACCGTGATTTTCTGCTGCACCCATCTCTACCTATCCTGTTCCAAGAAAGAAGAAGGGGAAAAAGCAGAGCAACAAAAAAGGGAATGTGGCAAAAGCACAGAGGGAAGAATAAGAGAGAAACAAGAATGAGAAAATTAGGAGGAACATTATGAAGAACAAAGATCTGCTATCCCTTCTGGCCTCTGGGATCCTTTCTGGCTTTAGATGAATGTTCTCTTAGGTTAAGTGGCTTTCCCACGGTCAGACAAAAAGTATCAGGGTCCAAACTTGAACCCAGCTCTTCCTGACTCCATGGCTGTCTAACTATATATAGGTTGTCTCTTGGGAGAGACCATGTCCTTTGCACAATTCAGGGCAAGTCAGCAAGCATTTATTAAGCACCTACTCCATGCCAAGGCACCATGTTAAGTGATGGGAACACAAAGAAAGGCAAAACCGGTTTTCTCCCTTAAGGATTTTACAATCTAACAGGGAAGACAACATTCAAATGACTACATATGGGATTGCATATACTGATGCTTTTCTGGTTTTTTTATCATTGGGAGGCCCTAGAAAATGTTAAAAACCAACAACCTTGAAGTCAGTAATATTTCAATAGGCTAGGACAGCTCTGAGACCTTCACAGAAATCAAAACCACTGTGTGGAGTGCCTTTCACTTGAAATGATTTCAGAGGAGAGATTAAGCTGCAGGTCACAGATCTTCCTGTAAAAAGTCTGAATAATTCTAACAGGAAATTAGAGATGTATGTTTTTTTTTTTAATGAAGAAAAGCTCCCAGAGGTCATTTTCAGCTGTTTCTCTTTTTGGTAGTGCCATTTTGACCATCATTTTAGATCAGGTGGCAAATATATTTGCTTGTATTTTTTCATACATACCCATTTAAACAACTCTGCCATCAGCCTTCTCATCTATAAAATGAGGTAGTTGGAATAGGCGACCCCTCCCTGTTCTAAGTCTATGCTCCTATGATTCTGAGCCTTATGGTGGATATTCTTTTGTTTTTAAATTAATATTTCATTTTTTCCAGTTACATGTAAAAACAATTTTTAACCTTTGTTTTGAAAAATTTTGAGTTCCAAATCTCTCCCTCCCTGCTTTCCCACTCTACCTCATTGAGAAGGCAAGCAATTTGATATAGGTTATACATGTGCAGTCATGCAAAACATTTCCACATTACAATGTTGTGAAAGAAAACTCAGATCATAAAAATTCAAGAAAAATAGAGGGAAAAAAGTGCTCTTCAATCTACATTCAGATGCCATCAGTTCTTTCCCTGGAGCTGAATAGCATTTTTCATCATAAGTCTTTCAGAATTGCCTTGGATCATTGTATTGCTAAGAATAACTGAGTCATTCACAGTTGATCATTGTACAATATTGCTCTGCATACACTATTCTCCTGGTTCTGCTCACTTCGCTTTTCATCAGTTCATGTGAGTTTTTCCAAGTTTTTCTAAAAGCATCATGCCCATTATTTCTTATGTCATAATAGTATTCCATTACAATCATATGCTACAACTTGTTCAGCCATTCCCCAATTGATGGACATCCCCCAATTTCCAATTCTTTGCATCACAAAAAGAGGTCTTATAAATATTTTTGTACATAAAGGTCCTTTTTTTAAAAAAAATCTCTTTGGGATACAGATCTACCAGTAGCATTGCTGGGTCAGAGTATGCACATTTTTACAGCCTTTGGGCATAGTTCCCCAGAAAGGCTGAATCAGTTCCCAGCTCCAGCAACAGTGCTTTAGTGTTCCAATTTTACCACATTCCCACCAACATTTATCATTCTCCGTTTTTGTCATATTAGCCAATCAGATAGGTATAGGGTGGTACCTCAGGGCTGTTTTAATTTTTATTTCTCTAATCAATAGTGATTTAGAGCATTTTTTCATAAGGCTGTAGGTAGCTTTGATTTCTTTGTCTGAAAACTACCTGTTCATATCCTTTGACCATTTATCAATTGGAGAACAAATTGTATTCTTATAAATTTGACTCAGTTCTGTATATATTTGAGAAAGGAGACTTCTATCAGAGAAACTTGCTGTAATTTTTTTTCATAATTATGATTACCATCTGGATATTTCCTTCCATCCTATTTCCCCCTGTTTCTTCTCCTCCTCCTCCTCCTCCTCCTCCTCCTCCTTCTCTCTCTCTCTCTCTCTCTCTCTCTCTCTCTCTCTCTCTCTCTCTCTCTCTCTCTCTCCTTTCACTCTGTCCCTCCTCAAAGTGTTTTGCTTCTGACCTCAATCCACCCTCAATCCACCCTTCTTTCTATCAGCCTCCCCCTTTCTGTTTTCCCCTTCCCCTCCTGCTTCCCTGTATGGTAAGATAGATTTCTATACCTCTATATGTTGTTCTATGGTGGATGTTCTAACACATCACTCATGGAAAATGCAAAACTTACTTGTTTTTAAAGCAAAAATTATAAACCAGAGAAGACATTTTCAGAGAGCTTAATGAATTAATTATGGAGACCCATTTAGCCAATCTACATGAATACATTTGGGTTTGTGGTATTGAAGTGGCTTGAAAATCAGAATTAAGAGGCAGTGGAATTTCAGTCATATATGAAAGGGGGAACATAGAACCAAAGAGGTTTGTTTGTCTGTTATTTATTAATTCATTTCAACTTTGGTAAATACTAAGGGATTATATAAGATTTTACTTCTTATTTTGAATGTTTATTTGCTTTTTGTGGGGAGGAGTAAAATCTATGATTTCCTTGGAGTACTAAACTCCCAGTGAGGAAATTCCTTCTACCAGTACAAATCAATACTTATTCTGAAACTTTTAATCTTGGAGAGCTTTTTCAGGTACTTCGAGTTAAGTGACTCTCCAGGGTACATAAGCCACATGTGTCAGAAGTGGGTCTTGAAAAACAGGTCTTCTCGCTTCCAAGGGCAGTTTTCTCTATGCCGTAATGCCTCTTTTGATGATTATCAAGTTTACAATATTTATTAAAAATCAAGGTCATTAGGGTGAAGATTTATGATTAAAAATAATTTGAGGGTGATATTTACTTTATAGTTAACAGATAAAAGAGGGAGGAAAAAATAGCTCCATTTAGACTGGTATTTTACATTAGCTCAGAAGGCAATTCTATCTTTAACCTGAATTGGATTGTAGGGATTGTTAAATAGAAGAGCAGGATGGGAAAGTTGGATAGCTTCCCAGCTGAGTCTGCAGTTAACAAAGTGGCTTCATTATTTTGACTGAGATGTTGTGAATTCCCAGAACATCAGACACACCTATATTTATGCATGTAAGTCCAAAAGTAATACATTCCTGTGCCAAATGTAAATGATTTTTTGATAATATGCCATTTTAGATTATCATACCTCTGGGCCCTAATATTGATTCAAATAGTTGAGAGTTGACTATGTAATGCACACACATATACATACACAGAGTCAAATTAAGTTGACAAGTATTTATTAAACATCTACCTGTGCCAGGCACTGTGATGAGTTCTAGGGATACAAAGAAGAGGACAAAAAAGTAGCCTTCCTTCAAGGACGTCACAGTCTAATAGTGGCAGCAGTGTGTAAACAACTATGTACAAACTACGTACCTACAGGATAAATGAGGGGGTAAACTCAGAGGGAAGGCACTAGGGATCAGCAAAAACTTCTTGCAGAAGGCAGGATTTTAGGTGAGACTTCAATAGAGCTAGATGTAGGGAATATAAGAGGTAGAGAAGAAGAAGGAAGGGATAGCCAGACAGCTAGTGAAAATGCCCTGAATTGGGAGATGGAACACCTATGTCAAAGAAAAGCAAGGAGACTGGATTAAAGATTATGTTGGGGGTGGGGTAAGGAGGAGGGATGTGAGGTGTAAGAAAAAGGAAAAAAAGTAGGAAAGGGGCTAGGATATAAAGGACTTTATATGCCAAATAGAAGATTCTATATTTAATGCTAGAGGGAATAGGAAGCCACTGGAATTGATTGGTTAGACCAGTGCTTTGGGTAGGTTACTTTGATATCAGAGTAGAGGATATACTGGAGTGGGGAGAGACTTGGTATCTTTCAAATTGATCAGAGAGATCAATCAACAGGCTACTGCAAAAGCCCAGGCATGGGGTGATGGGAGCTAGCACTAGGGTAGCAGCAGTGTCATAGGAGAGACAGAGGGGTGTATTCTCTCTTGGATCTCCTCCCTTCGTTTCTTATGTTTATCAGTTTGGAATTATGATCCCCACTCTGGATTCATCATCCCCTTCCCCCAAACCTATTTTCTTTTTCTTGGTCTTGGCTGTTTTTCTCAATGGCACTGGATTTGACTGGCCTCAAGTGCCTTCTACTGATTCTGTGTGCCCAATTCCTCAACTCCTTCAAGTTAAAACATGGCCCTAGGGTGGTCGCATAGCTGGTCTCTTATAGCCTAGGGATGTGAATGCTCATCAGGATTGGCTCTGAGAACTCATTTTGGCCATCAGTTTATTGAGGAAGGGTGTGGTGGTGTGTGAGAAGTATAAGATGGTGAAGTTGTTACTTCCTGGAGATTTGGAGGACTGTAGGAGTTGTTTTTTCAGCCTTAAGTCTTTCCTCACCCTAGTCCATCCTCTTCAGATGTCAAAAAGATCTTCCCACAGCATAGGACTGACTATCACCCCCTTATTCAATAAACTCTAATGGTTTTCTATCACCTCCAGGATCAAACAAAAAAAATCTTCTACTTGACTTTTAAAGCGCATCATAATGTGCTCCATTCCTACCTTTCCAATCTTTTCATGCCTTATACACTAACCCCACACATTCTGGGATTCAGTGACACTGGCCTCCAATTTATTCCTTGAAATAGACCAGGCCTGCACAACATACAACCCGCAGGCTGCTTGCAGCCCACCAAAGGATTTTGGGTGGTCTGTGAAAAATGTAGAGGATGTAAAGAATGTAAACGTGTAATGAGTGCTTTGTCCATGCCTGCTTAACCTGCCTTCCACTAGTCACTATTGTGTCTGGCGGGTGGGTTGCCACTGGACACTCTCTCCTGTTTGTCACATGATCTATAGCAATGAACCATCATCAGTCTGTCTCTAGTCTGAGAGGAGTAAGAATTCTATCTTTTTGCTGTGTTGTTAGTCGTTACTAAATGTGAACCGTAAGAAAACCTGAAAAATGTATTAAAACTTGTATTGTTTAGCAAAATAATTTTTTAACATTAATGTGATTTCATGACAAAAATCTTAAGTAATAAGCATAATTAATTGATATTAGTTGAAATTTCCCTTTCTAAAAATATGGTTTATATGCAAAATAGCTTAATCATTAATTATTCCTTGACTTGGAAAGTGAGCTGCTAAAAACCTATCTGTGGCCTGAAAAAGTTTAGCGTATTTTAATTTTGGCCCCTACCTACTGCCAAGTTGTGCAGTTCTGAAATAAACACTCAATTTCCTGATTCTGGGCATTTTAAAAAAAATTATTATTATTTATTTAATATTTTTAGTTTTCAGCATTGATTTCCGCAAGATTTTGAATTACAAATTGTTCATCCCATTTCTACCCTGCCTCCCATATCTTCTGATTGCCCCATTCCCCAGTTGGCCCTCCCTTCTGTCATCCCACTCCCCCCATCCCCTTTTCCCTTACTTTCTTGTAGGGCAAAATAGATTTCTATTCCCCATTGCCTATATATCTTATTTGCAAGTTGCATGCAAAAACAACTTTTTTTTTGAACATCTGCTTTTAAAACTTTGAGTTCCAAATTCTTTCCCCTCTTCCCTCCGCACCCTCCCTCCCTAAGAAGGCAAGAAATTCAACATAGGTCACATGTGTATCATTATGTAAAACCCTTCCCCAACACTCACGTTGTGAATGACTAACTATATTTTGCTCCCTCCTATCCAGTCCCCCTTTATTCAGTTTTCTCCCTTGACCCTGTCACTTTTCAAAAGTGTTTGTTTTTGATTATGTCCTCCCCCACCTGCCCTCCCTTCTATCATCCCCCCTTTTTTATCCCCTTCCTCCTTCTTTCCTGCAGGGTAAGATACCCAATTGTGTGTGTATGTTATTCCCTTCTCAAGTCAAATCCTGTGAGAGCAAGATTCACTCATTCCCCCTCACCTGCCCCCTCTTCCCTTCCTACAGAACTGCTTTTTCTTGCCACTTTTATGTGGGATAATTTACCCCATTCTATCTGTCCTTTCCTCCCTCTCTCAATATATTCCTCTCTCATCCCTTAATTTGATTTCCTTTTTAGGTATCATCCCATCATATTCAACTCACCTTGTGCCCTCTGTCTATATATATATATATATATATATATATATATATATATATATATATATATATATATATATATATATATATATATATATATATATATATATATATATGTATATATATTCCCTTCAGCCACCCTAATACTGAGTCTCATGAATTATACACACCATCTTTCCATGTAGGAATGTAAACAAAACAGTTCAACTTTAGTAAATCCCTTATGATTTGTCTTTTTGTTTACCTTTTTGTGCTTCTCTTGATTCTTGTGTTTGAAAGTCAAAGTTTCTATTCAGCTCTGGTCTTTTCACTGAGAAAGCTTGAAAGTCCTCTATTTTATTGAAAATCCATATTTTGCCTTGGAGCATGATACTCAGTTTTGCTGGGTAGGTGATTCTTGGTTTTAATCCTAGCTCCATTGACCTCCAGAATATCATATTCCAAGCCCTTCAATCCCTTAATGTAGAAGCTGCTAGATCTTGTGTTATACTGATTATGTTTCCACAATACTCAAATTGTTTCTTTCTGGCTGCTTGCAATATTTTCTCCTTGATCTGGGAGCTCTGGAATTTGGTGACAATATTCCTAAGAGATTTCTTTTTGGGATCTTTTTCAGGAGGCAATTGGTGGATTCTTTCAGTTTCTATTTTACCCTCTGGCTCTAGAATATCAGGGCAGTTCTCCTTAATAATTTCTTGAAAGATGATATCTAGGCTCTTTTTTTTGATCATAGCTTTCAGGTAGTCCAATAATTTTTAAATTATCTCTCCTGGATCTATTCTCCAGGTCAGTGGTTTTTCCAATGAGATACTTCACATTGTCTTCCATTTTTTCATTCCTTTGGTTCTGTTTTATAATATCTTGATTTCTCATAGTCACTAGCTTCCACTTGTTCCAATCTAATTTTTAAGGTAGTATTTTCTTCAGTGGTCTTTTGGACCTCCTTTTCCACTTGGCTAATTCTGCCTTTCAAAGCATTCTTCCCCTCATTGACTTTTTGGAGCTCTTTTGCCATTTGAGTTAGTCTATTTTTTAAGGTGTTATTTTCTTCAGTATTTTTTTGGGTGTCCTTTAGCAAGTCATTGACTTATTTTTCATGGTTTTCTCTCATCACTCTCATTTCTCTTCCCAGTTTTTCCTCTACTTCTCTTACTTGCTTTTCCAAATCCTTTTTGAGCTCTTCCATGGGCTGAGCCCAGTTCCTGTTTTTCTTGGAGTCTTTTGATGTAGACTCTTTGACTTTGTTGACTTCTTCTGGCTATATGTTTTGCTTTTTTTGTCACCAAAAAAGGATTCCAAAGTCTGAGTCTGAATCTGGGTCCATTTTCGCTGCCTGGCCATGTTCCCAGCCAACTTACTTGACCCTTGAGTTTTTTGTCAGGGTATGACTGTAGTGTATAGAGTACTTTGTCCCCAGGTTGAGGGGCTGCACTGTTGTTTTCAGAGCTTTTTCTACACAGCAAGCTTTGCCACACCAGCAGTCCTCCTCCCCCAAGAATCACCAACCCAGACCATGACTCAGATCTGAGCAAGCTCTGCACTCCCTCTGGGATCTGCCACTTAATTCCTCCCACCAGGTGGGCCTGGGGCCAGAAGCAACTGCAGCTGTAGTTCTGTTGTCAGAGTTGCACCACCTGCGCTGCCCTCGGGGCGTGGCCAAACCGAGAACTCCTTTCACTCTGTCCCGGCAGCTTTTCCCACTAACCTTCTCTGTTGCTTTTGGTGTTTGTGGGTTGAGAAGTCTGGTAACTGCCACAGCTTACTGATTCAGGGCACTATGCCTGTTCTGCCCAGCTCCCAGTCTGGTTGGTCCCAGCACGGCCCAGGCTGGGCTCTGCTCCCCTCTGCTCCTAGCTCCTTGTAATAGACCATTCCTAGCAACCATCCAGGCTGTTCTGGGCTGGAGGCCTGTTTCCCTTTGCTATTTCGTGGGTTCTGCAGCTCTAGAATTTGTTCAGAGTCATTTTTATAGGTGTTTGGAGGTACCTGGTGGGCAGCTTATGTGAGTCCCTGCTTTCCAGCTGCCATCTTGGCTCCACCCCCCAATTCTGGGCATTTTTACTTGCTGTTTCCCATGCCTGGGATTCTCTTTCTTTTCATCTTCATCTCCTATTTTCTCTAGCTTCCTTCGTATCTCAGCTAAAACTCTACTTTCTGCAAGAAGCCTCTTCTGATGTTCCTCTGAGATTACTCCCTATTTATCCTGTATATAGTTTGTCTATACATAGTTGCTTGCATATTGTCTTCCTCATTAGATTGTGAGCTCCTTGGAAGCAGAGCCCATCTTTTGTATCATCTGCATTTACCATAGTGCTGGGCATACAGTAGATGTTTAATAAGTGCTTATTGACTTGAATTGATATTGCCCTAAGAAGTTCTAAGCCTATGATGAATGGTGAACTTTAACAACATTTTCTTCTAACCTTAAAGAAAAAAGAACTCTTCCAAAAACAAAACCACCCCAGCTAGGATTATCTTTTAAAATGTAGAGCTCTTAGTAAAACACTTTTTTTCTTCAAGCATTTATAATTTCACTAGTGCTGAGTACAATCTTTCTACACATTTGTAGATGACCTTTAAGAGTTGAAATGGAAAAAAAAGTTATCACCCTGACGTCAACTTGGTGATATGCCCATCATGATTTAGCCAGAATATTTGACAGACAACAGACAAAATATCATTGAGCCTGTACTGGAAATTTCTTTGGTAGGACCTTATATAACTTGTGCTCAACTGCATATTCCTTGAGAAGGGAAGAGAAGGAGAAAAGAAGAAACATGTATTAAGTGTCTTCCATATGCCAGGCACTGTATTAAGTACTTTACAAATTTTAAAAATTTTATCTCATGTATCTCACAAATTTACAAATATCATCTCATTTGAAAAACCAAGGTCACCCCTGTGTCATAATGTTGTTTTTATTTGTTGTTCATTTTCAGAGGGAACCAGTGACATTACAGGTGATGTCTTGACTCATGGGTGGATTGGATTTAAGTGAGGCAGAGTTGTATAAAGTCATCAGCCTCACCCTCTCTTCCAGAGTCATCAGAGTAGAGTGGTAAGACAAAAGTCAAGATGACTAGGGATGGCCCAGGATGCAATGGATGACCTCAGCATCTATGATGTCTGACCAAGCTAAAAGGTGGACACCAAAGGTGGATTAACAGCTCTGAAAAGGGCTCAGCAAGCGCTTCATACCAGGGGTGCTAGTCCTCTTGGAACACACTGTTAGAGAAAGACTTTACTGGGGTTTCTTAAGAGAATAAACCTTAAAGAAGCATTGTCTGTATTTTGCACCCTTATCTTCTCCTCCTCACACCCCTTACCTTTTTAACATTTACCAAAGCTGGCATTACCTTGTAAATCATTTTACAGGATAAACATGTTACTTTCTGAATGTGTGGGTCATTTGCATGGGTTGTACATTTCCCTCTGTGAAGTAGATTCCCATTATTTCAGGCTTCACTGGCTAGATTGGCTGCTGGTATTGTGATGAGCGTAATCATCAACTCAGTTCTCCTATTCCAACTCTGCAGGATGCAACGCACCTTCCAAAGCCACCCAGGGAGAGAGCTCTTCCTTGACTACTTAGTGTTGGAGAAATAGAATTCTTCCATGCCCTTGTAAATGCATGGGGAGCTTCCCAATGCTGGTTTATGTTGTCACCCTGGCTTCTGATTTGTGGGCTGGAGAATTATATTTGGGGTTCAGGAGTAAGGGGGGGCAAGGACAAGGATGCAGGGGAATATATTATACTTGTACTTCTAGTGTCTTTTACATATTACTCCTCTCTCTCTCACACACACGCACTACAGTACAGACAAACTGGCCTCCCTTTTTCTAGACATGGCACTCCATATCCAATCTCCCTTCTTCTTCACTGTTTGTTCACAGGCTGTTCCTCATGCTTGGGACACACTCCTTTCTCATTTCCACCTCTTAGAATCTTTAGTTTCCTTCAAAGCATAGCTTAGGTGCCATCTTTCTTGAGAAGGTTTTTAGTGCCCTACCACTGTCTTGTATCTATTTTGTATTTTATTACATATGTAAATGTAGTCTCCCCCAACTAATTTCTTTGAGGTTAGGGTCTGTTTTCCTTTTGTTTTTGTAGCTCTAGTACTTAGCAAAAAGCTTGACACACATAAATATTTGTTGATTAATTGATAAAATAGTTTTATTTTCCAAAGCTTTTCATCCATGTTAGCTCTCTATTCATGCATCACCCTCATTCTATAGATGGGAATTCACCCATTTATTCAACAAACATTTATTGTTTCACACAATTTTATCTTGTGTTTGTTGTTCACACAATCACGTATCATTATGTGCAAAGCCTTATTCTAGGGGCTGAAGGAGAAGAAAAATTTAAATAAATTGCAATCCTTGCCCTGATATAATATCATCTCTATATATGTACATATAATATGATATGCTTATCATATTATTGTCATTTGTCCTTCATTTTCCAAGAGGACCAATGGCATCACGGAATGATTTCTTGATTTGCATGAATTAGATTTAAGTTAGGTAGAACTGCACAATGTGGTCAGCCTCTCTCTGTCAGAGTCATCAAAGTGTAGTGTCCTGGGATGCTATGGATGACCTTTGCCCATGGTCATTGGAACAAATTATTTTCATCCACCCATTTTGCCAGGGGAAGTCTTCACCTGCTTGGGGCAGACATCCTCCTAACTCACCAACAGGTTTGACGCCTATTGGTTACCCTCAACCTGGTTTAGCCTGTCTGCTGAGATGATTTTACTGACATGTGGTTTCTACACTGCACATGCTACAGTTTTTGGTGTACATCTGGTGTGAGGGCTTGCTCAGCACTTTTCAGGGCTACTTATCTACCTTTTGTGGTCACCTACCACCCAGCTCTCACCTGTGGCTCCAAGAAGCTGTAGTATATACTATAGTAGGGAAATAAGACAGATAATTTTAATATGAAATATGATATTTTAAATTCTTTAGAGAATGGAGCAAAATGTGAAATACAAGAAAGGAGATTGCTACTGACAAAGAAAATCAAGGAATGTTTCATAGAAGAGGTAACATTTGAGTTGGACTTTCATGGATAGTTAAGGATTCCATAGTTGAAAAGAGTGATGGTAGACATTCCAGGATTAGGAACTAATGAGAGCAAAGACACAAAGGTGGGAAAGCACAAAGTGTGTGTTTGGGAGATAGAGAGCAGTCCAGTTTAGAGTGTGTAGAAAAGAATAATGTGTCATTATTTCCTTTTAATAGTTTGGCAATTTGAGGCCCAGAGAGTTTAAGGCATTTTCCCAATTTAGGACACACAGGTGCAGAGCTGAGACTAGAATTGGTTTTGCCTCAATCATCATTATCATCAACAAACACTTATTGAGCACCTGCTATGTGCCAGTCTCTTTGGGGGATACTGAGGTATGTCCCAGGTTTTGCCCTTTAGGGCAAATCTGGTTAGGAAAGGAGGACAAAGACATAAATAAAAATACATGATAGCATGCACTGAGAACTAGATGAGTGATACTTCATGGTCTGGGCAATCAGAGGCTGGGGAGATCACTAAAGGCTGGAAAGCTTAAATTCTATAATTCTGTGAAATGATTTTCATCCATTCCTTCCCCTGTTCAACAGACTCTAATGAGTGATTTCCTGTTACCCATCATTAAATTGAAACCCTCCTCTATCTTCCAGATCATCTGTCAACATCTCTGGCACTATCTTATAAATCTCAGTTCTTGTGAATCCCCAACATGGGAACCAATTAGGCAGCTCTTCTCATCCTCTCCACACACCTTGCTCTCTCTCACCCCTGGGCTGTTTTCAACATTTCCTCTGCTTTAATTGCTTGACTGTTTGTTTATCTTGTTAGTATTTTGCCATCCTTTTAGAAGTCAACTCTAAATTCACCTAGAGGAAGTTTTTCTTAATTATTTATGTCCAAGCAGCCAGTTTTTCCTCTCTCTACCCTCCTCCCCTAGGAGAACATTTTGGGATCTCTTTCAGCAGGTGATTGGTGGATTCTTTCAATGGCTACTTTATTCTCTGGTTTTAGGACCTCAGGGTAGTTTTCCTTGATAATTTCATGAAAGATGCTGTCTAGGCTCTTTTTTTGATCATGTCTTTTAGGTAGTCCAATAAATCTTAAATTATCTCTCCTAGATCTATTTTCCAGTTCAGTTATTTTTCCAATGAGATATTTTACATTTTCTTCTATTTTTTCATTCTTTTGATTTCATTTAATTGATTCTTGATATCTCACAGAGTCATTAGTTTCCACTTGCCCAGTTCTAATTTTTAAGAAATTATTTTCTTTGGCTAGCTTTTGTACCTTTTTTCTCCCATTTGGTCAATTTTCCTTTTAAAGGAGTAGTCTTCTTCAGTGACTTTTTTTTTCTATTTGGCCAATTCTATTTTTTAAGGAGTTGTTTCCTTTAGCCAATTTTTGGGCTTCCTTTTCCAAGCTGTTTATTTTTTCATAATTCTCTTGCATAACTCTCATTTCTTTCCTTAATTTTTCTTCTATCTCTCTTGCTTGATTTTTAAAATCCTTTTTGAGCTCTTCCAAAAGGACTTTCTGGGCTTGAGACCAATTCATATTCCCCTTTGAGGCTTTGCATGTAGGCATTTTGACATCATTGTCCTCTTCTGAGTTTGTGTTTTGATCTTCCCTGTTGCCATAGTTGCCATTGTAGCTTTCTGTGGTCAGGGATCTTTTTTGCTTTTTGCTCATTTTAAAAAGTTGTGTTCTGCTCCTAGGGTACAGGGGGCACTGTCCCACGCTTCTTGTACTGGGGGCCAGAGGTCTGGTCACTGGCTTTCTGCACTGGACCTCTGTAGCTGGTGGCTCGCCCACTACACTAGGGTGGCCAGTTGTTGTGCCCTGGGTTCGGGGGCTGGCAGTTTGCTGCTGTGCTGGGGCTAAAGGCCTCACAGCTGGGTTTCTGTGACACTAGCCTGCTGAGCCAGAACCTCAGGGCTGAGGTTGCTGATTTGTCCCGTGGCTGAGAGCCTCCTGCTAGTTTGCCTGGACACTGTCTACACTGGGCTGTGTTCCCCTTTTACCCAAATGAGATAAACCTTTCCTGAAGTCTTTCTAAGTTAGCTTGGGCTGGAAAATTGTTTCACTCTTTTTGTGGATTCTGTCACTCCCGAATTCTTTTAGAGGCTTAATTTAGCATTATTTCTGAAGGAAACTGGGGAAAATTCAGGCAACTTCCTGGCTTCTCTCCACCATCTTGGCTCCCACTGCCACTTCCCTGCCCCACCCATGGAACATAAACTTTCTTGAGGATAGGGATTATGTCACTTAAAAAAAAATTAAAACAAAACCCTCAGCGCCTAATACAGTGCCTTGCCATGTAGCAGGTACTTAACAAATATTTACTGAATTGAAATGGGGAAAACTTTGTGGAAGATTGAATAGTTTGTATTTATATGGCATTTGTGCTTATACAGCACTTGAACTAGTCCTTGAAAAAAGGATTGGGGGACAGAGGAATGGAATGAGCAAAAGTGAGAAGAGAATGTACATGGTTTGAATGGAAGATTCATGTATGAGAGAAATGAGAAATAGAGTTATAAAAGTAGGTAGAGGACAAATGACAGGGCCTGGAATGCTAGGACAAGGGATTTGGACTTGATTCTGTAGGTGATAAGGAGCTGTTAATCAGTTTTTAAGTAGGTGAAGTGACATATGCCACTCTGCTTTAGGAATATTAATCTGTTAGTGGTGTATACAAAAATTTGTGTCGGGGAAGACTAGAAGCAGGGGCACCGGTCTAGATCTGGGGCAATGAGGTCCTAGGCTATGATGGTGGCAGTGAAAACAGAAAAGAAGGGAAAGGTAGGAGAGATATTAGGGATAGGAGGTGAAGAAACTAACTCTCTCCAAATGCATGATGGCATTTCTTTGTACCTTAGAATTTGAGTAGATCCCTGAAAAGTTAAATAACTTGCTCAGGGGTCACAGCAGTATGTGTCAGAGGCTTGGATCTAGGTTATCCATGTCACCATGTTGCCTTTCATAAGCTAGATTACAGAGGGGAAATTGACTAACCATGATGGCTAGCTGCATGTGGAGGGAATAGTTAAGAATGACTCCAGGTTTCCAGATGACACTAGCAAAAATGGAACAATCTGGAGGGGGAGCTGAATTTTATTAGAAAGATATTAAGTTCAGTTTTAGACATGCTGAGCTTGAGGGGATGATTGGACATCTTGGTAGATATGATAATAGAGAGCTAGGCCTGAAGTTCAGGAGAAATATCAACTTTCATGAGGAAGATTTGAGATTCCTTTGTGAAGGAGTACTCATCGATACCACAAGAGTGGGTATAATCTCTGAGGAAATTCTGAGAGGATGTGACAAGGTAGGACCTAAAAGTCAAGGACTGACCTTTCAAGTTATACATATTTAGAGAAAGGGAGGAAGAAATGGCTTAATCAACGAAGAAGGAAGAGAGGCATGGGAGGTCAGAAGAGAATCCAATGTCACGGCAGCCAAGGGATGAGTGTGTTTCTAGAAGGAGGGGTCAGTCAAAAAGAGAGATGCCAAGGATTAAGAGGACCAAAAAATAATGGCCATTGTTTTGACAATTAAAATACTGGTGAATATAGAGTAACATGGTGGGGTTGCTACCCAGATTTGGAGGGATCCAGAAGTGAGTAATGGCAAGTAAACAAAGGCAGGGAGTGAAGCCTCTTCCAGCACTCTTTTTACTACTCATCCCGTGGAAATGCAGACTTTTATCATAGTTTATTTCCAGCATAAATGTAGCTCATATGATTTATGATGTTGAATCTTTGAGAAGAAAATAGAGCAGCTCTGCCCTATGATCACCAATATGTTATGCAAGCATAAACGGCAGCACTTTGAAGACCCTACCAACATATTTTACTCAAATAGAGAAGGTAGGAGGGGTGGGGGCAGACTTGATAGAATTTGCTTATCTCCTGGGAAAATGATAAAGTCTATCCCTTCTTTATTCCTAATTCTCTCTCTCTTAATCATTGACATAAGGGATCAACCCATAGAGTGACAATAAAATAGTCTTCTTCCTAACACCCCTTACTGGTAAACGTTTAGCAACCAGCTCTCCAGAAAAAAAAATGAACCTATGACACACTTTGAAGTTCGATCTACACTATTGACATGTCCTTCATCATTTTATTAATCAACAAAATCAACAAAGCAATAAAATAAACCCTGATTTTTAATGTTTGGCAATTACTGGAGTATAAATGCTCACACTGAAAATTTAACAATTGGATCTAACCAGTAAAGGCTGATGACCAGTATACCCTCCTTCCTTCCACATTAGTTTTACTGAGACTGGTAATTCCACTATTAGTGATTTATTCTTTTTGGTGAAGCATTGTCATTTCTTGTAAAATGTAAATTCTCCTAGGAGGGGCAGTATATTAAGTCACTAAACCCTCAGGTCTACATTTCTTCCCTGGGACTGGGCAGCCTGGGAAGACATAGGTACTTGACAGGGATGGGGGTGGGGTAAGATTGGGATTGGGGTAGGAGTGATGAAAGGGGGAGGAAGTTCAGAAAGTGATAGTAGAGGGTCATCGAACACCAATGTCACAATTTTGTCTAAGGCCAAACCTATTGACACATGTGGAGAGTGATTAAAAATATATACCCTTTAAAAAAAGTCTTTCTTGTTAGTTCTCTAGATCACATTGTTAAGCAACTAGTCAAATATATTTGGGTTTTTGTTTTGGTTTTTTTGGATACCACGTAAGGGATGTTGAAACAGGTTACAAATCCTTTTAAGCTCTTGCCTTGTGCCATTTATACTCTAGATATTATTTAGCAGAGGGGAACCCATACTTAGTAACCCTGCTCTAATTTGCTATCCTCTTGAAGAACCTTATTTTCAAAATGCTGAAGGTTGCAGACGGTCTAAATTTGGAATTTCCTAGCTAGTCCGGATAAATCAGAGCTTTAATGTTCCTTAAATATAGTGTCTAGGCATTTAATTATATTATGCAAAATTAGTAAACAGCTATTTCAAGCCATAGAGTTGTTTAAAATTAAACTAGAAGGTTTGGCCTTTCCCAATATCTTATTTTTCAAGTCAAGTGGTATAGAATCATAGCTCTTGAAGTTAAAAGATGAGTGGCGCCTCGGAAATGATATAACAGGGATAATGTCTAGTATTTAATTTCCAATGAAATGATAGTTGTAGGGATTTCTTAGTCCGCCGATTTGTACCTGGGAGGGCTGAGGCTGAGAGACATGAGCCCACTTTCCTCCCTCCCATTCCTATCTCCTTCGTCAACACTCCCTTTTCCAAATTGGTAAAGGTTAGGTCAGCCATGAGAAGGCTGGCTAAGAGTATGGTGTTATGAAAGGGTTTTCATGGAAGGAAAAAAAGACTGGGGGGATGTTAGGTTGGAGGTGGGGTGCGGTACAGCAAAGGAGAGGGAAGAAGAGAAGATAAATTGCTGTACTGATTTTCTCTTTAGAATAGAGGTAATCATAGTTTTGTCACTGGAGCCACATTTGCAATCATCAAAAGAACCAAATGACTCTAGCATGCCTTGTAGACCTAGCATTAACTATAATCTCGTTTCTAAACAGGTTTTGTGGGAAAGAAGAATATACACTTTAAGAGATGGTCTGATTTATCATGTCCTAGAGCTAATCCAACAATGGTGGCAACATGATGGAGTAGAAATGGCTGTGTGTTGATTTAGAGTAAAACATGTGTGGTGGAAAAATCATAAAGTCTCAGAGTTAACAGGGACCCTGGAGACTCTCCAATCTGATCTGTGCCTTAAGAAGAATCTTTTCTGATAGGGAAGGTGTCCTAGCCATACCAGATATTAAACTGTACTATAAAACAGCCAGTCATCAAAACTCTTTGGTACTGGCTAAGAAACAGAGTGGTGGTTCAGTGGAATAGGTTAGGTACACAAGTTGCAGTAGTCAATGACTATAGCAATCTAATCTTTGCTAAACCCAAAAAATCTAGCTTCTGGGCTGAGAACTCATTATTTCACAAAAACTACTGGGAAAATTGGAAAATGGTATGGCAGAAACTGGACATAGACCAATATCTTACACCATATACCAAAATAAAGTCAAAACGCATTCATGATTTAGGAAATAAGACTGATACTATAAGCAATTTGGAAGAGCAAGGAATAGTTTACCTGTCAGATTTATGGGAAAGGGAAGAATTCATGACCCAACAAGAGATAGAGAGCATTACAAAATGCAAAATGGATAATTTTATGTTAAATTGTAAGGTTTTTGTATGAACAAAGCCAATGCAACAAAGATTAGGCAGGAAGCAGAAAATTGGGAGAAAATCATTACAACCATTGTCTTTGATAAAGGCCTCATATCTAAAATATACAGGGAACTGAGCCAAATTTATAGGAATAAAAGCCATTCCCCAATTGAGAAACGGTCAAAGGATATGAACAGGCAGTTTTCAGAGGAAAAAACTGAAGATATCTATAGGCATAAGAAAAAATGCTCTAAATCACTATTGATCAGAGAAATGCAAATCAAAACAACTGTGAGGTACCACATCTCTCCTGTCAGATTGGCTAACATGACAAAACAGGAAAATGATAAATGCTAGAGAAGATGTGGGAAAATTGGAACATTATTACATTGCTGGTGGAGTTGCGAACAGAGCCAGCCATTCTGGAGAGCAATTTGGAACTATGCCCAAAGAGCTATAAAAATGTGCATACCCTTTGACCCAGCAATACCACTTCTAGGGCTATATCCCAAAGAGATCACACAAGTGGGAATGGGACCCGTATGTACAAAAGTATTTATAGCAGGTCTTTTTGTGGTAGGAAAGAATTGGAAATCAAGAGCATGCCCGTAAATTGGGGAATGGTTGAAAAAGTTGTGGTATATGAATGTAGTGGAATATTATTGTGCTATAAGAAATGGGGAAGATATGGAATTCCTAATAACCTGGAAAGACCTACATGATATGATGCTAAGTGAGAGGAGCAGAACCAGGAGAACATTGTACACAACCACAGACATATTGATTCTGTGATGACTAACTTCAATAGACTTGGCTCTTTTCAGCAGAACAAGGTTCAAAGACAGCCCCAAAGGTCTCATGATGGAAAGAGCTATCTACATCCAGATAAAGAACTATGGAGCATGAATTCAGATTGAAGGACACTATCTGGTCTCTCTTTTTTTTTCTATATCTTTTTTTTTTGGTTTTGTTTCTTCTTTCTCATAACTCACTCCATTGATCATGGTTCTTCTTTATGAATTGACTATTATGTAAATATGTTGAATGCAAAGGTATATGTAGAACATATATCAGATTCCATGCCATCTTGGGGGGAGGGGGGAAGGAAGGGAGGAAAAGAAAATTTGGAACTCAAAAATCTATGGAACTGAGTGTTGTAAACTAAAAAGAAAAAAATTAAATAAAAAAAGAAGAATTTTTTCTACTCCATCCCCAACAAATGGTCATCTAGCTTTTGCTTAGATACCTCTGGTTATTAGGGTACCTTTGAGTTAATAATTTTGGAGAAGTCAGGAAGTTTTTTTCTTCCTTTCACTGAGCTAACGATCTGCCTCCCTTCAGTCTCCACCCACTGTTCCAGGTTCTGCCCCTCTGAGCCATTCACAGCAAGTCTACTGGTCTACTTCCTCTTTCAAGTCCCATCTCAACCTTCTCTTCTTCAAGCTAAGCATCCCTAGTTTAGTTGTTGTTCAGTTGGTTCTCATGTGACATGAATTTGAGGCCCTTCACCATCTGGGTTGTCTTACTTTGGATACCCCACTGATCATCAATGTCTTTTCTGATCTGTGGCTCCCAAATAGAACAACCCTCCAGTTGCATAGTGCAGAGTATAGCAGGACCAGCACCTCTGTTATTCTCCAACATTCTTAATGTTGTCTAAGATCACATTAGCATTTTTGGGTTTCCCTTTTGTACTATTGATTCATTTTAAGCTTGCGATCCACCTAAAATCCCATTCTTTTTCAGATAAATTGCTATCTAGCTAATGTCATCTACCCAATATTAGTAAAGTTTCATTTTTGAGCCCAATTTAATACTTTACATTTATCCCAGTGTTGATTGACACCTGCTCTGCAGTTTATAGTCTTACAGAGTTGCTTTGAGGCACTGAGAGCTTAAATGACTCACCCAGTCACACTGCCAGGATGTGCCAGAGGTTGACTGGAGTCTAGGCCTTCTTGACTCTGAAGTCAGCTCTATAGCCATTGCTCCATGTCTGTCTCTCTAGTGAAAGTGATTAATAATGATAGAATGACCTAGGATTTATAGATGAAAGGGAATTTAGAGATCACTTGGTACTTTACAGATGAAGAAACTGAGGCACAGAGAGGTTAAGTCAAACAGGTCCATGGCAACTGAATGGCACTGTAGATAAAACACTAGACTTGGGGTCACAAAGACCTGATCCTGCCTCAGATACTTACTAGCTTTGTGACCTTGGAAACCAGTGAAGAATTATGAGTGAGGAAGGCACACGGTCAAATTTGCACATTAGGAACATTATTTTGTCAGGCATGGATTAGAAAAATGAGAAACGGTCTGCGGCCAAGATGGTGGCTGGTAAGCACGGACTAGAGTGAGCTCCGTACCCGAGTCCCTCCAAAAACCTATAAAAATGGCTCTGAACCAATTCTAGAACGGCAGAACCCACAGAACAGCAGAGGGAAGCAGGGCTCCAGCCCAGGACAGCCCGGATGGTCTCTGGGTGAGCTCTATTCCACACGGAGCTGGGAGCTGGGAGCTGGGAGCTGGGAACGGAGTGGAGCAGAGCCCAGCCTGAGCGGCGTGGACGATCCAGACCAGAAGCCGGGCGCAGGGGGCCCTAGCGCCCTGAATACGTGAGCAGTTACCAGACCCCTCGACCCACAAACACCAAAGACTGCGGAGAAGGTTAGTGGGAAAAGCTGCGGGAGTGGAAGGAGTTCGCGGTTCGGCTTCCAGCCCCGGGGGCAGCGGAGGTGGGGCAGCTACAGCTGTTGTTACTTCCGGCTCCAGGCCCACCTGGTGGGGGGAATTAAGTGGCGGATCACAGCAGGGGTGCACAGCCTGCCGAAGATCTGAGCCCAGTCTGGACTGGGGGTCCTTGGGGAAGGAGGAGTGCGACTCTGACAGAGCTGGCACCTCCCCCCCAAACGTAGAACATAGAACTCTGTAATCTACAAGCAGTCATACCCCACTGAAAAACTCAAGGGTCAAGTTAGTTGGTTGGGAATATGGCCAGGACGCGAAAAAGCGCCCAGATTCAGTCTCAGACTTTGGATTCTTTCTTTGGTGACAAAGAAGACCAAAACATACAGCCTAAAGAAGACAGCAAAGTCATAGAGCCTACAACCAAAGCCTCCAAGAAAAACATGAACTGGCCCCAGACCATAGAAGAACTCAAAAAGGATTTGGAAAAGCAAGTTAGAGAAGTAGAGGAAAAATTGGGAAGAGAAATAAGAAGGATGCGAGAAAACCATGAAAAACAAGTCAATGACTTGCTAAAGGAGACCCAAAAAAATACTGAAAAATACACTGAAGAAAACAACACCTTACAAAATAGACTAACTCAAATGGCAAAAGAGCTCCAAAAAGCCAATGAGGAGAAGAATTCCTTGAAAGGCAGAATTAGCCAAATGGAAAAGGAGGTCCAAAAGACCACTGAAGAAAATACTACTTTAAAAATTAGATTGGAGCAAGTGGAAGCTAGTGACTTTATGAGAAATCAGGATATTATAAAACAGAACCAGAGGAATGAAAAAATGGAAGACTGTGAAATATCTCCTTGGAAAAACCACTGACCTGGAAAATAGATCCAGGAGAGATAATTTAAAAATTATTGGACTACCTGAAAGCCATGATCAAAAAAAGAGCCTAGATACCATCTTTCAGGAAATTATCAAGGAGAACTGCCCTGATATTCTAGAGCCACAGGGCAAAATAGAAATTGAAAGAATCCATCGATCGCCTCCGCAAATAGATCCCAAAAAGAAATCTCCTAGGAATATTGTTGCCAAATTCCAGAGCTCCCAGATCAAGGAGAAAATACTGCAAGCAGCCAGAAAGAAACAATTTGAATATTGTGGAAACCCAATCAGAATAACCCAAGACCTGGCAGCTTCTACATTAAGAGATCGAAGGGCTTGGAATGCGATATTCCGGAGGTCAATGGAGCTAGGATTAAAACCTAGAATCACCTACCCAGCAAAACTGAGTATCATGTTCCAAGGCAAAATATGGACTTTCAATAAAATGGAGGACTTTCAAGCTTTCTCAGTGAAAAGACCAGAACTGAATAGAAAATTTGACTTTCAAACACAAGAATCAAGAGAAGCATGAAAAGGTAATCAAGAAACGGAAATTGCAAGGGACTTACTAAAGTTGAACTGTTTTGTTTACATTCCTACATGGAAAGAAGATGAGTATGATTCATGAGACCTCAGTATTAGGGTAGTTGAAGGGAATATGCATATATATATGCATATATATATGTTTATGTATATATATAAGTGAATGTGTATGTATGCATGTATCTATGTGTATATGTATGTATGTGTATGTATGTGTATATATATATATGTAAAAGAAAGAGAGCAGACACAGGGTGAGTTGAGGATGAAGGGAAGATAGCTAAAAGAAATAAAATGAAATTAAGGGATGAGAGAGTAACTTACTGAGAGAGGGAGATAGGGAGAGATAGAATGGGGTGGATTATCTCCCATAAAGGTGGCAAGAGGAAGCAGTTCTAGGAGAGGAGGGGAGTGGGCAGGTGAGGGGGGAATGAGTGAACCTTGCTCTCATCAGATTTGGCCTGAGGGGGAATACCATACATACTCAGTTGGGTATCTTACCCCACAGGAAAGAAGAGGGAGGAAGAAAAAAAAAAATAAAAGGCAGGGGGATGATGGAGTGGAGGGCAGATGGGGGTGGAGGTAATCAAAACAAACACTTTGGAAAGGGGACAGGGTCAAGGAAGAAAATTCAATAAAGCGGGATGGGTTGGGAAGGAGCAAAATGTAGTTAGCCTTTCACAACATGAATATTGTGGAAGGGTTATACATAATAATACATGTGTGGCCTAGGTTGAATTGCTCAACTTCTTAGGGAGGGTGGGTGGGAAGGGAAGAGGGAAGGGAATTTGGAACTCAAAGTTTTAAAACCAGATGTTCAAAAACAAAAAAACTTTTTGTATGCAACTAAAAAATAAGATACACAGGCAATGGGGCGTAGAAATTTATCTTGCCCTACAAGAAAGGAAGGGAAAAGGGGATGAGAGGGGAGGGGGGTGATAGAGGGGAGGGCTGACTGGGGAACAGGGCAACCAGAATATATGCCATCTTGGAGTGGGGGGGGAGGGCAGAAATGGGGAGAAAATTTGTAATTCAAACTGTTGTGAAAATCAATGCTGAAAACCAAATATGTTAAATAAATAAATTGCATTTAAAAAAAAAAAAAGAAAGAAAAATGAGAAACTGGAATCAGGGAGGCCAATTAGGAGGCTATTATAATTGTCAGAGGACAATAAGAAGCTGAATAGAGTAGAGACAATGTGTGTGTAGAAGAGAGGATGGCTAATGTTTGTGGATGAGAACTTACATTCTTTGACAGTAAGGATTGTTGGCAGAATCAACAAAATAGCAGAGGGAAGCAGGGATCCAGCCCAGGACAGCCTGGATGGTCGCTGGATGAGGTCTATCAAGCATGGAGTGGAGGGGAGCAGAGCTCAGCGTGGGAGGCAGCAGGACCAACCAGACCGGGAGCCAGGCAGGACAGGCCCTAGCACCCTGAATCAGTGAGCTGTGGCAGTTACCAGACTTCTCAACCCATAAACACCAAAGACAACAGAGAAGGTTAGTGGGAAAAGCTGCTGGGGACAGAGTTCATGGTTCGGCCACAGCCCCAGGGGCAGTGGGGGAGGTGCAGCTACAGAACTACAGCTACAGTTCCTTCGGCCCCAGGCCCACGTGGTGGGAGGAATTAAGTGGTGGATCAGAGCAGGAGTGCAGAGCCTGCTGAAGATTTGCATCAGGACTGGGTTAGTGGTTCTTGAGGAAGGAGGAGTGCTGGTGTGGCAGAGCTGGCTGTGTAGATATAGCTCTGAAATCAATGGCGCATCCCCTCAAGCTTGGAACAAAGCACTCTTTGCTCTACAAGCAGTCATACCCTGACGAAAAACTCAAGGGTCAAGGAAGGTGGCTGGGAACATGGCCAGGCAGCGAAAACACACCCAGATTCAGTCTCAGACTTTGGAATCCTTCTTTGGTGACAAAGAAGACCAAAACATATGGCCTGAAGAAGTCAACAAAGTCCAAGAACCTAAACCAAAAGCCTCCAAGAAAAACATGAACTGGTCTCAGGCCATGGAAGAGCTCAAAAAGGATTTGGAAAAGCAAGTTAAAGAAGTAGAGGAAAAATTGGGAAGAGAAATGAGAATGATGCAAGAAAACCATGAAAAACAAGTCAATGACTTGCTAAAGGACACCCAAAAAAATACTGAAAAAATATTGAAGAAAACAACACCTTAAAAAATAGACTAACTCAAATGTCAAAAGAGCTCCAAAAAGCCAACGAGGAGAAGAATGCCTTGAAAGGCAGAATTAGCCAAATGGAAATGGAGGTCCAAAAGACCACTGAAGAAAATACTACCTTAAAAGTTAGATTGGAGCAAGTGGAAGCTAGTGACTTGATGAGAAATTAAGATATTATAAAACAGAACCAAAGGAATGAAAAAATGGAAGACAATGTGAAATATCTCATTGGAAAAACCACTGACCTAGAAAATAGATTCAGGAGAGATCATTTAAAAATTATTGGACTACCTGAAAGCCATGATCAAAAAAAGAGCCTAGATATCATCTTTCAAGAAATTATCAAGGAGAATTACCCTGATATTCTAGAGCCAGAGGGCAAAATAGAAATTGGAAGATTCCACAGATCGCCTCCTCAAATAGATCCCAAAAGGAAAGCTCCTAGGAACATTGTCGCCAAATTCCAGAGCTCCCAGATCAAGGAGAAAATACTGCAAGCAGCCAGAAAGAAACAATTTGAATATTGTGGAAAACAATCAGGATAACACAGGATCTGGCAGCTTCCACATTAAGGGACCAAAGGGCTTGGAATATGATATTCCAGAGGTCAATGGAGCTAGGATTAAAACCAAGAATCACCTACCCAGCAAAACTGAGTATCATGCTCCAAGGCAAAATATGGATTTTTCAATAAAATAGAGGACTTTCCAGCTTTCTCAGTGAAAAGACCAGAGATGAATAGAAAATTTGACTTTCATAAACAAGAATCAAGAGAAGCATGAAAAGGTAAACAAGAAAGAGAAATCATAAGGGACTTACTAAAGTTGAACTGTTTTGTTTACATTCCTACATGGAAAGATGATCTGTATGATTCATGAGACCTCAATATCATAGTAGCTGAAAGGAATATGCATATATATATATATATGTATGTGTGTGTGTGTATACATGTATATACATATGTGTGTCTATGTATGTATATATGTAGGTACGTATATATGTATATGTATGTGTATACATATATATATACACACAAAGGGCACAGGGTGAATTGAATATGAAGGGATGATATCTAAAAAAATAAAATCAATTTAAGGGATAAGAGAAGAATATATTGAGAGAGGGAGAAAGGGAGAGATAGAATGGGGTAAATTATCTCGCATAAAAGTGGCAAGAAAAAGTGGTTCTGTAGGAAGGGGAGAGGGGGCAGGTGAGGGGGAATGAGTAAATCTTGCTCTCATCAGATTTGACCTGAGGAGGGAATACCATACACACTCAATTGGGTATCTTACCCCACAGGAAAGAAGGAGGAAGAAGATAAAAAAGGGGGGATGATAGAAGGGAGGGCAGATGGGGGGAGGAGGTAATCAAAAACAAACATTTTTGAAAAGGGACAGAGTCAAGGGAGAAAATTCAATAAAGGGGGATAGGTTCGGAAGGAGCAAAACATAGTTAATCTTTCACAACATGAGTATTGTGGAAGGGTTTTACATAATGATACGCATGTGGCCTATGTTGAATTGTTTGCCTTCTTAGGGAGGGCGGGTGGGGAGGGAAGAGAGGAGAGAATTTGAAACTCAAAGTTTTAAAAACAGACGTCCAAAAACAACAACAACAAAAAAAGTTTTTTCATGCAACTAGGAAATAAGATACACAGGCAATGGGGCATAGAAATTTATCTTGCCCTACAAGAGAAGAAGGGAAAGGGGGATGGGAGGGGAGTGGGGTGACAGAAGGGAGGGCTGACTGCGGAACGGGGCAACCAGAATATATGCCATCTTGGAGTGGGGGGAGGGTAGAAACGGGGAAAAATTTGTAATTTAAACTTTTGTAAAAATCAATGCTGAAAACTAAATATATTAAATAAATTTAAAAAAAAAAGAAAAAAAAAAAGTAAGGATTGTTGCATTCTTTGTATCCTCAGTGCCTAGCCCAGGGCCCGGCACACGGAAAGTGCTTAACAAATGCTTGGTGATTGGCTGATTGGGCTTCTGCCCAGAGCATTAACCGGTTGGGAGAGGGCTTACTTCTTTTGGTGACCAATGTCTCCCATGCTTTTCTGTTGGCCAGTGAAACCACTGCCACCAGGGTGCTGTGGTCATGCTGCTCTTCTCCCAAGTTGTTATTTTACTCAACTCCTGTGAGGGTGAGGTTGGACCCCACCTCTTTCTTTTCATAACTGAGCCTCCAACAACCCCAAAACTGAGGACAGGGATCCTGTTCTATCCTTTCTCTGTATCCCCAGGGCTTAGTAGGGTACCTAGCACATAGTAAGGGCTTAATAAATGCTTGTTGACTGATTGACTATTGTTGTCCTAGGTAAAAAATTATATTTAAAACTCTATTATAAATATAAACTCAATGGGACTGATCATTTGGCAGCTGATTGGTATGGGAGGAGAGGGAAAAGAAAGAGTGAACAAAATCACTCTAAGGTTTGGAGGCTGGGTGGCTAGAAGAATGCTTGTCATATTAACACCCTTTTGAATAGTGAATGGTGTTAACGTAGGAAACCCTGAAAGTCTCCCCTACAACCACCTCCAAATATCTCTTACACTGGCTTTTCTTCAAGGACCTGAAATTCCCACATTATGTATTCTTTTGGATTAAAAAAAAGGATATATTACCTGGTAAGATAGCACATTAAGCCATCATTAACTATCACATTTCCTTCTGAACTAATTTGCCAAATTAACCTTAGCCACTTAGTAAAGTGCTGAGGTAATGGGACACAAGATAGGTATAATTTGATGAGGGAGAGATGATCAGAAAAGGTTTAGACAATGAGTAGAAGATAAGCAGTAAGAAGAGCTAGGAAGCTTCTGGGTGGGTGATGATACTATGCAGAAAGAGACTGTTAGTGACATTGAGATAAACTGAAAACCAGCTTTGACTTCACAATTTTGCCTCAGACAGGGCATGAGTGGCAATGTAAGGGATCTGAGCTAATCAATTCAAACCGTACGAGTGATTTTCTATCTTCAATACATGGAATTTTCTGACTCTACGATTCAATAATCTTGTACTATATGAGACCTATTCTGATCTCACCGGGTGCTAGTGCCCTTTCTTTGGGACATTACTTTTTTTTGGTTATATATGTGCAATCATGCAAAACATATTTCCATATCAGTTATGATGTGGAAAAAAAACACAAAAACCCCCTCCCCTCAATAAAAACACCAAGAGAAAGAAAGTTTAAAAGTATGCATTCAGACTCTATCAGTTCTTTCTCTGGGGGTGGGGGGGTGGGGGGGGGAGGTGAACAACGGTTTTCATCATGAGTCTTTCAGAATTGTCTTAGATTGTTGTGTTGCTGAGAATAGCTAAGTCATTGACAGTTGATCATCATACAATATTGTTACTGTGTACAATATTCTCCTGGTTCTGCTGACTTCATTTTGCATTAATTCATGTAAGTTGTTCCAGGTTTTTCTGAAAGTGTCCTGCTTGTATTTCTTACAACACAATAATATTCCATCACATTCATATGCCACAACTTATCCAGCCATTCTCCAGTTGGTGAGCATGTCTGGGACGTTATTTTGTTTACTTTGCATAATTACAAAAAAATTAACCTGTGTTCAATTTGCTTTCCTTCAATAGGATGGGAACTCCTGGAGGGAAGGTCCTTTTTTCCTCTTTCTCAGAAGCCCTTAGCATAGTGTTTGACATTTCTCCCTCAGTTGTCAGCATTTATTTTTTAAATACATATTTTATTTTTCCCCACTTATATGTTAAAACAATTTTTAACTTTTTTTGAAGTTTTGAGTTCTCTCCTTCCCTCCCCTCTCCTTGAGACAGTAAGCAATCATATATAAGTTATACATGTATAATTATGTAAAACATTTCCATGTTAATAATTTTTATAAGAAGACTTGAATAAAAGAAAATTAAAGAAAGGTAATGGAAAGTGGCATTCTTCAGTCCATAATCAAACAATATCAGTTCTTCCTCTGGAGGTGGATAATATACTTCATCATCAGTCTTTTGGGATTGTCTGGATCATTGAATTTCTGAGAATGGCTAAATCATTCACAGCTCTTCATTGTACTATATTGCTGTTACTGTGTTCTGGTTCTGCTCACTTCACTCTGCATCAGTTCATTTAAGTCTTTCCAGGTTTTTCTGAAATCATCCTTTGTCATTTCTTATAGCACAATAATATTCCATCACAATTCATATACCACTGCTCATTTAGCTATTCCCCAATTGATGGGCATCCCTTCGATTTCTAATTCTTAGCCACCACAAAAAAGAGCTGCTATAAATATTTTTGTACAAAATGTCCTCCCCACCTTTTTGCCTTTGGGATATAAGCTATCAGGGAAATTATTGGATCAAAGCATATGCAGAGTTTTATAGCCCTTTGGGCATAGTTCCAAAATGCTCTCCAGAATGGTTGAATCAGTTCACAAGTCCACCTACAGTACATTAGTGTCCCAGTTTTTCCACATCCCCTCGAACATCCATCATTTTCCTTTTTTTTGTTATATAAGCCAATCTGATAGGTGTGAGGTGGTACCTCAGTTGTTTTAATTTGCATTTCTCTAATCAATAGTGATTAAGAGCATTTTTTTATATGACTAGAGATAGTTTTGATTTTTTTTTGTGTGAAAACTACCGATTCATATCCTTTGACCATTTATTAATTGGGGAATGAATTGTATTTTTATAAATTTGACTCAGTTCTCTATACATTTGAGAAATAAGGCCTTTATCAGAAATATTTGTTACAAATCCCCCCCTCAGTTTTCTGTTTTCCTTTTAATTTTGGTTGTATTAGTTTTGTTTGTGCAAAAATTTTTAAATTTTATATAATCAAAATTATTTATTTTATATTTTGTAACGCTCTCCATCTTTACTTTCGTCCTAAATTCTTCATTTATCCATAGATCTGACAAATAAACCATTCCATGCTCTCCTAATTTGCTTATCGTATCACCCTTTATGTGTAAATCATATACCCATTTTGACCTTATCTTGGTACACAGTGTGAGATATTGCTCTACACCTATGCTGCCATACTGTTTTCCAACTTTCCCAGCAGTTTTTGTGAAATAATGAGGTTTTGTTCCAAATGCTTGGACCTTTGGGTTTATCATATACTAAATTACTGTGGTTATTTGCTATAATATTATGTGTACCAAATCTATTCCATTGATCCACCACTCTACTTCTTAGCCAGTACCAGATTGTTTTGATAATTACCACTTTATAGTACAGTTTGAGTACTCAACATTTAATAAATGCTCATGGATTGAATGAATGAATGTTTGGGCTTTTGTACTCAATGTTAAAGGGAAGGGAAATTTACAAAGGAAGAAGATATGCCTTCCTCAGGGAGCTTTCACCATAATGGGAACAGGACCAGTACCCTGTAACAAGGAGTCCAGAACATACCTAGAGCACATAACATAGGTTTTTAGTTGCTTGAGGGCATAGGACCTGTCACCAGGTGGTGAGTTTATCTCTTAAAGTCACTTGACACGTTAATTCTCTATCCCTTTCCCAACTTTATGATGCTTTTCTAAGGATTATAGGATACTGAGGTTTGAGAATTGGAGAGTAATTTAGGGATTAACTAGTGTAAAAAGCAGTCATTGTAGGGCCCCTTATATAAAGGTTGTACCAAAAGTCTTGGTGCAGTTTTTAGCTCTAAAAACTATTTAAGCTATCAAAGTGTAAAAGTGCCTTAAGATTTTGGAAACATACTGTGTTTGTTGAGTAAAGGATGAATCCAATGAAGAAAGAAGGCTAAAATTCATGAAGTCCTTGGAAGTCCATGATATGGATCCCAGAGCCCCCAAGATGAGCATGATCTGTCACATTCAAAGCTGTGATAGGGGAAGAGCAGAGGAGAGTTTACTACTGTGTTCTGGCTTGGAAGTTTATCTAACAAAGCCTGATATGACTGTTAATTTAGATCATTAATGTTTCCATGTGAGAACTAAAAAGTTCTTAGGAAAGAAAATCATTTTGGTTATAGTATATGGTATGGCCTTTTAGGGCAACTAAATAGGTGGACCTATCAGAGCATTCTTTTTATATGACAGATGGAAGCCTTTCTTGAGGAGGGAACTATGCAAAGGTGCTAATTATTTGTTTTTTCAGTTCCCCCCACCCATTTCACACCATTTTATTTGTGTGTGTGCATCTGTTGATATTTATAGATAAGTATACATATACACATGCACACTATATATAGTATATAGGGCATACATGTACTATATGTATGTATATATGCAATATACAGGTACTATATATGTGGCTTATATATGGATGTGTATATATATATATATATACATATATATATACATATATATTTTTTTTTTGCTGTGTTATTGTTGAGACATTTCAGTTGTGTCTCACTCTTCTGAGCCCATTTGGGGTTTTCTTGGCAAAGATATTGGAGTTTGCCATTTCCTTCTTCAGCTCACTTTAAAGATGAGGAAACTGAGGCAAACAGAGTTAAGTGACTTGCCCAGGGTCACACAGCTAGTAAGTGTGTGAGGCCAAATTTGAACTCATCATAATGAGTCTCCCTGATTCTAAGCCCAGTGCTCTATCCACCGTGTCACCTAGCTGCCCCATATATACATATACACACCATCTATATGGCATATGTGTTTTATATGTATATATTCATGGTATGTATATATACATAGACCCTTCATGTATGTGGTCTTTATATATTGCATATACACATATGGTTCATATATAATATCTATATGTGTTGTATAGATGCATGTAGATAAACATAATGCATGTTTATACATGCATGTAAACAAGCATATATGCATATATACACTGTACATATGTACACAATATAATACACATGTATATCTTAAGGTGCTATATGTGCTAGTTATTATTATTATTATTAGATACATGATTCTATGAATCCTGAGCACTGGAAGGAATAAGGGGTACTGCTGAAATGAAAGAGTGGAACTATATATATATCATAGAGTCATATATTTAATAATAGTTATTATAATGACAATAATAGCCAGTATTTATATAGCACTTTAAGATTTTGCAAAGCAATATATATGTATAGGTATGTGTATACATACACACACATATATGTATATACGCATACACACACATATGCAATTTGATCCTTACAACAATCCTATAAAGTAAGCACTATGATTATCTTTATTTTACAGTTGAAAAAAACTGAGTCTGAGAGAGGTTAAGTGACTTACCCAGGGTCACACAGCTAGTAAGTCCAAATCCTTCCTCAGATACTCACTAACTGTGTGACTCTGGGCAAGCCACTTAGTTTCTCTGTATCTTAGTTTCTTTATCTGTAAAATGGGGAGAATGGTAGCACCCACCTCACAGGGTTATTGTGAGGATAAAATGAGTTAACATGTGAGTGCTTTTTAAACCTTATAAGTAAATGCTAGATTGTTGTTGGTGTTGTTATCATCATTATTATTAATTTGAGATGAAATTCAAATTTGGTCTTCCTAACTCCACTCCTTCCCACTGAACTGAATAGCCACCTCCAATTTAGGGCTATAAAGTGTAACAATAAATTCCAAGAGACATAATTTCTGAGTAACTTAATCATTCTATTAATAAGGCCAGCACATTTAGTAATAAAAGATTGGTCATTTGGCTATCTCTCTCAGACCAAAGACTCCCTCGTGGTGGTAGACTTACAGTTTAATTGCCCTTTGAAGAGTAGGTGTTCCTGAGGGGTACCAATTAACTCTGATTGGTCAATACAATGGGAGGTGAGCTATATTAAAATGAGGGTCTTGGGGTGTGTGACTTGGGTCACTTAGATCTTGGTCAAAGAGATCAATTTCCATATCACCTCTCTTGACAAAAGGGAGAATGAGGAAGAATACACCTCTTAGCCCAAACCTAGAATTTCTTTTACTGTCTGTCTGATTAGATCTTGGGTAAATCTTTAAGAGAGATTTCCTGCTCTGGTTGGTCTCTGCATGAAGAAGTAGAAAAGGGGAAAAACCTTGGTCCTGATTGAATAATTAGTTATTAAATACAAGAGAGAAATATTTGTTTCTCATAAAAGGAGGTCATCAATTCCAACGTCCTCATTTACAGGTGAGGAGACAGGCCCAGATAGGTTTCCTCAGGGATCATGCAAATAATAAATGGGTGAGAAAGAATTTGAACCCCTTTCTCCTGACTCTAAATCCAAAGACAAATGGATTTGGTCAGAAGAAAAGACAACCATCATAGCTGCAGCATCTAGCCAGGAGAAAGAATCTACTAATAAAACATATCTTATCCCCTTATGTGAAATGAGAGCCCACCCCCAACCTGTCCCATGAAGTTGTCCTTTAAGCCTCAGCTTTTCCATTTCGGTTGACAAATGGGATGGATAGCTAAAGAAGAGGACACATTCTCTCTGCCCTTTTCTATTTCCAATTGCTGATGATGTATCTGGGTGATGTATCTGGGCCCCTACGATTGTTCTATGAAGGGGATCACATTCCATTTCCTCTTGAAGTGGAATTTGCATCATCAGATGGGGAATAGAGGTAGGAAAGCCTCTCCCACAGAAAGAAAAGAGGAATTTATCTATGACACGAACAAGGTCAGAAACAGAAAGAGTCCCTGCTTATTGGCAAAGGAATATACGGCAATGAAAAGCAAACCTGACAGATTCCTTCAGCGGCCAGGGTCATCTTTTGCCCCTTGTCTTACTGATGTTTTTGCCAATCACAGGTAAGCTATGAGGCCCATATTGCACTGTACAACAGAGTTCCTCTGAGAGACTATCAGATACTAGGCATTTCAGTAGCACATGCTAAAGGATTTCCCTTCCATTGATTATCTTTGACTTGGGTCTTGCTCTTTGTGTCTCTAATTTTTATATTGTTCAAAATTCTTTTATCTTTCTCAGATTAGTGTAGAACCAGGGTTCTTAACTTGGGGTCAATGGATAGATTGCAGGGGATTTGCAAACTTGAATGGGGGAAAAATGACATTTTTATTTGCGCTAACATCTAACTGAAATTTAGCATTTCCTTATGAACTTAATAAAAATATTTGAGAAGAGGTCCATAAATTTGACTGAGCTTTGACACACACACACACAAAAAAGTCAAGAACTCCCAATGTAGAAAATGAAGGGATAGATTTAAGAACAAACTTAATCTTACTGAGGGAAAAAAAAAACCTTGGGACAGAATTTTTAATGATCTTTATATTTGATTTTTTTTTTGGAGGGGGGAAGGCAGGGCAATTGGGGTTAAGTGACTTGTCCAAGGTCACACAGCTAGTATGCATGTCAAGTGTCTGAGGCCAAATTTGAATTCAGGTCCTCCTGACTCCAAGGCTGGTGTTCTACTCACTGTGCCACCTAGCTGCCCTTATTTGATTTTTTTATATGCAAAAACATAGTGTAGCTGTTGCAGTGATAGCCATGAAGCCCAGAAGACCTAGGTTCAAGTACTGTCTCTGACACCTTCTGGTTGTGGCCTCTGGGCAAATCACCTCTAAGACTAACCTGTAAAGAAGACCGGCGGCATGGGTGGAGGAATTTCTTCACCAATGAGCTCACTATATTAATGAAATCACAGGTGCAGGGCCTATCTCTACCTACAGAAAAGAGGATAAAATAATTATAGGGCTGCTAGAAGCTTTGGAATGCTTAACTACTGTTTATTATCCCTAGTAGAACAAAATGGCAATGAAAGTAATAATGTAGTCTGCACTTAACTATCCATTAAGTATGGATACTCTTTGTAAAGTGCTTACCAGTCACAAGGTGCCTTCACATAGATTATTACATGTGGGTCTCATACATTCTTATTAAGACTTTTACCCTCATTTTATGGAAGAGTTCATAAACTTTAGCAGAGTTTAGGGGTCTTGCCCAAAGTCACATGGCTCACGCGTTAGAGGCCAGGGACTCAAACCAGGTCTTCCTGACTCCGTATTGTTATGCCGTGCCACTTTTTCATATTTTGCCAATTATTTATATTACTATTCCTAATCTTTTTCTTATTTTCTTATTGTTCAGTTGTTTTGGACTCTTCATAGCCTCATCTGGGGTTTTCTTGGCAAAGATTTTAGAGTAGTTCACCATTTCCTTCTCCAGCTCATTTTACAGATGAGGAAACTGAGTCAAACAAGGTTAAGTGACTTGCCCAGGGTCACACAGCTAGTAAGAATCTGAGGCCAGATTTGAACTCAAGTCTTTCTGACTCCAGGCCCTGTACTCCATCCACTTTACTACATAGCTGCCTAATCTTTCTCTAGATCTTCTCATTTTTTGTTTGCTTACTCTGTATGAACCACAAATACCTCTTAATATCCTTCTAAACTTGAATCCATATACTCCACTGTGCTCATTGCTACCAAAAATAAAATTAATTATCTCTCTCCCTTCTTCTATATACTAAACTCATAGTGGGATGCTAAATGGAGGACCAGAATGGGTAAAATGTATTGGATTTCAACCTTTACCCTCAAAATGGTGGGATGGATTGAGGTCTTATTAAAGAGAGTACTGGGATACTTACCCCAAACTAAACCCTGCTCCTAACTTAGTTTGAATTAACATGCTAGGCAGCACAGTGGATAGTGCTGGGCCTGGAGTGAGGAAGACTCATCTCCCCCAGTTCATATCTGACCTCAGACACTTAGCTGTGTGACCCTGAGCAAGTCACTTAACCCTATTTGCCTCAGTTTCCTCATCTGTAAAATGAGCTGGAGAAGGAAATGGCAAAACACTAGTATGTTTGCCAAGAAAACCTCAAATGGGCTCACAAAGTCAGATGCAACTGAAAAATGAAACATCATCACAATAACATGCCAAAGGATTTGTGCTTCCTTGGACTTACCTCTGAGAACACTTGGCTTTTAGATTTTGCCAGGTTGAACTTGGAAATGGGCAGCCACTGAGGATTAGGCAACCAAACACAAAAATTCAAAATGATTGTTTCCTTTTCCTTATTCAGGAGAAACAAAACATACAACATTTATTTTTCTGTTTCCTGGAGGCCTATCTCTTCCCATGCCAAGTGGTTTTTTTGGTTGTTTTTTGTTTGTTTGTTTCTGAAGCTAATTTTATAGTAGTAAACACCTGTAAGTCAGATTCAAGTCTAAACAGCCCAGATGGATGGATCTGCTGTCTGCTAATCGTTTTAGAACTGAGTGTTTGAGTTTCTCACCATTTCAGATGAGAAAGTAGATTTCTGCACAGAACAAACGATCCTAAACTGTATTATCATGCACAGCCTCTCCTGGCTGCTGCAAGCTCTGCATTTTACTCTCCTGGAGAGGGATTTTAAAAATCAAGGATTGCATGCCTGCAGATAACCTAGAGTCTTTGTGATATCATTGGGGAAATGTTTGGCATTCAGAAAAGCAGAAATGAAAACTCTAGTATTGTGTGTGTGCATTTAAGATCACAATTACAACAATTTTAAAAAATCACCCAATCACTATAGTATCTAATGAAAACTTATTACCTACCTAACATAATATTGAGCTCTAAAGAAATCTACCACAAGGTGCATACCCATTGATAGTTTACAGCTGGTTTAAAGGAGGTGGGGCAGTTAGGGCTATGGCGGGACCTAGTTTGACCCTAAGGTGTATGTGATCAAAAACAGGAAGGTGGGAAGATGAGTCATATCCCACCTTCCAAGCAATAGACAATTGCGGGACTTGTCTCCAACACAACCATACTTACACTTCATCCGTTATAATCTAAATACAGTGGTGTCAAACTCAAATAGATACGGGGCCAGACTAAACTGTTCGTAAGGATCCCTGACAGCCATATATTGACAAAGAAAACCCATGTGTTATTATTATTACCAATGTTTTATTGTATTTTAATGCATTTTGTTAAAATATTCCGATTACATTTTAATCTGGTTCAGGCCATACTCAGAAGTGTTGGGGGTCAGGGTGTTTGGCCCCTTTGATCTAATATTTTCCTGCTCCAGTCCCTCCTACAGCAGTGCCAGTTTTCAAACCTCTCCATTCTGAAGGTCATGGAGGGGGTCAGCCCCTAAGGGCAGTTATAACTTAATCATCACTACGGCAACTTCAGTTGTCACTGCACAAGCTTGATTGGGAAAATTACCCTTGTCCAGGAATTTTTTTGAATTATTACAGGAGTGAGTGACCAAAAAAGTTTAGAAAACATTAGTCAAGTTGGAGAAGAAAGGAACTGTAGTATTGTTTAATAAGATAAATTAGTCCTTGAAAGTAGAGCATAAGACAATATATTCTAAGGTGGTTATTGCAAAGTACAGACAATAGATGCAAAAGATATCACAGAAGGGCAAATAAAGTTTAGACCAATACTGGAAAGGCCTCACCAAAGACATGTCTTCACAGAGTAGCCTAGAATGATAGATAAATAGAAAGGTCTGTCAAGTAAGGGAAACAAGGTTTTTTCTTCCATTTGTTTTCTGTTGTGATTGTATTGGTTTGAGAATACTTAACAATTCCTGATTTCAGTTCATATTTAACAACCCTGTATCAGGAAAAATTACCTTCTGGCAAAACTGTTCTATTTTATGTCAGCTTTGGGGATTACCTGGAATGTCTCCCCAAGGACAAGGGAATTTGGGGAGAGGTGTGTGTGTGTGTGTGTGTGTGTGTGTGTGTGTGTGTCCCCAGTTCCAGATCACCTGTTGGACCTCTCCAACTGAATGTCACATGCATCTCAAACTCAACATGTCCAAAATGCAACTCATTATGTTTCTCTTGGAACCCACCCTTTTCCTCATTTCTTACAAAGGCCTCAGACTAGAACTTAAAGTCCTTCATAATCTGGAACTAACCTACCTTTCAATTTTTATTTAATGCTATTTCTACTCATAACCCCTCCATTCCAGCTAAATTATCCTGCCTGGAGTTCCCTGAATTCAGGTCCCTCTCCTACCTCAGTGCTTTGGTCCTGGCTAATCCCCAGGCCTGATATGGCTTCTCTCCTCACTCCTGCCTCTGAGAATGGCTGGCTTCCTCCAAGCCTCTGCTCAAGGGCCGACTCCTACTTAGGCCTTTTTTAATCCTGCCAAGTTATTAGTCCTCCATCTCTACCAAATTTACACATTTATTTTATATACAATATTATAAAATAATAATACAAATTTTTATGCACAAGTATACATACATACGTACATACATGTATGCAACCATGCACATAACATATTTGAGAAATGAAATGATACAGTGGATAAAGGGCTCACCTTAAATTCAGAAAGACCTTGTTTCTGACCCATACTGACTTTGTGACTCCAGGCACATCACTCACTTCTCAGTGTCTGGGCAACTCTCTGACTTTCCAAGTTGCAGAATAGTCACTGATCTACATTAGGAGAAGTGCAGGTTCCTCACATAGCTCCCTGTGCCAATGGAATCACAGATTCGAACCAAACAAATTTTGGGGGAGGTGTATAAACTTGACTGGGCACGTGTTGCTTTTATCCATTAGAATGTAACCTATTTGAGGGCAGGAATAATTTTGTTTTTGTCTTTGTACCCCAGTGCCTAGCATTGTGCTTGACACATAGCAGCCACTGAATAAGTACTTGTTGAATAAATAAATGAAACTGAATGAAATATCCATGTGGGCTCTCTCTGGGTATACCATTAGACTAGTCAGCTCCTTGAGGGCAGGAATTGTCTTTTGCTTCATGTAGTAAGTTTAATAAATGTTTATTGATTGAATGTCGATTTTTTAAAAGTATCTCTTTGCTCTCTCCAAACAGGTTTTCAAATTTACCAGGCAAACCTCTAAAATTGTGCATTAAGACCAGTAGCTGATAGCTCATATAGTATTTATATACCCTTCCCCACTCTCCTACCAACCCCATTCTTGTCTTAAGTGGCATAAAGCCGGGCTCTTCATCTCTGAAGCTGAAAGCCCTGAGGTCTGTTAGCATTTCCTCTTCTGTAATAAGAAATCTCTCTTAGCTATTTTAGATAAGACTTAGAGAAGAGGCTGAAGAAAACAAAGATAGCAATCTGAGTGACATCTCTTAACAAGACCTCTTCAACCCATCCAAAGTTTCCACACAAGCTAACACCACACATTACCTACAAAATCACCCAGGGATTAGCCCTTTTAATACTCTCTTCTTGGGCTATGTTTTGCCTCATTTTCTTTTGGCATTGATGTTAGTAGTGGTTCCTTGTTAGGTGTAAGTTGACAGAACGAGATAATAGAGTAAAAAAAAAGCATCATTTTTCCAAAGGAAAGTATGGATCCACTGCAGATCACAAATCCAAATCAACCTCTATAATGAACAAAACCATGTTTTGTTTTGTTTTGTTTTAGAATCCATACTTTTAAAGTGTATATTTTAAAGGCTATTAAAGCTTCATTTAAAACACTGGATGATAGTAATAGCTAGCATTTCTATCAGTGCTTTTGGGTTTGCAAAGTGCTTTGCTATTATTTTTCTCACTTGATCCTCACATCAATGCTGGGAGGTAGGTGTGATTATTATCCCTATTTTATGGGTGAGAAAGGTTACTTGCTCAGGGTCACATAACTAGTAAATGTCTGAGACTGAATTTGAACTCAAATCTTCTTGCCTCCGGGTCCTTTTAATGGATGTGAAAACTGAGGCAGACAGATTAAGTGAATTGCTCAAGGAAATATACCCAATAAGTGTCTGAGGCAAGATTTGAACTCAGATTTTTCTGACTCCAAGTCTAGATAAAGATTGGAACTGAGATTTCACTGGTATAGGGAATTCCCAAATAAGGAAACTCCCTCTACCTGTGCAGTTCCACATTATGCCTGAAGCTCACAGAGCTGCCTGGAGTACTGAGAGGTTACTTGACTTGCCCAGAATCACACAGACTTGAACTCAGGTCTTCCTGAACTCCCTACTGCCTCTCCATCCAACCCTAGATTTTTAAAGTAGATTTTCTTTGGAGAGAAAAGGAATGATTTGGGGGAGGGGGAGTAGTACAATGAGGAGAGGGTCTGGAGTCAGAGGGCCTGGATTCAAATCTCAGCTCTTCAGCTTCCTTCTTATGTGAGTGTTATGTTAGTTATGTAATGTCAGTGCATATGATCTTGGGAAAGTTGCTTCTGTCTCTGGGTTTCAGGTTCCGTATCTGCAAAATGGGGAGTCAGATTCAGTGGTTTATAGATCCCTTCTAGCTCTAAATCCTCTGTTCCAACGAAAGGAGCTGAGCCTTAATATGCTTGCTGCAGACCTCTGAGTAGACTTCATGCCTCACAGTACTTTTTTTTCCCCCGAAAGTTCAGGTCAGCGGTGGAAAAAAAAAGTCCTTTAACAAAGATTAAAAAAGCAAACAACCAAGATCTGGAATCACCGAATAATTTGCAACTTATGACAAACACCGCAGGCCACATCAGTACTCTCAGCAGACATTTATTGCCTATCTACTATGTGCAAGTCACTGTTTTAGGTACTAGGGATACAAAAGCAAAAAGGAAAATGATCTGTCTTCAAGGAGGTTACATTTTACTGGGGGACGGGGCTAAGGTGTAAATAAATAAGGCAACAGGTGAATTTGAAGAGAAAGACTGGGAAAGAGAGAGGAGAGTGGGGAGAGGGAGAGGGAGAGAATGGAAGAGAGGAGAAGGGAGACAGAGAGAAAGAGAGGGAGAGAGAGGGGAGAGAGAAGAAGAAAGCCAAGAGCAAAGAAGGAAGGGGGAGAGTAGGAGAGAGACAGACAGAGAGGCAGAGAGGGAGAGAGGGAGAGACAGAGTGAGAGAGGGACAGACAGAGAGACAGAGACTGAGAGAGAGAGAGACAGACAGAGAGGCAGAGAGGGAGAGAGGGAGAGACAGAGAGACAGAGTGAGAGAGGGACAGACAGAGACAGAGACTGAGAGAGAGAGAGACAGACAGAGAGACAGAGACAGAGACACAGAGAGAGACCTGGGGGACCCGAGATAGACCCTGGAGAGACAGGGGGAGAGAGAAAGAGAGGAAGCAGGAGAAAGAGGGAGGAGGGAGACAGAGACAGAAAGAAATACAGAGAGAAAGATATATAGATATAGAGATAGAGATAGAGATAGACATAGAGATAGAGATAGATAGATATAAAGAGAGATATAGAGAGGAGGAGAGAGAAAAAGAGGAAGCAGGAGAAAGAGGGAGGAGGGAGACAGAGACAGAAAGAAATACAGAGAGAAAGATATATAGATATAGATATAGAGATAGAGATAGAGATAGAGATAGAGATAGATAGATAGATATAGGTAGATAGATAGATAGATAGATATAGATAGATAGATATAAAGAGAGATATAGAGAGGGGGAGAGAGAAAGAGAGGAAGCAGGAGAAAGAGGGAGGAGGGAGACAGAGACAGAAAGAAATACAGAGAGAAAGATATATAGATATAGAGATAGAGATAGAGATAGACATAGAGATAGAGATAGAGATAGATATAGATAGATAGATAGATAGATAGATACAGATATATATAAAGAGAGATATAGAGAGGGGGAGAGAGAAAAAGAGAGGTAGGGTAGCAAGGGAAGGGGGAAAGGGTGGGGTGAGAGAGGGAGAAAGATTAAGCAAATTTTTAACCATTTCCCATAAGAAGTAGCACATGAACTGAGCCTTGAAGGAAGCTAAGGATTATGAAAGGCATAGGAGAGTAGGGAGCATTTTCCAGGAATGGGAAAGGAGTAGATGGAGGGTCACACAAAGGCCCATCTGACTAGAATGTAGCCTGTCTGAAAGGAAGTAATGTGAAATTAGCCTGGAAAGGTAGGCTGGAATTCAGTGTCCAGCTGAGCAATTTGTATTTTATCCTAGAGAGGTTATTGAGCAGAGAAGAGGCTTTGGCAAGACTTCAAGTTTGGGTAACATCATAAATACTGTATAAAATTGTTAAGAAGACTTCTTCTTGTACATATTTGGATAGATTTTTTTTTCCTTTTCCTTAGCTTATAACCCATTTTAGAAAATGTTTGCTGCTTGATTCCCCCCTCCCCCATCTCTTTTTCTCTTTCCCTCACCTCAGGGAGTTTGGCATTATTTATTTCCAGATCAGTAACCAGTGTCAATATTCTTCAGGCACTAAGAAAAACATCTGAGGTATCTCAGGCACCTCTAAATGAACTCAGTTAATAATTGGTTTTAAAAGCAGCAAATAACTCCTAGCAAACACATTTAGGTTTAGGCCACATTAAATCATGGGTGTTGAATTGACATTTTTCAAGAGATTCAATATTTTTTTTACTTCTTTAAACAGCATAACTGATAGGATTGTCCAGACTGTGAACTGAATTGGGTTGATGAGTTTGGGAAGAAAAAAGGAAAATGGTAACTACAGAGAAAAAAAAAATCTTCCATTACTTTCTGAACTTTCCAATCCCTAATGAGCAGCAAGCATATTAACATATCAGATTCTCTGCACCTAACTGAAGGCTGGCCATCAACCTTATAATCCAAAATACTCTAAGGAGGGAGAACTGCAATATTCAGTCAGTCAACTAGTGGCAATTGAATTCAACTCCACTGGGTGTCCTGGCACTTTTAAAAGTTCCCAATTATGCAATGATTTGCATTTTCCTCTCAGCATCCTACAGTATTGATAACAGTTGTGCTGTTCCTTTTCTTTTCATTTTAAATGTTCAGTTCACCATCATCACTTACCCTGATGCTACATTGTGGCAGAGGCATGGTTGTGCTGGTAATTATTTAACAAGTAGCTCACCAGAAAAAAAAAAAGTTTGCACAACACTTTTCCATTCAGTAAGTATTAACATTTTCTCCAAAACTTTCTTAAATCTAGACAATTGACACAACGGTAAATCGATCCCTGACTTGCAGTTTGTTGGTTTCCAGTAAAAGAAAATTTAACAATCGCCTTTCATGAGTTCCTATAAGCTGACTCTAGCATACTACTCTGAGGTGACCTGGTGTTCTTAAGGGATCATAGAAAACAGCTGGAATAGACCTTAGACTCCAGGAGTTCTTAACTTTTTTTGCACGTGTCATGGACCCCTTTGTCAGCTGAGGAGCCCTTCTCAGAATAATGTTTTTAAATATAAAAAATAAAATAAATAGATTTCAAAGGAAATCAATTATAATGAAAAGGTTATCAAAATATTAAGAAAAATAACTTCATTGACCCCGCTTTAAGAATCCCTGATAATCCAACAATTTTATTTTATAATAAAGGAGTCGAGGTTGAATAATGACCCAAGGTGACACAGTTAAGCATCATAGGTAGCATTTGAACTTGGTCCTCTGAGTTGAGAGTGTTTTCATGGTACCAGCTGCCTTCTCCTCCTTAAAGGCTATGCCAGTGAATGGCAAGTTCTAGCAGGCCCCACTCGACCAGAAAGGCTCTGAGAAAGAGCCTGCACATCTTTGGTCTCAGGATCAGCCCAGCTAACTTTGGGGAGGCTCATCACCAGCATGTGAGGCACCAGAAGATGCAGCAGCTCATTAGGATCTATGAGTGAAACTATGCCCACCAAAGCAATATGCATTGGGGGTAGGTGGACCCACATGGATAAAGGCTGTTTAAAAGCACATTTTTAGATGAAATGCCTCCGACCTAAGATTCAATGATAAAAAAATACAAATAAAAAGCCTGGCAAGGGTGGCAATGATTGAGATCTAGCCAGTACATTGCTTCATCACTTTATATCTTGAAATACAAAAGAAATTACATGAACCACCTGGAATTTCAATAGACACAAATGAAAATCACTTTATAAGTCATTTAGAACTGAGTAATTTTGCTGCTTTATTCGAATTTTTTAATGTTTCGCATTACAATAAAGAATTTATATATACTTTTCATCTGTTATCTTATTGGTCAAGCTGAACTTAAATGAATGGAAGGATCACAAGTTAGCATTTAGATGAAGCTGAGGTTCAAGGGAATAGCCATTTACTCAGAGGTTTAGCAACTTGAAAAGAACTACTCTGATACTGAAGAGTAGGCACTGTTGAAACAGTCAGCCTCTTTAGAAGAAATCCATAGCATTTCTCAGCGTGTGAAATTTCTGACCCTGTTTAAGGACAGGATTAAATGACAAAAGTAAAATATAACAAAAATACCAGCATAAATACACACTGGCAGGGGATTACCTGAGCACTCTGACCAGTTTTAGAAAGGAACTTCATTCTTCAACCTTAAATAAACATTCAGCTATTAAAATCACTCACGCTATTAAGTTGTAATACTGACCTGCAAAATTACAAAAACCCCATTGATTAAAAATGGAACTATGGTGGTCAGACTTTTGCTTTCAGTGGTAACTAACTTGCTTCTGCCTGTTCCTCATAAAAGTAGCATACTTTCAGGGGTGAGATAACTTTATGCAAATGTCAGATTCTATCTACTGATGAAATTTAGATGTTTTCAGATGCAGGTTAGGCCTAGCTAGCATTAAAAGGAGAAATGTTAACTATTTACCTCCAAGACAATGCAAAATTGGCTAGGAATGTTGAAATATTTGTAGATGCCTGACAAAGCTATGTTTCTTTGTACCGTTTCTCCCTATTATGCCACCAACATTGCAGAATCACAAGAAAGCCACATAGGACTGAGGATTTTTTAATTTTATTTTTCTTTGTTTCATGAGTGCTATGGCCAAAAATATTTCAGCATCTAGCAGTCAGTTTTTGGTGATGAACCTCTCCACTGGCCCTTGGATAACAGATATGTCTGTAATGGCAATCACCCACAGTTTAATTTTCATTCTTGCTTCCTTGGGATTGTTTCTTCAGTGACTGTCTTTTTTAAATTGAAGTTGGGTTGGTGAGCACATTGTGCACCCACACTGATCTCCTTAACCAACTCTCCATTTTCCTCTTCAGCAGAATTATTTCTTTTTGTGTTTTAGGAATTTTATTCTTAAGGTCTCACAGTTCTTTTTGGGCTAATTCCTGTAGAATTTTAGTCCATTGGAGCATCTTCTCCAAAATTTTGGTTGAAGAGTTCAGTGACTAAGATCACTGCTGACGAGCTGCTGCTGTACCACTGTGAAGTATTTGTTACATGCTGCAAGGGGGAAAGCTGACTTCTATTCAATTTGTATTTGCTTTCCACACATTATCTTACTGTGCCAAATTTGCCTCATAATGCATAGTGTGCTGTTGGAGTTCATTTTTCAAAACACGTGGGTGTTTCTATCTAGTCACCAAAATTTTGGTATTCCTAAGTGATTGAGAACTAGGACTAATTCTGAATAAAGTTCAGCAAAACTATTTAAAAAAAAGAATTTTAGTCCATGGAAGCCTACCTATCCTTTCTCTGATATTTCTGTAATCTACCATCCCCAAATCTAGGCTGAATATCAGACTTTCCTCTCATTAATAAAACCTTCTAAGATGGAATAGTCACATCTGGGGGTTCTCATTATTCCCACCCCAAGAATAAGGTCCTTCTTGTCAGGAGGATTAAGTTCAAAACATAATTTCTCCTTATTGATTCTTCTACCTTTGCAAGAATGAAATTATATTATGGAAAGTTGAGGGACTTCTCCCTGCTGCAGAGACAGAACTCCAACTTGCTTGTTACTCATTATTGGCACCTTTGTGTATAGACATCTGAAGCCAATAGTTTTACTGCTGTTTTCTTCCTTAGATCCTGTTTCCAGAGTACTGGGCTGCCTTTATAACTACTTTGGTGGCTATCTCGAGGCAGTTTTCCTCCTCCCTCTTTCTTTTCAACTTCAAGTCCTTACCTCCACAAAGTCCTTTGTATTTGATCCCCTTTTTCCACTCATAAAACCATCTCTCTAGTTCAGGCCCCTCACAAAAATTTACCTGGACTATTGTAACAGTATCCTAATTGGTATCTTTGTCTTCAGTCTTGCCTCTCTTTAATTCATTCTCCTCTCAGGATGGCAAAAATAATCTTCCTAAGTGACCCTGCCACTCCCTTGCTTAAAAATCTTTGATAGCTCCCTGTTGGGATAAAATACAAACTCCTCAGCTCACCATTAAAGGATCTGGGTGGGTCTTCGCTCTCCAGACTATTCTCTCCACACACCCTCTCTGTGGGTACTTTACATTCCAAACAATGAGCTGTTCCTCCACTGAACTTACTGTCTCCCACCTCCGAATTTACAAAAGCCATCCCTAACCCTGGAATGCATCGTCTCCTCTGCCCTGCATCTCACAATCCTTCATTTCCTTTAAGGCTCAGCTTGGATGCCATCACTTTCTCTGGAAAGCCTCCCTTGATTTCTGTCAGTTGTTAGTTTAGCTCTATTTCTGTTTCTGTCTCTCTCTGTTTGTCTCCATCTATGTATCCATAACTACATATAGATATATAAATGTGGGCATATGGCATATACACACACACACACACACACACGTGTGCGCATACACACACACATATATATATATAATAGAGTATATATACTAAATGAGAAATAAATATAATAAATAGTGAAAAGACTGTTGAATATATTGCACATATTCTTTATTTTATATAGTCTACATCCTATATATTCTATGTATGTTCCACAAATTCTATATACATACAAGAATGGAAGTTTTGTCCTTTTTCCCTTGCTAGGAAAGCTACTTGAAGGTAGGGACTCTTTCACATTTATCTTTGTCTCTTCAGTGGCTACTATAATTAAAGTCAGTGCTGCATAAAACAGTAGGCTTCTCATGGATTGCTCTAAGCCAAATAAGGAAGGCATAAGACCTAACTTGAGGCAAACAGGAACAGGGGACCAGGGTATAAGAGAACAGGGGCAAGGGAAAAGATTTCATTGTAAAGAATCATAGGATTATAGAATTTGGGCTGGAAGGGACCTTAGAGATCATGTAATCCAACTTCTTCATTTTACAGATGAGGCCTCCAGAGGTGGGAATCCAAGGGAATCCAAGGCAGTAAGTAGCAGAGTTGATATTTGGACCCAGGTCCTCTGGCATCAAATCCAAGGGACTTTCCATTGTACTTCCCTGCCTCTCATTAGTCAATCTCAGTCATCAGACAGAAATGATAAAATCGTATGTCACCAGAGTGGTCAGTAGTTAGAGCCTAAGGAATAATGGATCTTCAGGCCACTACTAGAGGAAGAAGAGAGGGAAGTAATGATGGTTATTTGGTGAATTTTCCCATGAGCTTGTCATACTCAGCTTTGCCAGTCTCTCTATCACTCCTCCTAGATGAAGTATAGTCATCTAGGTTCTATCACTTCCAAAAATATGGCACCTCTGCTCTTTTGAGCCAAAGACCACTACAGACCCAAGCAGAGACCAATAAGTATATGGTTCCCCTTTTTGACTTTATAAGTGGGAAACCATTTCCAATAGGTCAATACAAATAGCTGGTAGGGGTGATTACAAGAAAAAGGGGAAGCATATAGGAGTCTTCATTATAGGCCAATATTGTAACATTCTATCAATAGAGAGACTACCTCCTTGATTTTTATATATATATATATATACATCAGTCTTCCTTAATTGTTCAGTGAATCACATTCTAAAAATCCTTATAAATATCCACATATATTCTTGGTACATAAAATATTCATAGACGTGTATGTGCATTTTTATTTATCTATCCACCTAATAACTTATAGGATCATAATTGTGGGGGTAGAAAAGACATCAGAGACCATCTAGTTTAACCCTCCCATTTTACCAATAAAGAAACTCAGGCCCAGGGGAATTAAATGATTTACCGAAGATTAAAAGGAATACAATATTTAACAAACAATAGGAAACGATATTTAACCCAGTCTCTGTGTTGTGTCCTAGTAACACAGTCTTATAGAAGCATATAGTGAATTGCTCATAATCACATAACTAATATAGCATGTATTATAGATAGGACCTAAAACCAGATCTTTCTGAGTCTAAGGCCAACTCTATCCACTAAGCTATCCTTCCTAATTGTGAAGTTCTGTCTCTGATACTAGTTGTAAGATAGTGAGCAAGTCACGTAACTTTTCAATGCATCAGGGAACTCTTTAAATCTCTAAGTTAAAAAAGCTTAATAGTGGGGGAAGGAAATTCCCACACTAGGAGCCTCCTGCACTGGTGAAACAACAAAGAACAAAAACAAAAAAGTACATGTGTCCTTTTACTACTGTGAGACCTTGGCAAATCTGTTTCTTTATCTGTAAAATGGAGATTTTTGCACTTTTAATATATTTGAATATACTGCTGGATTTGGAATAAGTTAAACCCAGGCTAAGGAATGTGCACACATTACCAAACAACTGCACTCATCTTACATGCGAGCAAGGTTATGCTTAAGATTCTGCAAGCCAGGCTTCAGCAACATGTGAACCAAGAATTACCAGAAGCATGGGCTGGTTTTCAAAAACTAGAGACTGAGTTGCCATGATTTGCTGGATTATGGAGAGAGCAAGGAGTTCCAGAAAAACATCTACTTCTGCTTCATTTACTGCACTAAAGCCTTTGACTGTGTGGATCACAACAAAATGTGTCAAGTCCGTGAAGAGATGGGAGTACCAGATCATCGTACTGGTCTCCCGAGGAATCTGTATGTCAGTCGAGAAGCAACAGTGAGAATCAAACACGGAACAACTGATTAATTTAAGACTGGGAAAGGAGTACAAAAAAGGAGGTATATTGTCACCATATTTATTTAACCTATATGCAGAGTACATCATGCAAAATGAATCAAAAGCCAGAATTAAAATTTCCAGGAGAAATATCAACAGCTTCAGATATGCAGATGATAGCACTCTGATGGCAGAAAGTAAAGAAGAATTAAGAAGCCTTTTGATGAAGGTAAAAGAGGAGAGTGTAAAAAGCTGGCTTGAACCTTAACATCAAAAAACTTATTGTTGTTTGTCCTTTGTTCTCAAAGAGAACCATGACATCAGGGAGGTGATGCCATGAAATACAGATGGATTGGATTTAGGTGAGGGAGGGCTGTACAAAGTTACCAGCCTCACTTTCTCCCCCAGAGTCATTTGGGTCCAGTGGCCAGATATAGATCAGAATGATTGGAGATGGCCCAGGATGCAGTGAGAGACCTTGGCCTTTTTAAGATAAGGTCTTTAACAGGTCTCAATTTGACTGAGGTAGTGACCATTTGGTGATTAAGAGTAGGTAAGAAATGAGACAGAGATGATCTTGGCAACTAGTTCCATCACTTCCTGGCAAATAGAGGAAGCAGAAATGGAAGCAGCATCAGATTTTATATTCTTGGGTTCAAAGATCACTGCAGATGGCAACCATAGCCATAAAACGAAAAAACTGCTGCTCCTTGGGATGAAAGCTATGGCAAATCTGGACAGCATATTAAAAATCAGAGACATCACCTTGCCCACAAAGGGCCATACAGTCAAAGTTATGATTTTTTCCATAGTGATATATGGCTGTGAGAGTTGAACTATAAGGAAAGTCAATTGCTGCAGAATTGGCAATTTGGAATCGTGGGGCTGGAGAAGACTTTTGAGAGTTCTTTGGACACTAAGGAGATCAAATTGCTCAATCATTAAATAAATTAATTAAGACTCTTCTTTGGAATGCCAAATACTGAAGCTGAAGATTAAATACTTTGGCTCCGTAATGGGATTCCTTGGAAAAGACCCTGATGTTGGGAGAGACTGAAGGCAAAAGGAGAAGGGTATGGTAGAGGATGAAATGGATAGTGTCATGGAAACAATGAACATGAACTTGTACAGACTCCTGGAGATAGTAAAGGATAGAAGGGACTGGTGTGCTATGGTCCATAGGGTACAAAGAGTTGGACTTGGCTGAACGACTAACCAAGAACAAGAGCAAGAAAATCTAGACTGAAATCATAGGACCGAATCAAACTAAGGTTCAAATACGGGCATTTGCATAAGATTCTTCCCATTGGTAGAAAGAATGATCAATCACCATATCATGTGTACACGAGGGGAAGAGTTAGCTAATGCTTAGGAGAGTGAAATGTTTTGTTTTGGCTTCTGGCTTTAGTGGAGGACACACATAGCTCCAGGCTTTCTCCAGGGAGAAACCTCTAGAAAGAGAGACAAGGTGCAAGAAGAAGCCAATGGACGGATGACTAGCATGTTGACCATGACTCTGATTTCCAGCTTGCTGAACTAGACACTTCAGGTTATTTTCCCCTTGAGTAGATTGAGGGCTCTCTCTTGATTAAGTTATCTCATTCTCAGTGGGAGAGATCATCATCCTTATCCTCATACATGTATGTGGTGTTTACTCTGTGCCAAACACTCTGCTAAGCACTACAACTATTGTCTCATTTGATCCTGATAGTAACCCTGGGATGTAGGTGCTGTTATTATCCCCATTTTAAAGGGAAAGCAAAAGGGAAGGGAATGAGCATTACACCTACGATGTGCCAGGCACTGTGCTAGGCACTTTACAAATATTATCTCATTTGTTCCTGACAACAACCCTGTGAAGTAGGTCACTATCTCCATTTTACAGGTAAGGAAGCTGAAGCAAACACAGTTTGTCACTTTCCCACCATAACACAGCTGGTGTCTGAGATCATATTTGAATTCAGGTCTTCCCAGCACTCTATCCACTGTGCTACATAGTTGCACATAGTTATTAGTTATAATAATCCATTTAGCTTCTTGATTTCTGTTTGCTATCAATTTGGTTTTATTTGCTATTCAATATTTGTTATGGTCTTTGTATTGTCACCTATTGATGGAAAGGAGATTAAACTATCTATAGCTTAGATTTCTACTTTCTTATTAAAGGAGAGTAATCAGGAGAGCATCATGAACCTAAAAATAATTTCCCCTGCTCTAGTAATATTTAGGAGAGAGATAGATAAATATCATTCTGTTCTAGTATCCCCCCTCTGAAGATGGCAGATCAAACCAGCCTCATTGCCCTACTCTTCTCCTCTAGAAGCAGGATTCAGACTCTGTCTTTGAAAGGGGTGTTTGAGATTCCAAATATATCGATTCATATCTCCCCCACATGGTCTACATAAGCAACACTTATACACTCTTCACATAGATTTAGAGCTCAAAGAGACTTTAGATGCCATCTAATCCAGGCCCTTCGTTTTACAGATGAAGAAAACGAATCTTAACTCTGATAATCTGAACCTCTCTGAGCCTCTAAGGCAAATCTCTAAGACATGTACCACGTTATACACGAATTGCTGACATTTATTGTACCTGACAGAATCAGGATCCTGAGTATCGAGAAATACTTTTGTCACCTATTTTTACAGGGTTGTTGTAAGGGAAACTGCATCACAAACTGTAAAACACTTATAAAACATGAGAGGTTCATATTATTAAGTAACTGCTATTTCATAGTATCTCTGCCTGCCTTCTTTCCTCTTTCTTTGTCTCTCTTTTTTAAAACTCTATTTTACTTTCTCTCTTTCCTCTCTCATTCTATTTATTTCTCTTGCTCTAGCTTTCTGTCTTCACTCACTTGTCTTACTCCCAGGTATTCTTTCTTTCTTTTATCTACCCCTCTCTTTTTTACTTTCTCCTCTCTCTAAACGCCCTTCTTTACACCTATCTTTTGTGTAGAGGAGGGAAAGTTCAGGACACTTTCAACTTTTAAGACATTTTGCAAAATTCTGCATTTTTCAGTCACTGGGAATGTAAAAAGAGAAAAATTCCCCTGGCTTGGTTGGTCCACTAGTCAGCTACTTGTGACCAATGGCGCTTGTGCACATTCCTTCTTAGAACAGGTGTTAATCTGCCCCTAGCTTGTTAACATCCTGTGTGGGGCCCCTGACATGAGTGAGATGAGGAGGGAGCCTGGTGTGGGGTCTCTACTCCGCCTTGACAAAACCATTTATTACTGGGGATGAACCACCTCCTGGAATCATTCAAAGCTGTCCAAAAACCATGGCTTACAAAATCTAAGACCTTGACACAAAGACAGGGTCTGCATTGCCCAAGGCAAAGGCTTAATAAGCCTAGAAAATGAGAGCTGGGCTCCGGTTTTTCTATGGTGTCTATGGAAATGCTTCTGTGTTCCTCAATCAAATCTCTCATCATTCGATCTTTTCATTTTCACTCCAGTAAATTAACTAATGAGCACTACTAGTTGTTAATAATTAGACAACCAGAATCATCTCTGGCTCTCTCTCTTCTCTTTGATAAGAAGGAGCCTGTGGAAAAAATGGAAAACTTTTTTAAAAAAAATCCTCAGCCTTTCAAGTCCTTTACCTCAGGGAAGAATGCTTTTTGTGGCACTCATTGATCCAGAAATGGACTTTGTGTAAAGCGTGTTACAGCCTGCAGGAAGGCCTTCTGGAGGGTCTCATTTACTTAGAGGAAACATATGCCCGCAGGGTGTTCTCACTGCAATGAAGGTGTCTAGTGACAAAAACTTATATCTGGGGATGAAATACGGTCAAACACTCTGGCAACACAGTGGACTCACTTTGAATAGCAGAAGGGATATTTCTGGACCATCAGTAACACACTTCATTCATTTCTTAAAGACTGCATTTGCTCACATAATTTCCTTTATTCCCTCCTTTCCCTACATGTAAAGACTTCTCCCAGCAGAATGGATGGATGAGAAAAATTGGTTTCAACAGCCATCAAGGTGACTGAAGCAGGCACCATGGTGCACTCAGAGATTGGTCAGACATTGAAGATTGAAGGTGCCAAGGCCATCCTCTGCATCGTTGGCCATCACCAGTCATCTTGGCTTTTGTCTTGCAACTGGATTTTGATGACTCTGGAAGAGAAAGTGAGACTGACAAGTAAGTGCAGCTCTGCCTTACTTAAATCCAATTCACGTACAAGTCAGTACATCACCCTATGATGTCATCAGTCCTCTTTGAAAATGAAAGATGAAGAATAGCAGATAAATGCTATTCAATAGGTTAAAAAAACCCCACTGTATCTTCATTGTCTCATTTAACACAGTAGGTACCCACAAGTATGTTGAGAGGCAGTGTGACCAAGTGGTTAGAGATCTGATCTTAGAGACATGAAGACCGGAATTCATGTCCCACCTCTGACACATGGCTGTGTAACTGGGACCCAGAAGAAGTCATTGAACTTCCCAATGTCCTGTGTAACTTTCTAAGATTGCAAACTGCAGGGAAGGTCCCAGCCTGAATTGATAGAGGGAATTCCCTATAATAAAGAAATCATAGGTCTGGTCCTTATGTCTAGAGATGAGGAAAATGAGTCTTTGATACATCTAAGCCACTAAATGTTAGATCCAGGACTCAGGTTCAGGTCTTCTAAGTTCAGTATTTTTTCCATGACTATAATATGCTTCTAGATCAGGGGTTCTTAACTTGGGGTCTGTGAAGTTAAAACAAAGCATAAAAAACCAACATGGTAACAGTATTCTATTATAATTGGTTCCCTTTGCAATCCCTATGTATTTCATTTCATATAATAATTCAGTTAGGTGGCACAATGGATAGAGCACTGACCTGGAGTCAGGAAGACCTGAGTTCTAATTTAGTCACTTCTCCCTTAGTTTCCTCATCTGTAAAAAGGAATGGTAGTGCATCAACCTCCAGGGTTGTGAGGATAAAGTGAATTAATATTTATAAAGAGCTTTGCAAAATTTAAAGAACTACATAGAAGCAACTATTATTGTTATTATAATTGGTTTGTTCTTTGTACATCTAAAGAAGGTGGTTTCACCAGATTGCCAAAAGGGCCAATGACAAACAAAAGGTTAAGAGTTGCTGCTCCAGCTAATTTTCTATCTAGCTGATATTTTCATTTTCAAGGACAGGGAAATGAACAAAGCATTTTTAAAGATAAGAGGGTTAAAAATAAGGGAGGTTAAGAGGAGGAAGGAGAGAGGCAGCTAGCTAAGAATAAGAAAGCTGGGGGTGGGATGGGGTGGGCAGAGAAGGTGCAAAAAGAATGAGATAGATCAAGGGCATTTACTGTCTCCAGCTTGTTGTCCCTGACTATACCCTTTTCCTCAATATCCGGAACTCTATATAGCTCCCACCACCCAACCTGGGGCCTATCGCCTCCCTAGCCCATCACCTCTATTCCCTGAAGCCAACTGTATAACCCTCAGCCCACACAAGATCCCCATCCCTAGGGACAACTCTCTTTCTCACCAAGCCTGGGGCTTGGCTGCTTCTGAAATGCAGTCTGACCTTTGTCAACAGCACCTGGACTTCACTGGTGTCCAGGTATCCAGCACTTCCTTGGAGGAACAAAAGAGTGTGGGCTATTGCTCATGAGGAAGGGAGCAACTTGTGTTCTATCTTTAGTTCTGGTTTTCTATAAAACTTAAGACTTGTTGAAGGGTGGTTGTCGATGAAAAGGAGCCTTGTGCTTTCCTTCACACTTTTGAGTATCAAAGGAAAGATATTTTAGCTGAGGTTTTGAAGCTACCCTTTTGAAGTGATTGTAAATAAAGCAACAGAGGAAGTTAGATTCAGTCAGGGAGAGACCAGAGGACTGTCTTGTTGGAGACTTCATATCAACACAGAGAGACACAGACACTGAGAAAGAGACCTAGAAAGCCAGACATAGGGAGATGCACACATACAGAGACAGACACACTTTCCAAAGCATATTGATGCAAACCCCTTAGGATGATTTAGGTTTTTTCCCCCTGAGAAGTCAATGGAATCTCTAATGCAGGATGGTAGAGGGGAATTGGATTGGAGGTTGGAAGCTCTGGGTTCAAATCCTGTTTCTGTCCCTTATTACTTGCATGTCACTTGGATATGTCACTTTACCTCTGTAGGCATCAATTTCCTTATCCCTAAAATGAGGAGGTTGGACTAGATAGCCCCTATCTCTTTCTATCTATGATTCTATGAAAGTCACCCATCTATGAACAACTTTGCATAATACTGACAGAATGAGCTGGCACTTGATTTGCATCTGGCTGGCTACTAGCTCCCTTCCTTTATAATTATTTTCATTACCTGTGTTTGGGAGTTCTTTTATTGTGGCTGTGGCTTAATTGAGTTTATTCAAAGTCAAATATTCTATACTGTATCTTTCCATTTATTCTCTCTCTCTCTCTCTCTCTCTCTCTCTCTCACACACACACACACACACACACACACACATGCACGCACGCACACACGCACCCACACACACACGCGCGCATTTATCTGGGTATCTGGTGGTATAGTAGAATGAGCACAGGATATGAAGCTGCAGGAACTGCCTTTGAAATCCCAGGTCTGCTCTTTACGCTCTGGATGAATCACGTCACTTTACTGGGCTTCAGTTTCTTTCTTCTATAAGATGATGGGGTTAGATTAGATAATCTTTAAATTCCCTTTTATCTCTAAATGCTCTGACTAGACTGCTTGACCCCCCAAACCCAAGTATTTTTGACTAGGATCCTTCTTCCTAATGTACCAAGAAGTTTTCTGTCTTCTTGTCCATGCCTATTCCTGAATAATCTGTCCTCTCGTCCTGTTCAATTACTCTTGAACTAAATTATTCCCCAATATTTTTTCACTATCTTTTTGTCCGTTCTCAGACTTTGTGCTTTAGTTCCTGTTGTTCTCTAAATCCAAGGTATCTCCCGAAGACAGAGAGGCATCATCTTTTTATCTCCACTCTCCTGCTCCAAATTATCAGTTCAGTTCAGAGAACCGTAAGTTTAAAGCTGGAAGGGACCTTATAAATCATCCAATTTCTTAATTTAATGGATGACAAAACTGAGGCCCAGAAAGGTTAAAGGAGTTGCTGAGGAACATGCAGGTAGTAAATATTTCCCTCCCGACTGTGCTTCTCACTTTCCAGATGGGCATCCATCTGTCTCCAGGGCCTTCTCTCCCTGGAACACACCTCACCTTGCCAATCCCTTTCTCCCATTGGTTAATTTCTCCTGGGCCTCCATTTGGGGCTCCTCCCAGGCTGGCCAAACTTCATTTCACTCCTAGTTGTGCTTCTGACTTTCAAGACTTTGAAACCATGGGGAGAGGTGCAATAGTTTCATCACCACATCCCCCTTCAGCTTTCTTTTGTGTGTGTTTTCCCGCCTTTAGAAGGTAAGGTCCTTGAGGGCAGGGACTGTTTTTGTTTTGTTTTTTTTGCTTGTCCATATTTGCATCCCTAATGCTTAGCACAGTACCTGGCACGTAAGAGCTTAACAAATGCTTGTTGCTTTCCCCTTGCCTTGCTAATTCATGGATTTGAATCCAGGTCTTCTGACTCTAAATCCCAGGCTCCTTTCACCATGCTCACATTGCCTCTCAATCTAGCCTATTCATATTTATTGAGAGTTTATTCAAGGCATTGGCTGATGGGAAAATCTCAAAGGTATTACAGCTTACAACTTCTTCTTAACATCCTTTGAACCAAGTTTTAACATCTTACCGTCTAAGCCTAATACATCCAATATAGAGCACAAACACAGCTTCAAACCAGTTGTAATAAGAATAACAACATACTTTCAAGTGTATATAATAGAAAGAATTCACCACAATAATTATGTAATGCAAGGAATTATTTTACATATTTCTTCTTTTCTGCAAATTGCTCTATGAAATTCAAGAAGATTTATAAGCCTGGGGATTTCAGTGGAAGAAATCATGACAGCTTGAAAGAAAGCAATCAGAACAGTTCACAATTATAAAATTGTTTTCTTCACAACAACCTGTGGAGCAGGTAACACTATTAGTAACTCCACTTTATGGATGAGGAAACTGAGGCCCGGAATGGTTAAATGGCATTCTCTCAGTTATGTGGCACTAGAAACTGCAGCCATCGTGTCTGAGTCCCATGTCCATTGCTCAGAGAGAAAGTGGTTAAATTGTGTGTTTCATATCCTCCTGAAATAAAATATGAAATGTGAAACAGAGAGTCAATGTGGTCTAATGGAAAGTATAATAGAAATGGGAGCCAGAAGATTGGAAATAGAAATACCTGAGTTTATGTCCTCCCCCTGCCACTGACTACCTGTGACCATGGATAGGTAACTTATTCTTTCAGGGAAGCAGGGAATCATGCTCTAAGAATATAAGTTATAGACAAATTATAGAGGTGCAGAGGATGAAGGAATCTCTACACTAAGAAATCGTCAAAAATGAAAGGACCAGACCAAATCAACAAACTAAGACCCTGCCACTTTAAAGCCTCCTATTGCAATGATAAAGGACTAAAACAATGAAGTATTCTGTACAGGAATTTAAGGAAGGATGTGTGTGTGTGTGTGTGTGTGTGTGTGTGTGTGTGTGTGCACCATTTCATTTTAATATAGGTATGATTTAAAAGGAGGTAGGATTTTGTGCCTTTTGAACTAGAAAGCAAATTCCTGAATTTATTACCATCTTTTAACTAAGAGCCAATAAATACTTAACACTAATGCTTTTTTGATGAATTGTTAATTATTCTGTTATGAATCCTTTCTGCCTGAATGCACCGTGATAAAATAAGTTTGGTGTATAATTTACAGATGTCAACACAACTCAGTAGAGGGGTTCTGTCAATACCATTATGATTTCATTGGTCTTTACAATCCTCTAGGTAGAGGATTCTCTATACTTGTGGTAATGAAGAATATGGGATCAGATCTGGAGGAAAATCAGTCAATAAACATTTATTTAAGCACCTATTATGTAACAGGCACCATGCTAAGCAAGGAGCTCAGAGTCTTGGACATTGAAGCCAGTGCCATATTGGATGCTCCCTTAGCTGCCACACTGTTAAAGTGCCCAGTTGGGACCAGGTCTAGAAAAATGGCAAGGTTAATCCTTAGTGTCTCCAGTTTTCCTGTACTGTGTGCCCTGTTTAGCCCCAGCACTGTCCTAGCTCCAAAAACTGGTCTCAGATTTTTCAGTCATCTGTGGGATTATATTGTGGAATATCAAGGTGGAGGGACCTTTGGGATCATTTAGTTCAATCCTCCTGTTTTATAAATTATTATCATTATCACTAATAAAAGCTCTCATTTATATAGTGCCTTTGTATTACTCACTGTGCTAAGGATTTAGAAATATAATCTCATCTGATCCTCAGAATAATCCTAGGAGGTAAATGCTTTCATTATGCTCATTTTACAGTTGAGAAAACTGAGGCAGATAGAGGTTAAGTGACTTATCCAGGGTCACACAATTTATGAGTGTCTGAGACTGGTTTTGAACTCAAATCTTCCCTACTCCAGGTCCAGCGCTCTATCTACATCAGCTAGCTGCTCTATAGTGGGAGAATGAGTTCTTTAGAGTCACAGAGGTAACAGAGTCAGTAATTAAACCTATGTCTCTGGATGCAGGTGCAGAGCTCTCTCATTTTTTATTCTGGATCTCTGATCACAATATTTCCTGATTGAGAATGCTGTTCCTACTGCTCTTCATTTATCAAAAAATTTACCCTCCAGGCTCAGCTCCTTTGTGAAGCCTTCCCTGACCACCTTGAATGCCTGAACTAGAATTGATTTTTGCTTCCTCTGATCTCTGGTGGAGATGTGGATATTATCTATCCACTCATTTGGAACTTATCCATTACTGACTAGTTTAACTTGGTCCATCTTATCTCCTTCACAAAAGTCTTAATGTTATGGATCATAGATCTAGAGTTAGGAGGAACCTTAGAGGTCATCAGGTTCATCCCCCCATTTTGCATTTGAGGATACTGAGGCCCAGGGAGGTTAACTGACTTGCCCATGGTCATACAAGTAGCAATGTTTAGAGGCATTGCTTGGATTTGGAGATTTTTATGGCAATAAAGTGACCCTTGATTCTTGTGGAGCACAAATTCTGACAGGTTATAACAAGCTGCAAAAGCTTTGAGTTCCATCACAAAGATAGACTGTGTTTGATGTCCAAGGTCCAGCCTAGTTAAGCACAGAGAGACTCATCACCAGTTGGCTGGCTGCTGTATGATAAATTCTTTGGTCATGGAAGCCCATGAGAAGAAAAAAAAGGAAAAAATTAAAATTTCCCCCAGTCTTTTGTTGCTTCCTTTTGTTTCTGAAATGATGGTGGCAGATCTGTAAAGAAAAAAGAGGGTCATAAGAATCATTAAGTTTTTAGACCACCTACAAATATTGATATCACTGCTATTATTTTAAATGTAAGATCATCATCCAATGATCAACCAGTTAATATACTACTAGAAGAACTGAACCATGTAAATATTGATATGAAATTGGAAAGCAGAAGAAAGTTACAGCTAAATGGAAAAATGGCTCATGCGTTCTTTGAGAAACAAAAAGAGGAGCTACTGGAATAGGTTATAGACTTATCGTAGAATGGGATATCTATCTATCAATAGAATTAGCATATACCAAAAGGCAACAAACGCTATCACTTATTCATCTTGTCTTTCATTGTTCAAAATGAGCATAAGCAAAAAGCCTATGAGATAATTGCAGTTTTTGTGCCAGTATCTATTGCAGAAGTTAAAAATGTGGGAAAATTCCACAGATTCTCCAAACCAAATCAACAAAGATATAAAAATAGGTTTAAAGACAGAGATTATTTTGGTAAAATATGGACATGAGTTGTTAAATTTCAAAAATATACATTAGAAAATATGTTTTAGTATTAAGCATTGAGAGATGGATGAAGTAAGCCTAACCAGAAAAATAATTTACACCATAAGACTAATATTACAAAAATGAACAATTTTGAAGACTTTCATAAACTGACAAAGAACAAAATGACTAGAGAGGAGAAAAATTTGAAGACTCTTAAGAACTATGATCACTACAGTGACTATCCATGATTGCAGAGGATCAGTGATGAAAAATACTATTGACTTCCTGACAGAGAGGCGACAGATTTAGGGTACAGAATGAGACATATGTATATGTGTGTGTGTATGTATATGTATATGTGTGTGTATAGTTTTGTTTTGCCTGATTATACATATTTTAACAAAGATTTTTTTCTCTTTTTTAGTGGGGTGAGGGATGGAGGAAAGATAAAATAGATTTCTGTTAAAAATTTAAAAATAGAGAGGTGATTGTGCTGAAGATGTGGGATGCTGCATACATATTCAGATGAGATCATTGTGTTGTTAATTTTGTTTAATTGTTTTACTTTGTTACAAGACATTTCTCATGTAGTGGGGATAATTTATAAATATTAATAAGATAAAAACAAAATGAATTGATAAAAGATTTTTAAAATGTCAGATGCTTGTCAACTACTCAGAAGCATCATATCTGTATATGATGAATAGTTTCTTTTAAAAAAGAGTTTTACTGATGTCTTTTGATTTATATCACAACAATTGAACAACATACTCCCCCTTGAACATTTCTTTGTACCAAAGAAAACATTCCACTGTCATAACCACCCACATCTCTGAAATGTTTTCCAGAGTTTCATTTACTTTGTTGTAGTGATATAAATATCTCTTCAAGAAGAAAGTTGAAAGGTGTAGGACATTGTGAGTGCCAAATTACATCACAAATGAAAAAAAAATCCAATGTGTATAGTGAAGCAATGGCTTCACTTTAGAAAAAAAGGAGAAATTCAAGAATAAGACATAAAGTGCACCAGTTCTAACCTAACCTATTTATATCAATTATTGAGGATGCAAAAGAGGAAATAGATGAAGACATTGATGTTAATTATCACTGTTTCCTGTAGAAGTCTGACCACCATAACAAAGCCAAAAGAACACAAGAACTGACTAGGCAAGGAAGAACTTGATCTTGTCACGTAAAGGAACATTGCAGCAACTTATTGTTGAACACTGGTTTAATGCAGTACAAATAGTAAAAAGTGTGCTGGACTGAGTCAGGAGAACTGGGTTTGAATCCTGCCTCTAACACTTAAAGCTGCATGACCATGAGTCATTTAATCTCTCAGAAACAGACCTTCAGGGATACTTTAAGTGTTCACAGGACATACCTTTATGACTAAAATGTTTTCAAACCAGTAGCAAAAGTATTTACCAGCCACCTTTTGAGATCTGGCTATATACTCAGATATCTGAAGAAACTTCGAGACACATAGCTTGTTGTCCTTGTTCCATGCAGTCTCATAATCTTATTATGTGTGATTTTTGTAAAATATTTGCATTATTTTGCTAATTATGTATTGAAGACTTGCTTATCCTCCTCCAAAATTCTGAATCTGTAGTCTTTTTAAAAAAGACCAGACAATATTCTGAGTTGATGTAATATGGTTGTTAGATGGTCCTTCTTCATCAAGGCTGAACCTGGTGAATTAGGTGCTATAAGTACTGGAATGTGACAGTCTTTTTCAAATACTGGCATCATTTGATTAAAGACAACTTCTGATTGTCTCCACCATGGATAGGGACCATATTCTTGTTTTATTTTCTGAAATATTTTTCTATAAAATGTAGTTAGTGGTGTCTATAGTATCTATTTCATTGGGTTATATTTAGGATGAAATTAGATAATATATAACATAATGCATTGAAAACCTTAAAATGCCATATAAAAATATGACTTGTAATTATTTACTACCATAGAGGATGTTTTGCACATAATTCAGAAAGAAGAAAGATAGTTTATAAATGGTAAGCTCTTTCAGATACTCCTGTTTGTAGATGACAATGTGCCTATTGCTCTAAGACCTAGAGTAATTCAAGACCTCCTCTGTGAGATCTGTCACCACTCAAAAGATATCAGCCTAACAATCCAAAATGGAAAAACCAAATGGATGAAGAATGTCTGTTGTTTAGACTCTGATATATAGTTAGACAGGCATGCTGTGGAATTAGGGGAACAGTATGTGCACATATTAGATAAGGACTGTGGATGAGCTATGAGCTGGTCCCCAGACTGGATAGGAGAAAGATAAAAGACTGAATTCTGCTTTTGAAATTGTCTAATGCTAGTTCCAAATTATGAACTGACATAAAACTGAAGCTTTAAAAAAATTCTCACAGTAATTCAACATGACTATGAATCATGAAAACTCATAATCAAATTTGTAGGTGTTCCAAAGGGAATTGGAGTAGCATGAAGTGGGAGTAAGTAGGATAAAGCCAATTATTAAATTTTCAGCATGAAAATTTACACCCCAGAAATCAGAAAATGCTATAAATCAGGGATTGATTTATTGTTTTGTTGGTTGTCTATACTTAAAAAGTGATGGATAACATGTTAACAATACAGATTAAACTGAAAATATTGTGTGTGTGTGTGTGTTTTGGAGACCCAGTTGTTAAACATTTACCAGCAACCCCTGCTTGCAACATATTATTAGCAAGGCAGATTATTAACAAGGCATGCAGAAAGTGTAGTAAAAGATATTATCTGTGAAATATATGATGAAGAAAGGAGATGGCCAGTCATGTGGCAAGAATAAGATATAAGACATAGGCAGCTACATTGTTTGCACTAGTGCTCCCAGAATGCTAACAGTCACATCAAGTCAAGTTGACACGCATTTATTAAGCACTTACTATGTTCTAGGCATTGTGCTAATAGCTGGGAATACAAATACAAGCAAGAAAGAAAGACAGTCACTGCCCTTCAGGACTTCTAATGGGGGGAGACACATGTAAAAGGAAACTGACAATGCGGATGGGATGGGGAAGAGTAGGTAGTCCACTGTGGCAGCAGGGATGCTGGAGAAAGCCTAGACAGTCAAAAGAGGAGTCTAGAGAGGAATGAAAACATGGCTGACTTGGGGACTTTCCTTAAAATGGAAGCTCTGGGAACTCGGCAAACTGAGCAAACATAGGAAGAGACAGAGTTGGGGTTGAATGGGTGGGCACTGAGTATTTTTCAGTGTGACAAAGCCAGAGGAGCATGAACTTTCAGGGTGAGGAAGCTGCTATGGATGGTAGAGAAAGTTCTGAGTCAGGGAATTGAATGAGGAGAGGAATGAAACAATGAAAGACCTGGAGGAAGGACTCCAGCCTGTCAATATATTTTCCATTGATAATCTATGGGAAGGCATGAACTAGGATTGAACAGTATAAGATCACATTAAGGGTTTGAGTTCAGCTCCAATAGAGGCTGTACCCAGCTACTTCAGTGAGATCATACACCTATAATACTCCTAGTACAACTTTTACGTCAAAGAAACTGACTTTTGGCCTATGTCCTAGCTTTAGGAATCAGGCCAGAAGCAGAGTTGTGGAACTGTGGAAAGAAAATTCAGTTTACTTACAGAACAGCTTACCCAGTCTCAGACTATGTATGAGGGGTTGTTGATATACAAATATCTAATTTCTAACAGGAAATGTGTGTCTCTACAGGAAATGAGTTGGCCAGCAAGTCTTATGAAAGTTAGGTGAACTGGGAACCAATAATAAGCCTTTATCACATGGTGAGGTGATATTTTAGAGTGGAAAATATTTCTAGACTTGTGGAATTCAGACTTTTTCTGTCAAGTGGGTTGTTGTGATGATGATCAATTCAGAAAGAAAAAAGTCAAATCGGTTGTTTGATAGAAATGTTTTCTTTCGTTTTTTTTTTAACTGCAACCAAACTTCATGTCGCTTGATTTGGTTATGAAACAAAGACTTTTGCAGATATAAGCACATGACATTAAGGTCATTTTTCTATTATAGACATACATACAGACACATATACACACACATATACACACAGACACACACACACACATATGGCTGTTAGAAGTCTGGTTTTTGGACTTGAAGGCTATGTGGACCAATGGAGTTTTTGTCTAGCTATATTTCCTTGGTTAACTGTTTTAAAGGGGATTTGATTTCATATGCTAAAGCAGATTTTTAAAATTTCCTTTGCCTGAGAAATGAAGACAGATGGGACTTTTGAGTAGGTCATAGAATCATAGAACCCCAAGCAGGAAGGAACCTTATAAACTAATCAGTGGACTCTACTTTAAAATCAGACTGAACAATGAGTTAAAATCTTTACACAATTTGGCAAGGATATTGCCCCCTCCCCTTTTTTGGAGAAATATCTTATATACCTGACCTTCTAAGACAGCCTACATCTGGGTGAAAGCACCCCCTTCTGGTATCTCTTGGGAACATTTTTAAAATGACCTTGAATCTTCTGATAAGAGTGACTGCCAAATTAGGACAGCGATAAGAAATTTTTTATTTTTGTTTATAAACTTGTTTTTGCCTGATAAAGCATTAATAATAATAATATGTGACATTTATATGTCACTAAAATTTGGAAAGTACTTTACACGTTAACACCTTTCATCTTCACAAAAATTTTGTGAGTTAGGTGCTATTATTGTCCCCATTCTACAGACAAGGAAACTGAGGCATGGAAAGGCTAAGTGACTTGTTCAAGGTCACACATCTAGGGAGTACCTGAGGTGGGATTTGAATTGACTCTAGGACTTATATTATATCCACTGTGCCACCTAGCTACCTTAAATATTACTTCATATGTCAGAGTTTATCAAACCACTTATTAACCATGAAAATTAGTTCTGGGCCATAGGATAGAAGACTGGCTAGAAAGAGTGGAAACCTTATTTTTTTAAGTTGAAAATAGAATCCACAACCTAAGAATTGGATTTCTTTGTGCTTTTGATGCTTATTTCCAATAAATACACTGTCACCATGACACTGGTGAGAATTAGGGAAATCAAAGATGAATCTAAAGTTTAATGAACTCTTTTCTGGGGCTGAAGATTTTCTGGGACTTCTATTCAAGGTTTATATTGTATGAATGGAAAGATCCAGGATGTAATGAGAGCACATTTAGCCCTTAACACAGTGGCAGGCACGTAGTAGTTGTTTAACAAATATTAGGTGACTAACTGACTTTACCTAGTAAACTAGCAAGTAAAATAAAAAATAGTGACTAACATTTATACAGGCTGTCCCAAAAGTCTTAGTGCAGTTTTAAGCTTTAATATCTAAGACTTTTGGGATAGCCTGCGTGGTGCTTTAAAGTTTGCCAAGGACTTCACATCCATTATCTCATTTCAACTTCACAATAACCCTTTGAGGTAGATGCTAGAGTTACCATGATTCACATTTTAACAAATGAAGAAACTGAGTCTCAGAGAAGTTAAATGACTTTTCTCTGATGCCAAAACTATGAGAGATGGAAATGGGGATTTAAATCCAGGTTTTTATGATTTCAAATCAAGCTTTCTATCCACGCTACCACACAGGTCTGTGACAAGTGTTTTGTACAAAATGTAAAATTGATCATTAACTGAACTGCTTCCAGTTGTATGATACACTCCCCCACAGAAGTATTCTGGGGAAGTCCCCTATATCCTTCCCCCAAGTAGCACATAAACTCACATACATAATATTGTACAATATAAATCACATTGGAAGGCAGGTTTAAAAAAAACTTACATATTGCTGAACTTATTGCCCGTGAAACATACTCCTCTTTGGGAATTACCTTCAGAGCTAGTTTATAAACCACACAAGAAAATCAGTCTTGTTTTATAGGCACATCTCATTGTTGACCCAAATGATATTACCTGGCCTTCTTATCTACCCTTATTCACTAGATTTAGCTCTAAGAAGAACTTTTGGCTGGTTCTAAATATTAAATCCACTCTCAAAGTCCCCAGATTTGCCACCACTGAGCCCATTCAAAAAAAAATCCAAAAAATATTTTTAGAGAGGTCAGCATTATTGAAATAAGTATATAGTCTCCCAGGGTGATTACTTTTTTAAATAGCATTTTATTTTTTCCAATTTTATATGTAAAGTTTTTACCATTCAGTTTTTTAAGATTTTGAGTTCCAAAGTTTCAGGATGATTACTTTTAAGGGGATAACATGCATTTGTTTGCATAAATTCAGTATGTATGTTAAAAACCAAACACAATACTTTATAGTAGACCCACTTATATTTCACACTCTAAAATTAAAATCTGTTAAAACCACACACACACACACACACACACACACACACACACACACGTGTGTGTGTATATGTATGAAAGAAAGAGAGATATTTCATGAAATGGTAGACTCTCATGGCTGAGAAATACCACTTGTTGTTCAGTTGTCATGTCTGACTCTTCATGACCTCATTTGGGGTTTTCTTGGCAAAGATACTGCAGTGATTTGCCATTTCCTTCTCCAGTTCATTTTACAGATGAGGAAAGTGAGGCAAACAGGGTTAAATGACTTGCCCGGGGTCACACATCTAGGAAGTGTCTGAGGCCACATTCGAACTCAGGAAGATGAGTGTTCCTGACTCCAAGACTGTCACTCTGTCTACTGCACCACCCAGCTTCCCATGAGAAAGATCATAAAGATCTAATACATTCTCTTTAAGAAGTAGGAATCCTTTCCACAACACCTCCAATGAGAATATTCAGCTTCATACACAATATTTTCATTATTGGGAAGCTCACTGCCTCTTAAGGATACCAATTCTAGTTTTCGACAGTTCTAACAGAAAATTCTCCCTTATATGGAGACCAAAACTATCTCCTTAAAACTTCCATCCACTAGTTCTATTTTGACCCATTGAAGGTAAAACATAGATTGTTAGGCTACCTACCTACCAAACTGAAGGTCTACAAAACCTTTGTGCTGACCTCTTTGCTGCATGCCTTTGAAACCTGGACAATATACCATCTCCATGCCAGGAAATTTAATCGCTTCCATTTGAATTGTCTTAGGAAGATTCTGAAGATCACCTGGCAGGATAAGATTCCAGATACTGAAGTCCTATCTAGAACTTAATTTCCAATCATTCCAACTCTGCTGCAGAGAACGCAATTTCCATGGGCTTGCCATGTTGTTTGAATGCCAAATGTACGCTTGCCAAAAAGATTATTTTATAGAGAACTCAAACAGAGCAGGTGCTCACATGGTGGTCAGGACACTCTCCGGGTCTCTCTTAAGAACTTTGGAATTGGTTGTGTGACATGACAGACACTGGCACAGGACGACTCAGCATGGCGTGCCCTCATCAGAAAAGGTGCTGTGCACTAGGTACAAAACAGAATGGAAGTAGCTCAAAAGAAACATGAGATGCACAAATTTAGGCAATCCACCCCAGATGCTGACATGGACTATTTGTGCCCAACTTGTGGTAGAGAATTATGAGCTTGTATTGGTCTGACCAGCCACAGTCAGACACACTATAACTTGGCTCTAACATAATGATGTTATTTTGGTCTTCTTCAAGAATGAAGGACAACAACCAAAACCAATCAATATATATTCTATGACATGTATATATGCACATACACACATATGCATATGCCATAACTCATTCATTTTTCAATTGATGGGTACCCTCTCAGTTACCTAGTTTTAAAAAATCATCACAAAGAGCTCCTATACATGTTTTTGTGCACATGAATCTTTTTCTTCTTCCTTTGATCTCTTTGGGGGTGTAGCTCCAGTTTTTTGCGGGAGTGGGGCAGGTGCATAGTTCCAAGTTGCTTTCCAGAATGGCTGGACCAGTTCACAGTTCTACCATCAGTGAATTAATGTACCTGGCAGGCAGTATCTCAGAGTTGCTTTAATTTGAATTTCTCTATTGGTAATTTAGAGCATTTTTGAATGTGGCTATTGATAGTTTGGATTTCTTCCTCTGTAAAACTGCCTATTCAGAGCCTTTGATAATTTATCAATGGGGGGGTGGCTCTTATGAATTTGACTGTTTGCTATGTATCTTAGAAATGAGGACTTTATCAGAGAAACTTGCAGAAAATATTTTCCCCGGTTTCCCACTTCTTTTCTCATTTTAGGTGCATTGATTTTGCTTGTGTGAAAGCTTTTATAATTTTATGTGATTAAAACGGTACAGTTAACTTCTTGTAAACCTCTTTATCTCATTTGGCCATAAACCTTCCCCTTATTTATAGATCTGATAGATAAATTTCTTTTATCTCTACTAATTTGTTTAGGATATCACCCTTTATGTCTAACCCACGTACCTATTTGAAGCTTATCTTGGTGTATAGTGTAAGATGTTGTTCTATACCTAGTTTCTGCTGGACAACTTTCCAGTTTTCCCAATATTTTTTGTTGAATAGTGAGTTCTTGCCCCAGTAGCCAGAAATATCTATTTTTTTAAAGAAAAGGTATTTCTTTCTGTGGTTTTATATGGCTCTATATTTTCCAATGATGCTATATGACTCTGTATTGCATAGACATAGAATACCACAGTCTCTGAAGACTTAAAGTTGTAGGTCACCCAAACATCAACAGAAAATACCATTGTGGGTATGAGTAGATTGCATCAAATAAGCAACAAAAATTATACAGGAGAAATAGCATAAGAAATGTCATTATAGAGGTGTGTGACCAGAAAATGACATGGGAAGGTTATGTAGTGAGAGTGGGAGAAGATTGAAGGAAAAGCCCATGAAATATAAATAGATCCAGGAGGAGGTTTACCCAACATGTTGGGTGGCCCTCTTATGAAAGATAAATAGTGTCCCAAAAGCTATAGTGCAATTTTATACTTTAGTAGCTTAAAACTACTCTAAGACTTTTGGGACACACGTAGAGGAGGAGATGTGCAGAAGCACCAGACAACGTAAAAGCCTGAATTATAGTCTGCACTGTTAGAAGAAGTACCTGTCTTGATGGACCACAGATGCACCAAAGTCCTAAAGTGTTGAAGTAATTCTGTGAAAAATCGAATTAACTTTTCTAGGCATGGCCCCATTACAACACTGTCTCATATTGATCTTGAACTGCATTAAAACCCCTAATTCTTTTTCACATTAACTGTTGTTACTCCAGGCTGTCCCTTTCTTAAGATGTACAGCTATACTAAGATCTTATTTTAAAGAAATGATGTTTGTATTTATCCCAGAGTCTAGTACAGTACCTTGTACATGGTAGATGCTCTAGGAATGTTTGTGGCATGAATGAAAAAATGCCCCAAAATGTTTTTAAAACAATCATCTTACTCAATTTCTTTTGGTATGCCTCACCTCATTTTGGTTTCTAACTTGTCCAACAGTCTTTTTATCTGTTCCATTCTTTTTATATTTTTTTTGGTGATGTATTCTTCCTCCCTGTTTTGTTCGTGTCCTTTAAAAATCTGGGCTCATTGGAAGGCTCTCTGTGCAACCATATTGATCTCTTTATATCCCACCTTGAAATTGTGTTGTCAGAATTTAGGTTTTTCAGAGCCTTCAGTCCCCCTTAAATCACTTTCTTTTTTAGGATTTCTGTCCATCAGTTCATGTCTATCTTTTCTCTGAAGGTTTTGAAATTTGCTTTCCTAAAATCCATAGCTTAACTATTTTCAGCATTCCCTTCCTCTGCAATTACAAATTTTGAGATGTCATGCTTTCTTTCCCCCAAGTTGCCCATCACTTATACAAATCAGTTTTTCCTTTCTGGTTAGAATTTAGTCCAGAATTTAGTCATGGCTTCTTCAGTTTTCTGAATGATGAAATTATTGTCAGGTTGAATCAAGATTTTATCAAATGTTCTGCTTTTAGTGGAATGAGACTTCCTTTCCTCTGAGCCAATTTTGTGATTTGTATAAAGAACAAACATTATCCATTCCCTCTCTCTCTGGCCAAGTCTATATTGTATGTCCATAATGATATCACTTTTCTCCTTTTTTCCTCCTCTAAATGTTCTCTGTCATGCTTTTACCCTCAGAGTTTCATACTAGTGTGTATCATCCTTCAATCAGTAAACACTTGATCTCCTTTTGAGATGAGGGAACACAGCAATGCTGGTCTAGAGAATAAACTCTTTTGAAAAATTTTATGGAAGAGGATGGTAGAAGGTTATAAGCAGTACTGCTTCATAATACTAAGAGAAGTGAAGGGAAATGAATTGAAAATATGTTTTTAAGAAATTTTATTTAAACTTTTATGACCACACACAAGAATTTAAATATATGAATGAGAAATAAGTAAGTTCAGTGTCATCAATGTTAAGCAAGAACAACAAAATAACATAGTATCAAGCAAAACCAAAGAGAAGAGGAAAAAAAGGCAAATTTGTGGAAAGCTTTGTGAGAGATCTGACTAATTCAGATTATTCTAAGAACATTTAGAGATGAAACCAGAAGCAGGGTAACAAATAGATAGAACATGGAAGAATATTCCAGTATTTCTATAATAAACTATCCTGCTCATCAGGATCGTGCAATCGCCACATGTGGATTCATCCATCTCAGCTCCTGATGAGGAAGCAGGAATGGCATTAAAGATGAGAAAGGTGTGAAAAGGATCTGGACCAGATCATTTGTGCTGATAATCTAAGATGGAGATGACACAATTTTGAGAGTGTTGAGGGATTGAGTCTCAAGATACTGAAGACAGGAAGGTACCAACTGATGCTAAAACCAAGGGAGTATTATTACAGAAAAAAGGACATTAGCTGAAAGGACATCAATAACTACCAGCATTTACTTTCTCATCTTTGTAACATCTCTATGAGAATGATCTCAGAATATGTATCAAATGAGCCTTTGATAAGAATGGGAGAAATGAATGGGCAAGTTTTTTGAAAATAATACTTGATAGTGGACCACGTTGTCAGAGTCCTACAATAGACTGCAAGGTACAAAAAAAGAGACATCATTTTGGTTTTGTTTCTTGTTGCTCGTCCATCATTCTCAAAGAGACCCATGACATTAGAAGGTAATGTTTTGACTTGTGTGTGAACTGGATTTAAGTGAGGCAGAGCTGTGCAAAGTCATCAGCTTTGTTCTCTCTTCCAGAGTCATGGAAGTCCATGGGCAAGACAAAAGTCAAGATTGATTGTAAAAAAAACAAACAAACCCCCCCAAAACAAAAAAAAACCATTTGATTAAGTGGGGCAAAAGGCAGCCTGCAACAAGGTGCCTTCCAAGAATATTCTGAGACCATTAAGGTTCCTTAATAGTTTCAATCACAATAACTTTTTTTTATTTTTTACAATCTTTTGATCTTCAATATTAAGTGAGATACATAACAAGGAATTGTGTACTTGCCAAAGATGCATGCCACTGTTATGAAGAATGTCTAGGAAAGAGTCTAAATGGAATAGAGCTTTAATACAGATGGTGAGATCTTCTAGATGCTCCTGTTTGCTGCTGACATGCTGATTTCATTAAACTCCAGGATACTACCCAGCTGCCTAAATGATATTCACAATCACTCAGAGAGGTCAACTTAATAATCTACATTGAAAAAACAAGTGGCTAAGGAATGTCTTTTATCTAGACTATAATTAATAGGCAGTTGATTAGACTGCCTACTGAAAAGTTCCATCAGCATGTAGCTCTTGAATTGGCACTATAGAGTAACAACGGTCTAGGCCCAAAATGGAATAAGAAGAAGACAGTTGGCTGTACTATATTTGGGAAATGGTGTTTTTTCAATGATTTCAGGTTGTTTCTTGAAGGAAAAATCCATCTTTTAAGACCAATGTTCTCTTGGTGGTGTTATATGGCTACAAATCATGGAGTACCTCATCTCTCAGGAAACAAAATTGTCAGCAACTCAAAGGGCAATGAAATGCCTTGTGGGACTAAATAGGTTGAAGAATGTATGCAAGCAGTGATGTATAAAGTATCATCTAGATGATGTATGATCAGAAAAGATGGTGAGCCAATCACTTAGCGAGAACACAGCATAACTGATGAACATCCCCAAAACTGCCCTGGTATCCATGTAATGTTGAAAGACCCAGAGGAAGGTCTTTAGAACCTTGAGTAGACCAGCTCTCCCCCTACCACCACAAGAGTACATATATGTTTATATTTGGGAGGCTCCAAATGAAAGTATGGGAGAGAAGAGGAATTAGACTGACTACGAAACTGAAGGTCTACAGAGCCGTTGTGCTGACCTCTTTGTTGTATGCCTGTGAAACCTGGACAGTATATCAGTGCCATGCCAGGAAACTGAATCGCTTCCATTTGAATTGTCTTAGGAAGATTCTGAAGATCACCTGGCAGGATAAAGTACCAGACACTGAGGTCCTTACTCAAATTAAACTGCCAAGCATTCAAACTCTGCGTCAGAGAGCACAACTCCTATGGGCTGGCCACATTGTTTCTCATGCAAAATGTGTGCTGGCCAAAAAGACTGTTTTATGGAGAACTCAGAAAGGGCAAGTGTTCACATGGTGGTCAGAAGAAGCAATACTAGGACACTCTCAAGGTCTCTCTTAAGAACTTTGGAATTGATTGTGTGACATGGGAGACACTGGCAAAGGACTGCCCAGCATTACATGTCCTCAGAGAAGGTGCTGTGCTCTATGAGCAAAGCAGAATTGAAACGGTTTAAAGGAAATGCAGGATGCACACGTTTGGAGTGTCCACCCCAAATGTTCACATGGCCTGTTTGTACCTGACCTGTGGTAGAGCATTCTGAGCTCATATTGGTCTGATCAGCCACATTTGGACACATTGAAACTTGACTCTAGCACAGTGATGTCACTTTAGTCCTCTTTGAGAATGAAGGACATCAACCAACCAACACGTATAAGAGTTTCATGGGACAAGAAAGAAGGCATGGATGAGTTTTGGTCTATAGAATTTGTATCTACAAGATCATAATCCATTGAGATAGTAAAGAAATATGAAATATGCCAACTGACCACATAATTTTTCTCCATAGCCTCCTGTACTAGATTTGTTTGTTCTGAAAAAAGTATTTTCTTCTCTTGCCACATCCTGTGATTCCTAACCCATGATATCTCAATGATATCAGTAAAGTTATATTTACTTCCTTGTGTTAAAATTTCTTATTCACTTTATTGATTATGATCTGCATTATGCATACACAAACATACAAGAACACACATATGTAGTCTCTTCTCCAAATATCATGTATATATGTATATGTGCATGCATGTATATAGTATATGTGTGTATGTCCTTGCTTGAGGGGAAGGTGAAAGAACATAAACAATATCTTTCTATGTCCCAATTTATGACAGTTTGAAAGAGTTAAATAGACAAGACTGAAGAAATAATCCATGAATGAAAGGAATAAAAGAAATTTTAAGGAGTCCAAGGGGCAATTACACTGATGTCAAGAGGTTGGCAAGTAGAAGAATGAAACACAAAGAAAAAGGCTAAGAATAAAAAATTCTGAACTCTAGGAGCTATAGCTCCTATGGTCACTATATTCTCTCCCTTTACAAGCATGGGAGTAGAAGTATTTGGGTTTTTAAAAAAATCATTGAGGAATATATGCATATATGTATGTGTATATATGAATATGTGTATATTTATATACACATACATCCATGCACACAGCATATGCATACAGATACTATCATTCATAAATATTTTTTCTGACCTTTTCTTTATTTCTTTTACCCTGTAAATTGCCTCTGGAAGGAAGAAAAATATAGCAGAAACCCTGTAAATCACTTAGAATAATTCCTTATTTTCTAGACCTTTTAAAAAGCAAATGGAACTTTAGTATTTTGTGACTCTCCCTAAGAATCTGTCTCGGCAAAATGCTTGACATACCTATTTGCTATCTAACATGAAAAGAACAAAAGCATTACAGGCTTCGTACAATAGCAGCCTTTAAATACATGACCCAAGATGCTGTGTGAGTGCTGAAAACCAATGTTTGACTTATTAGAACTTGTCACGGTGTCATGCTTTTTAAAAGACTGAAGAATTGTCAATAGAAGTAATTTAGTTGTTTTCCAAAGATCATGATGAGTTTTGTACAACCCTTCAAATGCTTCCTCTTCACTCTCTGATGACCAAAGAAGTATATGCATTTGTGGGACATGTAGGCCATATAGTTTTTTTGTGTGGCCTGACAATACAACAAAATTTGTCATTTGTAGGAGACTGATTGAGCATTAGGGGAAGGGTATCCTTGACTTTGGCTTCATTAGTACTATGCTCCAGAAGTAGTAATTCTTGCCTATTTTCTCTTTGATCTTGTGTAAGGTATTGAACATTCATTAAGATTACCAAGCCCGTGATTTCAGTGAGCTTCTCTTTTAATAGACAGTATCATCTAATATTCCCCCCCTCTCTTGCAGGTTATTAGGAGTCCACCCCACCCCATCCCCATATATTTATTGAATCAAAGAATTGTGTTTTCTATTTGGAAGCCTTTTAATTTTCCTTCTTACTAAGGTTGAATCTAACTTATTTCCACAAATCCCAGGGAAGAGAAGGGAAACAATGGAATATTTAGGAACAACCAGAGGTCCAAAAAGAAACGAGAGCCCTGGACTTTTAAAAACACTCAGCTCTGCCATTTATTGATTGTGTATCTCAGGCAAAATACCTTTCACCTTCCTGAACCTCAGTTTCCCCTTTTGTAAAATAAGGGGGTAGGACTCCAACGCCCTTGCAGCCTTGCTATTCTATGAATCCGTGGCTGGTTAAAGAAAGAATGTTTTCCTCCATAAACTCCGTAAATAGTTTAAAGGATTGAATAATAGGTGACCTGCTGAGTTCTCTGACTACCACTCGACCCAACCAACGGTAGGTCCGCCTCCTTTTTACTGGCCTTCCTCGACCTTTCAGCGTTCCCAAGTCAGTTTCTTCGCAGGAATTTACTCCAGCCCTTCCCTAAAACTTTCTATTAACTTCATTAGGGCTCATTCGCTGGGCGGGGCAGGATAAGGGACGTGGTTAGTTGCAAGAAGGTCCTCAGCCCCTCCTGGAGGTCTCTGTTCAGATACGGCTAACTATAAGGGGTCTGGGTTCCACACTGGAAAGCTGGAGGGACTATATATATACATATATATATATGTACATATATATATATATATATATATACACATATACACACATATATATATTTCCAACATTGAGGTGAAAATCAACCCAGCGCGAGAAGGTTGTGCCAATTTTATTTGGAGGAGTGTTGTGTGTGGCCTCCGGAGAGGCGGGAGGGAGAAAGCCAACACGAAAATAATTATTGCCTCTGCCCTCAGCTGCTAGTTTCCTAATCTTTAGAAGCTTTCCACCAGCTCTCCTGTCTGGCATCACCCCCTCCCCAGCAAACACACCGCATCCCATCACTTGTATTTGATTATTGTAAAAATAAACCGGCCTTGACTGTGCCCCCGGTGTCTACAGTTGGAACTGCTTCCTCTACACGCACTCTACAGTGAATTTTACTTATTCCAACTTAAGTGAATTTGGGATTTCGTCAAGTCCCTGTTTCTCAAATGAGTGGTTTCCCTGACGGTCCGTGGTTTTCCTGATGCTCTGCTGTTTCCCAAGGATTCCCAAAGGCACTTGGTTGAGGTAGTGAGTGAGGATAGTCTCCGTACAGGAAGGAGTAATGCAACCTGAGAAAACAGTGCTATAAATAAAAGATCACTGGGAGCTGCTTCCCAGGGAAGGTCCCATGATCCCTTCTTTTTCGGCAGGACAGGCTCTGCGGTCTGACCCTGGATGCTACAGCACAGGACAAGAGAATGGTTCAAAGTCATTGAAACCCTTCCCCAGACTGCCCCGGGACCCAAAGGCACTTGGAGCTCGCAGCCCAGAAGCTCGAGTTTACTTTGATTTCCCCAGCTGACTATTCAGGAGTTGGGTTTTGTTGGCCCGGGCCAATAAGAAAGCCCGGTGGTGGGCTCGGCTTCTCCAGACGCTTGGTGATTGGCCCCAAGCAACAGAGAGGCTGGAAAGCTGGCCAGCTGAAGGTTCCATCTCTGGAAGTAGGGGGCGAAGTGGGAGTGACAGCGCGTGCCCCTTGCAGCCCCCCACCCTCTCCTTCCGCGCCCCCCCTCCACGGGCTCCGCTCCCCTCCTCTCCACTCCCCCTCCCCTCCTTTCCCCTCCCGGCCTCCGGCCGCGCGCTGGCTGGGCTCCGCATTGCACACTCTGGGGGAACCGCAGTGTGCATTCGTGGGATGGGGCAGCGGACTGCTGGAAGCTGGAACCGATGCGTGGCTCTGGTAAGTAAAGGCATCTTTCCCTAAGGAGCGCAAAATCAGAAAGGGTCCGTTCAAATTGTCCGACATAATCTGGGACCTCGCCTAGGTACCGGGAGTGCTCGGATTCCTTCGGTCTTTTCTAGCTGCCCTATTTACTGAGACACCTCTCAGAGACAAGAGGAACTGTGGGGGAGGTCGGGGGAGGTGGGAATGGGGGGGGGGGGGTCTCACCCTTTCCCAGCGGGGCTGGGACGCAAGGCCCAGTAGAGAGCGCGCTGTCAGGGCAAGTGGAAAGGAGTGTGTGTGTGTGTGTGTGTGTGTGTGTGTGTGAGAGAGAGAGAGAGAGAGAGAGAGAGAGAGAGAGAGGAGGGAGGAGGTTGAGTGTAAATGTCAGGAGCCGCCAAGTTCAAGGCTCAAGGCTGGAGAGATTCCCGCCCCCCCCCCATGCCCCAGGGCAATTTAGAGCTTTTCCTTATTGAGTGTGTGCCCACTCGGAACTCCAGCTGGAGAGTTTTCCTCGAGACAGTCTCTGAGCCCGTCCACATGTTGCTGCAGAGGTGTCTTAGTGTGGCAATGCCAAGAGGCGGTGCACACCAAAGCCTCTTGCTTTCGTTCTAGAAGGGGGGGGGGGGGGGGAAAGCCCCAGAAGAAACCCTGGATGCCCTTAGTCCCCAGGACCATACAATGACCACGCCTCAACAGAAGGCTTATAGCTCTAAGCCAGGATCCCATTTAATTTAGAAAAAAAAACCCAAAACCAAAACCCCAGATAGTTCGTCTTGGTTAGACATAGACACTTCTCTCTCTCTCTTTTACCAGAGCATTTGTGGGTCTCATTTAAACCATTCGTGGCTTAACTCTGACTACCTGCTTGCCTGCCTGTCTCTGTCTTCCCCACCCTACCCTTTACTCTTCTATTGTGGGTTAGAAACTTGCAAAACGTGGTTGCTGATTGTCCCCTGGGGCATAATCCGAGTCCTTAGCACATAATCAGAGTCCCGGACAATGGCTTCTTCGCTTTAAAGTCTTCTAAGTGGATCGGCTCCCCAGAGCAACCACTATTGTACACAGCATGGTCCCGTGCATCTGTCTTCTCAGAATCATAGGCATTTCCTGGATAGTTCCAAAGTGTTATGGTTTCAGTGGCAAACCTTCCGTAGAGACGTTGGTTAGAATAGCATTAACCTGCCAGGGCAAATGACATAAAGAATGTTAAGCTTTCTCGCTCTGGTAACCTGCCCAAGGTGTGACCTCCAAAATTCAATTTTCTTTGTAGGAGGTTGGGGGAGCTTGGTACTCTGGGGAAATGCTTTTTTTCTTGTTAAATTGGCTCTCAGTGACATATACTCTGTTCTGTTGTGGTCTGGCCAGCCATTGCAGATGCTGTTATGTTATTAGAGTGAGTCCCTCAGAGCCCTATTACATTTTCTTCAGCGGGGACCTAGAGGTATTTTTTTTTCCAATTGGATCTGCACCTCATTTCTCAAATACTGCAGACATTAATGGTTACTGTATCTGTGCACACGTGTGCTAAGTTTGCTAAAGATATTTGTGCAATCGTCCATGAAATGACTTAATGCACATTTATGTTAAACCCATTTAAATGTAAAATGCCTATCCGTTTTCAATTTTCCTTTCCACACTGTCAAAAGGCACTTGGTTACAACAGGACATAAGAGCTCTCACTGTTAAAACAGAGGTTTCCCACAACTTCAAGTCAGTCATAGTAATGCAGAAACCTGTCTGAACACTGGCTTAGTATAGTTAGGTGCATGCTATAGTGATTTTTCTTTAAATAATGAAGGTTTAAAATCTATAGTTTTATACACCACCAGAGCCAACTGTGGATAAAATAGGTGAGTGCATCTTTAGCACCCTCCTTCTCACCTCATTTGAAGAGTCTCCTCTTTTTTGTTCTCTCTCCAGGTCTCTCTCTGCCACCACCACCCCCCCCATAAGACGAAGCTTAGTCTTAGTTGTCAGCTAATTTCCATTGAGGCAGTAGTTTGGAATGTTTTAAAGAGTGACCTGGGGTTATAAGCCATATTAATAAGGCATTCTTGAAGACTAAAGGTCCAAAAGAATGATAAATCAATCTTGGAATTTTAGCAAAAAGTTTGGGGAGATAATTCGAGGCAGAGAGGCTTGAATTATGGTAAGTGTCCAACTAATGATATTTCCTTCATTCCTTGATTCATTTTTATGGACTACTTCTTAGCTCATAAATACATTGGCCCCACCAGCTCAATAATAACACCAAATTAATAAATAAATACTGAAACATTCTGTGAACAGAATGCTCACTTATTAAAAGCCACAAAATCTTCATTAATTCATAGGAGAAGGTAAGATAGCAAAGTGATCAGACTTGTTAAGGGAAATTTATACCTGTATTACACATATAAGTCACAGTATGTGGCTCATGGATATCGTATGTTAAATATAGAAGGGCACACATCGCTTGTAAATTTACTCTTGGAAAATTACCTTTTACTGGATATGTAAGTACTGGATACAATAAACACATCTTTATATATACATACATTCTATCTGTATATATAGGTATGTGTATATATGTGTGTATACACACACACATATGGACAGAATTGGCTTTGGTTGCATGGAACTGAACATGTATCATACACAGTGTTAATACACCTTATACACTTACTAGCACTGTGACCCTGTGCAAATTATTTAGCCTCTCTGAGCCTTGCTTTCTTTATCAGTAAAACTGGGATGATATGATAATAATAGCTAACATTTATATGGTGCTTCCTATGTGCTAGGTGCTGTGCTTTAAAATTATTCTATCATTTGAACCTCACAACAACCCTGGCAGGTAGGTGCTATCATTATCTCCATCTTACAGATGAGTAAACTGAGGCAAATATAAGTTGTGACTTGTCTGGGTCACACAGCAAGTGAATGTCTATGGTTACATTTGAACCCAGACCTTCCTGACTCCACGCAACACAGCCTTCTATCCACAAGTTGCGTAATGTCATTGTGAGCTTCAAATTAGATAATGTGTTAGGAGAGCTTTGTCAGACTTAAAGTGTTATATAAATGAAGATTAATAGTCAGAATGATAATAACAGGAAACTTTAATAATCCATAGGGGGCTCCCAAGGTTAGCAGGGACCTTAGATACCATGTAGCTCAACCTTGTAACAGCTAGGTGGCGCAGTAGATAAAGCACTGGACTCGGAATTAGGAAGACTAACCTTCCTGAGTTCAAATATGGCCCCAGATGCATACTAGCTATGGGACCCTTGGCAAGTCACTTAACCCTGTTTGCCTCAGTTTCCCCATCTGTAAAATGAGCTGGAGAAGGAAATGACAAACCACTCCAGTATCTTTGCCATAAAAACCCCAAATGGGGTCCCAGAGAATTGGACACCACTGAACAACCACTGAAAGGCTCAATCCTATACCAAGGGAAAAACTAAGCCCAGAAGGATCAAACAATTTGCACAATACTACGCAAGTAGTAGCAGATCAAAGGACGTGAATACAAGTTCTCTGACTTCAGAGTCTAGTGCTTTTGCCAAGATGCTCTAAATTGGTATAATATCTCATCAGGACTATTGTTTCTTCATTGGCTTTTGCAAGTGTCAAGGAAAGGAAACATATTGGACTTGGTGTTGAGTAGCTGTGACATAAACAACGGCACAGGAAGCCACTATCAATGAACGTAAGAAGAAATCACAGTCCAACTCAGTAGAGTATTTTGATTTGTGAGGGAGAACCAAAGGACTCTATGAAGTGTGTCAGCTTTAGCAGAGGGAACTATGTGAAAGTATGTTACGGAAAAGATGGAAATGAATTTTAAAAAAATTTATTTTTTTAAAGATTTTATAAAGATTTATAAGAAAGCCAGAGTCTAGATGATATCACCTTATCAGAAGCTTAGCTTTAACGAGAAGCTCAGACAACAGAAAACAAAGAAATCCCATGCCCAAATCCTCAAATGAAAATATCAACCCTATGTTTAACTGGGGGAACATAGCCAGAAAGTAGTGCATATGTGATGAAAAATAAAACAAAATATAATAGAGTACAAGTACAGAATTCAGAGCAAGGCAGGTCACAGTCTTGCTTTCCTCTGCATTGGTAGGGCCATTTCCAGAGTTCACTTCTCAGAGCTACTTTTATGAGAGGTATCCCTAAGCTGAGCGATCTTCCAGGATAATGCTGAGACTCCAAACCATGTTAAATGATGACCCTTAAACAGAAATGGATGTTTACCTTCTCCAAGGGAATATGGTGGAGGAAGGAGGAAGATGGTTATCTTTAGTCTTTTCAGGCCTGTAATGTGAAAGGAGGGATTAGACTTCTGAGCACTTCTAGGAGACAGCCTAGGATCAGTGGGTGGAAGTTAGAGGTAGAAGAGGTTTCTCCTTAATATAAGGAAAATCATCCTAACAAATAGATGTCCTTGAAAGTGGAATGCTTATCTTGGAAGATAGTGACTTGCAGGCATTGATGGTGCCCCAGGAGCAGAATGTTGTCCAGGATGTTGGAAAGAAGATTTGTGTCTCTGTCAGGAGGTTGAATTAGATTATTAGGTATCTCTCATTTGCAGGCATGTTATTATTACTCATTGTCCTGTATTCTATGTCCCCTTCGTGACCTAACGTCTCGGGAATATCTTCTTCTCTTATAGAAATTTACTATTAAGCCGTAGGTACTCATCATGACTTCTAATACAGTTACTAATGTATTGAGGAAGCTCTAGGTCACAGGGGTGGAGAATCTGCAGCCTCGAGGCCACACGTGGCCTTCTAGGTCCTTGGGTGTGGCCTTTTGATTGAGTCCAAGCTGTACAGAACAAATCCTTTTATTAAGGGGATTTGTTCTGTGAAGTTTGTACTCAGTCAAAGGGCCACACTTGAGGTCCTAGAAGGCAGCGTGTGGCCTCCAGGCTGCAGGTTCTCCACCTCTGTGAGTCTAGGATAAAGAACACAACCCAGTCTCCCCTGAAATGGATTCATTGTCACATTGAATTCTCATGAACTCACTGGTGCTGCTGATCACAGCCTTCATGTGTCCTAATTCCCTTCACACATAGTGCTTATAACCCATCCTGCTTTCAAACATGAACTGGCTTTCTCCCACAACCATCAGGGCTTCAAGATATTGGATACTCTTTCATTCTCCCTCTTAAATATAGACTAACATACTCCACACAAACATTAGTTCTCTGTCCACATTCCTTCTCACAACACCAGGGGGCTAGTTTTCATCAAGATGTTTCTAATTCTAGCATCAAGATTCTGATACTTCTTAAATACACCTCTGGTCTAATTGGTGGCTTCCAGCAGCTCTGTGCCGTATCTCCCCCACCCATCTGTTTGCATTTCCCACTCAAATATGTGAGCTCTAAGGTCCCTTCCAACTCAAAAAGTCTAATGGTCTATGAACTGAAAAAGGAAAGAAACAGCTTTTGAAAAAACTTTTGAGAGACTGTCCAGATGAGGAAAAACAGTGAACCCATAAAGGGCAGATCAGATGCAAACTATAAATTAAGGAGGCTAAAACAGAATTGGAGACGTACCTTGTAAGGTACTCCAAAGCCAATAATAAAGGATTTCTTGAATACATCAAAGAGAACTTGATTATTACAATGCAAAAAGGTACACTTATAGATGAAAAGGAGACAGCAAAGGCAGTCTTTATGGAGGAAGCTGTTATAGACATTCTCACTGCTGGAGCTACTTGATTTTTGGGAAGAAAAAAAAGTTAAATGCCTAGGATGTTCTAGACTTTATTCATAAACTAAATGTAGTTAAATGACTGGAATCAGATAGCAACTGCTTTTGGTATGAAGTATTTTGAAGGAATTCGTAGCTGAAATTGTGAAAACTCTTGGTTAATATTTGTAAGTCATCATAAAAAAATGCTGTTCAGGACGACTGGCAGATTGCCAACATGATTCCCATCAATAAAAAAGTTTTGGAGGCAATCAGTTTCACTAGAGAACTAATGGCATCAGTAGTAGTGGGTACGTTCATCAAATGCTCAAATAAACATGATCTATGGTACAGGGGAAGGAGAGGACAACATGGAATCTCTCAGGGGAAAAATCATCCCTGGCTAATCTATTATCACCCTGAAAACTCTGAATCTCTTCTGATCATGGGCTTAGTGAACAAGGAAAAGAGATCACATAACTTCAACAAATGTTTATCATGCCCGTTTTACAGAAGAGGGAACCAAGGCTCAGTTAATTCAAATGATATTCAATGTGTCACACAGCTACTAGGACTCTGAATCCAAGTCTTCTGGTACCAAGGTCAATGTCCTTTCTTTCTACACCGAGTTGCTAGACATGATTGCAGTATAAGTGTGATTATATTCTAAGGGGAATAAAAGGGGGAAAATTACATATATATATATATATATATGTATATATATATATATACACACATATATATTATAAATATAAAAAATGAAAGGGGGAAAATATATTCTAAGGGGAATAAAAATGATTTAAATTCCTTTCCTCTAACCCCTTGTAAATTTTTTTACTGACTGTTTGCACATTTTTGTAAAGGAGAACTATATCCCTGTAAATCATTGAGTAATATTTAACTTTGATAAATCAGCGGCCCTGTGATTTCTTTAATGTGGATGTTAACTTCGGTGATGGAGAGCATAACCCATCTCTGCCTTCTTATCCAGCTCTAGTCTTGTCCTTGCCCTCCCATAGATCTTTCCTAGGTGGTCTACGTAACATGCCAAGTGTTTTTGAATGGTGTGGATAACAATGGAGCACTTGGGCTGTCTCTTAGCTATTGGTTCTTCTTGTCACATAACTGGTCCACCCTCTTTTGTGTCCTACTTTTCTCTGATAACCTCCTTTATGCCATCACTTCTGCATAATTCGTTATTGGGAATGTGTTGTAGCCTACTCACACCCAACATGAGCTTCTCCGTTGCCCTTTGGGTGAACTTCAGTTTTAATTCTTTGGAGACTGTGGTATTCCATGACTCATAGCTGTGGAGCATCATGGGAAGAACCTTGTTAAAAAGATGGGCCTTTGTTTCAGGGAGAAGTTTGGGGTCATTAAAAGCATTAATCGTTTTCCCAACGGCACTCCACTCTGAACACCTCCTGGCCCAGTTCAGTTCCAGGCCTGGTTTATTGTCCATTTGTACTGTCTGTAATGAGGACAGACATTTTGTATATGTGTTTGTGGGGCAACTAGGTGGCAAAATGGATAGAGTGGTGGTCCTGGAGTTAGGAAGACTCACATTCATGAGTTCAAATCTGGCCTCAGACAGTTACTAACTGTGGGACCCTGGGCAACTTACTTAGTCCTGTTTGTCTCAGTTCCTTATATGTAAAATGAGCTGGAGAAGGAAATGGCAAACCACTCTAGTATCTTTGCCATGAAAATACCAAATGGGATCATGAAGAATCAGACACAACTGAAATGACTGAACAACAGCAACATATGCATATCTATATACGTATAGATATACATATGTGTATATATGTATATGTATATATATGTATATATATATATATATATATACACACACACACACACACACACACAAAGATAGGTGAGCAGAGATTCATGGATAGAAAGAGATTTATACAAAGAGGTAGGTAGAAAGAAGATCTTTCTAGAGGATCAATTCTGGTCCATCTATCCCACATATTGTAGTCTGAAAAATAGGCATTTTTCATCTACTTGTTTGTTCTTTTTTGTTTTTAGTTTTTCTGTGTAGAAATCATTTTTTGGAATGACTGTAGGTATCATTTAGGGAGTTCCACAATGTTCTGAGGCTCAATGCAATCTTTGCAATGCCATCTACAAATAGGATAGTTTATTAGGGGAATAGCTGAAACAGTGCTAGAAATATTTTAAATAGTGAGCATAAAAATATACTTGAACTCAAAAGTTCAACATTTCTTCCATTTTTGTTGTCTTTGTACTTAAATGGTGAGGCTCCCGCCCTAGTTCACATTCATATCACCTCTTTCTGGAACTTTTACAGTAGCCTCCTAATTGTGACCCTGCCTCCAGGCTCTTCCTTTTCCCATACCACACTCAGCTGCCAAAGTGATAACCATGTCATTACCCTGCTCAAGAAATTTCAAAGGCTTCTGATTACCTCTGGGATCAAGTATAACTTCCTCTGGTTGGCATTTAAACCCTTCGTGCTCTGGCTTCAGCCTGGCTAGACTTATTAAGCCTCTTCTTCACACCCTCTCCAGTGCAGCCAGACTGGCCTATTTGCTCTTTCTCATGTGATTTTCCACCTCCTATGCCCCCCATGCCTGGCAGGAACTCCCTTTTTGTCTCCTTTTTTGAATCCCTTTCCTCCCTCAGTCTCAGCTCAATTGTCACTTCCTACATGAAGCTTCTCCTAATCCTTCTAGTTGCTAGTACCCCATCTTGCTGAAATTGCTGCTCATTTGTCATTGTTGTTTAGCTGACTTTCAGTCATGTCAGACTCTCTGTGACCCTATTTGAAGTTTTCTTGGCAAAGATGCTGGAGGGGTTCACCATTTCCTTCTCCAGCTCATTTTAAAGAGGAAGAAACTGAGACAAATAGGGTTAAGTGACTTGTCCAGGGTCACACAGCTAGTAAGTGTCTGACGTCAGATTTGAACTCAGGAAGATAAGTGGGCCTGACTCCAGGCCAGTGCTCTGTGCGCTAGGGTGCCACTGAGCTGCCCTGCTACGTATTTACTTTGTATCTATTTTTTGTGTTCTTGTATGTGTACATTCTTCCTACTTTCCCCACCTTCCCATGGACTGTAAGCTCCTTTAGGGCAGGGCCTGTTTCATTTCTGCCGTTATATCCCCAGCTACTCACACAATGGCTGGCATACAGTGAGGGCTTAGTGAATGCATTGATGGCTGTTTGATCTGAGTTTGAAGTCCTCAGTACTGATCTTTGATTGACTGAAAGAAGGGAGGCAGCAGGATACTAGATCTTGAGACAACCTCAACTTATGAATCCTGGTTCTCTAACTTGTTGGTGACCCTGGCATGTCTCAGAGACAATTTACCCATCCACAAAATGAGTGGGACTAGATGATTTCTCAGATTCCTTTTGGTTTCAGAGTCTTACTATGAATGGACTCAGTTTCCTCATGGGCAAAACGAGCTGGAGATGGAAATGGCAGACCACTCCAGTATCTTTGCCAAGAAAACACCAAATGGGTTCACAAAGAGTCAGACAAGACTGAAATGACTAAGCAACAACAACTATTCAGTATTTCAGGGACTTTTAATATTGGATAAGGTATTCCTTCCACTGAAGTGATGAATGTTTTGGCCACAGGATCTCATGAAATGATCTACTAACACATTAATCAGACTTAACCAGACCAGATTTCAGGAGATAATCATATATTTAGTTTCTAAATTCAAAGTTTTTCCTAGTTGACAGGAATTTCTAGAGCTGGCCATCCCTAACATAGGTTTGAGGAAGGCAGTCACCTCTATGTATGAGGCACGAGAGTAGGATTTTAGTGGAGGATGAATACTATCTACGGAGTAAGTAGTGACAGTGTCATGCTCATCTCCTGATGGCCACGTCAGTTCAAAGCAGCAGAGTGTAAGCATAAACTGGTGCATCCAAGGTCAAGTCAAGTCAACAAGCATTTCTTAAGCACCTACTATGTGCCAGGCACCATGCTGAATGTCGGGGATACAAAGAATAGCTAAAGACAATCCCTGCTCTTATGAAGCTCACCGTCTAATCAGAGAAACCGTATGTAAGCAACTAAACATATAAACAAAATCTGAGCAGGGTATATTGGAGATAGCCTCAATGAGAAAGTATTAACAATTAAGGGGGTTTTGGAAAAGGCTTTTTGTGGAAGGGGGGACTTCAGTTGAGATTTGAAAGAAGCCAGGGAAGTCAGGACAAGACAAGAAGGGAGAGAATCACAGGTATGGGGGACAGCCAATAAAAACGGCCAGTATAGAGATGGAACGTTTTGTGCAGAGAGATCCGTAGCAAGGAGAACAACGTCCCTGGATTGCAGAGTATGTGCAGGAGGGTAAGAAGGCATGAGAAAACTGGAAAGGTATGAAGGGGCCAGGTTATGGAGGGCTTTGAAATCAAAAAGGATTTTGTATTTGTACTTGGAGGCAGTAGGGAGCCTATAGGAGGTAACATAGTCAGATATGCATTTTAGGAAGATTAATTTGACACCTGAGTGGAGGATAAATAGATTGGAGTAGGGAGAGACTTGGGCCAAGGACAGCAAGCAGCAGTCTATTGCAAGAGTCCAGGCATGAGGTAATAAAGGCTTCACCCGGGTAGTATCAGAGGAGAGAGGGAGGGATGCATGAGAGATGTTAGAAGGGTTGAAACAACAGCAACTGGCAACTGATTGGATATGAGTCCTGAGAGTGAGGAGTCAAGGATAATAGCTAGATTGTGAACCTGGGCTACTGGGAGGATATTGGAACTTTGAACAGTAATAGGAAAGTTGAGAAGTGTTCGTTTGATATCAGTGAGGAAAACACAGTTTTTCTTTCAGAATGGAAAGTGAAAAATACTGTAGTTGGAGCTGTACGGATTAATGCACTGTGCCATTTTGTAAGCAATTATGATTCCTTTCAAATAATATGTAAATTTACTTGCTCAAACAAAGGCGGAATATATTATTTCTTCTTGTTTGTCTATACCTCTATATTAGTACTGAAAGGAAATTTAATGATCTACAGATAATTCTGTTTCTCTATTGATTATAGTATTATCCCCTGAAAAATAGTTATGTTTGAGAAAGCAGAATAGACAGCAGTACCTTTTAGTATTTGATGAAGCATAAGAAAAAATAATTTGTCTCAGAAAATTTCAACATAATATAAGTCATGAGGATAGGTGTGTGTGCGTGTGCATGTGCGTGTGCGTGTATGTGTGTTGTGGAGGGGGACTGATTTTTTATTTGTAGAGAAGTTTAGATTTTATGGTTAGTTTTTTTTTTACTTCCCTAAGGAGATAATTTCTTCTTCTCTTCCTTCTCCACCTCCTTTCACTGTCTCTTCCCTCCTCTCTACATCTTTGTTCCCCTACTTTCCCCTTCCTCTTTTTTCTCCTCCCTCTCCCCTTCTTTCTTTCTTTCTGTTTCTTCTTCTCTTCTTCCTCATTCTCTTCTTCCTTGTCTTCCTCTTCTCCTTGCCCTCCCCTTTCTTCTTCATTACCATAACATGGGGTTCCTTCAGCAATCAGAGGTATCTTAATTGTTCAGAGCATGAATCAAACTAACTTAATATGACAAAGTACTTGACCTTTAAGGCCATACTTGAAACAAGTCTAATATTTCCCCTAAATATTAATTTGCATCTATTTTCCTCTTGTAGGAAAGGACCTCACACTTCTTTCTCATAATTATCTCCAAGGGAGAAAGGCATTTAATGTCTTACAATGTTTATCTCTGAGACTCCAAGTTCCACATATTCTAATGATTATCTAGTTATTGCCCTCAATAGGAATTGTATGTTGCTTTTTCCTTAAATGAGGATTATGAAATTATAGCATTATAAATTTACAGCTGGAAAAGACTTTAGAGGCCATTAAGTCCAACTCACTCATTTTACAGATGAGAAAACTGAGGCACAAAGTGGCTACATAGCTTGTCCAGAATGTCTGAGGCAATTGCCTAACTCTGGTCTTGACTCCAAATCCAGAATTCTTTTCCCCATGCTGCTTCCCAGAATGCCCAAATCTAAGAGCAGGAAGGGATTTAAGATGCCAACTAGCCTAAACCTTACCTGTGCAATAATAACAAAAATAAAATTAATATTAATGATAACTTCATTAGCTATTACATTTTAAATGAAACTATATGGAAGTATAATGCGTTTTATTTTTGTTTATAGAGTTGTTTTCTTTCCAAGAACTTTGAGAATCACACTTAATACATTTTAACTCACTTTCACAACTGCATAATAAGATTTAAATGTTCATAACTTTCACACAAAGAGAATGAAAACTCAAGCAATCATAAATGCGTAATGCTTTGCCTGTTACATAAGAAGAAATTTTGCAAAAAAAAAAAAACAAAAGAAGAAATTTTGCAATGCGCATGTTAAACCTAACTGGGGCTTTGTTTTGTAAGAAGGGGAAGGGGAAGTGAATTCCACGTGTTATCATTGTATATTTGCTGAGCACCTACCTGATGAAGTTGCCATAGGAAAGCCCTTTCTGCCCCCTCTCCGAGGAGACTATCAGCAGATTCTATCCCAGGTGGAAGATGTATAGAGAGAGGGGGATTCTCAAGAACATTGGACTTCACTTAATCACTTGGAACTTGAGTTGGTTAAGTGTAACATGCTTAATTACACTATAGGGGAAAAGGTAGACAGTTCAGAGTGTAAGCATTCAATCGTAGAAATAGTTTCTAAGCTCCTCAGATATGGGGCTATGTTGTTTTTCATCTTTGTATTAATCTATCGACGAATCAACATGCGTTTTTAAAGTCCCTACTATGCGCCAGAGACAGCTAAGTGGTGCAGTGGACAGAGTGCTGAGCCTGGAGTCAGGAAGATGTATTTTAGTGAGTTCAAATCTGGCCTCAAACATTTAGTAGCTGTGTGACCCTGGGCAAGTCATTTAACCCTGTTTGCCTCAGCGTGCTCATCTATAAAATGAGCTGGAGAAGGAAATGGCAAACCATTCTAGTATTTCTGTCAAGAAAGCCCCAAATGGGATCACTAGGGGTCGAATGCGACTGCAACACAAGTGAACAAAAACAAACTATATTCTGGGCACCACACTAAGTACTGGAGATACAAAGGCAAAAGCAATCTCTTCTCCTGAGGAGCTTATAACCTACCAGAGGAGACGACATGTACTTACACAGGTTTGCACAAAATAGATACTGTCTGGTACATCTGGTGCTGTAGATAGAGCACCAGGCCTGGAGTGAGGAAGACCTGTGTTCAAATCTGACCTTAGACACTAGCTCTGTGACCCCAGGCAAGTCACTTAACCCAGTTTGCCTCAGTTTCCTCATTTGTAAAATGAACTGGAGAAGGAAATGGTGAACCACTCCAGTATTTTTGCCAAGAAAATCCCGAATGGGGTCTGAAGAGGCAGACACAACTGAAACAACTGAACAACAATAAAAAATTGGCCGAGGTAGGTACTGGCATCTGGGCTGATCAGGAGATGATGGTGAGGAGGGTATGCATTCCGGTCAAAGAGGATAGACGGTACAAAGTCAGGAGATGGAAAAAAAAACAGCAAGAAATCCAGTTTAATTGGTAGCTGGACCACAGTGTTCATGGAGAGGGACAATTTGTAATAAGGCTGAACATGCAGGTTAAGGTCATGTTTTTTAGGACTTAAATCTCTAACAGAGGTGCATATATTTGTATCTCCAACAACTAACTTGGTGCTTTTCACATAGTAGGTACTTAATAAATGTTGAATTGATTATTTTGTACTTTGAAGGATGGATGTATATGCTCTTAATTAGATTGGAGATATTACCTGCCTCTCCACAAGATTTAAAAACACAAGTGCCCATGATATGGTGGATATCTACAGTGTATAATAATATATTACACTTAAAGTTTCTCATCACTATCCAGACTAAAAGAAACAAATGATGTTGCTTTTTTTTCCTATTCATATATATTGCTTGTCTATAACTCACTATCTTCCTTCTTAGATAGTGAAAGAACCTTTTTTTGTACTTGCATTTTCTGATAATTAAAAGGTACTGAGATTTCATAAATTGTTTTTCAGTTGCATTTGACTCTTTGTGATCCCATTTGGGGTTTTCTTGGCAAAAATACTAGAATGGTTTGCCATTTCCTTCTCCAGCTCATTTTATAGATGAGCATGCTGAGGCAAACAGGGTTAAATGACTTGCCCAGGGTCACACAGCCACTAAATGTTTGAGGCCAGATTTGAACTCGCAGAGATAAGTCTTCCTTACTCCAGGCTCAGCACTCTATGGAATGGAGGATATGGACAGGGTCAGTGTTTATTAAACAATAGAATGGAATGATTTGCTTAATTGAAGCTGTTATTTGCTAATGAAGATAGGATCGAAAGATTGATCCATAAGGCCCAGTTAGCTTGGGTATCTTGGATATTACTTCTCAAACTCCAGCTACCTTGTCTCCTAAATGGATCACAAAGGGAATAGATTTGAATGAGTGTAGATGGATTACTATAAACCTATCACCACTGCTGAAAAACACAATAAAATATATTTTGCATTGTAGATACACCATAACTCTCATTTTTGTATATGAAAGACAACATGTTATTATTGGGGAAATGCCTTAAAGAAATGTACTCTCTGAAAAAGTCATAGTGTCATAGACTTAGAATTGAAATAGATTGTAGAGGTCATCAAGTTCATGAATATGTAAAAGTATTTTTTTTTAACAAAAGCAGAGGGACATCTTCATCATACTGAGTATATTTGCTCTGGTGTGGGGTCTAAATCTGGGGGTCCATGGATAGTTTTCAGGGAGACCATGGACTTGTATTTTTATTTTCACTCATCTCCAAGTGAAAATTTGCATTTCCTTCAATAATTTTTATTTTTAATTTCCTGAGAAGGGATTTGTAGCTTTCACTAAACTGCGGAAGGAGTCTAGGACATAAAACAGTTTAGAATTCCTGATCGATGGGGACTTTTTGACAAGCTATGGGAAAATATCACACAGGATGAGAAGGTATGATAGGTTACAATCTCTTCTGGGAGAGTAATGCCATCAATGAAATAATGAATTCATGAAGTATTGAAGTATTATTTATTCAAGGTTATGATTCTAATTATAAAGTTATATTTTTAAACAAAGTAAAATAAGGCTAAATGATATGTCATTTCATCAGCCGTGTGCCTGATGCCCCTTCTAGATTAATCTTCCACTTGCTCCTGGCAAAATTCTCGATCCTATTATTAAAGAAATGGTTAACAAATGCTTAGAAAAAGAAGCAATGGTAACAAAGAGCTAATGTGGCATCGACAAGAACAGTGAGGGATACTCTGCAGCTAGCCTGAACCAGTTTGTGAGAGCCGATTGTTAAACTTATAAATTAGAAATCAGTGAATGCTGTAAATCAGGACTCGATTTATTGTATCGATTGCCTAGACTTAAGAAAGTGACAGAGAAAATGTTAGTAATGTAGGTTAAACTTAAAAGTGTGCCATGTGTACCTTTTTTTAAAGAGCTAGTTGTTAAATGTTTACACTCCTGGGAATGAGTCATGACAAACTAATTTCATTTCTTTGACAGCTAGTTAGGTGAAGCAAACACTGGAAAAGGAAGAGACTAGAGTTAGGACACCCATTAGTTGGCTGGTATAATAGTCAAGCTCACATTTTAGGAAGACCATGGATAAATGACTGGTGGATCAGGGAAATAATATAATAGCTAGCATTTACAGCTAGCTTCAAGTTGTTTTCTTTTTTATTTTTGCAGGAGAGAAGGCAGGGCAATTGGGGTTAAGTGACTTGCCCAAGGTCACACAGCTAGAGTAAGTGTGTCAGGTGTCTGAGGCTAGATTTGAACTCAGGTCCTCCTGACTCCAGGGCCACTGTTCTACTCACCGCCCCACCAAGCTGCCCCAGAACTTCAAGTTTTACAAGAGACTTTACATCATGTGCTATCCATTTGATCTTCACAACAACCCCAGGAATTAGGTACTAGTATAATACACATTTTACAGATGGAATAAAACAAAACTGGACACTGGGAGGTTAAGTGACTTACTCAAGGTCATGTAGCTAGTAAATATCTAAGGCAGGATTCAAATTCAGATCTTTCTAACTCTAAGGCTATGCACTGGACCACTTGCTGCCTAAGACATTTCTTTAGAGATTAACACAGATGATACATTTGATAAAGTGTCTCTTGTTCTTGTGGAAATGATGGCACGATGTAGTCTATATGACACTATATTTATCCAGACTCAAAACTGGTTGAACGACTGAGTCCAAAACGCACTGACTAACTATTCAATATCAACTTGGAAGGAGGACACTAGAGAGTGCTTTTGAAACAGGAATAAGTAAATAAAAAATGTAACCAAAGTAAATATAATTTTTTAGGGGGGAACACCAGGAACTGGAGAGATTAGGATAGGTTTCATGTAGGACGTGATATTTGTGTTGAACCTCAACCTGTGTGACTTGAATGCCTCATCTATAAAGTGAGGGTGCTAGACTAGTTAGCCTCTGAGGTCCCTGAGCTCTACATCTATTATTTTATGATGCTATGAAGCTAGCATGTCTAAGGTGGGGGTACATTCCCAGATTGGGGGGGACAACTGATATAGAGATAGGAGATGAGATGTCATATGTGGGGAATAGCAGAGTAGTCAAGTTTGACTAACATAAAGTATGTGAAGGAGAGTCCTGTGCAATAAGGCTGGAAGGGGAAGCTGGAATCATATTGGGAAGGACTCTGAAGGGCAAACAGAGCTTATGTTTTATCATAATGGCAACACGGCACATTACAGCTTCTTGATCCAGGGAGAAAAGTGGTCAGATTTGCATTTTTAGTAACATCAGTATGGAAGGTGTATAGAACGTGGATTAGAGAGGAGGCAGGGAAAACAATGAGGAGGTTTTCAGAATGGTATAGGCAAGATGGGGTCAGGGCTGGTACTAGGGTGGTTGCTCTGTGAGTGGAGAGAAGGAAAATTTTTTAAGGGATTTTGTAAAATATGACTGGGGGACTCTAAACCTGGTTGATTGAGGTATGATGGGGACATTGACTGAAATAGGGAGCTTAGGAAGAAGGGGAGGTGAGGGGTAATGAGTTTTGTCTTAGGTATACCAAGCTTGAGCCTTCTGTAGAATGTCCATTTGGAAGTATCCAATAGGTAGCTTGGTGATGTAGGGCTAGGAGCTAGGAAGAAAGACCATGGCTAATTCTGTAGATCTAGGAGTTATCCACATGCAGTTGATAACTGGAAACATGGCAGATGATGTGATCACTGAGAGAATGTGAAGGGACAGATCCCTGTGGTAACACATATAGACACACAGAAATACACACAAACAAAGGATAGTATATGGATGATGATGCACCAAAGGAAAAGGCAAACAGATAGGAGGGAACCCCAATGTCATGAAAAACACAAGAGGAGAAAGGAGGGAATGGCCAATGGTGTCAAAAATGGCATAGAATTCAAGGAAAATGAGGATAGACTCAGTAAAGGTCACTGGATTTAGCAAGAGAGGTCATAGTCTCGGAGAGAGCAATTTCAATTGAGTGGTAAGGCTGGAAGCCCAATGGTTTGAAAAGCATAAGATTGGATAGAATATCCACCTTGGATTCAAGAAGACTTAACTTCAAATCTGGCCTCTGAAACTTCCTAGCTGCATGACAAGTCACTTAACTTCTTGGGCCCTCAGTTTCCTTATCTGTAAAGTGAGGGGGTTGCATTAGATGTCCTCCAAGGTTTATTTTGGCCACACAGTGAGACTCACTGGGAAAGACTCTGACATAGGGAAAGATTGAAGGCAAAAGGAAAAGGGTGTGGCAGAGGATAAGATGGATAGATAGCATCATAGAAACAACGAATATGAACTTGGACAGATTTCAAGAGATAATGGAAGGACCTGGTGTGCTATGGTCCATGATGTCCTAAAGATCTGGACATGACTAAATAACAACAAAGGTTTTTTCCCCCTCTAAATCCAATGTGTTCTCGAGTATAGAAAGGTTTTATTTTTTTCATTTCTTTTTTCTTTAAAATAGTTTGGCTTTGAAAGGAGATACAGGGACAATAGCTTGAGAGAATGGTAAGGCTAAAGGAAGATTTTTTTAAGGATGGAGGAGCTTGATTTCAATAAAGCCATGCTGCCTCTTCAAGCATCTCTTTGATGACATGTTCTAGAATTTTTCTAGGAATCAAAATCATGCTCTTTGGCCTCGTGTCATGTTTGTCCGTCTTCAGTTCATGATTCTTGCAAGCAGAAACTGTATTGTTTTGTCTTTCTGCCTCCAGCACCAAGTACTGAGCATCATGAATAGCAAATGCTTTGGGACAGAGGCAGTGCCTTATTCATCTTTTTATATTGCACAATAAGTTACATGTACATGGAAGATGTTCAATAAAGATTTGTTTAAAGAATGAGCAAATGAATAATAATTATAATTTCATAGTTGCAGAAAAATAAGCATTTTAAAAGTTATGGGATGATCCAATGTCAATTATGTATTGTAATTATTATCTTACAAACGTAACTCTCCACATTTTCTCTAGTAATATATTTTACATAATTCTAGAACATGATGCTACTTACATTTGTTTCGTTTCCACATTTTCTCTATTAATATATACTTTACATAATTCCAGAATATGATGCTAATTATATTTGTTTTCATTTCCCTTTATCCTTGAAAATATAAGTATCAAGTTATAAATATTTAATCCAGTTACATATACATTTTGTATAAAAATCCCCAAAATATGGATGAAATATTGTTGCCAAATAACACTATCTAAATAAAACTTGGGAGATTCCAGAATGTTATCCCATAAGCATGTGATGTTTGAAACTAGATAACAGCCTTTGTTATGACATGTTGGAGCATTCCCTTTTTGGAATGCATAAGCATTCTATGGGTGAGGGATTTCCATAAAGACTTCTATAACATGTGAGCCAATCTGTGTTCAAAACAAAAGTAAGTCTTGCTTTTTGGACTATACTTATGTGTTGATGGAACATTGGAAATGCACATAAATGTATAAATGGGGCAACTAGGTGACACAGGAGATAGATAGGGTGCCAGCCAGGAGCTGGAAGACCAGCTTCAGACACTTGCTAGCTCTGTGACTCTGCTTGAGAAAGCCACTTAACCTCTGTTTGCCTCAGTTTCCTCATCTATAAAATGGGGATAATAATGGCACCTACCTCCCAGGGTTGTTGTCAGCATCATGTGAGATAACGTAATATTTGTAAAGCTTTTTAGCATATAGTAGGTGAAATATAGCAAGAATAATAATAATAATAATAATAATAATTCTCCAGCCTTGTTGCTGTCCAAGTCATGGGGATAGTAGAAAAGACCCTGGACTAGGAGACACAGAACCTGAGTTCTAGTTCTTCCTCTAACACTAAACATCTGTCATGGTTGGCAGATGACAAGTTCTCTGGCCTCAGTTTCTTCATCTGTCAAATGGAGGGGTTGGAATAGCTCGTCTCTGAGATCTGTTTAGCATTTAGCATAATTCTCTGACCTCATCTGGATTGGATGGTTTGGTGACTTAGTGTAGTTAACCCTTCTCTTCATTGGGCAAGGAGAGGGATCTAGCTCTAGGATAACAGGCATTCTAGATTTGAATGCTGGAAAAACCCTTGGTGATCAGATTGGGAAACTGAGGCTCAGAAACAATAAGTTATTTGCAAATAATCTAAGCAGCAGAGACTTTTGACTCTGAATTCATTTCACTACATCACTACATCTTCCTATGCCTTCAGTTTATTGACATTCTACAAAATATATTAAAGTTCTTGATTTTTGGCATAGGCAGGATTCCATAGATATGGATACTATGGTCACAGATGCAGATAGCATCCATTTGGTACTTTTTCATCCTGTGCCATCCTTGTCTATGTTTTCCCACAAGTGCCTAATAAAAAGTCTACCTAACACTACTGGTTCTTATGATATCTCAGGGGTACCATTCTTGTATTTGAGTTGTCCATCATCATTTTCACTCCATGATAGACATTCTTCCCTTTTGAGCCATTCATATTCTTTACACTGTTTCTTATATGCTAATTTTTACGGCAACACACTGAAATCTGCTTACTGTTACGACACATCATTCATTGATTGAGCGTTGGGTTATTTGCAATTTGAATTCTTCTATTACGGTTGTTTTCAATGACTTGAACCCCTATAGATTACATTAATGTTAAAAATATGGGCTTCTAATCAATTGGGGAACAGCTAAACAAATTATAGTACAAGAATTTAATGGATTATTATTGTAATTGTAAGAAATGATGACCATGAGGAATACAGAGAATGATGAGAAAACTTACATGAACTGATGCAAAGTGAGGTAACAGAACCAGGAAAACAATATGTACAATTAGGAAAAAAGTAAATAGAGAAAAAAATGGTGAATTCCATGTAATTATAATGACCAAGCTTGGACCCAAAAAAAGAGATTTGAGAATGCACCTTGTTTGTATTGGTAGAGGATTATGGCTGTGCCATCATCCATTGGATTTGAAGTGTTGGTTAGTTTTACTGAATAGTATTTTTCCCTCTTTTAAAAAATTCTAAGAATTTACATAATTTATATAAAGATCTCCTGGTGGAGTTGGGTGAAAAGACATACTGGAAAATAAAAATGCTATAAAAAGTATTAATAATTAAAAATAGGTTTCTATAACAGCATTTAGTTTGGGATTATTAAATTTTTGTACAATTTTATCAATTAAAGCTTTGCATAGTTTCCCAAATATAAACCAACTTGCTCTTTCCTCTTCCTCCTCCTCCTCAGTTCCAGGCCCATCTCTCCTCGGGTACCCCCAGTGCCAATGTGCGCCAGCTCTCCCCTCATGTTAAAGTCTCTTTAGAAAATAGAATCCTTCTTCTGTCTTTCTGTCCTAATTCACCAGGCTTTCTCCCCACTCCTCCCATTGAAATATCTCATTACCATCCCTGAATGAAAACTAAGTTCTGTGACAACAATAGCTAACATCTATATAGCTCATTAAAGTTTGTGAAATGCTTTTACGTATGATCTCACTTGATCAGTGGAAATGATAACTAGTTTTTATATAGCATATGAAGGTTGGTGAAGCACTTTGCAAACATCTCATTTGATCCTGAGAACAGCCCTGTGAGGTGGGTGTTGTTATTTTCCTCATTTTACAGAGGAGGAAAACTGACACTGAGAGAGGTTGAGGGACTTGTCTAGGACCACATAGCTAGTAAGAATCTAAGACAGGATTTGAATTGAGGTCTTCCTGACTCCAACTCCAGCCCTCTCTCTATCCATTGTGACAGCAGCTGTGATATGAATGATACTGCCCAAGGTGGAATTTCATAAACTAGAAAGAAAAACTTCATTTTTTCACCCAGTTTGTATCGTAAGTCTTCATATTTACTTCATGTTATTGCTTGTGGCAGTGTCTGGCACATAGTAGGTACTTACTAAAATGTTTAATGAAATTATCGAATTATCCATTCAATAAAATGATTGAATTTGGAATTGATTTTATTCACTATAATTTTAGCAAATATAAGAAAGTAACAAGGTTTCAGGTCTCTTGTTCTCTTTTAGACCACAACACATATTTGTGGCAACTTTTTGGCAGGATATAAGAAAATACCTCTCTTGGTCGATTTTTGACAATCATTCATTACGTAACAGACTATGAGCTTAAGTTTACAGACCTGTGAAATCTTTGACAAGTAGCTACAACTTTTCAGAGTACTAACAGTTTTTATAGTTAACCAGTCTAACAATTTGGGATAAGTTGATTCTTCTGGTTTGAGAAGATAAATGTTTGTTAGTAACCAGTCTATACATGTATAGATATTTATGCTGAGAATTATGGGAAAATTCAGAAAAGCTACAAGACTTGGTCCCTGACCTTAAGGAGTTTATAATCTGGCAGAAAGATGAATGCACATGAAAGAAAGCATTATGTCCTAAAGTATGATGATACCTGTAAGTACGGTAAAGGTTCAAAAGGGTATCTAAGTGGATTGGAGAAAGTTTTATAAATGAGGAAGACTCTGAGCTGGATTAAGGATGTGGATTAGCAGAGAGGAGAGTGGAAGATATTTTTGTTAAAGGTAAATAAAATTTAAAAAAAAGATCTGTGTGAACATTTTGGTGGATGACTTCATTCCTTCAGGGATCTGTTATTTTATTGATGCGGATGTTCCCGCTACCAATGTAGAGCCCAACTTCTCTATGCCTTAGTATCAATCAGTCAACAAACCTTTATTAAGCACCTACTATATGCCAGCTGCTGTGCTAGGGAAGCAAAGCCAAAAACAAAGCAGTACCTGCCTTCAGGGAGTTTGCATTTATGGGACTGTGGCAGTATATAGATCTAGAGCTCAAATGGACCTTCAAGGCCATCTTCATGCAACCCACTTATTATACAGAAGAGGGAACTGAGACCCAGCGAGGTTCAGTGACTTGCCCAAAGTAATACATGTAGTGAGAGTTAAAAGTACAATTTGTACCCAGGGCCTCTGATTCTATGATTTTTTTTTATCGTACCATTTTGACAATGAGCACGTACACACAAAAGTAATCACAGGACACGTACAAAATAAAAACAAGGTAATTTGGGGATAAGGGAAAGACACCTGGAGGGATGAAGATGCAGCTTATCTCTGAGGTGGTGCTTGAGCTCTGAAAGAAGCAAGGGATTGTAAAGGGTGGAGATGAGGAGTCAGTCAGTCAGCAAGCATTCACTAAGTGGTTATTATTTCCAGACACTGTGCTAAGTATTGGTGATACAAAGAAGGGCAAAATCATGGTGGTGGCTGCTCTCAAGGAATTCACATTCCGATGGGGGAGATAACATGCACAGCAATTATATAGTCTACGTATATACAGTGCAAATGGATGTTCGTTTCAGAGAGAAAGCCTAAAAATGAAGAATGGAGTTGGGACAACAAAGTCCTCCTTTAGATGTTGGGATTTGAGCTGAATCTTGAAGGAAACCAGGAGGTGGAGGTGAGGCAGGAAGTGAGGCAGGAGGTGAGGCATTGCAAGGAAATGGTGCGAAGAATAGCAAGAAAGCTAATTTCACCAGTTCGTATAATACATGGGGTAATATATGGGCTAGGTGGTGCAGCAGATAGAGTGCTAGGCCTGGAGTTAGGAAGACATGAATTCAAATCCAGTCTCAGATGCTTACTAGCTGTGTGATGCTGGGCAAGGCATTTAACCCTGTTTGCCTCAGTTTTCTCATCTGTAAAATGGGCTGGAGAAGAAAAAGGAAAACCACCGTAGTATCTTTGCCAAGAAAACCCCAAATGCAGTCACAAAGAATCGAACATGACTGAAGTGACTGAACAGCAGCAGCAGCAGCAGCAGCAACATGTAGGAAAAGGAGTAAAGTGTAAGAATGCCAGGAAGATAGGAAGGGGCTGGGATGGAATTCATTTCACCCATGGAGGACAGCCTAGGCAAAAGCATGGAGATGAGAGAACGACCTTTGTATGTGACCAACAGTATGAAGGCAACTTGGCTGAACTGGAGACTATGGTGGGGATGGATATGTAATGAGTGTTGAACTGAAGCCGGATTGTGAAGGTTTATAAATGAAAAATAAAAGGGTTTGTGTTTTATCCTAGAGGCAGTGAGTGGCTTTTTGCTTGGAGAATAACACGTCAGACCTAAGCTTTAGGCTTATGCCTCTGGGTTTAGCTGGGGCCAATCAATCCACAAGTACTGCAGCTCTTACTGTGTGCCAGGTACTGTGCTAAGCACTGGGGATATGAAGACAAATGTGAAATAGTCCTTGCCCTCAAGAAGCTTCTAACTTGGTACATAATGTAGACACATAGAAATACAGCTTTAATTTAAATATATATATATGTACATATATATATGTGCATTTTATACATATATATATATATACACACATAAGTTTAAGAGCTTAAAACTGTGCCAAGACTTTTGGGAATACCCTCTATGTACATAAAACATAAAAAATGAATAAAAGGTAGCTTTAGGAGGGAGGGTACTAGCTACTGGGAGAATCAGAAAAGCCTCCATGTAGAAGGGAGCACTTTAGCTGAGTTTTGAAGGGAACCAGGGATTTAAAGAGGTAGAGATAAGCTGATGGATGACATGATCAGACAGGGCTTTAGAAAATTCACTTTAGTTGCCATATGGTAGATGGTTTGGAGAGAGAAGATACGAGGCCAAGATACCAATTAGGAAGCTGTTTGAATAGTGCAGGCAAGAGATAATGAGAGCCTGAACTGAGGTAATAGTCATGTGAGTAGAAGACAGGACTATGGGAGTAATATTGTGGAGAATAAGAAAGAACAAGCTTTGGTGACTGGTTGAATATGTCAGGTAAGCAAGAGGAATTGATGTCTTCAAAGCTGTGAACCTGAATGACTTGGAGAATGGTTGTACCCTCTACAGCAAGGGCTCTTGAGCTTGGGTCCATAGCACATTAATATCTCCATGGATAGATTTCATGGAGTCCTTGAACCTAGATGGGGAAAAAAGTAACATCTGTAATTTCACTAACCTTTGGTTCTCCTTATAGTCCACTGTATAATATGTAGTATATATTTATACACTTTTAAAAACACTATTTCTAGAGGGTCTATGTTGTTGTTCAGTCATTTCAGTCATGTCCACTCTTTGTGACCCCATTTGGGTTTTTATTGGCAAAGATATTCGAGTGGTTTGACATTTCCTTCTCTAGTTCAATTTATAGATGCGAAAACTGAGGCAATTGGAGTTAAGTGACTCGCCCAGGGTCACACAGCTACTAAGTGTCCAAGACTGGATTTGAACTCAGGTCTTCCTGACTCAAGAGTCCTTGTGCCCTATCCACTGCTCCATACTATATTGTGACATAAAAAAGAACTACTGTAATAAGAATAGTTCAAAATAATAATAAGTTCAAAAGATACATGTTTTTTGGGGAAAGATAATGAGTTCTGCTTTGATCATATTGAGTTTGAGATGTCTTTGGGACATCTAGGAGACCAGTTATGATATTTATTGAAATAATCCAAGCAAGACACAATGAGCGCCTGGAGTAGGGCAGTTACTGTGTGAGACCTGTGCTTTTAGGAAAACGACTTTGAATGGATAACAAGTAGATGAAGATGTGACCAGGGTGACAGCTGTGTGAATGGAGAAGAGGGGGCATGTGTGATCCCTTTCGATAACCTAGGGTCACCTTCATGTGACAAGAAGTCAACAGAGGGAGACTTCAATAGAGGAACATAAAACAGTCTTGTCTTTAGTCAGGCAACTGTATAATTTTCTCCCATATGCTAATGTGAAGACATTTGAGTGCCAATTTAGTTCCATATTCTAAAACTATAATATAAAAATAGTTAAAATACTTGTGTCCTGTTGAATCCATAAAATTTCTAGGAACTCGATGAACAGCTTTTCCTCCTTGTACCTGCAGCTGGTGTGTTGGGTTATATTTTGTAGTAATTGGAAACTGACATGTGGGGAATTTTAAATACATATGTTATCAGAACAGATGTTTCACAGACTTCACAGCCCATCAGGAGGTCACCTAATCCTCCAGAAAGCAGCTTGGAATCTTCATTTAGTACCATGCATGCTCCTCTCATAATTTTTTGATCTCTGAAGTAGCTGTGTAGGAAATTTCAAATTTATTAACAACTTTGTGTTTGTGGATTTTTTTAATAAGATGGCAGTTTCAGTAAACCTAAGAAATTATATGCTGTGCTCCCTAGAGGCACATTGTTGAATAATACTACTTGCAAGGTGATAAATCTAAGATAGGCAAGTAAGTACTCTTTAGAACTTTGAGGCCATATTTTCTGAAAGACAAACACATTCCTTTTGATACAGAGTTATAATTAAATGCAGGAATGAACTCCATAAAGCAATCCTTTGGGTGCAGACTTCAAAACACATGGTCAGGGACATTTATGCATCTCCTCTAATTACTAGAAAAGCTTTTACAATCAAGTTTATATTTTTATACTGGCGGATCTCTCCTATAGCTTTGTGTCCCTAGGGAAGGGAACAAATTATGCTCCTGTTTTGCTTGTTACTGACAAACACTTTTGATATCTTGTGAATTTAGTTCTTTCCTATATAATCAAAGGTGTCATCTACTGAACTCCATCTTCACTTGCATATCCATTGAGGATAGGTAGAAGTCAGGCTCTTGCCAGTTCACTATTCCAAGCCAGGATTGTGTTTGAGAAGAGAAAGCCAGGTGTCAGTGACCAATTATGGGTATGATGGGAGAGGGAAGAGGGATAGATATGTCCCTGTTTAATCCAATGGATGATTTTTCTATGGCTTTTGGAGTGTATGGGTTCCTGTGTGGAGTTTCTTATTATTGTTTCTTCTGGTTTTATTTGTACTGTGTAAATGCTGATAATTTTGTGGGTTTATTTGTAACCTGCAACCTTGCTGCGGTTAGTTTTATTTGCTGATTTCATGGGATTTTCTAAGTATATAATTGTACAAAATGGGGTGGTTAGATTCGGTGACACATAAGATTTCTTCCAGCTTTAATCTAGCATCCTATGTCATATGCAAATAGAGATAATTTCTTTTCCTCTTTGCTGACTTTTGCATCTTTGATTTTGTTTTCTTCTCTTATTTCTACAAAAATAGTGTCTAGAACCATGCCACATTATACCTAAGAGAGAGGGCATATTTGTATAGGCTTCTGGGGCAGGAATATTCCTAAAATGCCTGGAATGCTCATACTCTCTCCTAATAGAATAGAACCTACCATGTTCTATTCTGAATCATACAGTGTCCCAAAAGTCTTCATGTAGTTTTAAGCTTTATTAACTAACTGTTGTTCAAGTTGTAAGTTTTAACTTGCTGTAAGACTTTTGGGACACATTTATTTTTGTAGGTGTTAAATTATCTTTATTAGATTGTAATTTCCTTGAGGTCAGGGGCCATGTCTTATTTATCTTTATATCTAATCTCTTACCTAACACAATGCTCTTTGTATGGTCGGCACTTTTTAGTACGTGTTTAAAAGATGAAATTGAAATTATTTTTCTAATAATTTTTCCCTTCTGTCTGGGAATACTCAGGGAATTAAAAAGATGAAATAAAGATGAATAAAATGTGAAATAAAGGTTGAAAATGTGAGGTAATTGTTATGAGAATTTGAACTTTCATATTTTGCATAGGCATTTAAAATTGGCATAGTTGAATATTTAATTCTTGTAGGATTTAAAAAAAACTTATTGAATAAAAGAATTGCCTTCTTGTATAATAATAATTTATCTTGATTTAACTTTTAGGGCATGCAAAGTGCACAACAATACTGTGAGTTATTTGATTAAAATGAGGCTCTGAGAAGTTGAGGCTTCCCCATGGTCATACAACTAGTGCTAGAGGTGAGATTTAAACCCAAGTATCCTGATTCTGAGTTTAGCATTCTGCTTACTATAACATAATCTGTATTATGACAGACTAATATCACTTGTGTCTTCTTAGAAGCTTGAGTATTTGTGAAGGACCCAATCTTATATCCTATCATTGGGGAATAATTAACTAGGTACCTCTCCACACCCACGTTTTCAGGTCTAGGAAGATGGAGAGATACGGACTAGGTGATAATAAGACATATGCGCTCAAAAAAAGAAAACAAACACTATAAAGCATTATATTGTACTATATTATTATAAGGCATTATATTGGCCATATGCTGAGGGAGTAAACTAGACAGCTTCTGAAAGCCAGATAGACAGCTGCATCAATTCTGCCTCTTTTTTTTTTTTTTTTTTTGCCTATCCCCAGTCCTTAGTATGGTGTCTCGCAGGGGTGGGGAACCTGTGGCCTCAAGCCCACACGAGGCCCTCTAGGTCCTCAGGTGTGGCCCTTTGACTGAATCCAAACTTCACAGAACAAATCCCTTAATAAAAGGTTGAAAATATTTCAACCTAGAGGGCCACATGTGTTCTTGAGGCTGCAGGTTCCCCGTTCCTATCACATAGTAGACAATTAATAAGTGCTTGTTGACTTGGCTTGACTTGCTATACGGTTTCAGAGGAGAGGGAGCTAGATTGCTATAGTCCAGCTAGATCAAAGAATACTTCTTGGAGGAGAGAATATCAACTGTCTCTTGAAGGATGAGTGGGGGTAGAGGTGTTACTGATAGTAACAATAGTCCATTCTCCATTCTAGGCAAAGCCACGAGGGAAAATGTGCGGATGGAAAGGGTTTAAATCATTAGGGTTTTGTGCCTGTGTGTGAGCATTCATTTGTATATTTAAACACAACAAATAATATCATTTGCCAGTGTAGAAAGCAGTCATTAGGGGAGATAAAGCCCAATCCAGTTTCCTTCCTGCTCCTAGTAATGGAGAAAGCTCAAATGCTGGCATTAATTATTGGCATTTTAACAATACTTTGCTAGTGTAGAAATGCTCATTAAAGGCAATGTTTGTGATTGAATTTTTATAGAGTTATTTTATTTTCAGCATAATGGACTCACCTAGTCATAATTTAGCCTTTATTCTCGTGTTTAGTTCAGTAGTGGGAGGCGATAAATGATTGTTCCAAAATTAAAAGATCACTGTATTCACATGAGATACAGTTTATATTGTTAAGGGCAAAATGCACATTACTATTCATGCCTTTTTAATTGACGAGCCTTTAAGGCTTTTGAAAGCTTTTAAAAGTTGTTTTGTCAACATTAGACCAGCTGCCTTGTAATTATGGTAGCTCTTCTCCCAGTTAAATTCTTTTAATAATGTGTTCAACCTGCCCATGCCAAAGTGCTTTAAACCTGTGATATATACCATAGAGAGCCTTTGGTTTACTTACAGATGGTTTGAATTTCTGGGCAACTATGTACTAGAATGTTCACAGAAACTTCAAAGAGGAAAAGATTTAGCAATTTCAAAGAGATCTGAAATAATTTGAAATGGTCTATGTAAATGAATTCTAACATCACAACATTCCTCCCCTATGATAACCTAAATACCGCTGATCCATGATAACCTAAATACCTTTATTGTCATAAAGTTTTTTTCCACCAAAGTCATGAATTCTTAACCTAGAGTCCATGATTAGAGTTCAGGATGTTTATGAAATTGGATGGGGAAAAAATCATCTTTATTAGTACTAACCTCTAACTAAAATTTATCATTCACTTCAATGATTTAAAAGTATTACTCAGACAGGGCTCCCAGGCTTCACCAGACTGCCAAAGGAGTCCAGATCACAAAAAGGTTCAGAACCCCTGGGTTAGATACAGTATGTAATAAAGCTGTTGTCTCTATTTTGTTAGTGTGTCATTCAAATCTCTGTAATGAGACCCTAATGGTGAAAGATATTTTGGACCAAAGGCATTCTGTTTGATAGGACATCACAGTTTGCTAATAAGTATTGGTTAGGTGAAGCAATTTACACTTGCTATGTGCAGATGATTGCCTATGGCAGGTCTGCTATTTGGCTATTCCTCTCATAGACTGTTTTAGTGGCTTGACATCAAAAATTCTATCTGAAAACTGAAACCTGATTCACTCCCCAGGAAGATGGAAATCAAATCATTTCCTGGTCAGGAAGGAGAAAAACATCCTTTTTCTTAGATCTCCCAATAGGTTGCCCCCTCCAGATTGTCTTAATCATAGAGAAGGGAGAAAAAAAGATGAAGATTTACTCTTCTGCAGCCAGGTGCTCTCCATGAATGTTTGCAAAATAGCTTCCTTATGACTACTTTATTGGTGTTAATACTAGGGTGTTGCTGGGGCATATGGAGCCAAAATCTGCATCTTACTATCTAATGCCAGTTCTAAAAATTCCTAATTCCTAAAGTTATGAAATTTTGGTCCCTTGGTGACTGCCAAAGGAAAATAGCATAGTGGATAGAATGCTGGACCTGGAGTCAGGAGGAAATGAATTCAAATCCAACCTGAGACACCTACAAGCAGTGTGATCACAGGCAAGTTACTTAATTTCTCTCTGCCTCAGTTTCCTCATCTGTAAAAAGGGAATAGTAACAGCACCTACCTCACAGAGTTATTGTAAGGATCGGGTAAAATACCATTTGTAAAGAGGTTCGCAAACCTTGAAGTGTTGTATAACTACTAGGTGTTTATGATGATGATGATAACTATTATTACATCATGATTATCATCATTATTTTTGCCAGAATGGCCGCAACAACATTACGGCAATATTACAGCTATTTGGCCACTGAGAGTGCCTACTGGCCCCATGCTCCTGAATTGCCAAGTTTGTTCAGGGGCTGCTGGTCAGCCGCAGAAGACGTTTCTCCTTTGGATTTTGAACAGCCCTTTATTGGCACTGTGATATATAGAAGGGATGAGTACTTTACACTGGGCATTTCTTCTGCTAAAAAAGCACATTGGATCATAGAGTCAGTCTCTCAGAATAGGAACCAAAGTGTAGTTGAGTCCTAAGAAATCCAGAGAGGAAGCCAAGAATCTCTGTGCAATCTCAGTGGTATAGGGACAAATTGAAATTCTGTGCCCTTCGTTCCTCACGCACAATGAAGGCAGAAGAACAAGTTGTGGCAGAATTGGTCTGAGTCATAAATCTCTTAATCTCTGAAACATGGGAGACTGAAGGTGTTCTATCATTTTGAGCTCAGAGTAGATAGCTCCTTAAAGTAAGGATTCTGAAATATGGCATTATTATGAAGAGAATGAGAATTTAATTAAAAGTTTCTCAAACAAAGTTAATTAGATTTCCCTTATTGGTCTCAAACCAATTTCATGTATTGCCTAAGTTACATTGGGTGCTTCTTCTTTGTGTGGCAAATGTTTTATTTGGATACATCAAAGAATAAACCTGTGGATCTCATCCTTCTTTCTATTTATCAAAGTTTTTAATTAACTTCACACTTTTTTTGGCAGAGTGGGGGAGAGAATAATGCTTTTTTTAAGCACACAGCTTCCATTTATGTGATATCAGTTGAGGTAGAGTATTGTGGTTTCACCACAAGTACCCCTCCTATTTGTCTGGGTGAGAGCCCACAGCCTAGCTAATCTGAGCATGCAAACACTAGCTATTGCATATGAGTTATCAAAGCCTTGCAAATAGTTTTAGAAAAGCTTTAGGGCTACAAAATTTATCCAAGGACTAAAAATTTGGCTTTGTTACCAACCCAAAATCACAAGCCTCACCTGTACTCACACGTTAATGAGGGCTTAAAAAAATAAAGACCTAAGGCTCCTTCATGTTGTATATAATCAGTTCCAAAACAATCCTATCATCACCAAGGCAAATGGGTAGAACTGCCCCTCCTCCAATATAGAATTTTTGAATGACAGATTCTTGGTTTTGGAAGGGACTGAATCCAGTCTCCTTTCTAGTGCTAGAATTCCTGAGACAATATCTAAGAAGTCTTTCAGCCTCTGGTAGAAAGCTTTCAGTGGTGTTGATGGTATGGGAGGAGTCATCTTGTTGACTTCCAGTCATCTTGATCTATATCTTGCCATTGGACCCAGATGGTTCCAGAGGAACAACCCTCCTTCACTTAAATCCAATTGTCTTGTATGTCATAGCATCACCTCCCTGATGTTATGGTCCTGTTCAGGAACTAAGGACAAACAACTTCTGACAGAGGAGGATATGGTGGCTAGTGGGGTGAGGAGGAAGAGAGCTCACTACTTGAGCCCATTCAATTTTTGGACATTTCTTATTACCCTACCCATGTTTCCAGGCTCTTACCTAATCCTAGTCTACATTGATACTCTGCAGCCAGCCACCTTTTAAATCAGACATCCTTCCCTTTCCCTGGAGTAGATAAACTCAAAGACAAAGACTTAAAGACATGCACTTCCAAGGTAAATATCTCCTGCCCTATTAAATATAACTATAGTTGAACAGACACTTCATACGGGATTTCCTCATGCACATTTAGATAGTTAAACACATTACACACATACTATGATGTCAAATATCAGTCAGCATGCAAGGAATAATCAGACCTTCAAAAAAAGTGATTTTTATTGCTTAAAAAAATTACTCTGGAAGATGGCGGCTGGTAAGCACGGACTAGAGTGAGCTCCGTACCCGAGTCCCTCCAAAAACCTATAAAAATGGCTCTGAACCAGTTCTAGAACGGCAGAACCCACAGAACAGCGGAGGGAGGCAGGGCTCCAGCCCAGGACAGCCCGGATGGTCTCTGGGTGGGCTCTATTCCACACGGAGCTGGGAGCTGGGAGCTGGGAACGGAGTGGAGCAGAGCCCAGCCTGAGCGGCGTGGACGATCCGGACCGGAAGCCGGGCGGAGGGGGCCCTAGCGCTCTGAATACGGGAGCAGTTACCAGACCCCTCGACCCACAAACACCAAAGACTGCGGAGAAGGTTAGTGGGAAAAGCTGCGGGAGTGGAAGGAGTTCGCGGTTCGGCTTCCAGCCCCGGGGGCAGCGGAGGTGGAGCAGCTACAGCTGTTGTTACTTCCGGCTCCAGGCCCACCTGGTGGGGGGAAATAAGTGGCGGATCACAGCAGGGGTGCACAGCCTGCGGAAGATCTGAGCCCAGTCTGGACTGGGGGTCCTTGGGGAAGGAGGAGTGCGGCTCTGACGGAGCTGGCACCTCCCCCCCAAACGTAGAACATAGAACTCTGTAATCTACAAGCAGTCATACCCCACTGAAAAACTCAAGGGTCAAGTTAGTTGGTTGGGAATATGGCCAGGACGCGAAAACGCGCCCAGATTCAGTCTCAGACTTTGGATTCTTTCTTTGGTGACAAAGAAGACCAAAACATACAGCCTAAAGAAGACAGCAAAGTCATAGAGCCTACAACCAAAGCCTCCAAGAAAAACATGAACTGGCCCCAGACCATAGAAGAACTCAAAAAGGATTTGGAAAAGCAAGTTAGAGAAGTAGAGGAAAAATTGGGAAGAGAAATAAGAAGGATGCGAGAAAACCATGAAAAACAAGTCAATGACTTGCTAAAGGGGACCCAAAAAAATACTGAAAAATACACTGAAGAAAACAACACCTTAAAAAATAGACTAACTCAAATGGCAAAAGAGCTCCAAAAAGCCAATGAGGAGAAGAATTCCTTGAAAGGCAGAATTAGCCAAATGGAAAAGGAGGTCCAAAAGACCACTGAAGAAAATACTACTTTAAAAATTAGATTGGAGCAAGTGGAAGCTAGTGACTTTATGAGAAATCAGGATATTATAAAACAGAACCAGAGGAATGAAAAAATGGAAGACAATGTGAAATATCTCCTTGGAAAAACCACTGACCTGGAAAATAGATCCAGGAGAGATAATTTAAAAATTATTGGACTACCTGAAAGCCATGATCAAAAAAAGAGCCTAGATACCATCTTTCAGGAAATTATCAAGGAGAATTGCCCTGATATTCTAGAGCCACAGGGCAAAATAGAAATTGAAAGAATCCATCGATCGCCTCCGCAAATAGATCCCAAAAAGAAATCGCCTAGGAATATTGTTGTCAAATTCCAGAGCTCCCAGATCAAGGAGAAAATACTGCAAGCAGCCAGAAAGAAACAATTTGAATATTGTGGAAACCCAATCAGAATAACCCAAGACCTGGCAGCTTCTACATTAAGAGATCGAAGGGCTTGGAATGCGATATTCCGGAGGTCAATGGAGCTAGGATTAAAACCTAGAATCACCTACCCAGCAAAACTGAGTATCATGTTCCAAGGCAAAATATGGACTTTCAATAAAATGGAGGACTTTCAAGCTTTCTCAGTGAAAAGACCAGAACTGAATAGAAAATTTGACTTTCAAACACAAGAATCAAGAGAAGCATGAAAAGGTAATCAAGAAACGGAAATTGCAAGGGACTTACTAAAGTTGAACTGTTTTGTTTACATTCCTACATGGAAAGATGATGAGTATGATTCATGAGACCTCAGTATTAGGGTAGTTGAAGGGAATATGCATATATATATATGCATATATATGTTTATGTATATATATAAGTGAATGTGTATGTATGCATGTATCTATGTGTATGTGTATGTATGTGTATATATATATATATGTAAAAGAAAGAGAGCAGACACAGGGTGAGTTGAGGATGAAGGGAAGATAGCTAAAAGAAATAAAATGAAATTAAGGGATGAGAGAGTAACTTACTGAGAGAGGGAGACAGGGAGAGATAGAATGGGGTGGATTATCTCCCATAAAGGTGGCAAGAGGAAGCAGTTCTAGGAGAGGAGGGGAGTGGGCAGGTGAGGGGGGAATGAGTGAACCTTGCTCTCATCAGATTTGGCCTGAGGGGGAATACCATACATACTCAGTTGGGTATCTTACCCCACAGGAAAGAAGAGGGAGGAAGATAAAAAAAAAAAAAATAAAAGACAGGGGGATGATGGAGTGGAGGGCAGATGGGGGTGGAGGTAATCAAAACAAACACTTTGGAAAGGGGACAGGGTCAAGGAAGAAAATTCAATAAAGCGGGATGGGTTGGGAAGGAGCAAAATGTAGTTAGCCTTTCACAACATGAATATTGTGGAAGGGTTATACATAATAATACATGTGTGGCCTAGGTTGAATTGCTCAACTTCTTAGGGAGGGTGGGTGGGAAGGGAAGAGGGAAGGGAATTTGGAACTCAAAGTTTTAAAATCAGATGTTCAAAAACAAAAAAAAACTTTTTGTATGCAACTAAAAAATAAGATACACAGGCAATGGGGCGTAGAAATTTATCTTGCCCTACAAGAAAGGAAGGGAAAAGGGGATGAGAGGGGAGGGGGGTGATAGAGGGGAGGGCTGACTGGGGAACAGGGCAACCAGAATATACGCCATCTTGGAGTGGGGGGGGAGGGCAGAAATGGGGAGAAAATTTGTAATTCAAACTGTTGTGAAAATCAATGCTGAAAACCAAATTTGTTAAATAAATAAATTGCATTAAAAAAAAAAAAAGAAAAAAAAAATAAAAGTATGTATCTCTCACCAAAAAAAAAAAAAAAAAAAAAAAAAAAAAAAAGTCAAAAAAAAAAAAAAATTACTCTGTCATACTTCTCCTCCCTCCAACCTTCCACGTACATGTATATGTATTTTAGTCTTGAAAAGGAATGTTTTTTATTCTGCTGCCTTCATCATAGCCTTTATACACACACACACACACATTCATACACTCACACACACTCACACACACTGTCTAGCCAATATAATTTTCTTGGTTGCCTCTGCATTACTTTTCTTTCATGGAATCTCCCTAAATCCCAGTCTCTTCCCTGTCTCCATGTTGCTCATGAACAGGCAGAGAAAGAGCAGAAAGGCAATATTGAAGGCAGCAGAAAGATGAAGTAATCTCGAGACCAACAGTTCATGAAAGACAGGAGAATTACCGCCCTCTCCCTTCCTTAATCTTGAATAATCTTTGTCTTCCTTCTGGGATTTCAATAGCAATAATATCAACTATGTATAGAACAGTTTAAAGTTTGCAAAACATTATACATGTGGCATCTTATTTAATTCTTACAACAATCCTGGGAAGTACATGCTACATTTCACGGATGAGAAAACTGAAGCTGAGAGCACATAAGTGACTTGCTCAGAGTCACACTGTTACTAAGTTTCTAAGGTCCAAGTCTTGCTCACTACTAATTCCAGACACTATCAACTGTACCATCAAGCTGCAAAACAGAAACCAGCCTGAGATCAGCTTCTTCCCTTTTACAGAATTGAAAGAGTGTCTTCGCATTTCCCAGGGTCTCATAGAGGTCTAGAATTTCAAAGTTAGAAAAGACCTCAGAAGTCATTTAATCCGATTGGGGAACAGAATTCCCCAATACAAAAGAGCATCTTCCAGTTATGGTTGTCTAGCTTCTGCCTGAAGACTTCTGATAGTGGGGAAATCACTGCCTTCCAAGACAGATCATTATTTCGTTGCTGTTCAGTCATTTCAATTGTGTCTGACTTCTCTGACCACATTTGGGGTTTTCTTGACAAATACACTGGAGTGGTTTGCCATTTCCTTCTTTAGTTCATTTTACATATGGGGAAACTGAGGCAAACAGGGTTAAATGACTTGCCAAGGATCATACAACTAGTGAGCGTCTGAGGCCAGATTTGAACTCATAAATATAAATCTTCCTGACTACAGGCCTGGCACTATCCACTGCATCACCTAGTATATAGAGTTATTTATAATTACATTTATTTATAATATTATTTTATTATTTAATTAATTTATTTATATTATTTTATTTATAATATTTATTTTGTAATTTACAATATAGAGTTATTTATAGTTGTTTGGAAGTTTCCCCTCATATCAGGCACAAATTCGCCTTTCTGTAGCTTCTGTCCTGGGGCCCAGCAGACCAAATCTAAGTCATTTTCCTTCAGACTGACTTCCTTCTTTTCTTCTAATAGACCTTGTGATCTTTGCAGAGAGCTATCAAATATTTCTCAAGTCTTCTCTTTTCTTTTCTTTTTTTATTAATTTATTTTTTTTGGTTTCTTTTTGTTTTTTTTTAATTTATTTTTATTTTTAGTTTACAACAGACGGTTCTACATAATTTTGAGTTCCAGATTTTCTCCCCTCCCTCCCCCCTCCTTCCCCCCTCCCTCCCCAAGACGGCATGGAATCTCATATAACTACAATGAATGACTTCGCATTGAATTAATTTATACACTAGTCAAGTTGCAGAGAAGAATTACGACCAATGGAATGAATAATGAGAAAGAAGAAACAGAACCAAAAAAAAAAAAAAAAACAACAACCCAAAAACAGAAACAAAAGAGAAGAGAAAAAGGTGAGCATGAAGTGTGCCTCAATCTGCATTCAAACTTCATAGTTCTTTCTCTGGATGTAGATAGCATGCTCCATCATGAGTCCTTTGGAGTTGTGCCTGCACCTTGTGTTACTGAGAGGAGCGAAGTCTGTCAGGGTTGGTCCTCACGGAGTCCATATATCTGTGCTTGTGTACAGTGTTCTCCTGGCTCTGCTCCGCTCACTCAGCATTATGTCGTGTAGGTTTTTCTAGGTTGTTATGAAGTCCGTATCATCCCCATTTCTTATGGCACAATAGTATTCCATTACCTTCATATACCACAGCTTGTTCAGCCATTCCCCAATTGATGGGCATCCCTTTGATTTCCAATTCTTGGCTACCACAAAAAGAGCCGCTATAAATATCCTTGTACATATGGGTCCTTTTCCCGCTTGTGTGATTTCTTTGGGATACAACCCTAGAAGTGGTATCGCTGGGTCAAAGGGTATGAACATTTTTATAGTTGGGCATAGTTCCAAATTGCTCTCCAAAATGGCTGGATCAGTTCACAACTCCACCAGCAATGTAACAATGTTCCAATTTTCTCACATCCTTTCCAGCATTTATCATTTTCCTGCCAATCTGACAAGAGAGATGTGGTATCTAAGAGTTGTTTTGATTTGCATTTCTCTAATCAGTAGTGATTTAGAGCATTTTTTTCATATGCCTATAGATAGCTTTAATTTCTTCCTCTGAAAACTGCCTGTTCATATCCTTTGACCATTTCTCAATTGAGGAATGGCTTGTATTCCTATATATTTGGCTCAGTTCCCTGTATATTTTAGAAATGAGGCCTTTATCAGAGATACTAGTTGTAAAGATTTTCTCCCAATTTTCTGCTTCCCTCCTAATTTTTGTTGCATTGGCTTTTTTTGTACAAAACCTTTCAATTTAACATAATCAAAATTATCCATTTTGCATTTTGTAATGCTCTCTATCTCTTGTTGGGTCATGAATTCTTTTCTTTTCCATAGATCTGATAAGTAAACTATTCCTTGCTCTGCCAAATTACTTATAGTATCAGCCTTTACTCCTAAATCATGAACCCATTTTGACTTTATTTTGGTATATGGTGTAAGATATTGGTCTATGCCCAGTTTCTGCCCTACCATTTTCCAATTTTCCCAACAGTTTTTATGAAATAGTGAATTATTAGCCCAGAAGCTGGCCTCTTTGGGTTTATCAAAGAGTAGATTGCTATAGTTGTTAACTTCTCCATCTTGTATTCCTATCCTATTCCACTGATCTACACCTCTGTTACTTAGCCAGTACCAGGTAGTTTTGATGACTGCTGCTCTGTAGTACAGTTTAATATCTGATATGGCTAGGCCACCTTCTATAGTCTAAACAGTCCCAGTTCTTCTGACTGCTCCCCTTATGGGGTGCTTTTGTGTTCCCTCGCCATCTTGGTCTCCCCTCCTCTAGATAATTTTCAGTTTTGTCAATATCCCATCTAAAATGTGGTGCTAGGAATTGAACAAGATATTCCATGGGTGGTTTGATGTAGGGAAGGGTATAGAAGGTTGACTCTAGTGAACTGTACTAACTCTCATCATTTTTAGGATACCGTGCAGACTAAGATCAAATCAACCTTCATGGCTGCCTTATCATGCTGCTGGCTCATCTTGGCTTTGTAGCATAATAATACCCTCAGACCTTTTTTATAAAAACTCATCCAGATACATTTCTCCGCATATTATTGAACGATTTATTTTTAAAAATTCATCCTGTTTTATTGGTAACTTTTATCTTTATATATCCCAGTTTCTAAACATAACTATCTCCATTCCCCTATCCACAAAACCATCATTTCTTATTACAAATATTAAAAGAGCAGTCCAGAAAAACTAATCTAGCACGTCAACTGTGTCTGTCAGTATATGCAGTACTTTGTATACATCATTCTTCACTTTTGCAATGAAAGCAGGGTAGTGTATTTTCTCAGTTCTTCTGTGGAGGTCAACATAGGTCATTGGAATTATACAGCATTTCTTTTTGTTTTTCTTGTTTTTTTTTAATTCTTTCTGTGTAGTTATTGCACATATTGTTATCCTGGTTTTGCTTATTTCCCTTTGCATCAGGTCATAAAAGTCTTTCCATGCTTCTCTGAATTCTCTATTTGTGTCATTTCTTATAGAATAATAATATTACATTGTATTCATATGCCATAATTTGTTTTGTAATTGAGTCATTTCAGTCATGACCCCATTTGGGGTTTTCTTGGCAAAGATACCGAAGTGATTTTGGCCATTTCCTTCTCCTGCTCATTTTACAGATGATGAAACAGTTAAACAGAGTTAAGTGCGTTTCCCAGAGTCACCCAGGAAGTAAGGTCTGAGGCCAGATGTGAGCTCAGATCCTCCTGACTCCAGGGCTTGAGCTCTATTCCCTGCGCCATCTAGCTTGTTGAACTAGAAATTGAAGAAAATTTAGACTAGTGGAAGGATGAAAGTAATAGCAAGAAATTCCACTGAAGGAGATAGGATTCTTTTCAATATATAGAATTTTCTAACGATTAGAGTCTCCTCTCTTCTAAATAGGCTGTTATTTGAGGTAGTGAGTTACCTGCCACTATCAGTGTTCAAGCTAGCTCCAAATGATCATTAGGCAGGGCCTGGTAGAGGAAATTCTTGCATTGGGGAGGATATTGGAATAGATGATCTCTAAGATTTCTAAGCTTTTATGATATATTTGGAATAACTTTGCAGATGGAGATATAAAATAATTACTTTATTTGTTTTGATCATCTGACTAGTTAAAATGCTTGATCAAATGAGGACTAAAGAAATTTAAACTTATCCAACAGTTTCTTTAAATCTCTTTAAAATCTTTTAGAAATTTGTTCTGTGCTTATTGAAAATGTGCTGTCCTTTGAATACTAAAATGTTTCTGTTGTCCCACTATACTTTATTAAAATAAGCAGCTTGAAATGGAATTATAAATAGACTGTGTTACAATAGTTTTCCTGGTCCAGTATTTTCAGTGGCTGCCTAAAAATGTGACCCTGACTGTCAGTGAAAATGTTGTACTAGATTTTTTCCTAAATAAAGAAGGCTTATGAGCTTATGCTTCAAGTGCCTATATCAAAGTCGGAGTTGTACACATTGTCATTGACAACGTGCAAATGTTTTATACAGAAAAAAAACTGCATTTGTTTAAGAGGATTGATGAAGGATTTGCGCATAAGAGTCACCTGACATTTTTTCCAAGGTCCCTTTTGGAATGTGCTTTCTGGGTGGCTGTGGAGATGAACACATCAATAAAAATCTCACCTGGCCCATGTTAACATGCTTATTTTATTTCTACCATCTGTAGTGATCATATTCCCCGAGAGCTATTTTTCTGGGCTTGTTGACTGATATGGCCATAAATATATCCCTGAAGGCTAAAACTGTAGCTATTTCAGCACAGTTGGAACAAAAATAAATGTCCCACTGTTTTAGTATTACAAATTATAACCCCATTCACTGCAGGATGAAATTTGAGGTGGAGGGTGTAACTCAACTTCCATTCTTTTCCATGAAGGAAGAAGTAAGATTTAAAAAACAGATGGTTAATCACACAACTGTGACTAGCTATTGGCTGCCTGGTTAATTCCTTGCTTTTTGAATCAAAGAGCCCATTATCGTGCAATGAGCCACCACCTTTTTCAGGAGTAATTGACTACCCTTCTTACTTGATGTCAAAAATTCTATGAGTTAGTTTCAAGCAGAGCTATACACCCTTGTCTTAGAGGGGACAAATAATACATTGGCTTTTTCTCATTACAATATAATTCATGCCAAATACAGTATGCCTGCCAGTAATTTAGTGTTGGTGGTTCTTATGTCAAGGAGTGAATGGCCAGAACTCTGAGAGGTGGGGGGCAGGAGAATAACCATTCTTATTTGAGTTTCATATGTTGCAGAGGTGCACACAATGAATGTAAGTAAATGGCAACATATAACTTAAAAGGAAGAAAGTCAAATGCAAGCAGGAGTAAAAGATGTCATCAGGGAAATGTGTGATAGAAATAGAACTGAGGCTGGTCTCCTGGTGAGGGTGAAGGATGACAGGTAGACAGCCAGAGTGCTCCCCTGTTACCCACATGATGTCAAGAGAAAGGCAAAGTTATGGCAGGGCATGGACAAGAGAAGGAAAGAATAATCAGGCGTGGCCGCATTATGATCTATTTCTCTGGAGGTTGCATCCAAATCAATGAGTGCAGAGACTTATGCAAGTATTTGAAAGAGAAAGTGAACATTTGTATTATTATTCATTCACTATTAACTCGGTGCCTACCATGTGCAAGCTGGAGCAGTGGATAGAGTGCTGGCCTTGAGAGTCAAATAGAATCATCTTCTTAAGTTGAAATCTGGTCTCACACACTTACTTACCTATGTAACTCTGGGCAAGTCATTTAACCCTGCTTGTCTCAGTTTCTTCATCTGCAAAACGATCTGGAGAAGGAAATGGCAAATCACTCCAGTATTTTTGCCGCAAAAACCCCAAATGGTGTCGTGCGGAGTCAGACATGACTGAACAACAACAAAAAATGTTCAGGACACAAAATATCTGATTATCCTTCAGGTTTTTTTTCTCTCAGAAGTTGGGATAGTCAATTAAACTAATTCTTAAACTCATTTGTATTTATCTTCATCTTCCCCTCTCCCTACCATTTTGACTGTTCTTGCCCTCTTATTGGCTACATTAGTGCTTACTAGAACTTATTTTATAACACTGATTCTCAAACATGTCTGGAGTAATTTCCTCTACCCCAATTTTCCCCTTGCAAGGGTTACATGGTCCTCTGTGTTCTAAATCATTCCTTTGGAAATACCTTACTTATCCCAATTATTGCTCTTTCTGGCTTCTAAAAGAGTTTAAATGTGTTTAAGAAGGTAATACTTTGGAACTCTCTAAAAGAAATTTGAGAAAGTAATATCATTCACATAGCCCCCAGTTTGTTACCAATATCGCCAAAAGTTGTTCTACACTTTTTTTTCAGCTAAACTAGGTTGTAAGGTCCCTGAGGTCAAGGTCCCTGTTTTGTTTATCTTTGAATCTTTCGGAGCATCTAGCAGATAGGTATCTACATGGCAGATGCTTAATAAGTTATTTGAATAAAGGTTCCATGACCCGCTTAGAAGTTCTCTGATAGACTTGCAAGTCAATTCTAATTTCAGGTTGAAAAAACAGTAAAGCTCAAGGAAGAACCGTTGAATAACCACCTTTGAAATTTTGATCCATTAGATTTTTCTTTATAGTAGCTTATGTAAAGAGTGCCAAGGGGGAAAAAAGGTTGGAATCCATGGCTATAGAGACATTTCAGATATAATATATGTTTATCATTTATCATTTCCTCCTTATTCAGAATTTGGTGTATTAAAATTCCCCACGTCTAAACTTGAATTTGTCCTCATTTCATTACTTTATGAATGCAGTTACAGCTTGATTGTATATAGTGCAAAGCTGCAACTAGTATGGGGTAAATAGAACTTTGCCTTGGGGTGCTGATATCCAAGTAGACTGGATTCCTCCCTGTGAAAATAGGATTCCTCCCCATGGTTACTGCTATCTTTGAACTCTGCCTTATGACCCTCCAGAGGTCTTGGATACAATTGTCCACAGTTACTATCCCCATAGCACTCCTTTCCCAAGGCTCAGCTTTCTTCCTAATCCCCAGGGGAGTTGAGACTAGAACTCTGGAGGATGGATCAACAGATTGATATGGAGCAACTAACTATACTAGGATTTCTAAGCCACCACTGTGCCACCCACATGCCCAACTGAACTTGTCCATTGTAGTTTGGGCTGTGATAGAGTACAAATATTTGAACTTTATTTTTGAAGCTTATTATAGTACTAAAAGAACTGGAATAGGAATTGTGAGACCTGTCAAAATTAATTAGCTGAGTGAAATGGAGCAAATTTCTGTGCTTCATTTCTTAGCTATCTAATGGGCTAGCAGGCAATAAACTCCCTGGGAACAGGGACTAAGCAATTTTTCATCTTGGTATTATTAGTCCCTTGTACATCATAGACACTTATTAAATGTTTATTAAACTAAATAGGAATGATAATATTTCCCTTACAGAACTCATCAAGTTGTTTTGACAATCATTCTTTTGGTTCTGTTTTATAATTTCTTGATTTCTCATAAAGTCACTAGCTTCTACTTGCTCCAATCTAATTTTTAAGGTGGTATTTTCTTCAGTGGTCTTTTGGACCTCCTTTTCTATTTGGCTAATTCTGCCTTTTAAGGTATTTTTCTCCTCATTGGCTTTTTGGAGCTCTTTTGCCATTTGGGTTAGTCCATTTTCTACAGTGTTGTTTTCTTCATTATTTTTTGGGTCTCCTTTAGCACATCATTGACTTGTTTTTCATGATTTTCTTGCATCACTCTCATTTCTCTTCCCAATTTTTCCTCTACTTCTCTTACTTGATTTTCCAAATCCTTTTTGAGCTCTTCCATGGCCTGAGACCAATTCATATTTTTCTTGGAGGCTTTTGATGTAGGTTCTTTGACTTTGTCGATTTCTTCTGGCTATATGTTTTGATCTTCTTTGTCACCAAAAAAAGGTTCTATAGTCTGAGTCTGAGTCTGCATCCTTTTATACTGCCTGCTCATGTTCCCAGCTAACTACTTGACCCTTGAGCTTTTTGTTAGGGTATGATTGCCTTTAGAGTGTAGAGTGCTTTGTCCCAAGCTTTAGGGGCCTTGCACTGCTCTTTTCAGAGCTACTTCTACTCCACAGTCACTGCAAGCTCTGCCACACCAGTGCTCCTCCTCCCCCAAGAACCTCCAACCAGGACCATAACCAAGATCTAAGCAGGACAAACAAAGCAAGAGAACCCTGCCTCTGCCCCAGCAAAGCAATCCCTGCACTCCTACTCTGATTGGCTGCTTGATTCCTCCCACTGGTGGGCCAGGGGCTGGAAGCAGTGGCCTCTGGAGCTCTGGAAGCAGCTGCCTGAGCTACTTGCTGCTGCCACCACAGCACCTCCATTGCCCTGGGGCTAGAGTCAGACTGTATACTTCCCTCACCCAGATCCAACAGTTTTCCCACTGACCTGCTCCATGGTCTTTGGCATTTGTGGGTTGAGAAGTCTGGTAACTGCTACAGCTCAGTTATTCAGTCAGAGTCCTTAGGCCTGCTCCACCCAGCTCCCCGTCTGGTCTGTCCTAACATGGCCCATGTTGGGCTGTGCTCAGCTCCCAGCACAGTGTGATAGACCCTTCTCGGTGACCATCCAGGCCATCTTGGGCCGGAAACTTGTTTCCCTCTGTTATTTCGTGGGTTCTGTAGCTCTAGAATTTGTTCAGAGCCATTTTTACCGGTGTTTGGAGGGATTTGGGGGAGAGCTCAAGGAAGTACCTATTCTCCAGCCACCATCTTGGCTCTGCCCCCTTGTTATGAGAATCAAACAGAAGTTGTATTAAGTCCTTGAAAAAATACAAATTATGAAGGTATGTATTTCTTCAGTTGTCTCTATATCTATCTCTTCAATGTATCTTAACATCCATGTATCAGGGCAAAGATTTTTAGGGGAATTATGATATTTGGGGATATCCAGATACCCATTGGAAATTTTCATTCTGTCCCCATAACCCCCATCCTCTGCTAGTTGCTTACATTTTTATTGGTCTGGTGACTATTTCTAAGGCTACATTAGAACAAAATTCCTGCATCAGACCTTAAATCAAAGCCGTATGTGTCTGACTTGTTCTGTATAGCACTGCATGATGTACACAGGCATTTGATGATGATAATGAGAGAACATAGTTTGAAAGAGGAAAAGTTACAGAACAGCTTTTAACAAGTTGACTCAAGTCTCCTTCATCCCTGTTTGTGGATAACTGACAGTGGGTAATAAGTGTAGGGGGAAAATGCCCCTTTTCCTTTTCTCTTGCTTGTTAATAATGTAGACACTACAATAGAGAAACCCAGAGAGCCCTTGATCTACAGTTTCCAGTGTAGAATAGTGTTGATTTTTTTTAAAGTATGCTCTACAGAGTGCATTTCTGAAATACTATTTCAACATATGTAGTACATCAGTTGGAAACAGGGCCAGCAGAATTCCCAGAGACAACTAGCAGCGATTTCAAATAAATTTCGGCAGAGCTTTGAGTGATAAGAGAGGGATTAATTTCTCAGCAGGAGTAGTTGTTTGTGGTGCAGAATCCAAGACTAACAGTGAGTTTGCAAATCCTGTGAAGTTCTGACCTTAGAAGATAGGGAGTTTAAAAGATAAATATGTGTAGAAAAATCCTGTTCCTGTCCTCCCTTTATAGTTTGCTTGGAACTCTTCTGATTCCTCATAAAATTCTTTAATAGGTAATTGTCTGAAATTTGATTTTGAGATTAGTTGAGCTCACTTGGACTATGGAAGAACATGGCCTGATCAGACCTGCTCTAATTGGCAATTTCTCAACTTTCTGAATAACTAATGAGCTTCAGGGTGGCTAGCTCTGGCTAAAGGGACACCTGACTTTTTGCCATACCTTGTTTTCATTTATTGCTTTTTCTATTTACTTGTCAGACATTCATGCTCTTGATGCATCCTCAGCTGATCACCCAAGACTTTAAAACCAAGTGAAACTGAGACAAATTCTGAAGCATTCAGAAAGTGTTTTTTGTTTGTTTGTTTTGTTTTTGTTTTTTATAGTTTCCAACAGTGCTGGCTCATTTCTCCTCTGGCATGGTAGCTGAATAAAACTCAGTGTAGAACTTAATTTTTAAAAGATACTAAATCAAAATAAATCACTAATGGTGATTTTAGTTCTATTGTCATAAGATACTGGTTATTGTGATAATGAAGTTGTTAATTAGTTAGATTGATCCTAGCACACAGACGAAGTTGGGGAACTCTCTACTTAACACCTACTTTTTCCCAGTCTCAGGACTAATAGAGAGCTAATAGTCCCTCACATGCATAGTAGCCTGCGGGAAAACTTAACACTTCCTAGCAGAGGGCTAGCTGTATAACTAGGTATTCTAGAACCTGGGGTAAATTGAATTGAGCTGGAGGGATGGTAGCAGGTAGCAGATTTAGTTTGTTCTGAGAAAGAACAAACTCCCCCTAACTCTGCTGACCTATAGTGCCACTCCATTTCCTGGACCCCACGTGCCAACTCACTTCCACTCCAAATACATATTCATGGGATGTGAGTTGGGGGAGAATAACAGAATGCTGGGATGGTTTTCTCTGTTCTGTGTTGAACAGGAGGTATGAAACCCTCTTCAACTTTGTTTTTAACATCTGGCATAAAACTTTTGCAGAAAAATTCCAGAGGTGAGGAAAGACCTCTTGAGAGGTGGTCTGTATCCCATCCCAAAACCAGTAATAATTGTTGAAATTTATATAGCGCCTTAATTTGCTTCTTACAGCAACTCTGCGAGGGAAGTTATTATGGTATTATTATCTTGGGGGAAATACTTGAGGCATTCTTACCCCGGAGAAAGTCTTCCAAGCAGAGGTATTATTATGCAATAATAATAATGATGATTATGATGATGATTCTACGGATGAGGAAACTGAGGCTCTTGTGGTCACATTACTAGTAAATGTCAGAGACAAGATTAAAATTTGTCTCTTCTAACTTTACAATACTCTTAACCCATCATCCCACTCTGATAATAACTCTGTGGGATGGAAAGCTAGAACCTTTCCCACAAGGCTGTGCCTCCACCCTCCCTCTAGTACCTAGTCTCATTTGTATGAACTGATGAAGAGCGATATGATCAGAACTAGAACAATCTATACAAAAATAACAACACTGTAAATGTTGAAACATTCACAATAAAATTTTATAAGAACGCTGATCAACAGCAATATCCAACAATAATTCTGGAGGACCTATGATGAAACACCATTCCTATTTCCTGACAGAGAGAGGATGGACTCAGGGTGTAAACTGAGATATCTACATCTATCTATCTCTGTGTGTGTTTATGCATGTATGTATATGTAGCAATAAATTAGGTTACAAATAAAATTTATCAACCTTCTAAAAATCACAATCTTTACTTAAACATGTACACTCAAAAATTTTTTTCTTAAACATTCCTTCCTAAAAGTTTTTCTCTTTCTTAAAAACAGCTTAAAATTTATCCTAATGTTAAAAAGATAATCATTAAGCTTTCATGAAGCAAATTAGTTGAAAACCTCTAAACTGACAGATATCTGTCTCTTATTCAACTTTAAGGCAAAAATAAATCTTTAAAATTGGAATTTATCAAAACTAAGTTGGTGTAAAATGTCTTTAAGTCTCTATAGCTATAACAGCTATAGGACCAAAGCTATATCTATATTGGTGGTGGTGGTGCTCTGTGTGTGTGTGTGTGTGTGTGTGTGTGTGAGAGAGAGAGAGAGAGAGAGAGAGAGAGAGAGAGAGAGAGAGAGAGAGAGAGAGAGAGATGGCCAATACAGGAATTAGTTTTACTTGACAAAAATAACTTGACTCTGCTTGACTTGTTCTGAGAGACAGCTAGGTGGTACAGTGGATAGAGCCCTGGACCTGGCATTAAGAAAACCAGAACTGTAATACAACCTCTTAGTTGTATTGACTACTAAGTGTATTGACACTTAGTAACTATGCGATCCTGGACAAGTCACCCAACCTCTATTTGCCTCAGTATTTTCATCTGTGAAAATTGGGATAATAATAGCACCTCCCTACCAGGGTTCTTATGAACATAAAATGAGATAATATTTACAAAGCACTTTGCAAACCTTAAGGTGCTATATGAATAGTTGCTGTGCATATTTGCTATGAGAATTTTGTTTCTTTTTCAATGGAGAAGGGGACATTTGGGGAGGAGGGAAGGGCTGAGGTGGGGAGAGAGAGAGAGAGAGAGAGACAGAGAGACAGAGAGAGAGAGAATAGATCTTTGTTCATTTAAACTAAACTAAACAACGACAATGAAAATGACAAAAATAAAAGTGACATCTCAAAACTCTGCAATACAATAGTAGCTAGAGGTTGAGTTACAGGAAATAGGAGTGGGACTCATAATGTGGTGGGCTTGGGAAATGCAGAATGTGAGTTTTAGGGAAATCTGAGTAGAAAGATATGAGGCAATTAGAGTAAAGATTTATCAAGCCTCAAAGTGAAGATGCTCTTGCTTACAAAGATCTGGAGAAAGGAAGCTTAGAAACTTAGTGGTGCCTGGAAGATGATAGATGACATAGTGACCAATCATCCAAACAATCTGTGTTGAGAGCTTCTGGTTATGGTAGAATGTTCTCTTCATTGACTCATGAAAATGCAAGTGACTCTGAAAACCATTCTCAAAAGTAAGTTTCTGTTTCATCATGATTTAGGTAAGTGAAGGGGGAGAAAGAGCTACACCTAGACCTTTGACCAGAGTGGTAGTGTTCTGTTGGGAAAGGTTGCTTCATTGATTGAATTTAAAACTTCAGGAAGGATGCATATGGATCAAGGGAGGGAGGATTGGATTCAACTCAATTAGGTTGAATCAGCTTGAGCTCATGCTTACTATATGTTTGGCTGAGGCAAAAAGATGAAAAATTAACTGTCATCTTTTTTTGTTCTCATGAACCATCCCTGATATTATCAACTCATTCTTGGGAAGACAGATTATAGAATCAGAAAGCTGATATTTTTATTCTGTTGAATGGACAGTATAAGAAATATGTATGTCAGAGTTGAAATTAAAAAAAAAGATGATTCACGTTCTATCCCAGATGACCAAGGGAGAATGATTTCTCCTTTTGAAGAGTCATACTTCCTTAGCCCTCTTCCCTTTCCCAGTGGCCTGTGCTTCCCACTCCTGCTTCTAGGTAAGCTGCTTGTTCTGGGTATGACACCACAGATTTGTTCAGAATCAGTTTGGGATGAGATTTGGAGGAGGGTCTGGAATCAATGGCGAAGGCAACTTGGTGGCTGATAACAAGTTGCACTGGCTGATCCTTTTCCCTCATGCCCTACCCCCAGGAAAATCAGCCCTAGTCTTTTCCTGATAACTGTAGTCCTCCGCTTTTTCTTTGCATTCTACCCTCTAAGAAATTTCCTCTGTTGTAGAGAGAAAATATCAATAAATATAAAATCATAGGATCTCTCTTTGAATCCGTTGATGCTTGTTACCTGTGTGACCTTTGGCAAGTCACTTCAACTATTCTGGGCCTCAGTTTCTGTAAAGTGAAGGCGTTAGTTTCTAAATGAAATCTGAGTTCCCTTCTAGCTCTAGATCAAGGGTCCTACTATTCCAGATCTTTTCCTTTCATATTCTTTCCATCTTCTGGTGCTTATTGAACACCAGTTTTTCTTCCTGAAGATAACTCATCTCTTGGTATTCTTATAAGGCTAGTTACTCCTTTTCTTTCAATTCCTGAGACATAGGAAGAAGAACAGGCATATTCCTTGCAACTTTAAAGAAAATGATTTTTAGTTTCAAATTCTCTCCTTCCTGCAATCCTTTCTCCTACTCATTGAGAAGGCAAGAAATGTGATACCCACTATATATACTAAGTCATGCAAAACATATTTCTGCATTAGCCATGTTCCGGGGGGGGGAAAGAAAAAGAAAGATACAGAGGGAAAATGCTTCAATCTGTATTCTGAGTCCGTTCATTCTCTATCTGGTGGTAGGCAACATTTTTTGCATCATCAATCCTTTGGAATTGTAGTGGATCATTGTATTGATTAAAGTTACTAAGTCACTGTCAATTACAATATTGCTCTTATTGTGTAAATTGTTCTTCTAATTCTGCTCATTTCACTTTTCATCAGTTCATATGTCTTCCCAGGTTTTTCTGAAACCATACCCTTCACAGTTTCTTACTGCATGATAGTATTCCGTATACGTAACTCATTTAGCCATTTCATTAAGACTACTAGTTTCATTGGCATATATAGTTGGACAAATTAGCTCTTATTAATGGCTTTAATTTCATCTTCACTGGTTGTGCATTCACTCTTTTTATTTTTGATACGGGTAATGTGGTTTTCTTCTTAAAAAATCAAATTAGCTAATGGTTTATCTGTTTTATTGGGTTTTTTTTTTAATAAAACCAACTTCTAATTTTATTGGTTCAGTTTCTATTTTCAATTTTAAAACCTCTCCTTTGACTTTTTTTAAGGATTTCTAATTTGGTGTTTAATTGAAGCTTTTAATTTGTAGTTTTTCTAGGGTTTTGTTGTTGTTGTTGCATGATCAATTCATGGATTCATTTTATTGGTGTAAGCATTTAGAGATATAAAATATTCCCTAAGTATTTCTTTGGCTGCATCTTACAACTTTTGGGATGTTGTCTCATTGTTATCATTAAATTTAATGAAATTATTGATTATTATGATTTGTTCTTTGATCCATTCATTCTTTAGGATTAGGTTATTTAGTTTCGAATGCACTTTTAATCTATACTTCAAAAGCCCTATATTGAATGTAATTTTTGTTGCATTATGGTAAAAAGGCATATTTAATATTTTTGCTTTTCTGCATTTGTCTGTGATGTTTCTGTGCCCTATATACATAGTCAACTTTTCTGAAGGTGTTATGCACAGCTAAGAAATAGGTATACATCCTTCTATTCACAGTCGATATTCTCCAGAGAGCTATAATATCTGACTTTCCTAAAATTCTATTCATCTCCTTAACTTTTTTCTTTTTTTATGGTTAGATTTATCTAGGTCTGGGGGTTAAGTAGAGGTCCCCTACTATTATAGTTTTATTGTCTATTTCCTTCTGTAACTCATTTAAGTTTTCCTTCAAGAATTTGTATGCTGTGCCTTACAGCTTTTGAACCCTTTCTTGCCTCCCATCTTATTTCTATTGAAATTTATCCCAGTTTGTCCATTTCCTTTTTGTTGCCATCTATGCCCTTCCAGGTCACCTCCTCTTTTTCTATAGGAAATACCTGGCTCATAGTGTTCTCCATCCAAACCCTGGGACTCTGACTATCCTGACTTCCCAGGAATTCTATTTCCAATGAACCATACACAAGACTTATCATACCTTTGTTCTCACTTACCCTCAATATCCGCTTCTACCACAAAATGATTTTGCCATGTATCTTAGAATTTCTAGTGTAGATCTAGTCTATACTATATATATATATATATATATATATATGTATATATATATATATATGTAAACTTTATTCCTTGAATCCTTTAGTGTTCAGATCGCCATCTTTTGAGATGGCAGTTGGTTATGCATACAGAGAATCATCTCATATAGGCATTAACTTATTTAAATTCAAGTCTAACCTGAGGTGGTACAATGGATAGAACACCAGGCTTGGAGTTAGAAAGATATGAGTTAAAATTCAGTCTCAGATACTTAAGTTCTGTGCTTCCAAATACAGCAACCAAATAATTTTGCTACTTTTGCTCACTTATAAATGCATACAGTACATATAATATATTGTTAGTTATATTTTTCACAAGGAAATGTCTTCTTCCTCCTTCCCTACCTCCCTTCCTCTCAAACTAGAACTTTTCCTTGATGGAAAAGAGCATGCTTCACATCTCCCACAACACCTAGCGTATAGTTGATGATCAATAAGAACATTTTTGTTGACAAATGTGTATACACACACAGGGTACAATATATTAACATACAAAGGAAAACATTCCCCCATGTTTAACTCCACAGGATTTCAGCTTTTCTCATCTCCATATTAGGCTGGGTTCATATCAATCTAGTTATATGAGATTGAAAGATAATTTGAAGTAACAGAGCCAGGAAAATCTGGATTCAAGTTCCATCTACAACACACACTGAAGATGTGATCCTAGTTCAGTCATTTAACCTCTCATTGCTCTAGGCAACTATCTCAAGATTTATAAATTGCAAAGAAATGCAGATTTGAATTCATAGAGGGAGTTTCTTATGCCAGTGAGGCAGCTAGGCAGCTCAGTGGATAGAGAGATGGGTCTCTAGAGTCAGGAAAACCTGAGGTCAAATTGGGCCTTAGACATTTACTAACTGTATGACCTTGGTAAATCACTTAACCTCTGTCTTAGTTTCCTTAATTTTGAAATGGGGGCAAAATGAGAAAATATTTGTAAATCACTTAAGTACAGTGCCTGCTACATAGTAGACTCTATGTAAATGTTTATTCCCTCCCTCTCTCCCCTCCCAGTGAAATCACAGGTCCCCTCCCTATCTCTACATGATAAACATTTTACATTACCATGGTAACAGCATGAAAGAACATTTGTCTTTCCCAGTAAAAAGACCTGGGTTTCAAGTCCCAGCTCAGCCAGTGCATGATCTTGGGCAAGGTGGTTCTGTAATTTTCCTGAGCATCAATTTCCCCATCACTAAAATGGGAATACTAAAAGTTGCCCTAGGGCTATTGTGAAGATCAAATAAGACGTTCAAAGTGTATTGCAGTCCCAAAGTACTTTATGAATGTAAGTTAGTATTATTTGTTTAAGTTTTTCTTACCATCTTCCTTCCTACTCTCTCTCTCTCTCTCAGAACACCTTGGATTATAATCTCTTTTAATTTGGGAACCAAATCTCCAATTTCCTCTGTAATCCTCTGCATACAATGAATGATCAAAAGCTGCTGATGACTGATGTGAGAGATAATTTATGATAGCCCACTCCCCATTTGGCAGGAAGAAGTGTTGGGCTTTGTGACTTACAGACTCAACTGGCAGAAAGGTGTAGCTTAGAACATACATCATATACCAATCTTGTATAACTAGTTTGCTTAAGGCTTTTAAAAAATCTATAAACCCAACTAATTACTTTCAAAGAAACAATGCCTCAGTATAGCTCACTTTTTAAATGTGTGTCTTAAAAGGTTTAGCCACATGCATTTTCAATTTTTTTTTGTTTGCTTGCTATACTCTCTATGAATCATATATATTCTCTCTTCCTATCCCTGCCCCCACCCTTTTATGGGCTTTTCACAAGCACATGTGTTTCCATTTAGAATTTTTAAAAATAATCAAGGCTTCTCTGGCAGCAGGAAAACACTGCAAAGGCAGATAAGAACAGCCATAGACTTGACTTGAGCTGCGGATGCTGCCTTTCACATCCCGCTGACCCCTGGCATTGAAAAAGCTTAAATGAACAAATAATAATAATAATAATAAAATCCCAGGTAGCTCCTGCTTGTTTTTAGAGATTTGGGACTGGGCCAAGTTTCTTTTGGTTCATTTTTGCAAACAGAGAAATACATGCAAATAGTTGGTTGGCTAGGAAGGTCATAGAGAAGGTGGAGAGTGGAGAGGAGTGCACTATGGATGGTTAAGTTACCTTAAATAAGTTGCCACTTATTTCCATGGGTTGACCTTTTCTGCAATTTGGTACTGTATAAAGAAGAGTTTTTGAAAATATTGTTATGCTAATTAATCACCTTATTGAAATTTTTCAAGGTTTTAGTTCACTTATCAGAATTCTTGAAGTTCTTGTTTATAGACATCAAAACGAACCAAGAAAGCTAACATGCATTGAGAAAATTTAATAGGATTTAAAAGTTATGGAAAGCAATATAGTTTCCAGTGAGATTGCTTCAATCAGAGTTACTCTTGTTCTCCTCTTCCAATCATTTCACTCTCTATTTTCCTAGTTAACACAATATATTATGGGATTTCTCCCCACTGTCATTCTTTATGGAAAGTTTGCTTCTTCAGTTAATTCTGAATAGGTTCATTTTTAGCATCATCAGACATTCAAAGGGAAAAGGGAGGCATATATTACCATTCCAACAAAACTTCAGGACTTAAGTTTTCTTTTGCACCTTTCTAATGTGCTTATCATGACTTATTTTGCATTTTACTTGCATATTTATCATATGTCCCTATTAGATTGTGTTTCATGAGGGCAAGGACTGTGTTTCATTTTGAAATGTATCTGGATTTCAGGAAGGCATTTGGCAAAGTCTTTCCTGATCTCCTTGAGGTCTAGAGATATGTGTTAGATGATAGTATAGTTAAAAGAATTCAGAAAAAGTTGAATAACCAGACCTCAAAAGCATTGAATGATGAACAGATTTCAACACAGTTGGGGTTATCTAGTGGCAAGTATATTATTCTGTCCTCTAATATTTTTTTAAAAACTAATGTTTTAGATAAAGGCTTAGTTGGTGTGCTTATCAGACTTGCAAATGTCGCAAATCCACAAGTGATAGTTAATGTGCTGGTTAACAGAATTATAATTCAGAAAGGTCTCAAAAGGATGGAACCAATCTAACAGAGTAGAATGTAATCTGTATAAGATTAACATCCTGTACCTGAAAGCAGTTCTGTTAGTAGTGGCAAAGAACTGAAAATTGAGGGGATGCCCATAAATTAGGAAATGGCTGAACAAGTTGTTGTATATGAATGTAATGGAATATTATTGTGCTATAAGAAATGATGAGCAAGCAGATTTTAGAAAAACCTGGAAAGACTTACATGAACTGTTGCTGAGTGAGGTGAGCAGAACCAGGAGAACTTGTACACAGTGACAGCAACATTATGTAAGGATCAACTTTGATAGACTTAGCTCTTCTCAGCAATACAATGGTCTTAGACAATTTCAAAAGACTCATGATGGAAAATGCTGTCCACATCCAGAGAAAGAACCATGGAGTCTGAATGCAGATCGAAGCATACTATTTTCACTTTTTTGTTTTTTTCTTTCTCGTGGTTTTTCCCCTTTTGTTCTGATTCTTCTTTCACAACATGACTAATGTGGAAATACGTTTAATATGATTTTACATGTTCAACCTACATCAGATTACTTGCCATCTTGGGAAGGGCAGGGGGGAGAAAAAATTGGAACTCAAAATCTTATAAAAATGAATGTTCAAAACAATCTTTACATGGAATTGAAAAAAAATACATTAAGTGGGAAAAAATAAAGTCCTTTACCTAGGCTAAAAACTCAACTAACTCTGACAGCACAGGATTGGGGAAATAGAGTTTAATAATTGTTCACATGGAAAAGGTTAAAGGATTTTAATTGACTTAACCTCCATTCAGGTCTTACTCTGATGCCTCATTGTGATGTGCGGTTGACCCTGGACTGTTGAAGGCTATGCTGGCAGAGTACAAGCTGTGGCAGGTCCTAGCAGCGGGGAAAGGTCTCAGGTATGAGACTGGTGAGTGACCGTATGTCTCATCCTAGGGTCAGTCTCCTGTCAGAATCTCATCGTCATGGCTGATTGCAGAATGATGGTGTAATGTTATTTTAAATTTAAATCTTATGATTATGATTTTTTTAACCATAGCAACTCTCAAACACTCATAAAGATCATGCAGTCTGTGACTGCAACACCAATACCAATGAAATTAATGATGCTAAAAGCATTGGAATGATTGACTAAAATCTCTGTATGAGTCAATAGTGGCTGGCAAAAATAGCTAATATATAGGCTGTATGAATAGCAGAATAATATCTAATACAAGAGAGGCCCCCTCTGTGCTATTCTGTCCTACCACATCATGCCTCTCTCTAAATCCTATATTTTATAAGGTACCTTGATTACTGGAAGCACTTCCAGAAGAGATTGACAGAGTGATGGTAGTACATCTATAACTTCTATAGGTCCCATCTAAAAATCCTATTTTCTACAAGAATCTTTCCCCACCCCCTCTTAATTCTAATGCCTTCCCTCTGATAACTTCTTCCTATTTATCCTGTGTATAGCACACTTTGTATTATTTGTTTTCATGTTGTCATCCCCATTAGACTATAAGTTCTTTGAGGACAGGGACTTTTGTTTCTTTTTGTATCTCCAGTGCTTATCACAATGCCGGGCACATAGTAGGTGCTTAATAAATATCGATTGATTGATTGATACAAGAAAAGATTAAAAGAACTGAGAATGTTTGACCTGGAAGCACAAAGAGTTTACTGAAGCTGAGGCTTAAATACTTTGGCCACTTAGTGAGAAGATAGGACTCATTGGAAAAAACTGATAGGCTAAAGGAAAAGAGGATGGCAGAGCATGAGGTGGATCGATAGTATCATGGGAACAAAGAATGTGAACTTGGACAGACTTTGAAAGATAATAGAGGATAGAAGGGCCTGGCATGCTATAGTCCATGTAGTCATGGAGAGTTGGACACAACTCAACAATTGAACAACAACAAAAGAAGACTTGGGTGAAGACAATATAACTATCTTCAGATAGTTAAAGGACTAGCATAGAGAAGAAAGTTAAAGAGCAATATGGGGGCTAGTGGATGGATGTCATGGGGACAAAGATTTCTAGTTGCCAAAAAGAAGAAATTAAAGGCTGTCCTAGATAAATTGAGCTATTTTGTAGGTTAGTAAGTTCCCCAAGTTAGTAAGAATGCCACAAAAGGCACTCAAGCAGAGAATAAATGGCCAGTTGTCAGGAGCGATTGTAGTAGGGCTGCTTAATTTGAGATTCATAAACTTAATTTAATTTTTTTCACAATTTTATTTCAATATCATTGATTTCCTTTGAATCCTTATAAATTTTACTTTGCATATTTAAAAACATTATTCTGAGAAGGAATTTAAAGGCTTCACTAGATTGACCAAGAGATCCATGACAAATCAGTTGAGAATGTCTGTTTGAGGGTAATCATGCTTCTGGTATGGGGATTCACTGGGTGATTTTAGCTACTTTTAACCCTAAAATTCTGTGATTCGATATCCTCTTGACTTCTTTGAGGACAGAGAGCTTGTTATTTTCCATACTTCAAAGCTATTTCACAGAATCACATGATACCAGATGTTTCAACAATCTGGCTAGCAGCTTCTGTGGGGGTGTAAGATCCACCCACAGCCAGCACCCAGAAAGCGCCAACAGCACAGGTTCTTTTGATCTGCTTAACTAAGGAAAGCAAGGTGAAGGGGTTGACAACCTTACTTTAATTCAGCATACAAATATCATTCACTTAGTTCAGGGGAAAAAGCCAGCACACTGAACTTCAGAGCAAAATACAAACAAATTATGAACATCAACAGACAGACCCAACACAATGCATAGTTACCAACATCTAGGTTCAGCCCGGGAGCTCAGAACAAGGGCTGGCCCAGAGCCATGTGCCCCACCATGGCTGTGGGTGAGAGCTCCAAAAAAGAGAAGTCCAACCCCTCGTTTGATATCTTTTTCAGCATCAGGGGTGAGTCACACATGCAACTCACCCATGTGACCTAGAATTGTCACAAAGAGGCAACTTAAACCCACGTGGTCTAAAAGCCTCTGCTCTCCCAGACATGTAAACTAGGCCCTCCCTGGAGTTAGCCCCACCTTGGTCCCCACCTTAATTGCCAATCCACACCCACTAAGGTTTTACACCTAATAGGGGTTTGGGCCTGGGACTTAGCACCTAGTAAGGCTCAATGAAATACACTGAATTACTCAAAGGGAACAAAGCCAAACTCTTCAAGGGCACTTGGTTGAACTAAGTGCTAAGGAGCCCATTTTGCTTACCAACACACTCTACCCCTTGTTCTATGATACATAATCTAATCAGCCATGTATCCTAGAACATATATTGACCCATTATACATTGTGATCCAATTACGCAGGAAAGTAAAACATATCATTCACAACAAAGCAAAACCTATCATTCAGTGATTTAGTTTCCTGCATAATTGGATCACAATGTATGTTCCAAGTGCCCTTGAATAGTTTGGCTTTGTTTCTTTTGAGTAATTCAGTGTATTTCATTGAGTCTTACTAAGTTCTAAGCCCCAGGCCCAAACCCCTATTAGGTGTAAAACCTTAGTGGGTGTGGATTGGCAACTAAGGTGGGGCCCAAGGTGGGGCTAACTCCAGGGAGGGCCTAGTTTACATGTCTAGGAGAGCAGAGGCTTTTAGACCACGTGGGTTTAAGTTGCCTCTTTGTGACGATTCTAGTCACACATTCGACTCAACCCCTTCACCTTGCTTTCCTTAGTTAAGCAGATCAAAAGAACCTGTGCTGTTGGCAGCTTTCTGGGTGCTGGCTGTGGGTGGATCTTACACCCCCACAGAAGCTGCTAGCTGGATTGTTAAAACACCAGAATTGGAAGGGACCTCAGTTTAGTTCAGTCTATGTCCAGGTAGGAATTTTCTCTTAAAATACTTTATAAATGGTCTTTCATTCTGCACTTAGAAACAGCTTGTAAGACAAAACCTACTACTTTCCTAGGTAACCTGTTACACTTTGGATAGTTCTAATTTTAAAGACTCTTCCATATATCAAGTCCAAATATACCTCTTTACAATGTCCAACTATTGCTACTACTTCTGTCCATTGTATCCAATCAGAATAAATCTGATCCCTCTTAGATATAACAATCCTTCAAATATTTATTCTGCCTAAATTTTCTCTTCTCCAGGCTAAATACCCCTAGTTCCTTCAATCCATCTGAATATTTTTCTATCCCCATAAATATTCAGTGCATTGGAAGCCATGAACATTAGTAAATAAATTCACTTGTAAAACAATCATGTTCTGATGACTCAAGCAAAGAAAACATTTAGAAAAGGCGAAAGAGTTGAATTAACACTGGTGATGGAGAGTTTTCCCATCCTTCTCTCTAATTCAATTAGGAAAACACCCTGATTCAATTTCAACAACTACCACAGAGTACTCAAAAATAAATTAAAAACAAATTTTATAGTTATGTACTTAATAAATACCCATAAGTACTTCTGCATATAAAGAATAGAAGAAAGGTGATTGTGTAGCAAACTACCAGTTCTCTATTCTTACACAGCTTGTCTCTCAGTTTTAAAGCATATAAGAAACTAAGCACATTGGTTTCAAAGCTGTCCTGGTTATTTGTGTCCCGATTCAGAACATTCCTCTCTTTTGTGTGTTTAAAATTCTTCATTTTCATGTGTAGTCCCCCCCCCCAACTATCCTTGCTTGAATTTAAAGAAAAATGATCCCCTCCGGTCAGTCTGTTAGATAAGCCCCTATATGCAAAATGATATCATACATCAACCATATCTGAAAACATATACATTATTTTTGTGGGAGAAGCAAGATTAAATAAACAACAGTCCCTGGGACTGATTCTCTCCCTCCCTTCCTCCCTCCCTCCTTCTCTCTCTCTCTCTCTCTCTTTCTCTCTCTCTCTCTCTCTCTCTCTGCCTCTCTCTCTCTCTCCATGTGTGTATATATATATATATATGTATATAGATATATAGAGATATAATCATATTCCAAAATGATACATATTAAGTGAATGAGAGAGGTGCAAACCAAATGCTATGTAAGGTCCAAGATGGGGGCGGGGAGCCATAAGGATAATTATTTAGAGGGGAATCAGGAAAGAAGTAGCATTTCACCTGGTTGTTAGAAAGATCTGAGCTGGAGAAAGATTTGGGAGTCATCTTAATGATAATAATAGAAGCAGTGAAATTATAAATGGAAAGTATAGTAAGAGAAGGCCAAAAACAGAAATAAAGGATCAGGAAGGAGAATGGAGAAAGGGGTGGTTAGAGAAGAGAAAGAAGAACTAGGAGAGCATAGTCTTGGAAGCCAAGGGAGAAGGGAAGAGCATATCATTATAGACAGTGTTAATAGTGTCAAAAATGCAGAGATGATGATGATGATGATGACGATGATGATGATAGCTAGCCTTAAAGTTTGCAAAATGCTTTACAAAGATTATTTCATTTGATCCTCACAGCAACCGTGTGAGCTAAGAGCTATCATTATCCTCATTTTACAGATAAAGAAACTGAGGCAGAGAGAGGTTAAGTAATTCATCCAGGATTATACAGCTATTAAATGTCTGAGGCTGGATTTGAAGTCAGATCTTCCCAACTTAAATGTATCACTTATCCACCTACAAATATAAGCATAGGCTTAGGCATAGAAGGATGAGGACAGAGAGTGACTATTGTATTAAATAACGAAAATCCTTCAGCTTCATTTGCTGAAGGAATGGGAGCTCTTTCTACAGTACCCATGTCTTCTAGTTCCATGGGATGTCCACGTTAGAACATTTCTTCCCATTTTTCACATTTTCTGCTTGCCTGATTCTTCTGACAGTACAATGAGTGCCAAGGCTTGTCTTCAGTAATAGGTAGGTTAATAATATTTACAATAATAGCTCTAGCATTTATCTGGTGCTTTACAAATATCTCATTTTATCCTTACAAGGACCCTAGGATGTAGGTGCCATTATTAGCCTAATTTTCCAGGTAAGGAAATCCAAGACAGATAAATAGAGGTTAAATGACTTGCCCAGGTTCTTACAGCAAACTAAGTGTCTAAGGCTGGATTTGAACACAGTTCTTCCTTCATTTACTCTACTATCTCACTGCTTAATGAACCTAGGATGGTTTTATTAATGTAATAAATTTGTGGTTGACCTAATAACTTCTTGATCTCTGTATCCATAATGCATCACACATAATAGGCACATTATAATACTAATAATGTCTGCAGGCATGATAATTATATCTGCATATTGCCTTGCGATATACAAAGAACTTTCTTCAAAACAACTCTAATGAGGTAGGTAGTACAGGTATTGGTATTATCCCTAATTTATTGATGAGGAAACTGAGGCTCAGAGGGAGAAAATGACATGTTCAAAGTTACATAGTTATTAAGTAGAAGAGCCAAGGCTCAAAGTTAGGTCTTGACACCAGGTCCATTGCTCACTGCATTCCACCATGCTGCTTTCCAACTAGTTAATCCTCCTTCTGTTCCCATCCCTTTCTTTCCCCTCTTCAGATTACCGGTCTTGCTTGGTCTGCTCCCTGGCAATAGTGTTATTCTTCATAGCTTTCCCAATACTAATGAATAATTCATTTGGGTATTATAGGCAGACATTGACTCGGAGGTAGTTATTTGAACATCATTCACACAGGTTAATAAATGATCTTTGGTGTCATAGAAATATAGCTAAATAAATACCTGATTTGAAGGTATCCCCAAAGGAATTGCTGTCTCAGAGTAGTTCTAAGGACATTGACTCAATTTAAGGACCTAAGAATCTATGAGGTTTGGTTGACGGTTCTTTGTTTTAATAGTATTTTTTTTACTATTACATATAAAGACAATTTTTAACATTCATTTAAAAAATTTTGAATTCCAAATTTTTCTCCCTCCCTCTCATCCCCCCTTCCTAAAACAGTAAGCAATTTGATATAGGTTATATATGTAGAATCATGTAAAACATGTTTTTGTATTAGTCATGTTGTGAAAGAAGTAACAGCCTAAAAGGAAAGAACAACACAAACAAAAAAAAGTGAAAATAGTATGTTTCAATCTGCACTCAGATTCCACCAGTTCTTTCTCTGGATGTGAATGGCATTTTCCATCACAAGTCACTTGGAATCGTCTTGGATCATCGTATTGCTGAGAAGAGCTAAGTCATTCATAGTTGATCATCACCCAATGTTGCTATTACTGTGTACAATGTTCTTCTGGTTCTGCTCATTTTACTTTGCATCAGTTCATGTAAAGATTGATTGCTCTTCTGAAGCATTTTTGTGACTTAATCTGTGCATTCTCAGATCACTTTTTTAAATTAATAACATAATAAACAAGCATTGCTGGACTGAAGTTCAAGAAACCAAAGAGTTCCAGTTTTCCAACTTTTTCAGTCAAGGTCAGTTCAACTAGGGGAAAAAAGTTTTATGGGTTTTTATTTTCATGCCTGAAGAGCGTATAGCATGACTTAAAGATAATCTCCTAATATTATGTAGTAATAAATTACACTACCTTTGATTAGTGTAGCAAAGAATTCAACTAGCTTGGCCAGAGATGGAACTTATGATTCCAAAGATGGTAAGATTTCCCAATATAATGTTTAGATTAAACTATCCTCTTAGGCTAGATGACCAATATTATATATTAAAAATACTCTAGAGATTCCAGCAAAATAACAGATTATATTATATATAAATTATACAATACACATGCACAAATCCTTACATATAAAATGTATGTTATATATTTATATTACATACATTTTACATATAACATATAATATGATATTATTTTGGGAATTAAAACTAGATACATCATAATTTCTAAAACAATACACAAAATTGAACTTCAAAAAAGAAAGAATAATGTCCAAATGATGACCAAGTCTCCAGTGTAGGAAATATAATCACAACTTCTTGGATTGGTAAAAATTAATAACAAAGTGTAGAATTCAGTGATACTGAAAAAGAAAGAAGTGAATTGCCAAGATTAGATGCAGTGCTTTCTGAGACTTTCAATAAAGATCCTGGAGATCTGTAGGCTTATACAGCTATAGGTCTAGTCTTTTCTTAACTGTAGACAATGTAAGTAAATTCTTATATTAAGAATTTGAATTTTGATATATATGTCACTTTGCACATTGTAGATAGATCTTCAATTGGTGTTAAATAATACAGGATGCTGAAAATTTATCCCTAATAGTCCATTTCTTTCTCACCCTCTGGTTATCTAACTTTTAAAAAAAATATTTATTTTTAGTTTTCAACATTCACTTCCACGAGATTTTGAGTTTTAAATTTTCTATCCTTCCCTCACCTCCCCCTCTCCAAGACAGTATGCAATCTGATATAGGCTCTACATATACATTTATATTAAACATATTTTCTCATTAGTCATGTTGTAAAGAAGAATTAGAACCAAAGAGAGGAATGGTTCTCTAACTTTTAAGGGAATGGTTTGCATTGTTTTGTTTCTTCCACTTAGACTAGTTGAGGGCTGGAAGGGCAAAAACATAGTGGTAGTCATTTAGAACACTGGTGTCTGGGACAGGGCTAAGATCTTCCTCATAAGCTTTTGTAACAGGCCTCTTGAATATGTGTGACATGATTTAACTTGAATTATATTCAAGTCCATGTCATGATATGTCATCCTTTCCTGGAGTTCAACTGAGTAGGAAAATCCAAACTTCTTTTGCTTTCTAATTTTCAAGTTGTCAAAATGCCCTCAATAAGCAGAGACTATAGTGTGGTCTGTATTTGTTCTTTTCTTCAGTTTTCAGAGACTAATTTGATTTTTACTTGGCGTAAAGACATAAGCAGAGTTGGTAAGTCTGGTTTGATACTATATCAGGCTTATTCTCAGAAAACATAGTCAAAAAAACTTAGTACAAAATGTTCTCCTAAGAATCTAGTTCATTGCTTTTCATAAATACAGCCTCCATAGGACGAGTATAATTAAACTTAGATCACCACAACTGGAGTGAGGCACACATCTAAGAGATATGTGACAAAGTTTAACTCACAACACTTCTCTCTGTGTAGCCTTCATGGAGAACCCTTGTTGTTCTTTTTCTTCTTCCTTCCTTCTTGAGGTGAACCAATGACATCTTTTGCATTAATGTATGAGCTTAGGACCACTATGCTTGAAAATGAATATATGTTGTATGACAACACATGGGACCATTGGCGTGGTCATTTGGTGGTTTCAATTTAAAGTGAGTGAGTTTTTAAAGAAAGCATTTATTAAGCACTTACTATGTGCAAAAGTAGAGATGGGATCAAACAGTTTCAGGGGTGAGAAAACCAGTACTTTCCATGATTTCTTTTTTTTAATAGTATTTTTTCCCCAATTATATAACGACAATTTTTAACATTCATTTTTAATAAAAATTTTGAGTTCCAAATTTTCTCCCTCCCTCCTTAAGGTTCTCCCTCCTCATTATGGTAAGCAATTTTATATAGGTTATATATGTGCAGTCATGTAGAACATTTTCATATTAGTCATGTTGTGAAGGAAGAAACAGACCAAAAGGAAAATAAACACATGAAAAAATAAAGAAAGTAAAAAATTGTACTTTTCAATCTGCATTCAGACTCCATCAGTTCTTTCTCTGGATGTGGATGAGTCCTTTGGAATTGTCTTGAGTCATTGTATTGCTAAACATAGCTAAATCTTTCAGAGTTGATCATCATTCAGCACTGCTGTTACTGTGTCCAAGGGTGGGGAACCTTCGGCCTTGAGGCCACATGTGGCCCTCTAGGTCTTCAAGTGTGGTTTTTCGCCTGAATCTAAACTTCACAGAACACATCCCCTTAATAAAAGGATTTGTTCTGTAAAATTTGGACTCAGTCAAAAGGCTGCACCCAAGGACCTAGATGGCCACATATGGCCTCGAGGCCACAGGTTTCCTCAGTAACACTGTTCTCCTGGTTCTGCTCATTTCATTTTACATCAGTTTATGTAAGACTTTCTAGGCTTTTCTGAAATATGCCTGCTCATCATTTCTTATAGCACAATAGTATTCCATTACATTCATATACTGTAGCTTATTCAGCCATTCCCCAATTGATGAGCATCCTATCAATTTCCAATTCTTTGCCACCACAAAAAAAGCTGCTATAAATATTTTTGTACAAATACATCCTTTCCCTCTTTTCTTGATTTTTGGCAATGTAAACCTAGTAGTGGTATTTCAGTATCAAAGGTTATGCAGAGTTTGGTATTCCTTTGGGCATATTTCCAAATTCTTGCTATGATTTCTGAGAATTTTTCACCCTGTCAAAGTTTTTATTGAGCCCCCAAGAGTATGGCACAATTCTTGAAATCTAGCTTGTATAAAAGTACGTTGATTTTGGCTTTGGTATGGGCTGAGTCATGTCAAGTAACTATATCAGTAAGGCAAGATTCATGACCTTGAGGATGACCATGAACATGCCTGAATGGTTCAGAATCACAAAGTATAAGAAATTCTCTAGGTATAAGGCAGAGGACGTATAACATTTATTTAGACATGAAAGAATCCAATCCCAGGACCAGTAATTCCAATTCTATATAGTAGCAATAATATTCCAAAGCAAGTGAGCCCTCACTCTCCACTCAGCACTCTCTTCTGCAGCTCTGTAGACTCCGAGTTCCTGTTCCTTCTCCTGGGACTGAATTCTGATTCCTGTAGCTCTTGCTGCTTCAATGTCCTCTTGATATCTGCTTCGGAATCCTGCTGCTCTCAGTTCTGCTGCTCTGCTGTTCTCAGTTCTGGGCTCTCTTTTTATACAGTCCTAGCTGGCATCTGATTGACTAGAACTCAGTGCACATACCATTAGCTCTGGTCTTAGCAACATCCCTTAGGGCCCTGAGGGCTTCACACTCACATCAGCTTAACTAGCAAAAGGGTATGGGCCTGGGGTCTCACATCTAGTTAGTGAAAAGGTGTGGGCCTGGCTTTAATCAGGCCTCCCTTTGTAGTCCCCTCCTGAGGCCTATTCAATGGGAGGGAAAGATCTTTCCCTCACTGATTGGTCTTACAGTAACCCAGAGTTGAGAAAAATGAGATAGTTGGGGAAGAAGGTTCTAAGGAACAAGTGCTTCTCAGAGCTGTTAAGTCAATGGTGATGATGTTATTGATCATGATAATAATAGTAATTCCTACCTTTTATTGATTTTATGATTCTCAGAACGATGGAAATTTGTAGTTGGAAGAAGATAGGTAGTTCTTTTTCCTATCGGCTCTTGAGATCTAAAACAGTGTTTAATGAATCTTTGTTCTCCAAGCTGCCTTTCAGGCCACATTTGGGGTAGGTCCCACTGCCTCTAGCCATTTGTTCCCTCCCTTGTGATCATCTATTTAAAAGAAGAGGTATCCCTCCCTTGTGTTGTTTAACAGGACATAATGGTGGGGGAAGGGAGAGAGAAAAATTATAATAATAATAATATGGCCCTGAGTTATATGGCAGCACCAGAGCTGATTTGCTTATGTAGGGAATTATCAGCCAAAAGAAAACCAAAAACATATTGTATTGTACTTCATGTTCCACAAAACTTGTCCACCCCAAAAGCTGTAATAACAGAATTTTCACTGTATGTATGCCAAGTGTTGTGTTATTATCAGGAGAGGCAACCCACCATCTCTAAACAGACGTGACCTGGGAGCAAACTGAACAAACATAGTCTCTAGAAATGGTTTTAGAACCCAAGGCCCTGGAAATGGCTTTTGAACTGAAACAACATGGCCTAAAATAAACCTGAAACAAGTAATTTTCGTTAAGCCTATTTTAAAGATGGGATTCAGATGACCCTCTCAATAGGTTGCCAAAATCTTTACCCACACATAAAAGAATTTTTTTCCCTACAAGATTATCATCAAATTGTTCCTACTAGTCATATTAGGACAGATTAATAGTCAACAAACATTTATTTATTATGTGCTTACTTTGTGCGTGTACTAGTGCCTCGTACTTTGCACCATACTAGGCCTGAGAACACAAACAAAAGCAGAAAGAAAGACAGTCCTTGCTTTCAAAAAGATTATATTCTAATTGAGGAAGGTGATACATAAAAGAGAGTTGATGGGGAGGAAGAGGGAGAAGAAGGTACCAGGGTAGGGTGTGGTAGAGAAAGTCCTTTGGAGATGAGTCAGGTGTAGCCTGGAAGAGGGATGAAGACAGTTTTGGCCTGAGCTTCCTCCTCATATTGGAGATTCTGAGAGGAACTGGTCAATAAGAAGGTGAGGCTTCAGGGGCAGAAAATACTTCCTGGGTGAAAAGAAATCCAAATGGTGGAGTGAGCTCCCAGGCTAAAGAAGTTTCAGTGGGTTATAGAGAAAGTCCTGTGGAGAAGCTAGCAGCACAGCATGAAGAGCAGCAGAACACTTGTGTGTAAGAAATGGAACCCTCAAAGGTGATATAGGTTTCTATGCCCTACTTTACCTCAAGGGCTGCCCACGTGTGTGTTGCTCATCCTATGTCCAGGCTATGGTTTTTCCTATATTCCTTTTCTTTCTGGGATTGGTTGGATAACATAACTTTAGAAATGGAAAGATGGCAGGTTGAGAGTTGGAAGAGACCTAAGAGAGTTCATCTAGGGCATCCCTTTCTTTTACAGTTTAGAAAACTGAGTCTCAGGGATATTAAGTGTCTTAGCTAAGATCACACAGGTAGCAAGTGTCTTTTCATTGTACCATACTATATCAGAGCTTATTTAGTGTAATTCTCTCATTTAAGTGTTGAGGAAACTGAGGCTCAGGGGATGTTAACAGTTAGGCAGGGCTAGTCAAATTTAAGGGCAGCTAGGTGGCACAGTGGATGGGGCTGGGCTTGGAGTCAGGAAGACTCGTCTTCCTGAGTTCAAATCTGGCCTCAGACACTTAATAGCTCTGTTACCCTGGGGAAGTCACTTAACTCTGTTTGCCTCAGTTTCCTCACCTGTAAAATGAGCTGGAGAAGGAACTGGCAAACCACTTCAGCATCTTTGCCAAGAAAACCTCAAATGGGGCCATGAAGAGTCAGACACAACCGAAATGAGTAAACTACAACAATTCAGAAAATTAATTCTACAGTTAAATTCAGAAAAACTGGTCGAGGCAAAAACAAAAAGTAAAATAAAAGCTTAATTAATGCTCATGATTTTATATATATCTGAGTGTTAACAGTATACTTGATATAGTCCTCAAATGTTGTTTTACCTAAATGTAATGGAACTCACCTGAGAACATTGTCTCATATTTCACTGAAAAAATGGAAGACATTTGCTGAGAGATTCTTCTTTTCTCCTCCTCAACTCACATCTCCCACATGCCTTCTGCCACTATCTTCACCTTCACCCCTGTTTAACATGATAAGGCAGTCCTTCTTCTTGTCTAGACAAACCTCTCTAGGTGCACAAATAATCCCATTCTATCCTGTCTTCTCTAGAAGTTCGCCCCCTCTGTCATCCTCACTCTCTCACCATCTTCAATCTCTCTTTATCTTCTGACTTTTTCCATAAAGCTTACAAATATGATCCTGTCTCCCTTACCCTCAAAAGCCCTCTCTTGAGCCATCCATCCCCACTGGCTCTTGTCCCATTTCTCTTCTCTCTTTTGTGGCTAAACTTGAGAAGGTCACTGCAATCACTGGCTCCACTTCCTTCCTTCTCACTTTCTCTTCACCTTTATATAGTTTGGCTTCTGACTTCATCTTTCAACTGAAACTGCTCACTCCAAAGTTGCTAACAACATCTTTAATTACCTTTTCTTGATGTTCTTCCTTCTTGACCTCTCTGCAGCCTTTGATGCTGTTAACCATCCCCTTCACATTGATTTTTCTCATGCCTCTAGGTTTTCATGATGCTCCTCTCTCCTGGTTCTATTCCTACCTGGGTGACTGCTCCTTCTCAGTCTCCTTTGACAGCTTCTCATCCAAGTCATGCCTGGTATCCATGGGTGCCCTCCCACACCCACCCCAGTCTCTGTCATGGTCCTTCTTCTCCATCTATTTCCTTTCACTTGGTGCTCTTATCAGCTCAAAGTGATTCAATTATCATCTCTTTGCTGATGATTCTCAAATCTTATCCAACCCTAACTTTTCTCCTCACCTCCAATCTCAAATATCCAGCTTTCTATGGGACAACTTGAATTAGTTGTCCCCTGTAGATATCTTAAACTCAATGTGCCCAAAACTGAACTCCTTAACTTTACCCCCAAACTCTCCCCTCTTCAGAACTTCCTTGTTACTTTTGAGCATACCCCACTTGAAACCTAGATGACAATTCTGTACTCCTCACTCTCTCTCATTTCCTCATGTCCAATATGTTGCCAAGGAGTGTAGGGCAAAGGCAACCAGAGATAGTAAAATGAAGACCCTGAGGCAGTAGAGTGGCACAGTAAATAGAATTGTTCCTCAATATTTGTGGAGGCTAGGGGCACAGGACCCCCATGAATGTAAAATATCATGAAAAACTCTAAGCCCTGCCCCAAACCTTTATTTTTAATAATTCCGATCATATTTATTTAACATACAAAACAAGTAAAAGAGGACATTGCCCCCATAAAAAGTTGCAGTTTCTATTGAGATAGATTAGTGTCTCAAAAACTATGTAGTCTTCCAGGGTAGCTACACCAATTGCTTTGAGGATTTCCGTCTACAATAAGCACAAGATACAATGATCACTCTGGGAGAAAATCATGTGACTGAGTCTGGATGACAAAGAGGAAGCTTTCTCAAAGAGAGTGAGTAGCCTGTAGTTCTTTAGTGCACTGATCTAACAAAATTGAACTATTTTTAATGAATTTATCTATTTATAGTTATGGTAGTAAATGATAAAATAGATTAATAATAGATAGTATTTATACATTTATGACTTACTAATTTTTGGTTCTCTTTACATACATGTGTCATCTGCAATTTTCCATAGTGTGCTGCAAATCTCCAAAAATCCCCACTTAATAATTGATGACCAACCTATGAATAACCAAAATGAGCCAATGGTAAGGGACGATGGTATACCAGATTTGAAATCAAAGGACTTCAGTTCTAATAATGGCTCCACTGATCTTGACTCTTACTCTTAACTTACTTGGGCCTTAGATTCCTTTTTGTAAAATGAGAAGTTTGGTCTAAATCAGGGGTGGGGAACCTGTGGCCTCCAGGCCACATGTGGCCCTCTAGGTCCTCAAGCATGGTCTGTTGAATCCATATTTCACAGAACAAATCTCCTTAATAAAAGGATTTGTTCTGTAAAACATGGACTCAGTCAAAAGGCTGCACCTGAAGACCTAGAAGGCCACATGTGGCCTCGAGGCCTCAGGTTCCCCAGCTCTGGACTAAACGTTATCTGAGGTCTCTTCCAGTCTAGATCTACAATACTATGATTTTAATGATAAGGATCATAGGAATGAGGGTTTCTCCTTCCTTTCACTCTAAAGCCAAAGTGAAGTGGAACACATGGAGTTCTGGCAATGAAAGTCCTTCCTTGCTTCCCAATGTGGAGGAGTCCCCACCTTCAAGTATCCTTCAAATACTTGAATATTTGAATTCTGAGAAGAAAACCCAATCATTAAAAATTCAGGACAGTGCATTGATTGTCTGCAATGCTCATTTCACCTGGTGGCTTGTTCAACAAATACACTTTGTTTAGTCATTAAGTGAAGCATAGATTTGTTCATCATATCCTTATGCTTAACCCATCGTACGACCACTGCTAAATGAGCATACCCTATTCAGGACATTTACAAAAGGGCATTTTTTCTGCTGCAGAGAAACTATTCATCTGGCTTGCAAAGCTGTAGATTTTTTAAATAATCTGTCTTAGTGAATACAGTTCTAAACCCAAGGGCATCAACTATTGAAAAAAATAGCCCAATAGAACCATGCAATGAAATAGGTTATTACAAAAAATCAGATTAATTTTGCTTTTTTCTTGGAATTTCTATGTTCCTTCCATTGTAGACTTATGAAGAAGTGATTCCAGAGTGGTGATACCTGGTATCAACTACTGCTGGCAGTACTGCATGTCTTACACTTTGTCTCTGGTTAGAATTCTAGCTAAACTGCAAGGAGTTAAAACAGTTGAGTATTACATGGGCAATTTCACTTGATAACTCCCTTGAATCCAGCTATTTTCATTGAATTGAGTTCCCTGGCCACAATTTCCCCCCCTAAATGTCCAGTACATTTAATAAATTTATGTTAGGTAACTGTAATTTCTGTAATGGCAAAATGGTTGTCCTATATCCAAACACAAGGACATCTTTTCCCTTCTCTTCCTTTCCCTTCCCTGCTTCTCCCCTTTCCTTTCCTTTTCATTCCTTTTCCTTCTTTTTTCCTTCCATTTTCCTCTCCTCTTCTTCTTCCTCTCACTCTCCCTTTCTCTTTTCCTTTTCTTGCATTGCACCTCTTTAACTTGCTCAGGCTGGAAATGCAATGACCACTCACGGGCCCAGTCCCATCACTGATTGGTATGAGAGCTTTGTTCTCCATTTCCAACATGGGTAGATAACCTTGTGGCCCCCTGTTTATAGGGGCTTACCAATATATCGCTGCTGAACTTAGTGCAGATGCCTGATCTGCTTAATTTATTTCAGCTCAGAACTCCTAAGCTAAAGAAATCTACCAGCCTCAACCTCCCAGGTAGCAGGGCTTACAGGTATGTGCCACCATAGACTTTTAATGCTATTTTGATGGATCCCTGCACTGTGGCAGATTAACATCCCACCTTGCCTTCTCACCCTGTGTGGTTCCCACCCAGGCCTTTCTGTAAGTTCTTAAATAACCTTAAAGTCTTTCTCTTGTTCATTTAATATTTCAAGAATACCAGCATAGTATCTGGGCTGTCCTTCCACTGTGTATCATTCTCTCTATATGACTGACCCATCCTTTTTCAAACACATCCATGGTAATGTTTTTATGTCCTATTACGTGACATATTGTCATTGTCATCATGCTCCAGCTTACTTATTGCCCACCATTGATCTTGCCATTGCTCTCTGGGTTACATATAAGTTTAAGTCTTTCAAGATCATGTTCCATGATTTGCCGTATTAGAGCAGCACCAAAGGAATATTGATGTTGAAGAGATTGGCTTTTTTGTGGCAGTGAACTGTTTGGGATCATTGACAGCATTGCACAATTTTCAAGATTTGATCTAAATTGATTTTTTCCTATTACTTAGTAGAGTGCTAATTTATTCAGATTGTTAAAAATAATTATTCATTTATTTATTCACGTATTTATTGACAGCTAGTAAGTGTCTGAGGCTGATTTGAACTCAAGTTCTCCTGACTCCAGAGCCAGTGCTCCATCCACAGCACCATGTAGCTGTTCCCAAATTCTTGCTTTTTTTTAAAAAATATATTCACTATGCTTTTACCCTTGAAGAGTAATGAAAAACTGGGGAGTCAGTGCATGATAAATAGCTAGCCATGGAACCTGGAAGAACTGTTTCCAAATTCTGCCTCCAATGCATACTGGCTGTGTGATCCTGGGCATGTGATTTCCCCTCTCTGCTCTCTAGGCAGCTCTCCAAGACTATAAGGTGCCTATCTCCACCAGTGGGTAGAGCTTCCCCACTGGCAATTCCATACATTGATAAAAATCACAAGTATGGGCCAAAAAAGAAAATTTACTTGGTTAAAAAAATGAATCTCCCCTAAAATATACAATAATTTTTGAAAAAAAATCTCTCCCAATGTATCTAATACATCATTCTAAGAGTAGATTACATTTTTACAATTTCGTGAAATTCCTTTCTCACAACACCCCTGTGAGGTAAGTTGGTTTCTACCAATTCACTGATAAATGTCAATTTTCTTTCTTTTTCTTTCATTCTTTTTGGCTCCACTTGTTATTAGGATCAGCTTATGTCTAAAACAACCATACAGTTAATTGTTATTGCTCTCAATTGTGTTCCAATTTAGGTATATTAGCCTTTTGATTATCTATAAGGCAATGAACAACATCGTGTTAGCAGAACACTATATGGGGAAGCAGGAGACCATAAGAGCATAGCCTTAGAGCAAGAAGGGATCTTAAGGACCATCGATTTTAACTCACTCAAGTAGAGATAAGAGAACTAAGGCCCAGGGGATTAAATAGCTTGCTGAAGTTTACCTGGGTAGTAAGTCATGGAGACAGGATTCTCTTTGTTGATGACGATGATGATGTTGGTGATGATGATGGTGGTAGTGGTGATGATGATGATGGTGATGATGGTGGTAGTGATGATGATGGTGATGATGGTGGTAGTGATGATGATGGTGGTGATGGTGATGGTGGTGGTGGTGGTGGTGGTGATGATGATGGTGATGATGATGATGATGATGATGATGGTGCTGGTGGTGGTGGTGGTGGTGATGATAACAATAAGTGACATTTGTATAGCACTTTATGGTTTGCAGAGCTCTTTATATATTTACATGTGCATACATACATTCATACATATATATGTGTGTATATATGTATGTATACACATTTGATCCCCATAACAATCCTGTGAGAGGAAGGTGTAATCATTCTCCCCATTTTACATGTGAAGAAACAAGCTAAGAGAGACTAATTGTCTTGCCCAGCATCACATAGCTATTCAATATCTGAGGGGGATTCAAATTCATGTCTTCCTCATGCCAAGTGAGCACTTTATCCACTAACCAATTTATGAGGAAAATATGACTTGAGTAAGCCTTCTTTCCTTCTGAAGTCTGTTACTATTATACCATCTGCCCCAGACTATGCGAAAAATTATTTATTGACCTGCGCATTTCCAAGGACATTGAACATGCATGAAGTAGTCAGAACAGCAAGTTCAAAATCCATGTTGCTGCTATGCTGGCTCTGCTTTAAAATAATCAGTATGAATGGGCAACAGGAGAGTCAGAGCCACTACTGTAGCTGGCAGCAATTGCTCCTTGCTTCCCCCATTCAATAAATTTTAACTAAGCTTATACTGAATGCAAGGAGCTATACTAGATGCAGATGAATCAATCCCTGTACTTCAGGAGCTTCCATTCTATTTTCTTGTTGTTCAGTTGATTCAGTCATATCTGACTTTTCAAGATCCCATTTGGGGTTTTCTTGGCAAAGATATTGGAGTTGTTTGCCATTTTTTTCTCTAGCCTGTTTTACAGATGAGGACACTGAGGCAAACAGAGTTAAGTGACTTACCTGGGGTCACACAGCTAGTAAGTGCCTGAGGCCAGATTTGAGCTCAGGTAGATGAGTCTTCCTGACTCTAGCTAGGCCTGGCACTCTATCCACTGTGCCACCTGGCTGCCCCTCTATTCTGTCTAAGGCAGAGCTGTCCACAATGCGGCCCACAGGCCACATGAGGCCCACAGTGTGATTTTATGTGGCCCACCTGTGGGTTTTAATTTTCAGGAGTGAAAAAATAAAACAATAATTTGCATGGAATGCATATTAGATTTTTTAATTCCATTGCTAGTACATAATCTCATTTATGTTAATTTTCTTTGGTGTTTTTAAGCGGTATTATGGACAGAACATATTGCATGGAATTTTCAATAGATCTGTGGGATGCGTTCTGTCTGTATGATGCAGACTAGTCAGTATGCACCTACCTTTATACGGTTGTTTTGTATTTGCTTTTGCCCTTGGTGCCTTCGTCTGTGGTATTGATGATGTGCATTCGCCCACTTTCTATTAGTGTACTGTATTTTTTATTCTGGGTGCGGCCCTCAAATAATTATTTTATTTTAATGCAGCCCTAAGATAACCTAAGGTTGGACAGCCCTGATCTAGGGGATAATCAAAGAGAAGTAAATACAAAGCAGTTGGAGAAAGAGGTGAAGGCTAACTATTAGGATGGGGCTGGGGAGATGAGGAGAAATCAGGAATGGATTTGAGGAGATAACAGTACCTGAGAAGAGTCTTGAAGAAAGCTAAGGGTTTTAAGAACAGTCTCTATCACTAATTAGCAAGTCATTTAACCTATTGGACCTCAGTTGCTTCATCTGTAAAAGAGGGATAATAACTTCTTACCTGCTTCAGGGCTGGAGGCTGGACCATATAATTAGCTCTAAGAGCCATGATTAATTGAGTAGGCAGGTAGGTGACAAGCCTACCACATCTTCAATGTTGTGTCTTTCCAGTGCCTGTTTCAGTGCTATATACATAGTAAACGCTTAGTCATACATGTTTCTTGAATCGAATTAGTTTGGATAAATATGATAAAATGAGTTTTCATTTTAATGTTTTTTAAAGCAAAGCAGCTACTTTGCGATGAACTCTAGTCATGAAAATGTCCCTCTTTTCCTTCTCCTAGGTTTTGTGTTTTTGGTGGAACAGTGTGAGAGAAAAGAAGGATCAGATTAAGTGTTATTTTCCTATTAGCATTAAAAGAAGAGCCCTCTCCTCATCAGTCATAATCGAGTAGGTTACAAATTGTGAGAAAATCTTCACAAAGCTGAAAAATTAAATCTCCTTGTTTACTGGGAGAATATAGACTTCTTAATGGAGGTCTTGGTTGCTTTCCAGATCCCAAATGCAATTTTAGAAACACTCTCATCAACACAGGAAGGTATAATTTTAGTTAAGTGTAATGTGTGACTCTAAGTTAAGGAAATTTAGGGGTGTGCGCGTATGTGTGTGTGTGTGTGTGTGTGTGTGTGTGTGTGATATGATTGGTCTTCCTACCTTACATGTATAAAATGACAGTGTACTAAAACTATAGAACTCTGCATGTGTGTTTATGGATATATGTATCACCTAACACAGGCCAGGTTTTTAAATGTTCTACTCTTCTTCACTTGGAATTGATTAATTTTTTTCCTTTTTTTCTTTTTTGTGTGAGGAGATTGGGGTTAAGTGACTTGCTGTATCAGGAGGGCAGAGTTTATAATCTCAAAGAAGATCATAAACATGTCTGAAAGGTTCGGAATCGCTGGATAGAAGAAACTCTCAAAGTAGAAGGCAGAAGAATCAAAACATTTATTTAGGCTCCACAGTAACCAACCCATGAACCAGAAGCCCCATTTTGATATGTTGGTCATAATCTTCCAGGCCCAATAGGTACGCCTTGAAAGAGTAACCAGGAGGCTACAGAGAAACATGATTGCGTAAAGCAAAATCATGTTTCCCCCTTGATGGTAATAAGATTACCCACTGGACTGAAGTCTTTGTTCAGCTTCCTCCCGTAGATCAGCTCTGCTGCTGGCAGCTCCTGCCTCAGCTGTGTCTGTTTCTGAAACTGAAGCTGCAACTGAAACTGACGATGTAACGGTCGTAACTGCCTCTGTAACGGTCGTTGTAACTGCCTCTGGCTCCAACCGGAAAAGGAAAGAGAGGAAGAATCTTCAAGCTGTCCTCTCCCCTCTTATAGGGTTTCTGACATCATCAAGCTCCGCCCAAATGACCAGGGCCGATTGGTTCCTGAGTTGGCTCCTCCCCCTAGGGTAGACCAGGTTCTGGAGCTAACACCTCCCCTCAGCCAGCCCCATGACTCCCCACACAGGAAGCCGTCTGCCTCCCGGCATGCTCCCCGGGCCTCCTGCCCCGGAAGAGCAAGCCACAGTGTCCAGAGGCTCAATGAGGCAAGCTGAGCCATTCAAAGAAAACAAAAGCCATTATGGCTACACTTGCCCAGGGTCACACAGCTAGTAAGTGTCCAGTGCCTGGGACTGGATTTGAACTCAGTTCTTCCTGACTCCAGGGCAGGTATTCTAACCACTGTGCCAGCTAGCTGTCCCAATTGATGAATATTTCTAAATCAATTTTATTCTTTATTGCAACAGTTCTGAAAGTATGGTCTGTGGGTCCCTGGGGGTCCCTGAGACCCTCTCAAGGGCATCTTTGAGGTCAAAACCATTTTCAAAATAACACTAAGATATTGTTTGCTTACTAAAATACCCCTCCTTTTTCCAGCTACATATCTGTATGAGGCCTGATTTTCTTCATATACTAATACTAAATCCACATATCATTACAGATTGAATGCAAAAATAAATATGAGAATCTTATTATGAGTTGTGTTCTTAAATATCTCATTGTGAGTTATCTTCTATTAAGCCAGGCATTAAAGATGTTTGCAAAAATATGTAAAACAGTACCACTCTTATCATTATTTTTTGTTTTGGAAAATATATTGATTTTTCAGAAAAATATGTAATTTATGTGAGCATATAATGGTTTTATTATTTTAAAAGAATTGGTAAATAGATATTTTAAAAATTGATCAGCTTTAATTTCTCATACAACAAATATTGACAGATATAACTGACATAAAAGCTCTTTGGTGTCCTTAATAATTTTTAAGCATGTAGAGGGGTCCCAAGACCAAAAAGTTTGAGAAACACTGCTCTATTGTATTAGAAATAGCAAAAAATATTTCATCCTGTTGCCCACTAAGAATGCCAGTGTTCAAGCAAACACTTGGAAATGGAATACTTTCTCAATATTTTCCATTTTATTTTAGACATGATCCTACAAACCCTGTTGTATTTATAAAGCAACCCGTTGGCATCAATCAGATTCTGTTAGTGCTGACTTTGCAATAAATCATTGGCATTTCTAAATCTTTCAACATCCTGATTAAAGTGTTCTATGAGATTCATTCAATTAATGTCAGCAGAACCCTTGGCCCTTCACTGTATGCTGCCATTGAGCACATAAAATAAATAATGCCTGTAGAGATTACTTTACCGGTTAAGCATATTTCCCTAGATTGTCTTTAGGACAATAAAATTTTCTCTGGGGATAGAAGAGTCAAGTCAAGTCAGCAAGCATTTTTAAGCACCAAGTATTTGAGAAGTACTGTGCTGAATCAGAGGTTGGGTGGGACCAAAAAAGGCAAAAAGACAGTCTCTCTTCTCCAGGAGCTCAGAGTCTAATGGGGGAGACAACATGCAAACAGCTATTTAAAATCAAGATATCCACAGGAGAAATTGGAGATAATGAGCAGAAGGCAAGCAATAGCATGAAGGGGGTTTGGGAAAGACTGCTTATGGAAGAAATTATTTTAGCTGGGACTTGAAGTAGCAAGGAAGTAAAACAAATTATTCTATGAATAGCTCACATTTTTACATTTTCATGCATTGCTTTTCTTATTAACACCTCTGTTAGGCTGTAAAAATATTCCCTCTCCCATTTTACAGATGAGGGATTTGAGGCCAAGGGGGATTGTGACCCTTTCAGAGGCATACTGGAACTAAGTATGGAGGCACAACTATAAACCAAGTCTCCTGGTTCCCCATTCCAGGGCTCTTGCAGGTTGATCTTTGGATTTTTTGGTATATCTAATTGTGAATAGTGCTAGAATCAAATTTAAGTCTTCATATTAGATAGCCAATGGTCTTTCTCTTTGGAAATGTCTGAATTCTCCCAGAGTAAGGTTGAATGATTGGGATAAAGTTGTTACTAGCCCATTTATATAATAAGAGGTTAACAGAGGAGACTTTAAGCTAGATAGATGCCCTTTCTCTTTGATGGATTAGCTGTAATGCAGCCCAGAGACAAGGTGATAGCTATTGGCTATTGAGGACCCTTTATGATTTTGTGATTATCTTCTAATATATTCTCTGAAGAAAATGAGAAAAATTAGGAAGAATAGAACACTTTAGAACTGTTGGTCTGGTTTTTGAAGGAAAATAAAGAGACTATACCAGCTACTACTTTCTGAGTTCCCTGAACGAAGGGCAAAGAGATAAATTGTTTGGTTTGACAGCCTTAAACAAGATCATGAGTTAATACAGGGTCAGAAATTTATTTTGCGGCAGCAACTTTGTCACAAAGTAACATGAGAATTCATTTTTCCAACGATGCTTATTTTTTATTATTGGGTCTCAATTACATTTCTATTCTTCCTGGCTAGTTAAAATTTGGAGAAATAATTGGTCCTTAGTTAGTGTGATTGCTCCATGGCCGTTTTTAAATCCTTTTCTCTGAGCACAATGCCAATTACTCGACATTATTCAGCTTAGAAACATCAAAGGAATTGTGGAGTCATGTGCGCTGCCTTAGGTATAGTCCAAAGATTAAAGCCAGTTCAATTTAAGGAGACCCCAGATGATAGATGAATAAAGGAAGCATTGCTCAGAAACTAGAAGAAGGACATTTATCTTACTTAGACAAGGGATCGAACCGTTCCATGAGCAAAGCAATCTCAAATATATGGCATGAGCTGTATAAATGTCATTAAGAAAAGTCAGTTTAGAAGATTAAAATTGACTAAGAATACTGTCATCATTTCTAAGACTGAGCAATTGAAAAAGTTGTTTATTCTCTAGTTTATTTCTTAGATAATAAATAAGTTATTATTCTGGCAATTAGAAGTATGCTAAGAAAAGAAATGTCATTTGATTTCCTGACATAAGGTAGCAAAATTTATCTTTCCCAATGGGGAAAAAGCTATGCTTCTATCTTTTGGTCTGGACTGATGTTAGGAAATGGTATCGAATCCTGTCCTCAGAATTAGGAGAGATATGGGTTTGAATCCTGGCACTAATACTGACTAGTGTCCTCTTCATGTCATCTCACTTTCTTATTTCTCAAGTGTAGATATTATTTGCCCCAACCAATTCTGCAGGGGCATTGTGAAAAAACTGCTTGGTAAACCATAAAGCATTCTAAAGCTGTGTGTAATCATTAACCTCTTGGTGGCCTCAGACAACTCTAAGTGAGGGAACAGTTTGTAAAATCACAGAGCTATAGCTGGAAGGCATTCCAGGGACCATTCAGTCTAATCTTTCATTTTATAGTTGAGGAAACTGAGTCCCAGGCAGGTTAAACAACTCGCCCAAGGTTACACAGGAAGTTGTTAGTTTGTTAATTTAGGTGGGGGTGGGGGGCGGTTCCCATAACAAGAATCCCCACATGGATGAAATCACAGGTCCAGGCGGGAAAAAAAAGCTGTTACTAATCAAGGTTTGAGAGCTTAAAACTACACTAAAACTTTTGAGACATCCTGTATGATATAAGGTAGAAATGCATCTTTATTTCCTTTTTAACAGTTATTTTCATTGATTATGTCTATTTTAGATCATAGGTTAGTAAAAGACTGGAAACATGTCTTACCTTATACTCCACCTAGCATAGTATCATGGTTTTTACGTTTAATGCTATTTGGTGCTGTTATTTTTAAAAATACATTTGATACTGTTAGCAGTATTTTGACATCTTCATTATGAAAGTTATCAATAACTGCCTAATAAATAATTGATTAATTTAAAAAGTATTTGCCAGATACTTGTGGCTTATAAGCTCATAGAATCATCTGTCTAGATCTGGAAGGACTCTCAAAGGCCCTTGAGTTTGATACCCTCATTGTATGGACAATTTGCCCTAGGTAATACAGGCAAAAAGTCAGTGAAATATTTTGAAATATTTTCCAAATATTTCTATTTGTTGAATAAACTGAAGGCAGAATATTGGAAATTCTTTCCCAGTCAGGATCCCTCAAGCCAAGAGGAGTATGATACTGCTTCAGGGAAACCACAAATGGCTTCCCTTTTAGGAATCTCCTTGACTTGTCATCTATCATAGATCAAATACACTGAAGTGGCCAGTATAAAGGGCCATACATCCTTCGGGGTCTCCATTCATAGAGAATGAAGTATCTTTTCTCCTCTTCACATTCCTTGGATAAGATTCTAACCTTCACCCTAGCCCTAGTGCAAAATCCATTCCACATGATTGGACCTGCTACAATGCAGCCTTGGTGTTAGAAGAACAACATACAAACCTAACATTTACCATGAGGAAAAAAAAAGGAGCCAAAGGTCACCATGTTGGTGGAAGTTCCAGGGCAGTGTGTCAATGGTTAGTTTTCTAGCTCTAAGATAGTTCATTTCTCACAAGGGGGGAACCATCAAAGACGGCTATGTTCATGTGTGCATGTATGTGTGTATACATATATACACACATTCATGTACATATGTATCACATATGTGTGTATACGCATATATATATATACACACATTCATATACCTATATATCACTCCTCAAGTCAACAAGAATTTATTAAACACTTATTGTGTGCCAGTCACCATGCTAACTTTGTGGTTTTTTCTTTTTTCTTTTTCTTCTCTCAACCTGGCAAACACACATAAACTGAGGTTTGCCATCATTGTATACATAGTTGTATGATCTTGAAGTATGGGGTCAAAGGATGAGCAAGCATTTGGGTAACAGGCAGTCCAAAGGGCCTCATTTTTTTTGGTAATATGTGCAAACCTTACTGACTGATCTTTCAGTATCTCTTCCTCCCAGGGGTTTCTGTTTAGCAGATGCTGGTATAGAACAACCAAGGCAGACATCTTTCACCCAGCCAGCAACCCAGCAAGGACACAGAGGTGGCTTAGCTTGACAGGAGTGATGATGTCAGAATTAAAACTGGCATCATGGAAACCGAAAGTCATGTCCTAATTAGAGTCATATCCCTATGGGGTTCTTGGAACAGTTTTTAATATCCATCCCCTTAAGGAATCAATCACTTCAGTCAGGTAGTTAGGTTGATTGACTTTTTTTTAGATTGAATGAACTAGATAATTCAGAAAAAGAATTAAAACAGTTATAGCTAAAACTGTAGCTTGAGAAATGCAGTACCGAAAATTTCCTTTTCCATAACTAGCTAACAATATAATTGAACTTTGTTTTTATATTCCTTGTAGAGCAAAAATAAGATGGCAAAAGGGTGAAATATTTGCCTTTTTTCCTTTACTGAAATAGTGCACATTTATCTTTAAAAAGAGCTGATGTAGGGAAGTTAAGAAGGAATTTCCCTTTCCAGCATTTTGACAATAAAAACAGTACTCTACTGGTATAACACATGGTTACTAACTCCAAAGGCCAAGGCAAAAATATGGGACCAAAAATAAACAAGCTCATTTTGGCAATGAGTTGGGAAATCCCCCAGAATTGATAGCCATTATCCTAGTCAATCTTTTCTAAAATTAGGGTCTACTTATAACATAAAGCCATTTGTGTTAGTCTGATGAGCTGTCTATAAAAATAAAGCATTTGGTATATCATCTTGAAGAACGAAGACTAGCTTGATCCTCTGTTCTGCCTTTGGAAAACATAAATCCCAATTGGGTGCAAAAGGAAAAGTTTTACTTAGTGGTTAGGTTTCATATGTTATCTACCATTACCCTTACATTTCAACTCCCATGTGCTTTCATAACTACTGCTTACATATTTTACACCCTTTACAAGACTATGAGACTTCTAATACAGCACAAGTCTCTGACCGCGTCAATTCTTATTAATTTTCAAAGTCCTTGACTTGCTCCTACAACCTGTCCCCTTCTCTATACATGGATACTGAAACAACCTTTCCTGAAAGGATTCTGATCAGAAATACCTGTCGTTTTTTGACTGAGGCAGAGGAGGGAGGAAATTGGTCATTAAAAAAAAGACCCAGAATGGATTCTTGAATACCATTTTTGTACAAGTGCAAGTTATGCCAGCCTACTTTAGCAGACTTCTCTTCAACTGCTTTAAAAAAGGAGGCAAATGGCTTAGGGGGATATTGGTAACCTATAACCATGCCTTTTCATTTAGCAGAAAGCGGTGACTCAGAAAATGGGCATTTTAGAGTGAATCTGAAGGTTAATGGGATCTCTGCAAAGGAAGAGCACAGATGTAAGTTATAATGTAGTCAAAGCTGAATTGAAAATCATGGTGGACCAAAATAAATGTCCCCTTTCTGTAGGGTAACAGCCAACAGGAGATGGGCTGTGAGTAATCCTTGAGAGCATTTACTTGATGGGCATAAATGCTAGAGAAACTGAAAGACTGGGAAGAGATATTTTGTCAAGCCCTGAAATATCTCCCCTGTCTCTATTCAGTGTTTTGTACTAAATTCTGGTTAATTGTTCAACCTGCTTTCAAGTTGTAAAATTAGCATCACTGCCTACCTCCTACACAGCCAATCCCGCCCCCCCAAAAAAAATTATTAACTTTCACAAACTACCACTATCCAGTCATAACTGCAGTGTTTTGTGTGTTTTTCTCTTTTTCTTTTCCCAGAGGGTAGAGAGTGTTTTTAGTCAGTTTGCAGTGGTAATTGACTAAGCCAAATGGAAAAATCTCCACACATCACAGCATGACAGAGCTCCCTCCAGCAACATTAAGGTGTGCTCTTCCAGAAAGGCGGTTCTTCCATTAGCTTCAAATCCTCTGCTGTATTTCTGTTTTAACCTCTTAAGTTCTCATGTGAGTTTCTGAGGGAAAAATCATTATTTCTTCCTCAAGAAGAAATATTCTTCAAGATTGATTAGGAAATGTGTTCCCTCATTCTTGATTATATTTCCTGTGTTCTTCTAGGCAGTATTAGAAAGCAGGACCATTTTTTTTAATTCCATGAAGTGAGCAGCTTTTAGGGGTAGAACCAAGGCATTGTGGGATAGTGATAAATTCCCTCAACTGTCTGTCTGAAGACCTGGGCTCTAGTGCCAGGCCTAGTACTAATTAGCTGCAGCTTTAGATAAGCTATTTAAAATCCCAGGGCCTTAATTCCCTTTATAAATCAAAAGAATTAGACTAGATGAACTGAAGTCCTTTGGAGCTCCAACATTGAATGGTTTTATGATACTTGGTTTGTTAGCATCAAAAACAGTTTAGTGAGACGGTGAGTGGCGAGAGAATGTTTTATATTCCAGTTCTCACCAACTGGTGCTATTTTCTTCTCTCTAATATATCCACCTCAAGAAGTATGTGATTATCCCTCGGCATTCCTATATATTACTAACAAAGCCCAACAGCAAGAGATAGAAAGAGAAATTCCACTTAAAGTTACCATAGACACTATAAAATATTTGGGAGTCTACATGCCAAGATGAACCCAGGCCTTATATGAACACAATTACAAAACACTTCTCACACAAATAAAGTCAGATCTAAATAAACAGAATAATATCACTTGCTCATGGTTAGGCTGAGCTAATATAATAAAAATGACAATTTTACCTAAATGAATTTACTTATTCAGTGCCATACCAATTGAACTACCAAAAATAGTTTTACAGAACTGGATAAAATAATAACAAAATTCATCTGGAAGAACAAAAAATCCAGAATATCAAGGGAATTAATGAAAAGAAATGCTAGGGAAGGTGGCCGAACCATACCAGATATCAAACTGTACTATAAAGCAACAATCATCAAAACTACCTGGTACTGGCTAAGAAACAGAGTGGTAGATCAGTGGAATAGGATAGGTATGTAAGTCACAGAAGTCAACAACTATAGCAATCTATGCTTTGATAAACCCAAGGAACCCAGCTTCTTGGCTAAGAATTTACTATTCCACAAAAACTGCTGGGAAAATTGGAAAATGGTAGGGCAGAAACTGGGCATAGACCAATATCTTACACCATACACCAAAATAAAGTCAAAATGGGTTCATGACTTAGAAATAAAGGCTGATACTATAAGCAATTTGGAAGAGCAGGGAATAGTTTACCTATCAGATCTATGGGAAAGGGAAGAATTCATGACTTAACAAGAGATAGAGAGCATTACAAAATGCAAAATGGATAATTTTGATTATGTTAAATTGAAAAGTTTTTTGTATAAACAAAGCCAATGCAACAAAGATTAGGAGGGAAGCAGAAAATTGGGAGAAAATCTTTACAACAAGTGTCTCTGATAAAGGCCTCATATCTAAAATATACAGGGAACTGAGCCAAATTTATAGGAATAAAAGCCATTCCCCAATTGAGAAATGGTCGCAGGATATGAACAGGCAGTTTTCAGAGAAAGAAATTAAAGATATCTATAGACATATGAAAAATGCTCTAAATCACTATTGATTAGAGAAATGCAAATCAAAACAACTCTGAGGTACCACATCTCTCCTGTCAGACTGGCTAACATGACAAAACAGGAAAATGATAAATGCTGGAAAGGATGTGGGAAAATTGGAACGCTATTACATTGTTGATGGAGTTGTGAACTGATTCAGCCATTCTGGAGAACAATTTAGAACTATGCCCAAAGGGCTATAAAAATGTCCATACCCTTTGACCCAGCAATACCACTCCTAGGGCTATATCCCAAAGAGATCACACAAGTGGGAAAGGGACTCGTATGTACAACAATATTTATAGCAGCTCTTTTTGTGGTAGCAAAGAATTAGAAATCAATGGGATGCCCATCAATTGGGGAATGGCTGAACAAGTTGTGGTATATGAATGTAATGGAATACTATCATGCTATAAGAAATGGGGAAGATACAGATTTTATAATAACTTGGAAAGACCTACATGATATGTTGTTAAGTGAGAAGAGCAGAACCAGGAGAACATTGTACATGATCACAGACATATTGATTCTGTGATGACTAACTTTGATAGACTTGGCTCTCCTCAGTAATACAAGCCTCAAAGACAGCTCCAAAGGACTCATGATGGAAAAAGCTAGCTACATCCAGAGAAAGAATTGTGGAGTCTGAATGCAGACTGAGGCAAACTATTTGCTCTCTTTTTTTCTCTTCTTTTTTGGTTTTGTTTCTTCTCTCTCTTGATTCATTCCATTGGTGATAGTTCTTCTTTGCAATTTGACTATTATGTAAATAAGTTTAATGAAAAGGTTTATATAGAATCTATATCAGACTGCATGCCATCTTGGGGGGGAGGGGGAGGGGAGGGAAGAAAATGTGAAACTCAAGAACATGTAGAACTAAGTGTTGTAAACTAAAAATAAAAAAATCTAATAAAAAAAAGAAATACATGATTATCAGCACATCAGCTACCACTTTACTACTTTTCAGGGAAAAGTCTAGTCAAGTCAAGAAACATTTATTAAGCACTTATGGTATGTCACCACCATGTGCTAGGGATACAAAGAGAGAGAAAAACAGTCCCTGACTTCAAGGAACTCACAGTCTAATGGGCAAGGTAAAGGAATTCAGGTTCAATTCTCTCTGACCATTTATTGAAGCAGTCTTTAAATCAAAGTTTAATTGATTCTTTCTCTTCTCCCCTTTCCCCCAAATATTCCTGAAAATTATTTCAGTAACTATTGTATTTTAATAATACAATAAGTTTAATGCAACATTAATACAACAAAACAACAAATACAACAAATTTAATAATGTAATAAATAATGCAAAAACCAAAAATCAATAATAATAAAGAGTTTTCTTTTACTTTACTACTCCAAGGTTCGGTCTATATTATTTCCAATGAATCTGGTTGCTCTGTAAATGGTTAATTTGGATAGTTCAAGCAAATCTACGAAACAATATGAAAGGCTTCTATGGAATTCATTGCATGGTCAGCATAAGAAAATGATATTAATGCTAATGTATTGGGAAAACATCTTAGAGAAATCTCTTTTGAGCTAATGCTTTAACTTTTAAAATTAGCCAGCTAGGGAGAAAAAAATCTTCTCATTCTACCCCGAGGGCATGGCTTCTTTTTATAAGATGTTTAGGTAGAGTGAAAAACCTGTTCTTCATATTTTTAGCTTCACTGAAATTAAGACGATTCTCCCCTCCCCCTCACTTCCCATACAGTGGCTGATGTTTCTACAAGCCAGGAGATGAAACCTATTTTCTGTAACATTGAAATTATAGAAATTCATGACCTGAATTAATAGGTAGATAAAAAAATAAAAAACTTCAATAACTTGACAAATAGCTACTTCCTTAACTCTTCCTCTAACTTAACTGGGAATACCTTAATTAACCTTCTCTTTCCTTCTTATGTTTGGGAACAATTTCACATCCTCCAAAATGTATTAGTCCCTTAAGCTTTTTCAGGGCTTACAGTGGATGTTCAATCACATGGGGTTATATAACAGAGGCTTTAAAGGTCAGTTATAACCCAATTTTTTTCCTTTCTTTCTCTCTGTCTCCGTCTCTGTCCCTCTCTCTGGTGGGGGAGAAGGGAAATAAGACTATATCCTAAGTAATGGGTTTTAAAAACATAAGAAACCCTTTCCACGCTGCCCCGAAGAGGGTTCCATACGCATTGCTCTCAGTTTCCGTAGTAACTTTAAAGGAAAACTTTCACAATGTCTGGAGCCCTGGATGTCTTGCAGATGAAGGAGGAGGATGTCTTCAAATTCCTTACTGCAGGAACCCATTTGGGTGGCACCAATTTCGACTTCCAGATGGAACAGTATATCTACATCATTAACTTGAAGAGAACTTGGGAAAAGCTTCTGCTGGCAGCTTGTGCCATTGTTGCCATTGAAAACCCAGCCGATGTTAGTGTCATCTCATCCAGGAATACTAGCCAGTGAGCTGTTCTGAAATTTGCTGCTGCTACTGGCCTATGGCTGGACATTTCACACTGGGCACCTTCACTAGCCAGATCCAGGCAGCTTTCAGCGAGCCTTGCCTCTTGGTGATCACTGATCGTCAGGCAGATCACCAGCTTCTGACTGAAGCATCGTATGTTAACCTCCCAACCATTGCACTGTGCAACACAGACTCTACACTTCGCTATGTGGATATTGCCATTCCATGTAACAACAAAGGGGCTCACCCAGAGGGTCTGATGTGTGGATGCTGGCCTGTGAAGTCCTGTGTATGCGTGGTGCCATCTCTCGTGAACACCCATGGGAGGTTATGCCTGATCTTTGCTTCTACAGGGATCCAGAGGAGATTGAAAAGGAAGAGCAAGCTGCAGCTGAGAAAGCAGTGACAAAGGAAGAGTTTCAGGGTGAATGGACTGCACCTGCCCTACAATTCACTGCTACTCAGTCAGAGGTGGCAGATTGGTCTGAGGGAGTACAGGTGCTTTCTGTGCCCATTCAGCAGTTCCCCACCGAAGACTGGATTGCTCAACTGACTACTGAGGACTGGTCTGCGGCTCCTACTGCTCAGGCAACTGAGTGGGTAGGAACTACCACAGAGTGGTCTTAAGTTTTGCCCCAGATGCTCTAATAGTGTTGGAAAAATGCTGATGGAAAATAAACATTGGTTTCTTAAAAAAAAAAAAAACATAAGAAATTTTATCAGGCTTGAGACATTTGATCAAATACTTCTCTTACTCTCCATCTTGATAATATTCTCCCTAACCTTTTCATGGAGCCTGTATATTGGTGGTTGAGGGAGCAGGGAAGAGGGCAGTAGTTATGTCAAGAACATTGCATTATATATGTCACAGAATAGGCCATGGTGCCTGTGGGATGCACTGCTTTTTCCAGCTTTGTTGGATAATGCTTCCATAAGTTTATTGGAATGAAGAACCCCTGAGAATATGGGTCAAAATGCAAGATATAATTCTCTAGTCACTGCTGGATGGGTGATTGGCTTTAGGGGAGACCCACTGAGAGTTTTAAGTTTACAGGTTAGAAACTAGGTTTAAAATTTTACAAAATTAGAAACAGTAAGGCCAGAATTGTCCCAAATGTTAATGAACTGCCTGAGGGAACATCTGTGTATTGTCTGAGTCTTGGCTGAAAAACTCAACTCTGGAGTATTTCCATCACAATCCATGAGGCTGAAGAGTCGTGAAGGTCATCGGGATTAAGGAGTTTGACACCTCTCTCTCTGTCTCTCTCTGTCTCTGTCTCTCTCTCTCTGTCTCTCTCTCTCTCTCTCTCTCTCTCTCTCTGTCTCTCTCTCTCTCTCTCTCTGTCTCTCTCTCTCTCTCTCTCTCTCTCTCTCTCTCTGTCTTTGAATATAGAGTTGATTGGCCTCTCATACAAGGGCTAGAATTGGCCAGCTTCATGTTTCCAATTATGCAGCTTTCTTAATTGTGTTCATTCTACAGGAATAGAGAACACCAAAGTGTCCTTTACTAAGTGTTGCTCCTTATCACAAGATCTGATTTTAATAAATACCACTCACTGATCTTGGGGTTTCAGCCTAATAGGAGTTAATAAGACTAAAGGCAATGGGGAGCCACAGTTTCTTGAGCAAAGCACTGGCATGGTTAGCTATGCTTTAGGCATATCAGTTTTGCAGCTGTGTGGATGGAAGATGGATTAGAAGCTAGAGAAGGGGTAATGACCTGCAAAATCAGACAGGGGTGGAATAACTAGAGGTTGTGGTAAGGACAGAAAATACACTTAGGAGGGATGAGGTACAGGGAGAGATAGAAGAGTGTGGTCAGGTTCAGTTATAGATTGTGGAAGTGAAACAGCTTGTGGATAATGACAAGGTCAAGGTGTGGCTAAAGTGATTGGTCTTACTGAGGAAGAAAGATGCTGAGTAATTATCATTCCCATTTTTATGGGATAAGGAAACTGGGATACTATTTGGCATTTAAATCCCTTCATCTTATTTTTCAGGCTTGTTACACACTTATTACTCCACTCACTCTACAATCTAGTCAAACGATTCTACTTACGGTTCTTCATCTGTGACGTTCAATCCTCTGTCTTCATGCCTTTGCACAGGCTGTCCCAGATACCCACATATACTTTGTCCTCACCTCTGAGGGTTTGGAGTTAGGATGGCCTTAGTTCAAATCCAGCCTCAGACACTCACCAGTGTGTAACCCTAGACAAGTCACTTTACCTCTGCCTCAGTTTCCTTTAATGTAAAAGAGGGATAATAATAGTGCCTACCTCCCAGAGTTGCATGAGAAAATATTTGTAACAGAGTGTCTGGCTGGCACATAGTAGGTGCTTGATAAATGTTTGTTCTGTCCCTCTTTCCTTCCCTTCTGAATCTTGGAATGTGTAGCTTCCTTTACAGCTCCAAAGAAACCTTCTAAGTGAGGCCTTTCCAGATTCCCAAGATGTTAGTCCTTCCATCTCCCTCTCCCTACCTTGTGTGTCTGTGAACATATTTTGTACTTCCTTATATATGTACATATTGTTTCCATTGGTAGAATGTAAGTTCTTGAAAGGCAAAGACTATTTTTTTTATCTGTGCATTACCAGCCCTAGCATAGAGCCTGGAACATAGTAGCATTCAACAGTTAGTAACTGATCAAAAGTTATTAAGATGACTTTGAAAGGTTACAAAAGGGATTTGGACGCCTGCCCTTTTGTTTTTGGAGCGCTGACATTTGTTCCACCGGCAATTTTCTCTTTCTGTTGAGTCAGTAGTTATTTAACGTTGACATTATTGGAAAAAATGATATATAAATATTGGCATAAGTGTGCAGCTAAAAGTGCATAGTCTTGATAACATATATAGCTTTAATAAAAAATGTGTTATTAAAAACATACCATTTACATATGTAATATTAAAGTGTTATAGCTAAAAGTATATGTTTTCTTGAGCATATAACCCAACAAGGGCAATAACTGGAAGGAAGGTCCTAAAGATTAGCCAATAAAAGATCATAGCAAAAAACTTGAGACAAAATGAGTGCAAATAAATTAGGAAATGGCTAAAAAGTTACAGTATATGAATATAATGGAATATTGTTTTGTACAAAGTAACAATATGAAGAATCCAGAGAAACATGAGAAAACTTGTGTGATGTGACCTTTAAGGACCCTTCTATTTCTAAATCTAAGATTCTGTGATTCATAATGGGGAAAAAAAGCAGAAATAGGAGAGCAATGTATCGAGTGACTGTTATAATGTATATGAGAGGAACCCTAAGAGGAAGCTAAAATCTAAAGAATTGTAATACATAATCTTGCATGTGAAGAATAAATCAATAAGCATTTATTAAATGCCTCCTTAATAAAGCATACCAAGCATGGCAGAAAGTACTGGACACAAAAGAAAAACCCTCAAGAATCTTACAGTCTAATGTCAGAGATAACTTACCAGCAACTATGTACAAGCAAGATAAATACAAGATAGAATGGAGATGATCTCAGAGGGAGGGTACTATTGTTAAAGAGGACCAGGTTTCTTGAGGAAGGTGGGATTTTAGCTGAGACCTAAAGAAGCCAGAGAAGCCAAGAGATGGAGATGAGAGAGAGAATTCCAGACATAGGGGACAACCGTTAAAAATACACAGAATTGAGAGATGGAATATCTAAGGCACAGGTTCCTGACTTATTTGGCCTACCACCCCCTTTAAAAAATATTACTCAGTGCCCCCTGGAAATCTACCTTCTTTAACCCTTTGGCATTTTTTTTAAAAATTTGCATCATTTAAAAAATGCAGTTTTTAAAAAAAATAATGCATCTTAAATTTAATAATTTATTGTAAACTTGTGGTTTTCTTCCTGCATTGAAGTTTTGATGATGCAATATTGAGTCATGTAACTGTATAGTATTGTATTGTAAACAAGTCATTACATGCACATATTCCTGCCAATGCATGCTGGATCTCTCAACAACGCTCTAGACTCTCACCTGCCAACACTTGCTTGTTAAGACTTGTCAGCAGACTTGACCACTGAATAGTCATAACTTGCATTTTATGTGTTTATCTGGAAAATAATGTAATCACTATGACTTTAACCTTGTTACACAGCAGATGAAACATGTGTGTATGGTTTTTCAAAAATTTCTTCTCTTCTCTTCTTTCCTTATACTTCCACCACCTCCTTATTTTTATTCAACACCCCCCTCAATTGTTCCTGAGGCTACTACCACTACCTGCCATCATTCCAGCACTCCCCAGGGGGTAGTATCACCTACTTTTGGAACCTAGGATCTAGTGTGAACCATAGCAAGGAGGCCAGTATAACTGGATTGCATGGTACCTGGAGGAGCATAAGGTATGAGAAGATTGTAAAAGTTGAACAAGTATAAATTATGAAGGTTTTAAAAGCCAAACAAAGGATTGTACATTTGATTCTGGAGGTAATAGGAAACAACTGAATAGGAGAGCAACATGATCACGCTGGAACAGGTGATAAAATGTACTTCTCTCTTTCACAAAAAGATGTAGTAGAATACAGATGCAGAGTGCTGGATTTTCAGACAGTCCTTTTGTTGGTTCATTTTGCCTACATGGTTTTCTTTATTACAAGGAAGATCTGGTTCTCTGTTTATTTGGGCTTGGAGGTAATCTGGAAATGAATATGATGTAAAAACAAAAAGCATCAATAAAATCTACTAAAATCCAAGAATAAAATTAGGAGTTGAGCTAGTTCTCTAAAGTTCATTCTGGCTCTGAGAGCAATAATATAAAACTATGTATTTTGAATCTGTGCATAAATATGAAATAATCCAGTTTTCCTAAAGCATTTTCAAATGTAGATAGGGATTGAACCTATATAGTTATCCCTTCCACATCATGACTTTTCTCATCATGATTTTGATATAAGAAATTAAGTGGGAGTTTTTTGGAAGCAGATGACACACACAAAAGCCAGCAGATGACACAAAGCCTATAACCATAGATTTTAAAATAAGGTACACCCCATAAAAGCAAAAAATTCAGATTTCTTCTCAGGTATGACGTGAGGGCCAAAACTTTTTTTACGGATTTTCCAGATCATGGGGGTGCTGCACCCCTAACCCCCATGATGTGGAAGGGATAACTGTAAATTTCATTGATATAGGGAGCTCCCAAGTAAGAAAACACTCTCTTCCAATGCAGGTAACGTTTTTTGAAGCTTAGATTTTTTTCAGAGTTACTTAGTTACCTAAAAATTTCAATGACTTGTCCTGGCTCATATAGACATTGGTTATGTCACAGATAGGATCTGAACCTAGCTCTTCCTGACTTTGAGGCTACCATCTACTCCACCATTCTGCCTCTGACAATTCAAATAGAACCATTGATCAACAAAATATATCAAAGAGGAACTTAGTTTGAAGAAGTTCCATTTGAAACCTATTTTCCTGTTTGTTTTTTCTGAAACATTTGACAGGAAAAATAGTTTAGTCAAGTCTTGCTATGGACAGCATGGGAGGATTTTAATTCCAGGCTCCCCATGATAGGGAAATTAGCTTTCTATTATTTTTCCCACCACAGCTGCAGGGCCATAATATTGAAAATAAATGGCCCGTAGTTACTTTATTTTTCTGGACACAAGAACCACTAAATCATTAGAGCGCTGAGTTTAGTAGAAGTAGAAAATTGAGGGTGAGGAGAATGGAGCTTTCCAGCAAAGTTGTTAAAAGCAAAGTGAAGTTCACTGTTCCATTATCTGGACAGCTGGCTGACTACAGATAGGAGAATGCTTTAAGTAGCTAGCTGCCTTCTTGGATACAACTTTACTTGAATTGAATGTCAGAGGGATTACGCCCAAGTCTGATGGAGATTAAGGGATCTGGAAACCTATCTTGTTGTTGAGCCTACCTCGAGTTGATTTCCACTGTGAGAGAAGATGAGATTAGTTCCCACTGCCAGACACTGGATGAAATTGTAGAAGTTTTCTAACCAACAGTCTTTCTAAGTCCCACTGGAATCTATTACCATCTATTAGCTTATGGGACTTTGAAGTGAAGACTGTTTAAAGGTATGGCAAAAGTATGTGTTTAGGGAATATTAGCTTTCCTTTGTGGGGCTGTTTAATTATTAATGTTAAAACCACATGCTGCCAAAGTGGACCATGAAATGCTTACTTCAGACCTGACAATGGAGGTGGAGACTATTACAAAAAGCCTGTCTTTGAAAATTGGCCTGCTTGGCAATCCAAAAAAAAATGCTGCAACCACTGTATACTGTCACGTTTTCTGACTGGAATAGCAACAGTACTTAAGACCTTCTGTTTGAAAAGTCGGAAATAGGCACTTTTTTTTTCTTCAGCCCTAATTTTCTATGATGTCATTTCATTCCTCAGCGAGGCTGTATCCAGGAAACTGACAGATAGCCTAATTTCTCTAGATAGAGAAGGCTTATAGAAAGCTATTACTTATTTTTTTAAAATGAACCTTTTTTCCATTTGAGTCCCTGGAACTCTCACATTAGCATTGGAAGTGACCCTCTACGATACATGTTGCAGAAGATTGTGATGATGTAAATAAAAAATCACTTTTACTCCAAATACTGCAAAAGACCTGAGGTTTCAGAAGTGTGGGGAACTCTTCTCTACTCACAGAGCTTGCAGGCCATCTAGACCTTAATAGATGGTTTCATGAGTTCACATGTCTCCCAAAATTTACCACCTGAAGAATAACCTTTTGATGATGAGCCTCTCAAAATTTAATTAGACTATCCCAGATAGCAATTCATTACTGGGTCTGTAATCAAAACAAGCTCCCCCCCCCCCAAGTTTAGTGGGACCTGACAAAGTTTGTGATCTATTGCAGTTGATCTTTATAACTCTTGGAAATCATTTGAATATCCCAAATGGCACTTGGGTCCTCCTCACCTCTGGAATCTCCTGCTAGCTTCAGGTTTACTGTGGAGTGTTCTGGGGTCATTCTAATTAAGCATATATGGCTCAAGCCCCATTCCTTTTCACATTGTTACAGACTAGTCAAGACTCAAATCAAAGAGCCAAAGTATTTAATGGAGAAGATAGCAAGGTAAATGACAGGAAATCAAGCAGTGGAATCATTCTCAGCCCTCATACAGAAATGAATGCTTTCTCTCTCAGAAAACTCACAGTGGTAAGGAAATTATCTCATGTGGGGAAATAAAGGTGGAGAAAGGGGTCAGGCTTTGCAATTCTGTTCAGCTTTGTCTTGATAGACAACATGGAAATCTGCTGTAGCCTACTGAGTGCGTTGACCTAATAGGTGTGGGAACTTGTGGCCTTGAGGCCCTCTAGGTCCTCAAGTGCAGTCCTTTGACCCAATCCAAATTTCATAGAATAAATCCCCTTAATAAAAGGATTTGTTCTATAAAACTTGGACTCAGTCAAAAGGCCACACCCAAGGACCTAGAGGGCCACATGTTGCCTTGAGGCTGCAGGTTCCCCACCCTAGCACTTGCTCCAGATCTCTCAGGCTTCTACTTGTACTTCTATTTTTTTTCTGGTTATATTTGTAAATCACTTTGAAAATCTTATAGCATTGTGTAAATTCCATCATCATCATCATCATAATCTGTTATTATTGTACCTATTATTACTTCTGTGTTTCAAGGATGTGATTGCAGAGTTGGCCACACAGCATTTTTCCTTCTTTTCTGCTGAATGCAGCCTCTACTCCCACCCTGACTCCACCTCTCTACCTCCCTTCCATCAACAACCCCTATGTTCTTTCTTAAAGCTCCTACCACCAAGGACACTCCCCACCCATCAAGAGTCCTTACCTGGGAATGCCACTACTCTGACACAGTCTCCTGAAAATAATGTCCAGGGAATTCTTCCAAGGTATTGATGTTTTCTGGGCCCCAAGTATTATAGGAAATGATATCCTAAGGACTTTTCTTGTCCACTATGGTTATAACACATGTAATATATTTGAAAACAACTACTCATTCAGCAGCCACCTTTATATAAGTAAAATCCTACACAATTTCCTTTTATTCTAGATTTTTTTAATAAAATCTAGAAATGACCTTTCAAATAGTTTAATCCAACCCCCTCATTTGACAGTTAATGAAATGAAGGTCTGGAAAGACTATGTGAATTGCCCATGATCTCACAATTAATTAGTAGCAGAGCTGCAATTCGAATCCAAATCTCCTGACTCCCACTTAATGCTTCACCATTACACTAACCCTTCCTCTATTCTTTTCAAACTAGTCTTAGTACTGCAGATGTGGAGACTCTGAAGGTGATGACATCTCTAGTTCTCATGATCTTTTGCCATGCCAGAGTATCACAGATGCCAGCAGATTTTACCAGACTAAAATTACTTCTTTTGATTATCAGCCCAGTAATGGATGTGCCATCTGAGGAACAGATTAGCTATGTTTTCTGAGGTTTATCATCAAAAGGTTTGTTATCAAGTGATGAATTTTTTAGGCCACAAGAAGTCATGGAAATATTGATTAAAGTGCACATAGGTTGCAATCTCTATTTGCTAAGAGAGTCCCTACTCCAATGCAGTCCCAGAATTTTTTTTAATTTTTTTATTTTTTTATAATTAAGATTTTTTATTTTTAGTTTACACCACTCAGTTCCACATAACTTTGAGTTCCAGATTTTCTTCCCCCCCTCCTTCCCCTCCCTCCCCAAGATGGCATGAAATCTAATATATCTTCTACAAATAACTATTATTTACACAATAGTCAAGTTGTAAAGAGGAATTATGACCAATGGAATGAATCATGAGAAAAGTCCCAGAATTTTTAAAGTATTTGGAGTGTAAATGGCCTTATATTCATGTGGACCAATTTCATTACAATTCTCTGCAACAAATACTACATATAGTCATTTTAAATGTTAATATGAGAGATTGGATATCAATAGTTCACCCTATTTTAGGCCATGCGAAGGACCTAATTTGTTTAAAAGGCAAAGTAGGAGGAGGAGACTATTATGATAATCTGTGAAATGTTTAATTAGTCCAGGGAGCTCCCAAGGAAAGATGATGGAACCAGGAAACTAGTTATTTGAGAATTAGTTGAAGGAAACGGTAATATTTTCCTTGTAGAAGAGGATAGGAATATGATCACCATCTTAAAATATCTGAAGGATTTTCATACTGAAGAAGAATTCAATTAGTTGGGGTTTTTTCCCTAGGTGTCAGAGGAAAGAACTAAGCCCAGTGGATGGGACTTGCCAGAAAACAGATTTTGGCTTAACATAATGTGAGACTTCCTATTAGAACTGTCAGAACACTGAGTGGGATGCTTTGGTGAAGTATGAGCCCTGTGCCCATTGGAGGTCTTCAGACAGATGCTGGATGACTACTTGTCAAGGATGTCATAGAAATAATTCATGCTTTGGGAAAGGGGTTGTACTAAGTGACTTCAAAGGCCCCTTCTGGTTCTAAGATTCAGTTGTCCTACTCTCTCTGGACATTTGTCTCAAAGTCTTTCAAGCATTTCAAAGGTTGGAATATAGATTTATGTAAATACAATAGCAGCTGTGTTCTCCGGTCACTGCATTTCTCTCTCAGCTTGTTCTGCTTTGACTGTTGCATGATTTAGAGGGTTTTTTTTCCCAATTCTTAGAGTTTTCATTAGGGATAAGTAAAAATGATCTTAAGAAGATGCTCAAGTTATTTTCTATTGATTGATAGGTCTCATTGGCTGATTATGTGTCAAGCCAAGGGACTAACAGTATAGCCTTGGACTTTTGATTGCATATAATGCAAAAGAGAGAAAGAGAGAGAGCAATGAAGTCAGTGATGTGTTTTATTTCACGTTTCTTCTTCTGAAGGCTAAGATATGCATCTGTGCCAAATCCTGGCAACTAAAATCTCTGTGATAACTTATTCAAGTGAACTTTGAAGTAACAGTAGACCCTGTGAATACCATATCAAATTCGTGGGGCCATGAAAATACCTGGGACTTCACTGATAACATGTAATAGTATGTATATTGATATAATTATTCACAATAATACTTTCTGATGGAAAAGGATTTCTTCTTTTTCCTATTATGCATGAAGATGAAAGAAATCAGATATTGCCTGGGGACTGTTGGCAATTGATCTCAAACTTAGCCAGAGTGGTGCTGATCTTATATCCAGTGTGGAATACAACCCAATCTGTGTCTACATAGATGCCCTGTGTAGCTTGTTGCAGTCAACTTTCTAGTGATGTATCTCTCTGAACTGAGCCAAGCTAGCCTTTGGATGACCCATACACCCATATAATACTTTGCCAGTTGATGCCTTTTCTAGCTTGGTAGCACTTGTCAAAGCCTGTGCTCTTTCAAAAGATGGCTATGATGATGAATCAGAATAGGACTTCATTTGAGGACTAGTTTTAAAAAATTGACTAACTGAAATTCAGATAGATGAGAGCATCGTGAAAATGCCTCAAGCAACCATCTATCTCAGTTTAGTTTTCCTTGAGATAGCTTAGAGAAGATGGAGGCAAAAACCAACATGAGTTGTTGAAAGTGAAAGAGTTTATGAGCTGATACTAAATGCAGAGATAGAACACACACACAGCAGGCCGTTGATGAAGATACATTAGTTTATTTCTAATTTAAAGTTATGTTGCTTAACCTTAATGTAATTGGTCACTGGTGGCCAACTCTTGGATAGTGAGTTGATGACCAAAGAGATGTAATAAATTATAAAGCTTATGGTTTAGGAAAAAAGGTAAAAGAGATAATACAGTCAGGGAAACTTCTAGGAACTAGACTAATTAGGAAGTATCTAACTGATATACCTGCCACAATCTACCTCATAGGGTGGTAAAAGACAAATGAGAGAGTACATATAAAATCACTCCCAACTCTTATGAAGAAAGGCACTACATTTGTCCCAGTGGAGTATAAGCTTCTAGAGGAAAGGGACTGTTTCTTTTTTTGTCTTTGCATTCTCCGTGCCTTACACAGGGTACATTTAACACATATTTATTGATTCAAACTGAATTGACTTGGATTGAAGGTACATTCAACTCTCAATTATCTATACTATGAAAAGAGGATCAACAGCTGAGATAATCCACATTGAAATTTGATGCTGAAATATTGCTAGGAAATTCACCTTAATGTTCTTTTGCTATAGCTCACTCCAGGAGAGTTAGCATTCCTTGAACACATACCAACAAACAGCCAGATGGTGTAGCCTAACAGTACTCGCTGGCAGAGATAAACCAAATTGAGTTTTAAAAATTTGCTGGGGACTCTCGTCCTCAGTTTCTAAAACTGTAGAGTAGAGGGATTGGGCTAGGTCTCTGAGGTCTCTTCTGGTTCTAGATCAATGCTCCTATCAACATATAATGTTGGGTCCTTTCTAGCTCTGATTTGCTTATGAAATCCCTAAGAAAACAACTTTCATTCAGTAGAATTTGGCATTTTGACTCATTTACAATAAAACACACTGTTGGTCAGTTCTGAAGACAAAATAGGAAGAAACGAGGGATAAGAAATCTATTTTAATGAAAACATCTTGAAATCATAAGAGGAAAACCAAAGAGATTCCATATTGGTTTACATTTTGTGTTTCTTTTTAGTGAGGATGCTATAAAATGTGATAAAGGTAACTTCAACATAAAAACATTCTGAGGAAAACTATTCACATATAATTGAATCTTTATTACTTCATGCTCTTGAGTTGATCAACAAGAAGCAAGATTCTGATTGTAAATGCAGCTATTGTAGGTGTAGTCAGATTTCATTATTGTGAGTCTGTGGGCCATACACAGGATCCTTTGTACTGGACATGATACAAAGACATCCAGTAATTTATCCTAGATTAGTTATCAGACCAACAATTTGACTAGATGATACATTATCTTGAGTATGAGAAAACAGTTTGGCCTTTTTCAGAAAACCGCTAATTGGCAGAGAAAGGTGGTTGAGCAATCTAGCCTTGTCTCCCCAGGAAAGGTAGAATAAACAGTCTCATTAAGGAGCACCAATGAATGAGTCCCTATTGAAGTAAATATCTGTAGTCAACAGTTGACCATATCGGTTAGTTATGGGACCAGGCCGCAAGATCTACCAAAAGTAATGCTTAAGGACTGAGGATAATGCTTCTAGTAAAAATGTAGGGCAAGAAGAATTTGTAATGACTTTTCTAGAATGAATGATGTTTGCCTTTTCACTACAGCTAAGGAATAGCTATCTATAGTCAAAATGGAGACTGGTTTTCATCTTAGAAGAGAGTGTAAAGGGGATTGATAAATCCCCTTTTCAGATTAACAGGAAGAATGAAGTGTTTCATTTTAAATTGGAAGAAGGTGAAAGGTAGCAGTGATATAGAAAGAGAATAGGTCTTAGAATCAAGAAGCCCTGGATTTAAGCCTACCTCTGACACAAACTGGCGGTGTGTCCCTGGGCAAGTCACTTAACTTCTCAGTATCCCAAGTTCTTCTCTAAAACTAGAAGTCACCAAGCTGCTACTGATCTGCATTAGTAGAAATCATTTTCTTATAACAATAAAATCACAGGTCATGTAAATTTTTTTATTAAAATGGACTTCAAGCTAAAAAGAATGAAAAATGATCTAAATAAATGAAAGGGCATCTTGCCTGTATTAGCAGAAAAAAGTGACACAAAGGAGAAAAAAATTGAAGGATTAGTTGGACCTAAGGAGTAGATAAAAGGTTCTTCCATGAAGGACCTAAGTTGACACTTTGAGGAAGCTGTAGTTTGTGAAGCTCTCAGGTGCTCTCAGGAAAGAGAACCTCCAGTAAGGGCCCGAGGCAAAAGCCACAATTAGTAGGTCGTTGGTAACTCCATGATGATGGGGCAGAGAGATGACTGTTTGTCAACTTGATACCAAAAACAGAAAGAGGTTCTATCTACCTGGGGTATGTATCCCCCAAAGCAATCAATCGATCAATAAACATTTTTTTCCTTATTTATTTAAAGACCTTTACTAACAGGTGCTTGCAGTTTATGGATTTTTTTAAATCAGGTGTACTTTTATACAAATTTAAAATGAGGTTCTTTAAAATATTAACATGGCCCCCTATGAAACAATTTAAAAATCTTTAAAGGTGTATTGAGAAAACCAGGCTATTGAAAAAATGTTTGTCATTCCCCAAAAGAGACTTCTTCAGGTTAAAAATAATAAAAACCCCATGCTGCATAGATGATGCAGAATTGTTGTTGTCCAGTTAATAGTAAAAAGCATGCACTTAGGTCTTCTATTCCAAATCTTTTGTTCATTTCTCATTATTGCTGCAATTTAATATTCTTTCTTCTTGTATGATGACTAAACCGGATGATGGTAGAGATGGTAAGCCCGGCATTTACTCAGCCCCACCCTGCTCACCCTGGGGAGCAGGCGTATTCTCAGGTGGTTGTTAAGTTGCTTTTGTTTCTTTGCAATCTTGTGGTTTAGAGTTCTCTGGGTGTCTGTGTCAGTAATTGAAATTATGGCTGTATGGATGCTGACCCTGGGTCTTATCTCCTTGGTTCTCTCTGTCTTCTTCATTACTTTCCTCTCTAGTCCGTCTTTGATGAGGAGACCCCCTGTGGAATTGTGGTCTATAACCCAATACATATTCTGTCTCACTGGCCTACCTTGTTCTCCTGGACCCCGGCTGTCATTTATTAGACGTGCAAAGAAAGAATGAGAATAGATCTTGAGAATGGGATTTGGATTTCTAAAACATAGTTTTAAAATAGTACTGGTTGTTCTTTGCCAATTCTTGCAAATCTAATCAAAATGGATTTAAAGAAGAGAGGAAGAAAACTCTAAGTACATAGCCACCAAGCTATGTCACAGAGAGTAGGAACAAGATAGGAAAAATGGCAAGAAAGAAGACAGTAATTCCTAGGAGATGAAAGATCTAAGAAAAAGTGAGGAATAGTACCTAGGGCCCCAAATGTCTATATATGAATGCACAAAATGTGGATATCAATAAATAAAAAAAGAAGGAGATCTGACCTTACCGAGACTTATTGGGATGAGACCCATGACTAGAATATGGCTCTGGCAAGGTACCATATTGAAAAGCAAAAGATTGGTAAAAGAGGAAGAAGGATAAGAATTGCACTGTATGTTAGATAGGTAAGTGAGGAAAACTAGCAACCAGAGATGGGAGGAATCATTGGAGAGAACATATTTGAGTGAAAATCAATGGTGGCAGAAACAGAAGCAGTATTTTTATAATATACTATGGGCTACCTAGACACAAAGAAGAAAATGTTGTCAAGTTTGGAGCATGGGTTATAGGCCTGACCCGGGCATAATATAGTAGTGATGAAAGAATTAACTTGACATTTACTGGAGTACTCTCCCTATCAAAAGAAGACCACATATTAAATTCTTGACTTGCCTTAATGCTTTGTCCTTCAAAAAGTGGAGGCAGCGATGAGAGAATGTGTTATTCTGGATTTGATTATTTTGAGTAAGGAGGGACTAGTAGAAAAAATGGGAATCTTGGGAGGAAGTGACTTTTCTGATGATAAAGGAAAATCTAATCATGGTTTTGACACATGCCTTAGATTTTGGAAGAATGGATTTCAAAGAATTTAGGGAAAGGATAAGTGTGTTCCCATGATATAAAATTCTATCAAGGAAGTTAGACTAGATGGAAGGATCTTAAAAATCTAATTCTGAGAACACAAAGAGAAATAATTCCAATAAGGTGGCAAAAAGCAAACTGACTGGAGACCTTTGTGGATGTACAGAGAACTCATTGATTAATTAATGTAAACAAAGAAGCAAAGAAAATGGGAGCAAAAGTAGGTATAAGTTCACTGTGTTCCTTTAATAGTAGTGCCCAAAGCACTAAAACTCAAAATAATCTTAAGCCAGTGAGGAAAGGTAAGGCCAACAGAAATATAAACATATATATGTATGTATGTATGTATGTATGTATATATATATATATATATATATATATATATATATATACATATTTTAAATCTACATTGTGGAAAAGAAGATGAAAGAAAGGATAAGAGTGGTGCCAGGACATGGGACAATGATAAATACCAACAGAGAAGAGAGTTGCTCATCTCTCTATTGTTCCTCTTTTCTCTGCTTTTGTGCTGGAAAAGACAGGACCTAAATGGTCAGTTGGGAACTGAAACATAAAATAAGTAATGTGAGAATATGAGAATACCTGAATGTCCTTGATAAATTTAAGGCATTAGGTCCAGACAAACTATATCCTCCAGAACTGAAAAAAATGGCAGATGTAATTGCCAATTGTCAGTTATCTTTGAAATTTTGTGGAGAAAGGACCACAGGGATAGGGAGGAGCAAATATTGCCCTGGTTTTCAAAGAAGGTAAAGAGTGGTGTCTGTAAATTATAGGTTGGCGAGCTCAAATTCAATTCCTAGCACAATTCTAAGCTATATCATTAAAGTGATAGTCAGGAAACATCTAGAAAAGGAAGTAGTGAACAAAGAGAAGTAGCATCAATTTATCTAGAAAAACCTGTGCCAGACTAACCTGATTTCTTTTTCAGACAGAGTTACTAGTTTGGGAAATCAGGGGAATGCAGTAGATGAAATGTACTTTAATAATGAATTGACCCAAAAAAGCTTATTAATGATTCGATAAAAACTTTGAGGGAGGTCTCTGGTGGGAGAGATTCAAAGATCTGTCCTTGGCCTGATGCTATTTAACATTTTGTTTTTATCAGTGACTTGGAAGAAGATGTAGATTCTATGCTTATCAGATTTATCGATGACACAAAGCTGGAAGGGATGGCAGACACATAGTATGACAGGATACAAAAAAGCTCTTCATATTCTAGGACATTAGGCCAGTTCTAATAAAGTTAAATTTAATAGGGATTAATGTAAATGCATATATTTGAGATAAAAAGAATGGGTGAAAAAAGATCTGAGGATTTTAATGCATTCCAGGCTCAATTTGAATCATCAGCATGATATGAGAGATTAGAAAACTAGGCTTTCTTAGGCCACAGTAAGAGAGTTGTGGTGACCAGGGTGGGGGTGGGTGTCTCCACTGGGCTCCATGCTTGGACCATATGTGGAGTATTATGTTTAGTTCTGAGCACCATCTTTTAGGTAGGGCATCGATAAACTGGAACCTGGCAAGATAGCATAGTCAAGACCTTGAAATCATACCACATGTATATAAATTGAAATATATAGGAATATATAGGTTGGAAAAGGAGGAAGGGAACATGCATTTATTGAGCACCTGCTACATACCAGGCACTGTGCTAAGGACTTTACAAATATTGTATCATTTGATCTTTGAAAAAAGAGTAAGGGATGCCTGCCTTCAAGTAGGTAAAGTGTTGTCTCATGGAAGATGGAGTATCCCTGTTCTACTTGGCTTCGGAGAATAGAACTAGGTACAAAGGAAGGCTGTTGCAGGGAGGTCCAGAGTCAGACTCCATGTATGAGGAAACTTCCTAACTATTGTAACTATTCCAAGTCAGAATTGGGCTGTCTTGGGAGGTAGTGGGTTCTTCCTCAAGCAAGGACTAGATGGATTTTTGTTGGAGAGCTAAGGAGGCGGGGGGGGGGGGGCGGTCCTTATTCCAGTTTAGGATGGACTGGCTGGCTTCTGAAGTCCCATCAAACTCCAGATTCTCTGGTTGATTCTTTACTAACTGTCTGATCTTCAGAAAGTTCCTTTCCCTCAGTTTCCTCACCCGCAAGATGAATGATTTGGACTGACTAATTTCTAAGATCCCACAAGAGATTTCTGACCTATAAAGCCATCTGACGAGCTGTCATTAAAACATTTCACACTCCATAGAAGAACATTTTCCAGAGTTATTTTAAAGAGAATGAGCATTTGATTTTGTACGTGCCCAGGCAGGCAACAAGGGAGGAAGGAAGCGATTAAGCAATTATATATTATCTACTATTTGCCAAGCACTGTGGTAAGTGCTTGGGACACAAACACAAGCAAAAAGAGAGACAATCCCTGCCCTCAAAGAGCTTATATTCTAATGTGGGGGTGAGGATAATACCTATAAAAGAGAGCTGAAAGGGGAAGGGATGGGGAGAGAAGGTACCTCTGTAAGCACCTGGTTGGCAAAGTCTGGAGAGTTAAAAGCATAATTGGGAGGGGAATGAAACATGGATGGCTTAGGCCCTAGGCCCATCCTCAAAATGGAGGCCCCTGGAAGGAACTCACCAATCGAAGAAAGGGGCCAGCATGGCAGAGGGATGCTCCAGGGTGAGACTACCCCAGGCACTGAGCGAAATTCAAGATTTAAAAGGCAGCTGAATTAAGGGGACGATATCCAGAGAGTCAGAAGCATAGTTAGAAGGGGGAATAAGCTGTGTTCTAGACTCCTAGAGACAGGATATCCAGGTAGTGTTTTTCATAAGCCATGGTGTTTTTGAAGAAATTTTCACAGTCCAAATGACTTTGTTAGAATTCTTTGTCATGATACATGCAAAAAACATTGAATTGAGAATCCATCTCTATTATGGGGAACTGAAAATACCCATTAACGTTTTTCCCCTCATGTAAAGAATTATAGATGTGATAAATTCACTTAGTTGCAAAGCTATTTCAGATTATTTAAGGTGTGGAGGTAGAAGATAAGGAATTATTGCATTTAGCAGACTATTATCTTGTGGGAAAGTTACTAAATATTTCAAACCCTTTGACCCAGAGATTCCACTACTGGGAGTGGAAGGTTTCAAGAAGGTTACAGACAGCAAGGAATGAATCTATTGCACAAAAATGTTCATGCTACTAGCATTACTAGAGATAATGAAACACTGGAAGAAATGTGTACTCAGTGACTCGGGAGGGGTTATACATATAATAACAATATAGAACATAATGGGATATTACTACATCACAAGGAGTGAGGGATATGAATAATTTGGAGAAACATGGGAAGATTGGTACAAAGTGATGCCAAATGAAAAAAGGAGAGCTAAAAGAATAATTCTAGGGGAAAAAGTTATACTTACATACATGATAACCTAAAGTTAATCTTCAAAGGCAACATAACTCTGGTCAAAAATAAAGTCAGGTTAGTACCATAATATCAGATTTAAAGGATTCGTTCCCTCCTTTCAGTTAACTAGGTTAAGGGGGAAAGGGAACAAGCCTTAATTAAGTGCCCATTATGTTTCAAGGCAGGTAGGTGGTACAGTGGATAGAGTCCTGGGTCTGAAGTCAGGAAGACTAATCTTCCTAACTTCAAATCTGGCTTCAGACACTTACTAGCTTTGTGAACCTGGAAAAGTCACTTAACCCTGCTTGCCTTGATTTCCTGTTATGTGACTTGATCAGGGTCACTCGGCTAGGAAGTGTCTAAGGCAGGATTTAAACTCAGATCTTCCTGATTCCAGGCACCCCGGCACTCCATTCACTGAGTCACCTTTTTGTTCTGGGGCAAGGGTAGGGAACCTGTGGCCTCAAGGCCACATGTGGCCCTCCAGTACCTCAAGTGTGGCCCTTTGACTGAGTCCACACTTCACAGAACAAATCTGTTTAATGAAAGGATTTGTTCTGTAAAATTTAGACTCAGTCTTATTTTGATATTTTGTTGAGAACTGTCTATTCTATCAAAACAAAGTATTGATAATTTTTTTTTAAAAAAGAATAAAAATAAGAAAACTAAAAATGTTTCTTTGGAGATTATTTACTGGCTAAATATAATTTTGCTTTCTTGAAGCCTGAAGTCCAATATGTCACATTAATTTTAGATAATTCTTCCTATTGCTTCTTGCAATAATCCTCCACTCCTTCTCAAAAGGATGCTAAAGCATTAAAGACTATGAGTTGGGAAGATATTATAATAATCTAGAGAAGAACAGATTAAGTTCTACATTTTAAGCTCAGTGAGTGCTGGGCCTGGAGTCAGGAAGACCTGAATTCAAATCCAATCTCAGATGCTTACTAGCTGTGTGACCTCCGGCAAGCCACTTAATCTCTGTTTGCCTTAATCCACTAGAGAAGGAAATGATAAACCACTCCAATATCTTTGCCAAGGTAACCCCATGTACACTATAGCCTGGGATCATGAAGAGTCAGACAGGACCAAATGGCTGAACAACAGCAAACCATCTCTATACCATATTGCTGCACACTGGCCACCATCCACATCTTCCTCCCAACAGAACCTTGAATTCTGTCTCTGGTAGGTGACCTTATTCTGTCCAGAATCAGAACTTCACACCACTTCCTGGCCATCTTCACAACATAACTCCCCACCCCTTCCAGCTTCCCATGATGCATTGTCTTCCTCCATTAAAATGTAAGTTCCTTGGTGGTGGGAACCATCTTGTTTGCTTCTGTTGGAATCCCCAGTGCTTGGCACGTCATCACCACTTTTAAATGCTGTCTCTCTCTGTCTCTGTCTCTCCCTGGCAGCTAGGTGGCACAGTCCATAGAGTGCAGAACTATTAGCTTTGTGACCCTGAGCAAGTCACTTAACCTCTATCTGCCTCAGTTTCCACATCATTAAAATAGTTCCCACCCAGGGTTGTTGGGAGGATCAAATGAGATCCTGTGTAGAGCATTTTTCACCGTAGGTTAGATTTTGTGATGGCGATGATGATGATGATGATGGTGATGGTGATGATGGTGGTGATGATGGTGATAATGGTGATGATGGTGATGGTGATGATAGTGATGATGATGATGGTGATGACTGTGATGAAGATAATTATGATGATTACGGTGGTGATGATGATGTTGATGGTGATAGTGATGATGGTGATGAAGATGACAACAATGTCATGAAATGTATAAGGGGCACCAGCAAATTCCTGGCCAAGAGGAAATGAAGCTGGACACAGAAGAAGGAGGAGAACATGAAAGACAGCATCGGTGACTTATTGTGGATCATCCATTCTTTCAGCTCATACACACCTCTCTAGACTTTTACCTTGGAGGAGGAGAAAACAAAACAAAAATAAATGAAACAACCTATTCCTGGTTTTCATCGTATGTTATGAAAGGAAAGATTTCTTCACAAAGGTTGTTTTTTTGTGGGGGTGGGGGAAGTGTCTAAATTTTTTATAATAAAAATGAATATTATTTATACTTAAGATGTAGTTGCAAAAGCAAAATCACTATTTCCTTCAGTTGTTCACCTTCAGTCTCTCCTTTTCCATCTTATTTCTCTGAAGGCTCTACCTTTGCGCTCTCTCTCCACAGTTAACAATTCCTCTCTTCCCTGGCACTAGCGCTACCCCTGGAGATTTCCTGATCGATGAAGCCCTTAATCCAGCTGTTAAGAAACCCCCCAGCTCCCACTGCCACAAAGTAATGTGGCTCTGTGTGCTTCTTAAGTACAGCTCTTCCGAGGCCCCAGAGGTACTGTTGCGTGGAGATATTTCATTGTTCTCATTGTGGAATTAACATGTATTTCTTGAAAAAGAGACCCAAAAGGACCATATCAAGACCCGCAGGGACTTAAGCCAAACTGATTCACGAGCCCCTGACTCGATAAACGGCACTAATTTGTTCTACCTCAAAGTGAACACAGATAGTCATTGTTTTGCTGAGCTATGAACTGAACCATTCCCCTTCTCCCCCATTCCTCCCTCCCCCAAAACCACACAGTACAACTGAAACAATCTGACTTGCAAAGGAATATATCTACCAAGGGAAGAGCCGGGTTTATTCTTGTGAAATACCTGTGCGATATTTAAATTGGAGTCTCTCATCAAACTATCACAATACCTAAAGTAAACCAGAAGCTTGGATCTTGGTATTTTCCAGTGTAGTGGAAAGTGTATTGAATCTGGCATCCAAGGACATAGGTTCAAATCTCAGCGCCGTGGCTATCTGTGTGATTTGCTTATGGCACTGACCTCTCTTAGGCCTCAAATTCCTCGTCTACTTTTTTTTCCCAAAGGATTAGACTAGATGAGGACCCTTTCTTAGCTCTCTCTCTTCCTATAGTCGACTGCCTTGGCCAGAACCAAGACAGGGCTCTGGTTATCGGCGGAAGATGACAAACTCTCAGAATAAAGTAAGGATGAAGAGAATAAAGGGAGTAGCCAAAGGGGGAGGGAAGAGAATTAGCAGGAACAAACCTTCACATGGTGTCTACTATGTGCCAGGCACTGTGCTAAGTGCTTTATGGATATTATCTCATTTGATCTCACAACAAGCCTTACAAGTAGGTACTATTATTACTTCCATCTTACAGTTGAGGAAGCTGAGGCAAACAGGTTAAGTGACTCGCCCCAGATCACACAGCTCATAAGTGTATGAGGCCAGATTTGAATTCAGGTCTTCCTGACTCTGGGCGCAACACTGTACCACCAGCTACCTCATGTATGCATGTATTGCATGTACACATGTATGCAAACACACACATACACTTGGATATAAGCTGCACATGCCAAAGGATGACTTCTTTTTTCTTTTTTTTTGGAGGGGGGGAAGGCAGGGCAATTGGGGCTAAGTGACTTGCCCAAGGTCACACAGCCAGTAAGTATGTGTCAAATGTCTGAGGCTGGATTTGAACTCAGGTCCTCCTGACTTCAGGGCTGGTGCTCTACTCACTGTGCCACCTAGCTGCCCCCAGGATGAGTTCTTGATGGGAAATGCAAACATGTTGTAGAAATTCCTTAAATTATCTGAGATTTAAGACCCTCTAGGAATCCTATAACTGGAAAGGATCATGAAAGATTAACTTCTTTCTTGCTTGCCTTTTTCTTGAGAAGCTGAAAATCTAAAGCATCTTAGACAGACAATTGTCCATTTTCTTCTTTCTTTAAAAGTAGTTTTTTAAAATATCTTCGTTTTTTCATTGCAAAAATTTCTCTCAGTCTCCTTACTTCTCGTGAAAACCATCAATATATTGTGCAAGTCTGAAAATATTTGAAATGTTCAACAGCTACAGACCTCCCATCCCTGCAAAAGAGAGGGGTGGGGCTATCTCCTCATATCTGTTTGTTAAGAGTTAGGCTTATTCTTTTTAATTTTGCAACATTCACTTTTAATTATTTTGTGGTTATTGTTTCCACATTACATGGTTGTAGTCAGTGTGTGTATAATTTTCTTGGCTCTGCTTACTTTACCCTGCATCATTTCATGTAAGTCTTTCCATGATTCTTTGTGGTCATCATATTTATCATTTCTTACAGCATAGTAATATTCCATTACATTCACATATCACCTTTTGTTTAGCCAGTCTGAAGTCAATGAGCATCTTCTTTCCAGTTCTTTGCTACCACAAAAAATACTGCTATAAATATTTTGGTGTCTATGGATGTTTCTTGTCAATGACCTCCTAGGGGTATGTATCTAGTAGCAGAATGTCTGGGTCATTTATATAGATATCTTAGTCACTTTATTTGCATAATTTTAAATTGCTTTGTAAAAGGTTTTTACTGATTCACAGTTCCACTAACAATGCCCTAGTGTATTTCTCTCAGTCTCTCCAACAATTAGCATTCTCATCTTTTATCATTTTTGCCAATATGCTAGGTGTGAGGTGAAACCTTAGGGTTGTTTTGATTTGCATTTCTCTTATTATTTGTTATTTGGAGCATTCTTTCATTTTGCTTTTAATAGTTCACAATTTTTTTGAGAACTGTGTATGTCCTTTGACCATTTATCTACTGGTGAATGGCTTCTCCATTTTCTTCTTGAAGCTATCCAAGCCTCCTTTGTTGATGCATTCCAGTGCAAAGCAGGGTTCCTTTACCCATTTCTTCCCATTCTATCCTCCAGCCTTATCACCTTGCCCCTGTCAAAAATTTCCCATCTATAAAATGGAAAGTACTGTTTAACACAATGTTGATGGCATTTTGACATGCATGGCATTCAGTAAAGATTTCTTGGTTTGATTTGGTGGCTGATTTTTAGCAGCCTCAGGTTTTGTGTTTTGTGTTTTTAAAAGCTTTGGTTCCGACAGGAGTCAATGATCTGAGGTCATAACTTTGGTCTGAGACTGATTGCTTTAGCAGAATAGGATGGTAAGCAGAGAGCTGAACTTGGATTACGAAGGCCTGGGTTGGAGTCCTAGCTCAACCATACACTAACTGCTTGACCTTGCACAAGCAACATGGCAGCTAGGTGGTGAAGTGGAGAGAGTGCCGGAGTGCTTGGAGTTAGGAAGATGTGAATTCAAATTTGGTCTCAGAGACTTACCAAGTGTGTGACCATGGGCAAGGTAGCTAATCTGTTTGCCTCAGTTTCCTCAGCTCTAAAATGGGGATAATGATAGCCCCTACCTCCCAGGATCGAATGAGGATAATATCTGTAAAGTGCTTAGCCCAGTGCCTGGTATACAGTAGGTGTTGTATAAATGCTGGCTATTCTTATTGTTATCATCGTCATCATCGTCCAAGCATCATCATTTTCCTTAGCTATAAAATAAAAATAATAATATTTAACAATGCCCACATCATGGCATTGTTGTGAAGCTAAAATGAGATTATAGAAGTAAAATACGTTGCAAATCATGAAGTCCCGTATCCCAGCCCTCAATGTTGCTGCCATCTTGTCCATAGAATCTCTGACACTTTCATTTTTGCTATTTAGTTTACCCCTCAAATGCGACAAGATGAGGCGGTCAATGGATTTAGAATGGAAATGAGCATGAGAAAGGAACAGTTGTTCACCACATGCTTCAATACATTAGAGACCCCCAAAATTCCAGAATTACAATACTTAGTGACTCTAGCTTGCCCAAACTGTCTTCTGAAGAAGAATTCTCACTACAACATCTGAACAGTGGTCAATTCAGTTTCTGCTTGAAGATTCCTTTTTGTAGCAACCCTTTCCACTCTTCTTAGGAAGTTTTTCCTTTATGTCATGCTTAAATCTGCTTTGTTTTCAACTTCATATTATTACCCTTAATGGTACCCTCCAGGGCCATGAAGAAAAAGTCTAATGTTCTTCCACAAGACAGCCTTTCACATACTAAAAGACAGCTAGTGTGGCCTCTAAATCTTTTCTTCTTCAGGCTAAACATTCTCAGTTCCTTCAAATTTTCCTCATATAGCATGATCATCAAAACGTTAGCCACCCTGTTTGTTCTCACTCAAGCTTATCATTGTTCTTCCTAAAATACAACTGAACACAATATTCTAGATGTAGTTTGACCAGGGCAGCAAACAGCAGGATTATTATTTCCCTAGGCCTGCGTACTGTTTCTCTCTAATGCTGCCCAAACTGCATTTTATTTAGACATTTGAGGCCATGGTGTTTTGTTTTTGTTTTTAACGACTCTAGGTTTTTTGTTTGTTTGCTTTTTAGATATTTTTTTTGTTTCCCAGTAAGCTTCTGAGTATCTCTATTGCTATGATTACTATAGTGTGGCTGTTCTTCATATCTGCCTTAGAAAAGCAGTTTTCTCTCTCTGTCTTCATTTTCAGTCTCTAGCTCTCTTGATTACACTTGTAAAACTCTGGTCAAAGTCTTACTAGCCTTTTTTAGGTATTATCCATTCCTGCTCAGGTTCCTGTCTTTCCTAGTTTTAAAATTTGGTCCTGAAATCCAAATTCTTTTCTCAGATACCATCTGCTTAACTAGTTGATCATTCCCCAAATTTGCATCATCTTCTGTCTTCAATGGATCCATGCCCTCATTGACATGGATACTACCCACAAACAGTGCAGACCACACCTATACACACCTGCTCATTCTATGCAGTTCTTATTTGTGTCTTTATATAAGTCCTTCAGAAAGAGTCCACTCAATATGCTGGCCCCTTCTTCTAGTTCTGTTGACATTGCACTGGTTCCCACACAGGGTAGAGGTTGCCCATCTGTTGGGTCTCCCTTTCAAGTATCAACAGGAAAAATGTTTGTATTAAAAAGAAGGGATTTTGTTAGCTGTAGAAATGAAGAGCTGTTGAAAGCCCTGAAAAATCTCCCAAATGCAAACCAGTCCACTCTTTCTCCTCTTCAACTTTGGGCCCAGCCCACTGTCTGTCTCCAATGTCTGTCCCAGATATGTGCACTGATGGACCATTGTAGGGATTGTGAACATTGCAGTCTGAAAAATAGGGATTTTTCATGAACTCTATTTTTTCTGGATGGAGAGTAAAACCTAACTTCTCTGTGTGATTGTGAATCTCATTTAGGAAATTTTACAATGTTCTGCAGTTTGATGAAAAATGTTACCTGTGAACAAGAACATCTTAGAAGGTTTAATTTATTTATAGGGAATTCTATTTCCACTCAAACCCAGCACTGGGCATCTCCTGTGATGGCAGCAAGCACCACTGATGAGCATATGTATGTCACAATTTTATGTCTCCCTTGATATTAATCATTAGAGAATCATTGAACAAAGTTATAATCCAACAACAGCTATCATTCCTTCAACCACATTGCCCACCTATAATAACAGTAGATCTTAAATTCTCAAAAACCCACCAAAGAAATAATTAAAACAACAATTATGAGCACAATTGTCTTGTCCGCTGGAACGAACAACTTCAGGACATTTTCTCTTTTCAATTTAATTATAGGGGTGATATTTGGTGGCTTAAACCAGGACTTTCTAATTCTTTCATCATAACTGTTTATATATATGCCTTATACCTTCTATTAGAGTCTCTCTCCTTAAGGGAAGAGATTGGGATGTTTTTTAATCCTGGTAGCCCCAGTAACCAGCACATTATAGGTGCTTAATAAATATTTGTGGAATTGAATTTAATCCATGCACAGCACATTACTTAATCTATTAATCCATAAGTATCCTCTCTTCTCCTCTCCTCTCTCTCTTCAATGCCTTTTTTTTCTTTTTTTCTCTCTCTTCTCTCTGTCTTTGTCTCTCCCAGCCATATACATAAACACAGTTATATTCTCCCTTTCCCTCTCTCTCTCTCTCTCTCTCTCTCTCTCTCTCTCTGTCTCTGTCTCTGTCTCTCTCTCTCTCTCTCTCTCTCTCTGTCTCTCTCTCTCTCTCTCTCTCTCTCTCTCTCTCACACACACACACACACACACACACACACACACACACACACGAAATGAAAAATTCCCTTTCTGAAGAATAAAAACCAGTTCAGGGATGCCAGGGAAGGCCAAGGGAAGTCTCTTTGAATGTTTTGAACCAGAGGATCAAAGAGGCCTGCATGCAGTCATTCTTTTAGGTGTACTTCCTGCCCAGCTCTTTCCTCAGTGAGCTTCAAAAACTCTGGCTTTTATAATTAGCAACTGGAAGATTAGATGGTCAAAACCTAACTGAGTAATTTGTACACTGATTAAGTTTGACTGCTTAATTGTCCTCACTTAATTAAGGCAGTATGGAGAATATCTCAATGGTGTCTGTTGTGGGGCCAGTTGACAAGATGTGTTATGGTGTTACTCATAAAACTGACATGTACAGTAGAAGAAGCATTTTAAACTTTTCCTGAGGGATGAAAGCCCTTGATTTGTGCTTTATTTTTCTTCTCTCCTTTCCTCCCCAGTATCCCCACCTTATCACAAGAATTGCCTTAGGCAACATTGTTAAGTAAGTAAAGGTTGTCTTTTGGTGAATCATCCCTTTCGATTTTTTCTTGATATTCAGGGTCCTTGTGTTTTTCTTAGTCCCCCAGGCCTCTCTCAGCAGTGTCTCAGGTTCTAGACTTTTTCAAGTCTCTTCTATACAAATATACGCATTATCATTTTTTTACTCCTCTTACGGTCTTGGCTTTCTCTTTATCTCTTCTACCTGTCCTGCCCTATCAAGCTTAAAGTAGTAAACACATGATGGAGTCTAGTGCTAATATTGGGGGTATATGGTAAGATTAATCATGAGCATCATCATCCTACTTCCTTTTTTCCCGTCACCACGGGGTAGCTAGTGATATGAAATGGAAATTAAGCATATGTTTCCTTCAGGGAGCCCAGCCCCCATTACACCTCTTTCTTCTTCTTACTTTGAGTTATCAAACCAGTTTTCAATCCTGATGATTCCATTTCAGCAGTATTTCTTTTATTTATTCTAGTCTTTTCTTCCAACTGTTGCTATTCTAGCACAGGCCTTTATGACCATCTTCCTGGAATATTCCAGTAGACTTCTAATAGGTTCTCCAGCCTCCTTTATCAAAATCTTCCAAACCATCCTCTACTCTGTCGCCATACTTCTTCCTTTTGCAGAGACCTTGTCATGTGGCTTTCTATCTTATGATCATGCCATTCCACTTAATTAAAGTTTTTCAATGTCTCCCCATTGTCTACCAAGTATAGTTCAAATTCCTTTTTTTGGCATTCAAGGCTCTTCACAATGTGATGCCACCATTATCTTATACTAGATGCAATAGGTGCCATCCAGACTGTACATACCCTATACTTTCTGGCCTCTGTGTTTTTGCTCTGTTCGTTTGAATGAAATGTTCTCCCTTTACCTTTCCCCTGGTTGAATTCCTGTCCATCTTTTAAAGCCCAACTCAAAAGATGCTTCTTCTGAGAAATCTTCCTAAGCAGATACTTTCATATGCAAACAAAAATGTTCAGTTGAATTGAATTGCACATCTTCTATATACTTATCATGTACATTTGTTTTGAGACTGAGTCTCTCTCTCTTGTCCAGGTTGGAAGCGCAGCAGCTATTCACAGGCCAGTGCCAGCATTAAGCTGGGATATTTTTTCTGACCATGGATGGTTTGCCCCTTCTTGGGCAGCCTACTGTCCCTCCCCAACCCACTCCTAGGGGCTTACTCATATTGGCACAGAATTCAGCATGGACACCTACTTGGCTTCAACCCTAATCCACCTCTGAACTCCCAAACTCCAGGGATCCAACCTGAGCAGGGATTACAGATGTGTACTGCCATACCCCTGGCCATGTATATTTATTTGTGTAATTATCATACGCCTTTCCTTTCATATTGCATAAAGCCAAGGACCATGTGTTATTTAAACATTGACTATACTCACATGTTCAGTGAGTAACATGCTCTGTATATTTTGTTGCTGTTCAATCATGTCTGACTTTTTGTGACCCCATAGACCATACTGTCCATGGGGTTTTCTTTACAAAGATACTGGAGTGGTTTGTCATTTCCTTCTTCAGTGGAATAAGGCAAACAAAGGTTAATTGATGTGCCCAGGGTCACAAGACCAAATTTGAACTCAGGTCTTCCTGACTCCAGGCGCAGACCTCTAGCCACTGAGCCATTTAGTGACATATAGTAAGAGTTTAATAAATATTGAACCCAAATGAACTTAAGTTGAACTCATGTGAGGCAATTTATTTCCTCTAAGTTCCTGTAATTTAAGTAAGTAGCTGCCAGGTGGATGGTGGTTCCTGGGGCGGGGGGGGTGGGCACAGGGTAGGAACAGAAAGGATTCCCATTGACATAGATAACTGAAAGAATTTAGTATGCTTTCCACACATATTCAAGGCACTTAGTGTGCTTTTTTTAAAATGGAGATTAATTAGATGGCTCCCGATTATGGTTCCCTCTTAATCTTCGACTAGCCAGAGAAGTTATTTATCTTTGGATCTTCTAGCAGTCCTGACTGCTTTAGTATTTTGCTTGTTTTTCCTGTTTTTCTAAGAGTGTGATAATTATACATATTTTCATTTGTTGTCCATGTGCCCTAAAGTTTCTCAGAGAAATAATTTCACTGCAATCACACAGCTTTCAAAGTACTTTTGTATCTATGATCTCTTTGTCACTTGATACAAGGTAAGTTTGAAGGCCAGAACCATCTCCTTTTTGTCTTTCGTGTCCCCTGCATTTAGTACAATGCCTGGCCCATAGGGGATTTCATTGGTACAGGGAACTCACAAGAATAGAAACTTCCTGAAGGGCTATATGAACTTTGATGGGAAAAAATGTCCCTTTATTTTCACTATAATTGTTTTCTTTTGTCATCCTATTTTATTTTATGCATTTAGAACCGTTGTTCTGGGAAAGGATCCAGAGGCTTCACCAACTTACAGAGAGCTGCCTGGAGGACTCAGAGATTTGCCCAGGTCACACAGCCAGCATGTGCCAGGGGCAGGACTCTTAGCTTCAAGGCTAACTCTGTACCAATTACATGGAAATTGTCCCTTTTGTCACAATTTGTCAAGGCAAAGTACTTAAAGAACAGTGCCCAACCCATGGTGGATGCTTAGTAAATGCTTATTGATTGAAGCATAAGGTGCTATGATCCAGAAAACCCTTTTATGAAGAATCAGAAGGTTATCTCCTTGAGGCCCATAGGACAGAAAATCAACTGGAGATTATCTCAAAGGACAGCCCAGAGAAATTCTCTCATTCCGTCCAGCTCAAATGACACCCATCTTGTGAGTCAGTATGGTTGGCCTTGAAGGTGAGATTTGAATACAGATCTCCGAGAACTCCAGTGCTTGCTCTGTGACTATAAGATGCCATTCAGCACTTTAGAATCTCAGTTTCTTTATTTGTAAAGAGAATAATAATATTCCTTACCTCCCAGGGTTGTTATGAGCATCAAATGAAATGATATGAAGGGCTTTGCAAATCAAAGTTCCAGATAAGTGATAATTATTATAATATTTACTCTTGATCCCCTTAACCATAGAAGGGAGAGTATTGGAGTCACCAGGAATGCCAATACTTGCATGATAGTGGAGAAAGATAGCATATAACTTAGGTTGGCCTAGGGCAGATGGAAGCCAGGAAGAGGGGTGTCACATTGGCATGATCTCCAGAGGAATGGACGGGGATTGATGGTGCATTATTTCAAAGAAATCCTCCACAATTTCCAGTATATTTTTTCTACTTGACTAATGAAATTTTCTTATGTTTCAAAATGAAGTGTGGACTTTAGCTTGGAGATATCTGGCAATGTCTGTGAATTTCTTCTTGTTGTTGGGTCATTTCAGTTGTGTGCAACTCTACACGATCCCATTTTGGAGTTTTTTTGGCAAAGATACTAGTTTGCCATTTCCTTCTCCAGCTCATTTTACAGACGAGGAACTGAGGCAAGCAGGGTTAAGTGACTTGCCCAGAGTCACACAGCTAGTGAGTGTCTGAGGCCAGATTAGAATTGATGAAGATGAGTCTTCCTGATTCTAAGTCTAGCGCTCTATCTATTCTACTATCTAGCTGCCCCTTTGGATTTCTTGACAAGGGTTATTCTGACTGGCTTACTAGAGTCTGCCTCACTGATTCTAGGCAAATTAACTGTAGCAATTGGTTTTCAGGCACTTTTCCTATATGTCAGAAGAGTGTACACATGGCAGTAGCCCCAAGAAGCAACATAAGAAAATTTCTGCTGATGATCAGGTCTTGAGGAGATTCAGCTGAATACTAAAATTCTCCTAGATTTATTGTTTATAGCTTCAGTTTGCCTGGCAGCTAGAGTTGGGGGCTAGGTTTGGCTGAAAGCCAGGGTGCTGTTTTTATTACTAATCCTTTTCTCAGAGGCCTGGAATTTCAGTTGCTTCATAATTAGGATGATAGGATCACATAATTTATGGTTGGAAGTTACCTTAAACATTATCTAGTCAAACTCCCTGCTTTTACTGATTAGGAAATTGACCCAGAAAAGTTAAGTGTTTTGTACAAAACTCAGGTAATAAATAGCACAGGTAGAATTTGACTGTATACACAAACCCATTGGAAAAGACCCTGATATTGGGAAAGATTTAAGGCAAATGGAGAAGAGGATGGCAGAGGATGAGATGGATAGAGAGCGTCATGGAAACAATGGACATAAACTTGGACAGACTTTGGGAGAGAGTAGGAGACAGAAAGGCCTGGTGTGCTATGGTCCATGGAGTCACAAAGAGTAGGACGTGACTAAACAAATGAACAACGAAGCTAGTAACACTGTGGCTTTCAAGGAAACAGAGTAGTAAAATAGTAAAAAGAGATATGGATTCGAGAGTCACGAAGACCTAAATTTAAGTCTTTACTACCTACCTTGGACAAATTATGTTTTCTTCTCTTAACCTCAATTTCTTCATTTAGAATATAGAAATAATAATACTTGCACGCTACCTTATTAAGCATAAGAGGGACTTGTTAAATCTTTGTTGAATTAAGCCGAAATTAGATAGTTTATTTAAGGTGTTTTATAACTGTAAAGAAATAAAATAAGTGTAAGCTGTTTTCAATAACATTCATTCAACAACATTTTTAAAAGCACCTACTATGTCCCAACTATTATGCTAAGCACAGGGTATATAAGAAAAGGCAAAACAAAATCACCCCTGCCCTCACAAAGCTTACTACTGTGTGTAGAAAGGAGGGAGAGGGGGTACTCTAAAATTAAATACAAAATATATACGAAGTAGTTTCTCAGGGTAGGGAGAGGGCTCAGGTCTAACAAATTATCTCGTATTCCCAAGCATATCTCAAAACTGGTGATGAGAAGGCCAAAGTATGATCACTTTTATTATTCTCCTCTGAAGAGGGATAGACGTAGGCAAAGTTTTATAGAATTCCAGAGTTAGAAAGGGTCTTAGAGGTCATTTCCTGGACTTATGCAAAATTTTGAAGCAAGTGAAGTTTCCCTTTGGCTGCCATCCTGCATCCCTTTCTAAGCATCCTCTTTCCCATATCCCAGGGATTCAATATTCTTCATGCTACCCAAAATGCCTGCTCCCCTGCTGCATTCTCCACCCTATGAAGCCTCATCCAAGCCCATTTCCCTAGTGTTTTAAAATTATGATTTTTCATAAAAACATTATTCCAGTGAGACTAAGCTCAACTGGTTATTAGGAAGAAACCAATCTATTATTGCTTTCTTATGATTCCTAATATTCTTACTGAGGCCATTATGTAAGAAAAAAGAGATAAATTAGTTCATATTTTCAAGTAATTATCATATACATGTTTTAGCTCCCCTTCTGGACTATCAGCTCCATGAGGGAAAGTATCATATCTATTTATCATTGCCAGACTAGGCACTCACTCAAATAATGTTTGATCAGTGAAGGTGGGCTGTTCTGTCCTCATCTCACCAGAATTGGCCATAACCCATTACAGACACTGAGTGTTCTGGGCTGTTGTTGGGTGCTACATGTGGAATGACTTGAGATAGGAAGGAAGCATTTGAGTCCAAATTCCATTTAACCATAGAGTATACACCTACTTAAAGGCAGTCATAAGCTTTGTGCTCAATTCAAGACTCACTGAGTGTGGTATTGTACCTCATATAAGGATAGAATGATATAGGAGAAAGAATATTGGATCAAGGTACCTGGGTTTGAATTCTGACTCTTCTGCTTCCTACCTATATGACCTGAAGTAGGTAATTGACCACTCTGAGGCTCAGTATCCTCTTTGGTAAAATAAGAAAGTGGCTCAACTGCTTTACTCTACCCCTGTCAAATCACATCTGGAATATTGTGTTCAGCTTTGGAAGTCATGTTTTAGGAAGGACAGTAGATTCCCTCTCACCTGAGATTTTCAGGTGAAGACTGAATTACTTGCTGGTTGTGGTGCAGAGGAGATTTTTATTCAAACAAGGTTAGAACTGATATTTCTTCCAAGCCATAAGAATCTGTAATTTTAGCCCCAAGTTGTAGAAAAACGTAAGAATGATTTGTATTTTGCTAGTCTCTTCCTGTGCTCTAAGACCATAGTCCCTTGGGGCAACTGGCCCTGCTCCTTTCTTCTTCCTCAAGGATTCAGTATTTATTGCAGCATTCACCATAATGAAAAGATGTCAGGCCACTGTATACCCTACTCCACCTGGTGCCAACCCCAGTTAAAACATCGTATGTGTGGGGAGAATTCAGTATCACTAGGTTTGTATCTTGGGAGTGATTTTGAAGACCAAGGGCTACTAGAGAACCAAGGCTGGCTATGGCTTTAATGGACCTAATCTAGTAAGGGTAAATCCAAGATGAGTCCTGGTTTAATCTAAGAACTTTTCAGTTTGGATCATTGTCCCCAGGAGGACTTATCAGTCCAAGAATCCCTGGAATCTATAGTGGTTTCCAAACTTTTTGGGCATGCACTTATTTATAATTCATACACATGTAATATCTATAAGTAATTATCTGTGTTATAATTCTACAAAAATGGAAATCAACAAGGTGAAGGTAAAGATGAAATTATAGTTGATCCTGCTCATTAGGGAGCCACTGGAGTGTACTGAGGTAGGAGAGTGATATGGTCAGACCTGTACTTTGGGGAAATCACTTTAGCAGCTGTGTAGAGAATGGATTGTATTGGGAATTCTGCCTAGTAGTGGCTATAGTTATGGTTGGACTAGTTTATTACCTCCCTAAGAGCCCCACAGCCAGGGCAGGGGCACTTATAGGCAGAGGTAGGAAAGGAAAGAGCAAGAGAGGATTATTGCTGGAAGTGATGTAGTTATTGGAGGAAGCCCACGTTTGGCTAAAGGGGTTGGGGTGGGGTGATATGTGACTCATCTTTCCACCCTTTTATTGGTTGATTGAATTTCCTTTGGGGTCTGTCCATTTGGAGTCATTCCCCCAGGAAGCTCTACCCTCCACTTTGGAGACCACTAATCTAGGGGATTCTGTCTACTACTTGATATTATGAGTCATGGGCATCTAGCAGCCCACATGCCCATCAGTTCTGTCTAGTGAGGGAGAAAATCAAAAAAGTAAATAAATAACCTTCTCTCCTTTGAAGTTTCTTTTTTGTTTGGTTTTTGTTTGGCTATTTTTTTTGTTGTTTGCTATCAACATGGTGTCATGAATAGTACAGTGGAAAAAGCACCAGATTATAAACCAGATGAGCTGAGTTGGTTTCAAATCCTGCCTCTGTCACTTAGTACCTTGGACAAGGTCCATAATTTCTTCGGGCCAAAGTCTCTTCATCTGTAAAATAGGAAGTCAAGCCAAGGGGGAGTAAAGTCCCCTTATAGATCTTAATCTATGGTTTACGTTTGCCAGGAAGAAATGTGGAGTCCTTCGGATTTTAGTAATACGATCTTATAATGTCTATTTATTAAGATTGTGGCTGATTGGCCAATGTGGCACCATAACAAGCAGGCTACGGTCATGAGTTTATTCCCCACATGAGCTGCTTAAGATAGTCTTGCTAAGTTCTATGGCCATTCTCGGCCAGCCGTCTGGTAAATATGACCCAAAGGTAGGTGGGTAAGCATTCTTGAAAGAATATTTAACATAGTGCCATACTTAATGTCATTAATAAGCTTTCCTTTCTATAAATGGCCAGATCTTCTTCTTGGACCATCCATTCATTTACTCAACATTTACTAAGTACCTATTGTGTTCAAGGCATCATCCTGGACACTGTGCCAGGTCCTTTGGTAAATGGACCTTATGTATTTGATACATCTACATGGCACCTTTACTTCATTTAAAAAGCTGTATATGCAATTATAAACTTGTTACATTAGTATTACAAAGTTAAAAACAGGATGTAGGGTTGTCAAAACAAGGAAGGGGAACAATTACAACAAAACAGAGGCTTAGAAGAAAGAAGGGATTGAACCATCAGATGCCCATTTCCACTATCAGTAGTTAGCTAGAAAACCCAGTTACAAAGCTTGTACTTCATTACCCACAAACAGATAGTAAAGTGTTTTTCTAGGAAGGGAGTTAACATAGATGAGAAACAAAGAATGCACTTTATTATCAAGGACATCCCTCTTAGATATAGCAGCTGGTTTTGTCTGAATAATGTTATAGGATAACAATTTCTCTCTTTAATAACTGTTATTTATAGATGCTTATAAATAAATTGGACAAGTCTTTAGAGTCTTTGTTCCAGTGATACAAGATACATCTGACCTATTATACAAATAGCTCAAGAATTTAGATGCTTAGGGCTGGATTGGATCTTAAGAGAGCAAAGGATCATAGATGCAGAGCTAAAAAGGACCTTTGTCCAGCCCTGACATTTTTCGGGTGAGGAAACTAAACCCCAAACATGTGAATTGACTTGTCCAAGGTCACATAGGCTACAAGCTGTGATTTGAACCCAGAGCTTCTTGCTCCAAACACAACAGTTTTTTTGCTATACCAGGCCTTCTCCTACTATTAAGAAGGACCAAGCATTTGTGGAGAAATAATTTTATATTTCTGTTTTAAAATCTAGCAATGCTCTGTTTAGCTGTATTTTAAGAGATACATTCTAATAAAGGCTGGGATTTCAATAACTTCAATTCCTTTTCACAGAAAGCAGACCAGATTGTCAGAGACCAGACTGTGAAAATTGTAGTGTGTTTGCTGCTGTTACTAACAGAACCTGGCATAAGTAGATCAAGCTATTGTTGAGCTGAGTGGCAGCCAAGGAGAGTGGGACTATTTCTCTAACTTATTGATACAAACTGGAGATTAGTAAGAGAGGCACCTAACTGGACTCAAGTGTTTATATTCTTTCATCTTGAATCAGAAGTTCTTAACCCGAGGTCTCTGAGTTAAAAATATTAATTACTGTATTTTGTTATAATTGGTTTCTTTTGTAATCCTATGTATTTTATTTTGTTATTTAAAAACATTATTCTGAGAAAGAGTCGATAGGCTGCCAAAGAAGGAAGGATACATGACAAATAAAAAGTTAAGAACTCCTGTTCTAAATTAGGCATATCTTTAAAAAAAATTAATTACTAATTATTCGTGGTTTTCTGTTTCAACATAAAGTTTGGTTTGCTATTTAAATGACCATAATTGATCAGAAAAGCATGTGATATTATTTTTGTCTTAATGAACTAGGTATATGGAATCACTATACCTCTTCATTAGCTTGGGTGCCACTTTGTACTGGTAGCAACTTATCCAAATTATAGGCATAGCATGTAGGAAGAAATAATAGTTCTGGAGAATTAAGCCTTGCAAATCCAAGTGATGATAAATGCCACACTGACCTAGCCAGATAAGAAAATGTTCTGCTGTGAAATGCCTCTGGATAAGGAGATTACAGAGTCTCCTGAGAATGTCACTAGTATTTTATAACTGTCCCTAGGAAGCAATGGTTCTCCGACCTAAGTCACTCATACTTTACATGGAGTCAATCTCCTCTTGTTCAGTCCTTTAAAAAAGGTTATTTAGGTTCACAGTCTAGAACCCATGTCATTCATCCAGTGACTTATTTCTTCTGGGTTAGTATATAGGAGTCAGGAGAGAAAAGGTCCAGACAGACATCAAGCTAGTAAGAGTCCACCTCTGTAAAGAATGAAGGCCTCTGGGCCTGAAAAATGTATACATCTGTTCTAGAAATTCTCCTCTAGGGGAGATCTCATGGGCCAATAATTATTTGCTTCCTGATTCATTCCAGTCTTGCTCATTCCACCACACTGTGTCTATACAAAGAACAGGCAATGGGATTTTTGATGTGGTTCTCTTAGCTGTGTTAGGTTCTCAATTCTTTTACTATCTCAAAATCCCTCTCAATCCCTATTTCACCCAGAGGCAACTACTTATGTGCTCTGATCTGTAGGTTCTAGGCCTCCCATAAGCTAACATTGCTTCCTACCTTAGCAGGAAATATTCATGAAGCTTCCTGGCTAGGTCATATCTCAGTCACTTATTACTGTTTGCCTGATGCTGACAGGTACATTTGCTGCCTGGACTCCATACTCACCTCCACTTTGTTTTACCCATCAATTTCCATTTATTTTCTAGTTCCTGACTATTTTCTCAGACTTTTGGCCACAGTCTTCCTTTGATGGTCAGTACTTGTGTTCTTAGTTTCTATCCTCTAAACTGCTCCCCTAGTTAGGTATCTCCCTTTAGGTGCCTAGGTGGCTCAGTGGATAGAACACTGAGCCTAGAGTCAGGAAGACCTGAGTTCAAATCTGGCCTCAGACACTTACTAGTTATGTGACCTGGACACAAACCGCTTAACCTCTGTTTGCTTGTAAAATGAGAGTAATAGGCCCTACCTTGCAGATTTGTGGTGAGAGCCCAATGAGTTAAATTTGTAAAAGTGCTTAACATAATGCCTCACACAGTAGATGCTATCTAAATGCTTATTCTCTTCCCTTTCCTTAACTCCCAGTTCCTGCTGCAATTTCTTGTAGAATATCTTCATAGATACATGACAAGAAGTGTCTTGTTTGTAAATCAGCTTATTTCTAACATATATTCCAAATTTCGGACATACTGTGAAAAGCATCTTGTAATCATTTTAAAGTAGGTGAGGCCAAATAAAAGGGATGGATTATCAGTAAACCAGAGGGGGTAGCCCTTGCATGGGTTCAGAATAAATCTTCTTGACCCAGAGGAGGAAAGTCTGTGCTCACTATCCTCCATGTGTAATTTTGAGCATGAATTCAAACTTGTGGAATCGGTTCATTTATGCCAGAAGTTTTGTTCCTGAATATTTTTATGAGACTATCCATTTTTAGTGTCACTGGGCCAAACTGGAGGATAAAAAAAGAAGCTCATTTGATTGGGAGGAGTAGAGTGCCAGTTGTTCAATAGGTCTATTGGACCAAAAGGTTCCTCTTTGTTCTAATGAGCTCTAAGTCTTGGTCTTCAGAACCTTTAACCCCCATGCTATGAAGAGGGGCACCGAGCCTACAGAAATGAGGAAACTCAGATGCCTGGAAAGCCGTCAAGTAAAGAAGCCGACTTCACAAACAAGAGAGTGTTAGTGATAGCTATACTAGGAGTTGCAGGAATGATTGCCTTCAAACCCATCAGTGCCGAAAGGCCAGCTTAGAGGGTGAAAGACAGCTTCTGGGGCTCATTGTATCGAATTTAAAGCTAGAGAATCCTCAAAATCATTTAAAAAAGGGAAAAGATAGGAATGAAGAGTCGGGGCATATAGCCTGAAGGTAGCAGAGTAGAACATTCTGAGAAAAGCAGAGAAAAAAGGATTGTTTTCATCTGGGGAATCAGGTTATAAAGACAAGGCTTATACACAGGTCAGAGTCGGGATATGGAGAAGAGCTTGTTTGGGAATTCCATTGAAAGGCAAAGGAATGGGGGGAGGCAGGTGACATTGACCCAGGCTGTGGGGATCCTCTGGAGATAGGAGTCCTTAAAAAGTTGCCATTAAACTCTGGGATATCCTCTGTCTACCCAGTGATTGCCTAGAAGGCACTGGCCTTCCCTCGATCATAGGAGAGGGATTTTCTTTTGCTGTGGTACATGGTTCACACTCTGGCCCTGATGACAGCAGCTGGAGGTCCTGGATACAGCCTTGTCAGCTCTCATAGGTCTAAGAGCAAAAGAAATTCCCTATTGCTGATGTCGCCCTTGCTTTTGAATCATAGCACCATGCTCACCATAGTATTGATTTGGATGCTGAGGACCTAGTTCCAGCTTTGCTCAGCAATTTATGGATATAGTGGGATAGAGGAGGCCCTCCCATTGAACCTCAAGGTCCCTCTGCCATTTCAAGTCCTGAATCATAGTGCCACATTCATCAAGATATTGGTGTGGTTACTTGGCTGAGTGATCCCTATTCATGGGCTAAGGAGAAGTGATGGTGGGGTTCCTTCCAGGGGAGCTCATGGTTCAGAGGCCTGACTCTTGCCTACTCCAGGATGAATGGGAGGGAGCAGCGAAGCTGCCTGTTCTCCATCTGTGGAGGTGCAGCGGTCAGGGTGCTTTAGTCACAGCTCTGGTCAGTGGTTCATGGACTAAAGGAAGGTACTTGTGGCCCCAGCTTGACCTGCTGTCTATTCATCTGGAGTCTGGCAAGAAGGGACAACCCCAAGAGTGGTTGCAGGAAGCTCTATTAGTGGTACATTGACACTTAAGGCAATAGCAGTCATTGATGGGAAAGCAGCAGTTTAAAAAAAAAAAAAGGCCATAGCACAGCAATAGCAAAACCTAATTGGGAATAAGGAAGAGGAGGAAGAAGAGCACAACCCAGAGGAGCTTCATACAGGGGTTTAAGTGATCCTTCAAGGATGGGGAGGGAGATCTCTGGGTATCAGCTGACAGTGGGAGACAATCATGCCATCCAGGAACTGTCTCTGCTGGCTGGGGGTTTCAGTGTGTGTTTACATAGGGTTTTTCTAGGGCATTCCCACTTTTTTTCTTTTTTTTTAAATTTTTTTTATTTAAATTTATTAATTTAACATATTTGGTTTTCAGCATTGATTTTCACAACAGTTTGAATTACAAATTTTCTCCCCATTTCTACCCCCCCCCACTCCAAGATGGCATATATTCTGGTTGCCCTGTTCCCCAGTCAGCCCTCCCCTCTATCACCTCCCTCCCCTCTCATCCCCTTTTCCCTTCCTTTCTTGTAGGGCAAGATAAATTTCTACGCCCCATTGCCTGTGTATCTTATTTTTTAGTTGCATGCAAAAACTTTTTTTTGTTGTTTTTGAAGATCTGTTTTTAAAACTTTGAGTTCCAAATTCTCTCCCCTCTTCCCTTCCCACCCACCCTCCCCAAGAAGTCAAGCAATTCAACCTAGGCCACACATGTATCATTATGTATAACCCTTCCACAATACTCATGTTGTGAAAGGCTAACTACATTTTGCTCCCTCCCAACCCATCCCGCTTTATTGAATTTTCTCCCTTGACCCTGTCTCCCTTCCAAAGTGTTTGTTTTGATTACCTCCACCCCTATCTGCCCTCCCCTCCATCATCCCCCCCTTTTTTTATCGTCCTCCCTCTTCTTTCCTGTGGGGTAAGACACCCAACTGAGTATGTATGGTATTCCCTCCTCAGGCCAAATCCGATGAGAGCAAGGTTCACTCATTCCCCCCTCACCTGCCCTCCTGCCTCCTCCCACAGAACTGCTTCCTCCCGCCACCTTCATGCGAGACAATCCACCCCATTCCATCTCTCCCCATCTCCCTCTCTCAATATGTTGCTCTCTCATCCCTTAATTTCATTTTATTTCTTTTAGATATCACCCTGTGTCTGCTCTGTCTCTTTTACATATATATATAAAAACACACACATATATATATATACATACATACACATACATACATATACACATAGATATATACATACATACACATTCACTTATATATATATATATATACATAAACATATATATATATATGCATATTCCCTTCAACTACCCTAATACTGAGGTCTCATGAATCATACACATCATCTTTCCATGTAGGAATGTAAACAAAACAGTTCAACTTTAGTAAGTCCCTTGCAATTTCCGTTTCTTGATTACCTTTTCATGCTTCTCTTGATTCTTGTGTTTGAAAGTCAAATTTTCTATTCAGATCTGGTCTTTTCACTGAGAAAGCTTGAAAGTCCTCTATTTTATTGAAAATCCATATTTTGCCTTGGAACATGAGACTCAGTTTTGCTGAGTAGGTGATTCTAGGTTTTAATCCTAGCTCCATTGACCTCCGGAATATCGCATTCCAAGCCCTTTGATCTCTTAATGTAGAAGCTGCCAGATCTTGGGTTATTCTGATTGGGTTTCCATAATACTCAAATTGTTTCTTTCTGGCTGCTTGCAGTATTTTCTCCTTGATCTGGGAGCTCTGGAATTTGGCGACAATATTCCTAGGAGATTTCTTTTTGGGATCTATTTGAGGAGGCGATCGATGGATTCTTTCAATTTCTATTTTGCCCTGTGGCTCTAGAATATCAGGGCAGTTCTCCTTGATAATTTCTTGAAAGATGATATCTAGGCTCTTTTTTTGATCATGGCTTTCAGGTAGTCCATTAATTTTTAAATTATCTCTTCTGGATCTATTTTCCAGGTCAGTGGTTTTTCCAAGGAGATATTTGACATTGTCTTCCATTTTTTCATTCCTTTGGTTCTGTTTTATAATATCCTGATTTCTCATAAAGTCACTAGCTTCCACTTGCTCCAATCTAATTTTTAAAGTAGTATTTTCTTCAGTGGTCTTTTGGACCTCCTTTTCCATTTGGCTAATTCTGCCTTTCAAGGCATTCTTCTCCTCATTGGCTTTTTGGAGCTCTTTTGCCATTTGAGTTAGTCTGTTTTTTAAGGTGTTGTTTTCTTCAGTGTATTTTTCAGTATTTTTTTGGGTCTCCTTTAGCAAGTCATTGACTTGTTTCTCATGGTTTTCTCGCATCCTTCTCATTTCTCTTCCCAATTTTTCCTCTACTTCTCTAACTTGCTTTTCCAACTCCTTTTTGAGTTCTTCTATGGCCTGGGGCCAGTTCGTGTTTTTCTTGGAGGCTTTTGTTGTGGGCTCTATGACTTTGTTGTCTTCTTTAGGCTGTATGTTTTGGTCTTCTTTGTCACCAAAGAAAGAATCCAAAGTCTGAGACTGACTTTGGGTGTGCTTTCGCTGCCTGGCCATATTCCCAACCAACTAACTTGACCCTTGAGTTTTTCAGTGGGGTATTACTGCTTGTAGACTAACGAGTTCTATGTTCCACATTTGGGGGGGAGGTGCCAGCTCTGCCACACCAGCACTGCTCCTTCCCCATCCCCCAACCCGAACTGGACTTAGATCTTTGGCAGGCTGTGCACTCCTGCTCTGATCCGCCACTTAATTCCTCCCACCAGGTGGGCCTGGAGCCGGAAGTAACAACAGCTGTAGCTGCCCTACCTCCGCTGCCCCCAGGGCTGGAAGCCGAACCGCAAACTCCTTCCACTCTCGCAGCTTTTCCCACTAACCTTCCCCGCAGTCTTTGGTGTTTGTGGGTCAAGGGGTCTGGTAACTTCCACAGCTCACATATTCAGGGCGCTAGGGGCCCCATCCGCCCGACTCCAAGTTTGGTTGTTCCACGCCGCTCAGGCTGGGCTCAGCTCCACTCCGTTCCCAGCTCCCAGCTCCCAGCTCCCAGCTCCATGTGGAATAGACCTCACCCAGAGACCATCCAGGCTGTCCTGGGCTGGAGCCCTGCTTCCCTCTGCTGTTCTGTGGGTTCTGCCGTTCTAGAATTGGTTCAGAGCCATTTTTTATAGGTTTTTGGAGGGACTCGGTACGGAGCTCATTCTAGTCCCTGCTTACCAGCCATCATCTTGGCTCTGCCCTCAGGGCATTCCCACTTTGACCATCTGGGTGGCAGAGGAGGCATTCTTCCTTGCCTCAGAGCGAGGAGGGGAGCATTTCTCTTTGGCCTGGAAGTGAGGATGGGGTGTTTACTGCTGAACATCTTGGCCCTCATAGGCCTTATCTCCAGATGCAGGGTCTTGAGGGGCCTGTCTCAGCCTTGTGGCCACCTTGGCAGTGCTGGCCTATACCTAGGATGACAGCTACTCAGGGTATACTGTTAAAGGAGTTAAAGGAGCATGGGGTTTTTGGTTTTTTTGGTTTGTTTGTTTTTTAGCAGAATAGCTAGTAAAATTTCCCTTAGCAAATTAAAACTGCATCACCAGCCAAAGCTACAAGTTAGGTCCCAAATAATGAGATACAGTTTGGGAAATATTAGAAAACCATCCAGTTTAAGAAACACCAAAGGATCATAAAAAGAAATATTTTTACTACACCCAGTGAAAGAATTTTACAGACTGCCTGTGAAGTTAGGATATGGGACAGCTGGTTCTACCTGTACTTATAGAAATCTTCCTACATATGTGTCAGGAATACATACGCTTCCATCAAGGATCCCCAGAAATCCCTGAAGGATCGCCAGTTCTGTGAAGCCTTAGTTCCACTCTTGGAGCATCCTCACTGGGGACCTTATCTCAGACATTCCTTATAGGCAGATTTGCAAATAAATGGCTGAGCATTATGAGATCACCTGATACTGGAATTCTCAACCTTTTATGAAGTCATGAACCCCTTTGGCCTTCTGGTGAAGTTTATGAGCCCCTTCCCAAAATAATGTTTTAAATGTATAAAATCAAAGGATTACATAGGATTACCAAAGCAAACAATTTTTCATCTTAAGACATTTTTAGAAATTGTCTTTTCATCTTAAGCTTGAATCCTTTTTTTTTTTTTTGCGCCAATAGTTATGGTTAACACAGAGCACACAGGCACTGAAAATGTTTGTATTTTCACTCAACTCCTGGCTAATTTAAATTTTAATTAATTCTTTTTGCTCTATTTCATTATCTGCTCAAATATTGAAATAGACCTGTGATCTCATCAACTGGGTGTTCTGTCTAAAAATACAACGCAAAGCCCATCCATGCTTTCCCATCCTTTGTGATTCTTGCTTCTGTTCTCCAAAAACTTCACCACAGGGCACTGACCCAAAGTGCCAGAGGTGGTCTTCTTTTTCCCTTGACATTGCCAAGTTACCAGTGGATCACTGGCTGGATACCTCACATCCCTCATTTTTGCCACTTGACTAGCTCGTGTTCTCTTATGGTCAATTTCTTTTTTTTAGGGGGGAAGGCAGGGCAATTGGGGTTAAGTGACTTGCCCAGGGTCATACAGCTAGTAAGTATGTCAAGTGTCTGAGGCCAAATTTGAATTCACTGCTCACTGCACCACCTAGCTGCCCCAATCGATCAATTTCTTAATGCTGTCTTTTACTCCCGTTCTTTGGAATTCCTCATTGATCATATGTTGCAGCCTTCTCACCCCCATCATGTGCCTCTCTCCCCATTACCTTCTGTAAGACACCCATTTCAAAACCTTTGGCAGCAATTATGTTCCATATATGCTGCTGCCTAGTAACTTTGGTAAAAAAAAAATGTTAGTATAGAAAAGATGAGACTTTGTTTGGAAAAGAAATTGGGGGAAACAATTGAACTTTGCAATTTCTGAAAAGTAATCCAGCTGGTTCCTCTTTTCCTGTATAACTCTGGGTCTAACCTGTTGTCAATCTATACTGTGTGTCCCAGACATATTTATTGTGGGACAAGCTGTGTGCGGTGCCCTTCAAATTGTTGTTGAAATCCGAGCAATGTACATTCTTTATCTGTTTGGTCATCCCTGTGTGGATGGATGTGCCAGGATCTTGAAGGATTGCAGATCTTTCCCAGGAGGCTTGTAATCTTTCAGGGCTTGATGTAATCAGTTTAATGTCATCTGAAATTAGAAGCATCTAGAGGACCTCACCATTCACAAAGAATCTCTCTCTTTGACCCCAATTCATTATGCACAATATGGACAAAGGAAATAGAAATAAGAGTCTGGGGCCAAATGTTGTATTTGGGAGGTTTGCTTTTTGACAGCATGTTAATTTATACTTTTGTAATCAGCATTAATTTTTCAGTCTACTAAGGCTTCCTAGACAAATGAAAATGAAGGTCTCAGACAATGCTCCAGATTCTTATTGTTTGTTTTAGTTATCACTGTTTTGGTTTAGTTAGTTTTTAGTTTTAGTTATCACTTGTTTGTTTTAGTTATTATTTTGTCCTAAAATATGTGGGAGAGTCTGAAATCTCTGGGCTTATATTCTAATGGGGGAGATAACAAACTAGCAAATAATACAAACAAGCTGTGCACAGGATAAATAGAATATAATTAGTACAGGGATGGCAATCAAATTAAGAGGGGAAAGGTTTGGAAAAGACTTCGTGTAAAAGACGGGATTTTGGAAGGACTTAAAGGAAGCCAGGGAAGTTAGCAGGCAGAAATGAGGAAGAATGAGTATTTTTGGCATGGGAGACAGCCTGGGAAAATTACTGGAGCCAAGAGGTGGAGTGTCTTGTTCATGGTACAGCAAGAAGGCTTTATATTACTGGATCAAAGACTACATGTCAGGGAGTAAGGTGTAAGAAGACTGGAAAGGGAGTAGGGGGCTATGTGATGAAGGGCTTTGAATGTTAAACAGAACATTTTATATTTGATCCAGGAAGTGATAGGGAGCCACTGGAGTTTATTGAGTAGGGAGTGTGTGTGTGTGTGTGTGTGTGTGTGTGTGTGTGTGTGATATGATTGAACTTTAGTGGTTGAATGGAGGATAGATTGGAGTAGGGAGAGACTTCAGGCAGGTGGACCCACCAACAGCTATTGCAATGATCCAGGTGTGAGATAATGAAGGCCTATAGTAGAGTTGTGGCTGTGTCAGAGGAGAAAAAAGGGCATATTTAAGCTATTTTGCAAATGTGAAATCAACTGGCCTTGGCAACAGATTGGATATGGGGGTTGACAGATAATGAGGTGTTGAGGATGCCTCCTAGGCTGTGAGAATGAGGGGCTGGGAGGATGATGTTGCCCTCCATAGTAATAGGGCAGATCAAACAGAGAGAGAGAGGGTTGAGAGGGAAAGATAATGAGTTCTGTTTTGGACATGCTGAGTTAAAGGTGTCTCCTGGACATCTAGTTTGAGATGTCTGAAAGGCAGGTGGAGATGAGAGATTGGAGGTCAGCAGGAAGTTTGGCACAGTAAAGATAGATTTGATAGTTATCAGCATAGAAATGGTAATTAAGTCCAAAAGAGTTGATGCGATCACCAAGTTGAAGCATAGGGGGAGTATAGAGTATAGAAGGAGAAGGGGGCTGCAGAATGCCCCTTTGGGGACACTTACAGTTAGAGGGCATGAGCAGAAAGAGGATCCAGCAAATGAAACTATGAGAAGTCGTGGTCAGATAGCTAAGAGGAGAACCAGGAGAAAGTGGTATCCTGAAGTCCTAGAAAGAAAAGAACAACAAGGAGAAGGGGTTGATCAACAGTGTCTAAGGCTGGAGAGAGTTTGGTGAGAATGAGGATTGAGGAAAGGCTTTTGGATTTGGCAACTAAGGGATTCTTGGTATCTTTGGAAAGAGCGGTTTGGGTGGAATAACAAGGTCAGAAGCCAGATTGTAATGGGCTTATGAAGAGAATGAGAGGAGAGAAAGTGGAGGTTCTATTAGAGATCAACTTTTTAAGGAGCTGGGCCACAAAATGTAGAAGAGATACAGAACAGTAGTTAGTGGGGAAAAAAGGATGAAGTGAGGAATTTTTTGTTTTGTTTTGTTTTGTTAGGATGGAGGGGATGTGGACACGTTTGTAGACAGTAGGGCCTGAGCCAGAGACAGGGAGAGATTAAAAATAAGTGAAAGAATGAGGTTAACAGAGCCATCCCCTCCCCACCCATCCAACTTTCCTCTTCCCTAAAGGGACAGGCAGAACAGGATATGAAAGGCCTGAGGTCAAAGGGAAGGTTGCTTCTCTTTGATCTGAAGGTTCTCTACATCCTGGTTGGGAGATCAAGTAGGCAGCAGAAGGTGAAGATGCCCTGTGCTGCCACAGATAGAAGTTGTTGCTTTGGGGAAGATGGAAGATGCCTGGCCCTTGTACCTTTTCTTAGGGGATACACTGTGCCAAGTAGGGGCCCTTCAGCTAGTGGGGAACCTGTGGTCTCAAAGCCACATGTGCCCTTTGGCCCTTTGACTGAATCCAAATTTCACAGAACAAATCCCCTTTATAAAAGGATTTGTTCAGTCAAAAGGCTGTGCCCAAGGACCCAGAAGGCCACATGTGGTCTTGAGGTTGCAGGGTCCCCACCCCTAAGCTAGGTCCTCTTCCATTTCTGTATTCTCTTCTTTGATAATCTGGTGGGTTCAATGATCATTTCTGGGAAGATAATTAAAAAATTTGCATCTATTCATCTCCAATATCTCTCCTGAACTTTAATCCTACATTGCCAATGCTCTGTTTGGATGTCCCATAGGCATCTCAAATTCAACATGTCCAAAACAGAACTCACAATATTCCACTTTCCACTCCACCCCCATCCCTCTTTCCAACTTCCCTGAAGGGCACATCATCCTCCCAGGCTCACAACCTTATTCTCACTTTCTTTCACTTCATATATATCCACTCCACTGCCATAGCTTATCATTTCCATCTTTACAATATCTCTCATACCCCTCCCCTTCTCTTCACTCAAACAGCTACCACCCTGAATCAGGCTTTCAATCCTTCGTTACTTACTGTCTGCACTATTTCAGTAACCTCCTAACTGGTTTCCTTGCTGCCATTCTTTCCTTGCAATAATACAACCTCACATCAAAATAGTTTTTGTAAAAACATTGGTCTGACCATGTAACACTCCACTCAATAAACTTGAGTGGCTTCCAGTGACCTCCAGGATCAAATATAGCATCCTCTCTTTGGCATTTAAAGCTCTTTACCACATAGACCCTTACTTCTTTTCCTGTTTCTATACACACACATACACATACACACATATATACACATGTGTGCGTATATATATATGTATGCACATGTGTATATGTATATACATATACACACATATGTGTATGTAGGTATGTATGTATGAATATGTATGTACATATGTATATACATACACATATGTATAATATTTTCCCCAAATTACATTTTAAAACTATTTTTAAACATTTTTTAAAACAATTTTTTCACATTTGTTTTTTTTCTAAGTTTTTAGTTCCAAATTCTGTCCTTCCTTCTCTCCTTCCCTTCCCCCCTCCTGGAGAGGGTAAGCAATCAGATATAGGTTATACATGTGCAGTCATGTAAAACATTTCTATATATTAGTCATTTTGTACAAGAAGATCAAATAAAAGAAAATGAATAAAAGACAAAAAGTGAAAAATAGCATGCTTCAGTCTGTATTCAATCAATATGAGTTCTTTCTCTGGAAGTGGATGGTATGCTTCGTCATGAGTCCTTTGTGATTGTCTTGGATCATTGGATCGCTGAGAATAGCTAAGTCATTCGTAGTTGATCATCTCACAGTGTTGCTGTTACTATATATGATGTTCTCCTGGTTCTGCTCACTTCACCTTGCATCAGTTCATGCAAGTCTTTCTAGGTTTTTCTGAAATGATCCTGCTTGTCATTTCTACAGTTTTCTCCCCACCCCCTACCCCCTACCGTCACCACTCTGTACAATCCACTGACAGGGTTCTTCTACATGCTCTTCCTTGCACTGAATCCCCTACCTCCATTCTCTATCCCTTTGCTCAGGATGTGCCCCATGCCTGCTCTTCACCTCTTAGATCCTTGGCTTCTTTCGACTCAGCTCCAGAGCTACATCCTATGGGAAGCCTTTCCTTCTCTCCCCAGTGGGTGTCTTTCCCTCTCATGCTACTTTCAGTCAACTCTGAATATTTCTTGCTGAGCCCAGGTACTTACTCACATGTCATTTCACCCTTTAGAATGAGAGTTCCTTGAGTTCAATGACCTTTCTTTTCATCTCCACTGCTTAGGACAGTGCCTAGTACATTTTTCTATTGTTGTTCAGTCCTGCCTGACTGTGACCATTTGGAGTTTTCTTGGCAGAGATACTGGAGCAGTTTACCATTTCCTTCTCCAGCTCATTTTACAGATAAGATTAAGTGACTTGCCCAGGGTCACACAGCTACTAAGTGTCTGAGGGTAGAAGAATCTTCCTGACTTCAGGCCCAATACTCTGGGCCCTATGGTGCCACTCAGCTGCCTGACTGGCACATAGTAAGTGCCGGTTTAATAGATGTTAATGACTTGATGCAACTGCCAAATTTATATCCTAAAACCTCACTCCTCTATTCAAAAACCTTCAGTGGCTCCCATTTGCCTCTAGAATAAAATAATATATTCTAAGCCTACTACCTGAATCCCTCCACAATATGACTCCTCCCTATATTTCTAGTGTTATTTCATATTTTCTACCTTATGCATTATCTATTGCTGTCAAACTGCGCAGCTCACTGTTCTCGGGACTTAGCGCTCTGGTTTCTACCTCGATCACATTTTAACATGATTGTTCATGTTCTTACACCTTGTATTTCCTTACATGTATACTCGTTGTATACATGTAAGTAAATCACTCCAGTAGAATGTAAGTTCCTTGAGGACCTGGACTCTTTCATTATTGTCTTTGAATTCCCAGTGACCAGTTTAGTGCCTTCCACATTGTTATGTGCTTAGCTGATGTTTGTGGCATTGAATTTGTTGGATTTCCCCTGATATACATAATATATCAGAATAACATATTATCATAATAACATAATATAATAATATCAGCGTAATAACCATAATAATACTAATATCATAATAACAGCAACAACTACTAATCATTAGCATTTATATGCTTTAGGATTTGCAAAGCATTTTACAAATATCTTCTCATTATATCCTCATGATCACTCTGACAAGGACTATTATTATTTTGATTTTTTACACATGAGGAAACTGAGGTATGCAGTGTTTCCGTGACATGCCCAGGTTTGCATAGCTAGTAATGTCTGAGGATAAATTTGAACTCTAGGCTTTCTGACTCCAGGCCCAGTACTCTATCCACTGTGCTGCATAGCTTCCATAAGAAGCTAGATTTAAAAAAAAAGAAATTGAAGGAGAAAGGGAGAGGTAAAATGCAGTAAATTATCTCACATAAAAGAGGCAAGAAAAAGCTTTTACAGGGGATAACTAGGTGACGCAGTGAGTAGAGCACCAGCCCTGGAGTCAGGAGGACCTGAGTTCAAATTTGACCTCAGACACTTGACACACTTACTAGCTGTGTGACCTTGGGCAAGTTACTTAATCCCAATCGTCCTGCCTTCCCTCCTCCAAAAAAAAAAAAAAAACTTTTACAGTGGAGGGGAAGAGGGGGGTGGTGAGAGGGAATGAATGAACCTAACTCTCATTGGATTTGACTTAAGGAGGGAATAGCGTACATACTCAATTGGGTATGGAAATCCATCTTATCCTACAGGAAAGTAGGGGTGAAGGGTATAAGAGGGGAGGGGGTATGATAGAAGGGAGGGCAAATTGGGGTGGGGGTAGTCAGAAGCAAACACTTTTGTAAAGGGATGAAGTCAAAGGAGAAAATAGAATAAATGGGTGGCACGATAGGATAGAAGAAAATGTAGTTAGTCTTTCACAACATGGCTATTATGGAAGTGTTTCGCATAACTACACATGTATAACCTATATTGAATTGCTTGCCTCTCAATGAGGGTGGGTGGGGAAGGAAGAAGGGAGAGAATTTGGAACACAAAGTTTTAAAAATGAATGTTAAAAATTGTTTTTACATGCAACTGAGAAATAAGATATACAGGCAATGGGGGATAGAAATCTATCTTTCCCTACAAGAAAGTAAGGGGGAAAGGGATAAGGTGGGACTGATAGAAGGGATGACAGACTGGGGGGAGGGCTAATCAGAATGCATGCCATTTTGGGGTGTGGGGAGGGGAGAGATGGGGTGAAAATTTGGAACTCAAAATCTTGTGGAAATGAAAGCTGAAAACTAAAAATAAATTAATTAAAAACTTGTCATTAAAAAAAGAAATCATAAGAGATTTGCCCTTACCATTTATTAAGTGAAATGACATCTGGAATAAATTCATTCTGCGTTCTGATTTTGAAGTCATCTATGAAAATGAAGTCCAATAGACCTTGAACTTTTTGGGGGGGGTGCGGGGGAGGGAATGGGGTGGAAAAGGGAGGCACTGCTTCAGAATGTAGCAAGTCACAATAGGAATGAAGTCAGCAGTTGGGTAAGTCATGCAAAGGTAATTTGAAGCACAAATTAAATCTATCAGAACAGCATTCGATTTGCAAAAGCTCATAAATAACAAATGAAAAGTCAGAGAACTGTGGAAATCAGAGTCCCCATCTCCAGTTCTGCTTGTGAGGAGGTACAAAAGATTTGTGACATAAGCTCAAATAATATATGCATTCGAGAGCAGAAATTGAATAGAAGTTTCAAAATGTCTAGAACACCCGAAAGATATAGTGTCCCTTGAGGGAAAATATCAAAGCACCCCTCAAAAAATCCTTTATATAATTTGAATTTCCCTAGAATCCCAGGTGTGAGATTTGGGAGTTAGCATAGTTTTCTGGTGACACTAAAAATCCATAGACAGCATACTTCTTTGCAGAGCACATTTTTAATGACTATATTTAGACTCATTCCAAATACTTTTATTGCTGCTCATCATTTGTTTTGCCTTCACTAGCAATATCCTGATAGATTGTGTTGTATATACCTAAATGGCATTTTATAAGCATTGTGAAAGTGTGTATAACCCTATTTGGATCTAACGAATAAATTGCCTCACCCATCCTGTTTTCCCCATGGAAAGGGGAGATGGAAAATTCAGCCCAGGTAATAATATGGGAGAGATCTCTTATCTATCCATTCTCTCTAGAACAATTTTGTAACAGAGGTTTGCCATATAAGACCTACCCAAACTACCATTTGTCAAGTAGATGATGAGAAGCAGATGAGAAGAAAACATTTAAAAGAGTAGGAAAATACACCTTTGCTAAGCATTGAATCTATTCAGTTTCAAAGAACTTTTAAGGTTTGGGAAAGTTTATTTCACCATTTCATTGGGGGAAAATATGACTCCCTATTTGCCCAGAAAAAGGTGAAAAAGAACTCAAGCATAAAAATCATTCTCTTAAAAGCAATAACTTTATGAGTAAAACGAGTTTGGCTCCTAGAGATTCAATTTCTTTCAACAAATCACACATATTTAAAATTAAAAGACAGAATTCATGGCCAATAAAAGACCTAGATTCCTGTTGAACCCAAGGCATTTGAAAAATTCATGTCAGAAAAATGTCATCCTAGAGAAACTGGCTCTGTACTTTGCCTCTGAAATTAAATAAAACTTAAGGCCTGTGCTTGCAAATGCATTAGTGGTAGCCTTGTTTTTTCGTGGGAGGGACAAGGAGATATGGATAGGACCTATCTTTCTGCTTGAAGGTACAAGACCCCAGGGCAAATCTTATTGTAGATTCTTTCACCTAAATTTTTATACCTGTTGATTAAAATGAATAGCCAGGATTGGCTTGGAGAGGAAAAGAAATCATTAAAAGAGCACCTAAGAAGAAGGCATAGAAGTAGTATAGTCCTTTCTTCTTTGCCTTTGTGATGGTCAGAAGTTTGCAAGCTGGTTTTTTTGCATGCATATGAGCCTCAGGTGGCTTCTAGTCATCAGTTAACTGAGGCATCTTCTTTTGTACTTAATTGGTTATTTTGCTCAATTTCAATCCAGTTCCTAACCTAGGGGATCCTCAAAGCCTGGGGCTCTAGGAGTCTGCCATGATTGGTTATTCCTAAAGGATGCTTCTGATCAACAATATTTTGGGTTATTGTATTTTTTATCTTCAAAAGTAGCTCTTTTAAGTAGTTATCTACTATTTGTTGGACAGTAAGGATGCTAGCTTGGCTAGAACAGAGGGCCAGAGATAATGTTGACAAGGGCTAGGAGTTTGGACATTGTCCCATGAGCGCTGGGGAGCTATGGAAGGTCTTTAAACAGGGAATGTCATGTTGGTAAGTGACGTTCAGAGAGACTGATGGTTAGGAGACCGTTTCAGTAAGGTAGAAGCAGAAAGCTAGGACATCATTTTTGAAGCAAAGCTGTAGTTAGGAAGATATAGATAGGCACAGTAGCAAAAATGACTCCGAAAAAATGGGAGAAAATTAAAGGTAAAAGGAACTGTTAGAAAGTCATGCAGTAAGTCAGTAAGCACGTACTAAGTGCCAGGCACTGTGCTAAGTGCTAGGGATACAAAAATGGGGCAAAAGACATTCCCTCCCTTCAAGTAGGTCCCAATCTAATGGGTTAGACAATTGGCAAACAAATGGAATAGGTTGTACTGGAACAGAAAGGGATGAAGGGACAATAGGACTGTTACATAAGAAAATCTGAGTGCAGTCAAGCCCATGAAAAGATACTCTTGCTTCAAGTCCTCATTTTATATGAAAATGTTTGTAGAATGTCATATGGGCAATTGCCTAAATTTTCCACTCTACTTTGACCTATTTTTATTAGATCTACTTTCTAAAAATGAAAAGGAGTTCTAATAATAGAATAATCTTGTGATTAATGGCACATTCATGGTTTGAATACCAATGTGTAACATGCTTATTTTCTCCCAAATCTAAAAGTCTTTTGCTGAGATTACTCAGTAAAAATGTGCTTGGAGTACTAGGGCCATGCCATTAGCCAGAAAACTGTTCTGAACTTTAGTTACCTGCTTAATTGTTGTCTCGCTCTGGCAACTGTTTTCTGGCCTCCATGATAGAAATTGCTGGGTTTCGTGAAAATTCAATCTCTCCTGATACAATCTCAGTGGGATTTTAAAGGTGACAGATACTAAGGGAACCTTAGTAGTCCTGATTAAGTAGACATTTTGGGTTGGAATTTTATAAGTGCTCTAAAATTACGTCTTATAAGGCCTCTCCCTCTCTCCGTCCCACCCCCATGTGCCCTTTGCCCCTTTTCTCTTCCTAACCTCTTTCGCTGTACCCAGTGCCAGGAACTTAGCCAAGTCTCTAGAGGTTTTTTCATACTGGATATTGAGATGTGTTGGCGGCCGTGTGCTCATGGGATGTCTTTCTTCATATTTCAGTTGCAATTTCTCTCCACTAATAAGGAGCGCCTGATCCCAGAATCTCTGCATGAGTGAGGCCCCAGTCTGCAATGGAACCTTGGCCTGCACTGGCCTGGGCACTCCTCCTAAGCCTTCTGGCTGACTGTCTGAAAGCTGCCCAGTCCAGAGACTTTACGGTGAAAGACATTATCTACCTCCACCCTTCAAGTAAGATCACATTTCCTACATTTGAGAGAGGATGTCACTTGTTTTCAAGTAGCAAATATGTTGAAAAGTGGCCAGGACAAGACCACCTTCAATGTGAGGCAAACTTTACTTAAGTTGCTGATACAGTAGTGGCTTTATTTTTAGGTCTACTTTTCCACGAGGCAAACTCATTTTGAGATGGTGGTGATGGTTGTTTTTAAAGCAAACTATTAAGTTAATTCTCTCTCTCTCCTCTATAATCAGTCTGCTTTCAAATACCCTTGGTTTTTACCCTAGACTTTAGTCATTTAGCCAAAATGGACTGCTATGGCCCATGTTATTTAAAGAAGTTGATTCCTTTAAAACCAGGAGACTTCTTTGTTTTCATCGATTTCTCATTATATTTAGGTAAGTGATTCTTCACACCAGTCACCATCTTTTCCCTACCCTTTCAATTCCTGTATATTCAACTTTTACCTTAGGAATGAGCTGTTCTGATTGGTGAGGGAGAACTCAACTACATCACTCTACTTAGCTGGTTCCAAACCAGGCTGAATATTCCATTTGCCATCCATCAGGAAACCAGGGCATACCAAGCATGAGCATCTTGTCTTCCTTCCTGTCCCATATGTGTGCTATACTTCTGCTGCTCTTCCAGTGCTTCCCCTTGCCCTGTGGGCAATAATCAAATCGATGCCACTAGAAAACGACTGAGAAATTAAATGCCCTATGACTCTACTTACCCTCCTTGTGAAGATTCCTCAGATGAAAACTTCCTTCCTTGGCCACTATTCCCCTATATATATTCCTATTAGAATATAGGCTCCTTGTGAGGGCAAGGATGTCTCACTTTTATATTTGTATCCCCTAGGGCATATTCCTGTTTCTAACAGTAGGGGTTTGATATCTGCTTCTTCCTTCCTTCCTTCCTTCCTTCCTTCCTTCCCTCCCTCCTTCCCTCCCTCCTTCCTTCCCTCCTTCCATTCTTCTCTCCTTCCCTCCCTCCTTTCCTCCTTCTCTTCCTTCCTACCTTCCTTCCTTCCTTCCTTCTCTCCCTCCCTCCCTCCTTCCTTCCTTCCCTCCATCTCTCCTTCTCTCCTTCCCTCCCTCCTTCTATCCCTCTGTCCCTCCCTCCCTCCTTTCTTCCCTACCTCCTTTCTTCCTTCCCTCCTTCCTTCCTTCTCATTTATTCACTCAGCCTACATTTTTAGTTTCTTTCTGTTTTTAGTGGCCATTATTCTCTGTTGCCCCCATGGTGAAAGTTGAGTCTCTGTGTGTGTGTGTGTGTGTGTGTGTGTGTGTGTGTGTGTGTGTTTCTATTGCTATCTTTCCTGCCTCTAAACACTTTACCTATTTGTCAGTGCTTTCTGAAATCCCAAATGCTTAGAGACTTCTATGATCCCATTTTTAATATAATTTAGATCTGAATTTGTTGGTTTTCTTTAAATGGTTAGCTGAGGGAATTGGAATTGTTTCACTTCCATCTTGCACGGTACCAGGTACACTATTGATGTCCAAAAAAGTATTAGAGCATGTTGTCTTCTTGCATCCTATTTCATTCAGCCTGGGGCATATAAGTTAATTGAATGGAATACCAACCACCTTGTTTAGCTTTATAGGGTTGGTACTTTCTTTTCAGGAGCATACTGAGAGGAGAGAAAGATGGTAAAAAGCTTGCTTTCCCTTTTCCAGACTGCATTTTGTCCTTTCACCTAAATAATTATGTTTTTCCTATCCCATTTATTTCAATATGGTAGTAAATCCATCTATGCAAGACACAACCATTTTATGCCTTAAACAATGATTTTCACAAACTATGTATGAAAGAAATTCATTACCTTCTAGTGTGAACCTCTTTAAACTTAGTCGAACTGGTCCTCAGACAATAGACAAATAGTCCTGGGTTTGGCCTGTACATGAAAACTCCTCAGCTCAGTAGGGCCTGTCAGAACTTGTATTTACCTAGCACAGCCTTGGAGTGCTCAGGGTCAGTTCCCCGTACAATGGGGCCTTGTAACAAGGAGGGGTGTGGGTCAGGGTTTTCTTTAGCATTTAGTTCATTTTTTTACCCTGAGTCTGTGTTTGTAAAAGACACTTTGACACCTGCACATGCAGATTCAGTAGTAAGACTCGGTAGCAACCTGACATGCTTAGTGATGCCTACTCTAATCCATAGGCCCCAGGCTAAATCTTCTCCAAGCTTGTGTGTGCCCGTATAAAGTAGAGAGCAGAAGGAAGCAATCATCTTGATAATTTAAGCCCTAAATCACTTTTGCCTCCATTGTTTATAAGTTATAGACTCTCTGAGGAGACCTGAACGTTTGCTGATTGACCTATCAATTTTTGAATGAATTGCTAATGATGAAAATACTGAGTTCCTATTGATATGGTGTTTTAAGTTTTGCAAAGCACTTTACACCCCGTATTTCATTGGATTCTCACAGTAGCCCTGTGAAGTAGGTTCTATTGTGTCTCTTATCCTACAGGTGTGGAAACTGAGGGTACAAGAGATTAAGTAATTTCCCTAAGCTCATACCTAGCATTTGGGTCCAGAGGTGAGCCCAGGTCTTCCAGGTCTAGGTGGTATAAGAGAGAAAATGCTAGACTCGGAGCCAGGAAAATGTGGATTCAAATCTTGCCTCAGGCAATTTCTAGCTGTGTGTCCCTGAACAAGACACTTTGCCTGTCTATGCCTCAGATTCCTCATCTATAAAATGAGAGGGTTTGGACTTGATCCCTAAGGTTCCTTTCAGCTCTAAATCTATGATCTATGAGTTCAAACCCAGTGATCTATCATAGGCAACATTGCCCAAGTGTGGAGAATGATTTATAGAGTGTGAGTAGAAATATAAAGCTACCTTAACTAAACTAAGGGGGCAGCTAGACGATGCATAGTGCACAGAGCGCTGGCCATGGAGTCGAGAAGACTTATCTCCCTGAGCTCAAATCTGACCTCAGATACTTATTAGCTGTGTGACTCTGGGCAAGTCACTTTACCTTGTTTGCCTCAGTTTCTTCATCTGTAAAGTGAGCTGGAGAAGGAAAAGGCAAACCACTCCAGTATCTCTGCCAAGAAAACCCCAAGTGGGGTCACCAAGTGTCAGACAACTGAAAGACTGGACAACAACAATAACCCAAGGCAAAAACAAATAAATAAATAAAATGGTGAACCTGGTGCAAGGTGCTTGTGGGATGTGATGACCTTGAAAATTTCTCCAATACGATTTTGAAATCCAGAGAAAGACAAAAGGATCTTTCCCACCTGGTCAATGATTAATTAAAGACAATGACGGTGGCATTAATAGAGGTCCCTTTTTGAAGATATCTTTACCCTTTGGTTTCTGAATGGTCTTCGATGTATTCCTGTACTTGATAGAGGCGCATTTAACCATTTTTAGATTGGTACTTTTATCTGTAAATAGACATCTTTCTACATATTAACTCTAACAGATGTGTTTCATGCAAAAGATAGATTATTTTCATAGGATCATCAGAAGTAAACGGAACTCTAGAGTAGAGTCAATGAGCGTTTTCTAAGCACCTACTATGCTCCCGTCAGGGTGCTAAGTTCTGGAGGCCATTAAATCCGATTCTCTCATTTTACAGATGAAGGAAACAAGGCACAGAAAGGTTAAGTGATTTACCCAAGTTCACAAAGCTAGTGAAGTGTCTGGGGGGGGGTGATTTGAATCCAGGCCTTCTTGACTTCAAATCCCACGATCTATCAATTACACCATACTGCCTTTCATTTTGATTTTTAGTTATTTTTTTAAATTTCCCTAGTTCTCCATTTTGTAGGTATAGATTCACTCAGCAAGTGAAGTTATCCCATGGGGACAACTACTCAGCCAGAATTCCATAGCATGATATGTTAACCATGTATTTGATCAAGAGGAACAACGTTGATGTCAGCGTGGAGATTACTTGGTTTTGCTGAGAACTGGGTCAGAGTTAATTTGGTATAGATCTATTTTTCACAAGCACTGCACAGTTGCCAGATATTAATAACTGAGATCAATATTGGAAAGAGACTTCAATGCTTTGATGACTCCCTGATCCTATTGATGTGAGGTTCTCTCCACTGAGGCAGAGGCAATCATCCTCATGTTCTCCTCTTGGGGCATTCTTCTCCATTTCCTTTCATAAGTCCTATATAGATGATCTACTCAATATACTGGAGGCCCCCAATAGATCTTTTAATATTCCATGGATGCCAGGGTACCACTTGCATTGTCCACATGCTATTCCCTTTTCTCACTACATCACCAGCCCATCTCCTTATCCAGTCACACTGGACCCTAATGTTTTTTGCAATACTTCTTTGCCTATAAGGCATCATCGGTAATGTGCTAAGGCCCACTTATGCCCAGCATGAGGCTCTTCATTGTCTTTTAGTTCACTTTGGATTTTAATTCTTCAAAGATTGTGCTGTTTTGGAAAGAAAAGACTTGAAATTTTACTATCCCAAAGTTTCTCCCATGGGGCTAGGTGGCTGGAATCTGGAATCTGAGTCAGGAAGGTCTAAGTTCAAATCCCACCTAAAATGCTTGCTAGCTGTGTGACTCTGGGCAAATCACTTAAGCTCTTTAAGGCCCAAATAAAGAAGGGCTAATTATAGCACTGAGCTCATAGATGGGTTGTGAGAATCATGGCTTCCTAAATCTCATCGTGCTTTCTAAATGTTACCTCTAAATTATTGTTATCTTCATAGCTCTTAATTCTCTGATTTCCAGGTCTTCTGAGGCTTTATAAATAAACAAGCAAATGGTGTAGCTTTCAGAGTTTTGGTACTATTATAAAATAGCATTCTAATATATAATTTGTTGGATTGTTTGTTTTTGGTATTTTCTTGTTCAATATGGCAAAGCTTAGTCTAATGAAATATTTCAAAAGAAGAGCTTGTTAAGAGCAAAGAAACTACTTATTTAGTAGTTTCAGTCATGTCCGACTCTTTCTGACTACATTTGGGATTTTCTTGGCAAAGATACTGGATTGATTTACCACTTCTTTCTCTAGCTCATTTTACAGCTGAGGAAACTGAGGCAGACAAGGGTTAAGAGACTTGCCCAGGGTCACACATCTACTAAGTGTCTGAGGCCAGATTTGAACTTCCAAAGATGAAGCTTCCTGACACCAGGCCCAGCACTCTATCTACTGTGCCACCTAGCGGCCCAAGAAACTACTTACTTGGTTGTCAAATTCAATGGCACTTAGTATAGTGCCCGGCACATCATAGGCACTTAATATATGTTTATTGATTGATTGAATAAAGGATAGATGATTTTGATATGTTAAATGACCATAGCTATTTCTGTGGTGCTGTTTCTTTCCTTGGAAGAGAAATCTTTTTTTCAGAATGCCTAATTTTTCTCTGGATGAATGTTGAAAACCTCTCTTTTGAGAATGCACATAACAGAATTGGCTCTAGCATGATACTTACTTTTATGTCATCATCATCACTAGGCACAGGGCCAATGGAATGTATTCACAAACCTATATAAGGCTTCTAGAGTGAAGGTTTTTTACTAAAGTTATCAGTAGCCTTCATTCTATCAGACACGTGGATATTGTTAAAATTAGGTTGAATATTTCTTTTCCTTTTGGCAAGTATATGAAGAGGCAGAGATTAGATTTCTTCCATTTTGATGTTTACATCCTGGTTCTGAGAAATATGGAAATGAATTTTTGTAAGAATTTTTTTGGAGTGTATATGCTTTCCACATCAGCATGTTTAAAAATGAGGTTTCCTTTTTTCAGCAGTTTTCAGTAACTAAAGTCCTTTGTCCACTGCCCAGTTAGAAATTCCAAGAGATTCAAAACAAAGCCTGAATCTTTTCCAAAGCTTTACAAATGAATTATGGCAGGTTGAACCATTGCTGACCACAGGAGTTAATGGGAAGATAATGTTACAGGAAGTAACTGGGCACTCTGGAGTTTCTTTTCTTGCTTTATAATCACCTTCTCTTGAGGGACCAAGGACTCCTGCCCTGAAATACTGAGTACTAAGCTTATGAACTCTGTGATCAAGAGCCAAATTAGATTCATTCACAGCTGTGGTAACAATGATTTGAAACTCTCCTTGCTCTGCTGTTGCTTTGAAGTAACAAAAGAGAAAATAGGGTATATCTCTTAGCAGCCTCTTTCCCTCTCCTTTTTTCCCTTCTTTATCAGATGTAGTATCAGTTAGCACATTACAGGAGACAGTTGTTCACATACAGGACCAAAGGTAGAATTTGTTTTCATCAAAATCCTTTCTAAGGGAAGGATTTAGCCATTTTCTCTGTACTGGGCTAGAATTGGTGACTTATGATGCCTACAAATCCATCACGAAGCATAGGAGAGAGGTTACTGGAGAGGATGAAGTAGTCATAAAGGCTTAATTATCTCTTTATTTTGATAATTGGTACTATCACAAGCAATTGTACCAACAAGTAGGTTTTGAATTATAGCTATGGAAAATCCAATGTGACTCGTGGAAATTTATAATATTATAATGTAAAGCTATAATATAAAAATATCTGAAAAGAGCTCATCTGGTCAATCGCCATGTCATATTCATGATATACACATCTATGGCTTAATTTAATACAATCAGAGATAAGAGCTCGGTGCATAGATCCCTTCCCCTATAGAGTTTCTCAGTTCACTTTCATCTTTGAATTTCTGCTGAGGTTGTATTACTTTCAGAGCTTATGCCTGCTGAGGCAAAAGATGACAGCATCTGGAAAAATCCATTTAATTTAATCTAATGTGTTACCAGAGTTTTGCTGAGAGAATCTAGAGGTTAAGATTCCATTAAATAACCCACATGCACAAGTACTGCGCTTTATTAATGGCCAGGTATTCAATACGTTTATTCTCAGTGCACTTGGATCTTCAATCTTCATTCAAAGTTCTCAATTTATCTCTTGAGTGGGAAAGGGTCCAGGAGCACCTAATCCAACATTGTAGCCAGCCTTTCACTGGCTGCAGTGACAGACAGATAAAATTGGATGCCCCAGTGAATTTATCATGTCGATTGAAGTGGTATGGCTAGGTTGCAGTCATAAAGCTTGCCAGACATGATGATCACTTGGAGAGGAATCCTGTCCCTTGACATGTCATTTACGTATTTTTCAAAATTCTTTCTTAGTTCCTCTTTAGATTACATAAGCAGAATGTTAAAGATCCTATGTCCTTTAGGATCATTTATATTTTGTGGTTGTTATTTAAGCTTGGACAGCAGAACTATTTTTTTAAGTTTCTAAAATTAGGGCACATTCCTGAGATTCTTTGTTTCATTTTTCTTTTGATTCAATTAAACCCAACGCATATTTATAGAATGATTATTCTGTAAGAGGTGCTGTGCTTTGCACTTTTCAGATAGTACATAAAACAGAAGGTCCTCTGTGAATTTCAAAAGCCTATGTATTATGTGAATTTGAAAACCTGTATGTTGTAAATTTTTCCGGTGTGGACTTGTCCACATGGAATGGTTTCTTCTATTTTTAAGGCGTTATCCACCTCTTAAATAAGAGACTGATAGAAAAAATATAAATTGTATATGCACAGATACACAAAATAGTCTTTTCTTTATCAAATTAGTTGAAATCACCTGCCCTTGTGGAGAGTTACTATCTTTTCTTACTATCATCACCTTGAAACTGTAGTTTTCAAAGTCCTAATATCCCCCTCTAAGGCTTCATCATGGCTCCAGGTAACAGGGAGTTCTTGAAGACTATGCAAATGCATCACAAGCTCTGACCTGTCCTCCCAAGCTGGCAAGGCTTCAAGTTCAGGCCTGGCAATGAAATCTATGTCTGTTGTCTGAGAACCCACCTCAGAGTTCAGAGGTGCACATCACCAGAAGCTTGGCCTCCAGGTGATGAATTTTTCAACTACAGCCAGAAGGCCAACTGACTTAAGGAGAAATTGCAGTCTCTCTTTGTGGAGGGAGCATGAATGCGATAAAACCATGGATCTTTCAAAGTTCACAGAATTTTGGAGTTCAGAGGCTATCAAGTCCAACATGAATCTGAATAAAACCAATTCAACAAGCGATATCCAGCTTGTGCTTGGAAAAAGCCCAGTGAAGGACACTAGATCAAAAAAAATTAGTAAGAGAGTTACCAAATGGTGAGTGGTACACTGAGCAAAGTACTAGCCAGGAGGTTTGCATGAAACTCTTCCAAGAGTGTTGTGTTATTCCTTTCTATGCTTTTTAATCATATCAGATGTCTTCACAGTCAATTCTGTGCTTGAATGGATAGTTACTCTGGGCAAGGTGAAAATCTGTTATATCTGGCTCATAACATTGGCTTTTAGCACCCGCCTCCTCCTTCATTTATGGTCAATAACGTTCTTAATTGGTTCCATGTGGGCAAAGTAATTTACAGGAGGCTGATTATTTCAGAAGTATGACTCGGCCATCTGCAAAGGAGGACAATAGGTTGCTATAGCTGCAGTATTTCTAGACTTTGCAACTTTCAATTACTCTGGGGAATCTGTGGGGGAAATTACATTTATATGGTGCTTTAACATGACCGAGAATTTTCACATCATCCCCTTTGATCTCTAAACAGTCCTGTGGGTTTGGAAGTATAAATAATGCCATCTCCATTTGAAAGATGAGGAAGCTGAGCCTGAGAGTTAAATATCTCGCCCAAGGTCCAACAACTGAAGTTGAGACTTGAAATCAGGCCTCTCTGACACTAAATGTAGAGTTCTAACTACCAGGGGAACTTGTTCATATTTAGAGAGATATAGATCTGTATATAGCCAAATAGACATACACACACACACACACACACACACACATACACTATATATATATATATATATATATATATATATATATATATGTATATATATATGTATATATATATATATAAAACTGTATCCATAGATATCTATCCCTATATGCATATAGAGATAGATAAATCTATATCTATAGGTATATAGAGGTATAGTTATAGGCATAGATAGATATAGATAACTATATTACAAAATAATTGACCCCCTTTGCAATCCTATGTATTTTATTTTATGCATTTTAAAGCATTATTCTAAGGAGTCTATTGGCTTCACTAGGCTGCCAAAGGGATCTATGACTTATACACACAAAGGTTAAGAATACCTTCCAAAATTGCAAGAGGGGGAAAAATGGTGGAGTTCAGTTTTATGGAATTCAAAGCTCTTTAGTCATGACCTAGTGGCCATTAGCAATCTCAGCAGTAAATAAAGGTGCTTTTGTGAAAAAGAAAGGAACCTTGTGGTAGGCAGTCCTATTGCAAAACTTTACTGATGAAAGATTATTGAAAGCCCTGGAATGCTGAGGCTACAATATAATACCTGCCCTCTAGAAGCTTGTGTTTAAAAGCTATGTGATACAATTAAAAGCTCCCTTCAGGAAGCCAGATGGAGGTATATGGGGTGAGGAAATCTGCAGCATAGACTGAAGAAGACTTCCTGGGATTAGTGATGTTCTCTGTGATCTCTTGGGATGAATAAAGCGGGTCATTAGGTGGGTCTAGCAAGTCTCATATTCTGCTTCACTTTCTTATTACTCTTCAGAAAAATGTAGGTCTCCCTAAAGGCCCCTAAGTATGTTCCTGAATGCTCACCAGGATAGGCCAAATCTGAATACCCAGAATGCCTTTGAAGGCCACACAAATAAGATTCCCCAGTGAGGGCAAGGATTGGTCAACAATGAATGTTCTTCCCCACTTAGAGATAAGAATCCATTAAAAACTTACACAAAAATGGCAAATACTGAAAAGCTAGACATGCCCTTTGAAAAAGAAAGCATTACTAACTGGATAAAGCTTGATTCCACACCCATACTAAAACATTAATTTATTTTTTTGGTCTTTGTTGTAGCCACCCCATATCCCGGTGGATTTAAGTGCTTCACCTGTGAAAAGGCAGCAGACAATTATGAATGCAACCGATGGGCTCCAGATATCTACTGTCCTCAAGGTAAAGCTCCCAGCAGGAAAATGGGTTCATAAGGGCTGGTTTCTTGCAGACAAGGGCTCTGACTAGTATTCAGTGTATGTACAGAAAGAATGTTAAAGAGATATGCTTAGACTTCTTATCTGCCCTTCCTTCTTGCAACTATTAGAAGGAGTTTTAATGCCATCACTCATTTATTGTACCTTTCATCTGTGACTTTCAGAGGCGTAAGTTGAACCACAAGCATTGGAAACAGGGCTACCTACATTTTACAAATAGCCAGTGAGGCACAGAAGGGGTTAAGTGATGATGTTCCTAAAGTTTTAGATCAAGGCTAAGGCAGAGCGAAAAATAGAATGACTAGCTATTGGTTGCTATCTGTCACTCTAATATTTACAGCATTAATCATTGCGTAGCAAATGCCTCCATGCAAATTGTGCATTGATGTTCATATAAAAGTTCCATTCATCAGTGATGTAGCTGGGCATTTCTGTCCTGTGATTTCATGAGGATGCTGGGATTTTTAATATGCTTGATGCATTGAAGCTCTAAATTTAAAGCTGTTTTAAAGAGTGAGGGATAGATGCCAGTTTGGTACATTAAGGGTTGACCTAGATACCCCAACTGGGAAGAAGATGACCTCATTTACATCTCCTTTCTTCAACTAGAAAAAGCAGCTGGCTACTGAGTAAACCATTCAGCCAATAATTGGTTGATTCTTTTGGGGAGGGTAGAAGAAGAGGGGTGGAAGAATAATAATGGAAGGGACATTTTAATGACTGATTTTTCAGGCAGAGTGGATAAGAAGTCATCCTTAGATTCAGGAATTCAGGGGTCAAGTTTTGCCTCTGTGACTGTGGTCCTGAATAAGGTATTTAATCTCTCATTGCTTCAGGTAACTGTAAAACTATTAAGTTTCAGAGAAAGTGCTGATCTGCATTGGAAGATGGAGTTTTCTCATTGGAAGCTCTGTCTACCAATGAAATAATTGGTCTACTCCCATTCTATTTATATTAGCTTTTCTATTGGTTGGATTTGGTAATTGAAATAACTAAATATATCAGATCCACCATTTTTTATTTTTATTTTTTTAAGACTGGGTCTCCTTGGAAATACAGGGGCTACGCACGAGCATAGCCTTATCATAGAAGCTTTGACCTTGTCTGTTTTTGACCTGGGCTTGTTCTCCCCTTTCCTTTGGCAAGCTGGTGGCCTGCTGATCTTGGTGGCTTACTTTATTTTTATCAGGTGGACACCTGATGGGCATCACCCACTGCAGCTCAGAACCCCCTAGGCTCAAGAGTGCCACCCACCTTAGCCTTTCTGGTAACTGGATTACTGGTATGCATCACTACACTGAGCTAAGTTCCACCAGTTTTTCATTCTAATATTTTCCGTCACATAGACAGTACCAAAATCCTCACAATTGTCAATTAATTCTTAATTACATATAGTGGTGGAGGTAGGGAGAATGTGATAATTGTAATAAAGGGAAAGCCACAAAACCTTATTTTAGTGGATACTTGTATTATCTTTCCCCTGCAAATCTTTTACCAGTGCTGAAAACAAGATATGTATATTTCATCATTCATGAAATGAAGTCCATCTTTCAATACCCCCTATTCACTTTCAGTTAGAGATTTAGACACACAGAGCAAAGAAAGGGGAGGAAGAACTCAAGCCTAGAAGATGTACATACTGTATATTAGTACCTGGATAATCAGGGATTACTTTGTATTCCTGTGGGCTCTTGAATCAGATACCTATTTGTCATGAGATGCACTCACATTTTCTAAAGATTCAAAGACAGCAGGAAAAAAACCATCCTTAGCAGCCAGATTTTCATTTGTTTCCCATCTAAACACACTCTACCCCCTCACATGCTGATAAGACTTTGTTCCGTATTAATGAACAAATTCTCATTAATGTAGGGAGGATGTGGTTAAGATTTAATCAATAATTATTCTATCAGATTTAGTTGTAGGGTAATCTTTTATTTTTAAATAGGTGCTGAAAGTTTGAGAGAATATTTCCCTCTGGTGTGAAATTGTCCTCTTTCACTGTCTTATCTTTGTTGGAGAGCCTCAGTATGATTGTAATAAGCTCCAAAGAAGTAAGTGGATAAGAATAATTAGCTTGTAGCCTGAAGCTCCCAGCAGTGGCAGCAGGAACCCTAGTGAATCTCTCATTGGCCATCAGATGCCCCAGTGTGGCCCTAGCCTGGTTATAACCGGTCAGCTCATAGTTCACTTTCATTGTTTACATTTGTGGTTGGCCAGTTTGCTGGACTAGCAGCCATCAGTCCTGCTCCTGCTTTTTAACTTAGTGACCCAGATTGCGAATGCAGAGCTCTGTTTCATGCTCCCAAATCAATGTGGTTTAAAAAAAAACAAAACAAAACTAACTCTTCTTGCCCCAGTTGTCTAAGAAAAGTTTACAAGAACTGTGCCTTCACAATATGTTTAAAATAATGAAAAATGAAAATATAAGCACAAATAGTGGCATCATAGATTTAGTGCTGGAAGGGACCTTAAGGCTATCAGATCAATCTGCTCATGTTATAGATGAAGAAACTGGGGCACAGAGGGGTTCAAGGACCTGCTGAAGGTCATGCAGCTATTAAGTACCTGAGACAGGATTTGAACCCAGTCTTCCAGATTCCAAGTCCAACACTTCATCAACACCATGCAAAGTCCCTTCTTCTGTGAAGACAAATTGTCAGAGGCATTGGTTTCCCTATTTATGATGAAATTCATATATACCATTAGAAAGAGAATCTATAATTTAAAATTACATTTTAAATTATATTATATATAGTTTATATAAATTTTAAATTATATTAAATTTTAATATAATTTAATTTAAATATTATATAATATATAATATACATAATATGCATATTATATATTATATATAATTTATCTATATATTATAATTTAAATATAAATTTTAAATTATATTACATATAGTTTAATTTAGAGTACCAAAAATTACAAACAAGAATATATTCTAAAGGGACAAACTTTTCTTTTTGTCATAAACAAATTTCTTTTCTCATTCAGTGTTTTTGCTCTTGCCTTATTTTGTGTGTAAGAGAGGCAAGAATAAATAGACATGTAGAACAGTAATCTTGACTCCCAGATTTAAATGGCCTGTATTCAGTCATTTTGCAGTTCAGAAATGGCCTGATGTTTGACTTGTTTTCAATAACTGATAATCCAAGATCTGCCATTTCTCTCATTCTTTGTTGAGCCAAATTAGTCTCTTTCTCTCATTCCCTTACTGCCCCACCCTCCTCCCTTCCTGGAAGCCATTGACCCCTTGACATGAAAAATGTCTTTTAGTAAGTCTAATGGCTAATTACCTCCAGGGGGGAAAAATCCCCAAACCCTAAGTGCAGAATGATTAACTACAAAAGCTTTCACTGTGGGTGTGTTCATGCAGCCATGGAAGAATTGGATGTGACTACACACCTGGTACTTCAGGGACGTGATGACAGATTGCGGCAATGCAAAGTGACCCATTCTTTGGACTGCATTTTAATCTGTCGTGGTCAAAAGACAGGGCCTGAAGTATCTCATGCTTGGAAATACTTTTCAGTAAGACATTTTCCAGCAATTTATTTGTGGCTAAAATTTTAAGTTTTTACTAATTGGGGTATTATTTTTTCTAATAGACCTTCAGGCTGTCAGGGTTTAGATTCCATTTCACTTCACCTCACTTATTCTGAAATGTTTTGCACTTTCCATTAGCTTGACTATCTCCATTGGATGCCACTTTCTTGAACTGGCTTTTCCAATTATACACTTGTCTATTCTTTTCAATAGGAGTCACACTCTATCCCCTACCTCCGCGTTCCCTAGGACTATATAGGTTTAAAGGGAGAGTTCATCTAGTTTGGACTTTTCTCTTCTCTGCAAACATTTTATAGATGAGGAAACTGGAGATAACTAGAGAGATTAAGTGACTTGATCAAAGCTACAGCTAGTAGAAACCCAGTCTCATGACTACCAGGCCTGTGTGCTTTCCACTCACCACCTCACAATGCCTCTTTTGCCAACTTAACCCAGGTCTCACACACACACACACACACACACACACACACACACACACGCACGCACGCACGCACACGCGCACACACACACACACACACAGAGTTCTTAGTGACAAGCCTATTTTTGCTTTATGATTTTAATCCTTTTATTTTCAAAATAATTTCCTTAAGTGAGAAGGTCTTTCCCAGTCTCTCTTCCCATCCTCTACTTACAGTTCCTTCCCTCTGAGATTACATCCCATTTGCATTGCATATATTGTATATGTATATAGTTTTTTGCACACTGTCTGCCCTTTAGAATGATTACTTCTTAAGGGCTGGGGTGGTAATTTTCTTTCTTTGTATGTCAAAGTCTTAGCACAGCACCCAGCACATAGCAAGTGCTTAGTAAATGCTTGTAGACTCTTTCCTTGATTGAAGTTTGTGGGTTGTGTTTTTTTTTTTTACAAGTCAGTGAAAAAATAAAATGTCTATTTTGCAGCTCTCTTAGGAGAGGCTGAGAATAGCAATAAATAATAAAGCAGTTGTTATTTAGTCAAGTCCCATAACGGTTAATTTTTACTTTTTAATATCTGCCATGGAGAATTTCTTACTTACATGAGTGAGCAATCTATGACTGCCTCAGCAAGTTAATCTTATTGATTTGAAAGTCAAATTTTTAACAATTTCTTTGGGAACCCATGCACCAGTGGTGGGGGGGGAAACCCTTTAGATTCATCTTCTGTTAGCCTTTGTGAGAGGATTTAAAATAGGATTTTAAAAGATACCTATTTTAGATTATTTTTAAAAAAAGAAATCAACTATGAAGAAAGAGATGGAAAGGTGTCTTGCTAGACGTTTCCTCATTAGTAACTGAAATTACCAAGAATTCAGATTGCTGAATTACTTAAGTAAACTACTTAATTAACTTCTTGGTAAGATTATTTCATTGGATGAGATAAGATTACAACTAGTAGAGAGCGGATTCTGAGAAGATGGCGGAGTAGGTCAGAAAATTCCAAGCTCTCCAGATTTCCTCCACAAACAAGACACAGTAGCACCTCGGAATGAATGTAGAGCGTCAAAAATAAACTAGAGTTGGGGTAGAACAGAGGTTCTCCTTGGACAACTGGAGAAGGTCCCAAGAAAGATCCCTGGATGGAGGTTCATCCAGAATGAAGTATAAACACCTCCAGGCTGGCTCAGCTGAAGTAGCAAGCGGTGAGCCCTGGGGCCCTTAACCTCAGCCACAGAAATCTTCACCTCCCAGAAAAAGGGAGGAGTTGGGGGTCTTAGCTAGAGAAGATTGTGGAAGCCTCTGCTGATAAGGGATGCCAGGCCCAGCTGTGCTGCTGAGATGTGGTCCTGGGTGAGAAGGAACCAGCATAGGCCCAGTGAGTGCAGAAGCTATGGGGTGGGGCTGCTGCTGGCCATAGGCACTTACAGGAGAGCTGAGATCTTGGACTTGGTTCTAGGCCAGAGGGGAGAACTGAAGGTAATAGCCACTGGAGGGTTCTCAGGGAGCAAGAGCATTTCCAGCATAGTGTGTGGGTGTGGGGGGTGCTTAGCTGTGGCTTGGAGGGGGAAAGGAGTAGAGAGGTTGGGCTCTGGACAAAGCTCAAAAAGTGACAGTAAGAAGGACCTGAGGTCAAGAAAGGAGAAGAACAAATTCTTGCCTTTCAAAGAACAAGAGAGTATGTGATGAGAGAATTTGTGATAATTCCCAGAAACAAATAATCAAGGGGTATTTATTAAGCACCTATTGTATGCAAGACAGTGTACTTAGTAGTTTTCAAATGAAGCAGTTCATCTGACAGCTGATTTAGGTTCCTCCTTTTCCTAAATCAGTTTTCTGTTACCTTGAACTTCTCTTTGCTTTTAAAATGTGATAATGAGACCATTTAAAATAACAAAAGAGGGGAGATTGTATGAGGTAACAGATAGAGGACTAGCTTGGAAGTCAGGAAGACTGGCTTTAATTCCATTTGTGATACGTACATGCTATGTGACCATCAGGCAAGTCACCTAACATGGCTGTGTCCCATAAATGAAAGAAATCGTATATAGAAGGAGGAGAAGGGAGAGGAAGAACAAATAGTAATGTAAAATGTATTATTTATTTTCCACTTTGTGCTACATAAATTGATTGTAGATGTACCAAGGAAAGACTGTTTCATTGTTCATTTATTTTTTTTTGTCACTCACTGTAACACTTTCAAAACATATCTCCCTTTTATCTCTTATCTTTCAAATGCCATTTTCCCCCCAACATCTCTTCAGTTAATGAATATATTCCTAAAGAATTCAAATACCACAGTTCTGTGAGGAAAAGCAATCTACATACTCAACCGATTCTCAAGAAACCTTTTTGAATGTGATTTGTTCATTTTTTAGAATAATGTTGTCCATACTGCATAAGCGAAGTAGCATAAAAACAAAGATACTCATTATGAGGAGCTGAATGTTAATGGTCAAAAGAAACCTATATCACTACCCTGCCAGATAATGACTCTACATCATGGCCTTAAATGGTTTTCCATTTCAGAACTTGGATATGAACATTAACAAGGATATGATGTCTCTGTACATGTGTGTAGAGGCTCGATGAAAATCACGTTTCTGTTTTTCTCCATAAATAATTCATTGAACAATCTTTCCTGGATTTGCTTTTGGTACAATTTCTGTGAAGCTCATAGCAAACGATTTTTGTTTCACAACCTGTGGGAATAGTATGTATTTACAAGAATATGGGATTTTAGTGGCCAAAAACTAACCAAGTAGAAATTCAAATCCACCTGTTATCTTTAGAACAAAGCCTTTGAAATCCTTTTACCTGGAGTTATCAGGGAGCCCATTTCTTACATAACCTCAAGACTAACTCAAGGGCTATCAAAATACATAGTTAATCATGTTCTGCAGCCAATGTTCAGCATTCACCAACATTAGAGTCCACCTACAATTTTGAGACCAAGCGTCTGAATGAGTTTTGCAAGGAAATCATTTTGTCACAGAGTTAGGGTTGGTTAATTCCTTTCACACTGGGAACATAGCAGGAAGGAATGTGTTTCCAAGCCTAGTATTTGGGTGAGAGAAGAAGTGGAATGAACACAGGGGCTCTGATGCTATAAGAGTGAGCACTCTCTAATGCTCTGATAATAGCAGTACCAATGTAGATTTTTGTTGGTTTGTTTTTCATCATATTTGTGCTGATTGAATTTGCACAGCCTGACTAAAAAATATATATCCTTGCAAAACTCATAAGTGAACCTCCCCAGATGGGGATTTGAACAACAGAGACCTACCTGTTCCTTTTTATTCTTTGAACAGGGTCTTTGCTTTTACAAAGGGTAAACTCGGCAGGCATTTTTATTCCTCCTTGAATCTTATTCAATAGAATAATTTTACCAAGAAGATAATTAAATAGCTTATTGCTGAGGGGAAAGGCGTAAGGGGAAAGTTACGGCTGGATTGAACAAATCATTGTCACCATAAAGCTGCTTTAAAACTGAGATAATTCATTGTTTGGAGAACATATCTGATTTATAAATTTAAAGTCATAAAGTGTTTTACCTGCATGCTGAATGAGATCTTATCACAGTAGTTTATATTTACCTTTGGAGGAGTAAAACCCTAGGCAGCTGCTTTTAGTTTTCTGGCCCCTTACTTGGCCTGATGAGGTGAGCATAGGAGATAAGAGCATTCCTTTTTTATTGGCTTGATGGAGCATTTGAAAGTAAAGGAATGGGAGGTTTATGTCATTGCCAAGAGCTTCTGTGAGGAGTACCTTGATTTGGACCCGTCCTAGTGAATAGTCCACAGACCCCTCTGGCAGACATATTAATGCTTACAGGTCAGTGGGGCCTGTTCAATAAAATCATTCCCAGTGCACTAAATAATAGCTTAAGAGAAAGAATGCCCTCCCCCTGTCTCAAAGGGAACTGATGCTTCCCTCCTCTTCAGAAAGGGATCAGGTCATGGAAGTGTTTATAAAGTACTGCAAAGGCTTTGGGCCAAGAATATTCAGTCACTAAATTTCCAGTTTCTTTTGGTAGCAACTCTGTTCATTCATCTTCCTTCAAAAAAAAACTTCATTTGTGTAGTGGAAAACGGTCTGGGATTTTAAGTCAGAGGACCTCAGTTTGAATCCCGGCTCTGCCACTTAAGCAAGTCACTTTAGCTCTTTAGGTTTCAGGTCCTCTTCTGTAAATTACAGTACTATATAAATGTTAGTTATTACTACTACTACTACCAATTATTATTATTATAAATTATTTTATTATTCACATATAAATTTACACATTTAATCATAATATATCACAAGCACTATTTATGATATATTTTTGCATTTATAGTATTATATTAACAAAGCTATTATTATTGTGTTGTCATTACTAGATGACCCCTTCTAGCTCTTAGCCCATGATACAGTAAGCCTGGGAAAATAAGGCTACTTAGAACTGGTTCTCATTAAACTGTTTCTGAAAAATGGGGTTACCCTAGATACAGAGTAACTATAAATGTGCATTGTGGTATATTTTGACAAATGCCTATCAGCAGTTTGACTCAGCCAGAGAACTTTCATGAACTTCTTCACTGATAATGTCTAGAAAGTTTATTAAGATCCCTATATTTTCATGGTTTCAAAAAAATGCATAGAAATGGTCTATGTTGGCTCCTAACCAGCATCTGAAATTCTCAAGCCCTTTTGCCCTAGATATTATTACTTCTTGAGTTACAGGATGCCAAAATGATGACAAAGTCTGGTGGGATTTTTTATTGCCCAATAAATAACATCATAGTAGGTCATAATCCTGTATTAGCCATTGAATGCCTAAAGTGTATAAAGTATGCATAGGTGTATCCAAGGTAGAGTGGAGAAATGGCACAACACCTCTTAAGAATTATTTACTATTTTTTAGAATTGAAGACTGAGACCTAGAATGTTGCATGCTGCCTGGAGGCCTTCTAGAATTATACCAGGAAACAGTCATCTTTAGTTTTTAAAATACTTTTAAACATCTCCATGATGTTTCACAATGCCTGGAGTTTTCTCAGACTTGCAGGCCCAGGAGGGACATTAAAAGATTATCTAATTTATCTTGCTGCCTTCATGCAGAGAGGCCCATGGTTTAAAAGGAAGGTCTGCTGGATCCGGAAGACTTGAGGTCTAGTCCTGTCTCTAGCACATATTAGCTCTGGGGACTGGGGCAATTGAGTTAGTATCTCTCAGTTTCATTTTGTTTATCTGGAAAATGGAAAAAAATATACATCTTTCTTAGGGTTAGAGGAGGACCAGAGGAACTGATACAAAACACAGTTTAACCTGCCAAGGTCTGAGTGGGAGCTATGCATCATGGAACTGGACCCATCTTAGACTGAGATGTTCCCTTATCTTTTAATAAACACCTAAACTGATTTTTTTTTCAGTTTTCTATCTGGGCAATTTTATTGTTAAGAAAGTTTTCCTTGTACCTAAGGAAAATTCCTCCTAATACAGTGTTAATTTAGTCTGTCTCCAACTTCTATGAACTCCATGTACTGGAAGACAATAGTTACTTAGTTTCCCAGGCTGTTATTCCTGTTCCATTAGCCCTGTATTTCTCAAATATGTGTCAAAATACTAGTTATTAGAATTGTCTCCCTTCTTAAATTATCTTGTATTTGTTTATCTGCTGACTTTTTTCCATATCTCCCAGTAGAACATCAGCTTCTTGAGGCTAGGGGCTATATCTCGTTTTTGTCTATGTGTCCCCAGCCTGGTATAGAGGATAACTATCCACTTAGGAGAGTTATCTATCCTGCCATCCTGCCTGTAATGCTTTGCTATTAACCTTTCAGTGCTCCAGGCACTTCTCTTAAGATGATAGTCAAAGACTCCTCAGTGCTAGGAGCTTGCAGACTGCTCATTTTTATCCTGATGAAATTACACGACTGGAACTCCCTAGCTCTCAAAGAATGCCTTGAACATTTCAGTGGGGACTGGTCCTATGATTTCATTGGTATAGCAAACTCCTCGAAGGAAGAAACTCCTTTTTACCAATACAGATTTACCAATACCTCCTCAAGGAGTCTGTGGATAGATTTCGAGGGGGCCATGAATTTTTTTTAGCATATTGACCACTATAATTCAATATTATTGGTTTCCTTTGTAATAATATGTATTTTATTTTATGCATTAACATACATTGCTTTGAGAAGGGGTTCATGGAATTCACCAAACTGCTAACTGTGTCCATGACACAAAATTAAGAGCCCCTATCTTAGATTGTTGGCTATATAACAAAGGCTATGTAACAAAGTTGTGCAGCCAGTATGTGTTAAAAGTGGGATTTAAATCCAGGTCTCTATGAATCTGTAAGTTTCTTTATCTGTTATACAGAGCTGACTCATACCTTGAACATAGTAAGCTCTTAATAAATGTTTGTTTGAACTGAATTTTCAACTCCCTTGAAAATCCATATCCCTAGACACTCTTACTTTATCTCTCCACTGAAAGTAAAAAAAAAATAGAGGAAGGATGTTGCTACTCCTGACAGAGGGAGAATAATACCTTTCTTCGATTATGGTTATGAAAGAGACCCAGATCCATGTTGTTTAGAGTATCATCATGTACCCAAGGGGAAGCTGACAAAAGTAGAAAGTGAGTGGGATTGAATAAAAATTTTGGGATGTTGAAAATTAAAAGATAAAATAATATTTGTATCGGTAAATGCATATTGTGATTAATGTCCTTTTCATTGAGGTGGAAGTATGACTCCACATTGTCTTGTGTGCATAAGACTTTTGACTCAGGTATGTTGAGCTGGCTTTTCCTCTCTCAAATAAAAAATGTCTTCTTTGTTTGACAGAGACCAGATACTGCTACACTCAACACATCATGGAAACCACTGGAAACAGCATATCAGTCACCAAACGTTGCGTGCCTCTGGAAGAATGCTTGTCTACTGGCTGTGTAGACGTAGAACAAGAAGGATACAAGGTCAGGGACTAAATGAACATGATTGGTACAAATCGGATGGAATGCTAATAAGTCATACATCTGCCTTTGGCCACAGTTCACTCCCTAGAACCCACTGAGTTACTGCTTTCTTAAGCTATCTTTATTCTCCCTCTTCAAGGAAATATATTCTCCTGTTTACCCTCATATGGCCAGTCTTTTTCTTTTTTTTCCCCAATCTTATCTGACTCCTTGTGACACCATTTTGGGGTTTTCTCGGCAAAGATACTGGAGTGATTTGCCATTTGCTTCTCTAGCTTTACCCTCATATACTAAAAGGGAGCCCAGGATGAGCACTAACGTCAGTCAGGCAGTCAGTAAACATTAATTAATCACCTAATATGTTCCAGGAACTGTGATAGGCACTGGGAATACAAAAAGAGGCAAAAGGCTGTCCCCTGTCCTCAAGGTGCTTACAATCAAATGGGGAAGACACCAAGTAAATAAATTTGTACAAACAAGCTATATACAGGATAAATAGGAAATGATTAACAGAGGGAAGGCACTAGCATTAGAAAGCCTTCCTACAGAAGGTGAGACTTTAGTTGGGATTTGAAGAAAGCCAGGGAAGCCAAGGGGCTGTCAAACAGTGTCTTCAGATTCTTGAAAATACTGACCTAGTAAATAAATATGCTTATTAGGTTGGCAGCTCTTCTTTCTGAGGAGGAATATAATTAAGTTTCCAGGGAGTAAAAAAGAGCAAAGGGAAAACTTCGCAAAAATTCCTGGCCAGTGTAACTTATGATGGCTTTACAGTCAGTACAGACTCTATTTGACCTTGGTTGCTTTGGATAAAAGAGAGGCCCATTTTTCTCTTTGAAATGTTCATTTGAGAAGGTACCCACTACCTCTTGAGTTTGGTTAGTGCTGCTGCATGGATTCATCCTGGGTAGATAGGTTTGTAGTTGGAGCTATCCCTAAGGAAGGTAATGGGGTCCAGGACATATCACACTATTTCTACTTAGCCAAGTCTCCGACCACTACTTTTTTACTCAAATTTAAGTTAAAATCAACATCCAATGTAGCCTTGAAGGCAAGAGGAAGGTGGAAAAGTCACAGTTTTGTGGGTATTTAAAGAAGGTGAAGGGGCAGTCTTGGTAGTAGGGTGTCTGGATTTGTTATCCATATGCAAAGAAGCCTCAGATCTTAAAAAAAAAGCAATCACATACTTCTCCCTCTAACAATTACTTTTCTAAGTCTCTGATCAACCCTAATCCTGACTCCTACATTGTAATTGTAGACAAGTCACTTGGGTTTTATGAGCTGCAACTTTTTTATTTGTAAAGTGGAACTAATAATATAGTCTTACATCTCACAGGGCCATTTTAAGGAAAGCCTTTGAAAATATTATCGAGATATTTTGTTTTGGTTTTTATCATCATGACCAAATATTTCTCTCTCCCTTTGTAATAGGCATAGGGATTAGACTTGTGCTTTTATTACTATAGGGAACTCCCAGAGGAGGAAACTCCTTCTACCAATTCAGGCAAAGAGTTGCCTAGAGCACTCAGAGGTTGAGTGACTTGCTTAGGGTCACACAATCTGTACATATCAGAGACTAGACTGAAACTCATCTTCCAGGCTCTAAGGCTGACTGAAAGAAAGGAAGAAAGAAAGAAAGAAAGAAAGAAAGAAAGAAAGAAAGAAAGAAAGAGAGAGAGAAAGAGAAAGGAAAAAGGAAAGAAGGAAGGAAGGAAGGAAGGAAGGAAGGAAGGAAGGAAGGAAGGAAGGAAGGAAGGAAGAAGTTCAATAAAAATTAACCAACACATTAACTGAGTCTGACATTCAAAATCTCAGGCACATCCCTAATACATCCTTCAATGAGGGTGATTCCTCATGCCTGGACAAAGAGAAAATAAAACAAAGCAGGAATTAAGCAATAGTCAAGTGACATCTTTCCTTCCAACTTGAACCCAGAGAATGGGATGGAGGTAATTAGCTGGTTAATTCTAATAAGGGTTTAATTTGGAGGCCTGAAAAATCTGGGCAAAATTGTTCTTTGGCCAATAGCATTTCACCCTATAACTTCTCAAGACAATTTGAGAGTAACTAGTTTGTGTAACACCTCTCTGAGGGAAGTAAAGTCAAAGCTTATACATCTCCATTGTACTGATAGAGACAATGAGCTTATAACAAACAACATAAAAGCTATATCATAATCCATGCTAGAACCTGGATCCCACAAAGTCTATAGCTAAAGTTCTTTCTCTTTGATGATGTTATATGCAACCAGAGGAGGGCTGGCCACTTTCCTCCCAGAACTTTTCCCTTGCTCATTTTTGGATTTAAATGATCCTTTCTGTGAGTCGGACTGTTCTCCCTAGAAATCTCTGCCTCTCACTTCATCCTGATGTCTTCTCACCACTAGTCTTCTTTCTTTCTTTTAGGTCTGTACTTCTTGCTGTGAAGGAAATATATGTAACTTGCCGCTGCCCCGAAATGAAACAGATGCAATATTTGCCACAACATCCCCCATCAATCAGACAAGTGGCCACTACCATCATGTGTCAGTAATGATGTCATGTTTGTGTGTGTTATTGGGATTAACCTCCTAATGACTCTGAGGTGCCATTTGTTTAGTGAACCAGGAAAATATGGAAAGAAGATATTTCCCTACACATGCTATTGGCCTAACTATAGCACATATTTAAAATTATAATATTTAAGGATGTTCCCATTACTAAGACCTTTAGGTATCTGGGGACATGCCAGCCAAGTATTACTGCTTCAAGTTAGTAAACAAAAATTACTCCATTGTGATCACCTTGAATACACCAAGCCCTCTTCCAAACCAGACTGCTCCCAGCATGCACATATGATTTCTGTTATCACAAAAGCTTTTTTACTCTCTGATCTGGCTCTATGTTTGTTTAACTGAAACCACAAGTTCATGTTTAGAATTTTCTTTTTAGTCTTAATGGAAAGGATTTGGTTTTCCTAGAAGCCTTTTGATTGGGTGTCTGGAAGAGTTAAGTTACCTTATACAAGTGAGAATTATATAAAAACAAACGCAAACTCCACAGAGATGATTTATCTCTCTGTTAATTTTTAATTCTCTTGCCCAGCCTTGTGAGAGGTAGCAAAAATTAAAAAGATATTGGTGTATATGAAGAGGATTTGAGAGAAAAGCTCTGCCCCAGTATATCTGGGTCAAATATTTATGTTATGACTACGCTTGACCCGATGTATAGGGCTCTTTCTAGAATTGATGGGAATTCTAGCTTCTGTTCGTTTTTATCACATCAGGATCAATCAAGTATTTATTAAATGCCTACTATGTGCCAGGCACTAGACAGGCACTGGGGATACAAATAATGAAACAATCCCTACTTGTAATGAGCTTATAAGCTATACTTCAATTGAAGTCCCCATGTAGGGTTCCCCTCAACAGGAATGAAAAGCCACTGAAATTTTTCCCTGTTCCTGATCCCAGTAGAGCAGAGGCTGATGGAAGGAAGAGCTTGGGGGATAGCACCATTCCCTCTGAGCCTAGGGAGGGGCTCAGTCATCCCTCTCCTCCTCTAGTCTCCAGGGGAGACTAGAGCCAATTAAATATCAGTGGAGTCACTCTTCCACCTGTAGTTCTTCTACCACTGAATTCCCATTATCCTTACAGAGAATTTCTAAGTAAAATGATTGTAGCATTGGGAAAGAATCATTGGTTGATATCTGGGCACTGGGAGGCGGGGAAGAAATATTGGGTATGGGTAGGAAAAAATGGTGCTATGTGAGAGTAGGTAAAGGGGCCTTAGCAATCGCAAACTCTCATTTTGGGGGGATGTTTGCTACTGAGGTAGAGGGTGAAGTTTTCACCATCGTTAGCTATATTTTGGACATTCTATGTTGCTATTTTTCTTTTTTCTTGTAAATCATTTATACAATATTTATTTTTCTATGACATAACTAAAAATGATAATGTATTATAAAAAAATCCATTGTTCAGACCATGTTCAGAGAGAAGTTATTTTTAAAGAGCAGTAAAACTTGTAATATATTTTTGTTGAAAGTCATCAATTATCCTTTGCACCAATGCTGAGAAAAAAGTTGCCTTGTGTTGCATGAGCTAAACGTGTTTTATCTCAAAAGATAATTGCAGTATGGTTTCCTCAGCAGGATTGCTCTAGGAGCATTTGCACATGATAATCATTATTGTCCTGAGTTTCTGCGTAGATTCCCACTGAGAGTACACGATGAAACAGAATGGAACCATTGCCAATAAAGAGGAAAATGGCACTGGGGTCCAAGTGCCACAGTCAGGGAGGTGTCTCTGAAAATAACTTAAAAGTGCTGCATCCAAGTCTGCACAGTGGGAATTTCTTGGCTGTGAAGTCCCAAACAGTATCACATGGAATCTTAATCAAGGATAAGGAGGCAATATGGTACAGTGGAAAGAACATTGACTTTGGAGTCAGAGGACCTGGGTTCAAAACCTGCCTTTAGTGATTTTTACCTGCGTGACCTTGGGCAAGTCACATAACTTCCCTAGACCTCAATCTCCTCATCTGTAAAATTAAGAAGTTGAACTTGATGGCCTCTGAAATTCCTCCTAGCTCTAGCTCTATAATCCTATGATGTGATCTAACATGGGGCTGACTATTCAAAACATAAGGCTTTTGGACACTGCCTCTCAACATTCTCTTTAAGAGAGACACTGCTTGTGTATCTTAACATATAGTTGAGGCAAGTGAGCAAGTCATTCAGATGAATTATGGAAAAGAACCATAGCATGTTTACAATGAAAAGTACCCTAAAGATCGTGATGGATACTGGAGAAATAGAGCACTTCATGTTCAGTGTTAGTGGATTTGCTATAGGGACCTACAGCAAGGTCTCTCCTGTTCACATTAAATGTGGTTTGATTTAATCCAGCTTCCAATGGAGCCCCCATCAGAGCAATGGGGACGGCTCCTGGAACTCATCTCTAAAGGTCACAGAAGTTTATTCACAACATCAAACTACCTCAGAGTATAATTAAGCATTTGCCCAGCAGGCTATGGGGCAACCTATATTCTTTGAAGTTTTAGGTGTGTATGTTTGGGATAAGACTATCTATTAAGTCTTGGAGGGGGTGTGATCTACATTGGTAGAGGGGGTACTAATGAAATCACAGATCCTGTTGATGTATAAGGATGTGGAAGGAAACAGGGATGAACTATCCAGCTCTTGGAAATTCTGCCCGGTGGCCTGACATCATGGACTTTTGCCAACCTGCTTTGTGGAAGTCTTCTAACCCTGCTCAGGCAGGCAGCCATTAATCCAGAACTGTGGCCTGACCATTTGCTTCTTTCTGTACATCTGCCTCATTCCTCTTGCTGAAAGAGGTGACATTTTGATGTTGCTACTAAAGATGCTATAAAATATAATGGAGGTGTTGATGTCCTTCATGTCTACAAATAGATTTGCATGCATAGGTCTCTCTCCATTGATTGCTTTTAAAGTAATGCATGGCTCTTTGAGTAAGAGACAAAACACAAATGTTGGTCCCCACCAAAGTGATTACACAAAGGCCTACCTGGCTGTGTATTGTACAAAATGCATTAGTCTGGGTGGCCAAATCCACAGGCTTCAACAAAATCTTTAAGCCAGGGTTTATTGACAGATCTGAAAACCTGATATTGCATGCATCTATTGGGATGGATTGTGGGTTGCTTTTTTTACCCTGTACAAAAGAATGCAGTAAGCTATACATTCCAGGCCTTCCCTACAACCTAGAGTAGCCAACCAAGGGACAGGTCATCCACATGAAAGGCACATTGCTAGTCTGGCCTTTCCACCACATTAATTCTCCTAGAAAATGCAACCATCAGCAGCTGCATGAAGTACAAAGAGCAGTCATGTGTATTTAATCCCTATATGCCATATATTTATTTTTAGATTCTCCACAACATTCTCATTTTAAAATGAATGTGATGGATATCTAAATTTTGTAAATACTGTACATTTTGTAAATGGATGAAATAAAGATTTTAAGTGCATTTCAACTCTCACGTACAAATACATCAAGCAAGCAGTTGTCAATTATGTGTTGAGTGCCTACTTTGTGCAATACTCTTCTCTGGGCATTAAAGAGAATACAATGAAGGCTCCAGAAAGTCCCTGTCTTCAGAAGCCTAGCCTTTGGTTAGGGAGATAAAAAAACAGGCACATAAAAAGACAGCTAACAATGCCGGTATATGTGTCGAATAAGCCACACAAACAATGAATTTCAGAAATTCAAAGGACAAAGAATTTGTGGGCTATTTGAAACAGATGGTTTTAAAATTAAACCCACAATTGGTTTTCCCTAGAACATGCTTGTCATGATCAAGAATAATAATAACTCATTTTTATTAAGCTTTAAAGTTTGCAAGGCCTGGATATTATTCTGTTTAGTTCTCACAACTACCCTATTAGGTAGGTGCTATTGCTTTCTTCTTTTAACAGAAGAGGAAACAGAGTTCAGTGACTTACCCAGATTCACAAAACCAATTAGAACCTGAGGGCAGCTAGGTGGTAGAATGGATAGAGTGCCAGGCCTGAAGTCAGGAAAGCTCATCCTTGTGAGTTCAAATCTGGCTTCAGACACTTACTAGCTGGGTGACTCTGGGCAAGTCATTTTACTCTTCCTCAGTTTCCCCATCTGTAAAATGAACCAGAGAGGGAAATGGCAAACTACTCCAGTATCTTTGCCAAGATAACTCCAAATGAGGTCACAGAGAGTCAAACACGACGGGACAACAACAAATAACCTGAGGTACGATTTGAATCCAGGCCTTCCTGATTCCAAGATTAGCACTCGTATCTGCTTTCAAAAACAGTTGCTCCTTGTTAGCTTTTATGGTCAGTTTTGTTCATGATCATATAGTAGAAAGCAGAGTCATCCCTTGGAACTTCCCCATGCAACAGAGATGGTTTAATAACCACCACACCCTCTCCCCGCAACCAACCAATGAAATAAAAATCTTTCATCTTGCTTCTATTCTTTATGGTTAAGATGTGACTGTCACCATCAACAAAACCCAAACCAGGGCCAAGTATGGCTATTCTAGGTCTAAAAGAATCAAGATGGAAGACCAAAGTAAAATAAGAGAGTTGAGATTTAAGAGTCTTGTGATGGTCCCCAGCCATATAGTGAGATCATCATCCCCACCTACTAGGCATTCTATTCATTACGCCACTTGCTGTGTGACTCAATAAGTCACCTTCCCAAGGACAGTCACTAAAAATAATTTAATCACATTACACGAAAGTTAATAAAAATGGAAGCATTTACTCCCAAGTAACAAAACATCTATACCACTTGTTTCATTCTGTCTCTGGATCTAGCATGTTCCAAGGATAGAAAACTTGTGTGCTAAAGTCCTAGTCTCCACTATAGCCATCACTGAGCCACTGAGTCTTGGGCCCAAAATTATAGCACTCTTCACAGCTATCTTGATTTCTAGTTGTTCATTTGTTTTTTTAAAGCTAAATACATGCTATAAAACAATGGCAGGGAAGTGCCATTTACATAAAAGTTACACCTGGCAGCATTCACTTTGGGGTCTAGTGTTTCTTAGAATTTTATATCATATTTTGAAAAAACAGTATTATTGTAGAACTCTTTCGACAGAAACCTGGGGAAGCTATGTGGCTCAGCAGACAGAGTGCTGGGCTTGAAGTCAGGAAGACTCACGTTCCTGAATTCAAATCTGGCCTCTGACAACTTACTAGCTGGGTGACTCTATGCAAGTCACTTTAACCCTGTTTGCCTTATTTTCCTCATCTGTAAAATGAACTGGAGGAGAAAATGGCAGACCACTCTGGTATCTTTGCCTAGAAAACCCCAAATGGGGTCATGAAGAGTCAGACATGACTGAAAACGACTCAATGACAACAACACAAAATAGAGACAGCGTGATAGTGAAAAAAAAAATATTTGACATGGAATCAAGAGACCTGGGTCTGAATCCTAGCTGTGTCATTTCTCGTTATTTGATGGCGGACACAGTTCTGCTATATATCACCTGTGGGTCCCCTGGGCAAGTCACTTAAATGCCCTGAAATGAACTTTCCTCATCTGTCAAATGAGGGGGCTGGGATACATGGCTTTCAACGGCCCCTTCCAATTCTGTATCTATGATCTATGAAATTCCTTTAACCTTAATATCCTCGTCTGAAAAACAATAACAATCCATGAAATAATTGTCTCATAGGGATGTTGAACTACTCAGTGAGCATTAATATAGCACTTTAATTACATATAAATGTGCATTCTTATTATAGTATGTATAGCATGCTTTAAAGATACATGGAAAAAATGAACCAAATTCATAAATTACAGGCTGATTGTTCACACTACAGAAAGTTTCTTTGCTTTTCTAAAAAAGGTGTACTGTGGCTGCCCTTTAATGAGTGGCATCCCTAGTGCATTTTAAGTGATTTAATGGACCAGCAAGTCTTCAGGGTTCATTTACTATGTCACCCAAGGTAGGACTATATCTTGTGTCTTTCATCTCTAGAAGAGCACTTCACCCTGTCCCTGTGAGGTAGGGAGGTGGTATTTACCTCTTTCTAAAATGGGCAGAGTAGGGTAGGGTAGGGTCAGAAAGACCTGCATTCAAGTCTAACCTCTGACACATACTATCTATGTGGCAATGGACAAGTCATTCAACCTCTCAGCTGAAGAGGTTAAATTATAAGCAGTTGCCACTTTCTATGTTGGAAGGAACTACATTGATAAGGTTCCTACACTAACGACATCAGAAGCCTAGACCAAAAAATAAGTAAAATGGGTACATCAAGGACCAGAACAGTTACACGGTATGTCTAAGAGCAACTTAGGGGCAGAGCTGAAACTCCAATTCTCCTGACTCCCACTATTCACCAGAATATACCTGATAACAAAAGTATTTTTTTTGTTTCCCAACTTAAAAGCAATAACTTGAGATTTTATGGCATAAAACCAATATAGGTCTTAAAAACATTTTCCAGCTAGGATCTCATTTTCTGCAGCTGTTGAAAAGAACCCCTTTGCTGGTTTTAAAACTAAGTCATTTCCCACTAGCAGATTTCTATTGTTTTGCCTTACTGCCGGCAAGTTTTAACAGTTAGAGCTGTTGGAGCAGTAAAAAAATCACATGTGGTTGTATATCTGGGGCTCAGCTGAGACCCAAAGCCCCAAGGCTTCATGTTGAGAGGCAGACTGAGAAAAGTTCTGGACACAGAGCCAAAAAAACTGGGTTCAGATCTTAACTCTTACATTTTCTAACTGTGTGACGGGGGCCAAATCACTAAACATTTACGGACCTCCTTTTCTCCATCTGCAAGATGGAAATGAGATTACAAGCGGTACCAGCTTTGAGAGGAAGTTATAAGCGTAAAACATTTTGCAAACCTTAAATCCTATGGATGAAGAAGGATCTAAGACTGGTTTACCATGGGAGCTCTCCCAGTGTGGGAATTTCTTCTACCAAAGCAGAACAGAACTTGAAAATTTCCACCTACTTACCTGGGGCACACAGAGGTGAAATAATTGCTAACCTTTAATTAGCACTTTCGAATTTGCACAGTCACTGCATGTATTATCTCATTGGATCCTAGCAACAATCCTGGGAGTCAAGTGCTGTTATTATCCCCATTTTATAGAAGGAAAAAGTGAGGCTGGGTGCTATTAAGTGACTTGCCTAGGCTCACACAGCTAGTAAGGATTTGAGTCAGGATTCAATCTTGAGTTTTCCTGATTTCAAGTTGTCTTGCCCAAGGTCACACATCTTTTAAGTGTCAAAAACAGTATTTGGACCAGATAGTCCTGATCTTAGTCCAAGACTCTATGTTGTTCAGTTGTTTCAGTCATGTCAGACTCTCTGTGACCCCATTTGGGGTTTTCTGGGCAAAGACACTGGAGTGGTTTGCCATTTCCTACTCCAGCTCATTTTACAGATGAAAGACTGAGTCAAACAGAGTTAAGTGACTTGCCCAGGGTCACACAGCTAGTAAGTGTCTGAGGCCACATTTGAACCCAGGACTTCCTGACTCCAGGCCCAGTGCTTTATCTACTATGTTACACCAATGCTCTATCCATTATCCCAAACTAGTTCTATAAAATGCTATATGAATGAATGAATGAATGAAAAAGCATTTATTAAATCTGACAGTGTTAAGCCCTAGGGAAACAAATACAAGCAAACAAGGTGGTTCTTGCCCTCAAAGAGCTCAGGGGATGATGGTGGGGATTATATACTCTTTAAAATATAAGACAGTAAAAGAACTGGGAGATTCGGCTTTCCCGTGAGCAACTACTAGGTAATATGGTGGATAAATGTCGGATTTAGAATCAGGAAGACGTGAGTTCAAATCTTGACTCAGTTGCATACACATATTCTCTGTGTGATCCTGGGCAAGTCACTTGATGTCTCTGAGGTTCAATTTCCTTTCTATAAAACAGGGATAAAAATAGCAACTATTTCAGAGTTGTGAGAATCATACGAAGGTAACCTGTAAAATGCTTTGCGAACCTTAAAGCACCATATAAATGTCTATTAATTATTATTGTTTCTCTGAGTAAGAAAATACTAAACAATGCTCAGATTCTGCTATTAATTAGCTTCATGACCTTGGGTAAACCTCTAAAGCAGGGATGGGGAACCTGCGGCCTCAAGGCCACATGTGGTCCTCTAGGTCCTGGAGTGCGGCCCTTTGACTGAATCCAAACTTCACAGAACAAATCCCCTTAATAAAAGGATTTGTTCTGTAAAACTTGGACTCAGTCAAAAGGCCGCACCTGAGGACCTAGAAGGCCACATGTGGCCTCGAGGCTGCAGGTTCCCCACCCATGCAACGTCTCTTCCGTCTCTTAAAGATCCCTAGAAAATAACTGGGCAGCTAGGCAGGGTGGCAATGGATAGAGCATGCCACTCGGAGTTAGGAAGACCTGACATGAATCCAGCCTCAGGGACTTACTAGCTGTGTGACCCTGGGCAACCCACTTAACCCTGTTTGCCTCAGTTTTCTTATCTGTAAAATGAGCTAGAGAAGAAAATGGCAAGTCACTACAGTATCTTTGCTAAGAAAACCCCAAATGGGCTGTCTGGAGGTCCATTTTGCTTAGACTGGACCTGCAAGTTCTTTGATATAGGGACTTAAGCCAATAGAAATCAGCACCTACTGAGCAATTCATAATCTTAGAGAATTGTTTGGGACAAAAATGTTAAGTACTTCAGCCAGGTCACACAGCCAGTCTATGTCTAAGGTGGGACTGTGAACCGAGGTCCACCTGATTCTGAAGCCTTCTCTCTATCCACTCAGTCACAGCAGCCTCTGTGGGAGTGTTCCTGGGTCTCTATAAGCCCTTCTTCAAATACAGGTACAGAGCTATCAGAGCAGGTATGGAGCTATCAGAGAAGAGTTAGGAAAAATAGAAGGCTGACTGTTTATAACAACTCACATTTCTATGGCACATTAAGGCTTACAAAGTGCTTTTCTCACATCAGCCCTGTGATGTAAGTGATGTAATATAATTATTCTCATTTTATATATGAGAAAATTGAGGTACAGAGAGGTTGTGAATTGCCCAAGGTCACAAAGCTAATAAGCATCAGAGTCATGACTCAAATTCATATCTTATGAGTCCAAGACCACTAATTTTTCCATGCTATCACATTATCTCTCTATCTCTCCATATTGTATAGAAGAGATTTTAAGACAATAGGTTTGGGGTTTCTGGCCATTAGAACGGTTGGTCATTTTAATCATACACAAGCAAAGAGTCTACAACATGTAAGGCTCTGTGCCTTACACAAACTGAATTGCTGTACTATTGATTTAGTTTGCTTAAGATAGTTAAAATAACCAGACTGAGGGCCTTGACATCGTGGAGACCTTAATGCCCTTTCCACAGGCAGCTAGCAGAGAAGGAAACAATTCAAGCTACTCTCTGATTGCCTCTAGATAAAGCAGACTCATGAGCCTGACCTTTTTAAAATAATATTTTATTTTTCCCCAACTACATGTAAAAACAATTTTTATATTTATTTTTTAAAAAGTTTTGATTTCCAAATTCTATCCTTCCCTCTTTCCCTCCCTAAGATGGTAAGCAATCCAATGTAAGTTATACATGTGCAGCCATGTAAAATATTTCCATATTAGTAATTTTGTACAAGAAGAAAAGAAAGAAAGAAAAAGGAGAGAATGAAAGAAAGAGAGAAAGAGAGAGAGAGAGAGAAAGAAAAAAAGAAAGAAGGAAAGAAAGAATGAAAGAAAAAGAAAGAAGAAGAGGAAGGAAGGAAGGAAAGAAGGAAGGAAGGAAGGAAGGAAGGAAGGAAGGAAGGAAGGAAGGAAGGAAGGAAGGAAGGAAGGAAGGAAGTGAAAATAGTATGCTTCAGTCTGTATTCAGACAATATCAGCTCTTTCTCTGGAGGTGGATAGCATTTTTCATCGTGTGTCCTTTGGAATTGCCTCAGATCATTGTATTCCTGAGAATAGCTAAGTCTTTCACAGTTGTTCAGTGTACAATATTGCTGTTACTGTGTACAGTGTTCCCCTGGTTCTGCTCACTTCTCTTTGCATCAGTTCAAGTAAACCTTTCCAGGTTTTTCTGAAATCATCCTCCTTGTCATTTCTTACAGCACAATAATATTCCACCACAATCATATACCACAACTTGTTCAGCCATTCCCCAGTTGATGAGCATTCCTTTGCTTTCCAATTCTTTGCCACCATAAAGAGCTGTTATAAATATTTTTGTACAAACAGGTTCTTTTCCCTTTTTTCTTCCTTCCTTCCTTCCTTTCTCCCTCCCTCCTTCCCTTTCTTTCTTTCTCTTCTTTCCTTCCTTTCTCTTTCTTTCTGTTAAATCTCTTTGTGTTACAGATCTACCAGTGCTATTGCTGGGTCAAAGGTTATACATAGTTTTCTGGCCCTTTGAGCATTGTTCCAAATTGTTGAACCTGTCTTTTAAAGCTCTTCACAGTCCAGCTCCAGCCTACCTTCCCAGATTTATTTCTTATTACTCCACTTCACATATTCTATATTCCAGCCAAACTGGAGACTGTTTTTCCTAGACAGGCTTCCATCTCCCACCTCTTGTATGCCTGGAAAACGATCACTTTTCCATCAGAATCCTTGACATCCTTTAAGGCTCAATATAGGTGGCACCTCAGGTGCCTTTCCTGATCATTCTAATTATTAATGTTCTCTTCCTGGTGACATTGCACAGCCCCCCCTCACTCAAATCAAAGTTGGCTTCAAGTCATATCATATTCCATTCCCTAATGTCATGGTCCTCTTCAAAAATGAAGGGTAAACACAACAACAATTTTTCACTGAACTATCTTAATAAATGTCCAACAAAATGTAGGCTCTTTGGGGCAGAAATTTTTTTTTATTTTGTTTTTGCATTCCTAGAATTTAGGATAGTAGACAGTAGGTGCTTAATAATTGCTTGCTGAATGTAACTTGAGTTGAGTTGAACTGAATTGAATTGAATGAGTGGCTAAAACTATGGATTATCCTCTCCTGATTCATGGGAACAGAAAGCCTTTGCCTCCATTCTGGAGATGAGAACTTGACTGAGACACCCCTGGCTAGCTGCCTGCTCTCCCATCCAAGTCGTAGGCAAGCTCACCCTGAAGCCTTTAAGGCGTTAATGAATTTGAAAGCCCAGCTGTTGCCTAGGTCCATTCTGTTCTCTATAGACAATACTCACATTAACAGCTGCTTTTGCTGCAGGCCCATATAAGTATGTTCCAACAGTGCTACAGATTCCAAAAGAATAACAAAGGCATTTTCCCAGTGTAAACATTATCTACTCTCCTAGCATCCTCTATCTGCTCATTGTCTATCAGGAAACATCCTTCAGGATCTCCCAACAAGGTCTCCCAACATAGCCTTCTCCCCTGCCTAACCCCCACTTGGTCTGGGAGCATCACTCCCACAAATTTAGTTCACTTGAGGTAGATGATAGGGAGCAAGAAGAAGGAAAGGAAATGTTTCCCTAAGGTCTCGTGTCCTGGAAAATATGCACCTGGCATCTCAGAGCAGCAGACAGACATGCTGAGACAAAAGCTTTCTGGCTGTTGTGTTCCCTTATCACTCCACAGTGGAGAGCTCTTGCCTATTTAGTAACATATCATCAAAGAGGAACGTGTAGGCTCCCCAACATTCTGCCCTGTGGGGACTTCTCACAGAGGGAAGGGCAGGGGATGCATCTGAGGGGAGCCCTCAAAGATGGCTTCCCCCTCCACATCAGGACCCCAGGCAGCCCCACTGACTGGCAGGAGCCCCCAAGTGCCAAAAAGCTCAGCTTGACAAGGAAACCTCAGCTCCCACCTAACGAGTTCTGCAATGACATCTTGAACAGTATTGACGATTTCCCTTCATTTAAATTTAAAGTTCTCATAATTGAGGGAATTTCCCAGGTGTTGATTCCCCGGGGAGAAAATGGAGAAGGCAAACATCAGTCACCTTTTTATGTCGCAGAGAACTGGCTTAATCCTGCCAATATGTTTTCTCAGAATCAAATTTTTCTCACTGGCCTCAGAGGCCTATTCAGACAGATCCCAACTTACATCACAGCTGTGTTCAGAAGGTTGGTAAGCAGTTTATTTGGAGCTCAGAACATCAGTCAATCTAATCAGCGAGCATTAAGCACTTACTTACACACCAGGCATTGTGCTAAGAGCTGGGAATACATAGAAAGTCAAATACATGTTACCTGCCCTCAGGAAGTTACATTCTAATGGAGGAGATCAAATACAAACAATTATGGGCAAACAAGATATATGCAGCTTAAATGGGAAGTGATCTCCAAGAGAACAGCACTCAGCAATGGGAGACCTGGAACCATCTCCTGCTCAAGGTGGCATCTGAGCTGAGTCTGGAAAGGAAACTAGGAGGCAGAGATGAGGAGGGACAGAATTTCAGGGCATTGGATACAGGTGGTGAAAAAGAATCATAAAGTAGGGAGGTAAGAATCTTGTAGGAGGAATTAGCTAGTCTGACTGGATGGTAACATATGTGTTTGGGAGGGGCAGGGGAGTGGGGAATACAATATAAAAAGACTAGCAAGGTAGTAAGGGGTGAATTTGCAGAGGGCTTTAAAAGCCAAAAAAAAAAAAAGGATTTTATATTTGATCCTGGAGACAATAGGGAGTCATTGGGGTTTATTGAGGGGAGGTGACATGTGTGGTCAGACCTGTACTATAGAAAGATCATCTTGGCAGCTGAGTGAAAGATGGATTGGAGTGAGAAGAGCCTTGGGACAGGAAGACCAAGAAGATGGCTATTGGAAAGGTCCAGGTGTGAGGTAGTAAAGGCCATGCTGAGGGTTGAGGCTGTACCAGAGAATGTTTTATCCTAAAAATAAATGTGGGCTTGGTGATGGTTAGATTCCTAGGCTAGCCCACAAAACCCAATCTAACCCATGATATTCCTAAAGGATAGAACTAGTTATATTATTTCAATTCCAACTACTTATCCTATTGTTACTGTAGAAAGATGTATTAAGTTTCAATGACTTTACCATGGCCATATCCGTGGGTACCCTGGCAGCATACAAATTATTCATGAACTGAATGTTCTTCAGTTTGGGACTGACTGTATCCTTTGGCCATTTTTCCCTGTAATTGAGAGGCAAGAATATATGTAATCATGACTTCTCCAAGCCCAATACCAGTGTTACTGTTCAGTCGGTTTTCAATCGTGTCCGACTCTTCGTGACCCCATTTGGGGTTTTCTTGGCAGAGATATTGGAGTGGTTTGCCCTTTCCTTCTCTAGCTCATTTTACAGAAGAGAAAACTAAAGCAAACAAGGTTTGACTTGCCCAGGGTCACACAGCTAGTATCTAAGGCTTGATTTGAACTCATCTTCCTGATTCTATTTCACTGTGCCACCTAGCTGCCTGAACTATAGAAAATGATTCTCTACTTCCTGGAGTATCTGTAGAACAAAGTAATAACACTTTATAAGGACATTGAAGACCCTTGGCAATATGGTTCCTCTTCACACACTCCACATTACAGTCAAACTAGGTCACTTACAATCCTCCTGCAGTAGAAAGAACACTGAACTTGCAATGTGGAACCCATTGGAGTCACTCTGCTGCCTCTCAGATACCTAGAAGCAGCTGGGTGGTGCAATGGATAGGGCCCTGGGCCTGGGGTGTGGATGATTTGAGTTGAAATTTGGCCTTAGACATTTACTAGCTGTGTGAGCCTGGGCAAGTCAATTAACCTCTGTTTGCCTTAGTTTCCTCATCTATAAAATTGAAAGTAACCACAAGCAACTACCTCCCAAAGTTATTGTGAGAATCAATGAGATGATATTTGTAAAAAAGCACCTAGCACAGTGCCCGGCACATAATAGGTACTTAATAAATGCTTCTTTCCTTCCTACAAGTTAAGTACTATGGGAGTGGTGTTCTCTCAAGGAGGAGCATCCATGATGTAACAGAAGTGACTTACTTTTAACAGGTATGCTAACGCTGCCTTCTAAGGAAGTTTATGGATTAAAATGAAGGGCTTTGCTTTTGACAGATCCACAATGAGCAGGAAATAAATGTAAGTAAGCACGATAGTGTGAGTGATTTCCCCGTAATACATGCTGGTTGGGAACAGGGAGTTCTAGTTAATCAAATACTCTGATTGACAGAAAATATTCATATAACCCTTGGCTCAAAGGCCCATTGGCATGGTACTCTCCTCACTGGTAGAGATTGCTTACTTAATGCCCTGGGGCAGATAGAGGAGGTGAGAACGGGGCTTTTCTGGTTTCCAGCTTCAAGAGAGAAGATGTACCATTCCAACTCTTTTCAGGTCACTAAAGGAAGATAAAGACTCTGTGAAGAAGCCCGTATATAGAGGAGCTGGCAATCTCTATTATGTCCCTGTCCCCAGATCTTTACACTAAAGACTTTGAGAATTCCCCCTTGGATAAGATCTGGGACTCTCTACTCTCTTGGTTCAGCTGAGTTAACTCATGCCAAAGACAGAGTTCATTCAATGTAACTCTTGGCTCAGAGGGCCAGTTGTATGGGACTCTCTTTTTATTGGTGGAGATTGGTTACCCAATGCCTTGTGCCTGAGTGAGGGGCATGTAGAGTTTGGTGAAAGCTGGAGAGAAGAGAGATTCTGGACTCTTCTGGCTTCTAACTCTAAGAGAGAAGATGTTCCATTCCCACCTCTCTTCAGGTTGCTGAAAGGAGAGAAAGACTATAGGAAGCAACTGACATGTAGAGGAGATGGCGATCTCTATCATGTCTCTCTCCCCAACTTGCTACACTAGACACGCCAGGATAATTTCCCTTGGATGAGATCTGTGACTCTCTCTCTCTGTCTCTGTCTCTCTCTCTCTCTGTCTCTCTCTCTCTCTTTCTCTGTCTCTCTCTCTCTGTCTCTCTGTCTCTCTCTGTCTCTGTCTCTGTCTCTCTCCCTCTCCCTCTCCCTCCCTCTCTCTGTCACTCTCTCTCTCTCTGTCTCGGTTGAGCTGTGTTATCTTGCTCCCAGTGGAAGAGCTTATTCACTTTGTATTGTCTGGTATATATTTTCCTCTGCATACTTTCTCTAATTTCTATTTCACTATCAATTTGAATAAATGAGTTTATTTGCTATTTGTTCATTGTGGAAAGGGCATTTAGTGAGAAGGGAATCAAATCTTCAATATATAGCTTGGGGTCCTCCCTTCCCATTAAGGGAAAGTGATCAGGAACATAGCTTGAAACTATATGTACATTGCTTCCCCTATAGTAACAACACTTAAGGGAACAGATTATAATTCTAACCTAGTACCTCCTCATTCTGATGAGAGAAGAATGGCCAACCTCTAGCCCCAACTTCCTGCTTTTCTTTTGGGCTGGAATCAAAGTCTTCACTGAAGAAGAATGGGATGAGGAGATGCTGGAAACATCTATTCTTGTTTCCTTTTGAGTCACATCTGGACAGACCCATGTAGACACATATAATCTACACAGACAACAATATAAAAATCTCATACACTATACCCTCTTATTGTGGTTTAGTTGTTTCTGTCCTGTCTGACTCTTAGTGACCTCATTTGGGGTTTGTTATTTTTAGCAAAGATACGGCAGTGGTTTGACATTTTCTTCTCCAGCTCATTTATCTGAGGCAAACAGGGCTTTAGTGACTTGCTCATGATCACACAGCTTCTAAGTGTCCGAGGCCAAATTTGAACTCAGGAAGATGTCTTCCTGACTCCAAGTGTGTTGCTCTATCTGTCGTGACACCTAGCTTCTCACTATACCCTTTTACATTAATATGAAAAAATTCATGATTTGTCACTTGTCAGATAAATACCCTTAATGCTAAATAAAATATATTGGATGTACCAAATTGTTCTGAATCTAGATTGCTCCCAGATATAGGCTCTACTCTAAAGATGAGATCACTTAGGAAAAAAAAATGTATTTTTTGGTCCTGAAAAATAATCAAGAGGCTTCTGAATCACCAGAGATGGAAGTACTATATTGCTTTAAATATGAGCTATATTTTCCTTCTGCAAATCTGGCTTGCATGAAACCTGAATGTGGCCTATAATCATTACTTCTCAATAAATAAACAAGTATCTAAGGCCAGATTCGAACTCAGAAAGATGACTCCAGGCCAGGTGGTCTATTACACTGTGGCACCTAGTTGCCTCATAACAACCTAAATCTGCTGAACCTTTTCATCTATCTGTCATGCGGCCAATTTTCCCCTTTGTTTTGTGTTGTGAACCTTAAGCACAAACACACAAAGACACCCATGCACTGAGTGGCTCCTGCCAAAAGCCAGAAGATGGGGGCAAACATTGCTTGACTCTGGGGCCTTTGTGACTTTAGGGTACAGGGGTTTTTAACCTACAGTCAATGGACCATCTTGGGGTCTGGAAGTAAATTTCAAGGGGTCTGTGAACTTAGATGGGAAAAAAATGCAGCTTTATTTTCAGAAATCTCTAGTTGAAATTTAGCATTTTAAAAATCAACCAATCACCACCTACTACGTGCTAGGCACTGTGCTAAATGCTGAAAATACAAAAGGAGGCAAAAGACAAATCTCTACTGTCAAGGAGCTTACAATCTGATGAGGGAGACAACAGCAAACAAATATATACAAAACAAACTATCGACAGGAAATAATTAAGAGAGGGAAGATACTAGAATTAAGAGGGGTTGGGAAAAGCTTCCTGTAAAAGACGGGATTTTAGTTGAGACTTAAAGGAAGCCAAGAAAGTTGGTAGGTAGAGCTGGGGAGGGGCACCATTCTAGACATAGGGGACAACCAGAGAAAATGCCAGGAGCTGAGAAATGAAGTGTCTTCTTCCAGGAACAGCCAGGAGGCCAGTGCCACTGGATCAAAGAGTATGTGTTGGGAAATAAAGTGTCAGAAGACTGGATAGTCTATGAAAGTCTTTGAATGCCAATTCTTTTTAAAAAACCATTATTCCAAGACTGACATGAAGATTTCAACAGGTTGTCAAAGGAGTCCATAAAAAAAGGTTAAGAACCCCTGGGCTAGAGATAAGAAGACATTTCCCTGGGTAGCTCTGTATGGAAAATATTTGCAGTTCTGATTTTGGCCTATTAGTGCAAGTTAAAAAAGGAGTATTTTTTCAAATCCAAATACTAGGGAAAAATAATGCAATGGAAAGTAGGATTAACTTGACTTAGAATTATCAATGTAGTTCACAAATTAAATACAGCCACTGCAACTAGCTGCATAGTTATAGTTATAGTGACATTGAGGGCTAAAAAAAAAATCTTGCTTAGCAACTTTATTTCCATTATTTAAAGGATTGAATAAATGATACTAGCCAAGTAGGAGGGCATTCTAGAATTCTAGAGCAAGAAGGGACTGAGAGGGATTATTGGGTCTGTTCAGTGCAGTTCTGTAAAATAAGCATTTCATAAGTGTGTACTATGTGCAAGGCACTGTACTGGCAGCCGAGTATAGGAAGAAGAAATCGCATTCAATGCTTGTCCTCAGGGAGTTTATATTCTCAAAGGGGTTTATACCATGTACAGATATGACAAAATAGAAGGCAGAATGTGAGAAATCCTGAGAGGTGCAAATAGCACAGTGAGAGAAGTTTGAGTAGAGAGAAATCACTTTCAAGCTGAGGAAGACCAGGGAAAGCTCCTTCTAAGACCTAGCACCCAAGATGGACCTTACAGGAATAGACAGGGTATTGGATAGGTAGAGGTAATGGCAGAATCCATTTCAGACAAGGGTTACGACTTCCATGAGTGGCCCTTTGACTAAATCTAAACTTCAAATCCAAAATTCAAACCCAAACTTTGGACTCACTCAATGGGTTGCACTTGAGGACCTAGAGGTGGCCTTGAGGCCACAGGTTCTCTACCCCTGATCTGGACAGTCCAGTCCCCTCGTTATATAGATATGGAAACTAAGGCCTAGTAGAGACTTGCTCAAGGAGACATAGAACTTGAATCTAGTCCTTTCTAGGATACTGCATAAATGTAAGGAATGCTTCCCCTTGTAGGGTATAACCTGTAGACAGCAGAATTGCTCAAATCCCACAATTCCAAGTTTAGCACTCCAAATTAAAGATCTTTCTACTCCAGTGTCAGGATAAGGAGTTTTGACTTTGTTCCATAGGCATTGGGAGTCACTGGGGGTCTTCAAGGAGAGGTGCAACATGAACAAAGTGGTGCATAAGACTTCTGACTTGGTCAGAAGAAAAGCTAGATTGGTTGGGCAGACTGAAGGTAGGAAGATCAATTAGAAGTCTAGGTGAGAAGGGTGGTAGCCATGGGAGCAGCAAAGAGGAGAAGGGATGTATTTGAATAAGATTGAGGGAATAGAAATGACTGAACATGGCAACTGATTAGATGTGGGAGTTGAGGGAGAGTCACAGGTATTGATGATGGTATTATCAGCACATGCAGGAAGGTAAGAGGAGGGGCTGGGAAGGAAGGTGAAGAGATCAGTTATGGACATGCTGAGTTCATTTCCTGATGACCTCTGGGCAGGACCTTCCTAACCCATTATATGAAATCTGGAAAGTCACCTGGTGAAGAACATTCCACAGCACCCCCTCCGTAACTCATCCCAGGAGCCAAGCCTCTGACACTAAGCCAAATGCCAGACCTCTCTTACTGCCTACAGGTGGATAATTTATGATGGGGGAGATTCCACGGTAGGCTTTCCTAGGGCATGCAGAGACTTCATCCATGTTTTCAGCTCCATTAAAAAAAAGTGATTTTCTTCCCCTTTTGACCCATCTACTCAGGCAGCTTCCCATCCCAAGTCTGGCAGGTGAAGGAAGCTAGCGGGTGATGGGCAGGCCACTCATCCTATTTTCCTCATCCATGTAATAGTAATAAATAGTAATAATAATGATGATAATAATGTTCACACTTGTTTAGCATTCTGTTCCTTGTTAAGCACCTTCATATGTATTACAAGCATGATAAATGTATGTAATGTACTTTGTAAAGCCTGAAGCACCATATGAATGTCAGTGATTTTTTTTTTTGCATTTCATCTCCATAACTGCTTATAAGATAGATAGGGCAAAAATGTAAATTGAGACACAAAGCATTTCCATCTGACAGGGGAAGAGGAGGTACTTAAATGAAGGGATTACATGATGTAATGGAAAGAACCAGGTTCAAGTTATGCCAATGCCTAGCTGTGTGAACTTCAATAAAGTTACAACTTTCTTTTTTCCCCCATTTTTATTATATTTTCCCCAGTTACATGTAAAAACAATTTTTAACATTTGTTTTTAAAGCTCTGAGTTCCAAATTCTCTCCCTTTCTCCCTCCCCACACCCCTTCATTGAGAAGGCAAGCAACTTGATATAAGTTATGCGCGTGTAGTCATGCAAAACATATCCATAATAGTCTGTTGTGAAATAAAACAGACCAAAAAAAGCCTCAAAGAAAATAAAGAAAGTTTAAAAAAAAAAGTATGTGTCAATCTGTATTCAGATACCATCCATTCTTTCTCTGGGGACGGATAGCGTTTTTCATCCCAAGTCCTTCAGAGTGGTCTTGGATCGCAACTTTCTTTTTTTGTAGGTAATTGGGATTAAGTGACTTGCCCAGAGTCACAGAGCTATTAAGTAGCTAAGGTTTGGATTTGAACCAGGTCCTCCCGACTCCGGGGCCAATATAATATCCACTGTGCCACCTAGTGGTTCCAAGTCACTACTTTCTAAGCCTCCAGTAGGACATCTTGGATTCCATAGCTAGGTAATATTAGAAATGGGGATCCAGCTGAGTTCTTTTTACTTTGTTGTGGTCCCCTTGTTTAAGGAAAACCATCCTACCTCCTTCCTCCAACACAAATGCTTTCCATCTCAAATTACCCATTTGCCAGCTCTGAAATTCTGTGATTCTTTCCCATTCAGAGACAAGCCTAAGTGGGCATGGCCATATTCCTCTGCTGGGGCAGCTTATCCATACACTCTACTCAGGCTTTCAGATGTTTCCCTCCATCTCTGGACCTCCCTAGTAAGTGATCCTACACTCTACCTCATTCCTGATGGCCATTTATGCAAAAAGTTTTGAAAATACAACACATTCTGCACTTCCTTCTTAAAAGCCTAGTAAGGTAGCAAAAGTGGTAAATTAGAAGTCAGAGGACCTGAGTTCAAATTCAAGCTTTTTACTTTTGTGACCTCGAGCAAGTCAAATCAAGCCAAGTCAATATGCATTTATTAAGTGTCTGCTGTATGGCAGGTACTATACTAAGGATGTGCAAGCCATTTAATCTCTCTGTTGGTGTGTTCTCTCCCCCATTAGATCATAAACTTCTTGAAGGCAGAGACAGTCTTCTTCTTTTTTGTATCTCCAGAACTTAGCACAGTGCCTGGAACATAGTAGGCATTTAACAAATGCTTATTGGTCAATTAACTAGGACTTAGTTGTCTTGTATTTAAAATCATAAGGTTGGAAGAGCTGACCTTAAAAATCTCTTTTAGCACAACTCAATCTCCTTGAACATTTCTGACTATGAACCATGGTCCCCTTTTCTGTTCCTGGCTTTTTGGTAGGTTCAGCCTAACACGGAAGTGACTCTAGAACATTAGTAGGGTTTCCAGAAATCCCCTTTGTGTATATGGGGCTTTCCAGGTTAAACAATGTCTTTTGTGAAGTCCCTAAGGGGTAGGAACAAGCATGGTGCCCAGCTGGCCTTTGGCAGACAGCCACCGCTGCTGTTTCCCAGTCCCAAGTTCTTCAAAAGAGAAAAGTGTCTGCTTCTCTTGAGGGGCACCAGCTCTGCATTCTGGGATGTTACTGACCTTTGACTTCTGCTATCCTTCCAAGAGCCAGCTTTGCCTAGTATTTCTAGTCTCTGTATTGGCACCTTTTGTGAAACAGAAACTGAAGGCTGCCTTCTTGAGCTGTCAAATAAGGACTCCAAACAAACATGGTGAACAACACTTCTTTTTTAAAGTTTTATTTTTTCCCCCAGTTACATGTAAAGACAAGTTTTAACATTCATTTTTATAGTGAACACTTCTTGGTAGGAAAGTAGATATAAATGTAGGAAAGTAGATTTATCAGAAGCAACAGCACAGAAAGTCTGCTCAATATTTAGAGCCGAGCATATGTGTGCATCAATTAGTCTCCAGCATTTATTAAGTGCTTACTATGTGTCAGACACTATTAATTGCTGAGGATACAAAGAAAGACAAAAACAGGGTCCCCGTTCTCCAGAAGTCTCCCTTAACGATAGAGACCATATGTAATTAGGTATATGCAGGGTGGATTGAAGGTAACATCACAGAAGGCCGGATCTCTTAGGGCAGGTTCAAAAGCCCTTTGCAGAATGCATTGTTTGAGCTGAGTCTTGAAGGAAGCTAGGGATCTTAAGACACAGTGTGGCTTAGTAGATGGAGAACTGGCCTTGAAATTCCTTACACACTCAGGGTTATGGGGGAAGTTTCCCTGCACCCAAGAAATCACAAGCCTGGTGCAAATGAAACAGACATGCGGTGGAAAATGAGGAAAGGCTAGCAGGGGAACCTGGGGCCTTGAGGCCCCATGTGACCCTCTAGGTCCTCAAGTGCAACCCTTTGACTGAATCCAAACTTCAAAGCATAAATCCTTTTAGGTTCCCCACTCTTGGTGGGGTTTTTCAAAAGAGGAAACCTATGTTGACCCTGTTGTGTACTTGGAATGTTTTCTGGCTCTACTGAAAAATGAAAGATTGAAAAAAAATCTAAAGGAATCTCTTAAGGGAGTGAAAATGAAAGCAACAGAAAGAAACTAGATAATTCTAAATCACGGACACTAAAACAAACAAACAAACATAAAAAACCCAAACCAAACCAAACAAACAAAAGCAAAAAACTAATGAAAACTTCCCAATTTTCTCCAAGAACCGTGTCAAGAGCACCTAAGCTTCAGCTCTGCCATCTAGTGGTCACTGCAATAACTACACATTTCCTAATCCTGCAAAAAGGGGTGTTTTTTTTTTAAAAGGGCAACTCACATGGAAGAGAATGTTATATAAAATAAATCAGGTACAGTGAGATTTTAAAGTGCTTCTGGTGCTCTCCAAATACAGTTAGTCATTGTTTAGAGGTGTGAGAAAAGAGTCCTCTCTAATTTTATTTAGAATAAGTTGCAAAAATGTTTAAATAAACATGTACGAGGAAAATACAAGTGAGGGTGAGCCAAGGGGAAATAAATGAGCCTTTGTTCATGTTCAAGTGTCAATCTTTAGTAAGAGCCTTCTCATGAAGCCCTTGCAAGAGTTAATTAACCCCCCACTCCAGGACTTGGCAGCAGAATCTCCCAGGGATGCCTGGGATCACCGAATCCATCTTGTCTCAGATCACAGATATCAGCATCTCTACATAATGAGCCAACAAATGCTTTCTCAGCTTTGCAAAACATCAGATGCATTCAATCTGGCAGGACCTCGTTTACTTCCTTCTCTTTCTTCCCAGCCACGAGAGGCTCCGCAAAACTATCACCTTTGTTGCCTGGGATTTGGCTTTTGAAGAAATGGAACTCTGGGAAGCCAAGGTAGAAAATGATCCTACTCAGCCCTTCTTTTTTCCAGAACTGATGCCTAAGTGACAGGTTCTTCTGCATGGTACATTGGAACAATGTTGAAGTTACCTCCTTCAAGAGTGGCATGAGAGATAGAATGTGAGATTTGGAGTTAGGAAGGCCTGAGTTCAAATCCCGCCTCTGACACTTATTAGTTGTGTGACCAAGGGCAAGTCACAGAATTCCTCTAAGCCTCAATTTCCTCATCTGTAAATGTAGGGGTTGGACTTTCAATGTCCTCTAAGACTCCTTCAAGATCCAAATCTATGATTTTTTATGTGAAGATTTGGTTCTTAATTTTTTTTCGGGGGGTTTTGCGGCAGAAGACAGAAATAGCACATTTAAATGTATTCAGGTAAGAGACCCAAAGATGCAACCTCGAAGTGACTTCCTCCCCCCCAAAAAAAATTGCCTGGGTGGTCTAATAAATGAAGATATATTTGGGTATGTGCAGTATAAGGAATAAAGGAGATCTAGAAATCTGCAGCAGTGGAAAGGTCATTGTGGAGAGGTATAGGAAAGATGGCAAAGTTAGGAAACAAAGAGAAGCCAAGAAAGGCAGAAAATAGGAACCTGGCTTGTAACTAGAAGTTTCTTATTTTTTCTTTTTTTTTATTTTAATTGTTTTAGAAGTTTTTCACATGGAGGAAAAACAGGATGGTGCAGGGAGAATGCAGAGAACTGGACAATGGTACAGTTACTCAGGGAAAGGGTAGCCCAGCTTTTCCTTCATCCTAGCAGGGGTCAGGGGGAAGACAGGAAGAGGCCCATGAGGTGAGGTCTAAGGATAGTGGCCACTTGGAGGAGCAAACTTGTCCCTTCACATGTTGACACCTTGGGGCAAAGCCTCATTCACCCTATGATAGTTCTAGCTCTGCTGAGGGGAGAGGGAAGACGGTAAGACAGGAAACTCAGAAGTGCTGGTGGGGGTAGGGAGAACCTAAAGGAAACCAGTGGGCCTGAGACGTCCTGTAAGCTACCAAGTCAAGGAGGGCAGGACTACCTTCACAGAGCTATGCTCTGACTTATCTTCTTTAAAAATGTCATTATGTCACACAGGACACACAATTAAATGTCGCTTGTGATACGTTGTTTATTGTTTAATCATGTTTGACTCTTTATGACTCCCTTTGGAATTTCCTTGGCAAAGATACTGGAGTCGTTGGCCATTTCCTTCTCCAGTTCATTTTACAGATGAGGAAACTGAGGTAAACAGCATTAAGTGACTTGTCCAGGGTCACACAGCTAGTAAGTGTCTCAGGCTGGATTTGAACTCAGGTCTTTCTGATTCCAGGGACAGGGGCACTCTCCTCATTGCACCACCTACTGTGCGTAGGATCATAAACTTAGAGCTGGAAGAGAGGTCTGAGGTCATGGAGTCCAACCCTCTCCTTTTACTTATAAGGAAACTGAGGCCAAGAAAGGGAAAGTGATTTGGCCAAGACCATCTTATTTTCACTTACTACATTTGCCTTGACCAGAAAATACACAGATAGGTGTGATCTCCGCTGGATTCTCATAGGGGTGTGTATCATATATTCATGAGGGAACATTTCAGCAACAATAATGCACTGCACCCATCTTTAATGACTAAATGATGATCCACACAATACCAATGGGGAAAAAAAGCAGGGAGCCTCCTACAGAGCTCCATTGCCATGCCCCATTCCTAGGCTCCTAATGTTTACCCTGATTGTTTTATCGCGTTTCCCAGCCAATTCCTGTTTCCAGTAATGATTCTGACATCAGTTTCCCAGAAACCATGCTTTCTGGGGCTTTTTTCCCTATTACAATACAGCTCCTTTCCCTGTCCCTTTGCCCCATGGAATTATAGTAGGCATATACCTATTTAATCTCATATTCAGAGGACATTGGAAAGGTGTTTCTTAGTTCTTGGAAAAAGAATCTAAAACCTATTTAAATTATATATTTGTTTTCAAAGCAACATAAACCAAAACTCCTCTAAGTGGGAGAAAATCTGGAAATTCAAACCAGAGACAGAAAAAAGATAGAGAGCTCTCTGCTTTACTTTATTAGAAAATGTCACTTGCTACTTGCTTGGGAGGGATTAGTTGGAATTAGGCAAAGGTATATGAGTGTTCCAGAACTCATGCAAGCCTCACATGTGAAATGTGTGAAATTTGAGCTGTATCAACCCCAAAGAAATTTCTGGTGATTTCTGAATTTGAGTTGCAGATAAAATGAGGCAAAAGGAGACTAATAAGACCCACATGTGGAAGCCTTTTCATGCTTCCATAATGGCAAAGAGCTGTTCTAACTTGAACAATTCAGTATTTGCCCAGAGTCCTGTCTTCCACTGTTTTTCAGATTCTTTCCTTCATCTTCATGACTGGATTTCTAGTTGGCAAGTCATTGATTTTTGCAGGGCTGATCTTCACACACCATCAAGAGGGACCATGTTCTTTGATTTATTCTGAGCAGTACCCAATGTAAAATGAGTATTCTAGACTAGAATAATCTAGTTTTAGGTTATTCTAAAGCTAAGGTCAAGGTTCTATGAACAGTGCCTCATTTTTTCCAAACTGAATTATCTCCCTCTCCTACCTGCTCCCTGTCATCTACTACTGGCTAGCAGACCATATCTGATATTTGCAGTTTCCAAGGTTGAGCAAAGTGGCAAAAACACAGGAAAATGTCTTTATGATGCTTTCCCTAGGGTGGAAGCATAGAAAAATATGGAAAGAAATGATGCACAAGGAAATAGCACTTGACTAAAAGTCAAGCTACAAAAGAAAACCCTTCCATGTTGGGGAAAGTGTATGAAGCCCAATTTTTATCGTCCGATTAGAAGATAGGATAGAAAGGGGAAACAATCTTGATAATCCAGTTATTTTATTATTGCTTTTGATCTTTCTCTTTATGCCCAGGTTAACATTTTAGTAATAAACCAGGCTCCATTGTCAAGAAGGTAATTTGTTTTGGAACACCACCAAACCTTGTTTTCTGACCATCTTTCCTGATCCCAATACCGTCATCCTGTCCTTTGATATCCCAAGGGACCAAATTATCTCTCTATAGGAAGCAATTTACCATTTATCTTTGAGTGATATGAAGATCCTTGCTTACAATGTTGGCCATTGACAAGGATAAGCCTACCTTTGAATGCAAGCAAGGCATCACCTACCAGCCTAGAGAGGAACCTGTACTTTCTGGATTTGAAAGACATGCCTAACCACATGGCTTTTGGTTACTTAGGGTATTTTGGAAAAAGGAAAAATGGTTGGGGTGGACCAGTCTAAGGGGGGGGGGGGCTTTTTCAAGAAGTGGAGAAGCAAGGACAGAAAGAGGAGAGCATGAGGTCATGGCATTAATGAATGTTTGTCTCCAAACTGCTGAGTAGGACTGAGAAACACATCCCTTAGAGACCTACATCTACTATGCTCACAGGTAGGGAGGAGAACCATGAGTAGAAAAGCACTAAGAGTCAGAAGAGACTGAGGTCACCAAATCTGCCGCTTGCCTAATGCCTTTTCCTTTCTATAGCAGCAGAGGGAGGAGGTCTAAACACCTGAGTATAAACACTCCAGCTGTGTTCTTGAAACTGCAGGGTTTGGGGCACACCTGTTTGCTGGTTTCATGCTGCCTAGGTCTGGGAGGTGCTGTAGGCACCTAGCCCATGCAGTGGTTGTTTTAATTTATTTGGTCTTATTTATTTTGCTTCCATGGTTATTACTAAAGGCCCGTACATAGTTAAGCCATACTTGTATGATCAGCATTATTCTACCATGCTGGTATGATTGAATTGAAACACAATAGCAGAGGAAAGAAAGCATTCTTCCCAGTAGGTGGGGACTAAGCCAAGAATATAACTGGGTAAATACCCACAGTGCACCTCTAGACCAATGAGACAAGCGCTGCCTGCCACCCCCAGGATGGTCAGAGCTAGGGGACAGAGGTAGCCAGAACCATAGAGACCTTGGCATTTTCCCAGAGTTCCCTCTGATGTTAAATGGAGCATAAAACTTTGGGGGTAAGCATGGTACAGCTTGTGCAGGGTCCTTATTATTGAATAGGATCTGTCAAATGACCAGCAGTGTCTCCTGGTGGTTAGATGTGCCTTCTAAAGTAGAAACATTTGGGGAAGGGGAGAGAAATAGAGTAGTAGGTGGGGAGGACACTGCTTATCCCTACACTAGTTGATAAGAACTAGCATTTATACAGCATTTTATGGTATATAAAGCACTTTACAAATGTTCACTCAGCAACCATGGGAAGCAAGTGCTATTATTATCCTATTTTATAGATGAGAAAACTGAGGAATTTAACGGAAGTTAAATGACCAGCCTAGGGTCTCACAGCTAGTAAGTGTTTGAGGCTGGATTTGAATTCAGGTCTTCCTCACTCCAGGTCCAGAATTCTATTCACTGTTCCACCCAGCTGCTATAAACATGTCTAGAAACTCTCTAGTTGGGCTCAGTCAGTCAATTAGCATTTTTAAATGCTTATTATGTGCCTGTTAATGGGATAGGAAGATCTTCCCCACCCAATAATAGGTCTCACATGGAGCCCATTAAGGGAAGCTTGCTTGGGGAGGCTTGCTAGTAAGAAGGCTTTCACACCTTTTGGTACTAAGTTGATTAGGCACTGAGTCAAGGGTTGTGATGACTTCTGGCTCTGAGAAGTGTATACATACTCTGAGTTGTTATTTTGCTTTGGGAGCTCACTTATGAGAAGTACCTTGTGACTCCCTGGACCAGACTCTGAGTAGTCATATGTACATACCCCCTGACTGCTCAGATGTAAAGGCTTTCTTGATCCAGTGGTGTATGTAAAGTATAGAGCAATATTGCTTTGATTCAGGCAGTTAAAAGCCCTGTCTCTTGGTCTTTATGCTAATTTTTCTGCTTGTATTTTCTCTGACATTCAGGGTGATAACTTTTCCCCTGAACTAGTGAATGTAATTAAAAGTAAGATTGTTAACCCCTTTTTGAGCAGTCTTTCCTAGAAAAGCAGATTAAAGAACCTGTGCAAGCAGGCCATCCTGGGCATGCTAGGGTGCTTCCTGATACAGTGCCAAGGATTAACCGTTCTTGCGTGCTTATGCTTGTGGACTAAGAATCTGTGTCTCTTAACATAGTCTGCTGGAGTAGGGTTAAAAGTTTCTTCTCTATTGCAAGAACCAGATCCACAAAGTTTGTTATCAGTTTAATAAAAGGAAGTACCCCCCCAACCCAGCAGCTGTTAGTACTTACCAATAATACTTCTTATCTTCTTAGACCTACCAAAAGCTCCACCGCCCCCTCCGCCACATGCACATAGGCACCTGGTAGGACAGTGATTGGAATCTCAGTTACCTACTTTATTGGTCATCTCTCCAGCGTAATGACTTACATTATCTCAGAGAGGGCATAGTTAATCACTTTCAAGTCACAAAGGGCAATACTAAGGAGATTATGTGACTGAAATTTTATGCTACTGTCTGAGAGGAGAAACAGAGAAGGAAAAGTGGAATGGAGGCTGAGGCCTCAGGAGACTAGTGTCTCCAGATCTGCACACATTTTCTGTATTAGTATAGTAACTACAATATTATTTTTTTGTTTTTGTGCAAACATATATGTAAGTGAAATATCAGAGGCAATTGGTAATATTTGTTCTTCACTGTATTGCTTTCTGACAACTCTACCACAGCTCCATTTGAAATGTCTCCCCTGATAATAGCCAGTGAGGCTAATGTGACTAAAGCCTTGTAGGGAATCAGATGCTGACTCTCCTGCAGATGCGTACATAGTAAGGCTGCCTTAATAGGTTCGTTTCTTCCAGAAACACCCCCACTGTTCCCAGACATTAGATAAAAGTGATTCTAGGCTCCTGATCCCAGGGGACCCACTGCCAGGCCCTGCATCCGTTACATACCCCTTCTTCATTTCCCAAGGTAGCAGAAGGACTCCTCAGATGACAATTTCTGTTGTCAGAGGATGTCTATTCCAGGTTATTAGCTGTCTCTCTTAGCCATCCTTGAAGGCAGCTTGGTATATTAGGTCTATTTTTCACATAGGGAACTTTTAAGATGAAGGCTAAGTCTATATAGAAAGAAACAAAGGAGAGACCTAATTTATTTGTATGCATTCAGATTATTACAAGTTCCTAAGTGAATTTTGAGATATTCCCCTTCAACTTTGCCATTTATATATAACTTTATGTGATAATCTCGAATTCTCCCCTTTTGTGCTAAGTAATCCAGTCAGGTGGATTCAATGTTCATCCCAATATCAACGATATCTTAGCCCTGAAAGCATAATCTGTTTTGTTTTTGTGTTCCTAATGCCCTAGGGTGGTACCTTGCATATTTTTTTTTATTTTTGGTCTGGATCTATGATTTAATTGGTATGTGGATAGACTGGCACCTCCTCTGCTGCCCAGAACAATATGTATCAGAGACAGGACTTAAACTCAGGACTCTGAGGCAAGATTTCTATCTACTCTGCCATGCTGCCTCTCACTCTTTGCACACAGTAGGTGCTTAAATAAATGCTTGTTGAACTGAATTCACAGTCAAGTGATACCAACTCAGAATCATGCTTATTTACCTAAATTCTTAGAAACCATTCCCAGAAGAATGAAGTTTTTTTCTTAAGAGAAACAAATATTAGGATGTGACTTTCAGAAATGCCTCCTCCAGTATCTGAGGAATTGGATAATATTGTGGTTTGCTACAGTTAAAATAAGAACATTTGAGTATTGGGAATAGATAGTGACAGGCGCCTGTTTATTGAGGGACCGTTCTTTTTTCTGCTTGTTGGTCAGGCTACAGACATGGTGGACCTAGGCCTGTCAAAACGTTTCATAAATGGGAACATGAATTCTTTCAAATTTAAACCCCAGGGATCCTTTTGATAACATATGCAGTACATGTGTAGGCAAAGGGCTTTCTGCACCCAGGTGACCTGTCTGTGGGGGGCAGCTCATTCAAGGGGAAGTATGCCTTCTCTTGCTGTGATGCATCTGGAATGTGGCAAGGAGCTGTCTGCTGAGCTCTTCTATTCTCTGGATTGACAGCCCTTGCTCTGCTCATGACATGCGTGTTATGGAAAGGAGAACTGGAACGGATGTCTTTTAGCATCAGCAGCAGCTGGTACATTTTCAGGCTTCGCCCCCTCAGTCTTTTCCCCACCTCTGTGATGGAACTGACCTGTGCAGCGGGGAGATGTTTGTCAGGAGAGAGAAAATTGGGCAATGCCCATTACATTCACCATCCGTTTCTGAGGACTGCGTTCGGTTCCCTGGCTTTCTGTGCAAAGCAGAAATACACGTCTGTGACTTTTGAAGCTGCTTTGCATTCAACAAATATGTATCAGGTGCTTCTATGTACGAAATACTATGTTAGCACTGTGGAGGATACTGAGAAGAACAAGGCAGTGGTTTGTTTTGTTTTTCTGTTCTTTCCCTTTAGGGAATTTATAATCTAATAGAGAGATAAGGCATATATATATTGGAGGCAGTGTGGAGTGTTAATTAGAAATGGCACCAGAATGGAACCTGATTTCTAGACCTGATTCTGCCACTAATTAGCTGTGTGGGGCCATGGACAATTTACTTCCCCTCTCTCATTCCCAGCTTCCTTGTTCTTGAAATTGAGGTGGGGGTGGGGGGAGGTGGACTAGATGATATCTGAGTTTCCTCCTAGTTCTAACATCCTGCAATTTCATGATTCTATAAAATAACTATAGCATGTGAAAGTACAGTAAAAGAAGGGGCAGCCAGGTGGTGCAGTGGACAGACCTCAGGGCCTGGAATCAGACTCATCTTCCTGAGCTCAAATCTGTCCTCAGACACTAGCTGTGTTACCCTGGTCAGGTCATTTAACCCTGTTTGCCTCAGTTTCTTCTCTTATAAAATGAGCTAGAGAAGGAAATGGCAAACCACTCCGGTATCTTTGCCAAGAAAACTCCAAATGGGGTCACGAAGAGCCAGATGCAACTGAAAACGACCAAATAACAACAGTAAAAGAGGCGAAGAGCTAGGGTAATTCAGAAAAGACAGGAATTGTTCTCAGCTACAATAACTAGGGAAAGTTTTATGAAAGACAGAGTGTCCCAGAACAGGCAGAAATTTCAAAACCAGAGGAGGACCAGAAGAAGTGAAAATTTAAAAAGCATGGGGATGAAGGAAAAGCATGGCGCCTAACTGGAGAAGAGTCTTGGGTCCAGTTTAGTTGGAATATTAGAAGGTTAAAGGAGAATAGTGGAAAGTAAAATTGGGTTAGATTTAGAGTCAGATTTTGAAATGCTTTAATGTTAGTCTAATGAGTCTGAACTTTATTCTGTAGTGTAGGTAATAAACAGCCATTAGGGTTTCTTTGCTGTGTGTTTTTTTAACGTGGTTGATACAATTACTATGTATTACAAAGCCTAAGCTATCAGCAATGTAAGATAGATTGGAATGGGGAGCAGGTGACTAGAGGCAGTAAGATTAGTAAGCTATTGCAAATAGGTTAGGCAAGAAGTAATAAGCTTTATATTTTAGGTTGAGAAAAACAGAGGTATGACAATGAAATTGGCTTGATTGTCCACTTGTGAGGCTGCAAGACTCAATGGTGGCAGCAGAGGATAGTGTCATCAGTGTTCGGCCCGACCTTGGAACATCCATGTCTTCCAAGGGTTGAGATCATTGCTTTCAGCTCAGGGTAGCCATAGCATAGCCAATTCTGGGAGAAGCAAAGAGCATTATATAAATGTACACCATTATTAGAGATCGTAGGCGAGGTGAGAAGTAAAGAAGAGATGCCATTTCCAAAGGTCAAATCAAACCAAGAAATCAGTCCAGTTGACATGAGGCCAAAAAAGGCAGATGGAGCTCAGACCAATGAAGCTGAGATGGATATTCCAAGACAAGTCTAAGGCCATACTGTCTGACACAAAAGCTAACAGGAATTAGGAAACATTTCAACAGGGTAGTGGGAATTTTCGGCTGATGGCCTCACAATCTCTATGGGCTGACTCCCTTTGATTTCTCTACTGTATTTAGGTTCTTAAAGCGCTGATGCCTGCATTAGTACAGGATCTGACAGATTAATGAGAGATGATATGAAAGAAGTGGAATGGAGAAGCATATTGTGGATAGCAATGATAAGACTCAGTTTATTATTAGAAGCAGGATGAAAGGAAGGGAGATAGCAAAGATGACCTTAAGATTAAAAGTCTGAGTAACTCAGAATGCCACTAAGAAGCACTGGGGACTTTCAGGGGTGGAGCCAAGATGGTAGAGTAAAGATGAGTTCTCCCAAAATTCCTCTCCAAATAACTCTAAAATAATACCTTAAATCAAATTCTAAAGTGGCAGAGCGAACAAAAGGTCAGAGTAAGACATTCTTCCAGCCCAAGACAACATTGGAGATCAGAAAGAGAGATTTGTGACATGGGTGAAGAGGCTGGCACAGAGCCCATCTGGATGAAACACTGGTGGTGGGACTAAGTGGAGGAGACGGAAGCAGCAGCAGTTTTGGGAGCTCTGAAGCCAGAGACAATAAAGGGACCTGGCAACTATCCAGAAAGAGATTATAGGGCACTCCTGTGCTAGCACTGGATGTAGGACCAGATGCTGTTTGGCAACTCCATTGCTTATACCCACTTGTGGGTCATAGTTCAAGTTCAGAAAGGAGCACTTTCTGTCAAGAGGGAGTAGGAGCCCTGAGGGACAGTATCACTTTCAGCCCCAAGAGATCAGGAACCCTGAGGAACAATGTCATTTCCAGTCCCAAGGGAGGAGGGACCCTGAGGAGAAATATTAATATCAATCCTAAGGGATCAGGGCGCCCTTTCTGTGCAAGAACCAGAGTACAGACCAAGAGAGCAATGATCACCTCTCCCCATTGGAAGCACCAAAAACTTCCAAACCCCCAGAACTAGCTCTGAGAAAAGCAGTGTGAGAAAGCTTGAAGTCTGACACAGAGAGTCTTCACCCCTCCCCTCTGAGCTAGGAACGGAGCCCAACAGTAACATAATGTTCCAAATCAAGAAATAGGGTAGAAAAATGAGCAAATAACAAAAAAAAGAACCAACCATAAAAATCTCCTGTAGTGACAGGGAAGATCAAGACAAAAACTCAGAAGAACATAGTGAAGTCAAAACAGCCACAAGCAAAAACTCAAAAAAGAAAAAATGTGAATTGGACACAAGCCCAATGGCAGTTCCTGGAGGAACAAAAATTTTTTTTCAAAATCAAATAAGAGTGGTAGAGGAAAAATTAGATGAAGAAATGAAAGCAAAGGGGGAAAAATAACAAAAGACAATTGACAGCTTGGTAAAAGAGACACAAACAATATTGAAGAAAATAACACCTTAAAAAGCAGAATTGATCAAATGGAAAAAAGAAGTACAAAAGCTCACTCAAGAAAATAATTCCTTAAAGATTAGAATCAGGCAAGTGGAAACTAATGACTCTATGAGATATTAAGAAACAATAAAAGAAAGTCAAAAGAATGGAAAGATAGAAGAAAATGTGAAATATCTCATTGAAAGAACAACTGAACTGAAAAATAGATTGAGAGGAGATCATTTAAGAATTGTTGGACTACCTGGAAGTCATGATCAAAAAAAGAGCTTAGACATCATATTTCAAAAAATTATCAAGGAAAACTGGCTTAACATCCTTGAAACAAGGGGTAAAATAGAAATCAAAAGAATCCACAAATCACCACCTGAAAGAGATCCCAAAATGAATACTCTTAGGAATATTATAGCCAAATTCCAAAGCTCCCAAGTCAAAGAGAAAATATTTCAAGCAACAAGAAAGAAACAATTCAAATACTGTGGCACCACAGCTAGGATCACACAAGCTACCACGTTAAAGGAGTGGAGAGCTTGACATATGATATTTGGAAGAGGATTACAACCAAGAATAAACTACCTAGCAAAACTGAATATAACCTTTCAAGGAAAAAAATAGATATTTAATGAAATAGAGAACATTCAAGCATTCCTGATGAAAAGACCAGAACTAGATAGAAAATTTGACTTTCAAATAAAAAACTTAAGAGAAGCATAAAAAAGTAAACATGAAAGAGAAATCATAAGTAACTCAATAAAATTAAACTGTTTACCTCTCTATATGGGAGATGATATACTGTGCCACCTAGCTGTCCAGAAGATAGAGTGTAGGAATCACCAATGTGAATGCTGAAGTTGCCAAGAATGCTAGCAGAATAAAGAGCAAAGACAAGGACTGCTAGCTGGTTGAAAGGGCTATGAAGGAAGGTAAGAGGGCCTTGGAGATGAACATAAATGTACCAATTAAGTTGGAGAGAAGGGGCTGTAAGTAGATGGCATGGGCTTCACAAGAGGAGAGCTTGTTGATAAGTGATGGAGGAATAATAGTCTGGAAGTGGCAGTGGTTTACACTGAGGGGTGAGAATGAGTAGAATGGATGAGAGTACAAGTGAAGGAAAGTGGGCAAAAACAATACCAGTAGAAAAGGTAGAATGTTGAGATGTTCACAATACAACAAGGGTTTCCCCAAAGGGAATGATAAATGGATAAAGTGATCCTGGTGATGGCTAGGACTGAGTGGGATGGCGATGATATTATGAGAAGAGCTAGAAGCAAGGAGACATTTCCAAGGAGTGCAATGTGTGCAGATAACTGGATTAAAGGAAATAGGATTCTTGAAGTTAGACACTTGAATTAATACTCAAAATGAAAAAAGTGAATATTCGACAAACTGAAAGACTTTCAGGTATTTGTAACAAAAAGACCAAAACTCAATGGAGAATTCAATATAAAAGATCCAGAAGAAATATAGGAAAATATTAAAGACTAATTATAAGGCACTCATTAAGGTCAAACTGTTTACTTATTATATATATGTATGTATGTATATATACATATATACATATACATATATATATACATATATATATATATATATCTATATATATATATACATATATATATATATATATATATATATATATATATATATATACACAAAAATGTTATCAGTATTCTTAAAATTGTCATCATTACTAAGGTAGTTTGAAAGAAATGTTGGGACTGAGTTATATATGATTAGGTGATTCCAAAATAAATAAAATTGGGTAGGAAAAGGCAAAAGGGAGCAATTATATCATAAAAATGGGGCATGGAAGGAAGAACTAATACAGAGGAATCAGGTGGGGGTAGAAGGCTGGTAATGTTAGAACCTTACTCCCATCTGGATTGGAGAGAAAACAACCTGCGTATCTGGAAGGATATAGAAATCTTCTGAACATGTAGAGAGCTAAGAAAACTGGGGGATGGGGTAGGGGAGAGACTTTTAAAGGGGTGTGTGGATTGGGATTTCAGAGGGCGGGGGAGGGGATAGTGGGACTTTTGGAGGGGTTTGTGGATTGAGATTCAGGACGTGGGGAAGGGGACAGGGAGGCTTGAAGGAGTGGGTAAAGTGAGAAGGTGGGAGGGTGGAGGGAGAAGATAAAGTAACATGGATAGGGTAAAAAGAGAGGCTGAGAAAGAAAATAGTGAGTAAAAATAAGATGGAGCAAAATTCATAAAATAATAATAATAATAGTCAGAATAATAATAACAATAGATAAAGTTGTGGTGTATGGATGTGATGGAATACTACTTGCTATAACAAATAATGAGTTTAATGATCTTAGAAAGGCATGGAAAACTTGCACAAAATTATGAAGAACGAATTGAGCAGAACCAAGAGAACACTGTATACAGTAACAGCAATATTGTTTTAAGAATGACTTTGAAAAAAAAGAATAAAAGTAACAAAAAAAGAATGACTTTGAATGACTAAGTCATTTTGACCATTATAAATACACAAATTAAAAATAAAGGACATGAAGAAAGATGCTATCCACATCCAGAGAAAGAATTGATAAATAGAAGTATGTATAGAATAATTTTACATATATCTACCTATCTATATCTGTGTCTAATGGTAGCCATCCCTAAGGTGGGGTGGGGAGAGGTGTTTGGGAAGGGAAGAAAAAAAGGAAAGAAAAGAAATTTACTTGATAACTATTATGTATTTAAAAGCAATAGCAAGTTGTACATGGTAGATTTGCAGTTTCATATGCAATCATCTTTTTATTGTACTATGTTTTGAAAATGCTTGTTTTGTCCCATGAATTGAAAATAAAATAAATGTGTAAGACTTCCAGGAGCCAAGATGGCTGAGTAAGCAGTAAATCACTGTAAGTCTCACATATTTATCTCTAAACAGCCATAAAAGAATGCCCCAAAACAAATCCTGGAAAAGCAGAACCAGCAAAAAGATGGGTTAAAACAATCTTTGAGCCCAAGAAATTTGGAAGGTTGTCAGTAAAGATCTGTCTCACTCAGAAAGAGAAATGCAGTCCAGGACAGGAAGCATCCCAGCAAGCCAGCAGCAAGCTCCCCCTCAGCAAACCAGAAGTAGATCCTGAGCCCCAGTGTGGTGGAGCAGGCAAATACCAACACCAGGACCCACCATATGCCTTGGCATAGCCAGAAGAACTGGCAGACTCCAGCTCTGAGAACTGCTACATGCTTCAGTGTAGGGCAAACAGGCAACCTCCAGTGGCCAGACCTCTACGTGCTTCAGCATAGCCCGAGGGAAATGCCAAAACACCTCCAGTGGCCTCGGCACATGCCAGACGTCAGCACTAGGACCCCTGCTCAACACCAGGTAAGCCAGACCTCTACAGCCTCTAGCAGAGCCAGTCACCCCTACCCCACACCCTCAACATAGCACCAGACAAAAGGGTCCCCCTAGGCCTCAGAGCAACATCAGTGCAGCACTAGATAAACAGCCACAGCTTGTAGCTCCTGGCACAAGAAGCCTGAGATGGAGCTCAAATTAAAAAAAAGGAAAAAGGCCCCAAAAGATGAGCAAATAACAACATAAAAAAAGAATCTGGCCACAGAAAGTTATTACGGTGACAGGGAAGATCAAGACACAAACTCAGAAGACACAATAATGTCAAAATACCTATGGGTAAAACCCCAAAGAAAAGTGGGAAGTGGTCTCAAGCCTAGAAAGAACTCATGGAAAAGCTCAAAAAGGAACTTAGAAGAAAAATTAGGAAAAGAAATGAGAATGATACAAGAGAATTGTGAAAAAAGAATCAACAGCTTGGAAAAAGAAAACAACTGCTTAAAAAGTAGAATTGGTCAAATAGAAAAGAAAGTACAAAAGCTAATTGAGGAAAACAACTCCTTAAAAGTTAGAATTGGGCAAGTGGAAGCTAATAACCCTATGAGACATGAAGAATCAATCAAATTCAAAAGAATTAAAAAATAGAAGAAAATGTAAAATACCTCATGGGAAAACAACTGACCTGGAAAGTAAATCCAGGAGAGACAATGTCAGAATCATTGGACTACCTGAAAGCCACAATCGAAAGGAGGACCTGGACAACATCTTTCAAGAAATTATGGAGGAAAATTGCCTTGATGTCCTGGAACCAGAGGGCAAAATAGGCATTGAAAGAATCCACCAATCACTGCAGGAAAGAGATCCCGAAATAAAAACTCCAAAGAACATTATAGCCAAATTTCAGAACTATCAGGTCAAGGAAAAAATACTGCAAGAGTCCAGAAAGAAACAATTCAAATATTGAGTACTCACGATCAGGATTACAGAGGACTTAGCTGCTGCAACATTAAAAGATCAGAGGTCATGGAACATGATATTCTAGAAGGAAAAGGAGCTGGGATTACAACGAAGAATCACTTACCTCACAAAATTAAGCATAATACATCAAGGGAAAAAATGGTCATTCAATGAAATAGAAGGATTTCAAGCTTCCATAACAAGAATAGAATTAAAGCAAAATTTTGATCTCCAAATCAAGACCCAAGAGAAGCATAAACAAGTAAAAAGGGAAAAGAAAACATAAGGGATTCAATAGAACTAAACTATTTACATCCCTACATAGGAAGATGATACTTGTAACTGTTAAAAATTGTATCACTAATAGTATGACTAGAAGGAATATACATAGAGGGTACAGGTATAAGGTGAATTTGAGGGCATAATATAAAAAATAGTTAAGGGATGAGAAAGAGGAGTACACTGGGTACAGAAGGAAGGGAGAGATAGAACACGGTACATTATTTCACATGAAGAGGTGAGAAAGACCTATTACAATGGAGGGGAAAATGGGAGGGTGGGTGATGGGCATGACTTGAACCTTACTCTCATCAGTAGTGGCTCAAAGAGAGAATAATACACACAATCAGTTGAAAATAGAAGTCTATCTTATCCAGCAGGGAAGTAGGAGGGGAGGAGATTAAGTAAAAGGGGGAGGGGGACTGACAGAAGGGAGGGCAGACCAGGGGAGGCAGTAGACAGAAGCAAAACACTGTCAAGGAGAGAAAGGATGAAAGGAGAGAGAGGATAAACAGGAGAAAAAAATAGGATTGAGGGAAATACATTTAGTGATCTGCATTGGTAAAGGTGGACTTTCTTACTATTTTAGAATGACAAATTAATTAAGTCTCTTTGAGTGAGCCTTACTAGGAGCAAAGCCCCAGGCCCAAGCCCCTAATTACTAGGTGCTAAACCCATGTGGGCGTGAAGCCCTCAGGGTCCTAAGGGGAGTTGGTAAAACCAGAGCCAATAGTAGGAGCCTAAATTCTGGTTCTCAGATAACATTTGATGACAGAGAGCAGAGCTATTTGCTTGGGGCTCTGAGCCACAGGAGGAGTGGTTCAGTGACTCTGGACCAGCCATTGCTATGAGCTCCCCAGCTACTGAACTCAGATGTTGTTGATGGTTCCTTGGTAACTATGAATTGTATTTGGTCAGTTTATAATGTATGTTTGTAATTTGTATTTGCTCTGAAGTTCAGGGTGCTAGCTTTTTCCCCTGAATTAAGTGAATGATGTTTGTATGTTGGTTTGAAATAAGATCGTTAACCCCCTAATGCTACTTTCCTTAGTAAAGCAGATCAAAAAAACCTGTGCTGGCAGCATCTTTGTTGTTGGGCTTGTGTTGGTCTTTCACCCCCACAACAGCTGCTAGCCAAATTGTTGCAACATGATCATAACTATGAATGTGAATGGAATGAACTTTCCCATAAAATGGAAGTGGGTAGTAGAGCAGATCAAAAGCCAGAATCATACAATATGTTATTTACAAGAAACACTTGAAGCACAGAGACACACACAGAATTAAAGTAAGGGACTAGAGCAGAATCTATTATGCTTCAGCTGAAGTTTAAAAAAAAAAAAGAAGCTGGGTTAATAATCCTGATCCCAGACAAAGTAAAAGCAAAAATAGATCTAATTAAAAGAGATAAGGAAGGAAACTATATCTTCTAAAAAGTTAAAGTTTGTAAAAAGAACACATGAAAGCCAGCAGATGACACATGAAGGCTAGAAGTGTAGAGATATCACATTGACCTACATATAGCCTATAAACAAATACTTAACCAAAATTTTACAGTAATGTACTGTAAACATACCATAGAAGAAAAAGAAAAAAAAATCAGACTTTTACAGGGGTTTTCCATATCTCAGGGAGTGGGGGTGGGGTGTCATACCCCTAACCCTGGTGATATAGAAAGGATAACTCTACTGCCTATTAGAATCACAGATCCTTTGATTATCTGTGTAATAACTGACATCGAAGGGACGCTAGAAACAACTTGTGAAGGGAATTTTCTTCTCCCAATCGAGAGGGACTTCAGTTGTGCCAAAGGGAACAGGCTACCTTTTGAGCCTGGGAAATGATTTTTTGATTGTCACAGAATCTGAAGTAAAAACCTATTGTATATAATTGTGTACTGTGGTTATCTTAACTTTAATACCTTCTCTTAGAGTGCCCTTTAAAGGACCTGAGTTATTGATGCTAAAAAGTACGTATGGAGTTGGTGAAGATCCCATATCCTGTCATTTGTCCTCACAGATTTTTTCTTTTTAAGAGAGATAATGCCCTTGGCAAATACCTCAGAAGGATATTAGATCCCTGTAGTCTAGGCAGATAGGGAAAAATGAAAAAGTGGAGTGACTTAGTCAAGATCACACAATGAACAGCAGAACAAGAACAAGAAGCAGAACTAGAAATCCCCTTCTGGGATCTCAAAAAGGAACACCTCCCATCTCCCTACCCCTGAGGTTAGCCTGCTACTATGATTTCTCAGAAGTCTACAAACAGGCTTCATGGGGGCACTAGAAATGGTTCTTCTCCATCTTTCTGGGCCATTTGACCCAAAGCTCTGGATAGGGTTGGCTGAAGAGAGTTGCAGATTAAACAGGTACAATTCACTGGTGGTTGCTGAGAACCTCCTCCCTACAAAAGCTCACCAAATGACACAATCTCTTATTCACCTGGGAAGCAGATTAAATGTATTAGCTTGCAATACTGGGTGGGGGGAGGGGGAAGGGGGTGGAATCAGTATCTGATTCTGGCTGCCTCCTAAAATTTTTTTTAACAAGAATAATATTTTCATCAATTTTAAATTAAATCTTAATAGTAGATTACATGGAACTTTGCGTATGTTCACTCATCTGGTCCTCCTAACAGCCTAGTCAGCCAGGTAGATGCTATGATTATTCTCATTGCAGATGAGGAAACTGAGGCTGAAAGGAGGTAAGTGAATTAATTACTTAGAGTCACATGACTGGTTAAGTGTCTGAGGTATTTAAACTGAGACCTTTCTGTCTCTTCAGTTTCATTCTCCATCTGCTATGCTACCTAGATGCCTACTGTGATTTACTTGAAGAATGGACACTTCAGGAGATGATTTGTGAAGTGTAAAGACTCTCCTCAGACTTATTTGAAATTGGAAAACTGATTTGGAGGAGGAAATAGACCCAATAAGCCCTGTCCTGTAACAAGCAGCTTTGCTGGTGCTTTCTTTGAATTATTTTCTGTCTACCAGTGAACCATAAGCTTGAACAAACAGTTAGAAAAAGGATTTTAGTAAGAAGGATAACAAGAGGGCAGAAAATCTGATTAGACAATCTAGTCGAATCAGAAAGCAACTTACAGAGGCCAAACATAGACTTGGCTGCTCCTGACACTGTTTTTTCTGGCAGCCCTTCCACTTGAGCTTTTTATTCAATCTTCCTCCATCTCCCTCCTTGTAAGAAAAAAAAAAAAACTAAAACCCTCAGTCTTGAGTTTCCGACAGACTTGGCTTTTGATAATTGTGGTTTTGTTACAAGATATAGATGCAATCCTAGTTATTAGGCAGGGCTGAAAAAGTCATCTTTGAGAATAAGTTTGGATTGTAATCTCATCCCACCAGAGGCCTACATTCTTTGACAAGATTAACTGAAAGACTAGTGGTCAGGTAGGCTTAGGAGGATTAAAGTCTGTGTTGGTTCCCACTCCCATCCTTCCACCCCTTCCCCCTCCCCCCACCCAGTATTGCCAGCTAATACATTTAATCTGCTTCCCAGGTGAATAAGAGATTGTGTCATTTGGTGAGCTTTTGTAGGGAGGAGGTTCTCAGCAACCACCAGTGAATTGTACCTGTTTAATCTGCAACTCTCTTCAGCCAACCCTATCCAGACCTTTGGGTCAAATGGCCCAGAAAGATGGAGAAGAACCATTTCTAGTGCCCCCATGAAGCCTGTGTGTAGACTTCTGAGAAATCATAGTAGCAGGCTAACCTCAGGGGTAGGGAGATGGGAGGTGTTCCTTTTTGAGCACACACAGAAATTCTGAGATTTGTAGACAGCAGTCATAGCTGCAAGGCAAAGGGCAGTCTTTGCATAGAGGTGAAGAACTGCTACCCCCCTATCTTTTTTTTTTTTTTTTTGCCAAGGTAGGGGATGGTAGGTGTGGAATATTACATGTATTGTCAGATTTGATTGGTATATTGGTTGACCTTACTATATTGCCTTTTTTCCTCTTTTATTTTCCTTCTTTGAAGGGAGGGGAGAGAGCTAAATTTGAAAATGAAGGTGATATAAAAACAAATGGTAACAATAAAAAATGTTTTTAAAAGAAAAGTAACCCTGTCGATCCCAGCAGAGTCTTTCTATTCACAATCCTACACCCCTACTATATCATGGGCCATAGCATAGCATGGTAGAAAGGTTGTGAATGCCAAAACTTACAATGTCCTAAGGCATTTTTTGCCAGCCCTTTGGTATTAGGACCAGATGACATACTTTGGAGGATTTAACTCTTTCAGCTCTAGAATTTCTCCCTGTCCCAACCGCTCCTTGAATAGATTAGTGACTCATTTCTATATGCCATATGACCTACTATATCTAGGCCTGTAGTCTCTCTCTCACCATCCTGCATCTTCCATTGCTTCCCATAATAAGAAACATAATGAAACAAATACTGCCATCGCTACTGGAAAAAGTATGTTAGTCTTTTCCTCTGTGTATACATTCAACAGCTCTGTTACTTTGCAAACCCAAATTCCCCCACAACCACTACCACTCCCCTTTAGGAAATTTCCCAGCGCTAGACTAGAAGCTCCTTGAGAGCAGAGACTGTCTTTACTTTTGCATTTATAGTGCTTCACATAGTATTGGTACAGTGTAGGCATTTAATAGATTTTCATTCAGTTATTCATCAACTAATGGAATCACAGAATTTCATAGTCAGAAGGAACCTCAGAGACCAGCCACATAATCCAACTTCTACCTGGATAAGAATCCTGTCTAAAATATCCCTGTCTAAATATCCACGGACTTGTGAGGAGAACCAGTCCCCTCACAAGGTACTCTTTTTATACTTTTAGATAATTCTGATGGTTTGAAAGCTTTTCTGAACACACCTCAGTTTCCTCATATTTAAGATAGAGATAATAATAACGCTCATATTGCCAGAGCTATGAAGAGGATTATATTGCTATAATTTATATAGTAAGGAAGTGATTACTGCTGCTGGGAAGAAAGTGGATTATAGCCACTGAGGCCGTAGTGAATGACTCTTGTCTTAATCAGCCTTAATCTATAGTCACAGATTATAGAATGTTGGAGAAAGAAGACACTCAACATATCATCTAGTATTTTACAAATGAGGAAATTAAGGCACAGAACTTGAAGTCACCTCTAGAAATGCCTTAGCTGAATCTGCTTTACATTGGCAAAGGAGTCATGAAGTCTTCCCACCTGTTCTCTTATGCCTCTGTGGGCTCACTCAGGCAACAAGCATTTATTACACATTTACTATGTGCCAGGAATTATGCTAAGCACTGGTAAAAAGCAAAACAAAGACAATCCCTGCCCTCAAGGTGAATCTATTAATGCACATTCTAATGGGGGAAGTCAACACACAAAAGGAAGCTGAAGGGAGAAAAGAGAGGGAAAAGGGAAGCTACCCAGTAAGGGGCAAAAGATGGCCAAGTCTGGATTGCAGCCTGATGAGAAACACAGAGATGGCTCCATGGCCTGGGCTTAAATGGAGGTTCTGGGAGGAGCCATATAATTAGTGATTGTGGCCCCAGCACAGAACACTTTCAAGGTGTAAATTCTAGGGCTGAGGTGATCTTCTAGGCTGAAGAGGTTTCTGAAGTGTGGTGGACAAGTATGGCAGCCTGGTCAGAAATGAAAAGTAATTTTCCCCGTCATCATGAAAACTAGAAGGTTCTGAAGGGGAGGAGGGTTGAAAAACAAGAAGCCTCTGAGTTAGGGCAATCTGGGTTCAGTCTCTGACTCTGATTCATACTGGTTGTCTGACTCTAAGCAGGTTACCTAAACTCTCAATGTCCCAGGCCTCTCTAAGACTAAGTTGCAGACCAGGTATATATCTGCTATTTATAGAGGGGATTTCTTCACCAAGGAAATTAACCCACATTGATGAAATCACAGCCAGATCAGATTGAAAAAAGGGGGGGGGAGAGGGCTGACTCACATTCTCTTTCACTTTTTGACCTAGATAATTAATAGTTGAATTACTAAAGATAAATCTGTAGGTAAGGTCAAGTGTCTGACCTGTCCAGAATAAATACTGTTAAACAGATCTCTTTGGCCAGTCAGGTGTTTTTGGATTTCTACTGTTTGGTGAATCCTGTGTACATCATTGTATATGGAGAATAATAAGCTAAAGGGCAAAGTATAGTGGTGAGTTCCTGAGTCAATGCCATCTGAGGACCAGCTGAGGGAAATGAGGATGCTAAGCCTGGAGAAGAGACTCAGGGAGAACATGGTGGCCATTCTCAAGTATCTAAAGGACTCTCAAATGGGAGATGGATTTGTCTTGTTCTCTTTGGCTCCTAAAAGTAGAAACAGAAACACTCAATGGAAGCTAAGGCAATAAGTTTAGGTTGGACATCAGGAAAAACATTCTCACTATTGGAGCTGTCCAAAAGTGGAATGGTATGCCTCGGGAGATGCCTTCAAACAAAGACTGGATGAGCATTTGTCAGTTATGTTGTACTGTATGGCTATTGTTGGGCCTTCTGACTCTGAAGTTCTGTAACTATACTCCCTAAGTATACAGATGACATTAAAGTTTCCCAGATAAATGAAATGCCCAAGGGCAGGCTCTGAAGTTACCCTCTGAAGCCTCTATTTGTACTAGTAGGCTAAGTTCCCAGAGGGTGGCCCTTATATCCCCACTCAGGGTCTCTGGGCATATATCCCTGAGAGCATAAGAGTGCCTGTGAGTGTGTGTGTATGTGTGTGTGTGTGTGTGTGTGTATGTGTAGTTGGGGGGGCAATCTTTCTAATGCTATGAGCCCCCACTGCTGGGATCCCCCCATGATTTTCAGTTGATATCCATTAGCCAGTCAGACTGAATTAATTTTTAGAAAGAGGTATTTATTAAGGTGGTATAGTAAGAACAGTTGTACAAAAACATTTCTCCCCCTGAAATTTAAAAAAAAAGGATTTGACATGCTTTCCTATCAGTACACATAGAATACAGGGAAAAGTTAGTTCAAGGCTAGTGAGTACATATGGAAAAGGGAAAAATTATAGCTCCATGTTTAAGCAGCTAGGTGGCCCAAGATAGAATATGGGGCCTTGGGTCAAGAAAACCTGAGATCAAATTCAACCTTAGACACTTAGTAGTTTGGGCTTAGTGACCCTGTGTAAGCCTTGTTATTTAGTCATTTCAGTCATGTCTGACTCTTCATGACCCCATTTGGGGTTCTCTTGGCAAAGATACTGGAGTGGTTTGCCTTTTCCTTCTCTATTGCATTTTACAGATGAGGAAACAGAGGCAAACTGGATTAAGTGTTTTGCCCAGAGTCTGATGTAAGATTTGAACTTAGGTCTTCTTGATTCCAGGCCCAGTGCTCTATCCACTGAGTCACCTTAGCTGCCCCTGGGCAAGTCACCTTGTATATATTAGCTCATTTGTTAGCAAGTCAGCCTCAGTTTCCTTAAAGTAAAATGCAGATCATAATAGCTCCTACCTCCCAGTGTTGTTGCAAGTATTAAATGAGATAATATCTATAAAGTGCATAGCACAATTGCTTGGCACATAGAAGGATTTAATAAAAACTCATTCCCTCGTTCCTGAAAGTCCTTTCTTCCCTTTGAAATGCCCCTTAAGCAGGTTGTGGTTTCTGCTGTCTTTCTGCTAAACTCTTTGTAGAGTACTTGATAATTCTTTTTTCAGCATATTCTCACCCGATTAAAAACCAGGTAGGATACTGTGTAGAGGCAGCTAGGTAGTGCAGTGGACAGAGTGCTAGGCCTGGACTCAGGAGGGCAATGAGTTCAAATCCAGTCTCAGACACTGACTAGCTGTGTGAACCTGGGCAAGTCATTTAACTTCTGTTTGCCTTAATACACTGGAGAAGGAAATGGCAAACCACTCCAGTATTTAACCAAAAAAACCCCACGGATGGTATGGTCCACAGGGTTATGACGAGGCTGAACAATGACAAGGATAAGGTCATTGCTTGATTAACTCAACCAACCCTGCCCCCCCACAACTATTCAGCAATAGCCAGAAAAGAAACATATGGTGGTAGGGGTGGGGAATAATCATAGTTATACTTAGTAGATTATGTATTAATAGAATACATAGTTCATATTTAGAATAACAGACTCTGAGTTTTCAGTTACAATCCAGGAAAAGGCTCTAAAAGTCTCAGTTCTGAAACCAATTTGGGCATGTGGTCTTCTCCTCTTCCCCCTCCAAAAAGACCAACAAAAGGAGAAAGTCCGGAAAAGGATAACTGATGAACAATGAAATAGAAACACTGCTTTATGGGGGCAAGCTAAGAAAACGAGACTTTGTTCTGGGAAAGTAAAGCATGGAGAAATATGAATGACATCTATAAACTCACAGAACCTTCAGGAATAGAAAGTGACCTTTAAGATAGTTTTTTTCCTGCACCTGTGATTTCATCAATGTGGGGAAACTCCCAGTGTAGAAACTTCCTCCACAGATGCAGAGGCTACTTATAATGTGAGAGTCCTCCAGTCCAGTGGTGCCAAATTCAAATAGAAACAGATCTCTGCTGGTACATATTGATTTAGAAAACCTTAAATTAATATTATCTATGTTGTATTACATTCTTATTTGCTTTGTTAAGCATTTCCCGATTACATTTTAATCTGATTTCCAGCTCACTTGGGAGTTTTACAGGCTGATTCTGGCAGTGGGCCTCTGCCAGAGGCAGAGAGCTGAGAGCAGAAGTGCCCATGGTCATACAGCCAGTATGTGCAAGAGGCAAGACAGAAACCTATTTCTTCCTGATTCCAAGCCAGCCCTGTAGCTACTATCCTACACTGAATCTCTGAAAGCACCCTAGGATCATGTAATTTGGAGCTGGAAGAGATCTTAAGGATTGTTGATCCAACCCCTTCTTTTTACAGATGAAGAAATGTTTGAGTGACTAGAAGTGACTAGAAAGTGAAGTGACTTAATGAAGTGAAGTTACACAGGTAGCGAGCCTGGAAGTCTAAACAAGTTGTCTGACTCCCAAACCAATGATTTTTCCACTGCATCACACTCTAGTCCTATTTCTTTGTTTTATAGATAAAGAAATCTGAAACCCAGGTATCTGAAATGACACAGAGGATAAAGAATGTAGATTTGTTTACAAGATCTTGGAACACTAGCATTAGGAGCTCAGGAGATGTCAAGGTAACACCAGTTTTTGATTGTAAGGTAAAATCAAATAAATTTAACAGGGAACTGACCACTGAACTCAGTCCTTAAGAGAGAGTGCAGAGTGCCACTGATGCAGTTTCCCACTTGGAAGAGCCAGGAAAGTGGTGATGACATGTAATGGAAATACTTTGGAGGGATTGCAATCATGTGTAGATAGATGTTCTGTATCTGGTTCTGATCCACTTACTATGTGAGGAAGAGGAGCCTTTCTGATTGGCTGCATAACTGGAGTTGGGGGAGGGAATCAAAAGGCACTAACTGCTTAGACACTCCGCCATTCTCTTCCTATGACTTCTTCCTGGCTGATGGCATTCCATTGAGAGACAGTGCTATAGGAGAAAGGCCTTGGGCCCTTTCCTTCTGAGGCTGACATAGCTCTAAAAAGAACCCCCAGTTCTTTGCCTTGCTGTTTGTTCTGCCATTTTAAGATGATATTTGAGATGACTATCACCTGGTGAACGTCGTTAGGAGCCAGTACTAAAAGATCAGGCATCTGTGATTTCATTAATGTGGGGAAACTCCCACTGTAGAAACTTCCTCCACAGAAGGAAGTCCTAGAGCCATGCCAAGTTGGTTTTTGGGTTTGTTTGGGTTTTTTTTTTTGCCAGACATCATCAATGCCTTTTTGATATCCAGCCTGAGACCCAGCCCAGCAATAATAATAGCTGAGACAAGGGCTCATCTAACAAAAAAAAACCATGCCACTTATGGGGGTGAACTTAGTAGGACCATCACCATGTAGAAATTGGATCAAGCCCATCTGCCCTAGGACTGAGGAAGAACAGGGAGAGAGTATGCCCCTAAAGTATTGGAGGGGGATGTTTGCATTTCTGTTCTTGCTATATATTTGAAGTAAATATACTTTTATAATGTTAGTTGATATTGAGTGGCTAAATAGACTGAGACCTTAGTAATAACTAGCTATCATTTCTATTTCACTTCAATTTTTGCAAATCATTTTACAAATATTCTCTCCTTTGATCCTCACAACAACCCTGGCAGGTAGGTGCTATTATTATCCCCATTTTACAGATTGGAAAATGATGCTGAGATGTTAAATGAGGGTGGCACATCTAGCAAGTGTCTTGGACAAGCTTCAAACTCACCTTTTTCTCACCCCAAGTCCAGCCCTCTCTTTGATCTACCACCTAAATGCTACTAATACCTGGAGGCTAACAGTGTAATGGTGGAGGAACCTACCTGGAATGGGGGCTCAAGCTGATAGCATTGGAAAAGAGACAGGAACCCCAAGGGGAGATAGAGCCTGTCTGGTTAGAATATAGTGAAGTCAGGGATTACTCACTATAGAAAGAATTACTTTGTACTGTGAATAGTAAACTTCTGGAAGTAGTTTACCCCAAGGACTAATAGAGACTGAAAATGTAAATTAGTTCAAGATGTATTTAAGTAAATTTATGGATGATGATGGCTTTTTAGACTTTTTTTTTAAGGGAAGCCAAGAATATCTGAAGTAATCTCTTTTAAATTGGTAGAATGAAGGATAACCAGGCCTTCCTATAAACTATCCCACGGTGTCTTCATAGTTAGAATGCCGGGCTAGGCATAGCAGCACATGCCTATAATCTCTGCTACGGGAGGCTGAACGTGGTCGATACCTTGAGCTCAGAGGCTCAAGGCAATTGGGTGCCCAAGTTAAGCCTCGAGCCAATATGATAAGCCCCTTGGATTTAGCCACTAGGCTGCTGAGTGGGTCAAAACTTTCATGCACTCAATTTTAAGTGGCTGCCACTTCTAGTCTGGCCAAGGTAGGAAGACCCAGTCTCTGGAAGGAAAGCAGGAAGGAAGGAAGGGAGAAAAGGAAGGGAAGGAAGAAGGGAGAGAGGGAGGAAAGAAGGAAAGGTATACTGAGCTGAATGGCTCAATGGTTCAGTCAGTGTTTATGTAAAAAACAACTGAGTACTTCAATAAGAGCTGGAAGGAAAAACAGGGAATCTTTTCTCTCCTCAGGTGTTCTGCTTTAAACTCCCCTATTCATTTACGTTTGAGGAGTGCCCAGTGATTGATAACATTAGACACCAGGGATATACAAAGACATATTTATGACGATGGGGGCTTACTGAAGGATGAGCTCTGGAACCCATCTGTTTCACTGGACAGACTCCTAGGAATGGTTATGATTGGGAGTTGCGCTGACCCGGGGGCATAATAAATTAAATGTTCAGTGTGATTATGGGTGGGTGTTCCAAAACTTCATAATGGTTGTGTCTGTCTGGGGTAGAAGAAACAGTTGGGGGAGGGGGGAGACTAGAATCCGTGGAAATGACACCCTTGGTTGCAAAATTGTCTTTTAGTCTCCTGGGAATCATTAGCTAGCTACCTGTGCGCTGAAGAGCTTCATTATCTCACAGAGCAAAATTTTGTTAGTTTCTAGAGCCAGAGCCACTCTCTCGAAACGATTTGCTTCTGGATTGCTCACATCGGTATTGTTGAGGAAGAATGAATTTCGCAAACAGTTCCAAGGAGTTCCATCCAGAGGAAGTCTGCATGATAGAAGAGAGAGACAAGCAACTCCAAGTACCCAGAAGTGTGTTTGTGGGGTGGGAATAAAGGAGTACTCTCTTATTCATTGGGAAAGCTTGGATGACATCCTTTGAAATATACTTTTTATTCTGACATTTTTACCTTGATTTCCAGACTGAAAAGTCCCAGTTACTGAGAGAGAAAAAGAAGAGAAAAGAAAAGAAAACCAAATATTCTGAGCCTGAGTTTATCACTTCCATTAGCCAGGCCCTTCTATGAGGCTCATCATTCCAAGGCAGTAGTGACAGAGAAACCCAACAAGCAGACAAGGTTCATTTTTTTCTCAGTTGTCTACCACAAATCAGACAAAACAGTACCTTGTCTGTCTGTCTTGTTCACTGACTTTGTCTGTCTCTCTGTCTGTCTGTGCCTCTGTGCATGTGTCTCTCTCTCTTCAAGGGCATTTACGACCTACAAAAATTTGCAACATATTTATGACCCCTGGGTAATTCCACAATCAAGAAAACACATTTAAGCATAATGAAGTGCCTTGCTCTGCAAAAGTGTAACAAAATAAACGACTCTATTCACAAAGGAAAACGTTTCACTAATGTAGAATTTGCATGTCTCCGAAGGTAACAATTTACTTCAATTAGCAATAATAATAAACCTGAGGAAAAAACTGAATATTCATAAAGGCCTGTATTTCAGTAGAGGACAATTATTTACTCTAGTGGCCCCAAAGAGGGAAAGCTGGCTGGCATCAGTACCAGAATGCCAACGTCTCCCCCAACGGCACTCACGATAATAATAATAGTAGTAGCTACCATTTAAATGGCACTTGAAGGTTTACAAAGTATGTTATATAAAGTATTTTATGTGATCCTTGCCATCTTCTGAGAGATTATATATGCATATATGTGTGTATGTATATATGTCTATGTGCATATGGGGTTAGCTAGATGGCTCACTGGATAGAGAGCACTAGGCCTAGAGTCAGGAAGACCTGAGTTCAAATCTTCCATCAGACACTTACTAGCTGTGTGACCTTCGGAAAGTCATTTAACCTCTGTTTGCCTTAATTAATTGGAGAAGATAATGGCAAACCACTCTAGTATCTTTTCCAAGAAAACTCCATCTGGGTTCACGAAGAGTCATACATGACTGAATAGCAACATATGTGTATGTGTATGGATATGTGCCTGAATATTTATGCTGTGTATTTGTGCACCTATATTTACATATAGTCACATAGTTATACAATATATGTGTGTATACACACACACACACACACACACATATACACGTGAATATTTTACAGATACAGAGCCTGAGGACCAGGTAAGTTAAACAACTTAACCAAGGTCAGTCACACAGATAATAAGTGACAGAGGTGAGTTTCAAACTCATTAAGTCTGAGCCTAATGCTCTTTCCACCCCTCTATACTGGTTCTAAAGTAATTTCACCCCCTTCTCAATGTCCCTGAGACACGGGAGCTGCCTCATCGGTGCTGCCTGCTCCAAACCACTGTCATGGGCTTAGACTACAAAACCAGAAAAAAAATGTTCCAAGAGACCAGGAGATCCATAGTGGGCCATTGACTTTAGGTGCTTATGATCAACTCCAAAAAAGGTGAAATGTTACTACTACTGCTTCTACTGCCACTACTACCGCTTTTACTATTGGAACTTGCCTAGTGCTCTAAGTTTTAGAAAATGCTCTGTAAATGTTATCTGACTTTATTCTCATAATAATCCTGGGAGGTAAGTGCTATTGAGAGGAAACTGAGGCAAGCGGGGTTAAGTGACTTGTCCGAGGTCACACAGTTAATATCTGAGGCTGCATTTGAACTCAGATCATCCTAACTCCAGGCCCAGCACTGTATCTTCTATGCATTCTAGTTATAACTTTTTCACAGTCTTATTAATACAAATTGATGTACAGACTCTCAGAGTTGGAGGATCATGGGATCTTAGGGACATGGGATCTAGGACTGGGGTGGGGAGCCTCAGGGACACACATGACCCTCTAGGTCCTCAAGTGCAGCCCTTTGACCCAATCCAAACTTCACAGAACAAATCCCCTTAATAAAAAGGATTTGTTCTGTAAAACTTGGACTCATTCAAAAGGCCACACTCAAGGACCTAGAGGGCCATGTATGGCCTCAAGGCCTCAGGTACCCCACCACTGATCTAGATGGCCATCTAATCCAACTCCCTCATTTTAAGGATGAGGAAATTGAGGCCGGTGGTTTTGACAGCATAAGCAAAAATTAAACATATAACTTCTAAACACCCATTTCCGCTGAGATTCTATGAATTTTCCCCCCCTAAACTTCCCCCCTCCCAATTTCCCTTTGTCTGTAGGTAGTACACCGTTCTCTTCTTCACTCAGGCTTGAAACCTTGGATTCCCCTGGGATTCTGCTTCCTCTATCATATTTATTGCCCAGTCCTGTCCTTTCTACTTACACATTATCCCTAGCAAAGTGGTGGGATGGAGAGGGCACCAGGCTTGAAGTCAGGAAGACCTGAGTTCAAATCTAGCTTCAGACACTTACTAGCTATGTGATCCTGGGCAAGTCGATTAAGCCTGCTTGCCTCAGTTTCCTCATCTGTAAGATGAGCTGAAGAAGGAAATGGCAAAACCGCTCCAGTATCTCTGCCCAGAAAGCCTCAAATGGGGTCACGAAGAGTCGGACACGACTGAAAAACTAACAAACAACAGGGAGCATATGGGCATCTTTTGCTGCCATCTACTGGATCTATGAGGAACTGCAGCTGCTTGACTAGATGGGGTGTCTATCAGTACTTTTGTTCCTGGCATTATGGCTGTTCCCCTTTTGAAAGCCCTTCCTTAGTTTCCTTTGTTTCTGAGGAAAGCAATCAGCCCAGGCAGTGCTTACTCAGGATTCTAGGGCATAGTTAACCCTCACCATTTTATTGGTAGCAGCAGCATCTGACTCAGAGATGTTTGTATTCACGATTGCTTGGAGAGGTTAAGTGTAAACATTATGTGACTTGGGCTTTTTTCTTCAGCAAGGTCACAGGCACACAGCAGGGCAGATTCAATTGAAATGGGTTTCTGCTCACTGCATACCGTAGCGCTGGCCTTTCACTTTGGGGTGGGTTCTGTCTCCACCTTCTCTCCAGAGATCTCTAACCGCACATCAGTCATGGATCTGAGTCTATGAATCATGCTGAGTTTGATGGCACCTGGACAGCATATTTCGGTTTGTGGCTATGTTAGTGTCAGGTTCCTTCTCTGTCATCCCTTCCCCCCCTAGAATTGTTTTCTTGAACAAGTCCTAATTTCAAAGTACTTTTGCTCTTGAAAGAGCAATTCTAAACCTCCTGGGACATTGGGTTCACTCTGCCCTTCCAGGTGACACTGAAGATCCGAGCCCTTCTGAGAGTCCTCTGTGATTTCAGTGCCTTCTGTAAGATGTCTTTCCTGGCTGCCCACTTGAATTGGGGTAGCATTTATTTAAAGAAAAAGGGACTGCTTGGCTATAAGAGTAAGACATGAATAAATTTATGAATGGGCTCACTGGAATCCAGGGAAGGGAAGTCTGTTTCAATATTGACATTGTCCTCAGCAATATGGAGATGGTAAGCAGCAATGTTGCCATTGGACATGGGCTCTCATCCTTTGCTTACTAATAAAGATGATCAGGCCATGCACCTAGGTATGTGCTATGGCCACAACTGTCACTGGCAGCCATCTGTCTTGGATTGTGTACAGTAGAAGGTAGACATAAATATTTTGGGTATCATGGCCCCTAAATGACCCTTATCATCAAACTTTGAATACTCATTTAAAAAGATTATTCAGAGAATAATTTAAATGAATATTAATTTAAAGTTAATTTTTGAAGTTAAAAAATTTAACTATTCATTTAAATGAATACTCATTTAAAAAGATTATTCAGCTGGGGTGGGGAGTATCTTAGGTTTACAGAGACCTGACTCTTCTCCAGCTTTTTGAAGACTTTTGAAGTCTTTTTTTTTTTCCAAACAGTGAGTCAAGTTGCTCTGTTAAATAAGAAGTGTTTCTTCATTTACTTGATATATTAGTGCATTTTGTCATTTTGAAGTCAATAGTTTGGATATCTTCTGATACCAAAATCCAAACACAAAGTACTGTCAATAGACTGGGCATTGACATAGACTTGAGTTTCTACATTGATTCTTGGCATATCTGAGCCACTACCTTCAGTCATCAAAGGTGGGTGAAACTTTTCCATCATCACATCATGTTGAATCAGGACCATCTCACAAATCCCCATCTTATCATGGATTACATAGGTTTAACAGATATGTGCCAGGATGATCAAGCAGAGCTATTCTTAATGGAGGCCAATTTCATTAAAAGCCTATTTTCTCCTCTTCATATTATTTCACAGGACCACTAGAATCCTCCAGTTAGGTGGTGGAAGGAGAATCAATAGCTGAGTCAGGCTCTCCTTTGCACTTTCTCAGGCTTGCTCCCTGCCCTCTGTCAGGAGCCCATTCCCTTAACCCTTACTGCCTGAGCTATGGCTCAGATGTTCAAGGTATGTGCCTGCTTTTCCTCATGTCATCCCCAAACCAATTCTAATCCACCTCAGCTGGCTTCACTGGCTTCTTAGACTTATTTTATCTCACTTTGCTTCCCTCCTTTGCCCCGATATCATTTAATTTTTTTCTTTATGGGGGAGGAATGTTACATACTCCTGTTAGATTGTAAATATCTTAAAGGTAGTAATGAATGGTGTTATTTATCTTCTCTTTATAAGAGAACTCATCCCATGGAGCATGCACTTAGCTTTCCTGGCTGCTTTCAGCCAATCAAACATGCTTACTCAGTCCTAAAGTATTCAGATGCTTTGGGGGTGACAAAGCAACCCCCTTACTGGCAAATGGTTAAAGGATCTTTAAGAGGGAGTCACCTTCCCTTAGCATCTCTCTTCTCTTCCTGTCTACAAATCTGGACTATTCAAGCCTATCCATTGAAGGGTAGGCTTGAAGGTCATAGAAGTGGTGAACTGTGAGCACATGGAATCTATAGCATATAGTGCGCTTAGGAGAGTTTGAGTCCAGGCTCTGAACCCCCAGCTTCCTTTTCTGAGTTTTTTTGTTCCTAAGAATAGGTGATCAAACTATAATCTTGGGGTTACAGAATCCAGTCTTGAAGGTAAACTTGTGAGGTTGGAAAACCTGTTTCCCTTGGTCAGACCTGTTAGGTATCAAAGTGAGGCTCTGTATTCAAGAGAATGACCACCAGCAGGGTGAAGAACTCTCCTTCCAGTCTAGTCTGCCAGAAGTCATGGATCTGGAGGGATTTGTTTGGACAGCAAAAGGGCAGCCAAGGTGAAATACTAATTTAGCTTTCCAACAAAATGCTTTATGTAAAGATGGATTTAACTCTAAACCTCCTGGTAGCATATAGTAGTAGTTAGGTTACTATATCCTGTTTAAAGTTTTTGTCTGGTTTTGTTTTCTGGTTTATGTTTTAGCCAATGAACATTTTTGAGTCTTCCTGTAAAGTATTTCTTTTATGTGGAGGAAATAAATAGCTGTCCCACACCTGATTTACACTGCACATTGGGTACCTTTCTACTCTTCTCTCAACCCCCTTTTAAGGAGATCCTAGACATTAACCACATTTTAGCTTTAAGTAAATCTTAGCTGGGGCTCTTGGGTAGGAGTTTAAAGAGGCAAAATATGTGAGAAAAGGAGGCTAATCTTTCTCATCAGAGGCTCTTACAGAACTGAGATATATTGCCTTATGAGTGGGTCCAAAGCAGAGGGGCCCTTTCATGGTCTGTGCCTGATTCAGGGTGATCCTCTAGTTAAGTCTTGTACTGAAATGAAATGAGACATCTGTAGGTCATTCAAGAGTTATCAGAAGGAGGTTTATTTAGTCATAGTAGGGGAAGGATATTCAACAAGCTTACTCAGAGTGTGCTCAGTAAGGAACCCATGTTGATTCAGATGTGTACATCTTTCTGGTTTGGGTCATTTTGTTGTTCCACAGGATAAAGTCTCAGAGAGGCAGCCAGAGCCCTTTGTGACCCTTTGTACTCAGGCAACAAGGAAGCCCCATCAACAGACTGAACCAGTCTCTGGAGCCAATCAAGTCTCAAGAAAGCTTTCAGCATCTCTTAAAGAAAAGAATTATCCTGGTTTGTGTAGCGTTGGGCCTCAGGAAAAATTAACCTCACCATTTTGACAGAGGCCTAGAAGATATTGCTTCTTTCATAGGTCCCTGAGGCAAGAGTGAGAGTGCTCCAGCCCTGTGGTTCCAAGAACAAATGAATAATCGCCACATTTGTAAAAGGTTACTTTGTAGCAAATTGCTCTACACCACCCCACTCCCTCCACCCCCACCCCTGCTCCTTTTTTGTAGAAACAAGTTACTTGAATGTTTCATATACTATCAGTCCTTGAATAGTTGGGTTGAATGCATGGTCTTACCACTTGCTACCAGCCCAATTTACCAATAGGAAGTGGAGAAACTGGTGGGTGTAAAGAAGAGCAACCTACCTTTGGGCTTCAAGCCTTCCATCTCCTGCTATGCTTATCCCTTGAGGAAGAAGAAAGTGGGTGGGAAACAGGTCTTATTTCTCCTGCTATGCATGTTTAACCTCTATATCCTTCTGTGCCCTTTTCCTGCCTCACATCCACCCTTTGGAAGGAAGAAGAGTAGTGAAGCAGTGCCTCCCATCAGGATGTCTGACCCTCCCATCTCACACTCTTCTTGTCTCCAGCTTCCATGGGGAAGAGTGGTCCCCTCCACTCAATGATGAACATTCTCATGCCTGACCATCCCATTCTCATACCTTATACATCCCAGTGATTCTGAACCCCTATAGATCATCTTCTAAACCCCACTCCCTATCCTTATCGTCTGATTCCTTATTCTCATCCCCCTCAATTCTCCCACCCCAAAGTTTCAACCAAACACCATCCAGCCCTTCCACTGTGCCCTTTCAAATGCCTGTTCCATAGGCAACAAATTCCCTTCATTCTTAAGCTTTTCATTTCTCTTTCCTTCCATCTTCTAGCCATTACTGAAACCTGGCTCCTCCCAGGTGAAATCGCCTCCCTGACTACCCTTCCCAATACTAGCTGCACCTCCATTCATTCTTCCTGGTTCACTGGTCAATGTGGGGGTGTTAGGATACTTCCTTATTGTCACTTCCAGGATGTCCCCCTACCTCCATCAGTAACCTCTCTTACTTTCAGGTTCATACTAGTGATATATACTACCCAATCAAAATCCTAGGAGTTGTTATCTACAAACCTCCAGGTCTTTCCCCTTCCCTCCTCAATGAGTTCAATACATGACTCACAATTTTGCTCTTCTCTACATCTCTTGCACTCATACTAGGAGAGTTCATCATACACATCGACTTTTCCTCAAACTTCCTAACCATTCAGTTCCTCGACCTACTCACTTTCCATGTCTTACTCCTCCACTCCACCTCAGCCGTACACAAAAATACTCATACTCTTGATCTTGCCATCACCCACAAATGCATCACCTTCAAGTTCAAGAATCACAAAACCCTCTTATCCAATCAAACCTATTGGCTTTTCACCTCTCTCTCTGTCTTCCCATACAAAACCCTACTCTTTACTTGCACTGTGATCTCCAATCCCTTGATCCCTTAATTCTCTCCCAGGTCACTCTCTCATCTCTTTCCCATCCTGAGCCCTTTGTGAACCAATTAAACTCTACACTCTCTTCTTCTCTTGAATCCTTTGCCCCAATTATTTATCACTGATTATTCCCTGCCAAACCTCAGCCTTAGACCACTCCCACCATTTGTTACATTTGTTCCTACACATGTGTTGCTGAACTTGGGTAGAGAAAACCATGTATAAGTTCTGACTAGATCCACTACAAATTTATGTAACACAGTCTCAACTGGGATCTCACCACTGCTAGCCAAGCCAACTAGACCTCTCTAATCGACTAACTATCCCACTCTCCATAGCAGCTCATCCAAACCTTTTCATCCCTCCTCAAACACCCGATGACTCTCTCTTCCTCTCATCTCAGTTTATATCCATACCTCATATTTTATCCACAAAAATAAGGCCACTTGCCATGAGCTCCTTCTTCTCTCCTCTTCCCTTATCATTCAGATGTCTTCTGTCACTATCTCCTCCTTTACCCTATGCTACATGATGAAGTTACAAGACTAACTAACCCCTCTACATGTTCAAGTGATCCTTTTCCATCCCATCTACTCCAACAGTTTACTCCCTTTGTCATCCCAACTCTATCACTTATTTTAATCTTTCCCTGTCTACTGGTGCATTCCCTACTGCTTACAAACATGCCCATGTCTCCCCATCTTGAAAAAAAACCCTCACTTGATCCTCCCATCCCCACTAATTATCATCTTTTATCTCTTCTTCCCTTTGTAGCTAAACTCCTTGCAAAGGCCATCTACAATAGGTGTCTCCACCTTCTCTCCCCTCACTCTCTTCTTTATCTCTTAAAATCTGGCTTTTGATCTTATCATTTCACCAAAACTTCTTTCTCCAAAGTTATTAATGATCTCATAGTTGTCAAGTCCAATGGCCTTTTGTCAATCCTCATTCTCTTTGACCTCTCTGCAGCTTTTCCTCCTGTTAACAGCTCTCTCCTCCTTGATATTCTCTTCTTTCTAGGTTTTGGGATACCACTCTCTCCTGGTTCTCCTCCTGCCTATCTAACTGCTCCCAATCTGTCTCCTTTGCTGCATCCTCATCCAGATCACACACTCTATAGAGATCTCTCAGGTTTTTTTTCCTGAGTCTTTTCTCCTCCCTCTATACTACTTTCCTTGATGACCTCATCAGCTCCTACCGATTTAATTATCATCTCTGATTCTCAACTTTACCTATTCTGACCCAACTTCTCTGCTAACATCTCCAACTGCCTTTCAGACATTTCAAACTGGATGTCCAGTAGACAACTGTGTTGGTAAGCAAAATGGGTTCTTAGCACTTAGTTCAACAAGTGCCCTTGAAGAGTTTGGCTTTTGTTTGCTTTGAGTAATTCAGTGTATTTCATTGAGTCTTACTAAGTGCTAAGCCCCAGGCTCTAACCCCTATTAGGTGTTAACCTAACCTATGTGGATGTGAACCTCCCAGGGTCCTAAGGGGAGGGGCTAACTCAAGAGCCAATCATAGCAGCCTAAGTTCTGGTCATTCAGATGACGTTTGATGACGTCTGAAGCCCTATAAGAAGAGAGGACAGAGCCATTTGTGCAGGGCTCTCGCTTGAGATGGTGTTGATGCGGAGACTCCAGGCAGCTGTAGCTAAGGGCCCTCCAGCTTGTAACCTGGATGCTGAGACTTTATTAAACTCTGGTAACTAGGTATTGGGATTTGAATCAGACAAGGTCTGTCTGTCGATGTTTGTAATTTGTTTATATTTTTTTCTGAAGTTCGGGGTGCTGCCTTTTTCCCCTGAACTAAGTGAATGATATTTGTATGCTGAATTAAAGTAAGCTTGTCAACCCCTTAACCGTGCTTTCCTTAGTTAAGTAGATCAAAAGAAGCTGTGCTTTGGCAGCTTTCTGGGTGCTGGCTGTTGGTAGATCTTACACCCCCACAACAGCTGCTAGCCAGATTGTTGAAACAACAACTTAAACTCAACATGGCCCAATCAGAACTCTGCATCTTTTCCCTGACCAACCTCCCACCCCCATCCTCCACCCCAATTCCCTATTACTAGAGAGGGCAACATCATCCTCCAAGTCCTTCAGGCTCACAACTTAGTGGTTCTCCTGAACAACTCATTATCTCTCTCCCCCATATCCAAGCTATTTCCAAAACCTGTCGATTTTATGTTTACAACAACTCTCAGATAGGCTCCGTGCTTTCCCCTGAAATGCTCATCACTCCAGTGCAGGGCCTTACCTCACACCTAGATTATTGCAACAGCCTGATGGTGGGTCTGCCTGTCCCAAGTCTCTCTCCACTCCAACCCACATACCATCCAGTCACCAAAGTGATTTGCCTAGTCTTACCATGTTACCTGCTACTCAATAAACTCCAGTGGCTCCCTATTGCCTATAGGATCACTGGCATTCAAAGCTCTACCTTATCAGTCTTCTTATGCCTGACTCCTGCCACATACATTTTGATTCATTAACTTTGGTGGCCTCCTGAATATTCTGTGAACAACGCACTCCAGGCGTGTTCCCTGATTGTCCCCAATAATGCTCTCCTCCCTCAACTCCACCTACTGACTTCTCTAGCTTCCTTTAAGTCTCAACAAAAATCCCATCTTTTACAGGAAGACTTCCCCTCTGTTAGTGATTTTCCGTTGATTCTGTATATAGATTGCTTTGCATATATTTGTTTACATGTTATCTCAGACTCCCATTAGACTGTAAGTTCTGAGTGTAGGGATGATCTTCTTTTGCCTCTTTTTGTATCCCTAACACTTAACACAGTAGCTAGCATATAATATGTATTGAGTAAATGTTTATTGATTGATTATTTGAGGGAATTTGTTTTGTTTGACTATACATATTTGTTATAAGGGATGTGTTTTTCTTTTTCTCCCCCCATCCTCACTACAATGGATTAGTGGGTAGGGGAGAGAAAATAGACTTCTGTTAATTAAAAAAATTAGAATTAAAATTAAATTAATTAATTAAATTAGAAAATAAAAAAAATATTTTTTAAAAAATTAAAAGGGTCAAAGAAAGTGAATATAATTTGAAATATATACCAATAAAACAAATTCTACACAAATATCTTTAACCACTAATATCAGAGTTGATAAAAAGTCATTTTACTGTCTCTGCCAACAAGAGGTAAAGAAAATGAGTTTGAGTACCGTTTTCTGTTTTGGCCCCTGGCTGGTGAAAGTTCTAAAAAGTGATGGTGCTGGATTTGCAGTCATGTGAAAAACCTGGGTTCAAATTCTCTTTTACTGGGGCAAAATAGAGACTGGGTTTGAAATCAGAGATTATGGGTTTGACTTTCCAGCTTACTACCTGTATGGTCTCAGACAAGCCCTTTAACTTCTTCAGGGTATAGATTCCTCATCTGAAAAATGAATGCATTGGACCAGATGACTTTTGAGATTCCTTCTGGATCTAAATCTCAATCAATAAACATTTATTAAGTACCTACTATGTGCCAAATACTATGCTAACTGTTGGTTATATAATCCTATGACGTTCACTGATGTTTAATCATGTTGTCATGTTCAGTCACTTCAGTTGTGTCTGACTCTTTGTGAGCCCATTTGAGGTTTTCTTGGCAGAGATACTACAGTGGTTTGCCATTTTCTTCTCCGGCTCATTTTACAGATGAGGAAACTGAGGCAAAAAGGGCTAAGTGACTTGTCCAGGGTCACGCAGCTAGTAAGTATCTGAGACCAGATTTGAACTCATGAACATCAGTCTTCCTGATTCCAAGCCTTATCTACTATGTTACCTAGCAGCCCTACCCAATGTTAAACTTTGACTACAAAAGGTTTAATGTGAAAAGATTTAGTAGCCTAGACTTTTGCCCAAATGTAATTTCAGGCTGATTTCAAGCAGGCATAAATACATTTATAACTTTTCTTCAGCAACCTCAAGAGGGCCTATCCCTATACCTTTCAGCTTCTTTATGTCACCTCCATAATACGGGGTTGTGGTTCCTGCTAAATGGCTTGCCAGCTTGTTATGTGACTGATCACAGCCCAGGGCAGCACTGCAGGAAGGTACTCAGAGAGTTTAGTTCTGAAACTATCCATTAAGACAGGAATAAAAAGTCGACATTATCCACATCATTAGTTTATGCCATAAAGTGTGATTAGCTTTCAAAATGTATCGGAAATGGATTTCACTGAAATGACAAATTCTTATGATGTTTATGTTCTGCCTGGCCTGAATCAACTTAAGTAACAGAAAAGAACCAGCCCATCTCACCAATAATCATCAAAGCTAAATATGTCTCTGGATTAGAATGGGTTTGTGGATGTAGTTGAGCAATGGTTTGATTCACACAGTACAGACTTTCTCTTAATGACTGACCATTTCTACAGCACACTTTTCTGAGAGGTGGGAGGGTGTGGTGGGGAGAAAAAAGAAAGCGAACTGGCCTGTTAATAAGATAACACTTCTTTAACATTTAAAAAAAGAAAAAGAATATCCGTGCTGAGGAACTTTGAAAAATAGGAATAAAAGATGGCCTCAGGGAGATGGATGATCAAACAACACACATTTAAACGACATGCCATCAATCAACAAACATTTGGGTTTTTTAAATTTTTTCAGGCGGTTGGGGGGGAAGTCAGGGAAATTGAGGTTAAGTGACTTGCCCAACAAACATTTGTTAAGAAGCTACTGTGGATACACTGTGCTAAGCACTAGAGATGTAAAGGTAAAAGGGAAATAGTCCCTGCCCTCTCGGGGCTTACATTCTGATGGAGATGAAATATGTATTTATAGAGGTAAAGGAAAGTGCATATGTTAAGATTAAAGGGGATGGTCACATGGTGAGGGTGAGGGATGACAAGGGTGCAGCCAGAGCACTACACTGATACCCTCCTGATGTCAGGAGAAAGTGAAGAGGTCTCCAGCAGTTTGAGTGGACCCCCTGTGGCTTACTTATAGGAAGAAATGGACAAGAATCTCTTAGACTGCATAGGCATGGATGGGGTTTGATCTTTGAATGGAATGTCCAACCAATGAGATCAGATTTATTTGAAAACCTGAGTTATGTCAGACAATAAGGGTCAGGTGTAGATATCTAGATTCTTTTCCATTTTTAGAGAGGGAATGGTTTTTTTATGCAGTGGTGAGAGCATCTCCAGAATGTTCTCTTCCCAGAGTATAGGTAGTGTTGTGGTCAGTCAGTCAATAAACATTTATTAAGCACCTACTATGTGCTAGACACTGTTAAATGCTGGGGATACAAAGAACAGCAAAAGAAGCATGTGTAGAATAAATTTACATATACATATATGTGTATATATACATGTAAGTGTATGTACATGTGTATCTATATACATAGATACATGTGTGTATGTATACACACACACACACACACACACACACACACACATATATATATATAAAGAGAGAGAGAGAAAGAGATACACACACCTATTTTTGTCTAATGGTAGCCATCTCTGGGGCAGGGGGTAGGAAAGGGAAGAAAAAAAGGGGAAAAACCAGAAATTTATATAACTTTGTTGTACATTTGGAAGGAATAGCAAGGTGTACATGGTAGATTTGCCGTTTCATATGTAATCATCTTTTTATTGTACTGTGTTATGCTTTGTTCCATGAATTGAAAATAAAATACAATTTTAAAAAATAATCCTTGTTGTCAACGAGTTCGCAGTCTAATGGGGATGACAACATGAAAAGAACAACACACAAGTAAGACAGATTTGCGATGAATTGGGGAGTGGAATAATCTCAAAGAGAAGGCACTAAGGTTAAGGAAGTTGGGGAAAGGCCTCTTGCAGCAGGTGAGACATTAGCTGAGACTTGAGGGAAGCCGGCAATGTTAGGAGGTGGAGATGAGGAGGGAAAAGCATGGAGGACAGCCAGTGCTTGAGTCAGGAGAGGGAGTGCACGCCACAGAGAACAGCATGTAAGCTGCTGTTGCTGGATAGCAGAGTAGGTGGAGGGGAGGAAGCAAGGGGACAGCTTATAAGAATAGGACTAGAAGAAAACTGGATGTAGAGTCAGAAGAGGTGGGCGGAATCCCAGCTCTGCTCCTTACTACCTATGAGCACATCACTTAATTCTTAGGCGTCTTGGCTTTCCTCCTCTGTAAATGGAGGGATTGACCCAGATGACCTCAGAGATCTCTTTCTGCTCTAGCTTGGTAATTCTAAGTATTTTTTGATTATATGGTTTCTTATATGCCTTCTGATTCTGAAGTGTATGATCTTATGACCTTAACTGATTCTACTAGGCAGCATTTTAAGCCCCTGCTCTATGGGACTGGAAACTGCCTAACTGAGCTTCATGCTAAAGGTTGACAGGTCCCATTTATCCACATTATCACTTTGAGATGAAGCCAGAGGGCCATTAGCTCTCAGTTCCCTGAGATCTGCAGGTGGTCCTTTCCATAGCCACAAAACAAGTATTCTCCAGTATCATATGGAAGGATTGGAGATAATCTTACAGCTATCATTAGGGCTGGCCTGCACTCTTGACTAGGTTATTGTGTTCACTCCTGGGGCTTTGTAATTTAACTCATTTATGGGAAGAGCTGCTAAATTTTGCTGAACAGAAGTTGTATTGAATTTTTACAACTACCTGCACCCATGCTTTACAGGGCATAGTGAACTTGGTTCTAGAGAAGAACAAAGGGAGGATTAAGGGATTAGACAGGAATATCATGGAGGAATGTTTAAAACCCAGAAATAAGGGAACAAATGTGGAAAAGTGGCTTTTAGTTTATGATTGGTTAAATAATGTACTAGGCCAATAACTGGCCTCAGTACCCTGAAATCATTTGTTTGGCTCTTTTGTCCATATAATCCAAAGGAGCTATTTGTAGCCATGAAAAGTATTCAAGGAATGTAACTGGGTTCTGCTAATTTCTATGCATTAGCATTCAATAAAACTTATGTATTACCAGTGTTTTACTTCAATTTGGTGGTGTAGAAGTGCCAGCTCACTTCCAATCAATCAATCAACCAACGAGTACAGATCAAGTACTCGTTACATTCCAGACCCTGTGCTAGGCACTGAGGACACAAGTATAAAGAATAAAACCATCCCTACTCACATTCTAATCAGGGAAACAAGAAGTATGTGTGTGTGTGTGAGCGTGCACACACGCGCACCTGTGTATGTATATGTATATGTATATATGTATACATACACATACATACATCCATACACATACAAGCACACATATACATATAATTTGTGTGCATATATATACACATATATGTATAGATATAGAAATAGATGTAGCATGTCAAAAGTAAATACATATATATGTATACATACAAACATGTATACATGCATACACACACATATATATGTACACATATAATTTTAGGGATATAGTTTTATTTTTATATTGCCTTTCCTCTTCTTTCATCCCAGTGAGATAGCCTTTATAACAAAGAATTTAAAAAAAAACTAAAAGAGGAAGAACAAAAATAAATTCAGCAAATTTCAATCAATATATCAAAAAAGTTGACATCATGTGCAATATTCCACTCTTGTAAACCCATTGGTGGGCCCCCTACTTTTTCAAAGGAGTGGAGGATCAGGGATCTTCTCATATCTTTTCTTTTGGTGAGTTTTTTTTTTAAATTTCACAAAATTCATTTTGTGTGTGTATGTGTGTGCGTGTGTCTCTCTGTGTGTGTTTTTGTTGTTCTTTCCATTTCCATTGTTATCGATGTATATATTGTCCTCCTGGTTCTGCATACTTCACTTCACATCAGTTCATAAGTCTCCATGTTTCTCTGTATTAATCAAATTTGTCATTTCTTACAGAATGGTAATACTCGATTTTTTTCTTTTTAAAATACATTTTATTTTTTAATTTATGAAATAAAACAAGCATTTCTATAACATAGTATAATTTTTTTTAAAAAAGAATTGCACATGAAACTGCAAATCTATTGTGTATAACTTACTATTTCTTTTAAACATGCAACAAAGTTATCATGTAAATTTCTTTTTTCTTCTTTTTTCTTCCCTCCTCCCCCTGCTCTAGAGATGGCTACCATTAGATGCAAATAGGTATGTATATGTAAATATGTGTGTATATATATATATATATATATATAAATTCCTCTATACATACTTTTATAATAATCAAAATAACTTATTCACTCAGTCATTCTTAAAACAATATTGATGTTATTATATATAATATTCTCTTGGTTCTGCTCATTCTGCTCTTCATAATTTTGTGCAGGTCTTTCCATGTTTTTCTAGGATCATTGAGCTCATTTCTTTTTAAAAAAATTTGTTTATTTTTAGTTTACAACATTCATTTCTACAAGCTTTTGAGTTTTAAATTTTAGTTTTAAATTTTCTCCCCCACACTTCTCTTCTCCCTCCCTAAGACAGGATGCAATCTCATATAGGATTGAGCTCATTTCTTATAGCACAGTAGTATTTCACCACAATCATATAAGACAATTTGTTCAGCCATTCCCCAATTGATGGGCATCCTTGCAATTTCCAGTTCTTTGCCACCACAAAGAGAGCTGTTATAAGCTTCTAAAAATATATAGATTCTTTTCCTTTTCCCCTAGTCAGCTTTGGAAATGGACCTAATAGTGGCATTACCCTAGTAGGGTATAGGTAGTTTAATAATTCTTTGGGCATAATTCCAGATTGCTCTCCAAAATGGTTGGCTCAGCTCACAGATCCACCAGTGTCCTAATTTTTCCATATCCCCTCCAATATTTGTTGCTTTCTCCTTAAATCATTTTAGCCAATCTGGTAGGTGTAAAATTATATCTCAAGGTTGTTTTAATTTGCATTTCTCTAATCAATAATGACATAGAGCATGTCTTCATATGACGATAAATTGTTTTGATTTCTTTATTGGAAAACTGCCTGTTCACATCCTTTCACCATTTTTATCAATTGGGAAATGGCTCACATTCTTGTAGATTTGACAAAGTTCTTTTTAGATATGAGACCCTTATCTGAGAAACCATCTACAAAATTTTTCCCCAGTGTTCTACCCTTCTTCCGTTCTTGCCTACATTTGTTTTATTTGTACAAAACCTGTTTTAATTTAACATAATCAAAATTATCCATTTTACACCTAACTTTGCTCTCTATTTCTTGTTTATCCATAAATTGTTCACCTTTCCATTAGTCTGATAAGTAATATGTTCCATGTTCTAATTTTCTTGTAATCTCTCTCTTTGTATCTAGGAGATGTACCCATCTTAGTAAATGGTATGACATACTGGACTATGCCCAGTTTTTGCCATACTTCTTTCCAGTTTTCCCAACAATTTTTACCAAATAATGAGTTCTTATCCCAAAATCTTAAGTCTTTACATTTGTCAAATACAGGGTTATTATGTTTATTTGCTGCTGCAGATTGTTTGCCTATTCTGCTCCATTGATCTTCCTTTCTATTTCTTAGTTGGTACTAGTAATTTTTTAAAACTCCTAAACCTCCTTCCTTCACATTTTTTTTCATTATTTCCTTTGATATTCTTGGTGTTTTGTTCTTCTAAATGAATTTTATCATTATTTTTTCTAATTCAGTAAAATAATTTTTGGTAATTTGATTGAGATTGATTGAATATATACATTACTTTGGGTAAAATTGTCATTTTTCTTATATTGGCCCTGCCTACCCATGAAAAAATAATATTTCTCCAATTATTTAAATCTGATTTTATTTGTATGAAAAGGTCTTTTAAAACAATTTTGTTTATATACTCTCTTAAATTCACCATGTTTAGCCATTCCTGAATTATCAGCCATCTACTTTGTTCCCAGTTCCCAGTTTCCAGTTCTCTGCTACCTAAGAGGTACCCAGTACCTCTGCTACTAAAAGTGCTGCTATAAATATTTTGGTGCATATGGATCCTTTCCTTTTGTCAATAATCTTCTCAGGGTATATGATAAATGGTGGAAATCTTTTGAATAAGTACATTTTAGCCACTTTATTTGCATAATTCTATTTTTTCCAAGATGTATGTACTGATTCACAGATCTGTCAATGACACATTATTCTGCCTGTCTTTCCACAATCCCTCCAATGTTGACTATTCCCATCTTTAGCCATCTCAAAGAGTAGTTGTTAATGATACAATGTATGTGGGACAGGAGGTCTCCAGTGGAAGTTATCAAATTTGAAGATGACACATCTGGGAACAATAGCTCACATACAAGAAGACAGAGCTGGGAGCTAAAAGGATCTTGGCAACTTAGGGTATTAGGCTGAATACAATAAGGTAAAATTCAGTAGGGAGAAATATGTTTTATTCTTGCACACAAAAAAAAAATCACTCAATGAATATAAAATGGGGGGGTGGGTAATGTGGGATTTGCTGGAGCCAACTCAAACCAGTTCAAAAGAGCTGATTGTTAAATTTTTCAGTGTGAACATTTACATCTTGAAAATTGACAAATGCTACAAATCAAGACTTGATTTATTGTTTTGTTGATTTTCTAGATTTAAGAAAGTGATGGACAACATATTAATAAGGAGTTTAAAGTTAAAACTGTGCCATGGTTACATTCCGCGCCCCCCCCCCCCCCCACCAAGAATTGGTTGTTAAACATTTACCAGCACACCACTGATAGGAATCACTACTGTAACATACCCCAAAAGTGATCATGGAGTATTCACTTGAAGACCACCAAGGAAGAGGTACCTGTGACTTCTCAAGTCAATCAGTTCCACTTTGGGACAACTCTGATTGTTAGGAAGCTTTCTCTAACATCCATTTTGAACATACCTCTTTGCTTCTTCTACTCAGAGCTCCTGGTTCTGCCCTCGGGAGCCAAAAGTAGCAAATCTAATCCCTCCTTCAAATGTTCAAACACACATTTTCTGCCCCTTTGAACATTTTCTCCTGTAATTTAAACATGTCTAGTTTCTTCAACCTAACTTCATATGTCTTAGGCTCAAGTACCTGCACCATATTGGTTACTCTCCTCTGAATCTTTTCCAATTTATCAATGTTCTTCCTGAATCATGATGCCCAAAAGTGAACATGATAGTCCAAATGAAGTCTGAGGAGGGTTGAATATAATGGGACTATCACTTCCCTGTTTCTGGAAGTTATGTCTCTCCTAATAAAACCCAAGGTCATATTAGCTTTTTTGGTTTCCATAGTAAGACTGCTGAATTAGATCGAGCAGGAAATTGCTATGTATCCATGCCTCTCCCATGTTATATTTTTATTTTTTTTTACTGAAGTGCATGACTTTACAGTTATCTCTACTGAATTTCATCTTATTAGATTCATCTCAATGTTTTAGTCTGTTAAACTCTTTTTGGGTTCTGACTCTGTCACCCAGCATGTTAGCTCTCTCTACCAACTTTGTTTCATCTACAATTTGATGGCCATGCAATGGATACCTTCGTTCAAATCATTGATGGCCTTTGTCAACTGGACCGAACTAGCCTCTAACCTTTGAATGGCCAGAGCTGAACAGAGCGGGCTAGAGAGAGAAGAGTCAGGAATCAAACAGAAGTTTAACTTCAAAGCGAGAGAAATGGCTTGCAAGCAAGGAGGCAAATTAGATACATGTGCCAGGGCCCTGCCTCTAGTAGGGGGACCTGCTTTAGTGTGTTACTTATACCAATGGCTACACAGTGAGCTCTAGCCTTCATAATGAGACAAGTTTGATTCATAGCAGGGCTTCATGACCAGAACATGTCTAGTGTTTCTTAGAGTCAGAAGGACATGAGCTCAGATCTGGCCTCAGACACTTACTAGCTGTGTGATCCTGGGCAAGTCACTTAACTCTGCCTTAGTTTCCTCATCCGTAAAATGAGCTGGAGAAGGAAAGAGTAAACCACTCCAGAATCTTTGCCAAGATGGAATCATGGGGATTCATAACTGAAATGACTCAACAACAGCAACGCTTCCCCACCATCTCTCTTTGCCCTGTCCCATAGAACCTTTCTTTATTTTTTTTTAATGCAATTTATTTATTTAACATATTTGGTTTTCAGCATTGATTTTCACAACATTTTGAATTACAAATTTTCTCCCCATTTCTACCCTCCCCCCCACTCCAAGATGGCTTATATTCTGGTTGCCCTGTTCCCCAGTCAGCCCTCCCCTCTATCATCCCCCTCCCCTCTCATCCCCTTTTCCCTTCCTTTCTTGTAGGGCAAGATAAATTTCTACGCCCCATTGCCTGTGTATCTTATTTTTTAGTTGCATACAAAAACTTTTTTTGTTTTTGAACATCTGATTTTAAAACTTTGAGTTCCAAATTCTCTTCCCTCTTCCCTTCCCACCCACCCTCCCTAAGAAGTTGAGCAATTCAACCTAGGCCACACATGTATTATTATGTATAACCCTTCCACAATACTCATGTTGTGAAAGGCTAACTACATTTTGCTCCTTCCCAACCCATCCCGCTTTATTGAATTTTCTCCCTTGACCCTGTCCCCTTTCCAAAGTGTTTGTTTTGATTACCTCCACCCCCATCTGCCCTCCCCTCCATCATCCCCCTGCCTTTTATTTTTTTTTTCTTCCTCCCTCTTCTTTCCTGTGGGGTAAGATACCCAACTGAGTATGTATTGTATTCCCCCTCAGGCCAAATCTGATGAGAGCAAGGTTCACTCATTCCCCCCTCACCTGCCCTCTCCCCTCCTCCCATAGAACTGCTTCCTCTTGCCACCTTTATGCGAGATAATCCACCCCATTCTATCTCTCCCTATCTCCCTCTCTCAGATAGTTACTCTCTCATCCCTTAATTTCATTTTATTTCTTTTAGATATCTTCCCTTCATCTTCAACTCACCCTGTGTCTGCTCTCTCTCTTTTACATATATATATATATATATATATAAAAACACATATATACATATATATACATATACATACACATACATACATATACACATAGATATATACATAACAACACATTCACTTATATATATACATAAACATATATATATATATATATATATATATATATATATATATATATATATATATATATACATGCATATTCCCTTCAACTACCCTAATACTGAGGTCTCATGAATCATACTCATCATCTTTCCATGTAGGAATGTAAACAAAACAGTTCAACTTTAGTAAGTCCCTTGCAATTTCCGTTTCTTGATTAACTTTTCATGCTTCTCTTGATTCCTGTGTTTGAAAGTCAAATTTTCTATTCAGTTCTGGTCTTTTCACTGAGAAAGCTTGAAAGTCCTCTATTTTATTGAAACTCCATATTTTGCCTTGGAACATGATACTCAGTTTTGCTGGATAGGTGATTCTAGGTTTTAATCCTAGCTCCATTGACCTCCGGAATATCGCATTCCAAGCCCTTCGATCTCTTAATGTAGACGCTGCCAGATCTTGGGTTATTCTGATTGGGTTTCCACAATACTCAAATTGTTTCTTTCTGGCTGCTTGCAATATTTTCTCCTTCATCTGCCAGCTCTGGAATTTGGCGACAATATTCCTAGGAGATTTCTTTTTGGGATCTATTTGAGGAGGCGATCGATGGATTCTTTCAATTTCTATTTTGCCCTGTGGCTCTAGAATATCAGGGCAGTTCTCCTTGATAATTTCCTGAAAGATGGTATCTAGGCTCTTTTTTTGATCATGGCTTTCAGGTAGTCCAATAATTTTTAAATTATCTCTCCTGGATCTATTTTCCAGGTCAGTGGTTTTTCCAAGGAGATATTTCACATTGTCTTCCATTTTTTCATTCCTCTGGTTCTGTTTTATAACATCCTGATTTCTCATAAAGTCACTAGCTTCCACTTGCTCCAATCTAATTTTTAAAGTAGTATTTTCTTCCGTGGTCTTTTGGACCTCCTTTTCCATTTGGCTAATTCTGCCTTTCAAGGCATTCTTCTCCTCATTGGCTTTTTGGAGCTCTTTTGCCATTTGAGTTAGTCTGTTTTTTAAGGTGTTGTTTTCTTCAGTGTATTTTTCAGTATTTTTTTGGGTCCCCTTTAGCAAGTCATTGACTTGTTTTTCATGGTTTTCTCGCATCCTTCTCATTTCTCTTCCCAATTTTTCCTCTACTTCTCTAACTTGCTTTTCCAACTCCTTTTTGAGTTCTTCTATGGCCTGGGGCCAGTTCATGTTTTTCTTGGAGGCTTTGGTTGTAGGCTCTATGACTTTGTTGTCTTCTTTAGGCTGTATGTTTTGGTCTTCTTTGTCACCAAAGAAAGAATCCAAAGTCTGAGACTGAATCTGGGCGCGTTTTCGCTGCCTGGCCATATTCCCAACCAACTAACTTGACCCTTAGTTTTTCAGTGGGGTATGACTGCTTGTAGACTAACAAGTTCTATGTTCTACGTTTGGGGGGGAGGTGCCAGCTCTGTAGAGCCGCACTCCTCCTTCCCCAAGGACCCCCAGTCTAGGCTGGGCTTAGATCTTCAGCAGGCTGTTGCGCTCCTGCTCTGATCCGCCACTTAATTCCTCCCACCAGGTGGGCCTGGAGCCGGAAGTAACAACAGCTGTGGCTGCCCCACCTCCACTGCCCCCGGGGCTGGAAGCCGAACCGCGAACTCCTTCCACTCCCACAGCTTTTCCCACTAACCTTCTCCGCAGTCTTTGGTGTTTGTGGGTCGAGGGGTCTGGTAACTGCCGCAGCTCACATATTCAGGGCGCTAGGGCCCCCTGCGCCCGGCTTCTGGTCTGGATCATCCACGCCGCTCAGGCTGGGCTCTGCTCCACTCCGTTCCCAGCTCCCAGCTCCGTGTGGAATAGACCTCCCCCAGAGACCATCCAGGCTGTCCTGGGCTGGAGCCCTGCTTCCCTCTGCTGTTCTGTGGGTTCTGCCGTTCTAGAATTGGTTCAGAGTCATTTTTATAGGTTTTTGGAGGGACTCGGGTACGGAGCTCACTCTAGTCCGTGCTTACCAGCCGCCATCTTGGCTCCGCCCCCCAGAACCTTTCTTTATAATAAAGAAAAATAGTAAAGTAAAGCAAAACCAACTGACACAGTCTGATAGAGTATACATTATTCTGCCCCCATAGTCTACCACCTCTTTACCTAAAGGAGAAACTTGCATTTCATCATAAGTACTCTGAAACCAAGATTGGCCGTTGTCCTCAATGTGACTTCTGATGTATTTTAGTGTTATTTCATTTATGTGGTAGCCAACATGAATGTTTTTAACCTCATTTTGCTTTATTCAGTATCACTTCATGTATGCCTTTCTTTGTTTCTCTTAATTCCTCATAGTCATTTTAATAGTGAAATATTACTCTATTATATTGACATGCTGTAATTTATTTGCTATAATTCCCTATTCAATAGGCACCAACTTTTCTTTCTTTCTTTTTTTTGTTTTGAATATTTTATCCTATACATCCAAGTTCTTTTTTTGGACCAAAGAAGTCTAAAACTTAGAAGTCTGCCTTCACCCTGGCTAATAGAAGTTGTTTGTAAAGAACAGATAACTGTAATCTGGAGCTTGTCAGGTCAGCTTTCCCATCCTCATCAGTGACTCTTTATCAAATACCTATTATGTACCCAGCACTGAAGAAAGCTCGAGAGTGTGGAGGAGAGATGCTCCCAGCCCCACAAGCAGTGTCTAGTCTAAAGAACCAGTTAAGACGTGAAGAATTACAGAATATTAAAGTGGGAAGAAATTCAGAGAGGCAGCGTGGTATAGGGGAATGAATGATGAACTCACAGTTATAAAGACCTGAGACTGAAGCCTACCTCAAAGACTTAGAAGTGGTGTGACCTTGGGCAAGTTACTTAACATCTCTCAGACTGTTTCCTCACCTGCAAAATGGGGATAATATTAGCTCTTACCTCCCAGGTTGTTGTGAGGATCAAATGAGATAATTTATGGAAAATGCTTTGCAAATCTTAAACACGAATATAAATGTGAGCTATTATTATTACCTAGTCCAATGCCTTCATTTTATCTGTAAAGAAATTCTAACCTGGAGAGTGGCAATGAATTCTCAAGCGTGGTAAAAAGAGCTGGAAGTAGAGCCTAGATCTTCAGGGTCTGAGTCTAGCACTCTCTCCTCTCCGTTATGCATAGGGTACGTCCACCTAAGTGGTGGTTGATTGTTCATTATGTTCTGGTTTGACCAATCTTTAACAATAAAATTATCATCATAACTGTCAGTCTGGCTATATGTCTATCTGGAAGAGTGAGGGGCTATCGCCCAATGGGTAAGGAGCGGGCTACAAGAGCCAAGCGATGGGGGTGGGGTACTTACCTTAGTACGACAACCCACCTTGATATTGGGCTTTAAGTGTACAAAGAGAATTTCATATATTACCTCCCTTGATTGTCATCACACCCCCCAAAAAACCTGGTTCTACAGGTATTTATTATGTCCGTTTTATAGATAAAGAAACAGGAACTTGAAGAGGTTACACATCTTGCTCATTAGAGTCCTACAACTGCTGAGTGTTGGAGATCTTTCCCGCTCTAAGTATGGTACCAAAAATATGTCCAAATGTCTTTCTTTTGGATCCAGGAAATGATATCAGGGTAGTAATTTAGGAAAAAATTGATTTAGACCAGGGAGGGGCTTTAGAAACCATTTGGTTCAAATTCATTGTATAGTACAGAAACTGAGGTCCCAAGGAGATTAAGTGACTTGTCCAAGGTAATACAGCTACTTAAGTGGCAGAGCAGAGATTTGAACCCAGGACCTCTGATTCCCAAAATAGCACTCATTTCAATGAAACACATGTCTTCATCATGATGAAGTACTCATGACACTGGCACGTGAGCATGTTCAGTATATTCCTAGGGCTTCTTCCTCCTTCCTACTGCCAGATTGAAGTTGTCCTCATATCCAGGTCTTGAGTCACTTGGGAAAATGGGTTGTTGTCATGCTATTGTTGTTCAGTCGTGTTTGAGCCTTCATGACCCCATGGACCATACTGTCCATGGGGTTTCCTTGGCAAAGATACTGGAGTGGTTTGCCATTTTCTTCTCCAGTGAATTAAGGCAAACAGAGTTTAAATAACTCATACAGCAAGCTAAGTATCCGAGCCTACTGCACCACTTAGCTGCTTCCTAGTCAAATAGAGAAAGCAAGTCTGGTGACTTTGCACAGCCCTCTCTCACTTAAATCTAGTTCACTTTTATGTCATGGTATCTCACCTCCCTGATGTCATGGTCCCCTCTGAGAACAAAGGACAAACAAAAACCTCTGTGAGTAGAAAACAGGAGTTGCCCCACTGGGGACCCAACCGGAACTGGCCAGTAGGGCAATACAGTGTTTTCTTTCTTTGTTCCTTCCTTCCTCCCCCCTTCCTCCTTTCTTTTTCTTTCTTTCTTTCTTCCTTCCTTCCGTAGCCAGAATGGACTTTGTTTTCTTTGAATGACTCAACTTGCCTCGTTGAGCTTCCCTGGACGCTGGGGCTTGCTCTTCCGGGGCAGGACCAGAGCTTCCTGTGTGATGAGTCGTGGGGCTGGCTGAGGGGAAGTATGTTAACGTGGTCTACGCTAGGGGGAAGGGCCAAGTCAAGAACCAATCGGCCCTGGTCGTTCAGGCGGCACTTGATGATGCCAAAAACTCTATAAGAGGGGAGAGGACGGCTTGAAGATCCTCCTTTCCTTTTCCGGTTGGAGCCAGAGACACCTACAGCCGAAGCTGAGCTGCCGGTAGCAGAGCTGACTAGAGGCTAGTGGGTAATCTTCTTACCGTAGAGGGGAAGCATGTATACGATTTTGCCTTATACCATCTCGCTTCTCTGTGGCCTCCTGGTTACTCTTGTAAGGCGGACTTATTGCGCCTGGAAGCTTTTGATGAAAATATCAAAATGGGGACGCTGGTTTGTGGGCTTGTTATTGTGGGGTGTAAATACATGCTTTAGTTCTCCTGCCTTCTGCCTAGAGAATTCCTTATATCCTGCGGTTCCGGACCTTTTAGGCACATACGAGATTCTCTTTGAAATCATAAATTCTGCCTTCCTAATATACCTTCCTTCCTTCCTTTCTTCCTTTCTTTCTTTTTCTTTCTTTCTTTCTTTCTTTTTCTTTCTGCCTTTCTTCCTTCTTTTATTCCTTCCTTCCTTAATGCCTTCCTTCCTTCCTGCCTTCCTGCCTTCCTTCCTCTCTCTCTCTCTCTCTCTCTCTCCCTTTCTTTCTTTCCCAGATTGATTTTTTACTAGATAAAGAAGCCATTCTCTGCCTCATTTCTTACCTAACCTTAATCACTGAATGGGTGTTGATTCATTCAAACTGAGACCCATTAAAGACCTTAGTTAAACAGGGTCTCCCAATGCATCCTGGGCTATCTCCAGTTGTCCTGATCTATATCTCACCGCTGGACAGAGATGACTTTGGAGCAAAGAGTGAGGCTGGTGACCTTGCACAGCCCTCCCTTACTTAAATCCAATTCACTTGCACATCATGGCATCACCTCCCTCATGTCATGGTCCTTTTTGAGAACAAAGGACAAACAACAAGAAAGAAGACAGAGGTTAAGTGACTTGCCCAAGTTCACACAGCTAGTAAGGGTCTGAGGCTGGATTTGAATTCAAGTTTTCCTGACTCCAGGCCCACTCCTCTATTCACTGAGTCATCTAGCTGCCCTGGGAAAGCGGGTAAAAATGACAAATGGTGAGGAAGGAGGGTTTTTTTCTTGACTCCATCACCTTGTTTTTTTGTGCCTCACATTTGTTCGGTGCCTCTCTGGCATTAACTAGAAATACCTTTCCATTTCTTCCCACAGAAATTCCCTTAAATTCCAAGCATGTAAGAAATATTTTAAATATATCCCTATAAATGCTTTATTGTTTATTACTGCAGCTGAATGCCATGTAATACAGTCTGTTTATTGCTATTTTAACCAGCTTGACAGCATTCAGTCTAAGAGAAGACGCAGTTAGAGAAGGGGTCAAAGGAGTGAGAAGTCTCTGAAGAAATCAGAGATCAGGGGAAAGTTGGTTATTTCAATTAATAAGTCAATCTATAGGGATTTATTGAGCACTTACTGTATATGACCAGGCTTGGAGATGCAGAAGAAACATAAATTTCATCTGTGCCCTTGAGGTACCCGTCATAATCTTGTGAGGGAGACAGGATTAACACACATGAAATAATGATAGAACAAACCCAGAGAGTGTATAATTAAGTTCTAAACTGTGTGATGTAGATGGTGAGAGTTACAGGAGTTCACAGAAGGGATAGACCAGCACAAGCTATTGCACTTCATGGAAGATGTGGGGCCTCAGCTGGGCCTTGCAGGATAATCGAGAGATAGAAGCCATTTCAGGGAGAGGGCAGAGCACAGGCAGAGCTAGAGAAGTGGGAATCAAGATGGCATGTGTAGGGAATGGGAAAGTAAGAAGATCAAGTGTGGCATCTGAATAATAAACCACTGTAATACCTGTGCATTGTCTAATTCGGTTCTCCCAGCCACTCCACATGGGGGTAAGGCTGTTATTAGTCTCCCCCTTTTATAGATGAAGAAACTGACACTCAGAGAAATTAAGTGATTTGGCTAAGATCATACAGCTAATTAGTGGCTGAGCTAGGATTTGAAAGGAAACTACCTTCCACTGGGATGACCTGGGATGACCCTTTACCTTTATGGTCCTTAATTTTCTCATCTGTAAAATGTAGCCGTTGGACTTAATCATCTCTAAAGTTCCTTTACAATTCTAAATCCACAATGCTGTGTTATACTAACTTTACATTTAATTTTCATAGCCTTCCACAAAGTCTTCAAGTCAGAGGATGATTGCAGAATTCTTTTTATTTCTCTTTGCCTGGAGCAACTAGAGAGAGATGTGGGATGCAATGGCATAGTGTGGGCTCAGAGCTATTAAAAAACAAAACAAGAGTGTCTTCTTCCTCTCCTTCTCCTACTCACTCTTCTCCTCTCCCCTCCCTCCTTCTTTTCCTTTCTTCCTTCCTCCCTCCCCCCCCCGCCCCTCTCTCCCTCTCTCTTTCTCTCTCTCCCTTCCTCTCTCTCTCTCCTCTCTCCCTGTGTCTCTGTCTGTCTGTATCTTCCTCCCTCCCTCTCTCCCTTCCTTCTTTTCTTTCTTTCTTTCTTGACTGAGTTGCTAATTACATAGTAATACTGACGCAGATAGTGCTTCAATTTTGTTTTAAGTTCTGAATTTAAGAAATTTGAAATAAATTGAGCATTTCTATATATACTTAGTACAACTGAAGAAAATTATTTTATGTGAAACTGCAAGCTTCTATTATGTACAGTGTATTTTTTCTTTTAAATGTATTGTTTAAATGTATATTTAGATATAAATATAAATTTAATTAATATATTTTACATGAAACTTTAAGAATATGTTTCAATGACTCTTTTTTCTTTCTTTTCTTCAAAAAAAATTTTTTTGCTACCTGTATTGTATATGTCTGAAAATGTCATTCTGTGTCTTAGGTCCATCAACTCTCTGTTAGGAAGTAGGTAGTCTGTTTCATTACCATTCTTCTGGAATTATGGTTAATCACTACATTGACCAGAGTTCTTAATTCTTTCAAAGTTGTTTTTCTTTATAATGCTGTTATTGTATAACTTCTCCTGATTCTGTTCACTTTACATCAATTCATAGAGTCTTCCCAAGTTTTTCTGAAACTGCTTATTTAATTCTTATAACTTAATAATATTCAATTGCAATCATATACCATAATTCGTTCAGAGATTTCCTAGCTCATGTGTTCCTCCTTCATTTCCAGTTCTTCTCCATTATGAATAAATATTTTTGAACATATGAGCCTAGAAATGGTATGGTTGGACACGCACAATTCAGTGAATTTTTAAGTGTAGTTTCAGATTGCTTTCGAGAATGAATGGACTAACTTATAATTCCACCAATGGTACATTAGTTTGCTTTCCTGTAACCCTTCCAACAATGGTCATTTTCCTTTTCTGTGCATCATCTTTGACAGTCTAAAGAATTTGAAGCTTTAGTTTGTATTTTCCTAATTATTAAGTGATTTGAAGAATTCCTTCAAATGGTTGTTGATAATTTGATTTTTAAAACCTCCTGTTCATATCTTTTGACCATTTATCAATTAGGTAATAGCTTTTGTTCTTATAAATTTGAATCCATTACTTATATATCTTAGATATGAGACTTTTTTTAGAGAAACTTGCTGAAAAGATTCCCCCCCCCCCCACCAAGTTACTTATTTTTCCTTTAATTTTAACTACACTGGGGTGGGTATTTTTTTTATTTTTTGGATACTAACTTTAAAAAAAAATTTATAACTTTAAATTTTTATAAATCAAACTTATCCATTTTATCTTCTGTGATCCCCTCTATTGCTTTCCCACAAGTTAGAAAGTACTTTCTTTTTTGCTCCTCTAATTTGTTTATGATGTTACTTTTTATGTCTAAGTCATATATCCATTTGGAGACTTTCTTGGTATTTCTTATATGAGATTGGTCTCTATACCCAATTTCTGCCAGACACTTTTCCAGCCGTTTTGTAGAATAGTGACCCCAGGAGATGGGGGGTTTTGTTTTTCACTAAATTCTATGCTACTGTGTTCATTTGTGTCTGTATGTTGTGTACCTATAGATACCTCCCCATTTTTTAAACCAATACCAAACAGTTTTGATCACCAATTTATAGTATGGTTTAATATCTGATCCTGGTAGGCCACTACATAGCTGTTTCAAAGCACCTTACATATTTAGAATAATTTTAATTTTAATATCCCTATTCAAGTTAATCAGTATTTACTTAGTTCATTGTGATGTAGTGGAATCAGTGATTTTATGAATAAGTAGGATAGGGTTAAATTTGACTTAGTTAACTTACAGTAAGAATTATGTAGGTTAGAATTAATTAACCCACAACGATGAATATATTGTTTTTAATTGATTCATAAGATAGATTTGTATTGTATTAGGTAGACCTGTTGTGAAGATTTATATTAACTTGTGTTAGGACTTTGCCCTACTCCACTCCTATGGATGTGCTCTGAGAGCTGCTGTGTTCCAGAAAAACACAGTTTCCCCACTCTCTCTGTTCTTTCATGACCAATATTCATTGCATGCTTGTGAAAAGTCCCAGAGTCTTGTTGCCTAATCACTGACTAAACAGTGGTATTTAAGGGACATCTCCCTTGGCCAAATATGGGAACATGGCCATATATGGGAGTTCCCAATATGGAAGTTTTACTTCCTCATCTTGATCAATCATATGGGCTTCTCCCTTCTGGAAATAGCCAACCGAAGAATTATACCACCTCATTCTATTTGTGGTACTTCCTCAATGGCTATAAAAGAAATTTCTCCTCAAACAGAGGGGTCCTTGACTACAGAGTCTTAGATTCAATAGATTAGGGACCACTAGTCTCCCTAATAAATTGGTTTATGCTTGGAGCTCTGCCTCAGTTTCCTCTTACTGCAGAATGGATTGTTAGGGCTTACAACATATGTTGTCATTTGATCCACACAACAAGTTTGTGAAGTACATAATGCAGGTACGATTTTCCCATTTTACAGATAAAAAGGAACTTAGATGCTTATAGGTTCAGCACCTTGTCTAGATCATATTGTTAGTAAGTTGCAGAGCCAGGACAGGAACTCAGATCTATGATGTACAGATCTAAGATTCTTCCAACCTCTCCACCACTGCATCACAGAAGGTACTGTGCATATCAATATATACAAATAATCGCCTTTGTGATTTATTCAATGTCAGTAAATTGAGGTTGTTCTTTTTCATCAAAAGACTTGGGAAGGTCATGCAGCTATGGGATTTAGGACGCACATGTCATCCAGTTTAGCTCTGATGCCTGTAAGGCCAATGGCATTGATTAAATCCTAGTTCTTTCAAGGCCACATTTTTTTTTTGCATGGAGTACTGGCTCTATACCAAGAATTCTAAAAATACCGTGGATTTCTCACCAGAAGGCTGGCCAAACTGTAGCATAAGTAGAAACTCTTGGTTTGGGGGGCACTACATAAAAAGGCAGAGATGTTTCAGTGTGAACCCACCTTCACGTCAGGGCAAACACACTCCAAGCACCTTCCTGCTGATTCTAGTTCAGGAGATTCATATAGCAAACCATGTTAATTGAAGAATCAAATGACTTCAAGTTATCAAATGACTTCAAGCTCAATGAATCATGTAGTCTGTGCTGCTAGTACTCTTCTCCAAAGGAATCCTGCAGAGAAGGGCTTCTTAATCATTTCAGGGGGGTCCATGAGCTCAGACGAGAAAGGAATACATCTTTATTTCAATATAATTGATTTCCTTTGTCATCCTGTCCATTTTATCTGTTTTAAACCATTATTCTAAGGAGATGCACAAAGATTTCACCATACTGTCAAAGGGGTCCATGACACAGAAATGGTTAAGAGTCTGTGCTATAGAGCAAGAAAGGGACAAAAGCAATCAGATTGCTGATTCATCTATTACACCATCAAGGAAGGCAGGGAAGCTGAACTGTGGAAGTGGAAAGCAATAGCTGCTGCCAGTGGCTCTGGCAAGAGCACAGGTTTCTTCTGTATTAGGGCTGCCTGCATCCAGCAGAAGATGTAAGGAGAAGTAGGACCAGAAGTGTGGTGATGTTTAAATGAGATATGGGACATAAAGCACTTTGCAAACCTATTTACAAACTTGTTTGTTATTATTATTAGCAGCAGCAACAGCAGCAGTAGTAGCAGTAGTAGTAGTAATTATTAATTATCTTACTAGGCTTCCAATCTAGTGACGACTTCATTGCCTCAGCCTTCTACTGTGTTCCTGCAGAGCTCAAGCATGTTTATAGAGCAGTAAGGAGTGTTCTGGTAAATGTTTAACAACCAGGTTCTGGGGTATGGGAGGAAGATATGTATGCACATGTAATTGAAAAAAATTTTTTTCTTCTCCTTTCCCCACACTTTTAAGTTTAATCCGCATTATTAGCACTTTCTGAAGTCTAGACAATCAACAAAATAATACTTCAAGCCCTGAATTGTAGCAGTTGTTGATTTCTGAGATGTGAATGCTTACACTGAAAATTAAATAATTGGATTATGCCCTGCTAGAGCTGACTCCAATACACTTCCAAGTAGGAAAAGCCAGGGGCAGCAGTGGATAGAGCACTAGGCATAAAATCAGAAACACTTGTGCTCAAATCCAGCCTCTTACACTGACTATCTGGGTGACCCTGGGCAAGTCACTTACCTCTGTTTGCTTCGGTTTCTTCAACTGTAAAAAGAGGATAATACTAGCACCTACCTCACAGGGTTGTTGTGAGGATTGAGTGAGATAATATTTGTATTTAGCAGAGTTCCTGGCACATAGTAAGAGCTCCACCAATATTAGTTATTATGATGATGATGATTAATTATTACCTTTTGGCTTGTGTTTTGTAGCCTGGTCCACTACACTGTGATAGCAGAACTTATTCTCTTTGAAAGAAGGGAAAAAGAGAGTAGATGGTCCTTTGTGTCAGAAGAGTGTGACTAGAGGGATCTGGTTTTCCAAGTGCGTTGTTGTTTGTGTTCACTTGTGTTTTGCATGTCTCTGGGGACGTCTTATGTAATGAGTCATGCTTTATGCTGCCTGAGGTCTTGGGTACAGAGGACACTGAAAAGGTTGGTGCTATTGGATCTGAGGTACAAAGTGAGTAATAGCTTCTTTGACAACATTATCTAGGGCAGTGTGGTACAGGAGAGAGTTCTGGTCTTGAAATCAAAGGATTGGGGTTAGAATCCTGGTTCTGCCATTTATGAATGGTGTGACATTGGACAAGTCACTTAATTTCTCTGGCTCTCAGTTTCTTCATCTATAGAATGTTGGTTTGGACTAGAGCACTTCTAGGGTCCATTCCAGCTTGAAATCTATGGTCCTTTTCTGTTTTTTCCCCACCATGACTTGTCAGAGATCACAGGACTCTATTATTTCTTTTATAAAAACTAATTTCTAACGGTCTTGATTAAGCAAAAGCATTATTTTGCTGATGTTTAGAGGGACCATACTTCCCAGTCCTTCTCATCTCCAATATTTATTAAAAGAATGCAATAACATGCATCATTACTCTGGAAATCAAGGCTCAAAGCAACACTAAGTTTACAGTCCCAGGAATTTTTACCTTAAATGGCAGAATTTCATTAGCCGTAACTTAGAACTTCAATATTTTTCCTAATGTTTTCCTAACAGTTAACATTTCATTAATCCTTTGCTTATAAATAAAATTGCAAGTCACGTCATCATCTCCTTGATGTCATGGTCCTTTTTGAGGACGAAGGATAAACCACAATCTGTGAGTAGTATAAGCTACCCTAATGGGGACCCAGCTGGCCAGTTCCAGTTGGGCAACTCCTTCCCTCTCCTCCCTTCCCTTCCCCTCCTCTCCTCTCCTCTCCTCTCAGATCATATCATGCCTTACCTAAGGGTGTTCTGCCCAAAGGAAGGTTAATTTTGATGGCTTAAACCTACCTAGATAACTTAGGGTTTACTGGCTAGATTTCTTTCTCAAAGACCAAACCTTAAACCCAATTTACTCAGAATCTCATGTTGGATAATAATAGGTCCCTGCCCAAGCACCACATAATGCTTATTTTTTGGGGCCCTCCTGGGTCAGGGTGAATGTAAATAACAACTGTGTCTCTTTTGACCAGGAACCCTGAGGGTCTTTGCTTCCAAATTTGATGTTTTTTATTCAAGGAACCATCCCTTGACTCAACTTCTTAAAGAGGCCTATTCACTGAATGGGTATTGCCTCGCTCAAAGTAAAAACATGAAAAGACCACAGCTTCCAAAGGCCAAGATCTCCCACTGCATCCTGGGCCATCTCCAGCCTTCCTGATCTATATCTGTCCACTGGCGGAGAAGAAAGTGAAGCTGGTGACTCTGCACAGCCCTCCCTCACTCAAATCCAATTGAATTGCAAGTCATGTCATCTCCCTGATGTCATAATCCTCTTTGAGAACAAAGGATGAACCACACAACACACACAAATACCTAATAGTTGATTCATCATCAAGATGCTGAAGCCACATCTTTAAAACACCTCATGTACTTTCATAATAGCCAAGATTTTAAAATGAAAATATGCTATTATCATAAATATTATCATCATTATTATTACCTGTTTATAACTAAATATATCATTCATATTTAACAGTTTTCAAATATCTAGTTTTTTGTCACATGCTGGTGCACGTGCATTGGATAGAGCACCCGACCTGGAGTCGGGAAAACCTGACACAAATCTAGCCTCAGATACTGACTAGCTTTGTGACCCTGGGCAAGTCACTTAACCTTGTTTGCCTCAGTTTCTTCAGCTATAAAATGAGCTGGAGAAAGAAATTGCAAACCACTCCAGTATCTTTGCCAAGAAAACCCCAAAGGGTTTTCTGAGAAAGTCAGATGTGACTGAAGAAATGACTGACCATATCAGGACTTGATTTATTGTCATAACAATTGTCTAGACATAAGAAAATGATGGAGAAAATGTGAAGAATGCAGTGTGATCTTAAAAGTGTGTTGTACATAATTCCCCCCCACCCCCAGAGAGCCAGTTGTTAAACATTTAGAAATAAGTCCCAGACACACCTGTCCACCTCTGCAGATCCCAACTCTTCTATTAGTTGACATTCTTTGTGAAATCCTATGTCCAAAGAATTTTAACATGTGTTGGCCAGCCTGATCCACGGGCCTATTGGGACTTAACTGGGCTCCTTCTTGGATGATAGCTGAAAAGACCCTCACCAAAGCCCAGTCAGAGATAGGGTTCCATTTGTACAGCCTTGGAGAACCCAAGGCTGCCTTCATGCTGCAATGAGATATTGGAGGACTCTGATGCAGGAATATTGAGAGCATTAAAACATCTCTCACCCTGGCATAATTTTTTTTTTACTTTTCTATGTGCTTCAACATACAATATTCTCCTTAAAGTAAAATGACTTTATCATTCCTATTTTAGAGATGATAGAAGAAAGGCTCGGGGAAGTAGAAGATGATACATGTTCACATGGTCAGCTGACAGCAGAGTTGAGACTAGAATCTGCATTTTGAGAGTGAACACCCAAGACCCTCACAGGGGCTGTCTGTGTAATACTTCCAAAGGAAAAAAAGGTAGCCTTAGCTTTACCCTGATGGGCAGCTGGGTGGTTCAGTAGATAGAACACCAGGCCTGGAATTAGGAAGACCTAAGTTCAAATCTGGCCTCAGACACTTACAGCTGTGTGACAAATCACTTAACCCCGTGGGCCTCATTTTCTCATCAGTAAAATGAGCTGGAAAAGAAAATGGCAAACCACTCCAGTCTCTTTGCCAAGAAAACCCCAAAGGGGGTCATGAAGAGTCATACACAACTGAAAAATGGTTGAAAAATAACAAAAGCCCTAATACTTTATAGAGTGTGTGTTAGTGTGTGTGTGGGGGCGGGGGGGAGGTATGTTTGTTTGCTCTGCCCCTTATCACGTAAGATAATGGGTTTGGAATTGAAAGGAATTTTTGAAGTTATCTAAGTCCAATCTCCTCTTTTACTGGATGAAGAAACTGAAGTCTACAGAAGCAAAATAATTTACACCAGGTAGTAAATGGAAGGGTCAGGATTTGAATCCAGGACATCAGATTCTATATCCAGTGCTCTTTCTACTGTACCACAAAGACTCAATGTCTATGTCATTGTCAAATGTGTTGAATACCAATTGTTGTTTCACCATCCTCTAAATATTGTTAGTCTCCCTAATTGACAAAATGCATGATCCCATATTTGTGAATTTGACTGTGATATAAATTTGCCACTAATTTCATTTTGTTTTTAGATGTCATGGGTACAAGGCACACCTTCCATTGGACAGCATTTACCTAGGACTTCATAGTGGGGCAAGGGGTCAGGACCATCAAGATCTTTTATGGTGGAGGTGTCCAAGGTTCTGATTGAACCTCCCCAGTTTGGGGAGCGGGGTAGGAATGGGGCTGTGACTGAGAAATCATTGCTCAGTTGGGGGTCAGATGTTTAGTGTGAACAAGCTAAGTCCAAAAGTTAGACAATGTAAATCTAAATCTAAAGATCTAAAAGGAGAGGCCATGCAGGGGGTAGGGGGACAGGTCCTGAAGAAGTTGGCTGAAATCCGAAAATCAAAACAAAATTCAAGGAAGGCAGACAAGCAGTGGCGGCAAAAAATTGTCTGAGCATCAGTACCTGTGGCTCCAACAAGCTGTAGCATGTGCAGTGGCTACACTCCAATAAAACTATCTTGGCAGATGAACTAAACCAGATGTAAGGTAATCAATGGGTCCATAGGTGAGTTAGGGGTATGCCTAGCCCAAGTATGTGAAGACTTCCCCTGGTGGAATGGGCAGATGGAAACAATTTATTCCAATGGCCGTGAAGGAGACTGAAGCAGCAACCTTGGAGCACTGAGAGCTTAGTCATTCACTACATCTGGATTATCACCAGTTGTCTGACTTTGTCTTGTCACTGGACTTCGATGAGAGGAAGTACCTGCTCTCAAGAAGCTTCCATTCTAATTAAGGTAGAGTCTAGCTTCAGAGCAGATAGAAAGCCCCAGGACCCAGGGTGGGTTGTATGGGCTGAGAACATATTGGAGAGCAATGACAGGGCGGGAGATGCTTGACCAGTGATGATCATGAAGTAGACAATGGGTCTGAAATCTGGAGGGGAGCTCTGGGTATTACCTCAGAAAGAAAGAGGGAAGGCAGGGTTGGGGAGATGTGTATACATCTAAGAAGGGGCATCCAGCGCCTGGTGGGAACTGGGCAATGGGAGCTAGCGTTGAAGAAGAAAAGGGCTCCCTGAAGCAGATGCCTGCTGGGCTCTTTGACAACCTTTAATATGTGAAGGGTAGGTGGGCAGGAAAGGAAAAGAGGAAGGTGACCAGGTCCTGGTAAGACTCCCTCTTGACTCCATGATATGTAATTTTGGGGGAGAAGGAAAGGAATATCTGTGATTTTATTCATGTAGGGGCTTCCTGATAAAAAAAAAAAACTCCCTTTGCCAATGCAAGTCAGCAAAACTGACCTTTTTGGTGTGCAGGCATTTCAGTCATGTCTGACTCTTTGTGACCCCATTTGGAGTTTTCTTGGCAAATATTGTGGAGTGGTTTGCCATTTCCTTCTCCAGCCCATTTTACAGATGAGGAAACTGAGGCAAACAGGGTTAAGTGACTTGCCCAGGGTCACAAGGCAGTATGTCAGAGGATTCAAACCCAGTTCTTCCTCACTCTGAAGTCAGTGGTATACCCCCTAGACCATTGACCCTCTCTTAGAGATGAAGTACTGGGGCCCAGATTGGAGAAACATTTTACCAAAAGTCACATAGCTCCTAAGACTTGAATCCAGATCTTCTCATTCCAAGCAAGGCTACCAAAATCAAACCTTTTTTTTCTTTAAGTCCAACCTGATGTGCCAATAAGAGGCAAGCAGCTATTGTGGTAAAATGTCAATCAAACCAGTCAAATACTGTCTGATCACAAATAATGTTAAAGGCAGAGCACCTCTAGAGTACTTAGCTGGCCTCGCTATAGTAGGATGAGGAATCTGAGGACTTATTTCCTTTGGGACAGATCTGATAATATAGTCATTTGAATACCTATTAAGAATTTTTGAAATGCAGAAAGAACACAATGTCCAACACTGAATAATTCAGACAAAAGTTTGCCACAGACATGGTGCTTGATTTTGGACCTTACCATCTAGCTTATTGATATGACCTATACAATTAAATGTTCCACAAAATAATCAAGTCAAAAATGTATATGAGGTATCCATGTAATAAATTTGCCAAGTGGTATGTAGGAATGAGGTTTACTCAGCAGTAGTGAGTAGGTTTCTTAGGGGTATCAGAGTGGTGCCATGATTCCAGGTATTAGAGAGCATTATGACCATAAAGATACAGGTAGGGAGGTTAAGCTCATACAGGAGACAATTGGGATGGCCAGCAGGCCTAACCATTGACTACACAGAAAATAGTGTGAAATGAGTCTGTAAAACTACTTTGGCACCAGATTGTATGAGAGAATGCCAGAAAAGGGTAGTTTCACTCTTATTCAACAGGCAGTAGGGAGCCATTGCAGGTCTTAGAGGAATGTAATGCCATAACTAGATCATAATACACATACAAAATACTTCATAATAAAACAGATTTAAAAGGATAGAAAGTTGCTGTGGCTGTTGACCATGGTAGGTGTTAAGTGTTTATTGAATTAGTTGGGAGGGAGGGGGAGAGGGGGAAGAAAGACATCATGTATGCATGCCAGGGGCCACCCATTAGTCAGTCAATAAACATTTATTAAGTTCCTACTATGTATTAGGCACTGTGTTAAATCCTGGGGGTAGAAATATGAATAAAGTAAATAGTCTCCACCCTCAAGGACCTTTGCAATTTAACGGGGGAAGACAACAGAAAACGAAGGAGAAAAATGGGAGAGGGCAGTGGCCAGGGAAAGATATCTGACTTGGGTACTTGCTGAAAAAGTAATAGAAAACCCAAAGTCATGTAGGTAGGTGAGAACTCGGGCAGGGGGATGTGGGAGGGGAAGAGGAGAGAGATATACCTATGCATGTTCCCTCAATTTCTTAATAAATTCTTGATTAATTGGGTCAATCACTCAGGGATATAAAAAAAAGTTTATTTATAATTCCTACCCTTACATAACTTATAAACTTGAACAGGGAACAGATAAAACATTTACTGAAATGAACCTAAAACATGTTTATTCCATATACTACATTCTCAATAAAATTAAAGTAATTGAATTATGATATTCTCCAGAATTCTGATAGACACACTTCATTCTTTGGAGACCAAAGAAAGTAACCATTAAGGAATTATCATCTTAAAGTTTGGATTGTGGAGTGAAAATATTAATTCTATTCATTGGCTAGGCAGCTCTTTCTCAGCTCTAAGAGAGATTTGTCCCTTTCCATATAAACCATTCTGAACAGTATTCATGGTGTCTATTCTATGAGCTCCTTCGTGAGAGGAGGCCCAGAGGCGGCATCATCTCCCTCACACATCAGTGTTCAGAGGACAGATGGTCATGGATGGTACATTTTCCCCTGTCACTGAGTGGCCAATCAAAAAAATGGGCCTGAGAGGCTCTGAAAAGTGTAGAGAAGGAGAAGAAAATACAATAGTGTCTTCAAGAACATCGTAAAACAGGAGTGTTTGAGAAACACAGTCCAAAAACACTCCTAGCTGGTGTATAGGCGTCCTCACCTGCTGCCTTGAAAATGGAAAGCAGGTCAGAACGTAAGGAGCATTTGCTTCCTGGTGGCAGCTGAGCAGGAATATTTCTTGAGGGGCATCATGTCTGCTATTCCTCCTGTTTAGGGATTCCTTACAGACACCCACAGCCCACTCAGACTGTCCTTTCACATCCACCTCCCAATAGTGTTTGCCTGAACTGAAGGCCTGCACAGCCATTACTGCATTGAAAGACAATCTCTCAGGACTGTTGGGCACCTTCTGCAAGGTACCTCCATTGGTTACACTCTTTAGATCCTCAGAGATGATGAGACAAGGATTGGCTGTTTCAGCATCCAGGGTGATGTTCACTGCAGAAAATAGAGGAAATGGTTGGGTAAAAGCAATAGGAAGGGGTAGCTAGATGGTGCAGGAGGGGGAAGGCAGTAGGGAGGGGGAGGGACCCCTGGAGTCAGGAGGACCCAAGTTCAAATCCAGTCTCAGAAACTTGAACACTTACTAGCCGCACAACTTTGTTTTGGGGTTTTTTCTGGGCAGGGCAATTGGGGTTAAGTGACTTGCCCAACGTCACACGGCTAGTACATGTGTCAAGTGTCTGAGGTCACATTTGAACCCAGGTCCTCCTGATGTCAGGGCCAGTGCTCTACTCACTCACCTAGCTACCTTATAGCTGAATAACTTTGGACTCAACCCCAAATGCCTCACTAATAATAATAATAATAGGAAGGCCCTACTCGTGTTCAACACTAAGCAGTGGTTCTGATTCCCAGGTAGTGGGGAATCCACAGAACAAGAAGGCTTCTTGTTTGCACAACCTCTTTTACCCCTCAGCTGACCTAAAATGGAAACCCTCATATTTCAGGCTAAAGCGCATGCCGCTGCCACCCCTGCATTCCCAGACCTCCCTTATCCTGTCAGGGCAGGGCCAACCTAGGAACCAGTTTTCTGGAGCTTTCAATGACCTAAAGCACAGATTTCCCTTCCACATTTTTCCATCCATCTCAGATGAGGCAGTGGTTCAAGTGGTGCCCTGTGACCAAAGGAATACCAACTGGATTCTTGCATGAGGATCTTACCTTGGAACATGTACAGCATTTCCCTCATCCCAGTGATGCTACACTGCCACAACTCTGGGATGATTGTGACAGGCTTAGGCCTCTGGAGCAGCAATGATGCACTCCTGAAAAAATAAGAAAAGACAGATTTGGTTAGGTAACTTCACTGTACCCCACTGGCCTGTTCTGTACATGGTTACCAAGGCCTCCTTAGGGATTTGGGCACACATGTCAGGCTTCATAGAGGTACTTTGGTATTTACTATCCTTCTCCTTCAGTACACACCGCCTGCTCCCTGCCCCAACCCACAAACTCCTCACTTAGAGACTAAATGGAAACTCACCTGCTCAAAGTGTCTTTCACATCCTGGAGGAAGAAAAAGAAAAAGGGTTAGTGGTGCTTATAAAGCACTTCCTTGCCCTCCTGTCTGTGTCACTGTCTCCCAAGGAATCTCAGAAGTCAGATTCTCCACAGTCTCCTGCCCCATCCTCAATGTGAATCCCAAGACATTCTATTTTACTGAATCACAAGTGTTAGAAGAAGCTGAACGCAAGATATGAAATCTATCAGGTTAAGTGGGCAGGTTCTGCCTTTTGGGGGTGACAGCCAGTGAGGGAGTCAAGCAAGACCCATGCAAGGTCTCGGTTGTTGAACACAGAAGGGACCTTTGGCTCCTTGCCTCTTGGGGGGCAGCCCAGTGCACCTTCCTCTGACAAGGTCTCCACAGTTCTCACCTGCATTAGCTCGGCATAGGGTTTCTGGCCTTCTTCCTCGAGGTCTATGATCATTGCCATCAGCCTTTCACTATGTTCAGTCATCTGGATCATGTCCTCTTTGACATTTTGACCACTCTTGATTTTGTCCCTTTCTAGCTCTTTTAGATATTGCCGTTCTTCCTCATGCAAATATTGGTGCATTCTCTTATATTCAAATCTGATCATCTCTTTCCAGTCATTAATATGCCTCTGCAAGGATACAAGAAGTCTGGCTACTCAGATCCTGATAAACTCTTATTTTCCCTAGTTGGTTATTAGGCCCTCAGCCTGCTCCACTCAGACATCCTGTATATGTCCCCTCATTTCCACAACTGTCCTTTCAAAATTCAACCAGACAAAATTGCTCTTCTCAAAGCAGTCCAATGAACAGGATTACTCACAGACAAATTGTTTGGCCCCTGCCAGCACCATCACAAACAGTAAGTTTTCCGGCCTCTCTTGGAGAGTAATTTTCTCTCTTTCAAGATGATGGGGTACAAATAAATATCCCCTCACCAGACAATCTTCCCTCAGTCACTACAACCCGACATGGGATTCTTTCTTCCTAACTCCCACACTTCTTGCCCACTCTCTGAAACATCAACATTTGCAGTGAATTCCCAAGTGCATTGTAGTTTGCCTTATGGGCCTAATTTCAGGAGATTAGTTCTGTGAGTGGCCTTTCAAAAAGTAGCCCTTGTTATAACCCACTAGACTTAGCCTTGACTGCCAGCTAGCTTCAGGACGACTCTTCTTGCAGGAGCAAGAGCCAGATACTTACAATTATTTTCTGCTTTTCCTTGGATATCAATTGCCAAACTTCTTTTAGTTCCTGCCATAAGTGACTCTGGGACTCCCGAAGCTTCTTCTGTAGAAGAAGCATCTACAATGTCACAAGCACATCAGTTGAATCCAAACTTTTTATAATACAATCATTGGTAATTGGATAAGTGGGTCTTACTGTATTTGTGAAGTGGTGTGGGGGGTGGGGAGAGATGGGGGGTAATGAAGTAAAAGATAAAAGGTAGGTTGGAGCCAGAATGTGAAGAGAAAAGGAACAAGTCAGCCCAATTTTTATTAAGAGAATTTAGACTTCCCCAATAGACAGGTTCTGCTCCAAACAAGATAGTTGACAGTCCTGTTATACTCTGCACTTATGTGACCCCTTCTGAAGGATTGTGCCCAGTTTGGAGTGACCTATTTTAAGAAGGTCATTGCACTTCCTAGGATTTTTTTTTCCCCTTTCAGAAGTAGAACAGGCTGCCTCAGGATTAGTCACTGAATATCTTCAAGCAGACACTGGATGCCTGACTACTTTATGGGTATTTTGTAGGAAAGTTTCCTCCTGCATATAGTTTAGATGGTTTGTGAGATCGTTTGTAACTCTGAGATTCTATGCTTCACCCTTGTGACCTAACATTCTTGCAGCTGAGAAGTTTGCTGTCAGTGGGTCTCATATCATCTAGGAAATTTCCCATAAGGCACTCTACTTACTCTGTAGGTCTCAGCAGCCTCTTCTAACCCAGAAAGTGTGTGAGTCTCATGTTCCCCTTTTTCAGAACATGTTTCAGATTGAGAGAGTGGAGTCTGTTCTTCCTTGGATTCTTCACATCCCTCACTGTTGTCTTGTCCTTCAGGGTTCTGTAGGTTCTGGGGTCTGTACTGTTTGGCAAGGACAGCTAGCTTGCCCAGATGGAAATTCATTTGAAATTCTCTTTTCTGGGAGACTTCTTGGCACTCAGGGCAAGAGAAAGAAGTAGAGGCTTCCTGCCAGCTTTTGAGAAGACAACGTTGGCAAAAACTGTGGGTACAGTCAATAGTGATGGGGTTTTTGAAATAATCCTTACAAATGGAGCAGGTGAGCTCCTCCTGGATTTTGGTAAGTACCTCCTTAGCTTCCATTTTCCTAAGGAGAGAGGATGGGAATGGTAATAGTCAAGGCCTGGGGCAAGAAGGCTTATTGATTTCACAATCTTTCTGCCTGGCATCAGTCATCTCTGATCTCTCACTTGGTGAGTTAAATGGGGTTAGGCTACATGATGAAATGAGAAAATGATGAAAATGAAATAGACATTTAAACGGTGGTCCAGAACTAGACTTAGGAGACTTTTCATTGACCTGATTATTTACCTCTTTCCTATCCAACGTACCCTAAAGTAAGTCTTTTCATTTGTCTAACTCGCAGTTTCAATGATCCATTATTTTTAAATGTTATGGTAGAACTCCATTTCATTGAGCTTAATTTTGTCTATCATATTGTCTTGTAACTACACAGAGCTACATAAAAGGTGCTTATGGCTGGCAGACATTGAAGATTATTAGGTCTCAAGCCATTTCCGGCTATTGCCCCCACCATCAAAGGGCAAGAGACAATTGTCCCCAATAATTGGATTAAATACAAGCAATATTCATTAAGAGCCTGCTATGAGGGGAAGGATGGAGAATGGAGCCAAGATGGCAAAGAAAAGGCAGGAACTTGCCTAAGCTCTCCAAAATTCTCCTCCAAACAACTCTAAATGACACTGCAAAACAAATTCTGGGGCAACAGAACCCATGAAGAATGGGGTGAAATAATTTTCCAGCCCTAGCTGATATATATTGTCAGCAATAATGCGCCAAGGTGAGGGTAGAGCACAGTTCATTGCAGGAAACGCCAGGCAAGCCAGCAACAGGCCTTGGAGAGTGGGGTGAGGAACTGAATCAGCAGCATTAGTAGCTTCCAGAGTTCTCAGCCCACAAAAGGTTAGGGCATCTGAAAACTGGTCTGAATGAGATTACAGAGGTCACTTTGCTGACACTGGGCACAGGATTCTGTTGCGTTGCCCAAATGCAGATCAAAGTTTAGTTCTGGGTCATAGTTCCAGCATGAAGAAGAGCACTAGTACACTAGAGCTTGCTGTTACAAGAGAGCAGGGGCCCTGGTCATAGTTCCAGGGCAGAAAAAATGCTTGTGGTTCCTCATAGACCAGAGGACAGTAGTCAACACACTTCTCCTTTGGTCATTCCACGTTGGAAAAATGAAAAACTTACAGACCCCAAGATCTAGCTCTGAAAACAGCTGCCCAAAAACCTGAGACTTAGGACAGTGCCCCCTCCATCCTGGGAGCAGAGCCAAAATTTAGCATAAAGTTAAGAAATAAGCTGGAAAAATAAGAAAGCAATAAAAAAGTACCCAACCATAGAAAGTTACTATGGTGACAGGGAAGATCAAAACACAAGCTCAGAAGAAGATAACAAAATCAATAACTACTATATCTAAAGCCTCACAGAAAAATGTGAATTAGTTTCAGGGCCCTCCAAAAATTCCTGGGAAAGCTCCAAAAGGATTTTAAAAATCAAATAGCAGAGGTTGATGAAAAATTTGGAAAATAAATGAGAATGATGCAAGAAAATAATGAAAATAGAGTCAACAGTTTAACAAAGAAGGCAAACAAAAAAAACACTGAAGAAAATAATACCTTAAAAAACAGAATAGGCAAAATGGTAAAAGAGGCACAAAAATCAACTGAAGAGAAGAGCTCCTTAAAAACAGAATTAGTCAAATGGATAAAAAGATACAGAAGCTCACTGAAAAATCATAAATGGGCAAGTGGAAGCTAATGACTCCATGAGACATCAAGAAAAAGTATAACAAAATCAAAAGAATTAAAAAATTAGAAGAAAATGTGAAATATCATATTCAAAAAAACAACTGACTTGGAAAAAAATTCAGATAAGATCATTTAAGAATTATTGGATAACCGGAAAGCTATGACAATAAAAAGCCTAGACATCATCTTTCAAGACATTATCAAGGAAAATTGCCCTGAATATTCTAGAACCAGAAAGGAAAATAGAGATTAAAGAATCCACCAATCATCTCCTGGAAGAAATCACAAAATGAAAACCCCCAGGAATATTATAGCAAAATTCCAGATCTCCCAGGTTAAGGAGAAAATATTACAAGCAACCAGAATGAAATAACTCAAATATTATGGAATCACAGACAGGATAATACAAGATTTAGCAGCTTCTATATTAAAAAATTGTAGGGCTCGAAATATGCCATTCCAGAGGGTAAAGGAGCTAGGATTGCAACCAAGAATCACCTATCCAGCAAATCTGAGTATAATTCTTCAGGAGAAAAATAGACATTCAATGAAACAGAGGACTTTCAAGCATTCTTGATGAAAAAAAAAAAGTTGAATAGAAAATTTGACTTTCAAATACAAGATTAAAGAGAAGCATAAAAAGGTAAACAGGAAAGAGAAATCATAAGGAATCCAATAAGGCTAAAATGTTTACATTCCTACATGAGAAGATCAAGCTTATAACTTCTAAGAACTTTATTAGGACAATTACAAGGAGTGTACATAAATATTGAGCATGGGTATGAACTGAATATAATGGGATATCTAAAAAAATTAAATTAAGGGGTGAGAAGGAGGAATGCACTGGGAGAAGGAGAAAGAGAGAGGTAGAATGGGGTAAATTATAAAAGAGGATTAAAGGAGCTTTTACAGTGGAGGGGAAGATGGGGAAGGTAGAGGAGGGGAGCACTTAAACCTTACTCTCAAAGGAATTGGCTCAAAGATGGAATTATATACTTGGGTATAGAAATCTAAGTAGGAGGGGAAGGGGATAAGAAAAAGGTGTGGGTAATAGATGGGAAGGAAGATTGGGGGAGGCAGTAGTCTAAAGCAAAATACTTTTGAGGATGGAGAAGGTGAAAGTAGAGAGAGAGTAGGATAAACAGAGAAAAATAGAATGGTGGGAAATATGCAGTTTACAATCATAACTGTGAAAAAAATTTTACAGCAAGTTTCTCTGATGAAGGCGTCATTTTTCAAATATATAGAGAACTGAGTCAAATTTATAAAAATAAGAGCCATTTCCCCAACTGGTAAATGGTCAACTGCTATGAAAAGGCAGTTTTCAGTTGAAGTAATCAAAGCTATCTATAGTAATATGGAAAAAAGTGCTCCAAATCACTACTGATCAGAGAAATTAAAATCAAAACAACTCTGATGTATCATCCCACACCTATCAGATGGGCTAATATGACAGAAAAGGAAAATAGGAGGGGATGTGGGAAAATTGAGACACTAATGCTCTGTTGGTGGAGCTATGAATGGACTCAACCATTCTGGAGAGCAATTTGGATTTATGCTCAAAGGGCTATAAAACCATGTATACCTTTTAACCCAGAAATACTACTACTAGGTCTGTATCACAAAGAGATTAAAAAAAAAAGAAAATACACAAAATTATTTATAGCAACTCTTTGTCAAAGAATTAGAAATTGAAGGGATGTTTATCGATTGAGAAATGGCTAAACAATTTTTGGTATTTGGTTGCGATAGAATACTACTGTACTATAAGAAATGATGAGAGGATGCTCTCAGAAAAACATAAAAAGACTTACATGAACTAATGCAAAGTGAAATGACCAAAACCAGGAAAAAATTGTACAGTCATAATAAGATGATCAACCATGAATAACTTTGCTGTTCTCAGCAATACAATGATCCAAGACAATTCCAAAGAACTTATAATGAAAAAATGCTGTCCATCTCCAGGGGAAAACTGATTGAGTCTGAATGTAGACCAAAGCACACTTTTTGAAAAATTTTGTTTTTCTTGGGGTTTTTTTGTGTTTTCTTTCACAACATGACTAATATGGAAATATGTTTTACATGATTTCATATGTATAATCCATACCAAATTGCTTACCTTCTCAATGAAGGGGGGAGGGAAGGGAAGGAGACAGAGAATTTGGAGCTCAAAATTTTAAAAAATAAATGTTAAAAACTGTTTTTACATGTAAAAATTTAAATTTAAAAAATTTAATTAAAAAGAAGTCAGTCATGTCCAGAGGGTCTTTCTTCTTACACTATAGTCACAAACTTACTAATAGCATTCATATCCTTGCACTCAAGTATGCCCTGAAAATAAAGACCTTTCTTATCTAGATCATGACCCAAACTTCTTCCTTGACCTCCTGTCTTAAAATTCCACCTTCCTCTGGGATATATTTACTTTGAGGTCCTCGCATCACCCAAAACTCACAATGTCCAAAAGATAATTTTTCTTCAGCCTCTAAAACTTACCCCTCATCTTAACTCTTTCTGTTGATGGCACCCTTGCCTAATCATCCATGTCTGAATCCTTGACAATCTTTTCTCTATTTAACCCCTATATCTGAGAAGTTATTAAGTTTGTTACTTCTGCCTCCTCCATATCATTTGTATTCATCACCATCTTTCAACTAGCAAGGTTATTCATTAGCTCCTTTTGCTGTTTTTTTGGCTGTTTCAGTCATGTCCAACCATTTGTGATGCCATTTGGGGTTTTCTTGGCAGAGATACTGGAGTGGTTTGCCATTTCCTTCTCCAACCCATCTTAAAGATGAGGAAACTGAGGCAAGCAGGGTTAAGTGACTTGCCCAGGATCACAAAGCCGGTAAGTATCTAAGGCCAGATTTTAACTCAGGTCTTCCTGACACCAGGCCTGGCACTCTAACCACTGTGTCACCTAGCTGCCCCTCTTTTAGCTCCTAGTTAGCTTATAAAAACAGCTTACTAGCTGGTTTCAGTCCCTTAGCTCTGTCTTTTCACCAATTTGTGAAGAATGAATAGTTTTGAAGAATGAATAGCCAGTTTTTCCACTGGCTACCTAAAAAGAAATAATCCAAGTACCCTATCCTGGAATCCATAGACTTCCTACCTCCAACATAATTCTAATTTCACCCTGCCACTCTTCACAAACTCTATTTTCCAGTAAAACAAGATATTCCCTGATTTTATCCTGCTCTCTTGAATCTCTTTGTTTTCAAGTACACTCTCTCATGGTGGGAACATCTTTCCCCCAACATCTCAGGATAATGAAATACTTCTTTCTTTAAGCTATAGTTCAGGGGTCAATTTCTCCATGTATTCTTATTTGAATCTTCTAAGCTGAGATAACTTTTCTCCTCTAACATATCCTGAAAGCCAGACCTCTCCAATCTACTTAATTATCTTGTGATTTATACTATAAGAATTGAGCTACATATCTTATTCTACCTACTACCTCCTACTTAGAAATTCCTTGAAGTTAAGCCCTATTTTTAATCTTTATTCCAAAAGTGATTAGTATTTCATGGAGTAGAATGAGTTAAACAAAGAAGAGTAAAGATTTAACTTTTATAGGCTCCAATTGACTAAATTTGACTAATTTGTTTTTAAAAAATTGAGGATGTCATGGGCATAGAGTCCAAAATTTGAGTTAGAATTGTCATTTTAGGGAAACTCCCCTAAACTGGTTAGGATTCCACTCCTTGGTGTGACTAATGACAGAAGGCGAGGCAGATAAGGAAAATGCTGTAAACAGAGCCTGGAAAAGGTCAATGAGAAATCTAGGAATTGGAAATTCTGAACTCTCTTTCATTGCCTTTGCCTAGAATTTCATTTCCAAATTTATTTAATTTTGGGGGGTGAGGGAGGGGGAAGGAACTAGACTCATTATTTCATTGGTATATATAAGGCCTTTCATCCCAGTGATGAAATTCCCTCTACTAATCCAAATTGGCAACTGCTCTGCTACTTAGAGTTTTAGAGCCTTAAATGGGGATAATGGTAGGTTAAGTGATTTGTTGATTGTTAGGTTAAGTAACTAGTAGGTTAGGTGATTACGTAGCCTGTAATTGTGTGGGATTTGACATGAATTCAAGTCTTGCTAAACTGGAAACGATCTCTCTATATGCTACATCAAGCTGCCTGTCTCCATATTTCTAGTATGAACTTTGTAAAAAGGGAAATCTACCACGAATGCTGTTATCCAGGATGTTAATATGTTCCCCTTCAGCCTCTCTATTTCCTCTGAATTTCATCTCCCAAAAGGAAGGGTTGATGCTGGATCCGTAAGACATACCCTCCCCTCTCTTAAAGAAGACTCTCCAAATTTCTCCTGTCAGCTGTCCCTCTCACCCTCCTCAGGGGGCCCCAAGTTTTATAGGTCTGGAAATTCTCAGTCATACTCTGTGGAGAGAATCTTTGGAAGCTAGAGAAGAAGAAGCTACATTGTACAAATTATTCATATCAGGAAACTGGAACCTCATTATAAATGAGGTCCTCTGCAATTAATACAGCTTATCCAAATATCTGAAAATACCTAGACCCAAAGCTGGGACGTCTTCTTAGCCAGCTTAGTCTATTCTCAGTACAGCCTCCAAAAAGAGAAATCAATCTGAAGTGTGGGAGATGCAGTTCCTCCATTTGGAGCGAAGCACTGGGCATCATTTCATTGTAACCCTACCTTTTCCCTTTGCTCTCTGGCTATTTAACTTGAAATTGACAGAATGAAAAATGACATTCCCAAGGGGAACACCTACCTTGAGGGGTTCAGTCTAGGATACTTCTCTCAGGATCTCAGTCTCTGCATTTCAGCTTCCAGACTCAGGAATACCTGACCCTGACTTCAGGCCAGGCTTTTTATGTGGTAGTAAAGGTCTCCTAGCCCCTCCCAGTGCAAGGTGTAAATTGGCTGGATTCTGAATGAAGTATGAATTCTCTGGATTCCCAGGCTCCCAAATACCACCTCCAGACCATAACTTCTGTTCTGACACTGCCTGCACTTCACGTTCTCTTTATTGTACTAGCCGGGGTCAGGGAATTCACACCTGAGGCAAAGTAGTTGCCACAGCTGAGCCCCAAGGCTTTTCTGAGCACTCCAAGCACACAGTCAAAGAATTAGAAGGGCCCTTCCTCAGATGTTAGTGGGTCTACTCAATCCCTAGCAGAGAGTTTTTTTAGGCAGTCTTACTTTTTCTCGTTTCTTCTTTCAGAAGAAATCAAGAAAAGCATTTAAGTTAGGAAACCATGCTGAATGGATCCACTACTCATTTATGTTATCTAACCTTAATTCCAGGCAGCTGGAATTCACTGCCCTTTACTACCTGGTAACTGATTTTCTCTCCCCCTCGTTACTGTAAACCTCTCTTCTCTCCTCCTGCCTCCCACAGCACCCCTCTCCCACCTTGTCCCCAAAGGCCCTCATATCATGTTTCACCCCCAATTTAGGCTTCTTGTTTGCTGAGAGATACTTCTCTGCTTCTCAACTCACATCCTCTGTAATTCCCCTTTTCCTCTCTCTACTCCTTCCCCAATAGTTGATCCTTTGCTCCAGTTCTCCAGGGAAGTCACAGTCAGAATAGATTGTAATGATGTGGGTTTGAGAGGTTCAGGGACCCCTGAAGGACAGAAGTGCAGGAAAGGGTCGTCTGGAATAAATTCATAGACTCAAACATTCTTTAAGTCAAATTGGCAAAGATTTGTTGTAATGCTAATATGGTGGGCAGAGCTCCTTAAGGAATTTTGCAATTTTACAGGAATTATGCTAAACCTTATATAAGAGAAGTAATGGATTATCTGGCAGATATGCTCATTGGATGATAATACACAACCTTGGTCACAGGCATCATTCACTAGTGGAAACGGGTGGGAGACTCCTAAGGGGTGTATTTTTGGTCTGTTATATCTGTAGCAAGATAACTTTGAGAGTTGATGTCTATAGTTTGACCTCTGGATTGTATATGATAACTGGAGGAATCAATACATGATAATTCTGCTGGTACAAGATAGTCCTGTTTTTACAAGGGAAATTCTACAGAGGTCAGCTTGTTCTTGAAACAGGGAAAGATAGTTTGTCTTACTGGGGCCCACTCATGAGTTATTGTTAAGCATAGTGTCCTTGGGCTGGGGAGAAAACTGTCAGGAATAGTGTTTTGATACTAGGGAGAATGTGGTCTTGGAAATGGGATCCAAGCACAGGCACCCAATAGATCTAGTATTCTACAGGGTGCAGTGGCAGGTAGGGTAGATGGCTATTGTGGAATGGTGGGACCCGCCATGGGAAAAGAGGGCAAAAAATGCTTATGACTCCAGGAGAGGGGACCTGAGGCTTTTATGAAGGGGAGAAGCACAGTTTAAGCTAGTTAGATCAATCCAGCAGTGAGTTACCTTTGCAGCTAATTTCCCTCAGCTGATCGTGTGTTGATCTCAGTGTGGCTCATATTTGTAGGTCAGGAGATTCATTGGCAGAAAAGGTACAGAGGGAATGAGTGAAAATGTGTTCCTGTCACTCTCTATCTCCAGGTGGCTGGTAGACAAGTACCAAGGAAGAAAAGGGGCTTGTCAGGGCAGCCAGGGCTGAGATAGACAGCTGAATGGGAAGGAAGGGCACAAACTCCCACTGCCCCATGTTCACTGCCCTGTCATCCTGTGAAATGCAGATCTGAACAGGATTCACATAATTTTCTGTGTGAGCATCCTGGAACTTCTCTTATCCCTTTATTCACATTCCCTTCTAATCCTCCCAGCCCAGTTCCTGGCCCCCAGAAGTTCACACTATACCACTCTCTTATACCAGAACTTCTTTCAGTGACTGCTCACCCTAGGACACCTGGGGTCATCTCTAGTTGTCATGATCTACATCTTGCCACTGGACACAGTTGGCTCTGGAAGAGACAGTGAGGTTGGTGACCTTGCACAGCCCCCCCTCACTTAAATCCAATTCACTTGCAAGTCAAGGCATCATTTCCCTGATGTCACAGTCCTCTTTGAGAATGAAGGACAAACAATAACAACCCGAGGACATCCAAACATCCTTGGGACTTTCTCAAAATCCCCTTGCAAGGTCTGCCCCCTTCTCCCATTGGTGAGCTCCACCTGGGACCTCCACTTCATGGAGGAGCCCAGCAGGGCCCTTGTTCCTCTCCTGGCCCTGTTCTTGCCTCCCAGATTTCCAACCCTATCTCTTCATTTTTTCAGGTCCTTTTTCTGTGTTATCTTCCCCCATTAGAATGTAAGATTCTTCAGGGCAGATAGTATCTCTTTTTATTTGTTTGAATCCGTATCCCCAGTGCTTAGTGTAGCACCTAGCACATAGTACATGCTTAATAGTCTTATTTTCTTCCTTCCTTCCTTCCTTTCTTCCTTACTCTCTCCCTCCCTCCCTTCCTCCTATAACCTCGTTCATTACATTGAGATGAATGAAAAACCCAAGACAGAGTTTCTGGGTAATTAACAATTTATTAATTAGGCTAACTAATAATCAATAGATCGTCAGTGGTTTCAGTAACTAAAAACAAAACCATGAAGACACTGAATGCTTTAAATATCTTTGGAAGAAGGTGCCCCTGACAGGTAAAAATCAACCCTAACTGGTGAACAATTAACAAGGATGTGGGCTAAAAACTCTTCAACTCCTGCTGCTGAGAATGTGACTTGATCATGAGACTCAGCTGCCTCCAGAAATCTGGACAGAGGAATCCATTTCTACCTAGACCACTCTGATTGGTTGAGCTGGGTCACCCTAAATTCTAATGGAGGGTTCTTGCTTTGGGACAGGAATTCACCTAGATTAGTTTCTGCTTACACTCTAAACAGAAGTTGGATTGGGGTACTACCCGAGATTGAGGAGCATGATCCCAGAGGATTTGGCCAACCTTGTCTATCAGCCTTGTCCTTCAGAGACTGGTTGACTGAGCTACAGGAGCTAGGTCCTACATGAGGAGAACAAAGACAAAAAAAATCTGGATCCTACTGTAACCATTGGTTATTAATATGGTAGAAAAATAATTTCCCTCAGCATTTAATTACTTTAAACATTATTTCTATGTCAAGGGTCCAGATTATGCATGGTCTTGGTTAGTACTCCAAGTGATGCTTGATGGTTCTGTAGTAATGGTAGCAGCCTGCTTTTGTATGTGTCCTATCTTCTCAAAGTCTAGAGGAACAGAGGGCACACTTTATAGCTAATTATAAGAAAGAATGCACAAAATATAATTTGCCCATCAGGTGACACTACATTCAAGCCACTAGCAGAGAGGTCTTGTTAGGGTTTGTCAGACATATTTGCAAAAAAATTATCTCTGGCTTCTTTCAAGCCTTACCTAAAATCCCACCTCCTGCATGAAGCTTTTCCTGGTGCTCCATAGTCTTAGCACCTTCCCTTTGAAATGATCTCTTAACTATCCTTTATATAGCTTGTTGTACAGTTGTTTTCATGTGGTCTCCCCGATTAGATCGTCAGTGACTTGAGAACAGATACTATCTTTTTTCCCTTCCTTTGTATCCTGAGGACTTAGCACAGTGCCTGGCACACAGGAGCTTAGTAAATGATAGTTGACTGGCTGAATTGTAGATTTGACTAGATAAATTTTTGAAAATATATTATCTTCACATTTATTTATATCCTTCTTTCTCAAGTGTATGCGTACACACACACACACACACACACACACACACACACATATACACACATATAGAGATAGATAACTTTCTTGTAGGACAATGGCATTCTGAACCTTCCCAAGGCTGTATTAAGACACTCCTTAAGAAAAAAAGTGTATTATACATACATATGTGCATATATACATGAATTATATAGGAGTAAATATACTTCTATATGTACGTAGAAATTTTATATATAAGAGAATGTATATGTGTATGTACATATTATGTGTGGGTGGGTGTACACATATACATAATGTCCACATTAAGACATTCTATTCTCAAGGAGTGTCTTAACATAGTCTGAGGAAGGTTCAGAATACCAAAATCTCCTACAGGAAACATGAATTTTACAACAGCATGATAAAGCAAGTCAGCTTTATTGATGGGGATATACTTAAAATACGCGAGGCAGGCAGGGAAGATGATGGGAACAGGTCAGTTCTGTTGGCTGGGGACTGGGTGGAATTAAGCTGCCTAATCAAACCTCCAAGAAAGAATGATACTCCCCAAATCAGCAAATTCTGAGGGGGTTTTATAGAGTTTTTATCTAGGGATAGCAGGACCAGGTGTTGAGAGAAGGAACAAAAGAGCTTGGACCAGGATAATGGTTCCAACTCAGGCTAGTAGAAATGTCTAGGAGGAGATAGGGGAAGATTCATATGGAACTGGCCATTAGTTGATATTCAAACTTTCTGTTGGGAAGAGCAGTTAAGGCCATTACTGTTAGTCTTATTCTGTAAGAGTTACTCAGCTTCTTTGATTAGGGTTTTCAAATTTCCCTGGGGTACCTTCTTTAACTGTGGGGGTCAGGGTGTTAGGAGGGGAGAAGAGGAAACTTCGGAGGTTCAGCTAAAATTTCAGCTTCAACTAGAAGTTTTTCCTGTTCTTACCTAATTCTATTACCTTCCCTCTGTTGAAAGTTATGGTGACTCAGTATCCCATTGTCCCCAGCCCTGCTTATCAATCATTATTGGGGGAGGTTCTGGTGGGGAAGGAGACACTAAGTGTGCAGCTTTTTGTATTGCCTGCTCTTTGTCACATACCTTTACCTGCAAATTGTCATGTTCTTACCACCCTGAGGAGAAATCAGATGCAATGACCCAACCTCTTCTGCTGAGGTGGTCCTATCTGAATTGTCTTAAAGTTACCCATAAAAGCTGTCCCCACCTTGAAGCCATTGCTTATCTTCAGTTATCAGCCCCTCAGCATGTTGCTACCTTGAAGTACTTATAATAAAAATCCTTTTAATTCTTACTGTCCTGAGTTTTGCATTGTTAATCAGGGTGAAAGCCCAAATGAAGAATTTTCCTTTCAACACCTCCATGGATTATCTTCAATTTGTCCTGTGCATTGCTTGTTTGTGCATAGATGTTTATGCATTCTCTTTCCTGTTAGACTACGAACTACTTAAGAACTTGCCTTTCTTTGTATCCTCAGTGCTTACTTAGCATAGTGCCTGACACATAGTAGGACCTTAATAAATATTTATTGACTAACAGTTGACTGACTGGATATCCTGCCTCTTACTGAGAGTTATTGATTGCTGTAAATCCCACTGCTTCTTCAGTTCAGTAAGAAGATGATCCTATGGCCTGTGTTGCCTGTGTGCAGGGTTGTGAGTATCTGTACCTGCTGCTTCATCACTTGCACCATAGGACTTCAAGGTAGGTAAAATAAGGCAGAATGGTCACATCTTTTGATTCAAGCATAAATTAGATTTGTGAGGCAGAGTTGGGCCAAATTGTTGACTTCACTCTCTCTTCCAGAATCTTCAAAGTCCAGTAGCAAGACAAAGTCAAGACAACTGGTGATGGCTTGGGATCAATGGATGACCTTGATATCTTTGATTTCTAACTAAGCTTTAAACACTCCATAGTGCCTGCTTCAGCTGCCTTCATGGCCATATAAACAAATTATTGTCATCCACCCATTCTACCAGAGGAAGTCTTTACATGCTTGGGATAGACACCCCCCTAACTCACTGAAGCATTTGAGACCCCTCAATCACCCTCAATATGGTTTGGCCTGTCTGCCAAAACTATTTACTGGAGTGTGGCCACTGCATGTGATACAGCTTGTTGGAGCTACAGGTGAGATTTGGGTGAACCAGATGGACACCAAAGGTGGAAGGCAGCCCTGAAAAGTGGCCCTCACACTAAAGGTACTAGTCTCCCCTGAATACAACCTGTACACTAAGGAAATAAAGGAAAACTACCCAGATACAGAACCAGAGAGCAAAATAGAAATTGAAAAATACACCAATCATCTCCTAAAAGAGATCCTCAAATGAAAACTCCCAGGAATATTATGGGAACATTCAAGAGTACCTAGATTAAGAAGAAAATACTGCAAATAGCCCAAAAGGAATAACTCAAACACCACAAAGCCACATTAAGGGTCATAGATTTAGCAGCTGCTATAATAAAAGAATGGAGAGCTTGGCATATGATATTCTTTCTAGAAGGCAAAGGAGTCGGGATTACAATTGAGAATAACCTGCCCAGCAAAACTGGGTATACTGTCACAGGAGGAAATTGGATATTTGATGAAATAAAGGACTTCTGAGCATTCTTGATGAAAACACCAGATCTGAATAGAAAATTTGACACTGAACTCCAAGACTCAAAAGAAGCATAAAGGTAAAAGGTAAACATGAGTGAGAAATCATGAGAAACTTAAGAAAGTTAAATTGTTTACGTTCCCAAATGGGAAATGTAATATATCTTACCCCCTTAAAATGTTATCATCATTAAGGCAATTAGAAAGAATCTACTTAGACAGAGAACATAGGTGTGAATCTATTATGTTGAGACAATCTCAAAAGAAAAATGGAAGACTGAGAAAGGGAGATATTCTGGGTCAAAGGGAAAAGGGAAGATTGGGGAAAACTATCTCACATAAAAAAAGGTGTACAAGGAAGAACTTTTACAGTGGAGGGGTAAATCGTGGGGCAGGCAATGCTTGAGCCTCACCCATCCGAACTGATTCAAAGAAAGAAGAATATATACATATATAGTCAGTTGGGTATAGAAATATATCTTCTTCAGAAACAGGAGGGGAAGGGAACAAGAGAAAGGAGAGGAGTACTGATAAGAGCGAGGGTGGATTAAGGAAGGCAGTGGTCAAAAGCCAAACAGACTTTTGAAGAAGGACATGACAGAGAGAGAGAGAGAGAGAGAGAGAGAGACAGAGAGAGAGAGAGAGAGAGAGGGAGGGAGAGACAGAGACAGAGAGAGTGACAGAGACAGAGACACAGAGAGTCACACAGACAGAGAGAAGGATAAACCTAAAAAAATAGGATAAAGGGATTGCAGTTAGTAATCATAACTGTAAATGTGAATGGCATGAATTCATCCATAAAACAGAATGAATAGGAGAATGGATTAGAAACCAGATTTTATCTACAAGAAACACACTTGGAGCAGAAACACATACGGAGTTAAAATAGGAGGCTAGAGCAAGATCTATTCTGCTTCAGCTGAAGTGAAAAACCACAGGGGTAGCAATCATGATCTCAGACAAAGCAAAATCAAAATTAGGCCTAATTAAAAGAGATAATCAGGAAAACAACTCCTTGCTAAACAGTACCATAGACAATGAAGAATATCAGCATTAAACATGTCTACCAAATGGCATAGCATCCAAATTATTAAAGGAAAAGTTAAATGAATCACAGTAGAAAATAGACAATAAAACTATCCTAGTGAGGGATCTTAATTTATCCCTTTCAGAATTACATATATCTAATAAAATAAATAAAAAAGAAGATAAGGAGAAGAGTAGAATTTTGTTTTGTTTTGTTTTTTTTAGATTTTTTATTTTTAGTTTACAACACTCAGCACTCAGTTCCACAAGTTTTTGAGTTCCAAATTTTTTTCCCTCCTTCTTCCCCACCAAGACGGCATGGAATCTGACATATGTTCTACATATACCTTTGCATTAAACTTATTTACACAATAGTCAAGTTGTAAAGAAGAATTATGACCAATGGAATGAATCATGAGAAAGAAGAAACAAAACCAAAAAAGAAGAGAAAAAAAGGAGAGAGCAAATAGTTTGCCTCGATCTGCATTCAGACTCCATAGTTCTTTCTCTGGATGTAGCTAGTAGCTCTTTCCATCATGAGTCCTTTGGAGTGTCTTTGAACCTTGTAATGCTGAGATGACTCAAGTTTATCAAAGTTAGTCATCACAGAAGCAATATGTCTATGGTTGTGCATAATGTTCTACGGGTTCTGCTCCCCTCACTCAGCATCATATCATATAGGTCAGGGCTGTCCAAAAAGTAGCCCGCAGGCTGCACGTGGCCCACAGTGCAATTTTCTGTGGCCTGCCTCTGGGTTCTAATTTTCATGAGCAAAAAAATAAAATAATAATTCGCATAGAATACTCTTAGATTTTTTTAATTCCATCACTAATAAATAATCTATGATGTTAATTTTCTTTGGCATTTTTAAGCAGTATTACGGACGGAACATATTGCACGGAATTTTCAATCCATCTGTAAGATGCGTTTCGTCTGTATGATGCAGACTAGATAGTATGCGCCTACTTTTATGCTGTTGTGTTGTGGCTTTGTTGTCTCACCTTTGCCTGTTGTATAGATGACGCACGTTCCTCCACTTTCTATTAGTGTACTGTATTTTTTATTCTGGGTGTGGCCCTCAAATGATTATTTTATTTTAATGCTGCCCTAAGATAACCTAAGGTTAGACAGCCTTGATGTAGGTCTTTCTAGGTTATTATGAAGTCTGTATCTTCCCCATTTCTTATAGCACAATAGTATTCCATTACATTCTTATACCACAACTTGTTTAGCCATTCCCCAATTGATGGGCATCCCCTTGATTTCCAATTCTTTGCTACCACAAAAATGGCTGCTATAAATATTTTTGTACATATGGGTCCCTTTCCCACTGATGTGTCTCTTTGGGATACAGCCCTAGAAGTGGTATTGCTGGGTCAAAGGGCATGCACATTTTTATAGCCCTTCGGGCATGGTTCTAAATTGCTCTCCAGAATGGCTGGATCAGTTCACAACTCCACCAACAATGTCACAGTGTTCTAATTCTCCCACATCCTCTCCAGCATTTATCATTTTCCTGTTTTGTCATGTCAGCCAATCTGACAGGAGAGATGTGGTACCTAAGAGTTGTTTTGACTTGCACTTCTCTAATCAATAGTGATTTAGAGCATTTTTTCTTATGCCTATAGATATCTTTAATTTCTTCCTCTGAAAATTGCCTGTTCATATCCTTTGACCATTTTGCAATTGGGGAATAACTTGTATTCCTATAAATTTGGTTCAGTTCCCTGTATATTTTAGAGGTAAAGCCTTTATCAGAGATACTGGTTATGAAGATTTTCCCCCAATTTTCTGCTTGCCTCCTAATATTTGTTGCTTTGGCTTTGTTTATACAAAAATTTTTCAATTTAACAAAATCAAAATTATCCATTTTGCATTTTGTAATGCTCTCTGTCTCTTGTTGGGTCATGAATTCTTCCCTTTCCCATAAATCTGACAGGTGAACTATTCCTTGCTCTCCCAAATTGCTTATAGTAGCAGCCTTTATTATCCATTTTACCTCTAACCTGCTGGGAAACCTGGAAAGCAGCCTGGCAGAAACTAGGTATAAACCAACATTCACACTGCATACCAAGAGAAAGTCAAAATGGATAGATAATTTAGACTTAATGGGTGATATAATAAGCAAATTAGGGGATCATGAGGAAAAATTACCTGTCAAATCCATGGATAAGGGAAAAATTTATAACCAAATGAGATAGAGATGATCATTAGAGGTAAAATGGATAATTCTGATCACATAAAATTGGAAAGTTTTATTGCACAAATAAAACCAATGAAGCCAAAATTAGAAAGAAAACAGGAAACTGGGGGGAAATTTTACAGTAAGTTCTCTGACACAGGCTTAATTTCTCAAATATACAGGAAACTGAGCCAAACATACACACACACACACACACACACACACACACACACACACACACGTATGTGTGTATATATAAACATTCCCCAAATTGATAAATGGTCAATGATATGAACAGGCAGTTTTCAGAAACAGAAATCAGAGCTATCAATAATCATATAAAAATGCTATAAATCACTAATAATTAGAGAAATGAAAATTATGAACAACTATGAAATACCACTTTACACCTATCAGATTGGCTAACATGACAGAAAAGAAAAGATAAACGCTGAATGGGATATGGAAAATAGGCATACTAATGCATTGCTGGTGGAATTGTGAACTTATCCAACCACTTTGGAAAACAATTTGGAAATATGCTCAAAAGCCTATAAAACTCTGCATACCCTCTGATCCAGCAATACCACTACAAGGTCTGGATCCCAAAGAAATTTTAAAAAAAAGGAGAAAGGACATATATGTACACAAATATTTGTAGCAGCTTTTTGTTGTTTGGTGGGGAAAAAAATTGGAGACTGAAGACATGTCTTTTAAATTGGAAATGGCTGAACAGGTTGTGGTATATGATTGTGATGGAATACTATTATGCTGTAATGACAAAGGAGATGTCAGAAATTCTAGGAAGACTTATACAAACTGATGCAGTGTGAAGTGAACAGAACCAGGAGAACCTTGTACACCATAACATCATTACAGTAAAGATAATCAGTTGGGAAAGATTTAGTAATCTGATTCAGACAATGTTCCACCACAACTCCAAAAAGCTGCTGAACTTCTGGATTCAGAGTGCAAATTGTATCATATTTTTTCCTTTATTTTTCTTGACTCATTTATTTATTAGGAGAGGGAGGAATATGGTTAATTTGGACATATAAAACATGTTTTATATGCCTGACTTTATAGAGAGAATGAATATCATATTTTTTGCTTTCTTAAGGAGTGAGGAAGAGGCTGGAGAAAGGGAAGAAAAGAATTTGGAACTGAAAATAAAAATAAAAAAAGAATATATTTAAAAGAGAATCAATTTTTTGAAAGAAAAGATGGAGTTTTATTATCTAAGTGCTAGATACTCTAAGAAACAGAATGACAAAAACAGAACTGGACTTGAAATGGATGCCCGCTGATTGACCATTGCCTGAACCAAATTGTAGTTTGTGAAAATAGGAATATTATTGTTCTGAAAAGAATGACAAATATGAGGAATTCAGGGAAAAAAATGGGAGGACTTGTACAGACAAAAATAGAATGAAGAAATCAGAAGAGAGCAGTGCAAAGAGTGACTAAATTACTTAAATGAAAACAAACTAAAAGGTAATTAAACTAAGATCAAAGTCGATATTGGTTCTAGAAAACATGATGAAATAGGCCTCCCTCTAACAAGAGGTGATGAGTTGGGAGGAAAAACCTACATATGACAAATGATATATATTCTGAACAGAATTGATCGCTGTCGTGGTTGATTTCGTATAACTGTTGTTCTTTATTACTATCATGTAAAAAACAAAAGATGTCAATAAAACTTTAAAAAATAAATAAAATCTTGTCACTTTACCAATATGTGCTGTCAACCATGACCATCCTGGAAACATTAAGTAAAATCTGGTTATGCTAAATTTTAAAAAAAGAGTGTAACTTTGAGAACAGAGACTTCATATTTATCCTCAGCATTTAGTAAAGTACTTTGCATATAGTAAACATTTAATAAATTTTTATTCATTAATTCTTATAGCTCAATCATGTGTCATGCAACTCCAGTTACTATAGGCTTCAGAAGTCTTTTCTCTCTTTGGAGTATCTTCACATAGCTTCGCTTTGGTGCAACATCACTGCTGGGTATGCTGTTCAATTGGGCTCCCAGGGGCTGCCCCTTTGCTGAGTTCACTGCAGATACCCTTCTCAGTTGCAAGGAAAGGTGCTCCTTTAAACTGCTTATCCCCTCCCCATCCCCACCCCGATCCCAGGTAACTCTTTCTGTATCTGTGTCTGTAGTGGGTTTGAGTTTCCTCTCCTGATAAGTCTCCTGACTGGTCTACCAGCTCCGTTGTCATGGCCAATCTTGAGTAAGGAGAGAGAGTCCCTTCTTCCTTTAAAGAGTCTCTCCAACCAAGTACCAATGAGCCTGGATTCCTTAACTTCTGAATCTTTTTTTTTCCATTTATAGGCCAAGGGGAATAATTGATTATCTTAAACAGTTATCAAACATTTCCTGCTCAGTATCACTTGTCACTCAATAGGTAAGCTCCTTAAATCTTGTCAGGGTGATTTAGGAACTGATTTTCCCATTGTGAGGTTGTGAGAAAATTCACTAAGAGCTGCTTGATACTTTGCACTGACATGCTGGGCCTTCTGGGCCTTCTGTGACTACATCAACTGAGGCGGGGAGAGAACTCTTTCCCTTAGAGAATAATTGCCAATAAGTACAAGGTAATTCGATGCAAGATAGTTGGTAGCTGGGTAGGAAGAGAGCCAGGGCACAAGCAGTGGTGAGGATTAGGAAAGGTCTCCTGCAGAAACTTAGGGTTTGATCTGTGTCTTGAAGAAAAGGAGGAACTCATCGTGGAGGGAAGGAGGAAGTGCATTCCAGGTGCAAAGACAGGGAGATTAGAGATAGGGTGCCCCTTGTGAGGAGCAGTGAGGGAGAAGACATAGAAGGCCAGTTTGGCTTGGTCATAATGTGTGGAAGCAGGAGTGCTTTATAAATGAGACTAGAATGATGGTGTATGTTGGGGGAGAAGAGGGGAACATTGGTAAGTGCTACGAAAACTAAACAGAGAGTTTATTCTTCATTCTAGAAATAATCAGAATACAGAGGAGTGTATAAAGTATGAAAGTGGCATGCTCAGATCTACGCTAAGAGAAAATATCTTTGGCAGCAGCTCAGTGAAAGGTAAATAGCAGTGATGTGAAGTAGGGAGACTGAGAGGCAGCTGCATTTTTCCCCCTCTGTGTGCATGTACATGTGCAATTCTGTCTTTTTAAAATGTTTGTGTTTTAAAATCTCTTTTTATTGATCTCTTAGGTTTTACATAACCTAAATCTCTTCTAGTACTCCTCCAGCTTCTCCATCAAACAGCTTTTTCACATAATAAATATTTTTTGGAAAAAAAAATTGTGGAATAACATAAGAATACCTGTACAACTAATCAACACACTGAAAATATGCACTGTATTGCACACCTGTGGGCTTCCCCTCTGTAAAAAAGTTGGGAGAGCTGTCTTCCACTCTCTCTTCTCTGGGCCATGCTTGGTCTATCCTTTGTAATTGTGCAACATTCATGTGCAATTGTTCTGTGGTTTTTATTTTTTTCTATTTACATTGCGTAATTATTATGTCTGTTGTTTTCTTGGCTCTGCTTACTTCACTCTGGAGCAGATTATGCAATTACGGCCTGGATTCTCTATTATTCATGAACAATAACAAGCATTAACTGCCTGTCTTGTGCCAAGCATTGTGCTAAACGCCGTCATATTTGTTCTTAAGTTATAGTAATCTTTCATTACATTAATGGACTACAGTTTGCTTTTCCATAACCAAATTGATGGGAATTTACTTTGTTTCCATTTCCTTGCTACCAAGACAAAGTGCTGCTATAAATACTTGGGTTTATACGGAGAATTTCTTATCAATGACCTCCTTGGGTACAAACTTTTTAGTGGATTTTCTGGGTCAAGGGACATGGAGATTTTTATTGCTTTATTTGCATAATTCCAAAATGTTTGTACTGATTTACAGCTTTACCAACAATGCACTCATTCATCTATTTTCCTATACATAGCGCCTATCATATGGAGTTTTCTGAGGCTATTGCATTGTGAATGTAATTTTCCTTTCTACTGTTTCCTCCTGGATATTATTGCTACATAGAAGTGCTGTCATTTTTATAAATGTATTTCGTATCTGAAACCTTTCTTTGTGAAGTTCTTCATTATCTCAATTAATTTCTTAGCCAATTTGTTGGGATTTTCCAATTGGTCTAATTTTGTTCACCTCTGCTGGTGTTTGTATCTCTAATTTCTTTTTCTTGTCTTTGACATATTGTGATTACTTCTATTGCTAGAATCAATATTTCTGGATTCACATTAAAAAAAAACCAGTGGGAGAAGGGAACCTCCTTAATTTGATTTTTGTATTTTGGGGGGAGGCTTTTTAATGTTTCCTTCTTGCAATAAGTTGTTGTTCTATTGTTATGGATGTTCTTTTATGTACTTTTAAAGAACAGCCTAACAGTGAGTGTTTCTAGGCTTATGCTTTTTAAGAAGTTTTCTTTTGTTTTGGGGTAAGTGATTTGCATTTTGTCAAAGGCTTTTTCTGCATCTCTTGATGTATTTTTGTGGCTTGGGACGGAGGTATTTCACATTGCTCTTGGTAATTCCACATTTTTGATAAATTCTGATTTCTCCAGGATGTAATGGGGTAAAATAGCTTTTGGAATTTTAAAATTTTTTCTGTTTTCTATGATTTCCTATGGCTCATTTTAATTTTTTTTTAACAGAAGACAAGCAACAACTTTATCTATCACAGATACTTCAGTGAAGATAGAAACGTATAAATCAGGATTAGTACAATTTCAGATACTCTGGTGTGTGGGTGTGTGGGGGTGTGTGTATATACACACATCACATCAATAGTCATATCTGAACAATGAACAAACCACTGAAACTTCAAATAACAACAATGAAAAAGCCCAAGTGTTTGAGCCTCCTTAAAAGAGAATGCTTGCACAAAGGGTCACATTTTCACAATGCTGGATTCTCTCAAAAAAGTGAGGGATGGGATGGGGTGAGGAGGAAACATACTCCCTTTGATTAGGGGATACCTAATCTGCAGGAGATACCATAAATAGCCTCAGAGACCACCATAGTCAAATGGGCCTCTTTCCCTTGCTTCCTGCTCCTCTACTAATGGCCTGAAAGTATGAGCAAAGAAGGAAGAAGGACCTAGGAAGACAAGAAACCTTAGTGACCTGCAGTATTATGACAGGTTCTAGGAACCTGCGGCCTTAAGGCCATAGGTGGCCCTCTAGGTTCTCAAGTGCAGGCAGCCCTTTGACGAACCCAAACTTCACAGAACAAATCCTTTGTTTGGAATTCTGAAGTTTGGATTCTGTCAAAGGTTGCACTTAAGGACCTAGAGGGCCATGTGTGGCCCTGAGGCTGCAAGTTCCCCACACCTGCAGTCTAGGACATCTCTCCCCAGCCTAAAGAGACAAAAGGAAGAAAAGCAGGAACAGTGTTAGTATGTTCAAGCCCTTGGATACGTACCATACATGCCCACACATGGACATACCCAGCTTTCCCTCTCCACTAGTAGCTACACGCACAAGGTGCATGTCCTCAGGAGACTCTGAGCAGTTTCAAAACATAGGGCTCTCTGGGAGGAAAAGCAGAACAAGCTGATATATAGTGACAACCCTACCCAGAGGACCACAGCACAGTATGTAGAAAACCAGCTTCTTAAAAACAGATTGCAAGGGCAGATTTTCAAAAGCTATTCCAGATGGGCAGACTTGAATTATTCCTTCTCCACAAACAAATCCTTTCCTCTTCTCATTCTCTACCCTGACCTGGTACGTGTTCCCCACTTAGCTTTAGAAACATTAAACTGTTGCAATGCAAGGACAGAAGCAGGAAGATGGCAGGTAATCTGCTTTAAACTCCCTCCCCCCTTTACTCACTGTCTTTCTCCTCATATTTACTGGCTACCCTTTTCATAGAATCGTTGTTCTATGTTTGTCCAGGAAGAACCCACAACTCAGAAAAACCAAATCTAGTTTGGAAAATGCTATCAAGTCTTCAAGTCAGGTGCAAAAATATCTGCCATTATTAAGCCCTTCTCTCTCATTAACACCTCCCCCCACAAAAATAAATGAGTCAAAAGTACCAGTGATGGAAACAAAATGGGTCAACTCAATAATTTTCCATTCTGAGTTCATCCCCAAAGGTTAGCTCGTTAAGATAAAACATGTTAAGGATGCCAAGATGGAAGGTGTAACTCCTATTAAAAGGCCAGTTAATATTGCACAGAAGAAAAAACAACATCTCTATTCCAAAGGCACCCGTATACAATGGCTATTATAGTGTGCTGTTGGTCACATGGCAGGCTAATATGCTCTGGATGTCTCAGTGCAAGTCAGCCCCCTGATTACAAGTTAAAGATGATGTTCTACTGAAGCCCTGGGTTCTGTAGTATAGTCTATCTATAAAGGGGATACATTCATCCTCATTAGCCTGAGGGTTTCTAATCCTCAGCCCCGGGAGGCGTTTGTTTGCCAGCCAATCTCTCTCAAACCACCCAGATCCACAACTTAGAGCTGCGTTCGACATTCCCCGAAAGAGGAACCCCATCTTTTCCCTTTGCCTTCCTGCTCCTGCTCCCCACCCCAGGTACATTGATGTCAGTCTCTGGGGCTGTGGCTCTCAGGTTCTTAGTCTGCTGGGCTCATTTGCTGCTTGGGACCAAGATGCCTTCTCCGGGTCAAGAGCACGAGCCACCCCAGGAGGCCCTGGGGTTAGAGCAGGCTGCTGGTAAAGGACTGAGTCCCTTCTACCTCACCCTCCGGATAGGAGGGGCTGGCACTGGGGGCAGTGGGGCCCGAGTCTGCTAGTGCTGCCTGGGTCTCCAGGAATGAAGTGGTCTCAGGGACTCCTGAGAGGATGAGCTGCTGCAGAAGACAGTGAGGGTCGTCCTCTTGGGCCAGAGTCCTAGTTGCTCTCCATACTAGTACTACTGGTACTGGTGCTGGTGCTGGTACTGGTCCTGGTGATGGGGTACTTGTGCTTGGACCCTAATTCTAACATCACATTTCCCCTTAGCCTCTGCCTGGGTGCCTGTGCCTGAACTCCAGTTCTAAAAACACATCTCTCCCTAGCTTCAAAGCATTGGCCCAGGCAGCCTCTCTCCGGTTTAAGGGCAGCATGTCTTACCAAAACAACTAGTTCTCAAAACATATTCTTTCCCAGGCAGCCTCTCTATAGCTAAAGGTCAGCATGCCCCAAACTTATCTCTGTTTCTTCCTCACTAGGCAGCTATGCACAATTATAGATTGATTTCTCAATGATACACTGAGTCTAACACACATCCTAGACATAGTCAAATGTATACTCCCTTACATTAATCTTGTCCAACAAGACACGTGATGGAATCCACCTGGATATTCCCAGTCAGCCTTGAACTTTTGGTGACTTAGTGACATTTCACAGCAAAAACCAAACCCACAGGTAGCCCCCCTGCCCCAGGCCATTTCCCAGTGAATTCTGGGTAAGATACCTGCGTAGTAGATACAAAAAGTGCATGTTCCTTTAAGAACTGACCACTCCTTAATCATGCCTCAAACACTCCCTAATCCCACCCCAAAACACCTAATTGACAGATTTCATCCCTAAATCTTGTACTTAAACTTTCCCTGTAGCCCTGTATGGTTGCAGGTTCCCTAAGAACTCTTGCCTGCTGTATTTGCATAAAGCGTAATAAATCTTTGCCTCCTTGACTTAAAGAATGCTTGGGTCCACGAATTCATTCCAGGCAACCTGGGAACTTTGGTTTGGGATACTTACATCCCTGGGGTTCATTTCTCCCTCAACACTGGTACTTCTGGAGACAGCCTGAGGCATGCCTGCAGGGCCAGGATAAGCTGCAGGAAGCCAGGCTTGCAGAGGTTCACCACATAAGCCCTGCTCCTGGCTAAGGTCCCCTCCAGGACCCAGGGATCTGGAGGTGAGTTTTTGCATCATCTGTTCATGAATCTTTTGTTTTTGGTATGTTCTTAATTTCTACTGTATGAGATATGTTTCCTCTGAGGACTCTTTTAGCTTCATCTCTATAGTGTTGGTAAGACGTTTTTCACCCTCTTTCACAGAATGAATTCATTCTTTTGATGATTTATTCTTTGACCCTCTTATTACTGAATATGTCATAATTATAATCCACATTGACATCTTTATCTTTTGCTTACATTATTACTGTGTGTAAAGCATGTGGTTAGTGTATTTTCTTTTTAATATATATTCCTATGCTTTCTATTTCATTGAACCACTCATGACTTTGCATGTTATGTCACATTAAGGCTCCGTTCAGGGTCTGTACGTTTTCTTGGGTCCCCAGTATTAATAACTTTTTTTCTGTTATTGTTTGAGAAGGATGAGTTTAATATGCCTTTTTTCCAAATCTGTGTATTCAGAACATCTCTATAACTTTGTTTTTTGTAAAAGTACCGTGAGGTGCTTCTGACATGGATTCTTTAGCATTCTCATTCAGCAGATATGATCACAAGTCTTCCAGGCCCAACATCTCCAACAATTATCTTGGTTCTATAGTTTTACTTTTTCTTCCTCTCTCTTTTAGGCTTATCCAGTTTTGAGAGAAGGCATTTTGATTCTACTGCACTGGTGATTTTACAGGTTAGGTGATGGGGTAATTTAGTTCAATTTCTCCTTATAAATTTAGATTCTAGGTACCTTGGAGCATATATGTTTATCATTGTTGCTTTTTTCATCACCTATGCTGCTTTTAAGCAAAATGTACTGTCTTTGTTGATCTGTCAATTGTGTTTTGTCTATAAGTATGTTACTTTTTTGTGGGGGTCAGGGGAGGGAGAAAGGGGAGAGAAGAAATGAGGAATTTCACCCCATACATATTTTTTCCAAGCCTCTGGTTTTCAATCTAAATATATTTTCATTTTTCAGATATTTCTTCTCTGTGGCAAATTGTTAGATTTTGGGCAACTTTTTTTTAAAAATCAAATTTCTTAATTTGTTTGCCTTTAGGTTTATGACTATTAGGCCAGTATTTGTCTCCATTTTCCTCATTGGCATAGGTATTTATCCTCTCCCTTACTGGAATACTGTAATTCATTTTGCTTCTAGTATATTTAGATGCCAATCTGTTCCCAGAACCCTCCTCCCATGTCCCCTCCTTGGCTTTTTTTTTGCCTTTACCTAAAATTCTTTTTTCTCCCCCACTTTTGAACCTCCTCTTTCTCACCCTACCCTCTTCAATAAAATTTTGTATTCTTGCACTTTTACAAGAAGTTTTTCTTTGTGTTTTTGACTTCCCTTCTAGTTTCTGCTGAATTTTATTCTCCATTTCATGGACTACATGAATTAGCATCAACATTGAGCTTGTTTCATCTGCTTTTTAGGTTATGACATTTATCTCTATTCTGCTATGTCACTCTTGGAAATATACATTGATGAAGGGAGCCATGTCCAACAGAAGCAATGTCTTTTAGCAGGAATCCCATTGTCCTGGGTCACAAGGCTGTGAGCATTCACCTATTGCAATGCCCTAGCTAGCAATAGTGGTTCCGTGGGACCACTGTTTAACCCACCGGGCCATCTCCAGTCATCCTGATCTATATCTGGCCACTGAACCCAGATGGCTGCAGAAGAGAAAGTAAGGCTGGTGACTTTGCACAGCCCTCCTTCACTTAAATCCAACTCACTTGCAAGTCATGGTATCATCTTCCTGATGTCACTTTTCTCTTCAAGAACAAAGGACAAACCATGACCACAACCACCACAACTGATTGACCCACTTCTACATTGGGAAGTTCCTTTGTATCCAACTACTTGTTGAGTCAGCTACATTGAGGCTTAGGAAAGACAGGTTAGCAGGCTAACAGGTTTAGCACACTTCCTGTAATACAGGTGTGTCAGATTAAGAAATGTTACTAATCAGTGTCCTTAGGGATAAGGGGAATAGAAGTTCATACATGCTCATAGACTGTTCCTGCCCCCTTCCCCTACTCAGTCTCCATCAATCCCCTCAGACATAAGGTTACAGAACCAGGACATCTGGGCTCTATATCCAAGTACAAGCCCGATATGCACCCAAACCACTGTCATCACTGTGTTTCTGTGAGTCTACAGAAGGAGAATACCACCACCCCCATTGAGATGCCTGAGTAATTAATAACCTTTAAGTGCCCGTGTCCCTTCCTTATATCTCCTCCCCAACAACTCCCTCACAGAGGCCCAGCCTGTCCTCTTCCTGATTCCTGGACATTGCCAAGGGCAGGTTTTCCTACCTCTGCTTGTCTCTGCACAACCTTGGGTTCTTTCTGCCCTTGGGAACTCATATGTACTCTTCTCCTAGGGGAAGGTGCTAGCTGTTCAAGGGGTCTGAATCCTCTCCAAACCATATGGCTAAGAGCCTCCTCTGATATGATTTTGAACGGGAGTGTCATACAATACACTTATATAAGGAAAAAATTAAATTAAATCATAAAATTTAACAAGTCATAACATAATTTTCATTCTGCCCCTAGGCTCCTCACCCCCACAATACAATTTTAATTCACTACCCAGAAAGACAGAAGGATGAGGGGATAGAACAAGAACGTATACAGATATTTGGTCATGGGGGGAATTTTTGTGGCAAGGCAGCTGTTTGGAGAGATGTATCTTCAAGAAATATGCATGCAGGCCTAAGTCATTTTTAGTTACTAGGAAGCACTGTATTTCTTAGAGAGATCATCTGACTTCTCTTCGGGACTGGACCGCTTTGAAGTTTCTTGGCCATGGCTCTCCTCCTGGTCTGCTTGCTGTTCTCTCTCCCTGGGGTGCCCCTGCTGTACCCAGGTGTTTTTCTTCACTCTAGCTGCTCCTCAACTCTGGCTATCTTGAGGGCCACCTGATTCCCTGTACAGCATCCACCAAGGATCCAATGGTTTCTAATTATTCTCCCGCTCTTTGAGACGACCACACTATCTACTGGGAATAGCTGTGCTTCAAAAGCCATGTCTGCTCTGGAGACTGGAGAACCAGTCTGCCCTAGGGGCCTCTCATTTCAAGCTCCTTCTGTCCCTCAGCCATAGTCCTTAGCCGAGGTGCTAGGGCCTGGGCCAAAAATTGCCTTTTATTTCCCCATTTCCTGACAGTGTCCTGATCAGTAAGTCTCTATGGCAGAAAGAGAAAGATCTACAGCTCTTGATAGCAGCCATTCTCTTCCCACCATGTCTTTTTTTCTGCCTTCTTTCTCTGTTATTCCTTAAGTGGGGAGGGGGAGGAATTAGCATCTGTTAAGTTACATGGGATAACCATAAATATGTTTCTGATATCTATCACTACCATGAAAAAAATCAGAAATTAGCATGTGACTTATTTACAATTATACTGTACTTAAGAGTATACTTCACATAGTCACATGATATTGGTATGTTGAAAACATGACCAGATCCAGAAACAGTTTACCTGTTATAGAGTCAAGCAGAGTTAGAAGAAAACATGTCTTCTTAAAATTGTCATACATAGGCCTGCCACCTTCACATTCTGATCTAATACTTGTGCGTGGCCCAGCCTCTCTAAGTGCCCTCATTGTTCCCCAAGGGTTTCCTCTGCTATAATAATGGGCAGGAAAGGGATTGTTCTGGGTTCCACTGTTCTACACTGTCTAGACCCATGTCTCCCTGGAACCAGAGTGCTTTGAATTCCTTGACCCTGCAGTACGTGGGACCACTCAAAATTTTCATGTGAAGCAACATCTTTCTCAGAAAATCCAGACTGGCAAGCTGGCTCTTCTTCTAAGAATCCAGTTTGCTATTTTTTCCTCTCCTTTTGCTTAATGAGAAGTTGGGCTATAGATTATTTCAATATATTGCATTTGGGGGTCCCTAATATTCTCTGGCAGCTAGGTGGCACAGTGGATAGAACTTCAGGCCTGGAGTCAGGAAGTCTATCAAAGTCAGTCATCGCACACTGTGGCTGTTACTGTGTACAATGTTCTCCTGGTCCTGCTCACTTCACTTGGCATCAGTTCAGATAAGTCTTTCCAGGTTTTTCTGAAGTCTGCCTGTTCATCATTTCTTAGAGCACAGTAGTATTCCATTACATTCATGTACCAAAACTTGTTCAGCCATTCTCCAATTGATGGGAATCCCCTCCATTTCCAGTTCTTGGCCACCACAAAGAGAGCTACTATAAATATTTTTGTACACGTGGGTCCTTTTCCCATTTGTATGATCTCTTTGAGATACATACCTAGAAATGGTATTGCTGGGTCAAAGGGTATGCACATTTTTATAGCCCTTTGGGCATAGTTCCAAATTGCTCTCCAGAATGGTTGGGTCAGTTCCTAATTCCCTCAACAATGAACTGATCCAACTTTCCCACATCTTCTCCAACATTTATCATTTTCCTGTTTTGTCATGCTAGCCAATCTGATAGGTGTGATGTGGTGCATTTCCCTTCTCGATCCTCCCCACATGCACATGTCTTCAATTCTACAGCTGAGGTTTCTTTTTTCTTTAATGTGTGCACTTTTATTTGAACCCATACAGCATCATCTCCTGCAAAGACAGCTGTGCACGTTCCAGAACTGTTATCAACAGTAAGGGCAGCAGTATCATCATCCATGGAAAACACTGAAGTGGCAATACCCTTCAGAGAGAGAAGGTGGCACCACACCTTGAGGCAGAGGTGAGGCAGGTGCAGGTGCAACAGCCCACAGCTATCAAATTCTAGATTCTACCTTCTTTGTTCTCTGGTCCTAGAAGGGGTCTGGTTCCAGAAGGGGTGATAATGGTGTGTTGGCAAATGAAATGGGCTCTTAGCACTCAGTTCAACCAAGTGCCCTTGAAGAGTTTGGCCTTTGTTTCCTTGATTAGATTTGGCAGTCCTTGGTGACCTCCTTGCCTCATGGGAGGGCCTAGTTTACATATGAGTTTGAGTGACATGTTTGGGACATCAGAGGCTTTTAGACCACATGGGTTTAAGTCACCTCTTTGTGATGATTTTAGGTCACGTGGGTGAGTCGCATGTGTGACTCACCCTTGACCCTGAAAAAGATATAAAACCAGGGGTTGGCTTTCTCTTTTTCGGAGCTCTTACCCACAGCCATGGTGGCATGCGTGACTCTGAGCCAGCCCTCATTATGAGCTCCTGGGCTGAACCTAGATGTTGGTAACTATGAATTGCATTTGGTCTGTCTGTCGATGTTTGTAATTTGTTTGTATTTTGCTCTGAAGTTCAGAGTGCTAGCTTTTTCCCCTGAACTAAGTGAGTGGTATTTGTGTGCTGAATTAAAGTAAACTTGTCAACCCCTTAACATTGCTTTCCTTAGTAAAGCAGATCAAAAGAACCTGGGCTTTTGCAGCATGCTGGTAGCATGCTCGTTGTTGGGCTTCTGTTGGTCTTTCACCCCCACAACAGCTGCTAGCCGGATTGTTGAAACAAAGGGTCAAGTAGTTGGTTGGGAACATGAACAGGCAGTGAAAATGAACTCAGACTCAAACTCTAGATTCCTTTTGTGGTGACAAAGAAGATCAAATCATACAGCCACAAGAAGTCAACAAAGTCAAAGCACCTATATCAAAAGCCTCCAAGAAAGATATGAATTGGGCTCAGGCCATGGAAGAGCTCAAAAAAAAAACATTTGGGAAAGCAAGTAAGAGAAGTAGAGGAAAAATTGGAAAGAGAAATGAGAGTGATACAAGAAAACCATGAAAAACAAGTCAATGACTTGCTAAAGGAGATCCAAAAAATACTGAAGAAAATAACACCTTAAAGAATAGACTAACCTAACTGGCAAAAGAGCTCCAAAAAGCCAATGAGGAGAAGAATGCCTTGAAAGGCAGAATTAGCCAAATGGAAAAAGAGGTCCAAAAGACCACTGAAGAAAATACCACCATAAAATTAGATTGGAGCAAGTGGAAGCTAGTGACTTGATGAGAAATCAAGATATTATAAAACAGAACCAAAGGAATGAAAAAATGGAAGACAATGTGAAATATCTCATTGGAAAAACCACGAACCTGGAAAATAGATCCAGGAGAGATAATTTAAAAATTATTGGACTACCTGAAAGCCATGATCAAAAAAAGAGCCTGGATACATCTTTCAAAAAATTATCAAGGAAAACTTCCGTGATATTCTAGAGCCAGAGGGTAAAATAGAAATTGAAAGAATCCACTGATCACCTCCTGAAACAGATCCCAAAAAGAAAACTTCTAGGAATATTGTCACCAAATTCCAGAGTTTCCAGGTTAAGGAGAAAATACTGCAAGCAGCCAGAAAGAAACAATTTGAATATTGTGGAAACATAATCAGAATAACACAAGATCTAGCAGCTTCTACATTAAGGGATGGAAGGGCTTGGAATATGATATTCCGGAGGTCAAAGGAGCTAGGATTAAAACCAAGAATCACCTACCCAGCAAAACTGAGTATAATGCTCCAAGGCAAAATATGCATTTTCAATAAAATAGAGGACTTTCAAGCTTTCTCAATGAAAAGACGAGAGCTGAATAGAAAATTTGACTTTCAAAACAATAATCAAGAGAAGCATGAAAAGGTAAACAAGAAAGAGAATTCATACAGGACTTACTAAAGTTGAACTGTTATGTTTACATTCCTACATGGAAAGATGATGTGTCTAATTCAGGAGACCTTTCTCAGTATTAGGGGAGTTGAAGGGAATATAGACAGAGGGCACAGGATGAGTTGAATATGAAAGGATGATATCTAAAAAAAATGAAATACATTTAAGGGATGAGAGAGGAATATATTGAGAGAGGGAGAAAGGGAGAGATAGGATGGGGTAAATTATCTCGCATGAAAGTGGCAAGAAAAAGCAGTTCACTGGAAGGGAAGAAGGGGCAGGTGAGGGTTAATGAGCCAATCTTACTCTCATCAGATTCAACTTGAGGAGGGAATAACATACACACTCAATTGGATATATTACCCCACAAGAAAGTAAGGGAAAGGGGATAAAAAAGGGGAGATGATAGAAGGGAGAGCAGATAGGGGGAGGAGGTAATCAAAAGCAAACACATTCGAAAAGGGACAGGGTCAAGGGAGAAAACTGAATAAAGGGGGACAGGATAAGATGGAAGGAAATATAGTTAGCCTTTCACAACATGAGCATTGTGGAAGTGTTTTGCTTAATGATACATGTATGATCTATGCTGATTTGCTTGCCTTCCTAGGGCGGGTGGGTGGGAAGGGAAGAGGGGAGAGAATTTGGAACTCAAAGTTTTAAAAGCAGATGCTTAAAAAAATTTTAAAAAATTTTTTGCATGCAGCTGGGAAACAAGATATATAGGGAATGGGGCATAGAAATCTATCCTGCCCTACAAGAAAGTAAGGGGAAAGGGGAAGGGGAAGAATGGGGTGAAAGAGGGGAGGGCTGACTGGGGAATGAGGCAATCAGAATATATGCCATCTTGGAATGGGGGGAGGGTAGAAATGGGTAGAAAATTTGTAACTCAAAATCTTGTGGAAATCAATGTTGAAAACTAAAACATTAAATGAAATATATAGAAAAAAAGAGAAAATATATAAAAAATTAAATTAAATTAAAAAAACTAAAAAAATGTGAGGTGGAGGGGAAAGAAGTGGCATGCTCCTGACTTTCCCATGTGCTAAGTAATAATAGGTTGAAAGAGTTAACCTGCCCTATAGAAAAGGGAGCAATGTCATAAGACTTAGTCAAGAAGCCCCATGTGACAATCAGCTTCAATCCTTTCTGTATGTTTCGTCACATACTGAAGTAAATGGCTCAAAATGAAATTTCCCAAATAAGCAACTCCTTTCTGAGGGGCAGTTTCAGTAGCAAGGAGAACTTAAATAGTATTTGGCTCCAACTTTCTTATTTCTCACTCATTTCTCTTTTTAAAAAAACTTTTCATTTTTTCTTTAAATTCTAGAATTAATAACAAATAAAACGAGCACTTCCATAGGCTTCTAAGAACAGAAAAAATCCATATGAGACTTTAGAATTTGATTGGTTTAGCACTGAAATGGTAAATTACTTAAGGTGGCATTATTGTTGTTATTATATTGATGTGGCTAGCCATGGGCACTGAACATTCCTCCAGCTATTTGAATTATTCTCGATTTCTTTAAAGAGGACTTTGCGATTGACCATCATCATTTCCGTCTCTTCTACTCAGGAAGATGGAAGCTAAGGAGGTGCTGAGCAAAGTCCAGGAGAAGCTCACCTGCTCCACCTCCATCAAAGACCCATCATCAATGACTGTGCCCACAGCTTTTGCCAGCATTGTCTCCTCAGGAGTCGGGAGGAGGCCTCTTTACATTGTTCCTGCCCTAAAGGCAGAGAAGTCTCCCAGGACAGAGATTTTCAAATCATTTTCCATCTAGGCAAACTGGCTGTCCTTACCGAGAAGCTCAGACCTCACCACCTATATAACCCTGAAGGACAAGACAATTGTGAGAGACATGAGGAACTCGGGGATCTGTTCTATGAGGACAATCAGACCCCACTCTGTCTAAGCTGTACTGAGTCACAAGATCATGGAGTGCATACATTCTGTCAGAAGAAGCTGTTGAGACCTACAAGATGAATTAAAAGGACTGGTGCAAATTCTCTGAACAATATAAGAGCCATTGCCAGAGGTCATCTTTGCTGCAAGACACTAGGATTAAATCACAGAATCTCAGAGTTTAAAAAAAGATCTCATAGATCATCTAATTCAATTATATTGATAATATTATATTATAAATCATATTCTATTATAAATATATATCTACAAGATACTTGAGAAGCAGATTAATTAAGTAAATTAATGTTTAATTGAAGATGTCTAGTGACTGAAAAATTACTAATCCTGAGGCAGCCCATTTTACTTTTGACTAAAAAGAGTTTAGAAAGTTCAATGACCCTCCCAAAATAGGACACCCCACGTTGCATATTTTATTGTGGCTTAGTAATTTCAGTTATGTCCAACTCTACCTGATCTCATTTTGGAGTTTTCTTGGTAAAAATACTTAAGGGATTTGACATTTCCTTCTCCAGCTCATTTTACAGATGAGGAAACTGAGGCAAACAGGGTTAGTGATTTGCCAGGGTCACACAGCTTGTAAGTCTCTGAGGCTGGATTTGGTCAGGAAGATTTTTTTTAAATTCAGTTTTCCTGCCTCCAGGCCCAGAACTCTATCTACTATACCACCTAGCTGCCCTTGGTGAAAATATTAATTGTTCATGGCTAGTTTAAGCCAATATTTTAAAAAATGACAGTACAACCTAAATTGATTTACTTATTTAGTGCCATACTAAAGGAACGGCCAAAAAATTACTCAATTGAGCTAGAAAAAATAGTACCAAAATTCATCTGGAGGAATAAAATTAGGTCAAGGAACAATATCAAAGGAATTCATGAAAAAAAGCGGGAAGGAAGTAGGTCTAGGAGAACCAGGTATCAAACAATTTGATACTGGGTTGAGCAATGGAACAGTTAGGGACATAATATACAAAAGGAAATAAGCACAGCAGCCTATGCTTGATTGACTCAAAGATCTCAGCTACTGGGGCAAAGACTCAAAACTGGAAAGCAGTCTGGCATAAACTAGATATGAACCAGTATCTCACACCACATAAGACAGGCTCCAAGTGGGCACATTATTTAGACATAAAGGATAATATCATAAACAAATAAAGAGAGCATTGAAAAAAATTACCCATCAGCTCTGTGGATAAGTGAAGATTTTGTGACCAAACAAGAGACAGAGAGTTTCATAAGAGGTAAAATGGACAATTTTGATTACATAAGTTTAAGAATTTTTGCATAAAAAACTATACAACTAAAATTAGAAGAGAATCAGAAAATTGAAAAGGAAAAAAAATACTTCAGAGCAAGTTTCTCCGATAAAAGCTTTCTTTCTTAAATATAAAGGGAATTGAATCAAATTTATAAGAATAAGAGCCATTCCCCAATTGATAAATGGTCAAAAAATATTACAGGCTGCTTTCAGAGGACAAATTCCAAGCTATCAATAGCCATATGAAAAAATATTGAAAATCATTAATAATTTAAAAAATACAAACTGAAACAATTTTAAAGTACCAACTCAGCATCCCATAAGATTGGCAAAGTTGGGGGCAAAAAGAGACATATGCTAGAGGGGGCTATGGGAAAATAAGTACATTAAAGGGGTTAAGTGACTTTCCCAAGGTCACAAGGCTACTAAGTATCTGAAACCAGATTTGAACTCAGCTCTCCATAACTCCAGGCCCAGTACTGTATCCACTGTTCTACCCAGCTGCTCAAAGCACTGTTGGTGAAGCTATAAACCAGTCTAGCCATTCTGGAAAAAAAATTTAGAATTATCCTTCTGTGCATGCCTCTTGACCCAACAATATCATTACTTAGAGTATAACCCAAACAGATCGAAGAGAGAAGAAAAGGACCTCAAAAATATTTACAAAACTATATACAAAAGTATTTATAGTAACTCTTTTTATGGTGGCCAAGAATTAGAAACTGAAAAGGGGCCCATTAATTGGGGAATAACTGAATGGTTGTGGTATATGAAGATGAAGGAATGAAGTCAGTTCTAACTAGAACATTAGTTTTGAAATTCCAAGTTTATTCTGCCTTGATTTATATGTTAGGGAATATTTGAGCATAACTACAATTTTGAGTTTGCTTCTCCACAGTTTTTTCTAAGAAACAAATCACGAGAACTCGGAAAAATGCATCACTTAACAATTACTTACAAGCAGAAACCACTTCCACAAGTGAACTTCAGGTCTTTGTCAAGGTTAAAGGGCTATAATTATTGTCTGGAATGTGGATGGCTCCACCTCCACTCCCACCTCCACCTCTTCCTGCCATGGCCTTTGCCCCAGTCCCAGAGTGGGTGCTTGTCCAACTGGCTTCATCAGGAAGAGCAGCAAGCTGCCCAAGGGTGTTGCCATTCCATACTGTGATATTTATTTATTTATTGACTATTTAAAATTTATAAAACTGTGATACCATTTTTATTATGATCCCATCTCTTTTATGTCATTAATGAAGATTTTGACTGTTGTGCCTTTGACTCTTCCATTTTCCCCATGAGATCTGTGCTTTTTATTTCTTGATTTTTGCATGTCATGGTGCTTTTTGGAAATGCATATGTCATATTGTGATAGCAGAACTGTCTGTACTCGTACTGTAAGAAATGACAAAAGGGAATGTTTTGGAGGAATCTGGAAAGACTTGTATGAACTGATGTAGAGTAAAGTAAGCAGAAGTAGGAGAATAATTTTTGGACTAAAAATATTGTAAATACTAACAACTTTGAAAGTCTGAAACTCTGATCATCACAATGATCATTAAATTTGCTATCTACAATGGATGAACTTGAGTGTAGAGTGAAGCTTGTTTTTAATTATGAATATGACTCATGTGGGAATTTGTTTTGATTGGCTATATATATTTGTAATGGTTTTGTCTTTCTTGTGTTCTCAGTGGGTGGGAGAGGAGGAAGTGAGGAGAGAATATGGCTTAAAATGAAATAAAAATGAATTTTTAGGTGGTGCTTAATAAATATTTTATTGATTAGTTTTTCTAGGATGCAATAACTGCTTTAAAAAACCTTAACATCTTGTAGAAATGAGACCCATTGTTATTGTTTCTTGAGGTCACTCATTAATTGCTGAAGGGTATTGCAGTTTGAGCTGGGAGAACAGCATTGGCTCCCTGCGCAGGGGTTACCTGCATTGTTTATCAGCACACCCTCTCTATTTCTATAGTCCTCTGGAACACTGCCATGCTCAGTTCCATCTTCCTGGCCAGGTGCTCCGGATTCTGAATGCATTTTTAGTTCCTTCCCTTAGGTCTCCTCTGAAAATGAATTTTTAAAAAAGAAAGGCATCCTTTGCCATTTGGGTGAGTTGGGGGCAGGGACAAGGGAAGTCCCCTGGATCTCACTCAGTTTACCCAGCTGTGAAATAAGGGGACTTGATAAGTGAGCATGGGGACCTTCCTTGCTGCTCCAGAGCTGTGACCATCCACCTGAAAATAAAGAACCAGTAGTTCTGCTACTGACCAGTAGTGTGACCCCAGACAGAACAATCACCTCTCTAATTGGTATGAAATCAAATCTCTGAGGCATTCCTTGTTCTGAGGGACTGAGAAATGGCTTTTTGGGAGAAGGCTAGCTGGGGGATACCTGGGAAAAATGAGGGGATGTCCAAAGCAGATGCATCTAGGAAAAGAAAAATATCCATTGTGGCAGATATTTTTTCTCAGGGAGTTGGAGTGGAATGGGCTGGGAGTGGTGAGAAAGAGTTTTAAAGCAGATTGAAAAAATAGCCCAAAAGACCTATACTAAATGATGACTCCACGATAAGCCTCATCCTACTAAATTCCATCCCCCAACAAATCGATGAGATTGCTAAACACTAGGGAAGGTTAGAGGTACTGGAGGGGGCTATAGATATTTATATAGTGTTTATAATTTGCCAGGCATTGTGCTAAGCTCTTTACAAACAATTATTTTACTTGATCTTCACAGCTACCCTTTGAGGTAAGTGCTATTGTTATCTCCCATTTGGAAGTTGGAGAAACTGAGGCAAACAGAGGTTAAAGTGACTTGCTTAAGACCACACAGCTAGTGTCTGGGGCTGGATTTGAACTCAGATCTTTCTGACTCCAGGCTCAGCGTTATGCTACCACCTAGCTGCCCCCTGCCAAGCATCAGATGAGTCAAACAGATCCAAAGTGTTACGGAAGCTCAGAAGAAAGAGCTATCTGTCATCATGGATTGGGGGCAATCAGGGAAGACTTCATGGAGGAGGTGGGCTTCCAGCTGGACAAAATCTATTTGGAAAGAGAAAAGGGAGAAGAGAGGTAGAGCGATTCCGAGAGAAAGGGAAGGGTGTGAATAAAGGCAGGCAGCAAGAATGGTCGTATACATTGGAGGAACAGTAGACGTTCAGCCTTGATCATTGGATGAAAGATCTCGAGCTTAAAGGAAACTCAGAGATCCTCTGGGCTAAGCCTGTCCTTTGGCAAATGGGGAAACTGAGGCAGTTTATGTTCCACTAGGCCAAAGTCAGAGTGACCAGAGCAAGTGCCTCCTAAAACTAGAGCACCACACAAAAGGAAGAAGTGATACACCATTTGTCTTTGTAACAGGATCCTAGCACAGTACCTGGCATGCTTGTTGATTGACCACTATAGGATCCAATTTTCAGATAACGCCCACTGGTCAGGATCCTAGTCCTTTACAATGCTACTAGGCATATGATACCATGAGGTTTAGGCTAAATGAGATTCCACTAACATTCATTAAACATCTCCTACAGAAGGGGCATTATAGGGACAGCTAGGTGGTGCAGTGAGTAGAACACCAGCCCTGGAGTCAGGAGAACCTGAGTTCAAATTCAGCCTCAGACACTTGACAAACATACTAGCTGTGTGACCTTGGGCAAGTCACTTAACCCCAATTGTCCTGCCTTCCCCCTTCCAAAAAAAAGGGGTCATTGTGCTAGGCACTGAGGGACAAATAATGATGCAATCCCTATTCTAAAAGCTTGCAATCAAAAGGCAGTTCTGGCCACCATTATACCACTAATACAGTTCTATATGATCCTTGCTCTAGGCAGACTTGCTGTCTGATAAGGGGCATATGGCACCTTCACAAGAAACCATAATTTAAAAAATAGGACATTATGCACATGTAGAGAAATTAAGATGTACTATGTGAGGTCTGAGGAAGAAGTATCATTTCTGAATGGGGAAGGAAGTGAAGGCATTGAGGAGGAGGTAACATTGGAGTTTGATATTCAAGGATGGATATCAATCCCTTACCCATTCTCTATTTCTTAAGCAAAATAGAAACCTTCAGCCAGTTTCCAGAGTATCAGGCATAGGATTCCCAGCATTAATGAAAAGTCTCTATTCTTGCAAATAAAAGGAAAAAAATATTGAATGATACCTGATGAGAATCTATTGGAGGTATTCTCTAGAAAAGTCATATTATTTAGAAGTAGATTGAAGCATAAGACTTCTAAGAGAGTCTCAGTTCTAGAATAATAAGGCACTCCACCTATATCCATTTATATCCCTTGGCTCAAAAAAGGGGTAAAAACAAGAGGAATGAAGGAGGATGCAAAACAGGGTGATACTCCGCTTTACAACTCTGACTCACAGAATAGTAAGGCTTCTGGTGGTGAAACCGGAAGGTAGCAATGATCTGAGCACCTAAATATTCTTTCTTTCTTATGGTATAAAGTCCCTGGTGCATCTCAAACCAGTATGGGGGAGAGTATCCAACAATCAGAAACTTCCCCTAAATCCTTGGTATATCCAGAGAGAATAGCCATCCTCCAATTTCTCTACCTACCACTGGAGGTCAGCATTGCTCCAGGAATTCCTGCAGAATAATTGGAGGAACTGCTATTGGAAAGGGATTCCCTCGTCTGCTTTAGCAAGCACTTACCGAGCTGATACTGTGTCCAGCACTCTGCTGGCACTGTCAGAGACACAAAGAAGTTTGAGACATGGAACTTGTCATCACAGACCTCATGACCAGCTGGGACACCATGATTATAATAAGACAGAGTTAATCAGGTCGCTATTAGCGTGGTATGGATTGTGGATGTCTATTCTTTCTCAGTCTTCTTTGCTAGATCAGGGCCATGAATGATGTCCCATAGAGTTCTGTCCTCGCCCTTCTTATCTTCTCCCTCCATACTATGTCATTTGGTGATCTCACCAGCTATCATTGGTTTAATTACCATCTCCATGCTGATGATTCTGAAATTTACTTTCCAGTTCTAACTAACCTCTTCCATCTAACTAACCTTCTCCATCCCCAGCTGCCTATTAGACATCTAGAACTTGTTGTCTCGTAGACGTCTTAGACTCAACATATCCAAAACAGAATTCATTGTCTTCCCCCAATTCTCCCCACTTTTAAACTTCCCTTTTACTCCTGAGTGCATGACCATACTCCTAAGCCCTCATTTTCCCGATCTAGGTGTCATCCTCAAGTCCTCACTGTCTCTCACCTCCCATACCCACTCTGTTGCCAAGACCTGCGTATTTCACCTTTGTAATATCTCTCAAATATATCCCCTTCTCTCCTCTGAAACTGCCACCATCTTAGTCCATCTCTTTATGCCTAGACCCTTGTAATGACCTGTTGCTTGGTCTGCCTGAACAAGTCTCTCCATACTCCAGTCTATCTTCCACTCAGCTACCAAAGGGAAGTACAGGTCTGTGTTGGTAAACAAAATGGGCTCGTAGCACTCAGTTCAACCAAGTGCCTTTGAAGAGTTTGGCCTTTGTTTCCTTGATTAGACTTGGCAGTCCTTGGTGACCTCCTTGCCTCATGGGAGGGCCTAGTTAACACATGAGTTTCAGTGACATGTTTGGGACATCAGACGCTTTTAGACCATGTGGGTTTAAGTAGCCTCTTTGTGACGATTCTAGGTCACGTGGGTGAGTGGCTGTGCCGATTCTAGGTCACATGGGTGAGTCGCATGTGTGACTCACCCTTGACCCTGAAAAAGATATAAAACCAGGGGTTGGCTTTCTCTTTTTCGGAGCTCTTACCCACAGCAGTGGTGGCACACGTGACTCTGGGCCAGCCCTTGTTATGAGCTCCCGGGCTGAACCTAGATGCTGGTAACTATGAATCTGTATTTGGTCTGTCTGTCGATGTTTGTAATTTGTTTGTATTTGCTCCAAAGCTCAGGGTGCTGTCTTTTTCCCCTGAACTGAGTGAGTGATATTTGTATGCTGGATTAAAGTAAACTTGTCAACCCCTTAACATTGCTTTCCTTAGTAAAGCAGATCAAAAGAACCTGGGCTTTTGCAGTGTGCTGGTAGCGTGCTTGTTGTTGGGTTTATGTTGGTCTTTCACTCCCACAATAGCTGCTAGCCAGATTGTTGAAACAAGGTCTGACCATGCCATCCGTCTACTCAATAAATTTCAATGGTTCCCTTTCAGTTACAAGATCAAATATAAAATCCTCTAAAGCCCCTAACTCTAAATTTGCTGAGGTCCTGCTTTTTGGGACATTCAAGTGACTGTTCCAGACCAGGGATGGGGAACCTGCAGTCTCGAGGCCACATGTGGCCCTCTAGAACAAATCCTTTTATTAAGCGGATTTTATTAAGGGGATTTGTCCTGTGAAGTTTGGATTCAGTCAAAGGGCTGCACTTGAGGACCTAGAGGGCCACATGTGGCTTCAAGGCCTTGGGTTCCCCACCCCTGTTCCAGATTATCAAAAGTACCATAGTGGCAACTCCCACTGAAGGGATATCAGGTGTAGACCAGCTGAACTGCCTTTCGGGACCAGACTTATGTACTGGCTGGACACAATCTGTAGCCATTGCCCAATTCTCCCCACTTCCTATGGGACAAGTAGCTGCTTATGATCTCCCCTTTTTCCACAAGGTGATCCAACTCAAGCAATATAGAATTCCAAGTGGGAACCTCCCTAATAAAAGAACAATTGAATGCTGAATCAAATTCTAGACTATTTATCATTTCAATAACATGGTATGGCCAGTGGAGAAAACCTTTAGTCATTGATGACTAATTATAGACTATTAGTAATTAAATCAACTTATGGACTCATTTGTCCCTTCTGTGCCACATATAGTGACTATGACTGAAACTCTGGTGGCCACACTCAGTGAATGGTATTCTATGAATAGTAGGCCTGGCCAGATCCTTCTTTTCTATTCCTATAAGGGAAGAGAATAAAGTCCAATTAGCTTTTACTTTTTGGCAAGGAACATATTATTCCTTGCTGTCTTGCCCTAAGGATATCTTAATAGATTGGCGTTTGGCATGAATATATGGAATGGACAGTGGTCAAGCTTCAACTTGACTCTGACATGTTCTCCACTATATTGATGATATTATTACAGTGGGAACAACTGAGATAAAAGTGGGCACTGCTCTGACCACTCTGAGTGCCCAAGTGGAACAAGATGGGTGAGCAATTAACCCAGACAGGTACAAGGTACAATTTCCTAGGGGCACAACCAGCAGGGACCCAGAGAGACATCCCCAAGAGCACCAAGAGTAAACCACCGGCCCTGAAGCCTATAACACATTATGAATATCTTCCACTGAACAGTCCGCCTAAAGGCTGGTAAAAACGAAAGTGAGACAGGGAGGACGTGGGCTGGTAGGCAGAACTCTAGTCTCTGGCCTATATCCTTTTTTGGTTTTATTTCCACAGATAATACCAGGTGCTGGCTAGGAACTGATTTAGATTCTGTAACTCTTCATATTGTTCTTGTTGACCTGTTTGATTTTTCCTTGACCTTCAACTTTGGCTATCATTCATATGATGGAGGCAACCAGGTCCAGGCAGCACCATGAAGGTTATCCCACTTTTTGCAGGGACTCTTGTTTTTCTTTTTCCGTTCTTTTCTCCAGGCACTTAGCTGTGGGGCCAACAATCCTGAACTCTTTCCTAGATTTCATCCAACCAAGAGCAGCCCAGCTAACTTTAGCAACAGATGGATTCTATCACCTGACTCCAAGAACATCTGAATGGGTGGATCTGAAGTGCCTTCCAAATCCTGACCTTCTTCATGAAAGGCATAGCAATAATCCAGTAGATGCTCCAATGCAATCCAATCCAGTGCAAGTTCACGAATTCCTTTAGGATCCATATATATGTCTTAAATGAGAGAGCTTTGATCACGATGATAGGCACTGGGAAAACTGGGTTCTTGTTGACCTTCGAGAAATGGTTTAACTGAGATGACTATTCCAGTCTCATGCTGGAATAATATTGCTAGGACTAACTTTTCTACTTCCCTAAACCATCATTCCTATTTCCCTGCTCTGCAATCCTCCTTCCTTATTAGGTAATTTAGAGAATAACTTCATTTTACTCATTCTACAGATAACAAAGTAGTATCTCTTTGGTAACATACTGGCTCTTTGTTTCAAATGATAGACAAACAGTTCACACTTTACATAAGTTCATAATACACAAATTCAACTTTGTATAAAAATTCTGAAAGAAATCCTCGTTCCAAAAAAACTCCTTTTAACTTTATAATACAATACTCATCTCCCCCCCACCCCCTCTCTCTCTCTCCCTGTCTCTTGATTCAGTGCTTCCCCTATACCACCCCCCCAAAAAAGCCCAAGTGAAAGCAGAAGAAGGGAGGCTGAATCACGGCTTGGCTTGAGACCTGAGAGGAGACCTTTGCCCTGCTCCACCCACCTGCCTGTGTGTCTGTTCAGAGTATCTGTCTTCCCTCCATCCATGCCAGGGTACTATGTGTCTGCCGGCACTACCAATGTCACCTGTTCTCTTTTGTCTGTATCTGTATCCATTTCCTATGCCCCACCCCACCTTATGTTCTTCCTCTCAGTTCTGGCCAGGCCCCCAGATGGCTGGCCCCTGCACTGTGTTCTCACTCCTCTGTCCTTGGCCCCTGTGTGTCCTTGAACCATGTGCCAGCCTCCTTCCTCCCAGAGTGAGGCCCCTTCTTGCCTCCCTCACTCCCTCCCTCCTTTCATTTTCTACCTCTGCGGGCAAATTCTAATTATGTAAAAATCGCTTTATGTGGAGGTCTGCAGAATGATCCACTTATTATCTGTATAAAGACAAGAATTGCCTGTATAAAGTCAAGCCCCGAGGGTCTCTGAGCATTTGACTAGAGCATAGATACACTCCTTGTGTGCTGTGGCTGTGGAGGCTGAACACTGAGACTGTCCCTGCAAGTGGCTGTTTTCCTCCTTACCTTGTGAGTAGTAACAAAGTTTGTTAAAGCTGTCTCTGTGGAATGACGCTTTTTATCTGGACACTACTGTATCACACAGTTGTGGAGAATGCTTTGCACCAGCCATTGACAAGGCTATGCTTTCTAGAGGTGAATGGGAAGGGCTCTCCTCTAGGAAGGCACTTTTTTTGGACTGGGAGAAACTTTCTGCCCTTCCATCAAGGAGATTGAACCTGCTGGGTAAATCTGGAGCTTAAGGGATGTATCTCTCATACAGGAGTTCAGGGAATTCACTATAGTTCTCAGGGGTTTTTTGTGGGATGCCGATAATTCCCAGAAAAACACACACAGAACTGTCAGTAAGTGTGTGCACGCGCACAGGCACACACACACACACACACACACACACACACACACACACACACACTCCTTCCAAACTTAGCCTGACAGAGCAGCAGCCCCTAGGGCCTTCCCAGATTAGTAGCCCATCTTCAGGTACCAAACAAAGAAACTTCTGTTCCCTCCCTACCCATCTCCAACAGGGAACACAACATAGCTTCTGCTAGATGGTACAAAATACCTTTGTCGGCCTCTGCCTCCCAAGAAACTGAATCTTCTCCACAAAAACAGAACTACTATTCACATCACAACCCTCCCCCATCTTGTTTTACATTCTTTTCTTAAGCTGGGGAGACACTGGGGCTGGTGGGAGGCACGGGAGGCTGAAGGGACTGGGTGTGTTTCCTTTCAAAGCGATACAGGTCAGAGCAACCTGATATCTCAAGAAAGCCGAAGTTTAAAAAGAGTAAGATGCCAGAAGAGACTGGACCCTCTCCTACAAAATCCTACAAAATCCCAAGGATCTCCAGTTCTCCCAAGGAGACCTCCAGCTGTCCCAACCCCTGAATCTCAAGCCATACCTGGGACTTCTTTTCTCTTTTTCTTTCCTTTTTCATTGTAATTATGTAAAACATTGCATATTAGTCATTTTGTACCAGAAGACTCAAATAAAAGGAAAAAATGAAAGAAAGTGAAAAATAGCATGCTTCAGTCTGTATTTAAGCAATATCAGTTCTTTCTCTGGAGGAGGATAGTGTGCTTCATCATGAGATCCTTTGGAATTGTTTTGGATCATTGTATTGCTGGGAATAGCTAAGTCATTCTCAGTTCTTTATTGAACAGTATTGCTGTTACTGTGTACAAGGTTCTCCTTGTTCTGTTCACTTCACTATGCATCAGTTCATGTAAGTCTTTCTGGGTTTTTCTAAACCCGTCCTGCTTGTCATTTCTTATAGCACAATAATATTCCATTACAATCATATACCACAGCTTGTTTAGCCAATTCCCAATTGATGGGCATCCCTTTGATTTCCAGTTCTTAGCCACCACAAAAAGAGCTGCTATAAATATTTTTGTACAAATAGGTCTTCTTCCCTTTTGGGTGTCTTTGGGATATAGGCCTAGCAGTGGCATTGCTGGGTCAAAGGGTATGCACAGTTTTATAGCCCTTTGGGCATAGTTCCAAATTGCCCTCCATGATGATTGGATCAGTTCACAACTCCACCAACAATGCATTAGTGTGGGACTTCTTTTCTAATGTGACATAGAGGGAAAAGCCTTTAGAGGTTGTAGGCCTGGCATCAAATAGCTGTCCAGAAAGAGCGGTCTGTAAATGTTCCCCTCCTTTCTCAGTAAATGTTCACTCCTCCACTCTAGCCACACTACCTGAATTTGAATCAATCCCAGCCCTACTAAATATGTGAACTTGGACAAATTACCACCTCTTTGGGGACTCAGTTTCCCTTTTATAGCTGGCCTCTAGGTTCCCTGGTAGATCTGAATCTGTTATTAGTGGAATGGCTCTCAGAGGTCATTTCGCTGTAAGAGACAATAACTCGTTGTTTGCCCTTCATTTTCAAAGACCAATGATGTCATGGGGTGATGTGTTATGCATGAATTGGATTTCAGTGAGGCAGAGTGATGCAAAATCTTCAGCCTCACTCTCTCTCCTAGAGTCATCAAGATCCAATAGCAAGACAAAAGTCAGAGTGACTGTTGGTGGCTTGGGATGCAGTGGATGGCCTTGGCGTCTTTGATGTCTAAGCAAGCTCTAAGAGCTCCCTGGCACCTGCTTCAGCCGCCTTCATGGCAAATCTTCCCATTCAACTAGGGGATGTCTCCACATGCTTGGGGTAGATACCCCTCTAACTCACCAAAAGGTTTGAGGCCTGTCAGTTACCCTCAACCTGATTTAGCCCATCTGCCAAAACAGTTTGCTGAGGTGTGGTCACAGCGTCTTGGAGCCACAGGTAAAAGCTAGTGGCAGGGGGACACCAAAGGTGAGTGAGCAGCCCTCACATCAGAGGTGCTGGTCCTTCCCGAACACCCCATACATTGACAATAACTTACAATGTAATTCTTACATCCTCAGAACTCTTCATTTTACGGATAAGTAAACCGAGGCAACTTGCTAAATGTCACACCAGTATTAAGCAGCAAAACTGACACTAAAACCCAGGTCTTCGGACTCCCACTCTTCTGCAGGCAAGAGCCATCTGTGTAATTCTGACCAAATTCCTGCATCCCTCTGATCCTCAGTTTCTTGACGAAAAAATTGAGAGGGTTCACTTGGTTGCGTTCTAAGGTCATTCCCAGCTCTGACATTCTGTGATGTTGTATGTTTAATATAAGTGCTGGGTGCTTTTAACTGTTAACATGTGACAGAGATGAGAACACTAAGGAAAATTACTATGGAGATTAGGCATGTGTGTAGAAAGAGGGAATGGGGTGCGGAAGGGCTTGAAGGGAATCAAGGAACAGAAATGTGAAGGAAAGAAATGCCAGGGTGAGTAAGAGAGGGAAAAGGAACTCAAGCATTGATTTAAAAGCCAGGAGCACTTGGACAGGTTAGGAAGTTAAGAGAGTGGCTGGACACCTGCAAAAGAGATAGTGAACCTGGACATCTCTCCTCCCTCAAACTGTAAGTAGTTCAGCAAGGCTTCTAATTAGATATGAGGACCGTTTGTGGATTATTCCAATTTATCCAGCATATAGCTTGTTTGTGCATGGTGTTTTTGCATTTTGTCTTCCTCCATCAGATTGTAAGCTCCTTCAGGGCAAGGATTGTCTTTTGCCTTTCTTTATATCCCCATCTCTTAGCACAGTGCCTGCCACATAGTAAGTGCTTAATAAATATTTGTGGATTGACTGAGGACACCGAAGAAAGAAAAGCCAGTGTGGAAAGTAAGGGGGCTGCCTTGAATTTGTTGCCCTATCTAAATATGGGGATTAAGGCTGGCAAACAAGACAGAAATGATGCTGTTTTCTTGGAAGTGCTTAATATCTAGAATTGTAGAGACAGTGTCATGTAGTGAATAGACTTCAAAGTCAGGAAGACCTAGGTTCAAGTTACAACTCTGACAGGTACTGGATGTGTGACCCTGGACCAGTCATTTAACTTTTCTACAGCTTTCCAGGCATCTAAGTTACAGAGAAGGTGGTAATCTGCCTTGGTAGAGAGAATTACTTTCTGGGATTTCCTGTTCTAATGAAATAACCAGTCCAGTTGGAAACAAAACAAAACAAAAAGAATCTTAGAACTTGAGAGTTGGAAAGGACTTGGCTATCATCCAGTTCAAACTCCTTCCTGTCCTGTGATGGGATTCTTGTCACAATACTCATGACAGATAGCGATCCAGTGTCTATTTGTACAATGCCACTGAGGGGTGGGACTCACTATCACAAGGCAGTCCATTTGATTGTTAGGTATTTCTCATTGGTTTTGCCTTATGTTGAGCTGAAATCTGCCTCCCTGTAGCTTCCGTCTATTGGCCCTAGTTTGCACACAAAAACATAGCTACTCCTTCTACATAACATTCATCAAAAATAGTCAAAGATGGAATCCTAGATTTGTAGCATTGGAAGGAGCCTCAGAAGCCATCTAGTCTAAAGCAGAGCCAGCCAGGCATTCCTTCACAGCAACCCTGCAAAGTGATCATCTCTGCTTGGCTTGAAAATGGAACCCTCTATATCACAAGACAGTTCACCCTACTTTTGGATAGCTCTAATTGATGGACTCAGGCTTCCCAGTGCCACTGGTACAAAAGGAGAGAGAGAAAGTAAAAGAGGCCCCCTTTAATGGAAATATACTCAGCCTGAGAGAACCTTTTATCTTTATCTTTATCTATCTGTAGTTAGAACCATTGACATCTTAGATTTAAAAAGAAACTCAGATGTAATTTAACCCAATCCCTCCTAGGAATCCAATTTATAACATCCCCTGCCAGTGGGAATCTGGCCTCTGCTTGAAGCCTCCCAGAGATGGGGCATCTATACCCACCTGCCCCATGGTAGGTAGTCCATTCCTCTTTAGAACAATTCCTAATTGTCAAAGAGCGTTTCTTTATATCAAGCCGAAATAAGAGTCTCTGAAATTCCACTCATTACTCCCATTTCTTCCCTCTGGTGATCAACCTGAACAAGCCTAATTCCTCTTCCATAGAACAGTTCTTCAAATATACAAATCCTATCATGTTGTACTCAAGTCCAGAGTTTTTCCAAATTGTGGAGCATGCCAGATCTCTCAGGACAAGGCACAAACCAATCTCCAAGATTATCGAGTGTTTTTAAGTTCACCTTCTATACAAATACATTAATTGGGTTGTTTCAGTCGTGTCTGACTCTTTATGACTATATTTGGAGTTTTCTTGGCAAAGATACTATGGCGATTTTGCCATTTCCTTCTCCAACTCCTTTTACAGATGAAGTATTGAGGCAAACAGGGTTAAGTGACTTGCCCAGGGTCGCGTAGCTAGTAAGCATCTGAGGTAGGATTTGAACACATGAAGATGAGTTTTCCTGATTCCAAGCCCAATACTATGTCTACTGTACCATCTAGCTGCTATTAACTTTTATAAATTAAAGCAAAATCAAAGTTAAAAAAGACTAACATGGGAAACTTGTTCCAATTGATAATAATTTTAGTCCACCAACTGTTTAATGTAGTATATACAAATGAGGCCAGTTTTGAGTTGGTACACAAGAATAATCTAACACCAACTCCAGGGGCTGCCATGAGCTCATGGCTCAAATGAATTGTGTTGTTAAGCTAAACATGAAGTGTGCAGACTAAAAACTAAGCAATATTGGTGTAAAAGTTAAAATATTATATTATCTATAATATTTCCTAATATCCTTCACTTTGTTACCTACAATATAACAAACATCAATTCTGTCACACATCCCCAAAACAATTAATTCCAATACTCATAAACTGTTTCCAATAATAAGAAAAGAAAGCATCCTTTCATCCTCTTTCTATAATATAAATATGATCCTTATGCCAAAGTAAGAAAGAAAGCAGAGAAAGCAAACTTCAGAACAATATCCCTAGTTAACATTGATGCAAAGATATTAAACAAAATATTAGCAAATAGACTAAAACAACATATTACAAAGATATGAGCAGATTGAGTCCATACCAGGAATTCAGAGTTGGTATAAAAATGTTAATAATATAATGAAATCCATATTACTATATCAATAGCTACTAAAAAGGTTTTCAATGAAAAAAAGGTTTCTATCTTTAAAGAACTAGAAATCATAGGAATAAATGAAATTTTTCTTAATATAGTAAATATCTATCTAAATCCATGGATAAAATTATGGGTTGCAATAGAAAAAAGTTAGAGCCTTTTCATTAAGTTCAGGGGTAAAGCAAGGCTATACATTTCCACTACTACTATGTAACATGATGCTAGGAATGCTACGTACAGCAATAAGAAAAGGGAAAGAAAGTGAAGAAATAAGCACAGGCAAAAATAAAACAAAATTGTTGAATTTTGCAAATAATGTGATCTACTTAGAGAACCCCAGAAAGTTAAAAGTAATTGAAATAATGAGTGACCAGCAAATTTGCAGGATAGACATTAAATCATCAGCATTCCTATATATATATAACCAACAAAACGCATCAGGAAGAACTAGAAAGAGAAATCTCATCCAAAATAACTACAGAAACTATAAACTATTTGGAAGTGTATCTACCAAGATTGACCCAAGGACTTTCCAAATCCAACTATAATATAAAATATTCTTCACAGAAATACAGACAGAATTAAATAATTGGAGAAACATTAATTGCTTATGTGTAATTAAAGTCACTATACTAAAAAATAACAATACTACCTGAAACAATTTCCTAATTTAGAACTATTCCAATTGCTCTCCCAAAGGAATAATTTGTAGAGCTAGAAAAAGAATAATTAAATTGATACTGAAGAACAAAAGGTCAAGAATTTTAAAGGTAATTTTTTTTACATGTGAAGGAAGGAGTACTACAAAGCAGTAATCACTAAAACAATATAGTACAGACTAAAAAAGAGAGAGGCCAATGAGCGAAACAAGATTAGCTATACAAAATAAGAGAAACAAATAAGCACATTAACATTGATCAATAAACCTTTAAAGACCACAGTTAGTGGAGGAAAGACTAATTGTTTTTTCAAAAGTTTCTGGAAAAATTGGACAGTGGAAAGTTTCTGGAAAAATTGGAAAGTGGCCTTGGAGAAATTAAGTTTAGACCGACATCTCACACCATACACCAAGATAAACTCCCGGTGGACTCATGACCTAGGAATAAAAGGCCTCATCACAAACGAATTAGAGGAGCAAGGAAGAAATAACTTTTGCATCTACGGAGAAGGGGAAATCTCATGACTAAACAAACAATAAAGAAGATCATGAGAGACAAAATGGATAATTTTGATTACAAAAATTTTTTTTAGGTTTTTATCAAGTTTTACTATATATATATATATATGTACATATATATATATATGTACATATATATATATATAGGCAAAAATTAGAAGAGGTAACTGGGTAACTGGGGAAAATTTTTGCAACAAATTTCTCTGATAAAAGTCTTGTTTCCAAGTTATATAAGAAGACGATTCAAATTTATAAGACTAAGAGCCATTCCCCGTTAGATAAGTGGCTAAAGGATATGCACAAGCAATTTCCAAAGGAAGAAATCCAAGTTACCTACAACTCTATTTTTAAAAATGCTCTAAATCATTAATAACTAGAGAGATGCAAATTAAAGTTAACTTTGAGGTTTCACATTATCTTCATCAGACTATCAAAAATGCCAAATGTTGGAGGAAGTGCTGGAAAAATGGTACGTAGCACACCTCTGGTGGAACTTTGAAATGATTTAACCATTCTGGAAAGCAACCAAAAAATTATACTCAGAAAGTTACTAAACTTTACATAACCTCCTAACCAGCTATACCAATGTTAAGCCTAACCCTGTTCCCCCCTCCAAAGAAATCAAAGAAAGAGGAAAAGGGTCTATTTGTTTAAAAAAAATAGTAACTCTTTTCACATAGCCCCCAAATGAAAACTAAGGGGTTGTTCTCCTATTGGAAAATAACCAAAAATGTTATGGTTTATGAATCTGATGGAATATTATTGTGCCATATGAAATGGACAGTTTCAGAGGAAACTGGGAAGTTCTCTCTGAACCAACACAGAGAGAAGTGCGTAGAAGTAGGATTTTTATCATGACAACATTATAGCAAAAAACAACTTTGAAAGACTGTAGAACTCTGATCAGCAAAACAATAAACCACGAATCTGAAAAAATGAAGATGAAACATGCCATTCACCTCCTAACAGAGAGAAGATGAACTTAAAGTGCAGAAAGAAACATACGTATTCAGTCACGGACAATTTGGGGATTTGTTTGAAAGGACTCTGCATCTATGTATTGAGAGCTTTATTTTAGGGGTTTGTTTTTGTCATTTGCCTAATGGGAGGGAGGTAGTGGGAGAAACAAATTCATTTTACAAAGAAAAGCAGAGAAAAACATTATTCACTTTGTTACCTACAATATAGTAGTTTCTACAAACTGCAACCTTTTTAAAAACTAACTCAGGTAATTGTTTAAAATTTTTAACAATGAAATTTCTATCCTTGTTAATTTTTTAAAAGTAAAATAATAGCCCTTTTTGATGGGCAAATATATAATTGATTTGAAGAAAAAGAAATACTGGATCAGCTGAAACTAGACAATAGAGACAGTTTAAATATCAAGGTAAAAAGTCCAAATCCATAGAATATGATCCGCTATAGTTATCACTAGAATTTATGATAATTGTTACTGATGAAGAGGAGGCTTATATCTCTCTTTGTCCATCAGGACACTCTGATTCAACCAGTTTCAAGCCTACCCAACTCTATTGTCTAGCTCGTATCTCCTTTCTTGTCCAAAAGAACATTCTGAGAGCCTTTATTAAATACCTTGATGAAACACAAATATACTATAGTTATATCATTTCCTCTGGTACACTAGTTGAATAACCATGTCTAAAAATAATGAGGTTCTTCTAGTATAACCTGTCCTAAATGAATGCATACTGGCTTTTAGTGATCAATTCTTCTCTTTTATAATGGTCATAACCCATCTTCTTAGTAGTACATTCTAAAATTTTGTTGGGAATTGGAAGGCAGGTTCATCAGCTCATAGTCCAAAGATTCTTCTTATTCTTTTTGAAGCATTTACCCAATTCCAGGTCCATACCACACCTCTCTTGACAGCAGCTCAGCAATCACCTTTATTAAGTTCTTTCCTAGGCAGAGACCTATTGGCACTTTAAGCAAAATATTTCCCAATACATGAGTACCTTCTTCTACAAAATAAAATAAAATAAAAAGGTCTGAAAGCCTTTAGGATAGAAACGATATTTTATTCTTTTTGTTTCTTCAGGAGAATCTAGATCACAATACAGAATACGACAGTCTTTGATCACAGCGGTACGGTTTGCTTAATTTCCACAAGAACACAAGGGTGGTGGGGAGGCAGATTGTGGCTTTTTTCCATTCACATTACAATACTCAAGGTCTCACCACTTATGACACATATTTGGGCGATAAGGACTAGATTTTTGAGAGGACAAAAACAGCCACCTCATGCAATCTCCACCTAAGCTACCACCACCACCACCATTCTGAATACAGGAGGCAGTGTGCACAGCAAACATAAAAGGGCTGATACTGAGAAAAAGGCATAGGGAGATGCCTTGATTAAAGTCGGGGCGGGGGGTGATTGGTAGGATAGACTGACTTTCTCTCTCTCTCTCTCTCTCTCTCTCTCTCTCTCTCTCTCTCTCTCTCTCTTTCTCTCTCTTTCCCTCCCTCCCTCCCTATCTCTCTCCCTTTCTCTCCTCTCTTCCCTTCTCTTCCTCTCCATCTCCCCTGATCCTCACGTTTTCTCATTCCCCAATGCTGACTTTCTCTTTAGCACTGCTAACTCACAACAGAGAAGATGACAATGGGGGAGAGATAGCCTCCAAAATCTGAGACCAAATGCCCTCATTAAACCACAATAATCAATTCCTGCCACAGCCCCTGTTTCATACCAAACAAGGAACAGAAGTTCTGAGTTCAGCTGAAACTAGGAGAAGGAAATTGAAGTCCCAAGAGATTTGGATTTGGGAACACTATTAGGGTTCAGAGATGCTGGGTCTATTGCTGAGATTCTGAAAATCAAGACAAGACACTACCCATAGAATCTCAAAACCTTCACTTTCTTTTGATTGGGGTGGGTGTGGGGGGGGGGTGGTCAAGGAGGAAAGAGAGAGGCTTTGTCTAAATGTCTCTGTGACACTCTGGCTTTTCCCAACTTGGGGGATGGCAAATGTAATAAAATGGTAAGAGTTGCTAGCAAGGAAAAAACTGAGAGAAAGGCCATATCTGTGAAGGAATCGAGGCAAGTTGAATTTGATTCAAAATTTCTAACAATTAAAACAGTCCAACAATGGCACAGCCTGCCTTGCTTCCCATCATTCAAGGTGTTCATGCAGGGGTTAATCAGTAGTGGGGAACTTGTGGTCTTGAGGCCACATGTGGCCCTCTAGGTCCTCAAGTGTGGCCCTTTGACTGAATCCAAACTTCACAGAATAAATCCTTTTATCAAGGGGATTTGTTCTGTAAAATTTGGAATCGGTCAAAGGCACACATTTGAAGACCTAGAGGGCCACATGTGGCCTCAAGAGTGCAGGTTCCCAACCCCTGGGTTCGATGATGTACCATATTTCAGGGTTGTTGTAAAGGGAATTATTGCACTAGTTAAGGGGTTGGCTAGGCGACATCTCAACAACATCTGATTCTGAGAAAGGGGAAAGCAGAACCCTTCTTCCCCAGAGACAAGAGCTGCAGCTCTGAGATGCCTTGGGCTTGTACCCAGCACTTAGGCATCCTCAGACCAGGCTGAAGGGCAGAATACTGAGCTATTCCAGGTTGGGGAAAAACATGAGAGGTGAAAGGCCACAAAGTGAGAGGGCTGCATATATCACCTACCCTGCCATCCTCTGGGAGACTTAAAATAGTCAGAAATGTGTCTCCTGTCCTTCTTTAACCATACAAATCAAGAGAAAGAACTGCTTGTTCCCCTGGGAAACAGCAGCCTTCTCAGAGTAGGAGGGGAGGAGTGCAGATAGGAAGAGGAGACCATGGTGATGGATGGATGACCCAGCTCCTGACCCTGGGGAAAGTTAGTCCAAGTTTTACTAGGGACACAATATCATCCACAAACATCGAGCCACAAAGACCATGTTGATCAATCACACACATACACATCACGCAAGTTAGACAGGACAGTAGGCTAACAGGGGCACGAGCATTAGTTTGTCTGGTGAAGTCATGGACCAGTTTTGGAGGAAATGGATGGGAATGGACACATGACTTCTTGGCTTCTCCTGGGAAAGGTTTTGTTGCTGTGGTTTCCAGGTTTTTCAAGCATCAATGTTGGCATCTAGGGGGTTGCGCAGTGGTCTTTAGGGATTGGTGGCTGTGAAAAGAGAGGCGAAAAATACTTCTTTTGACTTTATAAGAATAAGAATAAAAATAATAGTCTATATATTAAGAGCAGCTAGGTGGCACAATGGATACAGCGCCAGGGGGATTCAGGAAGTCAGGAAGACTCATATTTGAGAGTTCAAATCTGGCTTCAGATACTCAGTAGCTATGTGGCCCTGGGCAAGTCACTTAACCCTGTTTGCCTCAGTTTCTTCATCTGTAAAATGAGCTGGAGAAAGAAATAGCAAACCACTCCAGTATCTCTGCCAAGAAAACCCAGATGGGGTCACAAAGAGTCCAACAGAACTGAAAAGTGACTAAACAACAACAGTACATGATATTGCAATTAAAGGTTTGCAAAGGCCTTTATATATTTTTTATCTAATTGGAGCCTTGCGATTAACCTGAGCATTCTGCCCTGGTTGGGGGCAGTTGTACCAACAGTAAGTGGCCTGTTTCCAAGAGAGTCTGATCTGTGCATGGCTGATGACTGACCTCCAAACTCCTGACCCCGGAGAGGAGTCGGGAGAGAGAAGTGATAAATAGGGAGAGGGGTGGCGTATGCAATGATAATGTGGAGGAGAGCAGATCCCAGGTGAGGGGATCCAGTTCAATGTAACTCAGGAGGTTTCAGCCCAAGGCAGGGTGAGGGATCATATGTAAGTCTGTATATGGGGAGAAAGTGCATATCTCGCCCTCAGATATTGGCACTTTGGAGCAAAACTATGACTTTCACCCTAGTTGTAGATTTGCAAGCACTCAACTTTCCTAGGCTTCAGTTTCCCCAGCCATAAAATGGGTATTCATAATCCCTGCCAACCTTACACAATTGTGGGGGGACAATGGATGTTATTTTTAAATAGGTGAATGTTTATAACTACATGGCATTTTTGTTATAATAAAAACTGGTTTACTTAATGTTGTAGGAGTAGAAAGTCTCATGTATGCAGCTCTGCACCACATAAAGGACAAGTTATTGTATGATGCATATTATTCATATTTTACCGATGAAGAAACCGAGACTAAGGGAAACAGCAGCACTGGTCTGCAGTTCCATAGTTAGTGTTAGAGACAGGGCTCCAATCCAGATCTCCTGTCCAGTGTTCTTCCAGTCTGTGGTGACCTTGAGAGCCCACCCAAAGCGCCTTCTGAATCTTCGAAGAAAGGTTAAATTGTTTTCAGCATAGCTTCAGTATTAAGTGTTATATTGCATTCCAAAGACTGAAAAAATGATAAATACACAGCATCATTGCTAATTCCCCATTAAATAAAATATCGGGTTACATGGTGCTAGAGAATTTACAGCATTTATGCATTGTAACAATTCTCAGTGTCTGTGTACACTTATCCTCTCCTCTCAGACTCAGAATTTCCTGAGGGCAGGGCAGAACCACTCTCTGTACCCATCCCTTTCCCCCAGCTCTCCCAGATGCTAGTATAAGACTGTATCTCTCCAGGGGTCTACTTCAACATTCCCTGCCTAGCTGACTGGTCCTGCCTCAATGCCATCACCGGCTGGAATGGGAAGTAGGGATGGGGCTCACCTTCTTGTCTGATGTTTGCACACCTCAGTTCTCCACTTTCTGTGGTTCTGTGGCTGAAAAGAAAAACCACATAAAGCAAACACAAAAGAGACTGACCAGCAAGGATTGCCAGGCTCTGCCAATGTCTGACTATGGGAAACCTGTTTTTGCTTTCAGTGGTGGGGAGGGGCACAAGAGAGAGCAAAAGTAACTCGAGGGCTGAAGGTGCTACTGGTGACCTGGCACTGTGGAGATGCACCCAGCCAGCTCTGGGAAGGGCCTCCCGGTCCCACCCCTCTCCACACACACACACTTCCCAGTGACTCGCTATATACAAAACTTTCAGGGTTTTTGTTTTGTTTTGACCACATTCTTCACTCTCTTTTCTACCCACCCCCCTACCCCATCCCCACTGTCATTGTGATGAGATAGCTATGAAAAAGTTACCATTTGAAGTGATCAGGTTCTCCACCTGGGCTTCCTCATCTCCAGGAGCTCTGAAAAAGAAGACACAACATTGGTCCATTGCCCCAAGATAGGTACTCAGAGCATCCCTTCCTTAAACTACAGATCCCCTGACAAAGGTATCTAAGAGCATAGTATGCTGGTCATTTAAGCGCACTGAACAAGTACCTCCCTGGAGCGAAAGTGAGTACTGAGGACAAGCTGACAAAACCTATCAAAATAGACACAGACATTTTTCAAACACATAGAAAAGACCATAGGACATATCAAAGTCAAAAACTTTCAAAGTCAAACAGTCAACAGGCATTTATTAAGCACTTACAACATGTAAGGCAATTTGGGGGTAATGAGGTCACAAAACAACAACAAACAGTCCTTGTCCTTGTAGGGCACTCTCTTTTATTGCTACTTTCTATGAAAAGATCAAAATTAATACTACTTCTAATTTCTTCCATATTGATTTCTGCTGTATTGGTTCTACAATGTAACTGATTTATGCTGTATCAATTTTATAATTGGCTCTTGTAATGGCAAGTAAAGTGGGACTTTTTGTTGCCTTTTGTTTTGGAGCGCTTCTCAGCACTAAGGCAATCAAGTGCCTTTGAGGCTTGCCTTTGTTTCAATAGAGAGTCTTTGGTTGAATCAGGAGTCTTTGATGACCTGCTTAAGTCACGGGAAGGCCTAGGTCACATGGCTTTGAGTCCCATGGTTGTGATGCCCTCTGACCCTGAAGAAGTGTATATATACTCTGAGGTTAGTATTTTGCTTGGGGCTCACTCAGCGGAAGAGTGTCATGTGATTTGACCAGACGAGACTTTGGGTAGCCATTAAGGAGCTCCCCCACTTTGAAAAACCCAGATGTTGGTGCTTCTCTCTCTCTGGTAACTATGTATATATTGCTATGGTCAGACAGAATCCTGTCTGTTGATTTGTGTTTATTTGCTCTGTTTATATAATTTCTGCTTGTAATTTCTGTTCACGTTTTCTCTGAAATTCAGGGTGCTGACTTTTTCCCCTGAACTGAGTAAATGACATATGTGTGTGTAATTAAAGTGAGATTGCAAACCCCTTAAAGTTGCTTTCCTTAGAAAAGCAGATCAAAGAACCTGTGCTAGCAGCCTTCCTATGTGCCGGTGTTAGCGGCCTTGTAGCAGCAAGGAACAATGGTGTTACAGGTCTGCATTCACCTGGCTCCAGCTGAGTTCAGGAATCCAGCAGAGCCATAGCTTAAAGTTAGTTTAAAAGAAAGGTTGTTCTCTCTCATGCTGGTATCCCCTAGGATAGTTCATGGATATGTTTGTTTAGCCCCTCGAAATTACCATCCCCAAAAGATAAGTTGTCTGTCCTTTTCTGTTTTTGTGTAATTGAGGGACTTTTTAATCTCTTCCAAGGAGACAGCAAGTCTGTTAGTTGTGATCCCCTAGCAAAAAGATACAGTATACAAGATACAGAAGAGCTCCATAAAGCAATTAACATTTCTCAATAATTGGAGAGAAGAATGATTAGCCTTACCTGACTGCCAGCCCACCTTTCTCAATGAGCAATCCTAATAATGTTCTTGCCCCAACTCTACAACCTATCACCTTTCTCTACTCCTCACAAGACCTTTTCTTTGCTATATGTTAATAAAGAAGGTCTCCTCCTTCTCTGGGGGTTGCTGGCTTTACTGAAGTTGCCAGAGTGGCCCTCTTTGTTCATAATTATACCTGTTACTGTTAATAAGCTGATCTAGCTCATAGTCTGTGCCTCAGTCTCTCTTTATTACATTTACTCACCACATTTCTAAGGGAATTTCTCAGCTTGTCCAACCTGCCTCTCCAATCTAGTCCAATCCTCTCTAGACACATCCACTCCTCTCTGTACCCACTTATTTTTCCTAGCATAGATGCCCAACAATTGCCCTGCTGCTAGAAGCATAAGAGAGTATATTACAGGCTTACAAAAACAGGATTTGACAGGCTCACCCCTTGGACCCTTCTTGGCTGATCAGAAGACCTAGTCTGTCTAAGAAAGGGCAGAGAGGAACATAGCTCTTTGAAATGGTCAAGGAAGCTAAGGTCCCTGAACATTGGTGGTATTCCTCTTAGAAAGGGCCCCAAGCCAAGGAGAAGGGAACTCTCCTGTCTGTAAGTTGCACTGTCCTGCGTCCTCCAGCTTCAAGACAGCAGCAGATCTTGTTACTTCCCATAGGCTGAAGTTCTTTCCTCTCCCCATCTTCACCACAAGGACTTCATCCCACTCCCCTGCCCCTGGCTCTGACTTAGAAAGGTAGAAGAACTTGACAGCTTTGGGGTCAATCCGAATACACCAGGCTTCTTCCCAGTCATTTCAGATTTCACCATCCCAGTGCATACATTACCTGGGCTTCTGATTGAAGCTGCATTTGCACCTCCGACCTAAGAGGAAAAAGACAAAAAATCCAGAATCATAGAAAGTCTCAGACTTTCAATGTCCCCTTCTGGTGACCTGGCATCGTGGAGATACACCTACCTACCTGTGAGGCCACAACTGTATTATTGTGTTTGGTTGTGGGTATAACATTTAAGAAAAGAGTGCATCCATGGAAAGGGCAACCAGGACAGTGAGGAAACTTGAAGCCATATAACATAAGAGTAAATGGAAGGAAGTAGGGATTTTCAGCTTTGAGACAAATTAAGGGAGAATTTTATATAAGACTTTAGGGTTTGCAATGCATTTTACATATATTAGCACATGAAAAGATAACAGAGTACAAGGCAAGGCAACCTGGGAGCCAAGGAGTAATTGCAAGAAGCCTCTGAATCCATAAATAACTGGCCTCTGATTCAGGAAGACTTAGCTTCAGGTTCTGCCTTTGACCATACTCTGCAGCCTATGCCAGTGGCCCAGGCAACTCCAAGAGTTATACTCACAGGAAAGGTGCAGATCTGCACTGACAATGGGTTACCCCCCTGGACATGCCCTATGCCAATGAACTCACAGGTCTACTCCAAAAGCAGGTGGGAGACTGGACCTGTTATTTCATTAGCATAGAAACTCCTAGATGAGGAAATGCTTTGTCTGCCATTTATAATATTAGAATTGCCAAGAGTACTAAGAAGTGCCTTGTCCGAGGTCATGCAGCCGATATGTATCAAAGGCAGGACTTGAACCCCTATTTTTCCTGGTTGTCTATCCACTACAGCAATGTCAAACTCAAAGAAAAACAGGGGCCACTAACCATACATGAGGATCTTGGCTGGCCACATACTGACTTAGAAAACCATGTATTAATGTTATCCATGTTCTACTCTATTTTTTCTGCTCCATGTTTTGCTCTATTAATAATAATAATAATAATAATATTTTGTTAAATATTTACCAATGACATTTTAATCCAGTTCAGGCCACCCTCCAGAATGTTACAGGGCTGCCTGTTTGACACCTCAGCTCTACAGCATTGGTTCTCAAGCATTTTGGTTTCAAGACTCCTTTACACTCTTAAAAATTATTAAGGGCACCAAAGAGTTTTTATTTATTTGGGTTATATCTATCCATATTTATAGCGTTGGATATCGAAACTGATACATTTTAAAATATTTATTAATGTAAAGTAATGAGCCCATTATATGTTAACATAAATGACATATTTTATAAAAATAACTATACTTATATAACTACATATAAAATAACCACATTTTCCAAAACAAAAAATTCAAGTGGCATTGTTTTGCATATTTTTGCAAACCTCTCATGTCTGCCTTACGAGAAGATAGCTGGATTTTCACGTCTGTTCCTATAGGCAATCTGTTGCCATCTGTTATTTGGGTTGAGGCGAATGAAGAAAATCTGGTTTCACACAGATAGGTAGTTGGAGAAGGGAGGAGTATTTTGTTGTTGTTCAGTCATTTCAGTCATGTCTGACTCTTCATGACCCCTTTTGGGGTTTTCTTGGCAAAGATACTGGAGTGGTTTGTATTTCCTTCTCCAGATAATTTTGTAGATGAGGAAACTGAGGTAAACAGGGTTAAATGACTTGCCCAAGGTCACGCAGCTAGCATCTGAGGCCAGATTCGAACTCAGGAAGATCAGTCTTTCTGACAGAAGACTCAGCACTCTATCTAGTGCCCACATGCCACCTGGCTGCCCATACCACATATATACGTATCCTGTTTTTTCATATGTGTCTAGATGCTGCTGTGATTCATGCAATCCAGATTCACTTTACGAGTTACTGAACTGAGAGCAGCTTTTTACCATTTTGTGTTTTCTCAATTATTGGATGGTAATAAACAATTATTTTCACACGGAGGTACATGACTTTTTGAATGTTAAATAGGCTTCCTCATACTCCAAGAGTTTGGAAACCACTGACCTAGAACTAGAGGCGTTCAGAAGAGAGGGAAAAATCTGTGGGCTCTCATGATCAGGGGAGGCTTCATGAGACTGAGTCAAAATTGAGCTGGGCCTTGAGGGATGAGTAGAGTTTCAACAAATGTAGAGAAGAATAGAAGACATTCTCAATTGTAGGAGAAGGCAGGTTCAAATGGTGGGGATAATAATTAATAAAAGAGATAACAATGACAATTAAAAAAGACAGCTGGGGGTTCAGTGGATAGAGCACTGGCCTTGGTGTCAGAAAGGCCTGAGTTCAAATTCTGCCCCAGACATTTACTAACTGGTCAATCCTGGGCAAGAAACTTTGTTTTTCTCAGTCTCAGTTTCCTCATTTATAAAAAGGGGATAAAAATAATAGTAGTTACCTCATAGTGTTACTGTAAGGATGGAATGAGATTGCCTATGTTAAAAAAAACCTTAAAAGGAAACATAAATCCTAGTTATTCTAATAATAGCTGAAACTTGTATAGCATTTTAAGGCCTGCGACGTACTTTACAAACATTATTTCACTTTATTGTACTAGCCCTGTTAAGTATGTCCTATAGGCTTTATTACCCCTATTTTAGAGACAAGAATATTGAGGCTCAGAGAGGTAAGTGATTAGCCTGTGGTCACAGAGCTAGTAAGTGTTATAGGAAGGAACCTCAGCTCTTCTGGACCCCAAGTCCAACGCTGTAATGTTAATGGGATGTGAAGATCTTCCCTTCCCATTAATAGGCCTCACATGGAGCCCATTAAGAGAAGCTTGCTTAGGGGAGGCTTGCTTGTAGGAAGGCTTTCACACCTTTTGCTAATTTCTAATTAGGCAGTGAGTCATGAGAGTAGTGACGCCTTCTGACTCTGAGAAGTGTATATATACTCTGAGTTGGTATTTTGCTTTGGGGGTTCGCTTATGAGAAGGATCTTTTGATTTCCTTGCTGAGACTCTGAATAGCCCTATGTTCAGACCCCTGACTGCCCAGATGCAAAGGCTCTCTTAATCAGTGGTGTATGTAAAGTGCATAGTAATATTGTTTTGATCAGGCAGTCAGAGCGCTGTCTGTTGGTCTTTATGCTAATTTCTCTGCTTGTATTTTCTCTGACATTCATGGTGCTGACTTTTCCCCTGAACTAGAGAATGTAATTAAAAGTAGGATTGTTAGCCCCTTTTTGAGCAGTCTTTCCTGGAAAAGTGGATTACAGAACCTGTGCTAGCAGGACATCCTGGGTGTGCTAACATGCTTGCTATTATAAACACTCTCTCCAGAATAGCACACGGCTTCTCTAAGAGGGCTCTGACAGAGGGGTAGTCAATTCTCAGACAAGGGGTCTTTGCCTTAGAATCTTCTTTCTTACAGGACAGCACCATTCCCATAGATCAGACCCTACTGACCCATCCTGGTTAGGAAACAGCCAAGCCTTGAGTTCTACAAGGGCACCCGTTACAGCGGGAGTCTTAATTTCTTTGCTTCCCTTTATCACTTACTCAGGATAAGGAGGATCCCAACTGAAAACAGGACCACGGCAAACACCAAGCCTCCAATCCTTAGACTCTGGTAATCTGCAGAGGGAGTGGCCAGGTATGAATGAAAAGGAAGAGTGAGACACAGGCAGGCATTTCACAACTCCCTTTCAGGCAACTCACCCTGCCCAAAAAACTTTCCCCCAGGCTCCCCCTTCTAGCCCCTCACCACCCCAAATGGTCACCAAGGCTCACCATAGTGAAAAGGATCTTGCTCTTTCTTCTGATCGGCAGCTGGAAATATAAGACAAGCAAGGCCATGAGGAGGAGAGAATAACAATTCATTTCTAGAACATTTATGGCTACACAGCATTTTCACAGATATTCTCACATGATCTCCATGTTGAGCCTAGGCTGTAAACAGGAAGAGGTATTTCTATTCCATAATCGCAGAACATGAGGATTGGAAGAGATCTCAGGGTTATCACCTAGTCCAGAGGTTCTTAACCTATTTTCTGTCGTGGATCCCTTCCTTCCCTCCCTCCTTCTTTCTCTCTCTTCCCTTCTCTTTTTCTTCTTCCTCCCTCCCTCTCTCCCTTGTTCCTTTTCTTCTTCCTTCCCTTCCTCCCTCCCTCCTTTCATTGTTCTCTCCCTCCCTTCTTTCTTTCCTTTCTTTCCCTTCACAGAATAATAGTTTAAAATGCATAAAGAAGCCAATGATAGTGAAGTACAATTGCCCAAATGTTTGAAAAACCAAGAACCCCTGATCTAGTACAACCCATACCTGACCAGGAATCTCCTTCACAACATCTGGGCCAGACTCATGCAGACTCCACTTGATCTGCAGTAAGGGAGGACCTCCCACTACCTCTCTAGGGGGCTCATTCCACTTTGGAGTTTCCCTGATTTCTTAGGAAGTGTTTCCTTACATTAAATTTGCCTCTTCATAACTCTGCATGTTGATTTATCATAAACAAAACCCAGGGCCAGAGATCCTACCCAGCACCTGGCCACTGAAATTGACCAGTGCTGAGTCTCATCATAGAAGCTGAACCCTATTCCCAGCCCCTGCGCAGGGGGAAGTACCCCCAGGTTGCACATGGCAGCATCTAGCTTTGCAGGCAACTCTGGGGCACACAAGGGTTGCAGGTTCTTGCCTTTTCCACCCAGGTCCCAGAGGAGTCCACTTACCACTGGCTAGGACCAGAGGAACCAACAGGCTGCATAGAAAGGTCAGCACCATCTCCATGGCGATATCTGGGGAAAGGGCAAAGAAAAAAGTGACTCCAGACTAAAGACTCCCCAGGCTGATCATCAGCAGAGCTGGAAGAAAAATAAGGCAAGGTCCTGCCTTCAAGGAGTTTCCAGTCCTGTTAGAGAGATAGAACTTTCACACATTAAAAAAAAACAGATTATATAAAGCCGCTGGGATGGGGTGGCAAGAGATCTGGGCCTTGAGTCAAGGCACCAGGATTTAAATTCAGGCTCTGCTACTGACCTATAGGGTGACCACAGACAAGTCACTCTCACCTCCCTTGGGTCTCAATTCCCTCAAAGCGAACCTGTTATCACTATATCACATCTCAAGCATTAGATAAGTCATACAGACCATAAGTGCTATGGAAGCTCAGAGGAGAGAGATCATAGGAGACTGGGGGACTCAGGGAAGACTTCATGGAGGAGGTGGGCTTTGAGCTGAGCAGGATCCAAATGGGAAGAGATAAGGGAAAACAGGAAAGAAAGAAGTTCTGGGTAAGAGGGAAGGGTATGAATAAAAGCAGATAGGCAGAAATGGTTGATCAATCAGCCAATAAACAACATTAATACCCTACTATGTTTCATGCAGTGGGATACAAAGAAAAGTAAAAGACAGCTCCTGCCCTCAAGGAGCTCCCATTCTAATAGGTAGGACAACACACATACAACTATGTACAAACAAGGTACATATAAGATAAAGAAGAAATAATCACCAGAGGGAAGACACTAGAATTAAGAGGGATTGGGAAAGGCTTCTTGTAGAAGAGGGGGTTTTGGCTGGGACTCAAAGGAAGCCAAGGGCGCCAGGAGAGAGAAATAAGGAAGGAGAACATTCCAGTCATGGGAGACAGTCAGTGAAAATGCCACGAGTCAGGAGATGGAGTATCTAGTTCCAGGACCAACAAGGATGTCAGTGACCCAGAATGATAAAACATATTGTGGGGAACCTCAGGTGGCTCAGCCTTGATCATGGGAGAGATCTTGGAAATCATCTAATCCAAACCCCTCCCTTTACAATTGCAGAAACTGAGGCAGTTTGTGTTCCACTAGGCCAAAGTCAGAGGGAATAGAGCAGAGAGCAGGCACCTGGTAAGACTAGAGGCACATGCCAAAGAAAGGAGAGAGGGGCAATTTACCTTCGTAAGCAGGGACTAGCACAACATCTGCCATGTAGTAGGCACTTAATAATAGTTAGCATATATATGGTGCTTACTATGCACAGGCACTGCGCTAGGTGCTTTGCCATTATTATCTCATGTGATCCTCACAACAGCCCTGGGAAATAGGTGATATTATTATCTCCATTTACTGATGAGGATACTGAGGCAAACAGAAGTTAAGTGACTTGCCCAGGGTCATACAGCTAGAAAAAGCCTGAAGCAGGATTGAACTCACATCCTCCTAACTCTAGACTCAGTGCCCTATTCACTGCAGCATCTCGCGGCTCCCTAGATGCTTGACCATTTCAGGACTTGCATTTTTTGATGATACTCACTGGCCAGGATTCTCATGCTTTACAATGCTATTATTCACGTGGACCCGCAAGGTTGGGGTTACCAACATTCATTAAACACATGATCTGTAGGAGGCACAATGCTGGGTTCTGAGGGACATGTATGGCACTGGATAGATTAATTTAGGTAAAATTGTCATTTTTATTATATTAGCTCGGCCTAACCATGAGCAACTGATATTTTTCCATTTATTTAGATCTGATTTTATTCGCGTGAAAAGTGTGTCCTAGTTATGTTCATATAGGCCTTGGGTTTGTCTTGGCAAATAGACTCCCAAATATTTTATAGTGTCTACAGTAACTTTGAATGGAATTTCTCTTTCTATCTCTTGCTGTTGGGCTTTGTCAGTAATGTATAGGAATGCTGAGGATTTATGTGGGTTTATTTTATATCCTGCAACTTTGCTAAAGTTGTTTATTATTTCAAGTAGTTTTTTACTTGATTCTCTAGGATTCTCTAAATAAATCATCATATCATCTGCAAAAAGTGATAATGTAGTTTCTTCTTTTCCTATTCTAATTTCTAATTTCCTAATTCTAATTTCTTTTTCTTCTCTTATTGCTACAGCTAACGTTTCTAGTACCAAATTGAATAATAGGGGTGATAATGGACATCCTTGTTTCACCCCTGATCTTATTGGGAATGCATCTAGCTTATCCCCATTACAAATAATGCTTGTTGATGGTTTTAGGTAGATGCTATTTATAATTTTAAGGAAGGTTCCACTTATTCCTATGCTTTCTAGTGTTTTTAATAGGAATGGGTGTTGTACTTTGTCAAAGGCTTTTTCTGCATCTATTGAGATGATCATATGGTTTCTGCTGGTTTTGTTGTTGATATGGTCAATTATGCTAATAGTTTTCCTAATATTGAACCAGCCTTGCATTCCTGGAATAAATCCTACGTGGTCATAGTGCATTATTCTTGTGATGAGTTGCTGCAATCTTTTTGCTAATATTTTATTTAAAATTTTTGCATCAATATTCATTAGAGAAATTGGTCTATAATTTTCTTTCTCTGTTTTGACTCTACCTGGTTTGGGTATTAGTACCATATTTGTGTCATAAAAAGAATTTGGTAGGACTCCTTCTTCACCTATTTTCCCAAATAGTCTACAAAGTATTGGAATTAGTTGTTTTTTAAATGTTTGATAGAATTCACATGTATAACCATCTGGCCCTGGAGAGTTCATTGATGGCATGCTCAATTTCTTTTTCTGAGATGGGGTTATTAAGAAATTTCACTTCCTTTTCTGTTAGCCTGGGCAGTTTATGTTTTTGTAGATATTCATCCATATCTCTAAGGTTGTCAAATTTATGGGCATACAGATGGGCAAAATAATTCCTAATTATTGTTTTGATTTCCTCTTCATTAGAGGTGACCTCACCCTTTTCATTTTTGATACTGGCAATTTGATTTCCTTCTTTCTTTTTTTTAATCAAATTGGCCAAAGGTTTATCAATTTTATTGGTTTTTTCATAAAACCAGCTCTTTGTTTTATTTATTAATTCAATAGTTTTCTTGGTTTCAATTTTATTAATCTCTCCTTTGATTTTCAGTATTTCTAATTTGGTATTTAATTGGGGTTTTCAATTTGCTCTTTTTCTAGCTTTTTCAGCTATATGCCCAGATCATTGATCTCCTTTTTCCCTAGTTTATTCATGTAGGCATTTAGGGATATAAAACTTCCCCTAAGAACTGCTTTTGCTGCATCCCATAAGTTTTGGTATGTTGTTTCATTATTGTCATTCTCTTGAATGAAGTTACTAATTGTTTCTCTGATTTGTTCTTTGGCCCACTCATTCTTTAGAATTAAATTATTTAGTTTCCAATTAGTTTTTAGCTTATTTTTCCATGGTTCTTTATTAAAAATGATTCTTATTGCATCATGATCTGAAAAGGATGCTTTGACTACTTCTGCTTTTCTGCACTGGATTGTGAGGTTTTTATGCCCTAGAACATGGTCAATTTTTGAGTATGTGCCATGTACTTTTGAGAAGAAAGTATATTCCTTTTTATCCCCATTCAGTTTTCTCCAGAGGTCTATCATATGTGCCTTTTCTAAAATTCTGTTTACCTCCTTAACTTTTTTCTTATTTATTTTGAGGTTAGATTTGTCAAGTTCAGAAAGGGGGAGGTTGAGGTCTCCCAATATTATAGTTTTGCTGTCTATTTCTTCATGTAACTCCCTTAACCTCTCCTCTAAGAATTTGTATGCCTTACCACTTGGTGCATATATGTTAAGCAATGATATTGCTTCATTGTTTATGATGCCTTTTAGCAGGATATAATGTCCTTCCTTATCTCTTTTAATTAAATCTATCTTTACTTTTGCTTTGTCTGAGATTAGGATTGCTACACCTGCTTTTTTTACTTTAGCTGAGGCACAATATATTTTACTCCAGCCTTTTACCTTTACCCTATGTGTATCCCCCTGTTTCAAATGTGTTTCTTGTAAACAGCATATTGTAGGATTATGGTTTTTAATCCATTCTGCTATCTACTTCTGTTTTATGAGGATGTTCATCCCCTGCACGTTCAGAGTTATGATTTCTATCTGTGTCCTTTTCTCTATCTTAATTCCCCCTGTTTATGCTTTTATTTCTCCCTTTCCCCTTCTCCTCCTCGACAAAGTTTTGCTTTTGACCGCCGCCTTCCTCAGTTTATCCTCCCTCTTTATTCCCCTCCCTTATCTCACCATTTCCCACTTGCTACTTCTCCTCTCCCTTCTGACCACGCCCCTCCCTTTTCCCCCCTTCCCCTCCTACTTCCCGTAGGACAAGTTAGATTTCTAAGCTTTTCAGGGTATGTTATTCCCTTCTTGAACTAGATCAGATGACAGTAAAGCTCAAATACTGCTCTTCTCCCTCCCTTCTTGCCCTCTACTATAATATGTTTTTGTGCCACTTCATTTGGTATAATTTACCCTTTTCTACTACCTCCTTACCGCTTCTCTCATAGCCCTCCCTTTATATCTCTTACTTATATTTTATATCTTTATATCAGTTATTTTATACAGGCATTCACAACCTATGTATATCCCTTTTAATTGTCATAATAGCTGTATCATTCTCAAGACTGACTTATATATGTATATGTACATAAAACATACATAAGATGATATAATCCTACATAAAGATGTAAACAACCTGCCCTTATTGGTTAATAAGGTTAGTGGGATTTTTCCCCCTGGTTACCTTTTTATGTCTCTCTTGAGTTTTATATTTGGAGATCAAATTTTCCATTGAGTTCTGGCCTTTTCATCAGGAAGGTCTGGAATTCCCTTATTTCATTGAATGTCCATCGCCTTGCCTGAAAAATTATGCTTAGTTTTGCTGGGTAGCTGATCCTTGGTTGTAGTCCCAGCTCCTTTGCCCTTCGGAATATCATATTCCAATTTCTCCTGTCTTTTAATGTGGAAGCTGAGAGATCCTGCGTGATCCTGACTGTAGTTCCACGATATTTGAATTGCTTCTTTTTGACTGCTTGCAGTATTTTCTCCTTGAGTTTATAGTTCTGAAATTTGGCTATAATATTTCTTGGTGTTTTCAGTTTGGGATCTCTTTCAGGGGGTGATCGGTGAATTCTTTCAATGACTATTTTGCCCTCTGGTTCTAGGACCTCTGGGCAGTTGTCTTTGATAATTTCTTCGAAGATACTGTCAAGGCTCTTTTTTTCATCGTGGATTTCTGGTAGACCAATAACTCTTAAATTGTCTCTCCTGGATCTATTTTCCAGGTCAGTTGTTTTGCCAATCAGATATTTCACATTATTTTCTATTTTTTCATTCTTTACATTTTGTTTTACTACTTCTTGGTGCCTCATAGATTCAATAGCTTCCCCTTGCTCAAGTCTAATTTTTAATGAGTTAGTGTTTTCATTTTGCTTTTGAGTCTCCTTTTCCAATTGGTTGATTTTGCCTCTCAGGGTGTGATTTTCTCTCTCTAGATTCTGAATCTCCGTAGCCATTTCGCCAATCTTATTCTTTAGGGACTTTTCCATTTTTTCCATGTTTTCTTTTACCTCCCTAATTTGGTTTTTAAAATCCTCCTTTAGCTCTTCCAGCAATGCTTTTTGGGCTGGAGACCAGTTCACATTACCTTTTGAGGTATCAGACACGTCTATGGTGTCATTACCGTCCTCTTCCATATTGGTATTTTGATCCTGCCTGTCTCCATAAAAAGAATCTATTGTCCTCAGTTTTTTTGTGTTCTTCTTCATGTTGGTTTGCCTTTTGCTGGCTTTACAATGAATTTCTACCTTTGGGCCTCAGGGCTTTCTGTCCCAGCTTTCTTATTCTAGGGGTTGTGAGTCTAGAATTATAGCCTTCAGTTTCCTCAGGTGTGGGGAGGGGTCTGGCTCCCTGGCATCTCACTCCCTATGGGTGCTCTCCAGCACTTGCTTTTCAGCAATGGTCTCAGCTGTTTGTTGTTTGAGCTGATCTCTGGCACTTCCCCTGGGGGAGCAAGATTACGTCTGGGCTCCTGGTGTTGACCCCTGCCGACTCTGCCCCTCTGGGACTAATGAGCTTCTACTATTTGTCCTGTGAGGCCCCACTACTTTCTCCTCTGTTTCAGCTTTCTTTTTTTTTCCCTGAGGAATTCTCTGGGTGAGGGGGGGAGGGATTAGAGCCGTTTACCTGGCCATTGTGACTCCCAGAAGTTCAAGGAGCCAAGTTCCTGGGCTGCAAGCGTCAGGAGTTGGCCGGTGGCGTTGTGCTGCCTCTCTCACTCCCACAGACTACCGTCCTGTGTTGGGAGTCCTGGGGATCTCTGCCGGTTTCAGGCGCCCAGCTTTCTCCCAGCCTGTCTCCCACGTGGATTTCCCGGCCAGCCGCTTCTGCTTTGGTCTGGAGCAGCGCCGCACACCGCACTCCGAGCCCTCTCCAAGCCTACAGGTTCGTGCCTTCAGCCTTTCAGACTCTCTTGGCTCGGAAATTTGCCCCATGCAGACTGCTCCCAGTTTCAGACTCTCTCAAATCTGCTCCAATTCACTTTTTTATAGGAATCTGACAGACCTTGTGAGAGAGCTCCGGTAAGATGCTGCCTTCATGCGGCCATCTTGGCTCCGCCCCCCACATCTGAGGGACACGTGAAGATAAATAAGATAAAATCCCTGCCCTCATAGAGATTGCAGTGTGGAGGACAGCCATGCTGACCACTGTCCCCAGTGCAGTCACCCACAATCTCAGCCCTTGGTGAGCTTGCAATCTGGTAAACAGGCATGTGGCATTTATAGAAGAAACACATAGACCAAATTGATGCATGCTACGTGAGGTCTGTGGAAAAAAGATCACTTCTGACTGCGGAGAAAGGTGAAAGCATTGAGGAGGAGACGACATTTGAGCTTGGAACTAAAAGGTGAATAGGATTTCAGCCTTGTCCCCATTCCCTATGTCTTATAAGAGAGGAACCCATGGCACAAATTCCTGCTTGTGAGGGGCAGAATCCCCAATAAAGATGCAAAATCTCCACGCTTGGACATTTTCAAAACAAGGAGGTCGTCTGATAGAAATCTACTAGAGGAATATTTTTACAGGATGATTCAAAATTCATATTATCTAAAAGTAGAATGGCTCGGATGAACTCCAAGGGGACCTCAACTAGGAAATCCTAGATCATACTCCACACATAATTACTGGGGGGGGGGGGTGGAGGGGGAGCTTGATAGAGAGGTAAAAAGGGAGGGAAGGAAAAAGACACAAAACAGGCCTTTGGGGGAAACCACATAGTGTTCTAAGTGGTGGAAGGCTGGCAGTGACCTGTGGACCTAAATGCTCTTCCTGTCTCAAGATCTGAGGTCCCTGGAAAAGATTAAGCCTGCTTTGAGGAAGGCATCCAACCTCCAGAAACTTATCTCAAGTGGTAGATCCAAAGAAAACAGCCATCCTCCAGTTCCTAGCCACTAGGGGTCAGAATAGCTCCAGGGATGCCTTGTACTCTAATAACTAGAGAGGAATTTTGTAATTGCATTCTGAATGAGACCAGAGGCATTATCAAGGCCAGCTCCTTCATTCAATTTAGCAAGTACTTACTGAGCTGCTATTGTGTCCACCACTGTGCTGGCCACCATCAGAGATAGAAGGAAGTGTGAGACATGGTACCTGCTGTCACAGAACTCATGATCTAGCTGGAAAGCCAGGATTATAATAAAATAGAATTAATCTTGAGTTTATTAGTGCGATATGAACTCTGAATATCCTGGAGGAATTTGTAGGAGAGGGAGATCACTGGGGTTTCATGGAGGAAATAGACTTGGGCCGGACCATAAAGGACTGGGGAGAACACTGACCTGACTAGATCAGTACAATCCAATAAGCATTAATTAAACACTTATCCCTGGCCTAAGTGTTGGTGATACAAAAATAAGAGGAAAAATAGTTCCTGCCCTCTAGGAACTTACATTCTACTAAAGGAATACATCATATATACAGAGATGTCTATCCACATCCATAACATTGTGCTTTTAATTGGGCCTATGTGAATTCCTTACCACCTTGAATTTTACTCAGATTTGACCCAGATCACAAAAAGTAAAATAGGGGAAATTTTCTCCTCATTGAGTAGGAACCCAGGAAAAAGGAGAAAAAGTCATACGGTTTCCTAAAGGCAAACATTTCTGTGGATTGGGAAAAACTTTTTGCCTTACACACACACACACACACACACACACACACACACACACACACACACAGAGTAAGCCAGTAAGGTGCATGTACCACCACCATCACCACCACCACCAACCCCCCACCCCCACTAGCTTCTGACCACACCCTGGACCCAGCTCATCTCCAGGCAGAGCAGCAGGCCCTGGGACTTTCCCAGACTGGTGTCCCTGAATTCAGAGTCCAAGCACAGAGGCTTCTATTCAGGTTGTTCCTACCACCCCCAGCTAGCAGAGAACGTAGCATAGTTTCTCTTAGATGATACAAAATACCTTTGTCTGTCTCTTCCTTTCAAGAAACTGAATCTCCCAGACACACACACACATAATTACCCTTCACACCTCATCCCTCCCCCATTTTGTCCCACATTCCTTTCCTTAAGTGAAGAAACTGGGACTGGTAGGAATCCGGAGAGGCAGAAGGGGCTGGGAGTGTCTCTTTTCAAATCGATGCAGGGCAAAGCCATGGGATGTCCTAGGAGTGCCAGGAGAGACAGGCTGTCCTCTCCCCTCCCCAGGCCCAAGAATTTCCGCATTTTCTAAGGACACTGATTTACCCATACACAAATATCAAGACATCAATGCAGGCTGGGGCTCAGAGAAACCTGGGAGGGCATGAGGAAAGAGCCTGGTCCCTAAGCAGGGAGCTGCTCCTCTATCTTCCTTGTGGACTTCTCACATCCTCTCTTCTGATGAGGAAGTCAATCACTATATGACCCTGGACAAGTCATTCACCCTTGAAAGGGGGCACAGTTTAGTAGAAGGAAGGAACAAATACTGAATTTGGAGTCAGAAGATCTGAGTTCAAATCTCAGCCCTATTACTCACTACCCAAGTGACCTTGGATCTCCCTTAGGGTTCGACTCAATTTTCTTATCTATAAAACGAATATCTTAGGTTCCTTCTCTCCCTGTAGTTCAGGACTACCTCTGAGCTATTTCTTGATCTTCTTCCAAGCTGTGGTACCCCCCTCACTCTATGTGAGTATATGAAAAAGTCTTAGCCTCAAAGGGCCAGGGTGTCCCATTGCATCCTGGGTCATCTCCAGTCATCCTGAGGAATATCTGGTCACTGGATCCAGATGGCACTGGAAGAGAAAGTGAGGCTGGTGACCTTGCACAGCCCTCCACTCAAATCAAGGTCAACTGTGAGTCATGACATCATTTCCCTGATGTCATGGTCATCTTTGAAATGAAGGACAAACACAACAACCACCCCTCCCCTCTCCACCTCAACCACCCCCCCCCAATTACTTTGTTTTGGGGTTTCGCAGTTTTAAGCCTAGACTCTTTCATTTCATCAGTATCAGGAATTCCCAGTGAGGGCACTCCCTCCACCAATGAAGAATACATGCTCTGCGTATAGTCTTACACAAATGTCACACAGGGCACTGAGAGGTTCGGTGACTCGTCCAGGGTCACACAGCCAGCACACGTCACAGTCAGGACACATGCTTTCCTTGAACCCAAGGCTGACTCTCTTTCCATGATGCCATGCTGCCTTTTTGTTCATATTTTGTACACATTTATCTGAGTACTTGTTGTCTCCCCTGATAAAGTGTAAGTTCCTCCAGGACAGGATCTTTTATTTCTGTCTCTGTATCCCCAACATTTGGCAGCTAGGTGGCACAGTAGAGCACTGACCCTGGACTTCAAATCTGGCCTCAGACACTTACAAACTGTGACCCTGGGCAAGTCACTTAACCCTGTTTGCCTCAGTTTCCTCATCTGTAAACTGAGCTGGAGAAGGAAATGGCAAACCACTCCAGTATCTTTGCCAAGAAAACCCCAAATGGGGTCACAAAAATTGGACATGACTAATCAACCACAACAACAAAAAAAATCCCTAACATTTACCATAGTGCCTGGCACATAGAAGATGTATAATGAATTCTTATTGACCAATAACTAAGATCCTGTAGCTTTGAGTGCTGGTATTCTAAGGCAGGGCTGTCCAAAACACGGGCTGTGAGCCCCATGAGACTCGCCTGTGCCCACCACAAGCACAGAAATCAACACAGATGCTTTAAAGCATTTTTGTCAATTTCCATGCCGATAGTAAACACAGGCGGGCCGCACTTTGGACAGCCCTGTTCTAAGGTAAAGGTCTTCCTGCCACCTAACCATAGAATGCCCTCTGTGGCACCTCATACCAGCCCACCTTCCACTGCTAGCTCTTGCCAATGGAAAGTTCTTGTTCTGAGCCTAAAGAAGAATGAAAATCCTTTGACTTGGCTAGTGGTTTTGGACATTCGACCTGCCTGAAAATTCCTGGTATTGCGCATAGTAGGGATGATGTTAGGGCAGACCACCCTGCGAGGAAGCTGAGAAAGCAGACTGGCTTTAGTGGAATTCTGCAGAGCTCAGTTTCCCCTTATAAGTAAAGTAGACGTAAGGAGAAAAAGGTTAAGATGAGTCAGAGAGAGCATCTTCTGAAAAAGAGAAGGCAGGGGAAGGGCAGAGAATGTCCTCCAGAATATAAGTGGGACTTTCCCCAAGTGTATCCAAAAGAAGAGCTGGTAGAGATTTCCTAGACTGTAAAGGTACAGGAATGACTCGAGCCATTGGACTCTCTGCCCAAGGGCCTAGAATAACGATGATGACGAGGATGACAATGACTACTACTGTTATTTATAAAGCAATTTAAGGAATACAATTTAATTTCCTCCTCACGGCAACCCTGTTAGGTGCGTGCCATAATTTTCCCCATTTTACAGATGAGGAAACTGAGGAGGAAAGAAGTTTGGTATTACACAGGGTAACCCAGCCATTAAGTGTTTGAGGCCGGATTTGAACCCGAGTCTGCTTGACTCCAAGTCCAGCATTCTATCCTTTGTACCACCTAGCTCCCTGGAATCACAGAGACAATCACTCCAGCCTGTTACAGCAGGAACAGTGCTAGGTTTAAAGCTGGAGAACTTGAGTTCAAATCCCATCTCTGCTTCTTATTTACTCCCCAGGTGATGTGGGTATGGAGAGGAAACTTGGCACAGTGGTTAGACTGGGAGTCAAGAAGACCTGAGTTTAAATCTGGCCTCAAACACTTCCTGGCTGGGAGACCCTGGGCAAGTCACTTAACCCTGTTTGCCTCAGTTTCCTCATCTGTAAAATAAGCTGGAGAAGGAAATGGCAAACCACTCTAGCATCTTTGCCAAGAAAACCCCAAGTGGGATCATGAAGAGTCCAAAACAACTGAAGAACAACAAAAACGGAAAGAAAAGCTACTAGTTGGTGAAATCTCAATCTGTTATATTTTTTATAACCCACATTAACAAGGCATAATAGAACTCCTCAGTGCAGCTGTGGAAATAATTTGATCTTCCTCTTACAGTGTTCAGGTACCAGACTATGCCAAAACGTCATCATCCTCTTCTCCCCTCCCATAGCCTTCCTTTCCTATTCCCCCATATCTAGTACACTTGGCTCTCATCTTTTGCTCTCAGTCCCTAATACAGGACATCAACCTCACTCACAGGTTGACCACAGATGCTGGAGAAGACAGGGGCCCTGCCTTTGAAGCAGAATATACCCACTTACATACATAGGAGAGTGTATGCCATAGAATCTGGTCAGGTTCAGACCGGATTAGATGACCTCTCTCCTATTCTAAGGCCTTATGATTCTGTGATTCTGTCAGGGACAAGACTAATATTCAATTGTTAGGTTCACTGAGTAATACTAGTCTTCTATTACATGCGCTATTGGGTATCAATCTGGCATAAGCTGTATCTAAGTTTGTGTAATAAAGAGTCATGTTATAACTGGTTTCTATTCCAAAGGAGGAGGGAATGGGGGTGGGGTTGGGGAAGAAAGGAGGAAGTAAAGGAAGAAAAGAGAAAGAAGGGAAAGGGAAAGGGGAGAGGAGATAAATAGGAGAGGTGGAAAGAAGAAAAGTAGAGAGAAAGTGAAAAGAAAGGGAGATAAGAATTTAGATTTTTATAGTATTTGGTGGAGGGGTCTAGACCTGTGACTTTGGTAGTGTTGGAAATTCCTTCCACCAACACAGATCAAGAACTTATATGTAACTTCCTGTCTTAGAGACTTGTCTGAGGGACGGAGAGAGACAAGATTCCAGAGGTCTTTTTTTTTTTTTTTTGTATAGTGTTAGTGCTACTGGGTTAATGCAGGATTCAGACTATTTGGGCTTAGAATCACAGAATGATTGAGCTGAAGGGGAGTTTAGAGATGCCTCAGTCTAACTCCTTCATTTAGAGACTGGGTAATTAAGTGTTTGGATTTAAAATTCTTCCATTAGACTATAAGAAGAAGTAAACATAAACAAGAAAATGAGCCTCAGAGGGGGTCAGTGACTTATACTAAGAGCTACTTAGTAGATGTGAAAGAGCTAGGTCCAATTATAGCACCTGTAGCAATTATATTGAAATTCTATTATCAATAAAGTTTTAATATGTAATATTTCATTTTTCCCGAATTACATGTTAAAATAATTTTTTAAACATTTGGTTAAGTTTTGAATTTCAAATTCTATCCCTCCCTGCCCTCCCCCTCCCTGAAATGGAAAGCAATTAGATAGAGATTATACATGTGTAATTATGTAAACCATTTCCATATTAGTCATTTTATCAAAAATATTTATAAGTTCAAGGAATCTAGGTTAAAAACTCCTGATTTAAAGGGATGTGGAGTCATAAACTGACCTGGAGACAAATGGAGTTATTCTAGGAAAACCACCTGGAGAAGGTGAATACTGGGTAGAGTTTGAAAGGAAGCAGAAATTCTAGTTGACAGAGAAAGTTAGGTTCAAAGTGGAAAATGAGTAAGTTTACTTGGGGGCTGTGAGCACAATGGGCTGACCAGAGGTAAGAGTATCCAGTCAAGAGGGATGAGAACTGAAGGTTCTACATGGCAGGGTCAGCCAGTAGAGGAGGCTTGGACCCCAGGTTAGAAGTGCAATTCACTACAAGAGATCACAGGAAACTGTAGTGGGTTCGCAAGCACCGGAAAAAAGGTGTTATAAAAACAGTGTTTGAGGAAGACAGTTCTTGATGATACATGTAGGCCTCCTCCCATTCCACTCCTGCATTTCAGAAGAAGGAGCCCACTCATGCCCTTCCTCACATATGCAGTCTGCACACTGACAGGATAGTAACTGTGAACACTGCTAGGCCCAGCCTCCTGTCTCTGGTTCTTCTTCATTAGGCCTGAGCCTTATTAAGCTCCTATTGCCTATTTCAGCCAACTCTCCCTTCTCCACCACCAACCCCCTCCCCACCCATAAAGGTTTAATTAAGATGCCAAAATCATCCCGTGGAAAAGAAGGCCAGACTGTGAGGGGGTAAGGGGGGTGGTAGTCCTCCTGGTTAAATATTTACCAAATGAGCTTGGCAACACCACTGTGCCTTATAAATATTCATATGGTGCTATCTGCCCACCCTCCTGAGAAATGATTCATATTCCCTTGCTAGAGTCTGTAAAATGAAAGGGATGAACAGATTATCTCCCCAGTAGGCCCCTTCTGGTCCTAACATCCTAAGTTAAGTCTCAAGCACTTTGTTGAGGAAGCAATGGAGGATTTCTTCATAAGGTAGATTTTTAGCTCCATGTAAGGAAAAAGAAGTTATTGATGATAATCAGAACTGTGGAAGGAGTCGCCTTAGGAGAGGACAATAACAAATAACAAGTCACATTTGGATGGTGCTTTGAGGTTTGCAAAGGATTTCAAGACACCCTGGAGACCTAGACAATGTTATAGAGAATGTTATAGGCAGTACAGTTATCCTACCCACATTTTAGGGGTCCAGCACCACTGAGATCTGGAAAATCTGTGTAAAATTTTTTGGCCCTCCCTTCATACCAGAGAAGAAGTCTGATTTTTTTTTCTTTTTCTTTTATGGGCTGTTTACAGCACCATGTAAAATTTCAGTTAAGTATTTGGTCATAGGCTATATTATACAAAACTACACATATATTTTATGCATTTCTGAGTTTCTAAGCTTTCTCTGTGTCATTTGCTGGCCTTCACAGGTCATCTGCAGCTTCCACAAAACTCTCCAAAAACTTAAGTTTTGAGCTCCAAATTCTATCCCTCCCTGCCCTCACTCTCCCTGAGATGGTAAGCAATCAGATATAGGTTATACATGGTGCAATCATGTAAAACATTTCCATATTTAGTTTCTTCTGCCAACCCGGGCTACATCAAAACCGAGATGGGGAAAATCACGACGTGGAAGGGATAACTGTATTCCTCTTCTGGGGCTATTTAGACTAATTGTCTTCCAAAGTCCCTTCCAACTCTGACGTTTTGTAATCCTACACTCTCTGAAGGTTCTCTACAGCACTTATTCTTTTTTTTAACTGAACAACAAATTTATGCACACCTATGTAGCTTTCTAAATATCTATATACATATATAAGTATGTCTAGGTTTATGTATTTCGTGTTTGTTTCCAAGGCTTCATCTACCAAGCAGAGAAATGTAACAATAGTTTAGAGTACATGTTCATTTTCAAAACAAGGGAAGATTGTAACAAAGTAGCAACAAAAAAATCGCTGGCGTTGGGAGGCAGGAAAAAGAAGGTTAGAGAGCTTAGGATATGTGCTACGAACCCTGCAGAAGCACGAAAACATAAACGCAATGGATCAGATCTGACTGATGATGATAATGATCCCTGATGATCCAGGTGATGATAACAGAGTCTCCGTTTAAACCCTACTCCCATTATGTAAGGGCAGGGTGTGTGCAGGGAAGAATAGGACCTCTGGCGTGATGGCTTACAGCACTTATTCTTAACTTGGTGCCCCTTTGACAGTCTGATGAACTCTATGGGTCCCCCCCTTTTTAAAGAATGTTTTAATACATAAAATAAAATACACAGGATTACAAAGGAAACTAATTATATTGAAATGGTAAAGATTTTTTTCTTTTTTAGTTCAAGAGCTCCTACTCTAGAGGCCAGCTTGTCCATCCCTTGTCTGTGGAGCTAACAAGTCTTTGTAGCTGGGGTGGGCAGGGGGTGGGGGAGGGTGTCTAATCTTATACCTTTCCAGTATTCCAAAGACTCAATGCCAAGAAGTTTCTTCCTAGGTCTAATTCAAATCTTTCCCACTTCATTGCAAGCCCATTTCTCATATGGATCCAGTCACTTAGGATATTAAGGACTATTTAAACTAGGTTCAGATGATATGCAGTGGGACCTAATATAGAAGGCTGAAATATTAAAAGGGAGAAATACCTTGCCCATCAGTTAGTATCTGGGTGGAAGGTGGGGAAGGGAGGAGTGAAGCTACATAATGCTTATTCCTCTGAGGGTCTGTAGGTGTACACTTGAGTTCTAATGTCAGACTCTTTCTGGAAGAAATTCTAGGCCAGCAGTTGTGGGAAACTGTGCTTGGAGATCCTCATTGCAAGAATTCATGATCAAGTTTACAAGAGGTTATTCCCATAACTGCCTTTGGGCCCCGACAGTTCCCTGTCAGGTACTGCAGCATGCAATCTAAGGATACAAGCAAGAGAACCACTTCACCACCAATCTGAGGGTAAAGCATCCCTGGACTTGGAGGAAAGATGCCTTGAAGATATCCTCTAAATAAAGTCTCATTTGTATTCAGGGTGGCAGAGCCACATTAAAGTGAGAAAAGAATCATTGTCTTGTGACTGATACACTATGAGGCCTTGGAGGAGCCAACCAGAAAGGAGCCCAGGCCCTGTGATCTGCTCTGGCATCCTGGAATCTGTAAGATTAGAGCTGTAATCCTTACCTCAATTTGGCCAAGCTTATAACTGACCTCACATTCCTTAGTCCAGTAAACACCTCACCTGTCCAACACCCTGCCCCTTACCACAGGGGAGTAGTCTCTGACAATTTATCTCATCCAGTGGGTCATTGTTAAGCTTCCTCCTCCTCCCCACAACATACTGCCTCTTGCTTCAACCCTCTCTATTTTCATTTTTTACCTTCCCTTGAAAGAGGAGAAAGGAGGAATCAGGGAGACCAGGGAAAGCAGAAGGGACCAGGGAAGGGTGAGTGCTGCCATCTGTTCTCCTCTCCCTAGCCAGTATCACACTTGACTCTTCTTCACACGGTGACTCTGGTGTTGAGGAGCGGAGAGGAGGTTAGCCTGAAGCCGATACAAGCAGAGCAGGACTTGGTGAAAAAAAATGGCACCCTAAGCCAACATTTCTCCCTCTAGAAAAAACAACCTGAGTCATCCGAGGCTCTGGTTAATTTTGTAACTCTGGAAGAACATGTCTGACTGAAGAGCTGAACTGGAGGCAGACACTGTGTGTGTGTGTGTGTTTGATAGAGAGAGGGAGGAGTAGAGGGTAATGAAGGAAAGAGAGAGGGAGGTGGGGGAGGGAGAGAAAGGGGGAGGGAGAGAAAGGGGGAGGGAGAGAAAGGGGGAGGGAGAGAGGGGGAGGGAGAGAGGGGGAAGGGAGAGAGGGGGGAGGGAGAGAGGGGGGAGGGAGAGAGAGGGGGAGCGAGAGAGAGGGGGAGGGAGAAGAGATGGGGAAAGAAGGAGAGAAAGGGGAGAGAGAGATTTGGGGGAAAGGAGAGGGAGAGAGAGAAATGGAGGGAGGGGGAAAGGGAGAGGGAGAGAGTCAGAGAGAAAGGGAGAGGGGAAGGGGGAGGGGGAGAGAGAATTTCCCCCACCTGAATCTGAGAAGAGAAGGTCCCCAAGAGAGACAAAGGTAGGGCAGAATCAGACAAATGAAGAGAGATGGAGGGAGAGAGAACAAATGATTGAGAAAGGGAGAGCTCCACAAAGATCCAGAAACAGACAGCAAAATACAGAGGAAGACAGAGAAATAAAATAAAGGAATAAAAAGATAGGAAGGTAGAAATATAAGGGCAGTGAGAAAGCCTGAGTCAGAGATACAAATCAAAAGAGAGGATGAAAGACCCTGAAATGGGAAAGTGAAGGTGGGGAGCAGGGAAAGGGGTGGAGAGCCGTTTTAGTGGAAAAATCCAAGTCTGCCAGGTCTCCTTTATGATTCCTGACTGTCCCAGCACCTTCTGTCTCCTTCCTGTTTTGCTCTGCTCCTTGTTGACCTGGTGATACTCTAAAATTGAGAAGAGTTGGAGGCCAGCAAAGGAACAGTGCCACGGGAATGTGGAGAGTGTGGAAAAGTCAAAACAGCTGTTGTTCCAGGGCAGAAAATCTCTCCTGCCTCTCCCTGGCTGCCTGACAAATCTGCTTGGTGATGATGTAAAATCTCAGCTGCAAAGCCCACTCTGTTGTTAAGTCACCCATTTTACCCCACCTACAAAAAGTCAGCAGAGAGTGCCATCTTCCTTCTGTGGATGATCCCCATGAACCCTTTCCTCCAAAAAGAGGGGAAAGCGAGTTGCCAAACTACAGTGGGATGTATGCTTAAGGGTCCATGGGGAACCCTTCCTGGTTTGATCAATGGGATATAATACAAAGAGTGCAGGAGATTCAGTCTAGTCCTGCCTGCTACCAACCAGTTGTATGACCTTGGACAAGTCACCTAAACACCCTAGATTCCAGTTTCCTCAGTTTTAATGTGAGGAGGGTAGGTCTTTAAGGTGTCTTCCAGCTCTAGCCCCTGAGGACAGGGAACTGGGCAGTCTGATGCCCAGACACCAAGCCTATGAGAGGCCAAGGGCAGGCTTCTTCACTGCAATTCCATTCTTCTTGCTATGTCCCCAAACTCTTACTTTGCTTCTTGTCTTTAATAAGGAAAACCTTTTCTCTGTTGATTGTATCTAATTTACCCTGATTATATCTCATCCTTGCATAGTTGTTCCCATCCTGCTTTGCCATTAGACAATGAGCTTCTTGAGAACAAAGACTGTCTTTTGCATTGCTTTTTCTCCCTTGTGCTTAGCACAGTACCTGGCACCTAGTAGGTGCTTAATAAATATGTACTGACTAACCGCCTTCCCCAATCCCCCTTAATGCTAGTTCCTTCCCTCTGTTGATTATCCCCAATTTAGCCTGCCTTGTATCTACATCTTGATTATACATAGTGGTTTGCATGTTGTCTTCCCATTGGACTATGAGTTTCTTGAGGGCAAGGGCTGGATAAATGCTTTCTGGCTTATCTAAGGAGAATTTTCTTTGGACAGGGAAAGGTGGAATGAAATCGATGCATCTCAAAACTCTAAGGTACCTCAGAGATCATCTAATGCAACTTGCTCCTGACAGGGGATGTTATGGAAGGGACCGATGACAATTAGTCATGTAGCATTCAAATAAAGATCCCTATATGGCATGATGTGGATGGTTGCCCTCCGCTGGACCCTCGTCATCTGATTAATAGCTCTTCTAGATTGTCAAGACTAAAACTGAGCACAGCGCTCCAGATGTCAGATCAGGGCATGTTTTGTTCACTCTACATTTACTTACTTGCATACATAGTGTATCCTCCTGGTACAATGTAAGTTCGCTTAGAGCAACCAGTATCTTATTTTTTTCCTTTGTATCACCATTGCCCAGCACAATGCCTTTACTCCTAGAAGGTGCTTAATAAATGTTTGTTTAGTTGAATACAGCCGTACTCACTTGACCCACATAGAGTTTACAATTCATTAAAACTAGATTTGTATCTAGTTTTGTTTATACATGAATTATTTGTTAAGATTGTTTATGCCTAGCCATGCCTTCCCTTTCTTATCTTAATGACATTTGTTTTTTGAAGCCAAGTGTGGGAATTTATATTTATTAACTTTGGTTAGATTTGGCCCATCATTCTAGCCTTTTGAGATTTTTTTTTGTATTCTGATCCTGTCATCTAAAAAGATGATAAACAGGAGGTTGGAACCTCAAATTAGTCAGGAAATGGTAAGAAAGTACCTAGTTCCAAAGTTAAGAGCAGAAAAATTGCATCCTAAATGACTGAATCAATTAGCAGATGTATTTGCTGCGCTGCTATCTGTGATCCTTGAAAAAAATGGGAGAGGGGCCCAGGATGGAAGACTGCCAAATGTTGTTCCACTTTTCAAAAAAGGAAAAGGCTACACAGAGGCTTCAAATGAGCCAGTAGGTTGATGAGTCCTGTCAACATTCTAGAACATATTGAAGGGATGGTTTGTGAATATTTGGAAAGGGAAGCAGTGAGCACTAAAAAACAGCCTGGATTCAAGTTAGAGCAGACTGAACTCATTTTGTTTTTTGGCCTGGCATACTAGACTGGTAGATCAGAGGAATCCCTTAGACATAATATGTAAGGGGTTTCAGCAAAGCATAACAAAATCAATCAACAAGCATTTATTAAATACCTACTATGTGCCAGGGCCAGTGCTGGGCACTTTGTAGGGCTACAAAGTCACAGATGAAACAATCTCTCCCCTAAAGGTCACAAATGATATCCTTATGTTTAAGATGGAGATACATGGGCTAGATAATGGTTCTGTTAGGTAGAGTCAGAGCTATGGTCCCAAAGACTAGCTATAGATAGATGGTCCTTTGGAAAGAAGTTTCTAGTGTAGTGTTCCACGGCTCCGTTGTTGGCTCTATTTTATACAATATTTCTATCAATGAAAAGAGGCAGCATGTAATAGTTGAGAGAGTACTGGATGTGTAGTCAGAAGATGTTGGTTTAAATCTTGGCTCTATTGCTTACTAGCTATGTAACATTGGGCAGTCACTTTGCCTCTCTGGTTCCCATCCGTAAACTGGGTTGATTGGACTAGATTATTTTTAGTAGTATTTTATTTTCTTCCAATTATATGTAAAGACAATTTTTAGCATTCATTTTTACAAGATTTTGAATTCCAAATTTTTCTCCCTCCCCTCCCTCCTTCCTAAAATGGTAAGCAATTTGATATAGGTTGCATATGTGCGATCACGTCAAACATTTCCATATTGGACTAGATTATTTTAAGATCCCTTGATAAAGATCTCTAAATCCTACTGCTTGTGATCCCATAACTTAGATGAAAATATAGATGACTTACGTACAAAATTTGCAAATGACAAGAAACCAAGAAGCATCGGCTAACATATTAAATGACAAAATTAGTATCAACAAAGATCAATGGGATAGAGTGATCGACTACATCTACTAAGATTAGATTTCATAGGTATAAACATTTTATACTTTGGTTCAAAAATCAAATTCATATACACAATATGAGGGAAGCATAGCTAAAAAAATAATTCATGTGTATAAGATCTAGCAGCTTTAGTGGGCTTCAGTGTTATTAAGAGTCAACAATGGAATGTGCAGACTGGATTCATCATTTATTAAGTGCCTATTGTGTGAAGTGCTGGGAAGGAGATGAAATTTAGATAAGCTAAGGTCTCTGTGAAGGCAGAGTAGGGGATAAAAGATCAACAACGAGAGCTAAAATACACAATATTACATAATAATTATATCAAAGTAAAATAGCAAAATGCCAAACGTAGTCTGAGAGGGAAGGCCATTACTACTGATCCAAAGGGATCATGCAGTGAATAAAAGAAATATCATAGCTAGAATGAGGTAGGCTCCTCTGCCCTCTACCCTGGTGAGGCCAGATCTGTTCAGCTGTGGGTACCACAATTTAGGAAGGACGTTGAAAAACTGGAACGTGGGCAGAGGAGGTCAACAAAGATAGCAAGAAAACTGGTTGACATATTTGGGGATGTTTAACCAGGAGAAGCAAACTGATAGTATTTGAAAGGCTGTTACATGGAAGAAAGATAAGACTTGTTCTGCTTGGCTCTGATGTGCAGAACTCAGAACTGGAAGACAGATATTTGTTCAAGAAAAAGAAAAATATTCTAGGAATTAAAGCTTTTCAAAAGCAAAAGACAGTTCTCCATCACTAGGGGCCTTCAAGAAAATGATGGATGAGCAGTTGTTAAGGATATCTTAGAAAGAATAACTGTTCGTGTATGAATGAGACTAGATGTCCTCTGAATTCCCTTTTAATTCTGAGATTGTGTGATCCTCTAATGTTCTTGAATGTTAATGATTTCTGTCCTTCTATGATATTTCTATTCCTAATCAAGCTCTGCTTAGGGTGATTAAAATAGGAGATGATCTCATGTGATGATCTCAGAATCCTCACAAGGAGAGTTAGGGAAGGAGTTAGCACCACCATTTTAGCTACTTTCCCAAGGTCACATATCAAATGACTAACAAAGGGGGGACCCAGGTCTTTTGACTCCCAGTCTAGTACTTTACTCTTTCTAATACTTCTCATATGACAAGCCATTTGGTTTCCACTGTCTTCTTTTCTTTTTTCCTACTAGTTCTGCCAAGGAAGTCCAACCCAATCCAACAAACATTTACCAAAAACCTACTATGTGCTGGGGATAAAAACGAAACAGTCATTCACCCCAAGGATCTCAACCTTCTACTACATGATACAACACGTGTACAGAGAAGTATGAACATGCTAACTCGATGAAGAATAAGACAGTGCTAACAACTAAAGGGATCATGAAAAATTCCCATCGGGCATGGTGCATAACTGAGATTTGGAAAAAATTAGGGAGTCTAAGAGGCAGAGGTAAGGATATAGTGCATTGCAGACATGGGGGGACAGTCTATGTAAAGGCATGGAAGCAAGAAAGAAAATTCTAAGAATTCCAAGTTCAGAAAACAGCAAATAGGCTAGTTTGACCAGACTGCAGGGTTTTTAGCACAGTGCCTGGTAACAGCAGGTGCTTAATAAATGTTTATTGGTTGCTTGATGTGAAGGAGAATAATATGAAATAAATGTGAAAAAACAGGCTGTGACAGAATGTGAAGGGCTTTAAATGCCAAGTTGAGGAATTGGTACTTTATCCTAGAGGCAACAGGGAACCACTAAAGTTCTTGAGCAAGGAAGGTGGGGAAGAGAATAAGCATTTATATAGCACCTACTATGTACCAGGCACTGTGCTAAGCACTTAATTTATTTAGACAAATATTATCTCATTTGATTAATTATCCTCACAACAATCCTGTCAGGCAGATGCTTAGACTTGAGGAAGATTATTTCAGCAGCTGGATGAATGATAGATTAGAGAAGGGAAAGACTAGAAATCAAAAGCTGGTGTAATAGTCCACGGCAGAGGTGATGCCTAAACTAGTATGGTTACAGTATGAGTGGAAAGAAGGGAGCATCTGTAAGAGATGCCATGGAGGTACAATAAACAGAATGTAGCAATTGATTGTATATATGAGTGAGGGTGAGGGAAGATCAGAGGATGACTCTAAGACTGCCAACTTGGGCAATGGGAAGGATGGTGGTGACCTCAACAGAAAAGGGGGACTTTGGAATAAAGATGGGTAGGTTTGGCCAAGGGAAGGAAGATAATGAATTCTGTTTTAGATATGTTGAATTTAAGGGGCCTATGAGATGTCCAATAGGTAGTTGGTGACATAGAACTGGGACTCAGGAGAAAGACTAGGGTTAGCTCTAGAGATCTAAAAGTCATCTGCAAAAAGGTAATAACTGAGCCCATGGCAGTAGATGAAATTATGGAGAGAAGGTATAGAGAAAAAATTGATCCCAAGACAAAAACCTTAGGGCACACCCAAAGTTAGGGGACAAGATATAGATAATGATCCAGGAAAAGAGCCCAAGATAGGTTGGGGAGATAAATAGGAAAGGGATCACAATGGAGTAGTGTCATGAAAACCCAGAAAGGAAAGGAGGTTCAGGAGAAGAGTGTGGTTATCAGTAGCAAATGCTACAGAGAAATCAGGGAGGATAAGAACTGAGAAGAGGCTAGCAGATTTAGTGATTGAGAATTCATTGACTATCCTGGAGAAAGCAGTTTCAATAGAGCAGAGAGATTAGAAGGCAGTTTGCAAAGGGTTGAGAAGTGGGAAGAGAGGAAATACCAGTGGAAAAACAGAATACCAGGAAATACCAGTGGAAATACTAGAAGGAATGCAGAATACAAGGGAAACATTTAAATTTTAAAAATAAAGAGATATATGATACTTTTTCTTAGAGTTTGACTATGAAAAAGAGAAGGCATATAGACTGATAGTTTGAGGAAATAACAGAATCAAATAAAGATGTTTTTAAAGATGAGGCAGCCTCAGTTTCCTCATTTGTAAAATATAGACAATAATATCTGGTAACCACATCCCAGCTGTTATGCGGCCCAAATGATATACAGTATGTAAGCCTTTTTTGACCTCTAAAACATTATAAATGGAAATTACTACAGCTCTTACTCAAATTTTCCTGAATAAAGTTTATTTCCTTAGCTCTGTAATTTTGCTCATACCTTTCCCTATATCTGAAAATGCTCTCCTCAACATCTTCACCTGTCAAAATCCAACATTTTGTACAAATGCCCCTTTCCCCTGAAAGAGCCTCCTCCAATTCCTTAAGACAGATTTCATCTGTGTAATACGGTAGGTGAAAGAAGACACCTGGATATGGGTCCTAGCTCTGTCATGTACTAGCTGAGGACATGAAGCAAGTCACAGAACCTCCCTGAGCTTCAGGATCCTCAAGGTAAAATGAGAATAATATTTACAACAACCCTGTAAGGCAGGTGGTACAAAAGTTACTTAAAATACTGCCTGTGAAAGGGCTTTGTCCAATATGAAGTGTTCTGTAAGTGAAATATGATTCTTCACAATTTTGACAAGGGCTGTGGAAGTGAACCCCTCTGACTACTGAAAACTATCTTCCCTGTTTCTTTATGGATCAAGCTGCCAATGCCTGGCCCAGCCCCTCAGAAGATGATGAGGTTCACGAGCTCATTGTGGGATCAGCTACTGGCCAGGATCCCACTACTCAAGAAGGTTAGGAGAAGGGCCAGGACCAAGAAAGAGGAAGGCCGCTGCTCTGTCGACACTTAGGAGTCAGTAAGCAACAGGTAGCTTGTCAGCACGAAACCTATCAGTCATTTTAGGAGGCTGATGGGAAAATCCATGACTGGAGATACTTTAATTTTTTTTATTTTGGTTCCCAGAAAAAAAGGAATGATTATGTCAAATGAGAGTTCCTTCCTATCCACTCACCCAACCACCTCCCTACTTCATGCCTCATCATCTCTTGCTTGAACTACTGTAATATTGAACTAGAAGGGACCTTGGAAACCATTTAATCTAAACCACTCATTGTATAGATGCAGAGACGGAGGCCCAGGGAGGTTAAATGATCTGACTCGAGGTCACACAGGCAGGAAGTATTGGACACAGGATTTTAAGTTAGGTCCTCTGACTCCAGGGCTCTTTCCCCTGGGCCATGCTGACCTCAGGAAAAAAATGCCACCAATCTCACCATTTCCATTTTTAGGGCTTCAATATGCCACTAAATAGTTATTTTTAGTTTTGTTGGGTTAACAGACTTGAAATTCTTGGCAATGCCCTTGAAAATACAGGAAATTGATGGGGACTAAGCCATAGAATCTTAAGATCATAGAGTTGGAAGAGACAGCAGAGCCATCTAGTCTAACCCCTTCATTTTATCATAACTGAGGCACAGGGAAGCCAAGGGACTTGCCCAAGGTAGCCCAGGTGACTTCAGAGCTAGTGTTCTGTCTACTCCACTGCACTGAGTTGTTTCAGAGGGAGACCCAGGCCTGGAGACCAGAAGGAAAAAGAACTGTCTAAAAGGATTATAATCCTATTCTGTAAGAGACTCGATTTCAAGAAAAGAAAATGTACTTCTAACAAATTGTTTTTTCCAAGTCAAGGGAGCACTGAGGTTAGAATCAGAGAGTTCAAACCCTGACTGTGCTACTTGCTACTCATGTGACCTTAGGCAAGTTAATTTATTTCTCTAGGTCTCCATTTCCTTTTTTATAAAATGAAGAAGTCAGATCCTATAGCCTCTAAAGTCCCTCCAGCTTTAAAGCCACTGTCTAGGAGTCCTGATTTTTAGCTCCCAAAAATGTGGTAACCATCAGTCAGTAAGACAGTGTCTGTATGCCTACAGAGTCTAAAGAAGCCCTCCCTGTTGCTGTGGTTACTGTTATTGTTGTTCAGTTGAGTCCAATTCTTTGTGACCCCGTTTGGGGTTTTCTTGGTAAATAAACTGATGAGATTTAGCCATTTCCTTCTCCAGCTCATTTTACAGATTAGGAAACTGAGGCAAACAGTATTAAGTGACTTGTCCAGATTTGTCCTACTGACTAAACCTATAGGTGAAACAGAAGCCCTATTTTTCCTGTGACCTCCCAATCCTGACTCTACCAGTGGATCTCTTCCAGTCCTGAAGGGACTATTAGGTAGAGCTAAAGATATGGTTGCTTCCCTGTCTCCTCGAGCTCCCAGGAATGTGTGAGACTGAAATGGAGCATGGAGGAGAGAGACATTTCACTCCCACATTCTCCCTGGGCACCAAAGCTCAGCTCCTGAGAAGCCTTGCCATCTTGGAGTTGGCAGCTATGTCAGCCGACAAAGGCAACATTTTTCTGTGCAACCGTCAGTAGCCCGGAGACCAGCCAATGGGAAGATGATTCTGTATGGCATCGAAATTTATCTAACTGTGATTCTGAGAGAATTCTAAATGAGTTCAAGGTGCTCCCTGAAACCTAGAACGTGAAAACAGAACTGCTAGAGGCAAAAGCATCCTCTCCCCCTACTCCTTAGAAGAGGAGAGGTGGTCATCCTTGATACGTAGTTATTTCTAGGATAAAGGACCACAAGCAATTAGAGCCATCTGGTCCAATCCCTTAGGGTTGGCACCTAATATGGTAGAAAAAGGAGTAATGAAGAAAGGAAGAAAGCCTGGCTTAGGCAGGGAAATTCGCAATATAGGAATTGCCAACAGATATCTGGTTTTGTGATCTAGCAGCTCATTGGAATCACAGATCTAAAGATGAAAGTTACCTTGGGAACCTTGGAGTCCAATCCCCTCATTTTGCAAAAGCAGACACTGGGGTGTAAAGAAGTCAAAGAATCATGGTTCTGGAGTGGAAAGGGAACAAAGGGTGATCTCATTCCCCCTTTACATTTTACACATGAAGAAATTCACCTCCTGTGAAATGAGATGAAGCTACTTGCCCAAGGTCTCATAACAGAGAGCAGGATTCCAAAGTAGCTTGTTTGACTCTGAGTTCTGTGCTTCCCTGGGTTAATGAACCTGGGGAAAGGAGGCCTGAGTTCAAATGACTTTTGAACCTCAGAACTTTACTAGACATGTGATCATGGGCAAGTACTTGGCCTCTGTCTGCCTCAGTTTCCCCAACTGTAAAAAGGGCATAATAATAGCACCCACCTCCCAGGCTTGCTATGAGAATCAAATAAAAGATAACATTTGAAAAGTGTCTGGCACATAGTATGTACTTTTCTTTTCCCTCTTTCTATGGCTAAATGTCCCCTTAACATACCCCAACACTAGAATCAACCTCTCAATCCCATATTTCAGATTAGTCAAGTATTTTTCAAAACACTTTCACCTCCTTCATTTCACTTGACACTTGAAACAATGTCATAAAGTACAAATGGGAGAACAATTGCTGTCCTTTTAATAGAGAAACTGAGGCAGAGCAACTAAAGTGAGTAGTCTAAAGTCAAGATGGGTTAGCGACAGGAGTTGGGACTAGAATCTCAGCCCTATTTATTCATTCAGTAAACACTGATTAAGCACCAACTACTCCAGTCTAGGGAAGCTAGACAAACAAGAAGAGGACCCTGCCTTCCAGGGGCCTATCCACATAAACAGACCACAGATTAGGCTGTGACTCCTAATACCGGATCTTTCCATCACAGCTTCCCACGGAAAGACAAAGACCTGAACCACAGCAAAAATTTCATTTGTGGTTCCTGAGAGTCTGGACAGCCACTATTAGCCCAATACTTAGCCTGAGAAGTCACAGACCCAAGAAGCAGATGGACTGGGTGCCAAGAGTCAACCCAGTAGCTGAATTTCTGCCTCCTCCCACTTCTTCCCAACAAAGAACTATTCGGGTTCACCCTAACCACCAACCCGAGGGCAGAAACAACAGCCTTCTCTCACAGGTCATGCTTGTCCCACACCCAGAGCCAAGCCAAAGAGTGAGCTTCCTTCAGTTGTCAACCTACCTGTCTCACAGCTGACCTGTGTCACCTCTTTACCCCTTCCCGTGTGGGTTTAAGACTGGCTAGTCAACTAAGATGATAGCAAACAGGTCAGGGTTGTGCCACCTTTCCTGAGAATAATGGGGACATGTACCTAGGAAGAAGAGAGAAGAAGCAACAGTGGAAAGCCGAGAAGAGGTAAAAACATGTTGAGTTTGCATTTTCTAAGTAGGAGGGGGAGAAAACAAGGACCTCAGAGCAAATCTGAGCCAAAGCAAAGCAAATAGTCTAGAGCCTGAACCAGTCTGCCTCCTCTGTGAAGGTAGCTTTTTTCTGTTTTTATTGATCAGCCCACACTTTAATGGTCTCTGAGGGTTCTGGTACCCTGCTTTCTAACACACCCTCCCCATAATCTTACTAGTAAATCTAGTTCATTCTTAGTTTGGTCTAACTTAACGAGTTCATCCCCATTAGCTCTTTTAGTCATCCTACAAACGCAGCTCAGCACCTGCCTGCCTGAGAATCTTTGAACAGCTGAGAAGGAATTACAAGCTTCTCTCCCTATCCCCCTTCCATCTTCTCTCCTTCATCCGTCAGCCTCAGTAAAGTCCCAGTCATCAAAACCCACATATGCCAGCTCCCATCTCCCCTCCTTTGACTCCAGCCCTTAGGGCAACTCCCAAAAAAAAAAAAAAACGTCAGCTCACTTAGGATTTAAATTTAACCTCTTCAAACTAAGCCCCAGGGGCTTTGATAGTAGAGCTCAGAAGAGGGAGCAGGGAAACAAGTAAAAGTAAAAGGTAAAAAATAAGAAAGGGTGTGTAGGTTTGAGAAAAAGTGAATTCGTACAACCTCGTGAACGATGTGTTTACAGAGCACAGAGGATATGTAGCTATCAGGGAGGAATAAGAATAATCTACATTTATATAGCATTTTAAAATTTACCAAGCACTTTCCTTATCATCTTCTGGGGGAGGTAATAGCAGAAGAATCATTAGCCCAATTTTACAGATGAGAAAATTGAGGCCCACAGATATTGTAAGTGGTCTAAGATCACATAGCTGGTACACATTCATATGTTGTTAGAGGTGTATGTTTGGGTGTGTTTTTACAGAAGAGTCCATATCAAAATGTAGATGTGAGAATATAACACTAGGGATGTGTTTGTATTTGAGTCAGTCTGGGTGTGTATGGACACTTACATTCTTTGCCCTCCTCTCCCTCTTCAGTTCTGTTGTGTTGGTTTCTAGATTTCAGTTACTTTCCCTAGTCAAAAGAGAAACCCCCCTTTAGGTCATCCCCTCAGTCTCCCCAGTTCTAGTCCTCAGGCAAAAGAAGGTAGGGAAGTGAACAGTGAAGAGAGATCAGAAAGCCTGATTTTCTGAATTCAAGGGAAGTTGCCAGGAGCTGGATATGGATCAGGAGGAAGAATGAAGTGACATTCCATGTCTCTACAGATAGTCAAACCTTTGTGAAGTGCCATAGTCCCTGCTTTTATGGAGCAATGGACCTGAGACCTCAGTTTCTGGTCTCTCGCTATTTCTTCTAAGTGACAGCAGTGTCAATGACTGTCCTCCCACTTCTCCCCTTCAGGGACATCCCTAGCATCCAGTTAAGCAACCAACCCTTGGGGGCAATCACAACCATAGATGCACACAGGTACAACCAGAATACTCCCACCAGCCAAGACCCCAGGTTTCTCACCGGTATGGAATACTCTCATAATTTTTTAAAAAGCTATTTTCTGTGGAGCTTCCAGTGTATAAGAATGTGCATATGTGGAAGTATGTGTACTTGGGGGTACACTTGTGCAGATGTGACTGTGTATGTGGGTGAAACTAGAGAGGTCCATCCTTTATTACTAGTGGAGATCACATGTTTTTGTAACCACATGTGTTAATATTTGTGTGGTCCAATGAATTATAAAAGAACTGTGGACAGATAATTCTTGAGGATAAATGATCAACACTTTAAGTACAGGTGCAGGCATGGGGAACCTGCAACTTCAAGGCCACATGTGGCCCTCGAGGTCCTCAAGCACGGCCCTTTGTCTGAATCCAAACTTAGGTGCCAAGCTTGAGGACCTAGAGGGCCACACGTGGTCTCAAGGCCACAGGTTCCTCACCCCTATAGGATGAGTCCTAACTAACAATGTCTGCACCTGGGGGAGGATCATGAAAGGGGGAGGGGGAAAGATCCACTTGGGGTGTTGCGGAATAGGGAAGAAATACCTCCAGGTAAGCCCTCAGCTAGCTATTGCCACATGGGCTAAGATGGGTAGGAGAGGAAGTATGCCCAGAACCACACCTCTGGAGCCCTCAAAATCCCCCACACTGGCACAAAGCCCAATGCCCCACCCACCCAGCAAATTCTCTGTGTGAAATACTAATTGAACCCAGAAATTGCCAGCTCTATTTGAGGCGTGCTCCTGAATTCACCCTCAGGCTAGAGAATGGAAACTGGTAAAACAAAATTTCAAAGCTGAAAAAGAGTTGGTTGGAAGTATTATTGGTTGAGGTCAGCCATTTGTTAAAGCTCAGCCAGGCACAGAGGACAGTTAGAGTAGGGGACCCACTTAAAGTAATGGCAGCCAGAACATCAAGCTGTTAAGCGCAGGATAGACTGGAGTAGGAAACTCCTCTTTAGCACTTTCGTGGGCCTCTTTGGCCAGCGTTAGGGAAATCTTAGGATAAAATTTTCATGCTCTGAAACTCATGAAATCTGTACTGTACATTTTGCCTTGTTTCACATTTATCCTTTGTCAGTAAAATTCCTTTCTGGAAAACTTCGGCCTTTGTCTCAAGCAAAACTAGGAGGGAAAAGAATTTTGTGGTCAAGCCAGGAAAACAAAGGGAATCTAGGTCCCCTGAAGGCTAGGCTAATGCTGGTGGCAGCTGTAGTGAGAGAGCAGACCCAAGACCCAGGATTAGGGGAGGCTGAAGGAAGTCTCCCAGAGGATGGGGTTCTGGGATTCTGCTGACCATGGCCCCCTTCCTGACCTTACATCTCTAAGCCAGACTCCTATTTTCCCATCCTAGTGAGGGGATGCTGCCAGCGTATGTCTGGACAAGAGATATCTTGCCACTGATACTGACACTGCCATCAGGAAGGGGAGTATGGGTCCCACCTTTTTTCTCCTGAGCAATAACCTGATATCTCAGCCAGCTTTGACCTGGCTCAGCCCTCCTCTTAAAGATTTCCAAGAGCAGTCTTTTTAAGGATCTCAAAAGTTACCTCATTCAGTTTCTTCTCCTTGACCATTCTTAGCAGTCCAATTAGTCAGTAAGCAAGGTCTAAGCACTTCCAATCCAATCCAACCTAATAAGCTTTTAAGTGTGCCAGGGTGCCAAGCTTTTAAGTGTTCTACCAAGGATGGGAACCTGTGGCCTCAAGGCCATATGCAGCCTCAAGGCCACAGGTTCTCCAACCAGGTAGGCATTAGGGATACAAGAGCAAAGATAGAACATTCTCTGACCTCAAAGAGCTCAGATTCTGCTGGGCGGTATGGCCACTGGGGCACGGATACAACATACAGATGGAGGGAGAGTGTTATGTATTGGAAAGACCATCAAGTTTGGAGTCCACAGTCCTTGGCTTCTAACCCTGACTCTGCCACTTACTACTAGTGTGATCTTGGATGTCACCTCATCTCTCTAGGCTTCAGCTTCCTCATCTATAAAATAAAGAACTAGATGACCTTTAATCAAACAATCAATGATTTGATAAGTATTTACTAAGCACTTACTATGTGCCAAGCTCTAGGGTTCCAAAGACACAGAATGAAGCAGTCCCTACTTTCATGGAGCTTATATTCTATTAGGGAATCAACATGCATGCAGATAGATAGATAGATAGATAGATAGATAGATAGATAGATAGATAGATGGATAGATGGATAGATGGATAGATGGATAGACAGATGGATGGATAGATAGACAGACGGATGGATGGATGGATGGATAGATAGATAGAAGGATAGATAGACAGATAGACAGATGGATAGATAGATAGATGGATAGATAGACAGATGGATAGACATAAACATATAGATATAGACAGACAGACAGATAGATGGATAGACAGATGGATAGATAGATGACAGATAGATAGATAGATATATTCAAAATAAATATATAAAAATGAATAAAACCAAATACAACTTAGTTCAATACATGGTAGTCAGGGAGAGAGGGGCCTAGCAATTAGAAGGGACCAGGAAAGACTGTAAAATGTTGGTGATTGTATCTTGAAGGAAGCAAGGAATTCCATGAGACAGATGTACAGAGAGAGTGTACTCCAGGCATGGGGTACAGTAAAGGCAAAGGAATGGAGGTGGTAAATGGAGTACTACATGGGAGGAACAGAAAGAAGGCGTGTTTGGTTAGATTGTAAAGTACAGAAAGGAAAGGAATACATAATGAGACTGGAAAGATAGGCTAGGGGAAATGATATTTTATATCTAAGCTAAGGCTCCTAACAAATACCCCCTTCTACTTTACTCCCTAGGAAAAAAAAAATTATGAGTGATGTTTCATAATAGACAGGTTAGTTGAAGGGGATTTGGGGAAGGAGTTTCTTGTCTGATACCTGGGACTCTCTAAAATTAAGGCTTTCTCTCCTACACTGACTCTGGAATCAGAATGTCTGGATCTAAGATTGTTCACTAGCTGTGTCACCTTGGACATGGACGTTTCTGGGCCTCTATTTTCACATCTATGAAATGGGGAGGCTGGGTTGGACTAGATGGCCTCCAAAATCCCTTTCAGCTTTAAACGTATAATCTAGGATATGGAAAAGCATGAGCAGGTAAGTACTCGGAAGCACACAAACTGTCTGCAGTAATAGATTATCCACACAGGGATCTCAAACGTCATCTAATCCAGCCCCCTCATTTTTCAGAGGAGGCAGCTGAGGCCCAGAGAGTTTGAGTAAATGGCCTCAGGTCACGTAGCTCACAGATGGCAGAAGATGGGGAGGAGGACCCGAGCTTTTTTGATTCTTTCCATTAGACAGTCTATGCCAGCCCTTCTGAGCCACATTTCTGCTGCCTGGGCACCAGATTCGGTGATTTGGCTGGCTTCCAGGATGGAGTTGTGGCAGTCTCACAGACGATTTGTTAGACAGAAGGTCTTCGAGGGGTGCCTGGCATGGATACCCTACCAGCTGGCGCCTGTGGGGCCTTACCCTCTTGACCTCAACCAGCCCTCATCATCAGAGACTTTGATGGGCTTCTGATTTGGGGGTGAGAACAGGGTGGGGCAGCCTCTGCCTAACCTGAAAGGGCCCTGTTCTCATGGTCCTAGATGACCAGAAAAATAGGCAAGGATGCAGGAGCAATCTGTACCTTTCTCCTAGGATCAGAGATTTAGAGCTTATAGATTGTTAAGGTCATTAAGCCCAACTGCCTCATTTTACCCATGAGGAAAGTGAAAGCCAGAGAAACTAGGTGAGTCAGCCAGGATTACACAGCTACAGGAGGCAAGGTTTGAACCCAGATCTTCCTTACTACAAGTCCAGTATTCGATTCATTACACCATGCTGAGGTTTAGAAAATAAGGTTCCCCAACAGGTCCCTGGAAAAAATACCATCTACTCTTTTGAGGAGCCATGACTCGGACAAAATAGACTGTTCTCTGGTGTTAGAAGAAAGGTGGGCAAAGGAACCCTTTCACTGTCTATTAATGCAAATAAAAATAATAATAATAATATTTTTCCCTATAGCTATTTCCCCAATCCCCTGGAAGGAATCCCAGAGGCGACCTAACCACAAGGCATAATCTACAGCAAGAGAAAGGCGATCGATCACTCCTCAGGATCATAGGAAACTCAGATGTCACTTAGCCCAACTCTCTCCTTTTACAAATGAGGAAACTGAGACCCAGAGAAATGAAGTGACTTGCCCCCAACGTGATAGAGGTGATAAATGGCAGAGACAGCACTTGAACCAAGGTCCCCTGATCCCAGAGTCAATGATTTTCCCATCGTACCACAGAAGCTTCCTGCCCTAGGCTGGGTTAGGCTCCATTTTGGGGACTTTGAGGTTTTAAGCAGGCTATAAAAGATGAGACAGAGAGTAGGGGAGGAGGGGGGAGGGGAGAGAGAAAGAGGGGATGAGGGGGAGAAAGAGAAAGAATTAGAGAGAGGGAGGAGAAGGGGGAGAGAGAAGTAGGGAGGGGAGGACAGAGGGGGAAGAAGAGGAGGGAGGGAGAAGAGAGAGAGTAAGGGGGGAGAAGGGGAAACATGTGAGGAGGGGGAGAAAGAGAAAGAAGGAGAGAGAGGGAGGAGAAGGGGGAGAGAGAAGTAGGGAGGGGAGGACAGAGGGGGAGGAAGAGGAGGGAGGGAGAAGAGAGAGAGCAAGGGGGAAGAGGGGCAAAGAGGTGAGGAGGGGGAGGAAGAGAAAGAAGGAGATAGAGAGAGGAGAGAGGAGAACGGGGAGAGAGGAGTAGAGAGGGGAGAAGAGAGGGGAAGAAGAGTGGGGGACGAAGAGGAAGGAGGAGAGGGAGGGAGAGGAAAGAGAGGGGTGGAGAAGTGGGAGAAGAGGAGGAGGAGGCTGGAAAATGGCTATTTCCTTCCCTTCCCTTGGCAGAAAGCAGCTCTCTCACCATTGTTGAGGTAGGTGGGGCTAAGGCAGAAGTCTTTTCCCTTCCCTACTTATTGAGAGTCGAGGGGAGCAAAGATTGCAGAAGAGGGGGATGACACTGAGCACATGGCTTTCTCTAGGGCTGAGAAAGAGGAAGATGGCAGAAAATGGGAGCAAATAAAACCATATTTGTAAAGTGCCTGGCACATGTTGTTGTTCAGTTGTTTCAGACTCTTCGTGACCCCATTTGGGGTTTTCTTGGCAAAGATACCAAAGGGCTTGCCATTTCCTTCTCCAGCCCATTTTACAGATGAGGAAACTGAGGCAAACAGGGTTAAGTGACTTATCCAGGGTCACACAGCTAGTAAGTGTCTGTGGCCATATTTGAACTCAGGAAGATGAGTGCATTGAGTGTGTCCTATCCACTGCACCACCTAGCAGGTCATTTACATGATCTCATACTACTGGTATTATGATCCTCATTTCACAAAGGAGGAAACTGAGGTTCGGAGGTTAAATGACTCACCTGAGGCCACCGACACATCTAATGATCCCTATGAATGCAGGATTTGAATCTAGGCCTTCCTGAACCCAAGCCCACCATTCCATCCTCTATTACATATCGCCTCCTCGTCTACCTCCCCCTCCAAGTCTCTGCATGGTGCTACGTGAGCCAGAACCCACGCCTTTGCCTTCTCCTCTTCTAGAATCTTACTCTTTAGACCTGGAAACAAACTTGGAGATCACCCAATACTGGCTCTCTTGCCTGGCCAGATCTGTCTCAACTCCGTCATTCTTCCTTATCCTGGATTCCGAAAGCCTGGACAAACACCAGTTCCCTCCTGGCCTTCTTCTCTTTTCTGTCAGTTTTTCAAGAGACAGGATAATCCCCTTCTGATTTCCAGCTGAATACAGATTCAAGGGCTGTGGTTACCAGGTTTACTAGGCTTATTAAGGGAGAGGGAGGGAGTTGGTGTGAGGGCTGGAAGAGGCAGGGATGAGGTCAGAAAGGGGGAGAGCCTCAGCCCACATAGAATTGGGTCTATGCTGGGGAGGGGGGAGTTTGGGGGGCATCAAACTGGAGATGGGGGTTGGGTATCCAGAATATAGTCTCCAGAAAAGCCAGGGATAACCAGTATCTAGGCAACCATGTATAGAGGAGGGGGCAGGAGGCAGGGGTGGAATAGAGGTGGGGAGTGGGCAGGAGAAGAGAAGCTGAGTACTGGAGAGGAGTTTCCATGGCAACTACCAGGCAGGTCACGTGAGAAAGAGCTAAGTTGCAGAAACACATACACAATTTGAGGAAGGCGAGGCTAGGCTAGGGCCAGCCAGGGTGGGGTCCATTCAGGAAAGGAACAGCCCAGATATCCAGCTGGCTCATGAGATCCATTCCAGTGCCCTTCGAAGCTCATCCCAGCCCAGCCTCACCACCCCAGGAAGACAAAGGAGGGGAAAACCAGCCGGCGGCTCTTGACAGACAATTGTACAATAGTCATGACCCTAATACCTGAGAGCTGGAAAGGGTGTATTGATAGGGAGAAGGGGGACTGTTTTGAAACATACCCATTCCCCAGGTGTATCTATACCCCACCCCACCCCAGCTCAAGTCAATGTCTAAACTCTGCCCCCCCCCCACCTTGTACAGGTCCCTATTTGCTCCTCCACTTGTCCATGTGGGGAGAGGGAAGAAAGATGTTCATGAGGATTGTAACGGTCAATAACCCCAGCTCTGCCTGCTCCAACTGTATTAGAGAAAGGAAATGGGAGTCAGGGGGAAGAGGAAGAGGAGGAGGAAGAAGAGGAGGAGGAGGCATTCACTCCTGGGAAGGAGATGAGGGTCCAAACGGATTAAAGACAAGAGAAGCTTCACATTTCCATACACTAGACCCCCAGGATTCTCTTCAATCTACCTCTACTCATCACCCTACAACCAACTACACCCATGTCTTTATTACTTAGATACTCATGTGTACACCCACATCCGAGGGCATATTCCCAAATCCACATAAGCTATACACTGACATACTTTTACCCTTGAGCCACTAACACAGCCCCCAAGTAACAAAGGAAAAAATCTCTCTGAAAGAAAAGAGTGAGAGGGAGCAGAGCATATCCTGCCCCCTCCCCAAACGCCAAGTTCAAGACATGCATGGAAACCTTTCCAGGTCTTAAACTCTCCTGTTCCTGGCCCCATCATACCTCCAAAAATATGTCTCTCCTATGAGCTCCTTTACCTCTTCTTCCGATTTCTACTTAACGCCCCCCACAAAAAAACACCCTGGTTTATATCTCCTACGGTCATTCCCCAAACTAAAAGCATACCCCTAGCCTTCTCTGAGAGAATCTCACCTAACCATCCAAATTATGCCATCAGCAAGTCAGTCGATTTCCAAACTATCCCTGGGCTCCAGGGGGCTTCCACCCAAGCCCTTTCCCCTCCCCCGCAACAAGTACAAAACTTTCTGTCTTCCCCCTACCCACCCCTACTCCTCCTTACCTTTATAGAACCCCAGTCTCCAAGAAAATCGAAGGAGGCCCAAGAAGTCTCTCAGATTACTAGGAGTGATGGGGGTGGGGTGAAATGGGGGGTTGCAATTGAGCGTTTGCTTTTTTTCCCCAAGCCTCTCTTCTTCTGTGTGGGAGTCCAGGCAGTCAGGAATAAAGTGTTCTCTGTGTGATGTGTGTGTGTGTGTGTGTGTGTGTGTGTGTGTGTGTGTGTGTGTTTGTGTGCGTGGCAGGGCTGGGCTGCTCTTGTTAAGTCTGGGGACCCAGATGCATCCGTCTCAGCTGTCTAATGGCTTCTGGGTAGCTTCAGACACAGATGCCCCCTCCCCTTCCTCTCCCCTCCCCCCATGGTCCTGTGTACAATCCTCTTCTCTCTGACTGGTGGAGGGGGAAAGATAAAAAGGCCAGTCAAGCATGGAGCAAGCAACAGGAGCCCTGCCTCAGAGTGGGTGCGGAGGTGGAAGAAAGAATTTGCAATCAGCTGTTGCTTTTTGGTTTTTCTGTGGTAGGAGTGGATGAGAGAGAGGCATGCACACACAATGAAAGACCTAGTGTTTTCCCCCTCCTACTCTGTCTCTCAGAAATAGTAAACGAAGGGGAAGGGAAGGATGGAAACATTTAAAAGCCCAGTACCAGACTCAGACAGCCCACGTTAATTAGGAGCCTCAGTAATTAAGGGAAAAAAATGAATTAAAATTATGAATGACTGCACTGTAGTTACAGGAACCCTAGCCTTTGTTTGGTGGAAATCTTATTTTTCATCTATGACTGACCACGGGTGACAGTGGTCCTTGCCAGGATAGCCAAATGGTTCCAGGGGTTTGCTGTTCGGCACACCTGTGGGGTTTCAAGCACACCCCTCACCCCAGGAGGTCAAAGATTCAAAGCACTCAGTCTCCAGAGATGTAGCCCCAGCACTGCCAGAAACAGCGACAAAAATGGCAGTCTAAGTGGTAAAAAACAAGGATGAGGCGAGGACCTCTCTCTTGGAAACCATCAAGTACTTTCTAAATAGGAGTTATTAGAGTTACTGCTGCCGGCACCACAATCCCTGGACTCTTGGGCCCATTAGAGAGGAGTAAAGAAAACCTCTCAGATGAATGGATCTGGGATTGAGCAGAAAGTACAGGCCTTTCCCTGCCTGGACTCCTTACCAGGAGTCAGCCAAGTGGACCATGGTTTTGGAGAGAGCATTTGATCCTTAAGGGAGAGGTGGGGGAGGTGTTCTAGGAAGAGTCATGATAACAATAGCCTGAGTTTCCTGTGGGAACTCATTGCCTTATCATACTCATAGTACTTTATGGAAAGGCAAAGACTGAGAGGAGATGTGACTGAATTCCATAAAATCACAGACAGTGAAATCCCAAACGTAATTGTGCCAAGAAGGAACAAAGCATTGTTCACCAAATCCTGGAAGGTGCACCCTTTGAAACATTAGAGAGCTAAGCTTAGGGCATAGATAAGGAAGTCACCAATCCCCATGGCAGGTAATAATACACTTAGGGAGCTCACTGCCCCCAGGAGGTACTAATATCTACAGACAAATGGATCGAAAACAGATTTGGGTCAATTAGTGAATTACAGTCATACTCGGTTCCCAAAACATGGTAGAACTCTGCCTAATCTTTAAGGTATCGTCAGGGAAAACAATCCTGGACTTTTGTCAACAGGCAATCACTTTCTCCCAGTAGAATATAGGCTTCTTAGAGGAAGGAACTGTTTCATTTCTAACCCTCTATCCCCACTAGAATGTAAGCAACTTGGGTGCAGGAATGGTTTCATTTTGTGTTTGTATCCCTATATCTTAGCAAAGTGTCTTGTACGTAGTACATACTTAAATGCTCAGTTGAATTCCCAGCACATGTTTTGTTACTTCTCTTGGCTACAGTTTATAGGGTTGTCTGCATTCATGGTCTGAGCCAGGGTAGAGATTTGTATGTTCTTAGGAAACAATTAAAGTCTTGGCAAACCAATCAAGGTCCATAACCTGACCATTGTCTATGCCATGTTTGAACAGATTGTTCAGTCCTTCTGTGCTGAATTCTTTCCACCTATACATTCTGGGCTATTATCTTTCTCTTCATTTTCTATTCTGGGCATATCACAAAAACTACATTCTGGGCACCTCCTAGTGCCATTTTCCAAAACACCTTCTGTCAAGGAAGGATTCATCAAATCTGGGTTATACAAGTACCTGAGTATGAGAGGATTTGCCAGTGGATCAGAGGCTAGAAATGATACCACCTGCTGGTCCTAGCTCCTTTCATGATGAGAATTCCAAAGTCCTTTGCCAAATCACTTCTCAGGGTCACTTTGGCCAACAACTACAGGCCCCACCTAGCTTCAATAGAATGCAACAACTGGGCTAAGAAATGTCCTCCCTCTCCCCTACAAAAAGTTGTGAGAACAGATGATAGACAGTTAGAGCTCAAATGGACCTGAGATTTTTAAGGACCTTAGAGATTATCTAAGTTCCTAAACTGATCCCCACCCTGTTCCAACACTGGGTGCTTTAGAACTTTGGGGGGAAACTGATGATTAGTATTAGTGATCACCTGGCATAGATTAGATTGGATGCTCCAAACTAAATCAAAATATACTTTGGTTTTAGTGATCTTCATTTGAAAGTGGTTATAGGAGAAGATATTGAAAGCTTTTTTGGAAAATATGATCAAAGAAACAAAAGAAACCAACTCACAAGCCCCAAGCCGGTATACCACCAATGTTTACCTCATTTAAGAAAGGAGTGGGAAGGTGCTTGATCCTGCAGACTTCTTACAGATGTAGAGAAACCCCAGGTGTTGCAAGGGCTCTCCTTGTGTGGCTCAAAGGAGGTAGAACAGACATCAGCAGCCTTTCCCCCAGCCCTCTGCCCTTCTCCAGGGGAAACTTTAATTCCTGCCAGAAGGAGAAATGAGATGTTGGGACAGGAAGCCACTCTGCTCTCTTCAGAAAGAGGGGGTACCAGGCTAGAGTTATATCTATCTGCTCAATTCGCTATTGTTCAATCTAGCTTCTAACTCTTGTGTCATTATTACAGGAAAAGAGGGCCTCAAGCTCTAAATCCAAGGCTTGACGCCTTTCCGACCAAATACCAGTTCTTCAATGAATACACATGGAGAATAGCAAAGAAACCCATTTATCAGAGAAGGTATACACATAGGAGAATATAATAGGAATGGAGGTAGCTCAGTGAGAGAGAGAGAGAGAGAGAGAGAGAGAGAGAGAGAGAGAGAGAGAGAGAGAGAGAAAGTCAGTCCTTGATTTCACTCAAGAAGAAGTTCCACAAAGTCTCTACTGTCTCCAGCTGGAGATAAGGACATGATGGAGACTGCCACTTCCTCTCCTATCTTCCTGAAGTCTTTTCCTCCAGTGCCCTGAAGTGGAGTTGGCCTCTTCCACTGTCCTTCTCAAATCTGGAAGCCAGAAGTACCAGAAGCAACATGAAGCTTGAAGAAGACTAAAAAAAAAAAAAAATCTGGATAAGAACTCAAGTTCCATCCTTCATCTCTACCAATAAGAAGAAAGTCCCATACCAATGGACTTTGGGATAGGGCATACACCAAAAAATGAGATATCCTAACACAACAGTGTCTTTACAGATAGGAAAGTGATTATGGGCACAGCTGCCACTTCAGAATCAGTTGTCTGTGCAGCCATATCACAGAGATATTAAAATAAAGGTCAAAGTCAATGCCAAATTGGAAGAGAGGATAAAAATGAGTGTGATTACAGGAGCTCAGATCCCAAGGCCAATGTATGGGATGGATCCTCTATCTAAGCACATGCTGTGCAGCATTTAGAGCTTGGTCAGGCATCAAAGATGCCAAGGTCATTCACAGCATTTCTGGGCATTTCTGGTCATCCTGACTCTTGTTCTGCCACTAGAGTGAGGCTGATGACTTGGTGCAACTCTGCCTCGCTTAAGTCCTATTCACACACAAGACATCACCTTCATGATGTCACTGGTCCCCTTCAAAAATGAAGGACAAACAATAACCACTGTTCTCTAACACTGGAATGCTCTCCCTCCACCTCTGTTGAATACCTACCCATTCTTTACAGCCTAACTCAAATACTGCTTCATCCGGTAAGCCTTCCCTGGTTGCACTAAGATTCTTTGTACCCTTTGTATTATTTCTCAATTAACTTACATAGCTCACATGGACTTGAGAATATATATAGGGTAGGGAAGAGGGATGGAGAATGGAGTAGGACCATAATAGAAACTATGGGTTTCTTCCCAATCCTACCCTGCCCCTTCCATCTCCATTCTCCTCTCTGGCTGGAATTCCACAGGCGTGTTCACACCCCAGCCTCCAACCTCAGGATAACAGAGACAGAGAGACAGGACAAAGACAGAGAGAGATTATAGACAGACCTAACCAAAGGCAGGGTACTCCTGGCCCCAAAGGCTGCATCCATAGTACCTATGGTCTCTCAGATGTGCCTTTCATGGCATGGTGCCATAAAATTTGACAATGTTTTAAAAGTTCCACTCAGTCAAGACTAGTTCCCACTCCCAGCTTCCAACTCAATTTCTGCTCTGTAGTTCTGGCCCTTTTTTCTGGTGTCTAGAAATCTTGGGAATTGCAAGGGGAGAGAACCTGAAATGTTTCCACACAGATGTTTCATACAGGCCTAGATGGCTTGATACCTGAATCCTACTTTCATGTCTCCTCCTGGTATAGATGAGAGCTTAGATCTCAAAGGGTAGGCCATCAGAGCACAGCCATAAATGCAGGCCCCACGAAGCTGGAAAATTTTATGATCTAAGCTGCAAGATACAGTGTGTGCCTGTTGATCAAGGGCTGGCTAGGCTAGGTGTGGAGAGATTGGATAGGCATCTGAGCTAGCCACTGAGTCATGATTTTTATTTGTTTTTTTTGGTCACAGAAACTTGTGAAGACAGTGTATAGTTATAAAAAGGATGTGATGTGTGACCATGGAGAGAGGACTATGAAACTACAGATCTTTTGTGTACTGTGTCTCTGGCAGACATGAGCTCAGTGCCAAGCACATGGGCTGGTGAGACTGGGGCAGAGTTGTAAAGACCTGCAGGAGTGGTACCAAAAAAATGCACTAGATTTAGAATCAAAGGACTGAGGCTCAAATTTGGGCAGCTAGGTTGCACAATGACTAGAGCACTGAGGTTGAAATCAAGAAGATTCATCTTCATGAGTTCAAATCCAGCCTCAGACACTTACTAGCTGTGTGATCCTGGGCAAGTCACTTAACTCTGTTTGCCTCAGTTTCCTCATCTGTAAAATGAGCTGAAGAAGGAAATGGCGAACCACTCCAGTATCTTCGTCAAGAAAACCCCAGATGGGGTCATGAAGAGTCCCAAATGACTGAACAACAACAGAAGGCTCAAATTTGACTTCACTGCTTTACTAGTGTGACCTCAGGTACTTTATTTAACATTTCTCCTTCCCAGTTCCTCTCCTAATATCGAACTGTATGACCTATAACGTCCCTTCCAGCTCTAAGCATTCTGTGTATGAACCTTCTGTCCTGGAATTCTCTTCCCATAGCCCCAGGACAGAGCCCTGCGCACAGAAGAGACGGAGTTACAGTTGTGTGTGTTTGTCTTTCATTTTTGAAGAGGACCATGGCATCAGGGAAATGATGACATGACTTGCGGTTGACTTCTATATGAGTGAGGGAGGGCAGTGAAAGGTCACCAGCCTCACTTTCTGCTCCAGAGCCATCTGGGTCTAGTGGCCTGATATTCACCAGGACGACTGGAGATGGCCCAGGAGACAGTGGGAGACCTTGGCCCTTTCTAGCTAAGGTCTTTTCAGGTTCTCATTTTGAGTGAGGTAACACCCATTCAGTGAATAGACCTCTTGAAGAAGTGAGTCAAGGGATGGCCCCTTTAATTAAAAAAAAAAAAAGATCAGACAGGGAGGAGAAGACTGCCAGGATTGCTGGTCAGAAGAGAAGTGGTGCCTGCATGGACCTATTGTGGTCCAATCTATGAGATCCAAAGTGAAATGGGTTTAAGGTTTGATCTTTGAGAAAAGACAGAGAAAAAAAGAAAGAAAGAGAGAGGGGGAGATAGGAAGGAAGGAAGGGAGAGAGAGAGAGAAGGAAGGAAGGAAGAGAGAGAGAGAGAGAGAAAGAGAGAGAGAGAGAAGGAAGGAAGGAAGGAAGGAAGGAAGGAAGGAAGGAAGGAAGGAAGGAAGGAAAGAAGGAAGGAAAGAAGGAAGGAAGGAAGGGAGGGAGGGAAGGAAGGAGGGAGGGAGGAAAGAAAAAAGAAAGCTGGTGTCTGCCAGCTATATAACCTTGGAGGATCTTTTCAGGACTAGGATTTTATGACTCTAACAAAGAGGCCTCATTCAGCCCATTTCACTGCTCTCTCAGGGAATTTAGCACAATGCCTGGCATGTAACAGGCACTTAACAAATGTTTATTGATTGATTTGTTGACTACCTGATTGATCAAAGGAGGCAGCATGTCAGTGGAAAGAACACTAGACTCGCAACCATGGACAAGATTCTGAACCTTTCAAAGACTCAGTTTCCTCATTTGTAATAGGAGAATAATAACGCTTTTACTCCCTAATTTACCTGGTTCTTATGAGAAAAAATGCTTTGTTAAACAAAATGCCACAAAAATCACAGAACTTCAGATTTGGAAGGAGTCTCAGAGGTCATCTTCTGCAGACACCAAAGCCTCCTCTCCAATATGTTCAACAGGCTGTCCTCCATCCCTTAAAATCCTAATAAGTAAGAACAGGCTGCCACCTGAGTTGGTCTATTTCACTTGTAGGAAGCTTTAATTGTTAGGAAGTTTTCCTTCACAATAAAAACCTAAATCTGTGTAATTGTCTAAATTATCTCTCCGCTTTTGGGAGCCTAACCTCTTTTGCAGGAGGCTGTCTCTCCCCTTGACAGAACTCCTCCCCTTCTACCCTTTACTGGGAATTTCTATGCTGGAATCTTCCTTGCACCCCACTTTACCCTCAACATGTACTTGGTATACCAGGGGATTTCCTCGGTCTAATCCTGGTTGCCCTCCTTCTTGCAACACTAAGAATAGGTACCCCAATCAGAAGCATTGAAGCGAGACCCCTGATCCTTCCCTATGAAATCTACAGCCCTCAATTGTCATTGGATACCCTAATGGGCTATATCCTTTCCTTGGCTCTGATATGGGAATGTGACCTGCCCTAATGTTAGCCACCCTGGTAACCTTCAACCTTCCCTCTGCCCATGGCAACCACTGTGGGTGTCTCCTGAAACCTTTCCTTACATGACTGAAATGATGCAACGACAGTGCTGAACTAGGAAGTGTCCAGAGAGGGGCGATGAGTATGATGAAAGGTCTCAAGATCATGTCATACAAGGACCAGTTGGAAGAAAGGGGGATGTTTACTCTGGAGAAGTGGGGGTAGTAAGGAGACAATATCTGTCTGCCAGTGGAAGAAGGATAGGACTTTTTCTGTTTGACCCCAGAGGATAAGTGGAAGCTACAAAAAGTGGACCGTCCATATTTACTGTGGAAATTTGGGACTTATAGAAGGTATCATGAAAGAATCAGACTGGATAATAAAAACAGTAAATTTGATTACTATATGTTTTCATGGTTAATGACAAACATTCTATGTTTGCAGTATTAATATATTGCAGTATTAATCTGATCCCTCTTCACTTATCCTAGTCCTTTTGGATATTGTGTATCCTTTGAGAACTACAATTCAGGAGAGGTCTTATCCCACTGCTTCAGTGATACACATGATGCCAAATTTGCCTCTTGCATTGGTGTCTCTAGTTGACTGTACTTGTTACCCAGACTTGGTGCATTTGTGTACAAACGTCTGTGGCTATGGGTTTTCATGCCGGCTCCAGTCTTGAATATCATCTCTTATGGCTTTCTGGGTATCTCTTTTCTTCTTCTTCTTCTTCTTCTTCTTCCTACATTATAGCCCTAATCCTCTACTTGCCATCTAGACACACACACACACACACACACACACACACACACACACAGAGAGAGGCAGGAAAGTATAATCCACAAACTTTCACATTCATATCAATACAAATAGATGGGCAAATATCCCATATGTGTCTCAATGTCGGCACTGACCACTTATTTTCTTGAGCCTCTCCCTCCAAGTTTTCATGATTGGAAGGACAAGGCATATATTGAGTGAAGTCAACTTCTCTGGCCCTTACTTTACTCATCTGTAAAATGAGGAGAATTGGACTAGACAGTCTCTAAGGTCCCTTCCAATTCTACGTCCTATGACACCATGAAGTCAGGAATTAAATCAAATCTCTAACTCTCCTCCCCACCCCCCCACCTCCAGAAAATGGTCATTTAAATGAACAGCATTATTTAATGATTACCTACACAAACAGGAGGGAGATTCATTCCCAAGTATAAACCCTAAGTCTAACCCTCCCCCGCAACCCCCAACCTCCAGTCCCTTTGTCAGAAGACACAGTAATTGCCTTCTTAGCTTCAATTTGTCTTCTAACAGTGTGAAACATCACCTCCTGGGGCTGTCCCTTAATTACCGATATGCATCTCTCAGGGCACTCCCTTAGGCCTATTAAGTCATTTGCTTATCAATTCTCCATCCTCCTCCCCTACCAGCCCATAGACACATTTCGAAGGAACATTTGGAACAATGAGCACAAATGGGAAGGATAAGGAGCCACACCAGCCTTTGCAGATAATGACTTTGGAAACTGGAGCCATAATGGGTCCCCAGACAAGATCAGAACAGCTCTCCATTTCTGCTTTTCTCAGGGATGAGGAAGATGACAGCCTGTTAGCATAAGCAGGCACTTGACCTGCGCTCTCGCCATGAGGAGCCAGGGGCCTGGCTTTCAAGGAGAAATACAAGCGCTTGTCATCTCATACTTTGAATTCAATTCCATAAGCATTTATAGAATGCCTGCCATGGGCCAGGCAGTGAGCTCAGTGCTCAGGAGGCGAAGATGGAAAAAACCCAACCTATTCTCTCTCCTCAAAGGTACTTACAAAGTAATAGGGAGGTGGCAACTGTGCAAATAACATCATACAAGGTACTTTATGGTAAGGGTGAAAGAGGGATACAGACACTCAGTGGAGGAAAGCAGGGAGAGGCATCAGAGAAGGGAGATTTCTTTTTCTAATTGTTTTTTAGGAAGAAGATCTCAACAGATAGAGATGTGATAGAAGTGCCAAAGCTCAGCCTCAGAGCCATAGTCATGCTTCTGAGTTGAAAAGAATAAATAAGAGACCCCACAAGACAAGTTACTATTGGAGACTAATTTTATTCCATTTTCTCTCTTTGTGTCCCACCTTCCAGCCCTCAGGGAGGATGGGCAAGCTGGCAAAAATAGTTATGGGCTGGTAAATAGTTGGAACTTATTTGCAAGGCTACTCTGGTCTCAAAGTACATTGGAAAGCTTCCAGGCAGACCACATTGAAGTGGAGAGTCAAGGTGGTGTTCCTCCAGAGCATAATAAAGTACCCGTGCATAGTGGACTATGCACACTTTAGGGAAGTTTTTTCTTGGCTGGTGGAAAGCAGAGGAGAGAATGGGGTAGGAGCAGCAGTAGCCAGAACATTGACAGTTTTGGCTGGAGGCCTGGTACCCTGGGCCAGTAGTCAGCCTGCTCTTGGAAAGGTGCCCCACCTTGTCAGTAACAAATGGTCTAGAATGTCCTTGCTCATGTGGTTCTGATCCTTTGTTTGGTAGATAATACAGCACGGGACCAGATTAGAAGCCTCTTCTGTCCTGCCCTTCCCTTCACTCCTACAATTATCTCAATGGTGTCCTGTTGTTACTGTCTCTCAGTCTGAAGGTCATGGCTAATGACCAACATCCTGTGTTATCTGTCATCAGTTTACAGGGTCTAGAAAGTGGACCTGCAGAGCAGCTATCTGAGGGTTTGACAGAAGCCACTCATTGCCATGGCCTCACACTACGTCATCAGATATTTACGTAGCCCTTGGAAAAAATATCCTTCCCTGTGGGTTTTTAAAGAGCAAAATGAATATCCACTTGCCTGAGTCGAGTTCAGTACACTCTGTATCAGGCAAGGGGATGGACTCAAAGACTTGATTCAAGGAGCTAAGTCATATAATTGACATTCAGGCATCAGGAATGATGGGAAACAAACCAAAGCTCTTACCTGTATTTGATAAAAAGAGGGAATAGAAAAAACAGTGACAATAAATCCAATTCACTGCAACTGAAAAAACATCTAGTAAGCATCCACTACTGTAAGTAAGGCACCAACCATTCCACGCACCAGGAATACAAAGATGGAAACAGGATGCTTACTTAACAGGGAGACACCACAGTAGGGAAAGTGTTTTCCCAGTATGAGACAGTGATTGCACAAGCACTGGAAACAGTCCCTGTAGCCTGAAGTGAATAGAACATATCCATAAATAAGTAAATAGAAAATATATATGTGACACATGGCTTAGGACCCCTTCCCAAAGGAATTCTGGTATCAAAGAGACCCAATTCTGATCCTGGGGACCAGCCACCCAAAGGGTCAATTACTGTCCCTTTGGCCCATTCCCCCCACCCAGGAGCAAAACTCTAGGAAAATCTGAATAAAGTTTAGATATGGACTATGGATTTATATAAGCATAGATTCTCCAGATATGGGCATTATAGTCCCCATTCCCTCAAAGGTTCTGCTAAGTGTGCAAGGTATGAGACAGGCTTTATTTTACCCACCGCAGAAAAGTCATGAGATACAAGGGATTCACAGGAGCTCGCAAACAAATACAATGTAGAAACATGTATCACTCAGCCCATTAGTCTTCTGGAAGGTAAAGATACTTTGGCACTTTGGGAACCTGAATAAATATGCCCCATTTCCCTCAGTCCAGTTTCATTAGAGGAACTCACAGCAATAACCGAATAGATAATATCTCTGTGGAATATGGGTAAGGAAATGTGCTACTACATGTATCTTATACTTCTAGGAGGCCAAGGCCCATCTCTCAATTCAAAACTTCTCAATTCCTTGAAAACCTTGGAACTTATTGGAGGGATCATTCTCAGATATTGTTGTTGGAACAGAAAGGCAGAGGAAGGTGAGGTCCAAGAAATCCCTTTCTTCCTTTCCCTCCCTTCCTCTACTTGAATCTTAATCTGGAAGTCCAAGGGAAAGAAAGTTTGGGAGGGGGAAGGATATCAAAGATAATAAACCACATCACAGCACACTCTTACAGGTATGGGAAAAGGGCTGCTTCCCTCACCAGTTTGTCTCCAGTCACCAATTTTCTTGAAAGAAATCACTGGGAACCGATCAGAAGTGTTCCCTCTCCACAAGTCTGTCTTCGTGGGGGGGGGGGGGGTGCCCTTTCCATCAAAGGTAATATTAATTTGATTAGGGAAGGGAGGATTCATCAAATTGCTCTGACAGAAGGGGAGGGCTCATCACCTTCTTACACATACAAAGATGTATAAAGTAATTTCAAGATGTAGAAAGTCCTAATAAGAAGGCAGAGCAATAGTGTGGAGTGGCTCCTGAGCTAGGTTTTCAAGGAAACTAGAAACTCTAAGAGGCAGAAGTAGGAAAGAACAGAATTCTCATGTCCCAGACCTGGAGGACCACTTGTACTAAGGTCACTTCTATTGGGAGTAGCTAGCAGGCCAGTTCACCTGGAGGAGGAAGCAATTGAAAAGGAATAAGGAGACATAAAACTGGAAAGGTAGACAGGAAACAGACTTGAAAAGGCCACACTATGGAGTTTGTTTATATTTTAACTAGAGGCGATAGGGTGGGGGGAGCAGGTCTCTTAACATTTTTGAGTATGATGGTGACATGGTCAGATCTGTATTTTAAGAATATCTATTCAACTGCTCTCCGAAGGCTGTATTCAAGAGAAAAGAGAATGCAAGCAGAGAAACCAATTCATAAATTCTTAAAATAGTCCAATCCAGAGGTGATGCAGCAGATAGGGTGCTGGACCTGGGACCGATCAGGAAGACCTGAGTTCAAATCCAGCAATAGATTCCTTCTAGCAATATGACCTTGGGCAAGTCTCTTAACTTCTATCTGCCTCAACTTCCTCATCTGTAAAATGGGGATAATAGCTCTAGAGAAGATGAGATAATATATGTAAAGGCGTTGTAAAGTTTAAAGTGTTATATACATGCTCATTGTTATCATAAATCAACAAGCATTTATCAAGTGCCTGCTGGTACTGTGCTACGTGTTGGGAATACAAAAATTAAAAATGACATAGTCAATGCCTTCAAGAAGTTTACATTATGTGGAGAAAAACAACATGTGTGCATATAAGTCCATACGAGAGTAAATACAGACAGCTCTCTATGTAAATTTGTATTACACAAATTTTGCTTTATGTAAAAAATTCTGAAAGAAACCCACATTCCAAAAACAACCACTTATGTTAACTTTACTGCACAGTACTGTGCTCCCTCTCCACTCTTGCCCCTCAGCTTGGTGCTCCATGGCCTCCCATCCCCCCAACAACAAAAAAAAAGCCCTAAAAAAAATCTGGTCAAGTGAAAGCAGAAGATCTGTGGGGGGAGGCCTTTGCCCCCCTCTGCCCACCCACTCCTGCATCCAACCCTGCATGTCTGTCTTCCATCTCCTTGTGCTAGTCCTCTCCTGTTTCTATCCATGTTAGGCTCCCATGTATCTGCCCACCATATTCTTCCTTTGGTTGGTCCAAGCCCCCTGCTCTCACTTCTGTGTTCCTGGTCCCCATGTGTTTTTGAACCATGTGCAGGCCCCCTTCTGCCTCCTTCCACCCTTTCCACAAATTGGGGGGGGGAGGTGCACATTTGCTTTACACAGAAAAATTGCTTTACACAGAAATCTGTTGAATAGTCCACTTGCATAAAGCAAGAAGTAGCTATACATGGTCATTTCAATGCGGGGAGGCTCAAGCAGTGGGGAGAGGGGGAATCAGGAAAGGCTGTGTAGAGGGGCTGGTACTTGAGCCCAGCTTTAAAAGAATCCAAGGATCCTAAGAGGTAGAGGGGAAGACGGGGTACATTCCGGGTATGGGAGCCAGTTTGTGCAAAGGGACAGAGACAAACGATAGAATGTCACACATAAGGAACAGCAAGAAGACTGGTCTGACATTTAAATGATCTTCTGTCTCTGCCTTCACAGGCTGACCCTACTACCTGGCATGCACTCTAGAGTGAATGAAAGGATGTATAATAAGACTGGAGAGGGAGGGTGAAGCCAGGTTATGAAGGGTTTTAAATGCCAGACAGAGGAGTTTATATTTGATCCCTGACATAGCATGAAGGGGAGTGACATGGTTAGGCCTGTGCTTTAGGAGTATCACTATGGTGGCTAAGTGTGGATAGATTGAAGAGACGAGAGCCTCAAAACAGAGAGGCCAATTAGAAGCCTATTTCAAAAAGCCAAATGAGAGATAATGTATGTCGCTGGTGGCTGTATGAGTGGAAAGAAGGGGATGATCAGCAGAAGGGCTGCTTTGGTGAATGTTTAACAACAGGCTCTCCCCTAAAAAGTAAGCACTATGTACCGTTAAATTTAATCTACATCATTAGTATTTTCTCCATCACTTTCTTGTCTAGACAACTAACAAAACAATACATTGAGCTCTGATTTGTAGCATTTGTTTTTTTTTTCCTCAAGTGTAAATGCATACACTGAAAATTTAATAATCAGCTTTCTAGAGAACACACCTGCTCCTGCCTAATCTTTCTGGGGCATGGTTTTCATTTCCTTCAGGAGACAGAAAAATTTCCATCTGGTTTCTGCTTTTCTTATCTGATTCTCCTAATCAGTCAAAGAACCACTGGTGCCTAAGCCAAAGCTGGTAGGAGGATGTCACCAACTTCTAAGATGGCATTGGTCTGATAAATTTGATAACTATTGAGGGTCTGTGCAAGATAATGAGAGGAGAAGTAGAAGTGGAGGGTGTCAGTCACTAAAGCCTAGGGGACCTACAGCTAAAGCATTTTCTCGCTTGCTTTGGCTCTTTTTCTCTCTCCCTAGAGGCTGAGTGTCCCTTAATATTAGGATTCAGAGGAGGTCTTAGAAGCTCCATTCAAACTGGGTTTATTTTTAGTCCCCTCCCCACTTTTTTTTTCTAAGCCCGCTTGGCAAACTGCTTAAATGCTCCCAGCTGTTATCTGCCAGAGGCCAAACAAGAGGGAAGGGGCTTCCATCATTGGGGTGAGGTGGGGTAGGGGGGTGGGGGGCAATTAGAGGGACACATTTTCCTCTTCAGTTAGAAATGATGACATTATGAAGTAGGAAAGCCTGCCTTCCCAGAAGATAAAGATTTTGCTCCCAAGTGCCAATTCCAGGGACTTCATGGAACATCTGCTCAAACAGCTCAGTGCCCCTCTCTTCCAAGGCTTCTGAGGATAATTCTGGGAAACATTCAATGAGCACCTAATATTACAATAATAATGAGAACTCACATGGACCACTGTGCTAGTCAAGATGGACTGCACTTTTCCCCAAATTTACAACCTGTAATCATGCAACAACAAAAAATGAAGACTAGAACAGTAATGGGGTTTTTTAAAGCATATTTACTTGAAAAGAAATGTGAATTTTCACAGTAATTCATTTTTGTTAAGTAGTAATTTTGTGTAAGAGGGGCAATGTGGTGTAGTAGGTAGAATGTTGAACCTGGAGTCAGAAAATCTGTATTCAAATCCTGACTCCTGTTAGCTGTGTGACTAAGAGCATATCATTAAATTTATCTGAGCTTCAGGCTATTTCAGGCTATTATAGAGTGTGATTTGCATATGTGGGAGAGGCAGCATGGTGGAGTGGAGTGGGTCAGCTTTGGAGTCAAAAAAATCTGGGTTCAAGTCCTGTATCTGACCCACAATGTCTATGTAACCATGGACAAGGCATTGAACCTATCAGTTCTCTGAAAAACTCTACGTCTATAAATTACAGATAAGTTAAAAATCCACTCATGCACCAGAAATCACAGGAGGTATATTTAGGCAGCCAACAAGCATTTATAAAGCACTTACTATGTGTGCTAGGTACGGTGCTAACCTGGGAATACAAATACAAGCCAAAAGAAAGCTAGTCACTGCTCTTAAGGATTTAATATTCTAATGGGGAAAGATAACACATAAAAGGAAACCGAAAAGCTGGGGGAGGTGGGGTGCAACCAAACCAAGTCACCATAATGGAAAAGTCTGGAGTGTAGCTTGGTATAGATGAATATATAAATAAAATACAAGGTAACCTTAGAGATGAAGGCAGTTGTGGCTGGGGAAAGAGGACAGAAGATGGTACTTAGCAGCTGCTTCTTCTTCTTCTTCTTCTTCTTCTTCTTCTTCTTCTTCTTCTTCTTCTTCTTCTTCTTCTTATTTTGTAAATATAGGAAGCTATTTGGAATCAGCCATTTCACTTACTGATTACTGTTCAGATTGCTCTTGACTCATTACCATGTTTATTCTTATCATCATGAGTTCTAGGGTAATCCAGAGGTATATTTGGATATTTTCTCTTAATTAATAAAATTGTAATCACTTTCTCATTAATTAAACACTCAGCTTGGACTCTTCCCCAACCTTGTTTATTAGATATTATTTAATACTAGAGAAGAACTCTCTTTTGCCATAAGCAGCTTCTCATACTTCTTTGTACATCAAAAACCAACATCTACTAGGATTAATTCAATATTGAAATGAGTGATTATACAATTTATTAGCAAATTAATCAATAATATCTCAAGACCTAAATAACTATTTTCAGTATGTTAGATGTGTCAAAGACCAAAGTCAGAGTCACCGCTCACCTCCCCAATAACTACAGATGACTTCTCCTTAGTCCTTAACTTTTCATCACTCAGTTCACTTAAGGGTACCAAATATTAGCCAGGCTCAAAGGGCCAATTGTGAGGGACTCTATACTCAATGCCTCACACCTTCCTGAGGGGCAGAGCTGAGTTGGTAAGAGTGGGAGAGGAGAGATCTGGTCTCTTAGGTCTTTGGAGTAAGGAGGGATGGGGCTTCTAGATTCCAGTATTGAAAGAGAAGATGCATGGGATACCACTTTCTCCTTAGGGCAATGAAGGCAGAAAGACTGGAAAGAATGAGAGAGACTGGCTATCTCTATCATGTCCCTTTCTCTATCTTGTTACAAGAGCAGCTTTGGGGAACATCTTTTTCAGTGAGATCTCTCTGTCTCTCTCTGTCTCTCTGTCTCTCTCTCTCTGTCTCTCTCTCTCTCTGTCTCTCCCCCCCCCTCTCTCTTTCTGTTAAACCGAGTTACCTCAATTCCACAAGGAGAGCTCCTTCACTCTGTATTGTCTGGTATATATTCTCATATGCATACTTTCCCTGATTCCTATTTTGCTATTGATTTGAATAAGTGAGTTTCTTTGCTTTTTGTTACATGTGCTTTCATTGTTGAAATGGTCTTTGGTAGGAAGGAAGTCAAGCATTGTATATAGAGCTTGGGGTTCTTTTTCCTCCTCAAGAAATAGTGGCCAAGAATTTATCTTGAACCTAAAAGTTATATCCCCTAGACTAACAATACTTAAGGGAATATATATATATATGTGTGTATGTGTGTGTGTGTGTGTGTGTGTACATATGTGTATGTATATATAAATGATTTTATGACAATACCCATCCTCTCTGAGAAGAGCAGAGGGACCAGTGCCAGGGGGTGGGGAATTTGTGGCCTCGAGGCCACATGTGGCCCTCTAGGTCCTCAAGTGTGGCCCTTTGACTGAATCCAACCTTAATAAAAGGTTTTGTTCTGTAAAACTTGGACTCAATCAAAAGGTGGCACCCAAGGTTCTCCACCCTTGGTTCAGCCCCTGGCACCCAACCTCTTGCTGCTTTTCCTGGTAGAAACCAAAGTCACCCTTGGAGAAGGGTAAGGGGAGAAGACACTAGAAAATGTCTATTTTTGCCTACCTGTGAACTATACAACACCCACTACTATATAAGCAAAGTCTCTTCTCAAGAATTTTCTTTATTTTCTTCAAAAGACAAAGATTGAAATAGTCCTATCAAGAAATAAGGCCTCTGTTCTCTGTCTTCTATATCTTCTTTCTATCCACTACAGGAAAATAGTCACTTTAGGTTCTCTCAAGCCATTACACTAAACAGGAAAATTGACAACTAAAACCATTTCTACAACATTCCACTTGATTCTTAAAGATACAGTAACAGTAATGATAGTCTCTATGGGAAGGGCAAGTATTACATTTAATTATTCTTTTTGATTATGAACTAAATATCAACAAAAATTTACAAAATATACAAAGGACAAAAAAGAGATTGCATATCTAACCCAAAACATTGCTCTACTTGTCTCTGTCCATTTCTGAACTTCCTCTTGCTGTCTACTGTTTATTTTCTAATTAGGTAGTAAATCAATAAACATTTATTAAGTGCCTACTATGTTTCATGAATTATGCTAAATGCTAGGGACACAAAGAAAGGTAAAAGACAGTCTTTACTCACATGGAGCTCATAGTCCAATGGGGGAGACAACATACAAATAGCTATGTATAAACAAGATGGTATATGTCTTAGATGAGTTAGGGATAAAGAATAGAGGAGTTGGGGGGCAGAGCCAAGATGGCGGCTGGAAAGCAAGGATTTGCTTAAGGTCCCCGCCCCAGGTCCCTCCAAACACCTATAAAAATGGCTCTGAACAAATTCTAGAGCTGCAGAACCCATGAAATAGCAAATGGAAGCAGGGCTCCAGCCCAGGACAGCCTGGATGGTCCCTGGGAAGCCATGATCAAAAAAAGAACCTAGACATTATCTTTCAAGAAATTATCAAGGAGAACTACCCTGATATTCTAGAGCCAGAGGGTAAAATAGAAATTGAAAGAATCCACCAATCACCTCCTGAAGAACATCCCCCCCCCCCCAAAAAAAACTCCTAGGAATATTGTCGCCAAATTCCAGAGCTCCCAGATCAAGGAGAAAATCCTGCAAGCAGCCAGAAAGAAACAATTCAAGTATTGTGGAAACATAATCAGAATAACACAAGATCTAGCAGCTTCTACATTAAGGGATCGAAGGGCTTGGAATATGATATTCCAGAGGTCAATGGAGCTAGGATTAAAAACAAGAATCATCTACCCAGCAAAACTGAGTATCATGCTCCAAGGCAAAATATGGATTTTTTTTTTTTTTTGCTTTTTGGCAGGGCAGTTGGGGTTAAATGACTTGCCCAAGGTCACACAGCTAGTACATGTGTCAAGTGTCTGAGGCCGGATTTGAACTCAGATCCTCCTGACTCCAGGGCCAGTGCTCTACTCACTGCACCACCTAGCTGCCCCAGGATTTTCAATAAAATAGAGGACTTTCAAGCTTTCTCAATGAAAAGACCAGAGCTGAACAGAAAATTTGACTTTCAAACACAAGAATCAAGAGAAGCACGAAAAGGTAAACAAGAAAGAGAATTCATACAGGAATTACTAAAGTTGAACTGTTATGTTTACATTCCTACATGGAAAGATGATGTGTGTAATTCAAGAGACCTCAGTATTAGGGTAGCTGAAGGGAATAGGGCACAGGATGAGTTAAATATGAAGGGATGATATCTAAAAAAATAAAATCAAATTAAGGGATGAGAGAGGAATATATTGAGAGAGGGAGTAAGGGAGAGATAGAATGGGGTAAATTATCTCACATAAAAGTGGCAAAAAAGGTAGTTCATTGGAAGGGAAGAGGGGGCAGGTGAGGGGGAATGAGTGAATCTTGCTCTCATTGGATTTGACTTGAGGAGGGAATAACATACGCACCCAATTGGGTATCTTACCCTCTAGGAAAGAAGGAGGAAGGGGATAAAAAGGGGGGGGATGATATAATGGAGGGCAGATAGGGGGAGGAGGTAATCAAAAGCAAACACTTTCAAAAAGGGATGGGGTCAAGGGAGAAAATTGAATAAAGGGGGACAGGATAGGATGGAGGGAAATATAGTTAGTCTTTCACAACATGAGTATTGTGGAAGGGTTTTACATAATGATACATGTGTGGCCTATGTTGAATTGCTTGCTTTCTTAGGGAGGGTGGGTGGGGAGGGAAGAGGGGAGAGAATTTGGAATTCAAAGTTTTAAAAGCAGATGTTCAAAAAAAAAGTTGTTTATACATGCAACTGGGAAATAAGATATACAGCTAATGGGGCATAGAAGTCTATCTTGCCCTACGAGAAAGTAATGGAAAAGGGAATGGGGGGGAGTGGGGTGACAGAAGGGAGGGCTGACTGGGGAACGGGGCAATCAGAATATATGCCATCTTGGAGTGGGGGGGGAGGGTAGAAATGCGGAGAAAATTTGTAATTCAAAATCTTGTGTAAATCAATGTTGAAAACTAAAAACATTAAATAAATAAATAGATAGATAGGTAGATGAATAAATAAAAGAAAAAAAAGAATAGAGAAGGCACTAGTATTAAGGGCCTTTAGGAAAGGTTTCCTATAGAACATGGAATTCTGGCCAGGATTTAAAGGAAGCCAGGAAATCCAAAGGAAAAGATGAAGAAGAGGATTTTAGGCATGGGAGACAGTCAGGGAAAATGCCCCAAATCAGAAAATAAGACTGTCTTGTTCAAGGAATAGGAAGAAGGTCAGTATTATTGGATTGTAGAGTATGTGAGAGAAAAGGGAAGTGAGGTGTAAGAAGGGTTGAAAATATGTGTGTGGCAAGAGGGAGACAAATTATGAAGGGCTTTGAATGCCAGACAGAGGAGTATATTTTTGATCCTGGAGGTGATAGAGAGTCACTGGAGTTTATTGAGTAGGTGGTGACATAGTCAGACCTGAAATTTTAGCAGATCACTTTGGCAGCATAGTAGAGGATGACTTGGCAACAAATTGAATGTGAGAATGAGAGAGGCTGATGAGTTGAGGATGCCACTGAGGTTACAAGTCTAGGTGATGGGAAGGATGGTGATACCTTTGAGAATAATAGGGAAGTCAGAAAGATGGGAAGGTTTGGGGGAAAAGATAGTAAGGTCAGTTTGGGATATGTTGAATTTAAAATGTAGTTTGTTCAATTCAAGATGTCTGATAGGCAATTAGAGATGAGAAACTCGAGATCAGTGGAGGGGTCAAAGTTGAATAAGTATATTTTGAAATCACCCACAGAGAGATGATAATTGAATCCTTGGCATCTGATAAGATCGACAAGTGAAATAGTATAGAGGAAGAAAAAAGGAGTGCCCAAGACAGAGTCTTTGGGGACAACCATCTAGGAATGACCCATCCAGCAAAATAGGCTGAGAAGGAGAAGTCAGATAGGTATGAGAAGAATCAGGAGAGAGTAGTGCCCTGAAAATCTGACATGATGAGATTATCAAGAAAAAGAGAGGGATAGTCAAAGGCTGTAGAGAGGGCAAAAAAAAGATGAGAATTGAGTTCATGTTCTTTTCTCTCTTTTTAAAGTATCACTAACATTACTCCCCCTGCCCCACTTCTTTCCCCAACTCTTCTACACCACAAAAAAGGAAATATAAAACATCACTCATTTTTAAAAAGCATAGCCATAGAAAATCACATTGACTGTATCTGAAAAAAACATATGTCTCATTCTGCACCTCTATTCCATCAGCTGTTGTCAAGAGATGTGGAGTATGAGTCATCATTATTCTTCTGGAGCCCTGATTGGTCATTGTCAGTCAGTCAAAAAACATTTATAAAGCTCTTACTATGTGCTAGGAACTATGCTATATTGATAGTTGTATCTTTCACAGTTGTTTTTCTTTACAATGTATAGCCATTGTATACATTGTTTTCCACTGCTGCTTGCCATATTCAATTTAATTCATTCAATTCCTCCAAGGTTTCTCTGAATCTATCCCTTTCATCATTTCTTATGATGTAATAATAGTCCATTATATTTCTTTATTTAAGAAATTTTAATAAACTGGAAGATAAGTAGATGTCCACTGATTGAGGAGTGACAAAATGAATTGTGGTATATGAATGTAATTAATTATTGCACTGTTAGAAATATCAAATATGAAGACTTCAGAGAAACTCAGGAAGATTTATATGACCTGAAGCAAAGTAAATCAGAACCAGGAAAACAATCTACATTGTGATAACACTAATGTAAAAAGAGAAAGCAAAGTTTTGACTTATGATAAAAACACTGTCCATCCCCAGAGAAAGCACTGGTGGAATCTGAATACAGATTGAAGCATATTTTTTTTAACTTTCTTTATTTTTCTTGTGGGTTTTTTGGTTTATTTTTAACAACATGACTAATATGGAAATGTGTTTTGCAAGATTATACATGTATAACCTATATCAAATTGCTTGCCTTCTCAATGAGGGGCAGGGAGGGAGGGAATTTGGAGCTCAAAATTTAAAAAAAAAACAAATGTTAAAAGTTGTTTTTATATGTAATTGGGTGAAAATGAAATTCTAAAGGTCAGGATGAAGAATGATTACAGAAGACCGGTGATGAAGTATTCTATCCATCTTATGACAGAAAATTGTTGGATGCAGGATACAGAATAAAACATATTTTTAGCACAGCCAAAGAGGAGATTTGTCTTGCTTGACCATGTATATTTATTACAAGGGATTTATTTATTTTTCCAATGTGATGAAGGTAAGAGGGAAGCAAAGTAGTTTCTTAAAATTAAAAAATAAAACTTAATTTAAAAAAGAATAGGTCTAGAAGGAGTGAGGCAGAGGGGGAGAACAGAAGTAAGGCAGTTACGATCAGAGAGGGAGATTTCAGGATTCAGTATCTTGGAAATAGCAGAGTAATGGGTGGTGTCAAGATCTAAGCTATGACCTTTACTGTGGATGGCTGAGGTAGAGTGAAGATGTAGGTCATGGAAATCGACAAGGTTGAGAAACTGGGAGGCCAGGGGTCCTTGATGGATAAACACTTAAGACATAATTATCATTATAGGATTCCCCTAGTATAAAAGGCAAGAGTTAGGATATGGAGGAAGATGTGGATCCAGGTACTGAACCCATTCAGAGAGAAGAGAAAGTAACCTAGAGTCCAAGAGATGACTGCATCAAGAATCTGTACAAAATAATGTCTATGGATGGAGGGAACCTGGAAGAAGGAGAAGTCACTAAGTGGTCATGGAAGAGTGAAGAACTGGGAGCAGCAGTGAAGAGGTGATCAGATCTCCTCCTAAACCAGACTTTGGGTCCTTTGCTTATGTCAGGAATTCAAACTTCTTATTCAAGATGGCCCTGGCTTTTGCTGTGTTCCATCTGGTAGTGAACTGGGTATAGCAAAGCAGCGTTCCCTTGTGTCATAGAATCACAGCAATCACAAGACCTTGGAGCTAGAAGGGATCTTCTTATTCATCTATCAACTGGTCCAACCCCTTGGTCACCATAGGGATAAAGGGAGGACATAAGGTAGAAGTACTGGGTAGCCAGGGATGTGATGCCTTCCAAGGAGATCCAGGTTTTCATGAGTGCAAGAAGCTGGACATATCACAAGATATAGAGGTCTAAGATAAAGGGAAGCTTACTCCTCTTATCTTACCTGGGATTTCAGGAAAGCATACCAGAAAGTGAAGAAGGAGGATAGGGACTGGAGAGGAGGCAAGACTGTGATGAAAGTGGACAAGGCAGCAAGAACTGGATAAAGGAGAAAACGGGTTCCTCCTCAGCAAATAGTGACTCCAAACCACAGGAATATAGCCTCTTGGTAGCCATAAATAACTGGATCAGATGCCCAAATCCTTAGTGTTGGCTCCGCATGGGGACATTTCCTAGGTGTCTGAGCATCATATTTAATAAGCCCCTCATACATCCCCATCCTCCCCTGCCCCACCCCAAGTCCAAAGTAGAGCAACTGAGACACACTGGGGCACTGGAGACAGGCCCCACCTGAAGATGTGCAGGCCCTCAATGAAATCTCTTCTCTCTACTCCACCCCACATTTGTGTGTGCCCCATAACCATTTCTAAAACTCATTAGTACAGAATTGCTGTCAGGGCCTGGATGCATAGTTCCTGTCTGCAGGCATGGCCCTCACTTCTCTTCTAACAGCAGTTGGAAGCCATTAGCCAGAGTTGGGCAGGAAATTGCTTTCTTTGTCCCTGCAATCTGGGGGGGGGAGGAAGGGGGAGGAGGAGGAAGGGGGTGTTTTTCCACTCTGAATAGGCTATTTCTTGCTCTCCTTGAGCAGGCCTCCTGTTTTGTGCACAGTTGAGATTAGATTTCTGTTTTGATAAAAAAAAAAAAAAGACGGAGCCTTGTGACAGTGGTGTCAGAGAGAAACAAGTCAGAAAGATCCAGTTGTGGGGAGGAGAGTAGCCTCAACTGTGGGAACATCTGGACACCATCATCACCGTCTTCACCATTACCCCAAGCTTCATCAACATTTACTTTTTGCCAAGTGCCCACAAGCCACCCAGCTCATACACCATGCTGTACCAACAGAGCAGAGCTGCGGCATTTAGGCATCATGGCAGACTGGGTGCTGGACTTGGAGTCAGGAACCCTGAGTTCCCATCAGGGTTCTAATGCTTAAGTGAGACCTGAACAAATCACTTCATCTCTCTGGGCCTCAGCTTTCTCATCTGTACAAGGAAGACAGTGGATACTTTCCTTGCTAACCTCATGAGGTGGGTAGAAGGAAAGTCCAGCACTGTGATTTCATCAATGGAGCAAAGAACTGGTGAGGAGACACATTCTACCACTACAGATTAGCCACTGCTCTGCAACTCAATCTTTAAGAGTTGCCTGGAAGACTGGGAAGCTGAGAGCATTACCCAAGGTCATTCTACAGGACAGATAGAACTTGAATGCGGGTCCATCTCTATCAACTAAATCAGTGAGTCAAACTCACATAGAAATGGGAGCCACTAATGCCTACATATTGATTTCATTTTAAAATGTGACACTATCTATGTTTTACTGTATTTTAGAAATATATTTTGTTAAGGATTTGTCATTGATATTTTAGGAATGGAGCCCCCAGACTGTATGTTTGATGAACATACAGGATGCTGACTTGGGGGAGGTCCATAGCAATGCTGACATTGTTTAGGAAAGCACTTTGTAAGCCTCAAAGTGACAAATAAATGTGAACCATCAATAGCAGGCAGTGGATAGGATGAGCCCTAGGAGAGGTGTCTAGGCTCTCGGATCGACTAAATGAAAATCAGAGTCTATAGACCAAATTATATGACCTCATCCAACCCCATTCAAACACCTACACACACACACACACACACACTGCTGAAGTATTTCCATGGCATATAAGTATTCACTTAATATTAGAATACATAGAAGTCTTACTAGTATTTGCTCCTATTTGTGGTTCTCCTTCCTCCAGGGTCCCTTAACCTGTCCATTCTTCTTTCCCTCATTTCCCACCCATCTTTGTGCTATACTGTTTATACTCTAGCCATCATCCTTATCCCCCCTCCTGCTGGAAACTTGGATTCTCCCTCTGGGCCTCCAACTCGGATAGGTGAGTTTTCACCTTGTCCTGCCTGGAACCGAGACTCCCCATTGCTTCTCAATCCCTTCTATACCATACTGCTACAGGAAGCTCCACTTCCCCTTGTGTGTTATCTTCCTCCATTAGGAAGGGAGGGATTTTTTTGTTTACTTGCATTTGTAACCCTCATATTAAACACAGTGCCTGGAACACAATAAATGTTCCATAATAATAAAAGTTCCATAATAAAAAAATTGAATAAATGTTCTGTCTGTCTGCCCTTCTATCCATCCATCCATCCATCCATCTCTCTACCTATCTCTGTCTGCCCATCCACCTATCCATACATACATACATACATCTGTCTGTCTGTCTATCTGTCTACCCATCCATACACCTATCCATCCATCTACCTACCTATCTATCTATCCATCTATATATCCATCTATCTATCTATCTATCTATCTATCTATCTATCTATCTATCTATCTACTATCTATCTCCAGGCACTGCCCCTTACCCCTAATCTCTAAGTTCTTTCCATCCATTAGAGTTCCACAGCCCATAAACCATTTCTCTTCCACTCAGATCTCCCCAATCTCCTGTTTGGGGAGCATCTGAACTGGTTTGCGCAGGCCTGGTCCAACCTGAGAAAACTGTTGATTGGCTTTTGCCTAGCCATACTCAATCTCCACTACAGCTTTTTCTAACTTCTCATGACCTCCCTGGTACTGCCTTGTTTCATCTTCCTGCAATATAACTTTTTTCCTCTTCAGTTCAACTCAATTTTATAACTGTTTAATATGGGTGGACAGATGAAGAGACATAAAGACATATAAGATATGGTTCCTGCCCTCACAGAGACATATCAGAGAGTTTACAATCTAGTGGGAGGGCAGGACCAATACTCAGGAAAAGTCAATTAGCAAGGCAAAGTATTCATTCATTTACTCAATCATCATTTGAGTGCCTACTATAATCAGCATTTATTCAGTATCAAAACACCAGGCTGAGTGCTTCAGAAGAATTAAGATGAATAGTAATAATATTTATATAGTGTAAGGCTTGCAAAGCACTTTATAAGTATAGTTTGAGCTTCACAACAATCCTGAGAGACAGGTACTATTATTATCTCTATTTTACAGATAAAGAAACTGAGGGAGATAGAGAGTAAGTCACTTGTCCAGGATTACTCAGTTAAGAAGTCTCTGGTGCCAGGTTTGAACTCATGTTCCTAACTCCCATTCCCGCACTCTATCCATTGTCCTCATCCTAGCACCTAGGAGAACAAAACTTGTCCCTACTCTTGATAGCCTTGAGACACTTAGTCTGGAAGGAGATCTAGGACATGTATTCAAATTATTGTAAGAAAGTGCAATAAAGCATTCTGGGGACAGAGCAATTCCTAGGGATAGGCAACATAAGCAACTGCTTAGGGCATAATTCACAGGTGGGAGCACACTGATAACCAGTTCTTTGTACCATATTTCATGCATAACAACTCCTCTGAAGCAATGACAATGAAAGCCAGGAGAATGCCAGTAAATGATGTGGCCTGTCATAGGCCCCCATCTGCATGAAGGATACGAGGATATGGAGTCCATAAGGAGAAGGGGCTGATAATTTAGATTGCTGTTCAGGGGCACTTACTATGTTTCAGAAACTGTCCCAAGTCCTAGGAATAGAAATACAAGTAAAAAGAAAGTTCCTGCCCTCATAGAGCTTATATTTAAATGAGCAAAGACAACATATCAAAGAAAGCTGAAAATCAGAGGCAAGGTAAAGAAATCCTAAGTACAGCTTGGTGAGAAATGAGACACAGCTAGCCTGAGTGTCCTCAAATAAAGGTTATAGGAAGAGCCATCCACTCAGAGAAACAGATTTCCAAGGCATAAATTCTCAGGCTGGAGTAAGGCTTCAGGATGAAGAGGTTTATGGGGCATAGTAAAGAAGTCAGGAGTGCAGCCTGGTGGGCTGATTTGGGACACACACACACACACACACACACACACACACACACACACACACACACACACACACACACCAGAACCAAATATCCTAAAAACATGAGGCCAACTAGGCAAACCCGTACTTGAACAAGAATTCTCTCTAGACCAGGGTTTCTTAACCTTTACTGTGTCATGGATCCCTTTGGCAGCTGGGTAAAGTCTATCTTCTCCCCTTCTCAGAATAATGTTCTAAAACACATAAAATAATATGTGAGATTACAGCCTGTGTATTTATACTGAAATGAAAATGCGTGTGTTTTTTTCCCCATCCAATTTCACAAACCCCTCTGAAATCTATTAACCACAGGTTAAAGGCCCTCACTAATACAGGTGGATAGAGTACAGAGCCTGAGGTCGGGAAGATCTGAGTTTGAATCTGACCTGAGACATTTACTAGCTGTGTGACCCTGAGAAGTCACTTAACTTCTGTCTGCCTCAGTTTCCTCATCTGTAAAATGGGGGTAATCATAGTACCTGCCTCCCAAGGTTGTTGAGAGGATCAAATGAGACAATAGTTGTGAAGTGCTTGGCACAATTGTTCGTCCTTCGTTCTCAAAGAGGACCAATGACTTCAGGAGGGTGATGTCTTGACTCACAAGTGAACTGGATTTGAGTGAGACAGAGCCCTGCAAAGTCATCAGCCTCATTCTCTCCTACAGAGTCATGGAAGTCCAGTGGCAAGATTGGCGATGGCCCAGCATTTAGCGCAGTGCCAGGCACACAGTAGGCACTATATAAATGTTACCTTGAATAACAATTATTGTTGTTGCTGTTAGGTGCCCAACAAGTGTTGAGTGGCTTGAAGCCTCCTTCAAAAGTTATGCCAGTCTTTATTTGCAGAATACCCTTGGGAGTGTGATGGGTAAAATCTGAAATAACCGAGGAAACAAAAGTTCGCGTTTCTGAGCATCTTGATTTGTGAGGGAGTGTATGCCAATTGCGTAACAAACTGGGACCAGGCCTCCTCAGCTTGGCACTGGACCTGATTTCTTATGCAATTGGCATGCATCGTTTACCAAACTCACCGCTTCCCTCAGCCCAGCCCAGCCCACTCTTATCTAAGTTTAATTCTTAGGAAGTTTCTCCTTACATCCAAACTAAAACTACCTCCTTGTAACTTCCACCCACAGAATCATAAAACTACAGAAATTTAGAGTTGGAAAGGACCCCAATGGCTACCTAATCCCTCTGGGTCTGAGCAGTCTAATCCCTTTTTCGCATGACAGCCTTTCAAATGCTTGACTGTGGGCATCATAAGCTCCTCCCTCCCTCCTCAAATCTTTTCTTTCTTACCAGTAGACAGTATTTGATTTTTTCCAATTATATGTAAAGACAATTTTAGCATTGATCTTTGTATAAAATTTTGAGTGCCAAATTTCCTCCCTCCCTCCCCACAGATGGTAAGCCATTTGACATAGGTTAGATATGTGCAATCATGTAAAACATATATCCATATTAGTCATGTTGTGAAAGAAGAAACAGAACAAAAGGAAAAAAATGAAAAAAATAAAGTGAAAACAGTATGCTCCGATCTGTATTCAGACTCCATCAGTTCAATGAAAGTAGTTTATAAACCTTTAAAAACTATAAAAAGGTGAATTGTAGCTGCTTACTACCTGCATGCCTTGAGAAAAGTCAGTAATCTTTCTCTGTACTTCAGTTTCCTCAACTGTAAAGTGTGGATAGAGTTTAAATAAAATAAACTCTGAGGTTTCCTGTTCTAAGTGTATTATGATCTTAGATCCTTCTATCACCCTAGTTGCACTTTTATGGATGATCTCTACCTTATCAAATAATAATAGAGAACATTTATATAGCACCTATTTTTTTCTAGGCTCTGTCCTAAGTGCTTCACAAATATTATCTCACAACAGCTCTCAGAGGTGGATGCTATTATCAAGACTTTTCTTTAAACCAAATAGCCACAGAGCCTTATGCCCATCTCATATGGCAAGATGTCAAGACCCTTTATTATCATGTTTGCCCTCCTCTAGCCTAACAATACCCTTTCTAAATTGTGGCACCCCAATCGGAGCACAATACTTCAGATGTGCTCTGGCCAGGGCTGAGAATAGCAGGAGTCTCCTCCTTGGTCTTGAATACCATACCATCCCCAATGAGCATTTATTAATAGAAAGGATGGGAGAGAATAAAATAATCCTCAGTAAAATAGCAGAATTACATTCAAGGGTCTTGGGGACCAGTACAATACACATTTATTCCAGCTATGTTTCAAGTAACACAATCCTGAAAAAAATTACAGAATAGTTCACTTAGGTAGGAAAAAGAACACAAATTGCTGGGTGTGGTGGGTACACCTCTAATGCCTGTTACTGGCAGGCTGAGGCTGGGAGATTTCTTGAGTTTAGAAATTATGAGCTTCCGTGGGCTAAGTCAATTAAGTGTCTGCTCTAAGTCTGGCACTGTGGTGAAGCTTGAGGGTTGGGGGACCACTAGGTTGCCTAAAGAGGGCCAAACAGGCCCAGTTTGGAAACAGACTGGGTCAAACCTCCCATGATAATTATTGGTAGAACTGGGCCCATGAGTAGCCCTGGGGAAGATAGGGAGAGCTAGTCTTTACAAAAAGAGGACGGAAAACAAAAATTCGAAGCAACAGTCATGTACCGATGGTCCTGAGCAGGGTAGGAAAAGGGATTTCAGGGGAGGATTCGGAAGCACTGTGTCATGGTGGGAAGGGTAGAGGGAATTATAAAAGCTCTTTTCAAACTTCTGGTCATAGAAGTAAGTAGCAAGGAATGGTTGCATCCTGCTTTCCTTGGCTTTGCTGAGCTGATGTGCACAATGAGTCTTCTTGAGATGCACATGCGAGATAAAAGTCTCAGTCTCTATGTGATCCTGCACCTCTGGCCCTCTCTATAGGAGATTAAAGGGGAACACTAGGACTAGAACACAAGACCAAGGACTAACATCCTAAAATGTACATTAGCCTGTGCTTGGCCTTCCCTTTTAATTTATCCCAGTCTCTCTAAGAAGGTATCATCACTGCCTCCCAATGTTACTATTATTTCCTTCCCATCAGTAGCTAGGTGGTGAAATGGATAGAGAGCTGGGCCTGGAGTCAGGAAGACCTGAATTCAAATCTGTCTTCAGACACTTACTAACTGTATGGCCTTGGGTAAGTCATTTCATATCTGTCTGCCTTGGTTACCTTAACTGTAAAATGGGGACTGTTTTGGGCATCGATATACTTGGCTATTGTGAAGATTAAATGAGATAATCTTTGTAAAACACTTGGCACAGTGTCTGGCACTTAGAATTACACTGAGAGACAGTCATAGAAACATAAGAATATGAGATCTGAGAGTGACCTTAGAGATCATCCAGGGTCATCTGGCCCAATCTGATCCTTTTTCAGATGGGGAATTTGAGAAACAGATTGACCTGCCCAAAATTGAGCAGTTAATTGGTAACATAGTCACTCCTCCTGTCTGATATCATCTTGGGCCATTGACAGTTGTCTTGACTTTTGTCCTGACACTGGACTTTGATGAGGCTGACAACTTTGTGCAGCTCTGCCTCACTTAAATCCAATTCACCCGCAAGTCATGACGTTACTCTCATGATGTCAGTGGTCCCCTTTGAGAATAAAGGATGAACAACAACAATTCCCAAGAGTCAAAGTGAAGTGAGAAGTCCCTGCCCCTTGGGTATTCTGGAGAGAGAGAGAGAGAGAGAAAGAGAGGCAGAAAGAGAGACAGAGACAGAGAGAGAGGCAGAAAGAGAGACAGAGACAGAGAGAGAGTGACAGAGACAGAGACAGAGAGACAGACAGAGACAGAGAGACAGAGAGAGAGACAGACAGACAGACAGAGAGAGACAGAGAGAAAAACAGAGAGAGAAAAAGAGAGACAGAGAGACAGAGAGAAAAAGAGAGACTAGGATTAGAATCTTAAAAGGTCACATGGTAGGTAGATAGCAATGTTGACATAAGAAAAAAAGTTTCAGCTAACTGGAAGGCTAGTTCACATATTCCCCTCAGGGAGATAAGAAGTTGAAAGAGTTAGTTTCATCATGTATCCAAGGAGGATGAGAAACATCATTTCATAAGACATTTGATCATCTTGCCCTGAGATCTCATAATAAGCATAAATAAAAGAACCACCATGAAGAAAATTGTAGCTAACAAATCAAAATACATTTCAGTCAGTCAGTCAATAAGCATTTACTAAGTGCTTACTATGTGCCAGGCATTGTGCTAAGCATTCAAGATACAAAAAAAAAAGGTAAAACAGTCCCTGCTTTCAAGTATCTCACAGTCTAACCGTAGATACAACATGTAAACAGCTATGTACACACAAGCTGTAATCGGAATAAAGAGAAAATAATCAACAGAGGGAAAGCACCAGAAATAAGAGGGATTGTGAAAAGCTTCCTGTAAAAGGTGGGATTTTAGCTGGAACTTGAAGGAAGCCAGGATATGCAGGAGGCAGAGATGAGGAGGGAGGGAATTCCTGGCATGGAAGAAAATCAGTGAAAATGCCCAGAGCTGAGAGATGGAGTGTCTTGCTCAGGGAACAGCCAGGAGACCAGTGTCACGGGATCAGACAGTACATGCCAGAGAGTAAGATATAGGAAAACTGGGAAAATGGGGTAAAGGTTCTAGGTTATAAAGGGTTTTTAATGCCAAACTGAGGATTTTGTATTTGATCCTGGAAGTGATAGGGAGCCATTGGAATTTATTGAGGTAGGTTGGGGGGTGGAGAACCAGCAGGGTGATATGATTGGACCAGTGCTTTAGGAAATTTCTTTAATGGTGGAATGGAAAATAGACTAGGGTAAGGAGAGATGTGTGGCAGGGAGACCAACCAGAAGATTATTACAATATTCTAGGTATGAAATAATAGAGCCTGAGCCAGGGTTGTGGGAGTATCAGGTTAGAGAGGGAGATTGAAGAGATGCTGCAAAGATAAAATCAACTGATCTTGGCAACAGATTAGATATGTGAGTGTTTTGAGGTAGGGAAGGGGAAGATAGTGAGGAGCTGAAGATGAGATGCGGGTTGTGAGCCTAGGAGGAAGGTGATAGGGGAGCTTGGACTAGAAGAGGGTTTAGGGGAAAAGATAATGAATTTAGTTTGGGGCATATTGAGTTTAAGATGTCTGTTGGACATCCAGTTGGACACGTCTGATAGGCAGCTGGAGATGCAAGACTGGAAGTTAGCAGAGAGGTTAGGTGGATAAGTAGTTTTAAGAATCATCAGCCTAGAGACATAATTGAACCATGGAAACTGATGAAATCACCAAGTGAAATAGTATAAAAGGATCTCAGAATAGAGCCCTATGGGGCACCCATGGTTATCAGGCTTGACCTGGATGGAGATTCAACAAAAGAGGCTAAGAAGGAAAAGTCAGATAGGCAGAAAAAGAACCAAGAGAGAATAGTCTTCCAAAGATCTAGGGAGAAGGGAGTATCAAGTACAGGAAGGTAATTAACAGTGTTGAAGGCTGAAGAGAGGTCCAGAAGGATGAACACTGAGAAAAATCTGTTGGATTTGGCAATTAAGAAATCACTGGTAACTTTGGAGAGAGTAGTTTCAGTTGAATGATGAGGTTGGAAGCTGGATTGTAAAGAATTAAGAAAAGAGTGGGCAGAGAGGAAGTGGAGGCACCTATTATACATGACCTTAAGAATACTTCAAAAAGAGAATTGGAAGACCTTGGACATAGTGATCACCAAAAAATGAAACTGACCATATTTTGTCAAGAAACAAATAATTGTTGATGTGGGAATCATTTCCAAAGCAGCTGAATATAGTCATACCATGGAATAGTTAAGCAAAAGCCAAGATAAAAACCAAATTAGGAGAAAGGCTACAGACAGAGAAAGATGCTATATATAATCATAATAGCTCCAACCCAACCTATTAATAGTTAGCATTTAATAATACCTAGCATTTATTAAAGTTTGAAAGCATTTTATAATTATCTCATTTTGTACTATTAAGTGTCTGAAGCAAGATTTAAATTCAGATCTTCCTGACTCCAAGTCAAGTGCTCTATCTACTGCACCACCTAGCTGCTTCAAAGTAAGCTATTGACTCTGAAAAATGGAATAGGGATAAAAATGAAAAGATACTGACTGATCGTCATCACTTCTTAGAGGAGTTTAACTTATATGAAGCAGCTGCTGCAAGGAGGCTAACAGCACTTTAAGGCCACTTCAGCCAGTAAATGCTTAATCTTCTTGTCAAACAGAGAGCCATGGTTGCCAAGGGTATTTGTGAAACACCAAAGAAAATGGTGACAGAAAGCTACAAAATAGCATCTAGCAAAAAGCAGTGGGAAGGAAAATAAGCCTGAACAAGCCTTGACGTGAGACCTAACTCCGAAGAGTATTTATAAATGAAACTGGAAGGATCCCAAATAGCTCTGCCCCTACAAATGGAAGAATTCTGCCAGCATTTCTATAGTTATCTATTTCATCACTCCTGACAGTGGAACTACAACACTTAGATTCTAACACCTCAGTTCCCAATATGTAACATGAAGAAGTTGAAATGGCAGTAAAGAATATGAAATCAGCAAGAAGGGTACAACTTGGCCAAAGACACATGCTGGAGGTAACACAATTTTGAAGGCACTCAGGTGCTGATTTTTAAGGTATTTCAAAGAAAGAGGGAATGAGACCCATACCTACATGAAAAACAAAAAGAAAAAGATCACAGATGGTGGTTTTATTTTTTTAAGTGGCCCAGAAAGCATTAGAAACTACAAGCCATGTGCCTACTTTCTCATCTTTATAAATCATTTTGTGCTACTACATAATGTAACCTGACCTGCAATGTGCTGATTTCTCCATTGGTTCCCTCTTCCTCCTATTTTAGTGACAAAATTTAGATTCAGTTTGACCTAGGAGTTATGGAACACTATTGCCTCTGAAGAATTGAAATGGAATTTTACCTAAAAGATGGTGGAGAGAGCTATGGTGGGTATAAATATTCTTGTGATGCATGACAGATACAACCCATCCCCCAAGGGTTCCTTGATCATGACCCACAGCATTAACACAAGGAAGGGATTACAAAAGAGAAGTCACATAAAGGATGCCATCAAAGAAATATATGCACAATAAATAAGATGAGCTGATCTTCACTTTTAAGAGGGAAGGATAACTGTTGGAAAGCCCAAGAACTCTACTGTCCTCTTCACTATGTTAATTAAAAGATAAAAAAGCTCTCAGGACGTTGGGTGGATCTTCCTGTAACAAATTTACAGGAAGCTTACACAGAATGAGCAAGCATTGACAGGTTTGATCTGTATCATTAGGCCTCAGATTTTGAATATTTGAGAGTTAAGAAAATTTGTCTATCATGATTAGAGCAATTCAAAAGGTGAATGTGGCCCTTTGGGAGGTGATGGATTTCCTCCCATTGGAGACCTTCAAGGAAAACCTGAATAACCACCTGTCCAGTATTTATAGAGGATTTTTTTTCCAGTTATGAATTAAACTAGATGACCACAAAGGTTCCTTTCAACTCTGAAATTCTGTCATTCTGTGATTTTGTGATCATTTCATGGGACATTTAATTATCTAGTGTCTCAATGTTCATAATAAAGCTTTTTACAAAGAGATTGCCATGAAGGCAGGAGCCAGTATCTGTTGCAGAGGACAGGATTGGAAGAATTTGGTATACTTTAATATTTGTTTTTTTTTTTTCAATTCAAGTAGGAAACTGGAAAAAAAAGCATCGGAAAATATGGTTTAAGAACGAGAAGCCAAAGGCTGGTAGACCATGCAGACACTTCACACCTCTAAATAATCAACATATTCTTCAAGAGTAACATTGGGAGGAATTGGATGTGTTGAATATCAAATAACATCACAAAAAAATGAAATTGATTATGTTCTAACCAGGAAAATTTCTGATATGGAGTAATTTCCAAATTGCCTGCCTATGTACATGAAGATAATTAGCATTAAAGAATATATAGTGGGGCAGCTAGGTGGCACAGTGAGTAGAGCACTGGCCCTGGAGTCAGGAGGACCTGAGTTCAAATCAGGCCTCAGACACTTTACACATTTACTAGCTGTGTGACCTTGGGCAAGTCACTTAACCCCAATTGCCTTGCCTTCCCCCCTCCAAAAAAACAAAAAGACATGGTAAAAGAATATATAGCAAGGCTGTCTCAATTTGACTCTTAGGAAGACCAGAATAGATACAACTCTAGAGTCTCCTCCCCAAGCCCCTTCTCCATGGGAGGCTTTGGTTCCTGCTAGGAAGAGAAGCTAAAGGTTGAGACCAAAAGCTTCTCTGCTCTCCTCAGAGAGAAGGAGGTACTGGGCTAGAATTCTATCTATCTGCTCCCTTACATGTTGTTAGTCTAGTGGGGTAGCTTTCAGGTTCAAACCAAATTCCTGTTAGCTATTCATTAATGGAAAAAGGAGGACTCCAAACTCTATATCCAAGGCTTAACTTCTTTCCACTAAATACCAGTTTCACAATGAACACATATGTAGCAAATAACAAAGAAACCCATTTATCCAAATCAATAGCATAACAGAAGTCAGGCAAAGTATACGTATGAGAATATATACCAGACAATAGTGAAGGAGGTCTCCCATTGGGAGTGAGATATCTCAGCTCAACCAAAAAAGAGAGTTTCAGATCTTATCCACGGGGAAAATTCCCTGAAGTCTCAATGCAGTAAGCCAAGGAGAGGGACATGATGGAGCTCCTCTGGCCTCTAGGCCAGCTCCTCTTGTTGAGGACAAATTCAGGGATGGGAATCCTGAGACTAAAGTTCCCAAATTAAGGGTCATGGGGGGGTGCCCCTCAAGGACCAGAGGGTCCTGGTCAGGGCCATTTGGAATGAATTCAGACTCAAGCATTCTTCAAGTCAAGGTGGCAAAGATTCATTACGCTTTTCAGTGGGTAAGAGTTCTTAGGGAACCTGCAACCTTGGAGGGGTGCAGGTATAGTTTATATTGTTTATTCTATAGTAAAACATGTGACAAATATGCTAATTAGGTGATTCAGGGAGGGATTAGGGAGTGATTAATAAGTGGTCAGTTCTTAAAGGAACATACACTTTTTGTATCTACTGTGCAGGTATTTTACCCAGAATTCACTGGGAAATAGCCCAAAGGAGGGCTACATGGAGGTGTGGTTTTAGGCCTGAAACATCACTAAGTCAACTAACGGTCAGGGCCAACCGGGAAATACCCAGGCTGCTTCCATCAATGACTTGTTAGACAAGATAAATGCAAGGAAGTATATAAATGTATCTAAGTCTAAGGTGCATATGATAGGTCAGTGAGTAGTAAATATCTCCATGACCCAGTACACATCCAGTTCAGCCAGTACACAGCTAGTTTAAACTAATAAATTCTACAGTTGCAGCTGGCTACTATATCAGGAAGAGAAATAAACATTTTACTAGAGCATGCTGCCCTTGAGCTTGAGAGAAACTGCCTGAGACAGTGTTTTAGGCTAGGGAGAGATGTGATTTTGGAACTGGATATGATTTTGGAACTCCCTCACTTAAATCCAATTCACTTGCAAGTCATGGAATCATCTTCCTGATGTCATGGTTTTCTTCAAGAATGAAGGACAAATAACAGCCTTTATGCCTCGTGCAGAAGGACAAACAACAGCCTTACCCCTTCTCCAGTGAGGAGAAAATCCCATACCAATGGACTTTGGGGTTTGGGGTTGGAGATATACAGGTAAAAGAGCAATTAGGCCCTATATACATAAAAGAAATTCATGGTGGAGGAGATACCATTTTGATGATGCCTTTTAAATACCTTAGACACATTTTAGCAAAATAACATTCTTTTTTTTTTTTGAAAGACCTAAATAGTGGTTCCTCTGTATGTATCTAGTTTATCTAGGGCAGCCTTATTTAAAGACAGTGAGAGGGAACAGATGACCTTTTCAGAGACCCTGCCCTATTACAGAGTCTTTTCCTAATGAAGGTAGAGATCAGATATTTACTAATGCTGAAAGTCAAGAGAGTTATTTGACTTAGGGAGAAGAGAAAAGCTCTTACTCCCCAGTTTTTAAGTTCCTCCACTGAAGTGGCTTCACTTAGGATTCATCTCTTATTCCCCCCCACAAATGCTTCATTCCAGCCACACTAATCAGCCTCCCACTGTGTACCCCATTTTCTTTGTTCAGAATAGGTGACTACTGATCACATCCTTCCCTTCTTTACAAACCTGCTCAAACTTCAGCACCACCCCCTCCAGGAAGCCTCCTCAGATTGTGTATCCCTTCAGCTCTTTTTTTGCAGAGTGGGTGATTCACTAATTGGCTGTTGCTTCTCCCTCTTTGAAAGCAATTTTTTTCTGTCTTTGTGTGTGTATGTGTTGTTTTTGTGTATTGTCTCCTTTTGGGGGGCAAAGAGCTCTCCAAGAACAGGAAGCTTGCCTCCTTTTGTGTCTCCCATAGCTGTCTTTTTTTTCCTAGTCAAATGCAACTTTTCATGACTCCATTTGGGTCACAGATACTGGGGTAGCTTGCCATTTCCTTTTCCAGCTCATTTTACAGACAAGGAAACTGAGGCAAAAAGGATTAAGTGACTTGCCCAGAGTTACACAGCTAGCAAGTATGTGAGGCCAGATTTGAACCCAGGAAGATGAGTCTTCCTGACTCCAGATCTTGAATTCTGTCCACTATACCACCTAGCTACCCTATTAAAGTGAGAGTCAAAGTCAATAAATATTTATTAAGTGCCTGCTATATGCCAGACACTGTAAAAAGAAAGACATAAGACAATCCCTACCCTGAAGAGCCAAGGGAGGCAACACATAAAAAGAAGTTGGAAAGGGCTGGAGTATGAAGCTTGAGGGGTCATTATGAAGGCATATATCTGGGATGGGACATGATCTGAGGAGGTGAAATCAACAAGGTTGATTTTATCTTGCAGGATGTAGAATTCCTGGAGATCATGAAGTCCGGAGAGCGACTGAGTGGGAAATGATGAGATGAATGTCCTGGGCACCAAAATCCAAGAGGAGTAAAATGTACCACACCTGGCCTTCAGGCAGTGTGGGCTAGGGTAGTCACTGTTACACATGTATATTTTTCACCGGCGTTTTGCTTTTCATTTTTTCTTTCAATTAGGCAGTAAGGTAGGGAGAGAAAATAAAAGCTTGTTAATTGAAAAATTATATTGATTTTTAAATGTTTTTCTATTTATTCCTTTTACTACTTATTTCCACCCAAAGTGGGTCATTTTTTCCAAGAGGAAGACCTGTGAGAATATAAATGGAAGGAGGCAATACTCCTAATTGGCTGAATGAATGTAGAGTGTGAGAACGCATATCTGCCCAAGGTTGATTTTTGGAGGTATTTGGGATGGTTTAGGAGGGGACCAATTAAGAGAAGCAAGGAGAAAATTTTTGAATGGCCAACAGGAGCTGTCAACATTGTAGACATGTGGGGAAGCCAGGCCCCAACATGTCCCTTGACTCCCAGTGCTTGCAACCCTAGGGAATGATGAGAATGGACTCCCCTTGGTGAAATTTTTCCCTTTCTTTTTGATTGAACTGAGGTGGGTTTTTTTTCCCTACTCCCAGATGAAGAGTTTCTTTATTCTTATTCTTTGGTCTATTCTAATCTGTATAACACCTCCTACTTCTGTTAATTGTTTTCCTCAGATAAATGATTTTTCTTGCTATTGTATTAGAGGGAAAGTGGTGGTATTATCACAGAGAAAGTGACTAAGCTCTGCTTATTCCCAGTCCTTGGGCTCAATTAGTTAAGATGGTGAGAGCCTACTACCATGAAACCAAGATCATAGGATTAATAGCTGAGGAGCTGCATGCAAAGGAAAATGGCTTAAGGGACACAGCCTGCCTACCATAGGCCCAAGCAGTTCTCATGCAAATGTGAATAGCAATGGTCACAAGGAGGAACAGGGAAGAGAGCGAAGACAGCTCAGTACATCCTATTCTTACCAATGGAAACAAAAGTTCTTATCCTTGACTTGAGGTCAATAGTATCATTAAAGATGATCGTAACCAACAAAGTCCAGCAGGAAGAGATAGAAAAAGAATTCCATTTAAAGTAACTGCAGACAATATAAAATACTGAAGAGTCTACCTACCAAAACAAACCTGTGAACTATATGAACACAATTACAAAATGCTTTCCACACAAATAAAGTAAGATCTAAACAATTGGAGAATTGTTAATTTTTCATGGGTAGGTTGAACCAATATAATAAAAATGACCATTATACCTAAATTAGTTCACTTATTCAGTGTCATACCAACTTACCAAAAAAAATTGTTTTATAGAGCTAGAAAAAGTAATAATAAAATTCATCTAAAAGAACAAAAAAGTCAAGAATATCAAGGAAATTAATGAAAAAAATTTGAAGGAAGGTGGCTTAGCAGTACCAGATCTCAAACTATGTCATAGAATGATAATCATCAAAACAATCTGCTACTGGCTAAAAATAGAGTGGTATATCACTAGAATAGACTAGGTATACAATACATAGTAGTAAATAACCATAGAAATCTAGTGTTTGACAAATGCAAAGATCCACAATATTGGGACAAGAAATCACTATTTGACAAAAATTGCTGGGAAAACTGGACAGCAGCTTGGCAGAAACTAAGTATAGAACAACATTTCATACAATATACTTAAGTTCAAAACAGGTACATGATCTAGACGTAAAGAGTAACATGAGCAAAATAGGGAAGTATTGTATATTTTACCTGTCAGATATATGGATAATGGAAAATGTTATGACCAAAAAAGAGATAAAGAGCATTATGGGATATAAAGTAGATAATTTTGGTTACATCAAATTAAAAAGGGTTTGCACAAACAAAACCAATGTAGCCAAGATTTGAAGGAAAACAGGAAATGGGGGTAAGGGGAGTCTGCAGTAAGTTTCTCTGCTAAAGGCCTCATTTTTCAAATATATACAGAATCATGTCAAATCTATAAGAATACAAGTCATTCTCCCAACTGATCAAAGGATATGAACAAGCAGTTTTCAGACAAAGAAAACAAAGCTGAGAAAAAATGCTCTAAATCACTATTGATTAGAGAAAAGCAAATTAAAACAACTGTGAAGTATCACAACGTGCCAATCAGGTTGCCTAATATGACAGAAAAAGAAAATGACAAATACTGGAGAGGATGTGGAAAAATAGGGACACTAATGCATTATTGATGGAGTTGTGAACTGATCCAACCATTCTGGAAAGCAATTTGGAACTATGCTCCAAGGGTATAAAACTGTGCATACCCTTTGACCCAGCAAGACCACTACCAGGTCTCTACCCCAAAGAGATCAAAGAAACAGGAAAAGGACCTATATGAACAAAAATATTTATAGTAGCTCTTTTTGTGGTGACAAAGAATTGGAAACTGAGGAGATGCCCATCAATTAGGGAATAGCTGAACAAGTTGTAGTATGCAGTTGTGATGGAATACTATTGTGCTATAAAAAAAATGATGAACTAAATGCTCTCAGAAAAACCTGGGAAGATTTATATGAACTCATGCAATGTGAAAGGAGCAGAACTGGGAGAACACTGTGCACATTAACAGCAGTATTGTATGAGAGTCAACTCTGAATGACTTAGCTATTCTCAGCAATACAATGATCCAAAACACTTTTGAAAGACTTATGATGAAAAATGCTATCCATCTCCAGAGAGAGAAATGATCAAGTCTGAACGCAGATTGAAGCATACCTTTATACTTTCTTTATTATTCTGGGCGGAGTGTTATCTGCATTTTCTTTTGTAATATGGCCAGTATTGGAAAGTGTTTGCATGACTACACATGTATAGTCTATGTCAATTGCTTCCTTCTCAAATAGGGGAGAGGGAGAGAGGAAAGAATATGGAGCTCAGAAAAAAAACTTTTAAACTAATGTTAAAAAATTCATTTACAAGTAACTGAGAAAAAATAAAATTAAAATTAAATGTTAAAAAACCCAGCTCATTACTTATTATTTATTGACATTTTATCAGAAAGATCAAAGAAAGATGTCAAATTCATCTTTCTGAGAGCTTAAGTTTCATGCAGTTCCCCTCTTCTGATACTCCACCACCTATGGAGGAGGCAGGGTGGGGGGAATAGGAAGGGAAATTTAGTCATTATGCCTCTAGTTTCGTTAGACAAATTTTCCAACAGAACTACCTAATCTGTAATTTTCAGAGCCAAGTGATGACCTATACAACATGTTAGAGGGAGTTTCCTCACAGGAACATTGCTATACCAGTCAAATCACAGGACTAATCCCCAAATCCTCCCTGACTATGTGACCTTGATTGTCACTTTTCCTCTCTGGTTCTCAGTCTCCTCATTTGTGAAATGGAGGGGTTGGATTAGATCACCTCTAAGATTTCATCCAGCTCTAAATCTATGGTCCTTTGATTCCCCAATTCCTGTGAACTCAGTCTGTGAATGAAGAACTTGACTCCTCGAAAAGGAGGAAACAGGCTACCCCTGACACAAGCCACTCCTTCTGACTTTACTCGGGAAATGAGATGTAGGGGACCAATCCTAAATCCTCACCCCCCCCCCTCCTTCTTTGACAGAAGCTCCAATGCAAGAGTTCCTAATTGGATGGCCCCAAATCACTTCACGGAAAACAGGTATGCAGTAGAGCCCCATCAGTAGAGCTGTGAATCGGTCCAGCCATTCTGAAAAGCAGTTTGCAATCATGCCCAGAAATTTCATTATCAAACTGCATAGTCTTTGACTCAGCTGTACCACTACTAGGCCTATATTGGTAAAGAAATCAAAGAAGGAAGAAAACGATCTCTGTGTATGAAACTATTTATAGCATCTCTTTTCGCGGTAGCCAAAGATGGGAAACTAAGGAGCTATCCTCATGTAAGGAAAATGGCTAAACAAATTGTAGTATACAAGTGTAACACAAAATATTGTGCCATAAGAAATGATGGACTGTACAATTTCAAATGAAACTGGGAAGATCTTCATGAACTGATAGAGTGAAGTAAGCAGAACTAGGAAGACAATTTATAAAATGATAACAATGTTAGGAAGAAAAACAACTTAGAAAGACTTTAGAACTCCAATCAATGCAATAGTAAATCACAAATCTAAAAGAATGAAGACAAAACCTGTCCTTCACCTTTTGGCAAGAGAGGAGCTGAACTTAAAATGCAGAAAGAGATATCCATTTTAGAATATGGCTAATGTGGAAATTTGTCTTGCCAGACTATGTGGATATATACTGAAAGATTTGTTTTTCTTTCTTTCTTTTTTAATTTGCTCTGTGGTAGTTGGACAGAAGGCATGGAGAATGAAAGAAGCAAATTTATAAAACAAAAAAATCTTGTTACTTAAACAAATAAATAAACATTTTGTCTTCTCTCCCCCTTTCAGAACAACTTTGGGACCCACTTAGAACAGGCTCAGTGAGCTGGGCTTTTACTCATAACTGGTATTTCAGAGATGAAAGGCCTGGGTTATGATGTAGGGAGGAGAAAAGAGTAGGAGATATCTTCCTCTTCATGTCACACACCCATACCACGTGGTGATTGGGGTGGCGACCTCAAGGTGACAGTCTTAAGTGGCATGAGAGGCCTCTTGAAAATACCTTTGCCACAGGAATGGCAAGATCCTGCCTCTGAGGGCAACCAGGCATCTGACACACAGCCTGCAGGGAATTTTCCACTTTCTACATTTTTCTGGAAGTCCCTGGCCCTTAGCTCAACGTCTGGAATCAGGGAGATTCTATCACTCAGCTTTAGGGAGTTTGCCTATCCGTAATACTTAATCAGGTCCCCTATACCAGTAGGATATTGAGGAGAAAAAAGGTGGAAAGACATAGCATGTAAGACACTGGAGTTCACAAAAATCTCTCTCCTCCAATTTCCTTCCAATTGCATAAGGAATCTTTTCCAAAGTAATTATGGAAAACAATGGCCTGTTGTATGTGGGTGGGTGTGGATAGGGGTGAGCAGTAAGGAAAGAGACCAGACACTCAAGAACAAATGACTGGATTATAATTGTAACTGGCTCTTACTCCAAAGTGCCACCTCTACTGCCCCTCCAAGGAAATTCATCAGAGTCAATAGAGAAGTTGTCTTCTATTGCAAGTAACTATCTGATCACCTCAGCAGCCCTGAAATTCAGATGCTCCATTGTGGTATCACTCACTCTCACCTCACCTGGATCCTACCATTCTCCTTCCTCACTCTGCTGGGACAACACCTGGGAGGCTCTGTCATAAATACTTCTTTCTTTGATCTTTTGAAGTCTTGACTCAGCACTCTGAAACAAATAAAAGTGTTCTCCCTTCCCTAAGTCCCAAGCCCCTGATCTTTCCCTATGCAGCTCCTAGGGATCATACCAAGCCTCTAGAGACTATAGGGCCTAGGCCCTGAAAGGTGTCTGCTATTCAGCATCTTAGTGGAAATACCACAGCAACATTTGAGGACTGAGACTTTGCAAACCCTCCAAGTCCAAGAGAATGGGGGGGAGTATGGGAGCAACAGCAGCCCCAGAGAAATAATGGCAAATCTTTTGTGAGCAACATGGCCTTGGAAGCAGTGGGACAGCCCAGTAGTTTCCCTTTCCTACCCCAAGAGGAGAAAGGAAGACAAGAATCATTACTAGAGTGGTATAGGTATGGTTCTCCATCAAGGAAACCCTTCCATGGGGCTGAAACTCCAGTCAAGTTGTAGAAGTCTTTTGAAGACTGGAGAAATGATTCCCCACTCCCCTCCACTTGCTTGTTCATTAGCAGGCATTGATTTATGATTTGATTTCTTGTTACACGCTATAAGCTTTTTGCTCTGTACTGACTTTTGCTTTTTCTGTAAATATTTGACCAACCAAGATGTTGTTGTTTGTCCTTGTAGTAGCAATTTTGATTTGAAGATGTTTCCCACCCATTAATGGGCCATATGACCTGCTTAGTCACAGGAAGCCTAAGTTACATGGTGGGAGGAGCTTCCTGACAGGAAAAGGAAGTTATGTCACAGAAGGTGATGAGAGGGAGAGAAAGATGTTATGGCTGCTGATAGCTGCTAATGGCCGCCCTTGTGATTGTTAGAACTGAACAGGATGACTTAGCTGTACTGTGAGTTTGTTTTGGGGAAGACCCCAGCAGGGGGTTGGAGAGGTTTTGGGATAGCAAGTTTTCAGGCTGTTATATGGTGTTTTAAGTTCCTTTCTGTTATTATAAAGTGGGCTGACTGGCTGTGGGAGCTGAACATTTGGTTATGGGATATGACTTTCTGGTGTCTGAATAAATGTTATACTTCTTTTACCTTCTTTATGGTCTCTCATACTTTGCGATACAGAACTACATAGGCATATGCACAATTATCGTTGATATTGTGTTTATTACTGTTTCAGTTTTTCATTCTGAAAGAGGAATTGGATTTAATTGAGACAGAGCTGAGCAAAGTCATCAGTCTCATTCTCTCCTCCAGAGTCACAGAAGTCCAGTGGCAAGACAAAAGTCAAGACAACTAGAGATGGCCCCAGTTGCTGTAGGTGACTCAGCCTTTCTAAATTAAGGTCTTTCCCGGGTCTCAGTTTGTCTGAGGCAATGCCCATTCAATGACTAAGGGCTAGGTAAGAATTAAGACAAAAGATGGCCTCATTTACCATCACAAAAATATCATTCTGAAAGGGGAAGGAAGACCTTCAAAGTTTCTGGTCAAAACAGAAAACAATTGCTATCTACACTCATTCTAAGCCATCAAAACCTAAACAATGAGTCATAGAGGCTTGAGCTGGGAGTTATTGTTGGTCATTCAATGAAAGCCAGAGTGATTTGTGTTTAAAGGCATAGTCAAATAGCTCCATTTGAAACACAATGGGCTTTTTTAAAAGCCAGTTTTTTAGAGCTATATTTCAAGAAATTCATAAATGAAACTGCACAGGATAAACAGTACATTATCCTAGCTCTTTGGAAAAAATAGAAATGAATTAATTAAAATTGATATAAAAAACTAGCCACCAAATCCCAAAATGTTACAAAATATAAACCATCAAAAATTATATTCCTACGGGCAGAGTACCTACATGTAAGGATATGGAGCTCCAAGTGGATCAAGGGACCACATGTGGTAAGGGAAGAAGAAAGAAGGAGGAGGAGGGAGAGGAGCATTCCCAACTTCTGTTCAAATTGGCAGATTGGGTCCCTAGAACACAGATACTACTACTCTCAGGGTTCTAGAGATATCTCTCAGAGACTGTGTTTGTCCTGCCGTAGGTTTTAAGTGTCAAAGGCAGTAGTCCCCACTGACAGTCAGTCAATAGTCTCAGTTTTTATCAATTAGTTTACTCAGGTTTTACTCATTTTTATTTCAGGAGAAAATTTGGTTGAATAAATCACAGTGTACACAAGCTGGAAGTTCCCATTTGTAGCTTGGGGTTTGTGTGTGTGTGTGTGTGTGTGTGTGTGTGTGTGTGTGTGTGTGTGTGTATGTCCCCTAGAGGCTGAATATGCTATTATTTTGTTTTATGACTGATCCTATAAATGTCTCAAAAAAGATAAATCTAAACTTGGACATTCACTTTGTTTTCCTTTAGAAGAATAAGCTTACGTTATATCATGTGGAACTGAAATCTGATTCCTGAAGCCAAAACTCCAATCCTTTACCCAAAGGTGGAGAGAGTAATAGTGAGTGGCTCTTAGCTTTGGTTTCATTCTCCACCTTGACCCAAGATCCTCGCCATATACAATCAATCAACCAACCAGTATTTATAAGTGTTTATACGTCAGGCACTGTGCTAGCGACATCTAGTGGTTTTACATAATGTACCAGTTCCTACTAAAGGCCTCTGCTTGTTCAGAGCCCTTGGATACTAGGTCCCATGATTTGGTCTTCTGGGGATTTGACTGTCTGCCTGAGAAAGAGAATCAGACCCTTGCATTTGATGAAGATGTCACGTGTCCCAACTCACTCCCTACCTTGCCCCACCCCACATTTCCCTGAGGTGATGGAAAAATGGCAGAAAGAATCTTTTTTTTTTTTTTTTTTATTAATGCAATTTATTTATTTAACAGATTTGGTTTTCAGCATTGATTTTCACAACAGTTTGAATTACAAATTTTCTCCCCATTTCTGCCCTCCCCCCCCACTCCAAGATGGCGTATATTCTGGTTACCCTGTTCCCCAGTCAGCCCTCCCCTCTATCATCCCCCTCCCCTCTCATCCCCTTTTCCCTTCCTTTCTTGTAGGGCAAGATAAATTTCTACGCCCCATTGCCTGTGTATCTTATTTTTTAGTTGCATACAAAAGTTTTTTTTTGTTTTTGAACATCTGATTTTAAAACTTTGAGTTCCAAATTCCCTTCCCTCTTCCCTTCCCACCCACCCTCCCTAAGAAGTTGAGCAATTCAACCTAGGCCACGCATGTATTATTATGTATAACCCTTCCACAATATTCATGTTGTGAAAGGTTAACTACATTTTGCTCCCTCCCAACCCATCCCGCTTTATTGAATTTTCTCCCTTGACCCTGTCCCCTTTCCAAAGTGTTTGTTTTGATTACCTCCACCCCCATCTGCCCTCCACTCCATCATCCCCCTGCCTTTTATTTTTTTTTTTTTATCTTCCTCCCTCTTCTTTCCTGTGGGGTAAGATACCCAACTGAGTATGTATGGTATTCCCCCTCAGGCCAAATCTGATGAGAGCAAGGTTCGCTCATTCCCCAGTCAGCTGCCCACTCCCCTCCTCTCCTAGAACTGCTTCCTCTTGCCATCTTTATGGGAGATAATCCACCCCATTCTATCTCTCCCTAACTCCCTCTCTCAGTAAGTTACTCTCTCATCCCTTAATTTCATTTTATTTCTTTTAGCTATCTTCCCTTCATCCTCAACTCACCCTGTGTCTGCTCTCTTTCTTTTACATATATATATATATACACATACATACACATACATACATATACACATAGATACATGCATACATACACATTCACTTATATATATACATAAACATATATATATGCATATATATATGCATATTCCCTTCAGCTACCCTAATACTGAGGTCTCATGAATCATACTCATCATCTTTCCATGTAGGAATGTAAACAAAACAGTTCAACTTTAGTAAGTCCCTTGCAATTTCCGTTTCTTGATTACCTTTTCATGCTTCTCTTGATTCTTGTGTTTGAAAGTCAAATTTTCTATTCAGTTCTGGTCTTTTCACTGAGAAAGCTTGAAAGTCCTCCATTTTATTGAAAGTCCATATTTTGCCTTGGAACATGATACTCAGTTTTGCTGGGTAGGTGATTCTAGGTTTTAATCCTAGCTCCATTGACCTCCGGAATATCGCATTCCAAGCCCTTCGATCTCTTAATGTAGAAGCTGCCAGGTCTTGGGTTATTCTGATTGGGTTTCCACAATATTCAAATTGTTTCTTTCTGGCTGCTTGCAGTATTTTCTCCTTGATCTGGGAGCTCTGGAATTTGGCAACAATATTCCTAGGAGATTTCTTTTTGGGATCTATTTGCGGAGGCGATCGATGGATTCTTTCAATTTCTATTTTGCCCTGTGGCTCTAGAATATCAGGGCAGTTCTCCTTGATAATTTCTTGAAAGATGGTATCTAGGCTCTTTTTTTGATCATGGCTTTCAGGTAGTCCAATAATTTTTAAATTATCTCTCCTGGATCTATTTTCCAGGTCAGTGGTTTTTCCAAGGAGATATTTCACATCGTCTTCCATTTTTTCATTCCTCTGGTTCTGTTTTATAATATCCTGATTTCTCATAAAGTCACTAGCTTCCACTTGCTCCAATCTAATTTTTAAAGTAGTATTTTCTTCAGTGGTCTTTTGGACCTCCTTTTCCATTTGGCTAATTCTGCCTTTCAAGGCATTCTTCTCCTCATTGGCTTTTTGGAGCTCTTTTGCCATTTGAGTTAGTCTATTTTGTAAGGTGTTGTTTTCTTCAGTGTATTTTTCAGTATTTTTTTGGGTCTCCTTTAGCAAGTCCTTGACTTGTTTTTCATGGTTTTCTCGCATCCTTCTTATTTCTCTTCCCAATTTTTCCTCTACTTCTCTAACTTGCTTTTCCAAATCCTTTTTGAGTTCTTCTATGGTCTGGGGCCAGTTCATGTTTTTCTTGGAGGCTTTGGTTGTAGGCTCTATGACTTTGCTGTCTTCTTTAGGCTGTATGTTTTGGTCTTCTTTGTCACCAAAGAAAGAATCCAAAGTCTGAGACTGAATCTGGGCGCGTTTTCGCGTCCTGGCCATATTCCCAACCAACTAACTTGACCCTTGAGTTTTTCAGTGGGGTATGACTGCTTGTAGATTACAGAGTTCTATGTTCTACGTTTGGGGGGGAGGTGCCAGCTCTGTCAGAGCCGCACTCCTCCTTCCCCAAGGACCCCCAGTCCAGACTGGGCTCAGATCTTCGGCAGGCTGTGCACCCCTGCTGTGATCCGCCACTTAATTCCCCCCACCAGGTGGGCCTGGAGCCGGAAGTAACAACAGCTGTAGCTGCCCCACCTCCGCTGCCCCCGGGGCTGGAAGCCGAACCGCGAACTCCTTCCACTCCCGCAGCTTTTCCCACTAACCTTCTCCGCAGTCTTTGGTGTTTGTGGGTCGAGGGGTCTGGTAACTGCCGCAGCTCACATATTCAGGGCGCTAGGGCCCCCTCCGCCCGGCTTCTGGCCTGGATCATCCACGCCGCTCAGGCTGGGCTCTGCTCCACTCCGTTCCCAGCTCCCAGCTCCCAGCTCCCAGCTCCGTGTGGAATAGAGCTCACCCAGAGACCATCCGGGCTGTCCTGGGCTGGAGCCCTGCTTCCCTCTGCTGTTCTGTGGGTTCTGCCGTTCTAGAATTGGTTCAGAGCCCTTTTTTATAGGTTTTTGGAGGGACTCGGGTACGGAGCTCACTCTAGTCCGTGCTTACCAGCCGCCATCTTGGCTCCGCCCCCGACAGAAAGAATCTTAGAGTTCATCTACTTTCAAATAAGGAAACTGAGGCCCCAAGAGATTAAGTTACTTACCCAAAGTCACATGGGTAATAAGTGGCAGAGCCAGGATTCAAATCCAGGTCCTCCAACTCTGAACCTATCTCTGTTCCTAAGAAAAGTTATTCTTTCCATGGTATTAACAGGCTAACCTTACCAGGCTTCATATGGAAGGATATGTGGACATATGGAATAGGACCAATAGGACATATGGGAGCAAACTTGGGGAATCTTGCAAATGTAATGACATTGTGTTCATGAGCATTCCATCGTTAGTGTTGGGAGGGATAGGATTGAAGGATTAGTCTGGCATAAATGAAGGGAACAAGAATAAGTTAGAAAAGACAAGTGGGAAGGCAATGAAGAGAGCAACAAATTTGTAATCATAACCATGGAATAACCTAATGCTGGGATTAGAATAGACTTTACAGGCCATTCAGGCTAACATACACCTGAGTAAGAATTCCTCAACAATGTTCTTGATGAAAAGTCATCCAGACTTCTTGAAGACCTTTGGTGAGGGGGAACCTACAACCTAAAGAGATAGCCCATTCATTCCACTGTTGAATAGTGCAAATTGTTGTATAGTTTTTCTCCTCACTGAACTAACATTTGCCACATAGCTACTATGCCAAATTAATAGTTCTGACACTGGGGCCAAGCAGAAAAAGTTCATCTCTCTTCCACAGAATTCTTAGAATTCTTGAATACAGTAGTTATGTGCCCTTGACTCTTCTCTTGACTAAAAATGTCAGTTCCTTCAACAGACCTTCACATGGTATGGTCGTGATACCAATAATTTGGTTTTCTTCTTTCTTTTTGCAAGACAGATTAACCAATGGTATATGTATGTTTATTTATTCAATTTTTTTGCTTTCAATTTTATTAATCTCTCCTTTGATTTTCAGTATTTCCATTTTGGTGTTTAATTGGGGATTTTTAATTTTTTTCTTTTTCTATTGTGTTTTTTTTTAGTTACATGCCCAATTCATTGATCTGCTCTTTCTCTCTTTTATTAATGTACATATTTAGAGAAATAAATTTTCCCCTAAATACTGCTTTGGCTACATTCCACAAATTTTGGTATGATGTCTCATTATTATCATTATCTTTAATGAAATTATTGTGGTTTCTATGATTTGTCCTTTAGGATTAGAGTGTTTATTTTCCAATTAATTTTAATATGTTTCCACAATCCTTTATTGACTGTAATTTTATTGCATTATGGTCTGAAAGGGATGCATTTAATATTTCTGCTTTTCTGAATTTGTTTGTAAGGTTTTTGTGCCCTAATACATGGTCAATTTTTGTGAAGGTGCCATGTACAGCTCAATTCCCACTCAATTTTCCTCCAGAGGTTTATCATATCTAACTTTCCTAAAACTCAATTCATCTCCTTAACTTCTTTCTTATTTATTTTATGGTTAGATTAATCTGTCTCTGGGTAAGTGTTCCAGTGAGCACTAGACCCACTCTCTCGAGGAACGTAATAAATGCCTTCCTCTGCCCACTCTGATCCTGAGTTCTTTGGGTAAGAATGGTCAATCACATGGATTTTCCTAAGGTTAAGGAAAGGAAAGCAATGAGCAGCAGAAGCTCATCTCAGGCTTACTTCCTGATCCTGCCTTGGGGAGTCCTGTGATCCCCACTGCAGTGTTAAAAGGGCTACCACTCAGGATTCCCCTGGGGAATGCTGTGGTCTGCACAGCCTTCTTAATGGGATGTCGCTTGGGTCTTCTGGCCCTGTCTCGGGAGCCTTGTGATCTTACTGCCATCCTAAGGGGCCATCACTTGGGTCCTCCTTAAGGTCTGACCCCTAGGAGGCCCTGTGATCCCCACAGATTAAGGGGGGGCTACCACTTGGTCTTCCTCTGGAAGTTCTGTGGTCTGCACAGCCTTCCCTAGGGATTATCACAGGGTTCTTCCTCAGGACTTTGGCCCTGCCTAGGAAGTCCAATGATCCTCAAAACCACGTTTCTCACAATTTGGAGAAGTCCAGTGATCCCCAAAACCATGTTTCTCACGACTTGGGGGTTCATCCCGGGATTCTGAAGACCCCAGGAAGGGTGAGTAAGATAGGACAGAGGGAAGAACACTCCCGCTCACTGTTAGAGCAGTCCCACTGTCCAAGTTGAAAACCCCCTGGACACTCTGAAGGACCTGAGACTTTGTTTGAACAAGAAGAGTGTGCAGACACAAAAGGGAACAGCCAGAGACTGCGCAAGTCACCCGAGCAAGGTAGGAACAAATGGGGGTAGTACTGCCTTGTCAAGTCTGGGGGTTCTAGGTTGAGAAGTAAGGTTTGCCTAGAATGGGAAATAAGAGCTGTAAGAAAAAAGGTACCTGAGGAGGATGGAAGGGATCCTCCAAACATTCCTCCACCCCTTAGGAAGAATGTTGGCTAGCTGGGAAGACAGTAAGTTAACCCAGCGAAAGTGCTGCTCTACGCCCTGGAGCAAGCTCTCAAGAAATCTCGAACAAGAAATAGCATGTCCTTGTGAGGATTGGCTCTGTTGAGTTTGTGGGGCTGAGGGAGGGCAAGAAAAAAAGGGGGGGAAAAGGAAAGGAAAATGGCCATAGACAGCACAAGTCAGGAACCTGGGCAAGGTGGGGGAGTCCTGCTTTGTCATGTCTGGATTTGCTCCAAGTTGAGAAATAAGATTTGCTTGAAATGGGGAAAAGAGCTCTTAAAATATTTCACCTAGGTGGGGAGAATGGATTTCTCCTAGTGCTTGGAAGAAAAGCACTGGTGGGTTGACCCAGGGAAAGTGATTTAGTTTAGTGTTGGAAGTGAGTCTGAATTCAAATTCTAAATTGTTCATGTGAAATGTCTGTCTAACTAATGTTATGTTTGTGTTTTTTTTTTTGTTCTATGTTCAGGTAAAAATGTTTAACTCTAGGAGACTGAAATGGGCTCCTTTGGTATGAAAATAGTTAGATAAGGAATCAGAGCTGAAGCGGCCAGCCAGGAGGGCTGGGGGCTCTGAATTAAGGGTTGGTTAGATTCTAAAGGGAAAAAAAAATCTGTATTTTTTATTGAGTCAGTTTATCTAACATCAAGCAAAGTGTTTTAAAAACTGTAGAAGTAAAAGGGGTCTGTATGGAAAAAAATTGGATGACCACTTTAAAGAGGTTCGGTGGCCTGCTTAGAATGTAACTAAAAATTGTTGGTCATTTTTAAGTTTTAAGGTAAAAAGAAAGCAGCTAGGAAAAGGGAAAGCTGGGTGAGTATGTAATTTATTTATTTGAAATATTTGAGGTAATTTGGATCAAGATCAGGGAAAGAAAGATTGAAATTGGAAATACAGAGAGTAAAATGTTTCAGTAAAGACTGGGAAAGAAAGGGAGATAGAAGCTAGAAATAAAGGGATTTAGGTGGGGGTTGTAGAATGGCGGCTTGTGACCACCTGGAATTCAGTCCATGTGCTGCTCTTAGCTGCCATGTGCTCTTGGCACCCCACTCCACTTTAAAAGACTGGGTGTGTCAATCAGGAGCCAAAGCTAAAGAAACTTGTAACCTAATTGGAAAATAGGGCTGATTAGTTAGTGCTTAGAAAGGCAGGTTCGTTTATTCTCAAGGATACACCTAGGGAGGAGCCTTTAGCAACTGAAAGGGATTTTTCCCCTTCATGTTATCTGAGGCAGCAGGATGAACGGGAAACTGAGAAATATTTTAGCTTGGTATAAAGAATGAGTGGGGGAGTTGCAAACCCATGTGCTCTTAAGAGTCCAAAAGGTTTTTTTTGGAAGAGAAGTGCCTGCACCCCTTCCCCCCCTCAAAAATCCTTAGAATCCTTAGTCATTTTGTTAATTGCCAGTATGCATAAGATGAAGCTTGGAGAAAGCGGGGTGCCAAATTCAAATCTGGATGGTTCTTAAAGCAAATAATGATATAAAATAAAGTTTTCTTTTTTTTATAAGTTTGGCCAGGCAAATATTCCTAATACCTGGGCACAATTAATGTCCATACTCAACCTCCTGTTTATGGGAGAAGAAAAGGGTATGATTAGAAAGGCAGCCATGGAGGGATGGGAAAGGAGACACCCTCCAGGACCAGGAGAGGTAGCTGCAGATAGAAAATTCCCAAATGAAGATCCAAACTGGGATAACAATATCTAAGAACATTGTAGGAATATGCAGGATCTTAGACAATTGGTAATAGAAGGGATAAGGGAAGCTGGCACTTTGGGAATTTGTAAATGAATCCCAATGTTTAAAGGTTATTTTGCTTTAAGAAGGAGAGAGACACATCTCATTTTAGAGCTGTCCAAATAATTTTTCTTCATGAAAGTTTAGTGACAATCCCAGTTTATATCAAGATCAATTTTAAACTGTTTTAAGAAAGGGAAAATACTTTTGAAAAATGTTCTGTAAAATCTTTTTGTATAATTTTTAGAAGGCCTGCTGAATTTCCACCTGTAAGATAATTGGTTGCAGTTCAAACCTACTATGAGTTTTTGGAGTTTCTGGGTGAGAACCTTATACTTGGGGAATTAATGCTTATCTATAGAAGCCTTGGGGGAGGGTGGTTAAAGGCCCATTCAATGTCTTATTCTAGATTTTTGAGGAAGGAAATTTACTCAAACTGAAGTCTGCATTCCTTACTCCTCCCCACCCTTAGTGCCCACCTGTCAGAGGGGAAGGAAGGGGGAGGAGCAGAAGTTACTGGGATTTGAGTTTTTACTGAAAGAAAGAGAACAGTAGGGGTCAGAAGCCTCCAAACCTGGCTTCTCAAAGTCAGCAGAACTGATAAGATTAGATTTGAGACAGGGTTTGTTTTGATAGTTTTCATTAGTGAAACTTGCCATCTGATGTAAAAGAACCCACTCTCGGGGTGAGATGATATGATGCTTTTTTTATGGCAGATCTTTGTAATCAGAAATAAGCCAGTAGTGACGAAAGGGAAGGTATCTGCCAGAATCTGTTACCATTGTGAAAGATGTTGGTTTTATGGGGGAAAAATGGAAAATTGGATAAATGAAAATATGTGAAATCTTGTTGTTTTTAATCAAAGGACTGGTTACATTGGTACCCTTGTATAGCCAAATGAAAGATATTATGACTTCTAAAGTATTAATGGGAATAATTTGGGAAAAAGGGAAAAGAAGTTTTATGAGATAATATTGTTTACAAATGTAAGGTTGAATCATTATCCCATAGACTAAGGCTGGGATTTAAAGTTATATTGTATCTATGTGGGATAGGGTCCTTAGATGATTTAAAGTGATAAGAGCAATTAGGTATTAATACAAATAGTGTAATCACTGGAACTAAATCAGAGACAACTTCAGTTTAGGGAAAGGAATTTCAATGTAAGTCTCTTTAGGAGAGAAGTTGTAGAATATTTCTGTATTGATGGAAAAAGTTAAATGTGGATTTGAATTCATTCCATCATCTAAAACATAAAGATAAAAGTTATATGGTTCAATTCTTTCAGATCAGGTATAATTAGAGAAGAATAGCAAAATAGAGGAGAACCTGATGCAAATGTGTTAGAGCAATAACTTATGATCTTAATGGGAAGATTTTACGAACAAGGGAGGAAATGCATGCAAGCTATTTAGAGCTAGCTTTAAGGATGTTCCTTAGGCAATAGTCACTGATCGTTGTAACTTGCCATTCAAAGATTTAATGGGACTGTTAACTGACTGTTTTTCTGAGTCTAACTCCAGGTGTGAGTATCAAGGAAGGCTGACCCAAGATGCCAGCAGCCCTGTGGGAAGGCAGGCATGAGCTGCAGGTATGATTTCTTGGCAAAGTTGAGGGGGCAACTGTTCAGCATGTGCTGAGGTGGTTCCCTCTTGACCTGATGCCTTAACTGAAACCTGGCAAACTAGGCCTGGCTCAATGCAGCTTGCAGTTTGACACAACTTCTGCCTGGAGTTGATAGGAAGCTGGGGAAAATATGGTCCCCTTACTCTAAGTCCCTACTCTCTTGGTGGCAAATTTCTATAATCAGAAGGTTTTATAAGTACAGTAACAAATCTATTAAAATAATTGATTATGGAACATCTTAGATTACTATAGGACTGGGACTAGTGTCAAGTTAGGTTTTTTTCTTGGCAATGGTGTGGAGACAATTAGGTCAAGGGCTTGTGAGAATATTATTTTGTTATTTGGTTAATACCATGCTTGTCTAAAGCTTTGTTACAATTAGTAATGTTAAAAGAAGAATGGCTTGTGGTTTATTTTGTAAATGCCATCAAAGAAACATGGCATGACTAAAAGTTATGATGTTATATGTACTGTGTTGAGAATTGGTTATCTAATGTATTTGTGTATGTGCTGGAGTCTCCTGTTAATTCCTTAGTGAAGTATCATCCTCCTGGTGAGGAAATGTTAATGTAAAGTATGTTAATTAAAGTATGTAAAGAGTTAATGTAAAGTATGAGGAACTGGGTTCTGATGTAAATTTCTTAAACATGGCAATTGGCCAAAGTTCCAATTTTGAATTTGTAAAAATGATCAGAGTATAAGGATTAGAAATGGTAACTTAAAATTGTGCCAAGGTAACTTTTGTAGGAGAATGGAAAGAAAACTGGTTCCTACAAGAAGGCAACAAGAAGATGCTGGAGACAGCTGGAACAAATACCAAGGACCAGAAGACTTCACTGATGTTGTCCCCTGCCAGACAGCCTTATGGGAAGAGACTTTTGAATCTTAAAGGGACAATTGCATTATCGTTTTCTTTTGGATCTCTGTATCTGTATTTACAAAGGGGACTGCCCCCTTCGATTTGTCAATTCGTCGATCAATCCTTCCCATACTTAAAGGGGTGATGATTAAGGAGAAAAATTCAGATGAGAAAGAGAGCAAGGGAGTATTAGAAATGTGGAAACAAAAATTTGAATAAAAGAAGAGGGGGAAATTGTAAGAAATGGGAGGAGGAGTTTTGTTTCCACAGAACTAAAGGTGTACTTCCCCCACCCCCCCACCCCAGCTTTAGCACAAACCAGGCCTCAAGGTTGGTCAGGTGAGAGGTCAGAGGCTTGTACGTATGTGCATGCTTTTTGAGAAGGCAGTCAGGGGAACTAGAGAGGCCAAACCAGTTGAACCAGTTTAAGCTTATCTAGGGTCTGGTCTGGGTCAAGAGGCCAGGCCTACTGATTTGCAAAATTTGCATATGTTAAAGAGGCAAGGTAGGGGAAGTAAAAGAATGTAGATTAATCCTAAACTAAGACAAAGAAAATTTAATTAACTTCACTTTTGCTTCTGTATCCTTATTATCCTACCTATATAAACTGTATAAACTAGGAAAACTATAACTCTAGCAGGAGTGGAGGGAATGGTTACCCCTGCTCCTGCAGCTGTATCAGTGTGAGTGTTCCAGCAAGCCCTACACCCGCTCTCTCGAGGAGAGTAATAAATGCCTTCCTCTGCAAAAAAAAAAAAAAAAAATTATCTAGCTCTGAAAGGGGAATTTTGAGGTCCCCCACTAGTATAGTTTTTCTATTTCCTCCTGTAACTCATTTAACTTTTCCTTTAAGAATCTGGATATTTTTGCCATTTGGTGCATATATGTTTAGTATTGATAGTATTTCATTGTCCTTGGCTCCCTTGAGCAAGATGTCATTTCCATGATTATTTCTTTTAATTAAATCTATTTTTGCTTTTGCTTTGTCTGGGATTATGATTGCTCGCCTTGCCTTTTTTTTTTTAACTTTAGCTAAGGCATAATGGATTCTGTTCCAGTCTCTCATTTTAAGTCTGTGTGTGTTTCTCTTTCTTAAGTGTATCTCTTGCACCCAACACATTGTTGGATTCTGGTTTCTAATCCATTCTGCTGTTTCCATTTTATAGGTGAGTTCATTTCACTCACGGTTATGATTACTAACTGTGCATTTCCCTTCATCGTATTTTCTTCTGTTTATCCTTCTCTCTCTCTTTTTATCTTGTCCCTCCTCGAAAGTCTGTTTTTCTTCTGGCTACTGCTTCCCTTAATCTGCCCTCCCTTTAATCATGCCTTCCTTTCTCTTTTTTCCCTGCTAATTCCCTATTGGGAAAGTTAGAGTTCTATAGCCAAAAGAGTGGGTATATATTTTCTTCCCTCTTTGAACCAATTGAGATGAGAGTGAGGTTCAAGTGTTATCTGCCCCACCCTATTCTCCTCCACTGCAAAAGTTCTTCCTTGAAAATCTCTTTTATGTTAGATAATTTTCTCCATCCTTCCTCTCCCTTCCCCCTTCTCCCAGGGCACCCCTCTTTCTCATGTGTCCATTTATTTTTCAGATCATCTCAACGCAATCAACTCGCTCCTTTGTTTTCTGTCTACATAGAGTCTTTCTAACTGCCCCAATAATGATAAAGTTCTTAGGCATTATATGAGTCATCTTTCCATATAGCAATGTCAACAATTTAATCTTATATTGTCCCTTATGAATTTGCTTGCATGTTTACCTTTTTATGATTTTCTTGAGTCTTGTATTTGAAAATCAAATTTTCTATTCATCTCTAGCCTTTCATCAGGAAAGCTTGAAAGTTCTACTTCACTAAATATCCATTTCCTTCCTGAAGGATTATACTCAGTTTTGCTGAGTAGGTTATTCTTGGTTGTAATCCTAGCTTCTTTGCCCAGAATATCATATTCTAAGCCTTCTGTTTCTTTAAGGTGTAAGCTGCTGAATCTTGTGTGATCCTGTATGGCTCCACAGTATTTAAATGGTTTCTTTCTGGCTGCCTGAAGTATTTTCTCTGACCCAGAAGCTCTGGAATTTGACTATAATATTCCTTGGAGTTTTCATTTGGGGATCTATTTTAGGAAATGATTGGTGGATTCTTTCAATTTCTATTTTTACCCTCTGGTTCTAGGATATTGGGGCAGTTTTTTCCTTGATAATCTCCTGAAATATGTTGTGTAGGCTCTTTTTTTATCATGGCTTTCATGTGGTCTAATAATTCTTAAATTCTCTCTCCTCAATCTATTTTCTAGGTTAGTTGTTTTATCAATGAGATATTTCTCATTTTTTCTATTTTTTTATTCTTTTGATTTTGTTTTATTATTTCTTAATATCTTATAGAGTCATTAGCTTCCACTTGCCCAATTCTAATTTTTAAGGAATTATTTTCAGTGAACTTTTGTAGCTCTTTTTCCATTTGGCCAATTCTGCTTTTTTTTTCATTTTCAGACAAAGGTTTGCTTATTCTCCTGCTTCATTACTCTTCAATCACATCACATACGTGATTGAATGATGAAGAAATTGAAACTAAGTCCTAAGATCTTAAAGGGTCTTTGGATGTAGTTAGGTCTGGGGCACTTCTATTTACAGTTGGCATGTGTTCATACCTCACTGTGATATAATGTGACCAAAATCCATAATCAAGTGTCTATATAGCTCTAGGGATCATCCATTGAAACTAGGCATTTTCTTCTGTCTGATGCAACACTTTCAGCATCTTCCTTCATGTTCTTTCAGAGTTTTCCCAAAGTGTATGATGTTGTCAACACACACATAGAAGTCAAGTCTCCAAGTAACTCTTCTATCAGTTTTTAAAGGAGATGGGCATCTTCAAGGACACTTGGGATATATGTGCAAACAAGGAGTATCCAGTTGGACAGACTGATAAAGAAGTCTTTACCTTTCCTACCTCTGCCATAGGAATCTAGTAATAGCCACAAGGAAAGAATGGACAAAAAGTGTTTATTAAGTGCTTACTGTGGTAGCACCATGGTAAGGACTGGCAATCCAAATGGAAAATGAAGACAGCCCCTGTTTTCAAGGAGTTCACCTTCTCCTAGAGGGTTTTAGCTGCAGGTCAGATGGAAAGGATCCATGGGCCTTAGGTTTAGCAGCAAAGTAGATAGTCATACCTCTTCTTTGATTCCACTTGTACTGAAAAAACTATATCACTTTGTGGTAGGAACCATTACACAAAGTTGAAGCCTTTGGGGATAAGAGCCTTCTTTTCTGGTCTTGCTAAGTTGTGACTATAGTACCTGCAGGAGCAGTTGCCAGGCTGCACCTCTACAAAGTTGTATCTTAGCTTTATGACTATGGACCCTGAACTGGAAGCATTGCTATTCCTTTAGCTTTGGAGTTCAAAATTCTGGACCATTGTCCTCATGATCCTAGAGGGAGGGTGGTCAAGGTGGTAATAATGGTTTGACCTGCTTGACACATGCTACCTCCTATCTTTCCCCTGGTTAGTAGCTTCTACCAGGTCAGCTCATCTGAGCTGTGGGTAGCAGTTGGTTGACAGTTGCTGAGAATGGCTAACCTTCCTCCACAAGAGTTACTCCTATGGATGATAGCTGTAATGAATGAGCTAGAAACAGGAACCCTGGTGTGGGGGATACTGCTACTCCTAGGTCTCTTGTGATTGTCTGTCTTTTCATGGTAGTTGGTAAGTAGCTGTTGCTGGTGCTAAGGAAGGTGGATCATTTCTCCAAAATGATCTCTCCCCTTAAGGATTGCTGTGGGGTCTTGGCTGGAAGTAGGTGTGGTGGTTCATGAAGGACTGTTGTTCCCAAAGCTCTTGTGTTCAGGCTTCTCTGCTGTCTCCTTTAGAGTCTGTGCTCAGTGCCGTGGTAGTGATTTCATTTGCCTGGTACATGTTACATCTTGTCTCTCCCTCAGGTATCTTGGATGCTTAAAATTCCAAAGCAAAAACTTCTTGTAAATTAATAAATAATTAAGGACATCTTGAATCCTGGCATGATACATTGGTCCACTGTAGTGCTTTTGTTCAAGGTCCAATCATTCCAAGAGACAGTGATGAGGAAAGTGACTTGACCCTTTTAAAATGCACCTTTTCTTGCTTCCCTTGAGTCTTGTATTTGAGTCAAATTTTCTATTTAACTGTTTTTTTTCTAAAGAATGCATTAAATTCCTCTATGTCATTGAATATCAGTTTTTTCCCTTCATTGATTATACTCAGTTTTTCTGGGTAAGTGATTCTTGGTTTTAATCCTAGCTCCTTTGACCTCCGGAATATCATATTGCGAGCCCTCTGATCTCTTAATGTAGTAGCTGCTGAATCTTGTGTTATCCTGAGTATGGCTCCATAACATTTGAATTGTTTCTTTCCGGCTGCTTGCAATATTTTCTCCTTGACCTTGGAATTCTGGAATTTGGCTATAATATTCCTGGGAGTTTTTGTTTTGGGATCTCTTTCGGGAGGTGATTAGTGGATTCTTTCAATTTCTATTTTACCCTCATGTTCTAGAATATCAGAGCAGTTTTCCTTGATAATTTCTTGAAAGATGATATCTAGGTTCTTTTTTTGAACATGGCATTCAGGTAGTCCAATAATTTTTAAATTATCTCTCCTAGATGCCAATTCTGCTTTTTAAGGAGTTTTCCCAGTTTTTTTTAGCCTTTTACCAAGATGTTAATTACCTTTTCATAATTTTCTTGCACCACCCTCATTTCTTTTCTCAATTTTTCTTCTATCACTTATTTGATTTTTAAAAAATAGCTCTTCCTGGAATTTGTTAGGCTTCTGTCCAGTTCAGATTTTTCTTAGAGGCTTTGCTTGTAGCTGTTTTGACATTGTCTCCACCTGAGTTTGTGTATTGATCTTCCCTGTCACTGTAACAGTTTTTATGGCCAGGTTCCTTTTGTTGCCATTGTTTGCTCATTTTTCACCCTATTTCTTAACTTTGAACTTTATGTTAAAGTTGTACTCTGTTCCTGGGTGAAGGAGAGGTACTGTTCCAAGCTTCAAGGCATTTGCACTGCTATTTTAAGAGCTGGTTCTGGGGGTTTGGAAGTTTTCAATGCTCCCAAGGTGGTGTGATCTGGGGACAGGTGTGGTCTCTGATCTCCTGGTCTGCTCTCTGGTCTTTATCAGAATGAGCCCCTGATTCCTTGCAGCCACAAGTGCTGCTACTCCTCAGGGCCCCTGATCCTTTGTGACCAAAAATGCTCCTCCTATCCTGGAACTTCTCCCTGGAACTGGGGATAAGCAATGTAATTGCCAAACAGTAGCCAGTCCAGTGCCCGGTGCTAACTTAAGGGTCCCCCGTAATATCTTTCTGACCAGTTGCCCAATCTTCTAATCATTTCTGGCTTCAGAACTCCTGAAGCTTCTGTTGCTGCTGTCATTGCCTACAAGACCCATGGCTATAACATAGCCATGTTACAGACACATGTGCACCTGGCTAGCTACCCATCCCATTGTCGTAAATCTCTCCTTCCAACCTCCTAAGTTGCCTTGGGCTGGGAGAATGTCTCTCCTGGATATTTTCTGGTCTTTGTCATGCCAGAATTTGATTTGAGGCATAATTTTAAAGTTGTTTGGAGGGGAATGTTGGGAGTGCTCTCTTGTGCTTTCTCTACTCCACTACCTTGGCTCTGCCCCTGCATACAACATGATCTTGAGGCGCTTCACCACATTAGTTGCCCTACTCTGGACTTTCTTCTGCTTATCACCATCTTTCCTAAAACACGCAACCAGAATTGAACACAGTATTTCAGATGTAGCCTATAATCTTGTACAGCAGGACTGTCGCCTCCATGGTCCTAGACAAAATAGTTCTCTCAAGGCAACCCAAGATCTCTTTAGATTTTTTAGCAGCAATATCAGTGTTGATTCATTTGAAGGTTAAGATTTACCAAAAAAAAAAAAAAACCAAAAGCAAACAAAAATATCTTTTTCAGATAAACTGCCATCTCTCCATTTGTTATTTGGGTAGTTGATTTTCTATATCCAATCATGACTTGACATTTATCTCTTTTGAGTTCCATCTTATCAGATTCACCCTAGCACTCTAGCCCAGGGGTGAGGAGCCTGTGGCCTTGAGGCCACATGTGGCCTTCTCGATCCTTAAGGGGGGCCTTTTGAGTGAATCCTTCGCATCAAGGCCACAGGTTCCCCACTCCTGGACTAGTCTGTCAAGATCTTTCTGCATCTTGGCTCTGTTATCCAACGTGCTCAAGTCATTCCTCTCAACTTTGTGTCCTCTGCAAATTTGACGTGTATCATTTATGACTTTATCCCAGCAACTGACAAAACAAGTTTAAAAATGCCTTCCAAGCAAAGATCTCTGGGCTGCCCCACAGAAGACCTTCCAAGATGTTCTCATTAATGACTACTCTTTGGGTCTGGACACTTAATCAGTTTCGAACGTGTCTAACTGTACTTTTTGCCCAACCCACGTTTCCCCATCTTATCCACAAAAATACCGTAAGAAAGTCTCTGTTATTCTTGTGGTCAAGATGGAGAGATGAGGTTAGACAATAGTAAAATTAGTTGCAATTAGAGCTGGTTGCTAAATTTAGGTAAACTAAATTATTATGCCAAACTAAATAGATAGCTAAAATGTATGTAGACTATCTATAGTGCTTTCTTGATCTACCAGTTTTGTAAGTTGACCAAAAGTTAAGTGAGATTAATTTGATGTGACATTTTTCTGATGAAACCATCCTGGTTTTTTTCTGATCTCTACTTCCTTTTCTAGCTGTTACTAACCATCTGTTTCATAATTCATTCTAGAATTTTTTTTACAGGAATTAAAGTAAAACCTAGAGTGTACACATTTTAGTCTCTTTTCTTTAAAAAAAATACTGAGATGTTAACATCCAGTCCTATAGTACCTCTCCTGTTCTACACAATCTTTCAGCAGTCACATCCACTAATTCTTTCAGTAGTTGCCTGGGATGTAGACTGGCTAGGTCTGATGACTTGAACTTATCAAGGGCAGGTAAGTTCTCTCTTATTAACTGCCACATTTGTAGTGACAACCTTGCACAAAGTAGACATTTAATAAATGTTCATTAATTGACTGACCTATTATCCACCTTTTTCTGCCTTTTGTAGCCTAAAGATCATCCTATTTGGAAAACATAGTCAAAAAAAGAGTTGACTGAAAAAGGGCTGTGTTCTATTATATGTTTACATTTTCTGATCCACCCTAAGTACACTTCTTTGACCCTCTTCATTTCACCATTATGTATCTTTAAAACAAAACCAAAAATCTTTGTTGTCCTAAGCATTTTTTGAAATTCTTAACTTGAGCAGCTCAGTCCCACATCATTTTTATAGGAACTGGCTGCCCTTTCATCTTTTTTCTCACTTATAACCCTCATCTCCATATTTTATACATGTCTTCTGAAAATTTTGGGTTAGCAGTTACACATCTACACATCTACGTTGGTCTATTGAGACAACTCCCTCCTTTTCCTCCTCAATGGAATTATTTTTCTTTGTGTCTTCAGAATTTCATTCTTGACAGCTTCTCCCCAATTTTAGGGAATGGGTTTGGATGTATCCTTTTTCTGAACCCTCTGAAGCAAAATTCAAGGCTCATGTCAGACTATGCCTAGATTTCCTTTCCTTCTCTGTCACATTTCTAAGATGGACTGGCCACTTCCTGCTAAGCCTCACCATTTTTGTCCCAGCAACCAGTTCCCAAGTCTTATTGAGGAGGACCTGGTCCATGGTCCATACTTCCCATTGCTGGTTGCTTCCTCCATCTTTTGAATGATTGAATTATGATTGAGGCCAGCCAAGAATATAATAACAGCTCTCTTTTTGGCAAAGGGAGAGAGCTCCCACAGATGGCCAGATAATTGAAGTCCTCCATCAGTACTATCTAAGGCCTTAATGCCAGGCTTCAAATGTTTCATGTAGTTGGGCATCCTGTCCAGGTGGTCTATAAATACAAGGGTCAAACATGGGCTGTAGCCCTTGCTGCTTACAACACTCCCCAGTGGACTCAAACCAGATTAAAATATAATGGGGAAATATTTAACAAAATAAATAAAAATACAATAGAACATATACAACATTAATATGTGATTTTCTATGCCAATATAGGCCAGGAGCCCCATTTCTATCTGATTTTGACACTCTTGGTCTATGGTATTCTTAAGATCAGTTCTGCTGATTACTTGGTATGAATCCTAGCCCTTCCAGGCCTCAGTTTTTTCCTCTATAAAATAAACTATATGAATAAAGTTATACTCCATGATTTGTAAGGTCCCTAACAGCTTTCCGACCCAAAGATCCATAAAATTTCCTTGTAAGATGGAAATAACAGAGATGTAAAGGGTCATAGGTTTAGCTTTTGATGATCAAGGAAAGAGGGAGAGAGGGGAGGAACAAGTTAAAAAGAAGCAGGACTGGGTTAGGAACAAAATGAGGGATGTTTGGGGCTTCATTTTGTCAATTCAATTCAAGAAATATTTATTAACCACCTACTTTGTACCAGGCACTGTGCTAGGAACTCAAGATACAAAGACAAAATAAAACAATCCCTGCCCTGAAGGAGCTTACATTCTATGGAACATGGCGGGCGAGGGGCAACAAGTGCACCAGCAAGTAAATAAAAATTTATATACAAAATAAATATAAAGTAATTTCAGGGGGACCCTATCACTGGAAAAGCCAGGGAAGGCCTATTGTAGGGAGCAATGTGTGAGTTGAGCCTTGAAGGTGGCTACAGATTCCAAGAGGCGGGTGGAGAGAGAGAGCATGCCAGGCCAAAGCAGAGGCATGAAATGTTGAGAATGTAAAGGGGAGGAGTGGGAAATCAGTCTGGAACAATACACTGGAACCAGACTGTGAAAGGGCTTAAATGCCAAAGAAGGTTGTATATTAACTTTCAGTTGTGGCAATATGGGACCACTGAAAGGTTTGAGCAAGGAGAGTTATGTGGTCAGAGCTATGCTTGAAGAGTCTCTGTTTGGCAGCTGTGTGGAGGATATATCAGGGAGAGGAGAGAGACCAGAAGAAGCAGAGAGGCAGCAAGCAATAATTGTGGTGTGAATGGGAAGAAGAAGACCAATGACTCTGAGGATGTGAATCCCTCTAAGGTGTGTATCTGGAAGGATGCTGGCACTTTTGACAGAAATAGGGAAATTAGGAGAAGGGATAGGTTGAGGGGGATAAGAAGTCAGAATCTGGGACTGTCCTGCCAAGTCCTGGTGCCATGTTGCAGAAAGGTGGCTGGGCAGCCTCATTACTATGAAAGGGGGCAACTACAAAGCTGCCCCAGGCTAGGAAGGAGGCCTCATCTTGGGGTCAGCAACCCACGATGACTCCTTGAGGTTGGACAAGTTTTATTGTTGAAGCAGCTTGAGTGATAGACCTGTCCAGGAAAAGGACTGTCATCCCCTACAGTGACATTAGCCAGCACAACTCATAGCAATGGCCCCTATTTTGGCAAAGAAGTGCCAGCACTCAAACAGGACTTGGTTTCCCTGCTCTGATTCTTCTATTGGCCAAGAGATGACCTCAGCTTAAGCAGGGAGGCCCCTGATCCTCAGAGGTAGATCGTGCTCTTCTCCTGCACATGCTGCCCCCATCTTCTGGCCTCAAAGGCCAGTTTGGGAGCATGAGGTAGCTCCCAGGAGAATGAGAAGTATGGGAGAAGAGGAAAAGACATTGTTCAAACATCCAGCCTCTGGAGAGAGATGAAAGGGAGACCACACTGGTGTCTTCTGGGAGCAAAGCCAGCTTGGATCCTCAGAAAGAGCAGTGTGGGAAGGTGAGAGCGGGGGAGGTATGTCTAGGCTTTCCCTCCTTGGCATTGGAGCACACATAGGTGCCACATTGTCAAACCCAAAGAGAAGACGAGGAAAGTATATATGGAATCTTAAGGCACTGAGGGCTTGGTTCAGGCCCTTGATAGGAGAGATATGTCTGCCCACTAGGATTTTGCCATGGATTCTCAGAACCTTGGGCAAGGGTCCACATCTTTGCCACCTCCTTCTGTGAAGGCCTTGATCTCAAAAACTATTTAACTCCTTTCCAACTCTTTAAGGAAAAAAAAGTGAAAACAGCCCTGAGATGGCTGAGCAGCAGACATGGGTTACTTTATAGCACTTCCACTGACAGTCAAGAGGCTGGATAGCCCATGCGGTAGATGGAAGCATTGGGAGGACAATGGGGAGAGGTCTGGAGCACCTTTCCTAGGTGTACATTGCAGAGCCAGCATAAATTTCCTTCTGGAAAAACATTATCTAAGTACTAGGGGAGAATTTGTTTCAAGGGCCTCCCACACACATCCCAATGACCCTTCACCCCCAGTGTGGCTGCAGCCTAGAGAATCTAGGTTTCACAGGTGCTGTACCTTCACCAGCTTGTTTTTGTGCCACAATCTAGAAGTCAGCAAGACCAGAGCAGGAGGATGGGACAGGTCATTGAAGGTATCTCCAGATCTCCTCCATGACCCTGTTCACTTAGCGTCCGTGTCAACCCATTTACCTTCCTAAACTGGTGTGGGCATCCCCGTTTTAAAGGTCCATGGAAATCGAGATCAACTCTCCCAATATTTTCCAGTTTGGTTAGAAAATTAGATCCTTTTCCATTTTACAACAATGCTGCCCAGGCTTGGGAAAGCCTGGACACATATGCACACAAACATACACATGTGTACATGCATGCACACACACACACACACACACACATACGCATACATGCACCCATTGAATGAGATAATAAAGTTACTGAAGAGTATCTTTGGGGCCCACATTTCCAGGTGATACTGGAGAAATCCCTGTAGCTTCAGTCACAGGTAGAATCTTCATGGTCAATGCCGTGAGATGGTCTGGCTTCCCATGCCAGCTATCTAGGACTTCTGGCGCCGCACCTCACCCTGAGAATAGAAGAAAGTATAGAGCAGGTTAGAAGGGCACAACAAGTCCTAGAATTCTCCTTGCCCTCCTTAGCATGGATTCAGTCCATGCCTCTCAGGAGAGAAGATAGTGGGCCCCATTTCAATTCAACTCTAGAAATACTTCTTCTTAACCACCTACTATGTGCCAGCATCATGTTAGGCAAGGTAAATAGCAACAACAAAACAGGCCCTGCCCAAAGGAGCCTACATTCAACTGTACATACATAGGTAAATCCAAGATAATTTGAGGAAAGGAAAGAATTTGGGAGAAATTAGGAAAGGTTTCATGAAGGTGGCCCATAGCAGAGCCTTGAAAGAAGCTCATAGGGATTCTAAGTTGAAATCAGGAGGATGGATGTGCTTTCTAGGCTTAGAGAGTGGTAAAGGCAAAAGTGAGAGGATGTTCCATTATTTTAGGAAATTATAAAAGTGACCACACTAAAGTATAAATGTCGATTTGGTTAAGATCCATGCTGAGGAAAGGTGCTCCTTAGATATCTGAGGGGCCTCTCCTATGCCCCCCACCCAGTTCTTTCACTTGTCATTCTGCTACCTCTGAGACATTGGAAGGGCTGGACACAGGGGTGTGCTGGTATATGTTTAACAACTGGATCCCCCTTCCAAAAAGAAATCCAACAATAAAAAGCAGATATAACACACTTTCAAACCTCATCTACATTATCAACATTTTCTTCATCACTTTCTTAAGTCTGGACAATCAACAAAACAATAAAGCAAGCTCTGATCTGTACAGTTTGCCTATTTTGAGGTATAAATGTTCACACTGAAAATTTAACAATCGACTGGTATGAGCTGGCTCCAGTACACCTGGCTGGGGATGATTTTTACCTTTTGAGCAATAGAGACAGCGAGGCTCAGAGACATCAGTTATTTTGCCTGATTATACAGCAAATTGGGGCAGAATCCAGGTCTCATGATTCTTAGCCTCCCTCCTGGACAATACTGCATTTCCACCACAGAAAGTCAAACTCCATAGCAAACTTCATCCAGGCATGGGGACCTTGTGGCCTCGAGGTCACATGTGGCCCTCTTGGTCCTCAAACATGGCCCTTTGCCTGAATCCAAACTTAACAGAACAAAAATGAGGACCTAAAGGGCCACATGTGGCCTTGAGACTACAGGTTCACCACCCCTGGGCCACTCTAACTAACAGTGTATGTGTTGGGCCCATGGGTAGGGGAAGAACAAGGGTGACATTTCAAGTTAGTGCAAAAGCAGGGGCCCACCGTATTTTCCTAGTAGGGAAGGAATGAAAAGGGAAAGGTCTTTGAGTGTGATGAGGCCTTAAATTATCACCAACTCTTGTGTTTTGTAACTCACTAAGCCACCATCATGTAATATAGCACATGATAATTGGGAAGTTTTGTCTTATCTTCTTTTAAATTTCATGAATGCAGAAACTGGGTCTTTTCCCAACTTTGTATCCACTCTAGTGCTCAGCTCTACACACAGTGGTATCTCATAAATTTCTGTTAAATTGACTTATTTTAACCCCATCATTTCTTAGTCATAGTATTATGGTAGCATGAGGTATTTGGCAGTGGACAGAGCACGAGACTTGGGAGTCAGGAAGACAAATTCAAATGTGGCTTCACACCCTAGCTATATGAGTCTGGCCAAGTCATTTAACCTCTGTCTGCCTCAGGCTCCTCATCTGCAAAATGGGGAAATTCAAAGTACCTACTTCCCAGGGTTGTTTTGAGGATCAAAGGAGATAACGTTTGAAAGTGCTTTGTAAACTTTAAAGTGCTACATAATAATAAATAATAATTATAGTAATAAAAACAAATACTAGTCAGATTAAGGGGGACAGAGTTTTCTGACCTCACCTAGACCAGAACTTCTGGGAGAGTAGCTAGAGGTCCATAACTGACAGGATTAAAGACCAGTACTCATGTTCTCTTGGATCTGTTCATTTCACTCTTCATTATTTCATGCAAGTCTTTCCATGTTTTCCTAAGATCATTGAGCTCATCATTTCTTATAGCGCAGTAGTATTCCATCACAATCATATACGACAATTTGTTCAGCCATTCCCCAGTTGATGGGCATCCCCTTGATTTCCAGTTCTGTGCCACCACAAAGAGAGCTGCTATAAACACCTGTCCATCTTTCTATCTGTCTGTCTGTATATGTGACTCTATGTAGCCAGACTGGTACTAAAGTGGCTTATGGAAAAGTCGGCATATAGGTTCTTTACCTCTTTTCATAATCATCTTTGGAAATAGATCTAGTAGCGGTATTGCTGGATCAAAGGGTATAGGCAGTTTAATAATTCTCTGGGCATAATTCCATATTGTTCTCTAAAATGATTGGGTCAGTTCACAATTCCACCAGCAATGAATTAGTGTCCCAATTTTTTCACATCCCTCCAATATTCTTCACTTTCCCCTTCAGTCATTTTAGCCACTCTGATAGGTGTAAAAGGATATCTCAAGGTTGCTTTAATTTACATTTCTCTAATCAATAATGATTTAGAGCATTTTTTCATCTGACTATAAACTGTTTTGATTTCTTCATTGGAAAACTGCTTGTTTATATTCTTTGACCATTTATCAGTTGGGGAATGACTTAACTTCTTATAGATTTGACAGAGTTCTTTATATATTTAAGATATGAGATCTTTATTTGAGGAACTGTCTATAAAAATTTTTTCCCAGTTTTCTGCTTTTCTTCTGATCTTGGCTACATTTGTTTTATTTGTACAAAAAACTTTTCATTTAATGTGATCAAAATTATCTATTTTATACCTAACTTTGCTCTCTATGTCTTTTTTAATTTATAAATTATCTATCCATAATTCTGACAAGTAATACATTACATATTCTTCAAATTTTCTTGTAATATCTCTCTTTATATCTAGGTCATATATCCATTTTGGTAAATGGTGTAAGATATTGATCTATGCCCAATTTTTCCCTACTCCTTTCCAGTTTTTCCCAATAATTTTTACCAAATAATGAATTCTTATCCCCAAACCTTAAGTCTTTACATTTTCCAAATACACGTTACTGTGTTTGTTTTCTGCTGTAAATTGTATGTATACTCTGTTCCATTGATCTATCTTTTTATTTCTTAGCCAGAATAATGAAGAGTGAAATGAGCAGAACTAAGAGAACATTGTATACAGTAACAGCAATATTGTTTTAAGAATGACTTTGAGGGAAAAAGTCATTTTGACTATTATAAATATCCAAATTAACTATAAAGGACATGTGAAGAAAGATGCTATATGCATTCAGAGAAAGAACTGATAAATAGGAGTATGTACAAAATAATTTTACATATCTACCTATTTGTGTCTAGTAGTAGCCATCTCTGGGGTGGGGGTGGGGGGTTGATGTGTGAGAGAAGAAAAGGTGAGGGGAGGAAATTTACATGATAATTTTGTCGTATATTTAAAAGGAATGGCAAGTTTACATAGTGGATTTGTGGTTTCATGTGCAATCACCTTTTTTATTGTATTGTGTTATGAAAATGCTTGTTTTATGCCATACATTAAAATAATTAATTTTTAAAAGAAAATTCATTATTATAATAAAGTTATTATCTGTTTTATAACGAAATGTACCTCATTAAATATTTAACAGTTTTCAAATGTCAAAAAAAAAACTACAACAAAGATTGGTACCAAGCAAAGCTGGGGTGTGGGACTATTGGAAAGCAAGGCCTAGGGTTTGGCCATGAACACCCCACCCTCTCTCTGGAGTGCGTGCCCTAGCTCTCTCACCTCCATTTTGCTGTAAATCCAATGAAGGACTTCTGTCACTTTGGTGTATACACCAGGTTTGTTCCTCTGGCCACAGCCTGTGCCCCAGCTGGTCACCCCTGCAAGGTACCATCGGTTGTTCCTCTCACACACCAGTGGCCCTCCGCTGTCCCCCTACAAGGAGAAGATAGTGGTCACAGACAAGGAGGGAGACCAGATTGTTCCCCAGGCAGGGAAGCCTGAGTCTCCATTTCCCCATCCCCCATCCTCCCCACTCTAATCTATCCCCTGGAACATTAGGATCCACTCTCCCCTCCCACTCACCCAATCAAGAGTCATTGCCTTACCTGGCAAGAGTCTCTCCCACCTCGCAGGTCCCCAGCACACATCATCCGAGGAGTCAGGTAATTGTCATAGACCAAATAGTTATTGCACTTTTGAAAGTCGATGAGATTGACTTGAACCTCCCGCAGGTAGGGGGACGTCTTCTCTTCATGGAAAAAGCATGAGAGAGGGGAAGCAAGGAGATGGGGAATGAAACCCCGAGTTTGATATCCAGCCCAGCCCAACCTCCACAGTGCCCATGACCAGAGAGGCCTCCTTTCACTATGGGCTTCCAAGTACCATTGCTCCTTGTACCTGACCCTAAGCCCAAGTAAACCCCTCCAAATATATCCACTCCCCAGATACATTCTGACTGACACTCATAAATGTATACACATACACACACGCACACACACAGTTTTGATTTCATATATACTCATCCACAAAGCACCTTCACATACCTGCACTGATCCTCAAAAGAGTTCCATGAAGAAGGAAGGGCAACTATTTCCATCCCCATTTTACTAATGAGGAAATTAAAGTTGAATGAGGTTGCCTTAGGTCACCTGACTAGTAACCTGGGAGCTTAACCCAGACCTTTTGACTCCCAATCCACTATATAACCTTCTCTTTCCACATGCCACTTTCACGTACATATAAACCCCAAAATGTGCTCTGCAGTTACACATACAAACACACAAAAAGAAACACCAAGTTTACACAGACATATAAACACAGGCTTCTTTTACGGAGCCCAGATAGCCATTACCCTCCATCCGGTTCCTGTCCTTCTGTTTCACTTACCCCCAAGATTTCCAGCCTAAGAAGCAGTAGGGCACAATCATTATCATCATCGTGATAATAATTATTATTTATTTATATTGTGTCCTAAGCATGTTATGCAAAGCATTTTCTCTTATATCATCTCATCTGAATAACAACCTTGTGAATTAGGTGCTGCTATATACTTTACAAATGAGGAAACTGAGGCAAACAGAGGTTAAGTGACTTGCCCAGGGTCATACAGCTAGTAAGTGTTTGCGGCATAATTTGAACTAAGGTCTTTCTGATTTCAAATCCAACGTTCTATTTACTGCATTTAATACCAAGGAGTTAAAACTGAGCTGCCTGCCAAGACTCCTGGCTCCCTATGGCCAGTGACCTATAGAGGTGACTATTGCTGGGGTCCTCCACCCTCCTCCTGAGGCAGATAAACTTCCCTCTGGCATGCTCAAACCCACAGCTCTAGTTATTTCCCTTGCTTTTCTAAGCTCACCACAAGATCCCTAATTAGATTCTGGGGACTAACCCCACCAAACCTTATTTCCTACAGGTTAGGGTCAGCTCTGTACAGAGCTCCCCTCTGGTTCAGGGCAGGGTACTTAGGAAGGCTGCCCACCTCACTACCCCCACAACCAGCCACTGCCTCAGTATCACCTCTGGCTCCTTACCATCTGTCTCCTTTGTCTTGCCAAAACCTGTGATCCAGCAGGTCTCATTGAGACTGAAGGTCTGTCCATGCATGGGAAGGCAGGCAGGATGGACGTGAGCTGCAATAAAGACCCCATGGCATCAGCCCAAGACCAGCCCTGGAGTTTGGTTGTTTGTCTTAATTTTTTTCTCATAGGTATGGAATCCACCAAATGCCCTAAAAATCCTTGTTCTTCTGCCACCCCACTCCCCACAGAGCCATGGCCAAAATACTCATAGGACCTCCTCTGCCCTTTTCACACATACAGAATGACACCGAATTTGAGAACAGGAAAGGATTTCAATGGCCCTCTAGCCAAGCCCATGGTCATCCATACTTTGGTTTCACCCCAAAGGTCAGTCCTCAGGCCACCAAAACCACAACAGGATCAAGTGTGTGGGCTGTGGACACAGAGCAGCCTGAAGGTGACTCACTCCCTGCACCCTAGGGCTCTCTTGTACCATACTTGCAATGGAGGAACATTTACTTGACAGAAAGTACATGGGAAGTGTGTTTTGTAGTCACTGGGCACTTTTTCCACTCTTTTTGTTGGAGAGAAGAAAGCAGTAGTCTGAACTCCTGGACATCCAGGCCAATGGTCTGGTCTCCCACGGCTGTGTCCATTCCACTCAGGTGATGGTTTCCCCCCTTCTCCCTGGAATTAGTCCATGACCTGTATGTGACCATAGTAAAAGGTCTTCTGATTCTATTTACCATGACTGCAACTCAGGAAAAGGCATTGAACTGAGAGTCGGAAGATCTGGGTTCAAGGCTATGCTCTGACATTTACTAATTATATATGACCTTAGGGAAGTCATTTACCCTCCCTAGGCCTGTTTTTCAGCTGAATATTTGCAAAATTACTATTTGCTTTCTAGTTCTTTCTAAAATATTGAACGTGTTAGTAGGCACTGAAAGTGTTTATTAATATTTATTAATTAATTAATGTTTATTAAATTAAATTGAATTCCAATCCTAACAAACCTCTCACGTATGGGTCCATTCCACTGCCCTCTTTAAGCCTTTATGGTCCCCATAGGCAGAGTTTCTTTTCCCTCCAGCCTCCTTCTCTTCCCTTCAAATGTTTGTTTAAACCTTTCCATTACAGACTTTCCCTGTACAGGGATGAATGTTGCCCTAATGGAAGTCTGAACACATTTCAGAGATGCCAAGCCATCACATTCTCTTGAGACTCTCCCCCTCCCCATGCCTAAACATGAGGCCTGAGTGAGCTTGCAATCCCTCAGAGGGGACCCTTAAAAATGGGAACCACCAAGGCCAGGGTTTGTGATGGTCACAGATTCAGGGTGGGGCCCCCCAGGTCACTCTACGCCCCACTTCAACTCTCTCCCTGCTCACCATGTCTCAGTTTCCTCCTCATTCCAATGGGCTGATTGCAATGACTCACACCATCATTTTCATAATTAAGGAGCCAGATACCAGCAAGTACTCCAGGCCAAAGAGCATGACAGTGGCAGGATTAACAAGGTTAAGATTCCTGGGACTCTGGCTCCACCCCAGGACCTCTTGCTAGTATAGTATTAGACGAGTAGCAGGCATACTCCCACCATTTCTTCCATTTCTCCATCTGCACACCTTTGTAAGATCACAAGATCACAAATCTATGGATATGAGGGAGCCCCAACCCTTTTAATTTGCACATGAGGAAACTAAGATTCAAGGGAAGTAGGTAATTTGCTTATAATCAGACAGGCAGTAAATGTCAGAGATAAAATTTGAACCCAGGTTCTCCACCTCCAGGGCTCCATGTCCCTTGTATTTTATACTCTCATTTTAAGGTAAAAAAATCTGAGGGCTACTTTAGTGAAGTGATTTCCCCAAGGTCACATGGCTAGCTAGAGCCAGACCTAGAACCCAGATCTTCTGATTCCAAAGTGTTCTTCTCACAACACCAGGACTGACTATGGAAGGCCTTCTTTCTTCCTCCCCTCTTACCCAATTCCTTCCCATCCGTCAAAAGTCAATTCAAGTGTCTCCTCCTCCATAAAGTTTCTCCTGAGTAGCACAAACTACAGGGATTGCTACCCCTCCTTTGAACTTCTGAAATATTTATTGCCTGAATCACTCTTTTGGTGCTTATCAAAAAATGGCCTTATATTGCTTTAATATGGGCATCTTTGTAAAAAATTCGATTCTCCTTTATTTTCAGGTCTTCATTTTCTCCCTTCTACTCACACACCCCTCTCCCCTGCCATACCCACCACTGAAAGAAGAGGAAAAATAAAACCAGTTACAAACATTTAGTCAAGCAAAACAAATTTCTGCATTGACCATGTCCAAACCAAAAAATGTCTCAATCTGCACTATCACTTTCTAGCTAGAGAGGGGCAACATGCTTCATCATGGGTCTTCTGGTATTAGGTAATGCATATATCCTTCCAGAAATTTTTGAAAGCAAAAGTGGAACTATGCCCCCCAAAAATCACTGTCACAAAATTGTTCATACCTTTTGACCCAGTGATAACACTACTAGAACTACGTCCCAAAGAGATCAAAGACAGACAAAAAGGAGCCATATGTGCAAAAATATTTACAGCAGCTCTTTTTGTAGAATGTCAAAGGATTGGAACAAATTATGGCATATGAACATAATGGAATATATTAGAAATGATGAAAGGTCTAGGTTCAGAGAAACCTGGGAAGACCTGTATGAGCTGATGCAGAGTGAAGTAAGAAGAACCAGGAGAACCATTTATACAAAGACAAGAACATCGTAAAGACAAATTTGAAGGACCAACTATAATTCCAGAGGGCTGATGAGGAAGCATGTTGCCCACCTCCTGATAGAGACATGATGGACTCATCAAGAAGCACAATGAGTTTTTGGACATGACCAATGCAGGAATTTTGTTTTGCTTGACTATGCCCATTTATTTCAAGGGATAGGTTTTTCTCTTATTTTTTCAATGAGGGGTGGGGGTAAAGAAAGGTGGTAGTGAGAGAAAACAAACGCTTGTTAATTGAAAAACAAAAGAAAAGTTGGGAAAAAAACAGAAAGAAAATAAATAATAATGCTAAACTGAAAACTCCTGGAGTCTAGAGGCCACAGAGAGATAGTAAGAGATAACAGCTTCTGTGAAAAGGTCTAGAATGTTTAGTGGAATGCGTGCTCAGTATGAACAGTACAACATAGCACTCCCAAACTTGATAGTCCCTTGAGTACTTCAGGGATCTCCTGTTTCATTGGTGAGGACACTCTCTACCCATGGAGTTTACAGCCCCTCTCTGCCATAGGATTTAATCTTCATGAACTCCTGTGGCCCAAAATTCAGCACCTGGCTCAGCATCCAGTTCCAGTTCCACAGTCAAAAGTTAGTTAAAAAATCCTCCATAGTCAAAGCCTTTCCAGCTACCTAGGAGCTGCCATAATGTGTAGTCCTTTGGCCAGGGTCACCTCCACGCTACGATGTGACCTCAACGAACGGCTTCAGGTGGAGGTGGCCTAAGTGCAATCATGGGTTATATCAGTATAAGCATAAAACAAGTGAGGTGAGAGTCCCACCAAATTCTGCCCTCATTGGACTCTGCTTGGAATATGATGTTCAGCTCCGAGTACCACATTTGAAGGACTTTAACAAAATGGAACATAAGCAGAAGAGGCTGACTAATGATGACAAGAGAACTGGAAACTAAGCCATACAAGATGTTGGAGGAACTGAGGATTTTATTTAACCTGGAGAAGAGGTGACTTAGAGGAAATATGACAGTTGTCTTCAAATACCTGAAAGGAAGTCACCTGGAAGAGGGATTAGATTTGCTCTGTGTGCGCCCCAAGGACAGAAATAGGATCAATGACTGGAAATTTTAGATTTCAGCTAGATGTAATTACAATGTCCCTAAAAAAAAAACCTACTTGAGAATGAAATGGAGTTTCTCAAGCATCATCTAGCCCCTACTTGAAGGTCTCAAATGTAAGTTCCCCGTCATCTGAGACCTTCAAGTAGGGGCTAGATGATGCTTCTTTTGGGTATTGTAGAGGAAATTAGTATACAAGTACCAGCCAAGCTCATCTCTGCTTGCAGAAACCCTACCCATTTTCCAGGATTCTGTTCTAATGCTACCTCCTCCATAAAGTCTTCTGTGTTATAACCAGTCCAAAATTATCTTTCCAAAGTTTTCAGGGCACTTTGAACCTCTTTTAGTTTTTACTCTCTTCATTTCTGCATGACATTTATTACATAGTTATTACATGTTTGCATAGAAGATACCCTGTATTCATTTCTTATAAATTCTACAATTGCATGCATGTGTTCACACCACCTACACCATTAAAATGTAAGCTCAAGGGCAGGGACTGTTTCACTATTGTCTTTGTGTTCCCAGTGCTTAACCCAGTGTTGGCACAAAATAAGTGCTAAATAAATGTTTGTTGATTGATTCATTGGTATGTGTCATATGGCCTTTGCCACATGATATCGTGGTCAATTAAGTGGCACAGCGGATAGAGCGCTGGGCCTTGAATCAGGAAAACTTGTCTTCCTGAGTTCAACTCTGACCTTAGACACTGACTAGCTGGGTGACCCTGGCCAAATCACTTAACCCTGTGTGCCTCAGTTTCCTCATCTGTAAATGAGCTGGAGAAGGAAATGGCAAACCGCTCCAGCATCTTTGCCAAGAAAACCTCAAATGGGGTCATGAAGAGTTGGACCTGAGTGAAATAGGACTGAACAACAACAGTAAATATGACATCATCATAAATGAGATGATATAGTACTCTAAGGTTTGCAAAGCACCTGCATATATTGTCTCCTTTGGTCTTCACAACAAACCCACAAAGCAAGTGCTACAGGTATTATTATTATCCCATTTTACAAATGAGAATACTGAGGCCTGGAGAAGATAGTGGTTGCCCAGAGCCATGTAAGTAGTGTCAGAAGTGAGACTGAAGCCCAGTTATTCCTGTCTCCAAGCCTAGCTCTCTATTCACTGTCCCATGGGAGCAGAGACCGTGTCTCAGTTCTCATCACATTCTCCCCCGCCCCACATACCCCAGTTCTTTGCACATAGTAGGCACTTAATCAATGGTTAATGAATGATCGAGTGGCTTCATGGAGGCTGCAACCCTGAACATCACCCTTCTCCGGTGCTATCCCCAGGGAGATGTGGGAAGGACAGTCTCGAGCTCACTCACCAGAAAGGGTCAGGGGCTTGTCAAGCTTCATGAGAGCAATGTCATAATCATCCTGCTCATCAGAGTAGTTGGAATTGATGATGATCTGGGAGACAGAGGCTGCTTCGGGCAAGTGGAGCAGGTTAGTAGTCCCAGCATACACTTTCCAGCCCTCTAGGATCTTCTCTCGGGTCCTGCCAGAACAAGAAAGAGAGTGGTGCTGTCAGTAGCCACCCACCTGCCCTGGCTAATGGGCAGCATCCGCTTCAAGCAGATAATATCAGCTGGGGCCTCTGGCAGCCTGATTAGAAGATCAGTGGCAAATGGTATGGCCTTTGGGAGGTGCCTTCTAGGGACAGAGTTTTCAGAGGTTCAGTTAACCCTGAGCTCCTGTCCTATCTATACACACAGTCCCCCACCCCATGCCCCTGCATATGCAGAGTACCTGCTATTTCTGCAGCACCTCTTGCCCTCCCCTCCCCCACTAAAAAAAAAAAGCCAGACACTGGGACAGTTGTCAGTCCCTGCCACCTCCTTTCCTTGTATCACCTATGCAAGGATGCAAGTAGGAGATTTTCCCTATGACCTCTGATTCAGTGGTTGCTGCTACAAACAAGCCTTCTTCTTTAGTTCCATTTCACAAATGCACCCTCCAACTTCTTAGTTTTTGAGGATACTCTTGCCCCTCCCACCATCTCCTCCTGAAATGTCTTGAGAGATCAGGAGTCGTTTAGGGGAAAGAATGTTGCATTTGGATTACAGGACCTGAATTCAAACTCCAGCTTTATACTTGCTATGTTCAGAATCTCAGGCATTCATTTAACCTTTACAGGCCTCAGTCTTCTAATCTGCAAAATGAGTACATTGGACTAGAGCTCTAAGATGCCTTCGAGCTCTAGGTCAGAGGTTCCCAAACTTATCTGGCCTACCACTCCCTTTAAAAAAAAATACTCAGCACCTCCTGGAAAGCTACTTTCTTTAACCCTTTAATGGTTTTTTTTTAAATTTGTCATTTCAAAAATATATAAAATACATTTTTAAAAAATGACACATCTTAAATTTACTAATTTATTGTAAATTTGTGGGTTTTTTCCTGCATTGAAATTTTGATGATGCAATATTGTGTCACGTAACTATATAGTATCATACTGCAAACAAGTCACTACACACGCATATTCCTGCTGATGCCTGCTAGACTTCCTGACAATGAGCACAAGCTCACCTGCAACACTTGCTTGTTTAGACCTGTTGGCAGACTTGACCACTGATTGGTTATAACTTGCATTTTGTGTGTTTATTTGGAAAATAATGTAATCACTAATTCTGTTACACAACAGATGAAACATGTACAAATGGTTTTTCAAAATTTTGTTCTCTTCTTTCCTTATGCTTCCACTACCCTCTTATTTTTATTCAGTGGCCCCCAGTGGCACCAGAGGCTCCTATGCCCGGATCGTTCCAGTACCCACCGGGGGGCAGTATCGCTCACTTTGGGAACCTACGCTTCTAGATCTATGGTCCTATGAATCATGTAATTTCATTCTCATACTATAAATTAGATGAGGCTCCTGAGAGAGCAGGAGTGGCATCTTCTAACTTTGCAGAGGTCATCTAACCTAATTCCTGACTGTGAGCATGACTGTATCTGAGATGGTCCAGATGCATGGCGGGGGGTGGGGGGGGTGAGAGGGAGGAGAAGATTCTTCATTTGGGAGTATGTCCCAGCCCTTACCAACCATACCACTGTAGTTTGGAGGCCCTCTGTTTCCTCCCCTGCCCAGTCTAACCCACTCTGCCCCACTCCACCCCAGATTATCACTTACACAAAGAAGCAATGGGCAGCTGTGAGCACCCACTGGGCATCGATGAGGGTGCCCCCACAGATGTGGGTTATGCCAAACTGGAGACTAACTTGCCAGGGCCACTTGTTCTCAGGGGCAAGGGCCCCACCCACAATCCGCCCAGTCATGACCCTCATACCACAGCCTGTGAAGGAAAGAAGAATGGGAGAGACCTAGAAACTCTGAATCTTCCCCGGTACCCTCATTCCTCAACCTGGGCTCCATGTTGTTCCCTTTTGGGCCCAGGAAGGGCTGAGAAGGCTCCACCCCTATAAAACATGCCACCCACATCTGCTGCATCATGTCCCAAATATGACCTGGCTTTATCGTTTCCTAGTCCCACACTGTAAAACTTCAGGGACCTGCCTTGGGCATCAGTCACTTTGAGGGTTAGCTAATATTTGGAGATTCAAATGAGATAGCATATGTAAAGCACTTTGCAAACCTCAAAGTGCTATATAAATAACTGTTTTTATTTTTACTATTTTCTCTGACCTCAGAAGGCTATGGCTCTTCCTCCCCTTTTCAATCAAATTTGAATATCACTCTTAAGTAAGATATAATTAGAGGAATAAATCTGTTTTTAAAAATAATTATGTGACATACTTCAAAGCCCAGATTAAATAAACTTTGAATTACATTATATTTTTTATTATGTACTCCATAGCTCCCTTCCTTTAGGATAAATAACTGAGGGTTAACTAGGATTCCTTATCCTGATTTAGCATGTCCAAACAATCCATTTTATCAGTGAATTTCTTTGGTGGTAGGTCATATGCAGGGGTACGGTGGATAGAGTGCCAGGTCTGGAGTCAGGAAAACTCATCTTCATGAGTTCAAATCTAATCTCAGACACTTATTAGCTCTGTTACCTGAGCAAGTCAGTTAACCCTATTTGCCTCAGTTTCCTCATCTGCAAAATGAGCTGGAGAAGGAAATGGCAAATCACTCCTGTATCTTTGCCAAGAAAACCCCAAGAATCAGGTATAACTCAACACGACCAAACAACAACAATATGCTGGGGTATGTTGGTAAATGTTTAACAAGAAAAAAACACTTTCTAAAAGTTTAATCGACATGAACAGTTTCTTAAGTCTAGACAATCAAGAAAATGATAAATGAAGCCCTGATTTGTAGTGATTGCCTATGGTTAGAGCTGGCTCAAGCACACGCCTGCTAAGAGGAGAGCAAACCTCAAATCATAGACTGGGCAGACGTCCTGTAGAGCTCAGTGACCCAGAAGCCAATGAAGAAGTTTACACTTTTCATGATGAGGAGGGAGGAAGCAAATAGTAGGCTATTTGTGAGTAAGCCTTTGGCTGCTCTGTCCAGTGCCCCAGGAGCCCGTGGCCTGACCCTACACTAAGGACCTGGATGACATCCTAGCTAGGATTCCTGCTTAGCCCTGCTCCTTTGAACAGTGTTGTCAGACTCAAATAGAAAAGGGACCACTAATCGGTACATAAGGATCCCTGCAGGCGGCATAATGACTTAGTTTTAAAATGTCATACTATCTATATTTTATTGTATTTTTATTTATTTTATTATCTGTCTCCCAATTACATTTTTATCTGGGTCAGGCTATGTTTGAGAGCAAGCTACATATTTGACACTTCTGCCTTATAATACAGCAGATTCAAATTTCCCTTCCAGGCCAAGGGCATTAAGCTTGGCTCTGACGTGAAGCCATCATATTACAGTGTGACATTGAGAGATTCCAGCTCTGACCCAAAAGCCAGTTGATCGACTCTACCCTGGTTTATGATCGACAACATTATTAGTAAAAATAACAAAGGCTAACATTTACAAAGTGCTTTAATATTTGCAAACTGCTTTATGAATGCAATTTCATTTGATCATCACCACAACCCTGTCAGGTAGATTCCCACTTTACAGATGAAGAAATAAAGGCAAACCAAGGTCAGGTGACTTCTCCAAGGTCACACAGGAAATGGGCATCAGAGGTAGGATTTAAACTCGGGAGTCTGACTTTTCAGGACTTTTTCTCTTGCATCAGAGTGATGTTAGAGTGGAGGTAAACTGTCCAAATAATAACTGAAATAATGCTTCATGTTTCTATAGCACTTTGTAGCTTACAAAATACTTTCCTCACAATAGGCTTATGAAATAGGTGGTGTATGTATTATTATTTCCATTTCCCAGATGAGAAAACTAAATCTCAGAGAGACAGCATGATATAAAGGATAGGGCACTGATTTTGGATCCAGGAAGAACTGAGTTTAAATCCTGCCTCAGACACTTAGTGGCTGCATGACCCTGAATTTCACCTCTGTTTGCCTCAGTTTCCTCATCTTGTAAAATGAAGGGACTGGACTTAATGGCTTCTAAGGTCCTCTCTAATTGTATGACCCTATAAATGGCTCACCCACAGACTCATAACTACTAGGTATCAGCTTGAACCTAAGTCTTTACCCACAGACTCATAACTACTAAGTATCAGCTTGAACTCAAGTCTTTGCCCACAGTCACATAACTACTAAGTATCAGAACTCCAGCTTGAACTCGTGTCTTCTGATTCTTTTTGCTACTACCCCGATGTTCCATGATAAAGCCACATCTCTCACATAGCCTCTGGCTCAGAGCCACTGAAGCCTGGCCACCCACTCCCCTCGAGGTTTCTGCTGCTGCTTTTAGCCCAAGCCCCGCTCCTAGCAGGAGCTGGGGCTACTCTGATCCAACAAAAAGGGAATCTTCTTACGGGTGCACTGAAGAGAGACGAACTGACGGGAAGGACAGTCAGACCTAGAGAAGGAGATACACAAGGAGGTGGGAAGCAAGAAGGACAACCCCACCTCCCCCAGAAGCCTTCCTTGACTTGCCACCAGTCAATCTGGGTTGTCACTGATGCAACGACCGTCCCGTCAGAATTCACTTCACATAAAAATCTAATACAACTATACCTGGCACTCAGAGTAGAGCTGGCTAGTTAACATTTTTCTACTCGTCTACCCTTTCTCACCTAGCTGCTTTTGTGGCTGAAGACGTGCATTTGCCAGGATAGATGGATGCCACAATTTCTCTCTGCGTGAATCTGATTTGTGGAATCTACGAGGGTGGTGTAGCTGAAGGGGTGCTAAGGTTGGACTCAGAAGAATCCCAGGTTAGAATCCCAGTTCCTCCGCCTCCTGGCAGTGTGGCTTTAGGCTCTGCCTAAGCAACTTCAGTTGCTCTGCCTTTCTGTACCTCAGTTTCCCTATCTCTAAAATGAGGGGATTGGACTAATTGATGTCTTAGTTCCCTTTGAGTTTTGAAGCCTACCACTCAGTGAATCAAGCTTATCTTTTAATGGCTCAGCACCCTATTCACAGACTGCTGTTAGTATTCCTCAGTCTAGCTCCGAATAGGAGCTCAGAAAATGCTGTCCATTGACTAATAACAAAATCCAAGTTTCAGGCATGGGATACCAAAGTGTATCAGATAAACCCACAGATCGAAACTGTATCCAAGGCACAGCTGGGAACTCGCCACCCAGGCCTTGCCAGTTCTTAGAATTCCCTCCATTCTTCTGCCCCAATAGTATATTCACCCTCCCCATTCTTCTATTCAAAATCTACTTCCTCCTAGCAGATTTTATAGTGTAAACATGATGTTTACCTTGGCATTAGCCTTATTAAATGTTATATTGTGCTCCAGAGGTCAGATTAGCCACTCTTTCCTAAATGCCAGCTTCCCAGGAGCCCAGAAGCTCGGAATTATGGACATGTGTCATGACCATCCTAAACAGGCATTGCATTCGTGCTTGCAGACCATAAAGGAGGGGGAGGATTGAATTTCCTGTGACCTCCATAGATGTCCCATAGACTAACAGAATGTCAGAGGTAGTAGGGACCTTGTATGGCACAGAACCGTGGATTCCTAGGGTTAGGGCTGGAAGGAGCTTTAGAGGCCATTTATAGAAAAAGAACTTGCTCGCCAAAGAGGTTCTATGAGTATTCCCAGCTACACTTGAACAGGAATCCTCTTGACGACCTTCTCAATTACCGACTCTCTGCTTGAAAATCTCCAGTAAAGGAGAACTCTCTGCCTCCAAAAGCAGGCCATCCCATTTTTTAATAGCTCTAATTGTTAGGACGTTTTTCCTACCATCAAGTTTAAATTTGCCTCTTCGCAGTTGCCCTTACTCCTAGTTCTGCCCTCTAGGGCTAAAAAAAAAAAACCCCAAAAAACAATCTAATTCCTCTTCTAGATAAAACCTTTCCTATACTCTAGTATAGAAGATTAAAATCATGTTTCCTTTTCCCCACCCACTCCTCCCTAACCAGCTGCCACTGGGGATCCAGCTGGAACTAGCCAGTTGGGCAACACAGGTGCACTCACCCACACGTTGGAGCATAGGTTCTCTCTTACTTTTTTTCCCCCGTGCAAAGTCCCACTTGGTCATTGTGTGGGCCCTGATTGGCCCAGAGTAAATGTAAAAAGCAATAGTTTGTTTTGTCCAGAAACCCTGAGGGTCTTCCCCTCCCATTTTGACTTTTTTTTTTTTTGGCTAGGTTAAAAGAGGCCCTACTCTGCCTTCTTTCTTACCTAGCCTTAATAACTGAATGAAGGTTGCCTCAAACAGAGACCTGTTAAACACCTTACCTTAAAAAGGTCAAGGTTTTCCATTGTATCCAGGGCCATCTCCACTCCTCCTAATCTATATCTTGCCGCTGGATCTAGAGAAAGTGAGGCTGATGACTTTGCACAGCCCTCCCTCAATTAAATCCAATTCGCTAGCATGTCGTGGCATCACCTCCCTGATATCAGGGTCCTCTTCGAGAATGGAGGACAAACAACTCCCCAACCAAGTCTTCTCTTCTCCGGGCTAAGCATTCTCCGTTCCTTCAACTGAACCTTGCATAGCATGGTCTCCTCTTAGCATCCTGGTCATACTTGTCTGATCCAGCACCGTTTTGTTAATGCCCTTGCTAAAATGTGAGGCCCGCAATGGACCATAGTACTCTAGATGTGATCTGACTATTAAATTGACTACTCTGATAACTACTAATAACACAGCGGAAGATGGTGACAGTTTTCTTGGCCACCATGTCATATTGTTGACTTGTGTGTCCATGGCTGTAACCTAGGAGTCTCAAGTTCCACACCTAATCCAAGAGGGAGAAGGTCCCTAACACAGACACTGGCCCTCTTGCTCTCTGTCCCACCTGATAGGTGAGAAAGAATGGAGTATTGAGGGACAGATGGCCTCTAGACAAACTGGTAGCACTCCTCCTTGACCCTTACCTGCTGATGCTCTCCTGGATGGTGTTGTTGTACTCAGATACAGAGTAACTGCTGGTGTACCCTCGGTGAGCAACTTCACCTGTGTGGTGAGCACTGCTGAGACAAAGGAGATAAGAGTGAGAACCCTAGAGCCACTGGTCCCTCCTCCAGGACACTGAACTCTGACACTGTCCTGAAGTCAAAAGCTAAGCATTTGAAATCAGAACCCCTTAATGTGGTTGGAATCCTTTCTTATGCCCTGCTCAAAGCATTTTTGTCCGCTGCCTTATTTCAGCCTTTGTAGCATCACTGAAAGGCAGATAAAGCAGGAATTATTCTTCCTATTTCACAGATTAGAAACTGAGACCCAGAGAAGATAAGGAACCATTTCCTCTACTCCTTACCAAGAAAAATTTAAGTTTCAATGCTGGCTTCTGGGCAAAAGCCCTTCTGACTTCCAGAGGAGGTCTGCTCAGTCTGTGATTGGAGGAACTGTCACCCACATTATCCATCATCAAAGAAACCCACTGATTAAATGAATTACTTGAAAGTGTTTGTCTGGATAGGGAGTCTTAGACTCACAAAGGTGAGAATCAGAGGACTGATCAAAAGTCCCAGGACTGGTCTTTTATGGTAGCTTATCTCCAAGGAACACATAGTCCTTCTGATTAAGGGTTTCTGTGAGAAATGATTTGGACCAGGAATTATTAACCCTTTAAGTGTCATATATCTTTTTGGTAGTCCGATGAAACCTATGGACTCCTTTGTTCAGAAGAATGTTTTAAAGTTTTTAAAAATACAGTTATTAATTTTTTTAAAAAGTTCTGGTTAAAACTTCAGATTAAAAATCCTTGATTTACATGAATGCTCTGTTACTTGGTTGTGCCTGGATTCAGAAAAGCCTGAGTTCAAATCTGGCCTCAGATATTTACTAGCTGTGTGACTGTGGGCAAATCACCTAAGCTGTTTGCCTCAGTTTTCTTAACTATAAAATGAAGATAATAATTACCTTACCTTGAAGGGTTGTTATGAGGATCAATAAGATAATTTGTAAAATCACTCAGCACTGTGACACATAATAGGCCCTACATAAATGCTTATTCACTTCTTTTTTTCTCATCTTCCAAGATCCCTTTCAAGACATAGACACCTGTGCCCATAAACACATTCAAACATATTCAAACATTTGCATACTTGACAAGTCCCATGCATAGTCCTACATTGGTAACACCAAAAACTCAAAAATACAAAGGGCAGAAGGAGAGCAGATATTTGGGCTGTGAATCATGCCATACCTATGAATCCCAGGCATTGTCTATACCTGCTTCAACCTGGTAAAGCAACTGCTTTGCTCTGCCTTATAGAGGTTCCCAGCATCCTTGGTCATCTCTCTCCACATCTCATTTCCCTTCTAAGACAACCAGATTATCAGATTTGGATCTAGAAGAAGCCTTAGTGTCACTTAGTCCAACCCTGTCATTTTGCAGGTTAGGAAACTGAGGCCCAGAGATGTGAAGTAAGTTTTTCAAGTCCTTATTTAAGGTCTTTCTATGGCATGAGACTCATTTAATCACCGAATATCAGGTGTGAAAGGGTATGAGAATTCATCTAGTCCACCTCACTGGCCAATGCAAGAGACTTCTCTATGACATCTCCAACAAGTGGTGATTGAGGCCTGACTTCGGTCACCTCTAATGATAAGGTGTTCACTGCCTTTCAAGGTAGCCAGTTAAATTCTTAGACAGCCGGAAGCTCTTCCTTAGGCCAGGAAGAAGGTCAGACAAGCAGGATGGCTTTGAAAGTTGTAGGCTGATCTAATTACATACCTTTTTAAAAAGCAAGTTATAGATACTAGAGACCTACAAATTCATGAACAACCTTCTTCCTGTTCTACTATGTATCTACAAATACTCATTCCACTTGGTGTTTGTTAAGATCAGAATACAATTTAAAACTAATTCTTAAAAATGTTCTTCCTTAGACTTATATGAACGGATGCAAAGTGAAGTGAGCAGAACCAGGAGAACACTGGACACAGTAATAACAGTATTGTAACAATAATCAACTGTGAAAAGCTTAGATGCTCTGATCAAGACAACAATCCAATTCCAAAAGACCTATAACGAAAAATGCTATCCATTTCCAGAGAGACAACTGATGAACTCTGTGTATAGACGGAAGCATACTTTTTTTACTTTATTTTTCTTGTGGGTTTTTTTGTATATGTATGCGTTTTCTTTTTCAACATGGCTAATATGGAAATATGTTTTGCATGACCTTACATATATAATCAATCTCAAGAGGTGGGGAAAGGATGGGAATGAGGGAAAGAATTTGAAACTTGAAATTTTTAAAAAATGAATGTTAAAAAAAATTTTACATGTAATTGGGAAATACTTAACAAAATAAAAAAAAATTTACAGTAAAAACTAGGGCCCTCTTGGGACCTAGAAAATCATTTCAGGATGGATCCTGTCATCAGTGTGCCAGAACTGGTTCAAAAAGTTTATGGGAAGCTGATTGATTTCAGTGTGAAAATTTAACACCTCAGAAATGAGCAAACACTACAAATCAGGGCTTGGTTTATTGTTTTGTTGATTTCCAGACTTAAGAAAGTAATGAAGAAAATGTTAGTAATGTCGATTAAACTTTATAATGTCATGCATTGTTTTCCCCCCTAGAGAACTAATTGTTAAGTATTTACCAGCACACCCTTGAGTCTTTTGGCTCCCAGCCATCCTATTAAATAGCGCAGCTGCCTCTTCAGAGAATGCTTTAGGCCAAGACTCTGGCTTTCAGAAATCTTCTCAGGCTGATATTTAGCTATTATCAGGCTTAGAAAGCTATGGAGGCTGAAGGGGAGGTGTTGCGGGGAAGGTAATGGCATGTACAGGCATGAGGGTATGGGCAAAGGTGGAGGACGGATGAAAGGACATACCTCTGAAAGCCAAGTTGTCGGCAGATCTTTTCAGAGTAGGAGTCGTTCCAGCCCTCACTGCAGACAGGCAACCACTGGTGATGGACTCCAGAATAGAGTCTAAGGAGAGACTTGTCCCAGTCAAACCTCACTAGAAAGAAAGGAGAAAGACCCTGAGGCTTGGGACCTATGGGGTTACAAGCCATCCTCACAGAACACAAACTGAGAGGAAGAAGAGCTGGACACACTGAGGGCCTGCACTTTTGCTTGGAGAGGGAATAAGGTTCTAAGACAAAATCTCTGAAACAGGAGCCAATCCAAGAAGCTCTATATTAACAGAGGTCCAGTCATCCTGAAACAGTATATGAAAGAGAGAGGATCCCTCAGTTGCTGTGTTGGTTAGTTTTGCTGAAATGCTTTTTTTCCCTTTCTCCTTTTTAAGTTTTTGTGGCAGGGGACAGCTTTCTGGGGAAGGGAGATTCAGTCAGGTAGTAAACAGGCATTTATTAAACTCCTACTGTGTGCCATGCGCTGTGGATACAGAAAAAGGCAAAAACCAAAATGAAGCAAAGAAAAAAAAAACCATCAAATCCAGTCCCTCCTCCCAAGGGGTTCACAATTTAAGGGGAAAATGACATGAAGACAACTACATACACACAAAATATATACAACCTGTAAGATGAGCTGGAGAAGGAAATGGCAAAACACTCTAGTATCTTTGCCAAGAAAACACCAAATGGGGTCCCAAAGAGTCAAACATGACTGAAACCAATGAACAAAAAAAAAACGGCGGGGGTGGTCTCAGAAAGAAGGCACTAAGATTAAGGAGGACTGGGAAAGGATAGAGGAGAGATATATTAGGAAATGAAGGGACGTAATAAAATCAATGAAATAATTATTTTAAAACTTGGAGTTTTTTGTTGTTGTTCTTAAAAAACGAAAGAAAGTGAGTCTCTGGGTCTTTGTTTCCTTGTCTGTGAAATGAGGGGGTTGGAGGAAATGGTCTCTGACGTCCTTTCCAGCTCTAAACTGATGTCTTAAGCTCCTAATCCCCTAGGCTACAGGACCTCAGCCAGGCTATCCATACTGGGAGGGCCACAATCAGCCACTGTGGGTGGGATGGAGAAACTGCTAAGGACTCCTGGTCTGGGAAGAGGTGTAAGGCCCACAGAAGAGAGAGCAGGGACTGCCATCTGAGCCAAGTTCATAGTCCTCAAAGGAACTGGAAGGTACCTTAGAGGCCAATGAATTCAACCCCCTACTTTTTTACAAAGAGAAAACCAAGGTAGACTTTGTCAATCTATCTCCCCACCCCCCCACCCCGCGCGTGCACACACACACATGCACACATGTGTTTAGACCATAAACACATGCATGCAGAGACATTCACAGCTGTGATTATCCAGCACCCTGAAGGAGGATGGAGTGGGCAGAGAAAACTTTTGTCCCACATTCACCCTCGCACTTACAGACCCCCTTGTGTACCCGGCTCGGACAGGATCATTCACACACTTCCAGCCAGAGTGCTGCCCACCCACCCTGACCCCACTTACCACAGCCCAGCTCATCACTCTTAAACTTGCAGTCCACCACCCCATCACAGCGTACAGCATTCCTGTTGCAGCTCTCGACAGGCTCCTTGTACTTGATCTCTGTGTGGCCCTTCCAGAAATAAACTGGAAAACGAACAAACATGTCTTTCACCGCCAGGACCGAGGACCCAGGAGGCTCAGCAGTCAAAGAACCAGTGGTTGGCAAAGACGTGGAGCTGAATTCCCTCTGGGACTCTGGGGTTCTCCTTTATCATTCTCAAAGACTAGATGTCCTGAAATGCTCCCCAAAAGGCTGTAGCATGGAAAGTGACCACAAGGGAACTGATGCAAGTCCTTTCCCTCAGTTTGTGAAATGAAAGACTTAGACTAGTAGATTTCTAGTGTCCCTTTAAACTGCAAAGGGTCAAGGAGGCAGGGTGGCAAAGTGGAGAAAGAGCAATGAACTTGGACCTGGAAAAACCTAGGTCCAGATTCTGCCTCTGAAATACTAGCTTTGTGACTACTGGGCAACATACTTAAACCCTCTGAACCTAGGTTTCCTCATCTGTAAAATCAGGATGATGATATCTATACTACACACCTCATAGAGTGGTCATGAGGGTTAAGTAGTGTGTTTATGACAATAGAAAAGATAGAAGTGAAGTGAAAACTCTAAATGTTAATTTTTATTATAAGGGACAATGAGTCCAGACTTATTGCAGGAGAAGCTGTTGATGCCATGTGACTTTTGTCCCAGTCACATCTTTTAGTTTATCAAGATCCATCAGCCCAAAAATCCTCTTGGGATACTTCCCACACATTAACACATACTAACTCTGTCCCCCTAACTGGCTCCCACCAAGCCCCAGAACCTCAAAAGTTATTGGCTTCTTTTCTTCTTTCTATCCATTCAATGAAGGAGCCTCTCAAAATTTTATCCTGACCTATTTAAATTCATTCTCTCATTAATTGTATCAGATTATCTCTAAAGTCCCTTTTAATTCTAATGATGGATGACTACAAGTGATAGACAATGTGGCACAGTCAATAGAGAACTAGCCTAGGAGCCTGAAGAATCTAGTTTCAAGTCCCAATTCTGAAAGGTAGGTACCAGGCTCTATGATCCCAGATAAGTCATTTAATCATTTAGTGTTCTAGGAAACTCTCTAAGACTATATGTTTCAGAGAAGCTGCTGACTTGCATTGGTGGAGAGAATTTCCTTCCCTGTGAGTTCACCAACAAAAACACAGATACATTCTTATCCATTAATCTTTTGGTGAAGGAAAGCTCACCTATGATCACAATTGTAATTATCATCTCTTTGCGGTACATGGGATCATTTTAATGACTTGCAAATCTGTGAGTGGTAAAATGAATGCCACAAACCACATACCACAGTCCATCCCATTAATTTTTTGGTTATACCTTTTCTAATAACTATGTCCGGACCTGAAGTCTCATCCAAATTCTAGTCCCTGTTACTTCAACTGACTCCAGGGCATCTTCACATCCTCATCATCATTCACATTTCTGTAGTACTTTTAACATTTACACCTTCCTCACCACAGCCCTGTGAGGTAGGGATAGCAAATATTATTAACTCAATTCTACGGATAAGGAAACTGAGCCTTTGGAAGGTTGAATGACTATCCCAAAGTTAATGTAACTCATAGGTTTTGGAGTTTGGATTCTAACCCAGTCTTTTTTCACTACAAGTCTATAAGTTTCTGCTACACAATGCTATCCGGTACCTCCTCCCACCCAATGTCCACAATTGAAGTCATGTCACCACCCTCCAAACCAATTCCCTCTCCTAAATTCCCTATTGCTGATATCAGTGCTGCCATTCTCCCAATACTACATCTGAAATCTTGGCATCAGCTTTGCCTTTTCCTTTATTTCATACCCTCTAGCAAATCTGTTGCCAAGACTTGTCAATTCATCCTTTGCAAATCTCTTGAATTAGTCCTTTCTTCTTTGTTATCAATACCATCCCTCTAATCTAGACCTTCACCTCTTGGATAACTGGTAGAATCTAGCGATAAGTCTTCCTGACTCCAGTCCCTCTTTTCTCTACCTGCCCCACCCCCAAACCAAACCATGCTGAATACCACTTAATCAATTATCTTTAAATGCCACTTAAATCATATCACTCCCTTTCTTAAGAACCTACAACCTCTTCACTGTCTATCAGATCAAGTCCAAACTAAGCATACTGAGACTCAAGTACTAGTCCATAATCTGGCTCCATTTTACCTAAACTGAACCTCTCTCTTCCCACTCCATCTTATGTACCCTCTGTTCCATCAGGAAGAGCTGACTCCTCACCAACTACCGAACCTGTCCCTCCGCTTATTCTTACCTCCTTCCCCATTGATGGCACTATACACCCCACCTGGAATGCCCTTTCTCTTTCTTGTTGCCTATCCAAAGTAGAGCCTTTGCAAGTCTACTTCAAGTCTTCCTTCTTCCACAAAGTTTTCTCTTACAAACTCCTCACCCAATAGTCTCGTCTTAGATACCTCCTCCTATATGACCCTAGATCTTAACACCTTTGCATCTCAGTTTCCTCATTTGTAAGAAAATAATAGTAACAATAGAATAATAATAGAATTTACATAGCATTGTAATGTTTGTAAAGCACTTTACTTATATTACCTCCTTTGATCCCCAAATCCTGTGAGGAAGGTGCTATCATTAGCCCCATTTTACAGATGAGGAAATTGGGAGAGTCAGAGGGTAAGTGATGGGCACAGGTTTACACAGCTAATAAGTGCCTGAGGCAGCCTTTGAACTCAATTCTTCCTGACCGCAAGTCCAATATTCCACTGTGCCACCTGCTGTGTACTGATGAGGATGAGAGAGTGACAGTACATATCTCACAGGTTGTTGTGAGGATCAAAGAAGGTAATGTATGTCAGCTGCTCTGCGAACCATTAAGCACTGCACACATGCTGGCTACTATTACTGTTGTTAGGGTAAGAGTTGAGTGGGTGGTTCCCTTGTCACTGCCTGTCAAAGAAGCTCAGTATCTCTGAGTTGGAAGGAATCTCAAGCCATCTAGGCCAGCCTATCATGATCCAGAATCCCCTCTACACCATACCAGACATGTGGACATCTAGCCTTTGTCTGAAGGCCTCTAACGAATGGGAACCCACTACCTTCCAAGACAATTCATTCTACTTTGGAATAGCTCTAATGAGGAAACGCTTGACCCTGCCTGCCCAGCCCACCCATCAGCAGCAGGACTTACACAACAGGATGAGTGCAACAACCAGGGCAATGAGCAGCAGGACACAGCCAACGAAGGTCAGTCTCTTCTGGCTCCCCTGCCAGGTGATCTTGGGCACGGACACACCTAGGAGCGGGGTGGCAGCAGAGGAGGGTGAGGCTCTCGGGAGGGATACAGGCACCATGGAAGAGGGAGAAGGAAACAAGGCTGGCCCATTTGGGCCCTGTTAGGGCTTTGACTTCACAAAAAAAATCCATTAATTAATTGATTGATTGGAGCTTTCCCAAATGATAACCATTTAATGCAAAGTACCTGGATGCTCATTCTTACTGTGGGGAGACCAATTGGGTGTGGGATAGGTAAACAACATGTGTAGGGTATTAGGGCACAGTTGGGATGGGCTAGCAGAGCAAGTATGAATAAGACTTGAATACTGTCAGAACCAATCCTAAGTAATCCATTCAGAATGACTAATTTCCCTGTAGATCAGTGGTTTTTAACCTTATTGGTGTCATCAGTTGAAAGCTATGGATCCCTTTAATGTATTTAAATAATTGAGGGAAATGCTAAATTTCATTTAGAGGTTATCAAAAATAAAGATATAATTTCTTTCTCTTCTATATTCACAGACCCTCTGAAGTGTACCCACAGACTCCTCTCCCTACCCGCCACAAAGAACCCCTTGCTGTAGAGGAATGACCCACCCCCATGGTCTGGGTGAGCAGAGAGGAAAGCTCTTTATCTTAGTCCTTCTTCACAGGTGGATCTTGTTCACCATCCCTTCACCCACAGCTAGCAGTATGTGGTACCCTAGCTAGTTGAATAGGATGACCCAGTGGAAAGATTCATTTCCCATTTGAAATGGACTCCTCCATGCCCAGGAAATCAGAACACCAGACAGAACAATAGCAACCAAAGTTCTTATCTGACTTACTGGTACCCTGTGTTCCCCACCCACTGCACTGACATAGTGACTGTGGTCTCCTATTTAATTACTTCTTCAATATCTCAATAAATACTCAATGATTGATTGATAGATCTTCATTGCCAGCTCTTTTCAATCTCTTAACATGTACAAACACACCCAAATCCAAGAAACAGAATCCATAGCAGGATCTCCCCACCTTATGTGGGTTCAATAGGCCTACTATTTCCCTATGGCCCCCAGTCCAAATTTTGTTCCCCTCAACCCAATATCCCATCTTACTTCTGCTTTCTGGGGCTGCCCGTACAGCTGGAGATGACCTTGTGGGGGTTGATCTGGCAGCAGATCTCACAGGGGATGATCTAATCAATCTGACTGGGGATGCTCTGGCAGGGGATGAGCTTGCTGGCGATGATGCGACGGATGGTGACCTGGTCGGTGATGACCTTAGGGGGGCTGATGCGACAGATGGTGACCTGGAGGGTGATGACCTTAGTGGGGATGATGCGTTGGATGGTGACCTGGAGGGTGATGACCTTAGTGGGGATGATGCGTTGGATGGTGACCTGGAGGGTGATGACCTTAGGGGGGATGATGCGTTGGATGGTGACCTGGAAGGTGATGACCTTAGAGGGGATGATATGATGGATGGTGGATGGTGGATGGTGGACCTCGTGGATGATGACCCGGAAGGTAAGACATTCTGAAAGGAGAGGAGATGGGTAGGGCATTTTGTGCAATTCCCCTGAACTTTCAAATGTGCATAACTCCCAATATTCCCAAACCAAGAGACAGAAGCTACACAAAGAGAGTCTGTAGTTTCTACTAAGTTTCTTCATAAACAAGAGCTTGAGAGGAGCATATATTCCAGCAAAAGCTCATGAAACAAAATTACCTCAGGATTACCATAGCTTCCCCACAAACTATCATCTCTAGGGATCTGCTAAAAGCAAAATAGGGTCCCAAGGGCAATGGGGCATTTCTCTCAGGGCTGTGGAGTAATTTGCCTTTGGGGGACTTTTCTGTGCGTGGGAATTAAGGCACCCTAGACCAGGCTATCAGATGCTAGATATAACCTAGTGTCTTGGTATTAGGAGAATAGGCTCTCTCCACTGAAGAGAGGCTATCCCATTGTAATTTAAAGAAAGCTTGCAGGCATAGGTAGATAGATAGATAGATAGATAGATAGATAGATAGATAGATAGATAGATAGATAGATAGATAGATAGATAGATGATAGATAGATGTTCATTCTTCATTTTTGAAGATGACCAATGGCATCATGGGTAATGTCTTGACTTGCACGTGAATGTGAATTGGTTTTACGTGAAGCAGAGTTATGCAAAGTCATCAGCCTCACTCTCACTTTCAGAGTCATTGAAGTCCCGTGTCAGGACAACAGTCAAGACAACTGCAATGGCCCAAGATGTAGCTGATGACCTTGGCATCTTTGATATCTGGCCAAGCTCCAAGTGCTCCACAGTGCCTGCTTCAGTCTCCCTTATGGCCATCAGAACAAGCTGTTCTCATCCACCCATTCCACAGGGGAAGTCTTTACGTGCTTGGGATAGACATGCCCCTAATTCCCCAATGGATTTGAGGCCTTTTAGTTACCCTCAACCTGGTTTAGCCTGTCTACCAAGACAGTTTCCCAGGGTGTTGCTGCTGCACATGCTACAGCTTCTTGGAGCCACGTGAGAGTTGGGTGAATCAGGTGGACACCAAGGTGGATGAGCAGCCCTGAAAAGGGCTCAGCAAGCCCTCATACCAGAAGTGCTAGTCTTCCCTGAACATCCCATATACCTCAGATAGATTACACACATATATACATATATAGCACCCACTTCCCAGGGTTGTTGTGAGGATCCAATGAGTTATTCGTAAAGTGCTTAGCACAATGCCTAGAACATAGTAAGTACTTAATAAATACTTGTTTCCTTCCTTTCTTCCTCCTTCTCTCCCTCCCTTCCTTCCTTCCTCTGATCCTGCCTTTCCTGCTCCTTCCTTCCCTCCTCTCTCCCTTCCCTCTACTCTTCCTTACTCTCTTCCTTCTTTCTTCTCTCCCTTCCTCCCTTCCTTCCTCACTCTGCCTCTCATTTCCTCCTTCCTTTCCTCTCTCTCCCTCCCTTCCTCCCTCCTTTTCTTCCTTTCTTCCATTTATTATTTTCTATGTGCCAAGCACTATACTAAACACTGAGGACACCAATACAAGCAAATGAGTCGATCTCTGGCCTAAAGCTCACATTCTAAAGGGAGAAGACAGTGCAAAAAGAGTTGATAAGGGGAGATGAGGCAAGATGGGGGAGGAGACGGGTATCGCTGCTGATATTGAAGATACAGGAGGATACAGGGAGGGAGTAAAGCAAGAAGGGAAATGAGCATGACTGAGGCCCCTCATGAAATGATGGTCAGGTCAGGGCTGGGGACTCACCAATCCTGAGAGCAGCCTCAGGAAACAGACAATGGGCTGCATGCCTATCACAGCTACCAGCAGGCAGTAGCACTAAGACCAGATCTGCCCTGAGGAGGACAGGAGACTCAGAGCCTGGGGTGGGGGGTGCGGCACTTCTAAATCTGAGGTACCATAAGTGAAAAAGCTAACTGTACCGTGGGGCTTGTAGCTGTCCTCAGCTAGTGTTTTGGAAGACACTTCTCCCCCTCTTAACCCACTGCTGAATACTTGGCCTATGGAGTATCCAATTTCCCCTTCCAAGCTCTGGCTGCCACCCTGGACCCATGCCAGACCTGGTGGTGCTGACACATCCTGAGCTGCCTGGTAGTTTTCCAGTATCCAGGCATGCTGCTCTCTGCTGATTCTCTCTGTCTGTGCCTGGCACCTGCTGCAGCTGGAGAGTGTCTCCTCTTCCTCCCTGCCAAGCAGTCCCCATAGGGACAGGAACAGCAGGCCAGTCCATGTGTCCCTCGTCCAATTTCTGAACCAAACTACTCAGGCTGGCAGGTGGGTGAGGTAGAACTGGGAGGAGTAGGCTTGTAAGAGCCCAAAATTGAGAGCTGGAAGGGACCTCTGGAAGCCATCTAGCCTAGCTCCTCATTCTATAGCATTAGAGAATTCAAAGCCCAGGGAGGCTGAAGGAGAGAAAGCCAAGGTCTTACAGGTAGGGAGCAGCAGGGCCCGGATGCACTAACTCCAAGTCATGACATCCTTCCACTGCACCAAGCAGCTGGTTTGAGCAGGATAAAGAAAGTTGGCTATGAGATCTAATACTCTGCGAGTTATGTGAGTTTGAAAAAAAAAGTCACCTTTCTAGGTCTCCTTTTATTTTAAAGGCATAATAGAACATCCCTTATAATTATTTAACTTTATTACTAGGAATAACAATTAATAAAATGGTCCGTTTGTTATGCCTCAATCCAACTCTAGCAACCCTTTGGGGCAGGATCCATCATCAGCATTGGTAATGTTATTATTATGGTTGTGGCTATCTTATTATTGAGATAATAAGATGACAGAGTGGTTAAGACCTGGGTTCAAGTTCCACTTCTGACGCATACTGGCTGTGTGGTCTGGGCAAGTCCTTAACCTGATGGTGCTCCCAGGCAACACTCCTAGACCCTAAATTCTTCATTGGTAGAAGTTTTCTCCTTGCAAGTTCCATATACGGGTAGAAGCAGACATCCCATCCAAAAAAATAAATCTTATTATTCCCATTTCTGAGGGTAAATGATGTAGTCATTTCTTCATAGTGGAGTTCTGAGGAAGGATGGGCCAAAGAGTGGAGAACGCTGAGATCCTATGCCATATTCCACTGGCTGAAGAAGAGATTTGGAGGCTCAGTGACTTGGCTAGCATGTTGCTGGAGTTAATTACTGAATGTTTGCTCGTGGTGTTGATTTCCCAAATGATTTTCTCAAATGAGATATGTGTAAAGTGCTTAGCTCAGTGCCTGGAACATAGTAGGCATTTAATAAATGCTTGTTCCATTCCATTGTTCTAGCCTGTGAGCATCTAGCTTACAGTGCTCGGAGATATGTTTGTCTAGCTGCCGCTGATGGTTACTGACCCATCAAGGACAGGATGGTTGGCTTAGCAAGGATTTTTTTACCTGGGGGAGTGGGGAGAGATGAAGAGTGGTGCAGCATGAAGGATAGTCTGGGACCCCCAATCCAGCTCTAGAAACCTCTCCTTGACTTGCCTTCATCCTTAACTCTCACACTGTAAGAAGGACCTTTCTCCCTCAAATTCTCTGAAATTCCACCTTCCCTATCAGGGCATGGGTTGTGGAGGATCTGCAGGGTATGAGGCAGGTGCAAACCCATCTCTGGGCCACATCAAAGAAGAAGCAAACTCTCCTGGATGTTCATGCTTAGGACATAGTCTTGGCTGTCCCATCCTGGTTTGAGTTCTGCTTTCATAAACTAGAGACTGGATTTGCAGAAATCTTCACAGTGAAGCCCTCTGAAGATTTACACAGAGGAAGGATTGTGCCTCCCCCATACATTTTCACTTTCCTATTTTCACAATCACCTAAATCATTAGCCATGGGATAGTGACTAATCCTTGAAATACTTTTGCCAGAGTCCCTGAAGCCTCTGCATAGTGACCAAACGCCAGAGGCCTGCTCTGGCCCCCTTCCTTTCTGCATTCAAGATGTGAACCTTCCCCTGGTCTTGGGGAGAAAAGGGAACACGGTTCTTCTCTGAAGTGTCCCCCAAACTATAAGCCAGGCATCTGCTATCGTGCTGGGGGTTGTGGAGTAACAGTATCTCTGATCCTTTGGGCTGGGGCTGGATATTCTAGGATGGTCTCCCCTTTAATTCTCCTGTCACCCTGGGTCTCCTTTCATCCCAAGAATTCCAGCCTGGAGAAACTACAGGAAGGGGCGGGGGAGTGAGAAGGGCCTCAAAAGAACTTCATCATCTTCCCCTCCAGGGTCATTTTCCTCTAGCAAATAAGCAGGTTTAAAATATCTCCCCACCCACTGCCTTGGCCTAGGCAAGAAGTGGAGGTGACAGGCCCAGAGGTGAGGGAGGTAAGTAAGGGGAGGAGTTACCAAGACAGTCCCATTTTCACTAAAAGGGAAGATGGTAGGAAAAGCCATGCTGAAGGTGGGCCCCATATAGCTATAGTCCTGGCTTTAGCTAGCCAGAGTAAGGACAACGTTATCCCCAGAACTAGGAGGTTAAAAAATAAAGTCTTAGTTTTTTGTTGCTCATTGTGAAATGTTCACAGGCCTGGAGGGTGGAGGCCATATGCCAGTAATGAGGTCCTGTCCTGGGAGTGGAGTATGTATATAAAGGGGGGCAGGGAGGGGAAGAGAGGAAGAGAATAAGTATGGGAGAGAAGAATTCAGGACAAGGGACAAGGGCCCTACTCTACCCCAAGTCTGGAATTTCCAGGACCCAGCTTTGGGCAAAGGTATCCATGCTCAGGGACACCTGGCCACAGAAGAGCAGGTAGCCTGGTGTGCAAAGCTGTTGGAACGTGGCGGGGTGAGGGGAGCACTATTGGAAGAAGGCACAGACATCAGCCACCTCCTTTTGCAGAATCCCGCTTTGGTAAAGCACTCAAACAAAGCTCCCCCAGACTGCCAAGAGCTGAGTGATAGAATCCCCTTTGAGAGATCTGTCTCACCCTCACAGGGACATAGTGGCAAGGAGGATAGAATCACAGAGGGAGGAGGCAGCTTGGGTGTACTGGAGTGGATTTGGATTCGGAACACCTGGGTTCGAATCCCTGCTCTGCCCCTGACCAACTGCATGACTCTGGGCAAGTCTCAACCTCCCTGGGCCTCAGTTTCCTCATAAGTAAAATGAGTGGATTGAACCCAATGATCTCCCAGGGCCCTTCCAGCTCTAACGTTTGATGAAATCCTCAGTTAGGAAGGGTGGTATCAAGGTTTTCCAGTACAGACGTGGCACTTGCGGTGGAACCACACCCAAACTGTTTCAGAAAGTACCTGGAGTGATCTAGTTCGTAGGACCCACGTAGGAAGCCTGATATTTTGCACACAGGGGACAGCTGATAATGAATGTTTGTTTAATGAGATTCCACCACCCTCCTCTTCACTTCTAGTACTTGGCATTCCGCCCAATAAGGAAGTCTTTTTTGAGCTCTAAACTAAAGCAGCATTAACTAAACCAAGTCTCTTCTTCTTTCCTCAATAAAGACGGAAAATTCAATTCCAAACATTTATTTTTATGATATGCAGAGGACTGCCCTAGGAACAGGAGGTGTAAGGAAAGGAAAGAAAGCAAAGCAAACAAAATAGCCCCTGTCCTCCAGGAGTTGGCATTCCACTAGAACCTTGTAGGGGGTGGTGAGATTCCAGTATCTTGGCCAGGGTCCTGACATCTTCCCCGCCCCTGCCCCCAGGGCCAGCTCACCTCTGGAGACCCTAGGTGTTTTCATTCATCTATTTATTCACTCAAAACCACTTATTAAGTACCTATTTTGTGCTAGGTAGGGGCAGAGCAGGAGCCTAGAGTCAGGAAGACTTATCCTGGCAGGTTCAAATCTGGCCTCAGACATTTACTAGCTGGGTGGTCCTGGGCAAGTCACTTAACCCTGTTTGCCTCAGTTTCCTCATCTGTAAAATGAACTGGAGAAGAAAATGGCAAACCACCCCAGTGTCTGCCAAGAAAACCCAAACGGTGTCACAAAAAATTGGACATGGGCAGCTAGGTGGTGCAGTGAATAGAGCACTGGCCCTGGAATCAGGAGGACTTGAGTTCAAATCTGGCCTCAGACACTTGTGTGACTTTGGGCAAGTCATTTAACTTGCCCTGCCTTCCCCCCTCCAAAAAAAAATTTGGACATGACTAAAATGAGTGAACAACAACGAAATTGTGCTAGGTACTTTGTTAGATTCTAGGAATACAAAGATAAAAACCAAAACAGTTCCTGGCCTCAAGGAGCTTACCTTCTAAAACAGGGATTATTAATTTTCCCTGTGTCAAAGGCACCTTTGACAGTCCGGTGAAGCCTATTGATCCCTCCTCAGAATAATGTTTTTAAATGGATAAAATTAAAACATATAAGATTACAATTATATTAAAATCATTATCAAAAAATTTAAGGTACCGACCCCCCCACACACACCTGGTTAAGAACCCCTGTTACAAGATGAACCAACATGTAGACAAATTAGGCTCTACATGCCAGATGACAAAATTTCCTGGTCTTGGAGAGTTCCCTAGGACTCGGAGAGGTTGACTTACCTGGGATTGGCCAACTTTTCAACCACTATTCCATGTCACCTCTCTTTGTATGCATGCAAAACATGTACAAAGTAAATGTAAAAAGAATCAGGAAGTCCTGGGTTCAAATCCTGCTTCTGACAAATATTGGCTATATGATGTTGAGCAAATCATTAAATCCCCAGTGTGTCCCAGGCAACTCTCAGACTTGGAGTTGCAGAGAAGTTGCCAATCTGCATTGGTAGAGGAAGTTTCCTTACTGGTAATTCCCTCCATTTATGAAATGCCAAGTTCAGACTCATCCTTCCCATCCCCCACCCCTCAAAGAAAACCCAAAGGAATTTGAAGGAAGGAGAGCAGAGGAGAGGTGTCACGCAGAAGGGGCCCCTTGAGCTGGGCCTTGGGGGTGTCCTAAGAGGTGGAGGTGGGAAGGGAGAGCCTTCCAGGGAGCGGTGACAGCCCGAGCAAAGGCATGGAGACAGAACGCTATGTGTGAGGAACAACAAGTCGGACAATTTGCCTGGAAAGCAGACTTGAGGGTGAGGCTGGTGTCTTCCAAGGGAAGACACTTCTAATGGGTCCTAAGTTGAGCCTGATGGGACTGTTAAAATGACTCTTTCCAGATGAAAACCACAAGGATCAAGAGAACGCCACCCTGGAGATCCAGGCTGATGACACTCATAGCATTTAAAGCTGGAAGATACCTTAGAGGTTGTCTAATCCAACCAACACCATCCCCCCCTTTATTTTACAGAAAAGGAAACTAAGGCACAAAGTCTTCAAGTGCCTTGCCCAGGATCACACAGCCACTAAATAGCAACTAGGTTTCTGACTTCAAATCCATGGCTCTTTCTACTATAACACATTCACCCTTTCACAGCATTTTACAATTTACAAAATTGTTTTTTACAACAACCTTGTGAGGCAGGTCATGTCAAAGTAGTAGGAGTAGGAGTAGGAGTAGTAGTATTCCCCTTTTGTGAACAAGGAAACTAAGACCCAGAGCAATCAAGTGATTTGCCTATGATCACACAGTGACCTTAGTTCTAGTGTTAGAACTAGGATTTAAGGCCCAAATCTCCTATATTCAAATCCGGTATTGTATCCCCTACACTCAGAAAGAGCTTTGTTGCTCTTAGAATGTTCTATAAATATGAGCTACAATGAGTCATCCATTCATTTAACAACCAAAAAACAAAACAAAACAAAAAACCAGAAACAAAAACAAAAAGACTGGAGGCAGAGAGGCTGTTGACACAGTCCAAACAGATGTCATGATGGTCAATAGTAGGGAGATAGAATTAGGAGTCAAAAGGAAGGCCTGTTGATTCTTTTTCTTTTTTTTCAGGCTTCAAGAGAGTAAACAGATTGCCCAAAGTCACACAGCAAACAAGATATCTGTGGAGTGGTGGGTTTGGAGTCTGAAGGCCTGGGTTGAAGTCCCAGCTCTACCGCATGTAAATAATCAGAGTTCACAAACACAGCGGATTTCCAGGTTGGAAGGGACCTCAGAGGTCATTTAGCCTAATGCCCTCTAGAGCACCCCTGACCAGCCATTCAACATCTACTTAAAGACCTCTAGTGCTAAGGAAACCCATTACTTCCCACTACTTTGGGCAGTGCTAATTATTAGAATGTTTTATTTAAGTCAAGCCGAAGTCTACTAATTGACTTCTCTGAAACTTCTCCCCATTGTTCCTGGTTCTACCCTCTTACGTCAATGAATCTAATCCCTATTCTCCATGATATTACTTAGATAGTTATCATGTCCCTTCTTAGTGGTCTTTTCTAAAAGTTAACTATCTTTCATTCCTAAAACCACTCCAATTCTTGTTTGGCAGGATCTCAAGATCCCTAATTATTCTGGTCATCCTCTCTGTAATGCCTTAAATTTGTCTGTGACCTTTCCTCGGAAAACCATATCCCAGATGTGGTCTGAGCAGTGTAGAGGACCAGGAGACCATCACTGGCCTCTTTCTAAGCCCTGGGATGCTCTTAGTTCAGCCTAAGATTGCACTTACTTCTTGGCTGCCATATGATACCACTGTTTCATATTGGGGTGGCAGTCTACTAAAACCCCCAGATCTATTCCAGGCTAGCCTTACTGGCCACATCCTGTATTTCTGAGGTTGATTTTTTGAACCTTTTTAGAACTTTACATTTATCCCCACTAGAGCTCATTTTTAAAAAACGAGTGAATGAAAAAAGTATTTACTGAGAACTTATTAAGTGAAAAGCACTGTGCAAAGAGTTGAATACATAAATAAAAAAGCAAGATAGTCTCTGCTCTCAAGGAGTTCACATTCTAATGGAGGAGACAACATATATAGGAGGTCTCAGCCAAAAGACAGAATTAAGGGTATTATTCCAGCCTGTTGGGATGCTTTTGGCTATTGATTCTGTCATCCAATGTGTTTGCTATCCTTCCCAGCTTTGTCGCATCTATGCCTTCTCTGTGCCTCAGTTTGTTGACGTGAAGGCTAAAAAATATCTCTAAGGTGAGAATGTCCTCAAGCTATAATTCATATTTCAGGCCAGGGTTCTTCCTACTCAACCTCCAAATCTGGACTACCACTACTTCCATGAACAGCACCTGAACTACCACCACTATGGCCACTACCACCATCCACCATTTCCATTTCCACCACCACCACCACTGCCACCATTACCATTTTCCAACATTGCCACCTTGCTACTACCACCATCACCACCACCACTACTCCTAATTATTATTATATAGTTCTAGATATTTTTAGTGAGCCTACGAAAGATAAAAATAACTTTTTATTAAAATTACAAAAAAAGCAGTTATTTTAGCCACTTGTGCAGTCATCCTCAGAATGTTAAATAGAAAATAATAACAAGATAATGACTTGCCCTAAAACCATTTCTATTTGAATCCCATGGAAAAAGATGAGAACATTTGATTATTATTATTAATAATTTAACTGTTGTTTTTTATTATTACTAATACTAATTAGCATGTCTGATAATATGATAATATTATTAATGATAATATGATTAATGATTAGCATTACTCACAATAATGACATCCATTCACTTTTCCATAGTGCTTCCTCACAGCAAACCTTTGTGGGTACATAACGCAAGGTTTATTATTCCCATTTTACAAATGAAGCAACTGAAGTTCAGAGAGACTAAATGAACACACTACTAGTAAATCTCAGGCCTGGGATTTGATTCCACTGAGCTCCCTCAGAACCATGACAGCAGAAGGAATATGAACTAGAAAGAATGAAGGGGGAGAATTGGCATGTGTGGTCTGGATCCTTACAAGCCTCGGGGATATAGAGGACCTCCCTTCCCTAGCCTGTATGGGCCTACCCACCCACCCACCCACCATCCCCATTTCCACTACTACTATTCCCTAAAACAGAGCTCCTATCTGAGGAATTACTCTCTCCCCTCCTCCCCCCTGAGGCAGTGACCCCTTCAACTTTCTGCCTTCCTCTTGCTGGTATCCAATCCCTTCTAGACCCGAGGAGACCAGAGACTTAATATCTTAATGAAACAGACAATGGCCACAGACTTGCCTGATTCCTGCCTTCCCATTAGGCCCCCCACTCCCACCCAGAGAAGAGGAAAGAGAGATGAAGCTCTAAAAGAAAACAGAGAAATCTCTTCCATGCCCATAGGGCTTGGCACTTTTCAAAGCACTAGCGCTCACAATAAAATGATTGCATTTTATCCTTCACAACCCTGTAAGATAAATAGAGAATATCATACTCATTTTACCCATAAAGAAATGAAGGCATAGAGAGATTTGCCAAAGCCATTATTTAGTAGCCCAACCAGGATTAAAATTCTTCATTTTCAACCCAGCGCATCCTTGAGGGAAGATTTTCCTTTAAGAGGTAATTTGCCTTTTGTCCATTATCCTGGTAACCTGGAGCTTTTCTGCTTTTACAAGGGAAAAAGGAGCAAATGGATCCCTGGTCTCTCTGTACTTCCTGGGGACTTGAAGTCCCCCCATAGTCACCTGCTCTTGTGCCTTCTGAGGAAAGAGGTGAAGACTTCATTCTCTTAGTCCTGGGGCCAGACCACCAACAGAATTTCCCAGAAACTTCCAAAATTCCTAATTACCTTTTCCCCCTGGAACCTTCCCAAACACTTATTTGGGGCCTTGATAACTGACCAATTATGTTACATTGTGAATATACTTATCTGTGCATGTGTCCTAACTCCTTATTAGACTATAAGCCCAACAAGGCCCCCTATCTTACCCAAGTAGGCAACTGCGCTAAAGTTGAAAGATCTCTGGTCTTGGAGTCATAGGAACCAGGATTCAGTCCTAGCCATGAGACTTAGTAGCTGCACAACTAAGGGCAAGGCCCCAGATGGAGATACCAATGCTTGGACTGTGGGCAGCTAGGTTGTGCAGTGGATGGAGTCAGGAAGACTGATCTTCCTCAGTTCAAATCAGGCCTCACATACTTCCTAGCTGTGTGACCCTGGGCAAGTCACTTAACCCTGTTTGCCTCAGTTTCCTAATCAGTCAAATGAGCTGGAGAAGGCAATGGCAAATTTCTCCAGTGTCTTTGCTGAGAAAACCCCAAATGGGGTCACAAAGAGTCAGGCACAACTAAAATGACTGAACAACAAAAACAATGCTTGGATAACTTCTCTCAATTGTTATAGACACGTCGTTTTGTATGCAGTAGGCACTTAATAAATGTGCAATAAATTTGTTCTGTGACTTTGGAACTAGAAGGAACCTCAGAGGCCATCTAGTTCAACCTCCTCACCTCGTACTTACTAGCTGTGTGAATCTGGGCAGGTCACTTAACCCCTGTTTGCCTCAGTTTCCTCATCTCTACAATTGGGATAATAATAGCACGTACCTTCCATGATTGCTGTGAGGATAAAATGAGATACTTGTGAAGTGCTTTGTAAATCTTAAAGCGCTACATAAATGCTTTTATTATTATTTCACAGGTGAGGAAACTGAGACCTGGGGAGGTTAAGTGACTTTGCTCAAAGTCACACAAATAATAAAGTCACATAGCCAGGATTCCAACCCAGGTCTTCTAACTTGATATCATTTCTTTCTCCAGATTGTCTCTAAACAAAAGAGGCAAGGACTTTGTGTAACACTTTTTGCACTGTGTACAGGGAGTTGCCTCATACTTTCTGCTCATAAGGAAGAAGAAGAAGAGGCTATGGCATGGGAGAGGCCTGCAATGGTGTCAGATATGACCCACAACACTCCCTAGTGTAGCCTGGACCAGATAAGGATGTAACTGGGAAATACAATATAAATAAAAATACAACATAGATAATGTTAGTTTGTGATTTTCTAAGTCAATATGTGGTCCGCAGGGATCCGTTTCTATTTGAGTTTGACACCACCCATGTAGCAGATTTGGAGCGGGGTTTGGATGCTGACTCTACTATTTCCTACTTGTGTAAACATGGGTATTGCTTTGTCTTTTGGCATCTCAGTTTCCTTTTCTATAAAATTGAGGGGACCATATTATACTATCCCAAAGTTTCCTTCTGCCTCTAAATTCTCTAATCCTTTCCTGACAGTGGGGGCAGTGCTAGATGGGTGAAAGTAGAACATACCTCCTCTCTTATGGGGACACCCTCCATCCCCAGCCCTGGCCACTTGGACGGTCCCCATGTAGGGATGGAAGAAGGAAGCTCAAACATCTATTGAATAACAGTGTTAGCACAGAGAGGAACTTTAGCCGTCATCTAGTGTAAGAGGTCTTAACCTGGGGTATCTGAACTGTAAAAAAATTGATAACTACACTTCATATAATTACAAAATCACAAAGGTAGGGCAAGGTGAAATTTAAGCCAAGGTTCTCTGTGTCTGCATTTGTGTCTTATTAGATAATTGGTTAGACCATGTGGCTAATGAAGTTGAGGTTGTAGGCTCAGTTCCCTGCAGACTTGTTAGCTTCGAATAGAGAAATACTTTGCTCCTGAGTCACTTCACAGGAGTGGGGTGAGAGAACGTGAATGATTAAATGTAAGGAATGGGGAGGGGGTGACTCTTCTTTACTTATCTGGGACATCAGTCTTCTTCCTCCTTGTCTGGAAGAAAAGCAGCTACTGAAGTAAGCATTCAAGGTAGAATTTGAACCCAGGTCCTCTGACTCCCTATCTAATATTTATTTCACTGTACTATTCTATATCTGCATGTTCTGAGATGTTGTTGCTTTTGTTGTTCGGTCATCTCTAACTCTTCGTGACCCTGGGAACCATAGCACGCCATTACTGGCTATAGGGTTTTCTTGGCAAGGATACTGGAGTGGTTTGCCATTTCCTTTTCCAGTGGATTAAGGCAAGCAGAGGTTAAGTGACTTGCCCAGGGTCACATAGGTAGTAAGTGTCTGAGGCTGGATCTGAACTCAGGTCATCCTGACTCCAGGCCCAGCACTTTATCCACTGCACCACCTAGCTGCCTCTGTTCTGAGGTAGTAGGTGCTGAACTGCATCTGTCAGGTTTGAAAGGATACACTTTACTCTCTCATTTGCCACTTGATGCTGAGGAAAAGAAGGAGTAAAAAGGATACCCTGCTTCCTACTAACTACAGCAGCTGACAAAAATAAGAAGAGAAGACAGAAGAGATTTCTCTGCATTGCGTGAGAATTATTGTTGCAAAGTGGAGAAGAAGAACCCTGCCAACAGAATTGTGGAGAGGCTTTTGTCGATATTAAGATAAATGTCACCGCTTTTTCCAAAAGGAATGTAACACTACTTCAGCTGCCGGCAACAGATACCTTGCCAAGGATTAGTCCTAGCTAAACAGTGGGACATATCATCAGAGAAGCATCCTGACAGCTGGAGTCATCCAGCAGAGACTGTGCCTAGACAGGTGTTTGTTAGCCCAGCAAGGATCAGCCCAGAAACTACACTCATCAGGTAACTTGGATGGACAGTCCCTAAGAGAGCATGGTGCTATCAAAATCTTTAGTTCTAGAATTCTGTACCACCATGGCTATAGGAATTCCCTAGATGTGTGCCTCACTACCCTGGTGCCTTAAATGCGTGCCCACTCTTCCCAATGGGCACTAAGTGCCTTGGTGGGAGAGTGTGATTCAGATTGATGAGTGGGATGTTATGTAACTATTATGTGTTTGTTTTAGACATTTAGGAAATGTTTTGGTTAAAGTTAATGGAGTCTTAGGGGCTGATACACTAGTGGGAAATACTCTGGTAGGGGTAGAAAGGAGGAGTTCCTGAACTACAGTGTTAGTAACACCCACAATTGTCACTCCTAGGGTTCTGAGACTACTGAGTATGGCCGTTGCCCTTCCTCTGGTGAAACTCCTGCTTGCTATCATGGAGGCTGGTTGAGGGGAGAAACAACTGCACAGAGGTGAATTCCTCTGGGGGTACGTGTTACAACACGTTGCCTAGAATAACTCGGAGTGCATATTCTGATAATCAGCCAGCCAGATCGTTCTCATAGTAAGACTCCTCTCTGGGATGAGTGGTCTGAGGGTCAAGAAGCCTCAGGACAGATGCCAGGGCTGGAGAGGACCTGCCAGTGTACCTCCTGGGACTTGGTATCTGTGCTTCAAGAGAGACACGGCCACAAAGCAGGCTGTATTGTCCCTTTCCCCCCAGCACTCACACACAGAAACATAACGCCCAGAGGCCAGGTTCCAGGACCAGCCACTAGGGCTTTGCTGAAGGTCCTGTTGTCTCCTACTGACTCCCTAAAGAGATAAAAGGACATAAGGGACATCAGGACCTTCCTTGACCTCTCTAAAACCATGGATAGTTTCTGCAGGGGTGGGGTGTGGGGGGTGGGGGTGGTGAAGAGAACTTTCTACTCTCCTGGAAGCCCTAAGGGCTTCAGAAAGACCTGACATTCATAGTGAGGGGATGGAGCCCTTTGTCTATGGAAAGACAAGCAAAATTAGATCAGGCTTGGGTTGGATTGGGCTGGGTGGGACTGGATTGGACTGGACCAGGCTGGATTGAATTACAGTTTCTCTCTTGTTGGTGCTCACTACCAGAAACATACAAAACCCCCAAGACACCTGACTCACAGCCAGCTGAGTCTTTCTAGCCCAGGCCAGGAACATCCCCATGCTTTCACAGTGCTGGACAGAGTGCCCTCTCTTCTCCTACCCTTCAGAAAGAGCATAGTGCCTGCTCCCCCACAGACCCAGGACTGGTATAGATGCAAATGGGGATTCAAATGTCAGTCCTTTGCTATTGTTTCCATCTCCTCCCATCCCCCACTCCCAGAGTGGAGTCAAGGATGCCCCCAGTGCTGTCACTATCACCCATAAAGCTAAATAGAATGGGATTAAGCCCTCCAAGCCCCAGGGAATCAGACCGCCCCTATTCTCTGGCCCTGGTACTCATCCTCCCCCCACCCACCCCAACAGCTTCCTGCATGTCTTGGATTGTCACCTCCACCCCCAATATTGCTGCACAAAGAGGAAGCTACATTTCAAGACAACAAGGCATTTAATTGTTACACAAATCGGAATTGCCAGACGTCACCCTAGGAGCCATATACCTACACACACACACACACACACACACACACACAAACACACACACACACACACACACACACATACACATACACACACACACCCTATGTTGGCTCTTCAGTACAAAAGGATGAATCCATTGGGGAAAAGGGGAGCCTGCAACCTAAGGTAGATACCTGCATATGATTGACAGCATCAAACCCAGGGATCTTCCATCAAGCTAACCCCAGGTCCAGTTCTCCCAAATATGTGACCAACAGCCTGGGAAGAATTTATATTTTGTATACTTTGGGAGAGAGGCAGCATGGAATATCTAATAGACCACTGGACTGGTAGTCAAGCAGTTCTGGGTTTGAATCCCGTCTGAGATATGTACTCACTATGCGATGCTGGTCAGATCATCTAGTCTCTCATTTACAAAATGGGAATAAAAGTAATAACATCCACTTAGAATCACAGAATTTCAGAGTTGGAAGGATCCTCAAAAGTTATCTAATATAACCTACACCCCCAAGAAGACATCCCCCATGAGACAAAGAAGCCACTACCTCCCAAGAAAAGCCATTTTGGATAGCTCCAAAAGCTGTCATTGATAGGAAGGTTTTTCCCTGACATCAAGTCTAGACTTCCACTTCATAGGCTTGACTTGAGGATCAACAGAGATTATGTATGTAAAGCTCTTTGTAAACCTTGAAGCACTCTATAAACATTAAGTATTACTCTAGGGGAAGTGGAGAATAGGGAGGGAGCCATAGCAACAGGCTTACACCAAGCGTTATCTATTTGATGGTCTGACATCTTGGTAGTGTGGCAGACCTGCTCTTGGGAGGGTGTCTCTAGCCAGTATATATATAGTGGCTATATATATATATATATATATATATATATATATATATATAGTGTTATTAGAGCAGTGCTTTAAGGTGATATTTTAGGAATGTCTTGTTTTAAGAATGTTTGATATGAGAAAAACTAATTTTCAAAAACAGATGAATTCAGGAGTGCTTATTCTTTAAAGAGAAATGAAACCTGAAGATGGCCCCAAAAGCAGTATAAAGATGAATGGCAAAACTAAGGATGCTGTGTAGCAGGGCATGAGAAGAGACATCAAATTTATCACCAAGGTCACATATATTGGGAAATGGCGGCTAGCCAGCCATGAAGATGAGTGAGAAAGAGCAGGCAGACATCCCCGGTCTTGCACTGCCCTCCTCAATATTGGAAGAACCAGAGGAAGAGCACCAACACCTTGGGTATACCTCACAAAGTAGACTTAGGGAAGGATGTGAATAAGAATCAAGGACTATACAGGATGAGAAATGTAGGTAGGTTGTAACCTGAAGTGATGGAGCCAAAACCCAATTCATGGACCATTTCCTACCCACCTAGCCGTATTACTTTGTGACTCTTCTGACCCACTTCTCTGCCATGCCCCGGGGATGTCAACATTGGGAAACCTAATCATCCTGCAAGATCAGATCAGCCTTGGTCCTCCTAATTCATCACTACCTTCTGCCTGCCCTCTGATTGGAGGGTGGAGCCATGAACACCAAAACCTCTATTTAAGTAGGGGGCTCAGGACAAACAACTTATTTCTTACCTGACTGCACCACATGAGGACTTCTCGGATTTCCCCACCATGCCCCCTCAGAAGGTACCTTCTCCTCCACCTTTTCAGATTCCTTTTGTGTATAATCTTTACTCATTAGATTGCAAACTCCTTGAAGGCTGGGACTGTCTTTTTTTTTTTTCATATTTGTACTGTCAACATTTAGAACAGGGCCTGGTCCAGAGTAGGTGCTTAATACACATCTATTGACTACGAGTACATCAAGGAGTCCAAATGCTCACTTTACAAAGGAATTCTTTGCTCAATAAAATGGTTTGCAGCAGTTTGTTTGAATATCAAGTTCCCTGCATGTATTAAATTATATTTTACTCGCAAAAATTCAATCTACAGGCTATTTTTAGTTTTCCCTTACTACCTGCCTGACCTTTGACAGACCCCTTAAGGTCTCGCTAGGCCTCAGTTTTGTCATCAGTAAAATGAAAGAGTTAGACTGGACGGCATTAAAAGAAAATCTACCCTGTGAGTGAAAGTGTCTACTGTATAGTGGAAAGGGTTTGGAGTCAGAAGAGATGCATTCATAGCCTGGTTCTGTCACTCACTATCTGTGCGGCCTTGAGCAAGTGACTTAACCCCACTGGCCAATCCAATTCTTTGACATTTAAAAGATCCCATTTTCCTTCTTTGGATACAGAAGGGAAGGTAGTATCCCATGTCCTCTTCCATATTATAGCTGGAGGCTCCAGAAGAAATATAATGAATGGCCATCATTAAGCCAACAATCTTTTTAAGCCACCAGCTCCCATACTACCAGAGTCAGTGCCTAAGACTGTCCTTGTGTTTCTAGTAGGACACAATGGAGCATGTAAAGCTTAGAGATGACTATTCATCTCTGTTCTGCCCCAACCCCTACCTCAGCAGCATGAGCCTCCGGACTGTGCCTTTCAAAGAATTTAAAGAGCCTTGCCTCTGAATGCCCTGGAATACTATCCAGGTGCCACACCAAACAAAGGACTCAGAGACCACAGAGGAGGAAATGATGGTTTAAAATTGCTCACCTCAAGAGTGAAAGTTTGCCACTCAGGGGCCTATATGGCCCCTGCCACCCCATAAGACACCTAGGCATTAGTTCATTAGTCACCATTCTTCTACCAACAAGAACAATCCCACTCTCAGGTCTTCCATGTTGGAAATGAATGTCCTTAGCAAATGTTACCCAAGATCGCCCTCACCAAGCAACCATGTGTCATGAAGCCTCCACATCCAGCTCTCCTACATCCCAGACCTGCCCATTTCTCACCCTTTAGGCATCTATTGGCAAGTGATTGGCAAGTTCCACCCATCCAACTGAACAAGCACTGAAGGCATGGGACTCCAAGGTGAACTTAGCAAATTGGAGGAGTGGACAAAAGTAAACAAAACACGATTCCTTATGGACCAGGAGATACCTACCCAGAGTGGGGGGTGGGGTTTGTAGGGGAAGGGAGGAGGAATGTAGCCAGGAAAACTAAAGGGAAAGACAGAAGAGTGACAAGGATGGTAGAAAATGATCTAGGAGTCAGAGTTGATAGCAAGGCAATTCCAAATCAGCTTTGTACCTCTGGAATCGGGGTGTTGTGAGGCTCAAATGAGATAATGGATGTAAAGCACTTTACAAAACTTAAAGTGGTACATAAATGCTTATCATTATCATTATTATTATTATTAGCCTATGGTCACCAGTCCTCTAGTCTGTTGATGACTTCATTCTCTGAGCCTTCTACTGAACTCCTGTTGTGCTCAAGCAAGGCTTATGGAACAATACAGCGGTGCTCTGTTCTGGTAAATGTTTAAGACCCAGGCTTGGAGAAGGAAGGGAATATATGAACACAGCCTTTTAAGTTTAACCTTTATTATTAACACTTTCTTAAATCTAGACAATCAACAAAACAATAAATCAGGTCTCGATTTATAGAGATTGACCATTTCTGAGGTGTAAATGTTCACACTGAAAATTCAGCAATGGACTTTCTCAGGCTGGTCTGAGCTAGCACTAGCACATCCCACACGCATAAGGAGGAGTAAAGCATAGAATAGACCTTCCCTTTAAAATCAGCATCGGCTGGGCTTGCTTAGAGTCCCAGGCCCTGCTATATAGGTGAAGAGGTATGAGAGAAATGTGAGAAGCCCCCAAAGGAGGGCTATGGGGATGGGAAAACAAGTTGGGAAGTATACCTCAGAGAAGTTCCAAGGAATTGGAATGATTTCACCTGAAGAAGAGAAGGCTGAGGTAGAATTTACCAAAGGCCTCTAAGTTCACCTCTACCTTCTCAACTGCATCATTATAGAATGGAGGTGATCCAGTGCTTTCAAAGGTTCTGGCAGGTCCCATCAATCCTAAAAGACCAGGCCCAATGGGTTGCTTGTTGGCCTAGGTGGTACTAAGACTAAGTGCTGGGCCTGGAGTGAGAAAGACCTGAGTTCAAATCTAGCCTCAGACACTTAAAGCTGTGTGACCCTGGTCATGTCACTTAACTTCTGTCTGCCCTTCGGTTTCCTCAGCTACAAAATAGAGATGATACTTCACAAGGTTGTTATAAAGATCAAATGAGATCATTTGTAAAGTACCTGGTACATAGTAGGTGCTTAACAAATGCTTACTACCTACCTAAATCCAGCAAGCTTTGTCACTGGTTTGTAGCTCACCAGGTGGTAAAGTAGTTTTTTTTTTCCTACAACAATTCTCAAAGATCATCTCCTAAAGCTCAAAGAGGGTTTTATAGAGAGTAAGCACAAGGATATCACAGATATTTTGAAGTCTGAAAAACTACCTCAACTACCTAGGGCAGAGTGGTTTGGTAAAAGAAGTACTGAAGGCAGAGGACCTGGGTTCAAATCCTGATTACCAACTGTGAGACCTTGGGCAAATCATTGAACCTCCCTGGACCTCAGTTTCTTCAATCCGTAAAATGAGGGTTTGTACTAGATGACTTCTGAGGTTCCTTGCAGCTCAAGATCTAAGATCCTCTGAAGTCTATGAGAAGTTCTTACATAGAGGAGAGAATGACCAAGGGCAGAACAGAGGAAAGAAGCTTACAGTACAGCAGCGGGGATTAGGGTTAGGTATAAGAAAGAACAGGGCAGCTAAGTGGCACAGTGGATAGAACACAGGGATTAGAATCAGGAAAACTCAACTTTCTGAGTTCAAATCCAGCCTCAGATATTTACTACCTGTGTGACCTTTGACAAGTCAATTAACCCAGTTTGCCTCAGTTTCCTCATCTGTAAAATGAGCTGGAGAAGGAAACGGCAAAACACTCCAGAATCTTTGTCAAGAAAATCACAAAAAGGATCACAGAATCAGATATGACTGAAAACTACTAAACAACAACAAAATAAGAAAAACTTCACAACATTATGATAGCAGAGATTAGCAAGTGAGAGAATGGGTGCCCAAAGAAGACTGCAAAACCTCTTTTAAAATTATAAAAGCTATGAAAGATTCACCTCTATCTGAAATGCGTTAAACGTCTGGAAGCAGAGATGACTAACATAATCACTAAAGGTCCGTTTTCCTTCCATGAGTCTCTAAACCTCAGAAAGGTTATGATCAAGACATATTGACAAGTAATTGGAAATGACCGAGCACTCACAGGGTACAAAGTACAGTATGTGGCACTTACAGAAAATTCAGGAGTCTTGACCCTCTCCTCACCCCAGCCTGGCTACTCCAGACCCCAAACCTCCATTGGCTTCTCTCCCCCATCAACTATTTCCTGAACAAAAGGAGATGGAGATCTCTGATCCAAAGTAGCCATTAAAGGTAAAAAGCTACATTTAATGGGGGGAGAGAAACGAAAAGAGAAAGAAAGAGAAAGAGAGAGGGAGAGAAGGAGGGAGGGAGGAAAGAAGGAAGGAAAGAATGATGGATGGAGGAAGAAAGGAAGGAAGGAAGGAATAGAGAGAGAGAGGGAGAGAGGAAAGAAGGAAGGAAGGAAGGAAGGAAAGAAGGAAGGAAGGAAGGAAGGAAGGAAGGAAGGAAGGAAGGAAGGAAGGAAAGAAGGAAGGAAAAGAAAGAGAGAGAGAGGAAAGGAAATCTAAGACAAATGATGAAACTACATGATTCACCCTCTTCTGAGCCTTCCTTCCAAATTCTCCCTGGAGCCTAACCACCTCCTGGGAGGGACTAGCTGAACAGGGTTTCCCAGAGCTAGCTTACCGGGTGGTTGTCCCCCTCCATGATTTCTGATGGGATGAAACTTCCCCAACTCAGCTGATGGGCAGATCCATGTTGTACTGGACTCTGGTGTCCCAGGGACAAGAGGTGAAAAAAAGAGGCCGGCTCAAAGGCCTATAGGGCTGGCCACCGTCAGAAATGGGGCGGGGGAGCAAGGTGGTTGGGATGCGTGAGGTAATGTGATATATAAACAACACGGCAGAACTAGCTGGACCTGTCCCTCCACCCCTCCTCCAGCTGGATCCCCAGTTACTCAGCGAATACTAGGGACTTTGCCTGAAACTATCACCCTAGTGGCACCCTTGGGTGAAGCTTTGTGTGGGGGTGTTGGCCTGGTACTTAAGGAGAAAGAGCAGGGACCCTTAGAAGAATGTAGATAGTGGTATCCCCCTCAGCACTTAAAAAAGATCCCCCACCAAAGCCTCTCTAATATAACCTAATCCACAGAGGGAGCATCAGAAGAGATCCAGGCCAGGAGAGGGTGAAACCTATATTACTGCCCATGTTCCATGTCAAGTCTCAGAATCCAAAGAAATGGACAAAGAAGCCATGGGGTATGAGAGAGAGAGCCCTAGAACAAGGGGAGAACTTAGGAAGATCAGAGTTCAAAACCTACTTTGGTTCATACCAGCTCTCAGCCACAATTTCTTCATCCATAAAATGAAGGAGGCCCTGGGTGAAGAGGGTGGTTGTGAATAAGTTTACAGTATTTGCCTTTCAGAGTAGTTGTGAGGAAAGTGCTTTGTAAGCCTTTTACGAAGCACTATAAAATGATGAATTATTATTAATATGCTGGGGCCAGTGAATGGCTCTCCACCTCAGGACAGATGTATTGGCAACCAAAAATGGGCTCCTTAGCACTTAGTCAACAAGTGCCCTTGACTAGTTTGGCTTTTTCCCCTGAACTGAATGCTGTTTGTATGTTGGACTGGAGTAAGCTTGTCGGCCCCTTCACCTTGCTTCCCTTGCTTAAGCTGATGGAAAGAACCTGTGCTTTCCCGGTCAACCCCTTCACCTTGCTTAAGCAGATTGAAAGAACCTGTGCTTTCCCCGGCGTACCTTACACCCCCGCAGAAGCTGGATGGTTAAAAGCAGCTCCCGTTGGAGCCAGAGGCTGCTACAGCCACAGCTACAGCCATAGCCATAGCCATAGCCATAGCCATAGCCATAGCCATAGCCATAGCCATAGCCATAGCCATAGCCATAGCCATAGCCATAGCCATAGCCATAGCCGCAGCCACAGCTGAAGCAGGAGCTGCCAGTAGCAGAGCTGACCTACGGGAGGAAGCTGAACAAAGACTTCAGGCCAGTGGGTAATCTTTTTACCATAGAGGGGGAAGCATGATTTTGCTTTACGCAATCATGCTTCTCTGTAGCCTCCTGGTTACTCTTGTAAGGCGTACTTATTGGGCCTGGAAACTTTTCATTAATATGTCAAAATGGGGATGCTGGTTCATGGGTTGGTTACTGTGGAGCCTAAATATATGTTTTGATTCTTCTGCCTTCTACTTTGAGAGTTTCTTATATCCGGCGGTTCCGAACCTTTCAGACATGTTTACGATCCTCTTTGAGATTATAAACTCTGCCCTCCTACTACAACAGATCAAAGAGAGAGTTATCCAAAACTGCAATAAGAAAGGTAGAGTTGAGTTTCCAAGAACTTTCCTATTGATCAGAGGGTTGAACGACTCTGGAATAAAATTTATACTCCTGAAGAAATTCAGCAGAACCTTAGTCTGTTTTATTTTATCATTTAGGACAGAGGGTGTTAATAGTACACAGGACCATCCAACTGGGTGCAGTCATTCAGGGAAAAGGGCAGTGCTATTCCTCAGAAAATCTGGCCCTTGTGCCTGCTAGGATTTGGGGAAAAGGCAGGCTCTGGGAAAAGCGACCCAAACAACAGGGCCATAGAGGCAGTACCAGCCCATGGATGGTTTTTGGTATGGGCTATCAGAGTTTTGGGGAAGCAATGTGCATGGACAGTGGTCATAGCAGGGAGAAAGAACGACAGCAAAGAGGAAATATAACCATCACCTCAATGTCAGCAGCCAGGGGCAAAATTCTTTTTACCCCATGCTAATTACAACTAGGTAGTACAGGGCAGCTAAGTGCCACAGTGGATAGAGTGCCAAGCCTGGAATTAGGAAGACTCATCTTCTAAGTTCAAATGTGGCTTCAGACACTTACTAGCTGGGTGACCCTGGACAAGTCATTTAAGCCTGTTTGCCTCAGTTTCCTCATCTGTAAAATGAGCTGGAGAAAGAAATGGCAAACCATTCCAGTACCTTTACCAAACAAACCTCAAATGGGGTCACCCAAGAGTCAGATGTGACTGAAAACAACTGAACAACAACAAAATTACAGCCTGGAAATTCAGCAATTCTCATCTGTATAGGGTAGTTTGAGAGACAGTATGGTATGGAAGAATCACTATACTGAAAACTAGGAGACACCTGGCTTCTAGTTGCAGCTGTCCTTGCTCCCTATATGTTTATTTCCTTATCTGTAGAATTGTGGAGGGTCGGGGGATTAGACTATATGAACCCTAAGGCTTCTTTCAGTGTTCACATTCTATGAAATCTGGGTGGGGAAGTAGAGAAGGTGGCATGTAGGGGGTCCAGCTAAATATAGGAATTTAGAATTTGGGATTATTTCCAAGTGCCATATCCTGTTTCCATCAGGAATGATCACTGTTAAGAGAATGGAATTTATACCCCCTACTTACGGCCTATTCATCTCACCAAGCTATTTATAGATGTGACCTAAGTACTGAACAGGCAGAGACAAGATGGAAGCACCTTGTCAGTCCCTTCCCCCTCTTCCTCTCCCCACTCTTCCTCACTCTCTGTGGGACCTGGGAAAGCTAACCCTCACACAAAGGAACAGCCACTCTGGCTGTCTTGGAGACTTCTCTTCTACACACCACTCAATGTGGGAATTGGAGGAGGAGGGAGGAGCAGACCGACACAACTTCCTTGAAACAGATTAAGCAAATCTCTTTGATCCCAGGAGAGGCTGGGATCATGGCTACCCAATAACTCTATTCACCCTGGGGAAAGGGGAGTGGGAGAAGGACAGGTTACCCCAAAGGCCAATGGATATATGTCCCATACACAGGAATCATACACACCCATCTGTGCATACGTACTCGTGCACACACACACACACACACACACACACTCCCCAAAGCCCTACCCTTGTAGCTCCTGTGCAGCCCTGTTCCCAGCCTTCTTGGTTGATCATAGCAGCATGGGAGAGGGAAAAGAGCACTGAATTTGTAGTCAGGGTTCAAATTTTGCCTCTGACCTTGGGCAAATCATTTAACTCCTCTGAAAGAGAAAGGCCTGAGTTTCCTCTTCTATTAAAAAGGAGAAGTTGGGACCTCTGAGGTCCCTTCCAGCTCTGAATCAATGGGCCTATGATGAAAATAAACCCATCTCTATGTTTTAAGACTATTTCTAAATAAGCTTCAGCGGCTCTCCTTGGGAGATAAAAGACAAAGGCTCATGCCCAATGACTTCTGAAAGAACCTAACTTTGCCTACTTCTTGACTGTAGGGGAGGGAGATCCACTATGGCCTGAGCCCATGGACATACTGTACAGGGAGCCACCATTATTGGCCAATGGTACCACTTGCCTAGATACAATTATTCCACTCTACTGACCTGGTACCTTGAGTTTTTGTCCTCAGCCCCCTACCTTCCCTCTTTCTGCACCTAACTCTCTCCAGTAGGTTTCACGCTGCCTGATTTCATCACCTGCAATCCTGCCCCATCTCACCTCTGACCTCTCCCTTGGTCTCCCTCCCTTCTCACCTCCTGAGAGTGGAACCAAGAGTCTTTACTCATTGGTTCTCTGCTCTCCCATCCCAACCTGCCTCCCATGAAAGGTCCCTGGCCTTCTCCAGAGAACTGAACCTATCAGCCTGGTTGGGCAACAAGCATTGTGGCCCCAGCTTCCCCCACACTGGGCCATTAAAAATAAATCATAATCAACACCCTGTGCCCTACTGGAGGAGGGAACTCCGTCAGGAAGGCCCAGGTTAAAAATAACACTCACCTTTTATTCCCTAACTGCTTAGGACTGCCCTTACCTGGCAGCAGAGACACAGGCCCCCACCCTGAAAACCATGCCCATTTGTTCTCTCTGGTCATTCCTACTTTGGGATTTTTCCATGTTGAGTCCAGGAAAGTTTCACATTAAATAATAATAATTATTATAATTATAACATAGGAACTGTGAAAATAAACTTCTACTTAAGATAAACTAGGCATTAGGCTTAAAAGAAATCAGGCAGTAGGCCAATGACAAGATGGCAGATTCTGCCTTCTCAGGCACTTCTGCTACCACTCCCCAAGGTCTTGGAGAAAGTTACCTTCCTGGGGGCTACAGCCTCAGGATTGTCATCACAATTGTTGACATCCATACAGTGAGTATATAAAACCTTTCTGCTTTTGTGGACCTACCCTCTCTTATGTCAGGCTGTCTCTGCTCTTCACATTCCCCCTGTTTCCCACATAACACCCTCTCTAGCCTTCCCTTTTATTTTTTTTGGAAACTTCCATGCCTCATGCTTTTACAACAGGGATTTTCCTTAGCCATTCTCTAAAGCAGGGGTGGGGAACCTGCAGTCTTGCCTCGAAGCTGCAGGTTCCCCACCCCTAATCTAGAGGCTCCTTTCAAAGACATAAGAGATAGGAAAACAATCAGACACACCTGATTAAGGCCCCCTATGAAACTGGTAGGAGCTCTCATCTCCCTTAGGGCTGCCCCAATGGAGTGTCTGCTTGCTCACTACCCTAGTGTGAGAAGTTGCCAATTATCTAGTTTGGAGATGTCAATGGGCCTCCTTGGTATGGAAGGGCCAATCCCCAGCTGTCTCATATATTAACCAGGAGAAGGGATAGAAAATAATACAATTAATTAGCTGGCATTTATATAGCACTTTAAAATTTGCAAAGCACTATACATCTTATTCCGTTTGATCCTCACAGCAAACCCTAGGAAGTAGGTGTTGAGGAAAGTGAGTCTGAGAAAAGTTAAGTGACCTGCCCTCGGATCACACAGTCAAGCAGTGTCTGAGGCATTATATAAACTCAGATCATACTGACTCCAAGCCCAGCACTCCATCCATTGTGATACCTCAATGCCCAGAGAAGCAGCCAAACCAGGTGGACCAAACCCAAGATGCTCCACCTGAGAATCCTTCATTCAAGCCCTTCTTCTATCTGCTGCAGCCTGAAGGCCATCACCCCAGGGCCTCTCTGCTTGTATCTTTCTCTAGTTCCCCTGATGGCCCATATCCTCACCTCCAAATGTATTGTGTTTGACCTAAAGCCTTACCTTACTGAATTAAAGGGCACCATCAGGGCCCAATGCTTGCATCATTTACTGGCCAATGTGATTCTTTTGTGAAACTGTCACGGTGGACTGAGACAGTACTTCATAGTTTCTAAAACATTTCTCATACATTATCTCATTTGGTCATGCAAGGGGAGTGATGAGCTGTGGGAAAAGCCCTAAATCTGTGTTCAAACATTGTCTCTACCACTTACTACTTCTGTGACCTTGGGCAAATCACTTGATCTCCCTTGGCCAGAGTTTTCCCATTAGTTAAATACGGAAGTTGGACCATGAGGTCTCTTCCAGCTCTAAATTTACGACCATCTGATCCTCCCCTCCCCTCCCCCATTTTATAGATGAGGTCCTGAGGTTCAAAGAGGGTTCTAACATCACCTAGCTATTGAGTAGAAGGGTTAGGATTCAAACCTATGTCTTCTATACTTTCTACTGAGATACCACAACTGCTTCATGTAGCTGACCCACCTTCCCTTAACCCTTCTTAGTGGCCATTGGTCAGCCAGTCAGTCAACAAGCATTTATTAAATGCTTACTGTTTGCCAAACTCTGGAGATGCAAAGAAATGCAAAAACATCATTCCTGCTCTCACAGAACTCACATTCTAATGGGGGAGACAATATGCAAATAGCTATATTCATACTTTCTACATATACATGAGCACACATATAGTAAATGTAAGATCATCTCAAGAGGTTGTTATTGCTGTTTGTCCTTCGTTCTCGGAGAGGACCATGACATCAGGGAGTTGGATTTAAATGAGAGAAGTCTGTGCAAAGTTACCAGCCTCACTTTCTCCTCCAGAGCCATCTGGGTCCAGTGGCAAGATAAAGAGCAGGACAACTGGAGGTGGCCCAGGATGCAGTGGGAGACTTTGGCCTTTTTAGGCTAAGGTCTTTAAAAGGTCTCAGTTTCATTCAGGCAAAACCCACTCAGTGATTAAGGTTAAATAAGGAAGGAGACAGAGAATGACCTCAAGAGGAGCAGGGGCAGGAAAGGAATGGGAAAGGCTTCCTGGAGAAGATGAGATTTGAACCAAGTCTTGGAGTAAGCTAGGAAGTGGAGGTCAGGAGAGAGAGCATTCTAGGTCTGGGGAAGTACCAGTGAAAATTCCTGGAGTCAGATGGAGCACTAGGGGTGAAAAAAAGGCTAGGAGGCCAGGTGGATCTCAAAGTACATGGAGGGGAGTTGATTGTAAGAAGACTAGAAATGTAGGGAGGGATCAAGTTGCAAAGGCATTTAATAGCAAATAGAAGATTTTGTCTTTGATGCTGAGGGCAATGTGCAGCTGCTGGAGTTTTATGGTTCAGATAATGTGGTCAGACCTGTGCTTTAGGGAAATCACTTTGGCAGCTGAGTGGAGGAGAGAATGAAAGAGGAAAGACCAAGAGATCCATCAGAAAGCTACTGTAATAGACCAGGGCTTCTTAAATTTTTTCCACTCTTGAGTTGGCATTGCATGGCCTGAGGGCATAGTCGGTGCAAAGTGCACATGCTCTGTGTTCAGAACCAAGGCTTCAATGAATTTTCACGACACAACTTAGGCAAGCACTGCCAGAAACACCTCAGATTCATTACGCGTTTGATTTTTAATTAATTTTTGGTCATTGGGTGTTCAGAAACCTTTTACTGTTGCCAAATTTTTTGAGACCCTATGTGGGGTCTCAACCCACAGTTTAAGAAGTACTGACTAGGGCCAGCTAGAGCACCAGCCCTGGAATCAGGAGAACCTGAGTTCAAATCCAGCCTCAGACATTTGACACACGTACTAGCGGTGTGACCTTGAGCCAGTCACTTAACCCCAATTGCCCTGCCTTTCCCCTTCAAAAACAAAACAAAAACAAAAGAAGTGCTGACTAGATGACAAATATTAAGGGCCCCTAATGAAAGCAGTGGCTGTTTGAGAGAGGAGGACATATAGGAGAGCTGTTATAATGGTTAAAAAAAAGAGAGAAGATTGGACAACTGTTTGGATTGGTGGGGTGAGAGAGAGTGAGGAACCAAGGATCACACTTAGGCTGTGAGTCTGGGTAACTACTGGAAGCATGGTGGTGTTCTCTAGAATAATAAGAAAGTTAGAGATAGGGGAGAGTTGGGGGTGGGAATAGTGAGCTCCATTTCAGACATGTGGACAGTTTGAGATGTCTAATAGGCAGTTGGTGATGAAGATCTGGAGCTCAGGAGGGAGATGAGGACTGGATATATACATCTAAGAATCATCTAAATGGGCATAATAGTTGGATCCATGGGAGCTAATGAGATCACAGAGCAAGATAGTATATAGAGGAAAAAGAGAAGAGGGCAAAGGAAAAAGACCATTAGATTTAGCAAAGAAGATATCATTGGTAATTTTGGAGAAAACAGTTTCAGTTCAAGGATGAGGGCAGAAGACAGGGGCATCTATTGTAAACTGTTTTCTCAAGTTTAGCCAAGAGGAGGAAGAGAGATAGAAGATGATAGCCTTTGGGAATGGTCAGGTCAAGTAAGGATTTTTTTCCTAAGGATGGAGGAGACAGAGGTATATTTATAGTCAACAAGGAAGAGGCTGGTACATGGGAAGAGATTGAAGATTATACTCAGGTACATGCTGGAGAAGATTAGAAGGGATGAGATCAAGCCTGCATGCAGAAAGGACTGTCTTGGCAAGTATTCTTCTTGTGAGACAGGAGTGAAGGAGTGACGTGAAATAAGGAGGAGGTGAAAAAAGAGAGTTTTCAGTTAATAGTCTCCAATCTTTCCAAAAGCTTTGAAGCTATTTTGTTGCATGAATGATGAGAATGAGACAACCTAGGCAACTGAGATTGACAGAGCAGCCACACTGTAGGTTGAAGGTGACGCTTTAGAAAAAGCTCAGAAGTGGGAGTTAGGGTTGTGGGCAGTTGCACCTACATTCAAGGGTGGAAGGAAAAGACTAGAGGAGACAAACTAGGAGATAAGATTTGAATTAAGAATAAGAATATGGGGATCTTTTGGGGATATAGTAGAGAGACTTTATGCAAACCTATGCAAACTTTATGCCAACTCTATGCTAGCACAGCACAGAATTATAGGCTCATGGAATCTTAGAGCTGGGAGGAATCTTGAAGAGCATCTCATTTTACAAATAAGGAAACAGGTCTGATGAGGTTAAGTGATTTGTCCAAAGTCACACAAGAAAGTTGGTGAAGCATGGTTATTCTCCATGGCAATTATACCTTATACTTGCAAAACACTTTTTTTTCCAAAACACTTTCACATCCATTAACGTATTTGATCCTCACGAAGTCCTGTGAAGTTCGGCCTAGAAGGTATTGTTATTCCCCATTTTCTAGGAAGAGTAAACTGAGGCCCAGCTAGGTCAAGTGACTTGTCAAAAGTTCCCACAGCTAGTTAATAGCTGGTGTCTGGACTAGAGCCCTGGTCTCTTGACATAGCCCAGTTCAGCGCTGACCCACCTCAAGACCTTAGGAGTATATCCCAAACATCTCTAACTACTCTCAACTGCCAGTTACATTTACTTCGCCCCAAAGTGAGTCACACACTTCCTTGCTTGTGTCAGATCCCACTATATCAATTGTACAAATATACAATGAATGGTGCTTAGCAGCATTTTAATTATTTTTTTTTCAAATCATACCCTTTTCAGGTTTCACAGAGTCACCTCTTGTTCTATTATGGCAGAATTTTATTTTATTTTATTTCTTAAAGTTTATGTTCACTCTCTGAAGAAACACTCTAGGCAGGAAAGAATTCTCAGCTAAATTCCTGATCCCTTTTTCTCTAAAGCAGGTGTGGGGAACCTGTAGCCTTGAGGCCACATGTGGCCCTCTAGGTCCTCAAGTGAGGCAGGGCCTACATGTCACCTTAAGGCCACAGGTTCCCTACCCCTGCTCCACAGGTTTCCTTACTTTCTAACAGAACCATACTTCAAATCTTCTATCCTTCCTACCTCTTCCATCTTCCCTGCCACAAGTATCAGCCTGGAACTGAGGTACCTGGATCTCACCTTATCCCATCCCAACTCTGCTGGCCTAGTTGGGAACAAATATCAGCTGTAATTGACAATTCTGTCTCCCAGGGCAAGTAGCACGCAAGGTACTGGTGGCGAGGGCAATATTTCCACGGTAGGTTTCAGAATATAAGGTCCTGTTTGAGGAGAGACCCCTGGACATATATCCATGGGGAAAGGCAGAAATCACAAGACTTCAAGAAGCCATTGCTGGGGAGACCACTTCCAAGAGAAGAAACAGAGTCAGAGAAGGAGGTTTTTTTAATGTTATTCGTATTTTTTAATTTTTATATCACCACAACTTCTTTTAGTATACCTTCTCCTTTCCTTTTCCCAGATAGTCATCCCATAAAACAAACATTTTTAAAGAAAAAAAGAGGAAGAAGAGGGGGGATCAGCAAAACAAATCGATATACCCCCAAAATCTGAAAATATTTTCAATTTGTGAACCTCCCAGCTCTGGAAGGAAATGGGATGAGAGTGTGCCCATACTGACTGATACAGCATTCCCTTCCTAGGCATAAACACAGCAATAAGAAGCAAGCCCCATATAAACAGAAATAAAAAAGCTAGAAACAAAACAGATGCCCATTGATTTGGGGAATGGCTGAACAAATTGCGACACATGACTGTGATGGAATATAACTGCACTGTAAGAAACAGTGAATATGATAAATTTAGAGAAGCATGGAAATATTCATATAATCTGATATACAGTAAAGGAAGCAGAGCAAAACCAAAAAAACTAAAACATACAAAATGACAGTGTACATGGAAAGAACAGCCACAAAAATCCGAAGTGAACGTGGCAGAATCACGGTGAATAAGCATGACCCCAAAGAAGAGAAATATTAGATAATTATTCTTACTGACTAGTCACTTCAATTATCTCTACCTACCGAAAAAGTACAAGCACTCTAAGGAGCCTGAGAATTTGGGCACCCCCAACAAAGCCTCAATTGTTCCCCCCAGTTAAAACTTTGCTTTTTCAAATTTATTCAGATAAGAAACTGAAAGGTTTTTTTTAAGTTTTCCTGAGGAATCGAAGTAAAAAGCAACATAAGGCAAAATAAGCAAAAAAATTTCAGGAAGTTAAGTTTATATTGGGTTATTGAACTTTTTAATTCCATGAAGAAGTGAGAAAAGCTTATAGAGGCAACTGTGGAACCCCAAAATATCGCAGGGATGTTCCAGGTGTAACTGATTCTGAGATGAGAAAACAAAACCATTCACACTCAGTGCAACACAATAAGTGCAAAGGCCCAGCAGATAGACCAGGTACAAAAGGAGCAGAATGAACTGAGGGAGAGCCAGGAGTCTAACTCAGACTAGATAGTCTGGCTATAGTCAGCAGAGCTGGGAAGACCCAACACACTTTAGCCACGTGGCTGCTTTTTAGAGAATAAGCCAATATAATGACTACAAAACCAAGTGAAACCTTGACTGAGTCACTAACCAGGAGAGGGTGGCATGGAGCAGTAGAACAGGACCCACAGGTACCCTGGGAGATCACCTGGCAAACAGGCTAGACCACACCCTGAAAGCCATCCAAGTGAGGATGGCGGGATGGGCTCTTCTAGAAGATAGATCATATACTTTAGAGTAGAAGGGGATTTTTGTTGTTATTATTGAGTAGTTTTAGTTGTGTCTGATTTTTTGTGACTCCATTTGGGGTTTCCTTGGCAAAGATACAGGAGTGGTTTGCCGTTTCCTTCTCCTGTTTATTTCACAGATAAGGAAACCGAGGCAAACAGGGTTAAGTGACTTACCCAGGGTCACACAGCTAGCAAGTGTCTGAGGTTGGATTTGAACTCAGGTCCTCCTGACTTCAAGGCTGGTGCTCTATCCACTATGCCACCTAGTTGTCCTGAAGGCAATTTTAGAGACCATCTAATTCAACCAACTCATTTTACAAATTAGGCCAAGATTGAGTAAAGTAGCTCACACTCAAGGCAAACTTAATTTCTGTTAAGTAGCAGAACTTAATTTGAAATCTGGTCCTTGGACTGCAAGCGCAGCATTCTTTCTGCCTTATGCATACAGTAAGTCCCTATTTCCTTTGACTAAGAGAAACAAGTCACAAAGAGGGTAAAGAAATTTGAACAAGAAAACAGTTTAAGAGATGAGAGAAACCATATGGCAGAGTCACCATAAAAAAAAAAAGATTTCCTATATAAGATCTCCCTCTACATATGCAGCTGTGAATGATCCTGGGGAACTTTGGGGGCCCTTCAAGGGAGTAGCAGACATCAGGAAGATACCAGAGTCAGAGGTGATACAGTATCTCCCCAGCTATATGACTGGGAAGTTATTTGTGGTATACAGACACCACCCAAAGGGAGAGAAGTAACCTACACTGAGACAAGAGGCCACCAACAAAATGTTGGATTATGACCTAGAACATTGTCTGAGAATGTTCTGAAGCCTAGTTTTCACTAGGGGGCAGCCCATAACAGAGTCCACTGCAGAACCAACAGGTCAGAAAGGGGTTAACTGGAGGCCAAAACAGACACAGCAGAGTTGCTGGAAGGCTTGACTTTGTGACAACAGATTCCCACATAGGATTCTCTAAGATGAGGCCCTCACATCAAATGGCCCACTGACGGCTTTAACAATAGAGTCCCCCTAACCTGGTGCAAACGTGGCCACTATAAGCTTTTGTGCCTTCCTTTGGTTTGTGTTGCCTTTTCCCTTTGATTCTCAACCAAAGCAATTTAAGCTCCTCGTATTTTATTTGAATTAAAGAGAAGAAAGATATTTGTCTATTCCTAGACCAAGAGAACTGGAGAAATCCATGCACTGTAGCAGCCAGGTGGTAGAAGAAAAGAAGAAACGTCCAGCATCTTCACCAGATCTGGCCTTGGTACTAACCCCTTCTCTGTCTGTTGACTTCTGATCCATCCTTCAAGGCCCAGCTTGCTACCTCCTTCATAAAGCCTTTCCTCCTATGGACACATAGCACTTGATAATCTCTTAGGGAAAATTTTATATTATATTGTATATTATATTATAATTATATTTTATTATTTAATAACATGTACTATTATAATATATACTACAATATATTATAATATAATATTTATAATTATATTATATAATTATTTTCATATTATAATTTATATTGTATTTATCTTTATATATGCTTCCAATGTACCTAGTAGATCCCCTTGATGGAATTATGGAGGGGTAAAGGGTAGGTAGTAGGAACCAGAGAAGAATTGCACAGGATGGAAAGAAATGGAGGGACTATAATCTGAGGGAGAACCCACATGGATAAAATCAGGATCCATCAGTAAACATGTTTTGTCTTCCCCTACAAGGCTGTAGAAGGCAGCTAAGTAGCACAGAGTGCCGAGTTCGAAGCCAGGAAGACTCTTCTTTGTGACTTCAAATCTGGCCTCAGATGCTTTCTAGCTATGTGACCCTGGGCAAGTCACTTAACCCTGCTTGCCCAGTTTCCTCATCTGTAAAATGAGCTGGAGAAGAAAAGGGCAAATCACTCTAGTACCTTTGCTAAGAAAACCCAATGAGGTCATGAAGAGTCGGACATGTCTGAAACTACTCAACAATAACAACTCTAGGCTATAAGCTCCATGAGGGAACGGTTTCTTCTTTGTCTTTTTAGCACAATGCTTTGTATAAGTAGAATAAATGAAAATAAAGTCTTGTCTATAGCAGGTGCTCAAGCATGCTTCTTGTGGTTCCCCTACAATGTTTATCATCTGGCACAGTGGCAGGCACCAGTATGATATGTGCAATAATTACTTAATTAATTGACTAAATTGCACCCACTCTAATGGAGGATAATTACTTCAAAATATCTCTCAAATGAATGGAGCACAGATCTGAGTCAATGTGACATTTCTTAAATTCTTCAAAGTAGCCAGAAAGAGGCTTTCTGCATCTACCTATTCATTTAAATCACCTGACTTTAGAAAAGGCCCTTACCTTTTGGTTTCAGACCCTTTGGTAAGCTCAGGTTCCTGAATTCCTCTCCTTATAGACCGGATTCTAACATCTCAGTGGCCAGAGACACAATTCAAAATTATGATACCTGGGGTTAAAGTCAATTGATCAGAGATAGGGAGGAACAGAAAGCAATCTACCTGGCCCAGGACAGATGATCTGAGACAGAGCAGCCCTTTTCTTTGCTAGCCCCTGTGGCATGGCTAACAAAGCCCAAATTTCTAAGTCCCAGGAGGAAGCTGGGGAAGGTAAAGGATACAGGTAGGACCATCAAGTGAGGCGGGACGCTCAGGGATGGCCAATATGAAACAAGGGTGACTGGCCAGACCGCAGCTGCAGCAAGAAAGCACATTCCCTAGAGGTTGATGCACTGGGACAAAATCTTAGCTGTGCCACTCTACTTATAGCTTTGCCAATGACTAGGGGCATCTCCAGACTGCCTTCCCTTGAATCATATGTCTGAGAACATGTAAGATTCTGTGGATTCTATGCACACTTTACTAACTCTACACACACTTCATCTTAACTACACCAGAGCTCTAAAGCATATGGAGAGTGTGTGTGTATGTGTGTGTGTGTGTGTGTGTGTGTGTGTGTGTGTGTGTGGTGCTGTTGTTGTTGGGGGTGGGTGGTGATTAAAGGCTGTGCAGAGAACATTCTATCTTGAGAACTGCTGCTGCCATCTCCTGTATCCCAACCAACTCTGGGGTTCTCCAGATCTCTCTTCTCACCCTTCAACCCTGTCCAAGCTAGTTCTTCTAGTTTGGGACTTACTGACATGCAAGGGGGTAGTGCAACACTGCCTCCTCATCAGCCTTATGTTCAGTTTAATTATCTCAATGTAGAAATGATACAGAGGGGCTAAGGAGGGAGTAATTATTCAGGGTGGGGCAATACACACTGGGCTGACTAACTAGATGCTTTGCTTGCTGGAGGAGAGAAAAGATGGAAAGAAGGAAGGAAAGAAAGAAAGAAGGAAGGAAGGGAGGGAGGGAGGAAGGAAGGGAGGAAGGAAGGAAGGAGGAAAGGGAGGGAGGAAGGAAGGAAGGAAGAAAGAAAGAAAGAAAGAAAGAAGGAAGGAAAGAAGGAAGGAAGGAAGGAAAGAGAGAGAGAGAGGGAGGGAGGGAGGAAGGAAGGAAGGGAGGGAGGAAGGAAGGAAGGCTAGAAAGTAAAATTGCCTATTGTCCATCACTTTCAGTTGAGGATTTTGTCCCCCTCTTTGAGCTATACATCATGACTTTTCCAAAGACTCAAGTGTCTGCCTAAAATTCCAAGGAACAGAGTCACAACTTCTAAAACACTCCAACCTCACCCAAAAGACACACACACACACACACACCTACTCTCTCAGTGCTGGATTCCCTAAGACTTGTATGCCCAATGGCCTATAAGGGAATCTGTATTTGGTACTTTTCTATGGGAGAGCAGAGGCCTATGATCATTGTCTAGTGATTCAGCTTCCCTTTCTTTCTATCAACTAAAAAATAAATCAATGAGCATTTAGTAAATGCCTACTATGTGCCAGGTATTATACTGAGCAATCGACTAAAAATGAAAGTCTCTGCCATTAAATTGCTTATATTCCTAGTTAGCAAAGAGACATTCCACAAGGGGACAGTAGGTATATAAAGGTGGTTCAATATAGCTGGGAATAGTGTGGCCCTTTGGCTTCAGTGGAGGCACAAAATGGTTGCTCTACGTTCTTAGATGCTTGAGGTATGCCCAAGATGAGGGCATTGAGAAAGGTTGTATCCACATGCCTGGATCATTAGCTATCAGCACAAGAATGATTAGAAAGCCATATCACACTTGATGAGGTGGGGTGGGGATATTGTGTGGGCCGCCCCAGCCCCCAATGTTGGCAGAAGAGGCAGTATGACACATCCACCTCTTACCCCAGTGCCAAGAATGTAACCAGGATTTTTGATCATCCTCACAGTCCTGAGGTATGTCAGAGCCAGGCCCAACCCCTGCCATGACCACAGAAACCCCCAATAAATGCTCTCATTGAGAAAAAGGCAGAGGGAAGGAATTCCTGAGGCCCACCACCTAGGTGTTCTTCCCAGAAAGTTCCCTTCAAAAATAATAGGTGGGCAGAGAAGCAACATAACCCCAGAGGGGTCTCTGGTGAAATGTGTATGTGCCCATGAGCCCTCCAAGGGCTGGGGGGATAAAAATGAGAAGTCATGCAAGAGGAGCTGGGTAAAGTAGAGAAAAGGGGGTGGGAAAAGAAAGAGTGGGGCAGGAACTATTGTCTTATCTGTGCCCTACAAAGGTGGCCAGGTAGATTTATAGCTAAGAGAACATTGATCAGGCGTGCAGGCAAGGACACGGATTTCATTAGAGCAGGGTTGAGGAACCTGCAGCCTCAGGGCTACCTGTGGCCTTCTAGGTCCTTGGGTGCAGCCTTTTGACTGAGTCCAGGTTTTACAGGACAAATCCTTTTATTAAGGGGATTACAGAAGTAGGAGAAGGAGGAGAAGAAGAAGAAGAAAGAGGAGGAGGAGGAGAAGTAGAAGAAAGAAGGAAAAGAAGGAGGAGAAGGAGGAGGAGGAGGTGGAGAAGAAGAAGAAGAAGAAGAAGAAGAAGAAGAAGAAGAAGAAGAAGAAGAAGAAGAAGAAGAAGAAGAAGAAGAAGAAGAAGAAGAAGAAGAAGAAGAAGAAGAAGAAGAAGAAGAAGAAGAAGAAGAAGAACTAGCATTTATATAATGCTTTAAGGTTTGCAAAGATCTTTGCAAATATTATCTCATTTTATCACCCTAACAACCCTGAGAGGTAGGTACTATTATCATTCCCATTTTACAGATGAGGAAACTGAGGAAGATAGCAAGTAAGTGACTTGCCCAAAATCACACAGCTAGTATCGGATGCTAGATTTGACCTCAATTCTTCCCAACTCCAAAAGCATAGCTTTAGAGTCAAAGGACTGAGATTGAAACTCCCACCCTCTGCCATTTACTACTAATGTGACTTTGAGCAAGTGACTTAATTTTCTCTGTGCTTCATCTTCCTCCTCTATAAAATGAGGGGGTTGGTCTAGATGAACTCCAAGGTCCCTTCCAGTTCTTCACTCTATGATCATATGACTGTTGGTCATTCGACAGATGAAGAAGTAGAGACTCTGAGAGATTAAGTGATTAAGTATGATTTAGAGCACACAGGTTAGAGGTGGCAGCAGAACAATTATTCAAGGCTCTATCCTCTAGTATTCTTAAAATTTGTAATACAGTATAGCTGATAGACACAGCCACCTCATTTATTGTTTAATATCACAGGAACTCATGCAGGAGTGGGGGAAAGAGAATTATGTCAGAAGAAAAGTCAATGGGGAAAGAAAGGACTGCCCCCACCCAAAGCAGTTCTGGACTCAGTGACAAGGGTGGCTTCCCACACGCTGACCCCTCCCCCTTCCCTGCACCTCATACAACCTAGCAGACTTGCTGGCTTTTGTCACTGGTGCAGAAGGAAGACCTCTATAGTAAGACTTCTATTGGCCAGAGTTCAGTTACAATTCTCATTGTTATGGGCTAGGCCAGTGAAGCCTATATTGTTATAATTTGGTATTAATAATCAGTTAAAGCCACATTTATCTGTGCTATAAAAAATTAATACTAATCATGAAACTAGCTTTTATTAAGCACCTATTATGCCTATTCACTTTCAGGAACAGAAGTCTGCTAGAAAAGAAAGAAAAATAAATTCCTTTCAAAGTAACTAGAAGACATTTAATACGCTGGGAGTCCAGCTATCAAGACACATAAGAATTATATGACCACAACTAAAAATACTTAACAGAAACATAATCAGAAAGCTATTAATTACTCTTGGTTGGACTGTGACAGCATGACAAAAATTACAATACTACCTAGATAATCTACAGAGTCCATGGTATACTGATGAAGCTACCAAAGGGTTACTTTATAAAACTAGATGAAATAATTTTAAAATTCATTTGGAGGAACAATAGGCCAAGAGTCTCAAGAGAAATAATTTTAAAAGTGGGAAGGAAAGGAGCCCAGCAGTACCACATATCAAACTATTCTACAAAGCAGTAACCAAAACTATGTAGTATTTGTTTAAAAAAATAGAAAAGCTGATCAGTGAAACCAATGAGGTGCAAAAGACCCAGGAACAGCTGAACATAGTAGTATAATATTTGATATAGCCAAGGGTGCCAACAACTAAGGTAACAATTCACTATTTGACAAAACCTACTAGGAAAGCAGAAATTAGATTTAGACTAACACCTCACACTATATACCACAATAAGCTCCATATGAATCCAAGACCCAAATATGAAAGGTCATATCATAATCAAATTAGAGGAGCAGTGAAGGAGATACCTTTCACAACTCTGTATGGGGGAAAGGTCTTGAAAGGGACAGAGAAACCCATAAGAGATAAAGTGGACAATTTTAGTTATATAAAATTGAAATGTTTCTGCACAAATGAAATCAATAGAGTTAGAATTCAAAGAGAAACAAACAATTGACTGGGGAAAATCTTTGTATCAAATTTCTCTGATAAAAGTCCACTATCCAAGATAGAACTTATACATGTGAGAACATGAGCTATTCATCAAGAATCATAAATCAATCAACAAAGCATTTGCTTTGTGTCAGGCACTCTGCTTATCTCTGAGAATACAAAGAAAAAAATCTTCCATACCCTCAAGGAGCTCACATTTTAATGGGGGAGACAGCATTTATAAATCAGAATGCAAGAGATAAATGTAAGTAGATGGAAAAGCAGCCTTAGAGAGAAAGGCACTAGCATCTAGGCCAACCAAGAAAGGCCTCCTGGAAGAATGATCCTTGAACTGAGTCTTAAAGGAAAACAGATGCTGAGAGTCAGAGGATGGGAGGGAAAGCATTCCAAGCATGGGAAACAGTCAGTGCAAAGGAATGTAGGTCAGTGTGTCTAAACAGGGGTGAGGGTAAAGAACTGAGAACGATGTCAAAGTGATTTGAGAGGATGGTGATGCCCTTAACAGTAACAGAGGAGGATTTGGGGCAAAGGGGAAGATAATGGGTACTATTCTGCACATGTTGAGTTTGAGGTGCATACAGGACATCCAGTTTGAAATGCACAATAGGTAATGAAGACGTAGTGCTCGGGAGAAACACTTGGACTGGATAAATTGATCTAGGAATCATTTACACAGAATTGATAACTGAAGCCATGGAATATGATGAGTTCACCAAGGGACAAAGTATAGGGAGAAAAAAAATGGCCCAGGACAGAGCCTTGGGGGACAGTGATCAAAGGCTCTAAATACATTTTTCAAAAGAGGAAAAGCAAGCTTTCAACAACCATATGGAGAAAATACTCCACATCACTCAGAGTAAGGGAAATGTAATTTAAAACTACTCTTATGTTCTACCTCATACTCAAATTGGCAAAGATGACCAAAAAATGGAAAATGATTTCTGGAGGGGATGTGTAAGGACAGACACCTTAATGCACTACCAGTGAAATTTACTGTAATTTGGAACTATGTCACAAAAGTCACTAAACTGTGCATACCTTTTGGCTCAGAAATACTGGACTTATACCCCCAAACAGATCAAGGAAAGAGGAAAAAGACCCATAAGTTCAGCAAAAAACTGAAACAAAGTAGCTGCACATCAACAGGGGAATGGCTGGACAAATTATTCTATGTTAATGTAGCAGAATACTGTTGCACCATAAGAAAGGATAACAGGCACAGGTTCAGAAATACCTGGGAGGAGAATGAATTAAGCAGTACCAGGAAAACAATTTATACAGAATGACTACAGAAAACAACTGTGAAAGAAAGACTTAATGACCCTGATCAAAGCAATAATCATTTATGACTCTAGAAGGTTGATAATGAATCATGTTTCCTACCTGTTGGAAAAGTTAGTCCTATAGGTCATGGACTAGAGGTGCAGAATGAGACACACATTTTCAAACACAGCCAATCTGGTTTTACGTGACTGTACTTATATGTTACAAAGGCTGGATTTTATTTTTCTTTTTTTTATGGGAGGCTTTCTTTAACAGGAGGCTAGTGACAGTGACACTAAAAAAAAAAAAAGAACAGAAAAGAGAGACAAAAGTATCAATTAGTCATTTGAAAAAACAAGAAAATGAAAGGAAAATCAGGAGACACAGACAGGCAGGACAGTGGTGAAACTACCATGTTAAATTCAAATTATAAAAAACAAATTCTGTAGGCATAGAAAAAATTGGGACATAATAGAAATATACTGTTTCACATGTGGTAGCTTTTTGGCACAATGGTTAGAGTGCTGGGCCTGGAATCAGGAAGATTCATCTTCCTGAGTTCAAATCTGGCCTCACACACTTACATAGCTATGTGACCCTGGGCAAACCACTTAACCCTGTTTGCTTCTATTTCCTCATCTGTAAAATGAACTGGAGAAGGAAATGGCAAACCACTCCAGTATTTTTGCCAAGAAAACCCTAAACGGGGCCAGGGAGAGTTGGACACAACTGAACAACAACTGTTTCATATATAATCCCCTTCTTTGTTTTTCTTTGTATGTTTAAACATCTATATTTGTTAAAGTTTTTAAACTTCATAATAAAAAAGAAAGTGGGGGTAAGGAGATACAAATGTGTGGTAAAATACCCATGCTGGGCAGGCCCTTAGATTCCCCATGAATGACTGCTGGAATTTGAAGCAGAATCTGGAGTGGGTTAGGTGAGTTCACACTCATTCGCTGGTCAGCAGAGCTCAGCTGCAGGACAGACATCTTGGCAGATACTAGAGACCCGAAGACAAAAAATGCGATTGGCTCTACCCTTAAGAAGCTGACATTCTACTGGGGAAACAGCATGTACACAGATCAGTAAATGAGAAATATTTCTAAAGTAAATATAAACAATACTACTGTGAGACCACAAGCAAATCGTTTTACTTCTCTGAGACTCAATTTATAAAATTAGATCATTTATAAAATGAAGATGAAAATACACAATATGCTGTCTACCTGACACATGAGAAAACTGCTTTGTAAATCTTAAAGTGCCTCTGTAAGTGGGACTGTTATTTATTATCACTAGAACTATCTCGTGGAGGCAGAGAAGGTTATGTCCAGTGCCCCACGCTCTGGCCTCCCCACAACACTGCTAGAATAAGCCTTAGCCACATACTTCATGCCCTGGGGAAAAGGGACCAGAGCTGTGGGTATAGTTATCATCACCATCCTAGGAATGTCTTTCATTTTACTGATGAAGAAACTGAAGTGCAGGAAGGCAGACTCACCCAAGGTCACATGAGTAGCAATCATCAGAGGTGGGATTTTAAGTAGATCCTCTGACACCACACCCTTTCCTCTTTTCACTATATCATTGTGCTTCTTGTACCTCTGCACAAGCTATCCTGTGCCTGAAATATTCTCCCTCCTCACCTCTACCTACTTTAATCCCTCCCAATGTAAAGTACGTTGTACTATATGCGAGGCAATGTGTCATGTACTGGGGTTACAAAGATAAAAGGAAATAATCTCTATTTACATCATTATATATACTGAGGAAGGAGAAAGAGAGGAAACAACCTATGCATGCATATGCATAAATATGATATGTATTTGATATATACATAGTATAGACCAGAGTTTATAGGGTATTCAGGGAGCAGTCTTTCCAGGCCTGACCATCTCTACCTTTGGTGTCCACCTTCCCCCAACTCTCACCTGTGGTTCCAAGAAGCTATTGCATGCACAGCGGCCACACTCCAGTAAAACCATCTCAGCAGATGGGATAAACTAGGCTGAGGGTAAGCAAGAGGCCTCAAGCCCATCAGAGAGTTAGGGGGATGATCACCCCAAGCATGGGAAGACTTTCCCCAGTGGAATGGGTGAATGAGAACAGTTTGTTCCAATGGCCACGAAGGCAGCTGAAGCAGGTGCTGGGGAGCTCTTAGAGCTTGGTCAGACACTGAAGACAGCAAGGTCATCCCCTGTGTCCTGAGTCACTGCCGGCCGTCTTGACTTTTGTCCTGCAACTGGACTTTGATGACTCTGGCTGATGACTTTGTGCAATTCTACCTCACTTAAATCCAATTGATGCACAAGATATCACCTCATGACATCATTGGTCCTCTTCAAAAATGAAGGACAAACAAGTATAAACCACATCATGCCTGGTGAGTAGGAGTGGGGGAGGGGTGTAAGGAGGGAGGGAAGGGAATAAAGGAATAAGCATTTATATAGCACCTACTATGTGCCAGGCCCTGTACTAAGAGCTTTTTATAAATACTACCTCATTTGATTCTCACAACAACCCTGAGAGGTAGGTGCTATTATTATCTCCATTTTACAGTGAGGAAACAAGCAGGCAGAGGTTAAGTGACTTGCCCAGGATCACACAGCTATTAAGCATCTGAGGTTGAATTTGAACTCAGGCCTTCCTGATTCCAGGGTCTACTGCTCCACCGACTGTCTCTGTAGGGACTGGAAATGTGATTGCATTAGTATAGGGAACTACCAGGAGAGGAAAACATGCAAAGCAGAATCTTCTCTGCAACTTATGGTCTTAGAGCAGAGTCTTAAGGTGGGGGTCCAAGGACCTCCAACGAGTCTGTGAATAGATTTCAGGGGATACGAGAACTTGGGTGGGAAAAAATGATGTCCTCCATTTCACTAACTTCTTATTTAAATTTAACATTTCCTTCGGTGATTAATGTGGACAACAGTACTATTAAGTTTCACCAGACTTCCCAAGGAGTTCATGACATTAAAAAAAAAAAAATGGTTAAGAACTCCTCTCTTAAAGAAGTGCCCAGAACACTGAGGGCTTAAGTGATTCACCCAGGGCCAATCAGTAGGTATCAGAGGTGAAACTTGAACCCAGGTCTTTCTGGTCACTACACCATGCTGCTTTTCATAGGTCTGGAACATAGCAGGTGTTTAATAACAAATGATAATTTTCACAGGAGGGAAAGAGCTGGAGGGGGAAGGGAGTGTCAGGAAAGGTTTCCTAGAGGAGGGCTAGAATGAGCTGAATCTTGAAGGAAGCTAAGGATTCTAAGAGGTTGAGGGGGAAAAGGAGGGCATTCTAGGCTGTGCAGAATCTGGAAGATGGAATGGCTAGTTTGGGGACAGTATATAAGCCAGTTTGATTAGAACACATGTGGCACTAAGGCGAGTGATGTGAATAACTAAGTCAAAAGAACAGCCCTGATAGCCACCGGATCAGTCTAAGAATCTTAGAACTCGAACAGACTTCACAAGTGACCCAGTCTAAGCTCCTCTTTTTACTGACAGAGGCCACTAGAGAGGAATCCCTTTGCTCAAACTCACAGTCACACAGTGATTGTCATTAGATCCCAAATCTGGCCAGTGATCCTTCTAGTCTCCTGAGCCCTCCTGTATTTACTCTGAAGTGCCTTGTCATTCAAGGTTTCAGAAGCCTAAAATCTTTGGGAGAAAGACTGAGATGTGTGTGCCCAGAAAACCTGGAAGATTGCCTTGTATGCAGTGCACACTTAATAGTTACTGAATGAATTGGGGAATATTTGTTGAGTGAATGAAGTTACAGCACCTTCCAATGGGGCCCAGGCACCCCCAAGAAGACCTAGGGAACGACAAAATGGCACAGGCCACCTAGGGCTCAGACAATCGAACTAAACAACAATGAAAAAAAACATCATGCTGATCATGAGTCATTTCCTGGGAAGGAGCCCAGAAACTCCCATCTTAGGGACCTGGGAGTGCTCTAAGTGCAGCTTGGACTGCCATCTAGCGAAACTTTGAGAAATTACTCCTCTAAAACTTAAAAAAAATTCTAAGGTTTCCATCCAGAGAAGCAGCCTGGAGAAATATTAGCATGTTATAGGCTGGGGGGGACGAGGTGGGGGAGGCATAGAGACAATGGGATGCACAAAGAAAAGAGGATGTGATATGGGAGTTCCCTTGACAGGGGAAGGGAACAAGCATGTAGTAAGCATGTATGATGTGCCAGGTATGAGCAGCTAGGTGGCATAGTGGATAGAGGCAAAAAGGCAGGAAGACTCATCTTCCTGAGTTCGAAGCCAGCCTCAGACACTTCCTAGCTGTGTGACCCTGGCCAAATCACTTAACCCTGATTGTCTCAGTTTCCTCATCTGTGAAATGAGCTGGAGAAGAAAATGGCAAACCACCCTAGTACCTTTGTCAAGAAAACCCCAAAGGGGGTCACAAAGAGTCTGAAATGACTGAACAACATGTGCCAGGTACTTTACAAATATTTTATTTGATCCTCACAACAACCCTAGGAGGTAGGTGCTATTATTATCCTTGTTTTATAGATAGGGAAACTGAGGCAGACAGAGACAGTGATCTGCCCAGAATCACATAGTTAGTAAGTATCTGAAGATGGATTTCAGTTCACATCTTCCTGACTCCAGGCTCAGAGCTCTAGCCACTGTGCCACTTAGCTGCTTCACTGGAAGCAGCATGAGAGATGCTTCTAGCTACACAGATCCACAAAGAACAGATGAATAGAATCTCAAAAGCATTAAATTTGAACATTGAAAGGGACCTGAGCAGCCATCTAGTCTAACTCATAGCAAAAAAAAAAAAAAGTTTCTGAGTCTATTAACTTAGCTTGAAGATCTGCAGTGATGGGAAACCCACCATGTCCCCAAGGATGCCCATTCCACTCTTGGGCAACTCTCATTGTTACAAATTTCTTTTCCTGACATCAAACTTAAGTGTGCCTCTTTGCAATTTCTACCCCCAAACTTCCTACTTCTGCCCACTAGGGTCAGATAGAACAATTCTAATCTCTCTTCTGAAGGATAACTCTTCGACTACTTGGAGATAGCTATCATGTCCCTCATTCCCCCCACCCCACTTCCACCAAAGTCTTCCATTCTCTGGGCTAAACATGCCTTTCTCCATTAACCTCATATGAAATGGACTCAAGGGCTTTCACTATCCTAATTTTCCTCCTCTGGATACTCCCCAGCATCTTAAGCCCTTCTTAAACTGTGGCACCCAAAACTGAATCCAATGTCCCCAGTGGGGCCTAACCAGAGCCAAGTTCAGAGGGACTCTCACTTCCTCATTCCCGGAAACCAATTCAAATTCTCTTAATTCAGTCCAAGGTCACGTTAGATTCTTTGGCTGCCACATCACACTACCGGCTCCTAATGAACTTGCAGCCCACTAAAGCCCCCAGATCTTTTTCAGGAAAAATGTTTTCTAATAAGTGTAAGACACTGAACTTATCTCTACTGAGTATCGTCTTATTTTTAAAATAATTGGACAGCAAGGCAGTGCAGTGGATAGAGTGTCAGACTTGGAGTCAGGAAGACCTGAGTTCCAACATGGTCTCAGACACTTAATATCTATGTGAACTAACCAGTAGGGATAATTAATAATAATAATAATACCTACCTCCCAGGATTGTTGTGAGGATCAAATGAGAGAATATTTGTAAAATATTTAGTACAGTGCCTTGCACATAATAAACACTATATAAATGTTAGCTATTAAATCTAGCCTCAGACACTTACTAGCTGTGTGACCCTGGACAAGTCACTCACTCTCTATTTGCTTCAGTTTCTCCATCTGTAAAATGGGGATAAAAATAGCACCTACTTCCCAGGGTTGTTGTCAGCATCAGTGATGTAACAATTTTAAAACATTTAGCACAGTTCCTGGCACATAGTAAGGGCTATATACATGTTAGCTATTATTATTACTAGATTCGTTCCAATGTTCCAGCCTGTCAAGATCTTTTTTGGATTCTGACTCCCTCCCAGGTATATTTCCCAGCTTTATGTCATCAACAAATTTGTTGAGCATGCCATATATGTCTTTTCTAAGTCATTGCTAAAAATGTTTAATCTTGCAGGGCTAAGCATAGATCCCTGGCCTGCTCTGGTGGAGATCTTTGGCCAAGGTCATGTTGAAACATTGATGATTACTTTCTCTGAGTTCATCTAAGTGTAATGGCATCAAATTCACATCTCTTCATCTTTTCCGCAAGTCAAAGACGAGATGCCTTATACTTTGCTGAAATCTGGGAAAATTCTGTCTATAGCATTCCCCTGGGCTACCAATTTAGTAACCTTGTCAAAAAAAAGGAAAAGAAACAAAAGAAAAAAACATTAGCCTTGCATGACCAGGCCTTGATGAAGCCAACTGGCTCTTCGAAACCATCACTTCCTTTATTCAGTTCATTCGATCACTCCCTTAACAATCATTCTAGAACTTCTCAGAACCTGAAGTCTAGATTACTGGCTCATGGATTACAGATAGCATTCCCGTTCCCTTACCTGAAAAGCAAAACATTTATCCTTTTTCAATTTTCTGTACATCACTGTCAGGGGCATGGCAATCACTTGGGATCATACAGATAGAGCTGGAAGGGACTATACAAGCAACCTAGTCTGACTTTCTCAATTTATAAGTGAGGCCCAGAGAGATGAAGTGATTTGTCCATGGTCAGACTGGTAAGAGTCAAAGGTGAGACTTGAACCCAGGTTTTATGATTCCTCGGGAAGTTCCCTTTCCACTGTGCAACGCCGCCAGCTGTCAACCCTTCTTTCCTCTTTCAAATTCATCTGAGTCAGATAACTTGAATTCACCAAGAGCAGTAAATGCTCTCTTTCTATCTTTTTACCTGTCTTTCTTATGAATTCCCTGATAGTGATCTTTGTTCTATCATTTCCAGTATAAAGGTAATTTTCCTTGGCGGGTGGAAAAAACAGGTGAAAAATGCGGTGGTTTTATCTTCACTCTGTTTTCAATTATCATCATCCCCTTAACCAAGGGTTCCACCCCTACTTTTATCATCTTTTTTCCCCCAATAGAGTTTTTAAAACCTTTGTTAACTTTAACTGTCCTTGCTAACTTCCCATCATTTTAAGCTTTATCACATCTAACTTTTTATAGGACTGTGACCCAGGCCCATAATCATCCTCTGTTGCTGACCTTCACATCCATCTGCTGGGTTTTTAATATTAAAATCTAATAAGTTGGTTGATGAGTACCCTGTGCATCCATATCAGTCACTTTAAACAGCTCATCTTTTTCCTCCTCCCTGGAATGGTTTCTCTTAGTGTCTTCAGAATCTCCTTCTTGAGAATTTCTATCCTGGGTTGACTTATAATCTAGAAATTTAGTCTATAGTATCTTCCTATTACTCCTTTAAACCCTCTGAATATTCTTTCCCCAAATACAGCATGAATATCATGCTATTACCAGCTTTCTTTCTCTTCTGTCACAAACTCTAGGAGATAGTGATCACTTTCTACCGAGGTTCTCATCATTTCCATCCCAGTAACCAGATTCAGCATAGAATTACCCCCTTGTTAGTTCCTCCGCCTTCTGAAAGATGAAATTATCCTTAAGGTAAATCAAAAGTTTGTTAGCTATTCTGCTTTTGGAAGGGGAAGGGGAAGACATAGACAAAAAGAGATGGTGAGGGGGAAAAGAAGAGAGAGGAAGGGAGAGAGGGAGAAGAAAAGAGAGAAAGACATAGAGGGAAGAGAGAGACAGAAGAGAAAGTGGGAGAGGAAAGGAGAGGGAGGAGAGAGAGGGAAGGGGAATGAAGGGGAAAGGAGGAGAGGGAAGGGGAGAGAGGGAGGGAAGAGAGAGATAGAGAAAGAGATAGGGAGAGGGAGAGAGAAAGAGAGAGAGGGAGGGGGTGGAGGGAGCGCTCCAGCAGATGATATCTGGAAAAGTGGGTAACCTATCACTGTGATATCATGCCTCTGAACCAAACTTACAATGTGTTTCCTGAACTCCTAATCTGTTTCTTCAAACAGTCAGCTGCCTGAACCAGGACTTCCACCAGAGTGCTAAGGGAATCCAGATGATAGAAGTGAAGCTAGCATAACCTTAGTCAGACTAACCTATATATGTTGTTGAGCAGAATACGTGGAGTAGAAGAGAATTGCCAAGCACTTTTCTAGGTGCTAGAAATGTAGATAGAAAGCCAGACAGTCCCTGCTCTCAGAGAATTCACATGAATTGAGGGAGACCACACACACAGGAGAGTTAAAAAGGGAGAACGAAACAGCCCAGTAGTCTTCAGGGTGTAGTGATAGAGCTGGTGACGAGGTCAAGGTGTCCTTTGGGTACACCGTGGGGAAGGATAAATCATCACTACCACCTCCACCACCATCATCATCACCAGCGTTTATATAACCCTTTAAGGTTTGTAAAACTCTTTAACACACGTTAACTCATATGATTCTCACAGTGACCCTATGAGGTAGGTGCTGCTGTCATTCACATTCCTATAGATTGGGAAACTGAGGCACAGAGCTGTTAAGTGATTGGTTCAGGATCACAGAGCTAGTAAATGTATGAGACAGGATTCAAGCTCAGGTCTTCCTCACTGCCCTATAATCTATTCACTGCATCACTTGGGTGGGCAGGGCTCAGGAAGGGAGGCCTTCCTTGGGGGGAGGCTCCTAAGCCAGTTCAGATGGGACCTTCTGGTGTTCCAGTGGTGGTCTCTGTGTGGACAGGGTTCTTTCTGGCAAGGAGGAATGTGGAGTGTTTGAAGAGATACCCAGGCTACTCAGGTAGTTAAAAGGAGTGGCAGCACAAGTATTAAAGGACATTTGAAGTTAGGAAAACTCTCCATGATTTGGGAAGGAAACTTGTCATGGTGTCTAGAATATTGGATTCAAAGACCAGAGAGCCCTATGTTTAAAAATAACTCTGACGCTCACTAACTCTGTGGCTACAGGCAAGTCTGATCCTCAGTTTCCACCTGTGTAAAATGGGTATGATGAACTGTCATGATGTATGTATAGCACTATATCCACATCAGTCATTGTAATTAAGGGCCTGGGTAACTTCCTAGTCTTGTATCTTCATTTGTGGTGATTGCAGGATGTCCATAGATGATTGTACACATCTAGCCCCATGTTCCGCTCTACAGGTCACACATTGAGGAGTAAACAAGGATGCAGTCGTACTTCAGATCCAGCCAATATAGGCCTCTCTGAATTGTACCAGCCAAGCACACTCTAATTCTCCCCTCATGCCTATAGCTTTTGTATTTATCTCTGAGACTTCCCAGAGAGCGCCTATCCTAGCCCTGTTTCAGGCCACCTGCCTCTAACCTCTGTCTCTGTCCCACTGACTTCTCCATACCAAGATGGGACTAAATTCAAATTGCCAGCTCCTCCCAGGCCACACATTGCCTGGCTGCTGCCTCCTGTAAGTCAGGCTTCATGGGCCTCACACAATACATCTTTACTGGCCGCAAGACTGGACATCACGGGAAACAGACTAAACACATTCCCGGTCAACGAACTTCTCTCCTCTCTGTTCTCCTACTTGTCTGACTGCTCTTTCTCAGCTTCCTTCACTGAGTCCTCATCTTAGTTATACACAACAAAAGTAGATGTCCCCCGAGGGCCTGTCCTTGATCCTCTTCTCTTATTCTTCTATACCAGGGGTGGGGAATCTGTGGCCTCAAGGTCATAAGTGGCCTCTAGGTCCTCAAGGGCAGCCCCTTTGACTGAATCCAAACTTAACAGAAAAGAGGATTTGTTCTGTGAAGTTTGGATTCAGTCAAAAGGGCCACCCTCGAGGATCTAGAGGGCCACATGTGACCTCGAGGCCACAGGTTCCCCACCCCTGCTCTATAGCTTCTCATATGATCATTTCATCAGCTCTAATTGATTTGATTATCATCTTTAAGGAGAAGATTCTCAGATCTATCTCCAGCCCTAACCTCCTTCCTGAGTTCCAGTCTCATATCACCAACTACCTATTAGGCATTTCAAAATGGACCTCTCAAACTCAGTATGTCCAAAGCAGAACTCATTATTTTTGCCCCCACACCCTAAACTTCCTTATTACTGTCAAGGGCACCATAATTCTCCTAGTTACCCCAGCTCACAACCTCAGAGTCCTCCTCAGTTCCTTACTCAGACTCACTCAACTGCACATAACCAGGATGTCGCTAAGTCCCGTTATTTCTATTACACAACATCTCTCGCATACATCTCCTTCTCTCCTCTGAAACTGCTACCACCCTAGCACAGGCCCTCATCACCTCATGCCACAATAGCCTACTGGTTGCTCTTCCTGCTTTGCCTCTCCCCACTTCATCTTCCACTCAGCTGCCAAAGTAATCTTCCAAAGGCCTAAGTCTGGCCATGTCACACACAAACACAACAAATTTCAATGGCTTCCTGTTACCTCCAGGATAAGCAAGAAAACAAAAAACAAAAAAACTCTCTATTTTACTTTCATAACCTAGTCCATTCTTTCGTTCCAGTCATCTTACATTTTACTCCTCCCTATGCATTCTATGATCCAGAGATACTGGCCTGCCACCACACACAACACTCCATTTCCCAATTCTCTATCTTCTCACTGACTATCTCACATGCCTGAAATCCTCTCCTCACTCACTGCTGCGTCCTGTAAGACTCAGCTCAAATCCCATTCCCCAGCCCCACTGGTTAGTACCTTCCCTCTGAGATTACTTCCCACTTTCACTGTATATATCTTACTTACTCATAACTGTTTGCAAGTTGTCTTCCCATTAGAATGTGAGCTCCTTAAAGGCAGAGACCACGTTTTTATCTTTCTTTGTATCCCCAGCATTTTGCACAGTTCCTAAGCACATAGAAAGTACTTAACAATGATTGCTGATAGTGACGACTGGAATGATTCCCGGAGGACAGATGCCCAACAGTAGACATGAGGATTCCTAAGTAGCCTTCTCAAATGTCATCCTCCTTTCCCAACACACACCCCATACCCCAGCCCTCAGAACTTGTGCTTGTTGGGGTTTTTTAAAAATATATTAGCCGAACCATCTTACCCAAGACATCCAGAATGGAATTTGGGGGCCTGTACTGTAGTTCAGGCAAGAGGAAAACAAAAGAAGGCTTAAGACCATTATTCAGTATGGCTGAAATGATGACAATGGATGACAGAGAAAAAGTGGAATTAGCAAGTTCATTCTGCTTATGGTCTTTCTTTTCCTACCAAAGTAAAATGGTCTTCAGATAGGGAAGGACAGAAGAAAAATGGCTAATAAGGAATTGAAACCTGAAATAAAAGAGATAATTAGGAAGCACCAAGGTCCCCTCAACAAGTTAAGGTCATCAGGCCGGGACGACTTACATTCAAGAGTTGTGAAAGAATTGACATGTGAGATTTCAAAACTACTGTGGGTGAACTTTTAGGAACCTCAGTAAACAGAATAAATGCTACAGGAACAGAGATAGTGTTTTAATGGTGTACCGCCAGGGTGCTAATTTTGAGAGACAGACAGACTGAAGGCAGATTTTTCAAACCACAACCTAAAAAGATTGACACCAATGCCTGGAAAAATAAATCCAAAATTTATTATTAAACGAGAAATGTAGTGATTCCTAAAAGTCAACACAGATTCATCAAGAACGGGTTATAATTGTTATTGTTGTTAATAATAATAATAATGTTTTATTGATGATCACCTTCAATGACTCCCCCTCCCAACCCAGGAGAACTCCTTTTGTAATAAATTCAGTCAAGTAAAATAAATTAACATATATCATCCAGGACTGAAAATGTATACCACCTTCAGAGGTCAAACTTATTTCTGTTAAGGGTAAACTTCCAGGCACCCAGGTTTAGAACCTCGGAATCACCCTCAACTCTTCACTCTCGTATCTAAACAGTTGACATATCTTCTTAAGTCTATGTGCTGAGGCAGAGTCAACATGGCAGATTAGCACTAAGCTGGGCAGTGAACTCCATAACCCCTAAACCCTTCTAAAACTAACCTAGAAAAGGTGTCAGACCAAAACTTGATAGGAAAATCCCTGAAAAAGTCATAGCAAATCATTTTTCCCAATCCGGGTTGGCGTAGGAAGACAGAGAGATCTGGAAATGCTAGGAATAGAGTCTGGCCAAGAATGGCCAGGTAGAGGACTCTAGCACCCAGGCAAAGGCTGTGCATCAGAGCAAGGGGAGGTCCCAGACTCATATTAGGGCACTAAGACCTTGTGTAAGATATGGAAACAGGTGCCAACCAGCAGCTGGGCATTGTCCTCAATGCTAGTGATCGGTCACAGATGAAGAGTGGACTGAGGAGGGGTAAAGGAAGGTTGTAGGCCATAGGCAATGTATTGAGAGAAGAGAAAGTTCAAAAGCAAGGAGCAGCAGTATGACTCGCATCCCAAGCCCAATCTGAAGCCTCCAGAGAAATAACCAAGGCAGGAAACCCAGACGAAAAGGGAGCTTCCAATTCTGTCAGTCTGGACAAGGAAAGCTTTCCAATTTGCTGAAAGAAGCAGACTCCAGCAACAATCTACTGTTGCTCAGACCCAAACCCAGGACAAGAACTTACAGAATCCAGACCAAGGAGGCAGCATTCAGACTTTGTCCTGGATCAGACTACTTTAGGAGCACTGAAGGCTTGCAAGGTCCCAGCCTGATCTGTCCCTGAGGTCCTGGGACAATAGCAATAAAACAAAACAAAAAAAAATACAATAAATAAACAATAAAACAAAAAGCAGCAATAAAACAAGTCCAGACCTTCCCTGCAGAAATGCACAGAACCTGGACTTAACATCGATTCTGAAGTCAGGAAGTAGGCTAGAAGAATGAACAAACAAAAAAATTAATGAAGTATTGTAGTGGCAGAGATGTTCAATACTGAAAGTCAGAATGACTTTAAAGTATCTACAAGTCTCTGAGAAAACCATAGCTTTGACACAAACTCAACTAGAATTCCTAGAAAAGAAGAAGAAAGAGACTTTTAAAAAGAGTAAAGAAAAAAGGTTTTATCAATGAAATGAGAATGTTAGAGGGAAAAAGTAGGCAAAGAAATGAAAGCTATGGAAAAAAAGAATTAAAAAGTGAATTAACAAGAGTTACAAGACATTGCCTAAATAACATACTCCCTGAAAACTTGAATGAACCAAACAGAAGCCAATGAATCTGTAAGACAACAAGAAATAGTAAACAGGGGCAGCTAGGTGGCGCAGTGAGTAGAGCACTGGCCCTGGAGTCAGGAGGACCTGAGTTCAAATCCAGCCTCAGACATTTGACACTGTTACTAGCTGTGTGACCTTGGGCAAGTCACTTAACCCCAATTGCCCTGCCTTCCCCCCTCAAAATAAAATTTTTAAAAAAGAAATAGTAAAACAAAGTCAAAATAGTGAAAGAATAGAAGAAAATATAAAGTATCTCACAGCAAAACAACTGGCCTCAATAATAGACAGAGGAGGCAAATATTTAAGATATTTAAAAATCATTGGACCATCTGAATTTCATGACTTTAAAAAAAAACCCAGGTATCATATTCAAAAAATCTTAAAGGGTGAAGCCAAGATGGCAGAGTAGAGGCAGCTACCCTGCCAAACTCTCTCAACATTCGCCTCCAAACAACTTTAAAAAACACACATAACATCTAATTCTGGAGTGGAATAGCTAAGAAAAGTGGGGGGCAGGGAGGAATGCAACAATATTTTTTCCAGCCTAAGACAATTTAGGAGATTGGTAGGAGAAGTCTGTAACATAAGGGTGGGGGATTCAACAATATTTTTTCCAGCCTAAGACAATTTAGGAGATTGGTAGGAGAGGTCTGTGACATAAGTGGGGGCTAACCCAGAAAGCACATGGCAGCAATATCAGTGAAGGGCCTTAGAGGCAGCTATGACAGGGATGGTGGCAGCTTAAGAAGCTCTCAGCCCAGAGACAATGAGGGGATTGAAAAATTGTCCATGGGGGGTGGAGCCAAGATGGAGGCTGGAAAGCAGGGACTTGCTTAAGTTCTCCCCCAAATCCATCCAAATAAATAAACCCAAATGCAGAACCCACGAAATAGCAGAAGGAAGCAGGTCTGCAGCCCAGGATGGCCCAGATGGTCACTGGGAAGAGTCTATCGCATGGTGCTGGGAGCAGAGCACAGCCCAGCATTGGTCATGCCAGGACAGACCAGACCAGGAGTCAGCCCAGAGTAGGCCTTAGGTCCATGAATCATTGAGCTGTGGTAGTTACCAGACTTCTCAACCCACAAACACGAAAGACCAGGGAGCAGGTTAGTGGGTATATTGCTAGATCAGGTTAGAGAGTGGTCTGGCCACCAGCCCTAGGGGTGGTACAGTGGTGGAGCTCCAGCATCAGCTGCTTCCAAAGTCCCTGGCTCACACAGTGGGAGGAATCAAGCAGCAGACCAGAGTGGGAGTGCACGGCTTGCTTTGCCCTACTTGAATCTGGGTTGCAATCCTGGTTGGTGGTTCTTGGAAGAGGAGAAGCACTGCTGTGGCAGAGCTTGTGGTGACAGTGGAGTAGAAGTAGCTCTGAAAACAGCAGCGCAGCCCCTAAAGCTTAGGACAAAGCACTCTCTACTCCACAACCAGTCATACCCTGACAAAAAGCTCAAAGGTCAAGTAGTTGGCTAGAAACATGGCCAGGCAGTGAAAAAGGATGCAGACTCAGACTCTAAAAACTTTTTTTTGGTGACAAAGGAGATCAAAACATACAGCCAGAAGAAGTCAACAAAATCAAAGAGCCTACATCAAAAGCCTCCAAGAAAAACATGAACTGGTCTCAGGCCATGGAAGAGCTCAAAAAGCATTTGGAAAAGCAAGTAAGAGAAGTAGGAAAAAATTGGGAAGAGAAATGAGAGTGATGCAAGAAAACCATGAAAAACAAGTCAATGACTTGCTAAAGGAGAACCAAAAATACTGAAGAAAATGACACCTTAAAAAATAGACAAACCCAAATGGCAAAAGAGCTCCAAAAAGCCAATGAGGAGAAGAATGCTTTAAAAGGCAGAATTAGCCAAATGGAAAAGAAGGTCCAAAAGATTACTGAAGAAAATACTACCTTAAAAATTAGACTGGAGCAAGTGGAAGCTAGTGACTTTATAAGAAATCAAGATATTATAAAACAGAACCAAAGGAATGAAAAAATGGAAGACAATCTAAATGTCTCATTGGCAAATGCACTGACCTGGAGAAACAGGAGAGACAATTTAAAAATTATTGGACTGCCTGAAAGCCATGATCAAGAAAAGAGCCTAGACATCATCTTTTGAGAAGTTGTCAAGGAAAGCTGCCCTGATATTCTAGAGACAGAGGGTGAAATAGAAATTGAAAGAATCTACCTATCACCTCTTGAAAGGGATCCCAAAAAGAAAACTCCTAGGAATATTGTCACTAAATTCCAGAGTTCCCAGGTCAAGGAGAAAATACTGCAAGCAGCCATAAAGAAACAATTTGGGTATTGTGGAAGCACAGTCAGGATAACACAAGATCTAGCGGCTTCTACATTAAGGGATCAAAGGGCTTGGAATATGATATTCTGGAGATCGATGGAGCTAGGATTGAAACCAAGAATCACCTACCCAGCAAAACTGAGTATAATGCTCCAAGGCAAAATATGGACTTTCAATAAAGTGGAGGACTTTCAAGCTTTGTCAGTGAAGGGACCAGAGCTGAATAGAAAGTTTGACTTCCAAACACAAGAATCAAGAGAAGCATGAAAAGGTAAACAAGAAAGAGAAATCATGGGGGACTTACTAAAGTTGAACTGTTTTGTTTACATTTCTACATGAAAAGATGATGTGTGTAATTCATGAGACCTTTCTCAGTATTGGGGTAGTTAAAGGGAATATACATATGTGTGGACAGAGGGCCCAGGGTGAGTTGAATATGAAGGGGCAATACCTAAAAGAATAAAATAAAATTAAGGGATGAGAGAGGAATATATTGAGAGAGGTAGAGGGGGAGAGATAGAGTGGGGTAAATTGTCTCACAAAGAAGTGGCAAGAAAAAGTAGTTCCATTGGAACGGAAGAGGGGGCAGGTGAGGGGGAATGAGTGAATCTTGCTCTCTGATCAGATTTGACCTGAGGAGGGAATAACATACACACTGAATTGGGCATCTTACCCCACAGGAAAGTAGGGGGAAGGAGATAAAAAGGGGGGGATGATAGAAGAGAGGGCAGATAGGGGGAGGAGGTAATGAAAAACAAACACTTTTGAAAAGGAACAGGGTCAAGGGAGAAAATTTAATAAAGGGGGACAGGATAGGATGGAGGGAAATATAGTTAGTCTTTACATAATGATACATGTGTGGCCTATGTTGAATTACTTGCCTTCTTATGGAGGGTGGGTGGGAAGGGAAGAGGGGAGAGAATTTGGAACTCAAAGTTTTAAAAGCAGATGCTCAAAAAAAAAGTTGGTTTTGCATGCAACTGAGAAATAAGATATATAGGGCATAGGGCATAGAAATCTATCCTGCCCTACAAGAAAGTAAGAGGAAACGGGATGGCGGGGGTGAGTGAGGTGACAGAAGAGAGGGCTGACTGGGGAATGGGGGAATCAGAATATATACCATCTTAGAGTGTGGGGAGGGTAGAAATGGGGAGAAAATTTGTAACTCAAAATCTTGTGGAAATCAGTGTTGAAAACTAAAATATTAAATAATAAAATAATTGTTAAGAGAAAAACAAAAGAAAAAAAGAAAAATTGTCCAGAAAAAGATTACAAGGCACTCAGAGCTTACATTGGGAACAGAATCAGAAGTTGCAGCTACATTGCCAATGTACAGTTCTGGATCACAGTTCCAGGGTGAAGAAGAGTGCTTATGGCCAGTCACAAGGGAGAAAGGGATTTGTAAAAGAGATTGAGACGAGAGAATTTAAGAATTATTTGGATTACATGAAAGTCATGATCAAAAAGAAATATCATATACATCATCTTTCAAAGAATTATCAAGAATAGTCCAGAACCAGAGTGTAAAATAGAAATTGTAAGAATCCACCAATCACCTCCTGAAAGAGATCCCAAAATGAAAATTCCCAAGAATATTATAGCCAAATTCCAGAGTTCCCAGGTCAAGGAGAAAATATTACAAGCAGCCAGAAAGAAAAAATTCAAATATTATGGAGCCATATACTCAGGATAACACAAGATTTAGCAGATTCTACATTAAAGATGAGAGGGCTTGGAATATGATGTTGCAGAGGGCAAAGGAGCTAGAGTGCAACCCAGAATTTCCTACCCATCAAAACTGAGTATATTCCTTCAGGGGAAAAATGGATATTAAATGAAATAGAGGACTTTCAAGCACTCCTAATGAAATGACCAGAGCTGAATAGAAAATTTGACTTTCAAATATAAGATAAGAGAAACGTAAAAAAGGTAAAGAAGAAAGAGAACTCATAAGGGATACAATAAGGTTAAACTGTTTATATTCCTATACAGGAAGATAATACTTGTAACTCCTAACAACTCATTTTTAGGGCATTTAGGAGTATACACAGACAGAGAGAATGGATGTGAATTGAACATGATGGGATGATATCCAAACCTAGTTCAATGCTGCTTTCCCTAGGAAGCCTGTCCTAATCTCATCAACTAGAAGGGATTAACCCTGATAATCCACAGCTCAGCTCATTTGCCACATCCTACAAAAAGTTTTCCTTTATTTCCCTGGTCCATAGTCATAAGTTTTGGTTTTTTGGGTTGGGGGGAGGGGTTGTGATAGCAAAGAATTGCAGACAAAATACCCATCATTTGGGGAATAGCTGAACATAATAATAAGGTAATGATAACAATAAGTTCTGATTTTTTTCTGAGTGTTTGATATCTCCCATTCTTTCAGGTATCTTGAGACAATCCCTCAATGCCCTCCATTTGATTTAATTCAACAAACATTTATTAAATAAATTTATTTGTTAAATAAATGTATTAACTATAGTATGTATAAGGTATTGTGGCTGTCTCTGCCAGCCAAGAGTTTATACTCTACTGGAGAAATGCAATTTGCATGCAGATAAGTAAGCCCATGACCCTTTGGAGAGGTAGAGACCACTACCACGTGGGGTGATCAGGGGAAGCTTACCAGAAGAACGGAACCTGAGCAGAGACTTTAAGGATTATATGGATTCTGGAGAGGATGAGGAGAGATGAGGAAGGAGCGCATTCTAGGCATAGGGCACAACTCATGTAGATGCATAGAGGTGAGGTGATAGAATGTTGAGTTCAGGGAACGTGTGTGAAGAAAAGTATTAGAGAATAAGGCTGGAAAGGTAAAGTGAAGCTTCTTGAGCACGAGAGTTACATCACACTGGTGTTTTAGTAAATCACTTTGGCAGCTGTGTAGAAGAGGGTGGAGTCAAGGATGACTCAACCGTTGCTAACTTGGATAACTGGAAGGATCATGGTCATTTTAAGAGAAATAGAAAAGATTGGAAGGGGGATGGGCTCGTGGTAAAAGATAATGAGTACAATTTTGTTCATGTTGAGTTTGAAATGCCAACTAAACTTCCAGGTGGAGATCTCCAGCAGGCTATAGGATTTGAATTTTAAAAGATTCATCCTGGAGAGAGATGGTGATATAATCCATGGGAGCAGACATGATCGCCAAAGGAGAGAACGTAGAGAGAGGAAAGCCCAAGCCCTGTGGCTTAGGAGGGAGGAGGGGAGAAGGGAGAGGATTGTATTTGGATGATGATTCAATAAAGGGAACTGAGGAGGAGCAATCAGGCAGTTTTAAAAAAAGAGCCAGAGGAAGGGAGCAGCATTATGAAAGCTAAAAGTATTCAAGATGAAGGGGTGGTCCACAGTCGGTCAGTCAATAAACATTTATTAAGTGCTTACTATTTGCTAGGTGCTGTGCTAAGTTCTGGGGGGAAAAGAATGGAAAAAGATAGCCCCTCTCCTCAAGAAGCTCATGGGGGAGACAACGTGCAATAGCTATGTACAAACAAGCCACATACAAGATAAATAGGAAATAATCAACCGAGGGAAGTACAAAAGTGGCAGAGAGTTGGGTCACAGAGGCTGAAGACTGAGAAATGGCCATTGGATTTAGCAGTTAAGAAATGATCATTGAGGAAACATTTCCATAGTGATGTGGTCAGAGGTCAGATTGCAAGGGGTTGAGTGGGTGTTGAGTGAGACAGAAGAGGATGTGAGTAAAGATAACATTTTCTAAACAATTGCTCTCTCAAAGGTCACCAGTAACCATCTAACAACCAGATCTAATGTGCCCCCCATCTTCTACCTCACTGACATTTCTGCAGCATTTTACAATGCTGATTTCTCCCCTACCAGCAAATGCTTTTCTCTAGCTTGTCCTCAGAGACCCTACGATCTTACTTCTCCTCTATATGCCTAACAGCTCTTTCAGTCTTTCTTCCTCTTCCTGGCAGACCTTCATGTGAACCTATCCAGAAGACATCTCCACCTGGAGGGCCCAACACCTCAAGGTCAATGAATCCAAAACCAGGAATATCTTTTCCCTAAAATTCACTTTCCTTCCTGAATTTATGATTACATGACCATTCATTCCATCGACTGGGTTCATAACTTTTGACCCTTCTTTCTCCCTCACCACACAAACTCAATACATCTTGCATCCAATATCACTCTATTTTCCACTTCCACCACTCTCCTATAGACAAAGGTAGGAAACAAATGTTTGTTAAGGGCCTGGCACTGTGCTAAGCACTTTATGAATATTATTATGTCATTTGATCCTCATAATAACCATGGGAGCTAGATACTATAATTATCTCCATTGTATAGATGAAGAAGCTGAGGCAGACAGAGAGTCAGTGACTTGCCCAGAATCACACAGACGGTAAGTATCAGAGGCTAGACTTGAATTCAGGTCTTCTTGACTCTAGGCCCAGAGCTCTACCTATTTCTACACCTAGCTGCCTCAAGGTCACACAGGCATTGCCTCTTACCACTCACTCACAATATTGTAAAAAGCTCCTTACAAGTTTTCCCACCTCCATCCTCTTAATTTTCCAATCCAATCTTCCTGATCTTCATATGGCTACCAGTCTCACCTTACCCATACATAGGGTTATACCATTCCCCATCTCAAAAATCATCAATGGTTTTCTATTGTCTGTAGACTAAAAGTTCACATTTCTTTGCTTGACATTCAAGGCCTTACACAATCTGGCACCACCTTACCTTTTGACCCTGATTTCATACTCTCTTCCATATGCTCCACTCTGCAACCAAAATGAACTGACTTTCCCCTGAATACTTTCAGAGTTCTCCTGCCTCAAAACTTTTATTCATGATGTTTCTTATGCCTATAATATCACACCTTCCCCATCTTCAGCTGTTGAATTACTATTGTCTTTTAAAGTTCAATTCATGAGATCTTCACTGGTTTCCCCCAGTGAATAATGACCACTCCCACCCCAATGCAGAACCATAACACTGTGTTACATATTTCCTCTTGTGTTTTTTTCATGTAATATTGTATGATGTAATTGTACATCATGGGTTATTTATTAGATTGGAAACTCAATGAAGGCTAGAACATTGTCTTGTTGAAACTTTGCATCACCTCCAACGACAGTAGGCATTGAACAAATCTGTTGAATTCACTTATAGCAAAAAACTGTTTTTATCACACTAGTTTAAATAGCCTGAGAACATGGTTCCTGTTATGATGGCTTATTATGAGAAGAGACATAGGGGTAAGAGGTGAGGATAAAGTAAGAGGAGACCTCTCTATCCACCAACCCAGGATCACAAGATTTTGGAACTAGAAGAAACTTTACATATCATCTAATCTAGGAATTCTTAATCTGGGGTCCAAAGACCCCAAAGGATCCATGAATAAATTTGGGGGGTCTGGAAACTTTTATGGGAAAATACTACATCTTTATTTTCACTAACCTTTGGTTTTCTTTGTAGTTCTCTGTATTCTATTTTATGCATTTAAAACAATTATTCCGAGAAGGGGTCCATAGACTTCACCAGACTGCCAAAGGGGGTCCATATCACAAAATAGGTTAAGAACTCCTGATCTAATCACTTGTTTTACAGTTAAGAAGAGTAAGTGCTTAATAAATTGAAACCAAGTGACATAAAATGACTCACACGGGGTCACACAGGTGACATTGCTGGGATCAGAACCCAAGTTTTTTGATTTCAAATCTAAGACTCTTTCCACTATTCTAGGTGTAAGCAACAGCCTCAGATGATCAAAGGAAGATGTAGAGGCAAGGAATTCTGTTTCTACAAGTACTAACTTGGACTGGCTCTTGGGGAGATTACCCAAAGGTTAGTTGCGACAGTCACCGAGTTTCACAGAAATGTTAAGGGGCAAGTAGATGAGTATTATTCCCCAAAATGTCAAGAAGCCACACACCTGGGGATGGTTTGGGGGAGTGTAAAGCTGTCATTTTCTGAATGAGTCCTTGGCCCCTCTAACTTTCATTTTCTTCTAAATTTCAAGATGTTTCAATCCACTTGAGAACCTTCCCTCCTCCCCCAACCATTTTCACATACCCTTAACTTCCTCACCTAACTCCTAGTTATTATTTCTTATATTTATTTTCCACTTCCACTAAAAAGAAAATGATTCTTTAATAATACAGCTTGGAAAGAGTTTTGGCCCAAAGACAGGGGCATGGATATGGTAACCTCTGTGGTTTTTTCCAGGTCAAGAATTCCAGCCAGTCAGTCCTCCATGGTGCCAGAACAGAGGAGCAAATGTGTTCCACTAGGAGACAAGGAAAAGACTAGAGGCAGAGGGCTATGTTTCATTTGACAATCATTTAATATCAATTTAGTAACTTAATTAAGGGCCGGAGCCTGAACTAATAATCAACCAGAAGAAGAGCCTGGACCTAACAATTTCTCTATTCTCTGCGTAAACTCAGAGAATACCTCTTCTTAAGTCAACAAGCCCAGAAGGGGCTGACTTAAGAACATTCTTTCCTCTGTTCATGGCCATTAAGGATGAGACCCTGTAATATTAATTAAGTTGGGACTTTCTTACTGTTTTAGAATGATAAATTAATTAAGTCTCTTTGATTGAGCCTTACTAGGTGCAAAGCCCCAGGCCCAAACCCCTAATTACTAGATGCTAAGTCTATATGGGCATGAAGCCTTCAGGGTCCTAAGGGGAGTTGCTAAGACCAGAGCCAATAGTAGGAGCCTAAGTTCTGGTCACTCAGATGACATTTGATGATGGCTAAAGAGTGTATAAAAAGAGAGAACAGAGCTATTTGTGGGAGGCTATCACTCCTGGAGGAATGTTGGTGTGGGACTCTGGGCAGCCGCTGTAAGAGCCTCCCATCAACCCAGATGTTGATGGTTTCTTGGTAACTATGAATTGTATTTGGTCTGTTTATAATGTGTGTTTGTAATTTGTTTGTATTTGCTCTGAAGTTCAGGGAGCTGGCTTTTCTCCCTGAACTAAGTGGATGATATATGTATATGTTGGATTGAAATAAGATTGTTAACCCCTTAACATTGCTTTCCTTAGTAAAACAGATCAAAAGAATCTGTGCTGGCAGCGTTCTTGTTGTTGGGCTTGTGTTGATCTTTCACTCCCACAGCAGCTGCTAGCCGAATTGTTGCAACCAACCCTTAACCCAAAACACTGTCTTGAATAATGCGACTTTTTCTTATCTTAATATTTTATGGACATATACTATGTTATGGTATGTTAATGATAAAGAAAATACAGATGTCCTGGATCGTAATTTCAATTGACACTTTGTCAACTCTCACCTTATTGTATTTACAATCCTATCCAATTAAGAAATTCCTTTCTTATACTGTGATTAAACATACATGGAAATCATAAATTTGAGTGACACAGACATGCTGAATTGGCACTGTTCTGAAATGCATATAAGCCTTCTCATTCTTTTGTTCAAACAGTCAGATTTCATCTGCTCCATACATGTATGTATGCTGCTAGCTTTAAAGGAATAAACAATGTGGATTGACATATCACCTAGCCTGTTTGCCTCCTTTAACCAAACTTTCAGGTTGACACATAGCCAACCTAGGCTACTTGGCCCAAGGAATAGAAAGGAAGTCTTCTGGCTAGGAAGATACAGCTGCCTCTTGAAAGTGGCTGAGATTAACCCATCACCCTGGAGTACCTCTTACCTTATTCCCCCCTTCCCAAAACCACAGAAAGATGTCTGCTAGGTCAGACCTTAGGGACAGTGGCACTCTATCCACATTATCAGAGCATATATTTTTAAAAAGTACCTCTCTTCATGGGGTATTGGGCTCCAAAACACACAGAGACAGATAGAGCCTCTGCCCTTGACTGGCTTCCCATCTAAGGCTGGAGAAGAGGGGGCAAGACGGAAAGAAGTTGGGTGGGGCACAGGAAGCAGTCCTTTCCTTCTGATGGAGATGGGGAGGCCAACTGGTAGAATCAGGTGGTGTGAATGATGAAAGAGGGACAGCTCAGAACACATGGGCAGGGGAAAGGCCTGAGAAAGTGTTCCAAGAAAATTTCAGAGGCCATGAGCTGGGGGGCACCTGGCCATAAGATCACCACTGCAAATTTGACAAAAGCAGCAGTTCCCCCATCAGTCAGGGCTCCCTCTTCCCCTCCCTTGGGGCTCTCTCTCAGAGGGCTTTGCTAGAGTATTACAAGTCTAAAAAGTACAATGGGCTTGCACACCTGGGAATCCTTAGCAATCAATCAACGAGCATTTATTAAACCTGATCTTATCAGGCCTGGGCCATGTGGGGCAAGAACTGTGAGTCATTCCCCCAGCCACCACACAGGCTCAAATTTTCCTGAAATTTGATTGACAGCTCCTAAGTCCACCCATACCAATCTCTAAGATCTATCCAACCCAAAATACCAGAACCAACAAGAGTCTATACATGCTTTCTCTGCTTAAATATAAGCCTTAGTCTGAGGTGGAGGCAGGGAGATGGCTGGTGATGCAGTGGACAAAACCCTGGTCAGGAAGACCTGAGTCCAAATCCAGCCTAAGACACTTACTAGCTGTGTGACTCTGGCCAAGTCACTTATCCTTTGCCTCAGTTTCCTCAACTGTAAAATGGGGATAATAATAGCACCTACCTGCCAAAGTTGCTGTGAGGATCAAGTGAGATAATATTCGTAAACCTACACATACACAGCATAGCACGCAGTATACAGAAGGTACTAAAATAATGCTCATTCCTTCCCACTCCCTTCTTAGCTTTTGTGCCTCAGGAAGCCAGGGAGTAGCAATGGGATAATCAATCTTCCCATGTATTATACTCAGGTAGATAATTCGGGTCTGGGTAAAGGGATAACCCTATCTCATATCCACATCTCCCAAACAGTCTTGAGGACCATGAGATAGTCAGAACCTTTTCACTGAGGATGGGAGCAGCTGTGTCCTAAGTCCCTGGACCCTGCCTTGTAACCTGCAGTGTGCTAGAGTTGGAGGAGAGGAGAGAGGGGCTGTCCTTCCTTCTCTCCATGAATCCAATTAGCCAGAAGGCTGCTAAGCATTCACAGTCTCTTCCTGTACCCCCAATCTCTGGTTCTCTCTCGATGGGATTTATTTGTGGCTATGACACATCAATCACAAGGGGCTGGAACTTCCCCAACTAGCTGGGCCCATGAACAGAAACAGCCTTGCTTATTGCTACATTCTCACTTCAGCTTCCTGCCTATTCCAGATCTTCTTCTCCTCCCTTGACACTCACTGGGGGTGACTGCTCCCAAGAGCCAAGACAACAAAAAAAATACCCCACAACCTACCTCAAAAAATCTCGGATGCTGATCCAAGAAACTGAATGTCTGAAGTCCCAGAGAGTACAACCAAGCCGACTTCCTTCTAGCCCCAATACTGGAGGAAGTTTAACATCATGAGAAATGTCAGCCCAGACCAAATGACCAAAGAGACACAGCAGCTCTGCCAACTGCTGTTAACCCTAAAAAAATACCCAGAGAGCTCACACAGATCGTCAAAATCACAGTTAACTCTAAAAATAAAACAAAACAAAATAAAACCAAAGAGCAAAGCTTTCTTTATTCCATTGGAGGAAGGAAACTAGGCACAGATGTGCCAGGGCACCCCCTGGTAAGAGACTCACTTTAGTGTGAACAAATCTCAATACTAATACCAATGGCCACGAAGTGAGCTGTAACACCGACAATGGAGGGATAACAGCAACAATGACACAGGTTTGACTCATAGCAGGACTTCATGACCAGAACAGGGGTACTACAGGTGCTGGTCCAAACTCAGAGACCACCTGGTCCTGGTGTAAAACAATTCTGGGATTCTGCTGTGACTGAGATCATCCAGAGGGTGAGCCACAAAGGATTGTTGGTATGCCAAGTTTGATGGGCCTTAACTCTGGGAAAGGGCATCTTCTAATAGTAAAAAGAGAGGGGTGGTCTCAGCATGGTGATCTTGACAGAAACTTGCCAAACAAAACTTAGTAGCCAGTCACTCTGGTGACCTTGGGCCCGTGGCTCTGAAACTCAGTTTCTTTATCTGTAAAATGGAGATGATCATACACAGGGTTATTGTGAATGTTAATTGAGAGTTTATATATACATTGTACTCTGCAAACCTTGAAATACTATATGAATGTCAGTTATTCTTTCTACTTATTCTTGGCTCTGACCTTATCCTTTCAACCTAGAACCTATTTTTTTTTAGCCTCTGAGCTGCTTCCCATCCCTCTTTGTAGCTCATCTGAATCTTGATTCTTCCTAGATTGGGTGGGACCATTGAAAGGCTAGGTTTCCCAGACATACTAACTCACTCATCTGCCATACCACATGTGCACCATACACCAGTGTATGTGCTTCAGAGGACAAGAAACAGGGATAGGCTGTTGGATAGCTTTCCTAGAATCATAGACTGTTAAAGTTAGAAGGGACCTTTCTTAGGATGTGGAAAATAAATAATTAGAATGAGGAGATATCTGGGTTAGACGTCAGCAAGGCCTCCAGCCGTTCATTCCTCAGGTTTTATTTCCCCTCTGGTCAGATCTCACCAGTAGTCCTGGGCTTTCCCACACACTAGCTAACAGAGGATATGTTCTTTGGTCTAATCAGAAGGGGATTTCCCAAAAAATGCCAGATCCCCAACTCACTAGGCCTGACTGCCTCAAAGGCTGACCAATGGCTCACTCCTAGCAGGTCCAATAGCTGGAAGGGTCTATCTTGTCCGAATCCTTTCGCTCTACTGGTGAGGAAATGAAAGATCATTAAGGGAAAGTAGTTTGTCTAAGGTCATAGAATTATAGACTTACAGCTGGAAGTGACTTCAGAGTCCATCTCAATCAACCCCCTAATTTTACAGATGAAGAAACTGAGGCCCAAAAGGGGTAAGTGACTTGCCCAAGGTCATTAACATAGGTAGTAACAGTCAGAGGTAGGATTTTAACCCAGGACCGTCAGACTCCAAAGCCAGACACTTAGGCTAGCCCTTTATCGGTTACACCAAGGTACCTCAATAATAAAGTACCACCATTACAACCACTTGCCTGTGAAAGTCTATGAGGCACAGTAGGTAAGTGGCAGTGCCTGGAGACAGAAATACCTGGGCTCAAGTCCTACCTCTGATGCATACTAATTGCCGGACCCTAGGCAAATCACTTAACTTCTCAGTGCCTCTAGGCAACCAAGAAAATACTTCAGTGGAAGGTTTTCAACCAAGGCATTCTCCACACCAATAAAATCAGAGGCACATACACCAAAAAAACAAAAAACAAACAAACAAAAAACCTCGTATTTATATAGTACTTTACATATAGGCTAATTAGGCACCTGCTAGCTGTGTGATCTTGGGTACTTTATCTCTCTGAGACTCAGTTTCCTCATTTGTAAAAAGAGGTGGTGGGCTTGATGACCTCTGAGATTCTTTCTACCTCTAGAATTCTGGAATCACCCTGCACTGATAGGGGAAGCTTCCAAGAGTAGCCAAAAATCCCATGCCAATGAAATCACAGGTCCTCTTGCTATTCTTATCCTTTACATACATTCTATCTATCTAATCTGCACAGATATCCCATGAGGCTTCCTAGGAATCGAGAAAACTGACATTAGAACCGCAAAGATCAAAGAAGATACACAGTCGCACAGTAAATGTCAGCCTGGGAACTAATAAATTACTAATGATTCTATCTTCAAGTAAGACTAACCCTTTACATCATATATACACATGTATACCATGACTCATCCTTGCACATGTATGACCATATACATGGGACTTATTATTTTAAAAAATGTTATTGCTATCTTTTGTTTTTTTTATTACCATCGTATCTGCATATAATCTTCCCCCTTCCCCTACCCAGAAAACCATCCCTTGCAAGAAAGAATAAAAAAGAAAGGGGGGGGGGAAACTATTCAGCACAGTCGCATACTCATACACATTTACTCTTTCCTTTGTATAATCCTTGCCCCTCCAAAACTGTTGGTGACTGGGCAGTAACTCAGGGAAAGAGAGACAGAGAGGGGTGAAGGATGGGCATTATTTCCAGACAGCTGATGCTCAAAAAATCCAGAAAGCCACATATATGCAATGAGAACTATAATGTAGTTAAGAGAGACTGCCCTTGAAATCAGAAAATCTGTGTTATTAAATATATGACCTTGGACAAGCCACTTAATCCCTCTATAACTGCTTTGGATCTCTATAATTAATTATATATTATCTTCTTCATAGGTTTACTATGAGGACCAAATGAGATAATGTATGTAAAATGTTTTGTAAATCTGCTACAGAAGTGCCGGCTATGGTCATCTCATTATTACTTCATTCTCAAGTTTTTCGCTGGGATTCAGAGAGAAACTCCTGGGACAAGTAGGTAATCTACTATTTTTTGAATTTTATATTCGGTGTTCTATAAACTGTTGCACAGATGGATTAAAAAACTACTTTTGGAATGAATAAAAGTATTAGGGTATAAGCTCATCTTCGATAGACTTACTGAAAACATCCTTGCAGCGACTTCAATAGCAGACGGAACAGAGAATGAGATGCATCTCCTCCCACACTGTATTTCACAACATAATTGTCACAGATTTTTATACCAATTTTTTTTTTTGCAAAAAAGTGGGGTGTGACCATTATGTGAAGCTTTTTGAAAAATATTGTGCTAGTATTACTTAAAAATCATTTATTACAAAACTGTCTTTGGTGCAAGATTAGAATGCACAGAATAGTCATGAATATACCTCAAAATTGAATACTGACAATGTGTGGTGTGCTGAGAATTCTAGGCTCGTGGCTCCCATAAATAAAGATAAATGGGCATCTATATGCCACTGGTGAATATGTTGCTCCTCTGTTTACTTTTTAAGTGGTGCAAGGAACAGAATTATACCATGTGATGTACACGATGAAAGGTATAAACCAAATTTTTGGGCTGAAAAAACAGGGTGCAACGATTATGCAGTGGTGATGATTATGCGATGAAATACAGTATTCTCCTGTAATTTGATGTCCGTGGCTAGATCTCTATTTTGAGAGCTTTTCTTTCCACATAGCTTGGAAATTTTAAGTATCTGATATGGCAAAATCTATAAAAACATTGTTCTCTCTTTAAAAAAGGAAAAGGACATATATGTATATATACAGAAGAATTGGAAATGGAGGGGATACTCATCAACTGGGAATGGCTGAACATGTGGTATATGATAGCAATGGGATACTATTGTGCTGTAAGAAAGGACCGAGCAGGATTCTTTCAGAAAAACCTGGAAAGACTTATATGACTGATGCAAAGTTAAGTGAATGGAACCAGGACATTGACAAAGAAACAGCAATATTGTCCAGTTATCAACTGCAAATGACTTAGCTATTCTCAGCAATACAGGGATCCAAGACAATTCTAAAGGACTTATGATGAAAAAATTCTATCTCTAGAGAAAGAGCTAATAGAGTCTAAATACATATTGAAGCATACTTTTAAATTTTTTTCTTGGGCTTTTTTTGGGGGGGGGCATCTGTGTTTTCTTTCACAACATGACTAATATGGAAATCTGTTTTGCATAACTGAACACGTAACCTATATCAAATTATCGCCTTTTCAATGGGTGGGGTGGGTGGAGGAGAGAATTTGAAACTCACAATTTTAAAAAACAAATAATAAAAATTGTTTTTGCATGTAATTGGAAAAAATTTTTAAAGTTCTTAAATTTACTATATTACTAGCTATAGTATATTGTGCTATACCATGCTATACTATTTATTCTATACTATAAATACAATCTCCTACCCCGCTACAAAGTAAGAAAATTTGTCTGCCTTGCTCCAATTCCCGCTTTCTTTTAGAAAAGGGGAGAGGAAAAAAAAAAAAAAGAAAAGGGGAGAGGGAGATCATAAAATTAGCATTTATTAAAAGCCTACTATGTGCCAGGCGTGGTGCCAAGCACTTTACAAATGTTATCTCATTTGATCCTCACAGCTCTGCTATTAACACAATCCCTACGCCATTACTGAACAAAAAGATCTGTCTATAACTTTTTTTCTGCTGAAGGGGAAACAAATACGAGTGGGGAAAGACAAGGCAGGCTCTGGGTGCAAATGTTCCTCAAGACAATCTGTTCTGCAGAAAAAGTCGGTATGTCCCTATTGACCAAATCCCAGCTCCCTCACCTCCCCTTAGCAACCTCTCCGCCAACCCCAAAAGTGTGAAGATTTAGTCTGGGCTTTGGTTAAATGCTGCGAAAGTATAAAGACAAGCTTGGCCGTGAAAAAGAAATCTGATAAGACACACACACACTGCCCTGCCCCCTTCCATCCCCTTGCCGGGGTTGGGGGGGGGGGGCGGGGGAGGGAGGGAGCTTCATGGTATGGACCATTGCATAGAACGTCACAAATTTTCGATGTTGATCAGTTGATCGCTGCGGAATTTTTTTTCTCTTCTTCCTCTTTTTTTTTTTTTTATTCTTCATTACAAGGAGGGGAAGGGGGTAGCATTAGAATCTAGAAGATGTAAAAATATATCCATAAAAGTTAAAATTTAAAAAAGTCAAGATCCCGGAACTGTCCCCGACTGGCAAAGGGTTGATTCAGCATCTTGGAATGCAGTCTGGGCCAACTGCAGCTCGCCGAGGTGCTGGGGAAGCCTCCCCGAGCCAGGCAACTCGCTAAGGCGGAGACCAGCGCAGAAGAGAGGCCACGCCCACCGGGACAGACGTCAGTCCTCTCGTGCTCAGTTTCAGCTGAGCCGGGGAAAGAAAAGGCTTTAGTCGCTGACTGCGGAGCGGCAGCGCACACAGGGAGCGCTCGGCAGACAATGCTGTCAGCTCCAGGATGATGCTGCCTTGGGTGGTAGCATGGACGGCTTCACTATTCCTCCTCTCCTGTCTCCAGATCTCGGGTAAGGCTGCCCAAGCGCGCAACCCCTGACACCCAGCTCCTTGGACAGGGCTCTTCTCCCCTTCCCACCTCCCAAAAAACACGGGGCCCCAAACCCCTCACTCCCACCCCCGTGGGAGGCCATAGTCCACACTTACCACAAAGCTTGAAGGCTTCCCCAACCCGATTCCCATCCATCCCACTCTGAGCAGCTTCGAGGAACCTAATGGAACCTTGAACCCAGCAGCCTTCTCTTTCCTCCCAAGAGGAACTGGGAAAGGTTAAGGTTGGTTTGAGGTGGCAGGTAGAGGAAAATGCCCTCTTTTCCTCTTCACTCCACCCCCACATCCAACCGTGACTACAACTCTGCTTAGGCCATCAAGTCTCAATAGATTTGCTTATGTGCCTTTCATGGGATTTGCATGACTCAGACAGACTGGATTCAGTAAGTTTAACAGTGTCTTTGGCCTTAGAGATCCTCTTTGCCCCCACTCAATTCCGTCCCATCCATTTCTACGTCCCCCACCCCATTTAACTGATGGCCATCTAGCCCTGCTTTTCTCACTCAAGCTCCCCCCACTCACACACACAGGTGACCCTGACTCCTCTTCCCCTCCCCCAGCTTACCCCTAATAAGACCCTAGCTCTTCATAATCCCCTATCCTCCAACATACCCACTACTCCCTCAGTACAGTACCTTGGCCCTAGTTGATGAGTTGCTGGTACCTTCCCCAACACACACCCACTCCCCTGCCCCTAAGAGTTTCTCCAACTTGGACCAGTAAACCCTGAAGAGAATATAAACAGTTTAGACTGAGCAAAGAAAGGCGGATTATTTCCACATAACAACCAAACAAGTTCAGTTACCCAGACCATCATTTCCTAAACTGTTTTGATATACCCTGGTATCCCCTGAGATGACCTAGGTAGCTCTCCTGGAACACTGCCCTTCCCATGACATTTTCCTCTCTAAACATTAACAGTGAACAAATTGTGTATCAAAATATTTATTTTGTTTAGCAGTTATCTTTATGAAAATAGATTTCGTGTATTTTATTTTGTTCCAAAATGTTACTGCCTTTCCCTCTCCCCAACTAACATTCCTAGGTGCTGTCAATTTATTCCCTGGCCAAATATCAGGCTCGATGTTAGGCCCCAAATCAAGTGTCTGGGGTTAGTTTTCATCCTGATGTTTTGGCATTTCATAGTCACAAAGACTGGAGGATGGAAAACAGTGTCAGAAAGAATTCGAGGCAGGGACTGAGGCACTGTCTAAACAGACTAAAAGAGGAAGACGGACAATATTACGACTGAGACAGAGGCAGAAGTCGAGAGGCACACAGACATAATCAGAGACGGGTATTATCAGAGAAATGCTGAGATACGAAAGCAGTATGGTCACATAGGAAAACACTCTGGTTCAACAGAGAAGTTCAAATCTTGCCTCTTATACTTTGGGATCACCTAACCTGGTAGACCTCAGTTTCCTCATCTATAAAATAAAGGGACTGGACTAAGGGACATAGACTAAGACTAAGATACTTTCCACCTGTGGAGTTATCATCCCTAAAGTCAAAGATTCAGAGATTCAAAAATTCTTCTAGAGACTCAAAGGGAAAGACATTGCAAAGTGATCAAGAAAGAGACAAGATTTATTGTCAGAGGGGAAGATACAAGACAAAAGAGTCGCCCTTTGTCAGAGGGAAACTAAAATTGAAACCCAAAAGGACAGAGGACATTTATTTTCAAAAGAGACTGAGGATTTGGAAGAACAAAAGTTCAGGAATTTCAAAGAAACCAGGGCAAAAAGATGTAAGGGAAGTAGATTCAGCAGTATAGGACCTTAAACCTTATTATAAGGTGAGAGCATTGTTGAAGTGTAAAAAGGGTAATTTCAATTTTTTAAATTAAAGTTTTCTTGTATAAAACCTGTGTAGCCAAGAGTAGAAGGAATGCAGAAAATGGAGGGGGTGGAGGGACAACTTTCATAGGCAATCTCTCAAATAGGATGTGATTGGGCTGGAATATTGCCGTGCTATAGGAAATGGTGAGCTGGTTGATTTAGAAAAACACAGAAAGACTTGGACTCATCAAGGTGCCGTCCACCTTCAGAGAAACAGATGATGGGAGGAAATAAGCGTAGTATGGACTTACATACATGTGTGTGTTTATAGATATCTCTGTATCTGTGTATCATGTGTGTGTATATATATATATATATATATATATATATATATATCCACTTTTAATTTTAGCTTTTTTTAGGGTGGTAGAGGGAGAGAGGAGAAAAAAAGTAAAGTAAAAAGTGCACAGCGGAGAACGAAAGAAAACCAACAAGGAAGCAAAGCTGGGCAGTTTTGAAAACAATATGTAGTATTTATTAAATAGGTTTTCTTGAAATGGAAATTTGTTGTTTTATATTGAATCCTCTCTTATAGTCTGCTATGTATAAGGCAATGTTTTTTTTTTCTTTTCTCATTTCATATTTAAGTTTAAAACTTACAATAAATAAAAAGAGACTGAGAGTGATACTGCATTACATCATAAATATTAGAGGTGAAAGGGATATCTAGGCAGAACTTGTAATCATCTATACCAGGATTTCTTAATTTTGTTTGTGCCATTTGCCCTCTGGCAAATCTGAGGAAGCCTATGGACTCTTCTTAGAATAACATTTAAATACATAAAATAATATTTGTAAGGTTTAAAAGGAAATTAATTATATTGAAATAGTTATCAAAATATTTTTTTTGAAAGTTTATGGACCCCAAGCTCAGAACCCCTGATCTAGAGACCATGTGCCCAGCCCAGAAAGCATATGCCCGATGTTTAAGAATGCTATTTTCTGTGAGTGGAGCACACACGAAACCCCAGACTCCAAGAGGACAAGATCTCAAAAGGTGTATTCCCCACATCCAAAACTAAGACCAGGGCAGATCCAATAAGGTTTGCTTATTGTGCAAACTTTCCCAAAGCAATCCAAGCTAATTGCTAAATTTAGGCTCTTTGTCCATGTCACAAGATTAGTTCGAGGAATCAGAGATGTTTAGTTTGGAGGAGAGAAGGGCAAATAACAGCAGTCTTCAAAGATCATCATAGAAAGGCCATCATAGAAAGAGAAGTCAGACTTGCTTTGTTTGGCCCCAGAGGCGAAACTAGGCCCAATAGGGTATAGGCTGCATAGAAAGTTCAGGCTCCGTGTCAGGAAAAAGTGACATATGCTAACTTGGAAGGCCGTGAGCTCTGCATTGCTGGAGTTCTTTAAGTGGAAGCTGGATGACTGCTTGTTAGGTATGTTTTAGTAGGAATTATTATTCAGCCAGGGGTTGGACTAGATGGCCTCAGAGCTTCCTTCCAGCTCTGAAATTTCGTGATTATAAGTTCTCCTAGTGGGCAGAGCCTCCCACAGAATGTTGGAAAGAGCTACAGGGTCCTGCCAGTAAGGGACTCCCTGACTAATATAGGCAAAAGGAGACTGCAAGAAAACAGAGGAAAGCTAAGTGGTACAATGAATAGAGTGCTTGGCCTAGAATCAGAAAGACCTTCAAATCTGTTCAGTTCAAATCTGGCTTCAGACACTTCCTAGCTGCGTGACCCTGGGCAAGTCACTCACCCCTGTTTGCCTTAATCCACTGGAGAAGGAAAAGGCGAACCACTCCAGTATGTTTGCCAAGAAAATCCCAAATGGGGTCGCAATGTTGGAAATGATTGAAAAATGACTGAGCAAGAACAGCACTTATCAGGAAACAACTGTGAATTAATTTAGCAGGAGTTTTGTACAAAGTAGCATGATATAGTGGGGGAAAAAATAAAAGGGCTTATGTGCAAAATGCAGCTCTGCCTCTTCCTAGCTATCACTGGGCAAATCATTTAACTCCTCTAGGCCTCAGTTTTTCATCTGTAAAATAAGGAAGTTAGACCAGACCAGAGGTTCTTAGCATTTTTGGTGTCATGGACTCATGTCACATTCTAGTGAAGTCTGTGGTCCTCTTCTCAGAATGCATGTTTTTAAATGCATAAAATGAACTACATAGGATTATAAAAGAAACCAATTATTTTCAAATAGCTACCAAAATGTATTTTTTGGAAAAAAATTTAAGTTCCCACTCCCCATGTTAAGAACCCTTGAATTAAATGATTTCTAAAGCATGCAGTGCCCATCACCATTTTCTCTTCCTGCAGTGAATCATTTCAAAGGAGTCTTTTATTAGACGGGCTCTGTCAACAGCCAATCACAACTTTGAGAAACTTACCTTGAAACTAGGCTTATTACAAGAGAAATGAACATGCATGTGGGACCCAAAGAGTTCACAATCCATGCAGAAGTCTGCATTTTTATAATAGCAGGACAAAAGAAGGAGGGGGTACCAGAAATCTCCACCTACAGGGGCTTGGCATGGGAGGGGGAAAGGTGCAGAAAAGGTGGGAAAAGGACAAACCCCCTCCCCCTGAAGGGGAGGAACAAGGCAATGGCAAAAGCAGCATTCTTTTCCCTCGGGAACTGCTAGACCATGAAAATAAGATGGTCCGCTTATCTACAAGGGTCCCAGGGCACAAGCAGTTTCTCAGCCTAGCGCAGACTGACTGGCTCCTGTCTTACATCCTGAGGACAAACAGAGAGGCCAATTTGGGATGCAAACAACAATTTATGTCAGCTCCAGAAGGAAGGGGAAGGGCTTCATCTTTGACACATTCAGGGCCTCCTGCATTCTCTGGGTCCAGCATTTCTGGAAAATATGGCAACTTAAAAAGACAAGTTCAGGGGACCCCTTAACATTGCTTAACAGCTCACAGGCCAATAAGGCTCAGAAAGACTGGAGTTGCCACCCAGTCCACACACTTGCTCCCAGGCCTTCTCAGGAAGCCATCTCTGTGGCCCATTCTTCAGAAATCTCCGGGAAAAGAGATTCAGTCATCTATCCCTCTTGTCCAGTGAGGAAGTTGTTTCTAAAGCCTAACCTAAATTTTCTCTAAGGAGTCTCCCGTTGTTCAATAATTTTCAGTCCTGACTTTAAGTTCAATTTTTTTTGAAGGACATTACTGATAATGAGATTGTGTTAACCCCTGATCTTGGTCAGACCCCACCCAACTTTACTAGGAATTTAATCTAAGGTGGGGAAGCCCATTCTACTCAAGCTTAGATGGAGATCAATGCTTTTGTCTAGGTAGCCCAAGGCTGTGGTAATCTGAGTAGAGATAATTTCTCTGTCTAAGGGTGACATGTTGTTACTAGCATCCTCTCATTGCTTCTGAGGGTATATAAACCGTGAGCCTGCTGCCATGGTTGTCTTTTTTCTGAGAGATGGCCAAATAACCATTCTTTTATTAATAACCTGCTGGCCTTATTAATAAAATGATTAAATTGCCCAGAAACTATGTTTCTCAAACCCTTTTAAATATCACGTCATGACCCTATTTGGGGTTTTCTTGGCAAAGATGCTAGAGTAGTTTGCCATTTCCTTCTCCAGTTCATCTTACAGATGAGGAAACTGAGGCAAAGAGAGTTAAGTGACTTGACCAGGGTCACACAGCTAAGAAGTGCTCTATCCACTCCACCACCTAGCTGCCCTAATGTGTCTTCAATGCAAATAGAAAATAACAACCCATTTATACCAGAGGAGGTAGGGTGGTGTAGTGTAAAGGACACTGGATTGGGAGTTGGAAGACCTCAGAGTGGATCCCAGTACTGCCATTTATTTCTTTGTGATGTTAGCCAATTCCCATCCCCTGCTCTGAATATCCCCTCTTCTGTGAGTGGGGGAGCTGGACTAGATAATGTCTATAATTCCCTCTAGTTCTAAAATACTATCACCCTCAGAAGTGTGCACACAGTAAGAGGACAACATCCACCTGAACAGTCACAGACCTGCTCTCCTGTCTCACCAGGGGCCACCACCTCCTTGTCTATGAAACATCAGTCTGTATCTCTGTCTTTCTACTCCAAAGGCACTGCTCCTTCTGGGGAAACTCTCTGGACCATGTCGGTGCCTGAGCTGCCTGCCCCTTTCTCTCCCAATGAGACACAGCTGCCTAGTCCCAAAAATGTCCACTTTAAAGCCATCCTTTTCTGCCACATCCTCCACTGGGAACCAGGCCAGAATCAGACCCAGAACATCTACTATGAAGTGCAGTACAGGAGGTAAGACATGTGTGGGTGGAAAGTAGGAGTGATGGGATCATCTGGGCCCCTATTCTGTCCCCTCTTGTCATAACATCCCCAAACAGACATGTGGGACACATACTTATTACGTGAGACTAGGCATCAGAATGGGCAGTGTCATAGAGCAGAAAGAGCCCTGGTCTAGAAGTGAGTCTTTGGTTTAAATTCTGCCTCCACTCTTTACTAGTTGGATGATTTTGGCCAGGCCAAGTGATTGCTCTGCACCTCAGTTTCCATATCATGAAGATGGGGATAACATTACTTGCTTTAACTCCCAGAGTTGGTGTACAGGAAGAATTTTGTAGAGAAACAGCATGGCACAGGGATCAGGTCAAAGGACCTGGGTTCTAAATGCTGGCACTGACCCTTAATAGCTGTGTGACCTCATCAAGTCACTTAACCACTCTAAGTTTCAGTTTCCTGAACTATAAAGTGGGCATGGGGAAAGGAAAGGCATTTATTAACATGCTTTATAAATATTATCTCATTTGATCTTCGCAATAGCCCTGGGAGGTAGGTGTTGTTATCATCCCCATTTTACAGCTGCGGAAGCTAAGACAGAGGTTTAGTGACTTGCCCAAGGTTACACAGCGAGTGGATTTGAACTCAGGTCTTCCTGACTCCGGGTCCTGTACTTTATCCACTGGTTGGACTAGATGGCCTCTAAGGACCCTTCCAACTCTAACCTCGGAGCCTATGACAAACCTTAAGGTGTGTCATAGAAATGCTGTCCATGGTACCATTCGAAGAGTAACTCTTGAATCTACTAGATGCCTAGCACTGTGGCTGTGCTGGAGCAGCATTAAGATAGGCCCCCTGCCTTCAAGGCCTTTATGGCATCATTGAAGAGTCAAATCAAAAACCCGAGAAACAGTGTAAGGCAAGCACATGCTGACATTAGTTACACAATAGACATTCAGGTAATAATTATGAGGACTGAGATCAATAGAGGGCCTTAGGTTCTGCAAAGCCCAGTGTTTGGTGCAGAGTAGGTATTTAATAAATATTTTTTTTATCGATGGGTCATTTAGTTGATTGTCTCATTGGAGTCTGGAAGCAACTCTATTAGAATTCAGAGAAAGAGGGATGAGTGTGAGGTACAATAACCATTAGATTGTAAGCTCCTTGCGGGCCAGGAGAAAATGTCTTCTGTTTCTTTTTGTATCTCCAGTGCTTAGCACAGTGCCTGGCACATAGTAGGTGCTTAGTAAATGTTTATTGAGTTGAATTGAATTGGACAAGCGGGACTTGACTGGCTGACTAGCCACACCAAGAAAGACATTACAGATGGGGAGCCCCAGACTGCAGGAAGATGTCCAGAGGTGGGGGTGGGGATGAGTCTGGGGTGGGGGAATCCCATTGTTGGGAGGAGGCCCAGTTGAGGGAGATCTCTCTCCCCCCAGGGAGGAACCAGACTGAGATTGCTGTCATAGAGTGAGAGAGAAGAGGTGGGGCTTGGGAGTCAGAAAGACTGGGAGGGAAACCACAGAGGGAGATCCCATAGAGGGTGAACCAAGACTAATGCAGAACCCTCCAAGGGAAGAAGAGTCCAAAAGGGCTAGTACTCAGATTGAAGAGGACACCTAACTCACACTGGGTTCCTCCTCTGGCCAGCATCACACAGTCCATGCTTCCTCTTTAGACACCTTTAATATTTCTTCTCCAGGTATGGGGAGTCCTGGAATCCTGTCCCCCACTGCAACAGGACCCCACATCTCTCCTGTGATCTGACCCTGGCAACGCTAGAGCTTGATGAGCAGAGCTACTATGCCCGCGTAAGGGCTATCACTGGTCACCAGACGTCTAATTGGACCAGAACGGATTCTCGACTCTCTAAAGATGATGGTACTTTTCTTACCCTTGGCCTAAATACATTCCAACCAGGAGCCCATATTTAGAGCTCTTCTCTGTTCCACACTCTCAAGACTTTCCCAAACCCCAGCCAAGTAGAACAGTGGGGCAGGAGGGTCTTATTAGAAAGCTGCCTTTCAGAGAAAGCTCGTCAAAATCATGCCAAAATAATTCAGGGTTTGAGAGAGGAATAGGGGTTATTTATTCCAGAAAAGAAAGGTTTATGAGGACTCCATGAACCCGTAAGGACCTCTCTAGCCTAATGATGCCATGATTCTGCCTCTTGCTTCTAGTAATTCTTAGGATAGACCAGCTGAAGCTACAGTTGAGTGGCAACACTGTCCTGCTGGAAATCCTGCCTGCCAGGCCCCCAGGGGCCACTGGAAATATTTCTTATAAAAACCTCTTCAAACACTACCGGGAATATGATCTTAGCATCACCAAGACGCTGGAAAATCGTGAGGTAAGGGGAACCCGAAGAATAGAGGTAGGGGTGGTAATTCCTGAGGCATGGCTATAGGCTATGAACAATTAAGCCTATCTTAAAAACTCATTGTAGGTCAAAACACTGGGAAGAGTAACAAACAGATCATTTATCCAATGGCCTGGGGTAGGGGTAAAGGACCAACTGGAGGTGGGGGGCTGGTCCCTGCCCATTGGTGCTTTTTTGTTTGCAGCTTGGGGCGGGGGTGGGGATCACCAGTGGCTGGAACCCATGGGCACTAGAGGCCTGACCTTCTGGAAGGGTCTTCAAATCTGATTCTAGTGCCATTTTTCCCTTCATCATCCCAACACTACAGATTTAGAGCAAGAAAAGATCTTGGAGGTCATCTGATCCACCTTCTTTACAGAACCTAAGTGACTTGCCCAATGTCACAGAAAAGTAGTGCCAGAAATTGAACACCTGCAAATATCTACCTCACTACTCCATAGATCCTAAAGTTACAATCATTGCAAAAGCACATGGCTTTATTGATAAGTTGGAAGCCAGCCTAGAACAAAAGATTGTCCACAACCATACAGCCAAACAATGTTTCTTTTAGCCCATTCAGATTTCCACGAAGATATACAATGAAACACATAACTTCTCAGCCACAGAAGGAGAGGAGGTCTGCATCAGGGCAAAACCTGTCATCAAGTCCCAGCCTAATGAGGGAATATGGTCTGAGCCAAAGTGCATCACCATACCTCAGCCAGGTAAGTGCAGGTCAGGTCTCAGACTCAAGAGGGGAGGGAACATACTCGGGAAGGACTCCAGCATCCTGGAGTGGGAAGAGAAGAGCCAGAGTTCTCACCTCTCCTGTCTATCTTTCAACTAGGTCACAAGGTGATATCAGAAGCAGGAGTCTGGGGCAGCTAGGTGGCACAGTGAATAGAGCACCCAGCCCTGGTGTCAGGAGGACCTGAGTTCAAAATCCGGCCTCAGACACTTGAAGCTTACTAGCTGTGTGACCTTGGGCAAGTCACTTAACCCCAAATGCCTTGCCTCCCACTCCCTCAAAAAAAACAGAAGCAGGAGTCTGACCAAGTCAATCTGACCAAGTCTTGACCAAGTTCAATAAACTCCCTATTCCCTTTGAGGTCAAATGAAAGTTCCTCTATTTAGCATTTAAGCCCCAGTTCATTTTACAGATGAGGAAACTGAGGCAAACAGGGTTAAATGACTTGTCCAGTTTCTCACAGCTAGGAAATATCTCAAGCCCCATTTGAACTCAGGTCTTCCTGAATCTAGGCCCAGCACTCTATCTGCTGCACCACCTAGATGTCCTAAGGTGTCCTTGGTGCAAATAGAAAATAGCAGCCCATTTATACCACAGGAGATATGCTGGTGTAATGTAAAGGACACTGGATTGGGAGTTGGAAGACCTCAGAGTGGATCCCAGGGCTGCCACTTAATTTCTCTGTGATGTTAGCCAACTCTGAGCATTCCCTTCCCTGGCCCAGAGCTGTTCTCAGGCTCATTATGCATGATTCCCCTTCACGTACTTTCAGGTGCAGCCAAACAGGCCTTCTTGCTTTTCTTGCAAGGTTCTGTTCCATCTCTCATCTCAGGTTCCCTTTCCACAGGCTCTCTTTCCATGCCTAAAATACACTCTCCCCTGCCCCTCAATCCAGATTTTCCTTTAAAGATCAGCTCAAATGCCACCATCTACACAAGGATTATAAGTGACATAGTAGATAGAGTGCCAGGCCTGGAATTAGGAAGACACATCTTCCTGAGTTCAAATCTAGCCTCAGCTGTATGATCCTGGACAAGTCACTTAATCCTGTTTGCCTCAGTTTCCTCATCTGTAAAATAAGCTGGAGAAGGAAATTGGCAAATGGCAAGTCTTTGCTAAGAAAACCCCAAATGGGGTCACAAAGAATCAGACACGACTAAACAACGAAAATGCATAAGGCTTTCCTCTAGCCTTTCAATTCCTCCTACCTGCACTGACAATAAAAAAAGTTACCAGTTTTGCACATATTTAGATGTCTTCATGTTATTTCCCTCAGTAGATTGGAAGATCCCTGAGAGCAGGGACTCTTCCATTTTGGCTTTGTATCTATCCCCAGCACCTCGCACAATGCCTGGCTAAATGTTATTCGGTGCTCATAGACTGACCTCACATAGGCTCAGAAACAAAGCTGGCCTTTTTTTATCCATCATCCATTTCCACTGTGTCCTCTATGAAGCCCTATTCTTCCTTGTTGTCCTGCCCTCCCTCGAATTGCACTGTTTCTTTTATCAGAACTATGATAAAGCCCCATTAAAATGCCATCAACCAACCAAGCAACCACTGGGTATTGTGTCTTCTTACTATGTGCCAGGCACTCTAGCATAAGAAGATGCTATCTGGGATACAAAGAGATGCAGTCTATCCATTGCCCTTAATATACTTACAGTCTGCTGGGAGGAAAAGACATAGCCACAAGAGGAGATAAAGGACGATGCAAGATCAGTGTCTAACAAGTTGTGTAGTGATGATGCACAAGGTTCTGAGTTCAGCAACACCAATAATAACTAGAATTGATATGGTGCTTTAAGGTTTGCAAAGCACTTTACAAATAGTATCTCATTTTTGTCATCGCAACAGCCCTAGGAAGTAAGTGCTATTAATATCCCTGTTTTACAGATGAGGAAACTGAGACAGGTTGAGGTTAAGTGACTTGCCCAGAAACAGACAGCTAGTGAGTATTTCAGGCTGAATTTGAACTCATGTCTTCCTGACACCAGGTCTAGCACTCTGTCTCCTGTGCCACCTACTTGCACTCTGAAGAAGTCACCAATGGAGCCAGCAGGATTCATTTCTCCTTAAACTAAGCATTGGGAAGTGGGGGGAAGTGGGGAGAAGAGCACTAAAAAATTAGTAAACATGGTTCTCCAAGAACAGACCAATTATAATAATGCAGTTTGTGTGCTTAAAATGCTATAGGAAAGCAGAGTAATAGAGTGATTAAATTGGGTTGGATTAAACAGGAAAGACTTCCTGGGAAAGATGAGTTTATAGGCAAGAGAGGGGCCATAGCAAACAGAGACATATCTGGAAGAGGAAGGCACCATGGCATAGAATCCATACCGTGTGATGGTCACCCCACAAAACCATGAAGGGCCAATCATTTCCATGGAGTCTGCCTAGCCCTCCAAGAGAATTAACCTGTGTGGGTCTTGCTTTAGATTTCACAGTGACCACCATCAGTGCCTTCTTTGCCTCCCTTCTGATGGTCTGCCTTGCTGTTGGCTACCTGGGTATTCAACTCTACATAAGAAAACCCAAGAAGCCACCTGAAGTCCTGGTAAGTCAGATCCTACTGCCGATGTTTTGCCCCAGGTGAGGACAACTACACTGGTCTCCTCCTCCTGGCCATTCCAGAGCTGCCAATAAACTTGGAAGAATTCGAGGTTACTGAAGTTATCTAGTTTCTAGACTTCCAAGAGACTTGGAACAGAAATCTCAAGAGGTGAATCTTTTTGTTTTAATGGAAAGGCAAGGGTTGAAGTGGGTGAGAAATGAGGAAGAGTCATGAGGAAGAGAGACGATTTACTAAATGCCATTAAAAATTTCATCATACCCCAAAGTACTGAAAAGATGCTGAGATTATGCTTTGAATTGCATTTTTATTGAAGTTCAGCTTTTGAGAGTTAAGCAACATCTGTGAGTATGAGGAACCATGGCCCCTTTCTGTGCCTTGTTAACAGCAAAGAATGGCTGCTCCAGCCCCCTTATCTGGTTCCACTATGACTGGCTGACTTTGGGGTTGGTTTTTTTTTTTTTTTTGGAGGGGAGGGGTAGTTTATTTTTGTCCAGACCTACAGTGTCAATGGTTTGGGACTTCTGGTCCGTCTACAAATTCAGGTCACCAACTGTTCCACAATTTATTGTTTTAGAATTGCCTAGGGTACTAGGTAATGCCCAAGGTCATAGCCAGTTTATATTCTATTTAGTATATAATATATATAATAACATATTTACATATTTAATATATTACATTTATTATTATAAATATATTTATATTAGAGACCCCACTTGAACCCAGGTCTTCCTTACTTCAAGGCCAGCTCTCGATCAGTCAAGCTTAACAAGTATTTATAAAATGCCTACCATATGCCAGGCATTGGGGATACTATTACGAAGACTGGAATAATCCCTATTCCCTAGGAGCTCACATTCTCCACTAAGATATGTTGCCTCCCAAGAGCTTGATGGACTTTGGAAAGCTAAAAAGTCATTGAGGAGAAATGGCGCTTACAATGGAGCAGGCAGACTGGGAGGGGGATTCCATATATTCAGAACTAGGAGGGCTTCAAGAGATGATGTGGGCTTGTCAGGGAGAAAGTCAGGTCTTCACTCTGGCCAGGAGATGAAAAGGAGAAATTGAAAATTATTTAGCGAGGAAAAACTAGTTTCTTCTCAACAAGGCAACCAAGAGGAAGGAAATGAGATGATGAACCTGGTGTGCCCCTCCCCCTGAGTGAGGGTGAATAGAATTCCCTGCAGTAGCACTCAGTGGTAGAGGTTAGTGAATACCAGTGTGGCAGCGTGATACGGGAGGCAAGGGCAAGGGACGCAGAATTCAGAGACCCACATTCACATCTCAGCTCTTCCACTAAGGTTCCTGCCAGGTCTGACATTCTAGATAGGCATGTTCAGAATACTAGAAAAGTTCTTTCCTGGGCCTAATCTAATTGCCTCTTCCCTTTCATAGAATTTCAAACTGAAAGGACCCCTAGAGATCATCTAGTCCCACTGCCTCATTTTTCAGATGAGGAAACAGAGACCTAGAGAAACTAAGTGATTTGTCAAGGTTTCACAGCTATGAAGTTTCAGGATTAGAAGCCAAGTTTTCTGACTCCAGACCCTGGGTTCTTTCTTCTACATTGGTTAGACAAATGAAAACTGGGCTGAGGTTGTTCCTCAGTAGGCCAAATACAGTCCACTTTTTTATTTAATTTATTTATTTTCAGTTTTCAACATTCACCTTCACAAGCCTCTGAATTTTCTCCCCCTCCCTCCCCAAGATGGCATGCAAGCCAATTTGGACTCCACATATACATTCCTACAGCCCACTTTTAGGTACAACCTTTGTGAAGGTTAGCTATCTTGTAGATCTACTTTGAACCAAACTTTTCCTTCTTGTTTGACTTCCCCCTAACCCTTCATTGCCCTCTTCTTCCCTAGGCCTCCCTTGCCAAACAAAAAAGTTCTGGTATGCTGAGCAAAGAGAACTTCAAAGTGAAGCAAGACATCATCCACCCCCTTGATGAGGCAGCCTTCCCCAAGGTATCCCTGGAGCTGAAGAACTCAGAGCTCCATAGCAGCACGGACAGTGGCTTCAGCAGCACCAAACAGTCACTGCAGAACGAGGATCCTCAGTTCCTCCTCCCTATGCTGGACCCCAGAATAGGTGGGACCCAGGGGGCCAGTGGCCCTCAGCAGCCAAAGAGCAGCTTCAGCAGCGGCACCAGCTCCAGCTCCAGCAGCACCAGCTCCAGCAGCACCAGCTCCAGCAGCACCAGCACAGACAGTGGAGTTTACTCCCTGAGCCCACAGTCAGGGCAGGAATGGAAGCAGCAGCCAGGGAGTAGGGGCCCGGACCGGGAAGACAGTGGCATTGGCCTACCCCAGAGCTCCACATTGGGCTCCTCTCAGTGTCTCCAGCACAAGAGGGCCTCCACAGCTCTGGAAGGTACTCCACTTGGAAGCTCCACTCCCAAGCTGACTGAGGAAGAGGCTGCAGCCAGCGTGGTCTTCCAAGGCTACCTTCAGCAGTCCAGATGCACAGACGAAAACCAGGAGGGGGGCCCTAGCTTGGGGGAGGACCCTTCCCTCATAGGCAGCCCAGGATACAAATGCAGGACCCACAGGGATGTGGAGTCAGGCTGGCCCCCACTGGCCCAGACTAAGGGCTATCTTAAACAGAGTTTACCAAGCCGGAGCCTTAGGGTCCCAGGGGCTTCACCTGGGCAGTGGATTGAGCCAACAGAGGAGTGGAACCTCCTGAGTTTGGTCAACACTTGTGAACTGACATTTGAACATGACAATACACCTGACCTCCCTCTTCTGAACTTCTCCACAGCTCCCACTCCCCCAGGGATCTGGAATACAGATCCAATAACCTTGCCTTTGATCTCCAGTTTACACACCAATGAGTGATTTGGGTTACTCCTGTAGGAGAGTCTCACTCAACCCCAAACACTAGAGTCGATGTTGGGCCAGAATGGAGGGGGCCCAAGGGGGCGGTGCTGGGAGCAGTAGACAAACAGTAATATAAGCTCACTCTTCTGCACAATCAGAAACTACCTCATCTGCCTTAGAGACGCCTGGTCCATAATAAGCCCTGACACTTGGAGATGCTGGGGAGCTGGGGCGGGGCTCCATCTGGGAGGGTGAGGAGAGTACAACCCATTAACTGACATGTCCCTGTATCTCCTGTCAGGCCCAACTGTCAGAACCAGGGATCTGGGGGACCTAGCAAGGACTGAGGGGAGCATAGCAAGGATGGCTCCTTCTCCCACCTTTGGGAACCTCCGTAGTAGGTGCCTTGCCTAATGTCACCTCTAACTTGGGCCTCAGGGGAAGGAGGAAGAAGAATGAGTATGGACAGGGCTGCATGGGTGGGGGATGGCTTTAGAGCAAGAGTTTCTGTCCTCAGAGGTTTAGCTCGGGGAGAAGAGGGGCAGTTTCTACTAGGGACAGAGAAGGTGGAAGCTAGCCTTTCATCTCAGGGACAGTCCATGTTCATGACTGGGAGGAAAATACCAGTGGGGCTTGGGGAAGAGGAGAGGCAACCAAAAGGATAAGCCAGCGTAAAAGGTTTCTCTCTGAAGGGTTTTTCCACCTAATCCATTCAAACCGTTGCAGCTCAGGGCAGTGAGGCAGTCAACTTGAATCCTACTTATTATCTCTGTTGACGCATGATATTTAACCTCTATTGGCCTCAGTTTTCTCATGTGTCAGATAGGAACAATAATACCTGTAAATACTTACCTCACAAAGTTGATGTGGGTTTGAAATGAGATAACGTATACAATGCCTTTTGCAAATTTTAAAGTCTTTCGTAAATATCAGCTATTATTTTTGTTATTAATGTTAATAAGTATTTATGGAGTTCTCATTCCAACTCAATTTGAACATTTATTAAACACCAACCATGCAGAGAAGGCACTGTGTTCTATACTAGGGAACTATAAAGTTTAGATAAGATGTGGTCTCTATTCTCATTGATTTTATGCTCTAGTAAGTAGAGAAGATGTATGTTCAGGGCATCCCAAAAGTATAAGTGCAGTTTAGTAAGCTTTTCACACCCCCTGCATAGCTGAGTGATGTGGAAAAATTGAGTTTCTCATTAGAAGAAAGCAATAGGTTCAGCAGGCTAAGATCCCAGCTACAATATTTATTAGACTTCTAACCACAAGCAAGTACCTTCACCTTTGTAAAATGGAATCATCACATTCATACTACCGATTTTATGAGATTCTTGTGAGGAAAGTGCCACGTAAACCTGGAAGAGGCTATAAAAATGTAAGCCACTGATGTTGTTGTCATCGTTCATCCTTCATTCTTGAAGAGGCCCAAAGACATCAGCAGGGTGACATCTTGACTTGCAAATGACTTGGATTTAAGTGAGACAGGACTGTTCAAAGTCATCAGCCTCATTGTCTCTTCCAGGTCATCAGAGTCCAATGGCAAGACATAGATGACCCTAGATGCAGTGGGTCTCAGTTTATCCAAGTCAACACCCACTCAGTGATTTAAGGCTCAATAAGAAATGAAGCAAAAGATGACCTAGTTTGCCTACTCAGAAATAAATTAAAGTTGTTGATGATGTAGGCACTCAAAGCCCTGAGGGTCCAGACAGGGAAAGAGAAGCAAAACTGGTTGATGGGAGCATCCCTGGGAGCTGTCTATCTTTAATTGGTCAAAATTCTGGCCCTGGACACCTGCTTCTGAGATTGTTTAGGCAGGAAGGGGCCGAGAGCTGGACCAGAGCATTCTGCTTATACTATGAGGCAGAACCAGACTTGGCCTTGGCAGACTGGGTGACAATGCCAGGTAGCCCTGTTTTAGCTTTAGCCTGGGTTAAAAGGGAGTTCCAGACCATTTATCATCACTCTCTAGAGTCAACTTGTCAGTAACCCAAAAACTCCCAGGCCAGAAGAAAGTCGGACCTAAGGAAGCTGGTATCCCTCACCCAGAGACCAGACATGCCTCTAAGTCCAGGGTTTCCTAATTTTTTGTATGGCATAGACCGCTTGGCAGTCTGGTGAAGATTATAATAGATCCCATCTCAGAATAATGTTTTTAAATGCATAAAATAAAATGCATAGGATTAAAGTAGAAACCAGTACTATTGAAACACATTTATCAAAATATTTTAAAAACAAAACAATTTCCGGGGCCCCAGGTTAAGAATTCCTGTAGGGGAACTCCCATGATGTCAAGTGTTGTCCCCAGAAAGCAGGTTACACTAAGGGGTTAGTGAGCTCTGCCCCAGATCTTAGTACCAGGGCTTGCAGGGATTGGAATTCATTTCTACACACATGGACACGCACACATGCACACCACTCACTATTTTAAGGATCAGTAGAAAGGGGTTAGGAGAAATTTCTGTATGTCCTATTATAGCTCCAAACTGTTATTCTTTCAGGATTTTTCTCAACAATTGTCCTACGCATCAAATATTTTACCCAGAACTGTAGGCCATTTCCCTCTGCTTTCAGTCTGCCTTAAACCACCTCCAAGTTTAGCGTGAGGGGGAGGAAACTTTACTTCAGCTATGTATGGGCTTGGTTTCCCCTGTTGCCTGGGCATGAAAAGTATAAAACTCTCTTCTCAAAACTCACATGGGGGAAAAGTTCCCTCTGTTGTCTAAGGGCTGAGGCCTAGCTTATTTACTCTTTAGAGAGGATTTATTTTACAGAAGAAGGAATCCTAGATAGGGACTCAAAAAGATATGAGTTCTGGAGAACTAGTGCAGGAGATAGAGAACCAGCCCTGGAGTCAGGAGGACCTGAGTTCAAATCATGCCTCAGACACTTACAAGCTGTGTGACCTTGGGCAAATCACTTAACCCCGATTGCCTCCAAAAAAGAAAGGAAAAGAAAAATAGAAAAGACTTGAGTTCTAATTCTAACTTCACTACTAAGTAGCCATATGACCTTCAGCAGATCAATTCTCTCTCTGGGCCTCAATTTCACCTTTGTAAGATAGGATGTTGATCAAAGACCAACCCTGCCTCCCTTGTGGGGTTGTTGAGAATCCATAGAATTGTGGGGTCTTAGATTAAGAGGTGAAAGGGACCTTAGAGATCATACCTTCCAACCTCCCCTCACCTCCATTTTACAAAGGAGAAAACAGAAGCTCAGTTCACCTGCTGCAAATAGCTGCGTGATCCTGGGCAAGTCACTTAACCTCTTAGCCTCAGTTTTCTCATCTGTAAAATATGGATAATAATAGCACCTACCTCCCCAAGTTGATGGGAGGATTAAATGAGATAATATTTGTAACAACACAACACAGTGCCTGGCACATAGAAGGTATTCTATCAATGCTTATTCCCTCCTGCCCCCTTCTTAGCTTTTGTGCCAGGAAGCCAGGAAGTAGCAGCCGGACAATCAGTCTCCCCATGTATTACACCTAACTAGATAACCTGAAAATTCAAGTCTGGGTGAAGGGATGCCCCTACCCCATATTTACATCTCTCAGACAGTCTTGAGAACTATGAGGTTGTGAAGCACTTTGGAAACCTTAACATTCTATATAGCTATAAGAGGCCTTCCATAGAAATGGGAGAAAAATCCCAGCTAGGGGTGAGAGCATCTTTCAGATCACCAAGAAAACTTGATGGAAATTCCAAAAAGAGAATCTGGGGGTTTCCCACCCTCCACTTCCAAAAAAAATATGAATTGTGAGAACTTTAAAACTATCATTCCAATCAGGAGGAGAATGTACCCAGAAGCCCTTTGGAAATAATGCTCCTTTCATGTAGAAAGATAAACCTCAGTTTGGGTCCACTTCTGTTCTATTATCTGATTCAACTGGTACTATCAAATGAGATAATATTTGTTTAAAATAAAAATATTTATTAAAATATTTGTGAAGGAGGAGGAGGAGGAGGAGGAGGAAGAAGAAGAAGAAGAAGATGATGATGAAGATAAAGACTTGACACAGTGCCTAGAATATTGTAGACATTCTATAAATGCTTGTTCCCTTTCCTTTCCCTCTATCAAAAGGGATGCTACGAGGACTTCTGGGTTTGGAATCAGAAAGCCTACATTGAAATCCTGGCCACATGGTAACTGATTGGCGTTCAGCAGATCAATTTACTCTCAGGGTCTTAATTTCCCTAGCTCTAGAATGGGAGGAGGGTGTGGATTGTGGAGGATGCAGTAAAGGATCTCGAGTGTCCCTTCCAACTTTGGCATTCTTATACTGGATTGGGCAGGACTGGGAAGTATACTTTTCAAGGAGAGGCCAAGTAATTTGAATCTCCATTTTGAAACCAGCAAAGTCATTTAAAGAAACACAAGTTTTCTTTGTGGGTTTGAATTTCTCATTAAACTGAACCCAATGTTGTCAAGCAAAACCCAGGGCCTAAGAAATGAGTCACTTCAGTCCATCTGATCATCCTCCAATACAGATAGGTCTTGGTGAAGCCTAATGCATTGATAATCTACTTTCCCCTATATGTGCGCTAACCTTCATGCCTCCTTCTCTTTCTAAGACAACCTTTGCCTTGACACCAAGAAAATGCTCATTTCTGGGGAAGTGCTGATGATAATCAGTGTTCAGAGAAGCTGATTAATCTCACCCCATCTTCATCCTGAGCAGAATTTTCCTCCTGGTGCTGTCCATCATTGGGTGTGGAGGGAATTGGGGTTTGTCACTTTGACCAGGAAATCAGGGTAGATCAGTAGGTTCTGTTCCTCCAAAAGGATCCCCAGAAATCCCAGCTCTCTGAAGCAGCCCCCACCTCCCCACAAAGTCATCAGGAAATTGCTTTGGAGAGAGAAAAGAAGCAAGGGTGATAAACAGAATTCAATTCAGACATCACCAAACCAGGATTATGTTCTGAGCATCTAAGTGTTAGGGTTTAGGTCAGACTCAGCTGTTGCCTCCCTAGTGTTAGTAATATAATAGAAGGCTATGACTTGTATACAGATAACTGTAATACACAATAAAGCATAAATACATTACAGAAAGTTATGTTATATAGGGGCAAGAGCCTTGGACTTGGATGGAAATGAGAGCTGAGTGTGAATCCTACACATTTACTTGTGTGTGACCATGGGCAAGTCTCGTAAATTGAGATTCAGTTTCTTCATCTGTAAAAGCATGATAGGTGGTCAGTTAGGTGGCACTGGCCCTGGAGTCAGGAGGACCTGAGTTCAAATCCTGCCTCAGACACTTACCAGCTGTGTGACCCTGGGCAAGTCACTTAACCCTGACTGCCTCCCCCTGAAAAAAAAAGATAATGATACCACCTACCTCAAAGGGAGGTTGTGAGGAGCAAAAGAGATGATATTTGCAAAGCATTTTGAAAACCATAAAGTGCTATAGAAATATTATTATCCATTATTATTGAAGTGCAAGAAAGTAATCTATGAGGTAGCATTTGAGTTGGTCTTTAAATGTAAGTAGGAATTCAGTAGGAGGTGAAGGTTGTTTGGGCCAGGGGTTGAGACGGACAAGGAGTTGGAGTGTAGTGTACATGAGAGAGGTATCAAAGTATGATGGATAAAAGACCTGCCTTGGAGTTAGGAAGACCTGAGTTCAAGCCCTGCCTCTAGTGATAGAAAGTAAGATCCTTGAGGGCAGAGGCTATTTCATCTGTGTCTTTATAGCTACCATGCTGAGCACAATGCCTGGTACTTAGCAGGCGCTTAATATAATGCTTGTTGATTGATTAACTGCTAGACAAATATTATCTGTGTGACTTAGGTGACTAAGGACTAGATACTGAGCTTCTTGGGGCCCCAGGCAACTCTAAGAGTTGTACAAATTGTCCTCTGCATCATCAGGGAAGTTTCCACACTGGGAGTTTTCTAAAACGATTAAGTCATAGTTCCACGTTCCACCTCCCCCTTCAAAAAGGAAAAAGAAAACACTGGGAGGGGAACGGTATAAAAAAGATAAAGTGGTACCAGATTGTGGAAGTTCTTGAATACCAGGACAAGGAATTCAAACTTTACCCAGTAGGCACTAAAGCCACTGAAGGGTTTGGGATAAAGGATTGACATGGGCAGATTCATTCAAGAGGTAGAGGGATATGGGCAGCAGGGTGAAGGATGGATTGAAGTGGGGAGACTATGGAAGAATACCTGTTGAGAGGTTCTTTTGATAGACCAGGTAAGAGGCAATGAGAGCCTTACTCACCGTTGGCAAGACGGATTGATAGAGAGAAGACAGGTACAAAATATCTGCCAACATTGTTGAGAACAAGAGGTGAAGGGCAAAGGAAGATTCAAATATAATGCCAAAGTTTCAAACTGGAGACTGAGTGGTGCCACTGTCGGAAATAGTGAAGTCAAATGGAGGAGCAAGAGAACAAGAGCGATGAAGTTTAAGGATTTGGGATGTTGTAATTTGGAGGAGAGAAAACTATGAGATAACTTAATTACTCCAGGCTTCTTCATGGGTAAAATGAGGATATCAGACCCCAGAGGTATAACTAGCTTGGAGCAAACTGGGTTTTGTCCCAAAGCAACTACAATGAGGAAGACAAGCTTCCTCCCCATGGTACCTCACCTTGTGGTCTTCTGTTGACCCCTGGCCACTATCAGAGTTCCCTGACCCAGGTCTGCCTCTCCCCCCAATTCCTTGAAGGATCCTATTATGTCCTTATAGGCTGTACCCGTGATTAAACTCTTCTCTTCTGCCTCTAATTTTTTTTGCCCCAGGTGAAAAAAATCCTGAGTTATAACTCTGTTGGACTCTATCCAGCTAAGTGGCACAGTGGACAGAGCACTGGGTTTGAAGTCAAGAAGATTCATCTTCCTGAGCTCAAATATGGCCTTAGCTGTGTGACCCTGGGCAAGTCTCTTAACCCTGTTTGCCTCAGTTTCCTCATCTGTAAAGTGAGCTGGAGTAGGAAATGGCCAGTATCTTTGCTGAGAAAACCCCATAGGATCCCAAAGAATCAGACACTACTGAACAACAACAAAGAAGAATCTAATATTTTTTATTCCACGGTCCATGATCTACAAATTGCAGAATCTGTGTTAATAGAAATAGGTTCCTTATATTGATCATATGTATGATCCAAATTGAAAAGAAGTTTGAATCAAAAGACAGGTTACCATTCGCCCTCTACTTCTCCCAGAGGACAGAGCAGAGGAAGGGCTTAAAGGGAATATTTCTATATAGCCAGCATCTAAGAGAGGCAGCATTCTCCAGAACACTGTCAAGGCCCCTCTCGGAAGCTCCTTCATCTGCCCAGGATGTCCTCATCTTGAATTAGTTGGACTTTCTCAGGCTGAGAAATTAATGATTCTGCTATGATTCTATGAGTGAAGGGAACTTCCTTTGCGTAAGGAGAGAGAGGAACTGAACCAACCTCAGCCAAAGAGGAAATTCTGTAGAATGCTACAATTTCCCAATTAAGCAATAGCTGGATTCACCCAAGATGGTGTTCCCCACATTATGTGTTGAGGTGAAGGCCACTTGGGGAGAAGCATGTGTCTATATCCATGCAGATCAGTGTCATGGTCCATCACACCCTTCCCAAGAAGAGCTGGGTTGGACATTCACTGAGCCTTTTCTCTAGGGACAGGTATGAATTTCCAGGTATGATAATATGCTTTTTTTCACTGAGCTTCTAAGCAGAGGGAACTATGTGCTGGGCTAAGGTTCCTGGGGATTGCTGTTTTAAACATCATGGTAGCTATGAGAGACACCAACAAGTGGTTAGTGTTGATAATATCAAGTCCCAACCTACAATATATGAGCTGCTGCTCTGGGAGGCCTGACTCATGTGCTTCCTGTAGTGTTAATGGGTTTCAGGGTGTCTTTTTCATCAAACCCACATTTTGAAATAGGCACGCATTTGTATTATTTGCCCTGCCCTCATATATGTGCCCTCCCTATCAGTCTTCTCTCCTTACCCCTCCACCCCACCCCCCACAAAAGGTACTGAGGAGCCATTGAAGATTTCTGAGTGAGGGAGTGATACGATCAGAGATGTGCTTTAGAAAGCTCAATCATCTGGCAGTAGTGCTCAGGATGAGCAAAGGAGAATGCTGGAGGTGGAGAAACTGGTTTAGTGGATTCCCAAGGCCCTCTTAAGAGTGAACTGTACTAGGGAGTGGCTATGGAAATGCAGAGGAAGGGATAGTTGTAGGAGATATTTTGAAGGAAGACTTTTTAGGTCTAATCAGTTCTAGGGAGTGAAAGAGAGGGAAGAGACAATAAGTCAGAGAAAAGGGAGGCAGGGTGGTACAGTAGAAACAGGTATCAGGAGACCTTGCATTCTATTCTCAGCTGTGCCATTAACTAATTGTGTCTGACCAGGTCACCCTCCCCTCATTCATCCCACTCCAGTGGCTCCCTATTACCTCCAGGATCAAATATAAAATCCTCTGCTTGGCTTTTAAAGCCCTTCATAACCTGGCTCCTCCCTACCTTTCCATTCTTCTTACACCTTGCTCTCCATGAGATACTCTGAGATCTAATGACACTGGTCTCCCAGCTGTTCCTTGCACAAGGCATTCCATCTCCCAACTGCCCATTTCCATGGGTGTCCCCCATGCCTGGAATGCCTACCTTCCTTGTTTCTACCTCCTGGCTGCCTTCAAGATAGCTAAAACCCTCCCTTCTCCTACAAGAAGCCTTTCCTAATCCTGATCTCCCTTTAATGCTAGCACCTCCCCTCTGAGATCTCCGATTTATCTTGTACATATGACATTTGTACAGGGGTGACTGCATATTGTCTCCTCCACTAGATTGTAAGCTCCTTGAGGGAAGGGACCGTTTCTACCTTTCTTGGTATCCCTAGCACCTAGCTTAGTACCCTGCACACAGTAGGTGCCTAGTAAAAGCTTGTTGACTTGGCTATGTGACTTGAGCAGATCATTTCATTTCACTGAGCCTCAATGCCCATAGCTATAATAAAGGAGGGGGGTAGGGTTTGAACAGATGAAATCCAAAGATTCTTCTGGCTGTCATGTTTTATCAGTCTATGACACTGTAATGTTGTTTGCTATAAGATTTCTATTTTACTACAAAACCAGAAGTTGGGGGATGGAGTTGGTTTGAGGCACAATGGATTAACTTAGTTTTGGAAGTTCTAAGATTGAGATAACGCCAGCACATTTAAGTGGGAATGTCCCAAGGAAATATAGATAATAATAATAATAGCTACATTTACTGAATGCTTTACAAATATTATCTTATTTTATCCTCACAACAACCCTCAAGGAGAGGTACTATTATTGTCCCTGTTTTACAGTTGAGGAAACTGAGGGAAACAGAGGTTAAGTGACAGCCAGTAAGTATCTAAAGCTGGATTTTAACTCGAATTTTCCTGACTCTGGACCCAACACTTTATCTGCTGCATCACCCAGCTGCCTCTATGGGACTGGAGTTTAGGTGAAAGGGATTCAGACGTCATTAGCTTGACTTATAACATATTTCACCAGTTACTATAAGCCTGAGCATGGGGAAAGGAAACAGGTTCAGAAGACTGGAGCTACCTGCCGAAGGTCACGCAGCCAATGTTAGAGCGTCTAGCCCTGGAGTTTCCCTTCTGAGGCTCTGGCCTAGAAGGGAAATCAAAAGGATGAATATTGATGTTTGTGAGAATCATGTCTGTGGGTGGAAGCATGTCATCCAGACCCCAGCCTGGCTAGGCAAGTCTCCTCAGTAAGGCTTCAGGTCACCCTACACACAGGTGTTGCTGAATCTGTGGTTTTTCCTTGAAGACAAAGAGTTCACATCCTGCTGTCGGGCCCCAGAGTCCTCCTGGCCTTTTGCAAGTGTTTGAAAGAGCAGGGAGAGAAGGTAGTTTGGTGATTTGCCTGACTCTGAGTTTAAGGGGAGTAACTGGGTAGGTGAATGGCCTCCAGGTGGGGCATGGGCCCACTCCCCATGCTAGAGTCCTTTTGAGGTCTCGGCGTAACTTAGAGAGAACAAGTCACATTACAGGTCCCTTACTACCCAATATACTCTAGATCTCATGACTGTGGCATCACCTCTTCTAAAGGCCCCCGTGACCCCCTCTATATTCCCCATATCCTAGGAAGGGATTAAGATTCTGCTTGTTCTGCCAAGCATGACCCCCACCCACCCACCTACTCCCCAACTCAACATTTAATGTCCTTTACAGGGATACTCTAGCTTATCGTTCTAGCCTTGTTTCGCATTGCTCCCCATTACACACTCTAGATTCCAGCCAAATTGGCCTATTTTCTATTCTCTAAATAAGTGCTACCCAGTACAAGAAACTCTGAGAGTGGTTATTAATGCTATCTCCCCTCTTAAATAAAAACGTATTCTTTTATCTCTAAATATTGTATCTTCCCAAAAGACTATAATGTCCTTGACAGGAGGGACTGTTTTATATTTAACTCTCATATGTGGGGAACCTGTGGCGTTGAAGCCACACATGGTCCTCTGGGTTCTCAAGTGCAGCCCTTTGACTGAATCCAAACTTCACAGAAGATTTGTTCTCGAGGCTGCAGATTCCCCAACCCTGCTAGCACCTAGCAAATATCATGAGTGTGGAGGTATTTAATAAAGGCTTGTTAAACTGAATTTAGGTCACTGGGTATCTCACATCCTCTCTAGTATCAATCTCTTCATCTGTTACATGAAAATATTGATAATACCTAACTACATGATTGAATGTTTGAGAGCATCAAAGGAGATTAAATGTATAGAGGATTATTGAAAAATTGTAAAGCTTTCCATATACACCAAAATGCTCACTTCAGCACTTTTGGGGGCAGCAAAGAACTGGAAACAAAGCAGATTTCTGTTTATTGGGAAATGGCTAAACAAATTGTGGTACGTATATATACTGGAATATTACCAGGCTATAAGAAACTTTGAATATGATGCATGCAGAGAAGCATGGAAAGACATATATGAACTGATGTAAAGTGAAGTGAGTAGCACCCAGAAAAAAATATACACAATGACTACGACAATGTAAATTTAAAGAACAACTACAAAACAATTGAAAGAGAATGTTGCAAAATTTCAAAAAAAAAAAAACCAAACGTGTGTGTGTGCGCGCGCACACACACACACACACACACATCTTCTTTGTAGAGGTGGGAGGTCCATGAGTGAGAAGGATTGCATATATTTGCAGATTTCATCGTATAGATTTTGCTTTGTTATATGAGATAGCCCTCTGGGAGGAGGAGGAGGAGGAGGAGGAGGAGGAGGAGGAGGGATACTAGGGGAAAATTAGATGCAGTAAAACAAAAGATAATAATAAAAATTCATTTAAAAACAAGAAAAACTATAAAGCTATTGATGAGACATATTGAATATTACACAATGTGGACATATTTGTATAAGGAAGGTAGAAGACATTTATACACCTTTCTCTGTCTATCCTGGAGAGGTGCTTAATAAATTACTATTGATTGATCGATATTGATCAACTGTATGTGTAACTGCTTAGAGGGGCAGCTGTCTAGGAGGTAATGTACAGCCCTAAGTGGCCCACATACTTTAGGGGCTATGCAGTTTGACACTGATTTAAGCCCCACCCCCAAAAAAAATTGTACTCAAAGAGGATCAAAATGTCATCACTATGTCGGGTTCAAGGTATAGTGTGTCCAACTGTGGCTGACCAGAACAATATGAGCTCGGAATGCTCAGCCACTGATTGGATGCAAATAGTCCACATGAGTATTTGGAATGGAGATGGCTCTAAATTTACTTATTTCACACTTTCAACTACTGCAATTCTGCTTTGCTTATAGTGCTTTTTTTGATGTGGGCATGCCATACTAGGCAGTCAAGTTCTTCAGAGAGACCTTGAGAGTGTCTTTGTATCACTTCTTCCCACCTCCATGTGAACGCTTGCCTTGTGTGAGTTCTCCATAAAATAGTCTTTTAGGCAAACCTAATTCAACATTCAAATAACATGACCAGCCTATTGGAGTAGCACTCTCTGAGGCAGAGTTTGAATGTTTGGCAGCTCAGCTCAGGAAAGGACCTCAGTGTCTGGTACCTTATCCTGTCAGATGGTCTTTAGAATCTTCCTAAGACAATTCAAATGGAAGCAATTTAGTTTCCTGGCATGGCGCTGGTAGACTGTCCAGATTTCACAGGCATACAACAGCGAGGTCAGCAGCACAGCTCTGTAGACCTTCAGTTTGGTAATCAGTCTAATACCTCTTCTCTCCCACACTTTCTTTCAGAGCCCTGTCAATCAACCTCCTCATCTATGTGTATATCCCTGGAAAGTATACTGTCAAGGCAAGTGAACTGATCCACAGCATTCAAAATTTCTCCATTTGCTGTAGCCAATGATTCTACTGGTGGATGGTGTGGTGCTGGCTTGTGGAGAGCCTCTGTTTTCTTGGTGTTAATTGTCAGGCCAAAATTAGCACAAGCAGCAAAGAATCAATCCATTCTTTGTTGCATCTCAGCTTCAGAGGCTGCATTGAGTGCACAATCATCTGCAAACAAAAAGTCACACACCAAGTCTCCACTTTAGTCTTGGCTCATAGCCTTTTCAAGTGACACCTCTTACAAATGTTCCAATCTTGAGTATATTAGAGAAAATTAAACATTTGGGTTGGACTTAAGGACTATGCTGGTATTCTTCCCTCACTGTAGCTTTTTCTATCTATTTCTCTTCTGGTGAAGAGGTTGATCTAACCAGTCTGAATCAATTATAATAGAGGGCATCACTCTCTAAGCTGCCCCTTATCTTCAGCCCCATAGCTTAGTTGGGATGGTCACTTCCTAAACCAAATAGCACCTCAGAACTCAGACCACACAAGATCTACAGAGACCTTGGAAGTTAAAAATCATGAAGATGACCAGGACCTTAGAGATAATGTGATCCTACATTCCTCCCACTGCATTTTACGGAGGGGAAAACTGAAGCTCTGGCAAGTAATGGAGGTGAGATCACAACAAAAAATCTAAGGCTTCTTGAAACTTCCTGCATAGCTCTTTTCATAGCACAGAATAAATCTTATTCTTGGTATCAGAGAGAGAGTTGTGGGAGAGGGGATGACAAGGTAGCATCTAGTTCAGTGCCTGAACCTTGGCAAATGAGAAACTGATCAGAGGCCTCCAGATGCTTCACCTGCTGTTCTTGGGGACAAAGTGAAGAATATTGCCATTTCTGGGCCCTAAGGTGTGAAAACCCAACAGACCACTAGCTTCCTGTTTTGTAAGACTTTGGTTCCTAGAACAGAACTGTAGGGTGGTTTTCATTCTTGAAACACATTTACAATTTATTTTTAAATACCCATGGTACCTATTCTTGTTCTCCCCAACATTGCTCTTATATCTCAAGACTCCTCAGGCAGAAGAGGGCACAGGGCAGAACCTGGGTTCATAGCCCCTTCCCATGTGGCCCCTCTGTTGTTTGACCCTGAATGAGGTTCCACAGCTTTGCAGTAAACCTACTAGAGAGGAAAGTCCTCTTTCCCCTCGCCAATGTCCATACGTTAACTCTGACAGTAGCTGTAAATATACACATATGTGGGTGGGTGTGAATATACATATGTATAAAAACATACATTTTTGTGGTAGCAAAAAGCTGTAAACAAAGCATAATATCCATGAATTGGGGAATGGTTAAGCAAACTGTGTCATGAAATATTACTGCATCATAAAAAACAATAAATATGAAAGATTCAGAGAAACATGGGAAGGCTTATTTATTTCCTATTTGTCCTATATGCTGCTTGTTTGTAAATATTTGTTTGCTTATCATCTCCCCATTTTCATGACGTGAAAATACTGTTCTCTTTGTCCCACAGAATTACAGGTGAAGTAGCTGCAGAGCTCTGATCAATTTCTCATTTGCCAAGATGCAGACACCAAACTAGATACATATATGTATATATGCAGATATGTTTATATGTATGCATGTAAATATGCATGTGTGTATGTATGCCTGACTAATGGGACCTGGGGAGATTTCCCCTCAGCAGCATTCTAGAACCTTGGGACTGATTTATCCTACAAGTTGGCACTCCCCTCTTCATGATGGCTAGTATACCCCCAACCACTTGCTTCTCTGATCCCTGACACTAAAAACCACTGGTTTAACTAAATGAGACTCCTTTTCCCCTGCTAATACTCCTCATGCTCTCACTCCTATGCAAATCAACACTTTCCCTCCTTTATCTCCTGCCCACCTTTTCCACCACACCCTTTGAAGTCCCTGATTGATGGTTCATCAGATCTCCTTTGTCTTCCATCTCTTCCTCTCAAGCTCTGTGCCCTTCTTGGTATTAACAGGAAGATGGCATGTCCCATTCCATTCTCTTTAAGCCTGACCACTCCTTGACTCACAGGAACAGGTGATCTGTGTCCTACCTGCCCCACACTGCCACTTTCAGATGCATGCCACCACCACCACCACCATAAAACAATCCCTTCTCTTCTGAGGTTCCCTCAGGCAGATTGTATCACTATGTCACAATCCTTGCAGCTGTCATTTACTAGCCTCCAGAACATCCTCCTAGATCGAGCCAGTCTCAAGCATTTCTGTAGCACCTTCCTCCAACTTTCTGACCACTTAAATGCCTGCTTTAGAGTCCTCCCCTCCATGTTTTCCCTGCCATCTTCCTTGGTATCAGCAATATTTATGCACATAACCCTCTTACCCCACGTACTCTTTAATTTTTTAATTTTTTTAATATTTTTGGGTTTTTTTTACTTTGCTTCACTTCCAAATATATCCCTTCCCTTTTCCTCTCACGGAGGTGAGCCAAACCTTGTAACAAAGTATAAAAAAGTGCATAATTTTAAAAAGCAGTTCAGCAAAAACTAATCAACACATCAGCAGAATCTGACTGTGCACACAGTTCAACAGTGTCTCCACCTCTGCAAAGATGAAAGAGCAGTACATTTCTTATCTCTTCTCTAAGGCCCAGCTTGGCAATTACAATCACAGTCAGAGTTCTCAGTTTGTTGTTGTCCTTTCCATTTATGTCATTCTAGTCATTGTGTATATTGTTTTCCTTGCTCTACTTCCTTCACTCTGTATTTGTATCTGTCAGTCAACAAGTATTTATTACGCACTAGGCATTCTGTTAAGTGCTGGAGATACAAAAAGAGGCAAAAGACAATCTTTGCCCTCAAGGAGCTCACAATCTGATGGGGGAGACGACAAGCAGACAAATGTTTACAAATAAGCTTCACATAGGATAAATAGGAAATAAACAAGCCTTCCCATGTTCCTCTGAATTCTTTGTGTTTGTTGTTTTTTATGACACAGTAATATTCCATGACACAGTTTGCTTAACCATTCTCCAACTGATGGATATATGCTTTGTTACCAGCTCTTTGCTACCACAGGAAGTGCTGCTATGAGTATTTTGGCGTACCCAGAGACTTTCTTTCTGGCTTTGATCTCCTTGGGCTACAGCTGGTGTCGTGCTCAACTTCCTCTTCCCCTCTTACCTCCTTCACACTCGCCTTCAGTCAACTGCTGCACTGATCACATCATAAACCTCACCATCACTGGTAACTGCTCGATCTCAAAAATTCAGAGCTCCAAAACTTTCTCGTCTGATCACAAGTCCCATCCCAATGCTTGTGAACATGCTCTTCACTCTCCTAGGAACCCTCAGTCCCATGACCATTTCTCATTCTCCAAGTCATTCACTATTTTTCTTTGTTTGATTTCTCTCTTGTCACTGTCATTTTTGAAATGCAGCGTCCTCTGCCCGGGAAACTCTTACTCCTTATCTTCTTCTTCTTAATTGTGCTAATTCCCAGCCCTGGAATACTCCCACCATCTGCCTTCAACACTCCAACCTCAGAACTGCTGAGCTTTTCTATGGCATAATCCGTGCAGAGTCATGAAATCATGTTGGCAGGATCCACTATAAATCTACAAATATATTCTATCTCATCTCAGTTTGGGTCCCTTGGATATGTGGGAAACTGTTTAGTCATTTCTGAGTAACTCCTTATCATACTCCCCAAAGCAGATGATCCAAATTTTTTCCTTTATCCTCAAGTTTCCAACTCTACCCCACATTCCATCTACCTCAGTAAATGACCGTGCCTTCTCACTAAGAGGCTATCTTGGTGAGCTCCCTCCTTTCATTTCTTCCATGGTTCAAAACCTGACTCCTTAGGTACCTTCTCCTGCCCTCTGGTCTCAAAGAATAAGGTGGTCTTTTGCCTTGCCAAGTCTAATAATAATGAAATAAATAGTAACAATAATATTGATGATAATAATAAGTGGCGTTTATTTAATAGCAAAATATTTAGTATACATTAGGCTAACCTCTTCATTTGTACCTTTGGTCCATGAAATCATGGAATTTTGGGAGCTGAAAGGGACCTTAGAGATAATCTAGTCTAAAATCCTTATTTTATAAATGAAAACACTGAGGCCCATAAAGATTAAGGTTATATAGCCAGGAAATGGCAAAACTAGAATTCAGACCCAGGTCTTTTGATTCTACTTCCTTCTCTTATAATCTCTAGGATCCTCTTCTCTTTCTCTTTCACTTTTTCTCTCCTTCTTCCCCTTCCTCCTATTTGTCCTCCTTTCTTCCTCCCTATCTCTCCTCTCTCACCTTTTCTGCACCCCTCTCTGTTTCTTTCTTCCTCTCTCCATCCCTCTCCCCCTCTCTCTATTTCCTTCCCTCTCTTTCTCCCTCTCTCATCTTCAATGTCTCTTTTTTTCTGTTGACTATTTCTCCATCTGCTTACAAATATGATCATTTCTCCCTTATCCTAAACAAACAAATAAAAACCTTACCTGAAGGGTATAAAAACCATTTCCATCTGTTGCCCTATCTCTCTCTCTTTCCCTTCCTTGTTAAACTTCTAGAATGACTAGTTGACATTCCCGACCTCCCCTTCCTTATCACCCAAATACTCCTCAATGTTCTTCAATCTGGCTTCTGCCCTCACTGTGCTATTCAAATGGTTCTTTCCAAAGTCGCCAATACCCTCTTGAATGTCAAATCCAATGGACTCTTTCTTTGACTTCTCTGTAGCTATGGCCATGCTGAACACCATTTCCTTTTTGATACTTTCTTTTCCCGTTGATGCTGTAACAATTCTCTTTGCTTTTCTCCTGACTATCTGATGGCTCCTTCTCAGTCACCTTTGATGGTTTGCTTTCTTCCTCTGGATCCCCAAAGCTTTATCCTCAGTCATTTCTCTTCTCAATCAATCAGTCAATATATATTTCTTAAGCACCTTCCATGTTCCAGGCCCTGTGTTATTAGATGCTGGGGACACAAGCACAAAGAATGAAAGAAGGAGCTTACAATACATATAGTATAAATACAAAGTTAATAAATGCAAATATAATACAAAGAAGCTGAATGCAAGGTACTTTAGGAGGATGGCCACTAGCTATTTGGGAGACTCAGGGAAGACTTTGTGTCACGAGAAAAATGGTGTTTGAATTTCATCTTAAAGGAAGTGAGAGACTCTGTGAGGCAGAGGTAGTGAGAAAAGGTATTCCAGAGAGGCAAGATGGCCAGTGCAAAGGCAGGAAGATAGGAAATGGAGCATTCTGTGTAAGAAACAGAGAGGACAGTTTGCCTGCACTGTAGAGTATGGGAGAGGAAATAATATCCAGTGAAAATGAAAAGATAGATTAAGGCCATGCTATGATAGGACTTTAAAAGATAAGCAGAAAGGAATAGTTTACCTGTTAGATCCATGGAGAAGGGAAGAATTTATAACCAAACAAGAGATAGAGAACATTATGAAATGCAAAATTGATTACATTAAATTTAAAAGTTTTGCACAAAGAAAGTTAATGCAACCAAGATTAGAAGGGAAACAGAAAGCTGGGAAACAATTTTTACAGCCAGTGTCTCTGATAAAGACTTCATTTCTAAAATATATAGAGAACTGAATCAAATCTATAAGAATATAAGTCATTCCCTAAATGATAAATGGTCAAAGCATATGAATAGGCAGTTTTCTGATGAAGAAATTAAAGCTATCTATAGTCATGTGAAAAAATTCTCTAAATCATTATTGACTAGAGAAATGCAAATTAAAACAACTCTGAGGTACCACATCACGCCTAACAGATTGGCTAATATGACAAAACAGAAAAATGATAAATGTTGGAGAAGATGTGGGAAAATTGGAACACTAATGCATTAACTCATCCAACCATTCTGGAGAACAATTTGGAATTGTGCCCAAAGGGCTATAAAACTGTGCATACCCTTTGATCCAGCAATACTACTACTAGATCTGTATCCCAAAGAGATCATAAAAAGGAGAAAGGACCCACACCTTCAAAAATATTTATAGCAACTCTTTTTGTGATGGCCAAGAATTGAAAATTGAGGGGATACTCATCAATTGGGGAATAGTTGAATAAGTTGTGGTATATGAATGTAATGGAATACTATTATTCCATAAGAAATGGTGAGCAGGCAGATTTCAGAAAGACCTGGAAAGACTTCCATGAATTGATGCTGTGTGAAGTGAGCAGAACCAGGAGAACATTGTACACAGCAACAGCAACATTGTGCGATGACCACCTTTGTTAGACTTAGCTCTTCTCAGCAACGCAATGATCTAAGACAATTCCAAAAGACTCATGATGGAAAATGCTGTCCATATCTAGAGAAAGAACCGCAGAGTTTGAATGCATATCAAAGCATACTATTTTTTCCTTCTTTGTTGTTTTTTGTTTTTCCTTTTTCATGGTTTTTCCCTCTTGTTCTGATTCTTCTTTCGTAACATGACTAATGTGGAAATGTGCTTAATATGATCATATGTGTATAGCCTGTATCAGATTGCATGCTGTCTTGGGGAGGAGGAGTGGAGGGGGGAGGGAAATTTAGAACTCAAAATCTTATAAAAGCAAATGTTGAAAACTAAAAATTAATTAATTAAAAAAAGATAAGCAGAGCTAAACCAGCAAGGATAGTGGAGTAGGAAGAAATATAGCCCAGCTCTTTCCCACAATTACTCCAACAAAGACGAAAAGGAGCACCAGACCAAATGGTGATTGGGAAATTCAAGGAGAAAACAAAATGAGTCCTTTTCCCAACCCAGATCAGCACAGAGAAACAGTCTATAAGTAGTAAATGGGCATCTACAGATGCCCAAGACACAAATCCAGAAGAGATTCATCTACAAGTAAAGCTTCAAATAAGAACACAATTGAACACAAAGTCAACTAGAATTCCTGGAAGAAATGAAGCAAATGTTTTAAATGATTTTGTAAACAGGGGGAACTAAGCATAATAAGGCAACAAGTGGAAATTCCAAGAGTGGGAACTGAATTGGGGCATTCAGCTGTATATTGGGACAAAAAGCAGTCATGAATGCAGGGATAGGCCTGTCACTGTGTAGGGCATAGGAATAAAAGCCAATTGCTCTATTGCTTTGGTATGAGAGTTCAGTCCTAGACACAGTGTAGACTGAAGAGAGGATCTGAGCCTTGAGGTGGCTAACCAGGATTAAGAGAAGTTAGCTGATGGTCTGAAGCTGTGCACTGGATAAGAAAAGAGAACAGAAAGAAGCAGCAGCTATGTGGTTCTGTTGCCAGAACAAAGTCTCAGATTTGGGCCGTCTAAAGCACGCAGCTGAGTGACCAGGGCAGGAAGCTCAGACCAAGAGGAAGCCTGAAGTTCCTGTAGCTCTGAGCTCTGTAGAGCCTTCCAGCTAACTGACAAGAGTTAGGGTCAACAGCAGCCTACTAGGCTCCAAACAGGAGCAAGTGTGTCAACCAGATCCAAACTAGGGGCAAGAGCTTGCAAAGTTTAGATGAGGAAGAAAGATTTTACCCTAGATCAGATCATTTTGTGTGGGTGCACTGAAGGTTGGTATGTCCCTGTCCTGAGCTATCCCTGAGATCTTTGAAGAACATAGAACTCACCCCCCCCCAAAAAAAAAGCATCAGCAAGATCTCAGAATACAAAGCAAGACCAAACAAGACCCAAACATACCCTCTGGAAATGAGCAGAGCCATTCTTTCACAAAGTCCCAATTAGGGAAGTAAGGCTGGGAGGAGTAAAAAAAAATGACAACAACAACAAAAAGATTCTCACCATAAAAAGCTATTATGAAGATAGAGAAATTCAAAAGGAGAGAATGACTTTGAAATCTCTACAAGGAGAGTTTCAAACAAGAACACAACCTGAACACAAAGTCTGCTAGAATTCCTGGAAGAAATTAAGCAAATGTTTTTAAATGATTTTATAAATAAAACCAGAATACCAAAAGAGATAATTGAAAAAAAAAGATGAGAGCTCTGAAGGAAAGACATGGAAGGAGAGCTAACAGATTAGTACGAGACATACAAAACCTTACCCAAGTAACAGACTCCTTAAAAACAGAAACTGGCCAAACAGAAGTTAATGTCTCCATGAAACGAAAAGAAATATTAAGAGAAAGTCATAAGACTAAAAAAATAGAAGAAAATATAAGCTCTCTCATTTCAACAAGTACACTAGAAAACAGATCAAGGAGAGATCATGGAACTATCAGTGAATAACCTGGAAACCATGACCAGAAAAATAATCCAGACACATTTCAAGAAATCATGAAAGAAAATTGCCCCGATCTACCAGAGGGCAAAGTGAAAATAGAAAAAATACACCAGATAACTCCTGAAAGATATACCAAAATATAGGGGCAGTTAGGTAGTACAGTGGATAGAGCACGGGCCCTGGAGTCAGGAGGAACTGAGTTCAAATCCAGCCTCAGACACTTGCTCGCTGTGTGACTCTGGGCAAGTCACTTAATGCCAACTGCCTCCCTACCCCCCCCCCAAAAAAAGAAAGAAAGAAATCTCAAAATGAAAACTCCTAGGAACAAAAATAACATAACCATGACAAATAACAATAACAAACATAATCAAAATCTCCTGAGCCAAAGAACAAAAATACTGCAAGCAGAAAGAGGTCAAGTGCTGAGAAGCCAGTCAAGATCAAGCAAGATTTATTAGCTACTATTAAGACCTTGAAATATAGTATTCCAAAATGTAAAAAGATATAGGCTTATAATCAAGCATCACTCACCCAGCAAAACTTAGTATAATACTATAGGGTAAAAAAAATAATACTATAGGGTAAAAAAATGAACCACCAATAAAATAGAGGACTTAAAATACTAGAACTGAGTAGAAAATTTGAAATACAAGCACAGGAATCAAAAGAAACATGAAACACAGATGAGAGCCGGAAAGGATTAAACACAGATGAAAGTCTTCATATTCTAATAGAAGGTAGTGACATGTGTTTCTTCATTACCATAATGTCAGCAGGGATCATAAAGGGATTTAAATAAGACAGAGGGCCTGGGAGTGGTTTTGTTATGTTCTCATTATCTTAAAAGAAGAAAGGAAAAAGAAGGGGAAAGGAATATACCAGGAAATATGGGGGAAGAGAATGTGGAGTCATTTAACATAACTGGGGTAAGCAGTGGCTACACAAAGAAGAAGGGGTAGGAAAAATGGGTGACACCTGAGCCTCACTTTCATCTGATATGGTGAAAAGAAGGTACAATATACACAAATCACTCCACGCACAGAGTCTGGTATATAAATACATTCAATTCAACAGGAAAATTGGAAGGAATGGGAAGAGAGGAGAGAGGGAAATTCAAGAAGAAATTTAAAAGCTAAACAAAGGGATTTTTTTTCCCCTAGGGACAATGTGGAACCACCAGACTTAGCTGAGTAAGAGAGTCCCACGGTTAGGACTGTACTTAAGGAGAATTACTTAGGCAGCAGTGTGTAGAATGGACTGGAATGAGAACTTGAGGCAAGGAGACCAATTAGGGGGCTGTGTAATAACAATCTAAGCAAGAGATAAGAGCCTGAACTAAAGTGGTAGTTGTATGAGCCAAGAGAAGGGCTTAGTCAGTTGGATGTGAGAAATGTTACTAAGGGAGAAACTACAAGATTTGGCAAATGATTAAATATGTGGAATAAGCAAGAAAAAAGAGTCCAAGATAATGCCTGGATTAATTAATTAAGTAATCAATTAATTAATTAAGGATTACCAACCTTTTCTATACTTTCTTTCAGTAATATCATGCATTTTCATGATTTCAATTATTTATGTGTATAGCAGTGAATCCCAGATCTATATATCTACCCTGAATTTCCAACCCAATGCTCTAGTCTCACGTTTTCAACTGTCTGATTGTCCTGTTGGCATTTCAAATTCAATTTCTCCAAAACTGAATTGGTCAGCTTCCCCAAAACCTGCGCTCCCCCAAACTTCCCCTTTCCTATTTTCGTTGACGGCACCACCATTTTACCAATCATTCAAGTGTAAAACCTCAAAGCCACCTCTCTTTCAGCTCCCACATTCAGTCAGTTATCTAACTCCTATCAATTCTTGCTCTGCCATAATTTTCATGTGTCTCCACTCTCATTACCACCACTGGAGTACTGGCTTTGAAATTTCTAACAGCCTCCTTCGAATAGATTCTCTGTCTGTTTTCTCCCTCTTGCCAATCCATCCTTCACGTGGCTGTCAAAATAATCTTCCTAACACAGGTCTGACTGTGTCACTCCTTTTTGCAAAAATCTTCAATGGGTCCCTATTACTAAAGGGTAAAGTAAAAATTTCTTAACCTGGCATTCAAGACCCTCCACAATCTATTCCCAAACTTTCTTCACAGTCTTACTTCACTTTACCACCCTTCACACACTATTTCCTGCCAAACTGTACTATTCATTCTTCCCTAATCTCATCCTTCCCTCTTCCGACTGTGTATTTGCTCAAGCAGACACCCCTTCCACACGTCCACCAGTAAAAATCTTCTTCCTGCCAGGCTTATCTCGATTGCCACTTCTTTCATGAAATCATACCTCATTCCTCCAGCTGAAGGAAATCTTCCTCTATCCATATTTCTGATAGCATCTTGCCTAGACCTCCTCTCAACCTTTTATAGAATCTACCCTGTATTATCCCTTTTTCTCACCATATTTTCCTCACTCCTACCTCCACCTATTAAATTATTAGCTCCTTTCAGGCACAGATGGTGGTATGTTTTGCGAAGGGACTTATATGTAATAGACATTTAATAATGTTCATTGAATTTCATTCCATGTATATAGCTGTGTTTATATGATTATTATAATGATAACTGGCATTTATATAGTATTTTAAGGCTCACAAAATGTTTTCTGTATCTATGTGAGGGTTGACTCTCACAACAACCTGGCAGGTAGATACTATTATTATCCTAATTTTTCAGTTAAAGAAATTGAGTCAAACAAAAATTAAGTGACTTTCCCAAGGTCACACAGGTAGCAAGTATCGAGGCCAGATTTTTAACACAGGTCTTCTGACTCCAAGACCAACAATCTAACCACTACAATCTGTTACTTCTCCATTCCCCAAGATTCATATATATGTGTGTATATATATATATGTATACATATATGTATATATACATATATGTATATATACACACATATAGCATATGTGGGTATATATGTATACATGTATGTATACATATATATACATATATAGTTTGTTGAAAATTTTATAATGCTATAAAATTTTAACTGTTATTACTACTAGTAGTAGTTGTAATAGTATAACTAAGAATTGAGTGTCAAGTGTGTATGATTGAAGTGAAAATATAGACTGAATTAAAGGATGCAAAGCACCGAGCTAAAAAACAGGAGGTACAGGTATCTCAAAAGGACCAAGAATCAATCAGCCGCAAATATTTATTACTCCTCTATCTGGCCAGTAGCAATTAAGTGACTCAGTGGTTAGAGCCCTGGGCTTAGAGTCAAGAAGACCTGACTTAAAGACCTCACTCAGACCTGAGACTGGTTTGAGTTCAAAATCAGCCTCAGATACTTAAACTGTAAAGCAGGGATAGTAATAGCACCAAATCCTCAATATTGCTGTGAGGATCAAATTAGACATTTGTGTATAAAAAAAAAGGTTATCACTTATTAGGAGCTTTATAAATGCCTATTCCCTTCACTTCCCCATTTTCTGGATGACCGTGCTTGCGGCACTGTGTTGGGCCCTGGGAAAGATGCAAAGATAATCAGGTAATGAAGGTCTGTGCTTTCTGGAACTTACAATTTAGTAGGGGTGATACGACCCATACGCAAACATGCAACACTAGGCAATAACAATATGCATCCCAGAATTTGGCATTGGCATCTGGGTTCCAATCCCAGTTCTTCTACTTGCCATCTATGTGATGTTGAGCAAAGCACTTCATCAGCCTCCCTGTAAAAGGAGTGGGTTGAGTGATGCAGCATGCTACCTGTCTCCTGACAGAAAGGAGATATTTTTAGGGTGAAGATTTTTTTGGGGGCGGGGACAAGGCCAATTTTGAAATTTGTTTTGCTTGACTATGCCTTGTTACAGGGGTTCTGTTTTCTTTTTTTTTCTCAGTGGGGGTTAAGAGATAAAATTTTGTTAATTAAAAAGATTTAATTAATTTTAAAACTAAAAAAATGAGTGTGTTGGACTATGATTTCTAACTCTTTCTAGCTCTAAATCCTGTGAACTATAAGATCTGTGGTGAAAGGTACAGAGGATCAAAATGCTAATTGAGGCCACCATTCTATGACATTGTTCCTATGGAAATACCCTCTAAAATACTATGTTACCTAATGATGCAAGATGCTCAAACTAGGCCCTTCTCCCAGAGGAAAGATGCAGGAAACATAGGTAGAAATACCTAAAATGACTGATGGATCTCTAAGGGAAGCCTTTGACAATTGGGGAATGATTCTAGTCCCTATGTCTATCTTTAGCTGACTTATTTGTTACTGATGCATTCAAATGTACCTGGGGGAGGGGGCTGTCTGTTTCCCCTTGATTGATACAGATTGTTTCCAGGTTCCTTCATGTGCCACACTATAAAATTAAATAGCGCTTGGGCCTTAAGCCACCCTTGTTGGTCAAGTAGATTCTACAGAACTTATTACCTAGGTAGCATTTATGTATGTGGACCAGACTATTTCCCAAGACCAGACTATGGCCATAGGATGAAGGCAAGGTGGAAATCCCTATCTCCTTATGTTACTTTAGTCTGTGTGAATGATAGTTACACTTTCAATAAACCTTCTACTTCAAGGTAGATGTTAATAAAGCTGATTAAACCTAAAAGTGTGGTTTGTGTACATTTCCCCCCAGAGAATCAGTTATTAAACGTTTTCCAGCACATCCCTAACTTAGCTGACAACCCGTCAACCAATCCAAAAATTTGGATATCACTGACTACTAGGGAAAAGCGTGTCGACCAAGAAACTAGGAACCTATGTGTTTACAATTGGATCAGTTCACAGTTCCGCCAACAGTGAATTAGTGTCCCAATTTTTCCACATTCCCTCCAACAGTCATCACTTTCCCCTTCAATCATTTTAGTCAATTTTATAGGTATAAAATGATATCACAAGGTTGTTTTAATCTGCATTTCCCTAATCAATAATGATTTAAAGTATTTTTTCATATGATTATAAATTGCTTTGATTTCTTCATCAGGAAACTGCCTTCATATCCTTTAACCATTTATCAATTAGGGAATGATTCATATTCTTATAAATTTGACAAAATTTTTATATATTTGAGGTATGAGACCTTCAAATGAAAATCTGTCTATAAAATTTTTTCCCTAATTTTTTGCTTTCTTCTTGATCTTGGCTATATTTGTTTTATTTGTACAAACCCTTTTTAGTTTAATGTCATTGAAATTATCTAGTTTACACCTCACACTGCTCTCTATCTCTTATTTATTCATAAATTGTTCACCTATCCATAAGTCTGATAAGTAGTAGTAACAGCTTAATAACCTTTCGGGCATAATTCCAGATTGCTCTCATCCAAATCAAATTTGTCATTTTCTAGGCTGAGGAGTAAGCAGCAGTGTCCTGAGACCCACCTGCTGAGAGTACATCCAGTCAATGAAACTGTGTCAGCCTAATCAGCTTCTGAGGCATGTCTGCTCAACTGTCAGCTCCTACTCTACTTCCTCAGGTCTCACACACCTTTCTAACAAGAAGGACAATACAGTTTTTTTTTGGCTGGTTTGGGGTGGAGTGGCAATTGGGGTTAAATGACTTACCCAGGGTCACACAGCTGGTGTCAAATGTCTAAGACTGGATTTGAACTTGGATCTTCTTGACTCCAGGGCCAGTGATCTAACCACTGTACCACCTAGCTGCTTCTGACAATGTAGTTTTGAGTAGCACAGGATGCCAGTTTCACATAATGCAGCAAGTATTTTTGAGCAGGTACCATTTCGGTATGTGAGAGACACAAAAGAAGTATAACACAGGGTCTCCACTTACAGGAAGTTTCCAGCCTATTCAGGGAGATAGGGCATGCACTCAGGAAAAATAACAGGTCATCTCGTAGGTCCCTTTGAACTCTGAAGTTTCACAATTCCATAATTAAGTGCCAAAAGTGATCTATACAGACATTAAGAGGTATAGAAGGTCAGGGGAAGGAAGGAGAGATCCTTAAGGGTCTTGGTGAACAAGTGAGGTTTTGTGAAGGAGGTGAGACTTGACCTTGACCTTGAAATACCTTAAAGAGGAATCAGATAAAAGGAAAAGAGAGATCATATTCCAAGCTGGGGTGAGGAGAAAATGGGTGGGGAGAGAGGACATCATGAACAAAGACGTAGAAATGAGGACGGTTTGTTGGAGGCACAATGAGAAGACGGGCCTGGATGAGCTGTAAGGTCTTATCTGAATGTGGAAGAGAAGTAGATGAGAGAGGCTCATCTGGGCTCCACTGCCCCTCCTGACATCAGCCAGGCAGTTTTCCAGAAAGACCTAGCCAAAACCAATTACAGCCAAGACCAATCACCCTAACCAACAAGGGTCTCTTTCTCCTTTCCCTGACCTTCTATAGCTTTAATGTTTATACAGCTCATTTTTGGCACTTATAGAAGCTTGAAATTTCAGAGACTGAAGGGACCTATGAGACCAACTAGCAGTTTTTCAGTGTGCCTATCTCCCCAAATAAACAGGAAACTTCTTGTAGGAAAAAAAGGGAGTTAGGGCCTGGATAGAAAACAAAGAGGGTAATAGAGGGGACTGTATGTTTGACTCTGGACAAATCATTTGCCAGTTTAATGTCAAATGCTAAGTAGTACTTTGGAATCCATAGAAAAGGTCATGGGGTATGGGCCACTTAGCCACAGGTTCCATAAGCATAGAGGAAATGATTCTCTGACATACTAAGCCAAAGTTATAGGAGAGTAGATATTCCTAGGGGACTGGGAAAAGAAGAGAGATGGGGAGGGTGTCAGCAAGGCCTTAAGAAGAGGAAGTGATCCTAGTTTCAGTTCCTTCCCCCGATTAAGGGGAAATACTCTCCATTTTTCCCAGTGCTAACAAGGCCCTCCTGCATCCCTCTCCTTAGGCCTTGAAACCTAGGAGGGAGCCCAAATGAGACTGTGCAACAGTCCCTCACCCCACCCTTTTCAAGTAGCCTGAGGACCTGTGAGCCAGGATGGTCCCTGCCATGGACCATAACATCCAAACCAAACTTAGGAAAAGGCTGGGACACTTCAGAGAGTTTCACTAGAGCCAAAAATTCAAAAAGGACAGAGAAGCCAGCCTTAACGAACTGAAAATGAAGGCACAAACGTCATCCACCCCACCCTCTTCAACCGTTCAACTTCCCCAGTGGAAAGGAGGAGACAAGAAGCTCCTGTCCTACCCCACTCCAGCCCCAACTCCTTATCCAGTGCCAAGGGAGATAAGTCTGTAATGGAGAATCCAGAATCCAGAGGTTCAGTTCAATATGAAATATGGCATCCAGACAGAAAAATTTGATTGTCTTGAAGAAAATTCTGCACCCACTCCACCCCTCCAGCCCCAGGGCCCTGAGGCCAGTCTTCTTGATCCAATTCAGGGTGTAAAGACAGATAGCGCTAGTGAGAAAAGTGCTCTTCAGACCCAAAAATGTCAAAGAGATTGGGGGAAGCAAGAGTCGTAATAATGATGATAATATATTACCATTCCTATCCTTCATTCTTGAGTGTGGTCCTTCCTCCTCTGTAGCTCCTTCAGTTTCTGGGCTTAGTAACTATTTCCTGATGCTGGTATTGGGGATAATGACTGGTAGGGAATAGATTCTAGCTGTGAAACTTCAGTTAATCATTCAACAAACATTTATTAGGCACTTACTCTGCCCCAGGCACTATCCTCAAACTCTGGGGATACCAAGAAAGGCATGGTTCCTGGTCTCAAGGAGTTCACTTTCTAACGGGGAAGGCAACATGAAAACAATTGTAGATAGAAGATATACAGAATTTAGATAGAAGGTGATCTCAGTGACAAGGTACTAACTGTGGGAGAGGCTGGGAAAGGCCTCCTGCAGAGGTATGTAGGGAGAACATTCCAGATGTGGGGAACAGCCATGGAGATGGGAGATGGAGCAGTGTTTGCAAGGAACATTAAGATTGTAAAGTACATGGAGGGGAGTAAAGCCTAAGACTAGAAAGGAAGGATAGGGCCAAAATCCAAACAGGGGATTTTATATTTGATCCTGGAGGTAATAGGAAGGAAGCCACTGTGATTTATTGGGGGGGTGGGGATAGAGCTCAGATCTGCACTTCAGGAAAGTCACTTTTTCAGCACTGCTTCAGACAACCTGAAAGGCAACAGGAAAGTGTATCCTCCATTCCTGGTGGTCCTTCATCTGCCCTCATGAGACAGAGAGAAGGAGCACCCACAAAACAAACTTGCTTCTTATCTATTAATCTTTTTTGAAAATTTTTATTTTTTATTTTTTTCCAATTACATGTAAAAACAATTTTTAACATTCATTTTTAAACTTTTGAGTTCCAAATTCTCCCCTCCCTCTTACCCTTCCCCCCTCCTTAAGAAGCAAGCAATTTGATATAGATCATACATGTGCAGTCAGGCAAAGCAGATTTCCATATTAGTCATGTTGCAAAAGAAAACACAGACCAAAACAAAACAAAACCCACAAGAAAAATAAAGTAAAAATTTTTTTAGTGTGAAGTGTTTTTTAGTAATAAGTATGCTTCGATCTGCATATCAGACTCCATCAGTTCTTTCTCTGGAGGTGGATAGCGCTTCTTCATAAGTCCTTCATAACTGTCTTGGATCAATGTATTGCTAAGAATAGCTAAGCATTTGCAAGTGATCAACATACAATATTGCTGTCACTGTGTACATTGTTTTCCTGGTTTTGCTCATTTCAGTTTGCATCAGTTCTTTTAAGTCTTTAAATCCAGGTTTTTCTGAAATCATCCCGCTTGTCATTTCTTACTGCACATTAAGATCATGTGCCACAACTTGTTCAGCCATTCCCCATTTGATGGACGTCTGCTCAATTTCCAATTCTTTGCCATCACAAAAAGAGCTGTTATAAATATTTTTGTACAAATACTTGACCTACATCCGATTGTGGCTTATCCATGTATGAATTACACACTTTGTGGAATATCTATTCTCCTTCCACCATGTAGCATCATTATCATAGAATCATAGATTTACAAATGCAAGAGAATCTAGAGGCCAATGTAGTTTGAAACCCCCATTCTACAGATGAGAACACTGAGGCCAACCCAGAAAGGCTAAATTACTTGCCCAGAGTCACACAGCTAGTAAGTGTCTGGGGCAGGTTTAGAAACCAGATCTTGCTGACTCCAAGGTCAATGTTCTAGCCACTGTGTGAGGTGCAGTGGGTGCCCGGGGAATATAAAATATTCTTAGAAAAGTTGATCTGTAACCCCTCAGAATCAAAGAAAAGATTGTTTTAAACTAGCCTTTGTTATGAGCCATCTACATCACTGCAGATAGTTAGGAGTTGGACTTGGAGGGAAACATCAACAGCGCCACTGACATCTGATGTGTCATTGTGGTGCAGCAGTGATCCTGAATCCTAGAGGACTGTCAGGTGACAACTGACCTATCAGGTAGAAAGGCTCGGGACTGGGCCTGGTGGTGGAAGAACAGCCTAGCTAAGTTTGAGGAGGCTTATCAACAGAAGCCTGGTTATCACAAGATGAATTTTTATTTTTATCACAGAAACTCATAAATTCACCTACTAATAGAGTGGCATGGTTTCCCTGAGGCAACCAGTCATCAGTTCAGAGAACTGAGCCCTACCAGTTGAATGGAATGAATTAAACATTTATTAAGCCCCTACTATTTGTCAGGCACTGGGCTAAGAACTTTACAAATATTATCTTATTTGATCCTCACAACAACCCTGGGGGGTAGGTGTGACTATTATCCCCATTTTACAGATACGATTAAGGCAGACTGAGGTTAAAGGATTTGCTGCAAGGTCACACAGCTATTAAGCGTCTAGCACTCCATCCACTGTACCACCCAGCTGCCTCTGAATGTGGCCCTAACAGTACATGAGCAGAGTAGATGAAAGATCCAGCAGAGTCTTCTCACCATAAAAGGTTCATAGGTATAGAGATGGAAGGCATCTTTTGGTCTAATCTAACTCTTTCATTTTATACGTGGTGAACTTGAGGCCTAGAGGCATTAAATTACTTGCCCAAGGTCACACAAGTCATAAATGGCAGGATTCAAACTAAGGTTCCCCACCTCCAAATCCAGGACCACATCATCTCCTGCCAGGAAGGCCAAGGATCAGAGCTGGTCCTTCTTGTTAAAGGCACTAGTGATTTCTCAGGCTGGGGGGAATTAAGTTGAAAGATGCTTTGGGGTGGAGTTCCTATCTCTTTATTCTTCTCTGGGTGGGTGTCTCCTCTCCTTTAGAGTGAGAAGAAAAAAGGTTAAGAAGGGGATTCCAAGGAAAAAACAAAAGAAAGAGATCTAATGGGTAATGCCCCATGTCAGGCTAGAGTTTGTTGGCGCAAAGGTGGACTGAATTCACCAAAAGAAGCACTACTCGTCCTCAGTTCTCCCATGGGGTACCCGTTCTCTCTAAGGGTAGATGTCTTCTCTTTAACTCTAGCAATACCACGTTGTCAGAAGACCCAGCTCCTCTTTCAAGCTGATGAGGATTGATTCGTCATATTCCCCAGTGAGGGGTACCAGGGCCATTCCCCCACGGTCATAGGGAGCTGGAAGGCTGAAGAGAGAGGAGAACCCCCAGGCAAGGACAGTAGCTGAGGCATGAGCTTCTTCCTAAAGGATCGAGATGGAAGGTGTTAGGTAGGAGGCCTCTGTTTGCAGCATTCCTCCCTAGCTGACTATCCCTTCTTCTCTTCCCTTCCTATGAGAGAGAAAAGGAAAGGCAGAAAGAGGGTCCAAGAGAGAACAGGAGTAAATTGTGAGAGGCATTGAAGGGGGGGGATGGAGAAAAGCTAGGCAGAGTGGAGAGGTATAGATGGAAAAGAGACGGGAGATATTGGGGAAGAGAAAACAGAGAGAGACTGGGGAGGAGAAAATGAAAAGAAGTTGAGAAACTTGGCAAGGAGTAGATGGAGAGAGGCTGGGGGAATTGGAGAGGAGTAGATGGCAAATGAAGCTGGGAGAACTAAGTAAAGGTAGACAAAGGGAGAAGTAGAGAGGACACTTGGAAAAACTGTGAAGGGAAGGTGTTTTCATTATTGAATAAATAAAAACAGAAGGGATTTCTCTCTCCAAGGATAAAAGGAAGAGGTATGAACCCACTGGAGACCAAACAGGCCAAATGCTGGAGGAAATCAAGCACTGAAGAACAGAAGGACCCCTTGCCCTGAGACAACACACACACACACACACACACACACTGAGCTTGCAAGTTAAATTCATTGCTCTCAGAAGGTGGGTCCCTACTCACCTCTCATAGGCCCCTGAACTGGGGGATTCCCCTACATCAGACTGGCCTGTCATAGAACTGCTTATAGCCACCTTCTGTGTTGCTGAGGTGGCCACTGATGGTGAAGGGAGGACCCAGCTCCAGCTCTCCAGATTTCAGGTTGCTGGGGAATAAGAGACACAACTTGTCATTAATTCATAGGTTCCTAGGACTTCGAGTTAAATACACATTTAGAGATCCTCTAATACAAACATCTCATTTTTAAAAACGAGGAAAATAAGTCCTGGAGAGGGTAATTTACTCAGTAACACACCTAATAAGTATCAAAGTACTTGGGGTTTGGAAGCCAGGTCCTTTGACCCCAAATCCAGTGCTCTTTCCACTAAAGTCTCTGTTAATAGGGGCAGGAGCAGAACTTAGGTGGGAAGAAGGCTTTCACAGGAACCCAGACTTTCTTTGGGTTCCCTGCCAGTTAGGTTACACAACTGGGAGAAAGTCTGGACACCAAGAATCCTCTCTCACTGGGTTGGGGGCAGGGGACAGGGTGTGGAAGAGTAACGAGTAGTTCTCCCATGACGATTTCAGGCGGGGGGGGGGGTATATCCCCAGGGGGCTTGCTTGATTAATACTGATAATTGACTGCTAGATCTTCTTTCGAGACAGTAACTTCAATCCATCAGGGTAAGGGAAAGAAGGCAAGACAGAATGGGTCTTAGGATCATAGATTTATACTAGAAGAGACCTCAGTCAGGCCACTGAACCCCACCCTACTCCCATTTTACAGGTGGAACTATAATGGCCCAGAGAAGCTAATGACCTCAGTAGAGCCCTAACAGAAGAATATTTCTGATTATCTGAGATCCTCGGGTGCTAAAGGGGTCAGTGGTATCAGGACCTGTCATAGGTATGTTTGTGTTCTAATTTTTATTAATGGGATATTTTCAAGTATTGAGCTATAATGATCCCTACAATAAGATCCCTATCTAGCCCTCCTTTGGAATACAAAAAAAAATGACCCCTTAAAGTTGTATAGGAGCAGAAAAAGGAGAGAGTAGTCAGGGAAGAGGAAAACATGAACACTCTCTTTTTCATTGGCAGGACAGCATGATGGCCGCCAGTGTGGTCCACAGAGTAGATTTGGAGTCAGAGAACTTGGGTTCAAATCCTAGGACAAGTCATTCAGATTCTATGAATCTAAATTTCCTCATTCTAAGATGAGTGGGAAGATCTACATAACCTCCAAGATCCTTCCTAGAGTCAAGTTTTTGTTCCCATGAGCCTGTAATTGTACTAGCCTGACTGGCAATGTCCCTGCCAGTTGGGCTTGTTCAGAGACGAAGTCTACTCACCGGATCTGGTATAGGTTAAACACAAAGTTGGGCCCTAGAAAGACAAAACAGACAGACAGCAGAGAATTAGCACCATCCATAGGGAGGCATGTACCTACTGGGATAGTCTTAGTTCACAGGTTGGATCTTGGGAGAAAACTGAGGTCCTGGAAGGAATTTATTTCCTGCTGTGTTGTAGATATGTCCCAGGTTCTTTGAACCTCATCTGTATCCTGTGGGATATTTCTCATTGTCCTAGAGTTAGCCATCTTCCCAGGGACAGAGCCACCCAGAGTAAAAGGCTTACTAAGTCACTGAAACCTTTCTACCTGGTGGAGTGACTGTCACCAGTATAAAACATTCATCTTAAAATGGGGAGGGCTCAGGCTTATCAACTAAATCCATTACAATCCTGAGAAGTGGGGGGAAGGGAAGGGTTTACCCTACTTCTTTGATTCCCAATGTATTCCAGAAGCACTCAACTACTTCAGTCCTCGGGGTATCCAGATATGAATACGCACAGCAGTTGGGAGTCCTGTCAAAGAACTTCACTAGACTCCCAGTGAATCTGTAAGAGCTGGCCAGCCAAGGAGGGGATCCAGAGACCAATTTCTAGGGAAGGAGATGCCCACCTAACTGACTGGGAGGATGGGGGTGATAGAATACACCCTACAGTGCCCTTTGCCTTAGAGCCTACACAAGGTTCCACAGGCCCCTACTTTTTTGCACTGCTGGTTGACAGGAACAACAGAAGGTTGCATGTTTCCAAGATGCAGCAAGAATCTTGGACTCCCTCATTCATCACCCTCCCTTATCCCTCTGTGTACGCACACACACACACACACACACATTTCAAACAGTCAGCTGCCTGACAAAATCTCCAACCATTTCAACCACAGGAAATATTTTTGTGTTCTACTCAGGTAGGAGCACAGCTCATGCTGCTTTAACCAGCCTACACCCTTACTCCACCCCAGCTGTGATGACTGTGAACCCCAAGGGACTGGGCAGAGGTCCCAGGGTGCTGGCATGTACTCACCCTCCCAGCAGTATCCGTGTTGATACCACTTGGCCAGACTGTAACCAAGTATGGACACTACCAGTAGTGACAGCCCCACTCCAAGGATCAGACCTAAGGTACTGATGGACTCCTCACCTGCAGAGAGAACAAGAATGGAGGGTACTATTAGCCCCTTTAGGAAGGCCTTGGCAATGTCCCAGGCTACCTAGGGATGGAAGTGGGCCTTGGAGAGTCCACCTAAGGCCCAGACTCTGGCCTTGGGGAACTGAGGAGTCCAGATCAGAAAGAAACCAGAATGCAAAGCGATCAGCCTCCTTCCAGCCCATATCATTCTCCTCCATAAATTGCAACTTTGGATCACCTTTACTCAGTGTGGATTCTTGGGCCGGGATATGATATGAGAGATGGGAGGGGAGAGAAGAGGGGAGAGTCTACACCCTCTGGAATAGTAGCGGAGGTTCCTCTAAGGTGTCCATTGTGGTTACAAAGTGGGAGAGAGTTTCTCCCATTGTATGAGAAACAAGGTGATGTAGTTGAAAATAATATTTGACACTTTTGTTATTGTTTGGTCATTTTCTGCCATGTCTAACTAACTCTTCATGACCCCATTTAGGGTTTTCTTAGCAAAGATACTGGAACAGTTTGCAATTTTCTTCTCCAACCCTTTTTACAGATGAGGAAACTGAGGCAAACAGTTAAGTGACTTGCCCACAGTCACACAGCTAGTAAATGTCTAAAGCCAAATTCAAACTCAGGTCTTCCTGTTCTCTATCTACCATGCCATAATATACAACTCTGGACCAAATCTCTCCCATTCCAGTTATTGCCATGACATTCAGATTGACTCAGTTTTTGTTTTGTTTTGTTTTGTTTTGTTTTCATTGCATACATTCAGACTCAGGAGCAGAGAGACAGGTACATTGCACATCCTCAGATTCTTTCTGCTTAGGCTGAGTTATGTCACCCCAAAGGACTCATTGGAAAGAAAGATTCTGGAACAGTTAGAAAATCGTAGGGACCAGCTGAATCCCAGACCTATTTTCTTTTTTTTTTCTAATTAAATTTTATTTTATTTTCAAAGATTCATTTTTTGTCCCTTTTGCATTCCTTTCCCCCTCCACTTGAGAAAGCAAAACAAAAACAAATCAAAAATGCAAACATGTACAAATATGTATAGTCAAGAAAAACACTGGGCTTGTCTAAAAATATATGTCTCAGTTGCACTGAGTCCATTACCCCTCTCTCAGGAGAAGACAGTCTGTTCTATCATGTTTTCCGGAATTGTGATCGGCCATTACATTGATCTCGCAGCTAGGTGGTGCAGTGGCTAGTGTCAGGCTCGGAACTGGGAAGACTTTCCTCTTCCTGAGTTCAAATCTGACCTCAGACATTTACTAGCTGTGTGACCCTTGGGCAAGTCACTTAACCCTGTCTGACTCAGTTTCCTCATCTGTAAAAATGAGCTGAAGAAGGAAACAGCCAACCACTCTAGTATCTTTGCCAAGAAAACCCCAAATGGGGTCATGAAGAGTTAGATACGGCTGAAAATGACTGAACATTACATTGAACAGAGTTCCCAAGTCTTCAAAGTTATCTTTACAATATTTTTGTAATGTAGAAATTGTTCTCCTGGTTCTGTTCACTGCACTCTGTATCACTTCATACAAATCTTCCCAGGTTTCCCTGATAGTGTCCCTTTCATCATTTCTGATAGCACAATAGTGTTCCATCATATTCTATATAATTTGTTTGGCCATTGTCCATTTGATGGGCACTCCCAGAGTTTCCAATTCTTTGGTTCCGCAAAAAGGGCTATTTTGAGTATTTTTGTACAAAAAGGTCCGATGCACTTTCCAAGAACTTCTAAAAATTTCCTAGAAGCCACCCCACCATCTCACCCCCAGCCTGAGTAGATTTGGGTTCAGTTAGAGCACTCCCTAACTCGACTGGGAAACCCAAAATTTCCCCAACTCTTTTAGCCTCTCAAGAAATGAATGCACCCCTTCTCCTTAATAGCATCAAAGTGGGGTTAAACAAAACAAAACAAACAAAAACACCAAAGCTTGACAAGATCAGAAAAAGATTAAAGTAAATACAAGGTAATTGGGGTGGGGTGGGGGAGGTGCTAGCAAAAAGCTGTGCTAGGCCCTCAGGGAAGCAGGGGAGGTGCAAAGATAAAAATGATACAGTCACTGTTCTAAAGTAGTTTTACAGTCTGGAGGGGAAATATATACATATTATATATACATATACAAATATATACATATATACAAGTAGCTATAACACCAGGCCCTGAGTAATAAGTGCAAAGGAGAAGAGAGTTTAAGACAAAGTACTGTAAGTGAGTTAAGGAGAAAAAGATTGCTCCTTGTTTTGGGGGAGTAATGAGGGTTAAAAAGTAAGGGAAATCTCTTTGGAAATCTCACATTGCACAGGTTTCAACAGGCAGAAAACTCTCCCACCTTCCTCTTTCTTCAAATCTCACCATCAGTACAGTATTTGCCTACCCTCCCCTTCCCTCCCCCAATCACACCACCAACCCCTAAGACCACAAGAGCAGCCACCCTAGATCAGCTTCAGTCTCCATGTAGGCCCAGGTTTCTGTCCCCGACAGAGAGGACCACTGCTCTAAGTTGCCTTTATTAGCTATTCTGGCATTGGCTAATATGACCTTGTTTAGCCAGATGGCACTGTCTTCAGTGGTTAGGGTCCTCTCTTCACAGCAGGAAGTGATATTTGAGCCATGTTTCTTAAACATTGCTCTTGAATCATTTTAGACAGTTAAAAGTGACAGAAACTATCTAATCCAATACCTTCATTTTATTAATAGAGAAACTGGGTCCCACAAAAGTCAAGTGATTTTTCCCAGGGTCACACAGCTAATTCAAACCCAGGTCTTCTGGCCCCTAGATTCAACATTCATCTCATTACACCACTGCTTGATGGGTAAATAAGAGATCAGACCCAATCTTGCTATCTCAACTGTCTCCTCTCATGTTTTTTAGCAATGGTGAAATTGTTAGATCATGCAGTCCAGCACAGATAAAACTGAAAAACTGGGAAAGACGAAGCTGATTATAATGAGTCCTTCATCTTCTTTACAGCTGAGGAAAGGATAAGGCATGATCATTTCTGGAAAGCACATACCCCCTTGTGGCAGATCCTTGTGCACTAGGCTTAGCATGTTAGAGCTTTAAGGTCGACCAGTAGTTCATATTTCATGATGAGGAAGCTTAGATTCAGAGAGATGCAGCCGTGTCTGGGGTCACACAGCTATGCAGTGTGAGAGACTAGACTAGAGTCAGGTCTCCTGTGTCCCAGTCTGGTGGCCTTTCCTTTATATCATCTCATAAGAAGAAAGGAATGACAGGGGGAATCAGACTCCTCCAGAGTTCAGTGAGAAATCTCCCTAGGGGCCTCTTGGGCAAATCTACCTTCTGCACTTTTCCTACATCAAGGATTTAAGGTTGAGAACACCAAGGGCTGACCTCCTGAGATTTGTTCAGGAAATGTTGTAAGAATAACCTATTAGGACCTTCTCCCAGTGAATAATTCACTCAGGCTTCTTAGGCTATGTATGGGGAAAATTACAATAAAAACATTAGCCATGCAGCTTTTTAAGGGTACAAAGTACAGGATGATCTTTGCAATGCACGATGCCCCCTCCCCACAACCCTGAGATGGGCCAGGCAAGTGTTGTTGTTGTTGTTAACTTCCTTTTGTAGAGTCAGTTCAGCAAGTGTTTATTAAATGCCAATAGTGTGCTGGAGACACAAAGATGAATATGAAGCAGCTGCTGCCCTCAAGGTGATTACGATCTACCATGAGATACCGCTTGTGCACAGATAAGTAAATAATACCAACAACTCACATTTCTATAGTGCTTTAAGATCTGCAATCTCCCCAAAATGTGTGGGCATGGAAGTCTCCATTAACATGTCTCATCATGGTGAGGTGGTCACCCCAGATTTTCAAAGGCCATGCTATGCCACCAGAGTCCAAGCTCTGGCATGTCTTTGAATATGGTCCTGGCAAACATAGCCTGCATCCCGAGGACCAGCCTGGCTAAGTATAGAGTGGCTCACCATAAACAGGCTGGCCACCAGGCAACGTATTCTCCAGCCTTGGCAAGTCAGGGAACAAAATAAAAAGAAAATGGACCGCAGTCCTCTTTCTCTTTGGCAGTGGCATAGTAGAGTTGTGGGAAAATAAACAAAGTATGAAGCATCATACATTTCCATGTCACCCATAAACATTAACTTAACAAGATACTTGTCCAGGGACCAATAGATACACTACTACCAGATGAACTAAATCATGTCAATGTTTATCATCTTGCTGCAGATGAAAGCAGAAGACAAAAAGGAAGTTGTAGCTAAATGAGGAGATGGCTTCCAGGGGACCTGAGAGAGCTGGCCAACTTGGTGTTGTCATTCATTCAAAAGCAACAGGAAAAATCATTTCATGAGACATCTGGTCACCTCAAATGAAAATATTTGTTAAGAGCATTTATAAAAATACCGCTATGAAGATAATTGCTTCAAAGGGCGAGGAGGAGACAGTGACATTCCAGATCAGGAACTTGATAAGACACTCCAAATTCAATCAGTATATACTCAGAAAATTTTATTGGCATCTTTTGTTTTCACATGATCCTTATTTCTAAGTGTCTTCCTGTCCAGGACCTGTACCCAGTGAATTGTCCCCAAAGAATACTAAAGAAAGGAGGAGGAAAAAGTTCAGCAAAACCAGCCAACACATCACCCAAGTCTGACAGTATATGCAATGTTCTATGCTCATAATACTCCACCTTTGCAAAAAAAAAAAAAAGGTGGGGGGAAGAAGTTATGTCTTCCCCTCTCTCCTTCAGGGCAAAGCTTGGTCATTACATGTAATCTCAGTGTTCAATTTGGGCTTTTTGTTCTTTCCATTTATACTGCATATACCATTTTCCTGAGTCTGCTTAAAATTAATATATCCTTTAAAATTCAGTAACATCAATGCAAAGGTGAGTATAGAGCAGAATATTGGAAAATACATTAGAAAATGTGGCTAGCAGCTTCATGCCTGTATATCATGGATAATTTCTTCAAGAAAAGAATCAGAAGGCAATGGACATGATCACTCATTAAACAATGCTATATTTATTATAAATTATTATTAAATATATTATTATAAATATTAAGCACCTACTATGTGTCAGGCACTGTGCTAAGTTCTAGGGATATAAAAAGAGGCAAAAGATAGTCCCTGCCTTCAAGAAGTTCACAATCTAATGGATAATGAGCACCAAATTATTTTATAAAAAAACTAAATTGATGATATCTACATAGGCAGGTAGTGACTGGTTATCTATGGGTCCCATTTTTTAACCAGCTGTCCATATATAATTAGATCACCCACTTATAACAAAAATCAAACTCTATACCAAACTAGAACAAAGAATAAAAATAAGATGATACCATATTACCAAAATAACTGTAACCTAATCTATTTAACCAGAAGCCATTGACGACCCCAAAATGAGAAACAGATTTTTTTTAAAAAACCACTTTGACAGAGACAACCATCACTTCCTAAGGAAACTTAACTGATGCAAATCATTTGCCACAAGTAAGCCAAAAAGAAAAGAAACCAACCACTTCAGCTAGCAAACATTTGATCTCCCTGCCAAGTAGAGATATGAGGCAGCCAAGTAAGGCAACACCCAACTAGAATGTAAACTTGTTTGTACAGTCTTCCAGTAGAGAATGGTGAGTTTATCAGCATTATCATCTCATGAAACAGTGAGAAGCAACAGGGCCAGAAATACATTTACAAAGAGCTTGATGAGAGACCCAACCAAAAGAGATAATCCCAAAAGCATTTAAGCATGAAATTGGAAGCAGGAAGACAAATATGAAAAATGAGAGAAGATTGTCAAGACAACTATAACAAGACTATTCTTTCTACTGTTAACGGAATTTTAAATGCATTCCAGATTGGACTGGTTTCAAACCTGGAGATGGCCAGAGACAAAACTGAGCAGGCCAGAGATGGGTGTGTCAGGAATCACGTAGCTGTTTAATTAATTAATTTGAATGAGGAATGTGGTTTGCAAACCTGAAGTTTTCCTGAGAAGGAGAGCTCCTCATGCTGGAATAAAGACAAAGTTTTTATACATAAATCATGAGTGGGGAGGGGAGAGGAGAAGGTGGATTACAACACAATCATTCCTAGGTCTCCAGTGGTTTCCCACAGCAAACCCACGAGTGCAGGACAATATAGGTGTTCTCCAGTCCTGTGGGAATAGTTCTTAAGTTGATTGTCTCAACTCTTGGGGGTTGTGATTACTTAGTCAGGTTCAGAACCAGAGTTCTGTGATGGGAACAGGTTTTACAATCTTTGATTCACTTCACTCAAAGTGCACAAGCATAAGAATGTAGGAATTACGAACATGTCAAAACTTCTTGATTAATCACCCTAAGCTGCAGGGTGAATCTCTGACTCCCAAGCCAGAATCTCCTGGGAAAATGGGAGCTCTGAGAAATCAAAATGATTAGTATATTCATTACACATATCATATTGATCAATATGAGAATCATAAATCCCTTTACACTACCCCTAACCATATGAGAGGCAGCATGGTACAGTGAAAAGAGAACTGGCCTCAGTGCCTGGAAGGCCTGCGTTCCAGTCCTGTTCATGACGCACAGACTGTATGTCCCTGAGCAAGCTGCTCAGTCTCTTGGTGCTCCAGGAAGCTCTCAACAATGATAAATCTAAGTTGAAGAGAAGGTGCTGACTCCACCAGTGCTGGTAGCTACCTCGGGAACTCCCGTAGCAATGAAATCTCTAATGAAAACGGGGCTACAAAGGTATTCTCACATTATAGTTCCCAATATGCTATATGAGAATATAGAAATGGCACTAAAGAAGACAGAGAGAATAGGAGGTTCAACCTAAGGGAAACACAGGAAATCCAGTTTTGGAGACCTTCAAGGGAGAGATCTCAAGATACCTGGAGAAGAGGACACAAAATATACAGAAACAATCACAGGTATCAGTGATGTGCAGTGGAGAAAGGGCTGGATTGGAGTCAGAAGACCTGACCCAATTGCAACTCACTCTATGTTCCTTCTCAGGCTCTGACTACACTCTCTGACCTTCCCCATCTTGAACTTTTGGCTAACCTGTTTAACTCTACACTGTCCTCTTCTTTCAAGTCCCTTGCCTCTTCACCCTATTGAAGACCTTGTCATGCCAAATCCTAGCCTTGTATTACTACTACCATGTGCCTTCACTCCTACTCATATGCTGCCGAACAAAGCTAGAGAAAATCAGGAAACCATATTGGCTGGGTCCACTACAAATTTATATCACATAATCTCAACTGGGCCCTGACTATGGCAAGGCAATCCTTTTATACCTCCCTAATCAATTCATTGCCCCACTCACCACAGTAGTTTTCTGAACTTATTCATCCCTCCTCCAACTTTTCATGGTTCTTCCTCCTCTCTCATTCTCTCAGCTGAGAACTTTGCCTCATATTTTACTGGGAAAAAATGAGACCATTCTCCAAGGGCTTCCTCTTCTCCCTTTCTCCTCATCTCGTATCACTCAGTGCCCTCTGCTGCTTACCCCTCCTTCACTCATGTCTCCTACGAAGAGGTGAACCTTCCTGCCAAGGCAGATCCCTCTACATGCTCAAGTGATTCCATTCTATCCTGTTTTCTCCAGCATATCTCCCCTCTATCATCCTTACTCTCGCACTAATCTTCTGTCTGTCCCTGTCTCCTAGCTGCTTACCTTCTGCCTATAAACATGCCCATGGCTCTCCCACCCTCCAAATACCCTCACTTGATCCATCCACCCCCACTAGTTATCATGTCATATCTATCTCTCTTCCCTTTGATGGCTAAACTTGAGAAGGCCATCTACAATAAGTGACCCCACTCTTCTTAACTCTTTATAATCTGGCTTCTGACCTTATCATTCAACTGTAGTCAATATCTGTTAATTGATTGATTTAAAAGCTTTTTCCCATTCCTCATCCTTCTTGACTTTTCTGCAGCCTCTAATGCCATTGATCACCCTTTTCTCCTTGACACTCTCTTCTCTCTAGGTTTTTGGACCATTACTCTCTCTACTGGCTCTCCTCCTACCTGTCAGAACACTCCTTTGTTAGACCTTCATGCAAGTCGCTCTTGCCAACCATAGATGTCCCCCCCCCCCATCCTGGGTCCTCTTTGTTCTTTTATACTATTTTACTTGGTGATTTCATCAGTCCACATGGATTTAATTATTATCTCTTTGTAGATGTTCTCAGTTCTATTAGTCCAGGCTTATCCTTTCTCCTCACCTTAAGTCTCATATTCCCAACTGCCTATTGGACCTCTCGAACTCTATGTAGCACAGACATTTTAAACTCATGTCCAAAACTAAATGTGTTGTTCTTTCAGGGCACCACCATTCTCCCAGTCACCCACTCATAACCCTGATGCCATCCTCAATTCCTCATTCTCTTTTATCTCCCATATCCAATCAGTTGTCAAGTCTTGTCATTTCTACCTTTGTAACATCTTTTTATATGACCCCCTCCTCTCCTCTGATACATCACTACCAAGGTTCTGGTCCTCATCGCTTCACTTGTGGACTATTATGATCACCTGCTGGTTGATCTCCCCATCTCAAGTTTTTCCCTACTCCAGTCTATCCTCTATTCAGCTTTCAAACTGATCTTTCTAAAAGGCAGGTTTGGCCATGTTGCCATCCCACTCAATAAACCCTAGTACCTCCCTATTGCCTCCAAAATCAAATACAAAATCATTTTTGGCTCTTAAAGCCCTTCTTGACTTATCCCCTTCCTACCTTTTTAGTCTTTGTAGTTTCATATAAGGGTAAGGTTCATTTGATGCCCTAATCTTTCTCCTCTTCTTCCATGTTTACATACCCTTCTTACATACCCCAATTATGAGAAATAGCTAATTCCACTTTCTTCTTTCTCCTCTCCACACTAATGTATTCTTTTTAACCTCATAATAGAACTAATTTATCCCAGGTTGTCAGTTTTTCTTATTTAACTTTTTCAGTATCATTGAAGACATTAAGGTTCAGAAGGAAAATTTGTTCCCTGCCCCCCATCATGACACCAGCAAGCAGGAATAGTTTTGCTCCCACTGACTATTTTTATACCATTAATTTATTTCCTAACTTTATTGTTATTCCTAGCATTTTTAGAACTGGGTCAAATTATAGTAGGGGGAGGGATATTTTTAAAATATCAGTTTAATATTTTGTGATACAGTGATTTAAAGATATGGTTCTTCTAAGTTTATTTTATTTCCACACTTGGTTTTAATGGCTATCATAGCCACAAAAGAGACCTCGTAAAGATAAAGAGATCCAAATGGAAAAAGTGCTTCATCGGCTGCACTTTTAAAATCATGATCCTTATTTTTCAATCTCATATTTTACAAAACCTTTTTTGAAATTCAGATAGTAAATTTCAATCTTTTCTGACACTAGCTGATTTGGAAATGGAACAAAAGGCATTGCATTTTTAAATTTTTAACAAATTAAACAAATTAAATTAAACAAATTTAACAAATTAAATTTTTAGCAAATAACAAATAAGTTCAGAAGCCACTGAAACTCTTCACTTTCATTAAAAGAGGTTTGAAACTACTCTTTCCAAGCTTTTGAAGTGTACAGAAAAGAGACTTCTCATTGGTGACACACATGATATTTTGGGCAACAAAAGAACAAAATAACGGAAACATTTTCAGAAGATCACTTTCAAAACTCTCTCTCCACAGCATGAGTTTCTTTGCAAAGCAGGCACTTTTCTATGGACGGTTTACCTTGAAGAAACACGTTAAGTAAGTTTATTTTCTCAAAAAAGATCCATACTTGTCAATACAGGGAAGCCCAGCAAATGTGAAATACTTGGTTTGCTTTTGGTTTGGTTTTCCAGAAGAAAATTTCTTGATTCATCTTTAAAGGCAAAAGGCATCTTTTAAGTACTTTGCCATGAGATAACCAATGAATCTCCGTGTTGTACACAAGATGCATGACTTCTTGTCAGATCTGATTACATCATAATTATTTTTTTCTCATAATTTGACTGATGAAGAGTTCATGTTAGGGGTAAGAGAATTTTCAGCTCCATTTTTCTTGTTCATTTGTGCTCTCATTATTTATATTTTTTTCAATCTGTGTGGGTTTTTTGTTTGGGTTTGGGGTTTGGGTTTTTTTTTTCAGAAATCTTTTAAACTCACTCATCTTTTAAACTTTCCTTATGTGAAGGTGAGTTTAGTTAAAACTCTATAATATAATCCATAAATCCACTTAACTGGGAACATACAAATGGCAATACATTGCAATATACTGAAAGTGAATAAATGAGTTAGGGTACCATCGTTCAACACCGTGTTGTAGAATTTCTGCCATTCCCTCAAGAAACCTTCAATGCTTTATATGTCACTTGGCTCCCTACCATTCGGGCCAAGTTATGGCACCAGTGTGCATCCTTATATTAAGTATTAGCACACTTTACTTCCTTTCCTTTTTGGATTAACAATCAAACCTGACCTAATGTTTGATAAATGCAAAAATACAAATTACCTAGGAAATAACACCCTATTTGACAAGAATTGATGGGGAAACTAAAAAAGGAATCTGACAATTTTGGCTTATACCAACATCTTATACCATATTCCACAATAAGTTCTAAATGGATATGACTTTAACAGGAAATATCATGCCATTAATAAATTAGAAAAGAATCAGATAACACGTCTTTCACAGCTGTCAATATGGGATAAATTCTTAACCAAACGAGGGATAGAGGAGACAAAAATAGATCATTTTGATTACAAGAAATTGGAAGGCTTTTACACAAACAAACAAGAAAAAATGAAGCCAGAAGGAAGAAAGGAAACAGTGACCCAGGAATAATCTATGTATCAAACATCTCTGATGAGGGTCTGATATTCAAGCTACATAGACAAACTAGCAGAAATATGTAAGACTAAAAAAATTCCCCAGTAGATAAGTGGTTAAAGGACATGCCCAAATAGATCCAAAAAAAGGATTGTAAACTATTAACAACTACATAAAAAAAATGCCCCAGATCACTAAAAATAAAAACGCACATAAAACCTAGAGGTTTCAACTTACACCGTTGCCAAAGGTGACGAAAGATGGGAAAAGTCAATACTGGTGGGGCTATAAAAAGCCTCACTATTTCATTGTTGGTAGAGCTGTGACTCAGCCTACTCAATCTGAAAAGAAATTTGAAATTATTTGAACAAAGTGATTAAAATGTTTATACACTCTGACTCAGGGATCTCACTGCTATTAAGCAAGGAGATAAATGGTAAACAAGTGAATGAATGAATGAATCTCCACAGACACGAAAACGTGTACAGCATCCTCTTTTGTGGTAGCAAAGAACTAGAAATAAAGTAGGCACCAGTCAACTGGATAATGTTTAAATAAACTGTATGATAGGAAAGCAATTGAATATTGCTACTCTACAAGAAATTATGAATACAGAGAATTGTGAAAAGACTCATATGAACTGATTCAAAGTTAAGTAAATGGAACCTGGAAAACATTACATATAATAATTACAACAAAATAATTGCAAGGAACAATAAAACAATCAGGACTGAATCCTGTGAAATTATAATGACCAGACGTGGTACCTAAGAAGAGATGTGAAAGGACACCTCCCTCCTCTTCCTTGCAGAGGTGGGAAGGGGGGGTGGGGTGGGTTATGGAATGCTCATCAAACTTTTTCCATGTGTTGCTTAATCTTGCTGAACTATTTCTTCTTCCTTTTTTAAAAAATTCTTTAATATAAGGGATGCCTTCTGGGATGGATAGAGGATGGAGGAAAAATACAGTAGAAAATTAAGGTGATGTGAAAACAAAAGATATTAATAAAATTTATTTTTAAATGTCATAAAATAATGAAACAATCTCATCGTTCTCACTACAAGCAATAGATTTCCACTAATAATATTTAAAGTTACAATAAAAAAGGTTTTATATTAATGACAAGTAAAATTTTTTAAAATATTTTTAAATTATTTTTTATTTCATCCTATTTAATTTCTATTTTTGTTCCTATTCATTTATATAGTAGTTTCTGGGATATCCAGTTTGGCATGTCCAAGAGTCAACTGGTGATATAAGATTCATATGTCTAGAGATGACAATCAAACCAATGAAAGCTCTCTATAAAAACCAGTTCAGCTAGTATGGCCTGGCCCCCATGTTGCATGTTTGCTAAGGTTTGACTTGACCTGGAGGCCAGATATTGCTCCCCTCCCCTGCCATTTGTTTTCTTCACATAGTTAAAATTATGTTTCCTGTGTCTCTGCCCCTCATTCCTTGCACCTTCAATTCAGAAATACCTTAACTTCAGTTGTCTTGATTACCCTATTGCTTTTTCCTATGGATGATGCCTCCTATTAGAAGCGCGGTGGCCTGGAGTCAGAAAGATCTGAGCTCAAATATGGCATCAAACACTCATTAGCTGTGTGTCCCTAGGCAACTCATTTAACTTCTGTTTGCCTCACTTTCCTTGTCTGGAAAATGGGAATATTAACAGTACTTTCAGGATTATTGTGAGGACCAAATGAGATATTTGTTTTATAAAAAAAAGTACTTTGTACAACGCCTGGCACAAGGTAGGCACCATGTAAATGTTTATTCACTATTAGTACTATGCCAGTCATTTGTCTAAAACTCTGTTTGAGCCTTGAGTGTCTTGGGATAGGGCCTTGGATTGTATACTGCGTATTTTGTGTATATTGCTTGCCCACAGAATGGAGAACAGTGTCTGCCCACTTTGCTGCTTCCCATTGGCCCATCTCCCTCCCATGATTGTCAACCTGCTGTGGTGGGGTCACTCTTGGGGACACAATTTCCTCCCCTTTTGCTCTATAAAGTCACCTTAGACTAACAGCATTTCCTTTTCCTTTTGAATAGATCAAGGGAATGCCATAGGCACAGATTTAAGCAAGGCAAAGTCTCTCAAAATATCCCATGTCAGGAGTTGGTGAAGAAAGATGGGAAGTCTGTTGGAGGAAACCCTTATTACTTAAGCCTTTTCAAAGCATCAGAAAATAACCTTAAAGTAAGTTGTTGCCAAGGAGAAATCATTTAAGTTGGTGTCTGGTAAGGAATTGCAGGGCAGATAGGTGACTCAATGGATACAGTGTTGGGTCTGGAGTCAGGAAGACTTATCTTCCTGAGTTCAAATCTGGCCTCAGACACTTACTAGCTGTTTGACCCTGGGCAAGTCACTTAACTCAATTTGCCTCAGTTTCCTCATCTCTAAAATGAACTGGAAAAGGAAATGGCAAACCACTCCAGTATCTTTGCTAAGAAAACTCTAAATGGGGTCACAAAGAGTTGGACAGAACTGAAACAACAAAACAAGGAACTGGTGGCAGTGAGTATGGACTATTCTTTCCTGACTTTTGACAGTGAACGAAGGAAGGAAATAAGCACCTACTACATGCACCATGCTAAGAGTTTTACAAATATTTACAACCCCACAAAGTAGATGCTATTATATCTCCATTTACAGATGGGGAAACTGAGGGAAAAGGAAGTTACAAATGACTGACGCAGGCTCACAAAGCTATCAAGTGTCTGATGTGGAATCTGAACTCAGGTCTTCCTGACACCATACCTAGTGCTCCATCCTCTGCAGAAGGGAAGGAGGGTCAGTATAATAGCTTTATGGAGAAGCAGGTGTCTAAGGAAGGGTCTTTGTTTTTTTTTTTTGCTTGATGGATTCTTTTTTGTTTTGTTTGTTTTTTAGTGATAGGGAAGATTTGTATATGTATCTAAGCACCTGGCAAGGATTCCATTGAAAGGAAAATCATAGGATGGTAAACCTAGAACTGGAAGAGGCTTTAACTTCCAATCCAAACTTGTCATTTTTCAGGTGAAGAAATTCAGATCCAGAGAGATGAAGTAATTTGCCCATGCTTATACAGAGGATGAGTGTCCAAGCTGACCCTGAACACAAGGTCTTCTGACTCTCTTCTTACTATGAGCAAGAGTCTTCTCTGTAATCAATCCCCTTTGTCATACTGATCTATGTTTTCCCCATCTACAAAACAGAATCAGCATGGTATAGTAGAAAGAATATTGGCTGTGGACTCAGAGGACCTGGGTTCAAGCCCTACCTCTAACTCCTTCACTTTACTGAATTCCACTGATTTATTGAAGCTGGCACAGTGCTTCACATGGAACAGACAGCTTAATAAATGTTCATGAATGATCATATCTATTTCACTGCCAGGAGATCATGGCTCATGCCTTGAGTAAGGGGCACTATAAGGAAACAGCATTGCACCTTGAGTCAGAAAATCTAGGAAGAAATTCTAGTCACATCATGAGCAGTAATTTCTCCAAATCTTGGTGGTTTATTTTTTTTTTTGATTCGTTAGATGGGTATAATGCCTCACAAAGTTTTTAGTTATATTTTATATGTTAGATGGATATAATGCCTCACAAAGTTATTAGATGAGAATAATTAAAAGGGATAATACATGGAAACTGCTTTGTAACTGTGATGCCATACCAGCCATTACTATCTCTCTGATTGGCCAACAATAGGTCCCAGGCCAAGCCTGGTCATTGTTTGGGCCCTGATTGGCTCAGAATGAATGTAAACAGCAATTGTTTCTGTTTGGGTCAAAAACCCTGAGGGTTGTCCCCAACCAGAGCTATTTTTTTTTGACTAGGTAAAGAAGCCATTCTTTGGCTCGTTTCTTACAGAGCCCTAATCACTGAATGGGCATTGCCCCAGTCAAAGTGAGACCTGGAAAAGACCTTAGCTTAAAAAAGCCAAGGTCTCCCACTGCATCCTAGGCCATCTCCAGTTGTCCTGATCTGTATCTGGCCACTGGACCCAGATGGCTCTGGGGAAGAAAGTGAGGCTGGTGATTTTGCTCAGCCTTCCCTCACTTAAATCCAATTCATTTGTGTGTCATGGCATCATCTTCCTGATGTCATGGTCCTCTTTGAGAATGAAGGACAAACAAAAAGAACCTAGAATTTACAGCTTGACAAGGATGTTTCTTAGGATGGCTTCATCCTCAGAAGTCTGGCCCATCCCGAGAAGGAAGGACAGCGGACATGAGTCCTTTGGTTTATGGGGAGTCTACAGTATGTGTACTTTTCCAGAGGAAGAGAGAACAACATTGGCCTGAAGCCCTAGGCACCCTGCCTAATGGCCTGGCTACCTGGAGATGTGCCCGGCATGCTTTGGGAATGATGTCCTCTCTCTCCACCTCAACCATCACCACCCCACATACCGTGTGGAAGTCAGGAAACCCAAAGACTCTAATCAGTCAATTTCTTCCAAGAAATGAGGGCTGTAATGCATTTCCTCTTCACCTTGACCTCTTAAAACCTCTCCTTTTCCTTCAAAGCCTAGCTCAAGCAACACCTTCTTCATCAGGGGTTCTTAATCTGGAGTCCATGAACTTGATTTCAGAAGGTCTGTGAACTTAGAGCAAAATGGATAGAATGCTAGACCTGGAGTCAGGAAGACCTGAGTTCAAATCTGACCTCAAACTCTAGTGTGTGACTCTGAGAAAAGCTCTTAATAGCGGCTTTAATTTCCTTAACTGTAAAATGGGGATATGGGCAGCTGGTGGCAAAGTGGATAGAGCACTGGGCCTCGAGTCAGGAAGTCCTGAGTTCAAATGGAGCCTCAGACACTTACTAGCTGTGTGACCCTGGACAATCATTTAACCCTGTTTACCTCCATTTCCTCATTTGAAGAATGATCTGGAAAAGGAAACAGCAAACCCCGCCAGTATCTTTGCCAAAAAAACACCAAATGGGCTCACAAAGACAGGCATGACTGAAGATGTCTAACCAACAACAAACGGGGATACTAACAATACCTACTCTGCAGGATTGTCTTAAGAATCAAATGAGGCAAAGTTTGTAAAAGTACAAGTACTTTTACAAGTACTTGTAAGTATAACGGCTGGCAAATAGTAGATGCTATAAGAAATGCTCATTCCCTCGCCCTTCCCTTTAAATGGCATTGGGGGGGGGTGGAAATTATATCTTTATTTTCACTAACTTCTAACTGAACTATAGCAATTCTGTAAATTATGATCTGGCAGCTAGATTGCTCAGTGGATAGAATACTAGGCCTGGAGTCAGGAGGACCTGGGTTCAGATCCAGCCTCAGACACTTACTAGCTGTGTGACCCTGGGCAAGTCACTTAACCTCTGTTTGCCTTAATCTACTAGAGAAGAAAATGGCAACCCACTCCACTATTTTTGCCAAGAAAACTCCATGGACAGTATGGTCCACGGGGTCATGAAAAGTCTGACACAACTAAACAGCATTTTTAAAAAATCACTATTCTGAAAAGGGATACATAGGCTTCACCAGACTGTCAAAGAGATCCAGAACAAAAAAAAAGGGAGGGGGCTAAGAATTCCTAGTCTACATGAAGCTTTTTCTCATAACCCCAGCTGCTTAGTATCTTGCTCTCAAAATTACCTTATGTCATATTTATTTTGTAAATGAGGCATCCAGGTGTCAAAGTGAATAAAATTCTGGACATAAAGTCAGTAAGACTTGAGTTCAAACACTACCTCTGATACCTACCTCCTATGTGACCTTGGGTAAGTCACTTAACTCTGCCTCAGTTTCCTCATCTGTAAAGTAAGACTAATAATAGCACCTACCTCCCAGGATTATTGTGAGGATTAAATGAGGTCCTGTAGGTCAAGTACTTTGCAAACCTTAAAAGGCTATCTATTATCATTTTTATAATTTTTATCATCATCATATCTTGGGTAATGGCCCTCTCTTAAAGGCCTTCAGAATAGTAGTCCTCACCAGCTTCAGAGAAGAAGTTATCACAAGATTTGAACAGAAGGGCAAGGTTGTAGGGAGTTTTTGAGGATCCTGAGAGGCAAGAGAGAGGCTTTGTGGGGCAGCAGTATGATGGTAACAACATCTACATTTCCTTTCTTCAAAGCCAAGCCCCCATGGGAGGTGACCTCTGAATGAATAAGCGGAAAGATCTTTCTATGGCTGTATTGCGGTAGTGTTATAGTGTGTGCGGTGTGTTGTGTATTTGTGGGCACTCACTCTGGGAGCTGGAGTGCTGAGGGGAAAAATAGCTGTCCTGTACCCTGTCTTTTTTCAGCAGGTGCAACTAGCGTCCGTTTCCGATTGTGTCCTTTCATTGCGTTAAGCATTGCATTTAATGAATCTATAAAACTTTCTTGTAAATATCTGTGGTTGTCCCCGGACTTACATTTCCTGGTGTCTCTTTCTTTGAGACCTGAGAGAGTGAAAAAGTTCCAGGAGCCGCAGGAGAGGAGGTGACCTTTCATAGTGCAGGGCTGAGATCTCAACCCCCTCAGCCTATGGTTAGAGTGTTCACTCCCTAACTGGGGGCATCATCTTAAGCCACTCATAAGTTTCATAACTACACTTTTGAGATCAAAACTACTTGGAACTTGGAGCCTTTAAAAATCTGTCTCATCAAAAATGAGCCTGGCATAGTGAGCTCTAGATACATACATATGTACATACATATATATGTATATTAAAAACATATATATAACACAACATATTGTATATGATTACATATTATGTAATTCCATATAATAATATATAATGTATAACATATATAATATAAAGCATATATAGGCATGTATATATATACGTGTGTGTGTGTGTGTGTGTGTGTGTGTGTGTGCGTATGAATGCTGTATCCCCCAGTAGGGCATAAGCCCCTTTTGGTTGGGGTTTATTTTACTTTTCTTTTTATCCCCAGTTCTCAACACAGTGCCTGACACATAGAAGGCACTCTTAAAATGCTTGTTGATTGATTGAATGAATTGTCATTCATAACCTCCAAGTCTGGGGTGGATAAGTGGGCAATTGCAGCCCCAAATTCAAGATGACCACCCAAGAAACCCCAAACAGCTAGAGCTAACAGAGAGGGGAGGGAGGCACGAGAAGGTCTAGGGCAGAATCAGTCTATATAGGTGATGCCACTGAATTTTCTCTCTCCCTCTCTCTCTCTTTCAATGTGTCTCTCTGTCTCTGTCTCTCTCTCTCTCTCTTTGTCTCTGTGTCTCTTTCTGTCCCCCTCTCTCTGTCTTTGTCTCTGTCTCTCTCTTTCTGTCTCTGTGTATATGTGTCTGTGTGTGTGTGTGTGTGTGTCTCTGTCTCTCTCTGTCTCTCTCTCTCTCTCTCTGTCTCTCTCTTTCTCTCTCTTTCTGTCTCTCTGTCTCTGTCTGTCTCTCTCTGTCTCTGTCTCTCTCTCCCCCCCTCCCATGAATCCATTCTCCCCTTCTCCAGAAGCAGGGGATATGAGTAAGGCAGAAGACAGGCTGTGGCCCACAGGTGCTTCCAGTAATGTGTCCCAGTATTGAACCAAATACCCACACATGCTCGCTGATTGCCTTTTGGCTGGGAAACAGGATGCATTTGGCAAAGTAGAGACACTGAGCTGAGTAATCCTGCCGCCCCTTAGCCCTGTGTCAGCATTCCCAGCACTGTCGTGGCTCCTGAGTGCCTGCCAGAAGTCCAAGGCCCAGCCCCCAGAGCAGCCCCGGGTACTTAGCCCTATAAAAGACACTGGGGCGGGAGGGAGGGGAGAGGAAAAGAATCAATAAATCATCAGCCACTGTACCTGGTAAGGCTAAGACATAAACAATTTAAAAGCATCTTCTCCTCCAGTTTAGGACCAAGGCACTGAACTCATCAGTCATCAGAAAATGACCCCATCTGGACTTTCTGTTGATTATCCACATAGTGTTCATCCAATAGGGACAGCTAGGTGGTGCAGTGGGTAGAGTACTAGAGCTGGAGTGAGGAAGACCCACCTTCCTGAGTTCAAATTCCAGCCTCAGACACTCACTAACTGTGTGATCCTGGGCAAGTCACTTAACCCACTTTGCCTCAGTTTCCTCATCTGTAAAATGAGCTAGAGAAAAAAAAAATGGCAAACCACTCCAGTGACTTTTCCAAGAAAACCCCAAGAGTCACTGAACAATAAAGTTCATCCCATAAGCAGCAATCTGTGGCAAGCTTCCTTCCCTCTCAGAGTGCTTTCTCAGGACACCAAGTTAGTAATCCCTAAATGGATGTGGTTTACAATTGGCCTTAATGGAAGAGTAACTGCATGAGGTGTCAGGAGCCCTGGGTTCTAATCCTGGATCTGCTACTACTCCCTATCTCTGCAGCCGGAGACAAGTCACTTCCCTCTGGGCCTCAGCGTCCTAATCTGTCAGATGAAGGAGGCCAGAGAAGATGATCTCCAAAGTCCCTTCCAGCTTTAAAATTCTATGCTTTCTACCTGTCCCTCACTCACTGAGGCCACACGTCATACTGGCTAGAGCGCTGGGCATTGAGTAGGAAGGACCCGAGTTCAAAACCTGCTTCTGATCCTTGTTAGCTGCGTCCGTGGACAACTCCTTTATCTCTCTGTACCTCAGTATGCTCAACTGTAAAATGGGGATACCCGTGAGCATCAATTACCTGTGGGTACCTGCTTCACAGTCTTGTCTCGACGCTGTAATGAAGCAATGCACTCGAGTTGCTTTGCTTAAAAGTGCTTCATGACTATCAGTTACTATTGTCCCCTAGCAGTGGGGACCCGTGAGCAATTGGCTAGATGACTGAGCTCAAACTCAGGGCCTGGGATGCAGAGACAAAAGAAAAGAAATCATTCAGAGGCACTTGATCCATCCCAGCAAGAGAGAACAACTGGGCATTTGTCCTGTGGCTTGAAAGATTCAGCTCCACAGATGGCTCCCCTTCAGTTTCTAGACCCGAGAAAAAGAGAGCGTTAGGAAGTCCAGAGACAGAGCATGTGGCCCTCTTCCTTTCCTCTCCTCATAGGCAGCCCTATCTGGAGCCTGACTCAGAGCCACAAATTTACCCCTTCCTGAACATGATCGTGATTCCAGTTAGTTCTTGTTTCCAGCACTGAGTGTGTCCTGGGTGGGTGTCTGGGGTGTGTCTGCCCTTTTCCAAATCAGAATTAGGTTGGTTGGATAGATTTAGGGGTCTTTAACCGATTGGCCGGCTTATAGAGGGACGTCTGGAGTGTCTGAGTCATGTCCCAGATCTACCACTTACTAGCTGTTTAACTGTGCCCAAGACTCTTCATTTCCCTGACCCTCAGTTTCCACTTCTGTACACTGCCTACCTCAAAGTGTTGCTATGAGGATTGAATAAGATAATGGATGTGAAAGCACTTTGGAAAAAGGATAAGCCACTTTAAAATGCAGGATTATGGTTGCTGGTGATATTATTGTTACGTGGTCTTACTGCCAACTTACTCTGTCCACAATGTTCCTCAAGCTCACTGTGACGGCTGTATCTCTGAAGAAGGAGGGTGATCACATCACACCCATCAGATTAGCTAACACAACAAAATGGGGAAATGATAAATGTTGGAGAAGATGTGGGAAAATTGAAACACTAATGCATTGTTGGTGGAGTTGTGAACTGATCCAACCGTTCTGGAGAGCAATTTGGAACTATGTCCAAGGGGCTATAAAACTGTGCATACTTTTTGATCCAGCAATACCACCACTAGGTCTATATCCCAAAGAGATCATAGAAAAGGGAAAATGACTCACATGTACAAAAATATTTATAGCAGTTCTTTTTGTGGAGGCCAAGAATTGGAAACTGAGGGGAATGGCTGAACAAGTTGTAGCATATGAATATAATAGCATACTATATGCTATAAGAAATGATGAGCAGGAGGACTTCAGAAAAACCTGGAAAGACTTAAATAAATTAATTGATTATTTAAAAAAATAGGGCACTGCATGATAATCAAAAAGTAGGATGGTGGAAATAAACTTCTTTCTGTCTGCTTCTTTATGTCAAATGAGAAAAATAAATATCTTCCCTAAAAGGGCTGCTTTGAAGATGGGGATGGGGTCAGGGCGGGGAGGACATGGAACCTGGGATACTTGGAAAGGGCAGAAAGTATCTGAAGAGAAAGGGGAAGAGAGCTCACAGGCAAATGAGCACTAATTTAATCTGCACAAATCCTGTATCTATCTGCCCAGACGTCCCAATATCCACCCTGTCCCTGCCCTTCCAGACTTGGAACCACGCCCTCCAATAGACCAAAGGCCATGCTACATGTAACTGTCTCAGTTCTGGCCCTCTGTCCTGGGAATGAGCTTGACTGGCAAGAGAGCGAGTATAGGCTTAACCACCCAGGTACATCTAGGTGACCTCAGACTACGTTTCACATCTGTTCCCAATGCCAGTTGGACTATACCTCACTTTCCACTCCTTGGTCTACGAAAAGTGATCAATCACATAAATCCAATACTGTTGCTGAGTTGTTTCAGTTGAGTCCAGCTCTTCGTGACCCCATTTGGGGTTTTCTTGGCAGAGATACTGGAGTGGTTTGCCATTTCCTTCTCCAGCTCATTTTACAGATGAGGAAACTGAGGCAAATAGGCTTAAGTGCCTTACCCATGGTCACATGGCTAATAAGTGTCTGAGGTCAAATATGAACTCAGGTCTTCCTGACTCCAGATCTCATTATCATCCACTGAAGCCACCTAGCTGCCCAAATCCAAAGGGAGGGACAATCAACTGCCCTGGGTTCTAGTCTCCATCCCTGTGACTCCTCAGATAAAATCTCCCTTCCTCAGCTACCTTTTGTGGGACAGACTCTTTCATTACAAGTTGAGTTCCTTGAAAGTAGGGACTGTCTTACTTTTGTGTTTATTTCCCCAGTGCCTAGAACAGTGCCTGGCACATAGAATGCCCTTAAAAAAGTCTCTTTAATTCACAAATATGGTACAAAACTAAACTGAATTCTACAATCATATTTCACATTTCTATGGTGCTTTAAGGTTGATAATGCTTCCCTCTCAACTGGGTAAGCAAGACAAGTATTATGCAGTTTTATAGAAGAGGAAACAGATTTGACTCAAGTCTCTTGACTCCAAGTCAGCTTTTTTCTGTTTATGATATCACAGCACCTCTTTATCTTGGTATTTTCCAATGTACCTAGTACCCTGCACATAGCAGGAGTCCATAAATATTTGTTGAGCTGAACTGAAGACTAGACGTGCAGATGACAGAACTCTGAAAGAAGGAACAAGAAAGGGAAAGGAAGTGAGAATCTGAGTTTGTTTTGTTTATGGGGAACTAGAATGTGTTTGAGTATGGAAATTTCTTTCCATTTGTTTAGTGGTGGGAAGAAATTGCAAATATATAACACATTAATAAGATGGTTTTTAGAGGCAGCCTGTCATGATGTTGCTGCTGCTTTGTCCTTCATTCTTCTAGAGGACCATGTTATCAAGGAAGTGATGCCATGACATGTGAGTGAATTGGGTTTAAGTGAGGCAGGGCTGGGCGAAGTCACCAGCCTCACATTCTTCTCCGGAGCCATCTGGGTCCAGTGGGCAGATATAGATCAGGATGGTGGGAGATGGCCTGGAAGCAGTGGGAGACCTTGGCCTTTTTAAGCTAAGGTCTTTAACAGGCCTCAGTTTGACTGAATCGGCGTTCATTCAGCAATTAAGGCTAGGTAAGAAATGAAGTGGAGAATGGCCTCTTTACCTAGCCGAAAAATAAAACATCAATCTGGGAAGGGAAGACTCTCAGGATTTCTGACCAAAACAGAAACAATTGCCATTTACATTCACTCTGAGCCAATCAGGGCCCAAACGATGACTGAGTGGGACTTCACCGAGAACCTATTGTTGGCCAATCAATGAGACCCGCAGTGATTAGGACAGTGAGTCAGTCCTAATGAAGAGAGGGACAGCTTCAGTGACAGAAGTGCTGCTTTGGCACATAGACTGTGTGACCCTAGGCAAATCACTTAACTTCTCAGTGACCCAAGTTAACTCTCTAAAATGAGTTCTTAACCTAAGGTCTACAAACTTCTTGTTTTTAAATTTTTAATAATTATATTTCAATATAATTGACCTCCTTTGTAATTCTAGGTATTTTATCTTAGTCACTTAAAAGCATTATTCTGAGAAAGGGTCCATAGGCTTCACAAGACTGCCCCAGGCTTAAGGCTTAAGAATCCTGTCTCAAGCCTGTAAGTTACAGAGTACATATTGTTTCCCTGGATAGAATGTAAGCTGCTTGAGGACAAGAACTGTCTGATTTTTTTTTTCACATTGTATTCTTGGCATTGAGCACAATGTCGTTCGTTTATCCTTCATTTTCAAAGAGGACCAATGACATCAGGGGGTGTCGACTTGCGTGTGAATTAGATTTAAGTGAGGAACTGTTGCACAAAGTCGTCATCTTCACTCTTTCTTCCGGTCATTAAAGTCCAGTGGCAGGACAAAAGTGAAGACAGCTGGCAATGGCCCAGGGTGCAGTGGATGACCTTGGTGTCTTCAATGCCTGACCACGCTCTAAGCCTCCACAGGGCCTGCTTCAGCTGCTGTCATGGCCACTGAAACAAACTGTTCTCATCCACCCATTCTGCCATAGTAACATAGTAGTTCACTTAATAAATGCTTGTTGATTTATTGGAATGAGCTGTCTTAGGAGTAGTGGGGCAGTCCCTCCTTGTCAGTTTTCAAAGAATGGATGACTGCTCATTTGATATGTTGTGGATATGGGTATTGTCTGTGTATGTGTGTATCATACTGTGTATTAGTATATACTGTGCATATACTGCGTATTAGTGCTTGTAAGTTTCTTGAGGGTGATCTTAATGGACCTTTGTATCTCTAGCTTCTCAACCTACAGCTCTGAACACAGTAGGAACACAGTAAGTGAATTAAATGACCATTTTATAGATAAATAAACTGAAACTGGAGATTAAGTGACTTGCCCCAGATCTAGTCCTCTGACCCATGTCCACTGAACACAGAATCAGTGCTCTTTCTATGGCAGCTAAACTCCTCTTCCTCCTCCTCTTCTTCTTCTTGCTCCTCTTCGTCTCCTCCTCCTCCTCCTCCTCCTCCTCTTCTTTTCTGTTTCTCTCTGTCTTTCTCTCTTCTTCCATCCCTTCCTGCATTCTAACCATCTGACATTTATTAAGCACTTGCTATGTGCCAGACTTTGTGCAAAGTGTTGAGAATACAAAGACAAAAACCAAAAAACAGCCCCATCCAGAAAGTGGGGGGGGCAGGGATTCCAGCATGGGGGGGGGGGAACACTAGATAGGTAGATAGATATACACACATACACATATATATATATATATATATATGTATGTGTGTGTATATATATGTATATATGTATCTATATATAGATAGATATATATACAGAGAGAAAGAAGTAAATATATCCATCCCCTTCACAATGTAAATCAGCAACTAGATCAAAAATGAAAAATATGTCCAAGGACAGAGGCAGGAAACAGAAAAAGGCCAAGTGAAAGAAGCAAATTGGGGAAACATCTGGTGCAACTGCTCTGGGTTCTCTTTTTTTTTTTTTGGCCAGGGTTTCGCCCATTGCATTTTTTTTCCTGTGGGTGTCTTGCTTAAATAAACAAAAAAATCCTCACCCAAGGGGATGGTTTCTTCTCAGTCCACCCAGTCCACAATAGAAAGGAACCTAGCTTCCCATTTAGATCTATTTCTAGATTCTCTGAGTCACAGTACATTAGAGCAGGAAGACCCTGCTCAGAGATCACTTAACTTCTCTCAACCTCAGTTTCCATATTAATAAAATGTGGATAATAATAGCTATCACACAGATTTGTTGTGAGGCTCAAATGAGAGGACATATGTTAAGTGCTTTGAAAACTTAAAGTCTTATATAAATGCTAACTTTTATAATCGTTATCAATCTCATCAAAGTATTTGACAGATTAAAAAAAAAAGGAACACCATAGGCCCAGAGAATTGAAGTCACTTGTCCAGGCTCACACAGCTAGTAACAGGGCCAGATTTAGAATCAAGCTCTTCTGACTTCCTAGTACCTTATACCATCATTCCATACTGTCTCCCTTCTCAGATGGCATTTACCCCATTTCCCTTTGAAACCCGAGAACTAGAAAGTCACGTTTCACTAAGTTTAGTGCCAATAGCCAGGAAGGTGTCTAGGTAAAAACACATGTAGAGAACACTCAGTGGGGGACCCTGATGAGCTGGTGGCCATAATGGAGGTCTTCAAGCATTTGAAGGGCTTATACGTGGAAGAAGAATTTGTTTTTATCGGTCTCAGATAGCCAGTGGGTGTCAGATTTGGACTCTGTATTTTCTAACAGTTACCATTATCAACAAGTGGAACGGATTGCCTAGGAAGATAAATAACTCAGGGATTTTTCTCTAGGAACTTGGCTCATCTCTCTCGCTCCCTCCTCCCTCCTCCCCTCTTTTTTCTCCCCCTCCTCCTCCTCCTCCTTCTTCCTCTTCTCTCTCTGTCTCTGTCTCTCCCTCTCTCTTTTCTCTCCCTCTCTCCCTCTGTCTCTGTGTCTCTGTCTCTGTCTCTTCTCTCTCTCAATCTCTCTCTGTCTCTGTCTGTCTCTGTTTCTCTGCCCCTCTCTCTCTCTGTCCTCAATTTCCCTTTTACTTTACCTATTTATATGCATTGTGCAGGTATCCCAAAGGAGATCCTACGCTCCTTGAGGGCAGGGTCTCTTTCATTTTTCCCTTTGTATACCTAAACTCTAGTCCAGTACCTGACATATAGCAGATACTTCATAAGCATTTGTTTTCATTGACTATTGTAGTGGAGAATTCCTGTTCGGGGTGAACTTAAACTAAATTACTTTTGAAGAACCGGCCAACTGTGAGCCTGATTCTATAATGTTATGCCATAAAAATGTCCCCTATTTCTTACAGAAACAACAAATCCTGGTCATACAGCATACCCTGCTGGGGTTAGTACAGGTCAGCTCTCAGATAGCCAAGTGTGGATTATCCACATCCCCCTACACAATATACCGCCTTCAGGCTACTTGTAGCCCACCAAAGGATTTCAGGGGGCCAGAAAAAAATGTAGGTTTGCCACTTGCACACCCTCCTGTTTGTTACATGACCCACAGCAACCAACCATTGTCAGTCTGTCTCTAGTCTAACCTATCTATGATCCTAAGTTTAGCCTAATATAATTTTGGCCCCTGCCTACCGCCAAGTTGTGTATGTCTTCCCTACACCCTAACCACCAACAGTGTTCTTCTGACCTTCCTCTCCCATCCAGAGAACACAGATGAGGGAAACCAAACCCAAGTAAATGGCCAAAGCTCCTCATTTTGAGCTGGACTCATAGAACTCTCCCTTGGTGAGGAGAGGTGAGTCCCAAGCCATTGTCCATACTATGTGTCAAAGGGAATGGAAGCTCATTTGAATAAGAGCTTATGTTAAACAGGAAAAGAATAGTAAATTCGTTGGCATCAACTCTAGGGAACTTGCCTCCACTTACAGCTGGCCAGTTTGAGAGGCAAAGTGGCCATGTTCCAATAGCTGTGAGAACTAAGCCCTACAGCCAACCAAGTGAACCATATTGCCAATAACTGCTCCACCATTGAGAGGGGAGCCTTTACTAGTTGACAGGCCCTGTGCTAAATAAACACTGGTGGTGCAGTGAATAGAACACGGTCCCTGGAGACAGGAGGATGTGAGTTCAAATCCAATCTAGCCTCAGACTAGCTGTGTGACCTTGGGCAAGTCACTTAACCCCAATTGCCTCACCTCCCCCTTTCAAAAAAAAAAACACTTACAACACACATGCAATACATATGTAGAGACATGGACTTAAGAGGCTCTGGGTTAAGTCTAAAGAAGTTGACTTCTGGTTCCCTTCTGACCTTTCTTCCTTTGTATTGTTCACTCCCTCATAGCAAACCCTCACTAAGAAGGTAACAAAAATCAACTTATCTTTATCTGGAGATAAAACTCTTTATAAAAGCACAGGCAGCAAATAAACAAGGTTTAAATAGAACCACTGAACATGTGAACTGCATCAAGGGACTGGGCCCTGCAGACTCCAGGACTGAGCACAACCCCACAACAGCTGCAGCCCCTCCCAGAGACACAAAGGTGTTTGTAATGTGAAGAGGCGAATGGCGCAGGCAGCTGTGGGCAGAGATCTCTATCTCAGGCTGGCTACAGGCCCAGCTCCTGCTTCACAGTCACTTGCCTGCAGTCATCTACCATGACATTGGGCCGCGGCTACACTGGCTTCCCAGGGATGCAGTCCTGGAGGAGAACCAGGAGCACATTGACCAAGACATGTTAGGTACCACCAGCCTGCCAGGATATTGATGGTACTGGGTGTGCAGCCCAAGGGCCTGGCCCTCTGCTGCATGAAACCAAGACCTAACAGGTTGCTCCTCTTTAAAGAACGTGTTGGAGATAATAAGTATGGCATCATTCCAGCTGGAAACACCAGCCAGTAAGCAGCTGGCTTTCACAATTCACGTGGATGAATCAGATGGGAGAGAATCAAATGAGATCCCTCATTTCTTTTTTATAAAAAATGCCATCTGAAGATGTCGTGGGCTTCAATTTAATTGTTTCTTTACCTGAAATAAGGAAACCTATGGTACCTTTTGATAATCTAATGAACAGTAGTTTTGAATCCTCATTTATTATGGACATGCCTATGGTATCAGAGGAAAACCACCAAATGTTAGTGAAATCCCCAACTACTACGAAGATAATGACGTGTACCTTAGGCAAATAGAGGCTAAAGGTAAGCCTAAAGCAGGTTTCATGAAGAAACAGTCATATATGACAAACAGCATGAGGACTATCCTGGCAGACTGGCTAGTAAGAGGTGGCAGAGGAGTATTCAGCCATGTGCTGTTAAACGTTTAACACCTGACTCTTTAAAAATGTACACATGGATTTTTTTTCCCTTTGGGTCTGTGTCTTCTTTCATAATATGACTAATATAGAAACATGTTTTGTATAATTGCACATGTATAACCTAATATCAAGTTGTTTACCACCTCAGGGAAGGAGGATATGAGGGAGGGAGGGAAAATATTTTGAAATTCAAATTTTTTTAAATTAATATTAAAAATTGTCTTTACATGTAAGGGGGGAAATGAAACATGTTTAAAGCCAATAAAGAAAACTGGGAAATGTTAAAAATAATAATGATAAAGTTCAGTTGCTAAGCTCTAAAAACAAATGTACACATGACACACTTTAAAGTTTACTCTTCATTGTTAACATTCCCCCCATCAGTGTCTTAAGTCAAAACAATCAGCAAAACAATAAATTAAGTACTGATTTGTAGATTTCACCCATTTCCAAGATATAAATGCTCACACTAAAAATTTAACAATCAGCTCTCACTGGTTCCAGCATACACCTGAATATAGTTTCCAGAATGAGACCCTACACTTGTCTGTGAACTACACTGATAGATGCCTCTCATCTACATCAGTATTGGGGAGGTATGGACGAGGAAGCTTAAGCTTATTGGGATTGCGGGCATGCTCCTGGCCTAGAAACTTGAAGAAATCTACCAGCCAGGAGGAGCAGAGTTTGTATATGTCATGCATACTAAGAAAGAAGTCTTGAGAATGGAGCATTTCATGATGAAAGGACTTGATTTTGGTCTAGTAGCACCAACAATAAATCAGCCATTCACTCAGTACTTCCTACACTGAGAGAAGACAAATCCAAAAGTGCTCACCCACACCTAAAACATTTACAAGCCGTTATTGCAGAAATGACCTTTCATAAAGCACTTTCATAATAACTCATAATACTCTAGCAATACGCAAACACTGGGAAATGCTGGCCTGAGTTATTCATTCAAAAAACCATATATTCCTTGGAATTCCTTAAACCGTCTCTCACAGCCTTCTAGTAGACCCACCCCAGAGCATCACTACATGAGCAACAATCTATACGAGAAGAACATAAAGCTGTCAAGTGTCAAGACTCATCTTCCATCTCAGACACTGAATGTATCATAGCGATCAGGAGATTTGATTCTTTTAAAAGTTTTAAGTCCAATGGAACACAACACATGCTGTATAATTTTTATCTTAAACCCAAGCTTCTCAATCACTTCAGATGGCACAAACTATTACCAGTTACAAATTGTGAAGAGCCTTTTGTTTTATTTTAATAATTTTAAATCATTTTTAGCTTTTTTATTTAGCTGAAAACTTAAGTTTTGTTTTTTAGCTGAAAACTTAAGTAGTTTTATTAAGCATAGTATAAACCACAAATACCTTGAGATGAGAATGAATAAACTGGTGAAATTGAAAGAAAAAATTTTAAAAGCAGGAAATACCCAAGGATGACATTGCCAATTGGCCAGGCAGCAATAAGCTAGGGGAGAAAGAGTAGAGAGTGTTCTGATGTGTCTCTGAAAGTGGTGATCTGGATACTGAAATGCAAGATAAATAAGGAGGTGTGCTAGGTCCAAATGAACAAGGTATAGAAAGAACATGCAGATGTGACTGCTGAGTAAATCCTAGTAAATGGGAGAAGTGCCACAGGACTTGAGGAAGGCTAACATCATCCTAGTTTTTCAAGGAAAGAAGGAATGTTTACTTAAATTCATTCATTTGGGGTGTAAAATAAATGGGGGTGGGGATAAGGAAGAGAAAGAAGTAGGAAGTATGGAACAGGAGAGTACTGATCATCTGATGGGATTGTGCCACAGAGTGGGGAAAACTGAGCAGAGAAAATAGGATGAACCCCTCCAATTATACCTCAGTCCAGCCAAGGACGTATTTCCCCACAAAGATCTGTCCTATGCATTCACCTAGCGCTTCAAAAGACTATTTACATTTTCTAAACCTATTTTAAACTATACTCCACCACCCTCCTCCATTAGTGAGAATCAGATTCAAAATTACCCAAGAATGTCTTTCTCTCTTAGTTCTGAGGTGCAGAGGTCAATCCCTCCAAACCCCTGTGGACACAGCTCTTTAGATAGATAGATTGTCCAATTACAAGGCTTGCTTTGGGAAATGACCCAGGAAGAGACCCCCAGCTGGGTAGTCTCATTAAGCTGTTAGCTGTCACGACCTTGCCTTTCTGTTTCAGAACCCAGCATGTATGCCTTAGTTCCCAGGGGATGCGCCAGGAGCTGTTAACGGATCCCCAGAGATGTGTGAAAGCAATGTGCCTGGGGAACAGCTTGTGCTGGACAGGTTATGGAATAGCCCTGAGATATTCGGATAGCCCCAAATGCTGTTGGGAAGTCCTGGGCTAATGGCCAAGCCCTCATTTCATCTGCCCTGGAGGAGGATGTTCATGCCTTCTAAAGGGAGTTTGATTAGATGACCCCTAGGGTTCTTTTCAACTCTCAGATTCCATCACTTTTTCCTTATATCCACTTATTCCAAAATAGCACATTTTCAAGGGCTGTCTGAGATGGCCATGTACCTCCAATTCCACCTCAGGGCAATGGATTAAACCTGGGAATTTGAAGTCTTATGAAGTCACAGGACCTTTTTAGGTTAAAACAAACAAGCATAATCAAGCAATACAATTTTGTAATAATATTACGAGAATCTCCCAAACAACTATACTCAAGATGAATATGGGGGAAAGGAAATCTATTCCTAGCTTGACTCCCTCTCCAAAGATTAGGCAAATTAGCCAAAATCAAATAATAAAGCAGGTAATTGAACCATGCTAACAAAACAACCAATAGAAAACCTACGTAATAAAATTGTTCTTCGCCCACTATAAACTAAAATCCTAAAATGAAACAATCATTTTCTTCCACTCTCTCCCTCTATGGAGGTCTGGGGCCAATGGAGAAAAGAGAAAATATTGTAGTGGGGAAAAGAGGGCAGGGATGGAGGGAAGGGAAGAAACAGAAGAAAAGAGTGATATGAAGACATTGAAGAAAGGGCTACCCTGAGTTGCTGAAACAGGTCTCTAGGTAGGGCCTTGCCTCCCCAGTTGTCACTAATACAAGCTCCATCTCTGCTGCTATAATCATAGCCAGCTCTGCTTCCTTAACCATCAGTCTTTTGGGAAGACACCATGCCATTCATTGCCTTTGATGCTGCTGATCCACTCTGGAGTCTTTGTTGACGTTCCCAGAAGGTCTTTCTGCCACTTCTGCTTTGGGTAAGTGTTCTTTCAGCTTCAGACTTAACTATTTCTGAAGTGTAAAGGCTCACAATAAAAATTTAACGATCGGCTCTCAAAAACCCAAAGGACAGCACACACCTGGATACAGGGATAATTAAGAAATGTTTCCTGCTCTCAAGGTATTTATAATCTAGAAAATAGGATATGATATGCACATACGAATATGAGATGCTATACAATAAATATTTAATTACCATAGTGCAAAATAGAGAAAAAAGCACAAGATGGCTGTGTTCTGTGTTTATGTAGGACAAAATGTATTTGAAGTAGGCAGAAAGAAGGAATTTCTGCCTACAGGGAATCAGGGAAGGCTTCCTGAAAGAGGCAGCATTTGAGCTGAGCCATGATTGGTAGAACTTCAAAAGGCAAGGACAGGGGTGGGAGAAAACGTTCTCAGCATCAGGAAAGGCCTTGACAAAAATACAGCTAGAGGAAGGCACTGCACACATGACAGCAGTGGCAAGCAGTCCAGTTTGGCTAACATATAGCTGATGTGGAGAAGAGTGTTAGGAAGAAAGAAGGGTGGCGCCAGATTGTGGTGGGCCTTGATGCCAAGCTAAGAAGTTTGAAAGATCCGGTAAATAATTGTGAGCTATTAAGGAGTTTTGAGTAGAAAAATAACATGACCAGATCACTGTAAGTGGAAGATTGATCTGGCATCAGTATGAAGGACCGTAAGGCATAGGCTAGATTTATAACCCTGAGTTCTGGGTTCTAATTCTACACTACCACTCACTACCTATGTGTCCTTAGCCAAGTAACTTAAGCTCTCTGGGCCTCAGTTTCCCGAACTGTAAAATGAGAAGGTTGGATTAGATGATCTCAAAGTTTCTTTCTGACTCTAAATCTAAATCTACGGTCCTTTGGCTGGAAAGGAGACGGTAGAGGCATCAGAAGCTGTTGGGTTATTACAGTGATACAGGTGATGAAAGAGGGACAAACGGATGTCAATACACAGATGACGGATGCAGGACTTCCCTGCAGATTGTACGGGGATCGGAATAAAAAAGAAGGAAGAGTCAAAGATGATCTCAAGGTTTAAACCATATTAACACACATGACACAACCAGTGAAACAGATCTGTGGAAAAATTGACCAAAATAAAAACGATTTTTAAAAAGCGAACATTGAGGTAATAAACTTGGGGATAGAAATTGTAGCAAAAATTTCTCTCTTTTCTTTTGATGCCTTTTGATGGTTCAGTGGCTAGAGCTCTGGCCCTGGAATCAGGAAGTCCTGAGTTCAAATCCAGCCTCAGATAATTACTAGTTCTGTGACCCTGGGTAAGTCATTTAACCTCTTTCTGCCTCAGTTTCCTTAACTGTAAAATGGGGATAATAGAAGCACCTACCTCTGAAAGATCAAACGAGATAATATTTACAAAGCTCTTAGCATATTGCCTGGCACATAATAGATACTTAATAAATGCTTGTTTGTTTCCTTCCTTCCTTCCTTCCTCCTATAGCTGGTGCTAATCAGAGTGGAGCAGAAGTAATAGAATTTAGGTCACTAGGCGGCAACACCGACATTATTCCCGGCAAGGAAGGAGGGGGGAAGGGGGACTGGGGGTATTATGGTATGTTGGGAAGAGGGCAGTGTCCATGGCCAGCTGTTGCAGCAGATGCACACGATTAACAAGAGAAAGCCATTTGGAGACAGAAGAGAAGAAAGAAGCTGCATTCAACACTAATGACTCACACGCACTTAAAACCTTTCAGTGATTTCACAAGAATATCTAAAGCCAAACCAGCTCAGCTTGCAAGAGACTCTAGGGAACTTAGCCTGAGTCCTTAGCTTCTGAGGAACATTTTCTGCAACTGGACGGATGACTTTGACGAGGTCCTCTCTTGCTTGAAGCAAACAAATGCGTTCTTTTAAAATGTTGGTTTCAACATTATTACCTTTTGCTGATCTCTTGTTAATTGGCCTTTGTATATGTAAGAATCCCAGATAGAGGCTCCATTTTTCATTATAAAATCAATCACTTAACACTGATTAAGATTCTTTTAAATGTATTTAAAATAAAAATTAAATGCTTCAAAAGGAGGTGGGGGGGAGCATCTTCATTTCCTCCAATGCTCATGTGGATCGTGTAACTCTGGACTAGGTACTTAATCTCTCCTTCCTGTTGAAGTGGCTGAGGCCCACAGAGGTTGAGTGACCTTGCCCAAGGTCACACGAGAGAGTATAAAGCCAGGACTTTGGGTACCATGCTGTTTCCACTATCCCACGCTGCCTCTTTTTGCTCACAGTCCAGGAAAGTAAAACCACCATCAAGCCATCATCACATGCAAAGGAAATGATCCTGAATTATCCACACATATAGTTCGGGATTAGCCACCCCCTGGCTTTATTTTACTCAGGTCAATGGTGAAAAAACAGCTTCTCTGCCTCGCTTTTCTTCTTCTTGCCATCATATCCACCCATTGGGCAGTTTCTAGTCCCTTTGGAGGAGTTATGTGACTTGCTTCAGTGTAAAAGATGGTGGGGGGCGGGGAGCAGTTTTGTTTCCACAGAGTTGAAAGCATTCCTCTTCTCCCCCGTCCCCAGCTTTAGCAGAATATAAGTCAGGTGACTACTTAGAACTAGTTCTAATCAAAGCTCTGGGGTGAAAGGTCAGAGGCTTGTACACATACTTAAAGGAGCCGTTTGAAGAGGGCATGACGTAGGCAGTCAGGGGGTTGTATCTGGCCAATGAAGAGCCTGGCGGGAGATTCGAAGGGAGAGTCAATAAAAGGATTGACATCCATCTGAGTCCTTCGTACTCTCCTGTACTCTGTTCAGGGGACGTGCCCATTTATTCAGACCAAATAAATGTAAAACATAATTAAAGTGCCCCCGCTTGGGTGGCATCCTTTCTCATGAGAAAGCAACAAAATTCCTTTTCGCCTTCTCTCAAGAATGATCTCTATTTTTAATGTGAGTAGTGGTCTCAGACCCACACACTCAAGGTAACAAGGACCGTCTGTGTTAGAATTAGGGCTTGTACCTGGGTTTTCCTGACTCTTCGCTTGGGGAGCTCTTCCCAAGGCAAACTAGCTTGTCTACTATTGAGGGACTTCTCCCCGTGAGCTGGTTTTGTCTCACTCTATTTCATTCTCTGCTCATTCTGCTTTAGTTTACTGTTTTCCTTAATTCTCAGTCTAGCATTTTAGCAGTGGTCCTATAGCAACCAAAATAGAAGAGGAAGAGTTTGCTGAAACACCAGCCAGAGATCCCTGTCAGAGGTCCTAACCATTTAGGGGTAAACTGATAATATAGGGAGAGATACAGGAAAAAACGCCCTCTGAGGCACATCCCTAGGAAAAGTTATAAAATTAGAGGTATTCCAAGTTTCCCAAAGGCACTTCTTCACATGGACAAATGAAGCTAAACTATAGAATCAGGAAAGAAATAAGCATTTTTAAGCACCTACTATGTGCCAGGCACTGTGTCAAGCACTTTACAATTATCTTATTTGATACTGGGAGACAGGTGCTATTATCACCCCAATTTTACAGAATTTACAGAAAAACTGAGATAGAGGTTTAGTGACTTGCTCAGGGTCACAAAGCTAGTAAGGGTCTGAATTTGAACTCAGGTTTTCCTGATTCCAGGCCCACAGTTCTATCCACTGATACTATCAGTGATATCAGTGATAGTATCACTGATACTATCAGATAGAGACAACTATCAGTTGTCTCATCACCTTAAAGGATTCTAGTAAATTAGCATCTTGGGAAGAAAACAGCAAGTAAACGGTGACTATCCTCTGCCCAAAATCCTCTTGCTGTAAAGCTAATTCACCCAGTGCCCACCACCAGACAGAATCCCCTTTCCCAGGAATGAGGAGATTGAAGGCAAGCTTGGCTGGTAAAATTCAGAGAGATGACACTAGGCTGAGCCAGCTCTCAGCATCACTTTTTTCCCCATGTCTAGTGTGCCCCGGGTGTCAGCCCTGTAGCAGCACAAGCCAGGACTCTAGACTGATGCCCAAAGACACGCCTGGATAGCTCCCACACATCACAATGATCCCACCAGGGCAGCACTCACTGCAGCTCGGCAATTACACTGCCTACCCCTCCCGGCTCTAGCTGGCCTTTCCTCTTTCCTCTCTCTTTTCCATTACCACACTCTAGAGGCTATTTCAAGCAGCTACACCAGAAACCTTGTACACCCTGGTGAAAGTACCAGTACAGCTAGCTACCACTCAACCCAGCTGCTTCCTGCACTATGGGCGCGGCCCACAGGAATCTTCCATGAACTGTATGAGAATCCACTTGTGCTCCCTTCACCTCCTCTCTACAGGTTCTCTCTGTACCTTCTATTCCAGTCTCCTGAGCATATTGACTAGTCTCAGGTTGAGGTGACCTCCCTCCCATGTAGGTCTGTGCCCCGCCCCCAAATTCCCAAGCCGTCAGCCCTTCAGGGGACATAAGGGAACTTTTTTTTTGTGGACCCTGTCTTCAAACAACCACAGCACTCTCCCCATCTCCCTCATACATTGCTTTTTCCTCTTCTCCTTGGTTCTCAGCCAGTGGAAGAAAGGTTTTCTATCTTGAATTAAACTAGGACCATCAGAGAGGATCATAGAAGCTGATGAAAGGCATCCCAAGAGATTGGCTGATACATCTCTCTGCTTCCATGCGGAACAGTCATCAGCCTACCTGAGAATGAGAGCTAGCTGAGAGGGGAAGGCAGAGAGAAATGAACAGACGGCCTCTTACAGCAGAGTAACCTGAAGGAGACAGAATAGGCACAAGTAGACACTAATATGCTGTCTATGTACTAGCTATGGGAGGCAACATGGAATAAGGGATAGAGGGCTAGCCTCAGGGTCAAGGTGACCTAGCCTCAAGTTCCCCCTCTGACAAGTACTGCTTTATGACCCCAGGCATAGGACTGTAGTCCTCTAGGACTGTAAGTTTCCAAATAGGTTTTGGTCTGAATTGATAGAGGGAATTTCCTCACCAGGAGCTCCCACAGGGTCAGTCCTTCCCCCCTCAAAAAAAAAAAATTCTAGCTATAAGTACTGTCCATACTGGAAGGTGATATTAATAACAAAAGGAAAATAGAAAGATGGGAATGCTGAATCTTTTTTTTAAAGGGGGGAAGGCAGGGCAACTGGGATTGAGTGACCTGCTCAAGGTCACACAGCTAGTAAGTGTGTCTGAGATCGGATTTGAAGTCAGGTCCTCCTGACTCCAGGGCCGGTGCTTTACTCACCATGGTATCTAGGATGGGAATGGAGGAGAAAAGGTAGGAGAAAAAGTGAAAAAGAAAGGGGGAAGGAAGAGAAGAAATTGAAGAGGAAGGGAAAAAGGTTTTATGGAATAAGAAGACTGGAAAGGGGGTGGGGGGAAGAGGTTATAAAAGGCCTCGAATGCCAGAGGACTTTATATTTGATCCTAGAGACAACAGGGAGCCACTGGAGTTTATTGAGTGGAAGGGTGATGTGGTCAGACCTGTGCTTTAGGTAAGTCACTTTAGTGACTGAATGGAGGATGAACTGAAGTGGGGAGATACTTGAGAGACCAACCAGCAGGCTATTACAATAGTCCAAGTGTAAGGTGATGAGAGTTTGTACCAGGTTGCTATGAAAGAAATGTTATGAGGGTAAAGTCAGCAGGCCCTGGAAATAGATGGGGGAGACAGGCATGGAAAGTAAGGAATCAAAGATGTCACCTAGGTTGGGAGCCTGGGTGACTGGGAGGATGGTGATAACTTCCACAGCAATAGTGAAGTGAGGAAGAGGGGAGGGTTTGAGAGGAAAGACAATGAGATCCGTGTTTCACATATTGAGTTCGAGGTGTCCACTGGGCATCCAGTTTCATGCATCCAATAGACAGTCAGAGATTCAAGAATGGATATCAGTGGAGAGGTTAAATAAATTTGAAAATCAGCGTAGAAATGATAATTAAATCCTTGGAAGCTGATGAAATCAGCAAGTGAAGTGGCATAGAGGGAAAAGAGGCCCCAGGACAGAACCCTTGTGAGCAGGTATGACCTGGATGAAGATCCAGCAAAGGAGACTGGGGAATAGTCAGAGAGTTGAGAAGAGAACGTAACATCACCAAAAACAGAGAAGGGTTTTTCAATAGTGGCAAAGTCTTTGTAGGGCTCAAGAAGGACAAGGATTGAGAAAAGGCCATTGGATTTGGCATTGAAGAGATTATTAGAAACTGGAAAGAATCGTTTTGGTTGAATGATGAGGTCAGAAACCAAACTGTAGAGAATGAGAAGAAAGGAAGTTGAGACATTTATAATAGAAGACATTTTCAAGGACTTTAGTCACAAAAGAGAGGAGAGATTATGGGATGATAGGAAGGGGAGATGGAGCAAGTGAGGGCTTTTTAAAGGATGAGGGAGACATGAGCACTGTCGTGGGCAATAGGAGAGCAGCTAATAGATGGAGAAATTTAAGATAAGTGAGAGAGTGGTGATGATAGAGAGGGAGCAATCTCCTTGAGAAGAAGGGCCAGAATGGGATTACTTGAGCATGCAGAAGGGCTTGTTAGATAGTCAGGTGGTGCAATGGATAGAGCACTGGACTTAGAGATAGGGAGACCAAAGTTCAAAGCCAGCTTCAGAACACTTACTAGCCATGTGACCCTGGGCAAGTTACTTAACCTCTGTCTTCCTCAGTTTCTTCAACTATAAAATGGGGATGATAATACCACCTGCCTCCCAAGGTTGTTGTGAGAATCAAATGAGATATTTGTAAAGCACATAGCATAGCACATATATTGGCAAAAGTGCTTAGCATAGACAATGCGTATTTGTAACTATATAAATGCTAGGTGGTGGTAGTGGTAATAGTAGTAGTGGTAGTGGTAGTAGTAGTAGTAGTAGTAGTAGTAGTAGTAGTAGTAGTGGTAGTAGTAGTAGTAGTAGTAGTGTCTTGTGTACCAGTAAGGCAATAAACACAACATCAATGATAATCGTGAATATGCCTATGCAGTTCTGTTTCACAAGGCATGAGAGACTCTCTATAAAGGAGATAAAAGAAGTATAACATTTATTCAGACACCAGAAAATCATATCCCATAACCAAATGTTCATCTCCCACAGCCAGTCAGCCCACTTTATCATAACAGCAAGGAACTTAAAACACCATATCACAGCCTGGAGCCTCGCCATCCCAAAACCTCTCCGACCCCCTGCTGGGTCTTCCCAAAGACAAATTCACAGTACAGCTAAGTTAGCCTGTTCAGTTCTAATAATTACCAGGGTGGCCATTAGCAGCCATAACATCTCTCTCTTTCTCTCAGCATTTTCCTATGATGTAACTTCCTTTTCCTGTCAGGAAGCTCCTCCCACAATGTAACTTAGGTTTCCAGTGATGTAAGCAGGTCACATGGTCTATTAATGGATGGGAAAGATCTTCAAATATAATTGCTACTACATCTTAGCAAGGAGAAGGGCTCCCTCTTCATGAGAAATAGTGATGAAGGCAGAGATAGTGATCAAAGGTTTCTAGGAAATGTGAGTTGAGGAGGAGGGGAGAAAAGGGCAGTCTCAGTGAATGGCCTTAATTTTTTCAGTGACATATGAGGTGAGGTTCTCAGCTGAGAGGGTGGGGAAAAGGGGAAATACGGGAGGCTTAAAGAGGGATAAAAACGTTTAGAAGACTGAGTTAATTTTTGTTGTTATTGTTCAGTCATTTTAGTCGTATCTGACTCTTCATTGCCCCATTTGGGGTTTTCTTGGAAAAAATGCTGTAGTGGCTTGACATTTCCTTCTCCAGCTCATTTATTACATATGAAGAAACTGAGGCAAACAGGATTAAGTGACTTGCCTGGGGTCATACAGCTAGTAAGTATCTGAGGTCATATTTGAACTCATAACAATGAGTCGTCCTGACTCTATCTGGTACTCTATCTACTGTGCCATGAGTTAATTAAAGAGGTATAATAAAATTATCTTTCAACCATGAGGCCCCAGTTGAGATTAGGTAACACAAATTTGTAATGGACCTAGTCAACACCATTTCATGATTTTCCTCCAATTTCTTTTAGCAGCACGCGTATGAGTGAAGACAGTAGATAGTAGGAATGATGCAAAGCTGAGGCTTAGCAGGGCAAGATCAGCAATTAGGAGGAAAGGGACTCAAGAGAAGAGAACAGTGTAGAGTTGAGTCAGTTCACCAAGAGGTCAAGATGGGGAAGGAGGAGAACATAACTAGTGCAGGGTTGATGGCCTGAGAGAGAACTAAAGGATTGAGGGACCCAATGAAGGTCATGGTGTGAATGAAGAACAGGGTTTGGGGTGCAAGGCAGAGGGAAAGGTGAAAAGACCATAGATTATGAACAGATAAAGCAAATACATGGTTCATAAACCTGGAAGTAATGCATTTGTGGGTGATGGCAAGATCAAGTGTATGGCCATCTTTGTGTATGGCTGATGTGGGGTGGAGGAGTGAGTCACAGGAAATGAGTAAGTTGAGGAGCTGAAAGGTTAGGGTATTTGAGGGATTATCAATATGTATGTTGACATCCCCTACTATGAGGTCAAGAGTTGAGGAGAAAAAAGACTGTGATTCCAAATCCCTAATGAATGAAATTCTGTCACGTTTTTTCATAACCACTCCAACTATTTTTTTCTGAATATGGCCATAAACCTTCCTTTTCCATTTTACTGAGGAATAAACAGGTATTGAGCAAGATGGGAGTGGTGCTTCTGGAGCCAACTTGACTCTTAGATGCCTTCTCCCAACCACTCTCCCACCCTTCACATGCAGGCACAGATCTTCCAGAATGAAGTCAAGGCTTAGCAAAACAAAATTTTGAAAAGCCCCAAAATGTTATCAAAGGACTGCAGGGGAGGACGTTAGAGATTATCTAGTCTAATTTCATTTTACAGCTGAGGAAACCTAGGTCCAAAGAGTCCAGATGATTTCCCAGTTACAGAAGTAATAAGTAACAACCCCCACAATTCAAACCCAGGTCCTCTGACACATAACCTAATGCTTCTTCCCACTGTACCCTATTGTCTCTTTTAAGGTCAAGGGTTCTTCCAAGGTCTTTTCACCCCTTCTTCCCCTATGACAAAGGAGCAACACAAGTACCACCCTACAAAAGAACAGATCAAGAGAGATTGAGACAGTGAAAATACCTTGACATCCTTCCCCGCTACTCACCTCCCTTATACTCAGGAAACATCCATTTGGGTAGAAAGCATTCAGGCAGGAAGTTCTTTGCAACATCACAACCAAGTCACCCGCTCCATGCATGTGGGGCCCAAGAGTGATTCTGGGTGTTATTTTACCCCCAAAGATAGGTGTCGGGTTACAAGATATATAAGCATTCCTGTTTGGCCACTTTACCTGGTTTTTCTTTTGTTTTGTTTTTTTTAAATAGACCATCCCCTCTCTCCCAAAGTCCTTCCTGGAATACAGCCACAGGAGCAGTACTGTCTGATGGGAGGAAAGATGATAAAATTCTGGGCAAGAGGCCTGCCCCAAAGATAAATCTCCTTTGGAACATGCCTCTGGGGAAATTCTGATCAGCACCTACCCAGGGAAGGCTTTCTTCATCCACCTTCGATCTCCAAGAGGTCTGCAGCTAGTACTAAGCAACAGGAAGCTTTCAGGTGAGTAAGATTACCCAGAACACCTAGAATTAAGTGAAAAGAGGCCCCCTAATATATCTAGTCCAATGTACCTGGTCGCTAAAGCCATCGTGCACCCGAGAATTAGTCTGGAAAGTTTCCTATTTGAGAGTTCTATTATTCTGTGATTACCAAGTGATAGCCCTTAGGGAGAATGGAGGTCTGTATTCAGGGACTGACTTGCCTGGCCCACAATCCACATCCATACAAACTCCCAATTTCCCAATCCCCTTGGAACTGTGCCTGGAGCTGTCAGAGTGTCAGAGATCACAGTCCTTATCAATCCAGTCCCTTCATTTCTCAGTTGCTAGGCAGTATGGAGAGCAGAGCCCTGAATCTGGAATTAGAACAGGGTTTGCCTTGAACAAACCACATCTTCACTCTCTCTAAAAAGAAGAGGTTGGACTGGATAATCTCTCTGGTTCCTTCCACCTCTCACATTCTACAATCCATCCCCATTTCCTTTTCCCCTATTTCTTAGGCTTTTTTTTTTTTTTGCAAAGTAGCCCTGGGTGGGTGGGCCTGGGGTAGGAGTGGGAGTAATCCCCAAGCGCAGGATATTTCTGTGACAAAAGTGTGTTGATCTTTGTTGACTTTTCAGGGTGCCTGCTTGCTACTCTCTTCCAAAAACTCAAAATCCACCTCAACCCTAAGTCACGCTTAGTGGTAAGGAAAGTTGATCAGTCAGGTATGCTAGAAATAGATCATTGTAGCAGGCCTCCATGGCTTTTCCTCTTCCTATCATAGCTAGGACTTCCACAGCAGCTTATGGACACAGGTGATCACCTCCACATTACAGAGGAGGAAGATGAGGCCCAGGAAGAGGCTAAAGATGGGCTAACATCAGACAGCAGTACCACGACTGGATTAGATCAGAACCAAGGAGTGCCCCTCATCTGTGAAATGAGGGGGTTAGACTAGAATAAATGACGACCTCAAAGGTCCCTTCCAGCTGTGCATCCTGTGAGCTGATTGCAATTGAGGGGAGCCTGAGAAGGATGAAGCTATCGATGGCATTTAGTAAAGGGAAAGGAAGGATTGAAGAGGACACCTAGGGGATAGTAGAGTCTAAAGGACCCTAGGTCATAGGGTCACAGCTAGAGAGGGAAGGGAAGGGGAGGGCAAAGAGGGAAAGGGAAAGAGAAGGGGGAAGGAAAGGACAGAGGGAAGGAGGAAGAGGGGAAGGAAAGGACGAAGGGGGAAGGGAAGGACGAAGGGAAGGAGAAAGGGAGAAAAGAAAAGAAAGGGAAGGGAAGGGAAAAGGAAGGGGAAAGAGGGAAGAGAAGAAGAAGGGAAGGAGAAGGGAAAGGGAAAGGGGGAAGGCAAGGGGGAAGAGAAGAGGAAGGGAAAGGGAAATGGAAAGAGAAAGGGAAAGGGAAAGGGAGGGGGAAGAGGGAAAGAGAAAGGGAAAGGGAAGGGCGGGGGAAGAGAGAAAGGGAAAGGGAGAGGGAAAGGGAAGGGGGAAAGGGAAAAGGGAAAGAAGGGAAAAGGAAAGGGAAAGGAAAGGACTGAAGTTCTTTGAGGCCACAGGCCACCAGAGGGAGGGGTTAGGGGCAACATTTATATATGTACAGAACTATCCAGTCCCTAGCATTTTTCTGGAGACATCTGAAACAAGGACCTCTCACCATCAGTTATAGGGAGACAGGATTTTGGTTCAGTAAAAAGAAGAAATTTCCAGCAATTTTAGTAGCCCCCAAAATGATCTGACCTATTACACTAAGTTCCTATTATGTGCTAGGATCTGAGGATACAAATATAAAGAAAAAGAAAGAAAGAATGCTTCCTCTCAAGGAGCTTTCATTATGATGGAGGAGATAACAAGTCTATGCAGAATAAATGTGAAGAGAATATGAATAAGTATAAGGTAGCTAACTGCAAAGTAGTTTAGGAGGGAAGGCACAAGATGAAGGAGTGTGCAGGTGTAAGGGACAGTCAGTCCTAAGATGATGAGCCTGGAAATGGAGTTTCATGAGCAAAGAATAGAGAGGCAGTCATTTTGGTTATAGAGTTTCTCAGAATATGGGAGGGAAAGTAACATCGAGGGAGGCTAGAAAGATAGGTTAGGGCCAGGTTATGAAGGGCTAAACAGGCAAGTTTATATTTTATCTTAGAGACAAAAGTTGTTGATTGAGGAGGGAGAGACATGATCAGATTTATTTCTAAAGAAAATCATTTTGGCGATTGTATGAGATGGACTGAAGTGGGAGGAGACTGAAGGCAGGAAGGCCAATTCAGAAGCTTTTGCAGCAATCTAGGTGACAAGTGATGAAAGCCTTAATTAAACTGGTAATTATGTGATTAGAGAGAAGGGATTAGATATGAGAAAGCAAGAAGTCAGGGGTAATGCCAAGGGCACCTCACTAAGAGGATGAAGACTGAGAGGATAGCACCCGTGACAGAAACAGAGAAGTTTAGAAGAGGGAAGAGTTTGGGGAGAAATATGAGTTCAGTTTTGGGCACACTGTGTTTGAAATCTCTATGGAACATCCACTTCAAAATATCCAATAGGCAATTGGAGATGAGGAACCAAAATTCATGGGAGAGACTTAGGTTGGATATATAGATCTGTCGATCATTTACTTAGAGATCATAATAAAATCCATGGAGATGGACTGCTTTTTTAGGTAGTGAGTTCCCTGGCACTGGAAACGTTCAGACAGAGGTTGAATAACAACTGCCAAGGAAATCAACTTTTATGTTTCTCTCCTACTCCAATATTAGCTTTACCCAATACCCAGAGAAGTTTAATGATTGGCTTGAGTTTCCATAAGTAACTATGGACTGAACTAAGACAAGAACCCAAAGTTTCTGACTCCAGAGCCAGGTGTGTTTTCCCTACTCCCGCATGCTGAGTTGTTGTAAGAGAAATAGACCAGAAGAAGGAAAGGATTGGGGGTATCTTTGACAGAAGTAGGTTCCCCTAAATCTTTCCTTCTTCCAAACTTCTCCAGAGAGAGACTGGGGTGGGGGTGGGGGGCCTTAAAGAACAAGACTATAGTAGAGGTGGGCCATCTGGCCCAAAGCCAGAAGCCTCCCAACTTCTCATCCAGGAGGGGTCTAGGCTGAAATTCATCCTGCCTCAACATGGAGAGTCCATGCCCTGGGAGAACTTCACTAAAGAAACAAGGAACAGATGCTAAGGTCATTAGCTGCAGCCTGCCTCTGGAGTGCTGAGACCCAGTGGGTCCTAGGCTAGATACCCTAGTGACTAGGCTGTCTGCTTTTGCATGGAAGGTGGGCTCTAGAAAAGGTCCCCAAGACCCATATGGTCTAGAAGAATACAGAAGGGTGAGGAGAGACCACCTAGATCTACCATCTGCTGATGCCACCCTAAAACACAGAGGAATGGTACCAGTCAATAGCGTGAAGAATTGATGCTCTGAGAGGTACTGTGACTGGTTCCAAGCAGCACAGCAAATGAGTTGGTGGACCAAAAGCAGTTGATGATGTTTCCACATTCTCTGAAAAGAGCTCAGCATTATAAGCAATAGTCTTTAGATGGAGAAACCAAATCACAAAAGCCTTGGATCTCCAGAAAAAAGGTAGTGCCACAACCATTAGGACACCCTGGCTTTGTGCCCCATGAGCTAACCACCAAATCACTCTCTCTTAATAAGCCTATTTTTCCTATTAATGAAAACCAGGATAAATGGTAGCTCATTTCCTCCTGTGAGTCCCTCCCTATACAGAAAGCCCCACAGGCTGCTGCCCCTTAACAATAAGTTTCCCCTAAACCTATTCAACAAGTATTGGCCAAGTGCCCACTCCATGCCCAGCCCCAGGTTAGGCTCTCCAGGGACTCAGAAATATAAGACAACCCGCCCCTTTGAGAAGATCACACATTGCCTACCAAGTGAAGTGTGACTTAAACTGCAGAGACTTAACCCCAGGGAGAGACCAGGAACTCTTTTACTCAGTGATCTTGGGCTTTCTTTATTGGCTCTCTAGAAGACCCTTCCCAATGAGAGACCGAAGCCCCATATTCATCCGAAACCTTTGGATGAGGAGCCCCCAAGGCTGCTCAGGACCTCTGGAAATGAAAGAGAAAGAGTAAGTCCCTTCTTCCCACTCTTTTATACTTCAAAATATGAGGGAATCCCCAGCTCAGATCAATACAGACCCAAAGCATTTGGCCAGATTTGGCTGGGCCTTAGGAATGTGGCAAATCGAAAAGCCATCCAGTTTGTCACATTGGCCTGTCAAGTAGTCACCCTGGAAAGGATGTAGTCTCCTGCAAATATCTAGAAGAGAAATGGGAAACTGTGGAACCCACTCAACTAGTCTCTTCCTACACAGTCTTGGGCTGGATGAGAGTTCTCCTGAGAGAGTTCTTCCAAGTGAAATGAGAGGTCAGACAAAAGAGACCCTGGAGGAGAAGCCCCACACCAAGGTCCCTACCTAACCAGAGGAGGGGATCCTGATATTATTCTGATCGCTGAAGGAAACAAGTGGACATTAAACCCAGGAAGGATTCCAGGTTGGGAAACTGCTAGCCGAGCAAGGTAGAGTGAGTCGTCATCACAGCATCAGACAGAGCATCCAGACCTATACCAAGATCAACCAAGATGTGGCTGATGAAGCCACAAAGAGGCTCTTCCCCACCTTAAATCCTAGGCCTAGGGATAGAAGGGACTTCAGAAGCCACCTAATGAAATTTCTACATTTTGCTAATTAGGAAACTGAGTCCCAGAGAGGTTAAGTAACACCCAAGGTCACACTGCTAGCAAGCTTCAAAGGATTTGAACCCCTCTGCTGGCTCTCAAGCTAGTACCCATTGTACTGTATCCCACTGCCTCCTTGGAAGGGTAAAAGGCAGAGCTAGAATTTGGGGTAAAGAAGATAAGCAACTGACCTGAGAAGCAACCCACTTGGAAACTCAAAGAAGGACTCTTTTTAGTATCACTTTTTATAGCTATACATGTTTGATGCTAGAAAATTCTTCTCTCCAGGAACATAAGAATCTATTTTGTGATACGTGGACCTGCATATTTCAAGTAAAGACTCAAAGCAGCCAATAGGCCATCGCATATGAGACACAGGTTGTTAACTCAAAGGGGGTTGTTGTTGTTCAGTCATGTCTGACTTTTCATGACCCCATTTGGGGTTTTCTTGACAAAGACACTAGAGTGGTTTGCCATTCTTTCTCCAGCTCATTTTACAGATGAGGAAACTGAGGCAAACAGGGTTAAGTGACTTACCCAGGGTCACAAAGCTAGTAAGTGTCTGAGGTCAGATTTGAACTCACAAAGATGAGTCTTCCTGACTTCAGGCCCAGCTCTCTATCCACTGTACCATCTAGCTGCCCAACTCAAGGGGGAGAGAGGGTATAAATTTCTAACAGCACTTAGAGGTCTGGTCTCAGGATCTCCATCTGGAAAGCTTATGAAGCCTTGCCCTCTTCATTCTACTGATGGGAAAATGAAAAGAGGACTGTGAGTAAATAAGGAACCCAGGGAGAGCAGGGGTTGGTGTTCTGAACTTCTGGGAAGGAGCAAGCCCCTGCCCAGCCTCTCCTCCTGCCTCCTTAACAACCCAATTTTAAAATCTCCTCCACATTCCCTTCTGGCCTAGCCCCCTCAAGATACCAGCAGGGTCAGTATTTCATTGTCTGCCCTATTACAGCAGTCCCCACTTGTCAGGCTTCCCTGACCTCTGACACAGGGGACACAAGAGAGAACAAAGAAGGGTTTAAAGCCACTGTCTCAGATGCAGCTGTCACTGACATTATGACACAATGACACCATATCCCAACCCTTTGGTGTTCTCTGGGACTAAGACATCAGGCAACTTACAGTCACCCACAGACCTTCCCCAGGAATACAGGAGAACATAGAGTCACAAAGGAAGAAAAAAAGCCACCCAAGTATAACAGATACCCCCTCCCCAACAACACAGCTACTTTACCATAAGGCATTCTCACCTCTCTCCTTCCCTCCTTTCACAACATCAGTAGAAAAGGCTAGCCACAAAACACCAGCTTAGAACATCTAACTTTCCCTGCTTTTAGGCAGTCTCAGGTTCAGGGAAAGACTAAATAAAGTAGTCCTCAAGGATAGTGTCCACACCTTCTTCTTCCGGACTCCACAGTTCAATCATCCAGACTTTCTTAGAATAGCACAGTTGTCATCTAGATGGAAAAGTTCTACGAGGCTGGCCCTGGGTGGGTCCACAGAACCACAGAGCTGTAAAAGACCTCTGATGCCTTCCAGTCTGACATAGACTAGAATGAGAATGCCTTCTATGACATACCAACAAGTAGTCACCTGGCCTTTGACCAAAGACCTCTAGTGAGGGGAGAAGACCACTACCTCCCAAGCTAGTTTGCCCATTCCACTTTGGGACAGCTCTGTTCCCCCAGATTAAGACAATAATCTGCCTCTTCTGGCTCTGCCCTCTGGAGCCAAAAAAAAACCAACTCTAATCTCCCATTTTCATCATGACTGCCCTTCCAATACGTCAATATGCCTACCATGTTATTTCCTCAACACCCAAGTCTTCTCTCCCCCTGGCCAAACATTCCCAATTCCTTCACCAAATCCTAAAGCCCTCTCCCTCTCAGCTGCCCTTCTCTGGGCTCTCTCCCGCTTATCATTGTCCACTCTGAAATTCAGCTTACAGAGCTGAACACAATATCCCAAGTGTGATGTGACCAGAGCAAAATTCACCAATACCATCACTTCCCTAACCCTCATCATTATGTCTTTCTTAATTTAGCCCAGGTTCTTATTAGTTGTTTTAATCTTTTTTTTAAAATTTTGGGAGAGGGGAAGGGTGACAACTATATCATACTGTTAGTTCAAACTGAACTTGAAGCCCACTAAAACCCTCAGATCTTTTTCACCCTAACTACTATCTAGACATGCGTTATCTTACATTTGTAAAATTGATTTTTTTTAACCCAAGTGTAAGACTTTACATTTCTCCTCATTCAATTTTACTTCCTAAGGTTTGTCCCAATAGCCTAGCCTGTCAAGAATATTTTGGATCCTGACTGTCATCCAACATATGTCATTGGCAAATTTGATAATCATGCCTTAAGCACACCCAAATGTTTAGGCTCTGCTTGGTTTGCACCTTCCTTATTCTTCTGCTGTGCAAATCTAAAAGAAAGATTGGCATGCCTTCTTGGCCAAGGGACAGAGAGGCAAAGGAGGCCTGGAGAAACTGGGACCTGTGTGTTCTTTTAGATAAGGACAAGAGTCGGCATATTTTATAAATGCTTATGGACTGACTGACGAGAGCTAGTGATTCCAGGAGGACACTCCAATCAGAAGAACCATCCAGGCAGGTGGGACTGGCCATAGAGACCCTAAAGTACCACAGGTAGAGAGAGTAAGTCTCTTGGAATTACCACCTAGAATCTGCCTATTGGATAGTGACCTGCTTAGGATGGTGTACCCAGAAGGTACAAGTGGAAAGGGAGAAAAGGAAAGGGAGAAGTATTTATTAAGCACCTACTATGTGCCCGGCACTGTGCTAATTATTATCTAATATTATCTCATTTGATCCTTATAAAAACCAGGGAAATAGGTGCTATTTTACAGTAAGGAGCCTGAGCAGAAAGGGTGATTTGCCCAGGGTCACAAGCTAGTAAGTAGTTGAGACTGGATTGGAATTCATGTCTTCCTGATTTGGGGTCCAGCTGCCTAAGGGCATTCTTCCAGAAGAAAGGGAATCCATTAGGAGTAGTGAGTAAGGTTCTAAGCTGCCTAACCTCTGACCTGCTTAGGTCTTTCTGACTATCCATAGGGATAGGATTTGACATAGGGATAGGAAAATCCCAAGGCAACATTATAACCCTTTCCCTTTCTGATCAGGGTGATCTGAACTTCCTGCATTAATAGTAGGGGTGAGGGAAGGAGGCAGGTAATAAAAGACAACCACTTAAATGAGGTAAAGCCCTTCTCTTCCCTGCCTAACAATGAGATAGGAGACCATTCAGCAAGGCAGAAGGTCTATCACCCAGAGGACTGAGAGTCACCAGCCTTGGAATAACTGACCAAAGCAGATAAAGAGGGAAAACATACATACATGTATATATGTTATATGTATTGGAGGCTTAGCAAAGACACTGAAGTGATTTGCCATTTCCTTCTCCAGCTGATTTTACAGATGATTAAACTGAGGCAAACAGGGTTAAGTGACTTGCCCAGGGTCACCAAGCTAGCAAATGTCTGAGGTCAGATTTGACCTCACAAAGATGAGTCTTCCTGACTCCAGGCCCAGCCCTCTATCCAAGCTTCCTCTTGGAACACTTTCAGCTCCCAGGACTGATCCTGAGCTGCCCTGGCTTTTACATGATTGCCCGGACACACCCACTGGTTGCTGTCCTTTTCACAGGCTCCAGCTTGTCCATGTGGCACTGGGCTCTTCTGGACAGTGAAAGATCAGTCTCAAAGGGAGGACCAACAGGAAAGCAATGTGACATTTCAGAAACAGGGCAAAGGAGTGTCAACAGAAGCAAGCATGGGAGAGGCAGTATGCTGTGGTAGAAAGTGCACTCATTGTCTGCACACTGAAGACCTGAGTTCAAATCCTGACTCTGCTACTTACCACCCGTACAACCTTCATCTCTCTGAGCTGCAATTTCCTCATCTAAAAATGAGGAAATTAGACTAGACAGTCTTTAAAGTCTGGCATTCTTTGGGAGTTGAGAGCTGCAAGTATTATTTTTCTCTAATAGAGAAAAAATTAGAGAACATTAGAAAAAAATTAAAGATAATTAAGTAGAGAAAAAAAATCTTCGGAGCTCTATGTACACAGTCAGGGAGTTCTAAGTTATCAGTTATAGACCAGGAAAGGAAGTGATCTCAGTATTAGTGTAGATTGTCCCTCCTTAAAGCACCACTGGGATGAGGTCAAACTGCTCTGCACCAACAGGGAACTAAAAACAAAAGAGATTATGTGCCTGGCACTCATGAGCACCCTGGATTAGCCGCAGCTAGAACACTTATGTCTTTCGGGTCACCACATCCCAGCATGCAATGGAGTGGGAGAAATTCCAGAGCAGGGCAATAAGAATGGCCCCAGGGTCGATGTGCGAGCACGTGCGTGCGAGCACGCGCGCGCGCACACACACACACACACACACACACATTCACACCACACTCATCCCTGTGGATATGCTCTCCGTTGGAACCATTGTGTAGGAAAACACCAGGACCCAGGACTTGCATCTAATCTCTCTTGCTTTGGGGTCTTCATATTCCCAAGTTCTGAAGATCCAGGTGCAAGCCCCCTATTCTAAGGCCACCTTGGTCTCATCTCTCTCAGATCCAGTCATTCTTCCTCATTCTCTAGCACTGAATCAATCCCAGCTAGGGATATGCAGATAAATGTTTCACAATTGGATGGGGTCGGGGCGGGGCAGTGGGAAGGATGTACCTATGAGACCTTTAAATTTAATCTGCATTATTATTAGCATTTTTCCATCACTTTCTTAAGTCTATACAATCCACAAAATAATAAAGCAATCCCTTGCCAGTTTCTGAGGTATAAATGCTCTCATGGAAAATTTAACTACAGCTCTTAAGAAATCAAACAAACTGACTCCAGCATACCCCTTATCTCTACCACTCTTAATGCTAGTGCCTTTCTTCTGTTAATTATCTCCAATCTATAGTGTGTGTATGTGTGTATGTAGAGAGAGAAGGAGAAGGAAGAAGGGGGGGGGGGGAGAGAGAGAGAGAGCAAGTAGGTGATACAGAGGATTAAGTGCCAGACCTAGAGTCAGGAAGACCTGAGTTCAAATTTGACCTCAGACACTTACTAGCTGTGTGACCTTGGGCAAGTCACTTAATCCTGTTTTCCTGAGTTCCTCAACTGTAAAATCAGCTGGAGAAGGAAATGGCAAAGTACTCCAATATTTTTGCCAAGAAAACCCCACAGGGTCACAAAGAGTTGGACACAACTGAAAACGATTGAACAACCATATGTGTGTGTGTATACATATATATACATGTGTGTGTGTATATATATGTATATGTGTATATATGTACATATGTGTGTGTATACATGCACACACACATATATATATCTGTATGTATTTATTTGCGTGTTGTTTCCTCTATTAGATGGTGAGTTCCTCAAGAGCAGTGCCTATCTTTTACCTTTCTTGGTATCCTCAGTGCTTAGTACAGTGTCTGGCACATAGCAGGTGCTTAATAAATGCTTGTTAACTGACTGACTGACAACAGTCTCTACACCTGCAGGCAATTTTATTATTAACCCCTCCTCTGCCACTGTGCATTTCCATACAAGCTTTCTTATATTTCCATACAAGTTTCTTTCTACTTCATACAAGGCCAGCTTCTACCTCCCTCATTCAGCAACTGTTCTAACCTCTGTCACACATATGCACGGGAGACAGATCTCACACCACACCAAACTATACTGACCACTAATAACAAGGAAGTATTAATGCTCTCTTCTAGGCCTCAGAGCTAATTAGCCGCTGCAGACCGCTGCTCAAACACCTTGCCTTCCTCCAGACCTTACCCTCATCTAGCCAAACTGCTAGGTAGCATGCTGTATAAAGCCCTAGGCCTGCAGTCGGATAGATCTGAGTTCAAATCCAGCTTCGTACACTTACTAGCTATGTGGTCCTGGAAAAGTCACTTAAGTTCTACCCGCCTTGTTTCCTCAGCTGTAAAATAAAGATAATAGTAATGCCTGCCTGCCAGGTTGTTGTGGGGATTAAATGAGATCAATGTTTGTAAAGTGCTTAGTAAGCGCCTGGCACATACAAGGCACTCTATAAATGCTTATTCCATCCTTTCGCCCATTGATTTTACAGATGAGATAAGAGACTCAAAGGCATTAAGTGACTTGCCCAAGGTCCCAAAGCTAGTTATTACTGGAGCCTGTTTGAACTTGGAATCCAGTACTCCTGTTTCTGTATCACTCTGCCTTTCATTTATATAGCCCTAAAGAGGATGTTTAGAGAAAAAGACCCATTAGAGGAAAAGACGGATATTGTCAGTATTATTACTGATTGTTCGTAGGGTTGGGAGTATTGCAAAATAATAGCTTTTTCTTCCTTTTCAGAGAAGACATAATTTCTCTGGGACACATTTGTGTCGCAACTCATCCATAGGAGAACAGAAGTAGATAGAGCCCAAAGCTAGGCCAAAAAAGGTGGGAAATATGCATTGGACCCAGTAGGTATGAGTCATTCCAGATCTATGAATGGGCTGATAGCTAGACATTAACCCAAAGCACCTCTGGACCAGAAGCTAGAATTCTGTGAAAGGTACACTGGCAACACCCATGCTTTGACATCAGAAAACAAACCAATTTAGTTTGAGGCTCTGCCACAAGGTAGTCCCCTAAGGACCATGGCAGCTGGCCAACTGGGGAAGCCAAACACAGACACTAGTTAGAACAAAGGGTGCTGACGCACAGCTTCACCAAAGCGCCAAGTCAGTCTTAACCAGAGAGGGAGCAGGACTAAGACCAAAGAAAGAAGCTGTGTCTTCAGAAACTTTGCCTATCCCCTCTGGTTTAATTGTGGCTATCGGAAGATTTCCATGCTCTCTAAATTGGCCCCTTCTGTATTTTGAATTATATCAGTTCTCTTATTTTATCTTTCCCACTTAATAGCTATTAATTCTCCTTTTAAAAGCCAATTAAATTAAATTCAATAAACACTTACTAATCAATCAGTAAGCATTTCTCAAGTACCAAGTATGAGCCACTCATGTGCAGGATCAGGGAATAAAAATGCAGAGGTAATAATCCTTATCCACAAGAGTTTATAATGGGGGAAGAGGAGTCGTGTGTGTGTGTGTGTGTGTGTGTGTGTGTGTGTGTGTGTGTGTGTGTGTGTAGATAGATATGTGTGTATGCATGTACATGTATACACAGACAGACATTTGATGCTGTTATTGTTCAGTCATTTCAGCCATGTCCAACTCTGTCCAGCACCATTTGGGGTTTTCTTGGCAAAGATACTGGAGTGGTTTGCCATTTCCTTCTCCGGCTTATTTTACAGATGAGAAACTGAGGCAAATAGGGTCACACAGCTAGTAAGTGTCTGAGGCAAGATTTGAACTCAGAAGATGAGTCTTCCTGACTCTAGGCCCAGCACTCAGTGCACTATGGCACCACCTGGCTGCCCTAGTGAGTTAACTAGGAAGGTATAAAAGGATTGCCTAGCAGCAGTGAGGACCCAGGTGAGGTCCTGGCAGCTCTGTGGAGGATGAGTTGGAGAGGAGAGAGACTAGAAGCAGTAAGACCAGGTAGGAAGCTCTTATAACAGTCCAGGTGAAAGGAAACGAAGGCCTGACCTAGCATAGTAGCCTTGTGAGTGAAGACAAGTGACCAGATGATATTGGCAAACTGAGCAAATGATCCTTCATTTCTCTGAGACTCAGTTTCCCCATCCATAAAATGAGAGGGTTGTTATGGATGATTTCTGAAACCCCTTCCTGCTTTAAATCTATAATCTTATGACATTGAGACAAAAATCCTCAAATGGGAGAGACCCAGATTCTGATCTTATCTTTTAGTCAGTCAATAAGCATTTATTCGGTGCCTACTACATGCCAGGCACTGGGATACAAAGAAAGGCAAAAGAAAGTCCGTGCCTTCAAGGAGCTCTCAATCTAATAGGGGAGACAATATGCAAACAACTTCATACAAAAGAGCTACATAGAGGATAAATAAGAAATAATCAACAGAGGGAAGGCACTCAAATTAAGAGGGATTGGGGAAAAAATTCCTATAGAAAATGGGATTTTAGTTGAGACTTAAAAGAAGCCAGAAAGCTAGTTGGCAGAGATGAGAAGAGAGAGCATTTCGGGCATGGACCAGAGAAAATTCTAGGAACCAAGAGATAGAGTATCTTGTTTGAGAGTATCTGGCCAGGAGGCCAGTGTCAATGGATCAAAGACTACATGATGGGGAATAAGGTATAAGAAGACTAGAAAGGTGAGGGAAGTAAGGGGAAAGGGGTATGGGGGAGAGGTTGGTTATGAAGGGCCTTGAATGTCAAACAAAGGATTTTGTATTTGATCCAGGGTGTCACAGGAAGCCACTGGAGTTTACTGAGTAGGGTGTGACACCATCAGACCTGTACTTTATGAAAAACTCTGGTGGCTTGAGGCAGGCAGACCCACCAGCATGCTACTGAAATAGTCCAAACGTAAGGAAATAAGGGCCTGCACCGTGGTGATAATAGTATCAGAGGAGAGAAGAAGGTGTATTTGAGATGTTGCAAAGGTGAAGTCAGCAGACTGGATATCTAGGGGATTAGAGATACTGAAGTCAAGGGTTGACACCTAGGTTGTGAGCCGGGGGTGGGGGGGGACTAGAAGGATGGTGGTGCCCTTGGCAGTAATAGGGAAGTTTGGAAGCAGGGGAAGTTTCTTTTTGGGGGGGGGGGGAAATAATGAGCCCAGTTTGGGATATATTGGGTTTGAGATGTCCACTGGACATCCAGTTCCATTATGTACAATATGTAGTTAGAGATGGAAGACTGGAGGTGAGCAGAGCGTTTAGGGCTAAGTAGATTTGAGAATCATCAGCACGGAGGTGATCATTAAATCCATGGAAGCTGATGAGATCACCAAGTGAAGTAGTATAGAGAGGAAAGAGAAGAGGGACCAGGACAAAGCCCTGTGGGGTATTCACAGTTACTGGGCATGACCCAGATGAAGATCCAGGGAAGGAGACTAAGGAGGAGAGATCAGGTAAGGAGGAGGAGAACCAGGGGACAGTGGTGTCCTAAAAAACTAGACAGAAGAGAATATCAGGGAGAATAGGGTCTTTCAACAGTGTCAAAGTCTATGTGAAGTTCAAGAAGAATGAAGATTGAGAAAATGCTATCGGATTTGAAAATTAAGAGATCACTGGTAATGTTGGAGAGAGCAGTTTCGTTGAATGATGAGGTCAGAAGCCAGATTGTAGAGAGTGAAGAAGAAAGTGAGGGGCAGCTAGGTGGTCCAGTGGCTAGAGCATTGGGCCTGGAGTCAGGAAGACTCATCTCCCTGAGTTCAAATCTGGCCTCAGACACTTACTAACTGTGTGACCCTGGGCAAGTCACTTAACTCTGTTTGCCTCAGTTTCTTCAGTTGTAAAATGAGCTGGAGAAAGAAATGACAAACCACTCTAGTATCTCTGCCAGAAAAACTCCAAAAGGGGTCGAGAAGAGTTGGTTGGACATGACTGAAATGACTCAACAACAAAGTGAGAGGAGGGGAAGTGGAGGGACTTACTGTAGACGGCCTTCTCAAGAAGTTTAGCCACAAAGGGCAGAAGAGATAGCGGATGACAGCTAACAGAGATGAATAGGTCAAGAGATGGTCTTTTGAGGATGGGGGAGGCATGAGTATGTTTGTAGGCAGCAGAGAAGCAGCCAATAGACAGGAGACTGAAGATAAGTGACAAAGTGGGGATCATAGAGCGCTTAATCTGCTGCAGATGGGATAAAATTGATCACTTGTGCCTGTAAAGGCTTTGCCTTGGCAAGGAGTGGGGCCACCTCTTCATGTGACACACGGGTGAAGGAGGAAATAGTGGCAGAAGGCCTCTAAGTGGCATTACCTCTGTCTCTGAGATGATATTTGGCCTTGGGCAAATCATTTAAATTCTCCAGGTCTCAGTTCCCTCATCTTTTAATGTGAAACCACCCCATTCTCAACCTCTCCTCTTGCTTGTCCCCAGAGTGAAAATTCTGTACCTGAACACAAAAGCTAATTCCTAAATGATGGCAGTAGAACAGCACGTACTCAGCGAGACAATGGAGTGCCACCTGATACGCCACATATGCCCCAATCCCTGCCCTCTGGCCATTGTCTGCCTGGAATGGGGTCCGTAGCCTGAGTTACTCAAGTTGCCAGGAAGTTACCACTTTCTTGGCACGGAGATCAAGACAAAAGGAGTCTTTTGTAGCAAGAGTGATTGAGGTGAAACCTAAGGAAAATCTTCCTGATTTGAAGGACTGCTTGGATGCTAGACTGTTTTCAAGTGGGGTTTGTGAATTTTCTTCACTATGGAGTTGGGAAATACAACTCTATTCGCCAAACCCGGCTTAAGGGGAAGTAAAGGGAAAGGGACAGACAAGATGACCTCAGAAGTGGGTGATTCTCCTTCATCATCACTATTGCTGAGAAAATACACCAAATACCATCTATGTTGCTCCCAGCTCTGGGGTTTCCCCCCACTCTCATTGCCAAGCTAAGTTGAAATACTCGACCACCGCCATGGCTGCCATCCCCAAGCTAGCTGCACCTCTTACTCCAGCCTTACCTGTCATGGCTAGGACTTGCAGAAGAGAATATCTTGGATCCAGAGAAGCAGGAGGACATTGAATTGAGTGTCCCCAAGTCAGGGGAACAATGAAGAAGTAACTGCCCCCCCCCAAAAAAGATATAGCAGAGGCCACAGGGTAGTGTAGACCAGGCAGGCTCAGAACAATACCACCCACTCTCCTTAGCTCCTCTGCTCAGCTGCTCTCATTAGCTGAAGATTTACTGGGCTGGGCCCCAGGAACACCCCACACAATGATCCCAAAGGGTTTGCCCCGATCCTTTTGTTCTGGTCTCAGCATCCTGCCTAGCACCAGTAAGGAGCTGTTTATCCCACTGCCTAGCAACAGCAGCAGCTCTCCCTGGTTCCCGTTCCTCAGAGACCGTAGCCCAACACCCTGGGTCCCCAGGGAAAGCGCAGGAGCAGCAACAACTCAGCAAGATCAGAGGCCAGAAAGCAGCTTTTTAATCTCCAGTTGTTTTCAGTTATCCAGTCTGTCCAGTCTGGGAGGGGAGAAAGCAGTAGTGATTCTTGGGGGAGAGGGAAGAAGAAAGAAGGGGAAGAGAGTACCCAAAGGCATACAGATTGGAAAGAAAAGATCTAGCCAGTCTTTTATATATCCACTTGGCTTCTGTCAGAGGCTGCCTCATCTCTGGCCCCCAGTAACAGGAAGTAAAAAGTGTACCACACTTGAATACCATCTGGCTGTATCCTTACAGCAATTCTCTGCTTCTGGGCCAGATTTACAATCTTTGTATCTGCTTCACTAAGCCCCACAGTGATACATCCCACCCAACACATACAACAGGGATGCCAGCCATCCCCCCTCCCCCAAGCTGAGGATTTGCCCAAGACTACACAATAAATCAGTTGTCCTGAGCTCCTGACCTTACCTCCAGTATTCTTACAATATACATCCTTATTCCACAAACAAGTTGATGGGTTTCCTAAGGGTAATCAATCCATATTTCTTTAGGGCTTTGGAGTTTACAAAGTATTTTCCTCTATGAGATAGAGTCTCATAGATTCTATCTATCTATATTTTATATATACATATGTATATATGTAGCAATATGAGATAAAATATCCCCATTTTATAGATAAGGAAATTGAGGCTCAGATAAATAGAGATATAGATATAGGTCAGGACAACAGAGAACCATTTGAATGCCACAGTTCTGTCAGGTTTCCGCAGGACACAGGCTGAATGGGACTACCTAACAATTGTCCTCAGACTAATGGCAGGAGAGGAAAAGACTTTTTTCTGGGAAGTGGGGATGCTCAGACACCCAGGACATCATAGCTGTCTCCCTTGAACCGTGTTGTCAATAATCATTCATGAAGTTCCCACTAGAGAAGTAGCCTGGCCTAGTAAAGAGCCAGAGTCCTAAAGACCACTCCTGCCACTTATACAGACTGCCTATGCGACCCTGCCTCTGGGACTGCCCCAGCAAGCTTTCTCGGGTTACAAGTTGCTGAGTAGGCACTGATATTGGCTAGTGGAGGGAGTTCCCTACAAAAATGAAATTGCAGACCTAATCCCCTCAAAAGCATGCAGAAGTCCCAAACAGACAGAGATCCTGGGTCCCTTCCTCAGTCTACAACTCATGCCCCTAACCTCAGCCACTATCCTGTCCTGAAGGCCCAGTCAGTTAAGATCCTGTATCCAAATGCACCTGCTGAGCCCAGGCCAGCTCACTTGTGCCTCTGACACTCCCGAAATTATTTCAGATAAACAACAATCAGTGAACCCAGGCTGCTGAGTCAGGGAATTTGTTCCAGCCTAAATGATTCACTAGACAAAGCTGGGGAGGCCTAGACTCTCTGGCCACAGTCAGTCGATATGATTCTAGGACAAGGTGTTCCCTACCCCAAAATCAATTTGGGGAATGGCTAAAGAAAGTGCTTGAAAGCACCCTAGCGTGGGGTTTTGGAGACTTGTCCCCATGGAGCATTGTGGGGAGTGTGGGAGTGCATCTCTATGTGGTGGGAAGGTGGCAGGAATAGGGAAGGATAGGTGTGTATGCATGTGAAAATGAGGATGTGTGCTTAAGTGTGTATTTGTATGTGAGGATAGATAGATAGATAGATAGATAGATAGATAGATATAGATACATATAGATATAGATATATTGTGTGCGAGTGTGTATGTGCAGTATGAGTGGAAATCCTTTTTGGTGTTCAGTTGTTTTCCAGTATTGTTCAACTCTTCATGACCCCCTTTAGGTTTTTTTGGCAGAGATACTAGAATGGTTTGCCATTTCCTTCTCCAGTTTATTTTACAGATGAGGAAACTGAGGCAAACAGGATTAAGTGACTTGCCCAGGGTCACACAGCTAGTAAGTGTTTGATGCCTGGATTGGAACTCAGGTCTTCCTGACTCCAGGCACAGTACACTATACACTGCACCACCCAGCTGCCCCAGACCCTAGTGCCTAAAATATTTTGTAATAAAATAACAGATGATCGTGTGCAGAGATCACAGAGGACTGTTTAGGTTCCCTAGTAAAACCCTCCTCCGAGACCACATCGTGGCATGGCATGGTGGCAAGCTTGAGTTCTCAAAGCCAGCTGATCACAAGCCCTAGTGGGTACTATCAGTCTGGGGAGGCTTTGACCACGTCTACAGAAGAGAATGAACAAGACAGAAAAGGGAAAGCCATACTGTGTGAGGATCAGGAGAAGAAACTAGGGAGGTTTAACAGGAGGAAAAAGAGACTCAGAGTCTGAGGGCACATAACAGCTGTCTTCAACTAATGAGTTATTAGGTGCCAGCTTGTTCAGCTTGGCCCCAGTGGGTAATAATGAAGAACTGTTATCTATGTAGCACTTTCAGGTTGAGGGAACACCTCACATACATTAGATTCTAACAACAATCTGGTGAAGTCCGTGCTATTAACATCCTCAATTTATGAATGAGGAAGTAGAGCTTCATAGAGGTGACTGGCCCAAGGTCATATTGTTACTAAACGTCTGAGACAAGATTTGAACCTAGGTCTTTCTTCCTAGGGCAGCCGGATGATGCAGTGAGCAGCTAGGTGGCACAGTGGATAGAGCACCAGGCCTAGAGTCAGGAAGAGCCATCTTCCTGAGTTCAAATCTGGCCTCAGACACTTACTAACTGTGTGACCCTGGACAAGTCACTTAACCCTGCTTGCCTCAGTTTTCTCATCTGTAAAATAAGCTTGAGAAGGAAATCGCAATCCACTCTAGTATTTTTGCAGAGAAAAGCTCAAATGGAGTCACAAAGAGTCAGACAGGACTGAAATGACTGAATGATAACTGACAGAAGTATAAAGAGCAATGAAAGTAGGAAAGAGGCAGGGGGAAGAGAAAGAAAAAGGAGAAAGAAGAGAGAGATTGAGGTAGCCACGGCGGAAGGGGAGAGAAATGCAAAAAAAAAAAAAAACCAAGATGGAAAAAGATAATAAGAGACAGGGCTAGGAATAAGGAAGACAAAGAATGGAGAGACAATCACAGAGACAGAAAGATAAGGACAGAGACAAGGGTTGGGGAAGACAGAGAGATACGGAGACAGAGAGATAGGGAGAGAGAGAGAGACAGAGAGACAGACAGAGAGAGAGAGAGAGAAATAGTGGGAAATAGAAGAGAGACACAAGAAGCAAGAGGGAGAGAAGAGGAAGGTGGAGAGACAGACAGAAAGAACAAGATAGGATGGACATCCAGAATGAGACCAAAGCCCTACACTGCCCTTGATAGCTCACCCTTTCTGCTTGGCTTTCTCATTATTTTCCTTTGCTTTACAGGACCGGAGGGTCGAGACACCCCTGAACAAACTTGGTAAGGTCAAGCTTGCCTTTTCTCAGTCCACCTCAATCCAGCAGCCAATTAGTATGCCCAGGAGTAAGCACCTCCTCACACTGTGCTGCCCTCTGGGAGTTCACAAGCTCTCTAGGGAAGCCAAATACACAAGCCACAGAGAACAAGTTAAACTAAGTCTTGGCCGGTGGGTGCAAAGGCACTGAGAGAATGGTGTCAACAAGCAGGATGAGCTCAGGCTAGGCTAACTAGGTGTGGAATGCTAAGCCACAAAACTCAAGGAAAAGAGCCACCAGGTGCCCCTAGAACATGTTGGCTTTTACTGGAGGGCAAAGGGAGCCTCACTTAAAACATCTTAGACCAGGCAGGAGGCAGAGGATTCTGGGCTGGCAGAAAAAAAAATTCACATCACTAGTAGGGAGGTACCACATAGCAATTTATCCTCTTAATAGGCCATCAGCTTCAGTTAGTGCTAGGAAAGAATTCCCACCTTCACGGTAAGAGGAGGTCCAGGCTGCTCAAGCTCACAAAGGCATTTCCCACCAGTTCTTGGGTTCTGATGTGGAGGCAGGGATTCCCCACCTTGGGAACCTTCTCAGAGGCCATACAGGAAACACCACATTTCATACCAGAGAGTGATGGGGAGGTAGCCATGTCACATTATAGTGTGATGGGCCCTTGATTCAGGCCAGTGGGGATATACTGATCCGAGGCAGAAAGAGACAACCAAAGTTGAGTGAAGGGATAGAATTTAGAGTTGAGCTTTGTCCAACTCTTTCATCCTAAACAGATTAAACCTTCCAGGAGTTACAGTCACAAATTAATTTGGAAGAGGGTCAGACCCATTTTAATACAATGTCAACCTCCGTCCCTTTATCTCCTCAAAGCGAATGAAAATAGAACTTTACTATCCAGAGACACTGGTCTCCTTGAATGATGTTCTCTGAATGATGCACTCTATCTCCTGACCCTGTGTCTTTTCACCGGCTGTGCCCCATGCCTAGAATGCTTTCCCTCCTGGCTTCCCTCAAGACTCAGCTCACATTTCCTCTGCTGAAAGCCTGTCCCTCTGAGATTATCTCCATTTTATGCTGTTTACATGTCTCCCCCATTAGAATGTGAGCTACTTGAGAGCAGAGATGGTTTTTGCCTTTCTTTTTATCTTGTTGTGGTGGTGCTGGTGCTGGTGGTGGTGCTGGTGCTGGTGGTGGTGCTGGTGCTGGTGGTGGTGCTGGTGCTGGTGTTGGTGGTGGTGCTGGTGGTGGTGCTGGTGGTGGTGCTGGTGCTGGAGGAGGAAGAGCAGGCGCAGGAGGAGGAATAGGAGCTGTTTCAGTGTCCAACTCTCCATGACCCCATTTAGGGATTTCTTGGCAAAGATATTGGAGCAGTTTGCTATTTTTATCCCTAATATTTAACACTTTCTTGATGATGATGACGGTGATGATGATGAAGGAGGAGAAGGAGGAGGAGGAGGATCTGAAGTGAGAGAACTCAGTTCTTTGACTTGGGTTCCATTCTCACTTCTACCACACACTAGTTGGGCGAACCCTCCACCTTCTTTGGCCCTCAGTTTCCTTAGCTGTAAAATGAGAGGGTTGGAATAGATGACCTCCAAAATGCATTCCAGCTCTGAGGCCATGATGTTATGACCTGGGTTCAAATCCCAGCTCTGCTACTTAATGCCTGTGTGACCTTGAGCAAATTTTTTCTGGATCTGTTTCCTCTCCATAAAACAAGGAAGTTGAACTAGAGGACTTTTAAGTTCTCTTCCAGCTCTGAATCTATGACCCTGTCTCTGAAATGAGAGAAGGAAAGCTGACACTCCCAAGGTTCTCAGCAGCAAATGACTTCCCAACCTGCCAAAGTTATGTTTCAGCCTCAGCACCAATGCAAACTCCATCCCAGAAGGGATCATGGATGCCTGGGAGAGGTGAAATCCATAATTCCAGACTAACACGAGGGCTCTGCCTCCTGCCCAGGATGGGAACTGGGTGGGTGGGGAGGTGGAGGGTCCCTGGCCTGCCACATCCCGGGTTTTTCTTGCAGATGTCTCACTAGTGCATGAGCCCCAAGACCAAATGGCATCCTTCAAAGAGCTGTGGTTGGCAATCGTTGGTACTATGATGGGTCTCTTGACCATCGCTGCTGGGATCTTACTAAGTGAGTGTCAGGTCCCCTCTCTCCCTAGGTCCTTGCCTCCCATTCTCCCAACTCCATGTAAGCCCCACACTCCCACTGCCTCGTTGGGGGAGGAGAGGGCGGGCAGCGGTGGGGATCCAGACAATGTAGAAGAGCTTTTACAGGCTGGCTTCTGACTACATAATCTCTGATCCCCCTCCAGTCTGTGAGCTCAGACTTCCTTCTCCAGAAGGAAGAGGTACTTCGGAGAGAGGGTGGGGGAGCATCCTGAGGTCCCTGGCCAAGTTTCTGCTTATTGATATGCATAAAGATTTGCATAAGTCTGTGCAAAGTCTGCACCAAGTCTTCACTTATCTCCTGCTTTGAGAGCCATAAGGATAACTCTCTGCGAGTGAAGGAGTCCACTATGGCTCTATTTGACCCTCAGAATCTCTAAGGAAGAGAAATATTAATTATGCAAACCTTTACCAATCATTTGGATGGAGGCTCCTGGAGTCCCTGGAATCAGGTCTGTTCACCCTACCTTCCCTTAGGAGACTGGGTGAGCTCCAAGACCTCAGGCTAAGCTGAATTTTCTCTCCACTTTCACCCAAAGCCAAGGAATGGGACTGTTTCTGGTGACACTATCTCTACCTCCACTCTTCCTCTTGGCGCTGAACCTAACTCCAAGCATCCTTCTCAATTACATTTCATTCAATCCTCCTCCTCCTTCTCCCCCCACCCCACTTATCTTCAATATACAATAATAGTAATAAGCTGCAACCATTCCCCCTTATCTTTAATACTCAACAATATGAGTAACAGCTAACATGTCTAGGGTATTTTGTAGATCCAAAGCACTTTTCTCAACCTTACTCTCATTTGAACCTGACAAGGCAAATAGTGGAAGTAATATTAGTTCTATTTTTCATATGAAGGGATGAGAGCCAGAGAGATCACAGTTAGTCAATCAATAAACATTTATTAAATGTCAAGCACTGTGCTAGGATCAGGGAAGGCAAAGAAAAGCCAAAGAAAGTCCCTACTCTCAATGAATTCATGGTCTAAGGGGGATATAATGGAACTGGAGCAGCCATGTATTCCAACCCAGACCCACAATAACATGCCTGACTCACGGTTACCAGGTAAAGTGGCTTACCAGAGGGCACAGAACAAAGTAGGGGCAGCTAACTCCCAGACCAAGGCTTCCTAGTTCCACCTCTTAACCCTTGAATGATAGGATTATAGATTTAGATATGAAAGATCTAAAGTTTAGAGGTCATCTAACCCCCTCCTTTTTACATATTGGGAAACTGAGACCCAGAAAAGGCACATGACCTGCTCAAGGTCACAAAGGCAATAAGGGGCTGAGCCAGGATTTCCACCCTGGTGGTGTTCTCCGATTCCCAATTCACTGTTTTATCTACCATGCTGCAAGTGCCTATAGTAATTACATTACAGAGTTGTCGAGAATCAAATAGTAATAATGACAATTAGAAAGCATTTTGTAAACTTAAAACACTGCGTAAATTTGGGATATTATTATTATCTATCTCTCCTCTAAATCCCTTCAGCACTTATAGATTTTTCCCACAGCTACCTTTTATCGGTGTCTACTATTCTTTGTTCTCTAATTAGATTATAAACCTCTTGGGGGCAGCAACCATTTCTTATATTTCTTTATCTCCCCTTAGCACAGTGCGAGTCACAGTTAGGTACTCAGTAGTGAATAAACAAACTCTGAGTAACGTTGGGCTAAAAGGAGAGCATCCAACCCCAGCTAAATCTGTACTCCACCTGGCTCCATTCTATAACATCAAACAACGGTTTTGAATGAGGACAATGGAGACAGGTCAAGTCATCATAACCCTACCAGGTTTCTAATCTGGTCCCTCTTTAGGTAAACCAACCTTAGGAAAATTTGGGATACATGTAGATGGTCCAACCAAAAGCTATTTCATTCAAAAGTTAAATGTACTGGACCCATAACTAGAAACCCCGTGTGAGTACCTCCTGGGTCGTGAGATTTTTTGGTGTACGTGCGGGATAAAGAAGTCATAAACCTTAGCTTCTATGTAATCCTGGCTTTAAAGACCTCACAAGCCCAGATGGGACACTGGTCAAAAATTCTGTTTCTACTGTTCTCTCTAGGAAAGTCATCCTAGAACAGCGGAAAAAGTCTGGGCTGTGTCTCAGGAAACCCTGGTGGTAGGCATGGCTATGCGAGCTTAGGTATCTCTTTACTAGTTAAGCCTTGAGTTTCTCCATCTGAAGAATGGCAGGATTGAGTGAGGAAGATGTTTAGGCAGTTACTATAAGTGGTGCAACAGATAGAACACAAACCTTGAGTCAGGAGAAGAACTGAGTTCAAATCCTGCCTCAGACATTTACTAGCCGTGTGACCCTGAGCAAGTCACCTAACCTCTGTCTGCCCCAGTTTCCTCATCAGTAAAGTGGGGATCATAGTGGCACCCTACCTCCTACTTGTCATGAGGATAAAATAAGATAATATTTGTAAAGCTTTATATGAATTCTAGCTATTATTATGTAGACAAGGTAGAACAAATGTGGGTCACCACCAGAAGAGTCTGAATGTGATTAAAGCCCAGATCTTTGATCCAACACCGAAGTTAGACTGCTGTTGTTGAGTCAATTCAGTTGTGTCTGACTCCTCATGACTGCATTTTGGGCTTTCCTTGGCTGACCACCCATCAGTTAAGGTTTGTTGGAGCAGATCTCAGTGACACCTAGGAAGGGATGACCCTGGAGGAGGGAGTGAGGTTAACAGCTTTGCCAAGTTCTACCTCGCGTAAATCCAATTCACAGCAAGTCGAGACACCTCCCTCTTGTGATGTCTTCGGTCCTCTTCAAGAAAAAAGGATGAATGATAATACCCAGGAAACCAGACGTGCCTCTTTTCACCAGCATCACTCACTCACTTTGTTTATTGCCCATCCTTTGTGCATTTTGTGCAGACAGCTGAAGCCGTGGGGCTCGTTGCTGACTCCTTTATTAGATTTTGCATGTTTCTGCTTGCCTACTCCTACTCTTCCTGCATTGGTGTTGATCTCTATGGAATCTTGCTTAGTCGAGACGTCTGGACAATTTCTCCTTCCTCTTTACTTTCTGATGTAAAAGTCTTTTTTATTAGAATTGTGAGTCTCCAGGAAAAGTACATCCTTACCAGCCTTTGTTAGCCATACTCTATCGCCAGGTACAAATGTATCCTTCCCACCTTCTATGGCATAATCTAAAAGTCAAGACACTTCCCTTTGACGGGCTTCATTTTCCTCATCTGTAATGCTCACCTAAGAGCCTTTTACCAGACCCTCTTTAGTTCTGATAATCTGTCAAAGTCAAGACATTCTGGCTTCCCCACCAGCTTTGGGTCAAATGCTTCATTGTATTGGGTCATGGTCATTGTATTGGGTCATTGCTACAGGTCTTAGGATGGGGGGGAGGCTAGAAGAAAGTCAGCCTCTGCTAGTGACTAATCCATTCTTCCTGACACCCACCCTGTATTTGCAGTTGTACTCATCGTGAAACAGTACTATTTCTCCTGTGAGCCCTACAAGTTCATCCCAAGATGGAAGGTGTGTGACAGACACAAGGACTGTGCCTTGGGGCAGGATGAGGAGCATTGCGTGGAGACCACCCCCAATGAAGATTTGCCCCTGGTAGGAGGTGAGTCCCTAGGAATAGACAGAACAAGAATTGGCTACTGATAAAGAAGACCAGAGTTCAAATCTTGCCTTAAACATTTATTACCAGTATGACCCTGAGCAAGTCACTTAACACTGTTTGACTCAGTTTCCTCATCTGCAAAATGAGCTGGAGAAAAAAAATGGCAAATCACAGCAGGATCTTTGCCAAGAAAACCCCAAACAGAGACATGAAGAGTAGGATATGACTGAAAAGCGACTGAACAAAAGCAAAAAATCTAGAGCCTAAGACACTAAGGAATGAGGAAAAACAGACATACTGTAAAGTTGCAGGGAAAGAACTTTAGTGACCGTTGTGGTTGGTCCTAAAGGACCCTGACCTCCATTTGGTCAGACCAGGGGTGGAGAACCTGCGGCCTCGAGGCCACATGTGGCCTCCTAGGTCCTTGGGTGCAGCCTTTTGACTGAGTCCAAGTTTCATAGAACAAATCATTTTATTAAGGGGATTTGTTCCATGAAGTTTGGATTCAGTCAAAAGGCTGCAGTTGAGGACCTAGAGGGCCACATGTGGTGGCCTCAAGGCCGCAGGTTCCCCACCCTTGGGTTAGACATTAAGGCATTGTGGGCTACGTGTTGTTACTGAAACCAAGAGGCTTGGGTTCAAATTTTGCCTTTAGCACAGTTTCTGTCTCCGTAAGCGCAGTCTCGTCACAGCCTCTCTGAGTCTATTTCCTTGTCTGTAATGAGGCTAATGATACTCACACAAGGTTGTTATAAGGAAGGCACTTTTTGAACCTTAAAAGCACAATTAAAATATGAGTCCTTAGTATTGTTCTTATTGCTTGCCTTTGGAAGCTCCCCATCTGCACTAGGGGTCTACCATGTTAAGGGGGCTAGGTCAGAGGCTCGTCCAGAGACAAAGCTAGTGGCTGGAACAAAGTCACAGATTTATAGATGGGAGGGATTTTAAAGGGTATCTGGTACAACCCCCCCCCCCCACCACCACAACCACCTCATTTTTCACATAAGGAAACCGAGGCCCACAGAGGTTGAATGACTCACCCAAGGTCACATTGTTAATAAGTGTCTGAGGCAAGATTTGAACTCAGATCTTCTTGACCCCAGGCCTAGGGTTCTATCCACTATACCATGCTACTCTTCTAATGGCTTAGGCTGGTGAGGGACATGAGAAACACTAGAGAAAAACAACTGAGATCATCTACTTTATTTGGATGTTAAATGAATAGTCCAAGGCTATTCATGGTACTGTGGTAAGAACACTGGCCCTGGGATCAGAGGACCTGGGCTCAAATCTTGTGTAAAACTTCCCAAATGTGAGACCTTGGGCAAGTCACCTTCCTTGGGCTTCATGTACAGAATGAGAGGTTGGACTAGATGACCTCTGAGGCTCTTTCAAGCTCTTTATCTTCCTTCCTATAAAATGGAGCCACTTAATCAACTTTCATTCAGGTGCAACCCTGCCCCTACCCCAGAATGTTCTGCTGAATGGGAGGACCCTTTGCACTTGCATGTCCAGGCCCATCTAATCCAACAGGCCTGTTGTGTAATAACAGGCCTGTTGTGAAAGTAAGTGCTTTCTGCGTGCAGTTTAAGGGGGGGGGGGGGGGGGGCGGAGGGCGGTTGTGACAGGACACAAAGACAAAACAAAAACAGTCCCTTCCCTCAAGGAGCTCAGCTTTTAATTGAGGAAACAAATAGGTACACACAAAGTGTACAGAAGAGACAGGGGTGAATCTCAAAGGGAAGATGTGGAGGCAGGGGAGAAGGGGACAACCTAGGAAAGGCCTCCTGCAGATGGCAGAATCTGAGCCATCTGGAGGGTGGTGGAATTTTGGAGACGCCTTAGGCCCAGCCGGTTACAACCAAACAGACTGGAGTCCTTTGTGTTGGTGAGCTTGCAGCATCCATCCCTTCATGATCTTCTCCTCAAACTCACCTTCCCTCCCACACTCCTAGGCCGCTCTGTCTTTTTTCCTACCCAGAAGGAGAAGAGATGAGATAGACTAGTCTCAGAGTATCTTGGGGGATGAGAAAGGGGGGAGGTACAAGTAAGCCCCGGAGGGTGACTGACTGCTCACAGGCTGACCCAAGCCTCTCCCTTCATAGTCCGTCTCTCCAAGGACAGATCCACTCTGCAAGTGATAGACAGAGAGACAGATCTCTGGTCCTCAGCCTGTTTCGACAACTTCACAGAAGCGTGGGCTAAAATAGCCTGTACCCAGATGGGGTATAACAGGTACCCTTGTCTCCCTTCCAGACCTTTCTTCCTTCTCTCCTCAACCTCCCCACCTCTTTTCCTCCTAACTATGCCTCTCTCTTTTTCCTCTATCTCCCTTATTTGCCTTTTTCTCTTTCCTGGTAGCCGAAGTCCCTTTGAGTAAAATTACACTTTAAATGGGGCTTAATTTTACTGGGATGTTTTAATCCTAAGGCCTCAGACATTTACTAGCTGTGTGACCCTGGGCAAGTTGCTCCACCCTGTTTACCTCAGTTTCCTCATCTATACAATGAACTGCAGAAGGAAATGGCAAACCACCCCAGTTCTTTTGCCAAGAAAACCCCAGATAAGGTCACAAAGAGTCAGACACAACTGAAAAACTACTGAACAACAAAACCCTCCCAGATCTGCACAAAGCCCTGAGTTAAGATGTGGTAGAGCAAACATTAGCCGGCCTGTCTGTCTTGAGTCCTGAGAAACTCCCAGTTGTGGCACTAGTGAGCTATGCGACCTTGGCAAAGACCATCGCACCTTCATGGGCCTCAGTGCCCTCATCTATAAAATGAGGACGTTTGGACTAGGTGACCTCTAAGGCCCCCCTTCCAATTCCAAATCTATGGTCTATTATCTATTAAATCTATTAAATCTATAAATAAATCTATTATCCATCCAAATCTATGGTCTATTATCTATTAAATCTATAAATAAATCTATTATCCATCCAAATCTATGGTCTATTATCTATTAAATCTATAATCCCTCCCTCCAGGTCTTAGTTCTCTCATCCATAAAATGAAATGAAAGGAGCCTAGACCAGACTGTCCCGAAGGACCCTTCTGCCTCTAATATTATATAATTCTGACACAATGTACCTATTTGGAATAGATGGACATGGGGATCTCTCTGTTTATTTCCAATGAGGGATAACCTTCCCAGTTTTTCCACAGTGTTAAGATGATAGGCAAAATGACCAGGGACTCTGGTCACTCCTGGTCCTTCACCTTTAAGACAAAATGCAAAAACCTATGTTTCCATTGAAATTCTCTAAGCACGTGCTCCAGGATCCTCTGAAGAGGAAGAGGGCTTCTCACTCTTCCCACATTGCATTTACGGAATCGTAGAATTGAAGGGTCATGTAAGGCCCATCTAAAAGGTCATCTGGTCCAACCCCTTCATTTTACAAATGAGAAAAATGAAGCCCAGAAAGGTTAATCAACTTGTCCAAAGTCACAGTTATCGTAAAGATTTGGAGCCAGATTCTCTGATTCCAAATCCCAGGCACCGTCTACCATATGATACTGCATTCATCCAGACCCCTTCATTTGTAGCAGGCCCCACAAGAGCGATGGAGAATTCTCCCCAGTTCCCTGAAAACCTTCTACCTTCCTCTACTACCACATCCTTCTCCTAGGCTACCTTTAGCCACCTCCACATCCATCCTTCTGCAGTGGATAGATCTCTGATTTCCCCTCTGACTGTCACCCCGAAGCTCCTTAGATACATGGCATCCACCGCCATGCACAGCAGTCAGCCTGGACACCAGCTGCTTAGTACAAAATCATCCCGTTCTCTCTAATTGGGACCCTGGAATTTCTTCCTTTCCTGAGTTCTCAGAAGCTTCTCGCTAGTTTGGTTCTGGGCTGCTACAGACCAAAGCCACATGTCTGACCTTTTCCTCTCTTCTCTACCCGCTCACTTTGCTTTAGACGTCTCCTGCCTCATTCCCTTCTTTCTTATTAAGCCTTAATCACTGAATGGGCATTGCCCCGGTCGACCTGAAACCTGTTAAAGATCTTAGTTTGAAAAAGCCAAGGTCTCCCACTGCATCCAGGCTATCTCCAGTAGTCCTGATTGATATCTTGCCACTGGACCCAGATGGCTCTGGAGGAGAAAGGGGTGACTTTGCATAGCCCTCCCTCACTTAAATCCAATTCACTTGCATGTCACGGCATCACCTCTCTGATGCCATGGTCCTCTTTGAGAACAAAGGACAAACAAACAACAACAGCTCTGGTTTCCTAGTCCTTTCTTCTCACCTTAGCTGGTGGCCCTTCTTACCCTGCCAGGTGGAGTGGTTACAGTGCCCATTCCAGCAGCAACACTGTTTAGTCAGTTCCAAGGATGTGAGATTCACAAGCCTGTTAGTACCATGGATGGAAGTTATTTTTCTACAAAAAGGTCTTTTTTGGGCACCGGGGAAACTGATTGAGCAAAAGGAGACAAAAAAAGAAACCAAAGATGGAATAAATCCAGGATGACAATTAGAGGAGGTAAATTTTGATCCAGGATTAAAGGGAGGACAAACACCTAATTTGACAAAGAGAAGAGGAAAAGTCATTCCTGCTGAAGAGAATGTCAGTCTAAGACCATTTAGAGATAGGTCATGATCCTACCCTACCTCTCCCACAGATAGCATCACTAAAGAACAAGAGGAATGTATTAAGCACTGACTATGTGCCAGGCACCGTGCTAAATTCTGAGGGCACAAAGAATGGCAAAAATAATTTCTGCCCTCAAGGAGCTTACATTCTAATGAAAGAAACCCTCCTCAAAACTTCTTCCATCCAAATTACTTGTTTGAGGTACTGGCATCCCCAACTCAGATGAGTTTCCTCCACCACTTGGTTCTCCAGTGGACCAAAGGCCCTGCTGGGGAATGAGGTAAGAGAGAGGGGAACTGGTTACAGTTTGGAGTGGGAATGGAGTTTAGAGTTAGGGAAAGGCATTGCAAAGGCAAATAAACCCTAAGGATGCAATATGGAAATTAGATTGCTCTTTGAGAAAGAATATCCCCAGCATTTCATGATTAATAAATAATTATTGAATGCCTGCTATGTGCTAGTTATTGCCCAAGGTATAAAACATTAGGGCTCCTCTGGGTCAATGTCTATGATCTGGAAGTCATGCACCTTAAGCAAAATGCAATAGATGGAGCCATGACCTCCATCCACTCATGCCCAAAGAACAGAAGCAGGGGCCAGAATGTCACTGTGCGAACCCCATACCAGCATGCATAAACACATACAGTGACACCCACACTCACCCAAACCACCACCCATTCCCCTCCCACACCCCACATCATCCAGAGCCTACATGTGCCAATTTGAGGAGGGAGGACTAGGTCCCCATTGCCACTCTCTAAGCTCCTGTTCCAGATAACACATCTGATCCCTCCTAGTTTAAGCATGGCACCAACTTTCCAGGCCGTGAAGATTGGCCCAGAGCAGCAGCTGCCTGTCAGTAAGATCACAGCCAAAGACCAGGAGCTCCAAGTGCAGAACTTCTCAGGGTAAGTGAGAGGCATCTTCAAGCCTTCAAAGAATCAGTCAGTGGGCACTGATGGCAGGAACTTAATTAAGTAGAACTCAATCTAGACACCAGGAAGATCACCTAACCAACCAGATTATCCAGTCCTGGGAGGTTGTGTGGAATCATGAGGCTGGGAGATTTTTTTAAAAATATGACATACAGCCATCCACTTAAGCTGGGCAAAATGCTATCTTGTCTGAAGGGAACTGACCTCAACATCAACCAGAATGGTGAAAAGTAATGCATTTTCTAACTGCCCCATGTTCCTCACTAAACCCTATAAATCTTCCATTTTCCTTGTGCAGTTCCAGAGATTGATTATCTTAGGTACTCCCTGCCCAGTCCCCCAGACCCACAAATAGAGGTCTTTTCAGTGTTCTAAGATCTCACAGAAAAAACGATATTGAAACTTTGAACAGGCACCAATTACCAGAATCACAGAATCTCAGCGTGGAAAAAGATGTCAGAAGCCATTTAGTCTACTCGATACCTGACCAAGAATCCCTACGGTATCATTCCCAACAAGGGGTATCCAGCTTTTTCTTAAAGACGTCTAATGAGAGGCAGCCCATATTTGGATAGCTCTAATTGCTAGAAAGAATTTCCTTAGATAGAGGAAATCTCTACTTCTTTGTGTAGGAAACCACTCCAACATAGGCATACAAATATGCATATACCCCAATTCTGACCATAAAACATGAATATACACCCCTTTTGTCTCTGCTTCTCTTTCTTTCTCTCTCTCCCTCTCTTTCTCTCTCCCTCTGCCCCCTGTCTCTATCTTCTCTCTGTCTCTCCATATCTCTCTCCTCCCTTTCTCTCTCTATGTCTGTCTCTCTCTCTTCCCTAGTTCTCTGTCTCTCTCTTTCCTTCTCTTCCTCCTTCTCTCCCTCTGTCTATCTCTGCCTCTCTCTGTCTGTTTCTCTCTTCCCCCTCTTCCCCCCTTCCTTGTCTCTTTCTATGTGCATGTCTGTGTCTCTCTCCTCACTATCTCCCTCTGAGTCTCTCCTTGTTTCTTTCTTTTTCTGTCTGTCCCTCTCTCCCCTTCTCTTTTTCATTTTCCTCCTTTGTCTCTGTCTCTTTGTTTCTCTGTCTCTTTCTGTCTCTCTCACACACACACACATATTCACACAGCTCTGTTCTCTCTCTCTCTCTCTCTCTTTCTCTCTCTCTCTCTCTCTCTCTCTCTCTCTCTCTCTCTCTCGCGCGCGCGCGCGCACGCACGCACGCACGCACGCACGCACACACACACACACACACACACACACAGACGAGCTCTCACACACACAGAGATACACACACACTGATATATGCTTAAATAGTAGACAGTTCTTGAAAGTAAGCCTCGTTGCTGTCTCTGTTTTTTGTTGTTATTCGTTGACGAATGGGTATGTGTATGCCCCAAGTATCAAATTTTAAAGAAGGAAAGGATGGTAGTAGTCCAATCCTTTACATTAAATACCAATTTTTTTTTAAAATGCATTTACTTCCTGTTGGTAACCTAGGGAGCATCCTGTGTATATTTCTCCAGGTTCTGCCTTCTCTTTCCTTGCTGTCAGGAGTTTGGTTGGCATATTACAAGGGCAATTTCTTATAGGATTAGACTAACCAAGAACTGGAAGTTTGAAGCATAATAAGACTGTATTTTAAAGCTGGCAAGAACTTTAGAAGATATCCTCTACAGATAAGGAAACTGAGTCCCAGAGAGGTTAAGTGGAATTCTTCAAGTAGAACTATCTTATGTTTTAAAAAAAGATTAAAACTGTTCTGCAGCAAAGAACACTGGATTTGAATTCAGAGCACCTGGGTTTCAATTCCAGCACTTTCATTTATGACCTGTGTGACCCTGGACATGTCACTTAACTTCTAGTAACCTCATCTTTACAATAAGGAGGTGGGACTCTTAAGGTCCTTCCAAATTCTAAACACTCCCATGCCCTAGGTAGAACTAGGTAGAAGTTGCAGAAATGCAGATTTTGGCTCATGCTAAGGAGACAGTTTGTAAGGGCTATCCAAAGGAAGAATGGCTGCCTTGGAAAGCAGCAAGTTATCCATCACTGGAAGTTTTTAGGTAAAATCTGAATTACTCCTCATTGGGCATGATGTAGTCAGATGTGGGTTAGACTGAAGGGCCTCTGGGATCACTTCCAACTCTTAAGATTTCCTCAAGCTCTGAGAAGATTAAATCAAACAGAGACTGGAAGCCTAGACCTCTAGACCTGGCCCGGCAAGACGCAAAAGCCAAGCCCTCCCGTGTATTTGCATTTTCTAGGCCCTGCCTCTCAATGTCCCTGGTTTCCCTTCGCTGTGCTGGTGAGTATAAAGCCCTCTCAGAGAGGTCAGAATTGGACAGGCTTAAGCCAGGGCTGAGGAAAGGAGAAGTTAAAAATTGCATTTTTTTCATTCCTAGTTCTCCCGTACTTTTAATTTTGTTTCTTTAGGATTTGGGATTTAGGAGGCAAGGTTTTTCTGCATGCTTAATTCTCAGGCTGCCCTCCATTGCCACCCCTGTTCCCCATCCCAAATTCAGGAAAGGCTCTTGGGAGCTTTGGAGACTAAGGAAGGAAGAGTGAGACTGGAAGGCTAGGGGCCAGACATGTCTGCTTTGCTACTGTCAACTTTCAGTTCCCCAGGATCAGATTCAAATTCAAGTTAAACAAAGCATTTAAACCTTAACTAAACGCCTACCTTGTGTAAAGTGCTAAGGATAGCTACAAAGACAAAAAACAATCTTCCCCGCCCTTAAAGAAATTATATTCCACTGAATTATCCACATTCAACTTGTTAAGGGCTATTTTTAATACTAAATATATGTTATCAGATGAGAAAATATTTTGTAAAGCATGTAGCATGGTACCTGGCACATAGTAGGGACCATATAGATGCTAGTCATGATGATGATGACGATGATGATGATGTTAGACACCACAAGTAGAAGGTAAGTCACATCCCCCGCCCTCCAGGGGCTCACAAAGTACTTGAGGGAACGGGATGGATGAAGATATACTTTTTTTAGAAATGCAAGGCAGCATATGCTAAGGGGCTAATGAGCGCCACCCACAGTAACAGAGGATATGGAAGAAGGAAAGGTAACTAACTATTAGAGAAGTAGGAGAAAACCTCTGGGAGGGGCTGAAACTTGTATTGGTCCTTAAAGGATGAGCAGAACTTGAAAAAGTAGGGTGAAGATGGGTAGAACTCTGGGAATCCCAATGAGCAAAGCTCAGAGGGAATGAGGAGAATGGTAACTAGACCATCTTGGGCAGAATAAAGGATTGCTTGGGAGAAGAGTAGAGACAGATCTCAAAGAGCTTTGAATCCCAAGTTAAAGAGTTTGGAATTCAATCCACAGACAGCAGGGAGTTATTGGAGTTTTTCATGGGGTATTGAAGAGTCATGGACCCATCGTGTTTTAGGGCACTGAGTCTGGCTGGGGAATTAGGATGAGTTGGAGGAAAGAGATATGGAGAGACCAGTTAGGTAGTTAGTAAAATAACCCAAGCGTGCAGTGGTGAGTTCCTGAACTTGGAACTTGGGTGGTAATGGTAGGAATGAAAGGGAAAAGACAAATGGGAGACTCATGTTAAAGGACAACTCTAGAGAATCTAGTGATGGCTAGATATAGATAGTAGGAGGAGCCATTGGGGGTCATGTGATAGGAGCTAAGTCCGATCCATAACAAGGAACAGGCTTTCTGCTCCCTGTGAAATAGTAAAAAGTGTGCTGAATTTGGAGTCTGAGACATGGGCTCAATCCAAGCTTTGATGATCCAATCTGTGTGAGCTTGGGGAAGTCACTCCATCTTTGCAGGACTCAGCTTCCTCAATTGTAAAAAATGCTGGTGGGCTTGGGGCAGGAAGAGTGGCGGTGGATTCACCAGGATGAACTCTAAGGTCCGCTCCAGCTCTGGATTTATGATGCCATGATTTCTTCTCACCTTCTCCTCTGGACCTTCGCTGGGTGGATACAGTCTGTGGAGAAAACCTGCTGGACCCCCGGGTGGTGGGCGGGCACGAAGGATCTGTGGAGACTTGGCCCTGGCAGGTCAGCATCCGGCACCACAGGGCTCACTTCTGTGGTGGCTCCATACTGGACCATTACTGGATCCTCACTGCTTCCCACTGCTTCAGGTAAGGCCCCATTCACTTCCCAAAGGGATCAGGGACAGCGGCAGCTGGATTTTGGGACTCCTTGCTCTTGAATTAAGGGTCTGCCCTCCTTCTCTATCTTTCTTTATCTGGAAGTCTTATTGCCAGGGAGGGGCAGCTAGGTAAGAGCAGTGGATAGAGCAAAGGCCTCGAGTCAGGAAGACCTGAGTGCAAATCCAACTTCAGACACTTACTAGCTGTGTGACCCTGGGCAGGTCACTTAACCCTGTTTGCCTCAGTTTCCTCATTTGTAAAATGAGCTGGAGAAGCAAACAGCAAATCAGTCCAGTATCTTTGCTAAGAAAACTCCAAATGGGGTCACAAAAAGTTGGTCACCTCTGAAACAACTGAACAATAAACTGACAGGGAGGGATCATCTCCTCAGGGTAACAGGCCAACAACTCAGTTCTGTTGCATTTGACTCAACATTTCTGAAGTACTCACTGTGTGCGGGGGAACTGTTCTAAACACTGTGGGGAGATGAAAGCTTAGATGTGACAGGTCCTTGCCTGCATAGGACTTCCAGTCTAGGCAGGAAATATGACACATACACAAATCACCACGATGTGAAATAACATTGCCACGTCATTGCCCCGCTCAGAGACTTTCTGCAACACCCGAGTCCCTGAATGTTTTACCCCAGAGGCCTGTAAACAAGAGAGAAAGGGGCCCCACAAATGGACTCCCTTGGAGGCCAGGACCATATATGTGCGTTTTCAGGCTCTGCCTCTCAAATGTCTCTGATTTCCCTTCACAGTACTGGTGATGAAACTCCTGGGGAATCTAGAAGCATGTGCCCAGAAGGGATTCTGGAGACTGGTGATGTCCAACCCCCCTAGTTTCTGACCCCTGTTCCCAGGAGAACAACTGTAACTACAATGCATATATCCCTCAAAAGCCTTTACTGACTTCCTATTACCTATATTACCTAAGTACGAACTGCTTAGCTTGGCATTTAAGATCTTCCTATCTATATTTTTTGCACAACTCTATGCTTTCCATTATAGCCAGACTGGGCTACTGGCAGTTGTCCAGTCTTATCTTGCATATCTATAGCCTCCCTTCATTTGTAAAAGCCACTCCTTGTGCCAGGAACACACTTCCTATTGAAACCACAGCCTGTCAAAATCCTCATCCTTCGAGGTCCTGCTTGGGAGCCAGCCACCTCTTCCATGAAGCCTTCCTTGGTATCCTCTCCCCACCTCTGAAAGTGATCTCTCCCTCTCCAGATTTCCTTAGACTACTTCATCTAGCTTTCGCCTTTGTCCTGTCTTGTTCTATTCCATATATATAATATTTCTATGCCATATATATAATTATTATATACCACCATTAGACCGCCATCATTACAGTGTACCGTCCCTTAAAGGCAGATGTTTGAGGAGATTAAAAGGTGACATTTATATAGTGTTTTAAAGTATATAAAGCACTTTACATACATTACCACACTTGATCCCCAAAGCAATCCTATGAGGTAGTTATAATATACCGCAGGTATTATTGTTCCTGTTTTCCAAATAAGGAAACTGAGGCCCAGAGTTACCTGTAGTCACACAGATAGTGTTATGTGTGCATGTGTGTCTGTATGCATACATATATATACATGTGTGTACATATATACACATACTCACATATATATCTTGTATATGTGTGTGTATATATAAACAAAGGTTAAATGTGGGGAGGCAGGGAGAAGACAGGCTTTGATAAAGAGGGAGTGTATTCCAGGCACGAGGGAAATTTCCTTAGGTTTTTTTGTGCCTCTCCCACGTCATTATTCTACTCTAGTTCATTTGTGCTTAGCCTCTACACACACACACACACACACACACACACACACACACACACACACACACACACACACCTGGCACCACACCATTCACAATCTCAGAAAGGCCAAGCTCCTTTGGAGAAAAATCAGCTCCTCTGATCAGGACAAAGTTTATGGCAGGGTCCCTTGCCTCCTTCCTAGCACTATAATTAGTCATCTGATCTTGTCTGAGGCAAGTGGCACAGAAGGCACCTCCTGAAGCTGCTGGGATCGCTGCCTAGGGGGAGGAGGAGAGTGAGCCCAGGGGAAGTTGACCATTTTGCCATCTGGAGGCTTCCTATTTTAAGGCCAGTTAACTAAGAGCTAGGATCAATTGTTTCAACACCGTCTTATGGACTGGCTACCAGTAGGACTACTCGCACCCTCTGAGTTCCAGCTTCTTGGGGCAAAGTTCTGATCACTCTGCCGCTCCCACCCTACCCCTGTCCCTGCTCCCCCTCCTCCAGGAACCCAGCCTGGGTCAAAGTCAGAACTACCCTGACCCCTGCTCTGCTCTGTCCTCAGGACCTATCCGGAGGTGGCCCAGTGGAAAGTAAAGGCAGGCACTGACCGTCTATACTCCAGAAGCCCATATTTGGATATAGACAAGATCTTTGTCTTCCAGTTCAACATGTTATACCCCAAAGAGAATGACTTGGCCCTGATCAAGCTGAAGAAGCCTCTTGTTATGTCAGGTAAGGGTCAGTGCCTGAGGGGTGGGCTCAGAGAGAAGGCACACAGGATATCAGGTGCAGTGTGCCTAGTCCAAGTGCAGCTCTGCCCAAACCCCTTCAGTCACAGATCTGGAGCCCCAAGCAACCTCGAGACCATCTGGTCCAGACCCCTGCCTTCAGGCAGCTGAAGCATTATCCCTGATTTACAAATGCAGCAGCTGAGGCCTGAAGTATTTGAGTGACTCCCACAAAAGGTCAAGCTCCCTACTGGAGTATCCAAGGAGGTGTTGGATGATTTGCCCAGGATCACACACCTAAGTAAGTGTCTGAAGCTGGATTTGAACTCAGGTCCTCCTGGCTCCACACTCTTTCCACTTCAACTACCTTGTTGTCCCAACCTTTGTGGCCTTGGGCAAATAATTCTGTTCCTTCCATCTTCAGTTTCCAGAGAATGACAGTGAATAGGGTGACAGTCTTGAAGTCAAGAAGACCCAGGTTCAAATCCCGCCTCTGACCCCAGGCAAGTCCTTTAGGCAATTTGAGCCTAAAGCAACTCTAGGAATTACTGTTGTAGATGAGTTGCAACCTGCTTTGGTGGAGGAAGTTTCTACACCAGGAGTTCCTCATGCTGATGAAATCTCAGAGGCTCTGAATATCAACGTGTCCCTCTCATGTAAAATAAGGGGATTGGGCTTAGATGACCTTGAAACACGCCCCCTTCCAGCTCCTGATCCTGTGACCTTTTGACCTTCAACTCTCAATTTATTTGCCAAGTAGGGATAATTAATTGCTAGTCTCTGAGCCCAGGAGGCGATTGAACTTTTCCCAGGGTAAGTTTTCGCTCAATCCCTCTGATTTTTTTTTGGAAGGCCTGGTTCACATGGGAACACTACTCCCCCTCCCCCTCCCCCATCATCACTATCTAAATGCTTTTTTTATCAAGGGGCCTCTTCTAGCTGGAACGTAAACCAAAGGGCTGAGTACAAGCCCTGCCTGCTAGGAGCCAATAGTCTAGGGAAATCCCAGCCACTCCCCAGGCTGCCAGAACCAGCCAGATTAAAATAGAATCTGAAAGTGTTTAACAGAATAAACAAAAATACAATAAAACATAGATAATGTTAACATGTGGTTTTCTAAGTCAATATCAGGCGGGGCTAATGCGTGGCTTAGAGGCCCCTGTTTCTGTCTGAGTTTGACACTATAGTTACAGACAGAAACAGAGAAGACTAAATCAAACAAGATTTTTACTGAGCACCTTCTGGGCTGGGCAGCTAGGTGGGGCAGTGGGTAGAGAGCCAGGCATGGAGTCTAGAAGACTCACTTGAGTCACTTGACCCTGTGGCCTCAGTTTCCTCAAGGTCTGTGCTGGACACTGTAGGTCATAGCGAAATATATGTCTTAGTCCTGACCTCAAGGACCTTGCCACCTTACTGCACATGCAAGTGCTTTTACAATCTAAATCAGCAACATAGCCCAAGGTCCCACCACCCTTTTCTCCACTAACTTCAGCAAAGGTCACTGTGATGGGTAGCAAGATAGCTGGATCTGGATTTACAAAACCAAGGCGTAGCTATTGACTCCGCTTCTTACTCCCTGTGTCACTATGGGCTGTCACTAAGCCTGTCTAAACCTCCACCTAGGGGTGGTCTAGACGCTCATCTCTGAGTTCTTTACCGACCCCATGACCTCCCCTGTCCCTTTGCTGAGAACTCATCTCCACTAGGAGGCCTTTCCTGATTAACCTTCCCCAACTCGGTCACTCCATAGCAAGTTGTACAGCTTGTATGATTTTGTATATAATGCTCTGAGATTCATGATTATTTTTCCTGTCTCCCCCATTGAACCCTCTGGGGTTGGTACAGATGAGGCATCTAGATGGAGTGTTATTCCAACGCTATTCAGCAATACTGGGCCTACAGGCTCCAAAACCAGGGTTTTGGAGTACAAGCATCCTCTGGAGGGCTCAGCTCTCAGTCAACTCTCTCTGTCTTTCTCTCTCTCCTTATCTCTCCCTCTCTCTCTCTGTGTCTTTGTCTCTCTCTAACTCCTTCCCAACTTCCTTTCATTCTTTCTGTCTCCCTGCCGTATTCTCTCAATCTCTCCCTCCTCTGCTCTCTCTCCCTCTCTCTCTCTCCCCTTCCCATCTCCCTTTCACTCTTTCTGTCTGCCTCACTCTCTCAATCTCTCCCCGCTCTGCTCCCTGTCTCTATCTCTGTCTCTTTGTCTCTCTATCTCTGTCTCTGTCTCTGTCTCTCTCTCAATCTCTCCCCCTCTGCTCTCTATCTCTCCCTCTCTCTCTCTTTCTATCTATCTCTCCCTCCTTCCTGTTTCCCTTTCACTCTTTCTGTCTGCCTCAATCTCTCAATCTCTCCCTCCTCTGCTCTCTCTCTCTCCTTGTCTCTCTCTCTCTCCTTCTCTCTCTCTCTCTCTCTCTCTCTCTCTCTCTCTCTCTCTCTCTCCCCTTCCCATCACCCTTTTGCTCTTTCTGTCTCTCTGTTTCACTCTTTCAATCTCTTCCCCCTCTGTTCTCTGTCCCTCCCTGCTTCTCCCTCCTTTCTTCATTTTTCTACTGCATTCTCTCCATCTCCTCCTTCCTCCTCTCCTCTCTTTCTCCTTCCTACCTCCCTATTTCTCTTCATTTCTCTCTCCCTCTTCTCCTCTCTGTATCTCACTGTCACTGCCTCTCTATCTCTTCCCTTCTCTCTCCTTCTCTGTTTCTGTCTCTCCCTGCCCCTACTCTCTCCCTCTCTCTCTCTCTCTCTCTCTCTCTCCCCTATCTTCTTGTATCTCTCTCCTTCCTCACATTCTCTCTCTGACTCTTCATCTCGCTCTTTCGCTCCCTCTTCTGCTCCTGGTCTCTCACCCTACAGGCAGAGTCAGGCCCATCTGTCTGCCATTCTTTGATGAGGAGCTGGCTCCAAACACCCCGCTCTGGATCATAGGCTGGGGCTCCATGAAAGAGTCAGAAGGTAATGTCTTGGGCCCTCCCATTAGCAGGACTCTCCCAAAGTCATCGCCACAAATTGCTTTCACGCACATCTTGGGGGCATGGGTGGGGGTGGGGGAAGTAAGGCTTGACAACCTCAGGAAGACTTGTGAACCTTTGTGAACAGAACCCACTTAATGCCCTCTGAAGTGGGTATAGCCTTATAAATACTGAGAGGGATAAAGACAACACAGGGAGAATTTCTCAATAAGGATGGATGTGAAACTGCAGTGAGTGACTGAAAGAAGCCATGGCCCCCCTCTTCTGTGAAGATTTCCCCAGGAAAATTTTGGCAGCCTTGCCTAAAAGGCAGAAACATGGATAAGATGATTTCACGAGTCTCTTATATCCCAAGAAATTTGGGCTGAAAGAGAGAAGCTTCCCCACATCCCCAAGACAATGGGTGGACAGTGGGTGGGAATTTGAAGGTGGAAATGTCTATGTTTGCTACCTCCCAGAGAAGTTTTCCAAAACCCTGCAACAGGCGGAAGTCCAACTCATTGACAGAAATCAGTGCAACGACAAGGATGCATATTTTGGGAGCATCACTGAGAACATGCTTTGTGCTGGTGTCCCTGGCCGCAGTGTCGATTCATGCCAGGTGGGGTGCTTAAGGAGGTGCCATGTTTCCTGAAAAATACCAGTGTTGCCCTAGACATGGATTGAGGGAGATACAGGCTTTAAACTCTTAACTCCCATACTTATGACCTGCATGACCCTGGGTAAATCTCGGATCTGGATTGCTGTCTTGGATTGTAGCTTGTTACAGTGGAAAGAATGCCAGCTTTGGAGTCAGAGGAAATGGGTTCTGATGCAGGCCCTGCCACACACTATCTGTGTGGCCTTGGGCAACTCACTGTAATTCTCTGGGCCTCAGTGTCCCAATCTGTAAAATGAGGAAGTTTAACTCAATTGAACAGACCTCTAAGGACATTTAAGGCCTACTCCAGTTTTAAAGCTACGATCCTAAGATTAAAAGAGCACAAAGGACCAGGAGACTAGAAGTTACAGTGAGATCGAAGAAAGATAAAGGAGGATTGGGGTGGTAGAAGGTGCTGAAGAACAGGAGATTGTCATCAGAGAGGGCAATTTCAGAATTCAGATTCTTAGAAGTTGAGTAGTTTCCAAGTGGTGCCCAAGTCTTATATGTAGCCACCCTGGTGAGGGGCAATCCAGTGAGCCACAGAGATGAATGAATGAATAAATAAATGAGAAAATGGCATTTTATAAGCACTTATTATGTCCTAAGCACTAGAGATATGAAGAGAAGAGCATGGCAGTCCCTCCCCTTAAGGCGCTCATATCATAATAGTGGGAGACAATGCTTAGAGATTTCAGCTGCAAGTCGAATGGGAAGGTCCCGTGGTCCTTAGCAGCAAAGTAGGTGGCCATGCATCTTCTATACTGTCATTTCCATTGACAAAACCATGTCTGTTTCTGATGTTGAGCCGCTGACAGTGCCAAGGGCTTCAGTGGTGATAGATGTCATAGGAACTGAGCAGTCCGATGAACATGGAGGATAGGGTATTAGAGTGTCAGGCAAATGTGAGTTAGTATTACTGATGTGACTGTTATCAGAATGGCCAAGGTAGACAAAGAAAAGGATATTAGAGCTTGGGATAGAAAGAAAAACTGTGAGCCAGGCACCCAAACCATTGAGAAAGGTGGGAAAGGGTCATAGAGGTTGGTCCTAGGGGATTATCAGCAAGGATGTGGACAGTGTGGATGGCCATGAACTTCAGAAGAATGGAGTTGGTGGCCAAGCAGGAGCTGGAAGGGAAATGCTGATGTCTCTTGTCTCTGAGGGTCATGAGAGAAGGAGTGACCAACTTTGGAGATAAGGCGTGATTTCATGGAGGTAGCTGGGGGGTGGGGGTGACTATTCACTTCTCCAAGAAACTCCCAAATGGTATTCTGCAGGCGCCTTCAATAGTGCCTAGACCAGTGACTTGCATACAGTGGGGATTTAATCAGTGGTTGTCAAATTGACGTTGTGTGCTCTAAGTGAGGGGCACAAACCATAAATTCTGGGAAAGTTCAGAGGACAGTGTTATAGAGTGTAGCATGATGTTAGAGATGGAAGGGACATTAGACTATTTGATCCAGCCTCCTCATTGGATAGATGAGAGAGCAGAGGCCCAGAGAGGCAAATCTCAGAGAAATGACTTGCCCAGAGTCACACAACTTAGTAAATGGGAGAGCCAAGATTCGAACCTTGATCTTCTGAATCCCAAGTCTAGCCAATGCTCTGTCCACTGACCATGCTGTGCCTTTTCCCTTCCTTCTTCCTTATTATCAGGGAAGGCTTAAGGGAGTAGGGGGTGGGGGGAGGGCAGGGTTGATCTGGGAAGGATGAAGAGGAGTAGTATAAGCAGAGAATAGGACAGGGCATTCAAGGTTAGAAAAGGAGTATATTTAAAAACATTTGCTGCAGTTCTCCTTGTGATTTAGGGTACACATTTTTGACATGGCTGGCCAGGGTTTGTGACTGGGGAACAATTGAGCTAACTGGCCCATATAGGGATCCAGCCTATGTCCCTAAGATCCAGCCTGGCCCATACAGGGATCCAGCCTATACCCCTAGGACCCAGCCTGGCCCATATAGGGATCCAGCCTATGTCCCTAGGACCCAGCCTGGCCCATATAGGGATCTAGCTTATATCCCTAGGATCCAACCTGGCCCATATATGGATCCAGCCTATGTCCCTAAGATCCAGCCTGGCCCATACAGCAATCCAGCCTATATCCTTAGGATCCAGCTTGGCTCATATAAGGATCCAGCCTATGTCCCTAGGATCCAAACTGGCTCATATAGGGATCCAGCCTATGTCTCTAGGATCCAGCCTGGCCTGTATAGGGATCTAGCCTATATCCCTAGGATCCAGCCTTGGCCTCATGGCTAGTTAAAAAAGAAAGTTGGTGCCCTTAATGAGACCTCAAGTGAATACATCATACCTCAGTTATAGGGACACATTAATATAATCCATCATATCTTCCTGGAAATGAGAAATCATCTTTCAAAAAGTTGTTTGCCCAGCCTCAAGGCAGAAAGAAAAACACTTAGTGAGAACTGTGGCCTAAACCAAAAGAGCTAGAGACTTTCCAAGCTCACCCTTTGTTTTGAGATCCTAGGGGGACGCTGGGGTTGACATCGGTGCCACATGAGACACATGGTGTCTCATGAGAGAATGCATGACACTTCTCCCCATCCCTCAGAGGATCCCCCTTATGCTTCATATCAGCCAGCTGGTGGGGGCGGGTGGTGTGAAGAAGAAATTAGGGATGAAAAGGATCTGAATCTAAAGGCTTCTCAACAATGAATAGGCTGGATCAGAGAATGGGGAGACTCACAATGCCTATCCTTCCTGGAAGGTCACTCCATTCTGGTCTCTCCCAGGGTGACAGTGGTGGGCCCTTGATGTACTTCAAGGAAAGGTGGCAGATAGTGGGCATCGTGAGCTGGGGTTATGGCTGCGGGCAGGACAACATCCCAGGTGTGTACACCCGAGTCAGTTCCTTTCTCAACTGGATCTACAACGTACGGAAGGTAGATATATCTGACTCCACAATTCACTACCTCCTAAAACCCTTATAACTTCTCAGCTATGGCCACTGTGAAACAAAGCCAGCCTTTAGGTGGCTGACTACATGAATTTAAAATGAGCCAGGAAGCTTTCCATCCAAAAAGCACCTAGCCCGTGTCAAAATTTCCCCCATTAGAGCTTTCATTTCTCTAGCTTAACCTTTGTTCAATACACCTTTCTCTCAAGAAGAGGTGACACAGTAATTTATGCTCCAACCTGAGAACAGGTTTTGATTGAGGGGAAAGGGTATGATAACAGTAAAGACTAAGGATGGAGAGAGGGGGGAAAAATCTAGAAGGGAGAGGCCTAGAAGAGAGACCTTACATACTACAACTAAAGCTATCCAGCTAGGCGGTACAGTAGATGGAGCAGCAGGCCTGAAGTCAGGAAGGCTTTATCTTCCCAAGTTCAAATCTGGCCTCAAACACTTATTAGCTGTGTGACCCAGGACAAGTTTGCCTCAGTTTCCTCAACTGTAAAATGAGGTGGAGAAGGGAATGGCAAACCACCCTGGTATCTTTCCCAAGGAAATCCTAAGTGGGGTCATGAAGAGTCAGACACAACTGAATAACAGCAAAGCTATCCAATCCAATCAACATTTATTAAGCACTTACTGTGTTCCAGGCTCGGTACTAAGTGCTGGGGATACAATTAATAAAAAGAAAAATAGTTCTTTACCCTCAAGGAGCTTACAAACCTAATGGGAAGAGTTGTCTTTCGGCCATTTTCAGTTGTATCCAACTCTTCATGGCCCCATTTGGGGTTTTCTTGGCACAGATACTGGAGTGGTTTGCCATTTCCTTCTCCAACTCATTTTACAGATGAGGAAACTGAAGCAAACAGGGTTAAGTGACTTCCCCAAGGTCACACAGCTAGTAAGTGTCTGAGGACAGATTTGAACTCACAAAAATGAGTCTTCCTGACTCCAGGCCTGCCGCTCTATCCACTGAGCCCCATACCTGCCCCTAATGAAAAGAGTCAACACACAAAAGGGGGCAGGAAAAGGATAGGGAGGGGGAAGGGGGGAAGGGATATCTTGTTCTGTGGATTTCAAACCAAGTGGAGAAGCAGGTACAGAGTGGAATGAGCCAAAATGTTCAGTTTCTCCCTTCTAGGGAGGAGTCTGGCATTCTACCCTCCAGCCCTCCAATCAAAGCAAAGAGGAGACTGAGGTCAAGGTTGAGTTCGCAGCATGGTGATGGGTTTAGAAGAGATGAGCTTAACTTGGGAAGGGCATCTTGTTTTCTGGAGCTGAAACTGGGTGGATCAGCAAATAAAGACAGAGTGGGTGTATCCCGGAGTCTGGGGTAGATCCCAGAATGTCTATTCCAGAGAGCAACGAGCTATGATGCGCAGTAATGGATTCCCTATGACGCAGGTCTTTGAGCAAAGACAGGATGGCCACGTGCTGGGTACCTGATAAAGGAGATTTATATTTAGGAAGGGGTAGGACTAGGTGGCCTCTTAAATACTCTCCAACCACGAGACCCTGTGTCTAGGGGCAGCTAAGTGGCACAATGGATAAAGCACTGGCCCTGGAGTCAGGACAACCTAAATTCAAATCCTGCATCAGACACTAACTGTGTGGCCCTGGGCAAGTCACTTAACCCTGATTGTCTCAAAAAAAGATTTTTTTTTAAAGAAACTTCACAAAATCTCTCTCTCTCTCTCTCTCTCTCTGTCTATCTCTCTGTCTCTCTCTTTCTGTCCCTGTCTCTCTCTGTGCCTGTCTCTATCTCTGTCTCTCTCTCTCTCTGTCTCTCTGTCTCTGTCTCTGTCTCTCTCTCTCTCTCTCTTT